>NC_080744.1:55610286-58471536 GCF_020826845.1 Diceros bicornis minor | reverse complement strand
GGTGATGTTTGGGGTGGGGCAGACTTGACCCTGCTTGGCTTTCAAGGTGAACAAGATCCTGACCTTCTATCTCATCATCTCTCCAGATTGCCAACTCGGTTTCCCACCACTCTTGATGAGGCAGTTGAGGTGAAGAGTACAGGTTCTGGCCAGTCTCTATGGGTTCACATTCCAGCTTTGCCTCTTCCTAACTGTGTGACTGAAAAATTACTTCCCCTCTCTGTGCCCCAGTAGCCTCATCTATAAACAGGGGACAATAATGATACTTCCATTATAGGGTTGTTAAGAGGTTGTTAAGTGAGTTAATACATTTAGAATGGTGCCTCAAATACAGAAAAAAATAAATGTTAGCTGTTATTTTTTTAAAATAGTAAAAAGTCTTTATAGAGAAGATATGACTGCAAAATAATAAGAGTAATTTGATGTTTTTAAGTAAACTGGAGAATCTTCCAAGGCTGCTGTCAATGTTGAATATAGTTTTCTGAATCTCCTGTCTGAGAATTGCCTTCTGTGTCAGACTGAAACCATATGAGACAATCAGACACATTGTCTGTGAGCCTTACTCTATGAAACGTCAGTTAACTGTAATCCTCCGTTAAATGGAATTGTGTGTGTGTGTGTGTGTATGCATGACCCTGTAAACTGAGGAGAAATAGGCAGATTAAAAGAAAACAAGATGACATCAGGAATCTAGTTTGTATTTTAGGAGTAACACCCCAATTTCTCGTACCTATAGCTCAGTTTACAGGCCTCTCCAATGAGAGATGAAAAGACACGTTCTAATAAATCTGCCAGTTGGTCATGTGTCAATTAATTAATTCACAAATATTTATTGACAATTGTATGCAAATTACTGTGATAGATGCTATGGAAGACACTGTGATAAATAGGAGAAACTTTAAGATCTTTAAGAAAATATTTGATCAAAGCACATATACAGGATATTGTTCATTATTATGGCAGATAAAGCCAATTCATGTTCCCAACAAGAAGGCCCCCCAAAAAAGAGAATTTCTGATGAACTGTTATTAAACACTTAAAAAATCAGGTCTTTCTTTCCTCCAAACGCTATGGTTGATCCGTGTTGAGCCATGACATTTCCACCAGATGTAGATCCTAAGTGCCACGTTGGAGGCTGATTGTGCCACTCTAAGTCTCCTGAACTTGGTTCCTCCTCTGTCATAGGAGTCAGCAATACCTGTCCCCAGGGCCTTCTAGGGATTCAGTGAGTACGAAATAAGAGAACTCACAAGAAACCACTTTGTAAATCATAAAGCTACTCTGCAAGAGTTACTTTTATTATTTACAGAAGAAGTAATTCAACATTTATTAATTTTTGTTTGCTGTTTATACTGCCTTTTCCAAGGAATGAAAACAGTCTCATAGGTCCAGATTTCCAGCAAGAATGTCCATAACCATAAGGGAATTTGGAGTGAATCTTTGGGTACCCAGGATCTGCTAAGTAATGGATTGAGGGTTTGCTATATTTTCTAAAACAGTGCTTCTCAAACTTTAATACGAACGTGAATCAGCTGGGAATTGTGTTAACATAGAGATCTGATTTGGTAGCACTGGGATGTGGTCTGAGATTCTGCTGTTCTAACAAGCTCCCAGGTGAAGTCAATGCTGCCGGTCCAAGGACCCCACTTTAAGGAGCACTGTTCTCAGGGATGCAGTGTCCAGTGATGAGCAGAGAGGAAAGGAAGGGCAGCCCAGGGCCCCGAGAGGGAGGGAGATTTCTAGGAAGGTTGTGTTGGGAGCTGTGATTGCAACTCAGTGCCCCCACTTCCTTTCCATCCCTGTCTGGTGGCAAGAGGCTATTGTCTTCCCGGGCTGTGTATTTGCTCTGAATTTTGGAAGGAGAAAATGTGCATTGTGAATGCTTGGGGGAAAGAGGAGGAAGGAAGGAGATTGCAGTATCATGTATGGTAATTGTTCTTTCTGGGTGGCAAGCTGCATTTCGCTATGGCTGGACAGTAGCGGAATGAGCCAGTTCCGGCCTTCAGCATCTGATGGGGCTGCACAGCAGAGTCCAGTGCAGACTAGTAGTGAAAGTGGTTGAAGAGTATTGATTTAAATATTTCGAAGAAAGGAAGGACTGAGGAGCAAGCAATCAGAGGGTGCTCCCACTCCCTTCTTGTTGCATTCTTCTGACACATTTTGTCACCCCCTATTCCCAGCTTGCCAACTCTGGATGCCCTCACGCAATCTAATTCAACTAATTCATATTAAGGTATTCATGACCACTAATCCAACTAGCTATTAGCTATTTGCGTTTTTATGAGCTGTGACACATGGATTCCTCCCTACTTCTCTCCCTCCATCAGAGCCTAAGCCTTAGGGAACCTCAAGGCTTTGTAAAGGACTCTTTTGCTGCAGATGGTGATACCTCTGGGTGAGGGAGGAGCTGTGGGGACAAAATCCAGGTATACCTGGTGCAGGTGTGTCTATTCAGGGAGAAAGTTGCCCTCTGCCTCCACAGCAGACTGCCAGTAAAAGCGGGAGGCTGTGTTGTAAGGGGAAGTTTGCTTTGGTGGTGTGGTTTTCACATTGAGTCCTATGGTGCAGACTCAGGGGCTGTCGTGTGTGTGTGTGTGTATGTGTGTGTGTGTATGTGTGTGTGGTAATCAAGCAAGTGCTTTGTGTTGTTCTCCTTCCAACCAAAGCATATTTGCTTTGATATATTTTGTACATTAAACTTCTATGTAAGATTTATTTGAAACAAACATTCTTAAATACAAGAAGGCTTAAAAGTGGTTGCCTCTGGGAAGCAGAGGCAGGAGAGGAATGGGGCAGGGCCTATTGATTCCACTCTAAGTTCTTCTGTGCAATTTCATTTTGATTTAGCCATGTTTGCTTGTATTACTTTGCTAAAACTTTAAAAAATAAATCTTGAAAAGAAAAAGAGCTCTGCTACTAGAAAAACCTTGGAAATCCTTGCCATAGTGGAAAGACCCAGACCAGATGTTGAGGGACCGGGCCTCTTAGGCTGCTCTGCTGTAACTGCTCTGTGACCTTGGGCAAGCTACTCTCAGTGTTTCTTCACTGTGAAAAGGGTCCTTCCGCTCCCCTGCAATTCTGTAAGAAGCAGCTGTTGGCAGCTGTCGGGGCAGGACTGCCCCTCCCGCCTCCTGCTGTGCTCTGGAAAGACTTGGATCTGACACCTAGCTTGTGGATCATCCTGACCTTCCAGCCCCAGCATGGTTGGATAATTCTGAGGCTAGGGGAGAAGGAAGATTTTGACCAAATTACTTTGCATCTTACTTGCCTCTGGGATCCATGAGAAAATTCCTCCCAGAACAGAGAGTGCCTAGGTGGGTCTCCAGCAGAGCGCACATGCAGTGCTCCTGAGCTGAGTTTTGTCTGTGTCAAAGTGCCTACTGTGACCTTGTGCGAACTTAGGTGTCCTGGGGGTAAAAAGAACTTCCACAAAACAGCTCTGGCTTCAAAGAGTGTGGGAGAGAAGATGCACAGAATTTATAGTTGTTTTTTTTGTTTTTTGGTTTTTTGTTGAGGAAGATTAGCCCTGAGCTAACATCTGTGCCCATCTTTCTCTATTTTTGGTATGTGGGTTGCCACCACAGCATGGCTTGACGAGTGGTGCATACGTCTGCTCACGGGATTTGAATCTTCGAACCTGGGCCGCTGAAGCAGAGAGTGCAAACTTAACCACTATGCCACCGGGCCAGCCCCGTGAATGTATAGTTTAGAAAATAGATTTGCAAGGGTAAGGACAGGGTAGCTGCCTTCTTCAAATACTTGGTGGTTCCCATATGAATGAGAAACTGCTTCTTGTTCATCTTTGTGTTCCCACTGCCTGCACTCGAGTCTCATTTATTCAACTCACACTTATTGAGCACTTATGGATGCCAAAGCACAACAGTGAGCAAGACAGGGCTGACCCTGCCTTTCAGGAGGTTACAGCCCAGGGTGGAAGATTTAGGCAAGTAGACAGTCAGAATAGTCCAGCGCCGTAAGAACTGTGACGGATGATGAGCTGTGCACACAGAGGGCATCTGTTGTTATGATCATGGCAATCTCAGCTGCTCCTGGCTGGGCTTCCTGGAAATTCCCCCGGGTCTGCTCTGGGGGTGGGCCCACTCAACAGAGACCCAAGGACCCAAGCAGATATCTCTGCTTATCTGGGGAACCGTCTCTGTGTGTATAGGAGCCTTGCCAGCCAGACCTAGCATCTGTCAGGAGACCCTGCAGAGTCCCTGACCTGGAGGAAATGACGTGTTGTCAGGAGGCCTAAGGGAGACAATCCGTCCACTGGCCGTCCTGGGCCCAGACGTGTTGAGACACCGCCTGGCTTCTCGCTCTGCTCTGGAAGGAAAGATGGGACCTGCCAACTCTCAAGATAAGGCAGGAACGTGCCTGCCTGGCCCGCGTGGGGGCCTGTGACTGCTCTGTGGACCTGTTTCTCTGGGGGTGGAGCTGATTTTCTGGGATGCTGAGGGGCAGGAAAGGGCAACCTGCAATCATGGGTGAAAACATCTGCTCTGAACCATGATATTCACTGTCTGATTTATTCATCCCTCATCATTCAGAAACCATTTACTGAGCCCCAAGGATATACCAGGCTGTGTGCTGAGTGTTCTCACATTTCTCTAATTAAAATTTCTCAAGAGTCCTGTAAATTAAGTGTATTATTTTCATTTCACAGGTGAGGAAACTGAATCCCAGAGAACTAAAACTAAAATCATATTTGTCCATGTTTGTCAAGTGCCCGATGCTGTTCTGTGCACTTACGTGTATCAATGCATTTAATCCTCCTCACAACCTATGAGGTGTTTGTCATCCCCATCTTACTGATAAAGAAACAAAGGCACAGAAGAGTTAAAAAAACTCACCCAAGGTCCCAGAGCCAGCTAGTTACAGAACTGGCCTGTGGTTATCCTGGGGTCCTGCCCAGATCTGAGACCCCTGTGCCCTCAGAGCTCTGCTGGTTAATCTCTGCCCCTCTGTGACTCCAGCGTGGGCCATGTGGGCTAGGACAAGGCCACCCTGAGGCAGCTAGTGAAGAAGGCCTAGGGGGAAGAGGGAAGAGGCCATGTTAGAGGCCGGGGTCCATTCTAGGTTACAGTTAACCTACAGTTTGGGTAGACAGAGGAAAAATAACTCTTGTTGGATGTGACACATACCTTCTCTGTGTCCTGTCAGTTAGGCTCAAAGGAAACATGTCAGACAGTGCCAAATCCTGTAACAACTTAGAGCATAGTTAGAGGAACCGGGAAGGAGTGGCAGCCCCAAGGGCACCTGGTAGCTCCTAATTGAGGGTGGCGATGACAGAGGAGGTGGCACAGCTGCAACTCTGAGCTGCTTGCCCAACAGAGGCTCTGGCTTCTGCGGGGGAGATGAGGTTGGTGGGAGGAGAGTTTGGAGGGAAATCTGCTTCTAAGAGGACTTGGAGGGGTTCCCTCCTCCCCCACCCTACCCTCCAGGCTTGTGGGCATAGGGATGCTGGGTGTGGATCTAAAATCAAGTCCCTTTGAGGGTGGGGATGAGGGAATGGGCCACTTGTGAGCATAGGGGCAGGAGGGAGCTGAGGAGGTGGCACCATTTGATTCCTATGGGAAATGCCTTCTGCCCTGCAGTCAATCAGCTTGGGCATTGGGATCGACTGTAAATGATTGTTTGGGTGGTCCTGGCTTGGACAACACCTTTAACAGTTTGGGGCCTCCTTTAGCCATCCATGAAATGGGTGGAGTTCTGTCTTTGCAGACATGCTCTGCAGTTCACTATCTTGGTGCTACAGTGATGGCAACACAGAACCGCTTATAGTTAGTTCCTCCTGCTCATGTATGTTAGAGATTTGAGGCAACATACAATAAGAGGCACAGAGAATTTGAAAATAAAAGTAGAAAATCCAAAGCCACATGCCCTCCAAAAGATTATGATCTGTCAAAGCTATGGTAAACCTGGACATCTGCATTTTTATCAAGCTCCCCAGATGATTCTGTTACACCCACAGGTTTGAGAACCGCTGGGTGAAGGGAGGAGGAAGGAAATACACCCAAGACCTAGGCCGTCATTGTTGTTGTCATTGACCACCAAGACTACAAAAGGGAAATAAGATAGATTATGTCGTTTTCATTATCTAAAATGAGGAAGAGTATCAGTTTTTCGGGGTGGACAGACATCTTCATGGTACTAACTTTTGAAAGAGAGCCGTTGTATGCGCCCTGTTACAGAGGACACTAAACAACATAGTGGATAATTTGGGGGCAGGGGAGATGCTTTGCATCCCTCAAGGAGTCTGTTGTGCTGGTTACCCCCACAGCTGTGGCCCACCCTGGGGGCACCAGGCCCACTCTGCAGCAGGACCTGCTCACCCAGATGCCATCCCTTCCTGCAATCAGCCAGTAGGAGGGACATTGCCAGGAGGAAGGGTGAGGTGGCTTTGAGGAAAGGATCAGGGATGTGGGGTGTGTGGGGGATGAAGGATGGTGGTGGTTCCCCCGGGCCTATGCAGGAAGTTTGAAGGTATAACCTGGATTGAGCGCCCAGGTGACCAACCATGTCAAGAGTGTCACAAAGGCACAGAGCACTTCTCTTCAGAGTGCCCGTAAAGCACGGCGGTTGGGTGATTAAAGTGCCCGGCAGGAGGAGAGAGAGGTAAAGGGAAAAAACTGGTTAACACCATGTGCTGCTGAGAAGACCTGAAACCTCTTTGTAGACAACGCAATCAGGGAAAATATTTGCAACATACGTGACAAAGGGTTAATATCACAAATATGTAAAGAGCTTTTATAAACAATAAGAGAAAGGCAAACACTCCAATAGAAAAATTAGCAGAGCATATATGAGTAGACAGTTCAAATTACCAATAAACATAGGAAAAGATGTTCATTCTTACTAATAATCAACTACAAATTAATTAACTTACTTCAAATTAAAACAACAATGAGATGTCGTCTTTCAAGTACCAGAATGGTAAAGCTGAAAAAAGTAATGAGGCAGTATTTGGTGCAAATGTTTGGGGTAGGGAGTAGGGGTGCTAATGATATTCACAGCTGTTAGGAGCATTAGTGGGACAGTCTTTCTGGGGGATAGTTTGTAAAGTATCAAAAACCCTAACATAACCTTTGACCTAGAATTCTACTTCCTGGAATTTATCTTAAGGAAAGATAATCAGGGATGAACGCAAAGATTTATACATAAGGGTATTTATAACAGTGTTATTAATTATATTAAAAATTAGAAGTAATGTAAATGTCCAAAATTAAGAATTTGCTTTAGAAACCATGGTTTATCTGTTTGGTAGGATATTATTTAAAATCAGGTAGTAATACAATTTTTAATTATGTGGGAAAATGTTCACGATATATTAAGTAGAGAATAAAGAAAAAGCAGTTTCCAAAATAGTACGTATGGTATCATCCGGATTACATTTAAAACACAAACAAATGAAAAACACTATAGTACACACTGAAAAGAATCCAAGAGAGCAGACACCAAAATGATAACAATGGCTATCTCAGGAAGCTTCCGTATTGTGCTTTTCTATGTTTTCTTTCTTTTAATAATGAACATGCTCCTTTTGTAATAAAAAAATATCAAGAACGTGTTCTTTTTTAAGTGAGTCTGCAAGTGAGGTAGTCCTGCTGCTGGCTGTGGGTGACACGCTTCACCGCAATTGACACTCTGCTGCCTCAGTTGAGATTTTCATTTCTACAAACACCGGCTGACTACCTGCTTCGTGCTGAGCGGGCCCTGAGAGAGTTATAAAGATTCCAGGGCAGTTCTTACTCTCCAGGCTCTTACAGGCTGCTCAGTGGTTAAGGGCTAAGGTGAATGTCCAGGTTATTTGTTGTAGGAAAACCTTTGGCATTGAGTGTGTTCAGCATTTTGCTGGATGTAAGGATGGTACAGTGGCATCTTGCTGAGACTGCCTACAATCTGCTTTCGTTGCCCGAAGCCCTGATCTCAGTCTCGCTTTGGAAATTTAGTTGATCAACATATGACTGATAAATCTCAGTAGCCTGAACCCATGACTGGACCCTGTGCAGTGGGAAACCCAGAAATCACCCTGTATGTTTCCTACTGATACGTACATGTGACATACTGACCTGCGTCAGAGAATCCTAAGAGGGTGAGCTGGGATGGGGGTTGGGACCCGAAAGAGACATCTGGTCCGACCCTTCATTTTTTGGATGAGGAAACTGAGGCCCTGAGAGAGAAGGCTCTTGGAAGTTGGTGATGGACCCTGGACTGCTAGCCCTGGGCTCTGCCCACCGTGTGTCATCTTCCCCATTCACAGCCCTGCTGTGCTCTCCACAAGGCTCTCCAAGGAGGCGACAAAACGGAATAGAGTCCAACACAAATCTATTGAAGACTATTATGTGCCAGGTGGTGAAAAGGGGGCCCGACCCACCGAACATCACTGGCTGCTGACCACTTGCTCTCCGCTTCCCTCCACCCTCATGAGGAGGAGAGAGAGGAAAGGGCAAGTTCAGCTTCCTGATGTATTTCCTCGAGAAAGTGGCCACTTGATGGGGAGGAAGTGAGGTAGAGAGGTGGTGACTTGGGGCCTCCACATAATAAAGCATTTCTGTATCCCTCCCTGCTTCTCCAGCTAGGGCAAGCTGTTTCCTCTTTGCCTGTTTGAATCCAGCTTTTTCTGCCAGGACTGGTTCAAATCCCACCTGCTCCGTAAGCCTTACTCTGACTTGCTTGGGCCACTACTTCTCCTTTCCTCTGCTGAACTGCTGCAGCGCTGACTATGTGCCCACTCACTTGACCTTGAGGCAGATATTTCTATATATACATGCCGTATTTCTTTTTCCATTAGTGTTCATCTCATTTCCCCAGTTGACTGTAAGCCTAGTTGTGGGCTATGTCCTGTTTCTAGCGCTTAGGACACTGATCGATAAATGAGAGATGGAGGAGTAAATTAGTAAATGGATGGATTGGTGAATGGGCAGTTAGGTGGGTGGGTGGGTGAGTAGATGGGCAGGTGAGTGGATGGTGGTGGGTGCATGGTACCCTTCAAATCCAACTCTGCCAAAGTAACCTACGTTATGTCAGTGTCTAGAAACTAGACTCTAGACTAAGGGAAATCCCAGAGGTCACTGAGCTGTATTTTCAGTGAAAACCTTTCCCTATATAGCCAAGTCCAACTTAAATCGAGCCTAATTTATTTCAGGCCTTGGCCTTCTGGGCTCATGTTCATTTGACAACAGCATTACAACGTTTATACTTAAAAATACATTCGAAAAAGTAATCATACCTCATCCCGACTTGGCTCTGCTCAATGATTCCTTCCTTTGGAGTTTTTTCTGACCAAAAGAAATAAAAGGTCAGAGGAAGGAAGTTAATCTGCAGGGCCAGGGAATTAAATGAGGTAACCTGTGAAAGCAGCTGCCACGGGCCAGCACAGGCAGACACCTGTGACTTTGTGGACAGGGGCCATTTGTAGGTCAAAGTTCAGCTCCCTGGAAACTTCTGGTTCCTGACGTTTACACAACATGTATTCCTTACATTGACCCTGAGCTTGGCTTGGTCAGAATGACTTCTTGAAAGACTAGATAGTAATTTCGAGAAGCGTCAGTGTTTTCTATTTCTCTTTTCTTTTTTCATTTATAGTTTGAAACTGCTTTGGGATCATCAAAGAGCATGCTTCCACACTATAGAGCATACTTCTCAAACTGTGTTCCCTGAAGCTTTTGGGGTTCCGTGAAGTCCCTTTAGGCATCATGGAGGTGGGGGTGGTGAGTAGGGGGCTCTGAGTGCCTCTCCCAAAAAGATGCACTGCTTTTTATCTGTTTTACATATTGGGCTTCTGTGCAAGATTTTTTTGAGAGAGGGTTCCACACCTCTAATAAATTTAAAACCCACTGTCAAAAGACTGGAAAGACATTGACAACACAGTCAGAGAGGAGAAACAGGTTCATTAGACAGTGGGTTTGGCTCACTAGCTAGGAGAAAAGGCCACTTGAACGGCTCTGGGTGCTCTTGTGTTTGCAGGTCTTGTGCTGATGTTTCTGTCTGCTCCAAAATCTCCACCCGCCATGTGCTGACTTGGCTGCTGCTCCCACGGGCCTCTCACTCCTTGCTTGCCCACCTGGTTCCCAACGTGCTACCCCCCTGGCTTTTGGTAAATTTTTGCTCCTTACCCTCATCTCTCTGGTCTGTAATCCTGACCTGCTTTGTTCTCTGACTTCTGGGAACTTTATATTTTCTCATCCTATTTTGGCCTCCTGGTTGTCTGGTCCCTTGTTTACCCTGACCTCGGGTAACTGTGCCGCAAAGTGTTTTCTGCCGTCCTGGATCCTGGCACCACCTGGGGACCTTGCTTTTCAGCTGCCACAGTCCTTCCCAGAACCATCTGTTTTTAAGCTGGGATCTGAGGATTGGGTTCACTGGGGCTGAATCAGGTTCAAGAACACCCTGGGGTTGGAAAATGGAGACCAGGATCCAAATGTGGTGATCCAATGGATGGAAAGAAAGAATAATTCACATTTATGGAGAAATTATAGTTTACGTAGTGCTTTCACATTCTTGTCTGCTTTCTTTCTCATTACAATCTGTTGAGATTGGGATTTTCTTATTCTGCGTTACATATAAGGAAACTGAGGCTCAGAGTTATGTGATTTCCTAAAGGTAGCAGAGCTGGAAATAGAACCTGGGTCTTTTGTCCCTAAATCTTAGACTTGGGTACAGGAGATCAGAAACAGGTTGACTGGTAAGGCAATGAGGGCAAGGCTCTTGTTCATGGGAATTAGGAGTTGCCTGGCTAGAGGCTGGATGTGTTGGGAAGAGGGGGGTGATAAGGGATGGGGTCAGCCACAGAGGCCCCATGGTCAAGCCTGGCCAGGCAGAGGAGTGAGGAGGGGCTCAGTGACACCATCCCCAGACAGGCTGTTGCTGTCGGACTGGGGTGTGGGTCCTCTGGGATCAGGCTGACCTGGTTCCTGCTATAGATTTGAGCCTCTCCTGCTCATGCCTTTGAGACATGTTAGCTAAAGGTCCCATTCCCCCACCTGCTGACCTGTACCTGGGGTGGCCATAACTGGAACTTCTAAGCTTCTAAGCATTATCCCTGACCTGTGGCCCTGAAAACTTGCAGGGTAATTCCAGAGGAATCATGGCTCATTGTTCTCCAGTGTGGGAAGAGGAACTATGACTGCTTGGGGGAAGCAGGAGGAGGAACCTGGTCTCCACGTCCCTCTGACGTGGAACACTTGCCATTCGATACCTCTCCTCTCACATGGCATCTCGTCCCTAGGTTTGCATTTGTACAGCTCTGCCGCATCTCCACCTTGATAAACTAATGACTTTGGGGCAAGTTACCAAATTCGTGGACACTTTAGAGTTGACCGAGAAAGGGAATGAATTAGACCCACTCTATTCATAGAGCTTACAAAACACCTTTGACAACTGGCCCCCGGGGTTGCCAGAACAAGTCTGGTTGGCTATCACTTATCATGAAGGTGGGGATGGGTGGGCAGTGGGAGTGGTCTGCCTCAGTGCAGGCCATGAGGGGTGCATTGTCTTTTGAGAATTCAAAACCGATGATAAAATCAAATAAAAATCAGTCTGCTTTTTATTATCACCATGCACTGGCAATTCTAAACAAAGTCAGTGATAAAATGCTCCTCCCTTCTGGAGTGGGTCCCTCTCCTCACCGCTTGGTACACCACTGCTGGCTAGTTACCTGGAGAGTCTCACTGAAGCTGGAGTTAATAGACATGGCTTTATGTTCTAGCCCTGCTATCAGGGTCTGCTACCTGGCCCAACTACCAAGTCACTTCACCTCCCTAAGCCTCAGTTTTCTGATCTGTAAAATGGAACTAAGAATGATACCTGCAACTATTAAAAGAGAGAATAAATATAAAATTAGCTTGTGAATAGACAAGCTGGATGTCAGTGTTGTAATGTCCACATTGCTGTACAAAATCCATCCCATGATGTGAGATTTGGGTCATGTCTGGGCTAATCTTCTTTGGCAGTGAAGAATTTGGGGGTGATTGTGTCAGGCTCTTCCATGAAGCTTAGGAGCTGGTGTTGGAGACACCAACACCATTTTTGAGCTTTGAGAAGCTGTTCTAGGTTTACTCTTTTTCATCTTATTCATGAGCAGACAACAGGAGACCCTCATGGGGTGCCACCCTGGGCCCTGACGAGTTTTGGAACGTGGCCCATCTGTGGCACTGATCTCTACGCTTCCTGCTCTGTCCTGTTGGGGTGCTGAGTGAGTGAGGAGCAGAGCCCTCTGTCTGGGAGCAGGGGTGTGTTCCCAACGTAATGGCAGGAGAGCACGCTGGCAGAAGCAGGGAAGGTAGTTTCTGTGTCTTGTGGATTTACTGTCCCTCACTAAACCCTCCTACATGACTTTTGCAAGGCACAGAGTTCACGCACACATGTCATGCCTTTCCACGGCGCTGAGTGGTAAAGTCCTTTCTCAGGCATTATCTCATGATTTCCTCACAGCCCTGCAAGGTGGGCAGGCCAGGTTCTCTCATCCCTGTTTGACCAGAGAGGAAACTGGGGCCCAGGGAGTTGAACAGGCTGTCAGGGTCATGGCCAGTTAGTGGTAGGGCTCTGACTAGAACCCAAGTCTCCAGACACCAGCCCAGAGGTAGGAATTTGGAAAGTGAAGGGAAAGCCTTCATGTCTGTTCAGAGTTGTCGCAGGCTCTTTAGAGATTCCTGACATGAAGCTTTCTAAGGTGAGACCTCAGGTGGCAGGTGGAAAAACACGAACTGAGAAGGCGGTTCCTTATCCAAGCCCTCCAATCTTTGATGGCAGGTCAGGCCCAGGAATCGGGCCTCCTGACTACCAGCCCTTTGCTGCATTAGACCATGGGTTAGATATTGACTGTTGCTGTGGGAGGGTATTGGAATATGCATGCTTTGCGTATGTGCATCAATGTTTCAGCAGTCCCATATTTTTGACTTCATGTTGGCACTGACCTCCATTATAGGTTGGATGGCTCCCCCTGCTCTCTCCCTGGGTGATACCCTGGGTAGCTCTGTTCTAATCAAGAGGGGCTCTCACTGTCTACCCCTTGCCCCCCTAACCTAGCTGAGTGACTTCTGCACCATGGGGCCTGAACTTCTGGCTTCAGAGCCTTCCTGATGGGCAGACAAGGGCCTGTCACCATCACTGCTTTCACCTGCCCACGAGTCTGCTGTTGCCTTCTGATGGGCATAATAGAGCCATCTCAGGTCTGGCTTTTGTGCATCCACTGTGGGTACAGTGAGCAGGGGGTGCCCAACTGCAAACTTCCACTCCTGTTATTCCCTAATGTCCAGGGTAATCTTTTTTGTTTTTTGTGAGGAGGACCAGCCCTGAGCTAACATCCAATGCCAATCCTCCTCTTTTTTTTTTTTTTCCTGAGGAAGACTGGCCCTGGGCTAACATCCGTGCCCATCTTCCTCTACTTTATATGGGGCGCCACCACAGCATGGCTTAACAAGTTGTGTCAGTGCGTGAACCCCGGGCCACCACAGCAGAGCGCGAGCACTTAACGGCCTGCGCCACCGGACCGGCCCCCAGGGTAATCTTGATTTGCGAATGAATATTGGGGCAGTTAGATTGCAGACCACTCAAGCAAAAACTGTCCTGGTGGGAGAGACAACACCCCCTCTACTGCCTATCTCCCCTCCTTTTCTCCCTCAAATAGTCAGATCAAAGAACTAACGGGGAGGGTAATATATTAATACTGAAAAGGACAAGGAATAATAGGAGTAATAGCAATGTAGTTTCTTTATCTGTAAAATGGAGATAATCAGAGGACTGTTATAAGTCAGTGTGTCTCAGCCCTGGCTGCACATCAGAGTCACCGGGGAAGCTTTTTTTTTTTTTTTTTTTTTTGGTGAGGAAGATTGGCCCTGAGCTAACGTCTGTTGCCAATCCTCCTCTTTTTGCTGAGGAAGATTGGTCTTGAGCTAACACCCGTGCCTATCCTCCTTTATTTTGCACGTGGGACGCCACCACAGCATGGCCTGATGAGCCATGTGTAGGTCCACGCCCGGGATCAGAACCCCGGGCTACCGAAGCAGAGTGTGTGAACTTAACACCATGCCACCTGGCCAGCCCCACAGGAAGCTTTCAAATATCTCAGTTGCCAGGCTGCAGCCCAGACCCAGGAGATCAGAATCTCTAGAGATGAGACCCAGGCACCAGTAGTTTTAAAATTCCCCAGGTGATTCCAGTGTGCAACCAGAGTTGAGAACCACTACTCTAAGGATGAAGACTAGGTTAATTGCTTAGAACAAAGATATTCCCATATCTGGCTGGGCACTGAAATCATCAGGGCTGGGGGGAGTCACACTGATTCCCTAGCCACACATTGCAGACCATTTAAATCAGTGACTTCTGTGTCTGGTGCTTCTTGCTTAGCCTTCACATGAGCAATAAACTAATAACAGTCATAATAGCTACCATTTAGTAGTGCTGTGGGCCAACGTTACAGATATTTCCAGTCTTCACAGTTCCCTAGTAGGGGATCATGATTCCCATTTTACAGAGGAGGAAACTGATGCTCCCAGTAGGTAGCCACTTACCCCAGGTCGAACTTCCAGTGACAGCAGAAGTTTCCCAAGGCCAGGTCTGTCTGACTTTGAAGGCTGCTCTTGATGCCCAAAGCTTCCCGGCCGAGGGACCGGCCCTAGTGGAGCATCTTCTCCACTCTTCTCAATAATGGCCCAAGGAGAAATGAAAACCAGCAGGTGGCCTTGGCTCTCCTTGAGGCTCCCCAGGGCAGGATGAGTGGAGGACCCCTTCCCCGTGAAGTGAGGGGAGATGAGCGGTGTTGCTTGGTATTTGGCTCCATGTTAATCACCCACTCTCAAAATACCTCCTTTTGGCGGGAGGAAGACGTCTGCACGTTAGGCCCGACCCCCAGTCACCTCTCATTGCCACAGCTGCTCTCATAAAGAGAAAACTCAACCAGAAAAGCAAACACTCATTTGCTTTTTGAGAGTCTCAGGAACTTTTCAGGCATGTGGTATAGAAAAATGCCTCCTTTCCCTCATAAGAAAAGGGGAAGCTATGTCAAGGTGACCTGAAATATTTAGCTCTGCTTTATAAAAACCCTGCGCCTCCACCTCTGCTCTGTAAGCTTCAACAAATCGCTTAAAATCCTTCAGCTTTGGTTTCCACGTTGGTCAACTAGAAGGAGTGAGCCCTGTCTGTCCTCAGGGCTGCTGATGCAGCCTCTTGCTCTTTGAGGTGATAGAGAAAGAGGAGGGGAACATGGTCATCCTGACGCTGAGTCTCGTAGCCATCTGGGACTAGAAGCTCTGTCAAGTGTTTTCTGGCACCCACTAAGGGACCCGATGTCCCTGAGGCCCAAAGTGGCTCGAAGTGACCAGCTGTGTGAGAGATCTCACTGAATGTGTTCACTCTGGCTTTGGGAGGCCTGGCTTCACTCCACCTGTGTCAGCCCCTAGTGTGTGGACAGCCCAGAGCTAATATTTGGGGCATTAATAGCTGCAACTTTAGAGTTAGTAGACTATGTGATATAAATTTGTCTCCACAAAGCCTTCCCAGCCCAACCCAGCCCCCAGGGCCCTCTCCCTACCGGGAGCTCCGTGTGTATCTGTTGTCTCTCCTTTGCTCCCTGCCACTTCGTGCCCAGCACAGAGCCTGGCACAGAGTAGGCGCTCAGGCAGCATCGAGTGAATGGAGGATGAGGGAGTGGAGAGATACCGGAATGTGTGTTTGGTGATATCTCTAGGTGTTGCCATAGAATGCTATTTAAGTTTTGGTATATTCATTCCTTGCTTGCTCTACTTGACTTTTTTTGTGTGTGTGAGGAAGATCAGCCCTGAGCTAACATCCGATACCAGTCCTCCTCTCTTTGCTGAGGAAGATTGGCCCTGTGCCAACATCTGTGCCCATCTTCCTCCACTTTATATGGGACACCGCCACAGCATGGCTCGCCAAGCGGTGCGTCAGTGCACGCCCGGGATCCGAACCTGTGAACCCTGGGCTGCCGCAGTAGAGCGTGCTCACTTAACCACTACACCACCGGGCTGGCCCCCCCGCCTTTTTTTTTTTAAAGTTTATTTTGAAGGCTGTCTCACTTAGGATTATTCTAGTAATGGAGAGGTTCAGATGCGATGCTATTTTCTGAGGTTAAGGCAAATATCCAGAGCATTTCATTGTGTGTAACTCTTAGCCCAGAGTCACTAAGAGAGTACATCCTAAGTGTGGAGACTGGTGGCGCCTTATTAAGCCATTAAGCTGAACCTTATCGCTTTCCAAGTTCTATCCCAAGCAGTGGGTATTGTGGGTGGCAAGAAAACATGGGGCAATGGTGGAAGGGGGTGGGAGCACTCCCAGGAGGGGCAGCCACTGGGCAGTCTCCTGGGAATTAGAGCTGAGAAGGTAAAGCAGAAGGCTGCTGCCCTTCCCTGTGGGGTCAGCTGCCCTTCCCTGTGGGGTCCGCTGCCCTTGCAGCACTCAGGGAAGCTGGCTCAGGGCCACCTGCCGCTCTGGCACGGACACTATTTCGTGGTTGCTGTGTAGGTCCCTGGAGTGAAGGATTGCCAGGCCAGCCTGGAAGGGCACTAAGCATAGTCTTCACTCCTATAACTGTCTTAGCGGGTTTGTGTACTGTGGGCTGGGCCCCCAGCTCTGGGGCCTGGCTTTGCTGTTAACTCTCTGATGACTTCAGGAGACTCACTTGACCTCTCCTGTGCCTCAGTTTCCTAACATTTTACAACTCTGTGGTCATATCAGCCCTCTCACCGTGACGAACTCCCACTGTGTTATTAACAGTGTAAGGCTGCCTCCCTCTCACCCCCACCCCTGCCAGGATCCCCACGGACCCCGCTGGCGTAGCCTCTGGCCTTGTCTTTACGTGAAGTGCATCCTCATCATATTTGTTCTGTCCCTCTATTGTCTAGCTGCTTGGCTCATGTCAGGTAATTGAGATTTCATTTGTTGGGAGGAGGTGGGAGCAAAGCTGCAAACATGAGAATATATAGGTGTTTTGTCCCCTCACAATTCCAAATAGACGAATTTGTACTTGCTTCCAGATAAGGGAGACCCAAAGGGATGATTGTTACTGTTAGTATTTTGACCGTGCTGATCTTTTTTGTTTTTCTTTTTTAATCTTTTCATTAAATAGTATAAAGCCTCTGGACATTGTGATTTTTTTCTGGTGGATACTAGACTTGGGTTCTAGTGGAGGCTTTGGAACGATGAGGCTATGTCATCCTGATCAAATCAGTCACCTCTCAGGGCCTCAGTGTTCACATCTGTACACTGGGAATGACAGCACTCACCTTCCTTCCTAGTAAAAGGCAAAGGATTCGTAGGAACAGAAAGGAAGCCCAGTACCTGCCCCATCTCAGTCGCTGGTTGACAGCCAGGTGGCGATGCTGGCTGGAGGCATGTTTTGTCCTGTCCTGGCAGAATGACTGTGAATTAGTGCAGCCTGGGGGCTGACAGCCAGGTCACTTCCCCACTGGCCACAGCAACACCCTAATTGTGTGGGTCTGTGTCCCCACAGCGGCCAGTTTGCCATCGTGAAGAAATGCCGAGAGAAGAGCACGGGGCTGGAGTACGCAGCCAAGTTCATCAAGAAGCGGCAGAGCCGGGCCAGCCGGCGGGGCGTGTGCCGGGAGGAGATTGAGCGGGAAGTGAGCATCCTGCGGCAGGTGCTGCACCCCAACGTCATCACACTGCACGACGTCTTCGAGAACCGCACGGATGTGGTGCTCATCCTTGAGCTGTGAGTGGGGTGAGGGACCCGTAGCGGGCAGCAGGGGCGGGCAGGGTAACCAGACCTAAGCTTGGTCCAGAGGAGATAAAGTCAGTGGAGGGCGGTTTCCCTCAGTTACCCGCGTCCTCCTGGGCCAAGGGTGGGCTTGCTGAGCAGCAGGGACTGAGGGTGAGGGTCTAGGTCTGGCTTTCATTGGACCCTGGAGATCAAAGAAAAGAAATGGCTAACACTGGGGTCACTTCCTGGCTGGCCAGCATGTGGGAGGATGAGAAGGGGCAGAGGATGGGATGGGGTGCAGGGGAGGCTGTCAGAGAGGGGTCTGTTCAATGAGGGAGGGAAGAACAAACATCCTCTGGGCTCTGAGAAGCCCTTCTCCAGCCCTTTCCTGGGAACAATCCCCTGCGTTTGTGCTGTGTTTGATGCCTTTATTATTATGGTAATAACTATGATTTAGAGAGCTCTACTATAAGCCAACCATTTGCCAGGTGCTTTACGTTTGTCATCTTGTTGGGTCCTCACAGAAACTGTGTTGAGGGAAGTGTCCGACTAATGTGGAGAGGTTACTTTGTATTCTCTGTGCGGAGCACTTCTATTACCTTATTTAATCCTCATAACAATCCTATCACACAGAGACTCTCATTATCCCCATTTTACAGACAAGAACACTGAGAGACTAGGTCACTTACAAGATCCTATAGCCAGGAAGTGGTGGGGCCACGACTTGAGTCCACACTGCTTGTGCAGACAGCTATGAGCATGAGGTGGGATGGCCTTATGCTGGCCTCCCTGGGGAAGACTGCACAGTCTGATGGAATTTGGATAGGTGACACCAAGACCCAGGGATTGGTTGGCCACCTGGTGTCCCTCCTGGAAGTGTCATCATGGAATGGGGAGGTGGGGCCCTGGCAGACAATAGAGTTTGAGTTGGGCTGTGGCACAAGTCACAGTGGCTGTGTCCAGTCAAGCACCTGTGTTGGGAATGTCCTGAGCCTCATAGGCATGTATGCCTCCTCCAGTTAGCAGAGGAGTGGTGGCATTTGTCTCAGCAATCTCTGACTTTGTGACCTTGGGCAAGTCACCTCACCCCTCTGAGCTTCAGATCTCACCTGTAAATCAGGCAGCCACCCTTAACCTGCCGGCAGGTTGGGTGGACCACCTGACATTTGAGACCATTCTAATTTGAGAACTATGCTCTGGTGTTGCCACGATATAGATTTGTGTGGCCGATGGGTATTTGCATACTCTTGGATTTGATTCTTTTTTTTGTTGTTGTTATAATTTTTATTTGTTTACTTATTTTTTCCCTCAAAGCCCCAGTAGATAGTTGTACGTCATAGCTGCACATCCTTCTAGTTGCTGTATGTGGGACGCGGCGTCAGCATGGCCGGAGAAGAAGCGGTGTGTTGATGTGCGCCCGGGATCCGAACCCCGGCCGCCAGCAGCGGCGCGCGTGCACTTAACCGCTAAGCCACGGGGCTGACCCCTTGGATTTGATTCTTAAATTATCCATTTCAATGTTGAAATGCGTAGAATCGCCCGTGCTCTCCCCGTCTCTAACTCACAGTGTCCTCTATGTTTCTCCCAGGGACTCTCAGCCAGTTGGACCAGTTGGTGTTTGCACCTGCCTGGCTCAGACAAGCCTGGTGGGTTCCCACAGGTGTAGCCAGCCGTGTAGACAGCGTGAAGTGTGACATGTCCCAAAGCTAGGGGTCAGCAGTTGGCACACTGGTTCCCAGCAGAGAGTGACAAGCCCACCTTTGCTGGGAAGGCCAGGCCAGTTCTTTAAAAGTCTGTTATCAAAAAAAAAACTTCACAGCAACTGAAAAGAAATTATTTGTAATCCTACCACCCAAACAGAGCTATTTATGTTTTCCTGTGGTTCCTCTCAGTCTTTTATCTATTTGTATACAACCATTGTACTTGTACAGTTTCCTCCTCTACTTTTTCCCCTAGTTAACATAATTCCATAAATAGCTTTCTTCCTTTTAACTGACTGTATCATGTTGCGTTGAATTACATACCCGTCTCTCCCTGTTGTTGGACATTTGGTTTTTATTTTCCAGCTCTTAACCCTTAAAAATTTTACTGCCATAAAACAACTTTCTTCCCATAAGTTTCCCCTTTTCTTTTAAACCAGCTTTTTTAGATATATCCTCAGGAATGGGTGATTAGGCTGACATTTTTAGGGCTCTTGATAGCCTCACTTTAAGAGGACAGTGTTGGTTACCCAGCACCACCTGCAACATAGGATCGTTCCTATTTGCCTATAGCCTTGCCAGCCTGGGGTCGTTTGGGTTTTTTGTTTGTTTTTCTGAGGAAGATTCACCCTGAGCTAACATCTGTTGACAATCTTCCTCTTTTTGCTTGAGGGAGATTCGTGCTGAACTGACATCTGTGCCAATCTTCCTCTATTTTGTGTGTGGGTCACCACCACAGCGTGGCTGTGGCCAAGTGGTATAAGTCCGCGCCTGGGGAACTGAACCTAGGCCGCCAAAGCAGAGCGTGCTGAACTTAACCACTAGGCCACGGGGCCGTCTCCCACTGGAGTCATTTGTTTTAAAACAGGGGTTCATGATTTATTGACCTTTATAGTTATAAAATGGTACTTTGTTGTCATTTTAATTGGCATTTCTGTAATTGTTGGGGAAATTATCTGTTTCTCCCTGTTTGTAGAACCCCAGGAGTTCTGGGATGCTCTTGAGATGTCCCTGTTTCTCCCAGCAGGGCTCACAGTCAACCGACAGTTATGTGCCCTCTTCTTGTGAGCTGTCGCCACCCATAACATCAGTATTCGCACTGGCGCTCCTGTGTCTCCCTTGAGCTGCTATGTTTGTTGAGTTCTGTCTGTTCGTAGTTTCTCTGTCTCCTCTTTTATTTTCAAGCTGTCTCATTGTCTCAGGGTGCCTGACTGTGGAGTACCAGGGATTGCTAAGACAGTGCCTAAACCACGCGTGACCAGCATCTGAGAGGGAGGACCTTGCGGGAGAGAAGGGCTTTTCATGGACTTTTATGTTTGGACTTGGTGACCCCTGTTGGGCTGATCAGGAGCTTTTGGCCTCTTGGTCCTCACTGTGTCCTAATAGGTTAGTGGGTTTGCCCAATATTTAAACCTGGGTATTACTGTCTACCTGCTCAGTTGAAATGTGCAGGTTTCATGGATGGATCTACCTCACTACCCCTCTCAACAGCAACTGTTGTCTGGTGCAGGGCTTCCTACTGCTTTCTGCTAAAGTGGCCAGTACTCGGAGGACGTGCCAGCCCTGATTTAAGTCCCTTTCGGCTGTTACTACCGCGTCCATGACCTCCTCTGCAGCAGCTGCCTCTGGTTAAGACTGTTGAGGCAGGGTTGGGAAGGATTTAGTTGTCTGTATAAGTTGACTTCTGTATGGTGTAAAGGATATTTTCAAAATCTCAATAGATTAACTCATGTCACATGTGGAGCTTGCTCTGAAAAATGTACGTCTGCCCTGAGAGGGTTGGGCAGGCCTCCCATCCCAGGCCCCTGACCATTCTGGGGCCTCCTTGACTCCAAGCTAGTGGAAAGCGATACTCCGCCAGTTGCATACCGGAGACTGGCCTGGCAGAGCACTCCAGGGTGGTGGCAGTGCTTCCCAGCTCCCTGAAACGAGTCCAGCCTCCTGGCCCCCAGCAGCTCCGGCAGGATCCTGCCTGAATCGCTGCCTACGCAGGTTGTGGGAGCACGCATTCCCGAAAGACTTCTGAAAAGCATTTCTAGCAGGCAGGCCAACCCGCAGGGAGGAAGGAGGCAAAGGTGAGATCAGCCAGAAGAGGTCTGATCCTGGGGACTCTGGGAGGAGAGCAGAGGAGGCCCGGCTATTAGGTTTTGCTTTTCATCTTTAAGCTAAAGAGGTTTGGGATGTGAGAGGAGCGAAGCTTGGGAGGAGAGGGGGACTGGCTCCAGGCAGAGGTCTTGGGGACTGAGAAGCCCTTGAGAGAAACTGCATTATGGGGGAAATCTGGGCTCCTTGATATCCTTGAGACGAGGTGCCCGAGAATTGATCTGACTGTCCCCAGCCCGGGTCTCCAGGGCTTGGCCATTTCCCTCAGCAGGCTCATGAGCCTCCCACCTTTCTGAGTCTCTAGGGGAGATTCTAAGGACCACCACGGCTGTTCCCCTCTTCATCCAAAGGAGACCATGTCTCACCTGGTCTCCTGCCCAGATCACACCTTCAAACAGAATGACTGATTACTGTCCCCCAAAGTCCTCACCCAGCCTGGGCCTGCCATCAGTGGCTTTGGGTAACGGGACACATCCACAATATCACGATATTCTTTACATTTGTGTGGCATTCTATTTAAGGTAGGAATGGTAGGATGTGCCCGAGGTCATAGCCTCACATGACCCAGCAGGGGCTTGGAGTATAAAAAACAAGGGGGCTGGGTCCTGTGTGTTTCAGAGAGGGCACCGTGGATTTGAAAATTTTCAAAGGGCTCCAAACAGGTCTCTTGCAAAAGCCACGGCTTCGCTTCTATATGATATAGAATGTTCTGTGCCATGTTGATATTTTTAATGTTTTATTTCTTTCCTTTGTTCTTTTATTCACCTATCTTCTATTGAATGTCTTTCATGCACAAGGCACTGTGGAAGCAAAGATCATTTAGCTGGGGAGAGAGACAGATAATGACAGCCCAGTGTGATGTGGGCATGGATGCAGCTGAACAGGGATGTCAGAGGACTGTCCAGTGCATGGGGTGGCTTTGAGCTTTCCTTTTTGCATCAGTGACTCAGGCTTTGTCATGTGGAGCGAGCATGGTGAGAGGAACACATGGTGGGCTGGGGCTGAGAAGATCTGGGTCTAAATCCTGGTTCTGCCACTTACTAGCTGTGTGAGCTTAGGCAAGTCACTTGCTCTCTTGGGGCCATAGTTTCCTCATCTGAAAAATCAGGATGGAAATTCCTTCTACCCCTCAGGGTAGATGTGAGTCTCAAGTGAGAGAATGCTTGGGGAAGCACATTGCATAGGTGACAAACTCTAAATCAAGCCCTCTGCCACCACTGTCACCCCTGACAATGACGTGGTGCATGATGTTTACTTCAAGGACTTTATCGAGGATCTCATAGCTCTTGTCCAATTTTACATCAAGATTCCTCCCACTTCCACCCCCCCCCCACCCCTGAAGGGGGTGATGAGACTGTTGGTTTTTTTCTTCTCATTCCTGTTATATAAAAGAAAAGCTGGGCCCTGGAGCTCTCCCATGCCCCACCCCAAGACAAAGGTTGCATCTACATTGGGGAAGGATTGGGACCACCATCCTGGCCCTTTGACCCAGGCCTGCAGAACAGAGTCAGGGTTCCTCCTTCAGCAGCTGAGAGGGTGCTCTAGGTTCCAGCACCTGCGCCCGTGAGACCCATGGGAAAATAGTGCACCTGCCTGGTCCCCAACACCAAGGCAGCCACTTGGGGCCACAGCCAGCTCACTCTGAGTGGAGGGCACTGCAGCTCTAGCAGACAGGACACTCTCGTGTGCCATCTACTTTTTTTGTGTGTGTGAGGAAGATTAGCCCTGAGCTAACATCTGTTGCCAATCCTCTTTTTGCTGAGGAAGATTGGCCCTGGGCTAACATCTGTACCCATCTCCCTCTACTTTTGTATGTGTTTGAAATCCTCCACAACAAGAAGTTAACAGCAAACTTCCCGAGGAGGAGGCTCCTCATTGGAGAATGAGTCACCCTCTCACATAATGACCACCATCAGATGGAAGTTCTTCTGTAACAGATGAGGAAACCGAGGGCCACAAGAGGGGAAGCAGCCATGCAAGGTCTCCCAGCAAGGGAGTGCGTGGTAAAGACCAGCTCGCAGTCCATACTGTCTCCTCATACTAATGTGTGACTGGGTACAAGTTGCCCTAACTCTCTCAGCCATGTCTCTCAGACATTGGGGGTAACAGAATGTTTACATGCTAGGCTTGTTCTGAAGAGCAAATGAGCTCATTTGAATTGGCATCCAAATGAGGTCCACATACTGCACTTGGTTCTTTTGTCTCTTATGCCTCTTTTATTCTAAAGTAATTCTCCTTCCCGCTCTTTTTTGATGCCATTGATTTTTGGAAATACTAGGTCATTTGTCCTGTGATTGTCTCACAGTCTGGATTTGGTGTATTCCTTCCTCACGGTATTATTGAACTCATCCTCTATGTCCTGTAATTCCTGCCACAGCATGGCTTGATAAGCAGTGCGTGGGTCCGTGCCCAGGATCCAAATTCATGAACCCCGGGCCACTGAAGCGGAGCGTGCAAACTTAACCACAACGCCACTGGGCAAACCCCCTCATGTGCCATCTTATCTCACTCTCTCTACACCCTTTCACTTTCCCCCTCCCTCTTTTCTCTTCTCTCTCTGTCTCTAAATATTTACTCAGCATCTATTATCTGCTGAACACATGACGTAAAGATGAGCACCTAGTCAGAGTTCCTGCCCTCAAGAAGCTCACATCCCAGCAGGAACACATACTTCTGACATTCCTCTATCTACTTCAGGGTGATATTTTTAACCCCATTGGACAGAGGAGAAAAGACTGAGGTGGAGAGTGACTTGCTAGTAAGTGGCAGAACCAGCATTCCAGCCAGTCTTCACCTCACCTCCAAGGCCGGCCTGTGCACAGGGACTTAATGCCACATACGTGCCCCACGCTTGTCCCCATCTTTGTGCCTTCGCTTGCGCTGTTTCCCTGCCTGTCTCACCTGTCTTCCTTCCCCGCTTCCTCCATCCTGGCCCTGCTCGAGTCTCACCACATCCCCAGCACCTTCCCCACCACCTCAGCCCGTGCTAGCCACATGTAACAAGCAAATAGTAGCACCACGGCAGAGGCCCCCACTGATGGAGTGCTGTCGTGTGCCAGTCACTGTGCTGAGTGCCCTGCTCAGTGCACTGGCTCATTTGCTCTTCAGAACAAGCCTAGCATGTAAACATTCTGTTACCCCCAATGTCTGAGAGACATGGCTGAGAGAGTTAGGGCAACTTGTACCCAGTCACACATTAGTATGAGGAGACAGTATGGACTGCGAGCTGGTCTTTACCACGCACTCCCTTGCTGGGAGACCTTGCATGGCTGCTTCCCCTCTTGTGGCCCTCGGTTTCCTCATCTGTTACAGAAGAACTTCCATCTGATGGTGGTCATTATGTGAGAGGGTGACTCATTCTCCAATGAGGAGCCTCCTCCTCGGGAAGTTTGCTGTTAACTTCTTGTTGTGGAGGATTTCAAACACATACAAAAGTAGAGAAAATAATGTAAGGAACCCTCATGTGCCCATCACCCAACTTCAAGTTATCAATATTTTGCCCATCTTGTTTTATATAAAACTCCTATTCCCCCCTAACTCCAACTGTTTGCTTGTTTGCTGGAATATTTTAAAGCAAATCTCAGACATCATGTCATTTTACGTGTAAATACTTTAGTATGTATCTCAAACTGACGACACGTTTTAAAACTGTAGCCATGATGTGTTTATTACACCTAAGAAATTATCCAGCCAGGCCTCGGCTGTCCACTCTCCAGTCCACGGTGATATTCCCGATGGGCCCAAAGATAGCTCTTTACAGTTATTTCATTTGAATTGGCATCCAAATGAGGTCCACATACTGCACTTGGTTCTTTTGTCTCTTATGGCTCTTTTATTCTAAAGTAATTCTCCTTCCCACTCTTTTTTGATGCCATTGATTTTTGGAAAAACTAGGTCATTTGTCCTGTGATTGTCTCACAGTCTGGATTTGGTGTATTCCTTCCTCACGGTATTATTGAACTCATCCTCCATGTCCTGTAATTCCTGTAAACTAGTAGTTAGATACTACTAGTATCTAAGATACCCTTCCTATTGGCACTGTTCAATAGAAATATAATACGAACCACATATGCACTTTTAGATTTTCTAGTAGCCACATTAAATAAGAAGTAAAAAGAAATAGGTGAATTAATTTTAATAATATTTTTTATTTAACCCAGTATATACAAAATATTATCATTTTAACATGTAATCAATATAAAGTCACTAATGAGATATTTTACATTCTTTCTTTCACATTAAGTCTTCAAAACCCAGTGTGTATTTTGCACTTACAGCACATCTCAACTCATGTGCCATGCAATGGTTTAAAGTAAAATGCAATCCTACCAGAACAATAAAGTTGTATTTAGTGGAAAATATTTCACACCCCTTCAGTTTTTTAGTTAAAATAAAATGAAATTTAAAATTCAGTTCCTCAGTTGCACTCACCCTATTTCAAATGCCCGGTAGCCACATCTGACTTGTGGCTGCTGTATTAGACATCGTATATAGAGAATTCCGTTACTGCAGAAAGTTCTGTTGGATAGCGCTGAACAAGAGGCTCAAGCAGATTTAGTTTCAATTTTTTAGGTTGTGATACTTCATAGGTGTTGCTCTGTACTTCTTGTTCCACCTCGTGTCTAGTTGTTCTATTTTTCATGATGCTGAGATTGATTAGTGGGTCTGGGTATGCTTCTGGACATTTTTAAAGAGAGGAGAAAAGAAGATTTTGACGCTCTTTATTTAGGATGGACTAGGTGGCAAGGAGTGTTTCCCAAAACTGAGACAGAAGCTCTTCTGGCCATAGAAGAATCATCTGAGGGCACTCAGTGTGACAGAGTGGTTGAGAGTCATTCTGCCTGGGTTTGAATCCTGCCTCTACCACTTACTAGCTGTGTGACCTTGGGCAAGTCATTTAACCTCTCTGAGCCTTTGTTTCTTCAACTGTGAAATAGGAAAATAATAGTACTTAGCTTATAAGGTATTGTGATGATTAAATGAAATAATGTACATACAGTACACATTATACACAGAGAAGTGTCCAAGGTATGTTAATTACTATTATTATGTTGTTGTTATTGTAAAAATACAGGTTCCAGGGCCTTGCTGCTGGAGAATCTAATTTGGCAGAGTCTGTGGTGGGACCTGGGAATCTGTATTTTAAGCAAGTTCTCCGAGTGATCCTGAGTTCCTGGACCCCTGGCCCAAATCCCTGCCTAAGATCTTTTCCTGGGGTGGCTCTTGGCTCTGTCCCAGCCCCAGAGAAGCACATGCTGGCTGGATACCCCAGCCTCTGTCAGAGGACAAACGCCCAGTAGGATTGCTAGATTTAGCAAATAAAAATCTTCTGTTTTATCTGGCAACCCGAAATCCCTAATTCAGATAAAACTGTAAACCAATATTTGTAGGGGAGATTCTTTTTGCTCTGTGGGTCTCCATTCCTGTCACATCAACCATAGAGTACAAGAGTGCAGAGTGTGAGGACAAAAATAGTATTTTAGAGTTTTTAGAGATGAATATAATTAATGGGTCTTTATGTTTAAATTAGGGATCATGCCTACCTCTCTTGAGTCTTCAAAGAGGCCATCTTTTATAAAATCAAAGACAGGGGCTTTAGGAGCCGTGTGGCTCAGTCTGCTCATTTTGCAGGTGAGGGAGCTGAGGCCTGCCTGGGGAGGGGAAATGAGTTGTCCAAGGTCGGTGGCAGGGCTGGACTAGAACCTAGGTGTCCAGTTTCTGGCCCAGCAGATGTCCGTCTTTGTCGTCCCACAGCACTTGTTTCTGTCCTCTGCCACCTCAGTCATATGAGGAGGTGGGAGCAGGTAACACCAGGGCAACCAGGGGCCGGGTCCTGGAGTGTGAGGCGGCCCTTCTGGTGACACCCTAAGGATAATTCCTGCCCTTGTGGTCCAAAGGGAAGAACACAGCAAACAGAGGCAAAGACAATTCTTGGTGCTGGCTGGACAAAGCCCCAGAAGTGGGCGAGGGGACTCTGCCGCACAGGGTGCCTGGGGGGCAGTTTCAGGAGCCGCACCCATTGGCCTGGCCTCATGACACATAGGGCCGACTGGGCCTGAGCCCTCTCCACTGGTGTCTTGCAGAGTGTCCGGCGGGGAGCTCTTCGACTTCCTGGCACAGAAGGAGTCGCTGAGTGAGGAGGAGGCCACCAGCTTCATTAAGCAGATCCTGGACGGGGTGAACTACCTTCACGCCAAGAAAATTGCTCACTTCGATCTCAAGGTCAGTGAGGGGGGCAAGGGAAAAGAATCAGTCTAGGAAGAGTGGGCCCAGCCTCTCCCGATGTCACTGCCAGGAGGAGTCAGTGCCCACTTGGCCCTCCTCCCTCGTCTTACAGTTGAAAACTCTGAGCTGCTGGGAAAGAAATGATGGCACGGAAAGTGTCCACTTCCTCAGTTTCATTTCACATATCAGGTTTTCTTCACATAGGGGCTGACTGCAAGAAGCTTCTTAATCAGACCACAAGTATCTTATCTTTCAGGGAGCAGGTGGGGTGTAATTTTTGAATAAGTAGACCAATGATAGGAAACTTGAAACCAAGCACATTTCACAAGACTGAACTTTTCAGTAACCAAGGGCAAACTGCTGAGCAGGCAGAAGCAGAAGTGTTCAGAGGAGGACCGCTGAGGTTGGCTGGCTCTCCAGACCCAGCGCAGCACAGCGTCCAGCATCCCTTGACCAGGGACCGCTGGCTGCCCTCTCCCACCCCGCCCCATACAGTGGCCATAAAACTGCCTCCAGGGGCCGCTGATCGTTTGTGGTAACGGATATTCAGGGTCAAGAAAGTTCACTGTGACCACATAGGACTTGATATAGCAAGAGCGTGGTCAAAGTAAGATCGGTTCCCGTAGTGACTGAGCTCCATTGCAAAGACTGATGAGCCGTTACAGACACCTAAAGCATCAAGATGCTCTAACCCGTGATCAGAGCACCCTGTTTACCAGGGAGGAGACCTGCTCATTTTTCTCTCCAGAAATTCCTGTGGTGTTTCAAGCACTGTGCTATGTGCCTGGGTGTTCTACAGATACAAAATCAACTGAGGCCCTCTCTGGGCTTAGTTCCTCTTTTCCAGAGAACTTAGTGCAAGAGACAGAAAAGAAAGATAACAACTCTAAGTGCTGTGATAGGGGGAGGTACAAGAGGGCTGGGAAGCCTAAAGGAGAGGGCATCTAAGTCAGGCTGGGGAATCCGAGAGGGCCTCCTGGAAAAGGTGATATTTGAGTTCAGTTTTGAAGGACTGGCAAGGGTATCAGAGGGGAAGGGTCTTCTAAGGAAGAGAGGCTAGCTGTGTACATAGTCCTGAAATAGCACAATGTATTCAGGGAAGTACAGACAAAGGACAAATGTGCTAAATGGCTGGAGAAGAAGCCAGGAGGAGAGCAGGAGGCAGACACAAGGGCATGGGAGCTAAACCAAGGAGGTCAAACTTTACCCTGAGGGATACAGGGGGCCAGGTGAGCAGGGAGGTGAGATGAGCAGATGTGTGTTTCAGAAGGATCCCTCTGGCTGGGAGGATGGATAGAAGGGGGACAGCCTGGAGGCTGGGGGCCCAGCTAGGAGACTGGTGCAATAATCTGAGCGAGATGTGGCAAGTGCCAAACTAATTTGAGGAGGGGACGGATTCAAGACCTGTGATGGAGGTTGATCTGGGGATTGATTAGGTGCCCGATAAGATGTGGGAGATGACTGGGAAAGCAGAGTCCAAGATGAGACCCAAATTCTGGCTTGGGGGACTGGCCCAGAGAAGGCATGGCACGCCTGTGGTCTCACAGCAGCTGTGGCAGGGCGTGGGCTCAGTTCCCACGCATGGATCCCATCCCAGCTCTTACTGTGCCCTGTGGAGTGACCTACGGTGAGTTCCCTCAGCGTGGTCCCCCTTCCTTATGCCGACTGCCACAGTATTTTGGATTCCTTCAACAGAAGACATCTTGCAGAGTTTCACTCAGGTGTCATGTGGTAAAAGTTGGGGTCTTCAAGGAGGGTGTGGCCTGGGCAGGCCTTTGAACCTCAGCACAGTAATACACCAAGCAGGAAATGGTCTCCTGGATTGCACCTGTGTCTCCATCCTGGCAATCAATCAAAACAACAATTAACTTGTTGTTTTCTGTGTCTTTGTTGGCTCCAGAAGACCTGCCTCAAAATGGGCTCCTTTGTCTTTTCTCTAACGGGTCTGGTAGAGGGAGGAGGAGTCGTGGAGTCTCTCAGGCCCTGAGGCCTACAGCAGGTTCATGGTGTTTAGTTTGCTTCCATGGCAGCTCGTGGTGGTGGGGGAGCGCTGGCTTGGAGTTAGTCAGGTCAGGGTTTGATCACTCTACCGTGTACCAGGATACGACTGAATCTCAGTTTTTCAGCTTCCATGCGAATAATAATACCTGCCTGGCAGAGTTGTTGTAGGGGTGAGAGAGAAGCAGCATTAAGTGCTGAATACCGAATAAGTGCTCCGTGATAGTAGCTGGTATTGCTATTTCCTTTCCCACTACAGAGGAAAAGAAAACACAACTCTTGTTACAGTGTTTTGGGCTGCAATAGACTAGGAAAAGAACCTGACTAGTGCCATTCTAAATTGCCCAGCAGAGAGCTGAGGTTGGTTGCTAGGTGGGGCTGCTGATGGGGGATCTTGTCTGGCTCCTGGGCTCAGTCTGGACATTTTCCACAACCTGGAGACAGTCTGGGTTTCTCCAGGATGCATGTAGGGTGAGGATGCTGTTAACCCCCACCTTGGCCTCATATCCTTAGAGTTGTGTGGACTCTGAGCCTCTGACTCCTTGGCCCAGGAACAGCTGGGCAACTTCAGAAAGCAATGAGCAGCTGGAATTCAGTGGGATTACCTCATGATTGTGGAGACACTTCCTGGAGTCAGAATGTGGGTATGTGTGCCCCCTGGCTGGAACTTTCCGCCAGCTCGAAGGGACATACAGAAGGTCCAGCTGATAGCTTCGAGGGGGCTTCTTGGTTCCATGTTGCTTCCCACCATATACAATTCATTTTATGTAAAAACATTTTTCTTCCTGATTTTCATTCTCCACGAGGGGCCTCTGCTTTCCTCAACTCTTGTATCTGTTACTGCTCACCAAGAGAGTCAGGCTAGGCTTGCCGCCCCATGAGCACAGCCACCATGTTGTCTCCATGCCTCTACCCATGACCTGTTCTCCACACTCACCTTCCAGCTTGAAGGAGCAGGTGATGGAGGAGCTCTCTGGCCTGCCTTTGGACATGAACAGCCTCTTCTCCTGTGTTTAGCCATTGTGCTAGGGACGATGAGGCTCTGTCCCTGCTTACAACATGCCCTCAGCCTTGTGTCAGAGAGCAGATGAATTGACAAATTAATGTATGATAAGCAGTCTTGGTAAAATAGATCGTGGCATGCTGTTGCCTAGAAATCTGTGATAGATCCTGTCACCCGTAGGATAAATGAGCCCGTTCTCAGCGTGGCATTCAGGTCTCTCTTATGCTGCCTTAGCCCTGATCCTGGCCTTGTCCACCCTTTCCCACTCCAAAACACTAGCTCTAGGCAACAAGACGACAGAGACATATTCTGGCCTCTCTCCTCCTCTGCTCATGCTGTTCCCATCCAGGAAACTGCTGCTTTTCTTTTTTCTCTGCCCGTGGACTTCCTGCTCATCCTTCCAGGCCCAGCAGAAACGCCATTTCTCCTGGGAAGCCTTTCTCATCCCTGTCACCTCCCAAAGCATAACTGAGAGCTAACCTGCCTCTCTGCTTCTAGTGCCCTTTGTACAGACTTCTGCTGAGAGCATTTATCACTGTGAATCACCTTCTGCTGCTTGTATCTGGTACAACGCCTGACACATGAGTTACTTAGTGTTGAGTGAGTGAGTGAATGAATGCCTTAGTAAGACAAATGCACGCAGGGATGGCAAAGGCCCTTTCATGTCATCTGGAAAAGGCAAAAGAGATTGCAGGCAGATTTTAATTCAGTGATGTGAACATTTCTTGAGGGACTATTGTATGCCAGGGGATAGACTGACAAACGTCAGTGTGATATGGTACCTGCCTTCCAAGGGCCCACTATCTACTGGGAGATGGCCACAGTGAGACTCCGTGTATTTTACATAGATGGAAGCGACACCCAGAGGATAAATGAACCCGTTCTCAGTGTGGCATTCAGGTCTTTCTTACACTGCCTTAGCCCTGATTCTAGCCTCATTCACCTTTCCCCACTCCAAAACACTAGCTCTAGGCAACAAGGCGACAGAGACATGTTCTGGCCTCTCTCCTCCTCTGCTCATGCTGTTCCCATCCAGGAAGCTGCTGCTCTTTTTTTTCTCTGCCCATGGACTTCCTGCTCATCCTTCGAGGCCCAGCAGAAACTCCATTTCTGCTGGGGAGCCTTTCCCATCCCTGTCACCCCCAAGGGGTAAGCTCTCTGCCTCAGCAGAGTGAATACCATCCCGGTGTGTGTTGTAAGTTCACCACAGAAAGGCCCGCTGATGTGGGTAGGTAGGGGTGGTGTGGGTGGATGGTGTTTCTCTGTATTTACGTAGATGGAAGCCACGCTGGGGCTGACCGCCCCTCAGTACCGGGTAACACACAACGTGCCTGTAGACGTGCCTTCTGCAGGGTGGATTACCAGGAAATGGGGCTCTGTACCACCCAGAAACCTCACCCTGGGATGTGATCCCAACACAAATAAAGGCCTTGTAGAGGGCGTTTTTGTGTGGTTTTGTGTTTATTTTGGTTTTCAGAGTTTCCCCTATGAGTATGGGTGGATTTCCCCACCCCCAAATCCAACTTGAGAATTCAGAAATGGAAGGTAGTCCTCAGGTCTGATTGGCATTTTAACCAAAAAGAACAAGCTGTGAGAATGGAATGAAATCGTATGCAAGCCAGGAACCCAGAACTCTGAAGGGGCCTTTTGATTTCTATAAACAGTGTTAAGGAGAGTGAATCTTTGGAACAAGATACTCCAAAAATCCAAATTCCTTTATGCCCTGATCATCCTTTGAGCTGTTCTTATGTTCATGATATGATGGTGTCTGCTTGTCAAGCTTTCATAAAAGTGATACTAATAATACTTTAAATGTATATGGTACTTTCTAGAATCCAGCATGCTTACACATCTGTTCTGTCATTTGATCCTCACAGCCACCCACTGACGTACAAAGTATTGTCACTTTTTTACACACAAGGCAGTTGAGATTCAGAGAGGTTAAGTAATTTGTCCTAGATCGCACAGGTATTAAATGACAAGGCTGGGACTTGAACTTAGCCAGTGAGGAAACACTAAGCAAAGCTGGATGTCACCAGCTTTTATTTCACCAGATTCTAACAGTGCAGCTTTCTTACTTCCTTAGGTCATGACTTTTACACACAGTTAATCCAAAGGTCTGTACTGTGCCATAAATTTATTCTTGACACAGTTAATTTCTCATCTGGTTACATTGTTTTTTCTTTCTAAAAGTTATTCCTCATACTTAAAATATTAATTTGTATTTTATTAATTGCTATAAAATGTGCATGCATTTTAAAGTAGAACTTACAAGGAGACAATTTCCGCACTAAAACCTGGGGGCATGGAGTGGAGGTGAGACTTGGCAGAGATTCAACTGTCAAGATAGGGTGAGATTAGGGTGAGATTGTAAGGGTTTAGGGCAGACTGAGGAGTTTGTATAGGCAGTCACAGCCGTGGAAGGATTTTTCCTTAAAATTTTTTATTATGAAAAGATTTCAAAACATTTGAAGAAATTGGAAGAAGAATACAATAGACACCACCATTACACCCTCCCCCTAGACTCAACATTTGGCCACATTAGTTTTACCTAGTTCTCTCTTAAAAAAAATAAAAAAATATATATATTTATATAAAAAGAGTTATACATACATATACATATATAATGCTTTTTATATTTTATAAATATTTAAATTTATAAAAATATATTTTATTTATATTATATATACACTCACAGACACAGACACATGTATGTGTATATATACATATATATGATTTTTTAAATTTTTGGTACAATTTGAAAGAAAATTGTAGCCATCCTGACACTTTAAGCACTTCAGTATGCATCTCTCAAGATTAAGGTCGGTCTCCTACCAACCCACAGTACCATTATCACACTTAAGAAAATTAACAGTAATTTATGGAAGACTTTTAATTGGTAGAGAAATATGATTCTGTTTCTGTTTTAGAAAGAAAATTCTCCTGGCAGAGGAGAGAGGATGGTTAGGAGAGAGTAGGCCAGTTGGAGGTTATGATAAGACTATGGGAAAGAGATGAACCAAACGTACCCCATAAACATTTTTTAAGTGAAATTGTTGGTCATTTTGCTATTATAAAAAGGAATAACTCAAAGAAAATACAGAAACATACAAAGAAGTTGCCCACAGACTCTCCACTCCAATCACAACCGTGATTAACATTTGGTGTATTCTCTCCAGCTTTTTATGAACAGGGGTGCGTGTGTGTGTGTGTGTGTGTGTATGTGAGAGTGTGAGTGTGTGTGTGTGTTTTAAGATGCTTATAACTTTACTACTTTTACAATTTTCTCTCCTGTCTCTTTTACTTTACATTCTAACCCAAGCAGCCCACATGTGCTCTGAAATATTTTGCTTTGCTGTAGAAGCTTTTACACAAATCTTTCCTGATTTCCTTACCCTCTTGGTGTGTTCTGAGGGGTGGACCCTGTTTCCTGCTCTTCACATCCAAAGCTTAGCTTATGCCCCAGCCTCCGAGTGTATCCTATGGGCCCTTCATCTCAGCCCCATGCATCAGACTGTGAGCCTGGAGCCCTAGAAATGCATGCTGGCTGCTTTATTGGCTACTGCAAAGCCACCCTAGGGTAACCCGAGGAGAAGCAAACCGAGGACACTGAACTAAATGTGGCAAAAATTAAACTATGGAGAGCCGTTATTATTATTATTATTATTATTTTTTTTTTGGTGAGGAAGAGTGGCCCTGAGCTAACATCTGTGCCTATCTTCCTCTATTTTGTATATTGGATGCCACCACAGCATGGCTTGATGAGTGGTGTAAGTCCATGCCTGGGATCCGAACCTGCGAACCTGGGCCACCGAAGCGGAGTGCACCAAACTGAACCACTACGCCACCGGGCCGGCCCCAGAGCCATTATTAAAAGAGTTGTAATATAGATGCTTTGAAGTGGGGAGCATTAAACCAACCAGCTGATTCTTACAAGACACAGCAGGAGGCCACACGGCGAAGTGGAAGGACGAGAGGATTGGGGGTTGAGCCTGCATTTGAGTCTCATCTCTGCTCTGTGATGTTGGGGAGGTATCATCTCTGACCTTTCCTGGCCTTGAAAGTGGGGATAATATTACCTTTCCTTCCTGTCCCACAGGAGTGAGTGAGGGACCAGGGAGATGTCAGTGTTTATGAAAGGACCCTACAAACTCTAAAACTCCATGCAAGTGCTGGTTGTGAATTTTAACTAGCCTTCCCATTAGGCCACATTTCTCCCTATTCCTCTCTTTCCTCCAAAGGGAGTCAGAAACGGAAGTGGGCATGGAACCACCCAAAGGGAGAATAAGGTGGTGCTTTCCAGCAGGCAGGCTGGGCAGATTCCCAGGGTGGCAGGACACTGGACGAGGTCGATAGGGGTTGGAGTGGATATCATGATCCCCATTTTACAGATGAGGAAACTAAGACAAAAATGCAGTGCCCTCCTCCTGTTTTGTCCTTATGACCTTTGCCATTACTGTTAGGTGTTCAGAGACCTCTTGCTGCTCCCAGCTGCCCACAGCCCTCTACTCTGGACCCCTGCCCGGGCCTGACCTCCCCTGAAGTGTCATGTGTTCAGACAGTACCTTTCAAGTTCCATTCAAAGCTACACCATCAACCCTCCTACTGCAGCTGATCTCAGTAGAAGTGAAAGAATCTGGTTCTGGGAGCAGTGAAGGGTGGTGGAAAGAGTGGGTATCTTGGCACTAAGAAGACCTGGGCTCAAATCTAGCTCTACCACTTATTAGCTGTGTGGTCTTGAGTAAGTTACTTAACTTCTCTGTCCCTCAGTTCCTCATCTGGAAAACACAGACAATAACCTACTTTAGGGTTCTATGCAGTGATATTCTGATAACAGCCAGATCTCTGGAAAACAAATGTATATATACACATACACACACACACAAATTTATTATAAATTTTACTGATATAAAGGCTTGTAACATACAATTTACAAATAATAAAATATATAATACTTTTTTATTATAAATTCCATAGAGCCTATTGATTCTCATAGAACACTTTCCTTGATTTTTGCCAAACTCTTGTATCAGTAGCCAACCTATGGATGCAGCTGACAAATGAGTGTAGTTCCAACAAGAATTTGGTTGACAATTTTGTTTTCATTAACAAGTAAGGTGAAAATGAAACCATGAAGACGTGTGTTGGAACTTTACTTGTTTGTCAATGACATGAGTGACTTCTTTGCTGAATTAGATAATACTTTCTGAATATTGAAAAAATATTTCCTCAATTTTCTGTGCTATTCACAAAATAATGGCTACAAATAACGGCACACTTTCAAGTTTAATCTGTGTTATTAAGTGATCTTCTCCAGCACTTCTTAAGTGTAGAATCAAGAAGACAGTTAATCAAGTCCTGATTTGTAGTGTCTGCCGATTTCCATGGTGTAAATACACCCACTGTGGCCAATTTAAGGGTACCAACATGACGTCAGTGACTAGGGTTGGGAAGAGGGGTGCCATCGCACACCATTATGTAGTATTTCCCTGATACCAAGACAAAAGGCAGAAGTAACCTCAAGAGCATAGAAAATACTAAAATATAATTTAAAAATTAGGAAGCAATGGGGCCAGCCCTGGGGGCTAGTGGTTAAGTTTGGCATGCTCTGCTTTGGTGGCCTGGGTTCAGTTCCCGGGTGCAGACCTACACCACTCGTCAGTGGCCATGCTGTGGTGGCGATCCAGATACAACATAGAGGAAGATTGGCACAGATGTTAGTTCAGGACTAACCTTCCTCAAGTAAAAAGAGGAAGATTGGCAACAGGTGTTAGCTCGGGGTGACTCTTCCTCAGCAAAAAAAAAAAAATTAGAAAGCAATAAGTTTTAAGTATTGTTTTCAATATAATTTATTTAAATATAAGTTTATATAATTTAATAAATAATATTCTTAGGTAGTTCTGTTTAACAACTGGCTGACAAAAGTCCTGCAAATTTAACTGTGGGCTCTTATGAGCCAATAGGCACCAACTCTAGCATCCCCTGGTTCTCTGAGACCCTGTAGGTGAGAGCATTTTGTAAACAGGATCATCCTCTATGCCGGCTGACTGTTGTGGTGGCAGCAGTGGTGTGATAATAATGGCAGCCAACATTTATGAGCACCTAGTGAACATCCAGGCTCTGCTCTGAGTGCTCTGCCTGTGTTTACACATTTTATCCAAGAACAACCCTGTGAAGGAGGTTCCCTGGTCTTGCCCGTTTTATAGAAAGGGGAGGTTGCTCGAGGGCTCCTAGTGCTTCGTTGTGCCTCCTCAGAACCCCTTACCATGTTAATATTCCCTTTTGCAGATGAAAGGCCAAGGCTGAGAGAGATGAGTGACTTGCCAAGGTCACACAGCTAGCACAGGGCAGAAGTAGAATTCAAATCCAGGTGTGTCCCATGACAGGGCCCTTTTGAGCGCAGATTTCCCAAACACTAGGCACTATCTGATTTTGACTTCTTTGGAGAGCTTGCTTTACAAAACCAATTCTGGAACCTCACTCCTGGTGGGCTGATTTAGTCGGTTTGGTATTTTTAACACAGTCCTCAGGTGATTCCAATGGGCAACTAGCTCAGATGAGGGACACCAAAGCACAGCTTGGGGCTCAGAATGCCCAGGTCCAGGCCCAGGTTCCTTGCTGGTTAGATGGGGGCACCGGCCATCCACAGCTTGGTGTCAGTGAGGATCTAATGAGGTGATGTGTGGGAAAGCCCGCAGCAAATGCTAGTTGTTATTTGGCACAAACCGTAAAGCCAGCATTGCCGAATAGCCCAAGGCTGAAAGCCAGTGGTCCTGGAATGGCCTTGAAAGGAGTTTTTATTTCCCTCCCTCTACCCCATAAGAGCAGAGAGAGAGAGTAGGTAGTGGTTTTCTCTCTCGCTTTATCAGGCAGGGCAGCGGAAGATCAGAGCCATGCAGCAGCCTCCCCAGAGGAGGCCGGGAGTAGTGGCCAGAGGCTGTGGTTTAACAAATCCAGTGCAACTAAGCGGGGGCCCTTGCCTAAGCCACAGCTGTGAGTTTTCTGGGAAAAACATGGAGCTGGGGCAGAAAGCTGATGAGGCACCAGAGCTGAGATGGAAATGCCCCCTTTGCGAGCTGGTGGGGGTCATCCCAGTGGGCACCCTCGCATCAACTAGAGGAAGGGAGGCAATGTGGGAGAGGGCAGAGCATACAGGATTTGGAGTCAGCCTGAGTTTGAATATCAGCTCCACTACTTATTAGCTGAGGCACTTTGGGCAAGCATTTAACCTCTCTGAGCCTCAGTTTCTTCATCTGTAAAATGGGGTGATGACAGCACCTGCCTCAGAGAGTGAGAGTCCAATAAGATGAGCGTAAACGCTTTGTAAACCAAGTGCTATCGGTTTTGCTATACATGAAACCCCAGGCTGGATGCTTTGACGAACACAGGAAGAGCATGAGAAGCAGGCCCTGCCCTCAGCAGGTGTGCAATTTAGTGGGGGAGGCAAGGCTAACACACAGAGCTCTTGGCAGCGGCTGGTGCTGCAGGTCGAGACCACTGCACGGGTGTGGAGCCGGGAAATGGAAGGAGCGCTGGGCTGGGTATTCAGATGAAGTTTCCCAGGGGAGATAGATGGGCCGGGAAGGATGGGTCAGAGTTCAACAAGCAGATGATAAAGACTTCATTCTAGGAAGGTGAGACTTGATCAAGGAAGTAATCACAGAGATGATGATAACGGCTCCAGGCCACTTTATCTGCCTTGTTTGATCCTCTTAGTAACCCTTCTTGAAGTCGGTTTTATTATCATCCTTAATTTGTAGATGAGAAACCTGAGGCTGACAGAGGCTAAGTAACTTGCCCAGTGTCCGACTGCTGGTAAATGGCAAAGCTGGGATTCGAACTCAGGTTCTCAGGCTCTTAGCTGTTATCCTGAGCACACAATTCCTGAGCACTTGCTATAATGCCAGCCACTCTTGGGTGCTAGGGATGGAAATGGGAGGCAAGGCCTCTGTCCTCCCTCAGTGGGCTTCCTCTCTCGTAGGCTTCATTATAGTGGGAAGAGGACACATAAGGAAGTAATTATAGTGCAGTTGGTTCTCTGCCAGAGGAGTGTCAAGGTACCGTGCAGGCCCTTGGGTGGAAACAACTAGCTGCGTGTGTTGGAGAGGAAGGGGTCACAGAAGACGTTCCAGTGTGGAAGTGTTGGAGCTGGTGGTGAGGGGGGAGAGGAAACTTGTCAGGAAGGCATTCCAGCAGAGTGAACTGCAGGTTGGGGTGGGGATGAGGAGGAGGTCAGCCGGGATGTAGCAAAGGGTAAGCTGGCCAGAAGTGGGAGGGCCTTGAATGCCCGATGGAGGTGGACATGGGGCATGGGCCACACTGGAGGCTGGCGGGGAGGTGCTGCCTGTGGTCTCATCTACAGGGTGCTGGGGGAGAGTTTGCTGCAGCACTGTGGAAACCTGCCCACAGAGGCCTGGCAGCGAGCGGCCTTCCTTTCTCAGGTTGCCAAGCACTGCCTGAATAATCTGGGGCTGTGCTTGACATTTCCAGTGAAGGTTGGTAAGCAGCTTCCTTGTCCCCATAGCACAGACCTGGCTGGGCCCTTGCTCTGCTGAGCTGGGCAGCCTCACCCGGTGACAAGCAGGCCATGTGGGCACATGGAGAGGGCACTGGGCAGGGCGTCAGCAGATTTGGGCTCCGCTCCTTGCTCAGTGACCTTGGCAGTTTCTTGACCTCTCTGGGCTGCTCTGCAACATGAAGGGACTAAATGATCCCTGAGGTCCCTTGTAGCCCCAACATTGTGAGTCTGGGGGTGAAATGGGGTTGGGGGAGGGAAGCAGAGGATGCATAGGGGAGGAGGTGGGTCTGTGAAGGGCACACTCTTCAGCTGTGCGCAAGTGATTCAGCAGGGAGTCAGTAAAGTTCCCAGGGATGACTGTTGTCAATGCTGCATCCCAGAAAGGAGAGAACAAGCATAGCCACCGTGCTCTGAAATCTCACTGGGCACTGATCCTTACATGGACCATTTCTCTGAATCCTCAGAACAACTCTATGCCATGGTAGGTGGTGTTCTATTTTACAGATGGCAAACCAGGGCTCCAGGAGGTCCAATGACTTTGCCCAGGTTTCACTGTGAATGGTAGAGGCAAGATTTGAACCTAGACCTGCCTGATTCTTAGCTCTTGTCTTTTGCACCTTACCTCATAGCCCCCTGAGGCTGCCTTCATCCTTCAGGGCCTTCTAGACATGCTGTACTGGGCCAGTGGAGATCACTTGACGTGGATCCTGCCTGGAGAACCAGCTTCCTGTTGGCACCATAGCAGGCACCTCTGGCCAGGTCCACTGGGATGTGAAGGGGCACGTTGGCCTCTCCCACAGCTGTCTGCCTGGTGGGCTGGGCTGGGTGGGTCTGTTTTGACAGGTGGGGGTAGTTCCATCTCCTGGTGGGCTGGGCAGTGGCAGTCCTATGAGAATGTGATCCCTCCCTCCAGCAGTGCTTTGAAGCTGATGTTGGGCATGTAGTTGAAGTAAATAAAGCTAGAGGAAAATGACAGGAGCAAGGGAGTATGGATAGGATCATACTAGCCCAGAGGCCAGTCTGGCTTGGACCCAGCAGCCTGTTCTTCCTTCCCGACCTGGGGCAGGGAGACCTGAGCCTTTGCGTGTCCTGCCTTGGGGCCCAGAGCAGTGGGAATTTGCCCAGCCAGCCTGGGAGGTTGTGCCATTTTGCAGTTGCAGAGCCTAGAGCCCAAAGGGGCTTTGGGTATCATCCAGTGTCTATTTTAGAGTTGGAGGCTGAGGCCCAGAGACAGGAAGCGGCCTGCTTAAGCTCACACAGCCTTGGCTGGTAGAGCTGAAACTGGAGTTTCCCAGTACCCAGGCCTGGGCTTTTTTCCACCACCCTACCCCGTTTGGGGAGGGGCGGAAGCAAAAAAGCTTAGACCAAGCCCCTGGGGAACTGCTGCTTTGCTGGCCCTCGGGCTACCCTTGGGGACCTCCCTCAGTCCCTTTCCCCTCCTGACCCAGCTCTATGGCAGCCCTGTGGGGAGGAGTGCACTCGGGCGCCCCTAGTGGTGGTGGAGGGCCTCACGAGACAGGAAGGGAAGGGCCACTGGCCCCCAATTCTTTCAGTTCATATCAGCAGGTGCAAGACACCACAGGAACCTTAAAACTGGTTGGAATTTTCCCAGGGAGGCCACCACTCAGGAAAGCAGCATCACAGTATAGGAGACAGCCTGCAACTAGGACCACTCGTTCTTAAACATTGTCAGGGCTGAGGGGGTTAGAGCACAAGGTCAGGGGCTCCTTCACTGAAAAGCAAGAGAGTAAATGGAGGCGGGGATGGGGGATCAGCTCTGAAATTGTGAAGACGATGTAGGAAAGGCATTCTAGGCAAGGGGAAGAGCCGGAGCAAAGGATGGAATTGAGTCATCCTTCTGGGCATGGTGATACCTTCCTGAGGGCTGTGAGGCAAGTGCAGGTAGATGCTGGGCGGCGAGGCTGGAAAGGTAGCACAGGAATGCCTCAAATATCAGGCAGGGTATTTGGGCTTTCTCTGATGGTCACTGGGACCACTGAAGATATTTAACCAAACTGGGTGATGTGGTGGAGAGCAGGGGCTAGACTGCCTGGGAAGCCCACCCTGATTCTGTCATTATGAGCTGTTGGACCTTTGGCAAATGCTTCAGCTCCCTGAGCCTCTGTTTCCTCATTTGTGAGATGGGGTTGATGACTACCTGCCACTCAGGGCGGCTGCAAGGATGACATAGAGCACTCGTGTGCTGCTGGCTTTGGTAAAAGTTCAGTAAGTGTCAGTCCCTGCCCTGCCTCCTTGGTAGCATCCAGCTGTTAGTGGAGGCTGGGATAGCAAGAAGGAAGCCTTTCTGAAAGCAAGAGGAGCTACAGACATGGGGTCTGAATCCCCTGGCCGGCCTGGAATCACCTTGGTGGCCTGGGGTGGAAGCCACAGTAGTGGCAAGGAGCCCATGGCTTCTGTTTACTCCCGTCTGGGCAGGTCTGAGCCTGAAGATGCATCTGGGCCAAATGGCCCAACATGTGAGTTGTAAAGTGGAGACAAGAACCCAGGTCTGACCACCTAGCAGAGCATTCCTGCTGCCCCACGGCCACCTCCCAGCGAAACCCCCAGGCCACATCACTTTATCCAGACCCACCCTGGGACTTTCTTTGCCAGGACCTCTGTTTTCTCACTAAAAGGAGGAGGTCCAGCCCGGGAGGTCCTGAGACTCCTTTCTGAGCCTCTGGACACAGCACGAGGGCCAGGCCAGGCGTGGGGCTCGAGGCCACTCAACTTAGGTGAAAGCATCACTGGAAGAAAAGGCAGCCAGGATGGGAAGCAGGTGCCAGAGCGGGAAGATAGCTGTGCCCGAGCCAGGTGTGAGTTTGCCCAGGTTTTCAGGCCCACGTGACATTCTTGCTTCTCTCTGGGATAGATTCCCAGGACCCCTGAGAAGCAGGAAGGGGGATCATTTAATCTAGTGGTTAGGGGCACAAGTTTTGGAGTCCGACAGGTAGAGGTTAAAATCCCTGTGTCCACGAGCTGGTATTTCAGTCTTGGCTTCTCTTTCTCAAAGAGAGGAATGATAACACCCACCACATCAGGAAGTTGAGAGGGTCCAGTGAGGTAGGAAGTATGTCACGTGCTTGGTTAGCACATTGCAGAGGCTTAGTAAATGGCTCCTGTCCTCACTCAGGGAACATTTACTGAGCACCTGGTGGGTGCCAGGCTCTATACCAAGCTTTGGGTAGATGAGAGGAACAAAACCCTCGGGAAGCTCATAGCCCAGTGCAGAAGACAGATAAGCTGCCACCCTGAGGCAGTGGAAGAAGCACAGGGTGTTATGGGAACTGGGGAGGTGGGGTGTGTGTGTGTATGTGAAGACTTTCTAGGGGAGGTACTATTTTAGTGAAATGTGGGTAGGAATTAGCCAGGTTTGGGGTAGGGACTGTGCAGGGAGAGTGTTCCAAGCAGGGCAGAGGTCACCTGCTGTGTGTTAGGTTCTTGAGGTGGGGCTGGGGATAGGTGAGACTCAGGTGAGAAAACGTGGCCTTGCCCTGAGGTTCTCACAAGCCAGTGGTGAGGCTATTTCCCCTGGACTGTGGGCCACAGAGGTGAGAGGTGAGAGGATGTGAGGCAAGGACCTGTCTCACCTCTCAGGGTGGTGCTCTCTGGGAGAATTCAGCCTCCACTTGTTCTTCCTTCCTCCTGTCGTTCCCCACCCCCATCTCCACTTCCCCATAGTCCTGGAGCTCACCAGGTCCGGCGTGTCTGCCTCTGTCCACCGCGGCTTCCATCCCCATTCAGCATGTACTGTGTGGTGGTGCCTGGGCCTCAAGCAGGTTGTGGTGGTCAGGAAGACCCGGGCCCTGCCCCCTCGGCCCCAGAGACGAGCCTCAGGGCCATTCCCTGGAGGAGAGGAACAGTTCCCAGTAAGGTGACTGAAGAATGTGGTGGAATGGAGGGAGAAGCTGCCTGTCTGGGAGATGGTGGGCAGTGGGGAGGGTACAGTTCACTGCATGGGGTGCCAGGACACTTGGGTCCGTGGGCATCCACTGGAAGGCTGAATTGGGGGCCCTAGAGTGGGGCCACCTATCTGGGTCCTGTCTCCTGACCTTCCCCTGCCCTCTGCTCTCCTTTCTGCAGAGCCTAAGAATCTGCTCTGCTTCGCGATAGGACTTTGACACGTTTTCAAAATAAAATTGGGAGAAATATCCAGAGGGGAAAAAGAATAAACAAGCTGAAAAAAAATGCAAAAAGAAATGTATTATTTATTTTTTTAAAAAAGGAAAAAAGGGGAGGGCCCTCAGCCAGCTCACTTGAGTGAAAGTTTCCAGTCACTGTGACGTGAGGTCACAGAGACTTCAGGGAGCTGGGAATTTTGGGGTGGGGGCACCTAGAGTGTTTTCAGTCCAGATTCAGAATCAGTTCAGCTGACAGTTACGGTCACCCTCAGCCTGGCACTGTGCTCTGCACAGTGGGGGTGAAGATGCAGACCTGAATCCTCCCTCCAGTTGAGGATCCGGGAGGGGAGCTAAGACAGAGAGAGCAAGGACTGTTGGACAAGGGACAGCATGACAAATGTCATAACAAAAGGTTCAAATAAGCAGGAAAGGGACTAGGCGAGGAAGAATTCACTTCTGGTGGTAGGGGGCTCAGTGCTGGGGAGGGAAGCTTTCAAGGACTAGATGGGTTGAGTTAGACTTTGAAGCCCGGCTAGGATTTCAATGGGCAGAGATTGAGCAGAAGGCTTTCCAGGTAGAGCAAATGATGTGAGCAAAGGTGCAAGGTGGGAAACTCTTCAGTACTTTGAGAAACAGGGACATTCAGTTTTCTTAAACATTTGTTTATTTATTTATTCATTCATTCATTTAAAACGACTTTATTGTGATATGTCACATACCATACAATGCACCCATTTACAGTGTACAATTTACAAAGTTGTACAACTAACACCACAGTCAACTTTAGAAAATCTTCTTCACCCCGAAAACAAACCCCATACCTATTAGCAGTCACTTCCCATTCCCCTGATTCTAGGCAACTACTAATATACTTTCTGTTTCTATGGATTTGCCTGTTCAGGATATTTCATATAAATGGAAGCATATAATATGTGGTCTTTTATGATTGATTCTTTAATTTAGCATAATGTTTTCAAGGTCATCCATGCTGTAGTAGGGATCAGTACTTCATTCCTTTTTATTTTTTTCTTTACCTTCATTCCTTTTTATGGCTGAATAGTATTCCACTGTATGGATATACCACATTTTGTTTATCTACTCATCAGTTGGTGGATATTTGTGTTGTTTCCACTTTGAGACTATTATGAATATGCTGCTGTGACATTTGTGCACAGGTTTCTGTGTGGATGTATGTTTTCAGGACATTCCACTTTGAATGGAGTCTAGAACAGTCATGGTGGGAAGTGGGAGGAAAGAGGATGAAGCAGAGGGACCTGCTCACCCAATGCGTACTCTGAGCGGTTGTGTGAGAGTGAGAAAGATAGGCTCGGGATCCTGTTCTAGCCTCATTAAGCCTGGAGTGTGTAAGGCCAGGGAAAGTCTGTGCCTGAACCAAAACACACCTGCATTGTTGTATCAGTTCTGGCAGCTGTTTGCTGGGCTGGAAATAGCCTGGACAGCTGGTATTTTCCCTGGAAATCAGGTGCATTTTTTCCTGTGTCCTGCTGGGGGCCAAAATTAGTTAAACACGCGGAGAAGTGTGAGCCGCATGGTTAGTCTAGAGGAGAGGAGTGTTGTCAACAGGAAGCTGGCTGGCCAGCGGAAAGAGGTGGTCGGAAAGACAAAGGTCAATAAGCCAAGTGTAAACCGAGGTTAAGCTGTGACACCCCTGCCCCATCACACTCACACAGAGGCGGTGGTTTTGTGTACAGGAAATGCTGCAGGTTTTCCCTGGCCCCATTTGACAGATCGGGAAACAGAGGCACTGCATTAAAGGGATCTGCCATTCAGAGTCAGAAAGGGGATTAAAACCAAAGTCTCCAGTTGTGCTGTGAGCAGCAGGTTTGGTAAAAACCCAGGCCTTGCCCTCTGCGCTCTGCCTGTTTGAGTTCACAGGAGAAGACTGAGGACACAAAAACAAGACAGAGTTTATGCTGTTCCAGTCTCCGAGAAAAGAGCACCAAACCCACCCCAATCCCAAAGCAAAAACACAAAACAGGGCTTTAATTACCATCTTGTCTTTTCTTCCTTTCTTTCTTTGTTTTTGTTCTCCAGCCAGAAAACATTATGTTGTTAGACAAGAATATTCCCATTCCACACATCAAGCTGATTGACTTTGGCCTGGCTCATGAAATAGAAGATGGAGTAGAATTTAAGAACATTTTTGGGACACCAGAATTTGTTGGTGAGTTTTAGGCCTATTTCTCTCCCAGCTAGGAATCTGTGATTAAAAGGTAGAGAAATCCCAGGAACAAATCCTGTGTTTGGGGCTGAGATGACACCTTGGAGACCCCTAGAAACCTGACGGGTGGGGAAGAAAATATCTTGCTGGGCCTCTGGGTGAGGGCCCAGGTGCTGGCTCTGAGCGCCCAGTGGGGCAGAGGGAGGCCAGGTGGGGCTCGAGGCCTTCGCAGAGTTAAACGCCCCAGAGCTGGCCCCATCTCCTGCTCTTAGATAAGTTTATTATGAAGATTTAAAATTACCTTGCCTTCTTGCATTCCCATAAACTCAACTTTCCCTGGAGTACTTTTGATTTCCTGAAAACCGAAAGGAAAATCATCTGCCAGATGCCAAGTCCACCCACTCACCTCTCCTGTGTGCCTGGTCTTTATTCGTGCACAGAGGTCCCAGCTTCAGAAGGGCCCTGGTGGCTCTCTCTTCTCTCTATTTCTCTTACCCTTGGCCCAGGCCCCAGAAACCCCCTCATGGGGCTTGGGCTGCAGATTGGGGGTCATAAAGAGGCAGCTTTGCAGAGGGGAAAGGAATGAGAGTTGAGAACCACCCTCTCTCTGCTTTGGGAGTTGGAGTGGTCTTGGAAGTGGAGGGAGGGCATGGTCTCCTCAAAACCTAGGGGCTGAAACTTCTGACCACAGTCTAATCAAAAAGGAAGACAGAATGTGTCAGATCGTCCACCCTGATGGATTTTCAGGCCACACATACCAGCTCTGCAGCCACTATGGAATGGTGCTCTAGAGGCCCCACAGACCCAGAGCACGAGAACCTTGCAGTGTGCCAGGCACCATGCCTGGTGGTCTACAGACATTATCTCAGTTAATCCTCAAATGACCTCATGAAGCAGATTGCATGATTTTCTCTAGCAAGTGCTTTGTTCAAGGCAAAACAACCAGTAGGTGGTGGAGCTGAGATTCAAATACAGAGTCATCCAACAGCAAAGCCTGTGCTCTTCCCATTACACCTGTTGTCTCTCTTGGAAGACCCTGCCCCCAAGGGGCTTACAATTTAGTTGTGGAAACAAGACATCAAACCACCAAATAAGAGTGCTGGAAGGATCTTTTCAGATCGTCTGGTCTAGTTTAACAAATGTGGAATTGAAGGGCTGGGGGATTTTAGTTAAGGTCAACCAATGGTTATTCTTCACCTACCATATGACAGATGTTAGGTGAGGTACTGGGGACACAGTGATGGTAAGGAGCCACACTCAGAATGACACACCCAAGGTCACACAATGAGTTGGTGGCAGAGCCACTTGAACCTGGGGCACAAGACATCTATTCTCAAACTTTGTCAGAGACAGCACTTGCTGCCCACCAATCACATATGTGGTAAAAATGCCTATGTTTATTTAGTTAAGTTCATACCAAGTGTTAAATAACAATAAATGATTCAACTATAAATTCATGGCATTAATGGAAGAAGTGTCACAAAACAGGATACGATTAATTGTAAAGCAAGTGATACAGACAGCTCTGAAAGACTGTTCAAACAAGATGCCCACTCTGGCAAAGTCAATGGGATCAGTCAAGGCCTTGAGTAAGTGAGGGCCAAAGGGCTGGTGTTGTGGGTGGCAGAAGTGTCTGAAGAGGGGTGGGGAAGGAGCCAGGATAAAGGAGGAGCACATCCTAGGTTCAGTCATCCATAGCATGGGGGGGGCGGGTAGGGCCAGAATTAGTGCATTTATTGGGGACAATACACTGTCCACTCTGGATGGACCAGAGAGTTCCTACCAGACTGGCTGTATGAGTGGGATACTGTTGGGTGGGGCTAGACTGTGGAGAGTTCTGCCCAGTGGTATGCTGGTAAATACCTAACAACCAGGTCTCAAAACAAAACCTTAATTTATAGCATTTGCCAATTTTAAGCTACCAACATGTTGTCACTGAATTCAGAGTTGGAAAGAGATGCACACAGTTGACTCTCGTGAGCCAGTAGGACCCAGCTCCAGCCCAGAATTGGTTTTATTTGTACCTTACAGATGTACAGGGTAGCTTCTCTAAGCCCCTGCCCAAATGATGATGATTTTCTTTACTCAAGACCCGTGAGAAACGGGTTATAACTACTTTCCTTTCCCCCACCATTCCTTTGAAATTTCAACCTGAGGCTCAGGGTTAAAAAGTTAGTGTCAGCTTTCAGGAGTGTGGTGGACCCAGTTTTCCAAAAGCCCTCTCACTACAAAATTGGATTGTTGAGAAAAAAATATCCTTGTTAATGCAATTCTGGGTTCATATGAAATAAGAGACGTCTTTAAGGGTAGTAATTCCTTTAGCATCACCTGTCCCCAAAAGCCAGTGAAATGAACTTAGAGCTGGAGCTGTGAGCAGCAAGAAATTCAACAGGCAGACCTTTCCTAAAGGCAAGAGTACATATGAGCTTTTCAGTCAGAGACTAGGAAGATTCAGATATTCAAGGACTTAACATATAGAAATTATCTGATATTGACTATAAAATAAATGAAATGTATATAGAAATAAAAGGTAGAATCACAAGAATGAGCAAGCAACAAGAGATTGTCAAAAATGACAAATTCTAAAAAGAATCAGATAGGACTTTAAGAAATTCAATATATACTTGTGGAAATTTAAAACTCAATGAATGGGTTAAACAGCAGATTCCACACGGCTGAGGAGAGAATAGAAGAATTGGAAGACTGAGCTGAAAAAAATTAGCTAGAGTACCACAGAGTGATGAAGACATAGATACATAAAGAGAGGATAAGCAAAAGAGGGTGAAAAAAGAAAGCCTAACATAGGTCTGTTTGGAATCCCGGAGGAGGGAATAGAGATAATTAAGGAGCAATGTTTGAAGAGAATGGCTGAGAATTTTCAGAACTGATGTAAAAACATGGATCCCCAGATACAGAAAGGATAATGTATATCACACAGAAAAAATAAAAATAAATCCATACCTAGACATATTATAGTTAAATTCTAGGGTACTAAGGAGAAAGAGAAGATCTTAAAAGTAGTCAGAGAGAGGGGCCAGCCCCGTGACCTAGTGATTAAGTTTGGCACACTCTGCTTTGGCAGCTCGGGTTTGGTTCCCGGGCATGGACCTACACCACTTGGCGGCAGCCAAGCTGTGGTGGTGACCCACATACAAAATAGAGGAAGATTGGCACAGATGTTAGCTCAGGGCAAATCTTCCTCAAGCAAAAAGAGGAGGATTGGCAACAGATGTTAGCTCAGGGTGAATCTTCCTTAGGAAAAAAAAGAGAGAGAAAAGACAGATCGCCTATTAAAAAACCCCACTAGGGGCTGGCCAGGTGGCATAGTGGTTAAGTTCGCATGCTCCACTTTGGTGGCCCAGGGTTCTCAGGTTCAGATCCAGGGTGCGGAGCTATGCACTGCTCATCAAGCCATGCTGTGGCGGTGTCCCATATATAAAATAGAGGAAGATGGGCATGGATTTAGCTCAGGGCCAATCTTCCTCAGCAAAAAGAAGATGATTGGCAACAGATGTTAGCTCATGGCCAATCTTCCTCCCCTCGCCCTAGAAAAAAATCCCCAATAGTTAGAATGACATCATACTTCTCAAAACAATAATGGAAGTCAGTGTCCAATAGAATAATATCTTCAAAGAGCTGAGGAAAAATAAAAAACCCATAATTGTGTACCCTGGAAAATTATATTTCAAGAATGAGAGTAAAAGATTCAGGCAAAACAAAGCAAAAACCAAGAAAAACAAAACAATAAGACAATAAACCACCGACAGACATTTAGTAATTGAACTTTGAAAAGATGTACTTCTGAATTAAGGAAAATGACCTCTGAAGGGAAATCTCAAAGCAAGAAATAATAGGAGAAGAGAAATAAGTAAACATTAGGCAAATATAAACATTTTCTGTTTAAAATAATGATGAATGATAAAATTTTAATTATGGGGTTAAAAAAAGGACAGAAGTAAAAACTGAAGAAAATAATGTTAGATAGGACAGAGTGCTTGAAATTGGTGTTCTAAGGTTCTTGTATTGTTTGAGAGGGTCAACACGTTGATTTATGTTAGACTTTGTTAGATAGCCATGGTAAAGTCTCAAGGGTGGCAATTACAAAAACAGAAGTTGGGGGAAAAACAATAAGAAAACCAACCAAAAAAATTATGAAAAAAAAAAACAAGAAAGAAGAAGAAAAGCATAGGAAAAAAATGGACAAACAAAAGCACATAGAGGACAGAAATGAGGGTAGTTATACATCGAGCAGATAAGCACTGGGAAGTGAGTTGTACTTCTCAAACTTTCTATGGTGAAAGACTTTTTAAAAAAAGTTCTGCAGGGGCCAGCCTGGTGGCGTAGTGGTTGAGATCGCATGCTCCACTTCAGCAGCCCGGGGTTTGCAGGTTCGGATCCTGGGCGTGGACCTACACACGGCTCATCAAGCCATGCTGTGGTGGCGTCCACATACAAAATAGAGGAAGATTAGCACAGATGTTAGCTCAGGGCCACTCCTCCTCACCCCCCCCCCAAAATAAATAAATAATTCTTCCATCTGCCCTGGACTGCTTCTTCAGTAAGATACAAGAAAAATAAAGTCCTAGAAAAATTATCACAGTTTGAGTGTCATGTCAATGTCAAATTGTGATACAAGTCTCTAAATGCTTATTGCCAATTTCTGTACCTATGTTGTCTGGACCAGTGAGTCTGCAGGCTCTTTGTCTGCGGATCACACTCTGAAGATCACTGTCCTAGAGAAAGTTTCATGTGTGTGTCAGGAGACATGTACAAAAAAGTTCATAGCAATGTTTTTCCAATAATAAAAGAGGTGGAAACCATCCAAATGATCACCGAGAGGAGAATAACTGGAAGATGACATATATTCACACAATGGACTGTTATATGGCAGTGAAAATGAAAGATCATGGATGAAGATTCCATGAACGCTAGAAACATAATGAGTGAGGGAAAAAAATCAAGTGACAGTAGATCACATGCAGTATGTGCAGCATCATTTTTATGAAGCTAAAATATAAGCAAAGCCAGGAGAGTGATTCTGTATCCGGAAGTAGGGAGAGGTGGGAGGGTGGGGTGGTGGGCACCGCTACAGAGGCAGTGGTTTTGATATTGTTCTAGATGAACAAACTTAGCCTTTTCCGCTCTCTACCTTTTTCCATTAGTGGTTAAACAGGCTCAACCCTTCTCCCTTCTGTAGCCACTGCCCCCTCTTCTCCATTTCATCGCCAAGCTTTTTCAGAGTCTTCTACTCTCTTATCTCCACTTCCCACACTTGGGCACTCTCTGGGCACTGCAGTGAGTGTGAAATTCAACACTCACTTTCCAGTGCTTGTCTGCTTGATCTCTGGGCAGCATTTGGTCCTATTCTCTCCTTGGTAGAGTCTTCTTTCCTAGACTCTGCACCCTCTCCTGGTCACTGCGTCATTCGCACAGCTCGTTTCCACCTGCACAATGACTCCAAATTTGATGGCTCTGGCCCACTCCCTGACACCCAGCTTCTTCCTGGACATCTTCCCCTCGGTGCCCCTCAGGCACCTCAGACATGTCATCTCAGTGGCCCCCAGAATGTCCTCACACTCGTCAAGTGGGAGGTGCCCTCTTTCAGACGAGACTCAGGGGAATGTGGATTCCCTGTCTGCCTTCTTTTCTTCTCCATCACCGTTCAGCACTGACCTGACTGGTTTCCACCAGAGGGTTCTAAAGCAGGCCTTGGCGCTAGACCCGATTCCTCCTTCCTGCATCTCCCTCTCCCCACCCTCCTCTTCCTTTTCCACGTGTTCCTATGTACTTTTCCTCTTCCTCACTGTCAAAGCCTCTTTATAAAAGGTTTCTACCAGGATAACAGGCAACTTCCTTCCTCAAAATTCTTAGACCCAGATTATCTCCATCCGTTGCTCTGATTTCCCTTAGTGGGGATTCAGGATGGAGACATTTGGTACCAAACTCCCTAAAATTCCCTACAGTCATCTCTTCTCATCTTCATATTCCTGCTGACTCCTCAATATGGCTTCTTTCAGCTCCAGAAATTGTGAACTACGAGCCCCTGGGACTGGAGGCTGACATGTGGTAAGTTGTTACGGGCCACCCAGGTGGCCTAGGGATCCCTCCAAGGGCAGAAGGCCTCAGACCCTCGCTCTGGCTGACATCCCCCTTGACCACGAATACCGTTTCTCCACACTCACCTTTCAGAGCCTCTAGCTGCTCCTGTGGTCTGAGCAGCTGGAGGCAGCTGGGCCTGGACCTGAGGCCAGTTAGAACATGGCTGAGGCAGAGGACAGGGGAGAGGTGAGGCTGGAGGTGCAGGCTCATCCCTGAGGCCTGCCACAGCCATGGTAGAGATAATAGTAACACTAGCTCATTCAGTCAGTCAACCAGATGACTACTGAGAGCCTCTTGTGTTCCAGGCGCTGTGTTGGGTCTGGGGAGACTGCAGTGGTTGATTCTCTGCACAGACGGGACTTGTTTCATTTGAACAGTGCTTTCTAGTTGGCCGAGCACCTTGATTACTTGGTTTTCTAAAATCCTCCCAGCAGTCCTCTGAGGTAGTTTTCATTCTCCTCATTTTATGAGGAGAAGAGCTCAGAGGGGATAAGGGACTTGCCCCAGTCACAGCCTGCAGGTATAGGAGTCTGGTCTTGAACTTGGGTCCTCAGACTCAATGTCCAGAGCTTGATGACTCCAAACATCACAGGCTGCTGCTGAAGAGTGGGATGGAGAGGGGCATGGGACCTGAGGTGGCACCCAGAGGCCACCGTGGAGGGGCAAGTGACCACTTTCCCTGAGAACCTTGTGGGGAGGCCCTTGCTGGTCGGAGATGAGAGCCAGGCGCCCTAACTTGACTGTCTTTGTTTTGCAGGAGCATAGGTGTCATCACCTACATCCTGTGAGTATCCCTGATCCCAGGGCTCAGACCCAGCTTAGACCTATGGAAACTGGGAGAGAGGACAGGCAGACGGACAGACTGACATTTACTGATTTTACTGCTTTACTTATTTATCATGAGCCAGATGGTTCAATCCACACAGCAAACCTGAGGCTAAGTGCTTTTAGCTCCATTTCATACATTTGACCCTGAGGTTGAGGTTGAGCAGGAAGCCAGCAGAGCAGCCTGCAGCCCTCCATCTGTGCAGCCTGTGTCTGCATCCCTGCCGTGGCCAGGGATCCACCACTCCACCTCACCCAGGCTGAGGTTTCCTGAGAGAATGTCTGTTTTCACTCAGAAGCCTTGGGACAGCCCTCAAGCTGCCACAGCTTCCCTGATCCTGCTTCTTTCTCTCCCTTTCTCCCTCCCTTTTCCCAGCTCTCACATCTCTCCTCCTTTTTCCTCAGAATCTCTCTTCCTGTCCCTGAAGTATTAAGTTGCTTAAGCAGAGATTTCCTGTGTAGCCCCATGTGTAGTGGATCTGTCACTTTCCATTTCTTTGGCCTTGGGCAGATATTTAACCTCTTGGCCTATTTTTCTCATCAGAAAAATGTGAATCACAAACTTCCTGCCGCGGGCATGTTGTGAGGGTTAAATAAGCCTACATGTGTGAGTTTCCCAGCACTGCTCTGGCACGTAATACATGGCCAATTAGTAGGTGTTTGTTCTATCAGTGCTTCCCAACCATTTTCCCCTCACAGCACACCTGGAAAATCCTGGGGATTTTTTTTGTTTTTATTAATTTATTGAGGTCATATTGGCGTATAACATTGTATAATTTCAAGTGTACATTATTATACGTCAGTTTCTGTATAGACTGCATCGTGTTCACCACCAATAGTCTAGGTTTTATCCATCACCATACATACGTGCCCCTTTACCCCTTTCGCCCTCCCCCAACCCCCTTCCCCTCTGGTAACCACTAATCTGTTCTCCTTATCCATGTGTTTACCTTCCACATACGAGTGAAATCATACGATGGTTGTCATTCTCTGTCTGGCTTATTTCGCTTAACATAATACCCTCAAGGTCCATCCATGTTGTTGCAAATGGCACAATTTAGTCTTTTTTTATGGCTGAGTAGTATCCCATTGTGTATATATACCACATCTTCTTTATCCATTCATCCGCTGATGGGCATTTGGGTTGCTTCCACGTCTTGGCTATTGTGAATAATGCTGCGAGGAACATAGAGGTGCATAAATCTCTTTGAATTGTTAATTTCACATTCTTTGGATAAATACTCAGTAGTGGCATAGGTGGATCATATGATATTTTTATTTTTAATTTTTTGAGGAATCTCCATGCTGTTTTCCATAGTGGCTGCACCAGTTTGCATTCCCACCAGCAGTGTATGAGGGTTCCCTTTTCTCCACATTCTCTCCAATGTTTGTTATTTCTCATCTTGTTAATTATAGCCATTCTGACAGGTGTAAGGTGATATCTCATTGTAGTTTTGATTTGTATCTCTCTAGTAATTAGTGATGTTGAGCATCTTTTCATGTGCCTGTTGGCCATCTGTATATCTTTGGAAAAATGTCTGTTCATCTGCCCATTTTTTGATTGGGTTGTTTGTTTTTTTGTTGTTGAGTTGTATGACTTCTTTATATATTTTGGAAATTAACTACTTGTCAGGTGTACGATTTACAAACACATTCTCCCAGTTGATGGGTTGTCTTTTCGTTTTGTTCATGGTTTCCTTTGCCTTGCAGAAGTTTTTTAGTCTGATGTAGTCCCATTTGTTTATTTTTTCTTTTGTTTCCTTTGCCTGAGTAGACATGGTATTCAAAAAGATACTGCTAAGACCATTGTCAAGGAATATACTGCCTACATTTTCTTCTAGGAGTTTTATGGTTTCAGGTCTTACATTCAAATCTTTAATCCATTTTGAGTTAATTTTTGTGTATGGTGTAAGATGATGGTCTGCTTTCGTTCTTTTGCACTTGGCTGTCCCGTTTTCCCAACACCATTATTTTTATTTATTTTTTTAAACATTTTTTTAAAAATAATTTATTTATTTTTCCCCCAAAGCCCCAGTAGATAGTTGCATGTCATAGCTGCACATCCTTCTAGTTGCTGTATGTGGGACGCGGCCTCAGCATGGCCGGAGAAGCGGTGCGTCGGTGCGCGCCCAGGATCCGAACCCGGGCCGCCAGCAGCGGAGCGCACGCACTTAACCGCTAAGCCACAGGGCTGGCCCCCAACACCATTTATTGAAGACACTTTCCTTTCTCCATTGTGTGTTCTTAGCTCCTTTGTCGAAGATTAGCTGTCCATAGATATGTGGTTTTATTAGTGGGCTTTCAATTCTGTTCCATTGATGTGTGTGTGTTTTTCTGCCAGTACCATGCTGTTTTGATTACTATAGCTTTGTAGTATATTTTGAAGTTAGGTATTATGATACGTCCAGCTTTGTTCTTTTTTCTCAGGATTGCTTTGGCTAAGTGGGGTCTTTTGTTGTTCTATATAAATTTTAGGATTCGTTGTTCTATTTCCATGAAGAATGTCATTGGGATTCTGATTGGGATTGCACTGAATCTATAGATTGCTTTAGGAAGTATGGACATTTTAACTATGTTTATTCTTCCAATCCATGAGCATAGAATATCTTTCCATTTCTTTATGTCTTCTTCAATTTCTTTCAATAATGTCTTATAGTTTTCAGTGTATAGGACTTTCACTTCCTTGGTTAAATTTATTCCTAGATATTTTATTCTTTTTGTTGTGATTGTAAATGGGATTGTATTCTTGACTTCTCTGGAAAATGCTGTTTTGATGGCACACTGAGTAAGAGTCAGCCAACAGCCAGAGAAGACAGGGGACACCACAGTTGAACAGCTGAGGGGATCATTCTCTCAACACCCCATAAACCAGATCTCTGAGCCTTCCAATGGAACTTGGACTGGGAGCACTGTACAATGTGGTGGACTCCCCCACCCCCCAACAAACTGCAGCAGTGGGTCTCAACCCTAGCTGCACGTTAGAACTTTTAATACCTACCATGCCCCAGGCCCCACCCCGGATCTATTAAATCAGAATCACTAGGGGTGGGGTCTGGGCATCAGTATTTGTAAAAAGCCCCAGAGCAATTTGATGCAAAGAAAGAGAATTTGATGTACTGCTATGTAGTTTCAGATCAGAGCCAGAATATTCAGATATTGGCTCTTGAAACTTTGATTTCTTCAGAACTCTGGTTTTCATATTGAAATATTAAGGAATTCCTGTGTTTACAGGGTACACATCTTCTTGTAGCTCACAGTTTATTGAGTGCCTGCTCCATGGCGGGTACTGTGCCAGGCACTTGGAATACTGACATGAGGGAGAGTCTGCCCTGCTTCTCTGGAGCTTTCTGTGTCAGAGGGAGACACCAGATAGGTAACTCTCACCTGGTAGGACCAAGGTTATGCTGGAGGTTATGCTGGACACAGATGGGAGAGCCACTGGTTTGCTGGGGCTGTGGAAGGTTAATGAGAGAGAGAGAGAGAGAAAGATTTGAACTGGGGTATACAGAATGAGGTTAATACTCCAGGTGGAAGGGGAGGGAAGAGCTGTCCTGCTGAGTAAGGGAACAGTGAGCACGTTAAGTGTGGTAAAATGTACTGAGCGTGTGGTAGGGACCAACTTCTGATGCCTTGCTTAGGAGTTTAGACATGATCCTGTAGAAAATGGGGAGTCATAGAAGGTTCTTTGTGTTCTAACAATGACAATAATAATGGCCATCAATTCCAGAGCTCTTAGTGTGGGCCAGGATTGCATGGAACATTTTATATGTATTTATTCTTCACAATAATCACGTGAGGTGGAGACTTTTATTTTCTTCATTTTACAGATGAGGAAACCGAAGCTCAGAGAGGCTGAGTAACTCACCTAGGTTCACACATGGGTAGCAGAGCTGGGATTCAAACCCAGGATTGAAATATCAAATTTTTCCCAGTGTACTTTGCTGCTACTATGCTAAGAAAGTGTCAGTGGGTTAGTGATGACCTTTAAGAGGTATTTAGTAAATGGAATCAACAAGACTTTTTGGCCAGTTAGATGTGGTGAGGGAATGTAAGGAAGAGTCAGAGGTTGCTGCTGTGTTTCCAGCTTGGGTGCATTTGTGAAGTGACATAATTCAAGGCAGGGAGTGCATGGAGGGAGGTTTGGGCACAGTGACTTCTGGGACAATGGCACATCTGGGTTGAGGTGTCCCATAAGCAACTGGAATATGAGTCAGGAGAGAGTAGATTCAGGAGTCACTATTTGATGACATATCCGTGACAAAACCTGCAGGGGAACCTCACACACCCTTCTAGTCCCTAATGGCCCGTCTACTTGCACAACTCTCCCTCACACCTCTCAGAGAGCTCAAGCTGCTCCCTTAGCCTAGAAGACCTTCCATCTCCTTCTCTGACTGCTGACAACCTCTTCATTCTTCAAGACACAACTGATGCAAATGTCAACTCTCCCCTGAAGCCTGCACTGGACCTCCCCTCTGTCCTGTGCTCCTCCAGCCCTTTGTCTGGCCTTCTATTATATTCTGCTTTGTTCCACTGGGGATTATGAGGAGCCATGTCCCAGTGTTTCTCTCTCTTCCTCTTTTGAGTCCCCTGAAGACACAGTTTCTCTCTGTCAAGCACTTAGTAGGAGCCCCATGAAGTGTATTGAATTGGACTCAATTGAAAAGGCTGCTGACTGGCTGCCCAGAGGGGGCAGGCAGTGTTGCTGGGAGCATGGGGAGCCCCATCCCCATGCAACCGTATGAGTTAGGGGGTCCCTGTGTCCATCACCGCCTTCCATCTCCTTTCCTACCGTCACATGTTCCCTCTCTGTGTGCTCAGCCTAAGTGGAGCGTCCCCTTTCCTGGGAGACACGAAGCAGGAAACGCTGGCAAATATCACAGCAGTGAGTTATGACTTTGATGAGGAATTCTTCAGCCAGACCAGCGAGCTGGCCAAGGACTTCATTCGGAAGCTTCTAGTTAAAGAGACCCGGTAAGAGGACAGAGAAAGGCACGGGCTTCTCAGGGACTCACTCCTATTGCCTCTCCCAAAGACTTGTCAGTCTGTCCCCACTTTGCCACCGGCTGTCATCCACACCATTGTGGTCTAATCTGGGCAGGTGCTGAGAAGTGTAGACTGGCTGAGACTTGGCATTTGTCTTGTTTGCTCAAGTCTTTCTGCTTTCTTTTCCTGCTGAAGTACAAATAACTCTGTGTGTGTGTGTGTGTGTGTGTGTGTGTGTGTGCACGTGTGTGTTTGGAAGTCAGCTTGGGTTTCTCCAGGGCTCATTATCTTGTACAGTCGGTCCCAAAGGCACCTGGAACTAGAATTTGAAAAAGGCATAGTTTTCAAGCCAATTCAGGTGGGAGTCAGGGGAGGTGGGCTCAGAGGGGTCAGTAAGTGAGAGAATAGGAGACATGCTAATTCTACCCCTTCTTTAGGGCCCAAGGTGAGCCCTGTGGCTGTGGGGTCAAAGCAGGAGATAAGCAAGGAATTGTAGGGTGCTGGATGCCCAGAGCATGGCCTAGATGGGGCAGGGGTAAGGTCCACACACTCTAGAAGGCCGTGTCCTCTTGGTCCCACAGACTTCAGAGAGGGCCAGAGTGAGGTCCTCTAAAATGCAGAGGCCTGATTTCCCTGTCTAAAGGCAGTGCTAGGTAGGATCACCCTACCTGGGAACAGAGCAGGGAAGGCCAGAGAAGGGATCTGGGAGGCAAACAGAAAAACAGAGACCGAAGGTTTAGCAATGTAGAACTAGAAGCTCAGAAGAGCACTAGGACTCTCCTATAGTGTGGCATTAGGCCCTTCAACTTTGGGACCAAAGATGAAAGGTTATGTAATGTCAATCTATCGAGGGGTCTGCCTGGACCGCTTTCTCTGGAATGCAGGGAATTCAGTCAGTTCCCCATCTGTCTCTGCATCCCCCATTATTCTGGTTTGATGGCAGTGGTCAAAAAATGCCAAAATGCAGGTTTGAAAAAGAGTAAGGATAGAGACTGGTGCTCTCAGCTTCTGTCCTCATAGATCACTATTTTCTGATCCTTGTTGCAGGAAACGGCTCACAATCGAAGAGGCTCTCAGACACCCCTGGATCATGGTAAGGACAGTGGTGAGTCCCTGGGACAGGCAGGTCCCTGCTCTGTCACCAGGGCTGGCTGGCGTGGCCAGATGCAGAGGGCCCACGGAAAGGCCTTTGCTTGAAACACTGACCCTCGGGCACAGATGAAAGCTAGTTGGGGGCTCCGAAGGTTATTAGGTTTAAGTTTCTATTTCGCAAGTTGAGGTGACTTGTGAAATGAAACCCTCACAAACCTCAGTTGAAACCCTTTTTCTTTGAGGCCATCTTACAAAGTGTTCTCTGTTGGAGGACATGTCGGCATCATTCCCAAAGCAGAAATCAGGACTCCCCAGTGGTAGAGAGAGATCGATGACAGTGGAAAACCTCGACTTCGTAACCAGGGCTCCATCTTCCTGATTTTTGGGGCTCTGAGTAAAGGATGACACTCAAACCAGTCACCCAGCTTCCGCAGGCACCTCGAGACCTCAGGGAATGGGGCTCTAAGATGCAGGCCTGGTAGGGAGGAGAGGCAACTGCTCTCAGGGCAGTTCTGTCCCCTCTGGGGACGGTGAGGGCACAAAGATGAATCCCTGCCTAACCTGCTTCACTTCGTAATCGGGCTTCCAGTGGCTGGTTTTTCAGGGAGTCTTGCAGTCTAGTCACAAATAGTAAAGTGCTGGTGAAAAGCACTTTGGCGTGGGGGGATCAGGACACGGGGATTCTGGCCCTGGTTCCACTGACTGACGAGATGTGCATGCCCAGGGACGTCACCAGACTTCCCGTTCACCTGGATTGTTAATGAGGGGGCCGACGAGGATGATCCGAGGGTGCAGATGAGAAGGGGTAGAGCCCTATGGGAGAGGGAGAGCAGGGAGGGCTGCAGCCCTCAGGAGAAGGTCAGATTCATCTGCTCGTAGAAGGATGAGGCCAGGTTTGGGGTGGGCCCAGAGCACTGAGTTGGGGAGTCTCTTGGGCTGCCTCTCTGCTCAGCATGCCCAGTGTTGTTGAGGCCCAGGGCGCCGACTGGCCCTGAAGGAGAGAAGCCCCTCAGCCTCCCTGTGTCAGCCGTGCCTGGTGTGCCCCAGCCCTTGAGTGGATGCCTGCAGAGTCCCGGCTGTAGCCTGCTTGTTGTGCAAGCACCCCTAAACGCTATGCATATGGAGACCCTCTCTAATGGCCGTGGACCAGCCTGCCCTGAAGTGAGCATGCAGGTGGCACCCCTGTGCTCCGCCAGCTTTCTTATGGTCTGGAGGGTGCTCATCCCACGCTGGTCCTCCCTATGGCCTGACGCATGCAGTGAATGCCAAAGAGGCTGCTCGTGTGCCTTCCGCCTGCACCTTGGACTGCCCTTTGGAGCAGGTGTCAAATTAACTCTGACTCTTCTTTCTAAACACCTACCAGTCCAAAGGAGAAGTCAGAACCCCAGAACAGCAGAAGACAGAGCCTGCCCAGCTGAAGACCAAGCGCCTGAGGGAGTACACCCTCAAATGCCACTCGAGCATGCCCCCCAACAACACCTACGTCAACTTCGAGCGTTTTGCTCGCGTGGTAGAGGACGTGGCTCAGGTGGACCAGGGATGCCGTGCCCTGGCAGAGGCCCATGATACCATCCAGGACGATGTGGAGACCCTGGTCTCTATCTACAATGAGAAGGAGGCTTGGTACCGAGAGGAGAGTGAGAGTGCCCGGCAAGACCTGTCCCAGCTCAGGTATGAGTTCCGCAAAGTGGAGTCCTTGAAGAAGCTCCTTCGAGAAGACATCCGGGCCACAGGGTCCAGCCTCGGGAGCATGGCCAGGAAATTGGACCATCTGCAGGCGCAGTTTGAGGCTCTGAGGCAAGAGCTCTCGGCAGACCTACAGTGGATCCAGGAACTGATGGGCAGCTTCCAGTTGGAGAGCGGGAGCACAGATGGCATGGGCTCCATGTTCCACCAGGACACCAGTGAGTCTCTAGTGGAGCTGTTCAACAGATCCTGCAGCGAGGAATTCTTGGCCAGCTTGAAGCTCTGAGCACCAGAATCCAGACAGTAATGCCGCCTGGATGGTTTGCAGAAGCGTGTTCCCAACTGCCGTGCCGGGGCACCAGCTAGAATTATCCGGCAGGGGTGTGTGTCTGTAGCATAGCTTTCCACCCCCTTCACAGAATCCAGAATCACAGGGTGTTAGCTAATTATTCATCCTGCACCTCCTCTCACCAACCTGGTTTTCTGGGAGAGTGCTGGCAGGGCAGCCAAGCTGTTAAAACCATTGAGAATGAATACCCCTCAGTGTACCCTTCTCCAGATGGAAGATGGCTGGCCCTGGGGAGACGCTTGATCATTGATTTGTGCTAATGGATTTGTTCACATCTCACTCCCCACCTACGTGCCTTACGGCTTGCAAGTCTTGGGTAATATTCGAGTTAACTAGGGATAACAGTAAGTCAGCTTGCTGTTTTCCTGCTGCAGAAGCAGGTATTTAAAACATACAGAGAAAATATTACCTTTCGTTTGCATTGACTTTTCCCTTACCAAGCACTTATGTCTTTGACCTCATATGATCCTTAAATGAACTCAGAGAGGAAGGTGGGTGGTATTATTATTGTTGTAACTGTTATTTGCATGTAACTGATGAGGAAATTGACTCAGAGAGGGAAAATGACTTACTCAGGGTCATTCACAGCTAGTTGATGCAGATGAAACAGAAACCCAGGATGCCAAACTCTAAGGTAGGTATATGGGATGAAATGGTGAGGCTTTGCTGTAAAAAACCCCCTGAATATTAAAGGTCAGATCCCAGAGGAAAAGTAAGCAACTTCATGTATTCTGCCAGCTATAAGTGAAATGCCTCATACCTTTAGACAATTGTCCCAAGAAGTGTGTCCTAGAAGGTGCAGTTCATTGTCCCTATCCAGCCCTGTCCCTGCAGAGCAGGAGGGAAGGCACAGCACCTCACCCTTCTCCGCCTTTCCCGCCTCTGGCTAAGGGCCCCAACTTTGTGTTGAGAATGAAGACCAAAGGGACTCAACAAGAAGGTTCCTTTTCTTGTGAACCTAGGGCACTGGGCCACACTCCGTGCTCTCCATGAGAGTTTTTGAAGAGGGTGGACATTAAGATTGGGAAGCACAAGGCTCAGTGGTCCCTTCTTGACCCCAAGCTTTGAGCACACCTCCCCAAGGACTGTATGATTTCATCTCCCTTTTCCTGGAGGTGGGGCCCGTCAACCAACTCATATAGACAGAGCATGGAGTGTGGGCCCAGCGCTGTGCTAGAAGCTTGGGGTCGGGGAACAGATTGTATAGTTTCAAAGTGCCTTCACAGCCTCATAAAATACCCTTATCGGATAGGCAGGGTCAATGTTATTCCCAATTTGGAGATGAGGAAACAGAGAGGATGTGATTTGCCCAAGGTCACAATAGTGGCAAAAATAGAAGCTTTCTGATGATGAGTTGGTTGCTCTTTCTGCTTCCCCTAACTGCCCCAAGCTCCAAGAGTTTATTCTCTGCTAATAGGGCTGGTTATACCCAGATTCATCCATCCAGCCATTCACAAATAATTTTTGAGCATCTACCAACTGTCAGGCACTCGTCTTGGCACTGGGGATACGATGTTGAGTGGAAAAAAAGCATGTTTCCTGCCTTCGTGGAGTTTGCAGTCCAGTGAAGGATTCCAACATTAATCAAGAACATTCTACAAATGTAGAACTGCTGCTGGGAGATATGCTATGAAAGAGAAGCACTGCAAGAGCCTGCAGTGGGTGTCTGACTTTGTCGGGGAAGGCATCCCTGAGACACTGGAGCTGAGAACAGCTAAGCAAAGCAGGGAGAAAGAAGTGATCCCAACAGAGCTGTCGTGCCAGGGCTCTGTGGTGGGAAGGCCCATGGAAGGCTGAAAATTCGGGACAGAAGGAGAGCTGGAGAGGAGAGAATAAGAGTATGGTGTAGACGTGAATGGAGAGGATGCGGGCCCAGCAGGGCTTTGCCATATTAAAGAGCTCTGCCTTTATCCCAAGAGTCATGGGGAGCCATGATGGGCGCCGGGCTAGTCCACACCCTGAGGTGCTGGGGGGGAAGATGCCCATTTAGCACAGACAGTAAGTGGTTTAGGATGAGATATGAGATTTTGATCCTATGAAACCATTTGTTCAAAGGGCTATCTCCTTTTCTGTTAGTATGCTGGATAATTTCAAATATCATATATAATATTTGTAAGAGAAACTTTTTTCCTCAAATATAAGAAACCATAATTATAAAATGCATCATTTTATGTACCAAAAATAAGAAAGAAAAAAAGCCCAAGGTGGGAAGTCCAATAGGAGACCCCCCACACAAAGCTAGGACGCACTCACTGAGAGGGTAAATGAGAAATAAAGCCACAAGCAGAGAGGGAAAGCAAGGAAACACGTGTCTCAACCTTGACACTAATGGAAGGATGAAAAATCCTCCCCTGAGAGTAGGAGCCCCAGGCCAGTGGTACTCATGCAGCTTTGCTTTCTGAATTGGCACAACCAATGTGATCCAAAAGAACCTCAAGCAGAGAATATAATGTCAAACCGTCTGAGGCTGTGTGGCCCTGATGGCTGCAGAAGCAGTGTGGTCATCTCCCAGAGCAACTGCCTTCACTTCAGACCCACAGTAATGATAGGACTGCATTGATTGGGAGATGTGTCCCAATTTCAGAGATCCAAAAATGTGCACCTTGGAATCAATGGAAGATGGCAAAGCCCTGTTTCTCATGCCTGCCTGGAAGAATTGGTACAAATGACCCGTCTACAATCCCCCCAAGGACTTACCTGCCACACACATGGGTGTGATGTACCCATTTGTCATAAGACACTGCAAATGTTAAAGGTCCCTTTGGCCATGTCAGCAGATTGTGACCTCCATACAGCCAGGTTTCCTAAGGAAAGGAAGCCCCTGATTGAGCAACTCAGGGCAAACTTTCTTGTGAAGGTCGAAATAAAATGCAGTAAAGGAGTAAGATGCTGACAATGATTTGAATTAGGGAGACTGGGAAAAGGGAGGGAGAAGCGGTTATTGTATGATCATGGCATGAGCCATACACTGTCTGTGCTAAGGAGAGTCCTCAGAGGAGAACCAGCGGACACCCTCATCTTACAGCATTTTACGGGACAGGACTTGTCTAAAGTCACCCAGCTAGTCAGCCTCAGGGCTGGGTCAGAACCAAAAGTGGTTTTCCTTACAGTAGTGGAATTGTCCCTTTTTTCTTCATATTGTTGCTGGTAATTACTTGTCATTTAGATGTTTTATAAACAGACCCTTTTCTGTACTAAGACCTTCCAAAGAAAAGTTGAAGTGAACTGAGAAATGTCCCCAAGTCTTTCAGGGAAATCAGAGAAGACTGTTACCTTCCTCTGTGACCCAGCTAGTCCAACTCCAGAACCTGTTGCCGAGGGGAGCCCAAGGAGGCCTGTGGAATGCTCAGCCAGAAGACCTGCTTAGCTCTTCACCACATGCCCACAGCTGGCATTTTAACAGTGGTGTCAAGTGCAGGGCGGGGCTGATGATGGTGGGATGGGGTATCGGAAGTGGAATATTTCACTGGCACCTAGAGAGAGAAAGGCCTGGGGGACACTGCTCTGTGGGCAGGCCCCTCTGTGGTCATGGAGGATTTTTCATTCACCAGGCTGTGAATGAAAGGTCAGCCTCTGTGCAAATGCCAGCCTGGGCTGTTGGGGAGGGGAGGGTGAGTGTATGACATCTTCCTGAATAACGATTCCCAAGGAAGCTGGAGAGCCAGCGCTTGGAGAAGGCAGCAGCCTGTCCCTGCTCTGAGGCGGATGCACATGGCACATGGTTACCCGGCTTTGCATGGTACCATGGTGTGGTATGCCATAATTCTACAGATGCAGGAGGCTGGCAGTAAAGGAATGGGGCAGAGTAATAATGACAAGAGAAGCCAGAGTCTCCTCCATGAGCCCCCCTCCTACAGCCCACCCTCCCCCGCAGGTGATTATGAAGATGGTGGCTTCCCACCTCAGTCCATCACACAGCGCAGTTGGCCCATGTGGTGGCTGTGTGTCCAGCTACCACCCCCACTGTTGGCCTCTGTAAATGTCTGTGGAACTGAATGGCCTTTTCTCCTTTGTCTGTGAAACTCTTGGCCTGTGAGAAGATTCTTTGCCCTGGAGAGGTGACCCAGCAGTAGGCATATTCGAGGAGCAGAGGGGGCCAGTTCAGTTGAACAAACACTGATTGTGCTCTGCCTCTGTAGGGAGGTGACAGATAAGGACAAGACAATCCCTGAATAAAAGACTCAGTGTCTAGGACAGATGGGGACCCAACCAACTGGGAGATAGGAAAGGTCTGGTGAGTGATAAAATAGAGGTACCTAATATTCCAGAAAAGAGGAGAGAGATGAACTCTGATTGAGAGAGGGTGAGGGGACGGCAGAGAGCAGAAGCCTTCTCAGGGAAGGTTTCCCCACTACCGATAGCCCCCTTCCAAGCTGTAACCTTCTGGAGAAGGTGCCAAGTGGAATTTGGAGGATGAGGGTGAGCCTAGATTGGGGTCAGGAACCTGAAACTGTTACATGGAGATTAAAGAGAAGGAGATTACAGAGATTAAAAAGAGAAAGAGGGGCCCTGCCCCGTGGCCGAGTGGTTCAAGTTCTGTGCGCTCCGCTTCAGTAGCCTGGGTTCGTGGGTTCAGATCCCGGGGCACGGACCTACTCCATTCACCAGCCACACTGTGGAGGTGTCCAACATACAAAATAGAGGAAGATTAGCACAGAAGTTAGCTCAGGGCTAATCTTCCTCAAGCGGAAAGAAAAAAAAAAAAAAAGAGGATTGGGGATGTTACCTTAGGGCGAAACTTCCTCAGGAAAAAAAAAAAAAGAAGGAGAGTTTGTAACTTTTTGTTATGGGAAGTTTTCAAAACTTGCACAGAAGTGTCAAGAATGGTGTAGTGGAATAACTTTCACATACCTGTTACCCAGCTTCAAAAGCAACAAGTCATGGCCAGTGCTCTATCCTTCAACTCCACCACTACTTTTTCTGGAGTATTTTAAAGCAAACTTCAGACTTACTTAACTCATAAATTCTTCAGCATGAATCTCTGATAAGGAATTTCTTTTTAATATTATCACTGTGTCATTTATCACACCTGCTAAATCAAGAATAATTCCTTAATATATAGATACACATTCCATATTCACATGTCCCCACTTTTCTCAAGGGTGGCCTGTCTCATTTGGTTTATTCAAATCAGGATCCAAACACAGTCGACACAGGCATTTGAGTTGTTGTCTCTCAAGTCTCTTGTCTTTTGTAACAGTACAGGAGGGAAAGCTTTTGAAGATTTTCCTGGGGATGAAAAATTGGTCTGAAAACTGAAGTTCCTAGAGAAGAGAATGAAAAGAGAGAGTGTATCTGTGGTGAGACCTAATCTGGAAATGTGCGACCAGGTCAGGCAAGGGAAGGGGCATTCCCACCTCTTCCCGTTGGCTTGTTCGACATAGGGGACAACCTGCAGGGACACAGCTGTGCTGTAGCAATTCCCACCCATTTATAAGGAGGCAAAGACTCAGGCACCTGTAAACCTCATGTGCTCCTTTCTGGCAGAACAGGGAGGCAAGGCTAGCAGGGCCCGGGCTCCAGCCAGCAAAGCAGCCAGCAAAAGGGAGAGGTAGAAGCGCCACTTATAAAGAGACTCGATTAAGGGAGATGGGTGGGGGGCAGAATGACAGACCTGGGCAGGAGAGGGAAGGGGGTGATCAGGCGTCCCTGGCTTCCAGTGGAGAAATGGCACACATGGAAGCTTGAAAAGTTGCCATCTGTTTGCAGTTTCTAGAGAAGGCCTGGTATTTAGAAAAATAATCTTCTGGGTCGCTTCTTCTGTAAAGCCAGGGTTCCTTTTTTATGCCTGGTAGAATGGCTGCTGCTTCATCTCCCTGCTCTGTGGGTGTCGGGTCTGACCCAGCACACTCCACTGGACTTTTCCAAAGGCATTTGCATCTGCACAAACGAAACCTGGTTTCAGCCACAGTGTTCTGTCTCCTTGTCTCCCTTCCTGACATTTTCCCCAGACACCAAACACACTCCTGGGAGCCTGGTCAGAATTGCCCCAGCTCTCTGGTATTGCTGAAGGACCACAAGGCTGGAAGGTGGGCACTGCTGTTTGCAGAGAGGGAAGGGTCGAGAAAAGGCAGAACATAGCTCCATCCCCCCTCACACCCCCAATTTAGTCAAAAGTATTAATGCCACATTCCTTCTGGGAGCAGATTTTGCTGCAGAATTTATATCTCTCTGACTTGCAAGGCTTAGATAACAGCATCAGCATTTGGTGAGCCTCTTAGCAACCAAGGAGGCCCATTGATTGGGAAGGGCCGGCCTGACGGATTTATAGCCTGGGTGGCCTCCTCCTTGGGATTCATGCTGTTGTGTGCAGCATATAGACAGGGCCCTAGAAGTAACTGCATCATCTCCCACTAATGGCCCCTGAGAATGGTCCCACCTGATGTTTTAGTTGGGCCTCTCTGCTCAGTGGCTGGCACTGCTGGGCCAGTTGGAAGGTGGGATTTTCATTAATGGGATTCCCCTGGCCCACATGTTGACTTTTCAGCTATGGGGTTCAGGCATCTCTTTCCAGGCATCTCTTTCCAGCTATGGGGTGCCAGTCAGTAAGTGGATAAAAAGAGGCCCCTTCCCTCCCAGAGTCTACTGATCCTGCCTCATCAGACCCTCCAAGTGAAGCGCAAGCATCCCCTGCAAGGGTTGGGCTCAAAGGTGAATTGCAGACATTAGTGAGGTTAGAGGTAGACATGTCTGTGGGTTGAGAAGGCAGAAAATCACCTTGGAAAGGGATACCAGTTGCTGGGAGGTGCAGGAGAAGGTGACTAACAAAAAACAAATAAATACAAAATAAAATGTCAGGTAGTGTCACATGCTGTGAAGAAGTAGGATGTAGGCACATTGAGTTGTGTGGGGCAGTTGGGGAGCTGTTTTAAATAGAGTGGTCAAGGAAGGCCTCCCTGAGGAGGTGACATTTGAGCCAACACCTGAACAAAGTGACAGAGTGAATATATGAAGGAGCAAGGGCAGAGACCCTGAGACCTTGGGTTCCTGGACCAGCAAGCAGACCCGTGTGACGGGAGCCACAGAGGCAGGAAGGAGAGAGGGAGGAAATCAGGTTGGAGAAGGACCCAGATGGTACAGGCCTTGGGGGTCTCGGTGAGCTTGTTGGGTTCCATCAAGAGTGCCGGGAAGCTGCTGGAAGGCTTTGAGACCAGGAAAAGGAGGCTTTGCCCTCTTTTGCGTCTCCCTTCCAGGTGAGACCTAGACCCAGGGCTTGCAGGTGCGGCAGAGGAGGTGAGAGGCTATTAAGGATGGAGCTGGGAGAGCTTGGCCTGATGGTCCCCTCAGCGCCCTCATCCTTTTCTCTTCTCTTCCCTCTCCATCTTCCTTCTTCCTGCCTCTCTTTCCTCCTGCACTCTTTGGCCCAAACCACTGTGTTCCAGTTTAGGAGGGTGACTAACCCCTGGCTTTCTCATCTCCTCTCCTTGTCAAGGTTGTGTGTACTCTCCTCCGCTTTCTGAGCCCCCCACCCCCCACCAGGACTCCCCATGGCTCTGCCATGGTGAATCATGGTGTCATGATACCCAGTCATGGTGTCATGGCTGCTGATCCAGGTGCCTGGGGCTCTCATTGGCTAAAGTGAGCAGGTCCCAGGTCGTAGGATTTCATTCCAGTTTGTCTCTTCAGCAGCTCAGGGAAACAATTTAACCATACAACTATTAAGCACCCAACTGTTAAGAGGTGGGGCAGGGGACATTGACAAAAACATGAAGAAAATTCTTTCTGTGTCCTCAAGTTGTTTTCCACTAGTGGGACGACTCCACTGCAGAGTTGACCGAGGTAGATGATACACTGTGTATAATAAAGGAGCTCACATGTGTTTTGATCAGGTAGGGGAGAGAGACATTGTTTCTTGGAAGTTGTCTTGGAGGAGGTCACATTTGAATTGGGCTTAGAAATACACAGAGGCCTTCCAGGAGGATGGGGGTTGGGTGAATATGGAAAGGGCCTCCTGCTAGAAGATTTTAAGTCCTGAGCAGTGTGGGCCAGCAATATGCACTGGCTTCCCCTGGTGCCTAGTGCCATGATGAAAAATAAACAAGGTGGGGGTTAGGAGACAAGAGCAGCACTCGGGCATCAATGAGCTACCTCCCTCAGCACTCACTGAGGTGCCGAAGGAGGCATTGCTGTGAGGAGGCTGTCAGGGCGAGAGGCAAAGAGAGCTGGATGAGACCTTATGGATCATCCTGGGCAGCTCATTTTCTTGATGTCACCGAAACCTTTGAGAATCAATGAAAGCTATCGACTCTCCTCAGAAGGAATGTGTATTCGTACATACACACTAATTTTTTTATTGAGATATAATTCACATACCATGAAATTCACCATTTAAAAGTGTACAATTCAATGGTTTTTAGTATATTCACAAGGTTGTGCAACTATCTAATTCCAGGACATTTCATCATCCCCAAAAGAAACTTCATACCTTTTAGTAGTCATTCCCCATTCTCCCCTCTCTCCAGTCCCGGCAACTACAGTAGTCACCCCTTATCTGTGGTTTTGCTTTCCACCATTTCGGTTACCCGTGGTCTGAAAATATTAAATGGAAAACTCCAGAAATAAATAATTCATAAGTTTTAAATTGTGCACCATTCTGAGTAGAGGATGAAATCTTGCTCCGTCCCACCCAGGACGTGAATCATCCCTCTGTCCAGCGTATCCGCGCTGTATACGCTACCTGCCTGTTAGTCACTTAGATAAGCCTCAGTTATCAGATGACTGTCTGGTATGGCAGTGCTTGTATTCAAATAACCCTTATTTTACTTAATAATGGCCCCAAAAAGCAAGAGTAGTGATGCTGGCAATTCGGATATGCCAAAGAGAAGCTGTAAAGTGCTTTCTTTAAGTGAAAAGGTGCAAGTTCTTGACTTAAGGAAAGAAAAAGATCATGTGCTGAGGTTGCTAAGATCCACAGTAACTTTTATTACAGTATATTGCTATAATTGTTCTATTTTATTATTAGTTATTGTTGTTCATCTCTGTGCCTAATTTATAGATTAAACTTTATCATAGGTATGTATGTATAGGAAGAAACATAGTATATTTAGGGTTCAGTACAATCCACGGTTTCAGGCATCCACTGGGGGTCTTGGAACATATCCCCTGCGGATAAGGGGGGGCTACTGTACTCAAATACTTTCTGCCTCTATGGATTTGCCTATTCTTAACATTTTTTGTAAGTAGAATCACAGTATGTGGCCTTTTGTGTCTAGCTTCTTTCACTTATAATGTCTTCAAGGTCCCTCTGTGTTGTAGCATGATCTAGTACTTCATTCCTTTTTATGAATAATACTCCTGAATAATATTCCACCGTATGGATATACCACATTTTGTTTATCCATTCATCAGTTGATGCACATTTCAGTTGTTTCCACTTTTTGGCTATTATGAATAATGCTGCTCTGAACATTCAAGTACAAGTTTACACATTAAAATTTGCAAACCATTTCAGAAGGTTCATAGAACCCCTGAAACCCCCATCTCTTGGCCTCTTGATCTAGAAAAACCTTGTTTTATAAAAGGGAAGGAATTCAAGAGGTAAGGGACTCATCAAATTATATACATTGAATATGTCCAGATTTTTTTGCATATCAATTATACCTCAATAAAACTATTTTTAAAATAAAATAAAATAAATTTTAAAAAAGAGAATAGGGAAGGGGCCCACCCAGTGGTGTAGCAGTTAAGTTTGCTTAACTTAAGTTCGCTTAACCTCGGCAGCCCGGGGTTTGCAAGTTCGGATCCCAGGCTCAGTCGGATGCACCGCTTGTCAAGCCATGCTGTGGCAGTATCCCATATAAAGTAGAGGAAGATGGGCACGTATGTTAGCCCAGGACCAATCTTCCCCAGCAAAAAGAGGAGGATTGGCAACGGATGTTAGCTCAGGGCTAATCTTCATCACAAAACAAACAAACAAACCAGAATTTAAAAAAAAAGAGAGACTAGGGAAGGCAGGAAGGCTATCAATCATCTATTACTATTTGTTGAGCATCTCTAGGTTAAGCACTTTACATACGCATGTTCATTTAATCCTAGATAACCCTGTGACATAATGTCATTTATTATCCCCATGTTACAGATGAGAAAACTGAGGCTCAGAGAAGCCATGCCAGGCTTCTTGGAGAAGTCAGGACTTAAGCTGAGCCTTTACTTCCAGACTGAAAGGCAACTACACATCTCATCTCCTCTCCATCCCCTTCGAAGCCCGTATTTCCTTCAATTTGTTTTTAAATGAAATACAATTGCTCTGTCTGCCAACAAGGCATCCATTTAGCTAAGCCCAGAACCGGCCAGAGCACAATGGGCATCCTAGGCTGCTGTACAATGACCCTTCTCCAAAGTGATCCGTGATTGCAGGCCCTGCCTCCCGCTCTTCACCTTTGGGGGGCCGAGCCTGAGCCCAGCTGGCGTGTGTGTCTGGCTGTGGTAATAATAGCTCGGGGGCACCAAGGGCATCTCCTGAACAGCTGAGACATCTGTAACCGTGGCCCTCAGTGCAGCGTCCGTCTTCATGCCCTGCCTGGCAGGGAGGTGCCAGGGTCAGGCTAAGGACCTCGTGTGGTCGGGGCTTCTGCGGAGAGCGGCACGGCTGCTGTCGGAAGCCCGGCGTCAGCCACCTCGCTCTGTTTTGTCTTCCAGCCCGTGGACAACCAGCAAGCCCTGGTGCGCAGGGAATCTGTGGTCAACCTGGAGAACTTCAAGAAGCAGTATGTCCGCAGACGGTGGAAGGTGTGTCGGGGTTTAGGGGTGGGGGCAGAGGTCCAGGCGGTTTCCTGGTTCCCGCCAGGGTCCCTGTGCACATTCTCACCTGGCACTTCTCTCTCCCTCCCTTAGCTCTCCTTCAGCATCGTCTCCTTGTGTAACCACCTCACCCGCTCCCTGATGAAGAAGGTGCACCTGAGGCCGGATGAGGACCTGGTGGGTAAACGCAGGGCCCTCCTCTCGGGTGCAATTCTGGGGTGGCCTGGAGCTCAGGGGTGTGGGGAGCGGGTGGGTCTTAACTGTTTCCAGCCAGTTCTGCTGGTCCTGTCCTCCTCTGCACTGGGTGACCAGTGGAGGCCGTGTGTTCAGAGAGACCACTGGGGTGGTGCTGGGAGGGGAGCACGCCAATGGGGCAGCTTCTGGAGGATCTCGAGTCCTTTCCTGCTGGGCCTTCAAAGGGACTGCTGCTGCTCCACCGCCCCAGCCTTTCCCTGAGGACTTGGAGCCTTCTGGGGACCTTGAGGATTCTAGATAATGAGACTACCGCAGACAGTCCAAAATCTGTTCCTGACAATCCAAAGATCTGCAGTAGAATGGGAGCTTTATAGTTTTCCATTTCTGTTTTGCTTTAGATTACCATTAATGTAATGTAATGTAATTACCATTATAGTAATGAAAATATTTAGATGATATCTTATATTTGATTAGCTTGTTACTGTTTTATGTACATTTAAAATGAGGGACTTATAATATACTACACTGGTCAAGAGTGTGGCCTCTGGAGCTAGACTGCCAGGATTCACATCTGCCACTTACTAGCTGTGTGACCTTGAGGAAATTACTTAACCTCTCTGTGCCAAAATGTTATCATTTTTAAAATGGGGTTAACAATAGTTCCTGCCTCATAGGGTAGTCATGAGGATTAAATGACGACATATTCTTAGAGCCTGGCATTATAAGTGTTCAATATATATTAGCAGTCATTATTGTTTGAAATCCTCCTGTAGACTTTAAAATGCAGTGCCAGTGCTTCCAGATGCAGTGTTAGTTTTTCAACTGGTAGAGATTCTATTCTTGGACCAATGCTCCCCACTGCTTACTACGTGTGGTGAGGGCCCTAGGAGTGTCTGAGATGGCACAGGTCAGGACAGAAGGTGACTCTTGCTCAGGAAGGGGCTGGAAGGCAGTTGCCTGAGACAAATGGGTGGTCAGCCCTGAGCAGCCTCAGGACCCATAGTGCTGGGGCCGCATCCCGGGACCTGGCCCAGCCCCTGCACTTCTCCATCCCCCACACATGTCCTGGGGTGCTCTTTCTTCAGCCTGAGCTCTTGTTGATTCTTGCTCTTGCCCAGGACTTGACGATTTATTGCTTCAGAGGCCTAAGACAACTTTGTGCCTTTGGCCAAGCCACGTCCCTTTTCTGGCCACTTTCCTCATCTGCTGTAAAAGGGGCCTGGGCTCTCTCCCTCTGAGAATCCCTGTTAATGACAGGCAGACTTCCCCCAGCTTACTTTTTTATTGTCTGGCTCTGACTCACGTGAAAAAGTTGCTGTTCAGCAGAGCTTGAGTTATTTTTGTTATTATAGCTGGACTTGGTCCAGGATGTGTTTGGCTAAAGTTGATCTTGACCTTGGATTTCCAGCTGGCTTAGGCCAGGGGAAGGAGAGAAAGCCCAGGGAAGGCACATGGGGGCAGCAGGCGTGCCTTTCAGGCTGAGTTGCATTGATATAATGCAGGCCTCTGGGGGCGGAGGACCAGAGAGTAATAGAAAAGAATGTAAATTTTTTTCCTAATTTTTGTCATTGTGCAAACATTTGAAAATAGTCCTCTTTTTACTCGAACACTCAGCACCAGCAGCTCAATGGCCCACCCTACAAGTGGAAAAGGATCGGGTCCCAGACATCTGTTATACAGTTTTCCCAAAGGGACTTTCCTTTAAAATAATAATAATAGGTCCTTTTGTTTAGGAAGCATTAAAATTGAACACCTGACAACAGATTTTTTTTCTTTATTGTGAAATTTTTGTTGTACATTATTGTTTGACAACAGATTTTTTTTTATAACCCGCTTAAGTCTTTCTGAATTAGTACTTCTTTTAATAATTTGATTGAATTGACATGGCCTGGAGTAAAAGGGCACTATGACCTCCAGGGTGGCTGCCTTGGCTCTGGTTTAGCCATGGAATGTACTTTACTCTTCTCCCTGTTCATAAAAATGGAGCACAGAAGCCATTTCCCTGGAAAAAGTGCATGGCAAGGCTTGATAAAGGTGCAGCCTAGGCCAGTCAAAGAAGAGGGGGTGTGGAGTGGTGGCCGCCAGAGCTTGGGGAGGTCCCTGTGGCTCCCCCGCCTCCATTCTCTCTGGGCTGAGTTCATGAGACCCACCAGCCCACAGATCACCTAGCCAAGTGGTCTTGATTATGTGGCCTCAAGGCCCCATTTCATGTCCCTCCCCAGCCCCAGCCACCCACTCCCTGTCTGTGGACAGAGCAACAGCCTTCCCCTCAACATCTACCTCCCTGGCTTGTAGGCCTGTGGCCCAGGTGTATCAGCCCATGTAGCCCAGCACAACCCCATTCCTGGCATCTTATGACTCTCTTGCCCTGAGCCTCTTTTTTTTTTCCAGAGGAATTGTGAGAGTGACACAGAGGAGGACATCACCAAGAGGAAAGCCGTCCACCCCCGGAGGAGAAGCAGTACCTCCTAACTGGCCTGGCTCTCAGTGGTCACCAGGGAGACCCAGGACCAGTGGGGCCCCCTTCTGTACAGACTCTTGGTTCCCGCTCATCACCAGCACCCAGGCATTCTGCATTCCTGAACACTTTGCAAGAGAGGTGGGTCTACAGGATGCAGAAGAATTTATAGGGGAGCCAGGAGACCCTGGGAGATGTGGCTATCTCCTACAGAGGAGGCTCTGGCATTCGCAAAGCTCTTATTCTCCACAAAACAAGCTTTCACCTGACTGCCAGCCTCAGAACCTAGGGTGGGAGTGTGGACATAAGGAAATGATGTCTATGAACATCATCATCACGGGTGAAGGTCGGACTCAGGCAGCTGTCCTCACAGGATGAGGGAGCTCATAACCAGCCTGGTCAAAATTACACCAGGAAGACAGAGGCCTCCCCAAGGGGAACAAGACAAGTGAGAAAAGTGAATCTTGGGGTGTGAGGGACCAATCCTGTGACCTCCCAGAACTCACATGGAGTCAGCATGTCAGGCTGACCAACATATCAGCCCATTGCCAGCTCACTGTATGGTAATTTCCTTCATTTTTATTAAACTTCTGGTTTACCTGATGCTTGGCTTCTTTTAGGGCTATCCCATCTGCTTTTCTCCAGCTCAGGTGCCTATAACTCTGGGGGAGCACCCAGGGTTGGAGTGCTGAGTGGACAGTACCCCGGAAGGTCATCCTGAATCACCCGCTCTGGACTACAGGGCACCTATCATCTACATCCTTCCCTAAAGGTTTTCAGCCCAAGAAAATCAGTTCAGATACAGCATATAATGCTTGTGCTCCGTCTACCTCCACCACCATCACCCTGCTGGGATGGGCTGAGTTGTGTCTCCGAGCCCCCAGTACCTAACCCCCAGGACCACCGACTATGCCTACATTTGGAGATAGAGTTGTTAAAGTGGTAATTAAGTTAAAATGAGGTGATTGGGGTGGACCCTAATCCGACATGACTGGTGTCTTTCTAAGAAGAGGAGATTAAGACATGGAAGAAAGACCACATGTAGAGACAGGGAGAAGACAGCCATCGATGAGCTAAGGAGAGAGGCCTCAGAAGAAACCAACCCTGCTGACACCTCGATCTCAGACTTCTGGCCTCCAGAACTGTGAGGAAATAAATTTCTGTTCTGTAAGCCACCAGTCCGTGCTACTTTGATAAGGCAGCCCTAGAAAACTAATGCACCTGCCAAGTATGGCCAAGATAGGGGCAGGGGGCTTTTTAAAGATGTGGATGGAGAAGGACCCACAGAGAGAAAGGAGAGGAAAAAGAAATGGATTGCCTGGACCCTTCACTAAATATGGTAAGGGAACCTTAATGACACAGAAATCTGGGCCCAGCTTTCCAGGCCAGAAGAATGGTGCTGCTGACCAAAAACCCAGGAGAAGACCCTTGGAAGCCAGAATAAAAAGAATTGGGGTGAGGCACCGAGACTGAGAAAGTACGTGGGAAGGGGAGGAAGGAGAGGGAAAGTTTTGGAAGGTGAATGGGGAAAATAGTCAGAAAGGCAGAAAGGAAAGGGCCTGGGGGAAAGGAGGCATCCTTTCCCTTGTCAGCATCTGGTGAGAGCGGGTGGAGCTGCCTTCATCCTGTGGATGGATCCAGAGCAAAATGGCCCCTCAGGAAGAGAAAGCCAGGCCAGTTTCAGAAAAGCTTCCACGCAGAAATGGAGAGGCCTTGCAAGCTGGTTGAAGAAAGCTCTGCAGTTGACCTGTAGTTCCTGGGCGTCCCCAGTTCTCATGCAAATCAGCTTTCTGCCTCATACCAGCCTCTGGAGGGCAGCTGAGGCTGAGAACTGTGTTCAGGGCCCCTGGGCCTGTCTGGGGCTTTTGGCTGTGGCTGGTCACATAAATCAGCAGCGAATGTTCTGGAACAGGGGCTCACTGAGAGCTCCTAGGAAGTGAAGTATGGTAGGGGGTAGGGGACTGCCCTCCTGCTAGGAAGGAGAGCAGTGAAAGGCTTTGACAAATCCTTGAGTTTCCAGCTGTGATCATAGGCTTAGCCTTTTAGGATGTGTCTGGCCCAACCACTACATTTTACTGAAGAGGAAACTGAAGCCTAGAGAGAGGAAATGACTAGTTGTGCATCACACAGCAAATTTGTGAAAGTGTCTGCTGAAAGCCCAGACTTCCTGACTCCAAGTACAGTACTCATTTCTTCAGCTTGATAAACTGTGGTAGGCCTTTCAGGAAATGGATGGACCATTCGCTTTCCTCTTAACAGGCTCTCATGTATCCTTTCCTGTTCCCTGCTTCGTCCTTCATTTCTGGAAATAGAAGAAATTGTCACACTTAGTTCTGTCCATCTTTTCACAGTAAAGGACACTGCCCCTGGGTGGGAGCGTCTCAGCAGCCAACCTCTGTGGGCTGCAAGTCAGTCAGTGAACCGCTATTTATTGGGCTCCCGCTATGTGCCTGGCACTGTTCTAGATGCTAGGGTTAGGACAGCAAACAGGACAGACATGGTCCCTGCCTTAAAGGGGTCCACATTCTATCAGTCCTGGGGAATCTAGCACTCCATCCTCCCCACAGGCTGCTCTCCCTAGCCTTCTTCTCCTCTAGGTTATCTAAAGCCCCGTTGATTGAGTGCCCTCAGCCCAGCTCTCTGGTGTTTGATGGCATCTGCTAGGTTTCCCAGAATCCCTTGGGAAGCACAGGGCCAGGCAGTGGGCAGAGGAGGGGCCTTTGAGGATGCACATCCTTTGAAGATGCCTTTGAGGCCCAGCAGCCAGAAGCCAGGCACCCATGCCACTCCTGTACAGGGGCGCAGTTCCTGTGGCCTCTCTGCTGGCAGATGGCTGGTGCCCTCCAGGAGTGAGGATGAGTGGAGCACTGGCCCAGGGGAACCAGTGTGTTCTCTGGGCTCTGAAGAAAGATATGTTGACCAGCTGACATTTCAAGGCTGAGAGAGACCACAGTGTGCTCTGAGGCAAATGGAACATTTCCAGTGACGAAAGCTGTGCTCAGTTAAAAGGCAAATCTTTAAAGAAGTCTGAGGGTGCCCTACTCCAGTGATTTGTCCATGTGTTTGCAGGATGCTGCATTAATATTTCACAAATATGCATATAAATATTTTAGTGTGCTGCGCTTTAATGTCAATCTCACCACTTTCCTGATTCCAGATCTTAGATGGCATTTGCCTTTTTCACTTGCATATTTATTTGCTGAAAACCTTATTTTGGAAGTAAATGAAGGCCATACCATAAGAGATGAACCACAAAATCTCTATGAAAGAAAGTCAAGCCCTATGCTCTACAGACAATCAAGTAGGTACATGTGAAAAGAGCTAAACTGAGGACTGGGATATGGCAAGGAATTTTATCTGGCACACGCTTGTAGAACTTTCTTTCCACTTAGTTCCCAGCTTGATGTTATCCTGACATTGTTCTGTCCACTGTTGCCACACCCCAAAAAATAATGTCTTCCTTGGTGGTCTGCTGAGAGGATCCCATTCTAAGCAAACCTTAATAGGCTTAGGGATTGGAGCAGTTGAAGAGCTGTAAACAATGGTTAATTGATATTTCAAATAGCAGAAACACAGTTGGTGACCTCTCATTAATTGTTTCTCTCTTCCTGTTTTTTCCCCTCTCCCACTAGTTCTCTTTTTCTCTCCCCCTCAGCCCATTAAAGTCATAATACATAGTTGAAGTATATATTTTAGTAATGTCCTTACTTATTGAAAAAATGTTCCTAGTTCTTAATCTAAAAAACAGTTGATTCTATTATCTAGAGAGAAATAATTTTGTAAGTATTTTTTCCCCTGTGGATCAAGGATCCTCCACCCCTGAGCTAGAAGAAAAATGAAAGAGGGGCCGGCCCAGTGGCGTAGCGGTTAAGTTTGTGCGTTCTGCTTCGGCAGCCCAGGGTTTGCCGGTTCAAATCCAGGGTGCGGACCTACTCACCACTCATCAAGCCATGCTGGGGCGGGTCCTACATAGAAGAGCTACAACTTTACAACTATGTACTGGGGCTCTGGGGAGGGAAAAAAAAAAGGGAAAGATTGGCAACAGATGTTAGCTTAGGGCCAATCTTCCTCAAAAAAAAAAAATGAAACAGAAAAAAAAGCTCACATTTTTAAAAACCTATTCTGCAATAGGAACATTTCATATACAGCATTTCATTTAATCCTCTTCATAACCTTGTAAGGGAAACGAGAGCCCCATTTATATAGAAGAGGAAGCTGAGACTCATGCAGAGTTAAGAGATTTGCCTGAAATCACACAGCTGGAGTACTTGGAATCTGGATTCCAGCCCAGTTTTGCCTACCCTCAAACCGCATTCTACTCTACTTCTCCTCGAGAAACTGTTGAGTGAAAAAAGCATCCCGGAGAACCATATACAGTGTAATACTATTTTTATAAAGCTCAAAAACTATACCATACCTTGTCTAGGGATACATGCAAATATGATAAAACTATATTTTAAAAGCAAGGCAATGACTACACTGAAAATTCAGGGTGAAGCTTACCTCTGAACAGCTGAGACGGGGAGGAGGACAAGGGAGGGTGCCCGGCTGTTGGCGGTGTTCCAGCCAACGCTAAGTTCACGGTGGGCTCACGGGAGTTTGTTTTATTGTGCTTTCTTACTTACATATGAGTTATGTACTCTTTTGCACATATCAAACATTACATTATAATAATAAAGGGAGGAAATGAGGTAAAAAAATCAACCCTGATGGTCATCAGATGCCAGAGTGGACAGGACGTGAGGCTGCCTGGTGATTGTCCCTGAGCGTGCCTCTTCCCTCACGACTCGATGGCGGGCTTTACTCTGTGTTCTCTTGCTGGCACCTTGATCAGAGGTCATCCTGCCACCCTGTGAGAATACCCGTGCTGGATTATTATTCCCATTTTAAAGAGAAGGGGTAGAAAATACCCCCACCCCTCCCAGCTTTGCCTCCCCAGTCACCACCTCTCCATGGAGTTTGCCTGAGGACTCTGGTCTGAGGACATCTTCTGAGCCCAACGAGGCCGAGTTTGCCAGCTCATGCTCTGGGTGCCTTATGTCTCTCTAAGTTTAAACCCAGAGGCTGCACGGGGTTTGAAAAGCCATCTGGGCCAGCCCCCTGCTCCTGGGCAGAACTGCACTTGGGTTTCTTCATCTCATTTTGAATTGAGAGAAGACAATCCTATGCCTTCGCTCAATTCCCTTTTCTAGCTCTTCACTGTCCTTATTATATTTCACCACTCAGAGCCAAAAGGCCCAGGCTCAGTCCTGCCGCTTTTCAACTGTGGGATCTTGGCCTTGTCATTCATCTTTCCTGAGCCTCAATTTTCTCATCTGTGAAATGGCGATGATAATATCAATGTTACTTGTCATGAGTGCCTTGTTGAGACCAATTTTGTAAAGGAGGTTTGTCAACTTCGAAGAACTTGGCAAACATAAGGGATTTGTTATTTACATAATTTAATTGCAGTCTGAGACCACAGGCAACTCTGAGAAATCTAAGAGCAGAACACCATGGCCAATAGTGGCACTCGACAGTGGTGGCCCAGACTCTGGGTGGAGGGCTCCTGGGGCCTGGATGCACCTCTTACTCACCTCTTCCACTCCAACATGCCTGTGTGATGCCTGATTCTGTGCAGACACTCGACAATGGTTTATTAAACAGAGGAGAAAGCATGCGGGGCTTCCCTCCCGCGTTGGTGCCTGAGGCTCTCAGCTGGCAGTGGAATTCCCACCCCGCTGGAGGGGGCCTGCCGGGGAGGCCAGAGGCAGAAACGGGGCCCTGCCAGAGTCAGGGCGCTGGAGGGCAGCTTACTGCTGCTTTGTCTTTTCTTTCAGGACCTGTGCAGCTCACCTCAAGGAGTGTAACAACTCTTTGAAGAAGTAAATGCAGGACTCCGACTATCTGCCCCTCCCTGTTTTCTTCCACGTTGTGTTAGTCAGCTCAGGCTGCAATAACAAAATACTGGAGTTGGGGTAGCTTAAACAACAGAATTTTATTTTCTCACAGCTCTGGAGGCTGGAAGTCCAAGATCAGCGTGTTGGCAGGGTTGGTTTCTTCTGAGGCCTCTCTCATTGTCTTGTAGATGGCCGTCTTCTCCCTGTGTCTTCACATGGTCTTGCCTCTGTTCCTGTCTATATCCTAATCTCTTCTTTTACAAGGACACCAGTTGTACTGGACGAGGGCCCACCCTAGGGGATTCGTGTTAACTTAATCGCCTCTTTAAAGGCCTTATCTCTAAATACAGTTGCATTCTGAGGTACTGGGGGTTAGGGCTTCAACGTGTGAAATTGAGGGGACATAATTTAGCCCATAACGGGTCTGAACATATTTAATTCTTCATTTAAAGGAGGAAGTGCTTTGCCTTCTTGTTTTATATCCAGCTCTGATGCCCCTGGAGATGGAGCTGTGGGCCTGAACTGGCACAGGCTACCCTGGTGTATGAGCTCAGGCATGGCACGTGCCCAGCAGAGCAGGGACTAACATTTTTGTAGACATTATATTCCAGACACCCTTGGAAGCATCAGAAGCCCTGGGTCTTGACTTACTCAGGAGTCAATGCTGATGCCCAATAGATAACATTTGGGATGCTATAACTCTGCTGTGGTTGGTGTATATACACCTTTTCCACTCTAGTTTGAGAAACGAAATATTGATTTTATTATGTTTCAAAAAAAGTGTTAACTGATTTCAGGGGAGTAGTAGGTTAAGGTGAGGTGAGTGGTGAGTTGAAGTGAAGAAGGAGTGGGGAGAATTATGTTGCCGTTGAAGTTTACAAATATACTTCAAATCACCAAACTAAGCGTTTCATTCACATGGCCGCTTAACTTGTCTATGCTCTTTGCCCCGTGAGCAGGCATGGAGTGGAGCCATGTCTGTCTCTAGAGCTGGCCAGGGAGAGGGAGGGCAGTGGGGGTACTCACGAGGTCTGTCCAGAGGAGCCAGGCAGCCTGAACAAAGGGATGTACAGTTTTCCATCTATGAATGAAAGAAAATTCTGGATCAAGAGCTCTTTGAGAAGAACTGCGTCTGATAACATTTATGAAGGCCCCATAATGTGACTCTGCCTGGCACATGGTATGACTACTAAAGATCTGGGGAGGGAAGTCATGATGGGAAGGAAGGAACGGAGGAATGAGGGGAGGAAGGAAGGAGGGAAGAAGTGTGGCAGCCATAGACGTGTGCCGCTTGGCTCTCCCTTCAAGAGAGAACTTGCAGTAACAAGGGCTGTTAGCTGCCGGGCCCCAGCTGCCAACACCTTCAGGATCCACGAGACCATTCACACTGAGGCCACGCTCTCCCCAGGCTGCTTTCAGCCAATGATTGAGCATGAGGGGGCAGGGGTTGGCAGGTACTAGAACCAGGCCATTCCTGTCCAGTGTGGGACCCCCTAATCCTTGCTCTGGGGCTCGCCACCCACCTGGCTGAGACTCTCAGAGCAGCGCTGCAATCGGAGGCCCTTCGTATCCAATCCCTCTGTCCTTTCTTAGGTGTCAGACCTCCATCTGGTCTGAAAGCTCTCCTTTGCCTATTCCTGCTTCCTTGCCCTTTATCTTTCATAGATGCTCTCCTTGCCCAGATCTCTTGCATTTCTGACTCCATCTTGGCATCTGCTTCCCAGAGGACCTGAACTGACCCAAGGAGAGAGGGAGAAGGGAGGGCAGTTAGAACTTGCACCTTCTTTTCATCTCCACTGATCTCCTTTGGCAGGCATGGACTGACAGAGCCGTCTCACTCACCTTATAGCTGGGTGCAGCTGGTGCTCAATTCGGTCTTTTAAAAAAAAAAAAAGTGATGGTGAGCCGGCCCGGTGGCACAGCGGTTAAGTGCACGTGCTCCACTTCGGCAGCCCAGGGTTTGCGGGTTCAGATCCTGGGCGTGCACCAATGCACTGCTTGTCAAGCCATGCTGTGGTGGCATCCCATATAAAGTAGAAGAAGATGGGCACGGATGTTAGCCCAGGGCCAATCTTCCTCAGCAAAAAAGAGGAGGATTGGCATTGGATGTTAGCTCAGGGCTGATGTTCCTCACGCACACACGCAAAAAAAGCGATGGTGGTTTCTGTCTTTGGCTAAAAAGCATTTCTTAAAGTAAAAGCTAACCCACCGTTTATTTTATGTAACCCACATTTTCCCATTTCTCCTGTCTCTCATCTTGAATCCCTAAATCCTAAACGTGGCCCAAGACGTACCTCGTCATTTGCCCCTGCCTGTTGTTCCAGCCTTTGGGCCCTTTGCTCACAGTGCTCCAGCCACCAGGCCAGGAGCACCCTCTGTTCCTCGCAGGTGCAGGCTCCTTCCTGCCTGCTTCAGGACGTGTCAGGCACAGTCTTCTGTCCACAGTGTCCTCTCTTCCACCCCAAAACCCCACCTACTCTCTACCCTTTTGGAATTGACTCCTAATTCTTTAGGTCTCAACTTAAATGACATTTCCAGTGACCCTCCCCGCTTTCCAGAAGAGATTATGTCCCCCTCCTATAACCTCTCATTGCACCTTTATGACACTCATTAATTTTAATTAAATACTGTATTAGTTGGCCAGGGCTGCCATAATGAAGTACCACAGACTGGGTGGCTTAAACAACTAAACTTAATTTTCTCACAATTCTGGAGGCTAAAAGTCCAAGATTGAGGTGTCAGCGGGGTTGGTTTCTTCCAAGGTCTCTTTCCTTGGGTTGTAGACAGCCATCTTCTCCCTGTGTCTTCACGTGGTCTTCCCTCTGTGCCTGTCTGTGTCCTGATCTCTTCTTATAAGGACACCAGTCATATTGGATTAGGGCCCACCATATGACCTCATTTTACCTTAATTACCTCTTTAAAGAGAATTTACCTCCGAATATGGTCACATTCTGAGGTACTAGGGGTTAGGACTTCAACATATGAATTTAGGGGTGGGGATGGGGGGGCACAATTTAGCCCATAACAAATACTTACTTTAAGAATTACTTGACATTACATAGGTGAAAAAAAAAAATTACTTGGGTTTTTGATGTCTCTCTCGTCTGGTGGGCCATGAGCTCTGTGAAAGCAGGACTGGGTCTCCGTTTGCTGTTTTCTCTGCAATGCCTGTGGGTGCTCAGTAAGTATTTATGGAATGAATTAATGAATGAGTTATTTTTCCTTGGTTGATCCAAAATTGCAAGGATAGCTGCAGGCCCTCAGACTGGCAAGAAGCCAAAACAGAGCCCTTGGAACAAGGCACTGGGCAGCCACTCTTTCCCGGCAGGCCTGTCCCTCATGGCTGTACTCAATTCAATAGCATTGGTGTTGAAGGCCTACTGTGTATCAACTTTTGGCCTGAAAGGATGAGTAAGCTTCTGATAAGAGAAGAAGAAAGAAGGTATGAGTTAGTGTTCTGATTGCTTGTCCTTATGCCTTCTCATGGCTGGACTTGGGAAAGTTACCAAATAAATGGAAGAGTGAAACTTCTTGAATTTATTGTTTGTTTGTGGTGTGATGAATTAGTAGTTTTACCATTTTCCCCTCCTTTAGCCATTGTGACCCTGGTTCTGGGTCAGAGACCCAGAGAGCCAGTGGCCATCTGTTGGGTTTGGAAGAGGTATTCAAGGTCAGGCATAGCGGACAGATCCGACTTGGGCTGAGTCCTTTGGATCTGTGTGTGCGCGTGTGCAAGCGTGAGTGTGCGTGTGTATCACCGGATGTGTCTTCTGTGTGTGTCTGTCTTTTTTTCTGTGTGTGTGCATCTGACTGGGTGTCTGGGTGTGTACACCTGTCTCTTTGTGGGTGTATCTTGGTGGTGGGTATTGTCCCAAAGGATTCATGGGGAAAGTGCCTCTGGGCCCAGGCTTTGCAGCATCTGTTCTAACACTGTCAGACCTCTGAGGCTGGTCTATTTGACATTCTAGGGGACGGGATTGAGGACAGCCACATCTGCTGAGTCATAAGGATGTGGGTTCTATGTATTCACAGTTGGACATATCTCCTTTCACACACAGGGAGGGGAAATTTCAGACAGGCTGGCTGACCCTGCATTCTTTCAGAAGGTCATGACCTCAGCCAGCCCCAGGAAGGAGCGGAAACGAGAGTGCTCATGAGACCTAGAGTTTGGCAGAAGGGAGCTGAGACCCCAGTGTTCCCTAGCTGGTCCCCTGTGTCATGGCTTTCTCAGGCTGTTCCAATAACCAAGCTGCTGGCTTTGAAACTGACTGATTGGCACTCCTTGGTGTGGAAGGAAGCCAGGGCGGATTGTCTTGAATGGTATTAACTGCAGATCGCGCCAAACTCTTACAATCAGCGCTGACCCAGGAAGGCCCCACCAAGCCATGAGTCCAGACTCAGGAAAATCCTTCTCTTGCCTCTCCAAACCAACCAACCAACAAATAAACAAAAAACACCGCAATGGTAAGCTTAGCCACAATGCAATCAAGTGAGTGTTTCAAGCTTGTCTGATTTAAACAGTAGAATTTCCCCCAGGGATGGCAGGGGCAGGAAGCCTCAGCCACAGGCTTCCTGATTGGAGTGGGTTGCATAGGTTTTTTCCCAAGAGCAGATGGGGAAGGGCAGGAGGGCATTGCCCAGTGGTGTGTACCTGGTAGGGCACCATGGATGAGGAAAGGATTTGAACAGGGCATAGGAAGTAAACACACACATTCTGAGCATTTGCAGGTGCCTGGCGTGGGCTAGGCATTGTTCCCAAGGAGCCCAGGCTGGGGGGAACCTGTAGATATTCAGCTTACTCATAGATAAGCTGCTTCCTTTAACCCGTGAGGCTGGAGGCATAGGTGTGGATGTGGTGAGTGAAGGGTTGTGGGTGCATCAAGAAGGGGTTGGTCCTTCTAAGGAGGTAGGCTTACCAGAGTAGGGGGGCCTCACCACTGGTCACTTCTCCTATTCAGACAATGAAAGCCACTGACAAAAACTCATGCTCACCTGCCATCACTTGCTTCTGGAAGTCCAGCCAGCCTGTGGGGCCTTATGGGTCTGGAATGCAAGGCAGTGGGTTTGGTGGGGGTCAGGATCTCCTGGGGAGAGAGGGGCCTGAGAAGGAGGTTGAGGTGGTCAGTATCTGTCTACCAGGGACTTCAGCTACTTTGTAGATGCTCATCCAACCCCACTGAAGATGCCCAGAGGTGACAGGGAGCTCATGATCTCCTGGCAGGACCCTCAAGAGCTGGTGTCAAACTGTTCACGTTGTTACAAGTTCTTTCTCAGATTGGGCTCAAATCTGCCTCCCCGAAGGTTCCCTCCTCCACTGTCCTGGTTCTGTCTTCTGGGGTCGCATCCATTTAACAAATACGTAGACAAAGATGAAAAAGACAATCCACGTCCTCAAGGGATCCACCAACCAGGGACAAGGACAGCTATTACACAGGGCTGGATGAAATAGGAGCTAAGCCGTGAGCTGAGGGAGTCCTTCATCCTGACTGATGATGTCCCAGGGGGGCATCCAGAGGAGGTGGCGTTTGAGATGGGCTTAAAGGATAAGAGGATTTGTGTATGTGGAGGGGACTGTGGAGTCCAGGCCAGGAACAGCTGGAGCAAAGCCACAGAGGCAGGAGAGAGCAGAGCATCTCCTGAAGATGTGGAGTAGCTGGCAGGGTGGGGGCCTGGTGAGGAGGGGAGCTGTGGGGGTTGGATCCCAGAGGGGCTTGAACCCAGGCCTGGGCCTTTATTCAGTGAGCCGTGGGGAGGTCCAGCGTTTCATGAGACTTTATCAGAGCTGTAGTTTACATCAGTGACTCTCAAAGTGTGGCCAGCACTTTTCAAAATCATTAGAAATGCAGATTCTCAAGGCCCCTCACCCCCGCTCCCCCCCACAGACCTCCTGAATCAGAAACTCCGGGGGGGTGGGACCTAACTATCTGCTTTAACAAGCCCTGCAGGTGATTCTGATGCACTGCTTTAGAAAAACAACCCTGAGCGCTGAGGGAGAGAGAGATGAGGTGGGAGGGTTGGAGGAGGGAGAGCAGTTAGGGGCTGTTAGAATCACCTGAATGAGGCAGGCAGCAGGCCTGACGTGGGAAGGGGGCAGGAGGAGTTAGACAAATTTGGGTCCCAGTGCCAGCGCCTCACCTTCTAGCTTTGCGAACCTGGGCATGGGACTTGCCTTTCCCGGGCCTCAGTTTCTGCGTCTTCAAAAAGGAGCCGCCACTGGAAGACGGTAGGAGATATCACCAACAACCGTCCCTGCTTGCCCAGGACCGAGGGGTTTCATGGGACGCGGGACTTTCAGTGTTAACACCAGGAGTGTCCAGGGCAAACCAGGACGGTTGGTCACCGTCTTCCCTGTACGGTGCCCAGAGAGAAGCACTGCTCAGGATATTTATGGAGGAATGGGTGGAGCGTGAGGCTGCTGAGGGGCCCGAAGCCCATTCTCGAGCACTTTGGTGACAGCTAATGTTGCCACCCGTTTCTGGCACCCATTGGGCCTGGCAGGGGCCCCTCCCACACGCCTCTGCCCTGGTCTGGCTCTGGAGACCAGACCAGAGAGGGAGATGGGGCCCAGGCCAGTGGCAAGTGCGCAAGTTTGGCTCCCCACAGCCACATTGCTGGCCCGGTGCCTGGGTCACATGAAATACAATATGGCTGCTGCCTCTCAGACCCTGCTGATGGTGCTGGAGCCTCAAAATACTCAGTGCCCTGGCCTGGGCGCCTGGCTGACTCTTCTGGCCAGGAGTCACGGGAGTGGCTGTGATGTCTGTTACCCTACTACTCTGGTCTCAACTGGATTCTCACCACTTTAGCCAGGGGCCTCTGCAGCGGGGTGGCAGGGCCCTGTGGCCTCTCCCCTTTCCTACAGGTTGCGTTTTTTAAAAGAGACCTGAGGTATAAATACCAGATAGAAAGGTTACCCATGGAAGCTTTCTCAGAAAAGTAACTTCTTTCTGAAGACCCCATGGGACCTCTCCATATGTCTTGCTGGTCCATGGATCAAGGGACCAATGATGGAGATGGGGATGGATAAGGGTGACTTGTTTAGGCGTGACACCCAGGGCCTTAGAGCCTGGGGCAGAGTCAGCTTCCTCCAAAACCAGTAGGAGAAACTGAGGGCATTGCCAAGAGCAGGGGAACAGACAGTGGGAGAAACCTAATGTCTCCCTCATTCTCTTCCCCTTTCCTGCTGGGCGGTGCTCTTTACCTCGTTCTGCTGCTGGGATGCCCTCCACTTGCTCAGAGTTGCCTCATGAGCAAACTCTCTGGGGTTCAAAAGAGGATCCCCACTCCCAACATGCACCCACATCTGTCCAGGAGCCAGGCCTGCTGCAGCCTCCAAAATCTGCAGGCCCCGCCCATATCGACCCCACTTCCCCTGAAAGAAGCTTCCAACTCAGGCAGGAGGTGCTAGCCTCAGGTGTGCAAACACTGGATTTGAAGTCAGGCCAGGCCTCTGGGTTTGAATCCCAGTTCTGGCACCTTCTTTTAACAAGGAACCAAGCCTCAGTTTTCCCTCTTGTAAAATGGGGAGACAATACGTTCCTTGCAGGGCTGCAGTGAGGATTAAATGGAATGAACTCATGCATGTAAGCTAATATACTAAGTGCCCAGTATATCGCACTCAGAAAGTGGTTGCTGCTGCAACAACCATGCTTCTTATTGACGTCATACAGGAAAAGAATAAGAATAAATACATCAGTGAGGAAACTGGAGCAAAAGGGAGAGGAGGAAAGAGACTCCTTGCAGTATTTCTGCCCCTGGCAACCACTCTGGTGACTGCAAAGCATGTGGTTGGCAGGTGCCTTAACGTGAATAAGGGGCCAGGCAACCTTGGCCTCTCCACACTGCGGGCTGTGGGTGTGGCCCCCGTAACCTGCACGCTCTGCAAGCTGGGGTTAGTTAGGAAGCCTCACTGCCCAGCCACGAGGCACATTTTGCTTTCCACACGTCTGGCTCCACCAACCAGAGCCCCACACCCCTCCCCTGACCACCACCAAGTGCAAAGCTGTCCTGCTGCAGCAGCTGCTCTCTTCCTGCCTGTCTGCCAGGGCCAGTTTGGATAGGAGAAGCAATGAGAATAGTGGTCCCACTTGTCCTGTGCCTGCCATGTGCCACGTGATGGGCATATATTATCTTGAGTCTTCACAACAATCCCGAGAAAGAGCTATTGTCTCCGTTTTACAGAGGAGGAAAACCGAGGCTCAGAGCAGTGAATGACTTTTCTAAGACCACAATGCTAGGAAATTAATGGGAGAGTTCGCATTCAAATCCAGTTCTATCTGGTTCTAAAGCCCAAGTACAATGGAGAGAAGAAGACTTGAGGTCTAGATCAGGGTCATCCATTGCCACGGGGTACTGGGGCAAGCATCTCCTCTTGTTGGTCCTCAGTTTCCCCACCTGTGAATCAGGTGATGGCTAAGGTCAGGATTCTGTTCTCCTGGCGTCTCGTTTCCTGGATGTCCTCTGCTGTCATGGGTACAGAGCACAGCCGGGGCAGAATTGTGACACAGGTGACCTCAGTATTTCCCAATTTCCTCTGGCCAGACTGGTGTCTTCCTGCCCCAGACAGCTCTGAACCCTGTAGTCACCCCTCCCAGGCTGCTTTGCCCTGTCCTCTGAGCATTCTTGCCCATAGCCTCAAACAAAAATTTTTCAGTCTAGTGTCTCATCTCCCTTGGGTTCTGCCACCTTTGAGAAAACCTAGGAGGGAAGCTAAGATGCTAATCTGAATGAAAGGGTGAGGGGCTAATGGGATCCTTAGTTGCATTTTATCAGGAACTTCTAGAAACAGTGTCCTAACCCAAATAAGCAAGTGGCCAACTTAGTTACTTCTTCAGTGTCTCTCTAAGTCCCCTAACCCCCTGCACATGCATTGTGGTTTTTGCCCTATCTGGCTCACTCCCTGGCCTCCGGGGGTGGGGGGAAAATTGCGGCAGAGGTAGAGGAGGGGGTCCCTGCCCACCTCAGCCAAGCCTAGAATTTATTCCTTGGTGGCTAAAGAAGAAATAAGAATGTGGAAGGAAGGAGGGAGAGCGTTTAGAAATACCAGAAGCATACAGATTTCTTTTTCCTCAGTCTTTCCAGTGCTGAGCCCTCGCAGCACTGTGGCCACAGAAAGCTCTCAGGAGCCAGGCTACTCTCTTTGGGGCAGGGGAGTAAAGTTACCAAGAAGTAACAAAAGGGAAGAGAATTAACATTTATCAAGTTCCTGCTATGAGCAGGCATTGTTCTAGATTTGTGTGCAGACTTTGTCTGACTTATACCTATACCCATTTGGCGATGAAAAAACTGAGGACCTGAGAGGTTAAGCCATATGGGATAACAAGGCTAGTAGATGGTGGAGCCAGGGTTTAAACCCAGGTCTATCTTTGAGGTCCACGTGCTGTGTGCTCCTGCAGGTTGCTGCTGGGTGGCTCCTTGAGACACAGAGGCTGTGGAACTCTAGGACCTGTGCCTCGTTCCAATCAGGACCCAGACAAGCAGCCCTGGATGCTGACTGTGTGCCCTGGAGCCACCCTCACTCAGCCTGGGAGCACAGTGCCGTGTTAACCTCTGTCCTCGTCTGTATCTGCCAGGCATTCTCTCAAATTTTTCCTAGGGATGCTTGGAATCTTGTCTGACTAAGGCCACCAGGTGGCGCAGCATAGGCCATGGGACCTTACTCCTGGATCTAAGGCTCAGCCGGTTCTTAGGGATCTTTGCTGACAGGCCAGGATTCCCCTAGGAGGTTCGTGGGGAACTCTAAAAAACAGAACCCTGAGAGTCTGGTTTGGTATTCTGAATGGGGTTCTGGGAATCTGCCATTATTTTAAAATTGTGTTTTTTAATTTTCTGAATCAGTGAAGTAGCATTCACATGGTTCAAAAATTTTAAAGTGTGAAGATATATACAGAAAAACGTCCCTCCACTCCCCAGCAGGTATTCACTGTTATTAGTTACTTGTGAATCCTTCTAGAGATTATACATATGTATATAATGTATAATATTATATATATTATATATGTATATTATAATCTTTATGAAGAGTATAGGAGTACATATATAATAATATATAAGGATATATATATATTCTTTCCCCTTCTTTACACAAATAGTTACATATCTTTTTACTAATTTATTTTTATTTTGTCATATTCAATTTCAGAATTTTATGTCTAATCATAAATTTTGTAAGAAGGAAAAGATAGGGCTGGCCCCGTGGCTTAGCAGTTAAGTGCGCGCACTCCGCTACTGGCGGCCCGAGTTCGGATCCTGGGTGCGCACCGACGCACCGCTTCTCCGGCCATGCTGAGGCTGCGTCCCACATACAGCAATTAGAAGGATGTGCAACTATGACATACAACTATCTACTGGGGCTTTGGGGGAAAAAAAAAAGGAGGAGGATTGGCAATAGATGTTAGCTCAGGGCTGATCTTCCTCAAAAAAAAAAAAAAGAAGGAAAAGATATATTGCAATCTTCCATTAAATAAGACTATTGCTATTTAAAGCAATAAAGTGACTGATCTGAGCCATATTTTATTTGATCACATAGAGATAAGATATGAAATGTTTGCATTCAACAAAAGAAGCAGAATGAATAGATTTTAATCAAGGTGACAAAATAAGATAGTCTTTTGCTGTCTAGCAAAACATAGGTTATCACAAGTAAAAATATTTACAAGCAATAGCTATTGACTGGTAGGGATATGAATATCCCAGCCATGATCCTTACTACAAAAATTCACTTGATTTTTGATCGGCCAATCTCAAATTGTGGTTTTAGGACTGTTTCATGGTCTGGGTCACTTGGTTTGTGAGCCTTACTTATTTTGTCTTTCTTCAATGTTAAACCCTTGCATGGCATCCTTGATTTGTGCTTGCACAAGGCTGTCCAAAAGCTTCCAGTCATTATACTGTTCCGACTCAATTTGCAAGTGATTTGCTCATTTGACTTAACGGAAGCCAAAATAACATGACGCTTCTGATGGCTGTGTCGGATTCTTTCCAGGTGTCCCTCAGCCTCTTGGCTTTTGGGAGGTTCGGCTCTCATAATCACCACTTGGGAGTTGGCCCTTAACCTCCCACTGTATGATGATGCCAAACCACTGGCTGTACATTTTCAAGTACCCTCAGGATGGGGCGGCACTCACCAGGTTCCCCAACCATGGCGACCTGTGGGACCTGCTTCCGGGATACGGAGGTCTGGTTGCCTCTTGGGGTGAGAGAGTTGCATATTATAAACACTGTTCTGCACCTTGCTTTATTCACATAACAATATAGAGATTTTTTTCCATATCAGTTCATAAAAAGTTTCCTTATTCTTTGTTACAGCTGTATAAATAGCCCATTATGTGGATGAAACACATTTTTACCAGTTCCCTAATGATGAATATTTAGGTTGTTTCCTTTGCTATTAAAAACAAGGCTACAATGAATAACCTTGTACTTATGTCATTTCACACATGTGTAATACCTGAGGGTGAATTCCTAGAGGTAGAATTGCTAGATCAGATGGTATGTGCATTTTTAATATTTACAAATATACAAAATTGCCCTTGATAAGGCTCATACCAATTTATACTTCTACCAGGAAAGTATGAGAGTACTTGTTCCTCATCAGCTTCACCAGTACAACTTTAGGATTTTTGCTAATCTGATAATGTGAAAAATTGGTATCTCAGCATTTCTTTTATTATGAGAGAATTTGTGGGAATTTTTTCATATTTTTAAGATCTATTTATATTTCCTTTTCTGTGGTTTATCTGGGGAATCTCGTTTATAAAATAGTTCTCACTTATAGCCTTAGGCAAGACACAAAAACACAAAACCTTAAAGGAAAAGATGGATATATTTAACTCCATTCAAATTACAAACTTCTATATAATAAACAATATCGTAAAAAATGTTAAAAGGCATGAGAAAAAAAATATTTGCAAAAATATTCCCAATATAACTTGAAAGATGAACTTTCAAAGGAAGGGAAAAGGCCAGAGTTCTGACTGCCCACCATCCCTTACCATCCTTAGAGCTTGCAAGGAAGGTGCTTATACCACATGACTGCTCAAAAAAGCCCACTGAAGCAGGTGTTATCATTTCACAGATGAAGACTCTAGGCTCAGAGAGCTTACGTGATCTGCCACGGTTACACAGCTGGGGAGAGGAGATAAGGTGTGTTTCCACTGCAAACAGCTACATAGAGACCTGAGCTCCTGCTCTGGCTTGGCCACTACTCCTAGGCAACCTCAGGCAGGTCTCTCCTCTCTCCACCTCAGTCTTCTTATCAATAAAATGGCTGGATTTTTAAGGTCTTTGCTAGCTCTAGACTTCTGTGTGTGGTAGGGCTGGTGGAGGAGGGTAGGAGTGAAGTGTGGGGTGGGATTTGCGGGGATGTGCTGTGGAGATGTGTCCACGATGTATAGGTGTGCATGTGGTGTATGTACAGTGAGGACATTTCTGCAGACTCTGAGCCCCTTCCAGGGACTTCATGGGCTCTTGCAACAAGGTGCTTCCATCCAGACTGCCTCTGATTCTTGTCAGCAGGACAGGCCTCTGAGCAGTGGGGGGGCATGGAGGCACCACCCACTTCTGTCTGTAGGGCCCTCTTACCGTGCCTCTGTCCCATTTTCCAGAGTTAATTGTACTCAAGTTCTTCCTCAGGCTCTTCGTTCCTGAGTTTGAAGGAAAGGGAATGCAATAAACTCACCCCTTTGAGAGAGGTGCATTCTAACGAGGCCCTGTGAGGAGAGGGCAAAGCTTAACCCTGAAGGAAGGCAGCCATTACAGCTGCGCATGAGGCTGATGTTCTCATAGATACTCAGGTATGGGCTCATATCCCATAGATACTGACGTGGAGGGCTGGAGTCACCTTTTCACCCAGTCAGCCCTGAGGACAGTCTGGACAACTGACCTTAGCACAGACTGGAGGTCAGTGAATTTTGATGGGACCCATGAGATCCAGCCACATAGCCTGCTGGGCAGATGTCTCCAAGGCCAGGCTGGGGCAGAGGTGGGACTAGGGAGAATGCCAGCCCCACCCCCACTGTCCTCACAGAGCACTACAAAAGGGGCCTCATACCCAGGATGGGCACATAACTTGACTAACAGCCGACCAACATTCTCTTTGAGAGAGAGAGAGAGAGAGAGAGAGAGAGAGAGAGAGAGAGAGAAAGACAGAGAAAGGAAGGGAGTAAGGGAGGGAGAGAGAAAAGCACTGGATAAAAAAACTTTGAAAGTTAAAATCTAAGACAGAAAACAGTAACAAAATAAAGATGATATCTATAAACACCATATAATATTCCAGAGTTTTAAGCAGGCTTAGAAGGTCTCTGTTGTTGGCATTGTTAGTCCTGGGTTCTATGCTTGTAAGTGTGTGCATGGGGCTCCCTGGACAGTCTGCACATCCTGGGGCATCATGTGGACAGGGGGAGGTTCAGAAGAAGGCCTGCAGGGTCCTGCCCCAGGCCCTGTGGCTTTCTGGATGACAAGAGCTGACCCCAGAACAGGACCTGACCTTGTATCTGCCCAGAGGCCTTACCTCCCCACCCCCCATGCTCAAACTAACCTCAAAGCAGAATGCTCCAGGCCCGGCCTCAGTCTCATGGAAGACTGGCTGGAGGCAGCTTTCCCAGGCCTCCCACCCAGGGCCTGGCCCTCAGGGGAGGTGCTGACAGAGGGTCAATGAGGCCTGGAGCCTGGCCAGAGGAGAAGGAAGTCCTCCAAAGGAAGGAAGTGGAGCAGGAGTCAAAAAGAGAGGGGAAAAGGGGAATGCACCCTTTGGGAAATCACAGTGGCCTGGGAGGAGTGAGCTCGCTTCACCGCTGAATAAAGACTTGTTTTTCTCAAGATGAAGTTGAGGCCCAGAAAAATTCACCAACAATTTTGCCTTTTCCATCTGCTTGAATCCTGTGAAGGTACTGAGGGTAATGAGAGAAACAAGGCTTTGCTCCTGCCTTCTGGGAGCCCACAGGACAGACTGTATCAGAGGTTTAGATACAGTGCTGTGAGAGCGTAGAGACGGGAGAGACTCCTTAAAAGTGAGGGTAACACAGTGTAAGATCCCATTTATAGAAAGTACAGGACAGACACCCTCCTCTGTGGTGTCAGGACAGTGGTCACCCTTAGAGGTTGGGGAGGTGGTCATGGTGACTGGAAGGAACAAGAGGCAGCTTTGGGGGCCTGATCTGGGGCTGGTTACACAAGTGTGTTCTGGTTTTGAAAATTAACCGAACTTTACACTTAGGATTTGTGTACTTTTATGAATACATATTTCAATAGAAAGTTTTTTTTAATGAGGACAGCTTAGATGTTTCCTCTGATAAATAAATGAAAGGCAATAGGATATATTGGAGTGTATAAGGAAGCCATTTGGTTTAAAACTAATTCAGCCTGACCTTGTTTTTCCAAAAGGGGCTGATGTGGCCTGTTGAGGACACATTGTACATCTGATTTAAACATTTACGATGTCCCAAAGACAAGAATGATGCCCTTAAAGATAAGGATGTATCTTCCCCTATATTGGCACTCCCTTAACGATAAGCATCTCTTCTTAAAAACTGAGGATTAATTACCAACCTGCTGTGCTCACCTTGTGACCACTGACCAGTTGCGCTAGCAAAGCAATCTTGTGACTATTGTAAAAGGGACATTCCTGTCATATGTGATGTATACACTTTGTTCCAAAATGGTATATACCCCACTCTGTACACCCCACTTCTTTGGAATGTGCTTCCTTCCTTGGGGAAGGGAGGCCCCAGGCTATAGTCCTCAAACCTGGCTCATAATAAACTCACACCAATTTTGAATTATAGATTGATTATGGATTATTTGCATCGACACCTCAAGGAGCTCAAATTTGACAAGGGAAGAATTGAAACCACTGAGTACCTACCAGTTCAAGCACTTCACATATGTCAGCTCCAATATTTAGTACAACCCATGTGAAGTAGCTACTGGTAGCTCCACTTTACAGATGAGGAACCTGAGATCCAGAGAAGTTTAAAAATTTGTCTGAGGTTGCAGCTACTAAATGATCTGGTCAGGAATCAAACCCAGGTCCTCACACTTTCCTCTCGGCCAAGCTTCCTCCCCATCTGGTAGGTCGTCAATGAACCACAGTATGAGGCTTAAGGAAGAGAGAGGGAAAGGCATTCCAGACAGAGGAACAGCCTAAGCAAAGGGCTGAGGCTCCTTGTTCAGGAAGTTGGGAGAAGCCCCTGTGATTGAAAGGTGGAGTTATACCTGAGACAAAGCTAGCCACTGGCTGAGGTTTCCCTCCCTGCAGAAAGTTTTAAAGCCAGGCCAAGAATTTGAGCTCAATCCTGCAGTCAACAATGAACCATTAAAGGTTGTGGGGCAGAACTTGACCAATGTCTTGGATGTTGAAGACACTATTCTCGGCAAATCCAGCATCTATTTGAACTGTCCCCTTGCCCATTCACTGTCATGGCCCATAAAGGACAACAAAAGGGAATCTCTGGGAGCAATTCCCCCAAAGTCCCAGAGGGGAAACCAGCAGGTGTTTGAGTGCTTAGCACTGTCCTGGGCTTTGGGGGTGAGGGGTGGAAGAGCAACATAAAAGGTGGCCCTGATCTCGAGGCGTTTGTAGTCCAGCCAGAGAAAGAAGACACATTCACATGCGTAAAAGAGATTCCCACAACATGGGTGAACCTGGAAAACATTATGCTAAGTGAAAAAGCCAGACACAAAAGACCACATATTATATGATTTCATTTATATGAAACGTCCAGAATAGACAAATCTATAGAGACAGAAAAGTGATTACATGGGGGTTGGGGGATGGGGAAGTGATAGCTAAAGTGTACAGAGTTTCTCTTTGTGGTGACAAAAATGTTCTAAAATTGACTGGTGATGGTTACATATATCATTAAATATTCGAAAATCCATAGAATTGCACGCTTTAAATGGGTGAATTGTATGGTATATAAATTGTATTTCAAAGCTGTTAGAGAGAGAGACATTCCTGTGGATAGTGAGGGTCATCAGAAGCAGTTGGAGCAGACCTTATTGGGGAGAGCAGGTAGAGAGAGAAAGTCTAGTGGGAGCAAGAAAGGCGGAAGGGAAGAAGAGGAACTTGACTTGGGTCTAGAGTATGGGCAGGATTTCCAATACCTTCCCAAGAGGAAGTAGAAGCCTCCTTCTTTTCCCTCCTCCTCAGCCATAGGTATCCTGCCGGAAGTGCTATAAATGCGGATCTCAGAGAAAAATCCAAGAGCCCATCTCAGGGACTCCTGGGGGTCCCAGGACCCAACTCGGACAAGAGTGGAGAGGCAGTACTTCCTCTGGCCACAAGATGGGAATCTGGATGTGATCGGCAGCTCTCCAACTGGTGGCCTTATAGGTAGTCAGGTCCTAGTAAGACCAAGTGGTTGACAGCAGACTCTCATCAAATGTTCGCTAAACATCTATCATCCTCTGCCTGTCAAACCCAAGATACAGAAAGACACAGGCCACGGCCACAAGGAACTTCAAAGTCAAGCCAGCCATGAGGTCTGAAATTTACCACAAAATACTTCTTTTGGAGGGGTAAAGGCTGCTGATAGAATCATAGAATCTTAGATCCTGAGTACAGCCTCTATTTTATATGAGAATTTAGTTGAAGTTCTACCAGCTGTGTGACCTTGGGCTAGTCATGTGACCTGCCTGAACCTCAATAAAATTGATAAGGACATCTACTCTGCCTTCATCAAATTATCTCATGTAAATAAATATGCTTTGTAAGTTGGAAAGTGCTATGCACACATTGGCTGTAAAATTAATGAACTACACAGCATTATTCACAACAGCCAAAAAGTGGAAACAACCAAAATGTCCATCAACAAATGAATGGATAAGCAAAATGTAGTATATCCATACAATAGAATATTATTCAGCCTAAAAAACGAATGAAATTCTGCAATGTGGATAAACCTTGAAAATGTTATGCTAAATGAAATAAGCCAGACACAAAAAAATAAATGTACGATTCCACTTATATGAGGTACCTAGAATAGTCAAATTCACAGAGACTGAAAGTAGAATAGGGGAATATGGGTACAGAGTTTCACGCAGGGGGCCTTAGCACTGCTGCCCCTTCCACCCGCTGCCTGTCACACCAAGAGCAAAATAGCAGCCTAGTAGTACTTCATTCCCATTTTCCATTTCAATTGGGAAGATGAAAGTTCTGGAGATGGATAGTGGTAATGATTGCCCAACAATGTGAAAGTACTTAATGCTACTAAACTGTACGCTCAAAAATGGTTAAAATGGTAACTTTTATGCATATTTCACTACAATAAAAAAAATTAATGAACTAAGACCTCAAAGACATTAGGATGATATATTGCGGCCTGGCTAGGATCAGACAAATAAAGCAAATGTTTATTAATCCATAATGTGTGCTAAACATTTTGCATTGCATTATTTCATTTAATCCCCCAATAAGCCTGCAAAGTAGTCTTCATTATTAGTCCCACTTTACAAATGATTAAACTGAGGCTCAGCAAGTTTAGGTGTCTGTATCCTTTAGCCCTTGCCTTAGGCAGCAAGCAAGAGAACAGTTAATTCAAAAGATCTGAAACAGGGGCCGCCCGGTGGCGCAAGCGGTTAAGTGCGCGCGCTCTGCTGCGGCGGCCCGGGGTTCGCTGGTTAGGGTCCCGGGCGCGCACTGACGCACTGCTTGGTAAGCCATGCTGTGGGGGCGTCCCATATAAAGTGGAGGAAGATGGGCACCGATGTTACCCCAGGGCCGTCTTCCTCAGCGAAAAAGGAGGAGGATTGGCGGATGTTAGCTCAGGGCTGATCTCACAAAAAAAAAAAAAAAAAAAAAGATCTGAAACAATAAGAAGACTGTTATGTCTTAACAAGAAGTTAAGTTAAAATGAGGCAGTTCAGGGTGGATTAATTCTACATCTCTCAGTGAGGACCCTGGTTCTTCCTTTTTATAAATTAAAATTATTTTTCATTATTAAATATGCTAAACACACAAAAAAGGAAAATAGAATGAACACTTGTATACTTACCATCCAACTTAATCACATCTTAATATTGTCATATTTGCTCTACATTCTTTCCTCCTCCATCTTAAGAAAATGCAGATACAGTGAAGGCCTCCTGTGGGTCCTGCCACAACCCACTCCTCACCCTCCCATCTTCCTCATGGAAACCACTATCATGAATACAGTGTATATCATCTCTATACATAGTTTTATTCCTTTACTAACATGTTTATAGCCAGCCCTGGTGGTCTAGTGGTTAAGATTCCGTGCTCTCACTGCCACAGCCCAGGTTCGTTTTTCGGTTAGGGAAGTGCACCACTTGTCTGTTGGGTGGCAGCTGTGTGTTGCTGTGATACTGAGAGCTATGCCACCGGTATTTCAAATACCAACAGGGTCATCTATGGTGGACAGGTTTCAGTGGAGCTTCAAAAATCAGACGGACTAGGAAGAAGGACCTGGCCACCCACTTTCGAAAAAATTGGCCAGGAAAACCCTATGAAGAGCAATGGAGCATCGTCTGATAGAGCACCAGAAGATGAGAGGATGGTGCAAAAAGATCGGGCAGGGTTCCACTCTGCTGTACACAGCGTCACTAGGAGTTGGAATCGACTCGACGGCACTAACAACGAAACATTTTGGTGTATCCATAAAGATTATATAGCATCACTTTGCAAATTTCTAAACTTTTCTGTGCATTCTCATATTGTATATTTCCTTCTACAATTTGTTTTTTTTAATTTGACCTTATATTTTTGGGTTAATTCATATTGATACATACGGCTCTAGTTCATTGATTTTAATTGCTATCTAGTATTCCGTTTTCTGAACTTAACCACAATTCGGCCCTTCTCCTGTTGATGGATGTTTTTATTATTACAATCTTTGCCACACCATTCATTCTGGTTCACGTCTCCCTGTGCCCCTGTGTGAAAGTTTCTCTAGTGTGTATACTCAGAATTGGAATTTGTAGGCCCCAGGGTGAACATCTTCAACTTACTAGATATTGCTAAATTGCTTTCCCAACCAGTTCCACCAACTTAAGCTCACACCAAGCAGTGTTGAACATGTCATTAACACCCTAGCGTGAACCGGTGCATTCAATCACTTTCCTTTGGTTTGCCAGCTGGGAGCTGAGAAATTTTATTTGACCTTGAAATACTTTTCTCTCATAGCATTTCATAGGACCAAAGTTCTGAGCAACACACAGGGGACCTAGCCACTGCTGCCCGTTCCACCCCCTCCCTATCACACCAAGAGCAAAATAGCAGCCTAGTAGCCCATCATTCCCATTTTCCATTTTGATTCAACAAACATTTATTGGGCACCTACTGTGAGCAAGCACTGGGAAAACTCAATGCCAAACAAGTCTCATTTCTGGCCCTCGAGGGGAGTACAGTCTAGTGGGCGAGAGACCCCCAATATGCAAACTGTTATCCAAACCACATGAAATCGTCCATGAGCTATAAGGAAGGCTCTGCGGGTGCTTCATTTTCTTTTCTTTTTGTTTTTTTAATTTTTATTTATTTATTTTTTGTGAGGAAGATCAGCCCTGAGCTAACATCCTTGCTAATCCTCCTCTTTTCGCTGAGAAGACCGGCTCTGAGCTAACATCTATTGCCAATCCTCCTCCTTTTTTTCCCCCCGAAGCCCCAGTAGATAGTTGTATGTCATAGTTGCACATCCTTCTACTTGCTGTATGTGGGACGCAGCCTCAGTATGGCTGGCGAAGCGGTGCCTCGGTGCGCGCCCGGGATCCGAACCCGGGTCGCCAGTAGCGGAATGCGCGCACTTAACTGCTAAGCCACGGGATCGGCCCGCTTCATTTTCTTTTAAATGAAGATTTTTGTTTTGATTCTAAAAGTAAAGAGTGTTCTTGAAAGGAGAGAAAATTAGCAATCGTAACCTCCAGAGTCAATAAATGTATTTTCTGTCAAAGCTAGGGTGACTTGTTCTGACTGGGGAATGTGGTCAGGAGCTGGTGCGTGAACCATGAGGAAGAGGAGGGAACAGCAGGAGCTATGTGGGACCCTTGTTACCTAGAATCTGACACCCTTGAGGTAACAGGCCCTCCCTTCCTGGAGTGGAAATTACAACAGATGGGGAGTAGAGACACCTGTGTTTAAGTCCTGGTCCAGCAAGTCAAGCCAGTCCTGTCATCTCTTTGGGTCTCAGTTTCTCCATCTTTAGAATGATAACTTTAAGGTTTTTTCTAGGTTTCACACTTGGACAGTCTGGGCTGCAGCTGGTCGTCTGGATTTGTTTGTTCAAAGTCAGATTATTCTGTGTTGTTTTCTTTAATACCAAATGAAGTGAAGCAAAGACAAACCCCATCCCTCTCAGACAACAGCCACTGTTCTCCCCACCTTCCTGTCCTACCAGCTCTGGGGCAGCCCTGAGCAGCGGAAAGTTCCACCCTAGAGTTATCTCCCACAATCCTGGTCCTGACAACTCTGGAACTGGAAGTCTGTCTGCCTCTGGGGATCCACAGAAAATGCCAGGAAAGTGCCGAGCAAGCCTACAAGCTACCCGTGCTCAGTAGAGGATAGCGGTTATTATGACTGCCCTACCAACCCTCTTGGCCCTGGTAGGAAATTCTCTACATGCCAGGCTGCCTTCTGGAGGCCTATGGGCTCTGGCCATTACTGCCCTTTCCTCACTCCCAGGGACCCCCCGAAAAGGGTATGTAGTAGCCCCACAGGGGAGAAACTTATCCAAGGAGGGGAAGGCTGCGGCAGAACCCCAGGATTTCAGATCCCTGGCTGTCCCCTCAGCCCCACCCTGCCCTGCCCTCTCCTTGCCTTAGGCAGAGCACAAGCCTCCCCTCACAGGGTCAGGCCTCACACCTCATGATTCACTCTGCCTGTCAGGGCCTCTTGCTTTGACCCCTCACAACTGACCTCTGTGAGGAAGTCTGTGCAGTCTGATTTCAGGGGTACGCCCGTCCTCTAAACAGCCCCTGGCACTGCTTACAGACACCCACAACCCCACAGTTAGAAATTCTCTCTGACGCTTCCCTGTACAGAAAAACATTTTATCTTATCAGTCACAGGGAGTAAGATAGGAATGAATTCAGGAAGGCCCTTTCCCAAGAGCAAGCTTCTGTGGGGGAAGGGAAAAAGGACACATTCCCGGGAAGTGCCCAGAGCAGATTGGAAGGGAGCTGGGAGGGAAGGAAAGGTACAGAAGGGCTTCCCAGGACCCTTTGGCCTCATGGTTGTACCCAGGGCCAGATGTGAGTATGCTCTTCAGATTTTGAGAGAAAGATAGAATACATTTTAACGCTTCTCCTTTGTCAAGTAAAAAATGAGCAGCATGCCACAGGAAGGTACCTCAGATGGTGGTGAGAGCACGGACTTTGCAATGAGACAAACATGAGTCTGACCGTGGTTCTGTCACCAACTCAGTATGTGACGCTGGGCAAGTGACTTCACTTCTCTAAGCCTCAGTTTCCTCCTCTGTTAGAAGGGGCCTGATAACACCCACCTCAAAAGGCCGTTATCACAATAAAATGAAAGAATGCATCGAAAGGGACCTAGCCCAATGTCTGTACACACTAGGCCTGCACTAAAAGCAGGCTTCCTTTCTTCCTTCCCTCTCCTCTGTGATCCAATCTATTTGGACGGTGAACCAGATGGTTCTAGGGTTGAAAGCAACAGAAGCTTCCTGGGGCTAACTTAAAGGGAAAAAAGGCATTAGAAGTTTACTGGTAATTAGCTAAAGCAAAAGAAAATGAAGAAACCAGCTTCGAAAGGATGGGAACCGGGAGACCACAGGATGGGTCAGGAGCTCAGTCATTTGGGGTGCCGGTACTGGAATGGTCATCAGTCTCCCATCAGTGGGCCCCTCTGCACAAGATGCCCAGGAGAGAGCATCTGATTGACCAAGCTTGGGTCAGATGCCCATCCTTGGCCCTGGGGCGTTGAGATGGACAGTTTCTCCAGGACACATGGAATGGGGAAGAAGCAGTTCCCCAAAGGAAAGCAGAGAGAAGAGGTACCAGCTGGGAAAAACAGCAGGTATTAGACGCTACAGTTGGAATTTCCTACACAGATGAAGCCCAGCTGTAGAATGTTCTTTGAATTTAAAGCAGAGGCAGGACGCCAACATTGGAAAGGCCAAGAGAAAGCCAGGGCTTAAATTTCTATAGTCTCATATCCCAAGGCACGGGTGGAGTGGGAAGGGGAGAGCAAAGCAGCTGAAAGCTCACTGGATGTGGAGTCAGGAAGTTTCGGTTCAAATCCCAGCTCTGCTACTTACCAAATTAGAATTAGGCAGGTCACTTCTCCTCTTTGGACCTCACTTTCTTCACGTGTAAAATGGGGCTGATCCCCACAGGGATGAGGCTTAAATGAAAATGTATAAAATGTGCTTTTGAAACTTTAACCTGCACTACAGATGTAGCAGTAAGGGCTTATTATTTGTAAAAGCTCTGAATCTAAAACCTGGAACCTGACCTGCATTTGCAGCATCTTGAATTACATCACTATTGGTGACTTTACTTGCTGTTGAGAATGCAGTCACCTGGGAATTAGGGACACTCACTTTCAGTCTTGGCTATTTGGGAGAGTATTTTATAGGGGTTCAAGGTAAATCAGTAGCTAATCACAGTGTTCTGTTGGAACTATTAGAAGCCGAGGCTGCCCTTGTGAGCCAGTGGGAGGAGAGGGAGCAGGAAGAATCAGTCCAACTAGAAAAGTCTGCCTTCCCTCTGTCTCAAAGCCCTGAGCTTAACAGGGGGCTTCTTAACCTTTTTTGTGGCCTGGCCTCTTTTGGCAGTCTAAGAAGCATGTGGCCCCTTCTCAGAATAATGTTTTTAAATGTGTAAACTAAAATACAGAGGATTATAAAGGAAATCAATTATATTGAGATACGGTTATAAAAATATTTTTTAAAAATTGAATGTGTAATATAATCAATGTGTTTCCTTATTGACACTTTCAATAACAAAATCTAGCAGTGGGCATAACAACTGCCAGAATTTTGAAGTGATGTTGAGTATACATCATATTTTGAGATACCTTCAAGGAATTGTAATATGATAATAAAATATGATTTCTATTAGTGACAAAGTCACAGATATTGCTAATACTGCTGAAGTTTATTGCCTGAATTCATAGTCAAAGGAAATGCTAGATTTCAGATACAGGTTAGTGATAATAAAGATGTAATATTTTTTATCCCATGCAAATGCATGGACCTTTGATTTCCACCCACAGATCCAGTTAAAGAATACCTCAGCTTACAGAGACTTATGAGATGCTGATGAGTTGGAGACCAGCCCCTCACCTGCCAGCAGGTTGTGGCCACAGGCCTGGTTCCCATTCAGAGTGTACAGCGGAGCCAGTGCCTGCTCTACCTGAAGCCTTGTCTTCTCAAGGTTTCCAAGGTCTTGTCACATCCCCAAGCGCCTGGACTTGTGAAGATCCCCAGGGATGAAGAGGGCCTTAACCAGTCTTGTGCTAACCACAAATAAGACCCAAACCCTAGTTTCCAGCCCAGGACTCTCTGACCACTGTTGAGTAACATGTGCTAATTCAACCCGAAGGGTATGGGCATGAGAGGCTGGGGAGAAGGCTTTTTCTTAAAATTGTTCTTTTAATTATTTTTTTTATTTAGAGGATTTTTTCTCATTACAAAAGTCAAAATATTTGATAAAGAAAATTTGGAAAACAGAAAAACAAACATACAAAATCCTCCCAAGTCCCCATAATAACTTTACTCAGATCTAATTACTAGTAATATTTTAGAATATGTTCTTTATTTTTTCAATGCAGATACACATGCATACTTTCTACAAAAATGAGCTTATACTGTCATAATGTTTTGTTACCTTTTTTTATTCAATAATATACAAGTTTTCCCATGTCAACAGATACTCTTCGCTGACATAAGATTTAATGTCTACAAAACACTTCATTGTTTGGAAGTAAAATAATGTTACTTATCATACTGTAGATGCAAATAATCCATAATCAATCTATAAATCAAAATTGGGGTGCATTTAGGTCTGAGGACTACAGCCCAGAGCCTTCCTTCCCCAAGGAAGGAAGGGCACCAAAGTAGTGGGGTGTACAGAGTGGTTATACACCATCTTGGAACAAAGAGCATACATCACGTATGATACGAATATCTCTTGTACTACTGTCATGAGATGCTTAGCTGGCTCAGCAGGTTGGTGGTCAGCAGGTCAGTGGTCACAAGGTGAGCACAACAGGTCAGTAATTAATCTTTAGTTCCCAGGAAGAGGTGCTTACCCTTAAAGAAATGCCAATATGGGGTGGGGAAGTTACAGCCCTATCTTTAAGGGCATCATTCATTGTTTTGAGACATAGTAAATGTTTAAAGCAGATGTACAATGCATGTTCAATAGGCCACGTCAGGCCCTTTTGGAAAAGCAAGGTCAGGTCAAATTAGTTTTACACCAAATGTCTTCTTCTTCATATATTCCAATATATGAAATTGCTTTTCATTTATTTATCAATACTCTATTCAATATTTAGTGTACTTCCATTTTTCACTATTATAAGTGGCACCATTCTGAATATTCTTACACATTTTGGATTTCTTTTTCAATTGCTTCCTAGGATAAATTCCTCAATAGAATTTCTGGGTCAAAACAAAGAAAGAATTTTGCAAAAAACTGCCCATTTGCTCTCATAAAGTTTATTCCAATTTATACTGCCATTCAGGAGTGTTTGTGTGTCATTTCTGCACATCCATGCCCACCCTGGGTATTTAAAAACTTTTTCACCTTAGCCAATATGAGAGTTTAAAAAATAATATCTTAATTTTAATTGTTTTGAGTACTAGTGAGATTGAGTGTATATTCATATGTTTATTAGCAATTTGTAACCTCTTTTGTGAATTGTGTATTCAAACTTCATCCATTATCTACTTGGATATTCATCTTCTAATTGGTTTGAAAAAACTTTCTCAGTAAAAGGATATTACCTGCTTATCTGTTATACGTACTGCAAATGTCTTTCCCTAATTTTTCATTTGCCTTTTAGCTTTGTTTATGGTGCATTATTTTTTCCATTATAAATAGTTTGAGGTTTTGTGTAGTCAGATTGATTGATCTGTCAGGTGGGCGGCAGTCCTGCCCCCTTTGCCTTGGTGCCTGACAAGTTTGCATTTGTATAATATGAACCTCTCATATTTCCTCCCATTACTAGTTGGGGTGTCTCTGCCTCCCCTGAGTGGGGATGTTCCTTGAGCTATGGGGCAGGGCCCAGAATATAGTCCTGTCTGTCCATCCCTGGGGCATAGCCAGGTGAAGAACCCTCTCTCAACCCCGCCTCAGGTCACTAGCCTCAGGTTCAAACCCCACTTGGTGAAGATGATTCTGCTGATGATATCAATGTTCATGTCAGCCCCAGGTGTTCAGAGCATGTCCACCCAAAGGCGACTCTGCAGCAAGTACAGCCAAGGCCAGTCCCAGATAACCTACTTGGAGCCCTGTTCCAGGCTCCAGCTTGAGCATTAGCCAGGTCACTCAGAACTCTGCCTGAGGCTCTCAGTGTGCTGGGGCTGCTCTCTGGCTTTGCCTTGGAGCAGCTATGATATGGGCAGCTTTCCTCTGCCTGAGGCCCTGTGAGGAAGGAAGACAGGCAGGCAAACACAATGACTGAGCACCTGTTGCATGCAGGTGTCTTCACGCAGGTGTCTCTATCCATGTTCTCAATCACCTTGGACTTACTACTGCCTCACTTTTGGGAAGACGAAACTGAGACTCAGTGAAATAGATTATTAGCCCCAGTTCACTCAGCTAGCAAGCAGAAGAACCTGGGTTTGAACCTACGTTCTGTTCGTTCTGTTCGAGTCTCCCAGATTGGTACCTACTCACCATAAGGCCTTAGGGCTTAAGCTCTCTTCTTAGCTTCTGGGAAAATACATAGGGGAACTCATTCACACTAGAGTGCAAATGACTGATATAGGTTAACAATATCCTCTTTCCTAGGGGGCTCCAAGATATGGGACCAAGTCTGACCTCTCTCTGTCTCACACACAGCCAGTCATGGCCTGGGATGGCCCTGGGCCACAGAAAGTTGATTTAATTGAACTAGTTCTTTTGGGAATTTCCCCCTAAAGCTGAGGCATTTCCCCCTAGATGTCACTGGAAAGTTCCTAGGATCCTACTTCCCTACCATCTCTGCCTAGTTGGTCCCAGGCCAGGTAAGAAATCAAGACAAGAATGTGGCAGCTTTGGGGCTGGGCCTGCCCCTCCCATCCCCAGCTTGTCTGTGGCTTCCGCACAGGTTCCTGATCCTTCAGGGTAGGGGAAGGGCAAATGGTTGGTGTGGGGTAGGGGATGAGGAGATTCCTTGCCAGCTTCATTGTGAGGAGCATGACTTAAAGGCCCTGATTCTCCAGGGCCAGGCCTGGTGTTAACTGAGTGGTATGGGAATGGGAGCAAAGAAGTCCTGCAAAAGCACCATGGAGCTCCCAGGGGCTGCTGCAATGGAAACTGGCCCTCTCGAGGTCTCCAGGCTTGAGGGGAGAGAAGGAGAACTTGGGCTTTGGATTCTGGCAGACTGGATTTGAATCCTGGCTCTGCTGCTTACCACTGAGGGCTTTGGAGGAAGTGACTTAATCATTCTGAGCCTCGACCTCCTCATTGTAAAATGGGAATGCTGTTGTGAGGACTGAAAGAGGCAATAAATTGAAAGAGTCTAGCACTCAAGTGGCAACTTCAAAAACTGGCAGTGTCTGCCCAGAGCACAGTGTGGAGGAGTCAGTTAGAAAGAGCTGGGATCAACCAGCTGTGTCTGCACTGCACCCACACAGGGGGGTGAAGACAGGTGTGACCTGCTAGCCATCTCTGGCCTGGCGCATACTGGGTGTTAAATAACCAGGAACTCCTATTCCCCGCTTCTGAGAGGTCACCTTCCTCTTTTGTGGCCTCCTCCCCTGCATGTGCCTGGATGTCCCCTGTCCTTCTCTGCCCCCAGCCACAAACCCATTGAGCCTCTAAGGGTCTGAGGTTAGCATCCCAAAGGAGCTTGGATTCCTAATTGCAAAAATCTCCTCCTTGTTATTTTTGCCTCCAGAGGCACACCACTCAGGGCCTCAGATGGCAGGCAGAGAACTCATTTCAGACTGGGGAATATGTCCCAACATACAATTTTGAAAAAAATCTATACTTAGCAAATGACTGCAAGTCTACATGCTGAAACATTAACAGTAGCATTTTATGTATGTTATGCCTGAAAAAAATGTATATACACATGTATATACGTATAAATATATATATGCAGAACTTCATCTCCTTTTTATATATTAATGTATTTTCCAATGAACATGCATTATATTTATAATCATGTTGAACAATACATTTTCCCTTGAATAATTGTATCCACGTTCCTTTTTCTTGAAAGCACTGAAATCTATATTGGCAGGGGGATCACGGTATGGATTGAACAGCTCAAACGTCATGCAGGCTCTCTTTGCTCATTTTGGTCCTGTGAATTCTTAAGTACCTTTGAGAACCCCCAAAGAATCCAACTCATTTTTTTCCCCCACGACTCAACACCCATGTCCTGAACACCATGCACCCCAGCTCTGTGCCAGGGGCTGGGGGATTATGCTGAAGATGGGTGATCTCCATCCTCAAGTGATCGGGCAAATGAAGGAAGGAAATAAATGCCTTTCGGTGGCTGGCATTTAGAGATGAAAAGATTATATAAAAGAAGGAAAGATGTAGAGGGAGGCTTCCCAGCTGGGCAGTGGGTTCTCACAGCTGTGGCTTGGGTCCCCCAGTGTCTTCTCAAGCTTTGCTGAGGCTTGGGGTCCCCGGGTGTGCTGTGGGGACCTCTGGCCCCACAAGGGCAGCTCTCTGAGGAGGATCCCTCTTCCCTGCTGACTCTGAGGGCACCACTATTGACATCTGGTCCCTGGGGTGGGTGTTCTGGGGAGCAACTACTAGGCCAGGCTTGTGTTGGCACATTCCCCACAGCTTTCCTGGGGCTTGGGGAGAGTGCTGACCCCAGGGAGCCCACCCCTGCCTGTGGAGAGCTGCTCCCTACCCAGGGGAAGAGTGAACCCCCTGTCCTCAGGCCTCAGAGAGAGGTAGCCTTGGCGACCTGAATCCTGAGGGAGGGGGGGAGGGCATGCCTGGCAGTTCCCCTGTGCGCTCCACCTGCCGCTGTCCTCACTGCCAGGGGTTAGGGCACCAGCTGCTCCCTGCTACCAACGAGATCAGAGAAGCAGGGCCAGGGCGTGGAGTTCAGAGTCCTGGGCTCTGGCCTTGGCTCTGCCACTAATTCTCCAGGCAAACTAGGTAATACTTGTTACCTAGCATGTGTCAGACACTGCATGAGATACTTTAGACATGTTTTAAGAAGTATTTTCTCTCTTTTGCAGGTGAGGAAACTGAGGCCTGGAGAGGCTTCAAATATTGCACAAAGTCACACAACTGGAATTTCAATCCAGTTCTCTCTGGCTCCAAAGCTGTGCTCTCTTTCTTCTGCATTGCCTCTGTCTCTGGACCTCGCATCTCTTCCTCATTCTATTAAGAAGCTGGACTTGGTGAAAGAAGGAGGCAGGAAGGAAACTCTTCAGATAAACAAGCCTATTCGTGCCCCTCACCCACCCAGGGCCTTACTGTCATTGGATCAGAGTCACTGGGCCCTGGGTTTCCCCACACTGGGCTCTTCATGGTTGGGTTTGCACCAAGGCTTCTGCTTCCCTTGAGGATTGGGTCCAGAGTGGCCTCATCTGGTGGTCTCAGATGTTCCCTCCCACCCGCCTGCACTGGTCCCACACAGCGTGGACTGTTTCTATTCTTTCTTCCTCTCCTCTCATCCCCTCCCCTCCTCTCTTTTCCTTCCTTTCCCTTCCCTTCGCCTTCCCCTTCCCCTTCCCCTTCCCTTCCCTTCCCAGATGAGAAAACTGAGGCCATACAACTAGCAGGAGGTAGGCCTTCCATCTCCAAGTCCTGGCTCTTTGCTTAACTAAGTGACTGTAGCTTCTGATCTGGTCATTTTGTGCTCCTTTCTCCACCCTCCATGGAGTTTTCTTGCAGAAGCTGTCTGGACTCTGGAACGCAGCCAATCTCCTTGGGTTTCCCAGGTATGTGCCAGCAGCCAGCTCCTAGGCTGGCACTTCTATAGGAATTAGAGCTACCCTCTTCTCCATTCCTGCTGACAAGAACACCCAAGAGCTTTGTTTCTCCCCAAGACGAAATCGGAAACCTGTTGGCTGGCCAAGGGCCCTATCAGAAAATACTTCCTAACCACTTGCCCTTGTCTCCCTCCACCCCAAGGCGGAAATGACAATCTCCCAGGATTAATGTAGTGGGACGTTGGCAGCAGGGCTTTGTCTCGGCGCTTGGGATCATGTGAATCAGGGGAACCAAACACTTATGTGCTCCTTCCAGGTAAGATAAAGGTTTCATTTTGTTCTTGTTGAGGAAGGTGCCAAAAATGCTAATGAGGCCCCAAGAGAGAACCTGCCTGGTGGAAAGAGCACTGACCTTGGAGTCACATGGGGCTCTGCTGATTCCCAGAGGTGTGACTTTGGGCAAGTCAAGTTGCTTCTCTGAGCCTGCCTTGGAGGGTTGTTGGGAGGATGATGAGGCAATGATGCAATGCTATGGTCTTAGAAAAATGCTCGTGATATGTTGGTATGAAAAAGCAGGTTACAAAAAGATGTGTACAGTAGGCCCCATTACTGTGAAATATAGAAAAGTAGCTGAGAGCAGGATACCACATGCTAATAGTGCTTATTCTGGGTGATGGGATCATGGATATCTTATATTTTTCTCTTTTTACTTATCTATATTTTCTAATTTTTTTGTACAGTGATCATGTATTATATAGTTATCAGCTCTTGCCACAATAATGCTGCATAACAGACCAGCCCAAAAACTCAGTGGCTTACAACACAAGGATTTATTCTCACTCTCACATGTCTGCAGGTCAGCTGTAATTTGACTGATCTAGGTTGGGCTTGGCAGGGCTGCTCTGTCTCAGATTGCAGGCCAGCTGGGCCTGCCTCACTGCAGGTCAGGCTCAGGTCTGCTCCACATGTCTTCATTTTGGGACTCTGGCTGAAGCGACAGCAGCTAGGACTTGCTTCTCCTTCCAGATCACCAGAGCCCAAGTCACAAGCCAACCTGTACAAGCACAGTAGGAATGCCTCTGCTTACATCATTTCAGTAACATATCATTGGCTAAAGCCAGTCACATGTTGGCCAAGCCCAACATCAATGGGACAGAGAAGTATATGCCACCACAGTAGGAATGAGAGGGGAGTGAATATATGCTGAATAATAACCCAAATGTATTCCTTATTACTTGCATAATAAAACAAGCACGATGTGCTTTGCGAGATGCATTCATACTACCCTAGAGACAATCCTGTAGGGCTCTCCAAGAATAAGACAGGGGAGCCATTTTATAATCTTGTTGTTAGAGGATAGAACAAATGTTAAAAGGATAGGCTGACCCTCTCTTCCTTCATCCTCTCTGTCCCTTTAAGGTAACCAGACACTACCATTTATGGCACCTACAGTCCCACAAAGGAAGGTGGGAAACGCCAACACATGCTCATGGGCAATTTTAGCCAAAGGCCAGACCTTTGTTACTTCCCATCCATATCTATCTGAATCCACTTCCTGTTGACTTCTTTTCTTTTACTTCTCTCAGTTCATTGAGCTGTTTATTCAAGATATATTTACTGAGCACTTACTAGGTGCTGGCACTCTTCTAGCCATGGGGTTATGTTGGTGAACAAGGCAAGTTCGATCAACAAGGAAATCTTCTCTCTAGGGTTTACATTCTAGTGGGGAGGTGGGGCAAATGTTGGGTGTGTAGGGGGGAAATGCTAGTGATGTTGATAATGCCAAGTAGTGTGAATGCTAAGAAGTAAAGAAAATCGGGTAGTGCACCAGAGATCGATAGGGCAGGGGATGGCTACTTTGGATGGTGAGGTCAGGGAAGGCTTCCCTGAGGAGGTGGTGTTGGAAGTTATCGGAAGGTGCCTCTTGAGCTCTCCAGACCTTGGCTCTGAGTCCCCCTCAAGAACTTGGCTTTGATTCTTCCCACCAGCTCACTCCCCACTTTGGCCAGCCTTGGGGAGCTCTCCTGTCCTGTCTTTCAGAACTGAACTCAGCTTCCCACTGGCTGGTGGGTGCCCCAATCAGCTTAGCTAGTCCTCAACAAAGAGGAGACCAAGAAAATCTGATTGGATCAAGCCAACCACTTATTGAACTCCTATTGTATGCCAAACTAGCAGGCTTTTAATGAGCACCTTCTGTAAACCAAACCAACAGGCATTTATTGCGAGTCTATTGGATGCCAAATCAATAGTCATTTATTGAGTGCTTCCTGTGTATCCAAGCCAACAAGTATTTACTTACTGTGTGCCTGGAATTGAGGAGAGCACAAAAGTTCTAGCTATTTCTCTCTAAGAAATTGCAATTGAGTTATGGAGGCAAATCTTACATGAATGCAGCTACAAAAGGCAGAACTTAATAAATAAGTGCTATACTGTACAGAACAGCCTCTAATCCCTTTGAGAATTTAGAGATGGGCCTAGAGATCAGCGTGGAATGGGGTAGCCACAGAAGGCTTCATGGAGGAGGTGAAACCTGAGTGGACTTTAAAAGATAGATAGGACTTAGATAGAAAAGAAAGATAGGGACTGAGGTAGCATGACTGGGCCTAGGGTATACATGTTCTGGAACCCTAGGATTTAATTCGGGGCATTCATTCTTTGGGCCTGGTATCCTCTCCTTTCTGGTTTGTCAGCATTCTTGTAACAGCCACCTCCTCCGTGACCCCTGTTTCTTCTAGGCCACAGCTGCATTCCTTGGCAGTCTATAATTTGCCTAGTGATCAAGGGGTGATGTCATCTGGCTAACGTGGAATGGGCAGCCCTGCAAAAAGGTGTTTGTGATGCTTCCAGTAGATAAGGGCATAAAACCCTTAAAGGTCAGCCTCAGGATGTCCAAGGACATTTCTAGTCCCAGTGTCCTCCTACCTCCTAATACACAGGTCTTTAAAAACAATCATGTTCATTTCCTCTGCCTGAAGCCTTGAGATGGCAGCCAGGGCTCTTCAGAATTTATTAGACTTGAGGGATGGACTCAATGGTCTCTTACTATAGTTCTGGAAGCAAGAAGAATGACATATTATTCTTTGATTACTCTGAGGGCTAATAATATAGCCTACTTTCTAGAAACCAGTCATGAGAAAATCTGAACTTATAAAATGACTCCATTAAGGATAATCACCTTTTTTACACTAAAAATATTTACCAAGCACTCACTCTGTATAGTCTGGAACTGGGGAAAAAGGGAAAATAAGTCACAGATTCAGGATTCCTTTAGACAAGGAGTCCCTCCACTACTTGAATATAAAACTTGATTCAATTTGTGGAAAGAGTCTGTTTATATAGAAACGTGCTCTTTCTCCTATGTAGTGGTATATACCATCTGTAGAATTACTTTATATTTCACTTATTTTCAGGTTATAAGGACTGTGCAAAGCTCAAGAGCCTCTGAACATTGTCATTGTAGAGGGAATTGTTTAGACCTTGGGCAAAATAAAAACTGAAACTGAGAGACAGGCGTAAAACAGGCTTGAAGATTCATTCTAAGGGGAAAACAAACCCACACAGGCTCTCTTCCCCACTGGAGTCCCAGGAAAAGTGGAAGCAGCAGGCAGGCACGCAGAGTTCTCTGCAAGCGCAGAGTCAGCCCCCTAGAAGGAAGTGAGTGAGCTGTAGAAGGCAGGAGGGCTAAGGAGCTCTGTCACGTACACATTTAAAGAAAACCAGGCAGCCAGCTCCCTGTTCATCTCAGACATTTGTAAGTGTGTCATAGCAGGCAGCACAGGATGCTGAGTGAGTATGGGTTGGCCTAGGTCCAGCCGGCCAGGCACCAGCTGTGAGGCTGTGAGGCTGTGCGGCTGTGCTAGCCTAGGTCTTCTGAAAAGCAGACACCAAGTCAGGGTTAGATGTGCAGAGGTTTATTAGGCAAATGTCTGTGTGCAAAAATGGGGAAGGGGCTGGGGAGGCCAAGAGAGCTATGAGACTTCAGGCAGGTCTGACCTGTGTGAGATGGAAGGAAGGAAGGCTGGGTGGAAGAGTCTAGACTGCGGCGCAGGTCTAAGAAAGGTCATCAAGGCTAGAGGAGGTCCTCGAGTCAATGGTTTTCCTCAGAGGAGTCCCCCGACTTCCAGGTCTGCCTTCGTATCCCCACAGGGAGCAGCTGTGGGAAGTATGGCCTCAGAGCAAACACGCTGAGCAAGTTATCTCACATCTCCGAGCTTCGATTTCCTCAACTACACAATGAAGCTTGTTTAGAGGATTAAATAAAACAGCATATTTAAAGTGTTTGGAATGGAGTCAAGTGACCAGTAAATGTCCAGTGAACATAAATTCCCTTCATTCCCTTGTCATACCCCATCCGGAGGCAAGTTCAGAGCAGCTACATGACCTCTCCCCCCAGCCCTTCCATCAACCATCCTTCCTCCCACTCCCCCAGCCACACACACAAGAAGGCAGGTGTGTGTGGCCCAAGGCCAGGGCCTGAGGGCTTATATTTTGGCATCCAGGTCCGTGAGCCTTTATCACATATGACATAGGGCTGCAGCCCATGACTAAGCCCTGGGGTGGGGAGGAAGGAGACCCCAGAAGGATAGATGTCATTCCTACTTATGGGAACTGACAGCATAGTCAGAGCCATGAGCCACACACCCCCAGGAATGCCCTCAGGGAAGACTCTCCGGCAAGGTCTGCTACCAAGTACTTTGGCCTCAGGTACAGACCACCTGCTGCTCCAGAACTGCAGGATATCTTCCCTCTGAGGGAGATTTTGGAGACAGCTGTGTAAGGCAGTCCCCAGTCCGTACCTTGCCCACAACTTTGACCCCACCCTCATGCTCCTGCCATGCTGTTCTCTGTCTCTTCCCTCTTCCCTCCCCGCCAATAAATCCAGACCTTTGTGCCTGCCATAGGTCCCTCTACCTACGGTGTCCTTCCCTTTCTCTCACTCTTAGTGAATGCCTTCTTCCCAGTCCAGCTCAGATGTCTCCTCTTCTGGGCAGCCTTCCCTGACCCACTCCTCTTGCTACTGGCTCAAGTGCCCTAGGCATGTCTCTGTGCCTTGGTTTCTGTATCTGGAAAATGGGGGTGATGATGACAGTACCACCGTAGCTAATCACAGTATAGTGGTAAAAATTAAATGAGATACTGATAAAAGCACCTTGTAAAGGGCTGTATAACTGAGCATCATTGTCAACAGTAGGCATGTGTCCAACAGACACTGGTCTATGAGCATATAATACTGTATAGTGCGGAGGGGTGGGGAGAGGTGAAAGCCCACAGTGTGGCAACGTGGAGGGAGCACAGGACTCAGAGGCAGAAGACCAGCTTCTGTCTTTGCTGCTGGGCTATGTGTCCCTGAGTCAACCCTTGTCTTCTCTGGGCCTCAGTTGCCTCCTTTGTACATGGGTGTGGCCTCCAGGGGCCCACCAGGCTATGCAAGCTTAGCTCAGAGGCTCTGGGTCCTGGGCTCTGCAGGTGTAGCCTGAGCTCCGAGACCCTGCCCGGCTCCCAGGCTGGACAGCTCCTGTGGTATTTCAGGAGGCAGCAGAGGCTCCCAACTCTCAGCATCTGGACAGCACCTCAGGCTGGGACGATGGAGGCCCCCCGCTGACATGAGCCCCAGGCTTCCAGTAGGGTGTGGGAGAGTGGAAGCTCCCTCCCTGAGGAGGAGAGTAGGCACCAGCAGCAGTGAGAAGCTCCAAGGCCTCAGAGAGCAGGCTGGAGGGGTCTGGGCAGACTTTAGCCCCTTAGTGGAGGAACTAAGAGACTGCATCTTTTGGAATTTGCCTACAATCTTTAGGGCCAAGATCAGCAAAATCATTTAGACTCTGATGTCTTGATTGGCCCTAATCCAGATATAAGATTCTCACTTGATGCTGTGGAAAAGAAAAATTTTCCACTGTGATTGTTCAGAATCTTATTAGCAATCAAAGGCTCTATCCCACACACAGCAACTTTGTCATATCTTAGACTATGGGAATTTTTTCAAAGTCCTTTGATGTGTCTTTGATGCTGGATCCAGAAATTGGCTGCTAGGTTTTAAAGGCTTGGCATTTCCACTGTGAGTCATAATTGTTCATCAACATACCTCAATTATTGCTTAATGCCATTTATAGCCTCAAAAGATAAGATAACATTCATGGCATGAAAATTTTAACAACTGTGCTTCTTTAAACAGATTCTATATTGTATACTTTTTTCAAAGTCTTTCATTCCTTTATCCATCTAGTGTCTCCTGTGTGCTGGAAATCGTGCTCTTACTTTCACACTTGTCATTTCATTTAATCCTCACAACCACTCCACGAGGCAGGGACTGTTATTCTCTTTTCACAAATGAGGAAAATGCAACTCAGAGAGGTTCAGTGACTTGCCCAAGGCCACGCAGTGAGAGACTGAACCAGGATTTCAATTTAGAACCTTGAACTTCTAGTTGTCTCATATTGGCCTCTTCTCACCTCCTTAGCTCCCTCCCCCATATGGTTCCCCTGCCCTGCCCCCCTCTTTTTTGAAGCAGAGAACACTGAGGAGAGTTATGATTTGGTATATGGGACACAGAAGGGCATTGTCCAGTGTCAATTTTTTTTTAATGTATCTATTCATTCTTTCAGCACAGATCAATGAGAATTGGCTAAAGTGGGACACTGGTCTTAGCCCAGAGACCTAGAGGTCATGGTCACCATTTACATGCCAGGACCTGTGGGGGCTCAATAGCATCCCACTTCTACCCTGAATAAGAAGCAATAAAAAGGGGGCACAAATAATTAGGACTCAGACAGGGGGTGGCTGGTCCTGTAGAAGAGGGTCTAAGGGAATGAGAAGGAGAAATTTCTACCAATTAGAAATCAAGTCTGAACTTGAGGAAGGAAGGAAAAGAAAAAAAAAAACCTCATCAATTCAAAAAGCCCTCTGTTCCCACTAATCTCATGAACTTTAAGATGTTTTACATAGTGGCAAGATAGAATATAAAACTATGTCTTCGGTGGGGCCGGCCCCGTGGCTTAGCGGTTAAGTGCTCGCGCTCGGCTACTGGAGGCCCGGGTTTGGATCCCGGGCGCGTACCAACGCACCGCTACCCCGGCCATGCTGAGGCCGTGTCCCACATACAGCAACTAGAAGGATGTGCAGCTATGACATACAACTATCCACTGGGGCTTTGGGGGAAAAATAAATAAATAAAATTATAAAAACAAAAAAAACAAAAAAAAACTATGTCTTTGGGAAGAAGGTGTTGTGAGGTGGGGAAATAGAGGCACTGAACTTGGCATCAAATCCTTGGCATTCTCTCAGGCAAGTAGCTTGCTCTTTTCTGGTCTTTGTTTCTTTATCTGGAAAAGGGAGATGTTTCCCATCACTCAGGATATTACAAGTAGATTAAATGAGATAACATGTGCAAAGCCCTCAGTGCTGTTCCTGGCATGTGGCAGCTGTTGAAGATTGTTATTTCAATTCCATGAGTTATGTTGGAGCAGTTGGTCCGGAGTAGAGGGGGCCCAAAATTTGGATGAAAAGAGGGTTCCCAGGGATTTAAGAGTTAACAAAGCATAGACGTGAATCTTTGCAAAGATACTCTTTTTTCCAGTGTGCTGATGAGACTCTCACATCCCATCAAGGAGTTGGTCTAAATGGAAGTGAGGTGAGCTCTAATTTGAGAACTGTAATAGACCATTCATGTGCCAATGGCAAATGCTAATGATGATTGCAAACAAAGAGTAGTGGCCTGCACATATGAAGGGTCTTCTATGTGCTCTAGAGGAAAAGAAACGTTTATTTGAGACACCTGGTTGTGTGCTTTAGGCTGAAGAAGGCCAATATAATATGAGAGACAGCATGATGGAGAGAAGCTGGACTTAGAGCAAGAGGACCCACGTTCAAATCCCAGCTCTACCCTCCAACAAGCTTTCAAACCGTAGGCAAGTCACCCAGTGTCTTCTCTTGTTTATGGGAACAGTTGTCTTAGTACCTGCCTTATCTCTGTCATAGAATTATTGTTAGAACAAAGAGGTAGGTTCCTCAAAAAATTAAACATAGGCTTACCGTATGGTCCAACAATTCCACTTCTAGGTATATACCCAAAAGAATTGAAAGCAGGGACTTGAACATATGTTTGTACACTCATGTTCATAGAGTCATTATTCACAATAGCCAAAGGTTGGAAACAACCCAAATGGCCATCAACAGATGAATGAATAAACAAAATGTTGTATATGCATACAATAAAATATTATTCAGCCTAAAAAATGAATGAAATTCTGATACATGCTATAACATTGATGAACCTTGAAAACGTTATGCTAAGCAAAATAAGCCAGATATAAAAGGACAAATATTGTATGATTCCACTTATATGAGGTACCTAGAATAGTCAAATTCATAGAGGAAGAAAGTAGAATAGTGGTTACCAGGGGCAGGGGGGAGGGGAATGGAGAGTTATTGTTTTATGGGTACTGAGTTTCAGTATGTGATGATGAAAAAGTTCTGAAGATGGATGATGGTGATGGTTTCACAACAACGTGAATGTACTTAATGCCACTGATCTGTATACTCAAAAATGGTTAAAATGAGAAATTTTATATTATGTATATTTTACCACAATAAAAAAGTAAGGTTTTTTTAAAAAAAGAAAGAAGGAAGATAATGTAGAGGAAAGTGCTTTGCAATCTGTAGAGCGATGTGAATTAGTTGTAGTCAAGTGGTTAGGATACAGTATTTACATTTCTGTAAGAGTAACTGTCAAAACTGGGGCCCTCACCTGGGACTTCTACAGCTATTTTCTAATCTGTAAAACATCAAGTAGAGGTAGATATAAAAAAGAAATAAAAAAGAAACAGCATCCACTAAGAGAGTTGAAAGTGGTTCCTCTGGGAAGTGAAAACCAGGAGTGGCAGGGACTGCTACTTTTCCTACCATGCTTTGTAGAATAATTGGACTCTTTATACTATGTGCATATACATATATTTCACAAAAATAAACATAACTTTGACCTTATGAGAGGCCAAATTAGAGAAAAGAAAAATATCAGATGTTCCTAATTCATTATTTTTTAATGCTCCTCATTTACTATATGTTCTGAGTCATTGCCTTTCATTCCATAATAAAATGAACCAGGCCAATGAAAAACTCGGTTGTTGTTATTGTCAGGAAGAGGTAGCTAAAGAACAATGAGCACCTTGTGTTCTCCCTCTCTGCTTGCCAGGTGCCCAGCGAGGGGAGGGCCCTGCCCCAGGATTCCCGGTGTGTTCCTATTGGAAAATGAATCAATTGGCCATCCTGTTTATTAATCAGTCTCTCAAGACCCTGGATCCGGGGCCTGGATCCTCTGGAGCTTGGTTCCCACAAGTGAGTGATGGAGTTTGACAACCTCTGAAACCAGGACCAGATCCAGGGACTTGACAAGGTGCTCTTTGAAGCTCTTCCTGAAGCAGCCTGGAGGTCTTGGCCCTTTTGATTACAACACTTAGGGTGAAAATTAAATGATGAACTGTGGGCATAGAAACTAGTATATACCAACAAAACAAAATTAACTTTGGCAGTAAGTTGGCACAATTTCTAAACAACACTTCACAGGCAACAATTCAAGATGCCCATTAATGTTTTTTAACAGCTTTGTTGAGATGTAATTTATACATACCATACAACACATCCATTTAAAGTGTACATTCAACGCTTTTTGGTGTATTACATTATTAATCTTCAAAATTGTGCTAAAATATATATAACATGAAATTTGCCTTTTAAACTATTTTTAAGTGTACAGTTCAGTGGCATTAATTGCATTCACCATGTTGTTTCATTTAATCCCTGCAAAGACACATTTTATAGGTAAGAAAACTAAGGCCGATCAAGGTTTACAAATTTACCCATAGTTACTCAACGAGGAAGTGGCCGGGTGGAGTTTCAGACCTAATCTGCCAACTTAAAAGCTGAACCTTTCCCAGCATGTCATGTTGCCTTCTACCCAAGCAGAGAGGTTCCTCAGAGGTAAGCAGTCCAGTGTAGACAGAAGGTGGGCTTGCCAGTGCCTAAAGGAGCCAGGGGAAACTGCAGAGTATGCTTTGGTCTCTTGTGGCTCCTCGCTTGCCCTCCCTACTCAAATTGAACCACAATTACCTGTGTTCTCTTTTGTACCCCGTCACCTGCTCTCCTTTGAGGACACAAATAGGCCGCCCTCTTGGCCAAACTTTGTGAAAGAGGGACCCACAACTCTCTCTACTTCCTCATTTCTTGTTATTCCTCACTCCACCCAGATGCAGCCCCATCACTCTTCTGATACTAACCCCCTATTTGTGTCACTCAGTGGCCTCAGTGACCAAATTCAATGGATGTCTCTCTTGGCGGCTGTGCTGGCTTTTCCTGTGGCTCCCATGGCATCCACTCTCATGGTTCTCCTAACTCTGACCACTCCTCTATCTCCCTCACTCTGCCCTTCCCTTAAATGCTGGATTTTCTCAGAGTTCAGTCCCAAGCCCTCTTCCCACTGTTCTTGCTTGTCCTGGACAGCCTCATATGTGACCACTGCCAAATCTACATCTCCTGCCAGGCCAGACCTCTCATCTGAGCTCCAGCATCAACTCCTGCCTGGCCACCCTCCCTGGTCATCCCACAGGTGTCTCAAATGAATCATGTCTAACACGGAACTCAGCAACCCCTCCAACTCCAAGCCAGCTCCTCTCCCTGTGTCCCCATCTCAGTAACAGCCCCATCATCCACCCAGGCACCTGGGAGTCATTCCCTGAAATGTGTATGAACTCTACCAGGACAGAGACATTTTTTCTTACTTTTTTTCCTTTACCCTATATTTAACATACCTGGAACTATGTCTGGCTATAGGAGGGTGCCCAATAAGTATTTGTTGAATGAATGCTTGCCTTCTCCCAACATATACAAACCATCCCCACAGGACAGAAGATCAGTCCATTCTGCCTCCTAAAACATCTCTCATATACTTCTGCTTCCTCCAATGGCTCTGCTACTATCCTAGTCTAATCCCACCTCATCTCTTGCCTGGACAAGTGTTAAAACCTCCTCACTGATCTCCCCATTTCAAAACCATTCCCCCAGGTCACCAGCCAGTGAGTTCTTTCAAAAACCCAAATATGATCTTGTCCTCACCTGCTTAAATTCCTTTGAAGAGTCCCTTTGTCATCAGGATAAATTTCCTGGCATTAAGAGGGTCAGAGAATGGTTTCTGAGTAAGTGTTTCTCTGCTCTGTCTAGCAGACTGAGGGCCAGAGCCCTAGGCCCGCCCAGCTCAAAACTTTCTTCCTAGGTGAGTGGTGTTGAAGAGCTCTCTAACATCAGAGACCTCCACCAGCTCCCTGCAAAGATGGTGGCCCGGGTTAGGGCCATCTTGGCCCCTGCTCCACATCCCTTTCCCCTGTTCCTCCCATTCATTGTGGAGTCCATTCAGGGAACATGCCTTGGGAGTTGCTCCCAGCAATTCTGCAGAGCTGGGAGAAAGAAAAGAGTGGGAGAGAGGCAGAGCTGACAGGGAGACTGAGTCTGCATTCTGACCTGCCTGTGGCCACCCTGAGGGTCTCTTAGGGGCTTGGCAGGTGGGGGTCCTAGGCTGGCCAGCAAGGGGCAGAGGCCTTTGTCAGGAAAAGCAGCAGGGAGAGAGACCCAGCTTTCTCCCTTCACTGAAGGAAAAGACTCCTGGCTTCAGCTGCTTTAATGGGTTTGGTTGTTGGTAACATGGAGCCTGAGGGGTGAGCCTGGATTAAGGGAGATTGGAGGTACAGTGAACTCTGAAACCAGGCCAGAGAGTGGGGGGTTTTGGGGGATAGGATGTAGAGAGAGTCAGGTTGTAAGGGGCTTCTTCTGGAATGCTTTGAAATCAGGCTGCAGGAATCCTTGAGAAATGCTCAAAACCCAGGCTCTGAGGATATCCTAGTGAAGTAACTGAACTGAGGCTGTGTGACCTCTTTGGGAAATGTGCTAAATTCAGGCTGCAAAGGCTCGCCGAGAACTCACGAATTTAGGCAAGGGGCTTCTTGGGAGAGGTACTCACTCTGACTGCGAGGATGGCCAGGGGAGGCTACTGGACTCAGGTCCAACAGGACATTCTTGGGGACTGCACTGAACTCAAGTTATGGGGGCTTCTTGGAGGTCAATGAACTCAGCTTATGGATGCTTCTTGACGAGTTCACTGAACTCATGCTGCAAGCCTGGAACTTTGCCTGCAGACTCAAAGTCCGTGTGGCTTCCCTCTGCCACACCAACCCAGTTACAGGACCTAAAGACAGGCATGGACACAGACTGCAGTCACTCACAGGGTCATTCACAGTCTCTCTCTCACTCACTCTCACACACACACACACACACACACACACACACACAGCCTTCTCAGCCCCCTCTCCTGGTTCTCCCACATTTTTCTGACCTCCACACACAGGAGTGCTTAGGGCAGGGCCCAGTCCTCAGACCTCTCCTCCTCTTATTTGTCCTCAACTCCCAGATGATCTAGCCAGTCTGATGACATTAAATACCACCTGTTCTCTGACAACTCTCAACTTTACATCTCCATCCCAGACCTCTCCTGTCAATTCCAGACTCATTCATATCCAACTGCCTGCCTGACAACGTCCACCTGGTTGGCTGGTAGGCATCTCAAACTCAACATGTCCAAAACCAGACTTCTGACCTTCCCTCCCAAACTCCTTTCTCCATCTTAATAAATGGCAACTGCATTCTCCCAGTTTCCCATGTGTAAAACCGAATCATTTGTGATCCCTTCCTTCATACTCTATATCAACAAATTATACGGATGGAGCAAATTATAAGGTTGGAGACAACCATCCTTGTCTCCTTGCTGTTGTTTGACTCTATTTGTAAAATATAGTCAGTATCCAACTACATATGACCATCTCCACTACTTCTACCCTAGTCCAAGCCATCATCACCTCTCCCTGGGTTATTGCTCTAGCCTCCTGGTTATCGATATAGGTCTCCTTGCTTCAATTCTTGCCCCTCCCAGTTTATTTGCAGTGCTGCAGCCAGACGGTCTTTCAAAAATGTAAGCCAGATCAGGTCACTCATTTGTTCAAAACCCACCAGTGGTCCCCATCTCAGAGTAAAAGCCAAAATCCTTACCTTGACCTCCAATGCCTCACATGATTCTTCCTCCCCACTCCTCTCTCTTTCCTCCTCTCCTATCACTCTCTCCCATGTTCACACCAACCATCCTATCTCCTTGCTGTTGTTTGAACATGTCAAGGCCACTCCATCTCAGGATCCACTTTTGCACTTGCTCTTCCGTCTACCTGTGATACTCCTCTCTCAGATATCCACAAGGCTCACTCCCTCAATGCATTCAGATCTCTGCTCAAATGTCTCCTCACCAGAGGGACCCTCCTGTTCACCTATATAAAAGGGCAATGTCCTCCTAGGCACTCCCCACCCCTTTACCCAGCTTTGTATTTTCTCTGTAGCTCTTATCGCCATCTGATATACTATAGATTTATTTGTTTATTTGTTCATTGTCTGCCCCCACTAGATTATAGACTCCACGAAGGCAAGGACTGTCTTGTTCATTGTTGTATCCCCAGCTCTTACAACAGTGCCTAGAAAACAGTGGGTGCTCAGTAAATATTTGTTGAATGGATGAATGAATGAATGCTGAGAACTAAGTAAATATTTGTTGAATTGAATGGAACTAGATCCCACTCTTGACTTTTGTGGGTCTCGTAAACCTATAGCTTCCTTTTCAGAGATTTTAGGAAACAACAACAACAAAAATTCTAAATCAGTTACCAAGGCTGTTAGATGGGAAAATCAATACTCAGTCTAAGAGAGGGAGTTTAAGACTTCTAGAACAGTATGGGGTGCTTGAAGCATGACAGATGAAAGGATAACAGAATCTATACTGGTAATGTCTAGTCTGGAAACAAATACCACTTTGAGTACATAAAACAGAGCGATGTTAATAAAGAGACCTGGCTACACAAGTGATGAAAGAACCAAGAAACCACTGGGGAACATGATGCAACTCAAGATTAGCAACAGCAAGAAGTCACTTCTTCCTCTAGGTCAGAAGCGCAGTGGGAAAGGTTGTCAGGGCATAGGAACCAGGGACGCCAATAGAAGCTGGACTATAGAGGAAAAGCAGAGATGCAGCCAGAGGTGTGTGTGTTGGGGAGAGAGAGCCTGGCTTGTCCCCATCTCCCTCCAGTGCCTCCCATTAGCCGAACATGCTGGAAGCCGGCTGATCCAGGGGCCTGGGAAACACAGCCTGCAGGGGTTACCTCTTATGATATAGACCAGAGCAGGGGAAAAAGGAGGAATGGCACGGAGGGCAAATGGCACAGGCCCAGGACAGGCACAGAAGTGCTCAGTGGCTTCAACAGATAGAAGAGGAGAGGGAGAGACATGGGGGAGAGATAGGCAGCAGCTGAGCCTATGAGTCTGAGCAAAAGGGAAAAATCAGACCCAAACTGTACTTGCAGTTTGGACTAAAGCCGTAGGGGGTACCCCGCCCCTACATGTAATTTTTATCACTTGCTTCCAGTCTCTCAATTCTGGCAGCTGCTTTAACGAGAGGAGCCTGGGGCTCCTGGCCAGGCTTCCAAACCTGCTTCTGCCCTTCTCTTTCAAGATTGAACCAGCTCTGCTGGTTGACACCAGTCCAAGGCACTGCCTTGAAGAGCCCTTTATTATGTGGCAGGCACCAGATTGGTATTGTCCATGGCACATGAGACTCTGATGGCACCCAGAGTATCCCCTGTTATTGTAGCAGTGGAGGATGGCAGAACACACCCCAGGTGCAACTGGTGCCTTCAATTTAGCAGAAGCACCCTTCAAAGTCTTCATTGCACTCAAGGGCCTCACCTCCAGAAGAGGGCGAGGGCTTGTTCAACCTCAGTAGATCTAGGACCAATGAGTAAATTTCTGAGGAAGAAGGTTTAAGTTAAGGAAGAAGTTTTAACAATTAGAGCTGCCAGCAATGGAACTGGCTGGCCGGTAAAGGAGTGAGGTTTCTGTTCTAGGAGGTATTCTAGCAACGGTGTCAAAAATGTTGTGGAGGGGAAGCCTGCAGTAGTAAACTGGACTGAATGCCTTCTCCACTGCCTCTAACTCTGCCCAACTCTGAATTCTGTGGGTGACCAACCAGCTCCTTTCCTTCTGATGCTCTGTTCTCAACATTTCCTTCTGCAGACCAAGCCCATGCCCACGTTCTGTGACCTTGGTGAGGGAGCATCTGAGGGGAGGGGAGGTGTGTGCCACTCACTCAGTGGGCCTTTCCTTCCTGCCTGGCTTTGGGCTGAGGAAACTGGCACTTGGTAGGTGTGGGAGACAGAATAATGGTGCCCTAAAGACGTTCACGTGCTAATCCCTGAACCTGTGCATGTGTTATCTCACATTGCAGAAGGGACCTTGCAGATGTGATTAAGTTAAGGATCTTGAAATGGGAAAATTATCTTGGATTATCCAGGTGAGCCCAAAGTAAATAATGGTGAGAGAAAAAGAAGATATGATGACAAAAGCAGAGGTTGGAGTGATGTGCTTTGAAGATGGAAGAAGGGGCCATGAGCCAGAGAATTCGGGAGGCCTCTAGAAGCTGGAAAGGCAAGGAAATGGATTCTCCCCAGAGCCTCTGGAAAGAATGCAGCCCTGCTGACCCTTGATTTTAGCTTCATGAGACTCGTTTCAGGCTTCTGACCTCCAGAACTGAAAGATAATAAATTATTGTTTTAAGCCACTAAATTTGTGGTAATTTGTTATCAAAATAGGAAACAAATACAGAGGACTTATGACCAAGTCCCAAGACAATTAGTGTACAGCCTGGTAGTAGAATACCCATTTCCCATCAGAAGAGAGTGAACACAGCAGTTAAGAGCATGGACTTTGGAGGCACATAGACCTGGATTCAAATCCCAGCTCTGCCACATTACACAATATCTCAGACCTCAATTCCTCATCCCTAAAATGGGAATATTAACATCCACCTTGCCCAGGGTGGTTGTGAAGATGAAGTAAAATAATGCAGGTGAAGCATTCAGCATAGTACCTGGAACAAAGGAAGGGTTCAACAAGTAGCAGTAGTTATTCTTACTCCTACCACCATCTCCACCATTACTACTACTACTACTACCGCTGCTGCTACTACTACTACTGTTACTGCTACTGCTGCCACTACTACTGCTACTAACAACAACAAGAGCAGTATCTACGGCTGAAGAGCAGAGTAGCTGCCACAAGAAGGATTAATAGAGACAGTGGCAGCAGTGAGGGAGGATGGGATTACAAAGGGTCAGAGGGTGGAAATCGCAACTTCAAACCATTGTTGAGATTGACTTCAGAATCTGCAGTCTGGCCTAAGTGCCCTTGAGGCTGAGGAGGGCTGTATCCGCCTACCCCAGATAGGGGTGGGTGTGGGTGTGTCTGTTTCAGGGGGTACGGCCTTCTGGCTCAGACACCTTGACTCAGAATCACCAGCCAAGGCCTTCCGTCTGTGCTTCTGTCTGGCCCAGGGCCCTGGGTGCAGACCTGAAGCTAGAGGAATGCTGGAGGAATGCAGACATGACAGAGCCCAGGACTCAAGGCACTGGTCCTCTGCTCTGGGATACAAACCAGGACCCTGAACCCAATTACACATCCATTTCCTCATGCTATTTTCCAGTTGAGAAAACAAGTCAGACATCAAAAGAATGTGTGGGCAAGGTACAAGCGCCTCCTCATTATCTCTGTGGTTCTCTCCCAATGCCCTGCCATTGTTAGGAGCCCTCCCTGCTTCTTTCTTTGAAGGTACAGAAGGGTACCAGATGGCTTTTCCCTAAGACACTGGGTTTTGATGGGCAATACACTAAGACAATATGTCATAGATATTTTTAGCATGCAATTCCACCTATTATGGTAGTTAAGAATCTTCCTCTGGGCTCAGAAAAAATCTGGCCTCACATTCCTGGTTTTTCCACCTTTTAGCTCTGCGGCCTTGGACAAGTTCCTTAACTTCTCTGAGCCTCAATTTCCTTATCTTTAAAATAATTGTAATAGCAGATACCTTCTAGTGTTCTTGTAAAGAGACATGAGATCATCCATATATGGGACTCAGCACACTGCCTTGATTTTAGCAATTACTGAGGAGATATTGATTATTGTTGTTGTTAGTATCATTGTCATGTTATTGTCATTTTTGGAAAAAGCTTTAACTCAGGACCAGAGGCAACCACAAGTCTAGGTACCACCCTGGCTTTACTTTTCTACGTTGTCACAGCAGCCTGAGACTGCATGCTTGGCAAGGACCGGGAGGTCTGGCCCCTTTCTTCTGCAGAGTTCAGGAGGGTGGGCAGCCGGATGATCTCCCAGGTGGGTTCAGCTAGGCACAGCTGTAAGAGGTAAAGAAGAGATGTTGACATGTTCCAGATGTGCTCCACAGCTGTTGTAGTAGGGATTGGTGCTGTCTCTCCTACTAAACCATTAAAAAAAATCATTTCTGGGAAGCTGGTTTCTAACTTCTTGTGTCTTTGGAGAAAAGGGTTGAATTAGTTGACAAGCTAATTCAGTTATGACTGATGAAAACACACCTGAGAAATCATGACACTTCAGGTTTATCTCAAACGTGGTGACCAGGAGCAAATTTCCCCAGAGTATAAACAGGATATAGAGAATGAGTCAAATGGCATTTGGCAATGGCTTTGAATTCACACCCCTGGAGTGACAACAATTGATGGGATGCAGCAAAACAAGCATTCTGCTTCATCACTGGTGACAGTAAAATTGCTATAACCTTTGAGTATGTAATTTGGCTATTGGTGACAAAGTGTTTATTTCCTTAGGCTTGGTAGTTCCATCTCTGAGAATCTATCCTAAAGAAACAATCTACAAACTTAGAGAGAGCTGTATGCATATGTTTGTTCATTGCTTCATTGTGTATGAGAGTGAAAAGATGGAAACATCCTAAATGTCAATCTAAAGGTCTAACAATAGGGAGTTGGTTAAATAAATGACAGTATATCTATTCAGTGGAATATTATGCAGTCATTGCTAATGAGTATCAATAAAGACTATGCAGGAGCACGGGAAAAGGCTTGAGGTACATACGAAGTGAAAAAGCCAGACACAAAATGGTACAATTATGACTACATGAAAGACTAAATAGAAAAATAGATTGGAAAAAGTTATAGAAAGATATTACTAGGGATCGTGTTAGGATGGTGGAGGAATTGAGGGTAACTTTTTTTGTACACACTCCAAGGTTTTAATCTTGTAGTTATATAACTTGTGTGGTAGGCAGAATGACGACCCCTCAAAGAGCTCCATGTCCTAATCCCTGGAACCTGTGCACATGTTATCTTACATGGGCAAAAGGGACTTTGTAAATGTAAAGGTAAATTAAGGATTTTGAAATGGGGAGATGATCCTGGATTATCCAGGTGGGCCCAATATAATCACAAAGGTCCTTATAAAGGGAGGCAGGAGAATCAAGGTCAGAGAAAGATTAGAAAATGACACATTGCTGGCTGTGAAGATGGAGGAAGGGGGCCATGAGCCAAGAAATTCGGGTAACCTCTAGAAACTGGAAAAGGCAAGGGAACAGATTCTCCCCAGAGCCTCCAGAAGGAACACAGCCCTGCCAACACCTCGATTTTAGTCCAGTGAGACCTATTTCAGACTTCTGACCTCCAGAACTATGAGATAAGTGTATTGTTTTCAGCCACTAAATTTGTGGTAATTTGTTACAGTAGCAATAGGAAATGAATATTATATATAATAAAGTTGAAATGAATAACATACATAATAAAAACTAATTTTCTTAAGTGCCAGCTATTACAACAGTGTGTTATCAAATACAGTGGAATAATTATATATTTTCTTTACACTTCTGCCTATGACATTTTTCCTTTGAATGAGGAAGAGGATTGATTTGTAGCACTGGCTTTGAAGGAGGCAGACCTGAGTTTGCATCTCAGCCCCTCAGTTGTGTGACCTAAAAACTCTCTTATCTCCTAATCTACACACATGTGGACCCTGAAATATGATCATTTTCAGCTGCAGTGGGCCCCAAGAGGGTGGATTGTTTTTTTTCTTAAATGACTTTTTTGAAATTATAAAAATTATATAACATTACAAACAGAATAAAAAATATAGAGAAAAACTCCCATAATTCCTTCACTCTAACACAATAGTTCTTTGGTGCATTTCCTTCCAATCTTTTTTCTTATACACATTGTGTTAGTTAAGACTCTGGGTTGTAAGTAGCCAAAACCTAACTCAAAGTAGCTTAAGTAAAAAAAGGAAATTTGTTGGTTCAATAACTAGGAGGTACACTGGCTTTTGGAATAGCTAGATTCAGGTGCTCAAATGATGCTGTTGGGGTCCTGTGTCTTTCCATGCTCTGGGTCTGCTTTCTTCTGTGTGGCTTCAATATTCAGGGGGCTCTCTTTATGTGGTGTCAAGAATGGCTAACACCATGGTGAGGCTTCCGCGATCCGTACACCTCTTAATCCCAAAGGAAGACAAAGCATCCACATACCAAATATCATGCTGAGACTCTGACTGGCCTTCCATGGGTCACATGCCCACCCCTTGGGCAAACCATTGTGGGTAGGGGTAAGGGGTATCATGATTGTCTGCGCCTGTATCACATGCCCACTCTTGCAGGCAGGAATTGGGAGGAACAGTGTGACACAATCAGGAGGAGAGGCAGTTCCTTTCATGAACAAGAGATGTTGGGCATGCAGAAACAGGAACCATCATCTATCCATATTTTGTATCATGAGTAATTTGTATATCATTCCACAGTCTTCATAATTATCATTTTAATGGATTTAGGAATGCAGCATACCATAGCTTGCCTAACCCTTGTTGGCTACTTGGGCTGTTAATTTTCATAACAGTTTTAGACTGTTATAGACTATGCAGTAATGAACATTTTTGTGCATATAGTTTTCTCTATAGTTTAGTTTATTTCTGTGACACAGATTCCAGAAGAGGGATTACTGGGTTAAAGGTGAGAAGAATTCATTTTGGCAAACTGTTTTTCAGGAGGGCTGCACAAATGTGCAGGGAGTGGCGCAGCTGCTGAGACTGAGAGGTAGAGGTAGAATCGCGCTCACTTTCAGGCCTTGCAAACTGAGGTGGGTTGAAAGAATACCACAAGCTGGTGTGCCCTGAGGCCATGACCAAAGCAACAAGCAGGAAATATACTCACCCTGCTTAAAACTGAGATAAAATGCAAATTGACTTATAGTTAAGGAAATGCATGTTAGAACAGTGAGATATCATCTTTCATCCACCAGACTGGTAAAACTTGAAAACACTGACAACATGCAGTGCTTGTGAGACTGGGGGAAGAGGCACCCTCATAGTCAGCTGATAGAAATGTGAACTATTACAACATTTTGGGAAAGTAATCAGGCCATATGGATTAAAATTGATCTTAGAACACCCCCATTGCATCACATAATTACCATTTCTTTTGTGGTGAAAATATTTAAGATCTACTCTCTTAGCAACTTTCAAGTATATAATACAGTATTGTTAACTGTAACAATACTGTACAGTTACACGCTGTACATTTAGATCCCCAGAACTTATTCACTTTCTAACTAGAAGTTTGTACTCTTTGACCAATGTCTCTCCATTTCCCCCACCCCCAGCACCTGGTAACCACTATCGTACTCTTTGTTTCTATAAGTCAGACCTTTTTAGATTCCACATATAAGTGATATCATACAGTACTTGTCTTTCTCTGACTAATTTCACTTAGCATAATGCCCTCAAGGTCCATCTATGTTGTTGTGAATGGCAGGATTCCTTCTTTCTCATGGCTGAATAATATTGTAATATATAAGTGTATCAAATCAACACGTTGTACACCTTAAATCTACACAGTGTTATATGTCAATTATATCTTAATAAGGCTGGAAAAAAATTGATCTGATAATCCCATTTTTGTGAATCTATCCTACAAAAAGAAGGCACCAGGTCTGTTTCTCACCGGTGTCAGTTTCTCTTTCTTTATAGGTTATAGCTCCCTGCATGAGTTAGCTCCATCATGTGTCTTTGGCCTTATCTCCAGGAGGTGCCATACCCATCTTTGTCTTAAATAACTAAGCATTTGATATGGACTGTGGCAGAGGCAGCTAACTATCTCCAGTAGCTATTTTCCCCTTCTTTCTTTTAGTAATAGATCCTACAGAGCCTATGACCGCCCAGTTAGAGATCATATAACCCAGTCCCCCTACAGCTAGGTGTGGCCATATGAATAAGTTCTGGCCAATACAAGATGAGTGGAAGGGATGCCTGCAAACTCCAGAGGTGGAACAATCAGATTGTTCATCTGCAAACTCTGGCCTTTGAGAGATACCAGTGAATATCTGCTGGTCTCTTGAACTGAGAAGAGAAAGAATTGGGAGCCACAGGATGGCTGTTCTGCTGGGAACAGGGAAACAAGGAGAGGTGGTTTGCAAAGAAAGGAGAATGGAGCAGATGCAAAACAAGAGGCAGGGATACTGTGAGGTCTGAGAGTGCTCAGAGCAGCTGTCCCAGTCCTGGCTCTCATTCCTCGTGAGTGAGGTCACACTATTCTTGTCCTTGGGTCCTTTTAATAGATTCCTCCTTTTCCTTCAGCTAATTGAATGATTTTTCTGTTATTTGCAAGAAAAGGAGACTTCATAAAGATAGAACCCTCCAGAATAACCCTTTCTTTTGTACATGATAGCCAATAAGGAGTGGCAGGAAAGTTCATTGAAATGTATTTTGCTTTTGCTGTTGTGGAAGAAAGAGAAAGAGAAAGAGAGAGAGAGAGACCTAGCCCAATCTCATTCAGTTGACATTCCACAATGACATTTTTCCATATCCTACTTTCTATTTATGTTGTAGTATTTCTCTTCCCGGCCTATTTTAGTCCCTATTGAGTCAGACCCTAAATAACCCCCTCTATGTCAGAGGCAAGGAGTCATGGAGTTCTTCCCTTCCATTTGTTTTTGTTTTCTCAAAGTATCAGCTTCTGGTGCCAGAGGCAATCAGGAAATGAGGGGAGTTTCCTCTTCTGGGCAACAGATAATTAAAAATAATGATGTATTGAGTGCTGGCTGTGTACCAGGCAAGTGGGCTGTGCATCTTACATGGTTTCTTTAATCTTAACAATAACTCTGTGAGTGGGGATTATCATCTCATCTTTATAGAGCCTTATAGGATTGTTTTGAGAATTAAATGAAGTAATGTTTGAAAAGAGCTTTGAACATCTAGATTCAATAGATGTTAGCTGTCATTACTACTATTATTTTTCAGTGAGGAAATTGAGGCTCAGTTTGGTTAAGATACTCACCTAAAGTCATCCAGCTAGAAGACTGAAGACAGGTCTTGCTGTCCTTAAAGTCAGTATGAGAGATCCACTATGATTCACAACATCTTGACTGAAATGACAAAACATTAATCAATGTGAATAATGACAAAATTTTCAACCCCATTTTAACCTGATGGGCGAATGTCCACCATAATTTTGGACCAACACATTTCCCCCCCTTGCTGATATGTTCCTTGTACAGACACCAACTTCAGTCCTCACCAACTCCCAGAGCATAGCCTCATAAGACGTGACTGCTTTTCCAGACCCATCTCCCACTTTTTCTCATACCATTGGCGAGTACTCGATGTCCATCTATGGTGAGCCCTGCTCTTCCCCTTGGCTTCCTGGGATTGTTCTAGGGATGGGCACAGATCCAAGCCTGGCCAATCAGTACTTTTTTCCCCCACAGTTTTTCAAACTTAAATTGAGTATTAGGCCCCTTCTAGTGGTGGAAATAGTAAGATGTAAAACTTGGGGTGCTGTTATTTCCAGAAAGCCAATCTTGAGAGAAACTGAAGCCAGTGCAGCAAGGGAAGAAAAGAAGCAAGTGAGTTCTGGTGGTGCTGAAGTTCCTGGTTCCAGAAGTTCCTGAAGACTTGGTTCATTTTTCCCCTTCCTCCTTAGTTTGGCTGTTCAACGCTTTTTTGGATTTTTTGAGCTAATTCTTCTCTTTCACTTTTGCCCAAGCAAGTTCAGGTTGGGTTTCTGTCACTTGCATCCAAGATTCCTGGAAAACATAAGTACCACATAGCCACAACTCAACTGGACTGCCTCCTGATCCTGAGCACACTTTTGCTTATGCTATTCTTTGTGCCTAGAATGTTCCCTATTTCCACATGTCGAAAGCTAACCACTCAGTTTTCAAGGCCCCATTTCTCAAGAACTGTCCCTGATCCAATTTGCTGGAATTCAACTATGCCTCTTCTAATCTCCCCAGTCCTTTAAAAGGGGGAAAAGTTCTCTTATTATACTCAGAACTTTCTAACTTGTGTTATAATTATTTATATATACACCCTCTCTACTATTTTCTTTCCAGAACAAAGATTTGCTTTGTTCATCTTGTTCCCACTGTGCAACCACAGTGTCTGGCATGGATAGCACTATATACACGTTAGTTCCCTTCTCCTCGTTGTAGGCACATTTTTTTCCTGTAGCTTCATTTTCTTTTCCTAGCATCAACATTCCATTCCCTGCTGCTGAGTGAGAAAATGTTCATCTGTGTCTGCTCCAGGCAATTATATGATGAAACACCACTAACAAACTGTTGTAAAAATAATTTATCTAGAAATGGTTATTGCATTGCAGGCTTAAGGAACTAGTGAGGGAAGTTGTTAATTCTGTTTAGACGGTGGGTTGTCCTGGTACATGTGATATTTCATTTAGAATATGGATTCAAGTGGGAACCTTATAAAGTTTGCATTCAGCAAGAAGGGGCTGCATTTTCAAAAGAACTACCTGCCAATTTTGTGGTCCTATTTTTAGTATTCCCACGTCACTTCAAACCTCTTTGGCAGACCAATTATTTGTTAGTGAGAAAAGAGGTGATGTGTGTGTTCTTGTGTGTATATGCAGATACACCTAACAAAAATTCCAGGCAACTTTGGTGGCTTGGAGGTTGGTGTGTTGAGAATACATTATTATCAGAATACCTAACTTTTTATATTTAGCTGTCAGCTCCCCTCTCAAATTATACCACCTGGTTCTTTCTGTCCAACAATCTCTTCTCTTTTCTGAGTTATGGGAATATTTATTTTCTGCACATTCTTTTAGCTTGTATCATACTGCCTTTTTTTTTTTTCCTGAGGAAGATCAGCCCTGAGCTAACATCCATGCTAATCCTCCTCCTTTTGCTGAGGAAGACCGGCTCTGAGCTAACATCTATTGCCAATCCTCCTCCTTTTTTCCCCCCAAAACCCCAGTAGATATTTGTACGTCATAGTTGCACATCCTTCTAGTTGCTGTATGTGGGACGCGGCCTCAGCATGGCCGGAGAAGCAGCGTGTCAGTGTGTGCCTGGGATCCGAACCCGGGCTGCCAGTAGCGGAGTGCGCGCACTTAACCGCTAAGCCACGGGGTCGGCCCCATACTGCTTTTTATTGATAGCTGTTTTTTTGTGCAAGTCTTTGTCTTCCAGAATAATTTTAATTTGTCCTTGGGTTTGGTCAATTTCAAATTTTACCTGTACCCAGAGAAAACTGACATGGTTACTCTCTGTTTAAAGGATGATGTATTCCAGAGGACTTACTAAAATACTTATCATACATCTATAAATATCGAGTCACAATAAACATCTTGCCCTTCCTTTCTATCCTGTTTCTCCGGAGGAGCAGTGGGGTAGAGTAAACAAGTTTCAGAAGTGGGGCATCTAACTTTACAATTTTGCTCATTCAACCAATGAAAAATATAGAGAGATAGAATCCAAATCGTTGGTTATTTAGCTATCTTTTCATGGATATTTATCTCCATCTTTAGTTTAGGACCGCACAAGGCATGGACTTACTTTGTACAGCCTATAGTTCTAGCATGATGTCTTACACATAGTAGGTACCAATAAATGTGAGAAATGATTGAATGATATATACACTCTCTTGGAGTTTTCTGTGGGGAACATGATTAAGAATAAAGTGCTAACAGCTCTCTCAAAGTCTTTTGTAAAGAAGTGGAGTATAAATAAACACATAAATAAAAATAAGGTTTGGTTATCACATTTTGGAAATGCTTCTTAGCCTCTGATCTGCAATAATACCTGAATCAGAAAGATTGGCTGAAGGGAACTATTGGGGACCAAGCACGTGAGGTGGAATGCATTCTCTTTTTCTGGTGTTCAAACACAAGCTGTAAGAACAAAATGTTTCTAATTAAGATACCACTGATTTTTCCCTCTATTAATTCCATCTTTCTTCAAAGCTAATGGATATATATAATGACTCCACATCAAAGCCTCTTTTCTATTGGTTTAGGAGATATGAGTTTTATTACAACAAAGTAGAATTCACAACCCACAACAGAGCAATTTGTTGAAGTTATCTTGGAGTTGATTTATGAATCACTCTTCATGAAATGAGCTAGATCCTCATTATATGTGCTATCCTTCTAAACCTCCTTCTTCAAGAAGCATTTCAGGTCTTTATCCTTCCTCTTGCTGGATCCTTCCCCCATACCCTTGTCACTTGCACTCTCCTCACATCGTGTTATAATTATCTATTTTCTTCCCTATCTCCTCTCATTAGACCATAAGCTCCTTGAGGGCAGTTATTAAAGTTTGCTCAACTTAGTATAATCAGTGCCTTGCACAAGTGCCTGGTTTATGTCAGGCATTCAACAAAGATCTGTTAAATGAATGAATAATAATAATGCCTCACATTTATATAGTGCTTTAGGCTCACAAAGTACTTGCCTCTGTTATTTTACTGCCATGATACTCTGAGGCGGGCAGGAAACCCGTTACCACCCGTATATACAGATATGAGAAGACGTTCAGAAAGGCTGTATAACCTGCAGGCAAACAGTCTGCAGTTTCAGGAGACACCAGGACTCATGACTGTGGATTCCTGCTCTAGAGCCCTTTTCTGAACAACGGAGCTGTTTGTTTCCAGAGCCAAGTGCCAAAGGCAAAACAAACATTCCCCAAATCCTTTAAACCTTCTCCCTGTTCTGCCTCCCCACTTTACTCCTCTGTTGGATCCTTTCACCTCTGACTTAGCCCTATTTTTTATTTAGGAGCTGTATATTTTCTATATGCAGATGAAAGATGAAAAATATATACTCTTCTGTTAATTCTCCAGTTCCTCTGCCTGGGACCTCCTGGCTGAGGTGTAGGATTGTGGCATAAGTGGCATGAGATAGGGGTGATGTGTGTGTGTGAGCAGAAAGAGGTAGCTGAATGGTGAGGTCAGAGTTCGTTGCTCAGAGGACTATTAGGACAAGGGTCCGTGATGCTTGAGTTGTCTCTATCCTCCCCCACCCCTGCCCCCCACTGCCCCATCTCCAACATTTTTTTTGTTTTTGTGAGGAAGATCGGCTCTGAGCTAACATCTGCCAATCCTCCTCTTTTTGCTGAGGAAGACTGGCTCTGGGCTGACATCCATGCCCATCTTCCTCCACTTTATACGGGAAGCCGCCACAGCATGGCTTGACAAGCGGTGCATTGGTGTGCGCCCGGGATCCCAACCGGCGAACCCCGGGGCCGCCGCAGCAGAGTGCACGCACTTAACCGCTTGCACCACCGGGCCAGCCCCTCCAACATTTTTTTCTAGGGGAAAACTGGATAAAATGAACCAGTAGAGGTGGGAGAAAGACTGATAACAAGACTCCAGCAGATGTTGATTTAAGTATTAAAGGGTGTTTAGGGAAGGGGTAGAGTTATCAAGGTGAGGGTGGAAAGTAGTTAGGGCTTACTGGCTGACTTGAACTGTATTTGATAATTGTACGCAATTGGACTCAATTGTATTCAATTCTCCTTTCCACACAGCACTGACTGTGGAAGCTAAGGAGAGGGCAAAGGAAGGAATCTCTCAACTGGCCTTTAAAATAAGCAGAGTCGTTTTCTTGAAAGAGAACGGGCAAAAGCAGTAGGTTTTACAAATCCAAGAAAAATGTAATGTCATGGAATGCTTGTGAGTGGTACAGAAGCCTGTATCATCAGCAAGTTAAAATGAGAATGACAAGGGCGCTTGCTGGCCTTGTCTCAGCTTCATACACAATACCCAGATCATAAAGCACTAGCAACAATGACATCACTCCATATATACCCTTCTTCCTCACACTATCTTGCCAGAAAGAGATACACATTTTATATGTAGAAACTTAAGTCACACACATAATAAGGACTATCATTTAATGAGTAATTAATAGGTGCGAGGAGCTTTACATATATTTTACTCCCCACAAGAACCTTGTGATAATGAGAACTAACACTTTAAGTTGACAGATAAGGAACTGAGGTTCAGAGAGGTCAGGCAACTTTGCCCAAGTTCATACACCTTGTGAGAGGGATTCTGGAATTCTCACCCATGTCTTACAGTGAAACAAGTTATTTGACAGTGAGTCAAATAACTCTTGGGCTAAACTGCCTCACACATATCCAATTTAACCACGGGAAGCACTCTCTTTTCTGCCTATACCATAGTTTTTTACATTAGTGACATATACATGGCTTGTATCTTGAGTACTCCTCTTATGTCCCAAGTTAGATACTGAACTTCTGGAGGGCAAACACCGGCTCCATATTCTCAGTCAGTGACACATAATGGGTGCTCAGTAGAATATTTTCAACGAAGGACACCAGGAAGGTGGCTAGAAATGCAGGAGTCTAGGAGTAAGAACAGGTACAGAAAGAAGACAGACAGGAGTCTTCATTCAACAATTTGATGAGCACCTGCACCGGTGTTAGGTGCTGGAGATATAGTGCTGACTAAGCCAGTCAGGGTCCCTCTCCTCACGGGACTTCATTGTAGAGGTCGGGGTCACGATCAAGGATGTGTCACCTAAAGGACAATTCACCTCCGTGTTCCTCAGCAGAAAACTGAGGAGTCGCAGGCCCCAGTATGTGCAGGGTTCTGGCAGTCCTGCAGCGCAAAGACATGAATAATAAGATAGAAGTAGGTCAAGCGAAACGCTTTTACGTGATTGAACTTAACCGACCCGAGGTCTGGGGCCGGGAGTGAACCGAGATACAGAGCGCAGAGCGCGGGGCGGGCGTCCGAGATAAAGGGGTGGGGGCGGGGGTGGGGGCGGGGGTGGGGCCGCCCCGCCCCGCCCCGCCCCTGCCGTCAGCTTCTCCACGCGTCGCTGCGTCCCGCAGCACCAGGACACCGGGCGGTCTTCCCGGCCCACCACTACGATAACGGGACGCGCTGAACGGACCCCCACTCCTCACCGCCCTTTGTCAAACACCCCCAATTGTGCCTCATAGGCAGAGGCCGGTCTCCGCTGGCGGACAGGGCTGTCTGGACTCTGCGAGGGCTGAAAGGTGAGGGCTGCGCGGTGGTGGGGTGTTCCCAGAACCTAGGCTCCCGTCCCCCACTAAATTCCTTTCCCTTTTGCCTTCCGCCCACAACCTCGCCCCAGCGCTGCACTCTCAGCCCCTCTCGCCTCCCGCGCTGGGCTTGGGGGGCGGGGCGAGGGCTCTAGATTGCGCGAGAGTTCCGCCCAAATCCCGCGAGACTCGCCTGCCGCCGCTCCTGCCGCCGCTCCCACCGCCTCTTACGTCTTTCCCTTTGACAAGTCGCCGCTGCTGCAGCAAAAATAAAGGACGCGGCCGCCGCAGCCGCTGCCGAGCCGGCCTCGGGTCGCTGGAGCCGCGCCCCACCCCCGCCAGCTCCGGAGCAGCGTACGGTAACGCCTCCTCTTCTGCCCTCCTGGCCGCCTATGCCCCGCCGGCGGACAAGGCCGGCCGGGGCCCTTCCCGGGCCGCTGCCGAGCGTGGCCGCCGGGGTCCCGGGTGGGCGGCAGGCGGAGGCCTGAGGAAGCCCTCGGCGCGGTGCGGCCCTTCGGCCCCGGAGGCCTCCCGCTGCCCGGGCGCCTACAGAGCGGCGTTCGAAGCCGAGCCGCTCGCCCGGGAGGGCGGAGGGACCCGCCCCTCCGGCGGCTCGCTATACATGTCCCTCGACCCTCGGGGTCGCGTCTCTGACCTTCTCCCCGACCCCTTTATCAGCTAACGAGAGCGCCTCCCCCGGCCCGGGCTCGGGCCTGGGGGCGGCGGCCCGACTCTTTCGGGATTCGAGAGAGCCGCGACCCGCTGTCGCCGGTTGCGTTTTGGGGGGTGGAGGTTGGGACAAGGTGTCTTTCTCCTTTTCTCTGCCTTTGGGTGGGGGGAGCTCATCATTTGGTTAACCTTTCTCCAAATCGCCCACTTGGATAAAATAATTTTATAAAGCCTCTGCTACCAGGAGGAGAGACGAGATGCATTATTTAGTTTCTCGGGTGAGATGAGGATGATGATGACGGGAGTTGTCCTAGGGAACGTGGTGAAACCTTTTCTGTGATGGGTGGCAGGTTGATGGGAGACACGAGGAGGATCGGAGCTGGTACCACCTCTCCCGGGAGGTTATGTAAAAGACATGCTATCTATCCTAGAGAGCTGTGAAACACAGGGACAGAATTTGCCTTAATTTTCAAATAATGCCTATGACACGGTAGAAAATATAGATACTCAGAATAATAGGAATACCAAATCTGAACAAACTAACCCGTGCTTGTAATTCTATTTCCAAAGATAGCGTTTCATGGCTAACATTTTGGTGTATTTCCTAACACTTAATTTTTTCGGGCAGTGTTTGGCTCATCCTTGATTGGGACTTCCCCATTCTATATATGTTCCAAAAATGATTTGTTTTGAGTCACTTATTTGGCCTGTTTGATTAAAACTGGTTACTTGTTCATGATCACTGGCTGTACTCTGTCATCACTGTCTATTTCATTGGGCCCTCTTCCAAAATGATTGTTAGCGAAATGGTTTTAAAAATCAAACGTTAAAAAATTATCATCTGCTTGGATCCAGTTCTTATGTGTTTTTACAATTCTGACTGTGGTGGGTGCTGAAAAGGAGCGATGTTTGTGGAAAGCAAATAAACTTTTTTTCTAGTGGGAAGAAACCTGTTTACCTCAAGGTTTTATAAAATTGATTTCTATTGGTTATTTTTAGATCCAAATCGTTATTTGACGTTGTTTTGTAGTGCTTTTGTGATTGGGATTGGATGGATATGTGCCTTTGATTATGGAGGTTTCTATAGTGTGTGTTTATACAAGCAAAATCGAGTGTCCTAGGTGTCTGTATGCATATATGTGCATATATATACATGCATGTGTGTTATACACCTATACACATTTGTATATCTTGGAAGTGAGTTAAAATGTATTGCTATATTATTTGAGAAAAGAAAGCATTAGGTAGGGCAAAGAATAGCCTTGTAATATTTCCCCCAAATTACATGACAGATATATACTGCAGAATGAGACATCTAGGGAGTTTGGAAATCTGGAGGCTTTTAAAAATAGGATAGATTGTCATCTGTCTGGGGTTGTCATTGGAGTGGATTAAATGGTCTATTAAGGCCTCTTGTAATTCTAAACTTTTATGAATTTTGCTTTCCCTAAGGTTCTTATCACTTTGCTTCTTAAATTTCTAGTCATGCTGTTTGCATGTGACACCCATTCATTTGCTGGTCATGTATTCCACTCCCAGTGCAGGCATCCTGGTGGTGTACAGAGGAGAAAGCAAATGTAAACTCGTCACTTAATCTGCTTATTGATATAAACATCTCCTGAGAATCCTGTTTGATTAAAGGAATTTTGAAGACTGTGTTGTTGATTGGGGCTGAGTTGGTTAGTAGAGGATGCAGATAATAAATAGCGATACAATTCTAATGTCCTAAGCATTTCCACCCCCAAAATACTAAATTACTCCTTCTTGATGTTTTAAAAACAAGGACTGGATACATTGAAGAGCTGATCTTTTAAAATTCAGATTTTCAGAACTTAAAATAATAATAATGAGGACTTTGTGGTTTGGGGTGTGGAGAGAAGTATGTGTTAGGATAAAAGCAAATTGACTTGTGAAACAAAACTTGAATTTTATAGTTGGACAATTATGTAATAATAAGTAACAAACTTCCTATAATCTATTGAGGATAATTTTTTAATGTAAATAAAACTTTGGTTTAACAGACAAATGAAATGCGTTGTATGGGCACATACTGCAGATTATCATGATGTTGAAAACATAAAATATTAAAAAGCAGTTTGCAAAGTCAGTAAAGTCACAGGAGCTAGCAAATTTTTTTGACCAAAAGAAGTATAAGGGAACATAATGTAGGTATTTACTTTTTAGATGCCAGATCTGATTCTTATGATTTTAGTTTGTTCCACTGTCACTTACAGGGCTCTGGGAATATTAAATTCCAGATGAAATCCCTGAGCAAGGAAATATGACAGTCATGTAAGACGATCGATTGATGGATTTTATTTATTTATTTTTAACTGTTTATTTTGAAATAATATTAGGCTTATGGAAATGTTGCAAAGATAGTACAGAGAATTCCTGTATACTTTTCACACAGCATCTCCTAATATCGTGATTTACATAATCATAGCACGATGATCAAAACGGGGAAATTAGCATTGGTATAATACTCTTAACTAAACTAGACTTTATTTGAATTTCATCATTTTTTCCCCTAATGCCTTTTTTTCTGTTCCACTATCTGATCCAGGATCCCACATTGCATTTAGTTATTGTATCTTCTTAGTCTCCTCCAATCTGTGACAGTTTCTCAGTTTTTCTTTGTCTTTCATGACCTTGACACTTTTTTTGTTTTTGCTGAGGAAGATTCGCCCTGAGCTAACATGTGTGCCAGTCTTCCTCTATTTTGTATATGGGTCGCTGCCACAGCATGGCTGCTGACGAGTGGTGTAAGTCTGCGCCTGGGAACCGAACCTGGGCTGCCAAAGTGGAGCATGCTGAATTTAACCACTAGGCCTTGGGGCCAGCCCCCTAGACCTTGACACTTTTTTTTTTTTTTGGTGAGGAAAGTGGGCCCTGAGCAACATCTGTTGCCAATCTTCCTCTTTTTGCTTGAGGAAGAATGTCACTGAGCTAACACCTGTGCCAGTCTTTCTTTCCTTTTTATATGTGGGATGCTACCACAGCATGGCTTAATGAGCAGTGTGTAGATCCGTGTCCGGGATCCGAACCTGTGAACCCCAGGCCGCCAAAGCGGAGTGTGTGAACTTAACCATTACACCACTGGGCTGGCCCCCAGACCTTGACACTTTTGATGAGTACTGGTCAGTTATTTTGTAGAATTTTTCTCATTTTGGGTTTATCTAATGTTTTTCTCATGATTAGATTGAGGTTATATATGTTTACAAGGAAACCACAAAAGTGATGCGTCCTTCTCAGTGCATCATGTTAGAGCGTACATGGCATTGATGTCTTATTGCTAGTGATATTTTAACCTTGATTGCTTTGTTAAGGTAGTCTCAGCTGTATTCTGCACTGTAAAGTAACTATTCGTCCTTTTTATAATTGATACATATCTTGGGGGAGATACTTTAAGACTATGCAGATATACTGTTTCTCCTCAAACTTGCTCTCCTGATCCATTGGTGGATCTTTTCTATAGCAGTTATTACTGTGGTGTTTACCTAATGGTGATTTTCATTCCCCTCATTCCTTTTACATTTATTATTGGAATTCTTATGTAAGGAAAAGATGTCCCTTCCTCATTTATTTATTCAATTATTTATTTATATAAATGTGATCTCATGGGTATTTATTTTATTCTATGGGTTATAATCCAGTAGTATCAGTATTTTTTTTGCTCCAATTGTTTCCGCTTGGCCATTAGGAGCTCTTTCAGGTTGGCCACCCTTTTTCGAGCACTTCCTTGTATTCTGGCACCCCAGGCTATTCCATGCTTATCTTTCCTTGTACCAGTCCTGGAATCAACCACTTCTCTAAAGAACTCTGGTTCCTTTTCTTGGAGAATAGAATTTAAATCAAGATCTGGAGCTAGATGTACTCATTGGAGTGTCATGGCTCCTAGGCCCTCAGAGGACAGAGCTAGGAAATATATGTATATATACTAATCTGCCCACGCATGCAAGTGCGCGCGCGCACACACACACATTTATTTCTATATATATTAAAAACCGTTAAGGGCCGGCCCGGTGGCTTAGTGGTTAAGCGCGCGCGCTCCGCTGCTGGCGGCCCGGGTTCGGATCCCGGGCGCGCACCGACGCACCACTTCTCCGGCCATGCTGAGGCCGAGTCCCACATACAGCAACTAGAAGGATGTGCAGCTATGACATACAACAATCTACTGGGGCTTTGGGGGGGAGAATAAATAAATAAAATCTTTAAAAACCGTTAATTTGTAGTGATATCCTCTATTCCAGTCCACCACCACAAGGTTTATTCTAGGCTTTCCCGTTTTCTCATTTGTAACTTTTTTTCTAACAGGGAGAAACCTGGCTCTCATTATTCTAGGGTATACTAATTTGTTCACCTTTAGAATGCACATCAGGTAGTTCCTGATTGCTAACCATACTCTTTTGAGAAATATATTTGCTAATTAGAGTGCAGTATTTGTATCCATTTCTTTTTTTTTTTGTCTTTACCCTTACAGTATCTAGTTAAAATACTGTTTTCCAAAGTTATTTAGGTTATTTTCTTCCCCCCTCCCTTTAGTGTGGTTATGTTATTCATCTGTAATGTAGTTAGGATCTTTTCTTACTCTTTGTATTCCATTTTGGGTTACCCCAAGCCTGGTTGATTTTAATTATTTGTTTATTTATTTACTTTGGTATATGAAACATTACTATTACTAAACATTACTACATAAAAAGATATACTCAGAGAAGTATCACACCTTATTCCTACTACCCCATTCCCATCCCCCCTTTCCCCCCACCTGTTTTCCCTGCTCTGTTGGTAACTAATCTCTTCAGTTTCTGATTTACCCTTCCGTTATTTCTTTTACACAAATGAAAAGATTGTGTGTGTTTCCTTATATTCCTTTCTCTTTTTTCTCATACATTTTTTTAATTGAGGTACAATTCACATCCCATAGAACTCACCCTTTTAAAGTGTACAATTCAGTAGTTTTAGTATTCACAGGGAACCATCACTGCTATCTAATTCAAGAACATTTTCATCACCCCAAAAAGAAACCCTGGGGGCCAGCCGGATGGCGCAAGTGGTTAGGTGTGAGCGCTCTGCTCTGGTGGCCCAGGGTTTGCCAGTTCAGATCCTGGGCGTGCACCAGTGCACCGCTTGTTAAGCCATGCTGTGGTGGCGTCCCATGTAGAGTGGAGGAAGGTGGGCACAGATGTTAGTCCAGGGCCAGTCTTCCTCAGCAAAAAAAAAAAAAAAAAAAAAAAAGAAGAAAATTGGCATCAGATGTTAGCTCAGGGCTGGTCTTCCTCACAAAAAAAAAAAAAGAAAAAGAAACCCTGTATGCATCGGCAATTGCTTCTCATTCCTCCTTCCCCAGTCCTTGGTAACCACTAATCTACTTTCTGTTTGTTTGAATTTTTGTATTCTGGACATTTCATGTAAATGGAAGCGTGTAATGCATGGACTTTTGTGCCTAGCTTCTTTCACTTAGCATGATTTTTTCAAGGTTCATCTGTGTTGTAGCATGTATCAGTACTTTATTCCTTTTTACGGCTCAGTGATTTTCCGTTATATGATTATACAGTCATGCATCCTATAACAATGGGGATATTGTCTGAGAAATGTATCATTAGGCGATTTTATCCTTATGAGAACATCATAGAGTGTACTTAACACAAACCTAGATGGTATAGCTTACTACACACCTAGGCCATATGGTACTAATGTTATGGGACCACCATCGTATATGTGGTCCATGGTTGACTGAAACATCGTTATGTGGCACATGCCTGTCCTACATTTTGTTCATTCCTGCATCAATTGATGGACATTTGGTTTTCCATTTTTTGGCTATTAAGAATAATACTGCTGTGAACATTTCCTGTACTAGTTTTTGTGTGGACATATGTTTTCACTTCCCTTGGGTATATACCTAGGAGTGGAATTGCTGGGTCATATGGTAACTTGATGTTTACCTTTTTGAGGAACTGCCAAACTGTTTTCCTCTTCCCTTCTTTCTTATACGAAGAGTGGCATGTTATAGATACTCTTTGTGCTTTACTTTTTACGCCTAACACTATCTCTTGGAAAACAAATCAGTTCATTCTTTTGAAGAGATAGTCTGCCTTCTTGTTTTTTACAGCTGTATAGTACTCCACTCTATAGATGAATCCTATTTTTTTCAACCATTCTTCTATATATGGGCATTTAGGTTATTTCCTATATTTTGCAGTTATAAAAAATGTTGCAATAAATGACCTGTGCAAATGTATTTTTGTATCATTAGAGGTGTATTTTCAAGGTATATTCCTATAAGTGGGATTGCTGGGTCAAAAGTTAAGTGCATATGTGGTTTTGTTAGGTATTGCCAAGTTTCCCCCTGGAAGTGTTGTACTAATTTGCATTCCTACCAGTAATATATCAGAGCATCTATTTTCACAACAGCCTCACCAACAGGATGTGTTACTGTGCTTTTTAATTTTTGTTCACCAGAGATGACTGCTTTTAAAAAATGCTCTGTAGTAATTTCAGTGACCAAACCCATTGGGGAAGGGCACTTAATGCCTGTGGTTGGCAGGTTCTTATAGCTTGAAAATGATATACATTGTCCACTAATATTGCATTGATACATGTAGGTTATTATGTGCAGGTGAAATTTGTTGGGATGCAATTTCTGGTATAGCCAGAATTGCTCATTTGAAATCTTTTGTATTTAATGGAATTGCTGCATTGATTCATAATACTTGTGCTCTAAAATACTTGTGGAGTTTAACAAAGGATAACTGAAATTGTAAGGAGAATATTTTTTCCTCTAGAGTATCTATGATGTAGTAGTTATTGGTTCACATTATATGCGAGGTATTTTGAACAGTACACACAGTATGTATTGACACCATGGTATGGTAGTTATTTGACCAGTAATGGCCGTATCTGGAACCTGTTATATTTCCATAAGAAAGGAAGATGAAATCAAGAGTTTAAAGTTCTGGATTACGATAATTCTACCAGATTTTAGTGGTGCCAAGAAACTAAGACATGAACAACATCTCCAAAGATGTAAGAACAAGATAACAAGGTCTGCCCAGCAAGGCTGGAAATTTAGGTTCTTTCCCAGAAAGGGCACTGTTCCAGGTGCTTGGAACACATTAATGAAAAAAATAAAGATTCTTGCACTGGAGGAGCTTACATTCTAGTGGTTTTCTGATGAACTGATGTTCTCAGGAGAACAGATGCTGAGTGCTGATTGTGAATGGAAGCAGTAGAGCTCTGGTGTAGTCTTGAAGTAAAATCACCTTTGGTGCTATAAAGACCCCAAATAACACTTGATTTTACTGGTAACAAAGAGAAGGCCATGAAAAGTCACAGGATAGTTGCTTAGGCTGTTCACCAATCTTTTTCTCTCTCATTTTAAATGATTCTTAGTAGTAATGGAATAATAATAACAGAATAATGGTAGTATAGTATAGTTTTTCTGTCAACTGGGGTTCCATGAGAGAACTAAACCCCAATGCTCTAGGACGTTTGGACATTCACTGTATGTAAAGAATTAACTTCTGTCCGGTGCATCTAGAATGGTGTTGTATCTCATCCTTGGGAGAACTGAGAAAATATTCACTCCAATTTTCACTTTGAGTTCTGTGGTTCAGATGAACCTCAGTTGCGAAAGGTCATGGTCATTGTAGTCAGTTAGATCTGTTTTGTTTTGTTTTGTTTTCTCCTAACTCTACCACTTATTAGCAGGGTAATGTTGGACAAATCTTAATCTCTTAGCCTCAGTTTCCTAATCTATAAAATGGGAATAATAATAGTTGCTACCTCATAGGGCTGATGTGAGGATTAACCAAAAAGTCTTTCCCATCTACATTTTTCCATTTCTGTGGCTTTAAAAACGATCTACATGCTGATTGGCATCCACATTTATATCTTCAGGCCAGACCCCTTCCCTGAGGTCCAGGGTCATGGTTCATCTGCTTATTCCACATCTCATTTGGCTCTCTTATAGGCATCTCAAACTAAATTTGCACAACACAGAAGGTGTGATTCCTGTCCTCGTTGTTTCCTCCGAATCTGCTTTTGGTAAATGGCAGGATCATTGAATTAGTCACTCAGGCCAAAAGCCTAGGTGTCATCTGTGATTCTTCTCTTTTCTTTATACCCTATAACCAGCCCATCACCAAATCCTCTTGGCTCTATCTTTTGAATATATTTGTAATCTGATCACATCTCATCATGTCTGCCTTATTACTCTGGTCTAAACCACCATCATCTCCTGGTTAGATAATGACAATAGTCTTTTTTTTTTTTTTTTTGGTGAGGAAGATCAGCCTTCAGATAACATACATGCCAATTCTCCCCTTTTTGCTGAGGAAGAGCTGCCCTGAGCTAACATCTATTGCCAGTCCTCCTCCTTTTTTTCCCTTTTTTTTTTTTTTCCCCAAAGCCCCAGTAGATAGTTGTATGTCATAGTTGCACATCCTTCTAGTTGCTGTATGTGGGACGCCGCCTCAGCATGGCCAGAGAAGTGGTGCGTCGGTGCGCGCCTGGGATCCAAACCTGGGCCGCCAGTAGCGGAGCGCGCACACTTAACTGCTAAGCCACGGGGCCGGCCCCATACAGTAGTCTCTTAACTGGTTTTCCTCCTTTCTCACTTGACCTCCTACAGTCTATTCTCCACTTCATAGCTAGAATGATCTTTTTTTTTTCCATGAGAAAGATTGTCCCTGAGCTAACATCTGTTGCCAATCTTCCTCTTTTTGCTTGAGGAAGATTGTCACTGAGCTAACATCTGTGCCAGTCTTCCTCTATTTTGTGTGTGGGATGCCGCCATAGCATGGCTTGATGAGTGGTGCATAGGTCCCTGCCCGGGATCTGGACCTGCGAACCCTGGGCCGCCAAAGCGGAGCGTGTGAGCTTAACCACTGTACCACCAGGCTGGCCCCTAGAATGATCTTTTTAACTGTCAATCGGATAGGCCACACCTCTATTTAATACTTTAGTGACTTCCTTTTACAATTAAAATAGCCAAATTCCCAGCCATTGCCTGCAAGATCCTACATGATGCAGTTAGTCCCTGCTTACCTCTTTCTGTTCATTCCACTGTGGCTGTACTGAACTTCCCTGTGTTCTTTGATCATGCCAGGTGCATTCCCAGGGCTTAATACTTGTTCTTGTTCTGCTTGGAGTGCTCTTCCTTCAGGTCTTTGCACTGCTTGCTCCCTCACACCACTGAGGTGTCTGCTGAAAGAGGGGTTCTCAAAGTCTACCTCTTTAGACAGATCTTCAGTGATCACACTATAGAAAATAGTGATTGCCTCCCCACCCATTCTTTTTGTCTCCTTTGCTTTATTTTTTATAGCACTTATGCTTCCTGAAATTTAATGTCTTATTTGTCTACTTGTTTACTGTTTGTCTTCCTCACTAGAATGTAAACTCCTTGAGACCAGAAATCTTATATGTCTTGTTCATTCCAGTGCCTAGAAAAGTCCGTGGCACATAGTAAGCCAGGGATGTAGCTCTAGGAAGTTGTCTGTGGAGTAAAATTGTCTCTAAATTAGATTAAGTGATTCTACCTTTTTAAGGTTTTAAGCCAAAGGAGAACTAGTAAGTCAGTTAAACAACGCTGTGAATTTTTTGCATTGGGTACTCACATGCGAAGTGTTAAGATTTAGGATTTATAACATTATACAGAACATTTAATTGTGCATAGGATGTGCTAAGGAATATGTAAAAAATAAGCTTGGAGTTCAGCTCTTATGTTTGTTGAAGTGTTTAACATACTGGTTTGGTTGTCCTCTATTTATAATGGTAGTGATGTTAATATGATAGTAATGATTTCTCTTGCTCTGGGAAGCTGTTTTTTGTCACACTAAACTCTTGACTTAAAGTCTGTTGATTTTGTTTTTGCGGGGATACATTGTTGTCCAAGCTTTTTTTTTTTTAATATTAAAATTGCCATGTTTTAAGACCTTTCCTGTTAGTCACTTACCATAAAACTGGTCATGGTCAGTTTTATGTGATATAATTCAAGTAAGCAGCTTTGCTAAGTGCTAGTATTAGAAATATAGGATAACCTAATCTAGAAGTAGGAAGATTATATTATCTACGTGTTAATATAAATTAAAAGTGTGTGAGGACCAGTATCTTTTATATAAGGTATCATTGATCTTTCTTATACAACCAAGTATTCAGTCACGTATGATGGAATTTTGTCAGGGCCGGCCCGGTGGTGTAGTGGTTAAGTTCGTGTGTTCCATTTGGGTGGTCCGGAGTTTACCGGTTCGGATCCAGGGCATGGACCTACTCACCGCTCATCAAGCCATGCTGAGGCGGCGTCCCATATAGAAGAGCTACAACTCTACGACTATGATACACAACTATTTACTGGGGCTTTGGGGAGAAAAAAGAAAAAAAAAAAAAGAGGAAGATTGGCAACAGATGTTAGTGCAGGGCCTATCTTCCTTAAAAAAATAAAGGGATTGATTAAAAAAAAAAATTTGTCAGTAATGTGGTCGTAGTTTCTGCTTTCTCAAAATGGCTCATTCCTTGGAAAAGAAGGAATGATGGAAAGATTTATGTGATTTAGTGAAGGTGGTGTATGGAGTAGACAGCTGCACATATAAAGAATAATCCTGGGTCATGCTTATTGAACGTTTACCATGCTCTAGGCACTATTCTGTTCTAAGCACTTTAATCTATTATTTAAACCACATTAAATCTGGTGGTATGGTTTATTATTTAAACCACGTTTAACTTGTTTATTTTGTAGATAAGGAAATTGAAGCACAGAGAGGTTAAGTAACTTGCCTAAGATCGCACAGCTAGTAAGTGGTGGAGCCTGGATTAGAACAGAAACAAAGGAGGGTGTTGGTGGAAACTGGAGGGGGCAGAGCATGGACATGGCCAGCCTCAGTGTGATGGTTTTGGCTGATCTAAAATCCCATCCAGGTAATGTCATGTAGGCAGGACCATTTTTCATAGGTGTTCAGGAACCCATGGTGACAATAAGACAGAATTTTAGGTGCCATATGTTGCTTTGACTTCTTAAAAAATGTTTCTAGTTCTTTTCTGCCAAAGAAGGGGAATAGATGTTAGGAGAGAACAGTAATTGATATAAGGATTGGACTTTGTTATAGAAAGGTGAATATTAGTGAATCTTTACGCCCTGAAATATGAAGTTTTTCTTGATAGACCTTGAAACCCTAAGGAACAAGTTTGGTCTGCAAACTGTCTAGAGTGCAAACAAGTAGTGAAATAATAATGACTTACATTTGTATATGGCATTTTAGTTTACAAAGTACTTTGGTAAACATTTTCTCAGTTGATCTTTATAACACCTATGTGAGGTAGGCAGGGTAGATATTCTGCCATTTGACGAGCTTCCACAGAGGAGAGAGGTAGTTGCCTGAGGAACGGGCCCTTGAATAACCCCTAGTTGCTAGATCCTCTTGCATGAAGGTTCTATTCATAAAGGAAGTTGCTATTCCTTTGCAAAACTGTCAGAGTGTGAGTGGTAGACTTCTGCATTGTATGGTGTTGGGTTTGATCTCTTAAATAAGTGATTGGAAAGTTGCTTAATCTGGAAACAGAAGATAGTTGGCATGATGAATGGGCAAAGATGGCCTGTTATACTTGGCATGTTCTTAATGTTTATACAGAAAGCCTAGACGTTTTTAAGAAATATAATTTAGATTAAAACTATAATTCTAATAGCAACATTGTTGTAATCTTTTTTAAAGCAATATTTTAGTTCAAACCTTTTACCAGTTAGGCTGCAGTAATATTGATGCTGTTTTGATTATATTGTAGATTGGCATGGAGTGGGGAACTTTACTTTTTTGAAGTCGAAGAAAGTTTGGTAGCTTCTGAAAATGCTGATGTAACATATGGCGGTAGTGAAATACTGATAAAAGTTTAGTGTGTTCCCTGTTTTCCTTGTTCATTTTGAGAATAGTTTGAATTGCTTTAGTTAATTTAAATTGGTCTGAGATATTAAGAGGGACTTCTCAAAACTCTTAAAGATATGCTGTATAAGGGAGTAAAGTCAGGTGCAAATTTATAGAATCACTTTAAAGTAATTGACGGTTGACAAAATGTGACTTTGTTTTTCAAAAATCTAAGAAATTGCTGAATATTTTATATTCTTAAATTCTTCTATCTTTCAGTTCTCAGTGTTATTTTCTTTTTCCATGGTGCTCTCTTGTAACTGCCTCCTTATCACAACCCCCTCCCTCTTGGTCTGTGATCTTTTGGTTTGGCTCTTTATTTCAGAGTAGGAAGGCAGGAAAGGGTTTTTGTACACAGATAAAACTAGTCCTGTTTGGACCTCAGTGAGCTGGAGTGCTTATGCAGTAAGTCTGCTGATGATAAATTCCAGAAGTACCATAGGCCCATAGGACTAGAAAGATAGCAATGACTCTGCAATATTGTTTTCAAGTTTTTTTCTGAGACTATTGCTTTATTTAATAAATAAAAATTAAGAAATAAATCATAAACACTATATTTTTTCTATTTTTTTCATGGAAAGCCGTAAATTGGTTAAATATTGTTAACAGGCTTGTAAGTAAGAGTAGTTATATAGGAGAGTTTATCATATTGAGTGTTAGTGAAATTCATGTCAAATGATTTCTTATAGTACTTTATAAAATATAGTTTGATCATGATAAATTTACATTCATTTATGCCTGGCTGTGCATTAATCCGTTATGGGAATATGTGGAGACTGTTTGCAGTTCCTAGCAAGGTAATTCAATTCCCAGACAGCAGGTTTTTGTTTTTGTTTTATCTTTTTATTACAAAATATTTTGAGCATACATTAATATAAAAGTAGAGAGGATAGTAAAAGAGCTCCCATGCATTCATCACTGAGCTTCAAGAATTGTTATAGGCAATCTTGTTTCCTCTATATTTCTATCTACTACCACCCTACCCCCAGTCCCTGGACTCTTTTGAACCAAATTCCAGACATATTTAATTTGAGATATTTCAGTATGGATCTCTAAAAGATGGAATCTCTCTTTTTACAAAATAAGCATAATAGCATTATCATACCAAAAAAAAAATTTATAGGAAGTTCTCTTTGTTTTTTTGCTGAGGAAGATTTACCCTGAGCTAGCATATCTTGCCCATCCTCCTCTTTTTTGTACGTGGGTCGCTGCCACAGCATGGCTGCCGATGAGTGTTGGAGGTCCACGCCTGGGATCTGAACCCGGGCTGCCGAAGTGGAGTGCGCCAAACTTAACCACTGGGCTGCGGGGCCAGCCCCTATAACAAGTTCTTAATATCAAATATGTAATCAGGTTTCATATTTTTCTGATTGCTTCGTATATATGGGTAAATACATAGAGTTTGTTTGCTTGAAGTGGGATCCAGAAAAAAGGCCCACACTTTACAATTGTTTGACGTGTTTGTTAAATCACTTTTAATCTTTAGACTCTCCCTTCATCTTTTTTTTTCTTGTCCTTAAAATTTTTTGTTAAAAGAGGGCAGGTTGTTTGCCCTGAGAAGTTTCCTATAGTCTTATTTTGCAGATTGCAATTCTGTAATGTCATTTAACATGTTTTTCTGTCTTCTGAATTTCCTGTAAATTGGTAGATTTGTCAGATTTTTTTTTTTTTTTTTTTTTCGTGAGCGTACTTCATAGGAGTGGTTGTGTTTCCATCAGGAGGTACATAAGGTCTTGTTATCTCTCTTCCTGATGTTAGCAGCTATTGACAATCATTGCTGAAATTTGTTAATTCATCAGGGATTGCAAAATAGTGAAATTCTATTGTTCCTTTTCATCTATTAGGTGGTATTCTTTTGGATAGTTCTTGAACAATGTAAATTTAGGGCATTGCATTTATGCCAGAACTGATTCTGGGATGATTTAACAAGGTTCTGTGGTAGAATTCCTTTAAGGGAAGAGTGCAAGTCCTTATTATTGAAAATTCAGAGAAAACTTGGGGATATTGAATAACTGGACTTCGAAGGAAGTTTGGCCAATAAGTAGGTTGATATCCCATCAGGAGATAACAGCTTGTGGCCTAACGTGTGTAGTTGGTCATTGGTGTTTGTTTTTTTTAGAAGTCAGTGTTCATATTGATACATTTCAAAAGTTATTTGTGCAGAGCAGCAGTTTCTTGAGTTGGATTTCTCAGCATAAATTTTAAAACAGGCCTTGTGTGTGAATCATATTTAAAAAATATTGAGTTTACATAACATAGGATATTTTGTATTAAAGGTTGTCAAAGAATTGGAGCAGCAGCATTTCCCAGTATGGCTCCTTGACAAAAGAGTGTTGGGGTCAGATAAACTTGGTAAACAATGTGCACTGTATCCTCTCTTGGAATGTAATAGTACGTATTAACCTGTAAAAGACCTACAGTAAAGAAATTTCTTTAACAATAACTCAGCATTTTCCAAATTTATTTGATCACTGAATCTTTTTTCCCCTTCATAACGTCTTGAAGAGCTAGTGGAACAAATTTTTTAGAGGAAACACATTTTGGAATATGTTGGATTAGAGGATTTGAACAAAGAATAAAGAAAAATATCTGATGATGAAGAGTGTGTATGACTTCACTACAGTGATGTGGAGAAATTTTTGATAGGTGAATAATAATAAGACATCTTTCAATGAGAAACAACAAGAGGCAAATGTTGGCTGGTTGTTTTATCTTAGCCTGCAAGCATTATATTTTTAGAGAATCAGCGTTAGAAAAGGATTTCAGTCATGTTTAACACTTAGTACATGCCAGGCACTGTTTTCAGTCCTTTATATATAATTTGTAATTTGTTTAATCTTCACAACAACCTTATAAAGTAGGTGCACTGTTGTTATCTCAATTTTCCAGATCAGGAAATTGAGGCACAGAGACGTTAAGTAAATTATTCAAGGTTACATTGCAGAATTGGTGACATAGCAGAGCCAGGATCTGAACCTAGGCAACCTGGCTCCAGAGTCCATGTGCATAGCCACTACTCTACACTGCAAGGATATGGCAGATGAAGATCATGAAATATAAATTAGATTAAAAGGGGATTCAAAATCTGTTTGGAGGGAACAGACATATTTTCTTTAATTTTTAGGCAATTAGGGCCATAAGTAGAGAGCTGGCTGTGTCCTAGTGAAGATAGAAAACATGGAGACCTGGGAACCATTATCCATAAAAAAGGTATACCTCCCAAAGAGATAGATTAGTTGCAGGTAGAAGGCTGAGTTAAGAGGACACTGTTAATACCAGAATTTCAGACTTAGAAGGGAATTGTAGCTCACTTAAAAGAGCCCCTCATTTTATATATAAGATCTGAGGTTACACAGGTTTGTTCATGTGCTTGTAGTAATAATCATAGCTCACGTTAGTATACTGTTTCGTTAAAGCACTTACACATGGATTCTCGTTTGATCCCCGAAACAACCCTGAAAGGTATAATTAGATAGGTTCCATATTTGCCACAGCAAAGCTGGTTCTTGAATTTGGATTTTCAGCATCTTAAAAGCTAAAGTTTTCTACACTATATCACATTCCCTCGGTTCTTGATGAATAACGTATTAAAGAAGAGTAGTGCATGCTTTTGAAACGAAGATTTGAGTCAAAAAGAAAAACTGCATTTTAACAAATGGAAACAGTTCCCTCAAGTATGGGAAGTAATATATGCTAGTATAAAAAATAATTTTTTAAACAGTATAGGGAAATATAAAGAAAAAAGTGAAAACTGTCCCCTATGTAGAGTAACCACTGTTAAATTCCAGTGTGGAGTTCTCCAGATTTTTTTCTGGTTCCATTTTATAGACAATTTTTTCAAAATTCTGTACATATTGTTTTATAACCTGAAAAACTGTATTCTGAAAAGAGACTATAGGCATTTGTTCTTTTGCCTCTACCATAGTAAAAAGGTACCTGCTGGGACAACTGGCATAAAATGGTAATGTCCTGGACAAACTGGGATGTATCGTCACCCCACCCCCAGCCCATACACACTCTAATAGCTGACCTGTTAGTAAAGGCTAGGTGAATAGATAAAAAACCTGTTTGCATTAGGTTAGTTTAAGGAGTCAATGAGTAGTATGAAGCTTCGTTTTATTGTTTTTCTGTAGAATTTGGGATTACTTATTGTTTTATAGTTTGATAGAAAAAAACTTTTTCACATCATACTGGATTAAAAGATAAGTAACTCAGACTTCTTCAAGTAAACATTAAGAAGAATAAAATATGGTTCTTTTGGAGCACTCTATATATGGGCTCTTTTAGTGTGTTTTTGTGTGTGTGTGTGTGTGTGTGTGTATGTAATCATCTCTGATTATTATTATTATTGGAGTGGTGGGAGGGGAAAGAAGCCTGTTGGGTAGGGTTGTAGAATGGATTTTTGTGCTTGAAGTCAGTGCTTTAGCAAATCTTGCTTTCTGTTTTATTGACTGAATCTGGTAGTTTGCTTTGTTAATTGCTCTCTTTGCCCAGGCAGATTTTTGGGATGGTCTTATTTTACAAATGTTTTTCTTTGAGGATTGGGTTATATTTTATTTACATCTCTCAATATTTTCTTTTTGGTTCTAAGTTGATGGTAAGGCTTATGGTTTTAGCTATGTTAGTTCCTTTGCCTTTCCATATAAATTTTAAAATAAGCTTGTCTATATCTACAAAAAATCTTACCGGGATTTTGATAGGTGTTGCATTAAATCTATAGATTAATTTGGGGGAGAACTAACATTTTTATATTTAGTCTTCCAACCTAGGAAAATGGCATGTCTCTTCATTTATTTAGATCTCCTTTGATTTCTTTCATCTGTCTTGTAATTTTCAGTATATAGATCCTGTACATGTTTTGTTAGACTTGCACCTAGGTATTTCATTAAAAATGTTTAAAAAGGTTTTTATCAAAGCATAATATATTTTCATAGAACTGTACATATATTAAGTGGATAGTTTGATTAGTTCCACAGGGATGGACTTATTTTCAAATTCTGTTATTTTCTGTCAACCTGAGAGATTTTCAGGAGGGAGGTAGGATTCAAGACGAGGGAACAAGAAAAGCTTCCCATTTCCTCCTAAGTCAGGTCTTCATAGTGTGACTTCATTGTTTTGTTTAAAAGTGAATTCTCAGGACAGTAGACATATTCAAAGATAGTTAAGCTTATTTCCAAATCAATTTGCCGTTTAGATTTTCCCTGCTATAATAATTTACCTCCTGACATTTTACAATAGAGATTTGCCTAGATGTTTTCTGATATAGAAATTCATACTGTTTTAAAACAATGAAGATGTGGGTTGAAGATTTAAGAGATGGAAAGTTCTGCCTTCTCAGTTTTGTTGAACCTAACCATTCGCTGCACTTTAGCTTACTTCTGTGTAGTTTGTACAAAACACAAGCTTAAGGAAACTTGTCATTTTACTCTCTGGCTTTTATCTTCCTTCTAGGAAGGGTAGGCAACGTAGTGTCTATGTTTATGGGAGCAATATTTTTCTGCCTGCTCCTTTTGAGTAAGCCTTATAAATCTAACTCTGAGTTTATAGAGATGATATCACTGTAATTACTTAAAGGAAAATCATTATGTCGCAAGGAAATTAAAACAGATTTGCTTAATACGGATACTCCTGGGAATATGTGAGTTTGTTACATATGGTCCATCAGGAAGGACATGGTTAAAAATGGAAAAATAACACTTATTTAACTCCTATGTATACTTTTTTGTAAAAGATAATCTTTTTTTTCCTTTCCTCTTTGCAGGACTGGGGCTCAGCTGTGTCTGGTTTAGCTGTTTCTTCCTTCCTCCCCAAATTTTTACTTTGAAAATTTGTCAAATCTATAGAAAAGTTGAAGAATAGTACACTAAACACCCATATACTTTTCACCTTGTTGTTGACACTTGTTTCACAAATTGTAACATATTATTGCAATTGCTTTTTTCTTTTCTCTAAACACACACACATTTTGCTTTAAGTGAAAGTAAGTTTTAGTCACCAAGGTTGTAGTCACCCTCCCCAAGGAGGTTGTAGTCACACCGCCTACCAAGTCCTTCTGGTGTGCATCTCCTAAAAATAAGGATACTATTATCACACCTCAGGAAAATAATATGAGTTCATTATCATCTAATATGCAATGTCTGTGTTTAAATTTTTCTAGTTGTCTCCCACATATCTTTTATAACTTTTTTATTTGTTTTTTCCTAATCCAGAGTCCAGTCACATTCACATATTGCTTTTGGTTTTTATGTCTCTTTAGTCTCTTTTAATCTAGAACAATCCTCTGCTTTCTGTTTTTTAATGACATTAACTTTATTGGAGAATCTAGGCCATTTGTCTTATATAATGTCCTACAGTCTGAATTTGCTGATTGTTTCTTTAAGATTGTATATTCAGGTTAAACATCAATTGCATGAACACTATGTAGGTGATGTGTACTTTTTGTATCACCTCAGGAAGCACTTAATACCATTTCTTTCCATTATAGGTGATGCTACATTTGATCACTTGTTTAAGGTGGTGACTACTACCAGATCACTTGACTGTAAATGCACGTTTCTTTCCCTTTGTAACTAATAAGTAATCTAGAGGGTGGTATTTTGAGATAGTGTAAAAATCCTCTCTCCCACAACTTTTTCCCGATGGTTTTAGCATTCATGGGAAGATTATCCTTGCCTGGATAATTTTCTTTTTTTTAATAAAAAATATTCTTAAGCAATATATGCACATAGTGAGTAACCCACATCGTACAAAGGAGGTTACAGCAAAATGTATATCTCCCTTTCGTTCCCTATCTCCACTTCCCTAGTTTTTCCCAGAGTTAACTGTTACGAGTTTCTTGTGTGTCCTTTCAGAGATTCTAAACCTTTCCAGTCACGCATGCATATATATTCTCTGAGTTTTTCTTTTTACACAAATGGTGGCATACTGCAGACTGTTCTACATCTTATTATTATTATTTTTTTTTGTGAGGAAGACCGGCCCTGAGCTAACATCTGCCAATCCTCCTATTTTTGCTGAGGAAGACTGGCCCTGGGCTAACATCCATGCCCATCTTCCTCCACTTTATATGAGACGCCGCCACAGCTTGGCTTGACAAGCGGTGCGTCGGTGCGCGCCCGGGACCCTGACTGGCAAACCGCGGGCCGCCGCAGTGGAGTGCGCGTACTTAACCGCTTGCGCCACTGGGCTGGCCCCTACATTTTATTTTTTTATTGTGGTAAAATATAGATAACATATTTGTCTGTAACATATATAGATAAATGTGACATATATATCATTTAAACCATTTGTAAAGTGTACAGTTCAGTGGCATTTAAATGCATTCACAGTGGCATTAAATGCATTCACAAAAACCCCAAGGTTGATAGCAGCCATTATTTGGAATTACTACACTGAAAACAGAATCATTAAAAACATAGTAAATTTGCTTATAGCTAGTTATCATAAACTTTTTGTACTAGAATATTTTTGTAGTGATGTATTTTTGTTTATTACTTTTTGTCAACAAGAGTTACTGTATCTAATGTTACACTAACTCTCCATAACGGAATATAAAAGAAGGAACTTAAAATAGTTCAAATTACTTCCCTTTGGGGGATATATGTTGAACAATTAGAGACCATACAATACAATGCCTAACGTTTATTTTCACAATTTTCAAAGTACCTCTATATAAGAGACATGGAAATTGCAAGATGAGAAAGATCATTGTGGGTTAAGGTTATTAGAAGAGGTTTAATTGGGAGGGAAAATGGTAGGATCTGAATTAGTAACTGAAGGAAGGATTTGTTAGGTAGGGTGGAAGGGGTGGGCATTCTAGGGGACAGCAGCATGGGTAAAGGTGCAGAGGTAGGAGTGAAGACATCCCAACTGAGTGATGGTAAGGATTGGTAGGGATGTCTGACTAGAGCAGAGGTCTGTTGAGGAGCATGGGCTGGTTAAGATTTGATAGTTTGGAGGGAACAGTTGATTGTGAGCCTTGGGAAGCAGAGTGAGGAATTTTAAGCCTAGGGACCTGTATCTCAAGGTCTTGGCAGGAAATAAATGGACTAGTTATAGAAGTTTGTGTAGAGTTAAGGAAAGCAACAAAGAATTGTGAAATTACCAAGGCCTAGCAATATCGGGAAGCCGTTGTTAATTTTAAACCAGAGGGGGCGAGAAGAGGAACACTGAAGCCTGACAAGAGCTGGAGCAATGGAAGCCAAACCAGTGGGTAGGACCTGTGGCTGTAGAGGAGAGGTTTCTGAAGGTGGGGAGGGATCCAGGGAAATGAGGACCCCAATTTCTTTTTCTTCTCATCCTCTGATTGCCTGCTAATGCCTCTCATGGCCTAATCCAGCTGGAAGTCAGGGAAGCTTGGGTAGTGTAGTCCTAGAGGTCAGCCTCAAAGGGTGCAAAGCAGAGCATAGAAGAGTAGAGATAAAGTTTGTTTCCAGAGACTGGGGTCAGATAAAGAATGCCTAGCCCAGGACTCACATTAAATTATTCTAACTTTGTAAGCAGAGAAACGTTATACTGAGAATGCTCTTGTAGGAAGATTTGGTTTAGTGGATTTTGAGGTTCTTCTTAAAAAAAAAAAGTCTCTCTTCAGGCAAAGTTCCAACTTATAACAAAAAAGACAGAATGGAATCTATTACCTGATTTATCCTTATATCCCCCATGGGCTATGTAATCTTTTTATTTCTCTGTGGACTCCTTAGACCAGAATTAATTCATCTACCATAGAGAGTTACTGATCCCCTGCAGCAAGAAAGGGAGGTTGCCAGTGGCTTAAAGGGACAAAAGAGCGAGCAGTCAGAGTACTAGCATTGAAAAGCTTAAATCTGGTTGTAGAGTGGATGGGGCAGTGGTGATGAAGCCAAATGTGCAAATAATAACAAATCAGGTAGAATATGACATGTTATAATATGTGTAAGCAAAAATGTTATAAGAGTTTAGAGGAGGAAGTGATCAAATCTGTGTTGGTGAGTGCAGAGTGATTAAAACATTAAAGGCTTTATGGAGGAAGTGAGCTTTGACATAGGCCTTTCAAGGAGAAGTATGGATTTTGACAGATAAAGATTAGATAGGTGAAGACTCATCAGTTACAGGCACTAGCATGAACAAAGGCACAGAGGTGGGAGTGTTTGGTTAGTTAAAGATTAGGATGTGTTTAGGAGAGTTGTGGAAGATGAAATTGGAAGGCAAACTTGGCTCCCTCTGGATGGACTTAAACCCATAACAATGGCTTGTATTCAATTTTATGGGAAATGGAGAGCCATTGACTTCTTTATAGATGGGCAATGATATAATTGGTTAGAACTGAGCTTTAAGAAGGTTAATCTAGTAGAAGTAGGTAGAATGCAGTGGAATGGGGAGAGGTTGGGAGCCCATTGCAGTTTTCCAGGGCAGGTTATGAGGGCTGAAGTAGGGTGGGGCCTGTGGGAATGTTACAAGAGGCTGGGGTATAAAGGAAAGGCCTGAATCAAAGACTAGTCTACAGTTTTGACTCTGAGTACTTGAGTGATGTATCAGAAGGAGCTGGTTTTGTAATGATGCAGGAGGGAGGGTAGGGAGCATTAGGAGGTAGGGAAGCTGCAAAAGATGGTGAAGTTAGTCTTGGACATTGTGAATTGGGGGTAGGAAGCATTGACATGGTGATGTCCATTAGGCGTTTGGAAACATAAGACTGGTGTTCTGCAGAGGTGCTGACCAGAGGTGTGAATTTGGGAGATATCTGTGTATTGATGATGGGTTAAGCTTTAGCAGTGAACAGAAATGGTTGATGTAAAAACAAAAGAAAAAAGAAAAAATACTGAGAAGAAAAAGACAGAGGTCTGCAAGTTACTGTTTTTTTGTTTGTTTTTGGTCAGCTTTTGAGGTATAATTAACATACAATAAAACTTACCATTTTAAGTGAAAAATTTGACAGATTTTGACAAATGTATGTAGTCATGTAGCCACCATCACAATAATAATATAGTCCATTTCCATCATCCCCAGGAAGTTCCCCTGTACTTCTTTGTAGTTAATCCACTCCCCCTATTCCCTAGCCACTGGCAACCACTGATCTGCTTTCTATCATTATAGTTTTGCTTCTTCTAGAATTTTATATATAGAAGCATAGTTTTTTAGTCTTTTGTGTCTGGCTGCTTTCATTTAGCATAACGCTTTTGAGATTCATCCATGTTGTTGCTTGTATCAGTTCCTTTTTATTACTGGGTAGTATGCCATTGCCATATACTATAATTTGTCTATCCATTCATCAGTTGATGGACATTTGAATTTCCAGTTTTTGGCTATTATGAATACAGCTACTATGAATATTCATGTGCAAGTTTTTATGTGGTCATGTGTTTTCGTTTTGCTGGGCAAATACCTAATGAGTGGAACTGCTGCATATATAGTAAGTACAGTATATGTTTAGTTTTATAGTAAACTGCCAAATGGTTTTTCATTTTATGAGAGTTTTGGTTGCTCCACATCCTCATCAATACTTGGTATTATCTGTTCCTTTAAATTTAGCCATTTTAGTGGGTTTGTAATAGTATCTTATATTTTAATTTGCATTTCTCTAATGACTAATGTTGAACATCGTTTTATATGCTTATTTGGCCATTTATGTATCTTTGGTGAAATGTCTGTTCAAATATTTTGTCCATTTAAAAAAAACGTGTTTTCTTATTATTGAGTTGTAAGAGTTCTTTTTGTTTATTCTCGATACAAGTCCTTGGATATATGTCTTGCAAATAGTTTTTTTAAGTTTGGGGCATGGCTTTTCATTTTCTTAACGGTTTTTTTTTTTTTTCCTGAGGAAGATTTGCCCTGAGCTAACATCTGTTGCCAATCTTCCTCTTTTTGCTTGAGGAAGATTGTCCCTGAGCTAACATCTGTGCCAGTCTTCCTTTATTTTGTCTGTGGGACGCTGCCACAGCATGGCTTGATGAGCAGTGTGGGTCTGTGCCTGGGATCTGACCCCATGAACCCTGGGCCGCGGAAGCAGAGCATGCAAACTTAACTACCACGCCACTGGACTGGCCCCGATCTTCCTCTTTTTTTGCTTGAGAATGATTAGCCCTGAGCTAACATCTGTGCCAATCTTCCTCTTTTTGCTTGAGGAAGATTGTTGTTGAGCTAACATCTGTGCCAGTCTTCCTCTATTTTGTTTGTGGGTAGTTGCCACAGCATTGCTTGATGAGTGGTGTAGGTCTGTGCCCGGTATCCAAACCCACGAACCCCAGGCCGCTGAAGCAGAGTGTGCGAACGTAACCACTACGCCACCCGGTTGGCCCCTATCTTCCTCTATTTTGTATATGGGTCGCCACCACAGCATGGCTGACAAGTGGTGTCGGTCTGTGCCCCGGATCCGAACCCACGAACCTGGGCCACCCAAGCAGCATGCACCGAACCCAACCATTACACCATGGGGCCAGCCCCTTAAAACACTATTTTTTGAAGAGCAAAAGTTTTTAATTTTGATGAAGTTTAATGTATCAAATTTTTGAGTTCTATTTAAGAAATCTTTGCTTAATCCAGGGTTGCTGAGATTTTTTCCTGTGTTTTCTTTTAGAGATTTTTGTAGTCTTAGTTCTTACATTTAGGTCTGTGAACCAGTTTGGGTTGGGTTGATTTTTGTATATGGTATGAAATTAGGGTCGAGGTTCTTTTTTTTCTGTATGTATATCCATTTGTTCCAGCACCCTTTGTTGAAGATTATCCTTTCCCCATTAAACTGCTTTGGCACCCTAGTTAAAAATCAGTTGGCCATATATATGTGAGTCTGTTTCTGGACTTCAGTTTCTGTTCTCTTGATCTGTCTTGGTGCCAGTACACGTCTTGGTAATAGCTTTATAATAAGCCTTGGAGTCATATAATGGAAATTCTCCAACTTGTTCTCTATCGAAATTGTTTTGCTACTCTCAGTCCTTTGCACTTCTGTCCTGCAAATTTCTGATAAGGACTGTGGGAAGTGTTTTGTTCTTGTTACTTGATTGGGATCATTAAATGATCTTGAGAGAGTGGCTAAGAGGAATGGATTCTATCATAGCAACAGGACTTTAAGAATGAACTGAATTGGCAATTGATTCATTGAAACCTTCTGAGGTTTTTAATTTTTAAAAATTTAGGGTGATACAGAACATGTGAAACCACTATGATAGAGACAAGAAGCGGTGTGATTTAGTGGTTAAGAGGTTGGATGTCAGACTGTTCTGGTTTGAATCCTTAGTCTATCAATGACTGGCAGTGTGACCTTGGGTAAACTATTTAGCCTCTCTGTGCCTCCATTTCCTTTCCTAGCAAATGGGAATAATAAGAGTACCCATTTCATAGAGTTGTTTTGAGATTAAGTAAGATAATACACGTAATGGGTTTAGCACAGTGCCTGCCACATAGAAAGTGCTCAGTAATGTGTGCTCAGTAATGTTAGCTGTTGTTATTGTTCTGTTCACCTAGAGAATGTAAGAAAGCTTCAGAGTTTGTTAGATTAACTTGTATGAACTGTTAAGTCTACCCCTGTGTTCAAATCCTTCAGCCTCTCTCATTTATTTCAGTTTTAGAAAGATAGTGGTAGTGCTGTTTGGTTTATTTTCCAGTCCTTTGGTAGTTTTTCCAACCTCACTTTTCATTGGTGAATTTGGTAATGTATGTATGTAATTAAATTTGGATTTGTGTATTGGACCATGTGTTGAAAAAAGAACAGTTGGTCTTTAGTGGTATAAATCTTTACTGTAAATTAAAACAAAACAAAACAACAGCAGTTTTTTTTTTCTTTGCCAGTATTTAGCTGGTTCATCAGAATTGTGAATTGGTGGTTCTTGAATACAAGTGAAAACCCATTAGTTTGATTCGATTTTGTCTATAGTTCTTTACTTGCTGAATAAGCGTGTCTGCTTCCTGGTTTATTTGACTAGTTCTCATTATTGATGTAGCAACACAATTTGCCTGCAAACTCAGCAAGTCTTTTCCTTTTCTAAATATACTCACTTTCTAAATAGGGATGATAAAAAAAACTTTTTCTTTTTATCAGCTGTTTAATTTTGTACAGCTAAACATTGATAATTTGTATGGTTTAATGGGTAGAAGTGCCAAAATCAGTCAGCCTAATGAAGCTCTCTAGAAGGGAATTACTTGGGGTAGGGGTGGGGAGAGCTGGATCATAGTGTGCAGAACTTTAATTTGCAGAACTTTGCAAATGGGCTGTCCATTCTGCACTTCCAGAAATGCCTTTGATAAGTATCCTTATTGACATCTTTCTTTTATGAATCTCTAAATTCATAAATCCAGAGCTTTATAAATTTAGTTGTGGATGTGAGTGTGGCAGAGGAGTGGTGGTGAATGACAAATTCAGTTTTAAACGTGTTGAATTTAAGATTCCTTTGGGACGTCTGAATGGGTATATCTTGTTAGCAGAGAGTATTCAGGTCTGGAGCTCAGGAGAGAGAAATTTGGACTGGACTCATTAGCTTATGAGAATTAGGTGAAAGCCTTGGGAGTAGCTGGAAATACTCCAAAAATGTACGTACAGTGAGAGGAGGAGACAGAATTGAACTGAAGACAGAATCCATGAGGTCAGTCTGCTGTGGTACCACCACACTTGGAATCATTTCTTTTAAAGTGCTTCCATTATGTCAGTTCAGAGTAAGATAATACATATCTGGGTTTAAATTAGATTCTGTGTAAATAATGAGCTACATAGACCCAGATTGCTCAGCTCAATTCAGCAAATATTCATTTTGAGGTCCTTCTGTGTGCTTTACTTATGCAAAGCCCTGGGGATGTAAGCAAAATTGTCACTTGTCTTTGCCCTCATGGACTTTATAGACTAGTATGAGAGGACACTAAACAAATAATCACACAAATAGTACATAATTGCAAACTATGTAAAATGCTGTGAAGATAAAGTACTGGTACTGGGTGCTGTGTGAGCGTTTTAAAAGAGGGACCTGATCTCGTGGGTACAGGCAGGGGTAAGGTCCCTGAGAAAGTGACATTTAATTCGACTAGTAACTATTGAGTACCTCATATGTCTCTGGTCCTGGGCTGTTTAAACTGAGATCTTGTGACTAGATATTAACTGAGTGAAAGAGGGTAAGATGGAAAAGGTAGGCTCCAAGTAGAGGGAACTGCATGTGCAAAGATCCTGCAATAGAAAGGAGCATGGTGCTTTCTATAGGAGGCTATAGGTGTAGCTATAGGAGAGCAAGGGGAGAGGTCAGTTCTTGGCCTTCTCAGCCATAGGAGAGATTTTGTTCTTTAGAGTAAAATTATTGAAAAGCTTCTGAAAGTTTTTTTTTTTTTTTTTACTTTTTTTCCCATTTAAATAGACTTTAAGTTTTTTTTTTTTTTTTTTTGTGAGGAGATCAGCCCTGAGCTAACATCCGCCAATCCTCCTCTTTCTTTGCTGAGGAAGACGGCCCTGGGCTAACATCGGTGCCTATCTTCCTCCACTTTATATGGGACGCCGCCACAGCATGGCTTACCAAGCAGTGCGTCGGTGCACGCCCGGGATCCGAACCAGCGAACCCTGGGCCGCCGCAGCGGAGCGCGCGCACTTAACCGCTTGCGCCACCGGGCCGGCCCCTAGACTTTAAGTTTTTATTGTAGAAAAATATTAAACATATACATGAGTGGAGAGAATATTTCCCAACATCCGGTTTCAACAGTTATCAACTCATGGCTACTTTTATTTCATTTATACCTTCTGCACTGTTTTCACTTACAACACATCCGACACCAAATGTGTGGGTTTTTTCCTTACACCAACCAGTTCTCCAACTGTCCAGACACTAATGGGGTATCCTCCAGTTTAACTCAATTCTGACACTAACTATCTGGAATTAGCACAGACCTCACAGGTTAAGGGCTCAGTCCCACAGAACTGCCTCCGCTTCAGATGCCAGTTGGAAGTCCCAGGTTGCCACCTGTACTTTTGACCAACCAGCTATAAATTGGTGGTTCCCAATATCCCCTTGTCAGGTTTGATAATTTGCTAGAATGGCTCACAAAAAGCAGGGAAACACTTGACTTGCATTTACCAATTTCTTATAAAGCATAAAACTCAGGAACAGCCAAATGGAAGAGAGGCATAAGGTAAGGTGTTTGAAGGGAGCGGGGATGGGGTGACAGGAGATTGGTGCACGGATCTTCATGCCCTTTTTGGGCACACTGGAAACTCTCCAAACCCTGTCGTTTAGAGGTTTTTATGAAGTTTTCATTATTTCAGCATGATTGATTGAAGCATTGGCATTTGGTAATTTAACTCAATCTCCATCCTCTCTCACCTCCTGGGAGGTGGGGGTTGAGAGGCTGAAAGTTTCAACTTTCTGATCATGGCTTGGTCTTTCTGGAGACGTGCCACCATCCTGAAGCTAATTAGGGGCCCCCAGCCACCAGTCATCTAGTTAGCATACAAAAGATACTCTTATCGCTTCATTGATTCTTGGGGTTTTATGAGCTGTGTGCCTGAACCAGACAAAGACCAGATATCTATTTCTCATCATACTACATGCTCCCATCCACTTTCCTTGCTTTTTGCATCTTAAATGCAGGCAGTCACTTAGGAGATTATTTTGGCGGTCCAGATGAGAGATGATTGATTATAGCTTGGCTGGGGGTTATGGCAGTGAAAATGGGGATGTATGGATAGATTTGAGAGCTGTTTAGGGGGTGATACACTTGTGCAAAAGTATGCATACTGGGGTATGTGAAAATTCCAAAATGAAAAAGGGTAAATCATGCATACAATAGGAGAAATAGACCAACCATGAAGTAGCATGGATTAGCTGGTGTTGTGGGAAGAGGTAGGGCGTTCTTGAGTTTTGTTCAACCCAACCAACTTTATTGACTGAGGTACTACATTGCTAGTTGTCTTTGATACATTCTTTTTTATTTTATTTTTTTTTGCTGAGGAAAAATAGCCGTGAGCTAACATCCGTGCCCATCTTTCTCCATTTTTGTATGTGGGATGCCGCCGCAGCATGGCTTGATGAGCAGTGCGCAGGGCCGTGCCCAGGATCCGAACCGGTGAACCCTGGGCTGCCTTAGCGGAGTATGGGAACTTAACCATTATGCCACTGGGCCAGCCCCTCTTTGATACATTCTTATTTCCTAAGTCAGGTATGACCAACTCCTCCTGGAACCTCCTGCTTCTTTGTATTACTTGGATAAGTTGCTTCTTTACTCTTAAGGCCTAATCCCAGGCCAAGGGTGAGCAGTTTCTTTGTCCTCTTAATTACTATGAAGCAGACTTGTTACCTTTCTGGGCCAAAGGTCTTGTACCTTGGTTTCACAGCATCTTTCCCCCGCCCAAGTAGTGTGCCTTTTATTAAAAAAATTTGTATGTCTGTGTGGTTAAATACATATAACATCAAATTTACCATCTTTTTTTTTTATTGTGAAATTTTTGTTGCGCATTATTGTTTATCAGTCACCATATAAGCGCATCCCTCTACCCCTTGTGCCAACCCCCACCCCCCTAGCCCCTGGTAACCACCAAAAGTTCTATCTGTCCGTGTGTTGGTTCATCTTCCACATGTAAGTGAAATCATGCACGGTTTGTCTTTCTCTTTCTGGCTTATTTCACTTAACATAATACCCTCCAGGTCCATCCATGTTGCAAATAGGACGATTTTGCCTTTTTTATGGCTGAGTAGTATTCCATGGTATATATATATATATATATATATATATATATACACACCACATCTTCTTTATCCAGTCATCAGTCAGGGGACACTTGGGTTGCTTCCCTGTCTTGGCTATAGTGAATAATGCTGCAATGAACATAGGGGTGCATAAGCCTCTTGGGATTGTTGATTTCAGGTTCATTGGGTAGATACCCAGTAGTGGGATAGCTGGATCATAAGGTATTTCTATTTTTAATTTTTTGAGGAATCTCCCTACTGTTTTCCATAGAGGTTGCACCAGTTTGCATACCCACCAGCAGTGGATTAGGGTTCCCATTTCTCCACAGCCTCTCCAGCATTTGTTGCTTTTTGTCTTGGTGATTATAGCCATTCTAACGGGTGTAAGATGATATCTTAGTGTGGTTTTGATTTGCATTTCCCTAATGATTAGTGATGTTGAGCATCTTTTCATGTGCCTATTGGCCATCTGTATAACTGTCTGTTCATTTCCTCTGCCCATTTTTTGATTGGGTTGTTTGTTTTTTTTTGTTATTCAGTTGTGTGAGTTCTTTGTGTATTATGGAGATTAATCCCTTGTCAGATATATGGTTTGCAGATATTTTGTCCCAGCTGGTGGGTTCCCTATTCATTTTCATCCTGGTTTCGTTTGCCTTGTAGAAGCTCTTTAATCTGATGAAGTCCCACTTGTTTATTTTTTCTTTTGTTTCTCTTGTCTGAGTAGACATGGAATTCAAGAAGATCCCTTTATGGCTGATGGCGAGTAGTGTACTACCTCTGTTTTCCTCCAGGAGTTTTATAGTTTCAGGTCTTTGATCCATTTTGAGTTAATTTTTGTGTATCCTGAAAGAAGGTGGTCTGCTTTTCATTCTTTTGTAAGTGGCTGTCCAGTTTTCCCAGCACCATTTATTGAAGAGACTTTCCTTTCTCCACTGTATGTCCTTAGCTCCTTTGTCAAAGATTAGCTGCCCGTAGATAGGAGGTTTTATTTCTGTACTTTCAATTCTGTTCCATTGATCTGTGTGTCTGTTTTTGTACCAATACAATGCTGTTTTAATAACTATTGCTTTGTAGTATGTTTTGAAGTCAGGGATTGTGATGCCTCCAGCCTTGTTCTTCTTTTTCAGGATTGCTTTAGCTGTGTGGGGTCTTTTGTTGCCCCATATGAATGCTAATATTCTTTGTTCTGTTTCTGTGAAGAATGTCCTTGGGATTCTGATTGGGATTGCATTGAATCTGTAGATTGCTTTAGGTACTGTGGACATTTTAACAATGTTTATTCTTCCAATCCAAGTGCATGGAATATTTTTCCATTTCTTTTTGTCATCATTGATTTCACTCAGTAATGTCTTATAGATTTCATTGTATAGGTCTTTCACTTCCTTGGTTAAATTTACTCCTAGATATTTTATTCTTTTTGTTGCAATTGTAAATGGGATTGTCTTCTTGAGTTCTCTTTCTGTTAGTTTGTTGTTGGTATATGGAAATGCAACTGATTTCTGTAAGTTGATTTTGTACCCTGCCACTTGACTGTAGTTGTTGATTATTTCTAATAGTTTTCCAATGGATTCTTTAGGGTTTTCTATATATAAGATCGTGTCATCTGCAAACAGTGCGAGTTTAACTTCTTCATTGCCTATTTGGAGTCTTTTTATTCCTTTTTCTTGCCTAATTGCCCTGGCAAGAAGAAGTACTTGAGGTTCTGTGTTGAATAAGAGTGGCGAGAGTGGGCACCCTTGTCTTGTCCCCGTTTTCAGAGGGATGGCTTTCAGTTTTTCCCCATTGAGTATGATGTTGGCTGTGGGTTTGTCATATATGGCATTTATTATGTTAAGGTACTTTCCTTCTATACCCATTTTGTTGAGAGTTTTTATCATAAATGGATGTTGGATCTTGTCAAAAGCCTTCTCTGCATCTATTGAGATGATCATATGGTTTTTATTCCTCGTTTTGTTAATGTGGTGTATCACATTGATTGATTTGTGGATGTTGAACCATCCTTGTGTCCCTCGTATAAATCCCACTTGATCATGGTGTATGATCTTTTTAATGTATTGCTGTATTAGGTTTGCCAATGTTTTGTTGAGGATTTTTTACATCTTTGTTCATCAGGGATATTGGTCTGTAGTTTTCCTTTTTAGTAGTGTCTTTGCCTGGCTTTGGTATCAGGGTGATGTTGGCCTCGTAGAATGTGTTGGGAAGTGTTCCATCTTCCTCTATTTTTTGGAATAGTTTGAGAATGATAGGTGTTAAGTCTTCTTTGAATGTTTGATAAAATTCTCCAGAGAAGCCATCTGGTCCTTGACTTTTATTTTTTGGGAGGTTTTTGATTAATGTTTCAATCTCTTTACTTGTGATTGGTCTATTCAGGTTCTCTATTTCTTCTTGATTCAGTTTTGGGAGGTTGTATGAGTCTAGGAATTTATCCATTTCTTCTAGATTGTCCAATTTGTTGGCATATAGTTTTTCATACTATTCTCTTATAATCTTTTGTATTTCTGTGGTATCTGTTGTAATTTCTCCTTTTTCATTTCTAATTTTATTTATTTAAGCCTTCTCTCTTTTTTTCTTGGTGAGTCTGGCTAAGCGTTTGTCAATTTTGTTTATCTTCTCAAAGAACCAGCTCTTTGTTTCATTGATCCTTTCTACGGTTTTTTAAATTTCAATTTCATTTATTTCTGCTCTGATTTTTATTATTTCCCTCCATCTGCTGACTTTAGGCTTGGTTTGTTCCTCTTTTTCTAATTATGTTAGGCGTAGTTTGAGTTTGCTTATTTGGGCTTTTTCTTGTTTGTTAAGGTGTGCCTGTATTGCTATGAGTTTCCCTCTCAGGACCGCTTTTGCTGCATCCCATATGAGTTGGTATGGTGTATTTTCATTTTCATTTGTTTCCGGATATGCTTTGATTTCTCCTTTAATTTCATCAATGATCCATTGGTTTTTTAGTAGCATGTTGTTGAGTCTCCACAGCTTTGTCACTTTCCCGCTTTTTCCTTGTAGTTGATTTCTAACTTCATGGCATTGTGGTCTGAAAAGATGCTTGTTATGATTTCAATCTTCTGAAATTTATATAAGCATGCCTTGTTTCCCAACATATGGTCTATTCTTGAGAATGTTCCATGAGAAGAATTGTAATCTGCTTGAGAAGAATGTGTAATCTGCTGTGTTTGGATGGAGTGCTCTGTATATGTCTATTAAGTCTATCTCATCTAGTTTGTCCTTTAGGTCCATTATTTCCTTATTTATTTTCTGTCTGGATGATCTGTCCATTGATGAGAGTGGGGTGTTAAGATCCCCTACTACTATTGTGTTGTTGTTAATATCTCCTTTTAGGTTTGTTAATAGTTGCTTTATGTACCTTGGTGCTCCTGTATTGGGTGCATGTATATTTAAAAGTGATATGTCTTCTTGATGGAGTGTCCCTTTTAATCATTATATATTGCCCCTCTTTGTCTCTCATTACCTGTTTTATCTTGAAGTCAACTTTGTCAGATATAAGTATGGCAACACCTGCTTTCTTTTGTTTGCCGTTAGCTTGGAGTATTGTATTCCATCCTTTCACTCTGAACCTGTGTTTGTCTTTAGAACTGAGATGTGTTTTCTGGAGGCAGCATATTGTTGGGTCTTGTTTTTCAATCCATCCCACCACTCTGTGTCTTTTGATTGGAGAGTTCAGTCCATTTACGTTTAGGGTAATTATTGATATATGGGGGCTTCTTGTTGTTATTTTATCTCTCTTTTTCCGGTTCTTTTGCATTTCTTTTGTTTCTTGTCCCGTGTGTTTTGGACTACCAATTTAGTTTGGTAGTTCTGTATGGGGGTTCTCTTAGTTTTCTCTTTCTTTATCTTGTGTAATTCTGTTCTGATTATTTGGTTAGTGGTTACTATGAGGTTTGTATAAAAAATGTCGTGGATGTCATAGTCCATTTTTTGATCGCCTCTTATTCCCTTAGACTAAGTCGATTTGATCCCTTTCCTCTTCCCCTTCTAAGTTATTGTTGTCACATCTTATTCCTTCTCGTGTTGTGAGTTCGTGTTTAACATGATGAGGTTATATTTATGCTTGGTGCTTACCTTCCCTTGATCTTTGGTTTTATATTTAAGTGTTTGCTAATCTATTTTGATAGAGGACTGCAATTTTTCTGGTTTTGTCGACTGATTTTCCTCCTTGTTCAAAACTTTGAATCCCCTTTCTCTTTTTTTCCTCAGGGATGAGGGCCTTCTTGAGCACTTCTTGTAGTAGGGGTCTTGTGGCAATGAACTCCCTTAGCTTTTGTTTATCTGGGATAGTTATTATTTCTCCATCATATCTGAAGGATATTTTTGCTGGATAGAGTATTCTTGGCTGAAAGTTTTTGTCCTTCAGAATTTTGAATATATCGTTCCACTCTCTCCCAGCCTGTAAAGTTTCTGTCGAGAAATCGGCTGAGAGCCTGATAGGATATCCTTTGTATGTTGTTTTTTTTTTTTTTGTCTAGCTACCCTTAATATTTTTTCTTTGTCGTTGACTTTTGCCAGCTTTACTACTATATGCCTTGGAGAGAGTCTTTTCATGTTGATATATTTAGGAGATCTACTTATTTCATTCACTGGTATTTCCAGCCCCTTCCCCAGGTTTGGGAAGTTCTCAGATATTACTTCTTGGAACAAGTTCTCTGCTTCTTTTTCCCTCTCTTCTCCCTCTGGAATACCTATAACCCTTATGTTGGACTTCCTAATTGAGTCGGATATTTCTCAGAGAGTTCCTTCAATTCTTTTTAGTCTTAGTTCTCTTTCCTCCTCCATCTGGAGCATTTCTGCATTGCTGTCCTCAATATTGCTAATTCATTCCTCTGTGTTGTTGGCTCTGATCCTTAAGGCCTCCAGCTTTGTCTTTGTCTCCTCTATTGTGTTTTTTATCTCTAAGATTTCTGAATGGTTTTTTTTTTTTTTTTTACAGTTTCAAAATCTTTTGTGAAGAAATTCCTGATTTCATTGAAGTGTCTGTCTGTGTTTTCTTGTATTTCATTAAGCCTTTTTTATAATGGCTATTTTGAATTCTCTGTCATTAAGGTTATACATTTCTGTGCTTTCCAGGTTGACTTCTGGGTGCTTGTCATTTTCCTTTTGGTCTGGAGATTTAATATATTTTTTCATGGTGCCTGTTGGTGTTGGCTTACTTTTCCTCATAGTGAAAATATATGGTCACAGTTTCCTATTGCTGCTGCTGGGTGGGGGTCAAGGGCTGTGTATTCTGGCCCACCTCAATCCGCAGGCACTCTCATTGGCCCCTGGCTGATCTGAGGCGTGGCTGCGTGGAGGCTGCTGGGGTGGAAGTGTGGGAACAGCTGGAGCTGGAGTGTGGGAACAGCTGAGACTAGAGTGCAGCTAGGCTGAAGCAGCTGGGGCTCTGGTGTGGGTGGGTTGAAGCAGCTGCAGCTGAAGTGCCACTGGGCCAAAAAAGTAGGGGCTGGAGCACTGCTGGGCCGAAGAAGCTGGAACTGGAGTGCGCTGGGCTGAAGGAGAAAGAGCTGGAGCGCTGCTGGGCCAAGGAAGCTGGAACTGGAGTGCACTGGGCTGAAGGAGGAGGAGCTGGAGTGCGCTGGGCCAAAGAAGGAGGATCTGGAGTGCACTGGGCCAAAGAAGAACTGGAGTGCACTGGGCCGAAGAAGCTGGAACAGGAGTGTGCTGGGCTGAAGAAGGAGGAGCTGGAGTGCCGCTGGGCCAAAGAAGCTGGAACTGGGGTGCGCTGGGCCGAAGAAGGAGGAACTGGAGTGCCGCTGGGCCAAAGAAGCTAGAACTGGAGTGCGCTGGGCCGAAGAAGGAGGAGCTGGAGTGCCGCTGGGCCAAAGAAGCTGGAACTGGAGTGGGGTGGGCGGAAGCTGCTGGCGCCAAGTCAGCTGGAGCCTGAGCACTGGCCAAGCGGAAGCTGCTGGAGCCAGGGGTTGGGGCGTGCAGTCAAGCCAAAGGAGCTGGGGGTGGGGCTGTGGCACAGGGGAGCCGGGGCCATGGCTTGGTCCAGCCAGAGCAGCTGGGGCTGTGGCGTGGTGGGGCCTGAGCTGCCACTGCCTCTTGGTGCGGAGGCACAGGCTTGCCCCACTGCTGGTCAGGCCTGGGCACCTGGGGGCCGCCGCCCGTGGAGGTGGGGCGTGGTGATGCTGCCCCTGCTGGTGGGGCCCAGGCGCCAGAGGGCTGTTGCCTGTGGGGGTGGGGCGTGGTCATGCTGCCCCTGCTGGTGGGGCCTGGGCGCCTGGGGGTCGCTGCCCCTGGGGATGGGGCTGAGCTGAAGCACTAGTCGGGCGGGCCGGGTGGAGGAGGGGCGCTTACTTTTGCCTCCCCAATCTCAGAGATTTCTCACCTCGCTGTCGCTCTCTGGTCTGCTGAGAGGCCAGCCCAGAACTGAACCCTCGCAACAGTTCTGCTCTCTCCATAGGGGGATCCCTTCGGTCTGTGAGGGGTCTTGGAGAGTGCCGGTTTTCACGTGGCGAGCCACCCCTCCCCCTCCTCTGAGAGCCGCGTGGTCTCAGTCTCTGGGTCACAGTCCTTGGGGAAGGAAAGGAGCTCTTCTTACCTCCTTCCACTTCCTCTGGGGATTCCAGCACCTCCGTTCTCAGGTGTATGGCTGCCTGGGTGCCTCAGACGTCCCCTGTGTTGTGTAAATAGCTTCTGTTGGAATATGAATGTCCTTTTTGTTGTGTCTTAGAGGGGGAGAGGTGAGTGGGGAAAGCTTGTTCCGCCATGCTGCTCTGCCTCACTCCCGAAAATTTTCAAACATACAGCAAAGTTGAAAGCTTTAAAAATGAACAGACATATACTCACCACCAAGGTTCTACCATTAATATTTTACTATACTTGTTTTACCACGTATCTATCCATATATATATATATCTTTCCACACACATGCACATTAATCCATCTTATTTTTTGATGCATTTCAAAATAAATTACAGACATCAGTATACGTCCCCCCTAAATATACTTCAAGATGCATATCAACTGGAGTTCAGTGTTTATTGAGGTAAAATTTACATGCAATGAAATGTAAAAATCTTAAGTGTGTATTCACTGTGTTTTGACAAATCCATGCACCTGTGTAATCCAACATTACCATCACTTCAGGAAGTTCTCTTGTGCCCCTTTTCAGTCTATTCTTGCCCTCACCTTCTAGGAGCAACCACTGTTTTGATTTAAGTCTTTTTACAGACATAGGGGTGTATTTGGATAAATCCCTAGGAGAGGAATTGTTGAGTCACTGAGTAAGTATATATTTAGTTTTATAAGAAACTACCAGACATCTTTTTTTCTTTTTTTTGTGAGGAGGATTAGTCCTGAGCTAACACCTGTTGCCAATCCTCCTCTTTTTTGCTGAGGAAGATTGGCCCGGGCTAACATCCATGCCCATCTTCCTCCACTTTATATGGGACGCCGCCACAGCATGGGTTGACAAGTGGTGTGTCGATCTGCGCCTGGGATCTGAACCTGTGAACCCTGGGCCGCCGAAGCAGAGCACACAAACTTAACCGCTATGCCACTGTGCCGTCCCCTCTAGACATCTTTCTAAAGTGGTTGTTCCATTTTACACTCCCACAAGCAATGTTAGAATTCTTGTTCTTTTACATCCTTCTAACATTTGGTGTTGTCCGTCTTACTAATTTTAACCATCCTTATGGATGTGTAATAGTATCTCTTTGTGTTTTTAATTTGCATTTTTCTGATGGATAATGATGTTGAGCACTTTTCTTGTTCTTATTGGCCATTCATATATCTTCTGTGAAGTTTTGTTCACATCTTTTGTCCATTTAAAAAGTTAGGTTGTCTTTTTATTAATGAGTCATAGGAGTTCTTTATGTATGTTGTATGCCAGCCTGCCAGTCCTTTGTGGAATATATGTTTTGTGAATATTTTATCTCAGAGGAGTTAGTTTTTAACTCCTTTTTTTCAACACTTATTGAGCACTTACTATGTGCTGGAATACAGCAGTAAGCAAAATATACAAAAACATTCCTGCCCATTTGGAGTCACTGTAGTTCTTCAGTACAGCCAGGGAGACCAGTAAGAAGGCTCCTTAAATGATCCGAGAGATGATGGCTTGGACAAGGGTTTTAGCAATGGAGGGGGTGAGAAGTGTTTCGATTCTGCATAAATATTTTGAAAACAGAGCTAACATTCAATTTGGAGTGGAAGAGAGGGAGGAATCAATGATGACTCCCAAGGTTTTTGGCCGAAGGAACTAGAAGGATAGAGTTGCCATTTATTGAGATGAGGAACAGGTTTGTGTAGGGGTGGTGGTAGTAGTGGGTTAGGAATTCAGTTGTGAGGATGTTAAGTTTGAGATGCCTATTAGATATCTGTATGGAGAGGTCAAGTGGGAAATTGTTTGTATGAGTTTGGAGTTCAGGGAAGAGGAGTGGATTGGAGATACAAATTTGGAAGTCATCAGCATAGAGTATCCACTGTTATACTGACAGTGAGACCAGAACCTGAAGAGAAAATGTACACAAATCACTAATTTTTAAAATAAACTTTTTCTTTTTGGGATAATTTTAGATTTACACAAAAGCCTCAGAGATAGTACAGAGTTCCCGTATGACCTTCACCCATTTTCACCTAGTATTAATATCCTGTAACTATGGTAAATTTATGAAAGCTAAAATACTAACATTGGTACATTACTGTTAACTAAATTCCGGACATCATGTTTCATCAGTTTGAGATCACTAATTGTAATGTAAGATGGAAGTTTAGAAATTTAATGAATCATCTATATAAGTGTTTGACTGCTTTTTCTTCTCTGTTTACAGAACTAATGGCTGAAGATTAAAATCAACATGGCAACTATGGTTCCACCAGTGAAGCTGAAATGGCTTGAACACCTCAACAGCTCTTGGATTACAGAGGACAGTGAATCTATCGCTACAAGAGAAGGAGTTGCTGTTCTATATTCTAAACTGGTCAGCAATAAGGAAGTAGTACCTTTGCCCCAACAAGTTTTGTGCCTCAAAGGACCACAGTTGCCAGACTTTGAACGTGAGTCCCTTTCAAGTGATGAGCAGGACCACTATTTGGATGCCCTTCTTAGCAGCCAGCTAGCACTAGCGAAGATGGTGTGTTCAGATTCCCCATTTGCTGGGGCGCTGCGAAAACGACTGCTTGTACTCCAACGTGTCTTTTATGCACTTTCTAATAAATACCATGACAAAGGCAAAGTGAAACAGCAGCAGCATTCTCCCGAGAGCAGCTCTGGGTCAGCAGATGTCCATTCTGTTAGTGAACGACCCCGGTCAAGCACTGATGCACTTATAGAAATGGGTGTTCGAACTGGTCTAAGTTTATTATTTGCACTTCTCAGACAAAGTTGGATGATGCCTGTGTCCGGACCCGGTCTCAGTCTTTGCAACGATGTTATCCATACTGCAATTGAAGTTGTGAGCTCTTTGCCACCATTATCTTTAGCAAATGAAAGCAAAATTCCTCCTATGGGCTTGGACTGCTTATCACAAGTAACAACATTTCTTAAAGGAGTAACTATTCCCAATTCTGGGGCCGACACTTTAGGTCGTAGATTAGCTTCTGAGTTGCTGCTTGGTTTAGCAGCTCAGCGAGGCTCTTTGCGGTATCTTCTTGAATGGATAGAAATGGCTTTGGGGGCTTCAGCAGTTGTAAATTCCATGGAGAAAAGCAAACTACTATCAAACCAGGAAGGAATGATCAGCTTTGACTGCTTTATGACTATATTAATGCAGATGAGGCGTTCTTTGGTATGTACTAGCAATCTCAACTTTAAAATACTGATCTAACAATTTTGGGAAAAGTCAACCCAGCTTTTAATGAATTGGTGATAAAAGTGAATGATTTGAGAGTTCTAGTGGTGATTGTTAGGTTAGTTAAATATTTCATATACTTTGAGGGAAGAAACTTTTATACATGTTGATGTGAATATATAATTCAAGCACAGGCTAGTTGGTAACAGTGTTAAGACCACTGGATCAGGAGTCAGGATTATAGTTTTAGTTTTATGGCTTTTTATGGGAACTTGGGAAATTCACCTAACTTCTCTGTGTTTTAGTAAACTTATATGTAAAATGAGGGGCCTTGGCTAGTGAGTGTGGAGGCCTTTTGAAAAAAAATCTCTAATTTCATCCTTCTCAATTTTTATTAAGCATTTACTATGTGTTAAGTATTATTCTAGGCCCTAGGGATACAGCAGAGAAAAATACAGTTTCTGTCCCATGCAGCTAACAGCCTAGTAGGGGAATCAGACAATAAATATATGATTTCAGGTACAGTCATGTGCCACATAACAATGTTTCAGTCAACAACGGACCCACGTATACGATGGTGGTCCCATAAGATTAGTACCGTATAGCCTATGTGTGTGGTAAGCTATACCATCTAGGTTTGTGTAAGTACACTCTATGATGATCATATGACAATGAAATTGCCTAGTTTCTTATGATGTATCCCCATCGTTAAGTGAAACGTGAGTATAGTGAGACATTCTAAGAATTAAAATAAGGGAAGGAAAAGGAATTCTATAAAATGATAAGCTCCAGGCAGAGATTGGGAGGGGAGAGGTGTGTTATTTTAGTTAATGTGGTCAGAGAAGGACTCGCAGGTGTGACGTTTGAACAGAGACCTGAGTGAGGGGAGTGATGAGCTAAGCAAAGATCTGTGGAAAGAGTATGTTGTTCCTGGAGGAAGTTAATTGCTTAACTGTCATAAAGAAACTAACCCTGGGGACCATATTAAAGAATAAACAATAAAATATAGTACAGTATGATCAATTTCAAGAATTTCTAAGACCGAAATGTAATGCCTTTGTGAAAACAGTAAAAATTCGAATTAAGAATACAAATTTAGAATATAAAGATTGAAACACTTATAAACTGACTTAACATAACCCAAATGAGCTTTTTGGTCTCCTTTATTACCAGATATCAATTAACAAATTTGTTTAGTTAAAATAACTAAAAATGCCACTTGTAAATTATGTATGTATATTTAAAGACTTTTTCCCCCTAAAACAAGTGGAAAACTCTTGGATTGACAGGAGTGTTTCATAAAAAACAGTTATGTTGAATTTATTTTCTAACTAGGGTATTTAAATTTTCACGTGGTTTATGTTTTGCATTTGTGAACTGAATGGTAAATAGTGGGTCATTTTTTACAAATAATTTTATTATAAATAAGTGCTTGGAGATTTTAGATCATAAGATCTATGAAAATCTGAATTTCTTAACGTTAAATAAAACTAAGACAAGAAAAGCATGCAGTGCTTTGTTTGGGATATGGAACGTTGACAAGGGCCCTGTGATCTTCACCCGAAGTGGAAACCTAGAGCTGGAGATTCAGTGATCCAAGTAAGAAAGGTTTGAGGGAACAGCTATGAGAGGCAGTTAGGCCCCTTTGTGTTTTCTTATTTAATATTTAAACCCACTCGTTTGTACATCTGTTTTTCTAATTTTATTTTCTGATTCTTAATACTTTCTGGTAACATCCTCTAAATTTACACTGCTTTCAAATATGTAATGCCATTTAATGACCTAAAATATTGTATCTATTCATGGTCACATGTTAATATTTCTGTGAGGTCCCTTAATTCTTTATTTTACAGTCTATTTATTTTGCATTGCCTTTATTACAAAGAAAAGATATTATTTTACAATCTAGTTATATGATTATATGCTTGCTCATGGTGTATTTCCATCTTAAAGTGCTAAATACCCTGAGTCAGAGGCCTCTTCCCTACCTTACCCTCTAAGGCCTTATTCTACAGTATTGCTCCTTAGTGGGAAGAGGGGGCCACAGGAAACTAGATTGCTTTCCTCAGTATTTATTTAGCCTCATTGTCTTTTAGCATGTTGGAAATAGGTTTGTATTTGGTTGTAAGTGTAAATTGGCTCTATAAGCTTAAGAAATCTTTACAGTAAATATATTTACCTACCTATATAATGTGTGTTAATCTTCATTTAGTTAACTTATAATAAACCATCCCATTCCTTTTTTGGCTTTTTTATTTACTGCTCCCCAATACCTGGAGTAAGGGAGGAGGATGAGGGCTAACCTTTGTTGAGTGCCTAGTACCTACCAGATGCTTTAGATGCACTGTCTCATTCAATTATCATGTTAATCTGTAAGGTAGATAGTATTTATCCTTATCTTAAGGATGAAGAAACTGTGGTAGTTATCCTAAATTTACACATCTATTTGGCAAAAGAACTGGAAGTATAATGTGTACTCCTGATTAAGCACTTATGGGCCAGGCGCTGTGTTAACTAATTCTTACAACCCTAAGTCTGTCTGCAAAGACTTGTTTTTCTCTGACTACTGTACGCAGTTTTTATCGTGTTTATGTTAAATTGATTTTTTTTTTTTTGTGAGGAAGATTAGCCCGAGCTAACATCCAGTGGCCAATCTGCCTCCTTTTTTTTTTTCTGAGGAAGATTCGCCCTGGGCTAACATCCGTGCCCATCTTCCTCTAGTTTATATGGGGCACCGCCACAGCATGGCTTGACAAGTGGTGCATCTGTGCGTGCCCGGGATCCGAACCTGCGAACCCCGGGCTACCAAATGGAGCACACACACTTAACCGCTACGCCACGGGGCAGGCCCCTAAATTGATTTATTTTTTTTCCCATGAAGGCCTACCTTAAAGTAGATGTAAAATATAATAAATTTATTTTATTGGTGGATTTCTCGTTTTCTCTCCACTGGGCTTCATTCATTCCTAGACAAAATGTCAAATACACTTAGTCAGAAGGGGCCTTCCTCTGTACCCTCCAAACTATACCCTATAATATAGCTCCTTATTGGGACGGGGCTAGCCCAGAAAACTAGATTGCTTTCCTCAGAATTCTGGATCTATTCTAGGGAAGAATCTTGTAGGTTTGTTTGATTTAGTTTGGCTCTCCCAAAGTCACCACAGGCGTACATTAGATTGAATCTAATTAAATCTCAGATTGGTTTTAGGGGAAAGGGTTATTTAATTGAATTTTATATTTATTATTCCTTCTTGCACAGTAAGTGATAGAGTCTGATGCTCTTGGTCTTCAGAACCCATGTTTCTTACACTTCACAGTGTTGTCTGAGAACTTGGAAACTATCTAGAGTCTCTCCTGGTACACTTGGACTCCCAACCTGATCTGATCCTCCCTGTCTTAAATTTCTCTATCCCTGAACAACTGGGACAAAACTTATCCCCAAGCTAGAAGTTAGAGGGAGAGACACATAATCATCAGTTGAGTACCTGGCATAAGGCCTAACAAAAATAAGTTCAAGCCATAAATTGCATTTACTTGTGTGATTGTTAACCTCCGCTACCCACACACATGCAATAATTGTATTTGACTGGGAGTGCACAAGATACTCATTAACTTACATTTCAATAAAGAGTAAGAGTAGGGAAATAATGGCAGTGTACGTCTCTGAATTCTAAGGAAATAAGTGATAAAAACACTTTGGCTTTTGATGCCACTAGGTGTTTAATGAGCACTGTGTGCCAGATACTCTTAGGCACTGGATTTAAAAGATGAATAAGCTTTGTAGCGTCCATGCCCTCAGGCGGCTGACAGTTTAAGGAAAGAGAGATGCACAGACATTTCAAATTAATAATAATGGGCTGTAGTAGAGGTCTGCACGGGGAGGAGGTGATGAGACACAGGAGGAGGGCTGGAGGGGAAGGGGCAGAAAATGGGTTATGGAGGAAGGATCTCTGAGCTTAGTTGAAAAGTAGGAAGAGTTTGTGTGGAAATGTGAGGTGTGTGAGTAGGGGGAACTAGAAAAGTTTTCAGATTAGAGGACCAGAATTCACAAAGTGACCAAGGTGTGGGAGAGCAAGCCGCTGGATGTATGGGGTGGAATGGGATGAGATAAGTCTGCCACGCTAGGCAGCGCCTTGTATCTCGTGCTGTGGGGTTTTGAGACTTGATATCTTAGGCAGCAGTGAGTCACTGAAGCAATTTTGAGTAAAACTAGATAATAAGAACATAAGGAAATGTACTCTGTCCAGTCTTATGTCCTTGTCTGAATATCTTAATAGTACAAATGTGAAAAAAAAAAAAAGACATTACTTTTGATGGTAGATATTTAGGAGGAGAGTAATTAAATGAAGACCTGTGAAACCACAAATTTGTGTCATTTTAAATTGCACTTTATCTCTGGACCATTGAATTTCCTATGATATGTTAACAATGTATGAAGTTGTGCGTTTTAATGTGTTATATTTTCCAAAATTTAATTTCTTTAAAGTGTCTAGGTATAGCCCTGTTTTCTTTTTTTATTTATTTTGAAGTATGTTTTCAAAACACCTTAAGAATTCTGCATAGAATGGGTTTTAGAGATGTTTTTAATCCTAATTGACTGGTGCTGGAGTAATCTCACCCTTCACTATTGATTTTTTGGGAGGAACAGAAATTAATGACAGTCACTACAGACACTGTTTGAAGGATGTTTTATTGGTTTTGTATTTTTAAATTTAGCAAGAATTTATTAAAGACTCTGTATTTTCTCTTCTTAGTGTACATGATGCAAAATAATAACAATTACCGCTACCAGTTTTGAGTTCTTACGATGTATTAGGAACTGTGCTAAGTGTGTTTAATGCATAATTTTGGTTAATCTTCCCATTAGCTCTAAAAAATATAGGCATTATTTCTGTCTAAGGATAAGGAAACTTATCCTTTAGTCACACAGCCGGTAAATGATGGAGCCTAGATTTAAACTCATGTCTGTGTGTCATTGAAAACTTTATGCTGTTTTCACCATTTTCCTCCATACTGTAGAAAGGCATAAAAACAGATTATGATGGCCCTGGTCCCCCTAGGAAGGTACAGCAGGCTGTTGTTTCTCATCTGCTTTTGGCTTGGTGATCACTAGAGGTGGCCTTTAAATAATGAAGCCACAGATTCCAATTGTGTTTTTCGCAGAAGTGCTACACGCTAATGATGGAATTTGGTGAGGCTGTGTCCCCAAGTGTTTGCTGGTATAGCAACACCTTGTATATCTAGGGACTAGTTAATTTTGAATACTCAGCTTCTGGTATGACTCCAGACCTACAGGTGGCTCTCTAAAGCCTTACTACTCAAAACGTGAGCCTCAGACAGCAGCTGTGGCATCACATGGGAGCTTGTTAGAAATGCAGAATCTCAGGCCCCATTTATATTTACTGAATTGGAATCTGTATTTTAACAAAATCTCCAGATAATTCGTGTCCACATTAAAATCTGAGAAGCACCACCTTAAACAACTAAAAAGAAAAAAATTGATTTGGCAGCAGCAGGTTAGTACCTGATAACCCAGCAATAAATTAAATAGCCAACATATTCATTTCTTTCATTACTTAGGAATCATGTTAATTAAAATAGTTTGAATTGGTAAAATCATGTAAACTTAGAGTTGGATAGGATCTTACAGGGCATCTAGGCCAACCTCCCCTCCACAGGAGAGGATATAGTTTTCTATGTGTATCTGCCAGATGATCCTCTAGAATATAGATATTTTTACCATATAGTATCCTTTGAAATAAAGCTGCCAATGAAAATTTCATAATTATAGGATTGATAAATCAGAGAAAGAACTTGACGTTTGTGATCTAAAGATTTAAGGATATGGGAATTTGAGAGAGCAATGGAGATCAAGTTCACTTTCTGGTTTATCATTTTTCAATGAGAGAATGATTTCTGGTTACAGACATTGGGCCCTACCGTGGGGAGTAGCCATTTAGTCCCAGAGAGGGGCTCTGATTCCTCAGCTGTGGTAGGAAAAAGAAGCTTTGTTGCTGGAGTAGTCAGGTAACTACATGAACTGACGTTTGGGACCTTAGTTGCACTGAAACTAAGAAGAGAGGGCTGGACTTTCTGCTGCTCTAGTCAGGGTCATCACTCAAGATGGCTGTGTTCTACTTGCCTGTGTCCTTGGGGGCAGGTGGGCAAGGCATCCCCAGGGAAGTAGAATATTTCCTGGATGTTGGCCACCCAAAGAGAGTGTGTAATTGGCAAAATTCTGCTTCCTTGACTATTTCTGGGTCAAGCCTTGTGACCCTAAGAAAAAATCACTATTTAATAAGGTAATCAGTGAGAGATTGGCACTTAATTTACTGTTTCACTCTATAGCCATGTCTTTTGTCACATATATGTAAAAAGTTGGTTTCATGACCTAATGTTAGGATTTGATCCTAATGCACATAATTATATAAAACAGTTCCTCAAATGTTTTTGTGGACTATTTAAGTGATTTTAATACATACATCTCTCTTGTTCCCAAACTGTATCCCACAATGTTTTAATTATAGGGTTCATCTGCTGATCGGAGTCAGTGGAGGGAACCAACCAGAACATCTGATGGCTTGTGCTCGCTTTATGAGGCAGCTTTATGTCTCTTTGAAGAGGTACGTAATAATCATGGCCTTTACATTAAAAACTAGTTTGTCTTAAAATGCTATAGCGTGTATTTGTCCCTTAAAAAGAATCCATTTAATCTTGGGACAGTTGCAAAAGAAAGTGGCATCAGTGGTTGCCTCTAGAAAGTGGAACTGATGTGTCTGGTATCAGGGATGGGAAGGAGACATACTTTTCAATATATACCTTTTTGTTTTGAACTTTGTATCATGTGCAGGTAACTAATTAAAAAATTATTATTAAAATAGATACACAAAGACATACAAACAAATGTTTGGTTTAATGAATTATTATAAAACAAATATCCTTCTAATCTGTACCCAGGTAAAGAAAGAAAACTTTACCAGCCACTCTAGGAGCCCTTTCGTGTCCTGGTCATAGCCTCTCTCCTCTTCCCCTAAGTAACCACTATCCTGACTTTTAAAGTAAGCACTTCCCTGCATTTCTTTATAGTTGTGTCACCCAAGTGTGCAGCCCTAGACACTACCTTTGTTTTGCCTGTTAAAAAAAAAAAAAAAGATAAGTCTTTTGAATTTCTTACTCTATAGGTTCCCCCTCTATTTTCTTCTTTTCCTTTAATGTATTTGTTCAGGCACCTGGGCTTTTTAGGCTGTAGAATTTCTCACAATCTAGATTTTGCTGATTGATTATTCATAATGTAGTTCTGTATATCCTGTGTATTTCCTGCAAATTGGCAGATGGATCTAAAGCCTTGATGAGTCTCAGGTTGATCCCTTTGGCAAGGCTATTCATCCTGTTGTGATCTTCTGTTAGGTTCCATCTGGTTGTTTCTCCTTTTGTGATATTAGCAGCCCTTGATGCTTAATGACTAGATCTATTGATTCATTGGTTGTTATTTGCAAAATGGTGATATTCTAGTTATATCATTCCTCTTTCATTTATTAATTGGAATATTTTTATAAAGTGATGATTCCCTTATTGACTCTTTGGTTACTCTGCTACTGCTCGTATAGGAAAGGCAGAATAAATGCTTGATTCTCCTTATCTGTTTTTTTTTTTTTAACACTAATTTTTATTTACTAGTTTTCACTTTAATGAATTGGTCTCTTGTCATCCTTCAAACTTGACCAATTGATTTCATTTGCAAAATGTCATTGTGAACTCGTAGAATTAAACCTATTCAAGTTTCAATCCATTCAGTTATCTGGAGTGAAGCTCATGTTGTTTCATCTTTGGCCAATAGTCTTTCAGGGTAATAGTCTCCTCAAGGTGGTGCCTAAGTTCTTTTGACATAGGTCTAATAATCTTTGATAGCTTCCTTGCTATCTGACACATTAAATTGTTCCAGACTCGTGTTGTACATTTCTTGCCCCACATCTGGAATCAGCTAGCTATTTCTTCAAAAAGCCCTGGTTTCTTTTAGTGGGAAATAGTATTTCAGAACCACAATCAGGGTGCTAAAATATGCTCATTGCTACTGAGTTGGTATTATCGTTTCTAGGCTGTTATAGTGGACAAAGCTAGGAAGTGTGTGTATGTGTGTATATTTAAAGCTAAAATACCTCATGAGTTGATATTGATACTTTCAAATTCAGAGCTATAAAATTTTTGCTTAACCTTTTCTATATTGCGTTTATATCTCCTTTCTTCCAAACTAAGGATGCTGATTCTAAAGGTTGCAGACAGGGATGATAGAATTAGAATATCCCATAATTACTTATTTGTTTTAACACAAAGTTGTGTTAGGACACAAGCAGCAGTCCTAAAAATAAGAGAAGTACCTAGCACTTTGTGATTACTGAAAATATTGATTTTTTACATATGCCCTCCTGTTTTTTATAATTGTATTATTTCTCCATAGTCAGAACATACATACGCTCTGCCTTTTAACCCTCACTTAGTATTAGTACTATAAGTAACTACGTATTTAATGCTCACTGCCAGTCTCTGTGTCGATGTCTCTCTGTTCTGTTTGGTTGTCTGAATCTCATGCTCTCGTAGATACCTCAATAATGTCTCATAGGAACAAGATTATCCTAGTTCTTATGTGTTAATAACTGCTGTGCTCTTTATACTTGGAAGTTAGTTTTGAGAGTATAAAATCTTTGGCTCAGGTTTTCTTTTCCTCTGCATCTTAAATATGTTCATCTATTTTCTTCTGGCGTAAACTTTTGCTGTCAAAGTCTGAAGACAATCTGATTTTCTTTTCCATATGAGTCATGTACTTGTTTTGCTGAGAAGCTCAAAGGATGTTTTTTTTAAAGAGCAGTAATTTTGCTAGAATACATCTTGATGTTATTCATTCAGGGTCGATATTCTCAGAGATGTGAGAATTTCAATATGTAGTTTCAAGTCTTTTTTATTTCAGGAAAGTTTCCCTAAATTACAGTTTCTACTATTTTTATTCCTTTTATTATTTGGTTCTCTTCTGTAGAGACCCGTATCATCTGTTTGTTGGATCTTTGCCTAACTTTAATATTTGTCACTTTTTTTTTTTTTTTTTTTTGGTGAGGAAGATCAGCCCTGAGCTAACATCCATGCCAATCCTCCTCTCTTTGCTGAGGAAGGCTGGCCCTGGGCTAACATCTGTGCCTGTCTTCCTCCACTTTATGTGGGATGCCGCCACAGCATGGCCTGACAAGTGGTGCCTTGGTGCGCACCCGGGATCCGAACCCAGGCTGCCAGCAGTGGAGCACGCGCTTAACTGCTACGCCACGGGGCGGGCCCCTTGTCACTTTTTCTTGAATACTTTTTATGTCTTTTTCATTTCTAAAAATTTCTTTTTATCTTTTGTTACTCTTAAGGTATTAACTGCTGTGTTTATTTACTCTTGGATTCCTTCTAGTTTAGTCTTCATTTCTGAAATGATTTTTTAATTTTATTTCTAATTCTTTCTTGAGTTCTGTCACCTCATTTTTGAGTGTTTCTAATTCAGATTTATGTTGATCTTTCATGTCTTTTTTCATTTTCTTAATCCCTTTAGCTTGCTTTGAAATGGTTTACAGTTTAATCTGTTTTGTGGGCAGTTCCCTTCTGGCATGCTTTTATTGTAGGGGTGTTATTCTGCCTCTTTTCCCTTGTTTTCTAATAATAAATTAATATGGAATTTGACCTTGATACTTTTCTGCTGCTTATTTTTATGCAAAATTTGTTTTTGGAGCTTTTAAAATGGGATAGGATTGAAGATAGCTTTTCTAACTGCCTAGACTCCTTCCCTCTATTATTTTTGTGTAATGTTAAAAAAATATGGTGGTTTCCCAACATGTTCCCCTCCCCAACTTTTATCTTGATCTTCTCTGTCTTTCTTGTCTGTTGTCCCAATCCTGCTTAATTTTTATTCCACTTCCAGTAGTTTCTCCTCAGTGTAGGGATTCTATCCTGGAAGAGAGTCTTGCCTTGTCAATTTGAAGAATTTACAAGAGTTGGATTGCTCTAGCTTCTTGCAAACTTCGCATCATGAACCCCGTGTACTTACCTGCCATCAGAGAGGGCAATTTCTTCCCAGTTGCAACTGCTGTTCTTAGATTGCCTCATTGTTCGTTCCAGTGAGTACCTGATTGGCTGTTTTGGGTTTTTCCTGTTCTGAGGTCTGTCAGACACTCTATTGCTTCCTCCTGCACAGATGTCACTGCAATGCAGATCTTGTGTTTAGTGGTGGTTTGTTCGTACCTGCTTATATTTTGGAGTTATTGGAGCTAGCTACCTTGGTCACTTAGTTTTGTTGTGAATGTTAAACGTGGGTTTGGAGTTTTGCCTTCTACTTGCTCTCTGTAGTGATTCAGAGTGTTTAAAGAACTATGTTGCTGCTGCTATTGTTGTCTTCCCAGAATCCCACCCACCCCCCAGTTGTTTTTAAAAAACACATTTCTAAGCCCTGTGAGTAGATTTTTTTTTTCCCTGCCTCTTTTTTTTTTTTTTTTTTTGCAGGGCAGGAGTGGGAGGAGGACTATGATTTTTCTTATAAGCCTTATTATAGTAATAGATCTTTAGATTAAAAAATTCTAACCCTCTTGGCCCCACCATCCTCCTTTTGTCTCCAGCAAAATTTCCAGATCTTTTGTTAGGGATTGGCAGCCTTCACTTATGCATATTTTGTATGTCCTCATGTTCACTGGAAAATATTTATCTAACACACATACTCGATTGTTTTGGATACTATTTAAAAATTCTGACTAAAATTACTCTATCCCCTCCCACTTAATGGGCTGGTATTCCAAGGTATTGACTTCTGAAGGTTCTTCTCTTATTGTTTTGCTTGATTCAACAAAAAAACTAAAAGGCGGACAACAAACTGACAACAGTCATAATCAGAGTTAATATCTTTATTGTATGGAGTTCATACAAGTCAGCAAAAAAATCCATTGAGCCCTAATAAATGGGCAGAAGTTAATGGTAAACAAATAAATGGAAAAATTTTAGTTCTGTTGGTAATAAGGAAATATAAAGTTAAAATAGTGCATCCTCTTTTTCCCCACTTAAGTTTACAAAATAATTAAACGTGTACTACGTATTGTTTGTATGGATGTACTGAGACTGGTACTCTCATAACAGGGATGGCTACCCTGGGTCCTGAGCTTTTTGTGGGCCTGGGGAGTGGGAGAAAGCCTGGATTTTTAAAAAGCATTATGAATGGCAACAGACTTTACCATATATTCCACACAAATGGTAAATAGGCCATGATTTTTACTTTATACATATATATATATATGTATATATATACATATATACATATATATACATATATACATATATATATACATATATATATGTATATGACTGAGTGTTGAATTGCTCGGGATCTTTACTGTTTTTAGGACAACCCTCCTTTTGTACGTTGCTGGTGATATAATAATATTGTAGCACCGTTTTGGAAAGCAATTTGGTATAGTATGTTTCAAGAATCATAAGATTGTTGTCATTTTTTTGGGTATAGTAGTCCTATTTCTATAGTTCTCTACTAAGTAATAAAAAATGTAGTAACTATGTTCTTAAAAATGGCTTATATAACAAATAAGTAGAAAGAATCTAGATGTCCTGTTAAAGGAAAGTGGTTAAATAAATTGTGATTTTTACATTAGGTGCAATATTATTGGTTCAGTTGTGAAGATTAGGTAGACATATGAAAAATTTTTCATGACTCTTCTGTATCATCACTTTTATATATCCACTGTGATAACTATGTTAAATAACATGTATATGCGAAATTCTGGGAGGACATATATGAAAAAGATAACATTTATTGTATTAAGGTGATGGGATTATCAATGGTGTTTTTTTCTATTTTGTTTTTCTATAATGCTGTTGTATGCAATAATAAAATTTTTAGTTAAAAAAGGCTTGTGTGTTGCCCCTCCCCATTTTTGCCACCTTTATTAGTATCTTTTACTGGTTTATTCTGCAGGAGTAAATGGTCTAGCTATGTGTGTTTAAGATTGATTGTGTTGTTCTTGGGTCATTTGAACAGTTGAGTGTTTTAGAAGAAGGAAAGTCAGTAGTAATTTCAGAGAATATTTATAAAAATATCTACACTAAAAAATGTATTGACTATCTATTGCATGTTTTAAATTTTTAATAGGTTTGCAGAATGGCTTCTGATTACTCAAGAACATGTGCTAGCCCAGATAGCATTCAGACTGGAGATGCTCCCATTGTCTCGGAAACCTGTGAGGTTTATGTTTGGGGAAGCAACAGCAGCCATCAGTTGGTAGAAGGCACACAGGAGAAAATATTACAGCCCAAGCTGGCTCCTAGTTTCTCTGATGCTCAGACAGTGAGTTCTCTGCATACCTTACAAATTGGTAGATGGCAGGGTTTGCTTTAAATAATGTTGAGTAGTTTTTAAATGAGTGAAGATTCTTGCTTGTTTCTTATCTGTGCTGTTTCTGTACCATACTGTGTCAGGTTTTTTTCCTTTTAATAGAAAAAAAAATTTGAGTGCCCTATTTCCTTAACAATGTTTCCAAGTTTCAAAATTAAATTGGGATCTGGATTTTTAAAAAGAAATGTGAATGACAACAGACTTACCATTATATTCAACACAAATGGTAAATAAGACTAAATAAAAACTGGAATTTTCCCTTTGCTGGATTGACACTTCATTTTCTTATGATGATCAGTTTTTTACGTTTGTAGCTACCTTTTGACCAGCTAGAACTTTCTATTTTATTATTTTCATTAAAACACATTTTTTCAAATAAATTTAGAATATATTTTATATGGTTCTTGCCATAATGGACTCTAAGGAATTTATAGGAAAATTTTATTTTTGCCCTTCATCAATTACAAGAGGAGGCTAAAACATTTTACTTTGTTGTTTTATTGAACCATGACCGGGTAGATAACCTGAAAAGATAAAATATACATTAATTTGAGCTCAACAGTGAAGTCAACATGAAAAGGCCATTAATAGTTTTCTTAATTTTCTGTTTACTCTTTAATCTCTATGGAGACTCATGCCATATTCTGCTTTAAAAGACTTCCTTTGAGCCTTTTTGATAAAACCAGCCTTAAGTATTATACTCTGATTCTCACAGAAGCATTTTACATTTATGATGCTGTTTTTTTGCTTATAGATTGAAGCTGGGCAGTACTGCACTTTTGTCATTTCTACGGATGGCTCTGTCAGAGCTTGTGGGAAAGGCAGCTATGGGCGACTGGGCCTTGGAGATTCCAATAATCAGTCCACTTTAAAGAAGTTAACATTTGAGCCTCACAGGTCCATTAAAAAGGTTTCATCTTCTAAAGGATCTGATGGTCATACTTTAGCTTTTACAACAGAAGGAGAAGTCTTCAGTTGGGGAGATGGTGATTATGGGAAACTGGGACATGGAAATAGTTCAACACAGAAATATCCCAAACTCATTCAGGGCCCTCTGCAGGGGAAGGTACGTACTTTCTTTTTGGGTTTAAAAATAATTAGATGCACTGGTGTTATAACTGACGATATCTTTCAGATTTTGATGTATTCTTTCTGATGTTGCCCCCCTCCAACCCTTTGGCTTATCTTTTATATATCTGTTTTATGGTTTACAAAACACTTTCTCATACATTATTTAATTTTAATTCTTAAAACAGCCTTATTAAGGTGGTTATTATTCTCATTTCACAGATAAGGAAACTGAGAATCAACTGTTCAACAAATATTTACTTAACACCTTCCAAGTGCCAGGCAGTGCTTTAGGCGTTAGACATATAGCAGTGAACAAAACAGACAAAATCTTTACTCTCATAGAGCTTTAATCTGTAGGATAGAGATAATAAATAAGTAAACAAACACATAAAATAATTTCAAATAATAGTAAAGAAAAAAATTGAGTAATGTGATAGATACTAACTTGGGCGGGATGTGATATTAGATAATGAGGTCAGAGGGTTCTCTTAGAGGAGGTGGCATTTTATCAGAAATCTAAATGAGGCATTTAGAGTGGTTAAGTAACCTGCCCAAGGTCACACACAAATAATTGACACCATTAGAAGCTGAATCTAGATCTCCTCTTCTTATTTCTATTTTACCTTTCTTTAAAGAGGTGAAGGTATTTTCCTAAACTTATAATTATATGCAATTATATACAGGTTCTTCCATTATAAGATTGCATTCTTTCCATGAAAGTTTTCTTATATAAAAATCTTTTAAAGTTTAAATTTTAATTTTACACCAGAATTACAGGTGGGACACTTTTCTTTTTTTTTTGTGAGGAAGATCAGCCCTGAGCTAACATCCATGCCAATCCTCCTCTTTTTGCTGAGGAAAACTGGCCCTGGGCTAACATCTGTGCCCATCTTCCTCCACTTTATATGGGACGCCACCACAGCCTGGCTTGAGAACCGGTGCATCGGTGGGCGCCTGGGATCCGAACCCGGGCCGCCAGCAGCGGAGTGCGTACACTTAACCGCTATGCCACGGGGCTGGCCCCGGGACATTTTTCCTTAATGGGAATTTGTCTGACAAAGTTGGCTATCAAACGAATTTTGCTTTATTGTAACTATCAGTATTTTAACTTAGACATCAACCCCAAAGCAGTGAGCCTTGGAACATTCCACTTGACAACATCAGGGGACACTTGATAAGATGTTGAATATGGGGCTCTGAGAAACTTCAGATAAATACTGTTTAAAGTTGTATTGTCCTGGTCTTTCTAGCACCTTCTTTCTTCCTTAATTCTAATTCTTTTGAATTTTCATTACTTATATTCCTTGTAATATTCCATTTTATAATGGAAACGTTGCCAATTAAAAATAACTTAGTATGAATGTCATGAAGGAAAAATGTCCTGTAAAGTAACTTAGTAATTTACAGATAAAAATTTCAGAAGTTCTTAGCGTATTATCTAGAATGTATTAGGTGCTCAGTATTTTTAATTGAATCTAAATTTTGAATTTTCTAAAGTGAGTTCTAATTTTTGGAGAGTAAAAAGATGTGGAGTTATTAGTCTAGATTTTTTTTTTTTTTGAGGAAGATTGGCCCAGAGCTAACATCTGTTGCCAATCTTCCTCTTTTTTTCTCCCCAAAGCCCCAAAGTACATAGTTGTGTATCCTAGTTGTAGGTCCTTCTAGTTCTTCTATGTGGGATGCCGCTTCAGCATGGCTTGATGAGCAGTGAATAGTTCTGCATCCAGGATCCGAACCCGTAAACCCTGGGTCTCCAAAGCGGAATGCGGGAACTTAATCACTGTGCCACCGGGCTGGCCCCAATGTAGATATTTTTTCTGTCTGTCTTTTCTCAGTAGTCAGTGGTTTTGATCAGTGTTACAAGGTATGAGTGATCCCCAAATTATGTTGCTATATATACCCTTATTCCTTGGATTCTACTCATCAATTGTACAGCTACTTGAGAGTAAAGAGATACTGTCAGGTGTTTGATTAATATAAGCTTATATAAACTGCTTAGATATATCTGCATTGGTAATAGTTAATGTGTTTTTGAGAGTTATCCCTATTATGTAATGAATTTTCTTGACTAGCCAGGATTGGAGGTTTTATATTAACATTATATTTAAAAATTTTTCATTGTTCCGTGAGTGTTCAGCCCCCTCCTCCTCTTTGAGTAAAGACTTGATTGGTGATATAATATTCTTGCAAGTGATTAGATTGATGTAATTGGGGGCCCCTGCTAGTCTTTACAGTGCTTTTGTGTGAATTAAGAAAAGCTGTCTTCTTCTCTGGATGGAAGCCAGGGTTCATGGCTTGGCAAACAGAGTGTAGGCTATATTTCAGCACCCTTTAGCCAGGGACCCTTGTCCTGGGCACAACCTCCACAGTTCCTGGATACATTATGAATATTAGTATCTCTGAAGTCTCTGTGTATAGGATCAAATATGTACTATATGATTTAGCATCTTTGTGGTCATCAAATTTACTTTGTGTGCAATGCAGGTAGTTGTTTGTGTGTCAGCTGGATACAGACATAGTGCTGCTGTCACAGAGGATGGTGAATTATACACGTGGGGCGAAGGAGACTTTGGAAGATTAGGTAAGATTTTTTAAAAATTGAAGTTATTTTCACAGAAAAATAGAAATGATGGTTACTGAGAAGCAGTGAGAGTAGATTTAATAGGCCACAGGCTATCACATCTTTTGTTAGTTTTAAGCTCAGAAGAAGACAATTTTATATAGAGAATACCTAGATTCTGGTGCTGAAATTTAAGATGTAATTAAATCTAGCAAGTATTTACTGAGTGCCTGCTATGAGCAGGCACTGTAGGATTTCGGGGATAAGAAAGATACCATCGTGATCTGGAAGTGTGTAATTTAGTGGGTAGTGAAAACAAATCAACGTGAGCATAATACTAGACAGCATTAGATAAGTACTGTGAGAGGAGCATAAATAGAATGTTTTAATGATTCATTGAAGGAACTGGATGCCTCAGTTGGGGAGCAGCCTAGAAGACTGAATGAGAAGATATAGGAAATGATTCTGGTTTTCATATTTAATTGCACTTGAAAAATAACTCGGTTCTATTATTAACTTGTAATGTTTATTCCACCTGTGAAGGAATGGCCTAAAGAAAAAGAATTAACATTATTTCTTTGTTGTTGTTTGTGTTTTATTCAAGGTCATGGTGACAGTAATAGCCGTAACATTCCAACTTTAGTAAAAGACATTAGCAATGTAGGAGAGGTTTCTTGTGGCAGTTCACATACTATTGCTTTATCTAAAGATGGGAGAACTGTATGGTCTTTTGGAGGAGGAGACAATGGTATGTAAAAAATTATTTATTGATAGCTTTGGCCTTTTTTTCTTGTTTTTAATGTTTTATTTTTTATTTATATAGCACATTGCCTATTGTAGAAAAACTCAAATAGAGATGAGCAGAAATTTAAAAAATTAAAATGATCTCTTCCTACAAACGTTGCTGTAACCATTGTTAAAACTTCAGTAAATAGACATCTAAATAAATATGCATTTATGCAAATATATGCATATATTTCTACATAGGTTTTTTTTGAGAAACAAAGCAGACCTATTATGTATCATAGATTTTGTTTTATAACTTGCTGGTTTTTATCTAATAGTATTTTATAAATATCTTTCTATGTCAACAAACATGGCTCTACATTTTTGTTTTAAATGGTTCGAAGTATTCTTTCATGTGATTGTAGCACAACTTATAAAACCATTTTATTATTGTTGAACATCTCTATGGTTTCCAGTTTTTTTCAGTATTAAAAACAATACAATGAATGGCTAAATCTTTGTCCACTTTACTTAGTCATTCCTACCAGCAATGTGAGAATACTCACTTCTCCATATCCCTCAACAACACTGAGAATTAAAATTAAGATAATTTTTAAAATAATTTCAGTAGTGAAAATGGTATCATTTAATTTGTATTTCCTTGATTCTTAGTGAGTTTGAATTTATATGTTATTGGCCCTTTGTTTTTCTTCTTTAGTGATTTGCCAAGTTTTGTATTTCATGAACTATTGAATCTTTTCAAAAATTAAAAACAATTAAATACTTACACACTCTTATATAGGACCTCTTTATTATATCAGATAATTAAACTCACATTTAAAGTTCGAAATATGAGCATTAAAGGGGAGAAAGACAGGAAAATAATTTTTCATATCTCAAAGTGATTTTAATTGCTTGAAATTAAGATTCAGAAGGCTATTATTGGTTGTTGTTTCTTGTAACAACAATATTCATTTGTTACATCCTCTGCTGTCAGAAACTGTCAAGTTAGAGATGGAAAGATTAGTAATATTTTTCAACTTAAATACTTAGGAAAAAAATAGAAGTTTGTTAAAATAAGTAAATTGTTTAACTTGAATGTGTTTGTTTTTATAGGCAAACTTGGCCATGGTGATACTAACAGAGTATATAAACCTAAAGTTATTGAAGCTTTGCAAGGAATGTTCATTCGCAAAGTTTGTGCTGGGAGCCAATCTTCACTTGCTTTGACATCAACAGGGCAGGTAGGACTAAGGGATGAGCATAAAAAGCTTAGAGTATTTCAGAGGACCAGGTGACTAAAAAGTAATAATTGTATTTAAATTTTGAAGTTAAAAATACGTTTTAAAGCCCATCTACTAAAATGAAATATTTTCTCCTATTTGAAGAAGTAGAATATCTGAGAAGGAACCAGGTTTTCTGACCTGGCCTTTGCGACCCAGATAAACCTGCTCTTAGCCTCCTGTTTTTTGTCTTAAGATGCTTTAATAAAACTTTTTAGCACTCAGCACCCCTTACTTAAACCTTTTCCTAAAAGCCATGGATAGTGGGGGAAAGAATAGATTTTGCTGAAACCAGTGATATGAACTAAGAAGACTAGAAGGTGATTAAAGAGATGGTAAGGAGAACATTTCCGTATGGAAAATGATCGGAGAGGATTAGATGTTTCTGAGAAAGAGTAGTCAAGTTTAGGATAGTCAGAACTTTACAATCCCTTTATGAACTTTTGAACTTCTACATGCATATTTTAACTTCCCTCTGTTTGTTGTGATGGAAAGGGTCCAGGTATGGTGATAGACTGACAATAATTTCCCCCTTACATCCATCAGTGATGACAGTGAAAAAGTGAGCTGACCACTCACTGTCTCACTTATTGAAATCCATTATGTGCCAGGCAGTGGTATAAAAATGTTTTATGACTAATTTACAAGGCGGATGAGCAGCAAAGCTGAAATTAGCATATAATTTAATTACTTTTTGAGAGACTGGAATGCCTTGTGTCCTAAAAAAAATCTAAATCTATTCATTGCCTTGTATTTCATTACATTAGTCATTTGTTACAATGCTGCTTGCTGCCTTAAAACTTACAGCTTTTCTTTTACGTCTTTCTCCCTATGGGTTTTGTGGTGGGAATCCATGAATTGAAGCCAGATGATGCTCACTTACTTGATGTATAGCCAAGGCAGATCACACACCTCCCTTGAGTATCATGTGCTTCTTTTTTATGAGAGGGGTAATAATTTCTGCTTTGCTTCAAATGATCATGTAAGATAATTATTTGAATTGAAAGTTTCTATAAATTATCAAGTACTATTCAACTATTAGTTGCTAATAATAATAAAGTCATTACATTGAATTCCAAAGGAACTTGTCAATTATTTGCTATATAGAATAGTTGTATCATGAGTATACTGAGTTATGTGAAATCAAATATATATATAATTAGAAAAAAATAAAATGAGAGAGAGAGAAGTACTTTTAAATGGTAAGGATAGTTCTGTTGACCATTATACTTGCTGAGCATAAAATGAAGAAAAACATCTGCTTTTCCTTCAGTCCATCTCAGTTTCCTTAGGCCTCTTCAGTGCTAACTTCCTGCCACGTTAAGTGTGATTCTTATGTTTAAAAATCCAATATGTATTTTTTTATACAACAGGGTCCCTAAATGGAAGCCAAGTATTTCTTCATCTGGTATTAAACCAAAGGAACACTGCAAGAGCAGACTCTAGCTATATGGGTCTTATTTAGTGGTAGTGCTGTATTGTACTTGCTAAGTGACATAAGAGATTTTCAGTGACTTAGACTATATATTTTTTCATCTTACTTGTCTTTAGTTCCTAACATATACCTTTACTGTACTGGAATTTTCTGTGTTCTATGCTTGTCTTAAGTAAGTTCTCTTGCAACTGGTACAAGTGTTTGCTTTTTATTTTTTGTTGAAGAAGTTTAACCTCTCAGTAGTCTTTCCTGAAATAATTGCAAGACAAAATTCCCAAATTTCATGACATAAGGATAAGAGTCTATATGATATTACCAAAACCCACTGAAGGGAAAAAAGTCATTCAGTTTGCTTGTTGTTTTGATTTTGGGTTGCCAGATTGGCATTCATTCATCTTTTATCTTCCTCTTCTTCACCTCACCTTTCCCCCAAGCATCTTAAATCAAGTCAGTGGTGTGTTTTAGTATTTATTAATTGGTCAAAAATAAAGATGTTCAAAGAGAACTGTCTTGACTACTGCTCCTGAAGGCCCTCTTTATAAATGATAATTAAAATTGCTATAACTGTGAGGAGACGTAGTTTTTAGTTAAATCATAAACATCAGTTTTGTGGTTTATATAATTTTATATTATCACACCTTAGTCTAATCAACCAAGAAATAGTTGTTGAGACCTGCAGAGTGAGAAACATGGAAAGGAGAAGTTTTAAGATAGCAACAGTATCTCCAAGCTGCTAAGTTTGGGCAAATAATAACTTAATACAGGCCAGTTAGTAGCTTTGGCAGAATCTCTCAGAAGATCCTTCCATTTCTTTCTGTGACCAGTTATTTTTCTATTCAGCTAGCTGCTTGTCTGCCTGTACAATAAATGTTTAAAAACGGCAAAATAAGTCACTCTGAAAATCTTTAAAATAATCAAAATGGTAAATATTTTTAACAAAAGAAAGTTATTATTTAGTATTAAGCCACACTCTTGTTTAATAGATGATATTTATTTCTAAACAACTTAATTCATGAAACTAATATCTCAGGATACTATGTGTAGTGTATTTCTGTTTGTTTCAGGTCTATGCTTGGGGCTGTGGAGCTTGTCTAGGTTGTGGTTCTTCAGAAGCTACTGCTTTGAGACCCAAGCTTATTGAAGAACTGGCTGCCACAAGAATAGTTGATATTTCTATTGGAGACAGTCATTGTTTGGCCCTTTCTCATGGTAAGGTTATTTGTTTTTAAAGAAATAACTATTAACTGTTGTCATGCATCACTTAACGATGGGGATGCATTTGAGAAATGTGTCATTAGGTAGTTTCATCATTGTGTGAATGTCGCAGTGTATTTACACCAGCCTAGATGGTATAGCTTACTACACACCTAGGCTATATGGTATTAATCTTAAGGGACTGCCATTGCATATGCGGTCGGTCATTGACTGAAATATTATGTGGCACATGACTGTATTACCTTCCATAAATATATTACATTTAAATTTGGCTTTTCTTTTGTTCTTTATGTTTTGTTTTTAGATAATGAAGTTTATGCTTGGGGCAATAACTCAATGGGGCAGTGTGGCCAAGGAAATTCCACAGGTCCTATTACTAAACCAAAGAAAGTGAGTGGCTTAGATGGCATAGCTATTCAGCAGATCTCAGCTGGAACATCACATAGTCTGGCATGGACCGCTCTTCCTAGGGACAGGTAAGAGTGCCCACGTTTAAAAATTCTTGTGTTTTAGTAACAACAGAAACACCAGTAAAAACAGAAATAACTGTACTTTGTTCATAAAATTCCCTTCTGGATACTTCTAGTGTTGATTTTTTACTATCATAGAAGTGACATCTAGATTTCTTTCCTTTTGAATGTTGAGGTTAGAAATGTTTCATAAGCAAGAAGTTATACCTTGTATTAAGATATTTTCTTTTTCTCTTATTTTTTTGTGTATTTATTATAGGTTTCTTGTTTGTGATTACCATGGGGTTCATATATAGTAACCTAGGTATATAGCAGTCTATATTAAGTTGTCTGGAAGCTCTACTCTTTAACTCCCCTCCTCCCACATTTTATGTTTTTGATATATCTCACCTCTTTTTTTGTGCATTTGTATCCATTACCCTCTTATCATGGAAATAGATAATTTTTCTTATTTGTGGTCTTCTCTTTTCCCCTTAAATAAGTCCCTTCAGCATTTCTTGTAGTACTGGTTTCTTGGTGACAAACTCCTTTAATTTTTGCTTGTCTGGGAAACTTTTTATCTCTCCTTCCATTTTGAATGATAACCTTGCTGGGTAGAGTATTTGCTGTAGGTTTTTTTTCCTTTAGCACTTTAAATATATCGTGCCACTCTTCTAGCCTGTGATTTCTGCTGAGAAGTCAGCTGATAGCCTTATGGGGTTTCGTTTGTATGTAACTTGCCTTTCTATTGCGGCTTTTAGGATTCTCTCTCTCTTTTTTTTTTTTTAATTTATTTTTTATTTATTTATTTGTTTATTTTTTGTGTGTGAGGAAGATCAGCCCTGAGCTAACATCCATGCTAATCCTCCTCTTTTTGCTGAGGAAGACTGGCTCTGAGCTAACATCTATTGCCAATCCTCCTCCCTTTTTTTTCCCCAAAGCCCCAGTAGATAGTTGTATGTCATAGTTGCACATCCTTCTAATTGCTGTATGTGGGATGCGGCCTCAGCATGGCCGGAGAAGCGGTGCGTCGGTGCGCGCCCGGGATCCAAACCCGGGCCGCCAGTAGCGGAGCACGTGCACTTAACCGCTAAGCCATGGGGCCGGCCCAGGATTCTCTCTTTATCTTTAATTCTGGACATTTTAATTATGATGTGTCTTGGTGTGGGCCTCTTTGGGTTTATCTTGTTTGGTGCTCTCTGTGCTTCCTGTACCTGGATGTCTGTTTCCTTCCTTAGGTTAGGGAAGTTTTCATCTATTATTTCTTCAAACAGATTCTCTGCCCCTTTGTCTCGCTCTTCTCCTTCCGGGACACCTATAACATGGATGTTAGTGTGCTTGATGTTGTCCCAGAGGTCCCTTAGACTGTCCTCACTCTTTTTAATTCTTTTTTCTTTTGTCTGTTCAGCTTGGGTGATTTCTTCTAGTCTTTCGTCCAGCTCAGAGATCCGTTCTTCTGTATCCTCTACTTTGCTTTTGAGTCCCTCTAGTGAATTTTTCATTTCCAGTATTGTATTCTTCATTTCTGATTGGTTCTTTTTTATATCTTCCATTTCTTTGTTGACATTCTCACTGAGTTCATCCATTCTTCTCCCAAGATCAGTGAGCATCCTTAACACTCTTTGTTTGAACTCTCTGTCAGGTAGGTTGCTCATTTCTGTTTCGCTTAGTTCCTTTTCTGGGGTTTTGTCCTGTTCCCTTACTTGCTACGTATTTCTTTACCTCTTCATTTTGCCTCTTTCCCTGTGCTTGTGTCTATGTATTAGGTAGGTCAGCTACGTCTTCTGCTCTTGGGGAGGTGACCTTATATAAGTGATGCCTTAGGAGGCCTGGCAGTGTGCTTCCCTCTCCTCTCCAGTTGCAGATGTTCCAGGAGTGACCCCTGTGTGGGCTGCGTGTGTCCTTCTGTTGTGGTGGGGTTGTTCTTCCCGTATGTGCCCAGGGAGGCTGAGCTGTGCCCCTGGCCAGCTGTTGTAATGCTCAGCTGCATGTAGTTGTTGTGGGCCCTTCAGTCTCTTTATCGGGTGTGGGGAGCCCCAGCACAGTTGGCTGCAAGGTCTAATAGCACATTCCTGTTGCTGTATTTCTATTAAGTGAGTAGACCCCCAGCGTGACAGGTTGTTAGGCTCAGGGGCTTACAATTGCTATAAGCCTCTAGCCTTTAGGTCCCTTGTCAGCTCTCTGAGGATTGCAGCCTGGTGGGGCTGGCCTCAGGCATGGGAGCACCCAGTTGTTTCAAGCTTTGGAAGGTGGAGTCAACCTCCTATGTGGCTCTTTGAGAAGCACAAGTCTTCTGCAGCTGACAAGCCCCACCACCCACAGGTCCACACACCCAGTCAACACAGTCCTGCCCCGTGCGTGTGCCCCGACCTCCTGAAGTGCACCCAGTCTCTCCAAGGCGGGAGCTCCACACTCTCCACCACTGCCCCACACTCTCCACCCACTCATTGCCCACACCCGCCATACAGAGGTGGACCCTGTTGCCAGGCTGTGGAGAATCCAGACAGCTCCCTTAGCAGGACCATAAATTGCCCGAGGCCTTGTTGTTGGGTGGGCTGCCTGCCCTGGCTGAGCTGGATTAAATCCGTACTCTAGTGGGTGGGGCAGACCCTGGGCTTGCAGGCCCCAGGAAGAACTCCAATGGCATCTGCCAACATCTGTATAGCACGCCCACACCAAGTCACAACAATGGCCACCACCAATGTCCTAGTCCCTGGAGAGGTCTCACCTCTCACTGAGATACACTCAGAGCCTATCAGGTGAGTCTGTTTTCCCCAAAGGACTTTTCTTTCTGCTGATTTTAGGTTGCTTTCTGAAACGGGTGTGTTTGTGCGTGGGCCCATTAAGAGCCGGTTTTAATTTCTTTGTGCACCAGCTCTTCTGGGGGTACTCCCCAATGTTTTTGGAGCAGCAAAGTCAGGTATTATGCCACTTGTCTCGATTGTGCTGGGTCCAAAAAATGCCTATAGTGGGCATGGTCCCCAGCTCAGGGCCCCACTCCTCCAGGGAGGGCTGCATACCTTTGGGTTGCTCCCATGCGGCCGTGAAGCACTGTGGCTTGTGAAGGTGGCATTTTTTCTCTTCAGAAGGGAATTTCTGTCTCTTCCACCTCAGTTAGGATTGTCGTTTGTTGCAGGGGGTTCCTGTTATCCAGTTTTCAGTTCTCTCATGGGTAATTTTTCCAAGAGTAGTTGTAAATTGGCTGTGTCCATGGGAGGAGGTGAGTTCAGAGTCTGCCTATGCCTCCATCTTGACTTCTCTCAAGATATTTTCTTAATGTAGGTGTCTTCTAAACATTTTGAATTCCTTCTCTGTCTCCAGGTACTGATTTTAAAAATTGACTATCTGCATATCAAGAGGAAGTTAAAATAATCAAAATCAGAACTAGGCTTTATTGATTTAAACAGTTGACTAGCCTCAGTGCCCTTTATCTGGTTGGTTTTTTGAAAAAAAGCAGTGGTCATACTTTAAAATGAAGAAAGTTAATTTTTGCAGCAATTTGGCTTTTTCCTAAAGTAATAACCATTTCTTTTCAGATAATCAGGTAGGCGATTTTTAGCCAATATTAGGAGATTGAATTTTAAGGAATTTTGGGATTGTTTCAGATATTTTCAGATAGATATGCGCTAATTTAGAACTTAGAATGTGTTTTATTTGCATTCTAGACCTTGATTCAGGTGAGGTTTATTATGACATTCTAACCAATTAAAAACATTTATAGATAATTACCCTTTAAAACAAAAGCCAAAAATATAATAAATTGAATATAAATAATTTGCTATTAGTATTAAATCTGTAATTTCCCACTTTATATGTAGATAGATAGTTCCCCAGATCTTGAAAATCTTCACAGGAGTTTTCAGGAGTTTTCCTTTTAATAGATTTCAGTATATCACTCTGTAGAGTCAGACTGTTTTTCTTAATTTGAAATATAGACCCTTAGAACCAGAAGGAGCTATAGCAGATCTTGTGGCTCAGCCCTCTGCCTTCAGGTGAGTGAATATCCAAACCTTCCAAAACAGGTGGTAGTTATAAATTTTCTTCTTGAATAACTCTAGGGATGGCAAATGCTTGGTTTTCCTCAGTTGCTAAAATGAAGGGTTTTATCACCTTCATAGTCAAGAAGGTCAGTGTATCTTGTTGAAATCTTTCAGCTTTAGTAGTGGATTAATTTTTGTTTTTGATCATGTATAAAAATTTCATGTTAAGGCTGTATCATGATTGTCTGATGCTTTTTTCTAGACAAGTTGTTGCATGGCACAGACCTTATTGTGTAGATCTTGAAGAGAGTACCTTCTCACACCTGCGTTCTTTTCTTGAGAGATACTGTGATAAAATAAACAGTGAGATTCCCCCACTCCCTTTCCCTTCATCAAGGTATGTTATATATATGTCTATTTGTGTGTGTGCGTGTGTGCACGTCTATTAATTTCTCGTTTTGAGTTTTACCTTATGATTCTTTCATATACATTTTTCCCATCAATTATATGAAACTTCTTGATAATCTAAAAAAGAGCTAAACTTAGCTACTTATTAAAAATAACCTTTAGGAAAAGTTATCCCTAATTTCACGAGTCATATTTTATTTATTTATTCATTTTTTGGTGAGGAAGATTCTGAGCTAAGATCTGTTGCTAATCTTCCTCTATTTTGTATGTGAGTCACCACCACAGTTTGGTTTGACAAGTGGTGTAGGTCTGTGCCTGGGATCTGAACCCGTGAACCCGGGCTGCTGAAGTGCACCTCGCTGGACTTAACCACTACACCATGGGGCTGGCCCCTCGAATCATGTCTTAAAATTTACTATTGGTCATAATGTGACAAAAGTTTTAAAGAGAAAAAATGTTATCAAAACTGCATATCAGATGCTGTTTTATGTTCCAGAAGTTCACAGCAGTTTATTTGGTTTCAGGGAACACCACAATTTCCTTAAGCTGTGCCTGAAGCTGCTTTCAAATCACCTTGCTCTTGCACTTGCGGGAGGCGTAGCTACCAGCATTCTTGGGAGACAGGCAGGTCCACTTCGAAATTTGCTCTTCAGGTTGATGGACTCAACGGTCCCAGATGAAATCCAAGAGGTAAGAGTATAGGACTCATGAATCTGTATCTCAAGCCACATCTTTCCCTGAGGCTGTAGCTCGTAAATTCAACTGTGTATTGGAAAACTTCAATTGGATGTTCTTTCCCTCCCTCCTATTTTCCTGGTGGGAGTAAATGTTTTTAGTTAACTCATCCTTTAAGACAAAGGTCAGATGTCATCTCTGAGAAACCTTTCACTCCCTGTTCTCCTGCTAGGTAAGGTTTCTCTTGTATATGTTCTCATCGTATCACATTGTATTGTAGTTGTCTATTTACAAACATGTCTGTCTTTTCCACCAGAAGATGAATTTCTGAGAACAGGGAGCCAGTTTTATTTTTTGTTATGGTAAAATACATGTAACATAAAATTTACCATCCTAACCATTTTTGAGTGTACAGTTCAGTGGTATTAAATACATTCATAATGTTGTACAACCATCACCAGCATCCATCTCCATAACTTTTCATCTTATAAAATTGAAAATCTATTCCCATTAAACAAAAACTCCTCATTCTCCCCTCCCTCCAGCCCCTGGCAACCACCATTCTGCTTTCTGTCTTTATAATTTTGACACTCTGCATCATGTAAGTGGAATCATACACTGTTTGTCTTTTTATGACTGGCTTATTTTACTCAGCATAATGTGATCAAGGTTCACCCATGTTGTAGCATATCAGAATTTCCTTCCTTTTTAAGACTGAATAATCTTCTGTTGTATGTATATACCACATTTTGCTCATCCACTCATCCATCATCTCTATGACCTTGGATTAGGCAACGGTTTCTTAGATATGACACCCAAAGCACAAAAAAACAAAGAAAAAAGAGATAAATTGAACTTCATCAAAATTAAAAACATTTACGCTTCAAAGGACATTATTAAGAAAATGAAAATTCAACTCATAGAATGGGAAGAATATTTGTAAACCATTTATATAATAATCTGGTTTCCAGAATACATAAAGGATTCTTACAACTCAACAATAAAAAAGACAAATAACCCAATTTAAAAAATGAGCAAGGGCCAGCCCCGTGGCTTAGCGGTTAAGTGCGCGTGCTCCACTGCTGGCGGCCTGGGTTCGGATCCCAGGCGCGCACCGACGCACTGCTTCTCCCCATGCTGAGACCGTGTCCCACGTACAACAACTAGAAGGATGTGCAGCTATGACATACAACTATCTACTGGGGCTTTGGGGGAAAAAAAAAATAAATAAAATTATGAAAAAAAAAATGAGCAAAAAGATCACTGGACATGTCTCCAAAGAAGATATACATATGGCCAATAAGCATGTGAAAAAATGCTCAACATCATTAGGGAAATGCAAATCCAAACCACAGTTAAATACTGCTTACCCACTAAAGGGCTGTAATCAAAAAGACTGACAATAGCAAGTGTTGGTGAGGAGGTAGAGAAATTGGAACCCTCATACATTGCTGGTGGGAATGTAAAATGATGCGGCTGCTATGGCAAAAAAGATAATTCCTTAAACATAGAGTTACCATATAATGCAGCAATTCCATACCTAGGTCTATACCCAAGAGAATTGAAAACATATGTCCCTACAAAAGCTTGTACATGAATATTCATAGCAGTATTATTCATAATAGCCAAAAAGTGGAAACAAACAATGTCTGTCAACTGATGAATGGATGAACAACATGTAGTATGTCCATACAGTGTAATATTCATCCATAAAAAGGAATGAGCTACTAATACGTGCTACAACATGACTGAACCTTGTAAACATTATGCTAAGTGAAAGAAGCCAGACACAAAAGGCCACATATAGTATGATTCCATATATATGAAATGTGCAGAGTAGGCAAATCCACAGAGACAGAAAGCAGATTACTTGGTTGTCAGGGGTTTGGAGGAGGGAGAGATGGGGAGTGACTGCTAATGGGCACAAAGTTTCTTTTTGGGGTGATGAAAATGTTCTAAAATTAGATAGTGATGATGGTTGCACAACTCTTGAATATACTAAAGACCACTGAATTTTATACTTTCAAAAGGTGAATTTTATAACATGTGAATTATATGTGAATAAAAAAAAGCAAAAAAGATAACAGTGATTTTTCAACTAAAGGGACATATCCTTGGAATGTCTGTAGAAAGGGTATTAACCTGATGGTGAATGGGAACTTTGAGGATTTAATATTTATCGGGAATGAGGTAGTGTAGTATTCTCTTTTATTTTGGATTTATTTATTTTTATTGAAATATAGTTGACGTACAGTATTGTATTAGTTGCAGGTGTACTCGTGTAATATTTTAAAAAGGTTGAAAAGTACTGGAATAAGATAAGGAGAGTAAACTTAAAAAAAGTTATCTTTAGAATTCTTTGTTTTCCTTGGTAGCTGCTCCATCTTAGGAGAGTCCTTAGGAGTTGGATTCTCCCAGGATGTGTATAGGACTGTTTCTATTGAGGGCTATTTCTGTTCCTCTTTCCTTATCCCTGAAATTTCTAGTAATTTATTTGTTTGCAGCAAACACTGTTGCTGCTGTTTTTTGTGTTTCTTTCTTTCTTAATGCTTTATATTGAACCAATTGTAAACTTATGGAAAGGTTGCATAAATAATAGAATTTTCGTGCATAAATAATAGAATAGAAAGCTCTCACCCAGCTTTCCCTAATGTTAGTGTCTTACACAACCATAGTACAATTATCAAAATAAAAAATTAACATTGGTTTAATACTGTTAAACTACACACATTTTTAGAAATTTTATGTTTTCCACCAATGTCCTTGTTCTTTTGCAGGGTTCTATTTAGGATCCCGTATTGCATTTAATTGTTATTTCTCCTTCATCTCCTGCACTCTGGAACAATTCCTCATTCTTTCCTTATCTTTCATGACCTGGACACTTCATGAGTACTTGTCAGTTATTTTATTGAATATCTCTTTATTATTTTCTCATGATTGGCCTGAGGTTATGCATTTTTGACAAGAATACCACAGAAATGATGATGTGTCTTGAGGACCTCATATCATGGGGTTCATGATACTGATGTGTCTTATTACTAGAGATTTTGACCATGATCACTTGGTTAAGGTGGTGTCTTCTGGGTTTCTACATCCATCAGTAGCTTCTGAGAGTAGATAGAAAATACATTCTTTGAGAATATACTCACACTTAAATAGTTTGCAAATTGAGTATCTTCATGAAAAGTTGAGGCATAGAATTTTAAATTGGAAATCATTGTCCCATAAGAATTGTGAAGTCATCGTCTTCTAGCTTTCAGTGTTGTTACTTAGAAAATCAGTGCTATTCAATTTTGATCCTTTGTATGGAAATCAGTTTCTCTTTCTGGATTTGATAACAAGTTCTACTTGTCCTTTGTGTTCTCACATTTCAAAATGATGTGAACTAACGTGGGTCTGATTTTATCCACTGTGGTGTATACTTGGTTGGACTCTTTTAATTTGGAAACTCATAACTTTCAGTTTTAAGAAATTATCTTGAAATATATTGTTGATTTCCTCTTCATTGTTTTCTGTCTCTCTGGAACTCCTTATTTTTGGGATATTAGACATCCTGGACCAGTCCTCTTAATTTTCTTGTGTTTTCTTTCTTGTTTTCCATCTTTTTTCCCTCTACTTTATGAGAAATTTAATTTTATATTCTAATCCTTCTATTGAGTTTTAATTTCTTGTATCATATTTTTAATTTATAAGGGCTCTTTTCTTAATCTTTGAATATTTTTTTCTGGTCCAACACCTTAATTTTACTGATAACGAAGCTATGATCCAGAGAAGTTATGAGGCCTAAGATAATGCAGCTATTCTGTATGCTGTTCCTGCTACCTGGACCTTTGTCTGACTAAGTCCAGCTCATTTTTTAATCTTAACCCAAATGCCTAATCCTCAAGGAGACCTTCCATGAGCGCATAGGCTGTGTTAATTGCCTTTGTGTGTGTGCTCACTGAAGTTTGCACTTCCTTTTACTTTCCCTTTGTGACTTCTTTCACACTTATAATTACTTGCTCACGATTTCTCTTTCCCACTAGACTATATGCTCATGAAAGCAGGGCTTTTGTCTGTCTTGTTTATTTCTGCATCCACAGCATTTGGCAAAGAACCTTACGAGGCCCAGTACAGTAGACTCAACACTAAATATTTGTTGAGTGGTGATTAGCTATTTAATGGCAAATCCAAAATATGTGTTCCAGTCTTGTTAAAGACGTCTAAAGAAGGACTTTGCATGCTTTCTATTTTCACATGCCACCTTCTTTAGACTTCCATGATCCAAATAGTCAGTGAATTTATTTTTCATGTGTTTCTATTAAAAAGATAAGAACCAGGCCAATAAATCTACTTTTCTTTTTTGATGTCAGGTGGTAATTGAAACTCTGTCAGTGGGAGCAACCATGCTATTACCTCCATTACGAGAACGTATGGAATTACTTCATTCTCTTTTACCCCAAGGACCTGATAGATGGGAAAGCTTATCTAAAGGACAGGTGAGCCTTTGCATGGTATCTAAGTAAAACAGTAATATCACACAAAAAAATAGACTGAGAGGGAAATAAAGCTAATCAGTTGTCATGTGTTTATGGAATAATACTTAACTTGATGGATCTAGTAAATCCTAGTATTTAATGTTTTCTGCTGGAAGAGCTCCCACATTTCTAATGAAGGTGAAGCAAGTGATAATTTATTAAATGATTTGGGGCTAATTATTAAAATTATGACTAATTTTTCCAGTGTTGCTTACACTGTCAAACTAGAGGCCCTTTAGTTTATTTGTAGTATGCTGAGTTGAAATCAAAGGCACACACTACTCTTGGTTACATGCCCAGAACTTTGTTTGAAATTGCTTATATACAAAGTAAAAGAAGATGACTGTTATGAAAAAGTATTTGATGACATGAGTATGCTTATTCTTTCCGTTTTTAATATCTTATATACATTAAAGTAAGTACATTTTGCTCAACCAAGTAGAACAATCAATTGTAGAGTTATAGATTTGAGGGAAAAAGTGGGACTCACTGGCAATATAATATCCACAGATGCCTTCCAATGAGTATTTTGCATTAGTTTGGATTTCAAGTGATTTATCTTAAACATTAGAATAAATAGTTTCATTGGTAATTCTGTAAAAGAATATGTATAGTATAGTTTATCTGTGGACATTTTTCTTTACTTACAGTGCTAAAATCATTATGCAGAGTATGCCATTTTAGCTTAGAGTTTTAAGTATTATAGTAAAGGATGGAATAAAACACTAAAAGTTACATTTTCCCAAATAGTAATAATAGGATAGTTCTTTTAATTACACATTTCCTAAAAGATTATTGTTTATGAGGATATTAAGTGGATCGGTTAGTATCTTTAGTACACTTTTTTTTCTAGGATCCTTTTTTTCTTTTCTAGTGCAATTTAAGCTAATTATTTATTTGTTCCTATTTCATCGATGGAAACATTTTTCTTTAGAGAATGCAACTGGATATCATTCTAACAAGTTTGCAAGATCATACCCATGTAGCCTCCTTGCTTGGCTATAGTGCACCCTCTGATGCTGCTGATCTCTCTTCTGTGTGTACTGGCTATGGAAATCTGTCGGATCAACCTTATGGCACCCAGAGCTGCCATCCAGATACCCATCTGGCTGAAATTTTGATGAAGACTCTCTTAAGAAATTTAGGATTTTATACAGTAAGTTCCTCTTTTTCTTTGTAGTAAAAAAAGAATAAAGCTTGGAGGTTTTTTCGAAGGGGTTAGGGACCGCTTCAGGTCAAGATATTTTGACATTTAAAAACTTATGTGATAAATAAAACTCTAGACTCTACTCCGCCAAAGGGAAAAAACATATCAGATCTTCTGAAATATTGTGGGTGCCAAATGACTTGTAATTGAGAGTTCCAGAGATTTCCAGAGATTTGTTTTAGAATTTTACCGGATTTTTCTGATGTTAATGCACAATAATAAACAGATAAAAATGGTCATTTTACAAGAGAAGAATAATGAAGAAGGGATTAACCTTACCAGATATAATCTTACAATTAAACAATGTGGGTGGTACTAAGAATAGGCTGGTCAATAGGAGAGAAGACAATGGACACAATAGATTTCCCTGTGTTGTGATGCCATTAATTCTCTGCTGTTTCTTAGATTCATCTCTTTTTTTTTCTTTCCGTTTCTGTGGGTTCTAGCTCAGGCCATCATGACCTAATGCTAATAGCAGTGTTGTAGCTGTTGTCACTGTTGCTATCTCTTCTCAGCATCTCACTGCTGGAATAACCTTGTTGTATTAAATAACCTCATTGTATTAAATTAAAACCCCTCAGACCCTTCATCATTTGGCTTACACACCGTTCTCATGTGAGCTCACGCATATAGTACACCTATCTTCTGCTCGCTCTTTCTGTCTACCAATCGGTGACTTCTTTAAGACGACTATTCTAGGAAGCCTTGCCCAAATAACCCCATCTAACCATGTAATTATAACTGCACACCCTTCAGCAATTTTTAGAGTCAAAGTGTACTGTGCGACTTAACTTCGAATTCTTTGTGCATCATTTCATATTATTTCCTACACCTCTTCAGGGTTGGGTCTATATATTCTTTTTCTTCTGTATAAGTCTTAGTGTTCTGTTCTGCCTATATTAAAAGGTTATTGACTAAGGCAGAGTGACAGTTGTTTCTATAGAATTATTTTCTTTCAGATTTAAGAATGTAAATTTGGGGCCGGCCCGGTGGCGCAAGCGGTTAAGTGCGCGCGCTCCGCTGCGGCGGCCCGGGGTTCGCTGGTTCGGATCCCGGGCGCGCACCGACACACTGCTTGGTAAGCCATGCTGTGGCGGCGTCCCATATAAAGTGGAGGAAGATAGGCACAGATGTTAGCCCAGGGCCGTCTTCCTCAGCAAAAAAAGAGGAGAATTGGCGGATGTTAGCTCAGGGCTGATCTCCTCACAAAAAAAAAAAAAAAAAAAGAATGTAAATTTGGGCCGGCTCCGTGGCTTAGCGGTTGGGTGCGTGCGCTCCACTGCTGGTGGCCCGGGTTCGGATGCCGGGTGCGCACCGATGCACCACTTCCCCGGCCGTGCTGAGGCCACGTCCCAAATACAGCAACTAGAAGGATGTGCAACTATGACATACAACTATCTACTGGGGCTTTGGGGGAAAAAAGGAGGAGGATTGGCAATAGATGTTAGCTCGGAGCCGGTCTTCCTCAGCAAAAAGAGAGGAGGATTAGCATGGATGTTAGCTCAGGGCTGATCTTTCTCACAAAAAAAAAAAAAAAGAATGTAAATTTGATCTGATGTTTGGCTGCAAATGGAATGGGAACAATGTTATGGTATATCCATTTATTATTGACCGAAAATTTTTTCCCAAGTTATAAGGATCATTGCTGCTGCGTTAAAGTAGTACCTTTCTTATGTTATTAGGGCTGAGGTAGTTGTGTATATTATATGGAAATGGAAATAAAATATTGCTTTTGGGCCCAAATCATAAATTATTGTTTTTTTCTGATGTGATTTAAACCAAATTTGTCATGTTCTAAGTTTTTAAAATAATGGTGCTTGTCTTAGTCTCTTTGGGCTATTATAACAGAATACTATAGACTGGGCAGCTTATAAACAACACAAATTTATTTCCCACAATTATGGAGGCATGAAGTCCAAGATCAAGTTGCTGGCAGATTCAGTGGTACCCACTTCTTGGTTCATAGGTGGCTGTCTTCTTGCTGTGTCCTCACACAAGGGAGCTCTCTGGGTTCTCTTTTGTAAGGGCACTGATGCCATTCATGAGGGCATAATGATCCCCCTCATGACCTAATCACTTCCCAAAGGCCCCACCTCCAAATACCACCACATTGGGGGTTAGGTTTCAACACATGATTTTGAGGGGACAGCAACATTCTATCTCTAGCAGTGCTTATTTGGCAGCTTATACTGGTGGTTATATAGCAAGGGCCTTAAAATGTTCTGAGACTCTCTCTTGCATACTGTAAACATAGACTATATTTTATGTATAAAGATATTGATCACATCATTGTTTATAAAAGTAAAAATTGGAAATAACTGCAATATCTACAAATAGGGGAATGGTTAAATAAATTATGGTATATATGCTCACTGGAATATTATATGACTTAAATTTTGTATACACATGGTTTATGAAAACATAGAAAATATTTGTGAATCTGTTAGAAAAGAGAAGACTAAAAATAGAATATGCAGTATTATGAAAAAAAGTCACAAAAAATCAGGAAAGAAATACACCAAAAAATATTATTAGTGACTTTCTTTTAGGCGCTTGGCTAAATGGTGATTTTAACTTTTTTTAATACAGTTTTGGTATTTTATAAATTTTTTACACTGAGCATTTCTTTTTTAAAAAATATTTTTAACTTGAAATAATTGAAAACTTACACAAGAGTTACAAGAATCATTCAAAGAACTGCCCTATACTCTTCAGTCAAATTTGCTTTATCTATCTCTCTCTCCCTCTCTCTCTCCGTCTCTCTCTCCCTCTCTCTCATTCTAAATCATGTGAGAGTAAGTTGCAGATGTCATGCTGGCTATTCCTAAGCACTAAGCATGTGTTTCTTAAGAAGGACATTCTCTTACATAAGAACAGAACAGTTATCGAAATCAGGAAATTTAACATTGATACAAAACTATTATCTAATATACAGTCCATATTCAGGTTTCTACAGTTATCCCAACAATGTCCTTTATAGTGACCTCACCTCCCGCTCAAATCCAAGATCACACATTGTATTTAGTTGTCATGTCTCTTTGGTCCACTCCTCTTATAATCAGAAACAAATTTAATGTCTAAGAATTGTGTTCTTAGAAATTCACAAGCGTGTGAAAATAAAACCTTTACACAGGAGGTCTGGAAAGCAATAGCATTAAAATGTTGAAATATGTTGTCTTTGGGTATTATACCGTTCTCCTTTTTCTTGTTTTCTGTATTTTCAAAGTTTCTGTGGTGAAACGTATTACTTTTTTTAATGGAAAAACAAATTGCAATTGCTTGATAAATCTCACCACGTAGTAGCCAACAACATAGCAAAGATTTGAAGACTGATAACAGGAGAAAGAAGACAGTGGCTTCTTACATCAGAATCATTATGGTAGGACATTACTTTCATTTTCAAACACCTCAAATATAATCTTCATCTATGTATCATTTTAGGATCAAGCATTTGGAGAGCTAGAAAAGAATAGTGATAAATTTCTGCTTGGAACATCATCTTCGGAGAACAGTCAGCCTGCTCATCTTCATGAACTGCTCTGTTCTCTACAGAAACAGCTGCTGGCATTTTGCCATATCAATAACATTAGTGAGGTATGTGATTCTTTGTCTTTCTTGGTGATCTCTCACGGACCTCGAAACTCAGATAATTTAGGTAAGCCATGATAATTTTTGTATCTTGAATCTTTTGAAGTAGTAATTTAGGAACTTTTTTCCTTCAGAACTCAAGCAGTGTGGCATTGCTTCATAAACATCTACAGCTCTTGTTGCCTCATGCCACAGATATTTATTCACGTTCTGCAAATTTGCTCAAAGAAAGTCCTTGGAATGGCAGCGTTGGAGAAAAATTAAGAGGTTTGTTTGATACTGGATTTTGAATTTAATCAGTGGTTGTAAAGCAAGAGTCCTTAGCCTTTGCAAAGCCTTAAGAGGGCCTGAAACCTCTGAGGGGAATAGGAATGATCTTGAATCTCCTTCCTATTAAAGATCCCTTTAATCTTGGGTTAGGGGTGATGGTAATAGTGATTGATCTGATTAATCTTAAAAGATGCTAATTGACATGGCAGAGGCCTAATTTAAAGGCACTGGATGATATATACTCAAAAAGATTAATTTTAAATGGCATAAAGTGGGATTTTTATCTACTATTTCTTTACCTTCCGCATTTGGCAGTGTTGTTCTTTCCTTCTTGAAATGCTTTCTTTTCTCTGGCTTCAATAGTCACAATCCTGTTTTTACTCATATCTCTCTGACTACTCTTTTTCAGTTGATTCCTAGAAGCTTCTCTTCCTTGGACATGCCCTTTAATGTTTAGGATCCTCTGAATTTTGCCCTCAACCTCTTTTCTCCCTGAATGATCTTATCTGGTTCCTTTGTCTTTAACCACCATGTGTGTGTTGACTCCAATATCTGCATCTAGCTGAGAACTCCTTTTTTGCACTAGAGCCTTTCTCTGGTTACCTACTGGGTGTCTTTTCTTGGTTGTCCCAAAGGCAACTGAAATTCAATATATCTGTCCAAAACCAACTCATCTCTGAAGTTCCCCCACTGAAAAAAGAAAGAAAGAAGTTGAGAAACTAAGATCATTGCTTACTAGATTACCTCCATTTTGTTGTTCCACAGGCATCTAAAATTTAATCCATTCAAACTAAACTCATCTCTGAATGGTTCTCCCTGCCCCAAAATACAATGAAATATTAAAACAAAATTGATTTAATACCAGTATTACTTTATTATCTGTCAAAAGACAGATGCTTTGAGGTGATCTTAATTTTTAAAAATGTAAATTTCGTTTAAAAGACTTAAAAGGCTTCACTCAATAGAATGTAAGCACCACGAGACAGGAATTTTTAGCTCTTTGTTCATGACTGTATCCCTTTCACCTAGAACAGTGCCTGGTATGCTGTAGGTACTTAGTAAATATTTCTTGAGTCAATCTAAAAATGAGGATAAATTTTTGAATGAGAAATTCATAATACCTTTTAAAGAAAGCAGCTATAGTCCTTTGAATTTGTTGGCATGAGAATATGCATACTTTCCCACAGTGTCTGTTGGTGGCACTTTCTGAAAGTGAATAAATACTAATAGTACACCAGCTACCAGGTAGGTGTTCAAAAAGAGTTATTGAATTAGTGTAGGCTAATATAGTATTTCTTAGATTTTTTTTTCCCTTAAGTTTGATTGAAACAGTTGATCTCTATTGAATTTCTTACCCTTCATAGATGTGATATACGTCTCAGCTGCAGGCAGTATGCTTTGCCAGATTGTTAACTCCCTCCTGTTACTCCCTGTGTCGGTGGCTCGGCCTTTGTTGAGTTATCTCCTCGACTTGTTGCCACCTCTTGATTGCCTTAATAGACTCCTGCCAGCTGCTTCTCTTTTAGAAGACCAAGAGTTACAGTGGCCTCTTCATGGTAAGTAAAGATAGTAAAAGAGCGAATGATGCTTTTGAGTAAAGTTGCTCTTGCATGCTTCAGGTAAATCATGTCTGACACCTGGGTGTTTTATGTAATCAAAAAGGTAAGGTTACCTTCTGAGAGGTTATAGTCTAAAATGGGCAACTAACATGGAAAAACTTAAAGTTGCTCATACATACTGTCATGAATAGGGTCTTTATATGGTCATCAAGTGTGAATAATATATTTCATTGATTCTAAGACTTTTTCAAATTTTGAAGTGGTTGAAATTGGGACACATACTACAATGGATGATAGGAAAGCATTGTTTCATAATTCAGTCAGCAGCATAATGACACATTTTACAATCAATGGATTGATTTGATTAAGAAGTTTTATTTCTTAAATACAAAGATTTTTAGTTTTAAATCTCTATTTGATGGTAAAATATTTTGTATTTTGGTTGAATATGTAGATAACTGATGGAATGTAAAAGATGAAAATTGGGAACCTATCTTGTGTTTTTCTTTTTTAAATACTTTATAGTAAATAGTATTCTGATTTTAGGCATGACACTTGAATTCATTTTTTTGTTGTTGTTGTTGAGGTATAATTGACATATAACATTATATTAGTTTCAGGTGTATAATATAATGATTTGATATTTGTGTACACTGCAAGATGATCACCACAATAAGTCTAGTTTCTCCCTGTCACCATACAAAGTTACAAAATATGCAAAACAATATTATATTAATTTATAAAATGTTGATTCTGTTCACTTGAATATAGCTTAAAATATCATATCTAGAAAACATCAATGTGTCTTTCCATTGAAGTCTTATCTATCCTAAGGCTATCAGAGGAGTTCATTACTGAAAAAATCTTAAAAACCTTTCAAGTTTAAGTGAGGCCACATGTTTTGTTTGAAAGAATCCTGGACTAAGGCATAAAAAGATCTAGATTTTAGTCTTGGCTCTGCTAGTAACTTGGCTGTATGATCTTGGGCAGGTCCGTTATAACTTCTTAAAGCCTTGGTTTCTTCTCTTGAAAAGATTGGAGTTGGACAAGATGACTTGAGGGCCTATCCTACTTTAACATTATATGGTTCTGTGACAGCTGGATTTAGATGAAAACAAGTGTCAAGGTTACAACTATGTCAGGATGTTGATTAGGCTTTATGTGGAGCTATTCCAGGCTTACTCTTGCTTTTCTAAAACATCTCAGAACTTGCTAGGATTCACTTTGTTTGTATTAGGTGGGTTAGGTGTCATTTTATTTTGGATTTCTGCGTCTGTATTCATAAATGATATTTTTCTATAATTTTCCCTTTTCCTGCTATCCTTACGTCATTTTTACTACCACAGTTAAACTGATGTCATAGCATCAGTTTGGAATCTTCCCTTGTTTTCTTTTTCTCCGAAATAATTTGTGTAAGATAAGGGTTATCTCTTTTTAAAGGTTTAGAAGACTTTATCTATAAAACTATCTGGCCGTGGTGTTTTTTGTAAATAGACTTTGGCTATTAATTTTGTTTCTTTAGTGGTTATTGTTCTCTTCCAGCTTTCTGTTTCTTCTCAAATGCATTTTTGAGATCGATACTTTTCCAGAAAATGTCATTTTGTTGGTTTTCAAATTTATTGACATAAAATTGTTCGTAATGTTCATTCATGGTTTTTTAAAATCTCTAGTGTATCAATGGTTACATTCTCTTTTTTCTTAATTTTTGAATTTATGCCATCTTTTTTTTTGGATTAATTTTATTAGTGGTTTGTCTTCAAATAACCAGTTTTTGGATTTGTTGATCTTCTGTTTTTCTTTAGCGATTTCATTGATATCTGTTCTTATCTTTATGACTAGGTGTAGTTGTTGTTGTTGTTTTTAAAGTGAAGAACTTTTAAAAACACGTGTATAATAAGAAAGCATGGGTCTGCATCTTAGTACAAGACAATTCTGAATTCAGACTAAGTGTCATTTTACTAGATCAACTCTTGTATTGATTTTGGAGGGATGAGCTGTCTCAGGTACTCTTATGGTGAATCCAATCTGGATAATGAAGAGTAGGTATAGAAACCCTTGGGATAATTCTGTCGTATACTGTTTTACTGTTTATCTTAAAATTAGTAACTTTACAAAGGAGATTTTTATTTGATAGCATAACTCATCTGAATATATTTTAAATTAGCCTAGTAAAGAGAATATATACAGAATAATTTGTTTTCATTGTAAAATTATTTTGTGTCAATGTCTTATTGCAGTGCAATAGAAGTGAGAAATCTTGAATACCAGGTAAAGACACACTTACTAATGATTTTGTCTTCAGGAGGGCCTGAACTGATCGATCCTGCTGGTGTGCCATTACCTCAGCCAGCCCAGTCCTGGGTGTGGCTTGTGGATCTGGAAAGAACAATTGCTCTGCTTATTGGACGGTGTCTTGGTGGCATGCTTCAGGGCTCGCCTGTGTCTCCAGAGGAACAAGACACTGCATATTGGATGAAAACACCACTTTTTAGTGACGGTGTAGAAATGGACACCCCTCAGTTAGGTAATATGTTTCTTAGCAACATTTAAAATACATGCTTGGGGCCGGCCCCGTGGCTTAGCGGTTAGGTGCGCGCGCTCCGCTGCTGGTGGCCTGGGTTCGGATCCCAGGCGCGCACTGACGCACCGCTTCTCCGGCCATGCTGAGGCCGCGTCCCACATACAGCAACTAGAAGGATGTGCAGCTCTGACGTACAACTATCTACTGGGGCTTTGGGGAAAAAATAAATAAATAAAATTATAAAATACATGCTTGTGTTTTACCTCTGTTAGAGAGTTCTCTTGTTCTGGGTTTGCTGAATAGAGAACTGATAGAAAACAAATGCAGCGTAGCAGGGTAAGGGATCTGAGACTGTAACTTGGAGCCCTCAGAAAAACAGTTAAATCCTGCAGTATTGTGTAGTGAAAAGAGCCCCTAAATTAGGAGAGTATAGGTCTGGTCCCACTCTGTCATTATTTATCTCTTATTTTGGGCAGGTCATCTAACTCATAAAAATGAGAAAATGCTTGATTACTTGTGTTCTGGGGCTTGGAGGTTATGAAACTGCTTCATAGAAAGTAAAGCTCTGTAAGGTTACTCACCACTACTTACAAGTGCTCAGTTTTCAAACACCTCTCAGATGTGAGTGGCAATCCCTTCTCCTCCCAGCCTGTTCTGCTTTTATGCTGATATTACCTTGTGTGATTTCTCATTTTTTTCTCCTCATTTTTGGTGCTTTTGGGGTTTCCCTTTCCTGCCTCATCTCTCATTTGTCTACTTTGCTGGTAGGCTAGCTCTCAGACTGTCTGAACAGGAGGATTTCTCCAGTTGCTGAACAGATTATCTAGTTGTTTTATCTAGGATTGGTCCTTTAATGTCCCTGGGCTTCTAATTTTGATCCATAAAATAATGAGTTAGATTAGATAGATAGGTCTTATTAGATCTAAAATTCATTGTTTTTCTTTTAAGAAAAAGAGACTCAGAGTGTCCAAGAAGGAAAATCTAAGAGAAATCTCAATCTAAGAGAATCTCAATCAAGCGGGAATACAAAAAAATAGAAACCAAGACAAAAATCATGGAAAGATTTTGCTTTGAGGTTGGAGGGTTGGAGAGTAGGAGTGAGGAGAGCTGTTCAAGAGTTTTCTCCTTTTCCAAATGGGAATGTATATTCATCATTTCATATGAACCAGAAAGCGAGTCTCACCATGGTTGATGAATGCTAGACTGGTACTTATGATACATTTGTATCAAAAAAAGTAAAATCTTGGTTTTTCAAGGGATATGTAACATCTTAAAGATGGTTCTAGCGCTGTCAGTGTTTAACTCTGATAGTCTCAAAATGTCCTCTTGAGGACAAAAGTATCTATATCTCTACCTTCCTCATATTTCTGTTATGTTTACTTTACTCAGCTAACTGCCATTTCGTGTAAATGAAATCAATTTCAATTTTAATATCTTTTTGTTTTTAAATTATAAAATCATAAAAATGTTACATTTTATGTTTAAATACTTGCATATATTAGGAAAAGTGTATTGTCCTTTGCAAAATTGTAAATATATGATAATTCAATTGTATTATGGATTGAATTGACTTTTGGTATTAGCCCAAGAATTTGACTGTTTATTAGAGAATTGTTTTGTTTGTTTTTTAAATAGAAAATGAATTCTGAATGCCAAATTCAATGTCCCATTGAAAAGTTAGGAACCACCTAAACAAATGTAAATATCAATTCAGAAATTTTTCATGGCGTCTTTGATCTCTCTTGAATCATACTTAACTGATCATTTTCCCTTAAGTCTAGAAAAAATTATTGTCTAGTGTCTTTCCCAATGGTCCCATGTTTCTCAACAGGATATCATTCCATTTTGAACAAGAGAGTCTTTGTTACACAAGACTGTGCTGCATGTGTAGGACATAGCTTCCCTGGCCCCTGCCTACCAAAATGCCAGAACTTCTCCCTGGAGTGTTAGTTTGGTCACACATCTTTCTGGAGGGGATGGAAAGGGTGATACTACCTCCAACTGAGAAACATTAAAGGACTTTACCTTTGTAGCATCTATGCAAAATGGTTTGAAATGTGTCATTTCATATGCATTAAATAAATGTGATAAGATTTTATTTGTAACACCAAAATCTATGAGGTTTAAAATTGATAACTTGAATGACTTTTTTTTAGATAAATGTATGAGTTGCCTATTAGAAGTAGCTCTGTCGGGAAATGAAGAACAGAAGCCTTTTGATTACAAATTGCGACCTGAAATTGCTGTCTATGTAGACTTGGCATTGGGTTGTTCAAAAGAGCCTGCACGAAGCCTTTGGATCAGCATGCAGGATTATGCTATTAGTAAAGGTAAGATGAAGAGGATAAAGGAGGTGAATATGTAGATACCTCATAATACTGACTAATATATATGTAATATATATAAATAGAAAATCACAGCGATTACCCTATTTTTAAAAAAAAAAAGATACTTTACAAATAACATTTTAAAAAAATTTTGTTTTCTTCTTTGTGGAAAATACCCTAGGTATTTTTTTAATATATTTTTTAATATTTTTATTTATCCCACTTGAAGCAAACCCACTGTGGGAAAATTGAGATTTATATAAAAGATAAATCCAGAGGCAATCATTTTGCTGAAAGATTCCATGCAATGTAAATGGATCTAGTATAAGAGTCTGTTTAACAAATCTCTTCCCTTTGTAAGGCCTCGTATAAGAACTGAAAGGATGTGTGTGTAGGAGTCTAAGCTCTAGGCCTGGTCATTTTCCTCCTGTAAAACATTTACCTGCTTTAGAGGGCTGGTGAAGATATCAATTTGAAATAAGGTGTACTATTATTAAGTACAGTAGTGAAATGCTATGTATGTAGTGATATTTCAGTTTCTAATATTATTTGATTAATACAATTAATTTTATGTACAAGTTTCTAAAGGATATACCTGATTTCTTTTTAGCTCCCATGTTTTCCCTTTAACAGTGACCTAGGTTGTTCAGAGGCACGTGTCTCTAGTTGTCCTTCTCTGTTATTTTTTCTTATTGTGTCTTTAGTTTCCTCCCATTTCTCTGGATTTTCCTACTTCTGTGATAAAAATGGTAAAAGTAAATACATTTTCACCTTTTATTTTGTATAATAAAAATGAAATGAAATACATATTATTCAGATCTTTATAACACCAGTGAGATGGTACCTTTGAAAGTTTGATCTCCTCCAGTTTATGATTCATTTATTTATTCATTCTACTGTGTTAACTCCCACCAGAGGTAGAAAAGTATGGTAATGGAAGAGAAAAAAAGTTTACTTTCTGAGTTGTATTTTCTGATATTCTCAGATTTTGCATCATTTGCTTGAAATGTGCAGTGAGGTTTTCTTTTATATCATATTATCACTTGTTACATTGCAGTGAGAATTTTTAAAAACTAAATATAAACATAAGGTGAATAAAAACTCATTGTATGGCTTCATTTGCTGAGTTGCTTATACACTGTAGCCTAGAGTTTCTACCTGAGTAGTGGAAACATTCTGTAGTGCTTGGTGTGAAATGACCATAACTTTAGTAAGGGTGTTTTAAAAGAACCCACTGTTTTAAAAATTGCATAGAGGATAATCCCTGCTAAATTTGAAACACAACAAAGGGTATTACTTTAGTTTGCTTTTTAAATTGAATATTAGCCTCCTTGAAATGGGGTCCTGTTTGATTTTAAGTCAGAGCAGTTCTCAGAATAGCAAGTAGTTCCTTGGAAACAGATGATCTCTCAAGAACCTGATGTGGAAAAATTTTTTATGTAATATAAACTGTCATTTTGTGATTCTCTGTGGGCTGTAAGATTTTCTTAAAATCCGGCATGTTTATATTGTCAGTTTTTTCACCAGTAAAATAGATAAGTCTGAGCTTAATTTTTTACCTAAGCATACAGAAATGACTGGAAAACCAAGATATAAAAAGTTTATCTCTTGAGATAGAAATTTTAAGAAGGGATTAAGAGCAAATGAAGTTAATATTTTCCAAGGGTGTTTTTGTTTATTTGGTTTTGTTTTTAAGTGGCACCATAAATCTGTCAAATTAACAGAGTCTAGCAGACATTCTGGGAGTGGAGTAGGTAATAAACCTCCCATCCTCGTTTGGAATCTACTGAATGTACTGCATTTTTAAAGTACAGTACATACTGGTTTGCTAACATGGAATTAAAGAAAGCACCTGACTAGTTCTCATCATCTAACGCTGTGATTTGGGTTTTCAACTGCATGTACTCTGTCCAAATGTTTTGTTTTATACCCACTTAAGTGTACATTTATTCACCATATCTACTTTCATAGCTGCAAATACCAGATACATACACACTTGACTAGTTTACCCCATACATCTCTCCCCTAGGATGTCTAAGAGACAGTGTTGAAAACCAGACTCCTAATTCCAGCTCCCTTTCCCCCAAGTGTTCTTACTGTGGTCTTCGTCTCTCAGTAAATGCCAACCACATTCTAAGTACATTTATAGTCAACCTTGACTTCTCTCATATTCTCACATCTGACCCATCAATAAATCCTATCAACTCTACTTTCAAAATACATACTGAATCTGACCACTTCTCGCTATCTCCACTGCTACTACTTTGGTCTGAGCCACTGTTGTTTCTCACCTGAATTACTGCAATAATTACTTCTGCTGTTCTGTCCCTATAGTAAATTCTCCACTCATCAGTCAGAGTGAGCCTTTTAAAACACAAGTCAAATCATGTTATATCTCTGTTCACAGCCTTCTAATGATGCTTCCTCTTTCCCTCAGAGGAAAACCTAGAGGACTTGAAATGGCCTGCAAGGCTGTATGTGAGCTAGTCCCCAGCCAGCTCTCTAGTGTCTCCTACCACTCTCGTGCATGCATACTTTGCTGCAGCCACACTGGCCTCCTTGAACCTAACTCAGACCCTCTACACTAGTTTTTTCTGAGGGGACACTGTTTGTATGTGGCTTCTTCCTCTACTTCATTCTAGATCTCTGCTCAACTGTAGCCTTATCAGAGACCTTCCCAAACCAGCCTGTATAGAATAGTAACCCCATACAGTACAGTACTTCTTGTTCTCCTTATCCTATGTAATTTTTCTCCTTAGCACTTATCTGTCATATTGTTTTTATTTATTGTCTCCCCCACCTTCCAACTATAATTTAAGCTCTGTGACGTCTGGGACTTAGTTTTGTTCACTGCTGTATCCCTAGCACACAGAACAGTATGTGGGATCTAGTAAGTGCATTTGTTAAATAACCGTTTAAGAAAATGATAAAATTCAGGTGTAGAATTACTAAAGCTATTAAAATTACCTCTGAACTATTTTCTCAGCCCTCTTAAATGTCAATGCATCATTTTTATTTTCAGATTGGGACAGTGCAACTTTAAGTAATGAGTCACTCTTGGACACTGTGTCTAGATTTGTTCTTGCAGCACTCCTGAAACACACAAGTTTACTTAGTCAAGCATGTGGAGAAAGCCGGCAAGTAACTTAAAACTATCCTCAGACAAATATTTGCTCTAATGATGTTAAAAATTAGGTAACTTTTCTATTTTGCTTCTTTATTTAGATATCAGCCTGGTAAAAGCTTATCAGAAGTGTACCGTTGTGTGTACAAAGTTCGAAGTCGTTTACTTGCTTGCAAGAACCTTGAACTTATTCAGACCAGGTCATCATCACGAGACAGATGGGTAAAGTTGGAAATCAGTTAATTTCTATGTTTTTCTTTTTTTATTTTATTTATTTATTTTCCCCCCAAAGCCCCAGTAGATAGTGGTATGTCATAGTTGCACATCCTTCTAGTTGCTGTATGTGGGACGCGGCCTCAGCGTGGCCAGAGAAGCGGTGCGTCGGTGCGCGCCTGGAATCCGAACCCGGGCTGCCAGCAGCGGAGCGCACACACTTAACCGCTAAGCCACGGGGCCGGCCCCAATTTCTGTGTTTTTCTGCGAGCTGTGAGAGATAGCTCCGTATCAGTTTATGTAAGGAAAAGATGGACCTTGATTATTGTAGGTATTCAATAAATGTTTAATAGTTCCTTTTCTAGTGAAAAAATTGGATGAGTAAAAGATTTGGGGCTTATTTAACCCCACATTTATCAAGTGTGATATGGCTACCGAGAAAGTTTATATATTTTTAGGCTATATAAGTACTAATAACAAATTGAATTGTACAAATCCTATGAAATATTATTCCTTTGTGCTAATCAGACCACATTTGAATTATGCTTTTTGGGGTGCCATAATTTATGAGGGACATTAACGGACTACCTTGGACTGGTGAAGGGTTGGAAATCATCTTATACAAGAACTGGAAAGTGTCAAAAATGTCACCTAGAGAAGTGAAAACAAAGGGGAGTCACATAATAGTTGCCTTAAAAATACTTAAAGAGCTTCCATGTAGGAGAGGAAATAAACAGGTTCCTTGTTGTTCCAGAGGGCACAGGTAGGACCAAAGGATAACAATTGAAAGGAGAATCATTGTTAGCTGAATATAAGGAAAAAAGCCATCTAATGATTAGAGTTGTCCACCACTGGAGGTAAAGATTGAAACCTTTTATTAAGGATGTTTCAGAAGTATTTCTTGCCACAAAAATGAGTTGATTTCTAAAGTACTTGGTAATCCTGATAATATGATCCTATAATTATAAGCCTGGATAATACATCAACTTCAGAAGTGCTTACTTTGAAAATTCATGCATTAGATGCTTTGTACTCCATTATTTAGATCTTAGATTTTAAAAACCAAACTCTATCTCTACATTTGTATTATAGTACTCTTTTGGCATGCACTGATTTAATATTTGTGGATCTCACTGTTTGTTAGTGACCTTGAAAGTCCATGAAATGTATTAATTTGCCATTTTGTTAAGCCTCAAATGTGAAACTCATATATTATGGAGATAAATGACGTATGTATTATGTGAGTCCATGTCTGTGAAATTCTTAAGTTATTTACTGGCAGTGAATCACAAAGTCACTTTTATTATGCATCTGAGGATATCATTAAAATTTTTCGTTTGTGCTTTATACTGAAGTTTGTGGGGGAAATGATATACTGTTAAGGTATTTATGACTCTCTTGTCACCTGTTGTAAGGACTCTTTCCTCTAGATAACTGCTAGGAGCATAACCACTGTGGGAAATAAAATTAGCATTGTCCTTACCAGATTTCTAATTTTTGGTTTCTTCAGGGGCAAAGTAAAGGAAAAAAATTGAAACAATACTGTTAGATAATTGAAATTTGCTAAGAGAGTAGAACATAAATGTTCTCACCAAAAAAAAAAGTAAAAAAAAATACTGTTTTTGATTGGAATTATTAAACATTTTTACAGAGTAATAATGACATACACAACTTGAGGGAGATTGAATGGAATCAAAATTCATGTTCTTTAATTACCTTTTGTGTTTGGTGTCATACTCTACTCATTTTAAGTTGCAGCTCTGTAGGAGTTTACAGCTGAATAGCATTTAAATATGAGTCAATTTATAGCATGACATTTTAATCAAAGTACTGAGAAAGAGCATATAGATGTCTCTGTATATGTTTTGTGTACATACATTCTTTCTAATCTTTCAGATTTATCCAGTATATCTTTTGGGTTTTGTAGTAAAATCCAAGTGTTTTTATTGATACTAGCAATATTTCCCGTGATAAAAAAGTCAAAGTTTTAATGAAGTTTTTGAAAAATATATTCAGTGTAGCTCTGATCATTTCTTTAAGATATCAGAAAACCAAGACTCTGCAGATGTTGATCCTCAGGAACATTCGTTTACCCGGACCATTGATGAAGAAGCTGAAATGGAAGAACAGGCTGAGCGAGACCGGGAAGAGGGGCATCCGGAGCCGGAGGATGAGGAGGAAGAACGGGAACATGAAGTGATGACAGCTGGAAGTGAGTACAGTCTTCTTACTTTACAGAGCACACCCTGGCATTCTTTTTTGGTAGGGGAACTGATTAGAGCAGAAAAAGGCAAAAGTTTCTCCACAGTTTTTCTAAAAGGATCTGATATTCTACTGGTGATCTGAATTTACATTAGCTAATGTTTCAGCTCTTATAACTATGCTAGTTCTGTTCTGAAGCTATCGGACTGCATACTTTGGGCTGAAAAGCTCTGGAAGCAGGTTTTTGGAACCAGTACCTCTTCCACTGGGTCTCATGCATGAAATGACGCCCATGAGTCATGGGATAAGGTCATTCAAAGTATGTCCTCTGGGGGTAACACGTTGTCCATCGGCCTGGTCAACCTCTGTGTGATGAGGAAGAGAACCCCTTTCTATGCATATTAGGAGAGCCCAATTATTTTCCATATGTAGAACTTTTAAAATTATAAATTTTACCCACTGGCTACACTGCCTTTTTCAGTAGGGAGCAAGAATATACATGAGAATATTACTGGCTGGGTGAATAACACTTTTCATATTAAGGCTACAGATAGTTTTTAAAGGTAATCATTTAGATGTTTAAAGAGAGCTATCAAAGCTTTTTAAACATTTGTTGGTATCTGAGTGATTTGGCTATCTCAAGTTAAAGTGTGTATTCACTTTGTAGCCTAAAACATTATGACCAGCTATGCATTTGGTATTGTGATTGTATATAACAATCAATTTGACGCTTACTTTATTATCAATTTACTTGTGTTCTGTGTAGTTCCAAAAATGATTTTGAGGTGGCTCAAAACAAGACCAAAAACCATTAAAACAAAAGGAGAAAGATAAGTCCAAATGGAGAAAAGGCAATTGGAGCTGGGAAGGGAGAATAATTATATTTTAAAAACTTAGGCTGAGAGAACTTTTGCAGTTGAACTTAGAGCTTAGTTTAGAAATTCCTGAAAGCGGGGGACAAAGGGGAAAACAGTAACACAGTATAACCCTCAATTATAGTAAAAGAAAGCATGATAGTCATCTGGGGAGTAATAATCTTTAAACTAGCTACAGTTTTTGAGCACCTATTATATGCTGGGCGCTGGTCAAATGCTTCACATAGATTAACTCATAATCCTTGCAACAGTCTGATGAGTTCTAGTATTACCCTATTCTAAAGATGGGCAAACTGAGGTTTAAGGAGGCAAAATTATGTGCCTAGGACCACAGCTAGTAGCAGCTGGAATTAGAACCAAGTCTGCCCAAAATTTCAGTGACTATTCTCTCAATTACTTTAACTGATTTCCAGCTCTGGACTCTGAGTTTGTTTCTTTGATTTTTATAGAAATAAGGGACTTTTAACAGCATAATGAAAATATTATCATAATAATTCTATAAAATACACAGATCCATTTTTAATGTTTGTACTTCCATATTAACAAGATTAATCTAGTATTTTACCAACTTTTCTGCCTGTGTTACCCATTAAGAATACATCTTCACTCCAATTTGGGCAAAAAAATTCTTTTCCTATTATGAAGTATCTACCACTGCATCAGAACCCTGTTAAACCTGCTGACTTTTTAGACTGGTGAATTGGGAACGGCTGGCATCAGATGGGCATTTCTGGTGATGCCATTTGACTCTGGAGGCAATCTTGTCCATATATTATAACCAGATTCTGTTTCAATGAAGACCGTTAGTGGTTGTGCTTATTTAATGTGTTCAAGATACAGCAAACTGTAGGTGTTAGGAATTATATGGACTTTGGGAAGGGAAGGGGACTTTTCTTTATAACTAATGAAGCTTAAACTTTGCCTATTTCTTCTGTAACCTGACATTTTTCATACCAATGTCACGAACATTCCAGAAATAGGCAGTTATTTTTTACCCAGTGCTTCTCAAACTTTGGTGGACTTCAAAATCAGCTGCAGGGATTGTTAAAACACAGATTGCTGGCACTATGCCTAGAGCTTCTCATTCAGAAGGTCTGGGATGGGCTGATAATTTGCATTTCCAGCAAGTGTCCAGATGATGTTGATGCTGCCAGTCTGGAACCACACTTTGAAAACCACTGACCTAACTCTTTAATAAGAGTAGAAATAGAATCAACCAAATCTAAATTCTATAAAGGCATGAGTATTTCCTATTATAATTTTTATGAAAAGGTTAATAGTTGGGTATAATTTTAACTTAGTAACTATGCTGTATTTAATGTCTAAAAAATAATTTTTCCCTCTTTCAGTAAGTTTTTGGTCCAAACTTTTTGACTATTTTTATTGTTATTTTCTTTGCTCTTCTCTCCCCATGTGTTAAGACCTTGTTTTTGTGTTGCATGTTACAGAAATCTTTCAGTGTTTCCTCTCAGCCCGTGAAGTAGCTCGTAGCCGAGATCGAGATAGAATGAACAGTGGGGCAGGGTCTGGGGCACGAGCTGATGAGCCACCTCCTCAGTCTCAGCAAGAGCGAAGGGTCAGCACAGACCTTCCTGAGGGTCAGGATGTGTACACTGCTGCCTGCAACTCCGTGATCCATCGGTGTGCCCTATTAATATTAGGAGTAAGTCCTGTGATTGATGAGCTTCAAAAGCGAAGGGAAGAAGGACAGTTGCAGCAACCTTCAGCGAGTGCCTCTGAAGGGGGTGGACTTATGACCAGGTGGGACTGACTAGAAACTTAAAACGTTCCTCTCCTCCCTTTGGTACTTCATGCATTGAAATGGTTTATTCTCAGTTATAGTATTTTTCTGAAATTATTACAGACATGGAGGAGGAAATACAGATTGACTAGGATGAATTTAACATAATGTAAAGAGTGATACTGATTCAGCGTGGAATATAAATTTCTGGTTAAGTGAGGAGGCACAATTTTTCGTACATACAAACAACAGTAATTGAGAAACATATGAAGTTACTTGCATCTCTCTGTAATTTAGTGGCATGCAAATTATTTTAATGTAACTGATAAGGGCTTTGTGCTTAGACAAGAGTGAGGATTTCCCATCAGCAAACCTAATTACTCCTCACTGTGTGTGTATTATTTCTATGCTGTTAGTTCCATTCAATTTTATGTTCACTAACAGTCCCAAATCGAAAAACTTTTCTTTGTGCATGTGAGACAGGAGTGAAAGTCTTACTGCAGAGAGCCGGCTAGTCCACGCAAGTCCAAATTATAGACTGATCAAATCGAGGAGTGAATCTGATTTGTCTCAGCCTGAATCAGATGAAGAGGGTTACGCACTGGTAGGTATACCTAGATTTAGTAAAGAAGGATTTTTGTTTTTCAAGATATACGTACATAAGGCTTTAGTTAGAATGAGTAATATATGTTTGTTTTAGACATATAAAAACTTTTTAGAAAGAACTTTTAAGAGAAGTGAGATAACTATATTGCATAGATATTTACCACCTATATGGTAGTGACTCTCAGATTTCTATCTTTAGCTCTGACTTCTTCCTAAACTCCAAATTCATATATCTGACTTCTTGATGGATATTCTACCTGAACATGTCATGTTACCCCAATCATAACCTATCCAAAAATAAACTCACCTTTCTCTCAAACCTTCTTCTCTCACATTTTCTATCTTAGTAGGTGGTACTGTTAACTACCTGAGCTGGAAACCTGGATTTATCTTTGACTCTACTTTTTCTTATTTCCTGGTCTTTGCAACCCCCTCACTCCCCACAGTCCAATTAGTCAAGTCTTGAAAATTTTACCCTTAATATGTTTCTAATATGTCCTCTCCATCCCTCCTGTCACTACTTTCTTTCAAACTTACCTTCTCTTTAGCCTGGACAAGTATAGAAGCCTCCAAACGGGTTGCCCCACCTCTTGTCTTGTGCCCATCTTCCACATTTCACTAGAATAATATATTTAAAATACAAGTCTGTTTATATCCTCTACTTAAAATCTTTTAGTAGCTCTCATTATCTGTCAAAAAAGCCTCAGGACCTGGCCTGCAGGCATTTAAGGTAAAAATCAAACAAGTGAGATGCTGATTTATGTAAGAAGTAGGAAGTAAGGTGTGCTATAGTGTGACAGGTAAAATAAATTATGGAGTGAAAACTGTCTAAAAGATTGCTTCTGTTTGAGTAGCTTTGGACTTGGAGTTGATGGCTGGATTTTCATTTTAGCTGTTCCTTGCCTTATGTGTGAATCTGTGTGTGCTACTTGACCTTTCTGGGTCTTAGTGTCCCATTGTGTGATATGAGGATAGTTGTGCCTGTTGTGTATATAGCAATGTGTTAGCCTTGGCTTCTGGCCCTAATTCTACTGCTGAAGAGCTGTGAGACCTTGGTCCTGTCATGTGACAGCTCAAATAGAAACTCTGGGTTTTTTGGACTGAGTGACCTACCAGCTCCATTTTTAGCTTGGAAATTCCTGTGTTGTGTGAATTGAGATAATGAATATGAAAATGTTTTTGAAAAGTATAAAGTGCTACATAAACAAAAAGCTATTATTTAAAGGAAACTTCTAAGCATAAAAGATTTTTTCTTGAAGGAAAGTTGACCAATGTCTTTAGGCAGATTTCATTGTATCATGATGTTTTTGTTTGTTCTTCCTCCTTTTATTCTTCATTTCCATTAGTATTTCTGTACTCCCAGTTCATGTTCTCAGTCTTGCAGTCTACTGAAATTTTTCTCTGTCCATTTATTTTTCCAGTCTGATCAATCTCATTATCTAGTCTCCCAACCCAGTGGTAGTTTCATAACATAGATAGATCGTATCATTTCTCTACTCAAATGACTTCACTTCCACAACTTCACTTTTTCTCAGAGTAGAAGCCTGTGTCCTTACAGGGGCCTATAAGACTTTACATATCCTGGCCCCACTACCTCTCTTATCCCCTCTTCTGCTGCTCTTCTTCTTGATGACTCTTCTTCTGCCACACGGGCCTCTTGACTTTTCTATAAACATACCACACAACTTCTCCTAGGGGCCTTTACATGACTGTTCCTTCTCACTGGAATGCTATTGTCTGCATGGCCAATTCCCTCACTGCAAGTCTTCATTCTGATATTACTTTTTCAGTGAGGCCTACCCTGACCACTCTATTTAAAATTGCAGTTTGCCTTCCCTTCCACATATTCACTCCCTGACCACCTTGCCTTGCTCTTTTTTTCCTCTTTCTTTTTTTCCCACAGCACCTAACATAATTTACTTATATTATATTTATTTATCAGTTTCTCTTACCCTGCACTAGAATATAAGCTCTTTGAGGACAAGAATTTTTGCTGTTTTATTCACTGCTATACCCCAGGCACCTTTAGTGCGTGACACGTGGTAGGCAGTCTCTAAATATTTTTTGAATGAGTGAATGACTGTCTAATCTACTTTGGTAAAAATTTTGTGCCCATTACGTCCTTTCCATTCTTTAATTCAGGCCCTTGTTACCTTTGTCTGGACTGGTAGTTTTCAAACTGATCTCCCTACTTTTTCTAGTCCCTCTCCTTAGACCCTGCTCCTGAAGTTAGAGCCCTTGAAAACACACACAACAGTAAGAACAACAATAATATACCAGCTAGTCATGCTGCCTTGCTGCTCAAGAAGCTCTGTGACTCTGCATTGCCTACCCAGAAATCAAAGGTTCTGGAAAATGTTGCCTGCCTGCTTTTAGAGCCAATTTTCCCCTGCAGTAATCTGCATTTGTGCCGTAGTAGTCTACGGCAGACCCCAGACATGCCTCTTGAGCCTCTGCTCAAACATTGTTTGCCCTTAAATGCCCTTCTCCTGGGTTTTGTTGATGAAGTCCTGTCTCTCTCTTAAGGACTGGCTAAAATAAAATGTCAGCTCTTCCAGAAAGCTTTCCCAAGATTACCTTACTCACAGTGACTCTCTTTGTGATTTCCATGGCAGTTTGTTAGTACCTCTAATAAACCACTAACGGTTTGTCTGATGTCGGGCTTATATAAGTATTAGTATTTCTTTCCAATAGACCTCTTCAGAAGGTCTAGGGTTTTTTTAATGCCCCTGATATCTCCTGCAGTATGCTTTGCATATTGTTAATAATTGATAATTCATTTCAACTGAGAAGAAAAGATAAAAGATGAGGATAGATGTAGTTAAAGTGGCATACTTTTTGGAAACAAACAGTGAAATCTGACTTAGTCACGATAGGCTTAGACTCACTTGATTTTGACCTGGGGGCCAAATCCTTAAGCTTTCTGAGCCCCAGCTTCTTTATCTTTGAAATGGGAAATAATACTGTTTGTTATACTTGCCTCTTTTTGTGAAGAACAAGTTTTGTAATGCAATTTAAAATATTTTGAAAATTATGATTTCAAAACATAATGAGAAGACAGTTCAGTGGAGGTGGGTTGAGCCTAGATTTAATTGCCAGGATTGTTCATTTAGTTTCTACAGAATTTTTAAAAGACTAATAAACACAGTTTTGAAAAAGATTGACTCTTTATCATCTTTCCTTATGGAATATTTAGAAAAATAGTGTGATAAAAGGTAGAAAAGTTAAACTAGAGAGAGCAGATTCTGTTGCAGATGAAGGGAGACCTGGGCCAAGCCTTCAGCTTCAGAAAGCCTGATATAAATGTAGAGGGGCAAGCAGTGGGGGCAGTTTGGGTTCTTCCAGCTGAAATATTACCCTTCTGTCTGAGGTTATTTAGGATTACCGTTCATATCCTCGATATCTAGTAGTACTTCATTTATCCTGAATTGCTAGTGAATGGAATGCTTTCTTACAGTAACTGAAGTTAACCAGTTTAATGTTAAATCTTTGTTTTAACTTTCTTTCATAAAGAGTGTCATGTGATATATTATCAACTTCTCTCCTAGTAAACAGAGAAACCTAAGTAAACAGTTAAACAGTTAAACCTAAGTTTAACTGTTTGATTGACAGTTGTCATACTTATTAACATTTCTTACTGCATTCTCCTAATCTTTTCCCCACACACCTTATTTCACAAAGGATTTGATTTAGTGTACAAAAAGAAATACTTTATAAAAGGATAAATTAAGTGAATGAATTAGGACTAAAAGAAGCTGAGAGAGGAACAGTAAAGCCCTGGATAAGATTTGCATACCTCAGCGCATATCCTGTGATGTTCTGCTAGAGGTGGGCCACCAAGCAGGAAAAGCATGAGTTACATGATTCACAGTGTCTGAAAGATAAAAACAAACCAATTGTCCAAGGGAAACACAGATATTTCTGGTTCTGAGGCCTGAGATACATTTCTTCTACTGTGAGCCCTCATGGCAAAGGTACTGTGTGATAAAAATAGTTTTATTGCATGATGCAGTGATGTCTTCAGGAGCTGTTTGGTGTTTTGTCCAGCACCAAAGACCTGAGAATATACTTATTTCTGGTGTGTGTGTGTGTGTGTGTGTGTGTGTGTGTGTGTGTGTGTGTGTATAAGACAAAATATATTTATCCGCAATGTAGGTACGTGTGTCTATATGTGTGACCAGGTAAAGATTTTGTACAATGACATTTCCTGTTTTGTCACTTCTGCAGCCTTTCTTCTTTGCCACCAATTTTTTTATTGTGTGATAGAGTACAATTGAACTTGCTAAGACCGTAATGTTAAGTCTGCACATAAATTTGTCATCTATTTTTTGTATGTGGTTGGCTGTACCTGTGAGCAGAGTAAATGGTTGTCTATACTGCCCCCCCATCGCATATACACAAAAATATACTTCTTTTCTTCCTGAAAGCCTTCCCTGTTTTATTAAGCTGTCTGCGATTTCGCCAATTTGAGTTTTGTTTGTTTTAACAGGTTTTTAAAAACATTTTAAAATCTTTTAAAATACTGCCAAAAGGCTTAGGACTATGTTATTTTTCTGTTATTGGATTCGTCAGATTTCTCTTCCTTAAACACCTAGCCAAGGCTAGTGGGAGTTTTGAAAAGAATGGTGGAAAGGGAGGATAGAGCAAGTAGTAGTTTTGGAAAATGGGACTTCAGGCATCTAGAGGGTATTAATAAGATCATACTGTGTTGGGAAGATAAAAGACAAAGATTCCAAAGAAGAAAAGGTGACAACAAAGAAAAACTTTTGCTACTTTACAATGTTAATTAATGTGCACCTTGCCTTTGCGTTTGAGTATCTCAGACTTGTGTGCCTGGGCTTTGTTATAGCTGTTTTCAGTGGGTTTTTAGAGACTTTCTTGTTAGTTTGACTTAACTGGTGAATAAGTAGCATATTGCTATAATTATATAGATTATTTTTTATTCTAATACTGTAGTAAATCTTAAAATACTTTTCACAACTAAATTTTATTGCTTATTTATTTTTAACTTAATAGAGTGGAAGGCGAAATGTTGATTTGGATTTGACATCATCTCATAGAAAGCGAGGTAAGTATTAAATACTAAATATCTGGTTAAAGTAAGTAGCTATTTTTATATCTGATATATTTAGATCTGATTGTCATTGAAACATTATTGCAAAAAAACGAGAAACATAGTATCAGAAGAGTTAAAAGGAAGATCATTTTCTTATCACCTTTTAAAATCTGGGAATGTCTGGGAGTTAATAATCAGTTCTGTGTCTCATTTATCATGTAGTGTTTTGACTTTTTAAAAGTCCAGAACTTTTAAAACTCCAGAAGCAGTGCTTTACGTTATGAGGGTTTTGTACGTAATTTGTCATGTTTTAGCTCACTGATATAGTTACTATAGTTTAAATGGTGTTTTAACTCTTTACCCTATCATCTCTTATACACACATACACACTTTCAAACTGAAAATTTCTAGTTTTTTTTCCTCTTTGCCTCTTAAGATAAAGCATGTAAGAGATGAACTAATGATTTCTTAAAAAGAAAATTTTCCCATGAGGAACAATTTTAGAGTGTCGTTAAGAGTTAGGCTCATTTGTTAGAAGCTCTATCTTAATGAATAATATAGTTAACTCTTGGTTTGTACAAATGAATTTTAGAAAGAACAGTAGTTTTAGATAATATAAATCTAAGGATTACTAAAAACTCTCCAAGTGTTATTTTATATAAACCGACACTTGTATTAAACCCATTTATACTGTGATTGTGAAAATGTGAAATGGTAAAAATTGCCACTGATGGCAGTTTTCTAAAAGCCTGTGGGAAAACATTTTTTTCCATGATATTAAGTTTTTCAGATTTCAAAATGAAACCTTTCTCTTAATAGCTTCCTTGGCAGGATGTTAGATGCCCCCCTTAGGGAAAAAACTGAGAAATGAGGGAAAACTGAGGAATGAGGGGAAGAAGTGCGCACACAATTTTTTCGTTTTTGTGTTTATAACTTAGAAGAAGAAATGTTGGTACTTCTATAGAATAAAATATGGCGATATTTTATCCTTTAATTATAATTAGAATACAGAGAATGATTTTTCTGAAATATTAGGAATAATAAGGAATGGGTCTGGTACTTTCTTTATTGAAAAGTCTTTTGAGACTGTAATATGTCAAAGCTGTTGGGTTTCTAAAAAAAATTATGAGGTATTTGTGATATCAAAAAAATTAAATGATGCTTAGTATAATGTGCAATATTTATTTGATTATTTTCTAATTCTTTGAAAATTGGTAATTCATGTGCCATAATTAACCAGAGTATCCTTTTCCTTAACCACTTGACTTAGGAATAAAATTAAATTTTTGGAACAGATTTACCTTCCTAATTTTGGTTAGCTCAGGTGAATATCGTTGCTAAAATTTCTGTGTTATATTAATGAATGCTTGTTACTTGGTGGTAGAGAGAAGATGGCTCCAAATTTACTGAATAGCATAGGGGGTCAACCTGTAGTTTAAGAGCTTCCTATGATACTAATTATATTTATAAGTGATAGTCCATTGGCTAAAATTATTCTTTTCTCTCAAATCTTTATCATGCTTATGGAAATATAAATTTGAGATTCAATCTATATTAACATGTCAGCATGTGGCAAAGTAACCTTTGGAATAAAACAGAAAGTGATCTTTATCTTTGAATTAAGAATAACCTAGAATTCGAGTATAAATTGCTTAGGAGGAATTAATATAACACTTTAAAACTACTGTTCTAGAGTTCCTACTTGATCAGATTTTTGAACAATTATCCTGTAAGTAGATGTGGATTTCCTGTAGTTTTAGATCTAAGGAGATACAAATGAATTAAGCCATTAATCCAAATCTTGTTTATGGATAAGCCATCTTCTTCAAGGTAGTACCAAAAAACCTATTGACTTGTTGGAATTTATCTTTATTTTGTTGAAGACAGAAAAGCAAATACAGGACCTCATGGGAAAAAAAAAATTTTTTTTAATTACCCCATTAGGAAGTTATAATAAGGAAGCAAACTAGTTAAGTAAATTTTCATGATATCACTTAATGTGGTACCAGTTTATTGTAATAATCATTACATTTTAATGTTCCCAGAGAAAAACTTTGCTGATGGCTTTATTCCTAGGAATAGGTGACTAGAAAGTAGAATTACCATTTTAGGAAGGGCAGCAAAAATAGTTTTCAATCTCATGAGTCCTAGAGCTTGTGGATTAAACAATGAAAATGTATGCTTAATAGTTTTATTTATTTTATTATAATGGATTTCCTTCTTCAAAAGAAATTAACATTGAAAATACATTTAGGAGATTACAGTTTGAAAGGAATTTTTAAAAATCATGTAGATTTAGTGACTACCCTCTGACCACAGTGGGTTTTTTGTTTTGTTTTGCTCTTAAATGATGATAAAATAAACCACCCTATTTTTTCCTTATTTATTGTCAATATGGACCAGATGCCATAAGCCATCATATGCCTGTCTTCAACTGGGCAGATGAACCTACCAAGTCAGAGAACTGTTTGGGGCCATTCAGGTGTTCTGATTCTGACTTGAGCTGTGAAGGCCAAGCAGATGTCCGGCCAAGTGAGAATTCTTCTATCTCCTTGTTTACCCCTTTCCAGTATTTTGAAGAGGAAGTGTAAACTTTTTTCCCTCACATAGCTTTTGCATTTATTAGTCTCAGTGGTCCTGAGTTATTAAAAACCTAGTAAGAGAAATTATAGAGAGAGATAACAATGTTTAGTTATGTCGCATTGACTGAAACTAAATGGATGTATCACTGACAATTAATGGTTGTATACACGTTTCAGCTGCTCTTATTTTGCCTCCAAAGACTCCTCCTTGTGAGGACCTAGTGCCTATAATTTTAGTATTTGGCATTGAGGATACTAGGATTCAGGCTGTTGAACCACGATTGTTTCTTTTCCCCTCATTTCAATTAATGTTTCACAATTGGTCCAAGCAAGCGAATGTGGTAGGAAGAATTAGAGTAAAGTGAGCAAATAAATTCAGCTCAGCCAACTTGCTCAGCTCTTTAGAGCCATCAGAGCTGAGTTTTAAAACCAAAAATCTCATAAATTACTTTAAAAAGAGACAGGTGAAACATATTTCCACTTAGCGCCTCAGGTAATATGAAATTCGTATTCATTAAACACTTATAAACTGCTTACTACGCGCCAGGCATTGTTCTAATCATGTCAAACGTATTAACTCATTTAGTTCTCATAAGAGCCTGTCAAAATTCGTGACAAAACCTGTTGAACATGTTGATATTTTGGTACTTTGATAAATAATTAAAAGATTTGCTCTAGTTATGCAGAACTGAGCTTGTCCTTCACTGAAAGGTGATACCTTTTTGCAGATACTTAACTTGAGTTCTCATATTTAGGCTGAAGCTGATTCAAGTGAAAAGTGGTGGGAATATCAAAGCAACAATTTAAGAAGCAGCATCAGGAATTTTATTAGTTAAAATACTGTATGGTTTGATTTTTCCCCTCCTAGGTCTTTAAATGTAGTGTTAGAGTTTTATTACTAAAATAATACTGGAAACATTTACCAACATGTTGTGTTTTGTGGTGTAGCATGTCTGGGTGAAATGCTGTTTTATGTATGCATTTCAAATTAGATTATATAAAGAAGAGCAAATGTAAATGTTGTCTCCTGTATCAAATTTCTCCTTTTGTCTTCTGATTCTTGTGTGGTAGTGTATTTACTCCTTTTTGGCCAGTTGAGCCCCAGAAAAAAGAAGAGCTTCAAGCAAGTACATGATGGCATGTTTAATTTTTTTCCCCTTTTAGCTTGCCTACATATTTTATGGTTTATAAAGTATGTATTGCAGCTCTGCCATGTTCATTTTGAAAATTCCATTTAAGAACCAAAGTTGTAAGGACAAGTAAACAATCTCAAAAATTCCTTGTTGGACTTTATATTTTCTTTTTATAGTAAGTGACTCTGAATTAATATTAAGTAAGAATTGGGCTTAGTCACAGTTACTCTATAGAAGCTTTTGATATGCTTTTCAGACACAGTATTTCCTATATTCAGATAAAACAATATAGAACAAACAAAAATTATCAGGTTGTTATAACTTTTTTCAAGAATTAGAGTTCTTTCATCTCTCATTTCCATATTGTAAGTTTTTGTGTTTCAAAGTATTTTTGATGTCAACCTAAATAAATTTTAGTTACAGTTATTTTATTTATTTATCCTAATACTTTCAAATAGTATCTTTCCTGTTCTTTCTTATATTTTATTCATAGAAATTTTTATTTGGGTCATACACCTGATAAGTTGCATCCTTTAAATTAGGAGTTGGTAAACTATGGCTAGTGGGCCAAATCAGGCCTGCCACCTTTTTTTGGTAAATAAGGTTTTGCTGGAACACAACCACACTCATTTGTTTGTGTATTATCTATGGCTGCTTTCACACTACAACAACAGAGTTGAGTAGTTCCAACAGAGACCTTTTATAATCCACAAAACCTAAAATATTTACTATCTGGCTTTTTACAGAAGAAGTTTGCTGGCCCCTGCTTCAGATTGCAGAGAGGAAGGATTTAATTTTGGGATTGGCCATCCATTTCATAGATATTTTGGAGAATATTAAGGCAATTCACTATTTGTAGATTTTTCACAATTAAACCTTTATGTAGGCAGGCAATTGAAATTTCCGTGGATCAGTGATTTGTGAGTTGATTAATAACAGGAATATGTAAGACCACCTCCCATAATATTAAGGATTAATTTAGCAGATCAATTTCTTTGAAGCTCTATTTCCTCAATTAAGGAAATTGGACTACATAATTTTTAAGGTCTCTTTTACTTCCGTGGTTCTAACACTAGTTGATGCACGTTTTGTTTTCATTTTGAAAGGTAATTTATAAGTATTGGAAAACAGAAGAACTTTTTATTTTGAAATTTTATTATTGAACTAACAAGCTCAATACAAAGAGCCAAAAACTATCATTTGTAAATTAAGGCTAAATCCAGATTCTGAATTTGAGGTGCTTAAAGAAATTGAAAATGATTATTTCTTTTCTTTTTTTAATTTACATTAGCCCCTGCTTTCTTTTTTAAATATCACTTTTAATACATTATGCATCCATGACATTATTCTTTGGATTTTTACTCTTTTCTATTTTACATGAAAAAATAGTCAGCTATACAATTTGGGGAAATTTTCAGATTGCTTATTTTTCATCTTCAGTAAAACTAAAAATCCAACATTTTTTTCTAGTCTTAAGAATTTTTGCTAAAACATGGAAGGCAGATAAACCATATTTTATTTTAGTAGAATGCATATAAATTATTTCATAGTTACTTTATAGTATTAGCTGCCTGTTATGAATTTCTATATCTGATTTTGAAGTCCTAGGGTTTTACTAACACCAGTGTAATGATTCAAAAATAAGTTATGCAGGGGCTGGCCCCGTGGCATAGTGGTTAAGTTCAGCATGTTCTGCTTTGGCAGCCCAGGTTCGGATCCCAGGTGCAGACCTACACCACTTGTCAGCCATGCTATGGCGGTGACCTGCATATAAAGTGGAGGAAGATTGGCACAGATCTTAGCTTCAGGGCTAATCCTCCAGCAAAAATCAAGGAAGATTGGCAACAGATGTTAGTTCAGGGCTATCTTCCTCAGCCAAAAAAAAAAAAAAAAAAAACTTACGCGATCAATATTGTGTTAGTTTGTTTTCTTTGAGGGCATCAGTGTTTAAGTAGTTCTCTTCCCAAATCTTTTCCATCTAGTTACATAATAAATATAATTTTTGTAATGTATATTTTATTGTGTACCTTAAGATGCATTCCTAATAGAGAAATTTGGTATATTCACATGATAGGATATTATACAGCACTCAAACAAATGAACCATGGCTACATACAATAATGTGAGTGAATATTAGCAATATTATATTGAATTAAAAGAGTATGTCCAAAAAGATTACATAAAATGATACTTTTTTATAAAGTCAGAAATAATTAAAACTAAACATTGTTTGTCTTGGGAATACATATAAGATAAAATGATATTTAACAACAGTAAAAGCAAAGGAATGATAAAACTGAGGCTTAGGGATAACGAAAGCCTTAGGTAGGAAGAGACAGGGAGAGATGAGTCGGAGGAGATGGGTAGATACAAGTTACTGTCAGTTTTCTAGTTCTTGTGTTTACATTTATTATAAATAAATATAAATACAAAAGCAGCCTATGCATAGACCAATGATGAGAGTATATCATGAGCCAAGGATTATGATTAATGTAATTCATGGACCTGAGATCAATTACATTAAAAAAAAGAAAGCTTGTAAGAACTGAACATTTATATATTTATTTAAAGCTAATATTGGCATATGGCTTTGACAGTTGTTGTTGTGTTCAAACATATTAACATTTTTGCTGTCTGATATAAAGATTTTAGCCTAGAAATGCCCACTGGCAAAACTAATGGTATTATATTTAATGACTATTGTGATACCACTTGGTAGTTTTATATAGATGTCATTTTACAGTAAATCTTACATATTCTTGTCTGTGAAACTTTGCTTCCTCTATATAGTAAGTTTCACAACCTGTAATAAATATACATATGACACAGTGAAAGTGTTCTTTATATTAATGAAACCCAAAGGGTGATGTTTGTGTCTCCTTTTTGTCTAAGTTTACTTGCCCTTCTGTATTCATTTTTTGGTAATATTTCATTGCAGATACGTAGACTTTACACAGTCTTAACTTACTCTTTGCAATAATAGTCTTAAATCAGATGAAGTCCTATTACTAGTAGGTCTGACCAGCAGTGTCCTAAGTGCCTAGTTCCTTTTTGTTCATAAATGATGGTCTCGTTTAATACTGCAGAGCATTTTAAGCTAAGCATTTTGAGAGCAGCTTCTGCCTTTTTTTTTCTTGTGGCAGCGTGTTGCTAAAGCGCTTACAGAGACACCGGTACATCAAACAGGGCTTTCCCTTTATTTTGTTACATTGCTCTAGTTTTTGTTTGTTTGTTGTTTTTTTACCAAAGCATTTTGCTCAGATTCACTTAATGCATGCATATATTCAAACATGAGTATCCATTTCTCACCAGTTGGTATGGTAGCAGCACTCACCCCTCATCTAGTTTCAAAATGTGTGCTTTACTTGGTTGCCATTGATGCGTGTTTGTTCTGTTTGTATGTAGGTCCTATGCACAGTCAGTTGGAATCCCTGAGTGACTCTTGGGCTCGCCTGAAACATAGCAGAGACTGGTCATGCAACTCCTCTTACTCCTTTGAGTCTGATTTTGATCTTACGAAGTCTTTGGGAGTTCACACTTTGATTGAAAATGTTGTAAGCTTTGTGAGTGGAGATGTGGGGAATGCCCCAGGTTTTAAAGAGCCAGAGGAAAGTATGTCTACAAGTCCCCAGGCCTCCATCATTGCAATGGAACAGCAGCAGTTAAGGGCAGAAGTAAGTCTGATATTTACTCCTCATGAGGGACTGTGGAAACTTAAACCGAACCACTGAATGTACGGTTGTAGGAAAAACTTTTCCTTTTCTTCTACTCCTTGCCTCCCCCTTACTCCACCTGAGCTTTTTGATGTCACTATCTTAGCTAAAACAACATGATACTTTGTTTGAAGTAGACAAAAGTTCATTTTTAATTGCCATCTCTTAGAACAAGATACTCTAATCATAAGTCTTTCCTTGTCTGCTAGAGACTAGAGCGAGACTGGCTGGTGACCATACAGATCTGCTTCTCAGAGCCTTCTTTTTTGACCCACTTGCCTCCATTTAAAAAGGGCTATATTAAAACACCACAGTAATAATGACGAATGCTAAAATTAGTGAGCACAATTTTAAGGAAATACAGGATGTCTCTAGAGCCTCAAAGTGTCTCCCTCAAAATATTTATTAATTATTGTGGTTTTAATGTGTCCACAACTTCTTTGATACTCTTCCCTCTAGGAGGTGGAGCTTAATTCCCCTCTTCTGGAGAGTAAGCTGGACATAGTGGCTCAAGGCTAACAAATAGAGTATGAAAAGGGGAAAAAAATAGTAATTTTATATTGTAGAAACCTGACAGACATCACCTTAACCAAGTGATCAAGATTAGCCTCACCAGTAATAAGTTATGATGATAGCGTGCACCCCTGATAATGTGATGAGAAGGAGACTTTATAGTTCTTCCCCAAAATCTATAACTCTAGTCCAATCATGAGAAAACATCAGGAAAACCCAAATTGAAGAACATTCTATAAAATACATGAACAGCTCTCCCAAGGTGTCATGGTCATGGAAAGCAAGGAAAGACAGAAACTGTCACAGACTTAAGGAGACATGACATCTAAATGCAATGTGATATCCTGGATTGGATCCTGGAACAGAAAAGGGACATTATGGGAAAAGTGGTGAAATCCAAATAAAGTCTGTGATTTAATCAATAGTGTTGTACCAAAGTTAATTTCTTAGTTTTGGTGAATGTGCCGTAGTTATGTAAGATGTTAACATTAGGGGAAGCTAGGGGAAAGGTATACAGGAACTCTCTATACCATCTTTACAACTCTTCTTTAAATGTAAAATTATTTCAAAATAAAAAGTTTATTAAAAAAGAGAGAAGGAATAGGATGATTGACTGCAGTGGTGGGTATTGTCCTCCTAGGGAAAACAGAGCCAGAAGTTCAAGAGAACCACAGAGAAACCCTTCAGAAATCCTTCTAATTCTTGAACTAAAGAGTACTCATTCTCTATTCTCTATTCTCTATTCTTTATTGTAAGTAAAGGAAGCAATAGCCATACTACCTTACAGTTTTGAAACCTTCGCATATATCTCCTCAAGAGCATCACAATAGCTCTGTGAGTAGGTTAGGTAAAATCCTATTAGCCTTGTTGAGACTCAGGAAGTTAAGTGAGTTTCCCAAGGCCACAAAGTAGGTGGAAGAGTCTGCCTTGACACCAGGTCTCCTGCATCCAAATCTACTACTTTTCCCAGTGTACTGTGTAGCCTCTTTTATACTGAAGTATGCTTATAGAGTTTTTAGAGATATTTTGATTTTAAAAAGTCATAATAATAAAGTAAATGTTTATCTTAATAGAATAGATTCCTAAGAAATGTCAGAATCTTCTGTGTGCTAAGTAATCTATTATCTGTGACATCTGGAGTTTCTTTGTGTCTCAGTTCAATGAAGAACTCTAAAATATGTTTATTTTACTTTTCTCAAGCTTCGTTTAGAGGCACTTCACCAGATCCTCGTTCTCTTGTCTGGGATGGAGGAAAAAGGTAGCATCTCTCTGGCAGGAAGCAGGTCGAGCTCAGGCTTCCAGTCATCCACACTACTCACGTCTGTGAGGCTGCAGTTTCTAGCAGGGTGTTTTGGTTTAGGCACTGTTGGACACGCAGGAGCTAAAGGAGAGAGTGGCCGATTGCATCACTATCAGGTGGGTGACAGATCTGTCATGTGAGGATGACACCTTGCAGGATATTCAGATTTTAACTATCTTTTTTTACAAAACTAGTTTAATAATGCTAAACTTTTGGTATTTAAGACTGAGGTTTAAAAATATAAAAACTTTTAAATGACTCTTAAAGGTCTCTTATTGGTTTAATTTCCTGAGTAACAGTAATGTAGTTGGGATTAGGTGAGTCATGGTATTGTTCTACTTTTATTTTATTTTAATTTTTTTGGTGAGGAAGAGTGGCCCTGAGCTAACATCTGTTGCCAATCTTTCTCCATTTTGTATGTGGGATGCCACCACAGTGTGGCTTGATGAGCATTGTATAGGTCTGAGCCCAGGATCTGAACCCGCGAACCCTGAGCCGCCAAAGTAGAGCCCGAGAACTTAACCACTATGCTACAGGGCTGGCCCCTGTTGTACTTTTAGATTCTTTGCTGGCTGTTTTATTAACCCTTAGCCAAATTGGATAGAGAGAGAGCTAAATTGGGATAGGAATTGGTATTTGGAAGGATGGGTTTCAAGAATTTACATTTTAGATGTGATCGTTTTACCTAGCTTCTCTGATTGCTTGAAAAATTTTTTTTAAAGTATTGCCTTTATGTCTTCTATATTTAGAGAGGAAAGATTGCTTTGTGAGAAACGAGAAAGGTTATATAGAATCAAGAATTATCAAGCATTTAAAAATAAATTTATTATAAAACTTTTATACTGAAATATACTAAATAATTAAAAACCACTGTAGGGCTCTAGCATAGACTAGGGATAAAATGCTATTACTTTTATTTGGGTAGGAGGTGTTATTGTTGCTAACAGAAAAAGTAAATCTAATGTGTAATTTAGGATGGGATCAGAGCAGCTAAGAGAAATATTCAGATTGAAATCCAGGTGGCTGTGCATAAGATTTATCAACAGTTGTCTGCTACCCTGGAGAGAGCCCTGCAAGCAAACAAGCATCACATTGGTGAGTAACTGCCCCAGTAGATACAAGATGCAAGTGACATTTTGGCCTGAGGTGATGCAAGATAGATGCTAGATGTTCTATATCTTGTGTTTTACATTAGTAGATCAACTTACAGATAAAGAATAAATATTTGTAAATGTAATAGTGTTCCATATAACTATATTTTGGAATATGATTCATTTTAGTAAATGCTTTGTTTACTTCAGAGAAGATTCTCAGCTATCTTTCTTTCTTTCTTTTTTTTTTTCCCAGAAGCCCAGCAACGTCTCCTTTTGGTTACAGTTTTTGCCCTGAGTGTTCACTATCAACCAGTGGACGTTTCTTTGGCAATTTCCACTGGTCTGCTAAACGTATTGTCGCAGTTATGTGGCACGGACACCATGCTAGGACAGCCCCTGCAGTTGTTGCCAAAGACGGGTATTTCCCAGCTTAGCACAGCTTTAAAAGTGGCTAGTACAAGGTTGCTCCAGATTCTAGCCATCACTACAGGGTGAGCATTGTAGATGTCTTGGTAGAACTGTGTGGGGGCCTGGTCTTTTCACATTTTAGTAATTTCCATTTCCCCCGAATCTCCTTTACCTGTTAAAGTGCAACATTTGCCCCACTGTGTTGTTACTACTTATTTTTTTCCTGTTATTTCATGTAGGACCTATGCTGATAAACTGAGCCCCAAGGTAGTTCAGTCCTTGTTGGATCTGCTCTGTAGTCAGTTGAAGAATTTGTTGTCCCAAGCTGGTGTACTACTTATGGCCTCTTTTGGAGAAGGGGAGGCAGAAGAGGGTGAAGAAGAAGGAAAAAAACTTGACTCCAGTGGAGAAACTGAGAAGAGAGATTTCAGAGGTATCATAAACCTTTTTCTCTATCATTATTTACAGGCATTTATTGAGTCCCCATTGTGTGCATATCATTAGAATGTAGACTTCCTTCTGTTGTGAGGCATGGAAGGATTTTTATTTGTTCCTTTAACCCCTTTTCTCTCCAAATATATGTGATTTAGATGTGCTTTTGACTGAACCTCCTCTCCTTAGAGTCTGTTAATCCTGATGCAGCGACTATACTGCTCACTCTGTACATTCAGCCTCTTCTTGGCTTTCCTGCCTCTAGAACCTAGAGGTTCTAGGTGACTGACTCCCCCAGGTTATGCTTTCTTAGCATTTGATCCTGACAGCCCATCTCTAACCACAGTCTTGGCTTAAGTGTTCCCCCAGGACCAAGGGTTTTAATACTTGGGAACTGGGTTAGAAGTAGAGGAGCTGAACTTTTTGCTAGGCTTTTCTGTTCCCGAGTCACTAAAAAAATTGTTCATTATACTTAGCTGTCATAATTTTTGGTTACTGTAATATGATCATCTGCTCATAACTTTAAAAAAACTATAGTGAACATTGTATTTCAGAAGAACTTAAACCCTAAACAGCAGAACTATTGTTCTGTTGTCTGTTACGTAATTAGGGAATAAAGGTCTAAAATTGGTCAATTTTTCAAAAAATTTTGTGACGCTACCATGTCTTATTACCATAATAAATTCTGGGAGCCCTTACATCCTTTCTGGATTAGATAGAGAGAGAGAGAGAGAGAGAGACAGATGGAGAGAGCAAGTTACTTAATCATTCTGTGCCCCAATTCCCTCATCTATAAAATAAGGATAATAGAACCAACCTCCTAAGATTGTTATGAGGATTAAATAATTTAGTACATGTAAACCACTTAGAGCAGAGTCTGGCACATAGCGAGAGCTCAATGAATGTTAATATTAATATTGGAATATTATAATAAATAATATTAAAATTAAATTAATATTTAAATAATATTAACATTGTGTAGACAGGTGGGTAGATAGAGGAAATATGCTGGGGATACAAAGATGATAAAACGTTGTGTCTGCCCTCAGGGACCTTCTAGGGTAATGGAGAAGGGAGCCAGACATGTAAGCAGATAATTACACTATAATAGAAGCTCAGAAGAAATAGCTAAATCTCTTGTCAGAATCTAGGAGAATGTATGGGTCTGATTAAGGACTAGCTTTTAGTTTCAGAGGCTGAACCTGTGGCAAGTTCCTTCTCTCTGTTTATGTAGAGATTATTGTGCTTCTACAAAGAGCATGGGCAGACTTAGACAAGGTCTGACAAAATTAAAAACAAGCTTTTAATGCTACCTCCTGTTTTCCTGAGATCTGGTCGGGGAGTACAGGGTTGTGAAGGTAATAGTTTCTCACCACTCTGTGCTGAGTACTGTATATGTGGACCGCAGGAAAGACACCGTAAAGTTACAGCCTATAGGTCCCCAAGAAAACTGGATTCTTCCATATCCAGTAAAGAAAGAAATAGTTCTTCTGTGAGTGAATCTCAGCAGATGTAACAGCAAGCTGAATCCACATCCATTCCTCTCAGGTCGTCCTGGAGAGAAGGCCGTTGCACCCTTTGTGTTTATGAGGATGGCTGGGAGTAAGACTGGTTCTAGTCAGCAGTGGCCAGGCATTCAGAGGCAGGCTGCATGGGTATTAACCCCACAAACCCTCTAAAATACTTAACTGAAAGTAAGGTGTACCTTTCATTTCAAATGTAGTACTGATACTGAAACACAAACTGTATCAAGTTGGATCAGCCAGCTTTGTATTTAAAGGGTCCAGGCTTTAATTAATTTAATTAATTTAGTGTCTTGTTAGAGAAACACTTGCTGGGAATGAGGATGGCGGATAGGATGGAAGCCTCATAAAAGAGATTTTCCTAGGGATCTCTACCAAGAGAGAAGGCTTCATAGAAGAGGTAGCTTTTGAACTGGATTTTGAAGGAATGTGTAAGAACAAGGTTCAAGTGAGATATGTGAGTACCCAGGGCAGGCTAATAATTTTATATTCTTCAAACTAATATTATAAAATATATTTGCTTAGTAGCATTTAAGTAAAGGAGAGGTAGAGTACTGTGTAGAGGAAATGTAGAGAAGTTCTTAGCTTTTTCTCTAGTTCCCTAGCAGTTTAGTTCTGTCACAGACTTGCACGCCCATCTCAGCGAAACAAAAGTCCTCCAGTTAACTAGACATCTATGAAGATAGGTTAGTTACAGGCGTTAAGCATGCCCCTTGGCAGGGGAGTCTCCCTGCTATCATAAGTGACTTGTCTGTGTATTCCTGAATTTGACATGCCAGGATCTCCCTGAATCCTCAAAGGAGTGCTGTGTATACCTGTCTCCGGATTATGATTTTCCACATTTTAGTGCCCCTTAGGGATTGACATTCTGGGCAGCCACACACTTCTTCCCCCTGGCTCTGAGTGGGACTTTACCAGGCTAAGGAGGTATGAAAGGTGTTGGATGATAAGAGAACCTGGTGTGTTACAGAAAGAGCAGATACTTCTCTGGCTTCAGATCCACAGGGTGGAGGAAAACTATGAGAGGGGTGACGAGAGAGGCTGGTGCTGATGCTGGTGGAAAAACTGGGAAGATTGGTTAGGGCAAGTTTATGTGAAAGATCTTGTACAAAGAGTTTGAGCTCAGGCAAACCAGACTCAGGCCTAGAAATCTGTTTCTTTGTAGAATCTGAAAACACAAAGTCTTTTTTAGAGATGTGATTCTTAGTTTGGGTTGGGGGGATCATGGACTTTTTGAAAATTTATCAAAGTTGTGAACTCTCTTACTAGTCAAATACACACACACAGACAATTTTTCATACAATTTTAGAGGGTTTACAAACCATCTTCCCCAAATTCTATCCAATAGAACTCTAGACTTGGGTAGAGAACTGTTGTTTTTTAGAATAGTGGTAAAACAAAATGCATAAAACCAAGTACACATACCTTATTCTAGCAAACTCACTATTATTGTACACAGATGTAAAAGGTGTTTTAAGTTTGGCTTTATTTTCTGACTTTTCCCCATTCTGTTCTTTAAATTTTAAAAATTCAGCAGCAAACTGACAACCTAGATTTTAAATTAGGTTTGTGCTTACTGCAATCTAAATATAAGTTATTTGATATAAGACTGTTTACTGTTGGCTTTTGGTTGTAATGTACACTTTTCACTCTTCAGCTGCTCTTAGGAAACAACACGCAGCCGAACTGCATCTGGGGGATTTTTTAGTTTTTCTTCGCAGAGTTGTATCTTCAAAAGCAATTCAATCAAAAATGGCTTCCCCAAAGTGGACAGAAGTGCTGCTAAATATAGCATCTCAGAAGTGTTCTTCAGGTATTAGATCTTTACCTTGTTTTAGAGTATTTTTATACATCATGTGTGTTTTATTCAGATAATGCCAGACTTTAACAACATTGGATATTCATCCTTGATTTCAAATCTTTTCTTTCTTGTTTTCTGAGTACTTATTTGATCTTCTTAGATTATCAAAATGCAGATCTGAATTTGTCTATTCTCTCTTATCATGATATGATTCTGTTGTCTTGATTGTAACTTCAGGTTGTGTGCTATCTATGACGGTTCTATGTAATAAGCTTTATTCCTGGTTCTAAGCCTAAAAGTAGGGTCTGCTTGCATAGATTACTGTCAGTCCTTTCCTGGTCTGTTTTTTTTTTGATTGAGGTAAAATATACATAAAATAAAATTTACCATTTTAACCATTTAAGTGTACAATTCACTGACTTTAAGTACATTCACAAGGTTGTTCAGCTATCACTACTCTCCATTTCTAGAACTTTTTCATCATCCCTAGTCTTTTTTAAATATTCTAAAATATAATGTAGTCTTCCATGGTACATGTTATTTCATATGTATACATTCCCATTATATTTCACTAGTTTTTCTTAACTAGTATAACTTAAAACAGCTTTGTTTCTCTTTTAATATTCTCTTATATAATATTAAGTTCTTAGAGCATAAATAAAAATTAGATATTCATTTATTTTAACTGGTTTTATTGTAGTAATGGGTATAGAAAAGAACATCAGTATGCTGTCTCTACCATTGCTTACTTTGGAAAAGTACAAACTGCTTACTCTCTGTTACCCCCTAACAATCTCTGAGGCAGTCAGGGCACGGATGGAGAAAAAGCAATGAAAGGGTATGATAAGCCTGAGCTTTAGAGATTAACAGACCTGTTTAAATTCTACCTCTGCCTTTACTGAGCTGTGTGGCTTTGGTCAAGTAACTTAACTTCTCTGAGCCTTAGTTTTCTCATCAGTAAAACGGGGATATAATGTAGTGTTTGTGAGGATCAGTGGAGTTAACGTATGAAATGCATAGCACAGTACCTGGCACAGGTAGTTATTATAGTGCTATTCTCTTTATATATACATAAAAACTGAGAAACATGAATATTCGTATACATTCATGGGTTTGGGATGAGTCCAGAATTCTTGTGATAATAGGTTGAAGTGAAGTCCTTTCCACCTGTAAATGCTTAGCAGCCTCAGGGACATTTTTTAAGAAGTTCATTTAAATTTTGAACGTAAGTCACACTAATAATAAGAAAATGTCTTTCCCCTCACCAGGTATTCCTCTAGTTGGTAACTTAAGAACGAGGCTCCTTGCACTTCACGTCCTTGAGGCTGTGCTACCAGCTTGTGAATCTGGTGTAGAAGATGATCAAATGGCCCAGGTTTCTATTTTTAAAGTTATTAGAAGATGTTTTTCGCGTCCGCAACATGATTCACCCAAAATCTAAACTTATAGTTTCTTTGGTTGTAAATGTGTCATTTATTCAGTGGCAAAACTTCCGCTTCTGAGATTGCTTTCTTTATATTTCATCTCCAAGCAAGACGAAAGAAAAATTAAGTTACAGAGTGTGAGGAAGGAGTATGGGGATAGTGAATACTTGCAAGGTCGGAAGAAAAGGAAAAGCTGTGAAATTTCTTACTAGGTTAGGGCCCCTGGAGAAAGAAGTGTGTGAGGTTGCATGGCCTAATCTGAGGTCCATATAGTGAGGCAACTTGAGGGCAATGGAACCCACTTTCTCATGGTGAATGGTCTTTCTAAAAAGAAGATATTTAACTTACAACCACCCAAAGTAGCTCTTGGACATTGGTATCATCAAATTTCACATGTGACTTAATATTACAATTACATAATTTATATTTTCTAAAAATATTTAAAATTACCTTTTACAAATTTCATCAAATTCTTTTTCCTTCAATAAATAGGTTGTTGAACGCCTGTTTTCCCTTCTGTCGGATTGTATGTGGGAGACACCCATCGCTCAGGCCAAACATGCTATTCAGATAAAGGAAAAAGAACAAGAAATAAAATTACAGGTAATTGATTTTCAAAAAAAGTATTTTTAGACAGCAGCAGTGAATATCCTTTCACCTGTTGTTGGATCCCTTCTCCTCTGAGGGACCTTGTTCTATCAGTTATTCCATCTCCTCCCTGCATTCTTTCTGCCTCTCCTCTGGTTCCCTTCCCTCAGCTTATAAACATCTCTCATTCCCACCTTCCCAAGTCCCTTTTTAATCCATGAAGCCTTCCCTATCTTCTCTCTTGTCCTTCATTGCTAAGCTTCTCAGAAGAGTAATCTTATACATATTTCAGCCACTTCCTTACTTCTTCCATCTCTTCAACCCAGTTGTTTATCTTCCATCAAAGCACTGAAATTAAATGACAAGGGTAAGTGTTAATTGCTAAATACAACGTACACTTTTTGTCCACATCTTACTTCACCTCTGGAAACTCTAGACTTCTATTGGTTTCAAAACACTACCTTCTTCTGGATTTCCATATACCCTCTGCCAATTCTTGATTCCCTCTGGAGGCATCTCTTCTTTGATGCCACTCTCTCCTTGCCTTTATCCCAAACTCTGGTGTTCCTCAGAGTTCTATCCTTAGCTTTCCCAGCAGTCTCAGTCACACTTGTGACCATTTTCACCTACATGCAGTGCCTTCCAAACTTAAATGCTAGCCCAGGTGTCTCCCCTCTTTCCTCTTTTCTTCCTCTCCCGTTTTTTATTGATGGCAACACCACTTGCCTAGTTTTCCAAACTTGAATTCCTGGGAATTCTGGACTCTCCTAATGTCTGCATCCATGTGGTCACTAGGCCTTATTGATTTTACCTACTAAATAGCTTTTGAATCCATCCATCTAGCTACCTTAATCTTTCTCTTGGTTTCATGATTCTGTACTTTTTCTGGGTTTCCTTCTATCTCAGTATAATGGCCTTTTCTTCTTATTCCCTTTTATTGGTTCTTATTTGTCTGTTGAAGTGTCAGAGTATCTCTGGGGCTGGCCCGGTGGCATAGCGGTTAAGTGCGCGCTCTCCGCTTTCGCGGCCCAGGGTTCGCCAGTTCAGATCCTGGGCACGCACCGATGCACCGCTTGTCAAGCCATGCTGTGGCAGCATCCCATATAAAGTAGAGGAAGATGGGCACAGATATTAGCCCAGGGCCAATCTTCCTCAGCAAAAAGAGGAGGATTGGTGACGGAGGTTAGCTCAGGGCTGATCTTCCTCACCAAAAAAAAAAAAAAAAAATGTTGGAGTATCTCAAGGCTTGGTCCCAAAGAGACACTTCTTTTCCTCAACCATCACCCCCATTCCCTTTCCTAGACCCATATGCATTGATCCCCAAATTTTTAATTCTAGTTCTGACATTTTTCCTGAATTTTAGACTTATTTACCTATCTTCTGCTTGCCTGACCACTTGAATGATAGTCTAATAGGCATCTCATACTTAGTAGCAGTTCTAAGTTCTGTCATATCCTGTTCCTTCCCCAAGCTTTCCCATCTTCCTAGTTGATGACTCAACTAAAAAACCTAGGAGTCATCCTTGATTCTCTCTTTGTATCACACACCCCTCTCCCATTTTCTCCATCCAAACAATCTCCACGTCCTATTCACTCCTCTGTAAAACATAACGAATTTGCCCACCTCATCATTTCTCTGCCATCACCCTATTCCAAACCATTATCATCTCTGGCCTGGATTATGCGTTAGCCTCCTAACTGGTCTTTCTGCTCTCATTGTTAACTCCCTTTAGTCCATTCTCTACACAGGATCCATAGCGATTTTTTAAAATTGTAAATCAGAGCATGTTGATAAACCCTCCAATGGTTTCTTGTCATTCTTGGGATAAAATTTGGAACTCTTGTTCTCTCCCCTTTGCTCTAAACAACTTGCCTTCTTCCTGTTTCATGAACACACTAATCTTGTTCCTTCCTTCGAGCTTTTCACTGGCTAGTCTCTCTACTTAGAATACTTCCCTCAGATATATTTCTCAGAAGTCAACTTATTTTTATTAAAGTCTCAACTTAATTATCACTTCTTCAGAGAATCGTTTCTTGATCCTCAATCTAGAGTTAGTTGCTGTACACTTTGTGTTATATCCCCTGTTGCAATGTCAACATAGCATTTATTATCTGATATTTTCTTGTTTATTTATTTTATGTCTCATCTTCCAAAATGTAAGTTCTGTGAGAACAGAGACCTATCTATCTAACATACTGCTGAATATATAGGACCTGGTATAGTGCCTGGCACATAGTAGATGCTTAATAAATATTCATTGAGTGAATGAATGAATTCAAGTCCTCAGTATTTCTTAACTCTTGCAGTAATCTCCTGAGTGGTCTCTCTGCCTGCATCCTTTACACTCTTGGTAAAACAATATTTATGAAACACAGATCTGGTCAGAGATCCTCTATATAAATCATTCTGTGTAGGCACTCCCTATTATATATAGAGTAAAATTCAAACATAAAATGGCACTCAAGGCCTTCTGTGATTTTATTCATTCTTCTCTTTCTAGGCTCCTTTTCTGCCTGTCTTCTCCTCCAGACATTCCCCACTACTTGCAATTACTTTAAATTGCTGAACTCTCTTCTACTTCATGCCTTGGTACATGCTGTACATACTGCCCTAAATGCCTTTCTCTTCTTTGACCAGGTGCTTAATGCCTTCTCATCATTCAGGACTCAACTCAGAAGTCATCCTCTTCTGAATGCTTACCTTATCCTTCCCAGGCATGGTTAGACACTTACACTTTTATGTTTCTGCTATACCTGTCATATAACTTCTGTTATTCTCTCACTACAATACTGGTGTTATTTATTTGTCTCTCTGTCCCCTAATTTGACTATAAGCTCTCTATGAGCAGGGACCACACTGTATTTATCATTGTGTTCCCATTGCCTGCACAGTAACTGGTACGTAGTAGATACTTAATAAATATTTGGGGAATCAAACCAAGGAATCTTAGAATATATATTAACTGAGATCTGGGTTACTCCAAAATACTAACCCAACTTCCTTTCTGGTAGAAGCAGGGAGAGTTGGAGGAAGAAGATGAGAATCTTCCTATACAAGAAGTGTCCTTTGACCCAGAGAAAGCTCAGTGTTGCCTAGTGGAGAATGGACAGATTTTAACTCATGGCAGTGGAGGAAAAGGATATGGATTGGCATCAACCGGAGTAACTTCTGGGTGCTATCAGTGGAAGGTGCGTAGAATTCCAAGTAATTTTTAGCATTTCGTGTTTTAGTCCTTTTTACCCAAGTTCTTATAAAAAATGTATCGAAAGACTTTTAAAAAAATCATCATATGTAGATGTTCTATCATTATGTAAGATGTTAACATAAATGGAAACTGACTGAAGGATATACAAGAACTCTGTATTATTTTTGTTAATCTTCTGTAATTCTAAAATTATCTCAAAAATTTTTTAAATGAACGTTAAAAAGTCAAGATCATCCTTCCCATGAGAGTCACATGGTGCACACTCAGCAGTGAAAATGCAGTAACGTGTGTGATTCTGCCTGGGAAAGCCCGTTAGAGACTCAGTGCCCAAGATTTTTATTGGGTGCTGATCACATAGGTACTCTTTGCCTGGCATATACTAAAATGTTAGATTTCCAGAAGGAAAACAGGTGTTTAGCATAAACCATATTGTTATACAAACAGTTTAGGCACAGCGAGCCACTCTTATCAGTTAGGAAAAGTTTTTATCAGTGTAGGGAACTATTTGCCAGTCTAGTTCCCAGATGCCAGCCAAGAGCCAACATTGCAAGCAGGGCTTTCTCAGGATAACAGTCTCTGCTATTTTAACTCCTTTTTTGCACAGTCCACTCCCTTGGCTCTTGGCCACAGTGTCTTTACAGTAAGATTATTATCGGTAGGACCCCATGCAGCAGGGTGAGACCAATCTGTAGTATTGACTTCAGTTATGCCTTTTAGGAGTCCTAGACTTAGCCAGTTAAAACAAATCTCATGAACCATAAAGGTCTATCTGAAAAAGCCATGTGGCTTTGTCCTTAAGTTTTTGTATTAACTTTTTAAAACTGGCTTAGGCACCAATTTAGTACAGCACAACTCGGGCCAGTCCGGGGCTCAGATAGTGTCATGATAGGGTGTACACACAAGAAATAGAATCCCAGAGGGCATATGTGGTATTCCTGGAAACAAAGAGTTTATGATTGTTAGGATACTCCTTATCAGGATGTACAGTAGTCAGGTAGAACAAGTTAACAGGGCCCCAATGTGACCTCCCACCAGGGAGGCTCCCACTCTCTGTTCTCTGTACAGTCTGAATAATTTAGTTGAGTCCTTGGTTTCAGAGGGACTGCCTAAAGGTAGTCAGTTAAATGCTTTTGCTTGTCTATGACATTAGTTTATCTGCCTCAAGAGTGGATGACATCTGGAGGTGTTTTCTAGAAAATGCAGAAGCTGGGGCCACCCACTTCTTATAGTCTGTCAGGTATAATAGGAAGCTCAGCAGTCAGTTTGAATTTAAGTGCTCACAACAGCCTTCAAGACAACATGGATTTTTTTTTCCCCTAGGGGGAGAAACAGTTCTGAAAAACAAAGATCATTAATGCCTCCCCTCTCCTCCATGCTTCCCCAGGGCCCGGGTTTTTGTTTTTTCTCCCTTATTCTAAAATCAGTGTGTCTCATTTAGTTATTATAACTTCAGATTTTTCCAGTCTGTTTTTATTTTCATCTAGACCTTTTGTCCAGAAGGGTTAGGTGCAAGAGGAACAGAAGAGTTTTCACACAAAAACATTTTTATACAACTTAACCAGAAGAGTTAGGAATTGGTCAGGACAAAATCTCAACTAAAAAATTTTCAAAACAGGTTTACAAAACCTTCTGTCTCTTTAATCCTAATCATTTATCCAGTGAGCAGCCTAGAAAAGATCAGTCTCTGAGGAGAACTTCATTTAATAAACCGCCTTACTAAATGATGAGACGTAGAGGCAAGCTTATCAGTCTGTTGCTGAAAACTGCAGCTAATCCAGAAAGCTGAACGTAATGAATCAACAGCAGTGGGACATTCCCAAGAAGAGGCTGAGAGTCCAGTCTGTTAAGAGTGGACAGAGGGGTCATACTCTCTGGGGTATGCCCTCCTCCACCTTTTGGCTTTCGGTAGAAATCACAAGTTAGGAATGTAATCAGTTTCTGTGTCAGAAATATAGAGCCAGTCAGCAGCTCAAATTTAGATGATTCCATCAAAGAACAAGTCCTTTCCCAGTGGCATCTGCAAGAGACCCGGACAGTCCAGCCAGAATCCATGGTGTTTTCATAGTCTGTGGCCATAGAGGAGTCCTAAATCTGCAACAGTCCCAGACTTTGTTTTGTTCATTGGGCCTGTGCCTGATTTTAGTTGAGCACAGCTTTTGTTGGGTTGAAACAGCCCCTAGTAGACAGTTTCAGGATTTAGCTTAGAGTCAGGTCACAGGCACTTAGAATCTGTGAATTCAGGATTCTAAAAAGCTAGCAACTTTTTTGGCAGCAGTAAAGTCTACATGCTGTAGGACCAGACAGCTGTGTTTTAAGTCCTTGTGACAAGCGAGGCTTTCCTAAGCTCTGTTGCCTTGTCAGTCTTAAGAGTCCAAATTTACCCACTCAAAAATACGCACTTCAGGCCGGAAAATCATGAACCTCTGAGGGTCAGACATCTGATTTTACAGGCACTCGGCAACTAAAAATTGCTTTTTAAAAGTCCAAAAGTATATCTGTGTGTATCTATCTGGAGATTGCCTCTCTTTTTATTTTGTCTCCATTTTTCCAGAGGCTCTAATAGGCAAAAATCATAGCAAAAAATCATCAATTTTGTTTCTAATACTCAAAGAGTTTAAATTCCAGTCTACCTACTGGTGGCAAAAAGCAAGGAAGTTGTCTCCCACTAACATGTGTTTCCTTTGCAGCTTTCACTGATCAGGATGATCCCTTAGCATTTATGAACGTAGCGGCATATAACATTTTACATCAGTTTTTATTATACATCCAGATGCAATAGCCAGAAAACAAAGCTGTTTTTAAAAATTTACTTCTCTTCCTCAGATCTCAAGTTCACTCAAGCCCCTAGCAGTAAATTTAGCATTTACAGGGTTAATTGATTGGGGGGCACTGCTGCAGCAGTGGCAGCATCTAGGTTAAAGAAAATAGCTGGAGTGGTTTTTTCTTTTCTTTTTTTTCCCCTCTAGTCTATTTAAAGCTTTGCTCCAGTCCTGGGAACTGATTAACCTTTTTTCCTCTTGCTTGGAGGAAAGAGCAACACACTTCTAATATTTTTGGTCTACCCAAAACTCACTTTCAGATAGTTTTGAACTCTTTCCCCTCCTACCTGGAGGAGAGAGCAACTGCAAACTAATTTATATTCTTTGGCCCATACACAACCCATTTGTGGGAATGTTTAGGCCCTTTTCTTCTTGCCTAGAGGAGAAAACAATAGAAATTTTACCCTGGCTACTCTTTTTTCCTGACTTTTGCTACCAAGGCCAAAAGCAACCAGAGAATCCAGCAAGCCAGCTCTCCTGTAGTTGGAGCTTTATTTTTGAATTCCATAGGTAACTTTTACCTCTCACAACAGATAGCAACTCACCTGCTGTTTCATAACATGTGTAACTCCACAGCCACCAGGCACCCGAGTTTTGTCTTTCTCCACTTCTCTCTCTCTTTTCCCCCAAATAACACTGTAACTATATTTTAATGAGTCAGGGTAGTTCTGTTGAATCTTATTATTGTCACCACTGTGTTGGGGATCCCTAACATCACTGCAGTATTCAAAGGTTTGTTAGAAGGACTCATAGGACTCAGCATATAGTTGTATTCATGACTAAGATTTATTATAACAAAACAGTAAGGGTACGTAACCAGATAGTAAGGGAAAAAGACACAGGCAGAGTCTGAAGGAATCCATGTGCAGGCTTCCTTACGTCCTCTCCCTCCCATGAGGGGTCACATGGAGCACACTCTTTTCCCAGCAACAAAATGCAGCAACGTGTGCAATGTTTTAGGGAACCCCATTGGAGACTTAGTGCCCAAAATTTTTACTGGGGCTGGTCATGAAAGAACTTTGCCTGGCATGTATTGAAATTCCAGGCTCCCAGAAGGAAAGCAGTGTTCAGCATAAACTGCCTTGTTTGTTCAAACATTCTAGGCCCGATGAGCCACCCTTATCACTTAGGGAAAGTTTCATATCAGTGTAGGAAGCTGTTTACCAGTCAAATTTGCAGATACTAGTTAAGGGCCAGCATTACAAGCGTGACTTTTTAAAGATAACAGTGTCAGGCCTGCTGTATTAACTCGTTTCTACACAGAAGTATACACCAGAGAATAGTTAGAAAATTTGTATGTAAAGAATTGAAGCTGTCTGGTAATAATTTTCTGGACTAGACTCCCTTCCTCAGCTTCATAATTAAGATGTAAGCTAAAATGATTTATTTTAAATAAGTACTCAAAGGTTATTCTAAGTGTTCTACAAGGTAAAGATCGAATTTGTTTTAAAATCTTCACAAAATGATGAAATTATTTCATTTGTATGTTATTTTCGCTTAGGCTGAAAATAAACTTATCATGTTCCCACAAATGCATAAATGTTATTTATAAACATATTCCCCAGTATTGGTTTATGCAGTTAATAGTATATAAACAGGTTTTTTTTGACTGTTAGTGAACATTACCACTTTCATTTTAGTTTTACATTGTGAAGGAAAACAGAGGTAATGAAGGCACGTGTGTTGGAGTTTCTCGCTGGCCAGTACATGACTTTAACCACCGTACTACCTCGGATATGTGGCTCTATCGGGCCTACAGTGGTAACCTCTATCATAATGGAGAACAGACTCTGACGTTGTCCAGCTTTACTCAAGGAGATTTCATTACCTGTGTGTTAGACATGGAAGCCAGGACCATTTCCTTTGGGAAAAATGGAGAGGTACTGAAATTTATTCACAAGCATTACATGTTTTCTTATTTTCATTTAGACTCAACTCAGTTTTTCAACTGCTAGTGATTCAGTTTATAGACTATCCACTCTTCTCTGCTTTTTCTCTAATACTTTTGGTTCTTATAGTATTTGTCAGCACCAAATAAACAACAGAAAGATAGTAAGATTGTTGAAACATATGAACAAATTAGGATCATTTATTCTATGTGGAATTTCCTTGGTTAACAAGGTTGAGATTTGGCTCTTGTAACTTTTGTTCTGTCTCATAAGAGTTTTGAATCTTAATGTTTAGATTGGATATTGTCAGTTTTTAAAAATATTTTCGTTTCCTTTTTTTCCATCACCTCTGCCATGCTCTAGGAACCCAAGTTAGCTTTTGAAGATGTGGATGCAGCAGAGTTATACCCGTGTGTAATGTTCTATAGTAGCAACCCGGGGGAAAAGGTAATGAAACCTCAAACCTTTATACTTAAGCATAAAGGGTATTTGTCATTTTTTATTAATATTTGTTAGCATCAGATAGAGTTTATAAATATAATAAGCTATTTCTATCGTTAAAAGTAACTGCTCAGATAATTGACTCTTTTAGAAGAAGGTTAGGTTACTTTTAGAAGTTGTCTTTACTCTTTATTAAGGCACTATTTGATATTCTGGCAATTTGAATATAATGAGTCAAGTTTCAAACATATGTACAATTATGAGAATTACAGGAAATAGTTAGGGATAATCTGGTTTGTTGGCAATTATGCATATGAGAGAAAAACCTAGAAATAATATTAAATGTAATCAGATACCATTAGCTGAGTAATGGAAGTTCCAGGTGTGATGGGGAAGCTGCCTTTATTCATTCAGCTGAGGAGGTTCTCAGACCTTGTAGACGATGTAAATTTGAACCTTAAACCCTCAGGAGGACAAGATTAAAGAGATACCCTTGCAGTAAAAATTTTTTTTTCTCATCATCTAAAACCCGGGCAGAGACAGACTTCTTTGTGGTCTCCCTGTGCTGGTGGGTGGATTTGTTTTCTCCCCCATCCTTTCACTCGAGGCTGTAGTTTAGCCAGGTCTGGTCTCCAGAATTTCTAGTTATTTTTTAGTAGAAAGTTTTCATACTATCTCATATATAATATTTCTATAATGGAAGTGCTGGACTTGGTAAATCCTAACCATGGAAGTTACCTTTTATTCTATGCTTTTAAATATGTTTTAAAATTTTTCAAGGAGGTATAATTTCAGGCTAACCATTCTTGAGAGAGGGGAACTGCTTCTTGAACAGGTGGTCAACGAAACTGAACTGGAGCTGAAGTAAAGAGGCAGCCCAGTACCTGCTGTCGTCCCTTTCCCTGGTGATACTCTTGCAGCCCAAAATAGGTTCTGCTATGTTCTGGTTAAAATGATGGCCTGTCTCTCCCCGGCATCTGTGAACCATGAAGGAATTCATTCAACCTTAGACTATGTATTAATCAATTTATTCTGCCCATTAGCCTTTTCTGATAAGTTTCAGAATCTCTGATAAAAACAATACTAATAATAGTTAACGTTTTTTAAACATTTACTGTGTTTCTGACACTGTACTAATAAGTACTTTATATGCATTGTCTCATTTAAATCTTTAAAATAACCATAAGAGACAGATACTATTAGTAGTGCCATTTTTTTCAGATGAATAAGCTGAGGTTTAGTGAGATTAAATAATTTCCCAAGATTATGCAGAGTTAAGGTTTGAACCTAAGTCTTGCCTTTTTTTTTTTTTTTTTTTTTTGGTGAGGAAGATCAGCCCTGAGCTAACATCTGCCAATGCTCCTTTTTTTGCTGAGGAAGATTGGCCCTGGGCTAACATCCATGCCTATCTTCCTCCACTTTATATGGGATGCCGCCACAGCATGGCTTGACAAGCAGTGCATCGGTGTGCGCCCGGGATCCGAACTGGCAAACCCGGGGCCGCCGCAGCAGAGCGCGCTCACCCAACCGCTTGCACCACCGGGCCAGTCCCAAGTCTTGCTTTTCTTTTAACCTCTATGTGTTATTTGAAATGTGCGTGCAGATTGGGAATATCTCAATTATCTAGATTTATGATTTTATCTTTGGGAATATCTCAATTATCTAGATTTATAATTTTATCTTTGTGTTCCTTGAACAATATAAGATGGTCCCAGGACTCATTATTATTCTGGAGTCTTGAGGATGAGAGTGAATAGATCCTCAAGGCTATTTTTTTTGGACTAAATTGAGTCAGTTACACACACCTTCGTCTATATCCATCTGCCGGGTGGCCACAACAGCTCTGATACTCACAGGCCACAAGAAATTTAAATGACAGGGCAGCTTATTTCAGAGGACCATACTGCTACTAACTTCAGTAGATCTGTAATATTTGCTCACTCCTTATTGGAGACATGTATTAGGACACCAAACACTAGTTCAACAAGAGATTGCATGTGCTAGGATATAGTGACTAATAGTTTAGGAGAACTATTGATATCACACATTTATTACCCTCTTTTGTTTTATAGGTGAAGATTTGTGATATGCAGATGCGTGGCACACCGCGTGACTTACTTCCAGGAGACCCCATTTGTAGTCCAGTAGCAGCAGTGCTGGCAGAGGCCACTATTCAGCTTATCCGTATCCTTCACCGAACAGACCGTTGGACTTACTGCATTAACAAAAAAATGATGGAAAGGCTGCACAAAATTAAGATATGTATTAAAGAGTCAGGTCAGAAGCTAAAGAAAAGCCGCTCGGTTCAAAGCCGAGAGGAAAATGAAATGAGAGAGGAGAAGGAGAGCAAAGAGGAAGAGAAAGGTAAACATAATAGACATGGCCTTGCTGACCTCTCAGAGCCGCAGCTGAGGACCCTTTGCATAGAGGTGTGGCCTGTGCTGGCAGTGATAGGAGGAGTTGATGCTGGTCTTAGAGTTGGAGGTCGGTGTGTTCACAAGCAAACTGGGCGCCATGCCACGCTCCTGGGAGTGGTCAAAGAGGGCAGCACGTCTGCCAAAGTCCAATGGGATGAAGCAGAAATTACCATCAGGTATGATCTGTTGAGTTACACTTTTGGCAAACAAGTATATATTGGTGAAATGGGCCACTGCCTATGGACAGTGAGTAATCATGTATTTTAGGTGAGCTGCCAGTTAACTTTTTTAAATAATTTTTTTCATACAGCTGGGTATGAATACTGTAATTTCATAAAAGAATATTTCTCAAACTCATGTTCCTTGGAATACAAGTTTGTAAAATATGTAGTTTTTTGGTTTGTTTTGTGAAGAAATGGTAAGCTCACTAGTTTAGGTTTAACTGGGCTCCTTCTTTCTATTTTTCATTTGGCTTCCTGCTTTTTGATCATTTCCATGACACACTGGGATAGAAAAATGCCAGCCAGCAGATCTGTCAGTTACCTTTTGTGTAGGAGGGGTTTGAATGTAGGATGGGAACATTTGAGAGACTAAAATTAAGTTTTGGATTATCTATGATTTTAAGTATTCTTGCCTTTTTTTTTTTTTAAAGCATATATTTCTGTCCCCTCAGTGTGCAGCATTTTGGATAGATATGAAATTTACACTTATTTGACACAAACTGTGTACTTAAAAGCATTTAGATGTGTTTACAATCAGATAGGATTTGTGTGAAATAGAAATTTCATGTATTTGGAAGGAAATATGTCAAGTCGCTCTCTCTCAATAAGAGGACTCACTTATCTAATGACTCTACATAATTGTATCATTTGAAAATATGGATTTATTGATGATATTATGTAACTTTATTATACTGCCTAAAGTGATTACTTTATAATGTTAATATGATATGAGACAATATCTAAAACAGTGGTTCTTAAGTATTTTTTGGAGGCAGTACTGTTTTAGAATCTAACTCTAGCTGTGGACCCCCTAGCTGAAAAATACACATACATTAGGTTACCCACAATTTTAGGAGTTAATGGACTCTACCTCCCTCTACTCCACCAGGCTAAGAAACCGATGAAAATTTTACAATGTGATGTGAAAGTATCTACCTTTCCTTTTGTTCTTTGCCTTGTTTCAGAAAGGATTCATGATGTCTTATTAATTTAGTAAAATAAATAGATTACATTAAAACAAATAAGAAAAATGAGGCAAAGGGAAAATAGATTAGGAAGGTTAAGCTAGAACCAAGATTTAGGTTAATACAACAAATGTATGCCACCAAACTTTGTATACTTGGTAAAGCTTTCTATTACATTTTGTATAATTATAACATTTTAAACTTAAGGAAATTCTTGCCAAATACCAGGAAACATGACCACGTTTTTGCTTAAACTATAAATTAGAAGCATTAATTAAAGACTACAAAGTAATTTTTTTAATGAAACAAAGTCTTCTCTGGAATAGGTTATAAATGACCATTACCCACATAATAAACTAGATTTATTATACCAACTTTCCAAATAGCTTACATCAGGGATTGGCAATGATATTTGTATACTATTTAGGTATATCAGTGGCTGCTTTCACACTGGTGGCAGAGTTGAAGGGTTGCAGCAAAGACCGTGTGGCCTGCAAGGTCTAAAATGTTTAGTATTTGGCTCTTCACAGAAATTTTGCTAATTCTTGGCTTACACTGTATAATAGTGAATATTCTTATTAGGAAGCACATGCACATCTCTGCTTTTGCATTTAACATCACGTCTCCCCATTTTCTCATAATAGACTCATTTTTCTCTCTGTAATGACTTCTCTAGTTTGTGTAAATTATTCTGTGTATCTGTATGTGATGCATCTTATTTTGTCTACATTATTTTCTGTATTTTCCTCCTGTCTATCCCTCACTTGCTTCTTCCTGTGTCATTCTGATCTTTATTAAAGCTTCCCAACTTTTTGGTCGCCTAGTGATACTCCATTGTATAATCTGGAACCCTGTGAACCACTGCCTTTTGACGTGGCGCGATTCCGAGGACTGACAGCTTCTGTGTTGCTGGACCTCACGTATTTGACTGGCATTCACGAAGACATGGGCAAACAGAGCACCAAGCGACATGAAAAGAAACACCGACATGAGTCCGAGGAGAAAGGGGATGTTGAGCAGAAAACCGAGAGTGAATCTGCTTTAGATACACGAACAGGCTTAACATCTGACGATGTCAAAAGTCAGGGTACCACAAGCTCCAAGTCAGAAAACGAAATAGCTTCATTTTCTATAGATCCAGTGCTGCCAAGTGTGGAATCCCAACATCAAATAACAGAAGGAAAAAGAAAAAATCATGAACACATGTCCAAAAACCATGACATAGCCCAGTCAGAAATGAGAGCTGTCCAGCTGTCCTATCTCTACCTCGGTGCTATGAAATCACTTAGTGCTCTTCTTGGCTGTAGTAAATACGCTGAGCTGTTGCTGATACCAAAAGTTCTGGCTGAAAATGGCCACAACTCAGACTGTGCGAGCTCTCCAGTTGTTCACGAAGATGTGGAGATGCGTGCAGCCCTACAGTTCTTGATGCGACACATGGTGAAGCGAGCAGTCATGCGGTCACCCATAAAGAGAGCATTGGGGTTAGCCGATCTGGAACGAGCTCAAGCTATGATTTATAAATTAGTGGTCCATGGGCTTTTGGAAGACCAGTTTGGGAGCAAAATTAAGCAAGGTATGGTCTCTAATTTGTTTTTTAATTAATTTATTTTTTTTACTTTTGTGCTGTTGAAATTATTATTTTTTTATTTATTTTTTTGTGTGTGTGAGGAAGATCAGCCCTGAGCTAACATCCATGCTAATCCTCCTCTTTTTGCTGAGGAATACCGGCTCTGAGCTGACATCTATTGCTAATCCTCCTTTTTTTTCCCCAAAGCCCCTGTAGATAGTTGTATGTCGTAGTTGCTCATCCTTCTAGTTGCTGTATGTGGGACGCGGCCTCAGCATGGCCGGAGAAGCGGTGCGTCGGTGCATGCCCGGGATCTGAACCCAGGCTGCCAGTAGCGGAGTTCATGCACTTAACCGCTAAGCCACGGGGCCGGCCCTGTTGACATTATTTATAATTGTCAGAAGTGATCATGTGCCACATAATGTTTCGGTCAACAACAGACTGCATATGTGATGGTAGTCCCATAAGATCAGTACCATATAGCCTAGGTGTGTAATAGGCTATACCATGTAGGTTTGTCTAAGTACACTCTGTGGTGTACACACAATGACAGAATCACCTGATGATACATTTCTTAGAACATATCCCTGTCATTAAGGGACACATGACTGTGTTCTGTAAGTGATTTATAAAAATGGTTTTTGGTCAAAGCAATTTTCACATTGTTTTTTCTTTTGCAAGGCAAACAGTTTTTTTGTTTCTTTTATAGTAATAATTTACATGTAATTTTCTATTTTAAACGTACACAAGCATTAGAACTTAATAGTTATTACTACATTTTGTAAAACAAAAATTTAACTCATGCTACAAAAGGTACTCAAGTTTTTTTTTTTCTGTTGTTTTCTTGCTCAAGTATTTATTGATCTGGTTCAAAATACATATTATTCTGATAACTTTTCAGAGACATTGTAAAGTACTACTTTCATAGACTCTGTATTGTATGTAAAAAACCTTGTTTTCTCTTTTACTCTCACCTTTGGTTATAATATGAATTCTGAGATAAAAATGAGATTCATTAAGTAAATGTTTACTGAGTGCCTACTATGTGCCAGGTATTCCTCTAGGCTCTGGGGAGTCAGCAGTGAACAAAACAAAGTCCCTTGCCTTCATGGAGCTTCCATTCTTCTTTTCTTCCTTCCCTTCCTCTTCCTCCTTTCCTTTCCTTTTCCCTTACGCCCCTCCCTCCTTTCTTAGCTTTGACAGTAAGTAGGCAGAGAGAGGTACATGGTGCATATAAATAGGAGTGTTAAGATCATGCATGATGTTATGAAGGCCATTTAGCAAACCTAATAGCATTAGCTATCTTTGTAGCAACCGCTATCTTGATTATGCTTATTTGTAGGCTCTCTTAGCAGATAAGAAAAAAATTATAAATACTTTATAAGCTCTTTGACATTGTAACATTTTTTTTCTTTTAAATATTAGGATCAGTTTATTTTGTGAGGCATTGTCCTTTTTAGAGCATGTAGTTTCTGTCTAGATTTTTATTATTCTTCTATTTACAGTCTTCATCTTTGTGTTTAAAGACTAAAGATAAGCATCAAAATCAAAGTGCTAAGGAAACACAGTGTTAATGCTCAGGTATCTTTAGAGAACCTCTGGTCAAATCTTACAAACAAAAGTGAGACTTTTTTTTGTTTTTAAGAGAACTTTCTTCTCTAAAAAAAGAAACGAGGGCTTGTTACATTATTGTCTGTAGAATCTATAATAATGAGTACAATAGTGACTACAAGGATGTATATATGTAAGAACATTTTTTTCTGTAAGTCTTTCATAGAAATTGAATCTTATGAAATATATTTAGGAACTCTCAAAATTAAAAGTTAAAAGTTTTCCATTCGATGTTACTTTTGAAGAAACAAATCCTTACTACTTTCTTAACCTTTACCTTGGTTTATAGAGATTGATCAACAAGCTGAAGAAAGTGACCAAGCCCAGCAGGCACAGACGCCAGTTACCACTAGCCCATCAGCCTCGAGCACAACTTCCTTTATGAGCAGCTCGCTGGAGGACACCACAACTGCCACTACTCCAGTCACTGACACAGAAACGGTGCCTGCATCTGAGTCCCCAGGAGTGATGCCACTTAGTCTTCTCAGGTAGCGAAGTTGATCTTTAGTGTCTGCCATATTGATGCCTATGGTTCTCAACACATGATTGTTTTATGAAGAGCGTGCCCAACTAAATCAAGGCGTTCTAGAACTAGAAGGAACCTGAGAGATCATATAGTTAAGCTCATTTTACTGAAGTTGGAAATGTCCCTCAGAAGTTTAATACCCCAGTTAGTGGTGGTCCCAGATCTAATCAGCTGTGCCACTGACTGAGGTACTCCAGCACTCTTATCTCCTTATAATGATTTTTTTGGGGGGGGGGGGGGGGAATATGCTTTTGAATATTTTTTTCCTCAAAAAGCAAATATACTTATATTGTGAATATTAGGCGTCCATAGAGGATCAATAACACTGTGACTCCTTGTTGCCTTTCAAGCTCTGTAGTGTAGGCATGGGATTGAGTGGTAAAATAATGCTCCCTTACTCCCAGAGGCATTCCCCAGGCCTTGCGACTCCTCCTTTCTTCTCAGTCTTCATTTCTCTGCTATTGGCTGGGACTCTATTAGAGCTGCAATTGTCTCTGCCTGGCTGAACATCATTTAACATGAGAAAAATCAGGGAACAACTGCCTGGGATGTGAATACCATCATATCATAGTTATTTGACTGGGTAGACAGTGCTTTTTTGATGCTTAAAAAGTTGTTATTAATTCTGTTGGACAAGTCTTAAGAGCAGTCAGTGAGGATCTTCCTCGACTTTATTCTCTTGTCAGTATCTGCCGTCTCACCCTGAGAGGGGTTGTCTCTCCTGTACATTTCCCCCTCTAAATAGCTGGCATATCATTCATACTCTATTTTTTAGTTGTGCTGGGTGACTGGGCAGTTATCTTTTCTCTCCATAACTTACCTATAGACTTGACTCTGAATCCATGTGAATAATTTCATGGCTAGCTAGTGAATTTATATTTGAAGTAACTGTAAGTTATCTATCTTTAAAAGTCTTCTTTATTGTCTAACTACTATGTACCTAACAAAATACCCCTGTTGTCTTGGTATGATAGTAGAAGGAAAGCCTCATGAAGGCAGAGATTTTTTAAATCTATTTTGTTAATTGCTGTATTCCCCCCACCTGCTATGTTGCCAGCATTTTGCTGAACAAATGATAAGGTGTTATTACTTTTACAGTAAAAGCATCCGATGAGATAATGATTTTTAATACTGTGGAGTCTTTCTCCCCTTCCCCCAATTAAACTATAGCTAACTTTTCCAGGTTGCATATTCTTCTATAAGAAGATTGTGATGTATATGTTATTTTCTAATTGGGTTTTTATGCTAACCATTGTTGTTTTCTTAAAGGCAAATGTTCTCTAGTTACCCAACTACTACTGTACTTCCCACACGTCGTGCACAGACTCCTCCAATATCATCGTTACCAACTTCTCCCTCTGATGAAGTAGGAAGGAGGCAAAGCTTAACTTCTCCTGATTCCCAGTCAGCAAGGCCAGCTAACCGCACAGGTGCGTGTGCTATCGTGCACTATGACGCTCAAACCTCTTGGCATTCCAGATGTGTGAGACTTTATTATGTGGGCATTATGTTTTGTCTTCATTGAAATTAAAACTGTGATTTTACTTTTGGGGGATCTGCCCCATCAAACTGAGCTATCTTCTCTATTTTGAAGCTGTGGATTGAATTATGGCTGTTCGGGTGAGAAATAATGTACTGTACATCAGTCATATTAGATGTTTCTTCTTTTCTAATAGAGGCATTTTTTGTGCTATGAATTTCCCTCGAAGCATTGCTTTTGCTGCAACCCACACATTTTGAAATGCTGTGTTTTCATTTTCATTCAGTTTAAAGTACTTTCTAATTTACCATTGATACCTTCTTTGCCATGGGTTCTTTAGAGGTATATTATTTTGTTTCCAAATATTTGAAGATTTTCCAGATGTCATTCTACTATTGATTTCTAATTTAATTTCATTATCATCAGAGAACATATCTTGTATAACTTGAATTCTTTTAATTTATTGAGACTTGTTTTATGGCCCATAATATGGTCTGTTTTGGTAAATATTCCATGTGCACTTGGAAAAAAAATATGTACTGTATTATTGTTGAGTGGAGTGTTCTTTAAATTGTTGGTTAGGTCAAGTTGGTTGATAGTGTTGTCCAAGTCTTCTTTATATGATTTTCTTTTACTGATTTTTGGTCTACTTATTTTATCAATCATTAAGAGAATGATGTTGAAATCTCTGACTGTAATTGTGGATTTGTCCATTTCCCCTTTTATTTATTAGTTTTTGTTTCACATATTTTAAAACTCTGTCTTTAGATCCATAAACTTTTAGGATTCTTATATCTTCTTGATAAATTGACCTCTTTATCATTATGAAATGACTCTCTTTATCCCTGGTAATATTCTTTGCCCTTAAATCTGCTTTATCTGGTGTAAATGTAGCCACTTCTGATTTTTTTTTTATTAGTTTTAGGATGGTATATCTTCTCCCAGCATTTTACCTTTAATTTGTTTGTGTCTTTATTTAAAGTGGGTTTCATAAAGGCAGTCTGTAGTTGGGTCTTGCTTTTTTAATTCAACCTGATGTTCTCTACCTTTTAATTGGGGTGTGCAGACCATTTACATTTAATGTGATTATTGGTATGATTGGGTTTAAATCTACCATCTTTCTGTTCATGTCATCTGTCCTTTGTTCCCTTTTTTCTACCTTCTTTGGATTAAATGAGTATTTATTTTTCTGTTTTATCTCCTTTGTTGCTTATTAGCTATACTTTGTATTGTAATTTTAGAGATTACTTTCAGGTTTATAGTATACATCTTTAATTATCACAATCTATCTTCAAGTAATATTATACCACTTCATGTATAGTAGAGGAATCTAACAACAGTATGCTTTCATTTCCCCATTCTCAGCCTTTGTACTTTTATTGTTATATATTTAACTTCTACATATGTTTTAAAGCCCCATACTACATTGTTATTATTTTTGTTATAAACAGCTAATTGTCTTTTAAAGACATTTAAAAACTAAAGTATGTATTTTATATTTACCCACGTATTTACCAGTTCTGAGAGTGTTTATTCCTTTATGTAAATCCAGATTTCTGTCTGGTATTATTTCCTTCTGCTTGAAAGACTTCCTTTAACACTTCTTGTAGTGGTCTGCTGGTGATGAATTCTTATGGCTCTTGTGTGTCTGAAAGAGTCTATTTCACTTTAATTTTTGAGAAATATTTTCACTGGGTATAGAATTCTAAGACTGACAGTTTTTTTTCTTTTAGTACTTCAAGATGTTGCTCTATGGTCTTCTGGCTTGTATTGTTTCCAATGATATGTCTTCTGTCATTCTAATTTTGATGTAATATGCCTTTTTCTCTGGCTACTTTTAAGATTTTTCCTGTTTATCACTAGGCTTCAGCAGTTTGATTATGATCTGCCCTGGTATAGTTTTCTTCATGTTTCTTGTGCTTGAGGTTTGTTGTGCTTCTTGGATCTGTGGATTTATAGTTGTCATTAAATTTGGATATCTTTCATCTATTATTTTTTCAGATTTTTTTCTGTCCCACTCCTCCATTTCAGTGTCTTTAGTTACATGCATATTAGGCCACTTGAAGTTGTCCCACAGATCACTGATGTTCTCTTCTCTCTCTCTCTCTCACTTTTTCTTTTTTTGTCTTTTTTCTATCTGTGTTTCATTTTGGATAGTTTGTATTGTTATGTCTTCTGGTCATTAATCTTTTCTTCTGCAGTTTTTAATCTGCTCTTAATCCTATCCAGTGTATTTTTTCATTCAGACATTGTAGTTTTCACCTCTAGAAGTTCCATGTAGGTCTTTTTTTTTTTAATCTTCCATGTCTTTTTAACATGCTCAATCTTACCTCTACCTTATCACATACATAGGATAAGAGTCAGTTCTCATTATTAGAGTAGTTGTGTTCTATAAAGTCATTGTGAACAATGAATTAGCAAAAACTAAACTGTTGCTCCTAGGGAAAATACAGGGCTAGGTTTCTGTGAGCTTTTGGTTACGTTTTGTCAACTGATCAATATATAACCTTGTTTTGTGTGTGTTTCTATTTAAAGACACCTTATTTAATATATGTTATTGATTCAGTAACATTGAATTCATGGCCAGCAACACTATAACTCATGCCTGAAGGAAGCCTATCTAACGTATATTTTCTTCATAAGACAGTAAAACTTTCTTGGCTTAGGAACACTAGACAGCATTTCATCACTACGCTCAGGGACTATTTTAAACAGTGAAATCACCAACAGAAAGCACAAAAATGCAAAAAAAACATGACACTAAATAGACTGTGAAAAGAACACTTGTTTACAGTGTGACAGCTGAAACAAGAACACAGAGTGTCACCCTGTTCAACCTCAACTGGGAACAAATGCATCAGGAGACTGAAATTTTTTTGTCACTGTGCATGTGAATGACTGTGAAAACACCACGAGTATTGATTTTGGAGTTACAAATTAATTTTAATGAGTAGATGAATTTGGAAATATGGAATCCACAAATAATGAGGATCAACTGTGTTTATATAATACCTGTTTTGTTTTGTTTTTAATTTTTTGTTTATTGCAGTAACATTGGTTTATAATTGTATAAATTTCAGGTGTACATCATTATACTTCTATTTCTGCATAGATGACATCACGTTCACCACCCAAATACTAATTAACAACCCATCACCACACACATGTGCTGAATTATCCCTTTCGCCCTCCTCCCTCCCCCCTTCCCCTCTGGTAACCACCAACCCAATCTCTGTCTCTATATGTTTGTTTATTGTTGTTATTATCTACTACTTAATGAAGGAAATCGTACGGTATTTGACCTTCTCCCTCTGACTTATTTCACTTTGCATAATACCCTCAATGTCCATCCACGTTGTCACAAATGGCTGGATTTCATCATTTCTTATGGCTGAGTAGTATTCCTATAATACCTGTTTTGATATCCTTCTCTACTTAATTTATCATCTATCTCATTTCTGAATCTGTTTCTGTTGACTAATCTTTCTCCTCATGTTGAATTGTATTTTCTTGTTTCTTTGCATGTTTGGTAATTTTTTAGTGGACACTAGACATTGTGAATTTTACCTTGTTGGGTGCTAAATATTTTGTATTTCTTTAAATATAGTTTACTTTTGTGGCTGGCCTGGTGCTGTAATGGTTATGTTCGTGCGCTCTGCTTAGGCAGCCCGGGATTTGCTGGTTCGGATCCTGGGTGCGGACCTACACACCACTTGTCAAGCCATGCTGAGTCAGCGTCCCACATACAAAACAGAGGAAGATTGGTACAGATGTTAGCTCAGGGCAAATCTTCCTCAAGCAAAAAGAGGAAGATTGGCAACAGGTTTTAGCTTAGTGTGGCCTTTTTCACCAAAAAAAAAAAAAGTGTATATATATACACACACACACTTTACTTTTGATCTAGGATACAGTTAAGTTACTTGGAAACAATTTGGTTCTTTCAAGTCTTCCTTTTAAGCTTGGTTAGGTGAGACCAGGACAGCCTTTAGTTTCGGGCTAATTTTTCCCCACCACTGAACCAATACCTTTCTTAGTATTCTATTCAATGCCTTATGGATTACAAAGATTTTTCATTCTGGCTTGTGGTAACACAAATTCTTCTTAACCCTATGTGAGCTCCAGGGATTGTTCTGCCTGCTCCTACTGGGTGATTCTTTCCTTAGCTTTGGATAGTTGCTTTATTAGCATCAGCTGAAGACTTGAGGGGACGAGAAGGACTCTCGGCACATTTCTGGAGTTCTCTTTCTGTGCAGCTCTCTTCTTTTCGTGCAGCTCTCTCCTTTCTGGTATTCTACCCTGTTAATTTTAGCCACCTTGAATTCTATACTCTGTCTCCTCAATTCAGAGAGACCACTAAGTTTAGCTTGAATTTACCCTCCCTGAACTGCAGCTTGGAAATTCTCTCCACGCAATACACTGAGACAGTTGTACACCTGGCCTCGTTTGATTCCCTTGTCTCAGGGATCACTCTCCCACACTGCCTGTTGTCCAGTGTCTGCAGACTATTGTTTGATGTATTTCATCTGTTTTTTAGTTGTTTAAGGTGAGTAAATTCAGTCTCTGTTACTCCATCATGACTAGAAGCAGAAGTCCATCAGACATAGCAAGACTATTACCACTGTAGCAGGAGTGACATTTTTTAAGCAAAAATGAGAGTTATGGTCCTCCCTCCCTCCCTCTTTCCTTCCTTCCTAATTCAATTCAAAAGCCATTAAGTGGGGCCAAGCTAGGTAGGCATTGATGCCGGCGGGGTTTGGGAGGTGGGTGGCATGGTGATCCAGAGCGGGGTGTCAGAGCCAGATTGGGGTGAGGAAGTCTCCTTGTATGTGTGGGAGTGGACTGGCATAGAGTATTGGAGTCCAAGTGGGGTGAGAAAGTGTCCGCATGGCCTGGCACCAGGTGTCAGAGTCATGCAGGGTGAGGAAGGCCTCCACTTAGCACTATCTACTGAGAGGGGCTGGGAGTAGTGATGCTTCAGTAGCGATAAACACACCTATTGCCAAGATCCTGTCTTCTAAATGCCATTCTCTGCTAAAGGGAATTCCAGTCTTCTGGCAGAAATGGCTGATTTCAGGGCTGAGTATGAGATGAGCCTGGAAATAGCTTATGCTAGAAAGTGTAAAGTGCTCAATGATGGGCACATGCCTCAAGGATATAGAAACCAGATTGAAGGGGCTTCCACTGGCCAAATCTGGGAGGTTTGGGGCATCAAAATAAATATTCATAATTATATTAATAGATAATAACCTATGAATACAATAAGAACCTATAACCTTGTACTCATGGAGAAAGGAGAAGCTTTGCTTTAGAGTGAAATACCAACTGGTGAATCTGAAAGCAGTAATGGACTTAGAAAACCATCATTTGTCAACCATCATAGTAATAATTAATTCAGCCAATAAACATAAATGTATGCTAATGAATAAAACTTTGATGAGGAATGGGATATTTACATATTCTCCTAGTTCCTACCTGCAAATACTTATTAATTACAAAGGGAAAAAAAAGAGTACCTTTACAGTGGAGAAACCTGGCAGATACCAGCTTAAGTGATCAAAGTTAGCATCACCAGTAATGAGACAAATTGAAATCATGTACCATCTAATAGAATACAGTGAGAAGAAGGCAGCATCACTTTTGTGGTACTCTTGCCAAAACGCACAACTTGAATCTAATTATAAGGACACATCAGACAGAGGGACATTGTACCATGTAACTGGCCTGTAATCTTCAGAGTATCGAAGTGATTGAAAGATACTGAAGAGGGGCTGGCCCCATGGCTTGGCGGTTAAGTGTGCAAGCTCCGCTGCTGGCGGCCGGGGTTCGGATCCTGGGCATGCACCGTCGTACTGCTTCTCCGGCCATGCTGAGGCCCCGTCCCACATACAGCAACTAGAAGGATGTGCAACTATGACATACAACTATCTACTGGGGCTTTGGGGGGAAAATAAATAAATAAAATTATTAAAAAAAAAAAAACAAAAGAAAGATACTGAAGAGACATAAAAACTAAATGCAAGGATGATCCTGGATTAGATCCTTTGCTGTAAAAAAAATCTGGACTTTTGGTGAAACTAAAATGGGATCTGGATTAGATGATAACATTCATTTCCTGACTTTGATGATTGTGTTGTGGTTATGCAGGAGAATGTCCTTATTTGTAGGAGTTATACGTTAGTGTATTCAGGGGATATGGAGCATCATGTCTGCTACTTATTCTCCAATAGTTCAGGGGTAAAAGAATTCTTTGTACTATTCTTGCAAATTTCTGTTAAGTTTGAGATTTGGGTAAACTATTTCAAAATAAGAAAACATTTAAAAATTTTTCAACAGGTTTATTTTGTATTAGCAGGTTTATTTTTATGAAAAACCTTAAAAAGTTATAACAAATGTAATCACATTTAGTTACACATTTAGTGAATTCTTCATAGGATAAAATTTCATTAAATTTAGACAGTCTTAGGAAATTGGGGACTTAGGATTACTGTACATACCATGTGATATTTAGGTCTTTACTTCTCTTTCTTTTGTCTCAGCCTTGTCAGACCCAAGCAGTAGACTTTCAACTTCTCCTCCTCCTCCAGCCATTGCAGTACCCTTGCTGGAAATGGGGTTCTCTCTCCGACAGATTGCCAAAGCCATGGAAGCCACAGGTAGGATATATCAGTATATGCAGATCTGAGAAGCCCGATCTTATTAAGGGCAATATATTTTTTAAGAGGTCATAAAGCTTGGTAAGATTTTTAACACCAAATTTAGTTACAATGGCATCATAACAGACACTCTTAAACTGATAACATGAATAACTAATTATTTTGCCCAAAGTCAGTATCAGACTTTTTTGTTTTCTCTGGTCAGGTGCTCGAGGAGAGGCTGATGCCCAGAACATCACTGTCCTTGCCATGTGGATGATAGAGCACCCTGGGCATGAGGACGAGGAGGAGCCCCAGTCAGGCAGCACAGCAGACTCAAGGCACGGAGCAGCAGTTGTAGGCAGTGGTGGGAAGTCAAATGATCCCTGTTATTTGCAATCACCAGGAGACATACCATCAGCTGATGCTGCTGAAATGGAGGAAGGCTTTAGTGAAAGGTGAAATCCAATTTCATATTTCTGTTCCATGAGTTATAAATGGTGCCCCCAAGAGCCCCATTTATTTCCCTTCATGGATGTTTCTAATGGTGTGTAAACTTGATAACTAGAGATATATGAAAAGATGGACATTTCAGTTACAAGCTTATGTTACCATGAAGGGTAAAAATGACATGACAAATTTTGACTTGAATGGGTGTTGTCATGGAAAGAAGGAAATAATTTTTATATAAAATTGAGCTAAAAAGAGGAAACTGAAGGGCTGGGCTGGTGGCGCAGCGGTTGAGTGCTCGCACTACGCTTTGGCGGCCCGGGGTTCGCTGGTGCAGATCCCAGGCGTGCATCGACGCACCACTTGTCAAGCCATGCTGTGGCGGCGTCCCATATAAAGTAGAGGAAGATGGGCATGGATGTTAGCCTAGGGCCAGTCTTCCTCAGCAAAAAACAGGAGGATTGGCATCAGATGTTAGCTCAGGGCTGATCTTCCTCACTAAAAAAAAAAAAAAAGAGGAAACGGAAAATTAAAACAAGTTTATTCTAAAATAAAATAATTTTATCTCATTAAGTGATATAAAATAGAATGTTCACTTTAATATTAGAAATTGATTTAATTAATGCATTTGATAGAAATGGACTTTTACTCTTTTCTGTCTCTTAATGTAGATTTATATTTTTATCTCTTCTTTAGTTTTTAATATCCAGTACAATATGCCCCTTTTTTTAAGTTGTAAAAAGAATTCTGTGATAATGCCTAGCCTGAAATGAGATATAATAAAATATTCTACAATTCTTGCTAAAATCTTCCCCCTTCAGCACTTCTTATGACTTTAAATCTTCATTTTTTCATTTTAGTCCATGAAGTCGTATGGTTACCAAGGCTTGTGTCTTAGTAGTATGCAGACTTTTTCTGACAAGCTCAGTGAATATTTTTATAACTTATTTTGAAGTATGTTTGTTCGAGGCAAGAATTCCCAATCATTTCAAATTTTAAGTATTTAATCACTTAGGATTTAGTTAAGGCCATTGATCTCATTTGAATTTGGACATGCATTAAACATCATGTCATTGTTGGCATAATTCAAAATCAGTTACAATTATCACTTAGGGCAATATGACATATTTATAACTTAGGAGCTTTATCAGGGACAAAAGATATGTTTCAAAGTTTTACCGTAGGGACCGGCCCGGTGGCTTAGTGGTTAAGTGCACGTGGTCTGCTGCTGGCGGCCCGGGTTCGGATCCTGGGCGCACACCAACACACCGCTTCTCCGGCCATGTTGATGCCGTGTCCCACATACAGCAACTAGAAGGATGTGCAGCTATGACATACAACTATCTACTGGGGCTTTGGGGGAAAAATAAATAAATAAATAAATAAAATTATAAAAAAAAAGTTTTATCGTAAACATATATATTTTTTAATTAATTAATTTTTTTGTGTGAGGAAGATCAGCCCTGAGCTAACATCCAGCCAATCTTCCTCTTTTTGCTGAGGAAGACTGGTCCTGGCCTATCATCCGTGCCCGTCTTCCTCCACTTTATATGGGACACCGCCACAGCATCGCTTGACAAGTAGTGCATCGGTGCGCGCCCGGGATCCGAACGCTGGGCGGGATCCGAACCCTGGGCAGCCGCAGCGGAGCGTGCGAACCTAACCGCTACACCACCAGGCTGGTTCCCGTAAACATGTTTTATTCTTTGTAATATTTGGAGGAAAAAGGAACACCACAAGCAAGCTTGCACCTATGCTTTCTATTCATGATAGTTTTTAAAAATTTGTGTTGCTTCCAAATGTGCATTTGTAGCCCTGATAATCTGGATCATACAGAGAATGCAGCTTCTGGAAGTGGACCACCAGCTAGGGGTCGCTCAGCGGTAACAAGAAGACACAAGTTTGATTTAGCTGCTCGCACATTGCTAGCAAGAGCAGGTAATTATATGTTTTACATCCTTCTCTTGGTGAAAGTATCATATAGTTTATTTGTTTATATTTTAAAGTCAGTGTAACGTTAAAGAAGATATAAACTAATGATACTAAGTACTCAGTTCTTGCACATTAACAGGGCAACTGTTTGCATATCACTTTCCATGCGTTTACGTAATTGAAATCACAGCATACATTCGTAGATTTATTTTTAAGTTCCCTCTGGGTGCAGAAGCCTATACGGATCACTTGTAGATATTGAGAAATTTTGTAAATGCTCTCTCTGCCCTCAAGCGACTTGTAATTTAAGAAGTAAAGGTGCATGTTTAAAATTTAACATCAGTGGCGAGAAGGAGCTGAAAAAAGCACTGTGCCAAAGAAGTAGGCACTGGCTTTTCTGATGTACCGTGTGGACCTTAGAGCTTCGCTACTAGATAAGCAAAAATAAATTCCCTCAATACATTAGTTAATACTTCTAGGATTATGTTCTGGGCATGTGAAGTGTAAGTTATAGGGAATATATTTTCCAAAATGAAAACTAGAATATGTGATTTTTCAAAACAGAGTTTGATCCTTGAAATATTAAAACATAAATAATGATTCAATAATTTATGGGACCAGAACGAAATTGAGACTGTCCTAGAAAATATAGAATGCATGCTTACTATATAGGAAAGGAACTGATTTTTAAAACAATAAACCTAAAAGAATAATAACCGCCCTCACTTATTGAGTGTTTTTCTGTATAACAACCATTACGAAGTATTTTACATGGATTATATTATTTAAACCTATCAACAGCCCCTCGAGTTATGAGTGCTATTATCCTCATTTTACAGAAGAAACACATGCGATAGGTACAATTTTATGTTTATGGTCTGGAATCCAGTAAGTCAGCTGAGATACTCACCTGCATGTATGGCAGTTAAGAACTGGTGAAATATTCAAAATTATTTTATACTTGGAAATGAAATGCCTTTTTTGTTTTGTTCTGAGCGGGGTTATACCGCTCTGTGCAGGCCCACAGGAATCAAAGTCGGAGAGAAGGAATATCTTTGCAGCAAGACCCAGGGGCGTTGTATGACTTTAATTTAGATGAGGAATTGGAAATTGATCTTGATGATGAAGCGATGGAAGCTATGTTTGGACAAGACCTGACCAGTGACAATGATATTCTGGGAATGTGGATCCCAGAGGTACTGGATTGGCCTACCTGGGTGTGTGTGACTGCAGCGGGGGCTGCTCTGACTTATTTTCCTGCCCTCCTGTTCATACAGCTTGTTAACAGCAGCCTTGCCTAGAGTTGTAACACTCTAAAAAGTCTTACATCTAATCCTAAAGTTTGGGGCTCTAATGCTTGAGGTTACTTTCATACCTACAAACTAATAAGAAAAAGTCTCTCTTGTTGCTTGCTCTGTGCGATTTTATTGCTTCTCTCCCCAGATTAAATGAATAGAGCCATATTGTGGTAATATTTGGTTCTAATATCAAAGATAGACTACAAAACAGGCATCAGGTCCCAGTCGACTCTGCCGGGTATATAACATGGCTGCTGTGCTCACCGTGCTATCTGAATGCATGCTCTTCTCCTTCATAGGTTCCATTTAATCACTGTAATGCCTCATTCTAGGAAACAGTACCTCCCAAATCTTGTAAATACCTCCATCGAGGGGCAGGGTACATGGTGGGTTTGTATGTTTACATTGTTTAGTGTTACGCTTTTGTGGCAGGGAGACTGAAGAATTCAAAGGAGTAAGTCCTACAGGAAAGAGCATTTACTGTATTAAGTTGATAAGATAAATGAATCCTAATGATTTCTTAGAAATTCAGAAAATAGGTATGCATGTTATGACCAGGTAAAAAGTAGTTTTTATTAGAGGGATTTAAAAAAATCATTTGAGATGGGGAAGATTGTCATTTTTATTAGCTCTTGTCAGTAGGATAGTCAGTTACTTTTATTGTAACTTATTAGAGTGAGGAGGGGCAGAGAAGAGAACACTTTCAGATTGCGTGACCTGAATTCTGATTTCAAAGAAATTTGTTATGTAGCATTAATGAAATCTTTCAAATATTCCAGCATAAGTAAACAAAGTAGTTAATATAATAAATAATCTGTTTACCTCTTTTTAATTTTATGTTAAATTGACTAATAATTGATATGAAATCATTTTGTGCAGCATGTTTGTGAGTCTGAAGACAGGGAAGAAGTGGTGGTTTGTGAACTGTGTGAATGCAGTGTCGTTAGCTTCAATCAGCACATGAAGAGAAATCACCCAGGCTGCGGGCGCAGTGCAAACCGCCAGGGCTATCGCAGCAACGGCTCCTATGTTGATGGCTGGTTTGGTGGTGAATGTGGGAGTGGAAATCCATACTACTTGCTGTGTGGCAGCTGCAGGGAAAAGTACTTAGCCCTGAAGACCAAATCCAAGACCACAAGTTCAGAAAGGTACTTTGAAATTGTGTAGATATCCAGACCCTCTGAAGGAAGAGTATAAGGTATCTCTCATTAAGACATGGGAATTGTAGCTTTTTTCATGTGAGGAGTTACTTTTAACTTTTCCTAAAGTCCTGTAATTGCTGAATTGGAGGGCAGGAAGGATGAAGGAGGTTGAGGAATTCATGTTCCTGCCAGAGCTGGGAGCCTGTAGTTCAGGAACAGTGGCATGGCAGCAGGTCTGTCACTGGAGTTTGACTGTGTTAACCTTTGACTTGTTGGCAAGTTGTGGGCTAGACCTTTTCCTTAACCTTCAGGAGATTTATGGTCATTATTTTTTTTGTTGGTGGTTTTCACCATATTTTTGACATCTCATGATCTTTTTCTTGATGAAAAATTAGACTAGATTAAATGAGCTTCCATGAACATGTTACCTCTTTATATCCTTGAATAGCAATTAATCTCTAGTCAGTAGGGTTTTTGCCCTTATTGTCAACTTAAAATCTTTAAGACATTCTGGAATAGGTTTTGATTAAAAGAGTTGTTGTAGGTGACCCAGAAACCTCCCCAGTAATTTCATAAAACGGTCACTGATTTTGTAAGCATTTGTGTGCTTACGTATTAGTAGTTTTTATTACATTAGCCCATAACATGAGACACACTTTTTAATTTTGTGTTGCTTTATTAATGACCTTTTAAAATGTTCTAATGACTTAATTTGCATTTTTGGGTACTAACTGTTTTATTTAAAAACACATTGTTCTTCATGTTTGATGCAGGTACAAGGGACAAGCTCCAGATCTAATTGGCAAGCAGGACAGTGTGTATGAAGGTAGTTGTTTTGAGAGCTTCTTTATTTTACATGTATTTTTATATATACCTATTGCTTAACAGCTTTTAATAAAATTTACGTTCTTATGTGTGTGTTTGTATTTATGGACATGTTAACTTAAACTTTCTCTAAAAATCTCTAAAAAGCTCAAGGTAGTTTGATAGCAACAGCCCTAGTTTTAAAAGTCGAAGGAAAAGGACCTGGGTTCAAATACTAGCTTTACCAAAGAATGTTCATTTCTGTGTTGCATATATATTTTTTTTAAATAAGGAAAACAGGTAGTATATTTTGAATTTCCGTTCTATTTGAGGAAAGTAAAAAATAAAAAATTGAAGTGAGCATCAGTGTATCTGGAGCATTCATTTACTTGAAATAACTCATTCCCTAATTATTATGGGCAGGGTTAAGAACTCTTTGTTGGCTCTGTAACAATATTTTTTATTAGTTGAAACCTCCATTAGCAGCTGTAACCTTTGCTATTGCTTCAAATGGATTTGACTGCTCTGACTTCCTTATAGTCTCACTATGCCTCAGGAGTGCAGTTTGGTTGGGTTACCAGGAGATGGTGCTATAGTTCATTTCGTGGGCACTGGGCTTTCAGTCCATCTGCATCTTAGACAAATTTCACAGTAACCATTGCCAGCAGAGTTATGTCATGTTTATAGTCACATATTATACATTTATTTATTTAAATTCCAGAAGACTGGGACATGTTGGATGTTGATGAAGATGAAAAGCTAACGGGTGAAGAAGAATTTGAATTACTTGCTGGACCACTTGGTTTAAATGATCGACGCATTGTGCCAGAACCAGTTCAGTTCCCTGACAGTGATCCATTGGGAGCATCAGTGGCAATGGTAACAGCCACCAACAGTATGGAAGAGACTCTGATGCAAATAGGTAAACTGAAATGCTGATTGGCGTAGATTTTATAGAGTCTATGTTAATTTGTTTCTTACATAGGTAAATAATCATAAGGCAAAGGTAAATCATAATAAGGGTTCAACATTATCCCACCCCATCAAGTATCTTTAGCCAGTTGTTTAACATTTTGAAGGTATAATGTAATATTAAGTTTTGATTTTTTGGTTTTTAAGAAATATATATTTTTTTGTGTGTGAGGAAGATCGGCCCTGAGCTAACATCTGCCAGTCCTCCTCTTTTTTTGCTGAGGAAGACTCGCCCTGGGCTAACATCCATGCCCATTTTCCTCTACTTTATATGGGACACCGCCACAGCGTGGCTCGACAAGCAGCGTGTTGGTGCGTGCCTGGGATCCGAACCGGCGAACCCCAGGCTGCCACAGTGGAGCGCGCGCACTTAACTGCTTGCGCCCCCAGGCTGGCCCCTGGTTTTTAAGAAATATTGAAGTGATAAAAAGAAAATTTATAAAATATGAATAAAATGTTTTTTAACTTTGTGATGAGAGACTCCTGGAATGACTAAAAACTATTTTGCAGTTTTTTTATTTGGGTGAGAGGATATAAGGAATATAAAATAAAGAATTGGGGCAGTATGGGTGACTCAGCCCTTTATGTGTACTCAAAACCTATTTTCAAAACTATATCTTCCCTATATTTGTTAATAACAGTAGAAGTAATACATAAGCAAAATAAATAAAACCAAAAAAATTTAAGAAGCATATATTTCTCCTATAATTATTGAGTTAGAAATATCTATTTCTCCTAAGGAATTTTTTGTATAACAAAGTTTCAGATGAGCAAAACACATTGGTTTGCTGTCTTTCCTTGCAACCTCGGACCTAGGTAAAATGGGAAAATTTTTCAGTAGTCCTGATATTTTTTTCTTACCTTATTGGGAACTAAACAAAATCTTATTTTTTCAGGTTGCCATGGTTCTGTAGAAAAGAGTTCGTCTGGGAGAATAACATTAGGTGAGCAGGCAGCTGCCTTAGCAAACCCTCATGACCGAGTTGTGGCTTTAAGGAGAGTGACTGCTGCTGCTCAGGTTCTTCTGGCCAGAACCATGGTCATGAGAGCTCTGTCTCTTCTCTCAGTCAGGTAAATGTCAAATGATGCTAAGTTAGCTTCTAGTATATATTAGAAGGAGTCTGCTTTTGTTTGGGAGGATAAGGTAGAATTTTTAGAAACTTGAATATCTACTGTTGAATGAAAGAAGTTAGACATAGTCATCATTGTTATTCATTCAGTCAGTCAGTCATACTTTCCATTAATACTTGGCTCTTTTTAGGTAGAAAATAATGCATTATAGTAACTGAGTAAACAGCAAACATTTTATTATCCGAAATGGGAAACTAAAGCTGTTGATCCATTTGGTGCAGGGTAAAAATAAAAGGTCAAATGAGTTTTTCTGCAGAAATGAGTAACTGTATAGCTAAGTCAACCTGTAAATTCCAGAATGGAGACTTTTGCTGTGTTCATACTGTGGAGTGTAATGTTAAAAAAGGGAAGAGAGCCAAGAATACCTAAAAGACATAGATTTAAGAAATGGTTAAGCAGGGGTATTTAACAGTAATCAATGAAGACAAAAGGACCCTGAGAGAAAAACTCAAAATGTAGATGAGACTGTGTGGTGTTGGCTCAGGAATAGACAATTTGGACAGTGGAGAACAGAGTTCAGAAACTGACTCACACAGACAGATAAACACTTGATTTATGACACTGTTTACACTGCACAGCAGTGAGGAAAGGATGATCTTTTCAATAATTTGGGCTAGGTCAAATGGTTTATTCACATAGGAACAAAAAGATTCTTGGCTCTGACCTCACACTATATAAAACAAATATTTCCAAGTGGCTCTTAGATCTAAATGTGAAAGATAAATCAATAAAGTTTCTATGAGGTAACATAGGAAGAATTTATGCTTGATGTTGGAAAAGGCAGAGATTTCTTAAGCAAGTCACAAAAGGCATTCACCATAAAGAAAAAGATTGATAAATTGGACTACATTTAAAAAGAACTTTTGTTCAGCAAAAGTCACTAAGAAAGTTAAAAAACAAGCCACCGCATCGGGGAAGATATTAGCAATGCGTATAACCAACAGCATATGTAAAGAATTCCTATAAATTTATGAGAAAAAGACAACCCAAAAGAAAAATGGGCAAAATACAAAATGATACAAAATACAAAAGAGGACCTCCAAATGGCCAATTAACATGAAAAATGAAGGATTCAGCCTCATTAGTCTTCAGAGAAATGAAAATGAAAACCAGTGAGATGCTACTATACACCCACCAGAGTGGCTAAAATTGAAAAGACTAGGGGAAAAAAGTGAACATGAGGATGTGGAACACCTAGAACTCTCATACACTGCTGGTGAAAAAATAAATTGGCACAACTATTCTGGAAAACTCTTCGATAGTACCAACTAAAGGTGAATATTCACATATTCTGTGACCCAAAAGTCCACTTCTGGGTGTATGTCCAACAGGAATGCTTACATATGTGCACCCAGAGAATAAACAGGAACATTCATGGCACTGCTATTTATAATGGGCCCATGCTGGAAAATACCTGAGTGTCATCTGTATGGATAAATGAATTGTGATAGATTTCATTTATATGTCAATGGAAATGAATGAATACTGCTATAATGCAATAACGTGGTTGAGTCTTACAAGCATTGTGTTGAGCCAAAGAAGCTAGACGCAAAAAAATGCATACTTAATTTTTTTATTTATATAAAGTTCAAAAACAGGCAAAACTGATTTATGGCTTTAGAAGTCAGGATAGTGGTTACTTTTGAGGGCCTAGTGACTGAGAAGGGCTCAAGCAGGCTGCTGAGGTGTTGGTATGTTCTGTTTCTTGATCTGGGAGGTGGTTACAGGGGTTTGTTCAGTTTGTGAAAAGTCATGATTTGTGAACATTCCTGTATGTTATACTTTGTTAATTCAGTTGCATTTCAAGTATATGTCAATATTTATTAACATTTTTTAAAGTTTCAGTAACAGTTTCCAGCTTACGTAATATTTTTGGACATCTCTTAGGACATGGATGACTAGTGATAGTGCAGCTTGCCTTTTATTTTGCCTGTTGGTGCTATGGGTGATATGTGGGGCTCCAAATGGTTCCTTAAGAAATCTATTTTCTTTATCCATCTGAACTGTTTTCCTTTCCTGGCAGTGGTTCCAGTTGTAGCTTGGCTGCTGGTCTTGAATCTCTGGGCCTTACAGATATCCGAACGCTGGTTCGATTAATGTGCTTGGCTGCAGCAGGGAGAGCTGGCCTCTCCACCAGCCCTTCTGCCATGGCAAGTGCCTCAGAACGCTCACGAGGCGGGCACAGCAAGGCCAACAAGCCCATCTCTTGCCTGGCCTATCTGAGCACGGCAGTAGGGTGTCTGGCATCAAACACTCCTAGTGCCGCAAAACTCCTGGTGCAGTTGTGTACACAGGTGAGCTAGTTTTCAGTGCTTTTCTTGTTGCATTGCTTATTTCTGACCAATGCTTAAAAAGCCTTTTGAGGTGAAATCTTCTTTTTGTTCCAAAATTATATGTAAAAATTAAACCTGTTTGTTCTAATTGCCTCTTCAGAACTTGATTTCTGCTGCAACAGGTGTAAATCTAACCACGGTCGATGATCCAATTCAGCGAAAGTTTTTACCCAGCTTTCTCCGAGGAATTGCTGAAGAGAATAAGCTTGTAACCTCCCCAAATTTTGTTGTAACTCAGGCCCTTGTGGCATTACTAGCAGACAAAGGGGCCAAACTGAGACCTAACTATGATAAGTCAGAAGTTGAAAAGAAAGGTAAGTTTCATGCAATTTAAATATAGTTTTCTAATCAGTTTGATTTATGTTTTAAAAAATGTGTTTTTGCATTGTGGTGTGTGTTGAATTACATAAATTCAAGTGTACTTAAGTTTAAATCATAAAAGAAGTGCATGGATATTTTTTCATTGTGCATGGAAACAAATATTAGGAAATGTCCCAAATTAGTCTTGATTTGATTAGATTATTTTATTAGATTATGGTTTGAGTCACCATAGATGATAATCCTATTAGATTTCCTTAATGAAATTTAGATAGAGGTAATGCTATTTTTCTCTTTGTCTAAAGATCATAGCACTTTGAAGGGACTATTTAATCACTGCTGTCTACTCTTCTCTTCATCAGGGCCATTTGGCCAAGAGAGATGGGCTTTTGGATCTATCAGCCTAGACCTTTGACTGGCTGTTAAGATCACTTTTGAGCAGCAAAAGCCAAACTCTTATTCTTTAGGGCATGCTGCTTCTGCCCTGGCCTTAAAATTATTTCTGCTGCATTCTCAGTCTGTGTCCTTAGAGGAAAGACTATTGATTGATGTTTGTAAATGTACATATGCAGTGAATCAGATTTATTATAGAATTTTATGTGAGATAAATGCTTTATACCTTATATGCATATGTTAGTGAAATGATTGCTTGCAAAAGTGCTAATTCTTAAGAGATATGGGTTAACCCATTTTTGTTTGTTCATCACTACCAGCTCTTACCTGGGCATCATTTCACTGTTTTGTTTAAGCAGGTTTAACTGCCCAAATGTATGCCCATCCTTCCTATGATCCTTCTGCTGTAGGCCCTCTGGAGCTGGCTAATGCCCTGGCAGCCTGCTGCCTCTCCTCCAGGCTGTCCTCACAGCATAGGCAATGGGCTGCTCAACAGCTCGTGCGCACTCTTGCTGCACATGACCGCGACAACCAGACTACTCCACAAACACTCGCTGATATGGGAGGAGATCTCAGAAAATGCTCCTTTATCAAGTTGGAGGCTCATCAAAACAGAGTATGTATATTGAACCCCAAGTTTGTTAATCACCTTATGTAAGATAAAATAGTTTCTGCCCTTCTCAAAGAGCTCAAAATTTAGATCTTGGTCTCTCTCTCTCACTCACTCACTCATTCTTTCTCTCTCTCTCTCTCTCTCTCTCTCTCTCTCTCTCACACACACACACACACACACACACACACACACACACACACACACACAAAATTATCACTATCTGTCTGGTAATTACTAACTCTTCTTTCACTGTATGTTGGGTTATTAGTGCCACGGAGTCGATTCTGACTCTTAGCAACCCTGTGTACAGCAGAGCAGAACTCTGCTCGATCTTGTTACACCGTCCTCTCGTCATCCAGCACTATATCAGACAGTGCTCCGCTGCGATTCATAGGATTTTCCCGGCAATTTTTTTGGAAGTGGCTGGTCAGGTCCTTCTTCCTAGTCTCTCTTACTCTGGAAGCTCTGTTGAAACCTGTCCACCGTGGGTGACCCTGTTGATGTTTGAAATACCAGTGACATAGCTTTCAGCATCATAGCAGCACACAGCTGCCACAGTATGACAACCAACAGACAAGTAGTGTGGTTCCTTGGCTGGGAAACGAACCTGAGTCAAGGTGATGAGAGCACTGAATCTTAACTACTAAACCACCAGGGCTGGCTTGGGTTGACGTAGTAGTATACAAATGGGAAAATCAGATGGGGGATGAGAAGAAAACCAAAGGAATAGCCTTACAAAAGGTGAAGGTTTATGCATGCAAGAGGAAGAGAAATTGGCCTCACTATTTTAATATAACCCACTGGGCCTCTGAGCAATGACAATGGCAGTTTAGGAAATGAAGACTGACCTCTATTGTTTAACCATTTTTAAAATCGCTTCTTAGTCTATGTTACTTATTTTATAGAAAATATAAATATGTTGAAGTATTTTGCTTTATTGAGTTAAATAAACATGTTTAGTAAAGATTCTAACAGGTCTCAGATAACTCGAATGAATTTGGGCCTAGTACTTTAAAGCTATGCTTCAAATAGGTGTGTATTTACAAGCCAATTAGAAAAGAATGAAACCATGCATATTGTAGTATAACGTAGATACAGTTTTTTTTTGCAATTTCGTGGTAGATTTCTTTTTGTTAATTTGATAGCATTTTTTCAAATGATAGAATCATTTCAATCAAAACTTGCTCAAATATTGCTGGATTTTTTCAACTGTTTTAGGTAATGACTTGTGTTTGGTGTAATAAAAAAGGACTCTTGGCTACAAGTGGCAATGATGGCACCATCCGGGTGTGGAATGTTACCAAGAAGCAATACTCACTGCAGCAGACCTGCGTGTTCAACAGATTGTGAGTGCTAGCGTTATCTCTCTTGTGTAACATTTAATGTAACAGAATCCTAAACATGCCTCATCTTGGTTGTGTTAATGTAATCAAATTGTCATTAAAATTTTTTATAATTTTTCTTTTAAAATAGTCTTGCTATATCTTCAATGTGTATTTTTAAATTTCTAGGATAGTAATTCAGAAAATAAAAATTTTAACTATTAATATCTGGACTTACTCAGAATTAAATCAAGGTCTACTATACTAGCAAATAAATGTTCAATTCTGTAAAACAGTTGGCTAATTTTCCATCATTCTTCAAGAATTATTTAGGAATTAGAGTAATGATATTTCTTCTTTAGCAGAATAGTAGCTTCTTTTATTTATGGCTAGCTGTATTTCTTTTCTGAGAACTTCTCTAGAGATTAGGCAAACAAGAATCAATGTGTTCTGAATAATAATGATGTGTACAACCTATACAGAATGAGAATGTCTTTGTTGACAAATTATATACTACATTAAATGATGAATAGTCTAAGCATAAACTCTTTTATAATTCCACATTTTTCACATTATGACAAACACTAGCGAATATGTGATTGTCAAATATTGCTACCCAAGCTTTTGGAATCTAAGAATCTGCTGTTATGTATTCTAGTCTACATGAAACCCTTATTTTAAGGTTTGGGGTTTAGTATACTTTTGGATGATGGAGATTAGAATTCCATACATATCTGTTATATTCTAGGGAAGGGGATGCTGAGGAAAGCCTGGGGTCACCCAGTGATCCAAGTTTCTCACCTGTTTCCTGGAGTGTCAGTGGCAAATATCTAGCTGGGGCTTTGGAAAAGATGGTGAATATCTGGCAAGTTAATGGTAAGAGTCATGTAAATGCTAGTAAACTCCTGAAGGTACTCTTTAAGCCTATCTCGTAGTCTTCTGTCCAGACAATGGCTTCCCTTCACCTTGAAACTCACAATCTATTAACTGAAAATCTGTGCATAGTATGGTTTAAATTAAAGAGGAAGTGCTCATTTCCTGACTTTCCTTTTGAGGAGTTTCAACTAACCTGATAATTGTAAACGAAAAATTCTTTTTATGTACCCCTTTCAGAGTAGAATTTGAGGAGAAGTAGCGATCTCTGAATTTTCAGCTGTGTGTCCTTTTCAGTCACTTGAAGTATTTCTACTCTCATGCATCGTTTAATGATAGGGATGCATTCTAAGAAATGCATCGATAGGCAGTTTTGTCACTATGTGAACATCGTAGAACGTACCTACACAAACTTAGTTGGTATGAGCTACTGCACACCTAGGCTATGCAGCACTGATTTTATGGGACTCCTGTTATATATTTGATCCATCATTGACCAAAATGTTATGCAGTGCATGACTGTATTAATTTTGTCTGTTTGACGGGTACAAACTCTTGTCAATTTTTAATAATACCTCTCTGGAAAGTAAAAATCATTATTATAATCTTAGGCTTATCAGTATTTTTGTTTGTTTTTGCATATTTGAGGAATGGCTGTTCTATTTCACATATTTGAAGGAATTGCTAGCCTTAACTGTAGGTAAATTTCTTATGTTAATTTGTTTTTCAGTAATTATTAGGAAAGAACTTAAGTGTTTACATTTGTACACTGAGTATTTTCCTTTACTTTTTCTTCTATGAAGCTATCATTTTAGTCCTATTAGTAGACAAAAAACCTTATTACAGAAAAGCTTATTCATTTGATAATCATATGTAGTATGTAGATGAAGGATCCTGCCTTGCAGTCATATTCATTGGTAGGCTTTTAGGAAATTGAGGGCTGCTTTGAGTGTATATTAGAATTAAGTGGTATTTCTTTTTGTTCTTGTATTGTTTTTAAGAATTAAGTAACGACTAGTTTATGTTTTCTTCATCTTTAGGAGGAAAAGGATTGGTAGATATTCAGCCACATTGGGTGTCTGCCCTGGCTTGGCCGGAAGAGGGTCCAGCTACAGCCTGGTCAGGAGAGTCTCCAGAATTATTGTTGGTGGGACGGATGGACGGATCTCTAGGACTGATTGAAGTTGTTGATGTGTCCACCATGCACCGTCGAGAATTGGAGCATTGCTATCGAAAGGATGGTAAATGTCTGGACTTGTGTCTAGCTGAGAAAATGTTCCCCACAATCAAATAGACTTAGGTTTTTGGCACTTGCTTTTAAAAATGCTGAGTGAATATTACTTTTGGCTTTGTTTTCTAAATTGTCTAGTTGGTGTTCCATTTTAATTATTTACTAAATTGAAAGATATTTCTCTCCCAATCCCTATCACACATCTCTGCCAAAATGAGATCTAATAGTATTATAATATATTAGTCATTCATCCTTCCTGTAAGTATCTGAACACTTATAACAGGCTCTAAGTCTCCCTTGAAAGTTAGGAATGTCCAATAGAAAAAAGATAATAATCATTGTTAGAGATGAATTTTTTTTTTTTTTTGTGAGGAGGATGAGCCCTGAACTAACATCCATGCCAATCCTTCCTCTTTTTGCTGAGGAAGACTGGCCCTGTGCTAACATCTGTGCCTATCTTCCTCCCCTTTATATGGGACACTGCCACAGCATGACCTGACAAGTGGTGCCTCACGGGGCGCCCGGGATCCGAACCCAGGCCGCCAGCAGCAGAGCTCATGCACTTAACCGCTACGCCACGAGGTTGTCCCTGAAATTGTTAACAAATGAGTGAAATTGAGGAAATGGGGGAAGGAGGAGGAGAGGAGTTCCTGGTCTGAGAAGAGATAGTAGGAAGTCTGCTTTCACTTATTTTCTCATTGTGTTCCCTTTGGAGGCATAGGCATCTTACTTGATAGTTTTTATTAGTTGTTTTAGGAGAGTGGGATATTTCAAAGGTCACAGTTCCTGCTTACATGGTACTCTATTAACAAAATAGAACAGTTTTTTTAATTTAGTTTTTTTTTTAATAGGTAATACCTTCATAGGAATCAAAAATTTTAAAATTTAAAAAGGTATACAGTGAAAAGTCTTTCTCCCATCTACTCAGTTCCCACGTCCCCATTCTACTCCCACAGATAAATACTGTTTTTTACTTTTTTGTAGCCTTCCAGTGTTACATATGCTTAAAGAAGCAAATACGAATATAAATTGTTAGAATAGAATATGTTTGATAGAATATGGAAACACTCTGAGTAGGGGAATATTAAACAAGCAAAAGAAGGGACAAGTAATTTTTTTATGACTTGGGTTATTTCACTTCCCAGTTTCATGGTAGATTCTGGCCCAAAAGAAAAGAATTTGGTTCAGTCACATAAAATCAGCGAGGAAATCCAATTTTTGTCTCTCTTTTTTAATAACTACCTGGAAAGAATGAAAGATTAAAAATGAGGTAGCCCTGGGGCCGGCCTGGTGGCGCAGCAGTTAAGTGCGCACATTCTGCTTCAGCGGCCCAGGGTTCGCCAGTTTAGATCCTGGGTGCAGACCTACTCACCACCACTCATCAAGCCATGCTGAGGCTATGGCGGCGTCCCACATAGAAGAACTAGAAGGACCTACAGCTAGGATATACAACTATGTACTGGGGCTTTGGGGAGGGGAAAAAAAAAGAGGAAGATTGGCAACAGATATTAGCTTAGGGCCAGTCTTCCTCAAAAAAAAAAAAATGAGGTTGTCCTTGTCACTTATAAATAACACTTTTAAAGTGGGTTACATGGAATCCCTGCTGTAAGCCTACATTTTGTCTAAACGCATTAAAGAGATGTTTGGAAACTTACTGGCAGTGGTTGCAGTAGCAAATATTTGTTGCAAATTCTCTGCCTTTTAAGTTAGACAATGACAAGTCTCTCTGTTTTTTCTTTTTTCTTTCTTTTTTTCTATTTTAATTTTGTTTTTATCATGTTAGTGTCTGTAACTTGCATTGCTTGGTTCAGCGAAGACAGACCATTTGCAGTGGGATATTTTGATGGAAAATTGTTACTGGGAACAAAAGAACCACTTGAGAAAGGAGGCATTATTCTAATCGATGCACATAAGGTAAAGCATCTTTACTGGATGGTTATTTTTTCTTGTTTTTTTACTGTAGTATCGCTTGATACTAGTTTCTTTAAAAATTTCATCAGGCACTTATGATTTAATATTCTGTTGTTACACAAAGTCTTTGGACCATGAGTATACGTGGAAAAGTCTATGTAAGAAAGCCATCAAACAGAGAAAGAAGTAAAACCAAAACAGTGAAATAGGAACACCCTTGGAGTACTCCCGGTCAGAGTACCTCCCACTGATGCCAGAAATCCCATCTATGAGGAATGATTCCTTTACCTTAGAGGTTGCCAGTTCAGATGCTTACAGGGCCACCTAGGCAAGTAACCTAAATGCATGAAGCCAGGATTTGGAAGGTATGAAGGAGAGTAAAAAAAGAAAAAAGAACACAATGATGACAATCATATAAACACAAAACACGTCCTGGATTCTCATAACTATTTGCTATTTTGGTGTAAGGGGTGCTTTTTTTTTAAGTTTCTTCTTTTTTGTGTTTTAATGATTACTAGTCAAGAAAAAGGCTAATGAAAGGTAGCATATCCGTTTTGAATCAGAATTTCATAATTCATTCATTCTACTAACATTTATTGAGCTTTGACTGCAGTAAATATATATAATGCACACTATATTATAGGGTGACTTGTTCTAGTGATTGGGAATGATATGACAGTATCTGTGATTTATGTAAAATTTTGATTTCAAAATAATTGAGTAATAGAAGTATAGCTCATAAATTATTGAGTTTCAAGTATTTGTGAAAGAAGCATTACTATGATTTTTTTTCTCCCCCTACCATTTTAAGGATACTCTTGTTAGTATGAAGTGGGACCCAACAGGTCATATTCTGATGACATGTGCCAAAGAAGAAAATGTGAAATTATGGGGGCCTATTTCAGGATGCTGGCGCTGTCTGCATTCACTCTGCCATCCATCTATTGTAAATGGCATCGCTTGGTGCAGCCTCTCAGGGAAAGGATCCAAGTTGCATTTACTGCTGGCTACGTATGTTGTAAATTTATATGTGTGTGTCTTAATTTTTATGTTAGTATAGACTGTTATTTGCATTAAATATGGCTTCTGAGTAGTTTTAAATAGTTTATTGCCAGTTACTATTATTATAATGTGTAATACCATAAGATCACTTTAGAGAAATAAAGAGCAGTTTTCCAATGTGAAATTTGGTATGTAATCTCCTTCTTTGGGTGTGAGGTTGTTAGAATATTGATACTAGTTGTATTTCTTATAAAAGATTATAACATACCTACTACAAATAACTTTTTAAAATAAATTATAGTAGTTCTATCAGGTCTTAATTGATTGCTGTGTGAAAATATTTTTACTTCTGCATATTGACATGTTTTGGTTTTATGTGATCAATTTTTTTTAAGTGGCTGTCAGAGTGGCTTAGTATGTGTTTGGCATATCCCACAAGATACCACACAGACCAGTGTGACTAGTTCAGAAGGATGGTGGGACCAGGAATCAAATTGCCAGGTGAATGTTCTGGTGTTTTTGAAGACTTTATTTGAAACCATAGATAGCATATGTTATCAAAGTAATCCTCCCTTAATTACTAAGATACTTAGTACTGTATGCCAGAGGACGAAATCCATTAGGGAAATGTACATGATTGTCATACTTAGTGTACTCTCTGAATGAGCTTAATTTTTTATAAGTCAGAGACACCATAATTGCTTGTTAAGGTGAGATATTCAATAAATATTGAGTGGTAATCATTTGCGGTAAAGGGTATGATCGACACTATAGATAGACAAGTTCTAAGTTAAGTCTTTGGTACAGTGAAATAGGAACGCTATGGGAGCACACCTATTTAAAGTTGTTTGCTACTGATACCAGAATTCCACCTGTGAAGAACAATTCCTTTACCTTAAACAGAGGTTACAAATTCAGATAGATGCATGCAGGGCCATCTAGGCAAGTAACGTATATTCACGAGGCTGGTAGTCGGAAGGTGTGGAGAGGGTAAAAAAACCAAAAAACAAGTGCACATACTTCATATAAAGGGCACAGTTGCCACAGAGCTAACTGTCACCCTCCAGAAATGAGAGCCTGTTGTTACCAGATTGTCTAATTTTTTGGTTAGAAGCCAAAAATCCAGTGTTTTCAGTAAATCTCCCAGTATTAAACATTAACACCTGACTCAAAATTCTATAAAACACTGGGTGGCCAATCAAATTGCATCCCCAAGCTACCAGTTTACAACCTCTGTTGCTCTTTCTTTTGTTCATGACACAAATACCCCTGGAATACATAACGCTTTATGTCATCTTTGAGTAAATGAGTACATCTGATATTCTACTCTGTCATAACTAGGATGAGGGAGCTTAAGGACAAGGAAAGGGGGTGATGAGGTAGGGGTATATAGCTCACTAATGAGAGGAAAATATCACAGAGGTGGAGTTGGGAGCCCTAAGATAAACCTAGTTTGCTTTTTGTGCTAGACAGTAGCCCTTTGGACAGGCCATACCTATCTCACTTCTAAAACCTGCAGAGCAAACATGAAATTAGACATTATGTGACAGAACTATCAGCAACAAAAAGAGGAACCTGTTCTATAGAGCTAGCATGTGCAATTCACAAATATTAGGGGCTAAAAATGAAAATTACATAAAGCTGAATTTAAAAATTAAAACACTCATTAAAAAGTAAAAGTTAGAATTTTCCTATCTCTAAGGGGTAATTGGAACTTAGAAATGTAGTCATTTCTGCCGGTTTGAAGAGTAGGAAATTAGCTTAGAAGTATATCAAAAAAGATGAAACTTGGCTTCAGCAAAGGAGAACCAGGTTGATATTTTATTAATTTCTCAGGTAACTCTTAGAAGACAGTTGTCCTTCCCTCCTCCCTAATTTTATGCTGAAATATAAAATTTCCAAGAATGAATTGTAAATCTTGAATCTATAAATTGTTTTAATTTCAATATATGTTAAAAATAAAAATGAATTGCAGGATGGATATAGGAAATCATCTGGAGTCAAGTGTGTTTATCAGCTGCGGGGACACATCACCCCTGTCCGGACTGTTGCCTTTAGTTCTGATGGGTTGGCCTTGGTGTCTGGTGGACTAGGTGGGCTCATGAACATTTGGTCTTTAAGGGTAAGAGTATAAATGTTATTTTTATCTTGAGTAATGTTTTTACGTTAACTTATATATGTTAAAAATTAACCCAATCAATCCTACCCATATTTTGTATAGTAATATCTTAAATACTGAAGAAACTCCTTTCAAAATCCTCTACCGCTTAATTTTTCTTATTGATGATAAATATTTTTAAAATCATCTAGGCCCTAGAAAATTGGGTAGTAGGTATGCAATTGGAAATTGCCAAATTTAGCTATAGTGTGGATTTTATAATATGTTTTTGTGAGTGTGAAGTATAAATTTAGAATGTTAAGTAGTGACTAGGATTAAGTAATGTGTATTGATAAATACATCTCATTTTAGGATGGCTCTGTCTTGCAAACTGTTGTGATAGGCTCTGGAGCTATCCAGACCACAGTATGGATTCCAGATGTTGGAGTAGCTGCTTGCTCAAATAGATCAAAGGTAATATTGCAATTATATTAAATCATAGAGTGTAAGCCTGTAAGGTACCTTAAAAATCATAGTGCAAGCATCCCACTTTACAGAGGAGAAAAGTGATATACAAAGGGATTATTACTTGCCCAAGATAATTTATAAGGCAACTATTTAGTGGCAGAAGGAAAAGTAGAACCCACATCTCCTGATTTATAAACTAGTACTCTTTCTACTATACCCTAGACTTTGGTGAAAATGCTTAATTACTGAATGACTTCATTTCCATTGGAAGTTATAAAGTGGATTTTGACTTTCTGCCATGATTTTTGAGATAGCACTAAACTGTCTTAAAAGAACTTTCCCTGAAAAGGACTGTCCCAAAGATGTTTAACTCAAGTATACACAATATATTTTGGCTTTTAAATTTAGTATTTTAGTAAAAATTACCAGCCTCTTGCTGTGAAGTAATTCTGTGATATGACATTCTCCCCTACTGAATTGCCTTTCATAACCCTTAATGAATAGAGTCAGTGTGCTGCTTTGGTTTACATTTTGTGTGGTTAAATGATACTAAAATAGAGCTGTAAGCTTGCTGGTTTAGTCCTGCTAGAAGTAAAATATAGAATCAGACCTTAGGCAGTAGTGGCCTGTGTAGAATAAACCATGGAGCCACAGTTAGAGCAGTACTGCTGCTTTTGTAGATGTGTCCCTCAGCAGACGAAGTACCACTTCCTCTAATATCCCTGTGGTCATGTCAGACTTTTAAAATATACTAGATACCTTGTTCTGCAAGTCCTATGTAATAGCAAATAATTGATCTTATCTCTTTAAGGAGAATCAACTAATCCAAGGTAGTTCACAAATTTTATGTTTATTTCTTATTCACTTGTTTTCATCTAGACAAAATTTAGGATGTTTTGAAGTTCATAGGCATTAAAAGTACAGCATAAAATGTCCAAAAAGTAAAAATGTTTAATGAAATTACTGGAAGGAATTTCTCAGATATGAATGGTGATAGAATTATCTCCCTTTATCTTTTACTTAAACAAATATATCATGTGGCATGATTTATTTTCCATCAGGATGTTTTGGTCGTCAGTTGTACGGCAGAATGGGCTGCTGCCAATCATGTTTTAGCAACCTGTAGGACAGCACTGAAACAACAAGGTATTCTGGGATTAAACATGGCTCCCTGCATGAGAGCATTTCTGGAGCGGCTGCCCATGATGCTTCAGGAGCAGTATGCCTATGAAAAGGTAACTGATTACACTCCTACAGATCTGCAGATGCCTGGTGCTTTGGAATTTGAGTTACAGCTTTGAATTTATCCCTTAAGAGCATGAGGTCTCAGGAAAATACATGGGGCTATTTGGGCAGAATCAAATAAAGATAAGTCATGCCCAAAACAGTTGTTGGTAATCCTAAGCCTACTCTTACTTTAGTTTAGTGAGAGTAAAATTGTAAAATAACCCTCAAATTTGTGTAGTGATTATATCATTCTTTTTCAGAATGTTTATTCTCCCCCCCCCCCAAGCCCCAGTAGATAGTCGTATGTCATAGCTGCACGTCCTTCTAGTTGCTGTATGTGGGACACGGCCTCAGCATGGCCGGAGAAGCGGTGCGTCGGTGCACGCCCGGGATCCGAACCCGGGCCGCCAGCAGTGGAGTACGTGCACTTAACCGCTCAGCCACGGGGCCGGCCCTTCAGAATGTTTATTCACTCCAAAACTTCTTAAAATATCTGTGCTCCAGAGTATCATCTTACCTTTTCTGACCCATATATCTATTTTTTTGTGGTTTTGCCATCCCAAAGGTGGGAGGTAGTAGTGGATATGTGTGTCAGAGTGAACATCCTCTCCACTTATTGTATGATTCCTTGTGGAAAGTTTAGTGGAAGAGCTAAGGTTGAACTGAGCAGGCTCACTGAATACTACAATGAGGAAGTATGGAATTCGGACCTGTTGCCCAAGCTGTGATCCTGTGTAACCTGTCTTCCAGCTCTCAGTAGTCACAGTGTGCTGCCTCTAGGCAGAGCTCTGAGGTTTTTCCCCTTCTTTTTTTGCCAAGCTACATTAATATATTCAGCCGTTATCACACCCAGTTAATTTCACTGATGCATTTGCCCAGGTTTTCTTTTCTGAATCAGTCTCTCCCAGAGTTGCTCTACTATGACTAGAGAGTGCCGTGAAAGAAAGATTTTCCTTTTATGGTTACCAAGCTTCTCTTGGCAAAGGGGGAATTGTGAGAGGGAGCAAATCTCCATGGTTTAGCTGTTGTCTCTCTCTCTCTCTTTCTCTCTCTTTTTTTTTTTTTAATTCAAGAAAAACTCTAATGGAAATATACTGAATGCAATGTGATATCCTGGATTGGATCCTGGAGCAGAAAAGGGACATTAGTGGGAAAACCAATTAAAGTTGTGTTTAGTTAGTATTGTACCAATATTAATTTCTTAGTTTTGATAAATGCCCAATGGTTATGTAAGATGTTAACATTAGAGGCAGTTGGGTGAAGGGTTTTCAGGAATTCTCTGTATTATCTCAGCAACTCTTTGCATATCTAAAATTATTTCAAAGTAAAAAGCGTAAAAACAATAAACTTAAAAAATACAATTACAGGCTTTTAGAATGTAGTAGATTAATTTAGAATATTTGGCATAGGCTCTTCAACATAACGTCCTTGCATTTTCTCTTAGCCTCATGTGGTTTGTGGCGACCAACTTGTTCACAGCCCCTATATGCAATGTCTGGCTTCCCTTGCTGTGGGACTTCATCTGGATCAGCTGTTGTGTAACCCTCCAGTGCCACCACACCACCAGAACTGCCTCCCTGACCCTGCATCCTGGAATCCCAATGAGTGGGCCTGGTTAGAATGTTTCTCAACCACCATAAAAGCTGCTGAAGCCCTGACCAATGGAACACAGTTTCCAGAATCTTTTACTGTTCCTGATTTAGAGCCTGTTCCAGAGGATGAACTTGTATTCCTAATGGTAAGTCTAATATGAGCTGCTGTTATTTGCAGCTGAGATTGTATCATGGTTGTTTAGCCTATAGCAGACCCTCAGTAAATATTTGCTTGCTTGAATAGCTAGAGGCATACCCTTAGATAAACTTAAAATATTTTGCTTTCAGATAGTCATCTTCAGTCTGATGGCAGCCCTCAATGGTGACAGGGATTGATTATATGAGAACTGTGGAGCTCTTGTAAATTTGCTGGCTCTCAATGACTTAGTCCCATATTTTCCAATTTTTTTTTGTTCATAAGTGCCTGATTAGTACCTTATTTGTGTATATTTAGCATCTTTTCCTGGGCATCTTGTGAGATTTATTCCACATATAGATTCTAAATTATTTGGCACTTCAGTCATGTTTTAATCATCATAAAATAAGAATATGGAAGAGCATTGCTCTTGTCATTTCTTCTGCTTGTATTTGAAAGTGTCTAGCTATAGAAACTGTATTGTAGATAAAATGCTTATGTAGATGGTACAGGCCAGCATTTGATCTAGCAACTCCTTTACTTAGTTAAGATTTATATATACAGACGTTTGAATATTTAACTATAGATACAATATAAAACCTTCATATGAATTGAGGAAAATTATCTAAACATAGGCTATTTCAGTTAGGAAGTTTCCTTCTGAGCCCATTTGCCCCAATCTGTCATTTTGTAGATAAGGAAGCTGAAGCCCAGAAAGATGCAGTGACCTGCCCAAAGCTATACAGCAAATTCATGGGAGTGATGGCTCCTGCACATGACCTTGTACCTGTGGGTGCTCAGAAAACATGAATGGTTAGCTTTGGATCACCAAAGCAATAGTGATAGTTGGTAGTTTATAATAAAGGGAAATATTAACAATGTATAAAATCAAGTTTGGCATGATTATAAAACTGCTCTTAATTTCCTATACTATTACCAAGTTTCTTTTTTGGAAAGAGGGCTTAGTTGTTAGAAGAAGACTTAGTTTAGTTAAGAACAGATAAATCTTGAGTAAGCAAGATTGACCCTGATGTTTGTCCTGTCTTTCAGGATAACAGTAAATGGATTAATGGCATGGATGAACAGATTATGTCTTGGGCAACTTCCAGACCTGAGGTCAGTAAAGATGAGGATAACTATATGGTGGTTCTCAGTAAGTCTTCTGATTCTGAGTACTTGGGTGTTGTGCCCTAGTGTCTCCCATAGAGGCTGGCACACAATTGGTACCCAGTACATGGTTGTTTGAATAACCATCTTGAGATGATTGTGGTTTTCTAGGACTGGCACCTGGGAGGTAAATGTGATGTCTACTTATGGGGTGCTGGAAGGCATGGACAGCTGGCAGAAGCTGGAAGAAATGTGATGGTACCTGCAGCAGCTCCCTCATTCTCACAGGCCCAACAGGTAACTAACAGGGTAAAGAAATGGAGAAGAAACTTGGGAACTGACAATTCTGATTTGCTTGCTGTCGGTAACTTACTGTGGGATCAAGTTTGTCCATTTCATAGTCTATTATAAGGAATCACCAAAGAAAGTCATGATGTATAGCTTCCAAATAAAAGCTTTTTAAGGTTTTTATCAGACTTAGTTAATAAGTTTTTAAATTTTTCTTGCTTTCAAGTATAATGAATTAACATCATGATGCATTATAGAAGTTAAGATATTCCTAATTATTGATTCTCTCTTTGGGGCCATAAACTTACTGGGATCTTTAGCCAGATTTCACTGACACTTCTCCCCTCTTCTAATAATCATGTACTACATTTCAAAACTCTTCTTGAGGCCACTGCTTTCTCTTTTGTTCTTTACCTCAGTAAGTCCCAGGATAGACTGTTCTTTCTTGTGTATACCCTTCCAGTTTCTGCTTCTTGCTGACCTCCAGCCCAAGTCTTTAATATTTCCCCGTCACCCTTTCCTCTTTCTTCTTTAATCTGTTTTGTTGTTGATGTTATTATTTAAACTCTGTACAATTGGCTGAAATCCCTATAGATAACATGGTTCTAAACTATCTTAAATAGTCAAATGAACCTCATACATCTCTTGATTAAGTAAGCAGTTTTATAATAATCAAGGACGTGTAGGAACTCAGTTACATCAACACTTCCCCTATAGTGAAAAGGTAAAAGAATTGGTAAAGGTATCCTAGGTATACATGGAATCATTTTAAATATGTGCACGTTAAAGCTATATAATAGAGAACAATATATTTAATTGTGTTCTTTTTATACTAGGTCATATGTGGTCAGAATTGTACCTTTGTCATCCAGGCCAATGGCACAGTGTTAGCTTGTGGGGAAGGAAGTTATGGCAGATTAGGACAAGGAAATTCAGATGACCTTCATGTGCTGACAGTTATTTCAGCCTTACAAGGTAAAATTATACTCAGTTAAAAGCTGGTCAGAAACTATGGCCTAACTGTAGGAATGTGTGCTTATGTTGGAACTCATCTCAAACCTTTGTACATTAAGTCATATAGAGTTTTTACTTATATTTAAATTGTCGTTTAGGCATGTAAAGCCTTAATTTCCATATTTTAAGCTATATTATTTTGCAAGTTATTTTCATAGCAGTGCTAGAATTCAGTGATATAAATAACTGTTTTGAGACCCACTGAGGATTGTAAACAAAAACTTTAAAATTGCAAAACTGTAATTAGGAAACAACTATTAATAACAGTAGCAATTGTTTGTGTTTCATTAAAATTAAAAATCAGTTCATATGAAAATGTACTAAGAACTTTAAAGGGCATCTCTGTCAGAGTTCTCTGACTTGGAGAAAGAATACGTCTAAAGAAAGCCACTGCAGGAGCCCCTGGCTTCTTCCTTAAGTTAACTTTCACTGACCCTGAAGCCTACAAAAAGAGCAAAGAGGGTTTTTTTAAGTAAAAGCGTACAAATGATGATGCGTTCATAACCAATTCCTGAGTAGCTCTGAGTTCTCTTCCTTGAGATCTAAGTGTGAAGAGCACGGCAATGAGGATGGGAGGGCTGGGTTCCTATCCAGTTCACTACATCCTGCCTCTGAGACCTTGCACAAGCTACTAGACCTCATTGTGACTCAGTTTCCTCAGTTGTAAAAGTGGTGATGATAATATCTGCCTCATAGATTCTATGTTAAAATAGAAAATGAGATAACCCATGTAAAGCGCTTACAGGAGTGGCTAGAACATAGTCCTTAACGACTATAACTGCTCATATCACCCTCCTCCTCTTCCTTGTCATCATCAGTATTTTATGTGACTGCTCCCAGTTTGGTAGGTTATGGCTGCAAATTTGATTTAAAATTAAACAGTTTTTATTTCTGTAATACCATTTTGGTATTTTTTGATTCTGAGAGTATTCTGTAGCAGCTGCAAGTAAAGAGGGGAGTTTTAATATCCAGTGACTCTTACTGGGTTTCTGCTCTGTTTCAGGCTTTGTGGTGACCCAGCTGGTGACTTCCTGTGGTTCTGATGGGCACTCGATGGCCCTGACTGAAAGTGGTGAGGTCTTTAGCTGGGGAGATGGTGATTATGGCAAACTTGGCCATGGGAACAGCGACAGGCAGCGACGTCCCAGGCAGATTGAGGCCTTACAAGGCGAAGAAGTGGTGCAGGTCAGGCAGGACGTGGAAAATTTTGCCTTTGAATGTAAACATACTAGTTGTTGAATCAAATTTAGGTAATGGGAAATAATAGTAAAAATATATTACATAGTCATTATAAGAGATCCCCTGTTTTTGGTTGTTCATACTTATTCTTGAGCTTGTCAGAAGTTTGAATAGGCTTTGTGTTAGAAGGGACTCCTTTTCCCTGAGCCAGCTGCTTGGCCCAGGCTAGGATGCTGCAGCTCCTTGGGAGAAACAATATGGAGTTGAGCTCTTGCCACACAGTTCTTGATAGACGAATAAATGGAGAGCTTTGCTTTCAACCTATCGTTGTTGTAAAGGCTGAGTTCATATACATTTTCTGGAAAATCAATTAGTGATCTAAAATAATATTGTAAAATTGCATAGCATCTCAGAGTTTACAAAGAATTTCCCCATTCATTATCGTAGGTAGTCTAAGTTATCGACACAGAGCTGAAGAGTAGCGACAGTTCTTCCAGGATATGCTATTGAGCTTGGTCTTCGTGAGGATGATGAGGTAGATCAGACTTGGGGTAACAGGAGAGCCACTTGGACAGATAGGACATACTGGTCTTGGAGATCCTGAGTTGTCAGTGAAGTTAAAGTTTATTACTGTATTATAACCAAAAATGACTGATTTATTTCTTTCTTAGTATCCCCTCTTTGTTAAAGAATTTTTTCTCCTTGGTTCTGTAGATGTCTTGTGGCTTCAAGCACTCAGCAGTGGTAACTTCAGATGGCAAACTGTTTACCTTTGGGAATGGAGACTACGGTCGTCTGGGTCTTGGAAACACCTCTAACAAAAAACTTCCAGAGCGAGTGACTGCACTGGAGGGATATCAGATTGGACAGGCACGGAATTAGTCAATAATGTGTTCTATCTGATCACGGTTTCTTATTTCCTCTGTGTGCGCTTAGACACTGTCCTTTTAGGAAGAAAAGAATCACCAGTTGTACTTAACCTCATATGCATTTTGCTTGGCCTAATTGATCATTTTTCATGATTTTCTTCCCTATGTGAAAATTCACATTTTAAGTCAATTTAAGTTTGTTTATTTGTCAGACTTGACAAACAAATGAAAGCCTTAATTCAGGATGTGAATATTTTAAAACCCCTCCATAAAATCCTGATATAACTTGATATAAAACCTTTAGACAGTACAAACTTTTATGACTCCTGTCTGGTAGGCTGGAAGTAGATGGCTGAACTGCATCATTGATAGCTACTGCTCTTAAGCAATAATTGTCCTTGTCCTGTACACATTGAGACTCTCTTAACAAGGAGATGAGATAAGCTATTTTTGTCTTTTTCTATATCATTCCTTAGACTTCTGTGGTGTGAATGAATGTTTTTGAGTCATACGTACTTTTTCCCTATCTTTTGTGCTGATTCTGAGTTAGCCACAGATATTTTAAGGATTTCACTTTGGAAAAAAAAGTTACTTATTTGTTGGTGGACATTAGGAGTTATTTCTTGACACATTTTAGTTAACATCTGTAGAAGGCCCTGAAATTAATAAAAATCTTTGGAAACATAGCCAAGTTTTTCACTGAAGTGGAGAGAAAGGGTCCAGAAGCAGAAGTATGTGTTTTAGGTATTATGATTTGCCTTATTGAACACACTGTTATTTCTCCAGGTGGCTTGTGGCTTAAACCACACTTTGGCCGTGTCAGCAGATGGCTCCATGGTGTGGGCTTTTGGAGATGGGGACTATGGAAAACTAGGCTTAGGAAATTCCACTGCAAAATCTTCACCTCAGGTTAGTATTGTCTGTAATCTAGGGTTTCAGACAACATAGTTTTCATTTATGTCAGTACTTCTTTTTAGTTGGAAATAATTTACCTTTAACATTTTTTGTAATTCATAATGAGGTTTAGAAGCTACTGTTGCTTATTCTTAAATGTCCAGCATTCCAGATCTTGATTTTAAATAAGCATTAATAGCTAAGCTGGATGTAAAAATTATGTGAGGATAAGCCTCTGTCTCTGTACATAGGCTGACCACTGTAGGACTACCTCCTATGTAGAGAAGGAAAAATTATGAACATATCTCCAGAGTGTCTTATGGCGGGAACCATGAACAATCTTTTATAACCGTTTGCCTGCAGCTGCCATTTCAGCTAATAAGCTGATAATAATACCCCTGAATCATACAGTATGCACCTCCTTTTAAAAAATAATAGAAAGGAAATTAGAGTACATAAACAAATCAATTAGAAGCTATTATTCACATTATAGAAGGTTTCTTGGCTCTGCAGACGGCCTCTTATGCAATTCTTTTTTGTGTGTGTGTGAGGAAGATCAGCCCTGAGCTAACATCCATGCCAATCATCCTCTTTTTTTTGCTGAGGAAGACCAGCTCTGAGCTAACATCTATTGCCAATCCTCCTCCTTTTTTTTTTCCCCCTTTTTCTCCGCAAAGCCCCAGTAGATAGTTGTATGTCATAGTTGCACATCCTTCTAGTTGCTGTATGTGGGACGCCGCCTCAGCATGGCTGGACAAGCAGTGCGTCAGTGTGTGCCCGGGATCCAAACCTGGGCATGGGGCTGGCCCCCTATGCAATTCTTTTATCTGGGTTTTCCTAACACATTTAACAAGCAGCGTGATTTACAAATATTCAATTTATATTCAACTCCAGATTCATCATCATATATAGTCTGTGACATCTTGATAGCTAGACTAGTGAATATTCAGCTAGGGATACACAAAGCCAGGAAGCCCTCTCTGGGGAATGTATAAATCAATTATTGCCACCTCTGAAAGCAGAAAAAGTAAGTGGGAGCAGCTCGTAGCTTTATATGGTCTTGCAGTGTTCTTTAAAAGGCTGCGGGATTCTCTTGGTTTCTGTTGCCCAGAGGAATGTTTCCACTTCACTTGGGGTCCTAGGGATTTTAGTAAATGCTCCTGCAAACTTCCTCTCCTAAATGCAGGTAGTTTACAGAGCAGTATGAGAAGACGTTTAGGAGTGTGGATTTGGGTGCAAACAGGCAGGTAACTGTTAGTGTTTTTATTAGAAGATAGTCTTTGAGTTTATACATGCAAGTAGGCAAATTCAAGAGATTTTTTTTCCATTTTAAAGTATGTGCTTTACGTTTTTATTTTGCAGAAAGTTGATGTCCTTTGTGGAATTGGAATAAAAAAGGTTGCTTGTGGAACTCAGTTTTCTGTTGCATTGACCAAAGATGGTCATGTGTATACCTTTGGTCAAGGTAAGGCATTTTCCAGGCATTACATTGCTTGTTTTGTGTACACATGTATTCCCCCCCGCCAAAGCCCCAGTAGATAGTTGTATGTCATAGCTGCACATCCTTCTAGTTGCTGTATGTGGGACGCGGCCTCAGCATGGTGGGAGAAGCGGTGTGTCGGTGCACGCCCGGGATCCGAACCCAGACCACCAGCAGCGGAACGCGCGCACCCAACCGCTAAGCCACGGGGCCGGCCCTGCACACATGTCTTATAGAAACATCTGCCTTCCTGTTTTTTAGAAAGTGCTCCAAATTGAGTCGTTTTTTCTTCTGGGTGATGAGTGTCCAGTGTGACCTTCATTCATTAGCTGCTTTTCTGCCTTTCTTTATGTACCTTGTCATAAGGACAATACTCCTCCCTATTGATGGCCCCTCATACCAGAGTCTTCACTCTTGCTTGAAGAGTCCCTGCCAGAGCCCTTCCCCTCCTCCTCTCTGCTGCCTCCACCGTGCTGCCACGAAACACTGCCTTGACCACCAGAGCTCCTCTGGATCCTGCCTCACTTTCCAGCCCTTCCAGGGACTAGAGGTTCAGGTCTTAGGAATTTATAGGCATTCAGGATTCAATCTTGAGTAGGTTCATAATCCAAGCATCCACAGTGGGATTCCCTGGCAGTATATTCACCTTCTGAAGTGGAACTAATTGGCAAGTTGTAGTGACTGAGGGGAATGTGAGGTAGATGAGAAGAAGAAGAAGTAAACCATGAGTGAAGTTTCTAGTCTTGGAAGAACATTGATGCTACTGAGGATAGGGAGCTGGTTTGGGGGTAAGAGGTTAGTTTTAGTCATAGCTTTAGTCATGTCATAGTCATACTATGGATTGGGGCCATAGACTCTAGACAGATGTATGGAGATGTCCATCAAGTTACTGGGGATGTGGATCTGAAACTCCAGAGAGATTGATTATGGGGATGTAGGTTTGCATAATGTGTAATGATAGTTAAAGCCATGTTAATAAGCTCTAAGAAACCAGGGAGAGAGTTTAGGAGGAAAAAAGAAGAGGACAGAACTCTAGGGAATGTGAGTAAAGGGCAGATGAGCACAGGAGAGGACTTGGGAGAGGTGGCTTTGAAAGGAGTGGAGAGAGAGGGAGCCAGTGAACTAGGATAGTGCAGAGTCTCTGAGGAGCAGGAGGAGCTGAGACCATGTTATCAGAAGGTTTCATGGAGTTCTGTGGGATAGAGCCTAAGAGGCTGCTGCGGTAGACAGTTAGGGAGCTAGTCAATAGCTTTTGAGAATACAGTTTCAGTGTAGTGGTGAGAGTAGAAGTTAGGCGGTAGAAGGTGGCCAAGTCAAACAGGCCTAGAGGACATGGAGCAACAGAGGCTGGCCTGCACTTTCTAGAAGTTTGGCAGCAAAGGGAAGGGGAGAGGTTGGCTGGAAGTTTGAGGGCAAGACAAATTGGATGATGTCTTTTCTTAGAATGCAAGAACTTTAGGGCCTGTGTTGACCACATGCCAGTCCTCTCAAATATGAGGATACTGGAGGTGCCTCTTGGTTTGAAATAAGCTACTAATTTTAGATTTATTTTTATGAATAAGGAGACTGTGTCATTTTGCAAAGAAACAGTTTCAAACTTATTATTTACTCAGAATCCAGTATACTTTACCAGAATAGCAGCCTTTGCCCCAGTGAGTTATATATGTCATTACTATTCCACCAAAAAATTTAAATGACTCATTAGAAAACATAAAAGGACTATGGTATGCCATCCATAAATTTCCTCTTGCTCTCTGTTCAGATCGCTTGATAGGCTTGCCAGAGGGGCGTGCTCGCAATCACAATCGACCACAGCAAGTTCCTGTCCTGGCTGGAGTGGTCATCGAGGATGTGGCAGTTGGAGCTGAGCACACACTTGCTTTGGCATCAACTGGAGATGTATATGCCTGGGGGAGCAATTCAGAAGGGCAGGTAGGTGTATAGCTCTCTTGCTGCTCTCATACTCTAGACATCTGACAGCGTTCCTCATTTGGGAAAGGGATAAGTGAGGAAACTAGCTAAGAAAGTCATGATATTTACCACAATGCCTCAAGCACATCACTTTGCCACAGAACTGATTATTTTGTGAGTCCAGTTGTGTATATCTCTCTCTCAATTATGACCAAGTAAGTATTATGTCACAGTTTAAAAAAAAATCTGACAGTACAGCAAAGTGATTAAGAGGATTAACTGAGTATATGTGCGTCTCCCCACATTGATAAGCACCTGGCACATAATAAGCAGTACTTTATTAAGTATTTGCTACTATTATCATCATTTTTACTACAGTAATACATGAGGAGTCCTAGGTCCTAGGAGTATCAGTTGATCTGGAAAATGGAAAGAATGAAACAATACTTTTATGTTTTATAATATCACAGTATACAAAGTATATTTGTGTTTGTGCAGGAAGTTTTGTCACCCCCATTATGCAGAGGAGTAAATTGTATAATAATAATACATAAGCCTGTACTAGAAGCCTCTAAGAGCATGAGAAAAGACTCAAGAGGTGATGTGTTCAGCCTCCCGTATATTTGGAGGAGGGAGAAACTGGTGGGAAATGTCTGAGATGCCTGCTACTGCAGTGGCTTTCAGCCCCACATGCAGAGCCACACTCCCTTCCTTCATAAATCCCCCCTGGGTCTGGCTGCCCCTAGAGCCAGGGGCCCTCAAGTTTAAGGTCCAGTATTATTCATTGTAGCCTCATTTGGGCTCTGTGATCTCCTCATCACTATATTAACAGATGAGGAAGCTGCTCATCATTGTGGTTGCACATTGTTGTCTTAATGAGAGGAAAGTTAATGTTGAAGATACCTCTGGGAGCTCCCTGACAGGGCCTTGACATGATCCTTCCTAATGATGTTGAGCTGCTTAGCTGCTAAAACACTGGGTGTCTCTGTCAGACCCTAAAAACAGAGATCTGGAGACGGGAATCTGCTTCTGTGTATGTTTTTATAACTATTGTTACACAGGCAATCCATGTTAAAAATCAAGAAATCAATGTGTTTTAAGTAAAAGCTCTATAGATCATTGTTTTTTTTTTACCTTTCCAAAAATTCATTTCCTTTCCAGAAGTGGAATCCAAGGATGTGTTCAGTCATTAAGACTCATCGGCTAGATTTGGAATGGCCTTGTTATACCTTAGAGTTTAGGAGACAGTCTGAGCTGTGAGGACCATGCTGATAGAGAAAATCAGAATTAATTTCATTATTTTGATGCTGTTGCTTTGTACCGATATTAATTTATTTATATTTGCTACCATCGAAGAAAAATTTCATCGTCTAGGCCTCGTCTCTTCCTCTTTCCAATTGACTCTCTGTGTATTTGTAATTTATCCCCAGCTGGGCCTAGGCCACACCAACCACGTTCGAGAACCGACCCTGGTAACAGTTCTACAAGGGAAAAATGTTCGGCAGATCTCGGCTGGCCGTTGCCACAGTGCTGCATGGACAGCACCGCCCGTCCCTCCAAGAGCACCAGGTGAGGGATGAAATATCCACGCTCCTGCAGCTTCTCTTTCAGCAGTTCCCAGCTCCACCGTCTGTTTGCCGGTTTCAAACTGCGTCCAGACATCATTCTGAAACCGTCAAACCTTCCCCGACACAACCAAAGCCTCTTTGTGCTACCAGCACAGTAAATACTTTCACAGCAGGCGACTCTCCTGCAGACTTCATTACGAAGCAGCCCTTCTCTGCACGCCCCCAAAGAAGAAAACATATCACTTAGGCAAGCAAAAATTTATAATGTTATAGCAGCAACTAAATATGTTTTTATATATAAAAGAAGTGATGAATTGTAGCTTTCTAAGGCTTGCTGTTAGGAATAAAGATCAAAAGCTCTGAGACCATTTGCCAAGTTCTTTACCCCAGTTAACCATTTGAAACGTGATGTTATCTATGCTTGGCACAGCAAAAAAGAATTGTTGCCATTTTACTCCAGTGCACACAGCAGAAGTGATGGGCTGTTTCTACTTTTTTGTTGTTTGTTTTGCTTTTAATTCATTATGAAATCCTTACAGATCTAAAAAAAGATATAAGGAAAAATAAAATCATATTTGTGTACTTAACACCCAACTGTGTACTCCCTCGGTTAAGATCCATCTCCTGTTCTCCACAAATGTAACTATTGCCTTAAGTGTGGCATTTATCATTCTTAAGCATTTCTTCATATTTGGGCTGTTTCTTTCCCAGGCCCTCAAGCCCTTTCTTTCTAGCATCCTCTGGTGGAGAAAGCACTGGAATTTCCCTGAAGAGGCTTTGTGCCTGAGAGCTCAGCATTCTCTCTTCTTTTTGCTGACTTTTCTACTTCTTAGCCACAGGTCCTTGGGAAAGACTCCCGATAGAGATTTTTTCTACTAGATACGCTGAGAGAGCAAGGTAGGACTGCCAGGTAGATTCCAAACAAGCAGGAGATGGTTTCTAGTTAACAAAATCCAGAATAAGCAGTGCTGCCCGTGCACTGACAATTCCAGGTACTCAGGGGCCTCTTCAGCTTCCAGAGGGATTTCACTTGCGCTTCAGGACAGAAGCTTTATAATGTGGTGATTCAAACTCTGGAACCACATTGCATGGGTTGAATTCTGGCTCCTCCGCTTAGGAGCTGAGTGACCTTAAGACTCAGTTTCCTTGTCTATAAAATGAGGGTAATAATAGCACTTATTGTAAAGAGCTACAGGAGTAAATGAACCAGTTCATGCGAAGCTCTTAGAATAGTGCCAGGCACATAAAAGTACTCAATAAATGTTAGCTTTTATTAATGGTAGTAAAATACCTCTGGGAATTGAGCTGTAGAAATCTTTATTTACAGGAAGCTCAAAAAGTTGAGTATCTTGTTTTTACTCCTTTGTGCATTTTTGTAAGAGGGTAACCATGGATATAGTCCATGTAGTCTTTGCTTCTACAGAGCTCTTATTCTTGTAGTGAAAAGCCTTCGTGAATCTTGCGCTCATATCTTTCATTCTGTCATAGTCACTTTCTGTCAGATCCCTAGTGAGTGTGGGAGGTGGCTCTACTAAGTTGCCCACTTCCACTTTTCCAGCACTGTTCACCTGGTCCTGGCCCACACCTTCTGTTATTATGAAGATGACAGTTATTGGCTATGAAAGGAAGAATTTGGGGTTTTTTGTTTTTTTGTGAAGGAACTGTTTAAGTCCCATAGTTAAATGAGAAACTAAAGGAGAAAAAACTAAGTTTCCATATGATAAATAAAAAAGATGTTTTAACAACCAACACAGGTGCATCAAAAAATTAAGATGAACTGATGGATAGAGGAATTGATAAGTATGTGATAAAGTAAATATATAGCAAAATATTAACTATAGAATTTAGAGAATGGGTGTTCATTGTACATTTAGCTTCTCTGTGTGTTTGACATTTTCAAAATACTACAAATGGAAGCAGTGCATTTTCCTTTACAAATGTCCATTTGCTTTCTGGGCAGGTGTGTCGGTACCTCTGCAGCTGGGCCTGCCTGATGCGGTGCCCCCCCAGTACGGGGCGTTGAGGGAGGTGAGCATTCACACCGCAAGGGCCAGGCTCCGGCTGCTTTACCACTTCTCTGACCTCATGTACTCATCCTGGAGGCTACTGAACCTCAGCCCCAACAACCAGGTAACGTGCTGGCTTGGGAAGCAGTGCCCATGACGTATGTGCTCACCAGGGTCCAGGGCCTTTCTCTCTGTCTTCGGAAAATTCTTCCATGGCTAATACTTTTTACTCTTGGCACCCAAGAGATGTAGAAAAGGCAACAATTCTTTTCTCATTTTGTTGCTGGTTTAGGGACAGTCGGTAATCATGCTGCTAGACTCAGTGTTCCTGTGTTTGGGTTTGTCCAAATCTCAAGGAAGTGTGAATGACTAACCATGTATTTTCTAGAAAGTCCAACATATGATTTTAAAACTTAAGCACACAAAGCTGTTAGTACCACAGTCAGGGTTGTTATATAAATGAGTCCAAGATACGTAGGAGACTTCTTGCTCTTCTTACAGATGAGCATTCTGGGTCCTATGGAAGGGTAGCTAGGGGAGACAAAGTAAATTTGGCTAATTTGACTATCTTTATAGAATAGTCTAGTAATGTAGAAAGAAAGCAAGCTGGCTGCGTTTGTTTGTAATATGTAGGCATGCCTGCCAAAGTGTGTATTACTTTGTAAAACTTTAATGAAAAATCTTTTAGGTCACCAATCATGGGGCATATGAGAGATTTGACAAATCATTGTTAGAAACAGATACAGTCAGGCAACAAAATGCTGTGTGGCACTAAACAGAGTTAGCAAACTTTGTAATTAGTGGGAGAAATGTTTATGATACAAAGTTAAGTGAGAAAAGCAGTAGAAAATTATATAAACAGTATGATCACAACAATGTGAAAAATGTATGTCTACGCACGTGGAAGGAAACTGGAAGGAAATAGATCAAAGTGTTAATGGGGCCATCTCCATATGGTGGAATTATGAATGATTTCATTTGTGTTGCTTATGTGTGTGTCCTTTTCTGTATTTTCCAAGTTTTTAAAAAATAATAATTATATATTTTTTCAGAAAAAAATATTTTTAAAAAGTTACTAATAGTTACTAATACCCAGGTTTATGCTTTTAAAGTACATTTCAAAAAGAATTGTGTTCTAAAAGTGAGAAGTGTTATTTATTTTAAGCCTTGGATTGTACCATTTCTCATAAGCTTGCTTTCTTTTACAGAACAGTACATCTCATTATAATGCTGGAACATGGGGCATTGTACAGGGACAGCTTCGGCCTTTGTTAGCCCCAAGGGTCTACACCCTCCCGATGGTGCGCTCTATAGGAAAAACCATGGTTCAAGGCAAAAACTATGGACCTCAAATTACAGTAAAGAGGATATCAACCAGGTTAGCGTATGTGTATATGTTTTACTAACTAGCTAGCATTTTTTTAGGTGAACATTATTACTAACAAATCTCTATGAGCCTTAGCTTCCTCACTTGTTAAAGTAGGATAGTAACAGTACTTCCATTAGTACCCAGTGTGGTTACAGTGGGCCTAGCATAGTGTTTGGTTGTTGTTAAGCTGGCCTGTTCATTCACTGATGAGAAGATATCTTCAAGTGACCTTTGTGGTGATTTGGGAAGTTGGTGAGAGTTGTGCTTCATTCTGTTTTTCCTTTCTTTTAAAGAGGAAGAAAGTGTAAGCCCATCTTTGTCCAGATAGCGAGACAAGTAGTTAAACTGAATGCATCAGACCTCCGTCTGCCCTCCAGAGCATGGAAGGTTAAGCTGGTTGGAGAAGGGGCTGATGATGCTGGAGGAGTGTTTGATGACACAATCACAGAGATGTGCCAGGTATATTCATGCAGTGTCCCCTGCTGAGTCGTCCACTCGAGTGGTGACCATTTTACTGTTTCCAGTGATTTCTCTGTCAGGCATGTTTTTATAAACATAGCAAGGATGCGTTTGTGAGCATTATATAAAACCATGCTGTTAAGGATATATGGGTGAATTATAGCAAGGGTTTGTGAAATGGTTTGTGAAGATACGTTCACTGAATAAATGTCAGTGCTTAACCGTCTACCAATGACTCACCATTTGTTATGCTGTAATACTGGCAGAGGAAACAGCAGTGACACATATTTACATTTATGTAACAGACAAATCCAGGACCACCCATGTGCTCTGATTTATTCTGGTGCTTTTAGAAAACACAGAACTGCCAGGCTCCAGGGGAATTAGAAAAACAAATCTTAAGAGTTTGGACCAGTTCTTATTTTAAGATCTACAGTGGCAGTTTTGTTTCCAGATCAGCTCTGACCCTTCCAGCTTTGCCTAGTATCAGGATTTTTCTGATAAATCCTGTGACTAAAATAGCACCTGGCTATTTCATTGAGTCTATTTGAATATCACTATACCCTGCTCACAGGTACCCCAGCTCCTGCACTCGATTGACTGTTTCATCTTAGTTCTGCATGATGCAGAATATTTTCTACATTAGGGAGTTCCTAATTTCATTTTAAATTAAAACCACAAAAATAGTTTTAGAGATGGCTGGTGGTTGTCACATAGCATTATAAATTTCTCAAAATATTCTCTTTTCAGTATGATCTTTAATGTAGTTGGTTCGTTCTCGATGCGTTTGATTGTCATTTCTCAAAAAATTGTTTTTTCTGCTACAGGAACTTGAAACTGGTATCGTTGACCTTCTTATACCCTCTCCCAATGCTACTGCAGAAGTGGGTTACAATAGGGACAGGTAAGGCAGTCAACAAGTGTTTATTGAATGTCTACAATAATAATAACAATAATAATGGGAGCTCAACATTTATTGAGTGCTTACTGCGTGTCAGGCACTGTTCTAAGTGCTTTACCTTTGTTATCCCATTGAATCCTCATTATAACCCTAAGGAGTAGGAACTACTATTACTTCTTGTTCACAGATAAGGAAACTGAGGCATTTCCACCATGACTTGATATTTCTTATGGGACCAACTCAAAGATAATATAGAGGGGTAGAGGAAGGTCAGACTTGATACGGAAATCTGACTTCTTTTGTGTTTCCGAAGGCCCACATGGCCTCCCTTCAAGGAATTTGCTGCATCAAAATTCATTAAAAAGCTTTGATATGCTATCAAGTCGCAGCACTTAGTATTTACAATTATATGTTATCCCTACATTTGCCAGATTTTGAATTTTGGATCCTGCCACATGGACTTATAAATAATAAATGATTTTAGGAAATAGGGCATCCTGGAGCAAGTAGCTTAAGGATTAATAGGCCATTCACTTGCCCTTTTATGGTTCTTCTAAAAATAATTCAAAATATGGTCCCTGTGCTGTCCAAAACAGTAGCCACAGGCCACATGTGGCTGTTGAGCACTCAGAATATGGCTAGAGTAGCTGAAGAACTGAATTTTAAATTTTATTTAATTAATTTAAATAGCCACACATGGCAGAGGTCTAGACGAATGCTGTAGCTGTTGGATAACTTATTTCTAACAGAAATGAGGACAGTTTTATTTGAAATATTTCCTTTAATTCTTCAGGTTCCTTTTTAACCCCTCTGCCTGCCTCGATGAGCACTTAATGCAGTTTAAGTTCTTGGGAATTTTAATGGGAGTTGCCATTCGCACAAAGAAGCCTCTGGACCTCCACTTGGCCCCTCTGGTGTGGAAGCAGCTGTGCTGTGTCCCGCTTACCCTGGAAGACCTGGAGGAGGTGGATCTGCTCTATGTGCAGACCCTCAACAGCATTCTTCACATTGAAGACAGTGGGATTACCGAGGAGAGTTTCCATGAGGTAAATCCTGGCTGGTCCGTGTTTCTCCTGGTGTTGACTAGAATTTTTCTCTGTAAAACTCAGATATGGTCTTCTACTTGCTGTCTGGCTTACCCATGCCATGTCCCATTGCTGCCTTTAGCAGCTCAACCCCAGAAGTTTAAATAGCTGCTAACAGATAGAGTTGGCTCCTGCAGCTGGCTTCTGCTCCTTCCTCTTAATCCATTCTCTGCCTGTTCGAGTGGAGGACCGAAGGAATCAAGGTGAAGAGGGAGGCCTGGGGTAACTGGAGTTCATCAAACCTGGTTTGGGGGTAGAGAGATTCAGCCCCATTTTTAAGTACAGCCAAATGAGTCACACATTCCCTGCTGGTCAAGTAGCCTGATCAGCTCTCTTAATTCCCTTGTTTTTATGTTTAAAAATTCCCTTGTTGTTACTCTTTTGCCATATTTGTGTATAACATACTTGTTGTTGTCATTTCTACCATGTAGTAAAAATTCTTCTTTCTTCTATTTTTAGATGATTCCTCTTGATTCTTTTGTTGGCCAGAGTGCTGATGGCAAAATGGTTCCCATAATCCCTGGTGGAAATAGTATCCCACTCACATTTTCCAATAGGAAGGAGTATGTGGAGAGGGCCATTGAATATCGACTTCATGAGATGGATCGACAGGTGAGATGAAACATTTTGGGAGGTGCATGGGATTGTCTCCAAACAAGAGGTGACTAGTTACTACTGAATTTTGGCACAGTATGAATTTACTGTGTTGATTAATTTGTATCTGTATTTGAGCCCCTATTCAGAGACTTTTCAGGCCATACCACCAGGTTTCCTATTTCCTTACTCAAGACCTTAGGTCATCTCTGAATTGGTCATTGGTTGGATTGAGACCAAGCTCTCACCCAGGCCTTCAGACCCTGCCTTCTCATTCCTCCTCAGTCCTGTTTGTTTTTATCTCTTACTGCTCCCCAACCTAGCGTCCCCACTCCAGCTGGGTCAGTCAGGGCCCATGTGAATGAATCCCTAAGCACTGGTCTTACAGTCCCACATGAGTGCCTCTTTCCCTCTCCTGCTGTAGTCCTTCAAGCCCCATCTAAGAATGCATCTCCTCCACAGACCAACTTTCCTCCAGGTCCATAACCTGTAGAGATCTTTTTTGTTACTTAGAAATTCCTCAGGATATCACATATTTCTATGGTGTGGTCTAAGAATTAGGCCAGAGTCGGGGTCTTATTTCTTCAATTAGCTTGTAAGACATCAAATGAAGAATGTATTTCGTGTGTGTGTGTGTGTGTGTGTGTGTGTGTGTGTATCCTTGCTCTTTGCTAACATGTTGTAAGCATTTAATAAATGTATGATGAGTGACCATAGAAATAAATATTGTGTCCAAAAATGATTTTTTTGGTTATGCAATCCATAATAGCCACTTCAGTAATACTTTATTTGCCGAATATGTTGGGGTCTTCTCAACAGCTGGACTCAAGCTCTGAGGCTGTGTAGTAATTTGAAGTGCTTATATTCTACACCCTTCAGTCCTAGTTCCTTCTTTGACTCTGGCTTTGAGCCAAGTCCTGTCAGAAAACTAGATCCCTTAGCTTAGTGAGGGCAGGCCCTGTCAGTGATGCTGTTTAGACATCCAGGGCTTAGGGTTTGTCTCCAGTTCTTGAATATTTTTAATCCTCAGAGAGTGAATAACTGACTAAAAATGTATTGATCACCTCCTGCATGCCAGGCATGGTGCCAGGTCCCCTCATGTGCAGTTTTTCCCATAGTTACCCTGTGAGATAAGGATTACTATCACCATTTCACAGATGAAAGCATGGAGTCCAGAGAAATGAAGTGCTGTGCCCAAGGCAGAGCCCGGATCCCAAACCAGGTTTAACTGCGGGATCTAGGCTCTTCTGCTGGCCATTCCTCTGAGGGTCAGACTGACCCTCCACTCTCCATCAGCTGTGCTGTGTTCTGCCCTGGCTTTGTTTCTTTCTCAGTAATGAGACCTGCTTCCTCTTTCACTTCCTCCTCCTCTCTTAGAACCCAGTGTTCTTCCCATAGCTGTCCCTAGTTGTCCCCCGCCCAAGCAGCCAGCCCCACACCACAGCCTCTTTTTACCACAGCCTCTTTTTTTTCCAGACAGCTTTTGGTTTGTATTCTACCGGGTGTGACATCTTGTTTTTTGGCAGACTTTGGCTTGGGTATTCCCTATAATATCAGCGGAGACTACCCTCACTGCAATCCTGTTCCTTAGCCCCAGGCTCGACAACCTTGTACCAGTCATAACCCCAGAGCCTTCCCCAAGGTGTGGCTCCTGTTCAGGTTCTCAGGTTTTTGTTTTGTGTGTGTGTGTGTGTGTGTGTGTGTGTGAGAGAGAGAGAGAGAGAGAGAGAGAGAGAGAGGGGAAGATTAGCCCTGAGCTAACATCCGTTGCCAATCCTCCTCTTTTTGCTGAGAAAGATTGGCCCTGGGCTAACATCGGTGCCCATCCTCCTCCACTTTATATGGGATGCCACCACAGCATGGCTTGACAAGCGGTGCGCCGGTCCATACCCGGGATCCGAACCTGCGAACCCTGCACAGCCGAAGCGGAGCGTGCAAACTTAACTACTACGCCACCAGGCCGGACCCTTGTTTTGTTTTTTATTGTAGATGGTTTTGAGTTGGCCAAGAGTGAAGAAGTGTTTGTTTATTTATTTATTTTGTGAGGAAGATCGGCCCATCTGCCAATCCTCCTCTTTTCTTGCTGAGGAAGACTGTCCCTGGGCCAACATCCATGCCCATCTTCCTCCACTTTATATGGGACGCCGCCACAGCATGGCCTGACAAGCGGTGCGTCGGTGCGCGCCCGGGATCTGAACCGGCGAATCCCGGGCCACCGCAGCAGAGCGCGCGCACTTAGCCGCTTGCGCCACCGGGCTGGCCCTGAAGAAGTATTTAGGAAACAAACCTTGAACAGTGATGAGTCCGTGTGCAAGGCATGCACTACTGTGCAACCGTGGAAGAGTTTTTCTAAAAAGACTGTGTGGGCAGCCCCTGGCAACCACCCCTCAGCATTCCCCATCTGGCCTGCCCTCAGCACTGCGTGAAGAGAACAGAAGCAGTATAACTACCCGGTCACAGACTGTCATGTAGTTACTCATTTAAAATTCTCATCACAATCACATGAGCAGCAATTATTTGTCCTCCTTTTTCAGATGAGAAAATTAAAGTAAAAGAAGTGGTAGAGATTGGATTCAGAACCCAAGTCCCATGATTAAATTCTCTGTCCTTTCTACCGCCTTCCTACAAAAGGACTTGCCAGTTTTACTTTCTTCTTTGTACTTTTCTAACTTTTCTTTACAATGAGCACAAATTTTTACAAAAAGGATATAACTATTTTCAAAAGAAAAATATAAATTACAAACACAATAGAAGCTAGACAATGTCCTCCAAGAGCTCCTTCCCTTTGTGAGGAGACAAGGCATCCCAGGTAGCCTTAACAGCACGCAGTGCGATTAGGATTTCCAGTGAGTGGGGTTGGCATTGAGGAGGGCCCCAGCAGGCTGGGATTTTGTGGGGGAGGGAAGATGGGCTCCTAAATTGACTTGAACTGGGACCAGAAGGAGTACATGAGTCCCACAAGCAGGGAGAACCTCTAACAAAGGGTCAGAGGCAAGGAGGGTGGGCTGTGTGCATGGGCACTTGTGGCTGAGTTTTGAGGGACGAATAGAGGGTCTGGGGAGCAGATGACAGGCAGGAGGTGCTCAACCCAAGTGGGTCCACAATGGGTGCCCAGTCTCTGCACACATGTTGAATGAACAACCTCTCCTGAGAGCAGGTGGCCGCGGTCCGAGAAGGGATGTCCTGGATTGTCCCCGTGCCGCTGCTGTCCCTTCTCACAGCAAAGCAGCTGGAGCAGATGGTGTGTGGGATGCCTGAGATCTCTGTGGAAGTCTTGAAGAAAGTGGTGCGGTACCGGGAGGTGGATGAGCAGCATCAGCTGGTGCAGTGGTTCTGGCGCACGCTGGAGGAGTTCTCCAATGAGGAACGGGTGCTTTTCATGAGGTTTGTGTCGGGAAGATCTCGACTGCCAGCCAACACTGCTGACATTTCTCAGAGATTTCAAATCATGAAGGTTGATAGGGTAAGTAAGCTATTTGTTCTTCCTTAGTAATGTCTGCCCTTATTGCTTCCTTGTTGCTTGCATGTTAGGAAAACCAAACTGTGACCCTCAATTAGGCCTGCCAATTCAGGCTTAATGCTTGCAATTTCCAGATTAAAAAAAAAAATTAAGCAGAGAAACTTGTTCAGAAACATCACATAACTTCAGCAAAAAAACTCCTAAATGGATGTGAAAAGCACACTACAACCAATAACCTTCACTAAATCTTCCAGTTTCTTCCTGAGTGAAAGCTGAGCTTGGCAGAGGGGTCATCATGTTGCCTCTGCCTCTTATTTCCTACACATTTTCATTGTGTAACTTGTGCACTGGAATATGGTCTTGTTTGTTTGTTTTCATGAAGATACTAACCATTAACTGGTGCATGTGCTCCAGAAGGAACTTCAAGACATGGGGAGCAGCAGTGACAGGCTCTGCAGCTACTTGTGTGGTGTGTCAAGGAGCAGGCAATGAAGTTTCTCTGCAGCCTGGTGGAAGAGCCCAGCTGCAGAGCCCCAGCCCAGCTGCCATTTTGACAGATGGCTTTAGGAATAAAAGGGCTTAGAGCCTTAAATGCACACTGCTGCCAGAGTCGTCATTCTCAAGCACCGATCTGACCATGTCACTCTCCTCCTTTCAGACCACTCATGGGCCCTCTGTGTGGACTCCAGGATAAATGCTGACCACCTTTGTGGCCTTAAACACCTCCACAGTCTGGCCTCTGCCCCACTTTCTGATATCACCTCTTGACACTTACTATGTTCTGGCCATAATGGGCTGCTTGCTTTTCTCCCCAACACACCGTGCTGTTTTTAACCTTCTGTGCCTTTGTGTAAGCTGTTCCCTTTGCTTTAATAAGTTCTCCTTCACACCCCTTTCCATCTATGCCTGGCAAGCGCTTCTTCATTCTTTAAGCCCAACACCAATGTCATCTCCTCCAGGAAGCCCTGCTGGATGTTTTCCAATGTCCTAACCATTCCTGAGGGCACTCTTAGATCTCCTTCTGTCCACCTCCTGGACACTTGGTACACCCCTCGAACCCAGCATTAAGTTAGAAGTGTCTGTGTTCCCCCTATATACCGTGTCCCCCACCACCACAGACACACACAATGAGCTGGGCAGTCCTCTGAGCAGGGCCCATAGTGTATATTCGGGCAACAGTAAGAAAAGTAAGATTTCTTCACACAAGGGCCCTTCCTGCCAGTTTCAGCAGGTTTTAGTGTGTGCCTTTCTGGTGTTTTTCCAGTAACTACTCCTGGAGGTTGCTGTAGCCAAAGCCGTCCCTCCCCCGCTGCCTCTTGAGGCTGCCTGCCTGGGCTCCACTCCTGGGCTAGGCTTGTTGGAGAGGCCACGCACAGGAAGGGCTATGAAAAGAGCCTTTCCATAAATTTTCTGCATGACTTGCCAGAAACTATAAGTTGTAAATCTGTTTTGTTGCTTCAGAGAGAGGTGGGGAGGAAGAAATGGTTTACTTCTATTCAGCTCTGGAAAAAATCCTTGCCTTATATGTGTCCCAGGCTACCCCTGACATCCCAGGAGTTAATCCACCACTAATCCCCTGCCTGGGGGTTTTCAGCCTCAGAAAACTAACCACTGTGGGTCTCTCCTTTGTGACTTTTAGACCATTTCTCCAGTTTCCAAATCAGAGCCACTTGTTGACATTCCCCTTCAGGGTCTTTGCTGGCTTGGATTTTCTGCATTTGAGCTTTCTGTGTCATCACTGGCTGTGGCACAGTTAGGCTTCTAGGCCGCCATTTCCTACCTCTTTGAAATGTACTCACCTGGTGTAGGGCTCCGAAGAGGAGGAGGAGAGCCGGTTGCAAGAGGGAATTGAGCAAGAAAGAGAGGGCAGGTTCTTTTTTAAAAACTAATTTTTTAAAAAAATTATAAAAACAACGTAATATCATTATTATCATTACAAATAGTTTGGAAAATAGCTGTGTTGGCAGGGAGGGACAAGGAACGTATGTCATCCTATCTCTGTGGTGGTAGCCATTTTCACCCTCACCTTTGGGTAATTCCTCCCAGTCTTTGCCTTAAGCATATACACTTTTGCATGATGTATTTAGAATTTTGTAGTCTGCTTTTTCCACCTAACAGTCTATCCCAAGCACTTTTCTGTTTTGCCTCCTAGTCATCATAATTGTCATTTTAAATGACTGCATCACCATCAGTTAAATGGATGGAGTGGGATTTAGTTAACTGCTCCTTCCTCATCTGAGCTGTGTGCTGGCGGCCATGGCGGGCAAAGGATGCAGAATGCGCTGTAAGAGGACAGTGTGGGGAGGAGGAGTGTGGCGGCTCCCTCACAAGTGTTCCTTCCATTTCACCGGCTCTGTTGGGCGATCCCTGCAGCAGCTTCAAGTTTGCACCCTCTTGGTGAAAGGGAACGAGCTCTATTGCACCCTTAGTCTGGCAGGCACTGTGTGAAGTGTGTTCCCTCAAGTAATCCTGCCAGTCAGGGCTTATTCCCTCTTTACACATGAGGGCTTTTGGAGTGAGGAGAGGAGGGAAGCGTCGTCACCAAAAGCCTTGATGGCCATGGGACCCAGAGCCCGCGCTCTCTCTACCATGGCCCAGTCTCTGCTTCCTCTTGAGTTGGTCATGCTGTCATGTCTGAGGAGCCCATCTTGAAGGCGGAGAGAAGTGCTTTCCTGACTTAAGGGTGGTGGTAATGGGCAGCCCCACGCCCCCCATGACACCCTGACACTGTAGTCACAGCTCTGTGTCTTTCTCTCCACAGCCTTATGACAGTCTGCCTACCTCACAGACCTGCTTCTTCCAGCTGAGGCTGCCCCCCTACTCTAGCCAGGTGGTCATGGCTGAGCGCCTGCGCTACGCCATCAACAACTGCCGTTCAATTGACATGGACAATTACATGCTCTCGCGAAACGTGGACAACGCTGAGGGCTCTGACACCGACTACTGACCGCCGTGGGTGCCATCACCTCCTCTCTTTTCTCAATAATGCTCACTTCCAATTTAATGTTGATAATACTTTTATGGTAACTACATAGATGTTTTAGGAACATAAACCAACATTATGAACAGTGGCCACATTTAGTTACTCTAAATGTAACAAAGAAATTAGATGTTTTTATTTTTCTGTGATTGTACAAAAAAAAAAACAAAGTGCTCTCAGTCAGGTTTTCCCTCCATATTTTTGGTCACTTTTGATAAGTTTGCATGGAACTATTTTGGTGCATTTTTAGTTGGGAATGGTACATTTTTGTAAGCCCACCCAGTGAACATGAAATTGTACATTGTGTATAATTGTTCATTAGAAAGGACAGTTTTACATGAATATTCATATATTTATTTTGTTTTAATTTGAATTGCCTGTGCAGGGTTCCTTATGCAGAGAAATAAAGCCAATTCAGGAATCAGAGCATGGGCTGCTTTTGTTACCTCCAGTGGAGCTTCTGACAGAGAAAGAACAGGCTTTCGGGCTAGTCTCACTCTGACAACTTTTTGACCCATCAGAAATAGTCCTTCACTATGAGAGTAGGCTTTGCTTGGAAATGACATAGCAGAGGGCTGTGTGGGTATAGCAGCCCCTGGGGGTGAGAAGCCCCTATTTTCATTTATCCTGTCATCCTGGGGCTCTCACTTTATTCTCTCTCTCCAGGGCCCTTGCATCAGGCACTTGGCCCATCTTCTCAGAGCCACCATTCCTCCTTTTCCATAGCTGACTTAAAGTGTAACACGCTAATAAGAGCCTTTCTTCGACAGCCCCAGGAGATTAGTATGGGGTGCAGCTCTCCTAGGCAAGGAGGAAGCTATGCCTGTAAAGAACAAGGGATGGAATTAAAGAGCAGGGCAGTTTACAGTAACATGTCGTCTCTGCAGGGAGAGCAGCCAAGTGGGAGATGTTCAGAAAGGACAGCTATTGCTCGTAGGCACTTAGCATGTTTAGATGAGTGACCATGTGAATGAGTGAATTTGTGAATTAACATGAGAACTAATGAGTGACTTTCATATCCTTGAATGGCGGATGGTGGAGAGTTGTGCAGGGGGCTGAGGAAGGAGTTACACTCTTGGTGCTTAAGCCCAGCCCTTGAGGGCCCTGGGTGACATGCTGGTTTGTTCAGGCATGTCAGAATGAGCATGTGGTTTTGAGAGAAAAGGCCATCTTGAGAGCAGTGAAGGCTCTAGCTGCCGGGAGTGGGAACAGGAAGAGGGCAAGGCCGTTGGGTGGCTTGTCTCCTTCATCTTTAGCAAGTTCATGCCACAAGCTGCTTCCAGTGTACTTCATGGGTGATATCACGGCTGACAGCCTGCTCAAATGAAGTGTAGACAGAGAGCCTTGCAGGCAGTTGTTTTCCACAAGGAAGGTGGAAGCTGTGTTTTCAAAGAGAAATTGGAAGAAAAATATGGTTTTGTTGGCTAAATTAATGCCATGGATCTTTCCTAGTGAGAATGCCTAATAATATTTAGAATGATATCTTAGTTTTATTGAAAAGAGGCTTCAATTGGAACTGAGTCCCAGAGGGAGACCACAGTTTCTGGGGAACGCCAGGGGTTCTGGGCAAAGTTTCATACTTGACCTGAGATCTCAGTTGGTAGCAGCAGTGAAGGGCTCTGGGCTTGAAGCACTCACTCTGGGGGTGGGAAGGCACTGCCCAGGCCTCTGGGCTAGGAGGGAACTTCTCTGAGAGGCCTCTGTGTGCTGCTGAGATCCTGGACCATGCCAAGAGAGGGGTCTTTTAGGGCCTTCTGGGTTGGTTCCTGGTGACAAGTGGCTCTTCCCTCTTGCTGGGCTGGGCTGAGGGTGTGCTGAGCTGAAGGATACGTCTGCAGTCTCAGAGATTATTTTAAATCAAAATAATACCTCGACTTTTGTGAGGCTCTGGCGTCTGCTGCCACAGTTTGCTCTGGACTGAGGGGCAGAGGCCCCCCCCAGCAGGCTGACACTCCTGGTTCCAGGTCCCACCCTCAGGCCTAAAGGACGGCTTCTCAGGAGGTCCAACCCTGCAAAGAAAATCTGCACAGATGCCTCTGTTTTATAACAAATGCTGTTTCTTTGCTGGAAATCAGTCATTTTTCTTCATCTTCTTGACTTTTGGAAGCTCTGGGAGAGAGGGGGAGGCGTGAGTCCCTGCTCTGAGGAGCTGAAATGGGCCTAGTGCAGGTGTTTATTTCCCTTCAGTTCACTTTCAGTGCCTATAGAAGCTTGGGTGGTTTCTTTGCTGGACCCATTCAGCTAACAAATACTTGCAGTTTTTATGACCCTTAAACAGTTTCAAGAGAACTTTGACCCCCAGCCTTTAAAATTTAAGATTCCCCTGGAGGCCGTTCAAGGTGTGTCTTTGTTCTGGGCCTCCCAGCTTTGTGGCCTTAGCCCAGCACTGCCAGCTGGATGAAACCTACATCTGGTGAACTCGATTTTTTGCAAAGAAGTCTTGGGCATTGAATCCCAGAACTGGAGGAATCCTAGAGCTAAGGGGTCAGATGATCTCTCCCTTTACAGAGCAAGAGTCCGGGGTCAGGAGAGGGAAAGTCTGGATGGCAGGTGCATACAGGCTAGAGCTCGGAGCCACGGCTTCCTGTCAGCATGCTGATGGGGGAGCCGATGGGGCACAGTCAGTCCCCTCCAGACATGGAGCCTGTGCAAAAACAGGCCACTGTGTCCCTGTGACAAGCCTTAGAGCACCACCTCCCCCCAGCAGGCTCCGCCTCCCAGGGAGCAATCTGGAGCCCCTGACCTAAGAGCATGTGGCCTCAATCTCTGCTGGCACTGAGGTTCCTATGCAGAGCAGCCAGCAGGATGTGGTGACAGATCAGCCTCCCGCCCGGGGGCACTGTCCTGCCCCAATGCTAAGGTTCTGCACCCTCTTCCTCGCTTTCCCTCTGTGGCCATTGGTGCCTTAGCCAAAACTGAGTGGAAAGAGTTAGCATTAAGGAGCTGGGGAAGGTCTGTGGTCTATTCTAATAGAGGCTGTGAGGGCATAGATAACCCTCAAGCCTTTTCCAGCTGGCTCTGGAACAAGGTCAGGCTCCCATCCTCCAGGCTTGCGCTTCTCTGGATATGCCTTGGGCTTCCTGACCCTGCCTTTGCTGAGCTGTGCCTGCTGATAGGAACACCCTCCCCACAGCTAGAACCTGTGGGAGCTGGAGTCAGTCTTCTAGGCTCGGCTCAAAGGCTCGGTCCCCCATTAAGTGTTCCTGGATCACCCCCATATAGACCCAGCTTGCTTCCTCCCAGTGCCCAGCACTCAGCTTTTCTAGCCTCCATGGATGTGAGGACGCCTTTCCCTACGCCTGCCTTCCAGGCACTGCACATCTAGAGAGTCTCATCACAGTGTCACAGAAAGGGTACTGGTCCTATTTCATAGATGAAGAAGCGGAGGCTCAGAGAGATCTCAACTTGTCAGAAGTTATGGATGGCAGAGCTGGGAGAGCACTCAGGAACCACTCTCAACTCCAGCTGCATGTCTTCTGGCTAGAGTGAGTCTCGAGGTAGGGCCTGTCCCAGGCCCTGGCCAATTCCCTGTAAATGTTTATGAGATGAATGAGTCAGTGGATTAATGAAACATGAAGTGCCCCTTGTTCTGTGCAAATCTAGAGAAGACCTTGAAAGCTGTTTTTAGATGAAGCAGGGCGCTGTGTTCTGTCACATGCTTTGCTTAGTGCCTGGTGACAGTGAACAGTGACTGTTAGAAGGCAGAGTGGAGAGCCACGGGTCTCTGTCAGTGCCCACCTTCTGGGAGAACCTCAGATGGCCTTTGGCTCAGGGACCCAAAGCTCCCGTGGAAGGGGCAGGACCGAATTAGAGCCCTAGAAACAATGTTGGACACAGCTGTCAGCACAGCGTGAGTTCTGTGGTCACTCCAGTCTTGGTAAGTGAGGGTTTACTAGGCATCGAAGGGTTAGCCAGGGAACGTAACCCTCATTTATAAAACAGCTTCCCTGGGAAAAGGGCCTCAGGGAACGCAGGTCACCCCATTTGAGCTGAGCCTGCAGTGACCTCTGCTTTACAAACACAAGCTCATAATTCTCACAAGAACCCTCTGAGCAAGATTCTCTAGCTATCCCAATACACGGGTAAGAAAGCTGAGGCTTGGAGAGGGCTAACCTGCCCTGGGTCAGAGGAGGCCAGAAACCAGGATCCTGTTGTTCCCCAGACGAAACTACCAACTCAGGGCAAACAGGACCTGCTGGGAACTGGGGCTTATTGGAGATGATGAAAGCAGGGCCCTGGGGTTGAAGGGGCTCAGTGTTAAACAAACATTTACCCCCCTGGAAGCCTGAGCTTGCTTTCAACATTGTTTGCAGTAGTGAGAAAATAAAATCCCTGCAAGGCCTCTGTCCAGAGTCCAGAGCAATGGTGGGCAAACTGGAAAAATCACCTGAAGGAAGCCTGGTCTCACAGGCTAGTGGCAGGCCCTCTCATTCCACTGCAGCTGGTGGCCTGAGGGGGCTGGCTCTCCCCACACAGGGTTGAGGAGGGATCATGCCCGGCTGGGGTTCAGTGCGGTTACCCCATTTCTGGGCTAAGCACTAGCCCAATCAGGGGGCCAGGGGCAGCAACTGAGGCCTTCAGCAGTCCCTGGAGGGGTTGAGGCCGGTGCGGTGCTACTTGCCTGCCCACAGGTTCTGCCTGGGGAAGTTTCAGCGCCTCTGGGCCTTCACCTGGATATCACCTCTGCTTGGGGCCCTGGCTCCTGCTGGGGGTAGGCTGGGTGGGGGGTCTCCAGCTCTCATTTCATGGTCACAATAACCTGCGAGGCCTCAAGGGCCTCCCCCATCCTTCATTTCTCCCATCTCCTCTCCTGCTGCTTTTCTCCTCACTGGCTCTGCCCCAGCCACACTGACCTCCTGGCTATGGCTATTCCCCAACACGTCAGCCCTGCTCCTAGTCTGGGGCCTTTGCATTGGCTGTTCTCTCTGCCTGGAATATTTTCCTCCCAGATGCTGCTGGCTCCCTCCCTCACTTCCTGTCTCAAACGCCACCTTCTCAATGAGGCTACATAGGTCAACCCCTTTTAAGTTGCTCCCCTCCCCCAACCCTTGCCAGCAATTCCCAGATATCCCCTTACCTTGTGCTTTTCCCCCTAGTACTGACGTTCTTATAAACAAGCTACGTACTGTCTGTTCCCCCACTACAAGGAAAGCTCCACGAGAATAGAATGTCTTTTTCCTTGCTGTTTTCCCAGTATCTGGGCAACGAATTAAGGAACCTGTGAGTAGGGGTCAAGATCTCCTTTCACAAAGAAACACCTGGCCTCAGGTGGGTAAAGGGCCTTGTTCACAGCCGGTGGTGGGCGGAGCCGGAGTGTGAGCATCGCCCACCATTCCACAATGCTCCCTGCCTCCCCACGTACCCAGAACCAGGAGGCTGCTGGGTGGCCGAGAGCCTTTACTTTGGTGGCTAAAGGTGGGACATCAGTGACTAAAGCTCTGACATTGAAGTCCAGGCGTGTGCCCACGCCCAGCGGCAGGTAAAAATCTAACTTTGCATCAGCTTATCTGGTTTCACTATCAAACAGTTTAGCCAGGATTGCTGCTTTTATTTATTTATTTATTTTATTATTTTTTTTTTTTGTGAGGAGATCAGCCCTGAGCTAACATCCGCCAATCCTCCTCTTTTTTTGCTGAGGAAGACGGCCCTGGGCTGACATCGGTGCCTATCTTCCTCCACTTTATATGGGACGCCGCCACAGCATGGCTTGCCAAGCAGTGCGTCGGTGCGCGCCCGGGATCCGAACCAGCGAACCCCGGGCCACCGCAGCGGAGCGCGCGCACTTAACCGCTTGCGCCACCGGGCCGGCCCCTGCTGCTTTTATTTTTAAATCTTTACTTTGGGGTTCCAAATGCTTTCTTTTTTCTTTATATGAGAACGCGAGAAATTAAGGATAACTACGCAGTTTATGTAAGAATCACATCAACAAGCGGATTTTCCAGAATCGCGTGTGCAGTCACTCCTAGGAATGCACCTGGCCAGGAAAGGCGCGCGGGCTGGTGTGGCCGCGGAGCAAAGCTGCGGGTGGGAGCTGGAGGCGGCGGGGCCCCGGCGTCTTCCCAGCCCCGGCGGAGCTTCTGTCTCGGGTTCGGCGGCTCCCTCCGGCCCAAGGCAGCACCGAGGCCACTTTCCAGGGAAGCTCGTGCCCGCGCCGTCGGTGGAGTCCTGGGAGGCGAGGGCCGCCGGCTCGCTCCGCCCCGTCCCGAGGGCGCCGGCGCGCGCCCCGCCTCGCCCCGAGTGCAGCCGGACAGCTCGGGTTGGGCACGCCTCCGGCCGGGATAATTTACATGCCCCCGACGGCCGTCGGAGTCCAGGAGGATGGTGCAGGCGCCTCCCGCCGCTGCGGAGACCGTGGTGCGCAAGAGGGACGGAGAAAGGTGCTGGTGTTTAGTGAGAACCACCCAAGTGTTTTCCAAGCAGCCGGTCATTTAATCTCGCACTCAGCCTGTGTATAAAATCGTAATGTGAGGTAGGCGTTAGTATCCCATTTTTCAAACGGAGAAACTGAGGCTCAGAAGATGTGGCGACAGTCTGGAAGGTGGAGGAGCTGGGTTCGAAGCCAGGTCGCTCCTTCCGCCGGGGGTCCTCCCCGCGGCCGGCCAGCTGGCCTAGCGCGGCAACAGCTTGCGGAGGGCCGAGCCGGGCGCAGGCAGGCCGCGCGGAGGCTGGTCGGGGATCATGGCTGCGCTGTGCTCGGCGCGCAGGGCCAGGCGCGGGCACGCGGCGCGCAGGCGGCGCAGGCCGGCGGCGCTCACGTTGCGGCAGAAGTCCACGTGCAGCGTCTGCAGCGCGCGCCCGTGCGCCGCCACGGCCGCCAGCGTGCGGTTGGTGACGCGCGCGCAGTTCTCCAGGCGCAGCTCGCGCAGGCGCGGGCAGCAGCGCAGCAGGCGAGCCAGGCAATCGTCGGTGACGTGGCCGCAGCCGGACAGGGTGACGGACGCCAGGTTGGGGCACCTGCGGAGAGAACGCGGTGACCGCCGGCCAGGGCCGAGAACAGCGTCCGGCCCACCTCCGCCGCTGGCCCGTCCAGGAGCTCGCGGGCTCGTTTGTCCCCCTAGCAGCCCTGGGAGACGGGGCGGAGGGAGAAATGGGCCCGGAGAGTTTAAGGAACTTGCCTGCGGTGGCGCGGCCGGGATCTGAACCAGGGCTCGTGTCCCATTTCCCCTGCTCTTTCTGCCACTGCACCCCACCATACCGTAATCTCTTCCCGATGGAGAACCCAAGCCCCGGTCCGCCAGAGGCCCAGGGGCTGGCTGCTGGGTCTAGGAGGGACAGCTGTCCTTTCTTTGGTTCTCTCCGGACTGGTTGCCTTGGGTGGGGGCGAGGGAAGCGGTGCGTGGTGACCGCTCAGCTTCAAGCTGAGGCCCTGATGCTCCCGGCAGGACGGGGGAGGGAGGGAGGGTTTCCTGTGGGGGTGGCTTAGTGACAGGCCGATTCCAGCTCTTGAGGCCTGGGGGCAGGCCTCTGAAGATTGGCTCTGGCTTCTAGAGCGCTGGTTGCAGCTCTGCTGACTGGGCCAGTTATAGCATCCCCACTGGGACCGCAGCCTGGAAATGGTCGGGAACCGGAGGTAGTTAGATCCCTGCCTGAGGTGGGGACAGTCAGGGACACACAGGTCGCTTGTCCAGAAAGCTTGGAGGTCCCTCTGCCCCAGCCTTACTAGCACGGGCCGGAGAAAAAGATCTTGAGTAAAGTTAGACTTGGTTTATTTGCGGTGTGACTTTGGCTGTCACTCATTCACTGAACCTTAGCTTCCCTCTGTGTTGGGGGGCGGAGGAGGCTGGGGGAGGGAAGGAATAATGCCTAGCAGTAGGGTTGTTGTGAGGGGTGAGATTTGGGGTGGAAAGAGCCTGCACAGGGCCTTCTATAGGCAATTGTAACCTACTTTTCTGGGAGCAAACAGGACCAGACTGCTTCCGGTCAAGAAGGACCTGTCTCCTGCATGCCCGGGGCCTTGGATCCCTGTAGCCAGAGGAAACTGGAGCCTGACCCAGAGGCTTTCACTTTCCCCATCAGCCTCTCCTTAGGGGCTCAGGAACCAAAGTAGACTGGGCACAGCCTCATTTCATATACTGAGTCCACTCCCTCTTCCCAAGTTCATTAGCTCGCCTGAGTCTTCACAGCAGCTCTCTGCACCCCCAGTTTGGGAATGAGGAAGCTGGCCCAGAGGGCTCAAGTGACTTGCCTGTGACGTATTTGCTGTCTGAACCTTGCTGGGCCACCTCATCTGTCAAATGGGAGAAATTGTTACCTTCAGGGTGGTTATGAGGAGTAGGTGTTTAAGCCCGAAGGGTGTTGAGTGATCCCTTCCTCTCAGAACCTTGAGAATAATCCTGATGCAGGAAGAAACCAGAGAAAAAAGAGCTGCCTCCCTCCCTTCCCCCCAGCTGATTGCCAGAACCACCAGATTCGGTGGACACTTGCTGATACCTACTGTGTGCTGGTACTACTGTGTCCTTTAATCCTTTTAGCCTGTGAGATAAGGCAATTCATCCCTTATCATTTTCCAGATGAAGAAATGAGGTTGAAAGAGTGTAAATATTTGGGATAGGGTCACGTGGTAGGACCGTAGCAGAACTGGGGGACTCGGCACAGAACCCTGAGCACCAAGCCTTTGCTCTTTTTGTGACGCTGGGGCCCTGTGCTGTACCCAGACAGTGCCTGGGAGGTCCACTCCACACCATGCTGGTTTGGGAGATTAAAACTGGTTCTCTTACAGCAAGAATGGAACAGCTTAAGGGCAAGCTTCCCCCCCCCCCCCCCATGCATATCTCCCTCCCGTCTGATTTCTGGGCCTTTTTAAACCCATCAAAATGGCCTGGTCCTGGGGCCCAGCGCCAAGTCCATCTTCTGTTTTCTCCCTACTGCCTTAAAAGAAAAAAGAAAGCAAGGTGGGGCCACTACACTATTTCCTTCCATTCCTGTTGTGCCATCAGCAAACAGCAGCTGTTAAACCTGGGTGGCAGCAAACTGGCTGAGCCTAGTTAGTAACCAAGGGGGACCTTTCCTCAAAGGCAGGACAGGACTGGTAAAGGCCCATTAAGAGCCTGGCCGAGGAAGTCTCTTCTTGCATGAGCTGCTCTAGGCAGGAGGCTGTGACCATGGAGGGGGCCTGGCCTATGGTCATCCTTTGTGCCCACTCTAGGGTTGACAGATCAAATACAGGATGATGTTATTTAGGAAATACTTATACCAAAAAATTATTCCATTTATCTGAAATTCAAATTTAACTTGGTGTCTTGAATTTTTATTTGCTAAAATCTGGCAATCCTAGACTGAGCGAATCACATGACCTCTCAGAGCTTTGGTTTCCTTGCTTGAAAAATTAGGCTAAAACACCCTCCCTTAGGGGTCCTGTGCAGATCAGTAAGTTTCTGATGAGGAAAACCATTATTGTTTATCAGCACTCCTAGCCCTGGAGTCTGGCTGGGTTCGGCTAACCCGGAGCACCGTAGCTCTCCTCCCTCAGCAGCATTGCACAAGCCTTGGGGTTTGCTTGCTATGGGGAGAGCAGAGGGCTGAGCTGATTACTGAACTTAGGAACCCTTTCCCAGGGCCTGATCGTGACAATCCAGGCCCAGCTGGACCCACTCAACACTTAATGGCTGCCAGGGAGGACAGCTGCCCAAAGGACAGCACAGCTGCAGCCAGTTCATCCTCTGCAGCTCTAGGCCCTGCGAGGCTAAGAGGAGGATTGGCAGTTGTTTCCCCAAGATTTTATCCATCTTCCGGGGACTGTGCTGTGGGGGGCCTGGAGGGTCCTCCTCGGGCCTAGTCTGAGGCTCCTTGAAGCGGAGCCATCGCCATCTTGGTCTTGTGATTTGCTCTTCCCTGCCCCCCGAGAAGCCTCACAGAGCTCTAGACGCCAAAGCCAGCAAAGCCAGCGCTGCTGAGGCAGTGGCCTACCTGTCGCACACCTGGAGGAGGAACTCATTGACCAGGCTCTCGTGCCGGCTGCAGATGCTCCTCTGGAAGGCGCTCTTGAGCCAGTCCTCAATGCTGCACACCTGCACGCGGCTGGAGTGCCAGCAGATGGAGAGGCTCCTGAGCGCCGGGCTCAAGAGGAAATTGTCCTTCTTGAGTTCTGTGAGGGAACGAAAGTGCAGCAGGGGCCAGAGTGCAGGGTCCTCAAACACATCCTGGAGCTGGGGGCAGGTCCTGGCCAGGTTCCTCCTGCTGTCCTTGTCCAGGAAGGAGAAGAGGTGCAGCAGGCACTCCCGGTTGAGCTGGGTGATGTGCATGGTGCACACGGCCACACCGAATGTGCTGGAGCCCAGGACCTGACCTAGCCCTGCTCCTCCTCCCTGGCGCGGGGCTGGTGGACATATATGGTTGAGGAATGGTGTTTATTTTTGGCCCACAACTGGTGCTGAAGCTCTGCGGGGGGAGCCAGGACCCAGACATACGTGCAGCAGGCTGTGGTTCTCCTTATGTTCAGAGGAATTGGAAATCCTGGCAGAAGAGCAGCCTATTGAAGTTAAATAGTTTCCTTAAAAGGGATTTCTTTTCCTTTTAGCTGACAATGGTGTTTAGCAGAGAGCTCTTTGGGCTTCTCCCGAGGCATTCTCATTCGAGGTAGCTGGCCAGACCGCCTCTGTCTGGGCTTGCAGTCTGCTCCTTGGGAGGGGCTCTAATCGTAAATGGTAACTATTTTTATTTTTTAGTACATCAATATGAGTCTTTTGCTCCGCTCTAACTAGGAAGAAGCCTGTTGTCTCTTAAAGAGCTAAGCGTGACAGTTTTGTGTTCAGAGCTACAAGCAGAGACCATGGGTAATGCCTCTCTGTTATCTTCGCTCAGTAGCGACAGTTGCCAGGCCAGGCTAACTACCTGCAAACCCTGCTGCCCTCCGCCAGGCAGAGGGAGTTCCTTGGCCTCCTAGCTGGCGCTGTTTTTACTCTGAGTTGTTTCATAAAAGATCTTAAGTAGCTTCGCTTTCCAAGGTTCTTCTGTGTGTATGTGTGTGTCATGTTTTAAACTTAGGTTCACTTGGCTTTATATTTTTCCAATTATGTGTCCCACTGTATCTAGCCCATATTTCCAAAAATGTCAGGATGGATGAGGTAGCTCATAATACAAACTGCTTGAAACAGTTGTAAGTTAAGTATTTTAGTGTAAGCTTGCCCTTTAAGTTATCCTCTTTATGATTACCTTGAGTTCCCCTGCCACCCCTCGCCCCCTCCCTGCGGGTATGACCCATTGTTCTCCCTTCCCGAAGAAACCGGGATTTCTCTGTGCAGTGGCTCCGTTTGCTCATAGGGCTTCACTCCCAGCTCTAGACCCAGCCCTACTGTGAAGTACTGGCTTTGGGTACTGGTTGGTCTGTTCGGGGAATGCTGACAGTCAAGGCATCGTTCTGCTGTTGCAGCAGTGAGGTGAGAAGCAGCTCTTCCTCCGCTAGACCCGGGAACACCGCCTCAGGGGTTACCTTTGCTCGCAAACCCATTTAATTGGAATTGGAATACTTTGTTTTCCAGTTGTGTGGAGTAATACAGATAAGCAACTCTGCTGGACCCTCTTCTGGAATGAAGGCTTGGTCAGGCCTGGCGCAGCTTTGCCTTTAAAAGCAGAAGGCAGCTAAGGAAACTAAGTAGCCCTTCTAGCCAGCTCCTTTCCTCTGAGAAGTCAGTCTCAGCGGTCCTCTGTGCCTCTATCACCCCACCGCTGCAAGGTGAAGCGGAAGGGGTGACTTTTCTTAGAAACAACGTAAACCAAGAAACAGGTAAAAGAAAGAAATTCTCAACGAAAGGGTAACTAGCTACTGCTAATATTTTAAGGTAATCATTTTAATTGTTCACAATTACAGCTGACAGAAGTACAGCTAGCCCAGAGAGGGCTAGTTGTACTTCTCCACTCAAGGCCGTGAACGTGGCAGCACCACAGATGGGTTTAATAGAAGGCCTTATTATGGCCCCTTTCCCTCCCAAGTCCTTTCCCAAGCAATACTTTTCAGAGGGCTGAGCCCTGGAACTAGGCAGTTCTTTCAGCTTCTTAAAAGGCAGAGCAGTGTAAGCACGCTGGCCACTGAGAAGAGTCATTTTGGTTCGTTGTGGCTTCCAAGCTGCACTCCTACAGCCCTGCTGGCACTGCAAAGGACTGGCCCCTGCTGCTCATTCTGGGTGGGTTGTAGGAGGCATCCCAGAATGCATGGTGGGCTCACGTGGCATGCATGCCTGAAGGGAGGGGTCTGGCTGGATGGTGATGACAGCAGCTCCTCCCTTGTTGTCTGTGGCGCTCAGCTCCTTGGCTGCAGCTCCTTGGCTGCAGCAACAGCAGCTGCATGGCCTCTGACCAGCACAGCTGCCAAAAGGGAACGTGCGATTCGGGACCTGGAGGAAAACCATTTGGGCTGCAGGCGCCTGTCTTCAATTTTAGAAGACTGATAGGAACAGGCAAATAAGTAACAGGAAAACGATGGGTGTAGACACAGGGCGGTTCTTGTTTTTTTCTGTTTGCAGGGGACATGGGGGCAGAGAAGTAGTGTATAGAGGCTTACCATAAAGTGGAGTATTTATTTTTTAGCAACAGCGCTTATTTGCCTGTTTTACTTTAAAAGATGTCCAATATCCTTTGCTCAGAGCCTAAAACCTGTTTGCTCAGGGTAGAGTCTAGCCTGAAGGAGGAAGCGGACCTCATTTTTTTATAGGATCTGCTGTCACAAGGAGACAGGATGATTGCATTCTGCACAGGTGAGCCCCTCAGGCTCCTGACTGCAGGCCCTAGAGCATCTCTAACCGCCACCCTCCGCCCCCACAGGTCACTTTAGCCGGGCCCACGTATAGCAGCAGCCCCAGATGGTAAGGATTCTGTAAGAATTTACTGCCTACTGACAGACAGAAGGCTCAGAGCTTGAGCGAATACATCATCATTTACTTGGCTCCACTGAAAAGTGTTCGGAAATAATAGTCAAAAGGAAAGAGTCCAGACCTTTAATGATACTTTCCATAAAACAGTTCAGGTTGGTGAAGCGGAAAAGGGATGTGATTACAACTTAAGTGAAATTGGTCACTTGCACAATTAATCCTCTCGGCATCATACAAACTAGGTTTTAATGGCAAACAGTTACATCACAGCACAACTAGCACTGGGGGAGGGCAGTCTGGAGTCCATCATGCTCAGACCTGAGGGGGGAGGTGCCGCACCCAGTGAGGCGATGCAGACCGTGGACTACGCATGACAGCACCACACGCCCACCTCTTCCTGTGCTGTGGGCGCGCTCCTGTGGTTACACTCCAGTCACCTAGGACCCGGGCCCTGGCTGCAGCAACAGACTTTGCTCGTGAGCTTTTCCAAGACCTGAGTGAAGAGGCCACTTCAGCAACAGAGGGTACATGAGAGAGCTCAGGGAACGGTGGAGGTTGAAGTGGGATAAGTATGTATCTAAATAGACTTATGTACACTAAACCAATGAAGGAGAGGTTTGGCTTTAACAAATAAATATGTCCCCAACCCCGGAAACCACGCTGCTGAGTAGGTTCCACAGGTGAGATACACATTTAACACATAACCAGGGCCAGTACACTTTCCTGGTTTAATTCTGTTATACTTGTCATCATTAGACACTGAGTAGAATACAGTGGATAAGCAAAGGTTTCTCCACCATGGAGAGAGATTTGTGTTGCCACAAACTTTATCACCCACCTGTGTGGGAGGACTTCTGAGAAAGTTTTCTTGTTCCAAGGAGCCATGTGACTTGGCATGAAGCCCTCCCTCAGCGTAAGGTCTGAGCGAGCAGCCACGTACATGCCAGAGACAACATGGCATGAGGGAAAAGCCCTGAAGAGCACAAAAAGATCAGCTTTTAAAATAGGTGTGATAAGGCTACATAGTTAAATTTTCAAAATACAAATAGGCACATTTACATCTCTGGTGTTCAAGTGCACAATTCAAACGGATCCAATCACTTTTCCAAAGAGCCTTCATGATATCAAATATTTCTGCTTAAGTAAAATCAAGCAATTCAAACAGGAGATGTGTTCATCTCTTAAGCCAACAGTGTTGCCTGTCTGAGGACCACTTTCCCCAACAAAGTAGTCCAGTCTGTTGCTAGTTCCATTTGGTATATAAAGACAGCTTGTCTCCAACATCAACACTGCCCAAGGCTCTATTGTTGAAGTCATAACAGCTGCCCATTCAGAGAGACTAACGATCTAAGTGCAAATGTGCCAAGTTACAGCTGTGTACCTTCCAAGCAAAAGAGCCTGGATTCAGAGGAGATACTCAGATCAAAGGAGATGCACATTTCAAGTTCAGTTACATATGGTGTTAATGTATTAGGTCAAATTATGTGAAACTCATTTTTGTCGATCAAAAACAATCAAATATCACAATTTCACATGGTTCAACCTAATTTAGTAATGTAATTCTTATTTATTTTGTAATTTTATTTTTTTTCCCCCAAATCCCCAGTAGATAGATGTATGTCATAGCTGCACATCCTTCTAGTTGCTGTACGTGGGACGCAGCCTCAGCATGGCCGGAGAAGCGGTGCCTTGGTGCGTGCCCGGGATCTGAACCCGGGCCACCAGCAGCAGAGCGCGCGCACTTAACCGCTAAGCCACGGGGCCGGCCCTAGTAATGTAATTTAGCATTGTAAACTATTTTAAATACCATGTTGCCCTCTTAATTACCTTCTAGACCCTCTGTTTTTAAGTTGTAAGACCTAACTAAACATGATGGCAAAGCTCTTTTCTCCGGAGTGAAAGTTTAGGCCAGTGCTGCCCGACAGGACTCGACACGTTGATGGGGCTGCGCTAGACCTGCGCGGCCCTGTGCCCACGTGGCTGCTGAGCACTTGGAATGTGGCTGGTGTGGCTGAAGAACTGAGTTTTTAATTTTAATTAAAATTTAAATAACCACACGTGGCTAGTAATTGGATAGTACAAGTTGAGACAATTGCAATTTGCTCCTGGTCACGTTCAAGTGTTTAGCGGATGTTTTCTGCTCTGAGAAAATGTGGGATTTATCCAGCTAATATTAAAGTGGAAATGGAACCACATCTGCTCTTGCAACTTCAAATATCTGACCTAGGAGAACAGACACTAGACTTTTCTTTTACATTCATATGCTTAAAAAAATCTTGACCATTTTTCCTTTTAATAGAAAAAACAAGATTTTCAAAAACTCTGGCTGGCCGGCTTAACATGAAATACATTCTGCCCCTTGAATTGAGAAGGAAGGAAAATAATGACTAGGACACGAGATGAACATGAAAAGAGTGCATGGTCCCAGGCCTACAGGCCTATTTTGGAGTTCCTTGTCTCTCTCAATAATTTGCAAGTAATGCCACCACCACCCCAAAATCGAGACTGGCTTGGAATACTTGCAGAGCTGGTTCCAATTTCAATTTGAGTTAAATCTAAATAGTGCTTGTACTTATTTTTCTTGAAAGCAATTTTAAAACAAGGACTGCTAAACTCAAGAACAGAAACTCTACTTACTGAAAGTGAGAATATTTTCATCTTGCTCTACTATCAGGATGGGCCAGTGAGAATTGTTAAAACCCAGAGTAACAAAGACTCGAATTTCCTTGTGTAGAAGCAGACCCCACAGTGTTACCTGAAGTGTAGGTCATGGTCAGAATCAACTCTGGAGCTTAGCATCTCAACCTCAGGTGGCCAGGCGAGAAGACTGCAGTGAGCATGCAGTTACTCCCGGTGCTACACTAGTCGGGGAGTTAGATGCTGATTCAAAAAGGCAAACAGAAGTTAGGGTTTCATCTCACTGGATAATCTAGCTGAGTCACAGAATTTTTTAAACATTAAATATATTTGGTCTTATTGGGACTTTTCTGTACTCCTATCTCCTCCATGAAAACACACACAAACAATACCCCCAAACCAAAAAAAAAAACAATAATTCTTGAATTTGCAGTACAGGTACAACTGACCCAACAAATTTATTTACTTAGTGCTGATAAACAGCAACCTTGAGAGATACCAAGAGCAGCAATTACCTGGTCTACTTAGGACGCCCTCTCCGTTACCTTTGACAAGCAAAAAGAATGATTACTGAGCAGTCGCTGAAATCTTGTGGGCCACAAATTACGTGCACACATGATCCTTGATTTAGAGTCAGCCTGATCTCCATGATAGCTGTGGAAAGGCAGCAGGCAGTACGTTGCTCTTCACACTCAGGAACGTATCTTGCTTTCAGCATGTGAGAGTAACAAAGCAATGATGTAAATGTGCCTCAAAGTGAGAACTGAAGACATTAATATAAAAAAGTCAAATAGAACTAAGTTCTTGAAACTACATATAAAAACTGAATTATTACAACTAAAGCAGCAAATCAAAATATCTGCTGAGGTTTTCTGGTAGAACTAAAAAAAAAAATTAGTTGGTGCCCATCTTCAATAAGTCACTACCATTGACAAAATAAAACTAAACCCAAAATAGGACATTGAAAAGTGCATAATGAAATTAAATCTTGGATCAAGTATTTATGGAGAATTGGAAATGTTTGTCCGGTATAGTTGACAAATAAAGATTTAAAGGAGGTATTAAAGTTTATCTGATCCAGCTTTGGCCTGGCGTTCCACATAAAACAAGATGTAGGCCTTTGCCTTCACAACGGTGTCTTCATCAGTCAGTGTTACAGTACTGTCATTGAAATGGAACCAGCGACCTTCGTGAGTTGCATATGCTGTGTAATGTCCAGAACCGACCCTGTAGGGAGAAGTCAAAAGATCAAGGAATAAGACTACAGAAATCACAAAAGGATCTGTGCAACCATATAATTTGTTAGATATATAATAAATTTTAATAAGTACTATAATAAATCCTTGAGACTTGTGGTTTAAGATGGTTGATTGAGCTCACATGTTTATTCTCTTCAAAACCCAGTGAAATGACAAGGAATATATTGACACTGGAAAATAGGGAAGAGTGCCATCAACTGACCAGAAATTGAGGATTTTCCAGAACCTATAAAGTAGTGTTCACATGGCACTGGATTTTTTTTTTCTTTTTATAATTTTTTTAATTTACTTTTCCCCCAAAGCCCCAGTAGACAGTTGTATGTCACAGCTGCACATCCTTCTAGTTGCTGTATGTGGGATGTGGCCTCAGCATGGCCGGAAAAGCGGTGCGTCGGTGCATGCCCGGGGTCCGAACCCGGGCCACCAGCAGCGGAGCGCATGCACCTAACCGCTAAGCCACGGGGCTGGCCCCCACATGGCACTGGATTAATGGAGAAACCAAACAAGGAACCCTCAACTAACAAGCATAGGACAAGGCCTATGGAAACATGGAAAACTGAGAACCAAATTTCCCATCAGAGTCTTAGAAAAAACCTGAGTTTAAGAAAGTAATCTGCTTTCAGGAAAGTGCCTTCCCCCGTACTTTGGCCATCAAGGGCTTTTCTCTGTCAGCATGACCCATCCACTCACACATGGAGCCCTCCAGGCAGGAGAAAAGCCTGCAGGTAGAACAGAGACCTTCATAACCACCAGACAAAGCCTTACCATTTACCAATAATGCTCAATCTCCTCTTTCATTTATTTGATTCTGAACAAACAACCAAATTCATCAAACTCTTGAGGGGAGAAAAACAGCATGAAAGAGAAGTACCAGGAAGAACAAGTAAAGCAGTTAACTGCTGAGGAATTTAATGCAGAAAACCAAAGAGAACTTTAAAAATTCTAATTAGTATCAATGGTTTTTAGACGATACTGCAACCATAAAATAGGAATAGGCTATTATGAAAAAGAGTTATCAGAAATATGTAATGGCCACAGTATAAAAATTTCATGGAGGACCTAATCTTCAATTTGGATACAGATGAAACCCAAATTGGTGATTTGGAAAAACAGGCCATGGCAGTCTTCAGAAAGAGATGGAAATTAACTATCAAAAAATAGTTAAAATGTGTGAAAGACAGATCCAGGAAATTCACTATACATCTAATAGGAGTTCCGGAAGAGAGAATAAGAGAATGGGGTGGAACAAATAAACAACATTTCCATGAACTGAAGACACCAGACTAAGAGTGTCTCTATCAACTACCAAGCAGGAATACATCTGATGTAATTTCTAAGTCCAAAGACAGAGGATCCTACAACCTTCCAAAGAGAAAAAAAACAGGTTGCCTATAAAGAAGTGAGAATCAGACTTGTAGTGGACTTGTCATTTATAACTCTATGAGTGGTGAAGTCAATGGAGCAATGTCTACAAAGTTCTGAGGGAAAAGGATTTTCAACATGGGTAGTGATTTGTTCAAGTATAGCAGTCCAAGTTTGACGGTAAAATTAGCCATTGTCAGAACAGAAATCAGAAGGTAAACACCCTTAATATAAATTTTCAGGAAAAAAGTAATCAAGAATTATTCAACCAAATAAAAAATGAATCTTTAAAGTAGATGACATGAAGTTATTCCAAATAATTTCCCTAATAATTCCAATAATTTCCCAAATAATTCTTCCTCAATTTAAATACCAATTGGCAAAGGAAATAAACAACTTTGGAGTAAAGACTGCTCAGGATTTTGTGGACAAATAAACTGGGTTCTGAGTGCTGGGCTCAAATGAACCATTCTCCATTCTGCTTTCATGTGTCTTCTCTGCATGCTTCACAACATCCTCTTAGGAATATTCTTTCACACCAAGGTTGAAGGAAAGTTCTACTTCACCCACTTTAATGTATCTGACTCCATTTTTTTGGGAGATCAGGGAAAATTATCAAGAGTGGTGCAAAACTGCAGGTCTTCATTGTGCTGTTCCCACCCATGAGAAGCCCACTGCCATACTCACCCGGAACCATGGTGCACCACCACAGCAGCGAGGTCGTAAAGGCAGTTCTCTGGGCCACTGTTCTCAGGCTACAGAACAAGGGAGGAGAAAGCATCCCAGGACTGAGTTAGGACCAGTAGTCAATGACATTAGTATCTCCTACCTCGATGACCTCTACCCTCTCTCAGTGAACTTAATTTTACTGAAGAGTCATCTTTTCACCCTTCTAACAAAAGTAATTACCTTACCTCTAGTAAGTAGCATTTCATGTCTAGGCCTCTCAGTGGAAATTCTACATAGGTATCAACTTTGTTTCTTAAATACGCTGTCCAATGAAACCTTTTCAAATGTAAGCATAGCACCTAGATGAGAGAGAAGGACAAAGATTGTAAACAAACACCTAATTTATCTTTCAATCAAAATTAACTACTTGGTACTAATGTCTCTCAAATAATATTTTAGGTGGCCTATCAGTTTTTCTTTTGATCCTTGATACCATTTTCTTCCACAAATATCTTACTGTGATATTGTGATTTATAATAAATATATATTTGGTCTTTGTCCCCATTGCTGGCACTGAGCTCCTAAAAGCCTTGGAATTTCCTAAGTGATGAGAACGCTAAAGGTATCTTTTGTTATGTTAATGAGCTGACTTTTGGACTGCACCTGAGGATGGGGGCTGATTGCCCGCAGAACCAACCAAGTGACTAGAGGGTTAGAACTTTCAGTCCCACCACCGCCCCCCTCCCCATCTCCAGTGAGGGGAGCGGGACTGAAAGTTGAATGATAATCAATGGCCAGTGATTTTAGTAGTTGTGCCTATGTATTGAAGCCTCCATAAAAACCCAAAAGGACCAAGTTTGGAGAGCTTCCAGGTTGGGGAACCAGAACATTTCCACGTGCCAGGCCCCAAACTCCATGAGGACAGAAGCTCTTTTGTTAAGGACCTTGCCCTATATATCTCTTCATCTGGTTGTTGATTTGTATCCTTTAATATCCTTTGTAATAAATCGGTAATCTAGTGAGTAAACTGGTTTTCTGTTTACTCACTAGAGTAAACCAGAGTTCTGAGAGCTACTCTAATGAATAATCCAACCCAAGGAGAAAGTCGTGGGAACTTCTGATTTCTAGCCAGTCAGAATTACAGATAACAGCCTGGACTTGTGACTGGTGTCTCAAGTTCAAGGAAGGGATCCTGAGAACCTCCAACTTGTAGTTTGTCAGTCAGAAGCATAAAATAACAACCCGGGTTTGCAACTGGCCTCTGAAAGGGCGGTTCCGTGGGACTGAGCCTTTAACCTGTGGAATCTGATGCTATCTCCAGGGGGACAGTGTCAGAATTGAGTTGAACTGTAGGACACCCAGCTGCTGTCAGAGAATTGCTTGTTGGTGGTGTGGTAGGAAACCTGCCCCCTCCACACATTGGAAATTGTGATCAGGACACATTTAATTATGCATTCTCAAAAGGGTTTATTCACATAGTCTAACGTTACAAAAGTAATCTGTCTTCTCATCAATCATAAGCAAATTTTCCTCGAAATTGCATTATAATTGGAAACTCAACACTTACCTTGGGTAGTTTTTGAATCCAAAACTTTTTAGTGGACTTTTGTTTCTTTTTGCATTTGTGGCACATATATAACTCTGTCTCATCAAGTTCTTCTAAGTCGGTAAAACTTCGAAGACAATCTAAAACCAAATTGATTTTGGCAGCGTTAAAAAAGGATGCCTTTGATAGAGGCAGTGTACTGCAGAAAAAAGACTGAACTTTGAAGCTGACCAACTCAGGCTCATCTCTGCTTTATTACCTATATGACCTTGGAAAAGTCAGCTTTTCTCAGTTGCAAAATAGAGACCAAAAAATAATAACAATACCTACTTTAAAGAACTGTTGTGAGGAAGAGAAAGTCACGTGTGTAAAGTGCCTGACGTCACTCCTGATGTCTGTAATGACCATTTAACTGCAGACAGTATTACTGTTGTTGGGTTTGCTATTATTAATGAAAGAATTAGTCTGGATAATTCTGATAAAAATGGTTCCCTAATGAAATCAAAGTTCGAACAGCAATATTCTCCCAATTTCTTACATTACAGAGGACAAAACCCCAAGTTCACAAAAGGACAAATTTAGATCAATTTTAGTCCTAACATTAAAAAATAAACATAGATTACAGAAGGCTACATTATGGACCTTCCTACTATACCCCCAATGAATCCTTTGTTTGAGACTCGACTCTCAATCCCCTGGATAAGCCACAGCTACGTTTTTTTCTTTTAAAGATTTAATTGTGTAATCTGGGGTTTGGTAAACTGCAGCCCCAAGCCAAATCCAGCCACCTAGTTTTGTAAATAAAGTTTTGTTGGGAAACAGACATGCTCATTCATTTATGTATTGTCTGTGGCTGCCTTTATACTACAACAGCAGAGTTGAGTAGCTGGGACACAGATTTTATGTGCTGTAAAGCCTAAAATATTTATGGCCCTTTAAAGAAAGTCAGCCAACTCCTGATGTGATCAGTAATACAGGCATACCTTGTTTTATTGCACTTCACTTTACTGCACCTCACAGAGACAGCATTTTTTTTTTTTTTTTTACAAGACCCTCCACCAGCAGAAAGATTGACTCACTGACGGCTCAGACGATGGTTAGCATTTTTTACCAATGAAGTATTTTTTTTTTTGGTCAAAGAAGATTAACCCTGAGCTAACATCTATTCCAATCTTGCTCTATTTTGTCTGTGGGTCACCACCACAGCATGGCCACCAACAAGTGGTGTAGGTCTGCACACAGGAACTGAACCCAGGGCGCCGGAGTGGAGCGTGCCAAACTTAACCACTAGGCCACGGGGCCGGCCCCGTCAACGAAGTATTTTTTAATGAAGGTATATACATCGTTTTTTTTAGACATAATGCTATTGCACATGTAATAGACTACAGTATAGTATAAACATATATATGCACTGGGAAACCAAAAAGTTGGTGTGACTCGCTTTATTGCGATATTTGCTTTATCGCAGTGGTCTGGAACCGAAGCCATGATATCTCCGAGGTATGCCTGTATATGCAGAAGTCTATATAAAATGTATGTATTGTTCTGTAAAGAATTAATAATATATTCTTTTTAAAGAAGAATATGAATGCCTATGTACCCACTACTCAGGTAAAGAAATGGATTCTCTCCAGTACTTGAGGAGCCAGAATTTATGTGAACGGCATCCCCTAGAGTTGTACAGTGTGGGAGCCCTGTTAGGAGCTTCCATATGCCTCCTCCCAGTCACCAACCCCCCACCCAGGGAGTAGCCATTATCCTGACTTTGGTGTTAATCATTTATTAGCTTGTCTTTATAGACTGACCATATATATGCATGTATGCATCTTTAAACAATATAATGTTTAGTTTGAAAAGTTGGGTAGCAAGCACAAACCTAGCTATCTAAGGGAAAGCAACACTGTCTCTGTACTTGGTTTTCAGGTCATAGTCAGCTTTGGCCTCCGTGAAAGTAACAGGCATACCTCGTTTTATTGTGCTTTGCAGATACTGAGTTTTTTACAAGACCCTCCACCAGCAAAAAGACTGACTCACTGAAGGCTCAGATGATGGTTAGCATTTTTCAGCAATAAAGTATTTTTTTAGTTGCTTTTTTTTAGACATAGTGGTATTGCACACTTAATGGTATAAACATAACTTTTATATGCACTGGGAAACCAAAAAATTCATGTGACTTGCTTTACTGTGGTGGTCTGGAACCAAAACCATAATATCTCTGAGGTATGTCTGCCTTTTTCAGGGGAAGTTAGTGGGGCAAGGTCTAGCAGGGCTTAGGTGTGGACTGGGTACTACACAGGCCAGTATGGGGCAGGTGGGCCCATACGTTCTTTTTTTGTTAATTGAGGTATAATTGACATATATCATTATATTAGTTTTAGGTGTACAACATAATGATTCGATGTTAGTATATACTGCAAAATGATCACACAGTAAGTCTAGTTAACATCTGTCACTATGCATAAACTTTTTTCTTGTGATGAGAGTTTTAAGATTTACCCCCTTAGCAACTTTCACAAATGCAATATGGCATTATTAACTATAGTCACTATGCTATATATTACATCCCCATGACTTATTTATTTTATAACTGCAAGTTTGTACCTTTTGACCCCTTTCACCCATTTCTTCCTCCCCTACCCCCGGCCTCTGTCAACCACCAATCTGTTTTCTGTATGTAAGAGCTTGGGTTTGTTTTTTTTAGATTCCACATGTGAGTGAGATCATACGGTATCTGTCTTTCTCAGTCTGACTTATTTCACTTAGCATAATGCCCTCAAGGTCCATCCATGTTGTCGAAAATGGAAAGATTTCATTCCTTTATATGGCTGAATAATATTCAATTGTGTGTGTGTGTGTGTGTGTGTATATATATATATCATCATTATCCATATATCCATCGACGTACACTCAGGTTATTTCCATATCTTGACTATTGTAAATAATGCTGCAATGAACATGGGGGTGCATAAATCTTTTTGAGTTAGTATTTTCATTTTCTTTGGATGAATACCTAGAAGCGGAATAGCCTGATCGTGTGGTAGATCTATTTTTATTTCTTGGAGGAACCTCCATACTGTTTTCTGTAGCGGCTGCACCAATTTACATGCCCACCAACAGTACACAAGGGTTCCCTTTTCTCCACATCCTTGCCAACACTTGTTATCTCTTCTCTTTTTGTGATAATAACTATTCTAACAGGTGTGAGGTGATATCTCCTTGTCGTTTTGATTTGCATTTCCGTGATAATTAGTGATGTTGAGCATCTTTTCATGTACCTTGTGGCCATCTGTATGTCTTCTTTGGAAAGATGTCTGTTCAGATCCTCTGCCCAGTTTTTAATCAGATTGTTTGGTTTTTTGCTATTGCATTGTATGAGTTCTTTATATATTTTGGATATTAACCCCTTATCAAATATATGATTTGCAAATATTTTTCTCTCATTTGGTAGGTTGCCTTTTTCCTTTTATTGATGGCTTCCTTTGCTGTGCAGAAGCTTTTTAGTTTGATGTAGTCCCACTTGTTTATTTTTGCTTTTGGTGTCAAATCCAAAAAGTCATAGCTAAGACCAATGTCAAGGAGCTTACTGCCTATGTTTTCTTCTAGGACTTACATGATTTCAGGTCTTACGTTCAAGTCTTCAATCCACTTTGAGTTAATTTTTGAATATGGTGTAAAATAGTGGTCCACTTTCATTTTTTGCATGAGGCTCTCCAGTTTTCCCAACACCATTTATTGAAGAGACTGTCCCTTCCCCATTGTATATTCTTGGCTACTTTGCTGTAAATTAATTAACCATATATGTGTGGGTTTATTTCTGGGCTCTCTATTCCATTTCACTGACCTATGTGTCTATTTTTATGCCAATACCATACTGTTTTGATTAATACAGCTTTGTAATATAGTTTGAAATCAGAGAGCATGAAGCCTCCAGCTTTGTTGTTCTTTCTCAAGATTGCTTTGGCTATTTGGGGTCTTTTGTAGTTCTGTACAAATTTTAAAATTCTTTGTTCTATTTCTGTGAAAAATGCTATTGGAATTTTGATAGGGATTGCATTGAATATGTAGATTGCTTTGGGTAGTATGGACATTTTAACAATATTCTTCCAATCCATGAGCAAGAATATCTTTCCACTTATTTGTGTCTTCAATTTCTTTCATCAATGTCTTGCAGTTTTCAGTGTACAGATCTTTCATGTTAGTTAAATTTATTCCTAGGTATTTTATTCTTTTTGATGCAATTGTAAAAGGGATTGTTTTAATTTCTCTTTATGATAGTTCATCATTAGCGTATAGAAATTTAACAGATTTCTGTATATTGACTTTCTATCCTGCAACTTTACTGATTTGTTTACTCTAACAGTGTTTTGGAGTCTTTAGGGTGTTCATATCATGTCATCTGCAAATAGTGACAGCGTTTCTTCTTCCTTTCCAATTTGGATGCCTTTTATTTCTTCTTCTTGCCTAACTGCTCTAGCTAGGACTTCCAAAATTTGTTGAATAAAAGGGGTGAGAGTAGGCATCCTTGTCTTGCTCCTGATCTTAGAGGAAAAGCTCTAAGCTTTTCACCATTGGGAATGACATCAGCTGTGGGCTAGTCATATGTAGCCTTTATTATGTTGAGGTACCTTCTATCTATACCCACTTTGTTGAGAGTTTTTATCATAAATGGATGTTGAATTTTGTGAAATGCTTTCTCTGCATCTGTTGAGATGATCATACGATTTTTATCCTTCATTTTGTTAATGTGGTGTATCATTACCAAATGATTTGTTGACTGATTTGCAAATGTTGAACCATCCTTGCATCCCTGGGATAAATCCCACTTGATCATGGTGTGTGATCCTTTTAACATATTGTTGAATTCAGTTTGCTAATATTTTGTCGAGGATTTTTGCATCTATGTTCATCAGGGATATTTGCCTGTCATTTGCTTTTCTTGTGTTGTCCTCATCTGGTTTTGGTGTCAGGGTAATTCTGGCCTCATAAAATGAGTTTGGAAGCATTCCCTCCTCTTCTATTTTTTGGAAGAGTTTGAGAAGGATTGGTATTAAGTCTTCTTTGAATGTTTGGTACAATTCACCAGTGAAACCGTCTGGTTCTGGACTTTTGTTGGTTGTGAGGTTTTTGATTACTGACTGAATCTCCTTACTAGTTATTGGTTTGTTCATATTTTTAATTTCTTCATGAATCAGTCTTGGCAGGCTGGATGTTTCTAGAAATTTATTCATTTCTTCTACGTCATCCAATTTGTGGGAGTATAATTGTTCACAGTAGTCTTTTATTATCCTTTGTGTTTCTGTGGTATCAGTTGTAACTTCTCCTATTTCTGCTTTTATTTGAGTTCTCTTTTTTTCTTGGTGAGTCTAGCCAAAGGTTTGTCAATTTTATCTTTTCAAAGAACTGGCTCTTAGTTTAATTGATCTTTTCTATTGTCTTTTTAGTCTCTATTTCATTTATTTCCTCTCTAATCTTTCTTATTTCCTTCCTTCTACTAACTTTGGGCTTCATTTGTTGTTCATCTTCTAGTTCCTTGAGGTGTAAAGTTAGGTTGTTTGAGATTTTTCTTGTTTCTTGAGGTAGACATTTATTGCTACAAACTTTATTTATTGCTATGAACTTCCCTCTTAGAACTGCTTTTGTTGCGTCCCATTAGTTTTGGTATTTTGTATTTCCATTTTCATTTGTCTCAAGGTATTTTTTTTATTTCTCTTTGAGACCCATTGGTTGTTCAGTAGCATTTTGTTTAATCTCCAGATATTTGTGAATTTCCCAGTTTTCTTGTAGTTGATTTCTAGTTTCATACCATTATGGTTGGAAAAGTTCAGAAAAGATGCTTGATATGATTTCAATCTTCTTAAATTTATTAAGACTTATTTTGTGGCCTAACATACAATCTCTCCTGGAGAATGTTTCATGTGCACTTGAGAAGAATGTGTATTCTGTTGCTTTTGGATGGAATGTTCTGTACGTATCTGTTAAGTCCATCTGGTCTAATGTGTCGTGTAAGACTGATGTTTCCTTATTGATTTTCTGCCTGGATCTATCCATTGACATAAGTGGGGTATTAAAGTTCCCTACTATTATTGTATTCTCCCTTTAATATTTGCTTAAGTATATTTAGGTGCTTCTATGTTGGGTGCATAAATATTTACACATGTTATACCTCTTGTTGGATTGACCCCTTTATCATTACGTAATGCACTTCTTTGTCTCTTATTACAGTCTTTGTTTTAAAGTCTGTTTTGTCTTATATAAGTATAGCTACCCCAGCTTTCTTTTGGTTTCCATTTGCATGGAATATCTTTTTCCATCCCTTCACTTTCAGTCTGTGTGTGTCCTTACATCTGAAGTGAGTCTCTTATAGGCAGCACATAGGTCTTGCTTTTTTATCCATTCAGCCACTCCATGTCTTTGGATTGGAGAATTTAGTCTATTTACACTTAAAGTAATTACTGATAGGTATGTACTTACTGCCATTTGTTAATTGTTTGCTGGCTGTTTTCTAGTTCCTTGCTGTTCCTTTCTTCTCTTGCTCTCTTCCTTTGTGGTTTGGTGAATTTCTTTAGTAGTATGCTTAGATTCCTTTCTCATTATCTTTTGTGTATCTACTATAGGTTTTTGCTTTGTGGTTGCCGTGAGGCTTACATATAACAACTTATACCAGTCTATTTTAAGTTGATAACAACTTAAGTTTGAACACAATCCAAAGCTCTGCGTTTTTAACCCCCGCACACACATTTTATGTTTTATGTCACATTCTACATCTTGTTATCTTGTGTATCCCTTAACTAATTGTAGTAACAGTTATTTTTACGACTTTTGTCTTTTAACCTTCATACTACCTTTATAAGTGATTAATCCACTACCTTTACTATATATTTACCTTTACCAGTGAGCTTTATACTTTCATATGTTTTCTTGTTATTAATTAGTGCCTTCTCTTTTCAGCTTAAAGTCTTTTTAACATTTCTTGTAAGGCCAGCTTAATGGTAATGATCTCCTTTAGCTTTTGCTTGTCTGGAAAATGCTTTACCTGGCAAAATTATCATTCAGAATTGAAGGAGAGTTATTGTTAGTTGGAAGTATTTTTCTTTCAGCACTTTGAATATATTACCCACTAATTCTGGCCTGCAAAGTTTCTCCTGAAGGTTCTTTTGTACATAAGTTTTTTTTCTCTTGCTGCTTTTAAAATTCTCTCCTTGTCTTTAGCTTTTGACATTTTCATTATAATGTATCTTCATGTGGGTCTCTTTGGGTTCCTCTTATTTGGGACTCTCTGGGATTCCTGGATCTGGATGTCTGTTTCCTTCCCTAGGTTAAGGAAGTTTTCAGCCACTGTTTCTTCAAATAGGTTTTCTGTTCCTTTCTCTCTCTCTTCTCCTTCTGGGAGCCCTATCATGTGAATGTTAGTCCACTTGATATTGTTCCATAAGTCCCTTAAGCTATCTTCACTTTTTTCATTCTTTTTTCTTTTTGCTGCTCTGATTGGGTGAGTTCCACTGCCCTGTCTTTGCGTTCCAGATCCGTTCTTCTGCTTCATCTAAGTGCTGTTGAACCCCTCTAGTGTATTTTTTCAGTTCAGTTATTGTATTCTTCAGCTCTGTGACTTCTATTTGGTACTTTCTTATATTTTCTATCTCTGAAATTCTCACTGTGTTCATCCATTCTTCTCCCAAGATTGGTGAGTATCTTTATGACCATTACTTTGAACTCTTTATCAGGTAAATTACTTATCTTCATTTTGTTAAGGTTTTTTCCTGAGGTTTTATCTTGTTCTTTCCTTTGGACCATATTCCTTTGTTTCTTCATTTTGCTTGATTCTCTGTGTTGGTTTCTATGCATTAGATGAAACAGCCATCTCTCCCAGTCTTGAAGGAGTGGCCTCATGTAGGAGATGAACCTTTTCATTCAACTCTGCCCTAGCTCTTGGTTTTCTCTCAAACCTTTAGATTGTCCAAGCAACCTGTTTTTGTGTGTGTGTGTGAGGAATATCATCCCTGAGCTAACATCCATGCCAATCCTTCTCTTTTTGCTGAGGAAGACTGGCCCTGGGCTAACATCTGTGCCCATCTTCCTCCACTTTATGTGGGATGCTGCCACGGCATGGCCTGACAAGCGGTGCGCACCCGGGATCCGAACCCTGGGCTGCCAGCAGCAGAGCCTGTGCACTTAACCGCTATGCCATGGGGCTGGCCCCAAGCAACCTAATTTTAATAGCTCCCAGTAGCTGAGGATGTGCCAAGACCTGTCAATGTCCCAATGGGGGAGGTCTCATTCAGCACCTAGATTCAAGTCAGGAAGCCAGACCCTCAGGCAGCAGCTTCTATAGTCTGCAAGTATATACATCCCTGTGAGGCTGCAAGCGCAAGCCCCACTGGCCCAGAGCTAGGTCATCTGGAGGTGTCCCCTGGGTGGCAGGCAAAAAAACTGTGGTTGCAGATGAATGTATAAGCTCCTTTCTAGGAGATGCTAGTGAACTGTAGTGAGGCAGAGAGAGAGTGCAAAGATGGCGTCCCCCAGCCTACATTCCCTGGGAGCATCTCCACAGGCCCCTAGATGTGTGCCACACCTGAAGTCTGTCCCTCAGACCGAAGCTCTAGGACAAGGCTGGAGCGAATAGACCTCTTTCACAGAAAGACGGGTGGGGTGTGTTTCAGTCTGCTGTCTGTGCAGTGCCCTGAGGGTGGCAGTCTGCCAAGAACTGTCTCTCCGAGTATGAGTCTGGAGGGACCCAGGAATGCAAGCCTCACTGGCCACCAGAGTCAGGTGATCAGGGGCATCCCCTGTGCAGCAGCCATAAAAACCGGGGTACTAGACGTGTATAAGAGTTCCTGGCACTCTGAAGTGTGGCAGAGGGAGAGTGCAAAGATAGCGTGCTCTCTCTGAGGTCTCTGGAAAGGATCACGGTCAGCCCTCAGCTGTGTGTCTAGTTAGACGCCTGCCCCTCAGGCTGCAGCTGTGATGATAAGCTAATAGGCTCTTTCACAGAAAGACTGGGCTCCTGGGTCTGTTGCCTCTTGTGCCCTGAGGGTGGTAGCGTTTAAGAACTCTTTCTCTATTGGTTACAGTTCTGTGGGACCCACGAGTGTAAGCCCCATGGGCCACCAGAGCCAGGTGATGTAAAAGAGCCCCCTGGCAGCAGCCACAAAAATCGGGGCGCCAGACAAGGGTATAAGCTCCTTTCTGGGAGATCCTGGCAAGGTGTGGAACAAGGCAGAGGGAGAAAGTAAAGGTTGCATCCACTTGCCTCCGTTCCCTGAGGGCAACTCTACAGGCCCCTAAGTGTGCCGAACTAGAAGCCTGCTCCTCAGGCCGCAGTGCCTGGACAAGCAAATAGGCCTCTTTCTTAGAAAGACCGGAGCGTTTCAGTTTGCTGTCTCTGCAGTGCCTGGGGTGGTAGCATGCCATGAACTGTCTCTCTGATTGTCACAGTTCCATGGGACCCAGGAACACAAGACCCCTGGCCTCTAGACACATGTAAAAGCTCCTGTTGGGAGAAACGGGCATCTGCAGTGTGGCAGAGGGAGAGCACCAAGATGTTGCCCACTAGCCTCCATCCCTGAGAGTATCCCTGCAGGTCCCTGCCCCTTGGGCCAGGGCTTTAAGATTAGCAAATAAGCCTCTTTCACATAAAGTCTGGGCGCTTTTCAAAAGGCTGCTTCTGCGCTGAGCCTTAGGGCGAATGAGTCCCTGTAAGAGCCCTTTTAGAGCCAGTTCTCAGTTCGCTACAGCCTTGTGGGTCTCGTGGATGCGAGCCCCACTGGTTTTCAAAGCTAGATGTTTCCTCAGGTGCAGATCTTAAAATTTGGGGTGCCCAAAGTGGAGTTTGAACTCTTCACTCCTCAGGGAGAAGTTCCAAGGTTTGAATTCCCTCCTGATTGTGGGTTGCCATGCTAGGAGTGGATTTATAGCAAGACTGCCTCTCAGCCTCCCCTCCCTGCTTCAATGTGGTTTCCTTCTTGCTTACCCAATGTGCAGGAGTCACTCAGCTAGGTTTTAGGGGTTTTTTTCAGAGGAAATTGTTCCATATGTAGCTATAGATTCAGTGTGTCTGTGGGAGGAAGTGAGCTCAGGATCTCCCTATGTCGCCATCTTGAACAAGAACCACCCCCATGCATTCCTGAATATGCCTTTGCTCCCTGATCCCAACACCTGGAATGTACATCCCACCCTTGTTACCCCCAGCTTAATTCTCACTTCTTTTTTTGAGCCTTTCCCAAGCTCTAATGAACAGTGACCATCTCTCTTCAACTTTGTCCTAATAGATCTCCTGAATACAACATTGCCAAATTGCTATTTTATGTCAAGGATGGTTCCTAGGAAAGGGTATACTGTTTCAACCTTATATTTCCTGAAGCAAGTCTCAAACACTAAACCCAAATTTGCAACTTAGAGTGATGTTGTCCTCAGGGGCCTCCCCAATTCCACATTTCGAGCTATAAGGAGCACTGACTACACCACAGACTGGCTGGTACCATGAATCCCTTTAGACTGACCACTATGGTGCTTATAAGCTCTGAAGCTGAAATCATGGGAGCTTTCATCAGCAAGTATTTGTTGCATCATGTAAAAAGTTGTAGCCTTGGGGTGGGCAATTAGCTATAGAAAAGAAAAACAGAACTTTCCACATTTCAAAATCAGCATGTTCAACACTCAAACTAGGAAAAGAAGGCAACTTCTTCAACATGATGAAAAACCCAAAGCAAACATTATACTCAGATTGAAAGCTTTGAAAGATTGAAAGCTTTTCCCTTAAGATCAGGAAGAAGACAAGGATGCCCGCTTTTGCCAATTCCATTCAACATAGCTTTGGAAGTTTTGGCCAGAGCAACTAGGCAAGAAAAAGAAAAGGCATCTAAATTGAAAAGGAACAAGTAAAATTATCTGTTTGCAGATGACATGATCTTATAGGTAGAAAACCCAAAAGATTTTTTTCTAAATGCTAGAATAAACAAATTTGACAAAGTTGCAGGATACAAAATCAACACACAAAACTCAGTTGTATCTATACACTTACTATAAACAATCCAAAGAGGAAATTAAGACAATTCCATTTATGATAACATCAAAAAGAATAAAATAGTAATACATTTAGCCAAGGAGATTTAACGCTGAAAACTACAAAATTTATGAAGACATAAATAAATGGAAAGACCTATGTTTATGGATGACATAGGTCTTTAACATGACAAAACCACCCATAGCGATCAACAGATTCAATGCAATCCCTATCAAAATCCCAATGGCATTTTTGGCAGAAATAGAAAAGCTCATTCTAAAATTCATGTGGAATCTCAAAGAATCCTGAATAGCCAAAACAATCCTGAAAAAGAAGAAAGTTGCAAGACTCACACTTTTCTGATTTCAAAACTTACTACAAAGCTACAGTAGTCAAAACAGTGTGGTACTGCCATAGAGACAGACATACAGATCAGTGGAATAGAATAGAGAGCCCAGAAATAAACCCTTGAACATATGGCCAACTGATTTTTGACAAGAGCAACAGGAGCATTCAATGGGGAAAAGACAGTCTTTTCAACAAATGGTGCTGGGAAAACTGCATATCCATATGCAAAAGAATGAAGCTGGACCCTTACCTAATACTATATACAAAAATTAACTGAAAATGGATCACAGACCTAAACAATAAGACTCTTAGAAGAAAACACGGGGGAAAAGCTTCATGGCATTGGATTTGGCAATGATTTCTTTGATATGACACCAAAAGCACAGGCAACGAAAGAAAAATTAGATAAATTGGACTTTGTCGAAATTAAAAACGGTGTATTAAAGGACACTCACAAGAGAGTGAAAATACAAACCAGAGGATGGGAGAAAAATATTTGCAAATCATGTCTCTGATAAGGGATTACGAGCCACAATACATAACTCCCACAACTCAGCAACAACAAAAATAAACCACTTGATTAAAAAATGGGTGGGGCCGGCCCGGTGGCACAGTGGTTAAGCGCACGAGCTCTGCTATGGTGGCCCAGGGTTCGAAGGTTCGGATCCTGGGCGTGCACCAATGCACCGCTTATCAAGCCATGCTGTGGCAGTGTCCCATATAAAGTAGAGGAACAGGGGCACGGATGTTAGCCCAGGGCCAATCTTCCTCAGTAAAAAAGAGGAGGATTGGCATCGGATGTTAGCTCAGGGCTGATCTTCCTCTCCCCACCAAAAAAAAAAATGCAAAGGACTTCAGTAGACATTTCTCCAGAGAAGATATACAAATGGCCAATAAGCACAAGAAAAGATACTCAACAGCATTAATAATTAGGCAAATGCAAATCAAAACCACAATGAGATACCACTTCACATTCATTATGGTGGTTATTACTAAAAAAAAAAAAGAAAAACAAGTGTTAGCTAAAATTGGAGAAATTAGGGGCTGGCCCAGTGGCACAAGCAGTTAAGCGCACGTGCTCCACTTTGGCGGCCCGGGGTTCACCGGTTCAGATCCCGGGTGCACACTGACACACGGCTTGTTGAGCCATGCTGTGGCGGTGTCCCATATATAAAGTGGAGGAAGACGGGCATGGATGTTAGCCCAGGGCCAGGCTTCCTCAGCAAAAAGAGGAGGATTGGCAGATGCTAGCTCAGGGCTAATCTTCCTCACAAAAAAAAGTAAAATAAAATCGGAGAAATTAGAACCCTCTTGCACTGCTGGTGAGAATGTAAAATGGTATAACCACTGTGGAAAATAGTTTGGCAGTTCCTCAAAAAGTTAAATACTATATGATCTAGCAATTCCACTCCTAGGTATATGCCCAAAAGAATTGAAAGCAGATAAACAGATATTTGTAAACTTATGTTCATAGCAGCATTATTCACAATAGGCAAAAGGTGGAAGCAACCCAAGTGCCCATCAACAGATTAATGGGTAAACAAAATGTGGTCTATACTTATAATGGAATATTGCTCAGCCTTAAAAAGGAGAGCAATTCTGATACATGCCACAACATGGATAAACCTTGAAAACATTATGCTAAGTAAAATAAGCCAGTTACAAAAGTATTTCACTTGTAATGAAGTAACTAGCATAAGCAAATTCATGGACAGGAAGTAGAACAGAAGTTACCAGCGCTAGGGAGAGGAGGAATGGGAGTTACTATTTAATTGGTATCGAGTTTCTGTTTTGGATGATAAAGAAGTTCTGGAAATAGTGGTGATGGTTGTGAGTTTACTGAATTGTACACTTAAATTATTAACATGGTAAATTTTTGTTTATATTTTACCAGCATAAAAAATTTTTTTTCTAAATATAGTCATGTGTTGCTTAACAATGGGGATACATTCTGAGAAATGCGTCATTAGGCAATTTCATCATTGTGCCAACATCAAAGTGTACTTACACAGACCAGACGGTATAGCCTACTACACACCTAGGTTATATGGTACTAATCTTATGCAACCACCATTGTATATGTGGTCTGTCATTGACTGAAATGTCATTACGCCACACGTAACTATAAGTGAAGATCTGCTTGAAACTTTCCCAAATAAAAGGCCAGGTAAAAATGATGATTCTGAGATGCTCTGTCATTCAGCCTCTCCATCCCATTAACCAGGTGGTTGTAAAACTCACCAAGACACTGCTTCTCACATCTTCCCAGCCACACAACACTGAGAAGCAGAAATGATTCAACAGCGGGAAAGCCTTTTTTCCTATGTTGAACCCGCACTGAACCACCTTCTGAAACAGCCTCTCCGCTGTTTATGGAAGCACAGAGTCATTCAGAGGGGGGAACTAATGAGTTAGCAGGTGGTACTGTAAGTCTCCTGTGGTAATTATTTAGAACCTCTAATTTCAGGAATTTGATACCGTTAGAAGTGTTGAGATTATTGAAAGAAAGAATATGTCAACATTTCACAGCAAATCATTTGCAATTTTGAGACCAAAATGTAAAATGCACAGAAAGACCGGACTGCTCTCCGGTCTCTTCTCCCTGCCCTGACACCGGTGGGCGCCTCTACAGCCACGCTGGCAGCCCTCTCGAGGTGGAGGCCCCTGCCCGCTTTCCACAGCCCGTGGCTGCATGGCCCTACTCCTTTTCTGAAAACAAAGCCCCTCTCTTCAGCAACCTTCCAGTCCTCATCTTCTCCCCAACTCAAAGGATGTTCTTTTCACGTTCCCCTAGCATCTTGCTTTCCAACATTTTCTTCCTCCCTGCCTTTTTGAGAGGCTTAAACTTACTGGGTGACCACCAAGTGGTCCCACAGCCGATTTCTGCACAACACAGTGCAGAGTTCCCTCCTTTTCATGTGAGGCCATGTGATAAAACCAAATGGAACAGAAGACATGAAAGGTCCATTAGAAGATTCATAAATAAGCAATACAAGCTTAGCCTGGTTTTTCAAACACCCAATTAAAAAAATGGTGGCCCAGACTGCCTCTAGGAGCCCTCTTTGTGCTCTCACACCTCTCTCTGCTGCTGCAACAGGCCTAGGAGCCCCACACCTGCCACTGTACCCCAGACAATGCAGCAGCCTCAGTCACAGCTGCAATAGGTCGGAAGACTGGTGTGCCTGTGGGCAGCCTCCAGGGAATTGTAATAAAGAAGCAACATTATAAACCCTGGCTGGATTAGTAGAGGAATAACCCCACCCTCACAGTCATCTCCCTATGGGTTTTAAAAAAGCTTCTTTAGCTCTCCTGAAAACCTAATGCCTATTTCTAATGGTTTCTATGGGTTAAAATAAAAAAAAAAACCCCACAATAATTCTAAAGTTCTGACTGCTGCCTTTTTATAAAATAGCTTTTAAATCAGTTTTTAAATTAAAATATCCTTTTTTTTTTTTTGAGGAAGATCAGCCCTGAGCTAACTAACATCCATGCTAATCATCCTCTTTTTGCTGAGGAAGACCGGCTCTGAGCTAACATCTATTGCGAATCCTCCTCTTTTTTTTTTCCCCCCAAAGCCCCAGTAGATAGTTGTATGTCGTAGTTGCACATCCTTGTAGTTGCTGTATGTTGGACGCGGCCTCAGCATGGCCCGAGAAGCGGTGCGTCGGTGCACACCCGGGATCCGAACCTGGGCCACCAGTAGCAGAGCACGCGCACTTAAACGTTAAGCCATGGGGCCGGCCCTAAAATATCCTTAACCACAGTATTTCTGAACAGTAGGCTTACAAGAGATGTTTATTTTCCTCTTTACGCTCTTTTGAATTTTCCCTAAATTCTACAAAGAACATACCAAGAATTTTCTTTCTTTGTAATAAGGAAAACCATTATCAAAACATATATGCACATTTCTTTAAGAGGAAGACTGCCTACATCTAGCATATCCTTGACATTCACAGATTTGACAATTGCCATTATAATTTGTGAAGAGTCTGAATGACCCTGAAATGTTCTACAGCTTAATATTTTGCAGCAGCATGAGTATGAATTTCACTTCCAAGTTCATATCTGGAAGTGAGTCACACGCCCAGTAAATAGTCTAGGAGCTACCCAGCATTCACATCTCAGCAAAGCTTTGTTGTTCTCTACTTACCTTCACTTCTCTCATTAAGGATCTGAGGAAGCTGCTTAAATTTTTCATTTGTATTTTATTGCATTTCATGAGGAAAAAAAAATATGTAATGGTGGTTTTTGAAACTCCTAAGATTTTCAAAGGTTTCAGGGCATCTCTCTCACAAGCATCAGTCTTCTACATTATATAAACTGTTAAATAGCAACCCTATGGAGAGCAGGGAATACAACTGGTTTGTTGAAGTTATTAGATCACCTTTATACACTATATAAATTTAATTTAGCAAAGCAGTAATTGGGGAGTATACATAAATTAATCCACATTTTGTTTTATTCCCCCCAAATATATAATTATAAAGGTTGACACAATAGCTTAAAAAAATTCAAACAATATAAAAGAGCATGAAGAAATACGTTATGCTTCCATTTCTTCCTGAATCCCACTCCCCTAAGATAATCACTGTGAACAGATGGAGTATGTTGCTCAAGAATTTTAATGCACATGTGAATGTTTTTTACTTACACAAATGGAATCATTTTATATACATACTTCCACAGACAGCGTGTTACTCTACAATATTTTGTAGCTATCTTTCTGTGGCCTGGCAATTGATCAACTTTTTCTTAACTTATACAGAGTACAATTTATTAAACCAATGCCCTACTGGTAAACACATAAATTGTTTTTATTTTTTGCAATAACAAAGAATGTTTCAATGAACATCTTTTACATATGTTATTGCCCACATTTGCAAGTCAAATTACTATGTCTCAGGGAATTCCCTTTAAAAATGGTGATCACTACCCTCCAAAAGCTGCAGCAATTATACTCCTAACACCAATATATGAGAGTGCCTGCTTTCCATAACTTTCACTAACAACGGATATTATCTATCTCTATCATTTTGACCAATTTTGCTTTACTTATGCTTTCTTGAATATAAATGACACAATATTTTTTCAGATGTTAAATTGACTATTTGCATTTCTTTTTCCTATTCATATACTTTGCCCAAGTACTCTCTTTCACATATGTTACAAATATTTGTTTCAAGTTTATCATCTCCTTTTCTACTTTATTTATGGTGTCTTTTATGAATTTTTTCCTTTACAGGTTCTGGCTTTGGTGACATACTTATAAAGATGTCTCCTGCAACAAGATCAAAAAGATGTTTTCATATAGTGTTCTGTGGTTTTATTAAATCTCGAAACCTCAAATTAATTTGGGAAAAGATATGAGTTAGGGATGAAATTAATATTGTCCCACATTTTCATTTACATTAACACCATTTATTGACTAATTTCTTATTTCCTCCACTGCCTTGAAGTTTTTTCTTTGCCATATAATAAATTCTCATATATACATTTTTACATCAGCACCTGCTAAATTAGTACTTCTAGGACATTTCCTACCTTATCACTATCCTGCTCCCTTATCTTCATTTTAAAAACTTTTTAAGCTCCTCTTAAGAATTTCTACTTTTGAACAAATTAGAATAAATTTAGGGAGTAATTCTGGGGAAAACTGACATCTCTACCATATTGAATCTTCCCATCTAAGAATATGACATGGCTCTGTTTGTTCAGGCTTTTATCTGTCCTTTTATGAAGTTTTATAATTTTCTTCATCTAGGTCTTACATATTTCTCAGTAAATTTATTCTTGAGATTTTATTGCTACTGTGAATAGGATCTTTTGCTGTGTACAGGAAAGCAATTGGTTTTTTGCCTATTTATTTTCTCTTTGGCCACCTTACTAAAATTTTTTGCTCCATGTTTAGAACTTATTTATCAAAGTAATACCTGTATTTAATTTTTTAAACATTGAGGGCTTTTAGAAAAGCAGGTCTCCTGCCCAGTCCTGCTCTCCAGAGATAGCTATTGTTAAACATTCTCTCACAATTTCCAACTGATTCTCTTGAAATGTTCTAGATGTGGACTCAGTTCATCTGCAAATGTTGCTAATTTGGTCTCTCCTCTGCATTATTTACTCTTATTTCTCTTCCTTGTCTATCACCTTGTCCCTCAGTGGTAGGTCTCCTGGCTGATTCCTGACTTGGAAAATCGTTAGTGCTTTAAGGTTAACTGTGATGGTCACTGATCGCTTTTGATGGATAATCCTCATCAAGTTAGGAACATTTCTGTTCCTAGCTTAGTAAGAGTTAATAAGAGGTCTTTTTTTCCTTCTTCTTTTAATCAGTAATGGATTTGGAATTTTACCAAAACCTACTTGCTCATTTTGATTTGTCTTCTCCCAATAAATTATATTTTATTTTTTAACTTTTTTTTTTTTGAGGAAGAGTGGCCCTGAGCTAACAGCTGTTGCCAACCTTCCTCTTTTTTTTTCCTCCCCAAAGCCCCAGTAGATAGTTGTATGTCTTAGTTGTACATCCTTCTACTTGCTCTATGTGGGATGCGGCCTCAGCATGGCTTGATGAGCGGTGAGTAGATCCACGCCCAAGATCCGAACCCGTGAACCTCGGGCCACCAAAGCTGAGTGTGTGAACTTAACCACTATGCCACTGGGCTGGCCCCTAAATTATATTTTCTAATATTAAATCAGTCTTGCCTTACTGGAATAAATCCTACTTGATCTCTGTATATTACTGTTTTAGTACAGTACTGGATTCTATTTGCTAATATTTTATTTAGGATTCTTTGATCTATAATATTGGTAAGATGAGGCTACATTTTCTTTCCTTTTTGATGGTATCTTTGTCAGGTTTTAGAACTGGGGTTATTTTAGCCTCTCATAATATGCACACTTTTAAATAATTTCAAATTCCAGAGGTCTTTCTCACCATCACCTTTCCTTTTTAAATGAAAACTAAGCTTAATTACAGATCCCAACAGCACACACACAGTTCTTGCCAAGTAGACTTATAAAGCATGTAAAAGCAAGACATTAGGTAATCACACATATCTAATCAACTGAAATTCATCACATGCTGGACATCCAAGAAAGGCAGTGCCCTTAACTGATAACAGCGGTAAACAAAAAGAGAATGAGGAGTTACCAGACCCTATCATCTACTTTTTTAAGCCGACAGTAAGCTCTTTAACAAAACAATAATCAGGTCTGAGAATTCAAAGGAAAGCCAGCTGAGAATACAGGAAACGTGTTTCCGGCCAAACGCTAAACACTTGAGGATGGTCTGGGCCCCCTGATGCTAATACCAGTCACATCAGATTTCAGTGAGTCTTTGCCAAGAAGAATACTCCTTGGGATGAGATGTAAATGCCATCAACCACCTAAGCTGTGTCATACACTCTCCTCCTGGACGTTCTCAAGAAAGGAAAGTCTCTCAGTATGAAAGCATCTGGGATAGTAGTAAGTGAAATGCTACAGAAGGCAAGTAAGAACCGTGTATATGACCAATTTGGTTTTGGGGGACAGTGCAGAAGAAAAGAAGCCTGAACAAACCAGTGTCTCTGGATCTTCCAACCAAAGAGCATCTTGACTTACTGGGTTTTGTTAAACACTAGGAAATATTGCTCAAATATATATCCACATGTTTATATCAAGAAACAGTATTTTTTACTAATGTCAATATTATTACAGTTCTTATTGAAGAAATTATAAAATGAAGTCATAATCCAATTTAGATTATACAGTTTGAGGTGCTCTAATTCCTTTAATAATTTCTTACTGACTTCCTCTCTGAGCAGATAACATTTGTTTTCTAAGTTAATTTGATATCAAATATATTGTGATATTTTCTTAATCTCAAAGAAGCCAAAAAACTTTGGAGAAATATACTGTAGCCATATATTTTAGGGGGAAGTGGAGTGGATGAGGCTTCCTGAAATTACTTCTGAACTCCTCTTCAAAAGAGACCATCAACACTGTTGCTTAGGTGGGGAACAAACTGAAAAGATCCACAAAATGTTTTATGAATGTTTAATATACAGAGTTGCTCTGCTCTCATTTCTTACAGTAGTCCAGCGTCTTTGACGGTCATCCCGAGAGATTTCAAGAAACTCCCTGAGTAACAGCGCTCTAAGCGAGACTGCTGCTGCTCCTCTTTTAATAAGCCAAATGCTGCACAGCGCACCTGTGACACCAGAAGCCTGTCCTTACCCCAACAGAAAGTCACATTTTTACTAGGATAATTTGATTCTAGAGCACTGCTGTCCAATAGAACTTTCTGCAGTACCTGAAATGTTCTGCATCTGTGCTGTCCAATACGGTAACCACTAGCCATATGTGGTTATTAAACACTTAAAATATGGCTTGAGCAACTAAATTTATTTCATTAATTTAAATTTTACCAGTCACATGTGACTCATGGTTGCCTTATTGGACAGTGCAGTTTTGGACCAATAGAGTCTTCTGTAGGAAAAGATTATATGTGTATATATATTAATCGTTATGACAATACTCCCTAAAATAGCTGAAGAAGAGAAAAGAATTACTTTTAGTGAACATACAATTCAGGGTAAAAATTATGTTATTTTTATATAACTCTTCAGTGAAGAGTTACTTAATGATACAACACACACTAAGTCATTTTCCTTTTTTCTATCCTACTTTCTTTTTATGACTAAGAAGAACAATTAGTCATTTTAGTGGTTGGTCAAAGATAGGTCTTTTGCCTTGACTAAAGCAGTTAATACTCATCAAGGAAAAAATCTGTTCAAAATCTCCCAAAGTAAATGTGAATCTCAACAGTCTTGAAATTAAAAGCAGGGCCTCAGGCTTAACCAACAGTTGGATCATCAATAGATTTCTCAAACTATCAGTCATACAAAAGAATAAATAACACGAGAAAAAGTTTTGTTACAGACTCTTAATTTTAAAACTAGTATTAAAAAGAAGAGAAAAGGTGAGAAATATTTTATGCTTGATCTAATATCTTTGGCAGGCATTCTTACTAAATTTTTTTGGATAAGAAGAGACATTCAGGTTTGACTTTTAAGTTATAACACAAATTCATTAAAGCAATTAACATAGCACATATAGATGGAACTTATAAATCTATTCAGTATTTCAGGGGAAAAGGAGAATTCTAGAACATTAAAATATCTTTACCTCGTAATGAACAAACTGGTCCATTTTCTTGGTTCTTAGAGCGCTTATTTCTGAACTGACTTGGAATATCTAATGAAAGATCTTAAAAGGAAATAGGAAAACAGAGAGCTGTTAAAGGCATATAACCACAGTCAAAAAATAATTTCAAAAATTGATGTATTTTTAGAGATGTATCTTTTTACTGTCTTAATTTTCAAAGAAACATTAAAATTATTATTTTAATAGAATATCATATCTCCACATGCCAAATATATCTTACCTAGGAATGGATCAAACTTTCTAGATTCTGTCCCACATATGAGGCAGTTAACCTCATTTTGGAGAATGCCTCCAAATATAGCCGTGACAACCGTAGATGCTCCATTTCTAAAGAAAATCACCACAAAGGAAAATATCTCAGTGAAAAACTAAAATAAATGTATAAAAGCTCCTATAGGTGACTCCCTTTGGGGGAATATGTATATCATTTATATTTATTTAAATTATGAAAAACAAAAACTTCAAAGCTATATAGATGTATACTAACTAAAAGGTTTAAGCCACTGACTGGCCTCCCCCCAGCCCCTCTTCCAATCCCATTACTTTCTCCAAAAGTAACTCACACCGGACCTTTGCCATTACTAACAAACGGATCACGTCCATGCCTCCACTCAGGGCAAGAGGACCCCTTCCCCCACAAACACATTCCCTCAGAAAAGAGGGAACTGCCCTATATTGGAATCTTTGCAAGGCCTCATATTACAGGGAGTTTTCTCAATTACTTTTCTTTACTTTGAACAACAACCTCAATCGGAGATAGTTTTAGATTTTTCACATGGTCATCTGTCAGATTTGGGGAAAAAGAGGTAAAGAAATTGAACACATTTAGTAATTACTGGCAGAGGTATGACTTTACAATTGAAGTGCTGGATCTCAGTGTCAACAAGACCTTTAAAAAGCTCAGTTAAAACAATGCTGTAAATAATTTCCGTGTGGAGATCAAGAATACACCACTTTAAGAACAATAAAAACCGATTGTCCTAATGTTACTTGACCTGTCTGTGCTTCAGCTGCCTCAAACGCACAACAAGAATAACACAGCTGCCTCAGAGGCCTGGTGTGAAGAATATGCACAGTAGTTTTAGACAAGTACTTACTACAAAGAAAGCCCTTAAAGTGTTGTAAGGCTATTTCATTAGCATAATAATTAGGATCATACCTGCCTTTTGCTTTTATTTTTTTTTCCCCTAAGTATATATCCTGAACACGCACCTCACTCTTTGACAGCTGCATGGTGTGCCACATTGTGGACAGAAAGGACGCAAGAACAACCGAGAAAGTGCACCATTGAAAGCATGATTGGTAAGCGCTTATAAAGCACTTACTAGATGCCAGACTCCATTCTAAGTACTTTCCATTTATTAAATCAATTAATCCTCACAACAACTCTGTGAAGTAGATATGATTACGCCCATTTCACAGACCAGGAAGCTGAGGTCCAAAGGTTAAGTAACTTGGCCCAAGGTCACACAGCTGGTCTGGCCTGAGCAGCTGCTCGTAACACTATGCTCCTTCTCTTAATGTAACCAAAATAACATGAATGGATGTGGACGTCGTTTCAGTTGTTTGCTATCATTAATAGTACTACAGTAAACACTTTTGTGCACTTATGCAGTTACTTGAGCCAGTAAATTCTCTTTTTTGCTAACAGCAATTTGAGGTGGTTTCTGTCACCTGCAGTCAGTAACACTTCTAATATACTAGACCATACTTCCTGAGTTGCTCCAAATTAAACCTATAGCAATGATGAGACAGACAAAACCTACCTGAGCAATTCTATTATTTTAAAAGTTTGCTTCCTTTTCTAGGAAAGGCTTTCCTTCATTTGCTGGCAAAAGAAATATACTGCAGCTTTTTTTTTTTTTTTAAGTTGCTCATAAGATATACAGCTTTAATAAATTATAAAGGGAAGATACATTGGGAACTGTAGGACATAATGGCCATTTCAGGTTTTAGGTTTAATATCTGTGTCATAAACAAAGGATGTACCAAAAAAAATCTACTGAAAATAAAGGGACTGTGACTGATCTTTCCATACTGATGTTCACATACAAAGCTGCATTTAATTAAAATGGAAACTGCTTCATTAAAAAGCAGTCCATTTAAACTCAATGTAGCTCTTCCTTTATAATTTCTCCCTCTGAGAAAAGGATACTGATCAAATCTTAGCTATCTGATGTGCATGGCATTAAGTTTAGTATACAATGACTTAAAACAAGATTTGTAAATAATTTCAAAATCACTGTTCCATTTATTATAACTGCACACCAAGAGTGTTGAAATATTGGCTACTTGGATAGGCTCTTATGCTGCTAGGGTCCTTTATATTGGCACTAATGATTTTCTATGTACTAAAAAGAACACATCTGCCATCTACTACTATCCCCAACCCCACCTTCAGTAGGGTTGGATGTGTTTGTACAAGTAAACACAAATATTGCATAGGAGACCTTTTTTGTAGTTTTAGCAAATATGATCCTTAGATCCTGAAATGCCTCCTCCAATGAATTTAAAGAAATATAAGGAAAACTGAATTTTGAATATTTGATAATAAATTTTTTCTTTTCTGTTCCTAACTCACTAATGGAACTTACAATTACTATTCTTTAAAATATCATGAAAGGATTTGGACTAATACTAAAAACTCATTAGTCACTAAAAGAACATCCTATGACTCTTACACAATGTGACTCCATGAGGGTGCTCTGGGCATCAAATAAAATAATAAAGACATATATCCTCTCACTTCACACAGACTACGCTTGATAGAGCCCAGTTCAATATCCTTTTTGTAGGAATATGCCATCATAAAATACGAAACAGACTTTTTCATTTACTACTATTTTTAATTTGGTGCTGGCAGCAAGAACAATTCTAACAGGCTCAGGTCCTTCTCTTTCTGTATGAGATGCTAATTGGAATCATAGCTACTAGGACCTGGAGGGCCAAACATTTTGACAAGTATGGCAATTCATACTTGTCGGCCAGATTAGCTTTGAGGCTGCTCTGTCATTAAAAAGACCTTATCTTACACTAAATCAGATTTATGGACTGCCAGGCAATACTACAGTGACCGCTATATATTACTTATCCTTTTCTTTCTCTGGGGAGTTTGTCTTATAAATCCCTTTCCTGCATAGGTCAATACAAAACTTTTCAAAAAATTTAAACAAAAACAGACTATAATTAACCAAAACCAGGCTTAAATAACAGTAAATCATCCCTGCCTCAAGCAAAATAAACATTCTAATCTCAATGTATATTTTGGGGTATTAGTATCTGGTAATGCAATCCAAAAGGTTTGTTGTATTCATACTGAGAGGCAAGAAAAAATTCTGAGGACTTACAAATGCCTCAATTTCATTAAAGAACAGAAATACTTTAGGAAAATTCAAGTCCAAAATGAGGCTTTAGGAAAATTCACATTCAAAATATTTTAAGCTTTTGTTTTTAGTGAACAAATAATTATTTGAGTATATGAAAATTAAGCCTCCCATCCATTATTCAATACATTTGGAGGAAAATTTTTCAGTGCTAAATTGTACAAATATTTTCTACTTTTTTCCAAGTTTTACAATAATCTATACCAAAAACAATCAGAACTACACCAAGATACACATACAAGATGCCTCTGGTCTGGAAGCAGGAGGCATGTGCTAGTCCACTTGGTCACGAAGTTCAAGTGCACGAAAGTTTCGGCAAAGGTCCAGGAAAACTCTCCACCTTCCACTATAAATCTAATAAACAATAACACCAACAGAAATATCTGAAGTCCTCTTAAAAAACAAAAGGAAACTAAATCTTACATGCAACATTTGTTACTTGCAGACAGAGTAGAATTCTCCTGCAGAACTGCTGAGCGGGAAACACCATTGAAACCGCCCTGGAGTTCCAAGTGCAGGTGGTCCAAAAGGTAGCGCATGAATTCATGGGCGTCCTGCTGCTGATAACCCCTTGAAGCAAACAGAAACAGTCTGTCACTGGGGAGGCTCCGCCCACCTAGCCAAACTCGCAGGAGGGCAAAGCCCTGCGCTCAGAGCCCAGCGAGGCTCCCTCACCCTCTATCCCCACTCGCTCCATGTTTTACACATAAAATTTCTCTTCAAGGAAAAATTCTACTACTTAAAAACAAGTTTGAAAACACAGAATGTTAGAGCTAATTGGACGTGTAGTGATCTCAACTGACCTCACTTTAGAGATGAGGAAAATTGAGGGTCAAAAAAAACGGAGCGGGGTGGAGGGGTGACTAGCCTAAAGTCCTACAAGAGAGTAACAGAGATGGCACTAAACTCCATGTCTCCCAGATGGACTCTGAATAACCCCACTATCCCACATGGCCTCTCTAGATGCTCAAATGCTAAAATTTCACATCTTACTCTCACCAGAAAACAAAGTATAAACCACCACTATAAGAAATAAGGAATGTAAAACTAATTCTTTAGATTGAAAGATACTAATTTTTAAACATTGGCTGAAAGGAAAAAAAACTTTAAAGCGTTAAAGATGTCTAACAGACTGTACTTGCACCCTAATCTCTGATTCCAAAGACATTTTTTAAATAAATACTTTAAAAGATGCATTGATTTATATACAATATGCTCCAGCCTAAAACTTGAATATATACAGCAATGTATTCTTAGGTTACTTCTTATGTTATATTCAGACAGGAAATTATATGGAATTCTTATACTAATACACATCAATGACAAGTGAACAGTGATGAAGGCTGATAGAAAATGAAGCTGGCACAGTTGGAAGGTCATAGAGGTTTACGTAGATAAAATAAATCAAGTAATGATACATACTTTCATAAAACTATGGATAGAGAAGACTTCTGCCTACGTTTTGTGAGCATGGAAGGTTCTCTTTAGCCTTTAAATTCTAAGTTTTTCTGGCCTAGTATTGAGTCAAAACTTCCACCACTCATCCAGGCAATAGTTCCATAAACAAAATTTCTTTCAACCAGAGTTTCCCTCAATATATATTGCCCCCTTTTTCTGAAATTTCTCCTGGAAATCATAAATTATGAAAACCATCTGCCTAATCAATGGAACTTAAATCAGAAGTCACTTTAGCATTTCACTGTAACTTTTTCTAAACTATTGAACAACTAAATAATATATGTTCAAGTATTTCTTCTAAGACATGAATAATAATGTTAAAAATTCACAGTCAAAAGTATTCAGAGTTGGTAGCTTCTTTATATATCTAAAGAGGTGCTTTAAACTTTTTCAACACAATATCCATTTTTTTTCATGACTCAAGGTAAGATTAGTATTTTAGGTCATATCTGAGATTCTATCACATATAAAAAAGTTTTATTTTCTCACCAAAATAATCTAATATCTAATCATCATTTTTCTAAAATGGATCATGAAAACTAGCACCTTGTAGTTATGTCGATTTGCATTTTCATCAAACACATATCCATCCCTTTTTAATGTACATTAATTCAACGTACATCCCTGCCTGATGTACATTAATGAATGTTTCCAACCACATCATGATTCTCTTTTCTTATATCAAAATACATTATTTTCTGTTTCCTTTACCATTAGAAACTCATTTTTTTGACCTACATGAGATCATGGAACACTTAGCTGTTTTATAAAGGTAAGTTATGGGTTTCTGTTTCAATTTGTGATCTTTACCAGAAAACAGTCTGTGCTGCTTCTAAGACTAGGAAATTTTTCTGATTCTGACTAAAGAGACATTTATAGTTGCATCTTTAAACATTTAAATAAAAACTTCCATTGACTTATCTGAAAATCTTAAATAAATATTGTTTAGTATGTTAAATTCAACAAATTCGTTATCTTTTCAATTATTTTCCAATTATACAACCTGGCCTTCAGGGTTTCGTCTGTGGTCAACTGAGGTTTCTCTTGTTTGGTCATCATGGTAAAGGAAACACTCCTCACATTTGGGTGCAGTGGTTATGTTTTGTGTACAAATTATTTCAGGGATGTCACTCAAACAGGTGTTTGTGAATTAGTGACAAAATGGATTTATGAAGAACCAACTAGCCTCTCTGTGACAGGCCAGAATTAAGAGAGAAAAGAAGACAGGGAAATAACAGCGGCTCCAGTTTTAACACTGTTCCTTATCTTTACTTGTTTGTGACCTTAGCCAAAGACGACCTCCTTCTCCTTAATGTTTACAGAAAATCTATGTCACAGAGATGCTAGGAGAAATAATCATTGGAGAGCATACTGCAAATATAAAAAGCCTAAAAGATCACGAAGCATCCCTTCTGAATGAGGGGCCTGAGAAAGAGAGACACTGCTGAGGCACGATGTATAGGAATGGGCAACTGTATCTTCACAACAATTTTTGGCACAATGAGGCAAACCATATTTACCCAAATAAAACAAGAGACATTCCGATAAAGAATAATCAAAGAAAATGTTACTCTGTACCTGGCTTGAGTGTGAAAAGCACACATTCCAAATAATGAAACAGTCATCACAGAAAACAGGCACACACGAGTACTTGTGTGATGCCCCAACATGCGTAACTGTGACATACACGTGTGTATTATGGACTATTCTCTGCACTTTGGTGGTACCAGTACATAATGTGTAGAATGGCAAAGACCAGTAAGGAACAGGAGACGCTTCTACAGAATCAAATTTTATCCTTCTAGAACAAACTTCTAAAATACCTAGGACACACTAGAATTTTGTATCTGTTGTGTTCATATTAAAATATCTTTAACATTCATAAAAGAATTCTAAGTTATTGTTTTACCCTAATTATCTACAAAACCAAAATCAGTTAAGTTTAGCTATTCCTATCCAGTATGTGGCACCAGTCTTGGCTGAGTTGCTTCAAGACAAAAATGCCAGAAAATTAAAATGACAATGATGAGTCTTTTTGTTGACAAATACAGAAAAAACATAAAATAGCAAAATTCCTAGTCAGAAGAACTAATACTGTTTAAATAGAAAATATCATAGCAGGGCCGGCCCCGTGGCTTAGCAGTTAAGTGTGCGCACTCCGCTGCTGGCAGCCTGGGTTCGGATCCCGGGTGCGCACCAGCGCACCACTTCTCCGGCCATGCTGAGGCCGCGTCCCACATACAGCAACTAGAAGGATGTACAGCTATGACATACAACTATCTACTGGGGTTTTGGGGGGAAAAATAAATAAATAAATAAATAAATAAATAAATAAATAAATAAATAAATAAAATAAAATATTAAAGTATTTTTTAAAGTTCTCTATTTACAAGTATCCAAAAAGATTATTGTTAAAATATCACATGCAAAGACCTATTTATTGTCTACAAAGATCTTTTATATTTTCTACAAAGCCAAGAATAGCTAGCAAATATAAGAGTAATGTTTTAGTAATTTATTCACTCATCATTTTTAAACATTCATTACAAGAAGAACTGATTTAAAAAACTAAAGAAACTCTGTCTTGGGAAGTCAAAGCAAATATATTAGATCAAGTCATACATGAAAGTATAAATTGCATATAAGATGAAAATATGAGAAGTAAAGGAATAGATACTGTGACCTGATTTGAATTATCAAGAGACTTTCCTGGAGAGTGTTAGCATTAAGCTGGATCCTAAAGAAAGAGATGGGGACCACAGGCAAATACGGAGGCAGGAATCACATGACAGTAAAGACACAGAGGCAACAAGACATGTTAAGGAAAGCAAAGAGTAAGAAACACTAGCAGAAAAGACTACCAAAATTACAAAAGCAAATATCTCTTGACCCAGCAATTCCTCTCGTAGATACCTGCATATGTATGTGTGAGACTATTGACTGCAGCTCTGTTTGAAGATCAAAAGAGAAGAAACCATTGGCAGGGGACTATTACGTAAATTATGACACAACCATAAAGTGTAATATTACACAGCCAGAAAATGGACTAAGAAAGCTATTTATATACTGATATGAATCATTTCAAAGCAGGAAAAAAAGATATGTTACCATTTATGTTAAAACTTACACATATGCTTATATATATACAAACACAATATCACCGAAAGGATACACAAAAATCTAGTATCTATGGTTGCTTCCAAAAAGCAAAATGAATGGCTGGGCAATAGAGTAAAAGAAACAACTTTCATCACATATCCTTTTTTTACCTTTTGATATTTTGAACCATTTGTATTTTGCTTATTTAAAAAAAAAAAAACTTTAAGGTATTTTTATAAAAGAATAAAGGACAAGAAAAGCTGGGCATACTAGGAAGCCATAAGAAGTGTGGCAAGTAGATATGTACGTTGGGAAGGTCAAATTTAGACTGCAGGAACAGTTTCCCTGCTGGGTAACTGGCTTTTGGTCTGAGTGGGAAAAGAAAGAATAGCTTTGATGATTTCTATATCCAAAGCTGTTAACTACATTTAGAGTACATTTTTTTCTGCATTTAATAAATGAAAGTTGTTCCTACTTCTACATGCATGTTTGTATTTCAAGGTCCTCATATTTCATTCCAAAGGATCAAATTCCCTAGACACTGTCATATGTTAATCAAGGAAAATGGGCTTTCTAAACTTTAAAAAAAATTTGCTTTGGGATTATAAATGTAATAGAAACATAATTCAAGACTCACTGCGCTTCCACATAGGCGTTATAGGAACTCCACCCTGCATAAGTAATAGGAAGAACAGCTACAAGAAGAAAGCCCCAGCTCCCTGCCTCACACCTGGGCGTTGTGCAGTGACACTGCACTAAGCTTTATCCATGATATAATCTCAAGATCTAGATCTGACCAAGAGAAAATTATTCTATGATTACATGAAAATGGGGAACAATCTCAATTATTACAGAACTAAGAGAAGCCCTGCTAAGAATACACAGGCATCCTATTCTCATCAGTCATTAAGAAAATCTAAGAGTTCATGTGTATTAGGAATCACTCTGGAAACTCCATGCCAAATTCCTCAACCTGGTTACCTTTTCCAAAAGTTCTTTGCCTTCATCGGTAGGAATATTAAAATGTGTAAAATTAAGCAGCTAAAAACTAAATCATGCTTACAGTTGGGCTATAGAAACTAGAAAGGGCAGAGATGTGGGCAAATTTAGAGGAAAAGCAGAATTCTATTGAATAAAAGTTCCATAATGTTTCTAAACTCCCAATGAAGAATGAAGGACCTGAGTCACCACGGGGACCAAGCAGAACAGTATAAAGGTAGTTGGCAGGCCTCACGCAGTCGTATGCACAAATTACCATTAACCGTTAACATATCTATCATCAACCAACTCCCCAAAGACCTGGGTTCTAATTCTGGTCCTAACACCTACTAGAAGTATAAGTTTGAAGAAGTTGCTCCCCCTCTGTCTCAGTTGTTTCTTCTTTAAAATGAGGCTAATACTTCCTACCTTGACAGGAATTTTGTTGTTGTGTTTTTTTAATGAAGATTGGATATAAAATACCTAAAGTGCTAGGCACATAGTAGGCATTCAATAAATGGAAACTATTTTTATATAATAATAAAACACAAAGATTAAATCCCTATCAAAAGTTGAACTAGGTGATAATGTTACAAATTTTATATTAAGTCCAAACCCGATTAGTGGTAACTTAACAGTCATTTCTACCTTTCCTACTTAGAGTGAAAAAATTCTGAAACCCTATGAGGAGATTTAAATGGCATGATATATAAAAGAAGTTTCCTTCAAAACGAGACCAGGGGTAACATTTCAGTAAGGCAACAAATTACAGTTCTTTGAAGTTGTTACCTTTTACACATTTCCCTATACTACCAATATATCTAAACTACTATTGGGCAATAGAGCAAGATACATTGCTAAGTTTTACTACAGCATGCTGATTTTTTTTAAAAAGAGAGGGATGTATATTAGGTGCCAAAATCATGACTAGTGAGAACCGTGACTTGCTTCAGCAGGATAAAATCAGCAGAAGGCGGCAAAGGCTGCCGTCAAACACCAGCAGGGCCCCAAACCTGCGATTACCTGACTCCCTAGAGGGAAGACTGACGGAGGAGAGGGCGTCGACTCCTCTGACAGCTGGGCTGTGTCCCTACTCAAGCGTGGCTCGAGACAGCACAGAAAACACAGTCGCTCTACAGCCACATTAGGATGTGGCCCAGCTACCTTCTGGAAAGTGAATCCCAATGGACTTGACTACAATCTTCTAAGACTTTCAGCACCCAGACCAGAAAAGTGACTATAACACCATGTGTTTCTACTGATTACATTGGATTTTTTTTAGTTGAAATAACAAGACAGTGTATGATGGTAATTATTCTTTATAAGATTTTGAAAGAATCAAGGAAATTCTTCCTAGAGCACATAAGTTATTCATAAGGGCTTTGTTTTTATAACAACAAAATATCCCACCCTTCGTTAAAGACATTTCTAATACATATCTATTACGTAAAGAAACACATTTTAGTCAGATATATCCAACTTCTGTTCTTCTCCTTAAAAAAACTAGAACAAAACCAGTCTTTATTATTTAGAATACCACCACTTCATTGGAAATTGTTTCAGAAAACGTGTAAAGACTAATAATGTTTCAAATATCCTTCATTAAATAATACTTACCTAAAATTTGGCATAATCTTCCAAACAACATAAAATAAGGACTCTGGGCTAAATGCAGTCTGGCTACCTTGCCATAAAGCACAGAGTGTCTTTCTAAACTCTTCCACCAAAGACCTGGAAAACAGGAAGGGACGATACTCTTAGCATTAGTGAGAGGAAAACAGGAAGGGACGATACTCTTAGCATTAGTGAGAGGCTACTATTTCAGTGTATAATGTCCGATTGTCTAAAATTCATAATAAATAAAAAAATGAAAGTATAAAAAGGTTCTGGCCTCCTGAATTAAGTCTGACGGTTAAGGAAGAGCCTCTCAAAAACCCATAAAAATAGCAGTAACTACTGACAAAACTAGTTTTTTAACCATATGGTATACTTTGAGTGTGCCAAAGTACTGCTATACTTGTACATAAAGCAATGAATAAGTTACAAACCAAATTACCTAAGAAGGTACGTTTAAAAAAAACTTAACTCCTGCATTTTTCCTTCTTGCCCCTCACTAGGAGCACTTCCCAGACGTCAGTGTGTGACCATCTGCTCTTCTCTGCCTCAGAGGGTTCATATGGCCACAGAGCTTCGACACGCAACTCGATACCAACGACTCTCAAGCTAAAAGCCAGATTAGCTTGGTCATTTCATGACCACTTTTATTCAGGTTTCTCCAGTTTCCAACAGGAATTTTCTACTGGATGTCCTCTTGTCACTTCAAACTCAATGTATACTAAAGCTGCTCTCTGTACTCTCCTACTGTCCCCCAATATCCATTCACCTCTTCTCTCACACAAATAGATCTTCTATTTTTCGCTTGGCATATGAAATCTTGGAATAAAAATTTAGAGTGTGTCCAACTTCTGAGAAATTTCCTTAAAGAGCAGTCCTTCGTATTAATCTCTTTCTTCTTCCTTCTAGCTGGAATGAGGACAAAATGGTGGCACTCTAGTACCATCTTGGACTACGTGGATGAGAGCCCCACCGTAGGGCTGGTGGAATAGAAAGCTAGAAGGAGCCTGATGATTGTGTGAAACATCCCTAGATATAGAATACCTCCAACTTTTACATGAGAAAATAAACCATGGATGTTTAAGTCGCTGTTAATTTTGGTTTTCTATGCATGTAGGTAAATTGATACATGTCCTCAACTTCAATGACTCTGTCAATACAACTACCATACTCATGGATACCTGACTGCTATCTCAGAGAATCTCAATATCTTCTTTCTCAACTCCCATTATCCAGTAGGTTCCTGGGATACAAATCATATTTTTTACTTCTGGTACCTGAACCCTCTTGCTATGTTTGAGGAACTCCCCACCTTAAGAGTCTGGGTGAGAGTCAGAGCCTGCCTCCCACTATGGAAGCTGAAAAGGCCAGATACTTGCTTTCTCAGCTTCCCTTGCAGCCCGGACTCAGGTACCTGGCCTGGGTTCTGCCTATTTGAAGCAGGAGTTAGTGATGCAAATGAGCTGGGACAGTGCCAAATCCTTTCTGGTGGCAAAGAGTATCATCTGGAGTGCAGAGGCAGCAGTAACAGTAGCATTCACTCAGCACCCAACTCCAGCAGTGCTGGCAACGGGAACTCTGGTGTCACACTGGGTAGTGGAAGCAGTGATGTCTTATGGGACAGTTCTGGGGATGACCGCACCTGTGGTCCTGGATGCCTAGACTCCAGACCTGATTTTCCACCCATCCAGTAATAGTTAGCTCACCAACAGACCTTCAGTAAATTTATTTTCTGCCTAACATGGCCAGAGGCAATTGCTGCAGTTTGTAACTAAATCCTCAGTGACACTAATGCATTAGGTACTACTAATTCTTCCCTTAACTTTTGTGAATACGTGTTTTTTCCTCTTCATTTCAGTGCTATGCCCTCCAACCCAATTACTATCAAGTGTGAAGCCTCCTTGAATGCAGGCATTTTCCAGCTCATCCTATATGCTGCTACCAAAGTAAACTCTTAAAACACCACTTCTAACGATGTCATTCCATCCCTGCTGCAATGCCTGGCTTTCAAGTTCCCCCATATTTTGGCTCTATCCAGACTGTACACTATTCTCAACTTTTATCCTACTCTCCTTCAGCCACCTAGGTAGAACACTGTCAAATTATATGATGGCTTTTCAAAATGTGTGGGGATGGAGTGTGTGGGAGCAGGGATAGACAGGCAGGGAAAATATTACATTAAAATATATATAGATTATAAATCATAGCCCTATGTCAGTAATGTTAAGATACGAAAAAATGTGCCCCTTACAATCATGATAATGTGACAGATCTTCTGAACCCCAAAGAGAATGTGGCTACACTGAATTTGAATACATATTGGTTCTCAATAATCATCTGTCAAGTTTTTCCCTTTCCATATCAATTAAGATTTGACTGTATTGCCCCATAATTAACTTGATGACTACAATTTTATTATCCAAGACAGATTCACCTAACACTATCAGACAAATCAATTCACAAAGACTAATGATATTCATGCTGGTCTACACCTACAACTGTATTTCATATATAGATGTCAATTTTAGAATGTTCAAATCCACAAAGACTCAGTAAGTAGAGCGCTAAATCTATCCTACCTATCAGGTAAATAGAAATAAAATGATTCCAACAATTATTAAGATTACCAGCTAGATACTTAAACACAATTTTTAGCAGAAGAGTTTTTTTAAATGTACGTGCCTATTAACTCACATATTACAATGGAAATCACCAGTAAGAGTCATTGGTTTTGTAGCTCAAAGCCAGAAAGGACACATTCTTAGAACTCACACATTGTTATCCCCTTGGCTCCTGGTGTGGTATGTTCGCCTTCCTGCTGTTTTCCCATTCCTTAACTCCACAGCGGGCAGTTCTTTGAAATAACAGCAAAACTGCTCAATGTTACTATTTTAAAAGGAAGGGAAGAAAATTATTAAAAAAAAAAAAAAAATTTACTAGGACTGTAAAGAAAGTTCTATGTAACATACATATGAATTTTGAAAATGTGATCTTTCAATTTCTCATTTAAATTGTTCTCAATGCAATTTCTTGCATTGAGTTTCTTCATTAAGTTTCCTCATTTACTCTAAGAAAACAGTAATACACAGATGACTTTGTAGAAATGAACAAAGAGCTTAAAGCAAAATCTCTGCTCAAAAAATCCTCAATTCCCCCCTCCCCATAAGTTACTACCATTTCTTTTCAGGGTACTTGTTTCCAGGTATTCAACACTTTCCTCAAATAAAAACAAACTGAAACCAGCCATATTGTTTAGACACACTATACAGAGTAACAAGGAGACTTCAGCAGTGACTACAATTTCTTATCTGAACAAGACTAGATAAGCTGAGAGACAGTACCTCTAAGGGGAAATCAAATGCGGCTTCTGCTCCTTATTAGCAAGGTGGCCTTGGGAAGATAATTTATTCTGGCCTACAGTATACAACTTTCAAAATAATTTCTTCTACATAACTTAGGTCAGCCTTGTTGGCTATCTTATTTTTAATACTTATTTTACATTTTGAAGATCTAAACATTCGATCTTATGACTATACTTAAGACTCAACTAATGAATGAATTAAGTTCTCTGAACTAGGTTCCCTGTAGCCCAGGGGTCTGAAAACTATGGCCTACTGACCAAATCTGGCCCTGGCCAGTGAGCTTTTACATTTTTAAAGTGAGTTTTACACTTGTAAAGAGATGTTTTAAAAAGCAGGGCAGAGGGGAGGGGGAAGAGAAAAATACGTGAGAGAGACTATATATGGCACGCAAAGAATAAAATATTTACTATCAGGCCTTTTACCGAAAAAGTTTGCTGACCTCTACCCCATTCAAGAAGCAACAGGAAATAAAAAATAACAGCTAATAGTTATTTACTGCTTGGCACTCTTCTAAGCACTTCATATAAATCATACTATTTAATCTTCCCAACTAGTCTATGAGGTAGAACTATTATCCCCAATTTTACTGATGAAGAAACTAAGGCACAGGGAATTGAGGTCACTTGCCCCAAGCCATATGACTAGAGAGTTAGAGGCAGAGAAGGATCTGAACCCAGGGCCTTCGCTCTTAACCATTCCACTAGAAATTAACGTCAGATACTTAAGCTCTGACTGTAACATTACCTGAGTGACTGAAGGATGGCATTCATGAAACACGTGTTCCCCAAATTCCGAAGGCCTGTGGCACAAATGGCAGTGGTGCTTCCCTGTAAAATGGGACAAGAAGAGGCTATCAGTAGTGCCAAGAGTAAGGCCAACTGTTTCAAACATCAAAGCAAAGCAAAGGCCTATATTTGAAACTCTAGCATCAAGCCAACCTGGAATTAGTCCTTTTCTGCCCAATGAATATTTAAAACTCTCTTTCTAATCTCTGTATAGGTATCTGGATATTTTTAGAAGGCTGTTTCTGATCCTGGAATTGTTCTAAATGGGAGTACCTCATGGAAGCTTATGAGGAAATCAGCATTAATAAATACCTTGGAGTACACAATGGAAAAACCAGGAAGAGCCTTAAAAGAAATAAAGTTTAAACCAGGAAGAGCCTTAAAAGAAATAAAGTTTAAGACTTAATGCCTTTTTAGGGCCGGCGCCGTGGATTAGCGGTTAAGTGCGCACGCTCCACTGCTGGCGGCCCGGGTTCAGATCCCGGGTGCGCACCGACGCACCGCTTCTCCGGCCATGCTGAGGCCACGTCCCACATGCAGCAGCTAGAAGGATGTGCAACTATGACATACAACTATCTACTGGGGCTTTGGGGGAAAAATAAATAAATAAAATAAAAAAAAAAAAGACAATGCCTTTTTAAAATTCTATTAAAACTACTACAAATTGAAAAATATAAATATATACACCCCAAGTATTTGTGACTCCAAACTTTTAACTCTAAGCCATGCATAAACGAACAATATGTTTTCCTACCAATGGAGTGTCAATCTTAAAAAAACGACTTGAACTTCCCTTAAAGACTAAGGCTTGGTTTTCTGATTAGCTCTACAAACGCAACATGACATCTGGATACTACACCTAGGCCGTGACTCTATGAATCCAACCCAAAGCATCTCTGCCCATAATTCAGATGGGCAGAGAGCACTTTAGCTCTTTCTTCCACAAAATCATAAGACTTTAATTAAGTGTGTGTCTAAACATAGGTAGCAAGACAGCAGAGAGGTAGATGCAGGGAAAATTACTGGTGTATTTAAAAATATTTAGCCATCTTTACATTTTGTTAATCCATTAATAGCTCATACATCTGGTAACAGATGGTTACCAGAATGAGAAAGAACATTCTTCCATGGTGAAACTGTATTAACGAAGTCCTAAGGAAATTTACCAAAATTCCAGACCCACAGAATTTGCACTAGGGACCTTTAACAGAAGGAAGCAAGGATCTTTGGGATCTATAGAAACGGAGCAATAAGGTACATGAGTAGGTGCTAAGAACAAACATTTGCTAAGGCAGAGGAGCACAGTAGTAATCCTGACGGGATTACAGGAAGGAAGGCACCGACAGATGGACTCACTGGGGTATTTAGTCACATCAAGAATCATTAGTACAAGTGGCCAACATTTTGTAAAATATTTCAAATCCAACACATACATTTATAAAAGCTTATAAGGGGCAACATTAATGTCAGAGTTGTAATAAAACAGTGACTAGATCTTAACCAATTCTTATATTTGAATAAATTTTAATTACTTACATTTACTTTTAATAACTTGCTGTTTAGTGATGAGTTTTCCAAAAGTTTTCTTTTTCTATGTCTGTCAGCTGTGAAAGCTGAACTATTAAAATATAAACAGAGTCAAAAAGACATTAATACATACATACTACACAGCAGGTTAAAGAATAAACTTGGCTCTTCTAAGCATGTAGGGAGGGTGTGGAGCCCTGCCTGGCTGTGTAGTAAGGCCAGGAAATGACCCATTAGGCCACTGTGGCCCACAAGCATCTGCAGTAACTGAGGAGGTCCACTTCCCTTGGAAATCCCCACTGCTCCTCCAGCAGGGTGGGGGACTGGAAGCAGCCACCACCAGGCACTTCCCAGAAGAGCTGGCCAGGTAGATGCAGTGTATGAGACCTTCCCTGTCCACTCCCACTCTATCTGCCTAGTCAGTTATGAAGCTTCAAAAATGAGAAGACCCATTCCTCACAACAAAAGGAAAACCCTGATCTGACATGATGGTTCTGAGATTTAACATTAAGTCTCAAATACTATGCTTTCTTCATTACTGTACTTCTTTCTCTACTTAAATACTACACTTCTTTCTTAATTTTGATAAAGATATCATGTTTTACTCATTTGTCGTAATAGATTATGATATGATCTGAGTTTGCAGAATGATAAATTATAGGCATATATAAATTGATTTGATTCAGCTATGCTGCAAAGGATATTCTAAAACAAATCTTAATTAGCACAGAAATTCTGAATTAAAATTATTCAAAAGTTTTCCTAATGAAAGAGATAATTTGCTTAAATTTTATCAGAAAGCAATTCCAACCTTCAAAAGGTCACTTTAAAATTATCATGTATTAGGAGAACTAATCTAAAAGAAGTAAAAATTATCATTAAACAACACAGACTTTTAAGTCTGCCAATTCTTTCCCATCTTCTAAAAGTACCAGACTAATCCAAAGTAAATACACAATTATTTAATTTCCACATGAAATATAATATCTTTGGAACATCAGATCTAGTGACAGTCAATTGCTTCAAATCTAAAAATATTCTTAGGAAACACGTCTTCAGAACTATGTGCATGTCCCTTCTCAGAGTATCGGTGACTACAAGGTAAGAAGAGACCAATTCTATACATTAAGTTGTTAAGTTATTCCTTCAGATTCTGTGAGTAAAGAAGCTGAATCCCAAGCACAGTATATATACTACTTAGTAACAATGCCTAATAGTTAATTTTCAGTTTTAACCCATATAAATAAAGCATTTAGCTTTTTTAAACAAGTTATTAAATTTTACCCTCAGTGATTCTCAAAATGCAGAATCCTCTAGATCCACACTGTCTAATATGGTAGCCACTTACTACACATGGCTATATAAATTTAAATTAATTAAACGTAAATGAAATTTAAAATTCGGTTCCTCAGTCATACTAGCCACTTTTCAAGTGCTCAATAGCCACATGTGACTAGTGGCTATCATATTGAACAGTGCAGATAAGAGAAAATATCCCTCACTTCAGAAAGTTCTATTGCACAGTGCTGCTCAGAGGCACTGTGTTTTACTTAACCTCTAGTCCAAGGTTAAGTAAAATACAAATATAATCATAGTTTTTAAATTGCAGCTTCCACTACAGACTAAAGCCTACATTTGAAAAACATAAAAATGAACTTACGTAATGTTTTTCAAAATAAGGAAAGGAATGCAAGGTAGATTTTTCAGTGGAGCCAAGTAGAAGCATAGACAAGGCAGTCTGTGACATCTTTTACCTGATGAAGTGCTCAATGGAAATGAAAGATTTGATAACTGCATAAATGCGTGCAGGTTCTTGACTGTCCTCTTTTCCCTTTGACTTAGTTCTGATGAATTTATTTGGGATTGAGATGGTAGTCTTTTTCTGACAGAAAACTATATCAATGGCAGAAAAATATTCTGCTAGCTACCCACTTCTATAACAAAGAAGTTAGTAAGATCTTTACAATGACATTACCACACTAAAGAGTGATATTACATAAATTACTGCAAGAATCTCCTACTTCACAGTTAATTGTGACAATTTCAGGCAAAATTAAATATTTTGGGTCTAAAATGTATCTGTACCTGTGTCTCTAATCGGCTCTTGCTGCTCTGTCAAAATTAAAAGACAAGAAGCACTTTGAAAAAGAGAGGAGCCAAAAGATGACAAGCCAAAAAGTACTTAAACCCAAAGTGTTTTAATTAGTTGAGATTTTAAAGAAATCAATTCTTCCCTTATCAGCTTTATAATCTATTTAGTCAACAAGATACACATAAAGGCTTTGGTTAACCAAAACTATACAGTTTCACTCAAAGAACTTAGGTTATTTCCTTTGGCTTTACATTTAAGTTTGCTAAGGGACTCTTACTTTGGCCATGTTCTCACAACAGCTTTTCTACATCAACTGTCAAAATAAATTAGATGGCACCTGATGATTAGGAGTGATTTACACCAATTTCACTGGAGTCAGCAGTCATTCCAGGGCCATGCTTCTATCCACTGCAACTTGAAAGGCATCGCTATTTGGATTTGTTTATTGCTTGAATTTGGGGTACAGTGAGTTTTATCTGAATAATCTATTTGGCTATAGCAAGAAAATTCTATTCACATAAGTAATTTCTTTATGATGACAAAGCATTTCACAGCTTCTTGTAATTTCAAGTGATATGTACTGCCTCTAACAAAAAGGGAAAAGAAGAAACTAGGATCTTGTGCTATCGTATAGATGCAGAGTGGACAATAATATAATTAAACCTAATTTCCCTTAAAAATAATGCATAAATTTTAGTGCTTCTAAGAAGACCTCATAATACATTTGACAAAGATTTTCTAATATCAAAGGTAACGCCATAATAATTTTATATTGTTTTCTGCCCTTTCCTTGCTCCCCTCAAATTCCCCTTGCACATAAATTGAGTAGCTTATAAGTTGGTGGATAATAACTAAAAAACAGGCTCTTGGGCCCTTGGCTGTGGTTTATAATAAATATTAAGTGAAACAAATGCTGAGCAATGACAATTAACTATGGGCGCAGTTTGAGATATCCAAACCCAAAGTTTATTTTATTAACATTTCAATCACACTAAAAACATGATAAAATTACGGAACATATAAACAAAAATACTACTCAAAAATTCTAAAAGACCCCTCAATCCCATTCCATCCCCTTTCTTTCCAAAGGCCTATTACTTACTTTTCCAAGTTCTGTAAGTGTTCTCTGACTTTCTGTACCAATCCCAGCTTGGTGTCATTAACCACAAAATCATCACAGCGATAACTGCAAGGAAAATATTAATCAATGTGTGTAAAGAGCTTGAGGAAACCACAGTAATGAAATCACTAAAAGTCCTGGCTGCTGCCAAGATGATCACATGGCTCTGCAGGCAGCTACTGTCGGTGGTAGGTTTAAAGAGGACTTGGAATCCACAATGGAATGTTTTTTAAGAGCCTTTATTTTAAAAAGCCACGTAGGCAATGAACACTAGCCTCTTTTCACATTTCATTCAAAAGCTCTTCAATTCCCCCTTGGAAAACGAAACAAGCTGCTAGGTGGGTGACATTCTTTTTAGTGTATTCTATTCATGTAGCATTAAGCCTAAAGCTTTAAGGTGATACTCCCCAACTCAAATTAATGGGGAGTTTGGGAGGAAGCGAGATTTAACGGAAGGGCAGGGAAAAGGTAATTAACCTGTAGGGATATTTGAATTAAAAAACTAAAATAAAACTATACATTTTAAACATAATTTAATTAAAATAAATTGAATTCAGACAGTTGAGAAGAATGAATCTTTTCATTCTGAGGTACTATAAAAAGTATAAAACAGTGGCTACATCTTTTAGGAAACTGGTAACTGCTTTGAAGAAAGACGTTTAAGGGGTTCTTTAAAACTGATCGTGTGTGTGTGTGTGTGTGTGTGTGTGTTTTAGCAAGTCAATAAGCAAAAAATATAAGGAATCACATGTAATAAACTTTAACTTGTACATTAACATTTAATTTTTTTTCCTGAGATAACGCCAATTTTAACAAAAACAACTTACAGGCTAGTATCAATATATTCTTTTGAATAGCAGCTTTGTATAAAACCACTTTTTATAACTATCAAAGAATAATGACAATAACACCACCATTCTGAGCAAATAAAACCTAGCATGCACAGCAATTAGTAAAAATTAGGTCATCTCCAGCAGAATCCAAAAAACATTTCTTACATAGCAGAAACCACTCGATAAAAACTGAGATAAGGAGGGGGAAAAGTAGTTTTAAAAAAAAAGGTTACACACAAAAGCATAGCTTGTGTCTTCTGTTCACAGGAGTCAAAATTCTAAGTCAATGCTTTTGAAAACTTTAAAATATTATATATGTAATTATTTAACACCCCTCCTCCCATTAATTGACTATTTCCTGTCAATCAAGAGTCTCTAAGTATTCTCCAAGTTCCCAGGATCAATCCCTAACATTTCCACAAACAGAAAAGCTACTTTTTACATCCTGGACCGTTTCTCCATGACCAAACTATCAGCAATGGCAATAATTCTTTATCGGGTTTATGACAAATACATAAAGGAAATAAATTAGTGAAAAGGTTTAATTCCTTGCTTCCTCTCAGCATAAAGGTTAAGAGGGTATGGTCTACTCTGCCTATAAATTTGGGCTTAAGGCACTTGGTCCTCTGTGAACCTTAGGCATTCGCTGAAGAATGAAATTGCCTTGTTACTCTAATTCCTCCCTACATTTTCATTCTATGTTTGCATAAATTTATGCATGTATTTCAGATAAAACAATACTCAGTGTTCAAAACAAAAACAACTCCAAATGCTAGAGTTCATCTGAGAAAGTCACCTTTCACATATTTACAGGCTACCATGGTATCTAATTGAAAAGTGAACCACTTAACCTCCACAAAGAAGTGTCTGCTTTGTCTAAAGAAACAAATACTTTCAAATTAAGTTAAATAACTGATTTTTTTCTTATTAAAGTAATTCTTTTTGGGGCCGGCCTGGCAGCATAGAGGTTAAGTTCACGCACTCCACTTCAGCGGCCCAGGGTTCACCGGTTCGGATCCTGGGCGTAGACCTATGCACCACTCATGGAGCTATGCTGAGGCAGCGTCCCACATAGAGCAACTACAAGGATGTACAACTATGACATACAACTATCTACTGGGGCTTTGGAGAGAAAAAAGGAGGAAGATTGGCAACAGATGTTAGCTCAGGGCCACTCTTCCTCAAAAAAAAGAAAAAAAAATGTACTCCCTATTACAAAAAAAAGGTAATTCTTTTTGACGTCACATGGATTCAGCCTGGCATATAAAATTACATTTGTAAAGGTAATATTTTCATATATTGAAATATAGATTTATTTATGGCCTTGCTCCATTTTGAACTAATCTGGCTTAACTGGGTCTAGTTCTTTCATCTCCCTGAACTTTCATCATTAAAGTGAATACGTTGGGCCGGCCCCGTGGCTTAGCAGTTAAGCGCGCTCCGCTGCTGGCGGCCCGGGTTCGGATCCCAGGCGCGCACGGACGTACCGTTTCTCTGGCCATGCTGAGGCCGCGTCCCACATACAGCAACTAGAAGGATGTGCAACTATGATGTACAACTATCTACTGGGGCTTTGGGGGAAAAAAATAAATAAATAAAATTTAAAAAAATAAAAATAAAAAAATAAAGTGAATACGTTGCTCTAGACTCTACAGCTGTGTACTGTGGCTAATGCAACCAGGGAACTAAACTTTAATTTTATTAAATTTTAATTGATACAAAATTTCACTTAACAATCGAAGCAGTATAAAATATTTTTCCATTAAACACAACTTTATGGTTTTGGTAAAACTATATTTCACTTTTATTATTACATCCATAAGATGTATTGCAGTGAACACGATGGGTGCATGTGTCATTTCTAGTATTACACATACGCATGTCACAATCTAGTTTGTGTCAACAGAATGATTCAGTTCAAGTTATTTTTCTATGCAACAATGTAGCACTGTGATGTGTTTGAGTATTTTATGCAGACAGCACAGAGTTACAGGGATACCTATGTAAATAGCAATTGGTAAACTGAATTACTTATTTTAATTACAATATAATTAAATTATTTTTCTAGCTTAAAAATTAAGAAAGAAAAAATTTTAACTTTCAAATGAAGGCACACTAATGAGGCAGAATCGATTGGAGAAGATCTGTCACAAATTTTACAAAGAATGGCAATTACAGCAGAGCAAAATTAATAAGTTATATAAAAAAAGTTTTAAGATAATAGAGTAGACAATATTGAGTCATTTTCAGCAAATGCATATTAATTGAATAAGAAGGTGCCTCTCAACAGTCAAAAATAATCAATTTTTATTTATTAGTCAGAATCAATGAAATCAGAATTAAATGTATAACAAAAAAATCTCCTAACGATTATTAAAGGATTTGAGCTTGTAATTTTGGCCAGCTATAAAATGACTTGAATTCTTGCTCAAGAAAGAAAACTGTTTTCAGGTGGACAGATGAAACTTTTAATTATTATTTCAGTTAAGGGAATTATGTTTATAAATTTGAGGAAAACATTAAAACAACATTTTACAAAAAGTGAAAGATCTTCGATTAACCACCAAGCAAAAATATCAGTGAATAAAAGACCTTTCTAACAATAATAAAGATCAATCAATTCAACATTTGAAAAATTGCAAGTACTTTTATTTTTAGCTTTAGATGAGTTTTACAAGATAAGAGATACTGGCCAATTAATACTTTTGCTACGTTCTGTCTCAAATGACTTCCAAATTTACAAAGAAATGTCTTTGCCTATTTGCAACCTTAAAAATAATCAATCTCATGTTGCAGATATTTGTTAATCTTTTACATCTGTCACTTTCAGCAAGACAGGAAAAAGTTAGTTCCTATCAAGACAGACAATGGGCCAGCTATGTGAGATCAAAAATCTAGATTTACTGGAATTATTACATTTGTTCCACTATGCGATAACATATCAAAAATATTTCTGCTCTGAAGTAGGCTGTATCACAGTTTAATAATTATCAAAATTATTCAGTATATATGTGCAAATGCTATAAATCATCACCAGTTTATGGAACTGTTGTAAGAAATAGAAGATAATGAATTTAATGACCGCATGTTCTTTGCCAATGTTCATGGCTTGAGTCATGGAAGAGTTTTACACAGATTTACTGTACTGTTAACTCTAATTCAAGATTTTCTCGAAACAAAAGAAACACTCGCCAATATTCAACAGTCAAAGAGCAACATCACAGTGTGATTTACATTTTCTCACTTTATCAGAGGGCACATTCGAATGAGCTAAATTTAAAGATCCAAAGAGAGAAAAAGCTTATTTGTGGCCTAGCTAGATAGGTTCAAGAATTTATGTTAAAATTTAAGCTTTTCATAATACAAATCAATAATGATTTTACACATATTTAATGAACAAATATCAGAAGATTTTAATTGTAATGGCATTATGTAAATTGGCTGCAAAATATATGACAAAAATTTAAGAACACTTTGTTGGTATGGATAAATCCAGAGTCGATATTCAGTTTAATATATAGTGCCCCTTTGAATTCGATGCTGATAATACTGAGTTGTTATAAAAGTTAGTAGATTTACTCAGATGTAGTTTTGAAACTGATATACTTTTGCTTCACAGTCAAATCAACTGTTCTAAAAATATGAGCCAGTTTCGTCAATACAGATGCAAATATTAAAGAAAATGGTGTTTTTGTACTTCATTCATTTATTGGAAAATTTTTAATAGCGTTTGGAATCTACTTTTTTTTTTGAGGAAGATCGGCCCTGAGCTAACATCTGCCAATCCTCCTCTTGTTTTGCTGAGGAAGCCTGGCCCTGGGCTAACATCGTGCCCATCTTCCTCTACTTTATACGGGATGCCGCCACAGCATGGCCTGACAAACAGTGTGTCCGTGCTCGCTGGGATCTGAACCGGCGAACCCCGGGCTGCTGCAGCAGAGCGTGCGCACTTAACCGCTTGCGCCACCGGGCCGGCCCCAAGGAATCTACTTTTTTAACTGCAATTTTTGTGAATCTAAATAGAGATCAAGCATTTCTGATGAAAATTTAGCATCTCAACAGAGATGTGCTGTAAGTGTAAAATACACACTGGATTTAGAAGGTTTCATTTGAAAAAAAGAATGAAAACTATCTCTAATAATTTTATATTGATTACATGTTGACATAATAATATTTGGATAACTAGGTTAAATAAAATATACAATTAAAATTAATTCACCTCTTTGTTTTTGCTTTTTTAATGTGGCTACTAGAAAATTTTAAAATACATATGTGATATATTATTTCTGTTGCATAATACTGCTAGTCTAAAGGGTATCTAAGACCCTACCTGCTCTAATATTCTATAATACTACCCAGTATCATAAAGAGGTAACAAATTCAACTTTTTGAACTACAAGAAATCAATTTTATTTCAGTTGGATTTTTCACTGGCTTAAAACAAATTTTTTTTTTAAGTTTTCACATCTGTCCCTACTTCTCGAGCCAATCTTAGGTTCTCTTACAGTCATTAAGAAAGACACTTATTTCTAAGATTATAACTTTTGTACTGTCTGAATTCACCACACTATACGAGCGTTATTTGATGATAGTGATGATGATGATGAAAGGAAAGCAACTGCTTCCACAGGTCCAAACTTAGAAGAGTGCCTGGCATATGGCAGAGGGTCAACAAATGTTAGTTTCCTTCCTCTGTGTAACCAAGAGCTGCCTCACAGCACACACCTCTCTAACTGGCCCCATTCCCCTGTTTTGATTTCTTCTCCCTCCCTGGCCCAGAGGTCAAAAGAAAGTAAGTAGCAAAAGGAGGAAATAAATGAGAATTTAAATGTTGTCTGGTTGCCTTAGTCTTTAGCTGAGACACTGCTCAAACTGGATACTATCCCACTAATATTGGTATTAAAAAGTCCCAAGGCAAACAGAAGAATTTAAAGTAAACAAGTTCTAAAAATCTCTTCCCGGTTTACAAATGTTGAAGCTATTTCTCAGAATTATGCTTACCTCTAACACCTGGAAAAAAATTTAGCCACTCTTCTTAGTTTTCCCTTCAAGAAGATTACACCAGAATAAGAAGGACAAAAAAGTAGTACATAACTTATAGGTTGTGTTTCAAAAGCTTGTAGATTGGTCCTCTGAAACTTGGAATGCATTTCCCATTTTGAAACAATGTTATAAAATATGGTTAAATGTCTGTAGGTGAAAATACACCTAGTTCCCAAAATATAGTTGAAATAATATAAAAAGTTCCACTCCTCTTTTTCTTCTTTCTCTACTAGCTGGCACTGAGCAACTGTGATAGGAGAAAGCTGGGCAGGGTCCAGATAACTTGATTAGTGCTTCGCTAGGCAAGGAGGTCCAGGGTTCAGCACCTCTTCATACACATAGTACATCATGTGTCTAACAAACAAAAGCCAGGAACTACCTATATTATACGACCAACTTTTAGGCTATTAAATTTATACTAAAGTTTTTATTTAGTGATTGTAGGTGATTTTTCAAGTAAAGATGAACCCTACTTCTAATAGACTACATGTCAGATAAGGAAAAGGTCCGCTTCTGTATTTAGTAAAAAGAAGTTTAAGAAAATTTAAGTAAATTGAACATTAAAGACAAAAAATAACACTCAGAAATCATATTAGGCAACATATTAGAGATATTAGATAAAGAAATAGGATATAAAAAAGCAAAGTAGGAGGGGTACTGGTATCTTTCTTTACTTCTAACACCTTGAGACAAACTACACTATCATCTTGGCTACGTAAAAAATTAGCCTCAAACCCAAATCCCTTGAGCCAAATATGATTTTAAAGTAGTTTTAAATTACTTTAAGCTGATAGTTAATAAACTAATTAAGCATACAGTGTGGTATTATATGTACACCGCTAAGAGTGGAAGATAAAAATTGATTTTACTACCTTGCACTGAAAGAACATATATCAAGTAGCAGGTAAATTTCCATAAGAAAAACACAAGTTATTTATACTATTATATAATTAGGAGGTTAAAAAAAGATAAAATCACAGCTTATTTTAAATTCTTAGTCTAACAGCAAAATGAAATTGTCCAATTTTTTCATTACATTGATTCCTTACGTGTACATCTTTAGATTTTGAATTATTTCTATTTCTAGCATCTAATCACGCCTAATCCTTTCTACCTCTCTTCCTGTAATCTCACTCAAACCCATATTTTTTCTCCTCCATTTCAATTAACCCTCTATTCTATAGTTTGGTTATTTCCTTTGGTGTGATCTTCCCCCCCGCCACACCGTGACTTTCCAATCCATAGATATCTAAAGCCGAATTAAGCTGCAGTATTTGATGGTCCCGCAATGTCAGCCTCACCTAAATTTTCTTCTCTCTCACCCTTCCCTCCCAATCTTCCCTTTCACTTCAGTATCACCTGCTTTACATTTAGCTTTAAGCTTTTATCCCATATACCACCAACTCCCTTACCCTTCCTTAACATTTTCCATGTAGCACCATGCACTTGTTCAGTGGCAAAAAATATGCCTCACTCGGTCATCCGAATCTGTACTTTCTTTCCCCATTCTCCAAAAATGAAAACATGCAGCATGGCTCAACCATCTTCTTGTCCTAAACTTAATGTAGGTTTACTTCCTTTTAAAAATTCTAACTTTAGCAACACTTGTTTCCTTCCTATTTTTGCCCTGCACTACATGCCCTCTCTAATTCTAAAAGGCAAAACACTAGTCTACTAAGAGGAAATCTTCAAATTATTTTCATCAGGCTCCTAATCAAGTTAAAAAGTAAACCACAGAACTGAGCACCCACCACCCCCAAAATATTTATACATATTTGTATTAATAAATTATATATGCAAGTAAATCTAAATGAATGTGTACAATATAAAAAAGAAAAATTTTAGAGGAATAAGCTAGAGAAGATATAAACTATTTTAAAATGTCTTGCTATATCTTCATACTATTATTAAACGAATATCTGAAAGTACAATATAAACGTAGTGCAAGGTGTGACATTAACAAGAATAATATAAATTCATACTTCATATAGTTTTTTAAACTTTTTGCCCAACTTATCAGATCTGATTAGTCTGTGTTTTTATTAGATAGCCAATATTTTTACCTTGTAATGTGTTTGATGAGCTCAGAGTAAGAAAGTCTGTCAGCTTGCCTTTTTCACCAGTATTTGCATTATTATTATTGTTATTATCTTGCAGGGGTTTTTTTTTTGTAAAAATCTTTTAAAATGTGTATCTGTTTGATGAGGGTTGATTTTATAAAACTAAGTAAATCCATATAACTAGGCAGACAAAAAGCAACATACTGCAAAATGCTAAAAGTGAACAGGTGTGACCACACCACATATGAAGCTCTGATTCAGGGGACACTGAGTGGTTCATGTCACACGACCATCTAACCTACAGACCACTGACAGCAGGTATATTAAATATTTGCCAAAGCTTTTTTTATTTTCAAATGAAGGTTCTGAAATTTTCTTCCCCTACCCTCAAGCACATTATTTTGGAGACCGTTGCACTAAAAACTAGGTCCCCAGCACATAGCGGGGTTCTCAATGAATATTTATTCATTGAATAAAAGTAACACATCCGCTGCTCTGACTTCAACATTGTCCACATTATGTTTGAGGACCATCATGTAAATTAGACTCTGTCTCAAGTAAAGGTTTTGAATGTAAAAATTTGGTGGAGAAAGAGACTGCTTATAATACCAAGTTTTCGTTATAAAGGACTTATATCTTTGCTTTGTATCTTTCTTTAATACATTTATTCCTAAAGAGAGTTTATAGTTTTTGTCATTATGTGCAATGTTTTTTTGTTTGTTTGGTCATTTCCATTTTTAACTGATGAATGCCTATGAAGACAAAGCTATTAGTTTTTGTAGATTTATCATATATTAACATTTCAAAATTTTTTATTAATTCTACTTGTTTTCTACTCAAGTCCCCTTGAATTTTCTGGGCATTCTATTATAAAATTTGAAAATAGAAATAATTTCTTCTTCTTTTCCAATATTTATACTAATTATCTTATTTACTTACTGTCTTACTTCAATGGTCAGAACTGCCAAAACAATGTTTAATAATAGTGACAATCATGTAGACGATGATAGAAGGTATTTCTGTTCTAGTTTCTGATTTTAATGGACATAGCTTTAGTATTTTGTCAATTAGTATATGATGTTTGCTTTCTTTTTTGTGGTGGGAACTATGATATTTTAATAGTTTTATTTCATTGTTATTAGCAGTTTTTTAAAAAACAGAAATGGCTATTTATAAATGTACTTTTGCTTCTACTGGTACAATAAACTGGGGTTTCCTTTAATAATGAATATGTTGGCAGACTTCAGGTGAAATTAACTCAGTAATTATATAATTTTTCTTTTTGATACATCTTACTGAGTTAGAGTTGCTTTTTTTTTTATTTTTTAAATAATTTTATTTATTTATTTATTTTTCCCCCAAAGCCCCAGTAGATAGTCGTATGTTATAGCTGCACATCCTTCTAGTTGCTGTATGTGGGACACGGCCTCAACGTGGCTGGAGAAGCGGTGTGTCGGTGCGCGCCCGGGATCTGAACCCAGGCCGCCAGCAGCGGAGCATGCGCACTTAACCACTAAGCCACGGGGCCGGTCCTAGAGTTGCTTTAAGCTATAATTATTTGCAACTATTTTAATTAGTGAAATTGACTTATTTCCTTTTTGGAGTTTCTATCAGATGTTTGTCTAAAGGTTTTGAAAGTTGCATAACATTAATACACTCACGTTAAATTTTAATCGTTTGAGGCTGCACTGTAATATAACAGCCACCAGCCACATGTAGTGATTTAAACTTATATTAATTAAAATAAAACATTCAATTCCTCAGTCGCACTAGGTACTTTTTTTTTTTTTTGTGAGGAGATCAGCCCTGAGCTAACATCCGCCAATCCTCCTCTTTTTTTTGCTGAGGAAGACGGCCCTGGGCTAACATCGGTGCCCATCTTCCTCCACTTTATATGGGACGCCGCCACAGCATGGCTTACCAAGCAGTGCGTCGGTGCGCGCCCGGGATCCGAACCAGCGAACCCCGGGCCGCCGCAGCGGAGCGCGCGCACTTAACCGCTTGCGCCACCGGGCCGGCCCCACACTAGCTACTTTTAATTGCTCAACTGCTACCATATTGGATGGCACAGATACACACACAAAGCAGAGAAAAATCTCTCTCTCTCAGCTTTAAAATTCTAGAATTTTTTTTCCCATTCCTATTGTTAGTGCTATTGAAGTTACCCAAATCATAAGGTTCCACACTATATTCTTGAAGAACTAAGAAAATATTCCCAGACCAAACCATTCTTCATCCATCTGATTCAAGAAGCAATTATCGTACAAATGAACCTCATATTTTTATGCAACAGTAAAGAAACAAGTCCTTTAATGTACTGGCCACAAAGCGATTTTTATACAGTAAGTTGTGTATAATACTAACATCGAAAAAAACTCAAACAAAACAAAAACTTTTATGCAAAATGTACCCCTCAAGAAGGGGACAACGGCAGATCAGTCAATAAGTTTTAAGTTCCTTTCCATTCCCTTGCACAATATTTTGATATCTAGAGGCAAATTTGATCTCTGGTTTTATTATAAATGACAGATACACATACAGAAAAAAAAAAAGCTGATATTCTAGTGACCTCGTCTATTTGAAACCAGGAAAAGTGAAAATCCAAAAGAACTCCTTTAGAAAGCAAGCTTATTTTTAAATTCTCTTTTATTAAATTCTCATATATTGCCATCAAATAAGCCAATTTATTAGAAAATTAGAGTAATATCTGCAGAGAAAACCTATATGCTTTGTTAAAAGCAGACAAGTACCAGTAAGGAAGAGCATGTTTTCAGACCACCTCTATTAAAAAGTTTCTTTCTAAACTTCAAAATACTGTTTTTAAATAAACAAAACTCTCTCATTTCCAATCTTTACAACACTGAAAATTTGTGTCCAAATAGTTTATAATGATAGCCAACAAAAGATTTTCTCCTTTTTAATTTTTAATCACAACTGCCTTTGAATACAATTCAGTAGCAATTTAGGTTCACAAATAAGAACTTTCTTATTATTAGTTTTAATATTAAAATTGCTATTTGTTACAGGTGTTTAAAATCTGAAATACCAGTCTTTTTTCTAAACAAATCAATTGATTCACATTTCATAATATTACTTTGTTTGAAGGACTGCTACTAGGAAGGAAAAATTCTAGTAATTTAGTATTTCTTTTTTTTTAACGTATTTTCTTGTTTCCAGTTCTTTTTTTTTTTAATTTTTTTATTTATTTATTTTTCCCCCCAAAGCCCCAGTAGATAGTTGTATGTCATAGCTGCACATCCTTCTAGTTGCTGTATGTGGGACGCGGCCTCAGCATGGCCGGAGAAGCAGTGCGTCAGTGCGCGCCCGGGATCTGAACCCAGACCGCCAGCAGCGGAGCGCGCGCACTTAACCGCTAAGCCACAGGGCCGGCCCTAGTAATTTAGTTTTAATATTCCTTTTATACTTTTCTATTCTCAGAAATTCAGCTATTGTTGATAAGCTGACAAAACTATGTTAGATGTCAAAAATTATTTGTTCACTATTTTAAAACTATTAACTCCAAATGTCTATCTACATAAGAAATCAAATAAAAGTTTCTAATTTTAATCTTTATTTCTGTCCCACATTTCTATCAATTTTAATCTTTGGGTTTTTTCGATATCATAATGCATACCACATACAATTCCATTTGTACTTACTGGGGGGGAGAGAAGTTGGTATGCGAGGAAAGGAAATATTACTTAACAAACAATAAACTGAACACTAGCCCTTGTTTGAAAATTTGGGGAAGATTTTCATTTTTATTGAAATCTTCACTTACCTCTAGCTCAGTTAACATGATTTATCTCCAAAAGGAGTGGGTTTGTGCCAAATCAAAATTATTCCTTTTGGTGTTGCTTTCCCTCTTTTGAAATAGTGACCCGTTTCATGTTGTTTTATGTTGTTCTGTTTGGTTAATATGTGCTTCTTGTTGACACCCTGTTTATTTCAGACAGGAAGGGAGCTACTCTGCAAGAGTGTTCCTCTTGCGAGGTAAATGAAATAGCTCACATATGCCATGATTTAGGTCTTCTTCAGGAAAAATGTTCCCTAGCTCTTCAGTCCTCCAAGATGATCCGAGGATACAATGTTATAGATTTGGTGTAACCTTCCCCATTTTCAGAAGATAGTTAATAAAAGGCAACCTTTCAAACATATACTGCCTACTCTGCACCAGACACTGAATACTGAGAAAGATACAAAGATCTGACATATGGTTCCTACAGTCCCCAAGGACATTTACAAATAACCAATGTGAAGCACGAAATTACAAGTATCCCAAGAACTATGAGTTAAGGAGAGATTACGTCCAGCTACAATTGGAGCTGGAAGGGGCCTATGGGGACAGTTCAGTGATAACTTCATAACAGATACGCAAAGATAGGACAGGGCAGGGACTCTTGGAAAGGGGAAAATAAGTATAGAAAAACTGTAAGCCCCAGAGCACGTTTCAACTTCTTTAGAGCACAGAGCACATGGAAAAGGAGCTTTAATATTAGCTAAAGTCAAAATATTTTGACTACAAGCATAATAATTAATAAGCAAATAGGTTAAAACTAATACACAAATATTTTACCTCTGAAGCAAATCATTCGGTCTAACCACAAGAAATTTATGCACAGGAAAATTTACAAACTTAAGTGAAAATTACTAAACTGCATTGGAAAATACACACACACACACACACACACACACTCCCCCATACAGAAAGAAGAAATCTTTTTTTGTTTGCTTCTTAATCATAGTGAGGTGTGGGAAAAATGTTAATTTAAACCACAGCTTCATCAGTTTGTAACTGATTCCTTTCAGGCCATCAGTGTAATGCTACAGGGTGACTGCCTGGCATTTTGTTCTAAAACCCACAAATGAGACGGTAATGTGACCAGCTGCAGCTCCCTTCCTGCATTTCAGAAGCTCTGGGTGTCCACACACTTGCAGTTCTGTATAACTTCACACAAAAGACTGGCAATTGGCCAAGAAGCCTCTGCCATGGTGTATATTCCCCAAGGTTGAAGATCTGCCATTTAATTCAAATTCAGCCATGAAACACTGTGTACTTTAGCACACCATACCAATAAAAAACGAATTAAATTCCAATTCTAGTTAATAAAGGTATTCCTCCAAAATGTAATATATAAAGACATTAAAGTATATAATCTACATTTTTAAAGAGACTTATGAATATCATTCCACTCCATTAAAATAATTCTAAGATAATTCTTAAAATTTCCTCAAAGAGTTACCATTAGCTCATAATCTTACCAATAACGAGAAAACCCACTGCACAGAGATTTAATTGTATTTCCAAACTTCCCCATTAAGCATTTCATGCACATCCTAACTGAAAATCAAGGAGAATGTTTTCAACATCTAGTATGTATAGGTTAACACGAACTACAACAAATGATTGTGAGACAGACACCTCACGAATGATCTTAATTTCTGCTAACGAGAAATACTTACAACCTTACAGAAACCCATGGTTCTGTCAATTAGATAGCTATGTCATTCCTGAATGAAAAGGGGAAAAACTAATGAGACCTCTTTAACAGCTTGGCTAATGCTTAACTTTCGTAGGAAGGGTGTTTTACAAGAGCAAATAACAATACACTGAGCACTAGCCCTTGCGTGAAAATCTTGGGAAGATTTTCATTTTTATTGAAATCATCATCTACCTCTAACTTCTCTCTCTTCCAGGTCTGGACATCTTCCACACAAAGCATCACTGAAACAGTAGTGATCTGAATGACTAAACCTTAGGATGTGTTATTCAATAGCCACAATTTAATAATGTTAAACCTGTCAAAATTTAAAAGACTTGGGAAGCCACTGACCTTTTTTTCTTCTTTTTGATAGACACCTTTCTACAACACAATTACCAACTAAGATAATTAAGAAAGGATTAGCACACAACGTCAGCAGAAAGTGTGAATTAAAAGTGATATATGGACTTTAAATCCCCATCCCTGCTCAGTACTGCCTTCATGTGACATTCAAGGGCTATACGGAAAAAAATATCTCCAAAGGGATCCTTTAAATGGCTTGTTTTTTTTCTATTTTTCCTTCAATGTCAAAAACCTTTTGAATTGAGAGTAAACTGACTAAAACAAGTATAGAATTATTCATCATAATTTACTAGTCAAAGAAAGAAATTTGCTTCACACAGAAGTTAAAAAATACACCGACTTTCTCAGCATACCAAAGAGATATGGACTGTTAAACATCACTATAGCCTAAATAACCTAGTTCTAAGTAGTCACAAACATAGACACTTTATTGTCATGTACACGAATCAGACATGTATATCATATTACAAGGAGAGAACAGGGCCTCCAATCTCCTGTTAAAGAATGTGACACTTTAAAAAAATTGCCTGAAAGGCTACACAAGAAAATTTTGACATTTATCTACAGAGGAGTAAAAGAAGAAAGTGGAAGTGAACTGGGAGAGGGGAGACCATCAAAATAATTTTTTAAATAAAGAAGTTAAATTTTTAAGATTATATAACAAAATGTTTACTGGACAATAGGAACACGTTTTTGTTTTCTTTTTTAACATGGGTTTTTATCATATTATTCTTCAATTAAAAACAAAACAAGAGAAAGAAAAGGAATCATAATGAACAAAAACAAAGAAATAGATACTTTTCGTTTCCCTGAGGCTTACGGGGATGGACAAGGAACAGGGGATGGGAAAGAAAGGGAGCCTGGAAGCTGAAGAGCACAATGCAGAGTAAAACCTGAACACATCAGGACAGGGACTCCTGACGGCTCCAGTCCCCTGCGAACCCCAACAGGACTAAAAGGAGGTAACAGCAGTAGCAACCGGCTTAGAGACTGGGGAGGAGGAGAAAGAGCAAGGAAGATGAGAAAACACTTGTACACACGTAATAAGGAATATCATTTCCAGAAAATATTAATACTTACCAGTATGTACTATAGCTACTGCAATCCATACACACTGTGTGCTGAACTTTATCTTGCTTTTCTGATTTCTTATGGTTGGTTAAGGGTGTTTGTGCATCTTCATAATGTTTTTTTGCATGGCCATTCACATACCTTATAAAAACCAAATGAAAATTTATTTTAATCTAAATATTGCTCTGGAAGTTAAAGCAGTAGAAGATGATGATAAAAATTAGATGGTAATTAAATCAGAATGAGGAAGAATTCTTCCTTATAAGAGCATTCAAGCCTATAAGAGCATTTAATCATTTAGTGATTTATTAAGCTGAGTACTTAAAATATGCTCCTTTTTTTGCAATCAAATGTATCACAGTCAACTTTTAATTATACACAAGACTAAGGCCAGGCAAGGAAAGGAAAGGAAAGGCATTATCTATGCAAATAAGTTTCAATACCATAGATATTATCACTTATCACCTCCTTTGCTGATGCTTTTGCTTTAGCTTTTTTCTTTTTCTAAGCTTTTCTCACACTGCTAACCGCCAACTCAGGCTATTATCAAAGACAAACTTTGTAAACTAAATTACTAAACCACTTCCCACAGGGCCATAGGCTCTGCTTGGGTTGCTGCTTCATATAAAACATGAGAGTATGGAATACTCTGGATAATAACGGAAACAGGATAATCTTCCATCTCTTTCTCAACGCTATGGCTTCAAATCTTTTATTTTAACACCTGAACAATCAGCTCTACTCATATGGAAACGCGTTTATTTAGAAAAAATCCAAACAAAACACAAATCACCTTAAGCTTATATAAACCGTTATTTTTCTGCCCGGACAAAGATAATCAAAGGTTGACTATACTCATAAAAATTTTATAACACTTTCCAACTCATATTTAATAAATCGTTGTATTATACAAAGCAAAATGAAATTGAAACCGGTTCATATGCACATGGTGTGCACCCAAATTCATCTACACCTTCACCTAAATACTGTATAATGCTATAACTGACCACTACTATGAAGACCCTTATAAAACAAAAACTTCCCAGCTCCTAGATAGCAGCCAATTTGTAGAAGGCAAGGCCTAATTGAAAACTCAGAAGGGTCAAAACAAATGCTGGTTAAATGGTACCAAAATAAACACACTCAGAGAGTTAAGGTAACATTTTTGTCATGAAGTGCCTTACTGGTACAGGAGCAACACTTACCCTGGGGAAAGCAGGATGGGTGTGTAAGTAGGGAGGATCAACTTTAAGCCCAGCCTCTATACTCCAGGAAAGCTGGAAGCATTAGAGGCACTACTAACCTCAATGCAGAATTTTATCATGTTCTTTTCCCATTTTTTCATTGAAGTAAACATAACCAACACTTGTGTACATGGGTCCTCTGTCCACAAAAGTGATTTTTAAAATAAAATAAAATGATTAAGAGTATAAGCTCAAACACCAGACTGCCTAGGTTCAAAAGTAGGCTTTATCATATGCTGGCCACGTGGGCTTGGGTGAGTTACTTAACTTCCCTGTGCTTCTGTCTTCTCATCTATGAAATGGAGATATTACTACTTATATCTCATGGGTTGTTCTGTGATTAAATAAAATAATCCATGGCTCAGAATGCACGGATGGATGAATGAATGTGAGCAATTATTTTATTCATATTTTCCTTTATATGCTTAAGTAATATTTATTCCGAATCCAAATAACATAATTGCTTAGAAAGTGGTCATATTAAGCACATACTTCGATATAACACATTGTATAGGTCAAGAAACATCCAATATGTAATTAAAAAGGTAAACTCTAAGGCATCATATAGGTTCAATATCTAATCAGCTCAATTTCCTATGCTTATATATATTTATACTGTGCCATCAAAAACAGTAATATTTATGAGTACCTTCAGAATCAAATAAAAAGCAATACTGAATAATAATAATAATAATAATAAAGGTATTACCACTTTCAAGTCTTTGAACACTGATAATTTGTACATAGTACATATAGTTCATTTAGCCACCAGACTGTAGTCTCCAAATGTACTAGACGTTTAAATCATTACTGTAAACGTCAGTGATGAAGTAAGAAATGTATTACTGCTGACATTAAGATTAGCAATGCTTTGGCTAATACTCAAATACATCAACCAGAAGTTAATAGTTATGTATAAACTGGCTAACATAAAAATAAATATTTCCCTCATCTAGTTTTAGATTTTAACTAGACAATTTGGTCTAAAAAGGAAAAGTGTCAATATATATGTCACAGATTTCTAACAACAATTGCAAAAACTTGAAAAATAATTTAAATGGGATGGTGTCATGAACACCAATAGAACATATAACTCAAATATGCTACTGATAAACTATGTTTCCTAGTTAAAAGAATATTCAATTTAAGACTTTCCTGCAGACAAGCGGTCTAAAATTACCAAAATTCAGAATCCTTGGCAATCAATACCCAGGATTACATGATAAAAGAAAATTAACCAATCAGCTGTGTAAAATGAAGATCCAAATGCAGGCTACTCTCCTTATCTGTTTAATCTACTTGATTATATTTCTCTGAAACAATGTCAAATTTCTAAATTTACGATTGCTTGCATTTGGAAACAGACTACCAGCAGAGTCTAGAAAATTTTCAACTGATTTTTTCAAAACCTACTTAGAGAACTGTTTGTTGCTTGCTATTAAGAACACTAATCTCTTGACTTTTTGAGAGTTTGTGAGGTCTTTTCCTTGGCATATGACCTTCAAGATTTAGGCTGTAGAGCACTATGAGACAAGTGGAGAACAGAACTATATAAATTTTATTGCATTATAATTCTCACCTCTCAAAATCTAGGAGAGGAATCTGTCTCTTCAACTGCAGAATTTAAGTGCTTCTACTTTTCTTCTTTTTTTAAAAAAATGTTATCTGTACAAAGTATTTTCAGGTTCCCCAAATCCTAGAGATTTCAAAACCACAACAGCCACAATTAAGATACGCATTTAACATTTTCCAAAGGTACTCTTAAGCGTACATGGAAAAAATACTCAATTCCAGGACTCAAAATGTGAAAAATCAAAAGTTAACTGAACAAAGATGCTCTCTTCATGCATGCGGGTTTAAAAATAACAATGGGGAGACAGTTCAAATAAATCAATATAGATTTCAGCCGGTGTGACTTAGTACGATTTCCCATCTCCTTGCAGCTAAGCTATTAACTTCTGAAGTACATTCAAAGTAGGTTTTCTAAGCTAAAAGAGCAATAGAAATAAATGCACTACTACCAGGCTAAAAGAACACAAAGGTTGATATTTATTTGATTTTGTGTTAGAAGAAAAGAGTTACTAGAATATTTAAGTAATGTCATTTTGAAGCCAAGAATGGGAGGAAATGCTCAGGATGAAAGGGGGGTGGGGGAGGAGGTAAGTCTCTGCAAAGCAAAAATGTCCTAATGGAACAATGAAACATTTGGTAGATCTTAGCAATTAATAATGAACTCCACAGTGAGACCATTTTCCAGGGAATTCCTTTATCTGTAAATATTTTAGTGTTTTGTGATATCTGAGATTTGATTCAAAAGTCAGTCAAGATGGGGATGGAGTGGGAAATAGATCAAACAAGACTGGCCATGTGTTAACTACTGAAGCTGGGTGATGGAAACATGGGTTTCAATTATACTATCTCTCTACTTTTGTGTAGGCTTAAATTTACCCTAATGAAAGGTTTAAAAAACAACTGTAAGGTAAATTTTTATTTCAAGATTTCAAAGTTCCCTTATTTCATCTTTTAAAATATTACTAGTAGATTCTCTTGATCATCAAATTAATTCTTCTGAGTATCAATATAAAAGGTTTTTTTCCCCTAGATTTTCCTCAGTTCTCTCATGAACAAAGGGATTCTATTGGGAGAGGAAGCCCTACAGAGAATTATACGCTATGATTAAGCAATGGTGCTAAATAAATCCAAATCAATAAAAGCCTGACATAAAGCTTAAAGGCAAACTGAAAAAAGCACTTAGGGTAGAGAGGTAATAAGCATGTCACTTACCTTCCACAGTGGACACTCGAACAAGTCAAACAGACCCAGGGGCTTTTGTTGGACCGGCACACTAATGAAAAGAAAAATACACAATATACCAATTGTATCATATTATTTCCCAGTTTCTCCTCTGATCTGCAATATCATATCCTGTGATTCAGTTATAAACTCCATGGCTGTTTAGGTGTACTGAAATCACAAATCCCTGCTTTGTGAGTGCATGTACACAAAATGGCTGCCCAATTAACATCATACTGAAAGGAATTTAAATAAATGTCCGCAACAGCTGCTTATTTTAATTGTTGACTCAACTCAAATAGTTTAACCACAAGTTAAACACATACACATTTTTCTCCTTTATCACTTATTCCTTTTTACCACAGTCTCCAACAAGGTAATGACAGTCTGTTTTCTTATTAAAAACATTTTTAAAGTCTAATTTTTTAATCATATATCTTCGCCATGCAGATCATATACTACTATAAATGACACCTCTTTCAGTTTATTTAGTGAGAGGCATAACCTAAGGATACAATTAGGAAGACTAAGCCCAGTTTTTCCCAAATTCATGTCTCAGTTGCATAAAACATAATTCTAAATACGGCAACTGCATATAATTCTTGCTGAGGGTGTATCAGGACATTAATTATTACAGTTTAGGGGTGGGGCAGGCAAGAAGGGGTATGGAAACTTTTAAAATATTGGCTATAATTTTGCTGTTTACTCAATTTTCAATTTAAAAAAAAAAGCCCAGTAAACATAACAATGATTTTCAAAAGGGAAGGGATATACAAATCGCCTGGAAAGCTTTTTCAAAACATGTATGTTTTACTCAGACAGAGATATCTACATTGAGGTGCAGAGAGAAGGACAAAGAACATGTGTATTTTGAGAAAAGCAGCTTCCCAGGTGACTCCCTAATACAACCCCTTGAGAACCACTAGTCAGTCTCCAAGGGGCAATGGGAGGGGCACCACAGCACAGCCACACACTCAGGATTATAATAAATCCACCACCTGGCACATAGTAGGTCCTTAATAAACACCTGTTGAAAGAAAATTTAAATTTCTTAGTCTAGGATAGCAAGCTCTTCCAAGACCTGGCCCATTATGACAGTCTTTCTCACTATTAACAAAAATTAACCAAAACTGGAAATGAGGTGAATCAAGAACTGCAAGCCCTTTCAATGTATAATGAAACACTGTTTAATAGATCCTCCCAAAGATATGTAATTATAGTACCATTGTTTGACCTGCTGCTTACTGTTTTTTTTTTAATAATTTTTATTTATTTATTTTTTTCCCCCAAAGCCCCAGTAGATAGTTGCATGTCATAGCTGCACATCCTTCTAGTTGCTGTATGTGGGACGTGGCCTCAGCATGGCTGGAGAAGCGATGCGTTGGTGCATGCCCAGGATCTGAACCCGGGCCGCCAGCAGCGGAGCACGGGCACTTAACCGCTAAGCCACAGGGCCAGCCCTACCTGCTGCTTACTGTTGATTAAGACCCAAATTCTATGAAGTTACAGGTTGACTTGAAGATTTTCATTTGGTAGAGACAATTTCTGTCCAGCAAACTCCAAAGGTTATGATTTTACTACCCTGTAGGACATTAACCAATTTTGTATCTAGTCTAGCAATTTATTTCAACGTTCTTTCTTCAGTGTCTACATACACTCAATTCCTCAAATGCCCTTGGAATCACTTTTACCATCCTGCTGGTTCACTCATTAATGAATCTCTGGCATAGGTTCATTCTATACGTGTATGGGAGGGAAGAGGAGGGCAAGGAAGAACAGGAGAGCGCAGTGACATACTACCCAAGGGACAGGGCTCTAACTATTTTTGAATATAAAAGCTCTGAGTTTTCATATTCCAGTTAGCCAAGGGCCCTACCTTTCCTTACCTCATTGACACCTTTACATTAACTGCCACAGCCATCCTGAAGGCACGCATTTGAGTTTTTGACTCGATCCGGTCCAATCCTGTTATATGCGCATGTAAGCCACACGACAGAAAGGCTGAGAAGAATACCTGCCAAACTGCTAACAATTATTTTAGGCAGGTACCTGAGAAGACTATTGTGAGGGGAGATTCCTGGCTTTTTATTTGTACACTCCTGTGGTATTTGATTTACGGCAGCAAGAATATGATATTTTTATAGCTTGAAAAGAAAGTCCTTTCAAGTATATTTTTAAAAAGAAAAATAAATTAGAACACAGTTACTTGACAGGTATTCATGGTTTGAGGTATAATTTGGAAGACTGAAAACCTACAAATATTACAGTTTTGTCCTCCAGCAAATTTCTCTTTTTCTCTTAGTAAATATGAAGAGACATTGTAACTCAATCTGGGAAAAAAAAAATGATGAAGTTTAATATTATCCTGAAATAAATAATTATATTACCATAGTAAGTTTAGGCCCAACCTTTTAACTACCTAGAGTTGTTCTTTTTTTTTTTTTTTAATTATGAAAGGTTTTTTTTCCTCCTTTAAATGAGAAAAAGAAAATCTAGAGCAAAATCACTGTTAATTTGGTATGTTTCCTATCAAGTGTTCCTTTTTCCCCTTATAACTGTAAAGATATACACAATACAATGTGCACACAATTTTGTGATCTAATTTTTCCGCCATCAGTATACTGAATGTATTTATGTTACTAAATTTAGAACAATGTATTCTAAATCCAGTCTTATAATATCTCAATTATCTCATAAAGTTTTATTAACTTTTTATTTTCTCAATTTCAAAATTTAAAAAAGGTACTCTAAGGCTGAGAAGAGGAAGGAATGGGAGTAACTGCTTAATAGGTATGGGGTTTATTTGGGGGTGATGAAAATGTCTTAGAACTAGATAGAGGTGGTGTTATAGATGTACTAAATGCCACTGAATTCTTCCCATTAAAATGGTTAATTTTACATTATGTGAATTGCACCTCAATAAAATAAATAAATAAGTAGGTACTTAAGACAGGGATGAGGAGAGAGAATAAAAACAAATAAAATTTTTGGGCCAGCCCTGGTAACCTAGTGGTTAAGTTCAGTGTGCTCCACTTAGGCAGACTGGGTTCAGTTCCCAGGCACAGACCTACACCACTCAACTGTCAGTGGCCATGTGGCAGCTCACATATAAAAAAAGAGGAAGACTGGCAGCAGATGTCAGCTCAGAACAAACCTTCGTCAGCAAAAAAAAAAGCAGGAAAGTTTCGACTTTCAAGAACATTGGAAACAAGTAACTACGCCTTTTAATAAATCTCAAAAATTTCTGAGTCAAGAAATCCAACTTCTTTTATCATGAATATTTACAATAAGAGAGTTAAGACAATGTGCGATAGGCTATTTAAATGACAGTATTCTCTGAGGGCTTAATACTTTCACACTGGAAAAACATTTGAAGGCTAGGAAGCTATAGAGAATAGGTATGATGGGGGATTCTGAAGCCATTTGTTGCATTGCTTTGGGGAATATTCACTGTTTATACACATCTGATCTAAATTAAGAATCTTTAATGTATTTAAGGCAATTATAGAATAGAATGAAAAATATTGGCTTTAAATTAAACAAACTCAATTATTGCTTAGAACCGATCATAGCATGAATAAATGAACGCTACAAATAATCTTAAAATTATTTATTTTAATCACCTTAAGGGGAAATATCTTACTATAAAAGAGAGTCTCAATTTATAGACAGATGAGTTTCAAAAGTTTATCTGTAGGATGAACACGTTTCCCATGGAAGCCATGGAAACAGTATTAAAGGTTTCCAGGCTCTTCTATAAAACTCTACATGAACCATAATATAATTGATATGGGGTTTATTCTGGGGTGTTGAAAATGTCTTAGAACTAGATAGAGGTGGTGTAGATTTACCAAATGCCACATTTTTATATACATAAAAAGTAAAACCATATAGTCAATAAAAATATTTTTAAGCTATGAATATACATTCAGCAAAATGTAAAAATATTAAACTGAAGGTTTTTAATTTTTTTTATCTTAAATGCTCATACTTGAGAGAAACAGGGTAATAAGGATGGAAACTTGTACAAGTTCAAAAAGATAAGTCTGAGAACTTATAAGTGCTCTTTTTATGACACCTAATTACCCTTCAAGGTGATGTCAAGGCAAGGAAGCCACGCAGTGCATTTCTCACACTTACTCTTGGCCACAGCAGAGTGACTGCAATCTCATCAATGGAGTCTTCTCTTCTTTCATTTTAGATTGTAAAATTTCCTCAAAGCAACTCTCTCCTCCAGCAATCTCTCCTGTTTACTTAGATTCTCCCAGCCCTAAGCTTAGTGTCTCTTCTCTCAACCCCTGGGCATCTCAGTCTGGAGGTTGGTACTAGACTAGGCTCCCTCCACTCTCTTCCTTCGGCTATGGCCTCAGAACCTTCCTCAGGGCCTGTTCTCACCTCAGCCACAAGCTCCGCAAGTTGGCACATGGGCCCCTTTGGAGGGAGTGGGGAATCCTGATCCTCTCCTGAGCTAAGGCCATTCTCCTGAAGGTAGAAGCTAGGCAGAGGAGAGGAGTGGAGGAGCCCCATCCTCTGAAACACGCTGACACTCACGTCTTCTTCCAAAAGCCCCCAAAAGCTTTAACTCTCCTGGAAACTGGGAGGTGAGAACTGATGCAGCACAGGGGAAGAGGGAGGCATCCCAGTGATCTACAGATCAATGTAGTTTTCCTCCCTACTATTCCTGTGAAGGGAATAGTCTACTCCTTTATCAAAAGATAAAGAAGGGCAGAAAACTAGGGAATTCTGTGCTTAAAGGGACCTATTTACACACGAATGTTTCCAGGTTGCATTTAGAAGACAAGGAATTCATAAGACAAAATGGGATCCACGCTGAATATAATGTTCTTTCCACATAATCACTGATCTTCAATATCCTTAGTATTCACCACATAGAACCTAAAAATAAACAGTACATTTGATATTCAAGGCCTATCAACAATTCTCCTGGAATTCTAAAAATTTTTTATAAAACACGCACTACTGCTTATGATACAACTTAGTCACTGTCTCTATACACAAAATAGTTCAAGCACACAGCACTAACAGGCAAGTCATTTATAGTGCATCCACTATTCAATAGTTGCTTCAACTGGTAGAGAGGCTCTTTATCTTCTTAAGAATTCAGAAAGGTGAGGATCCAATGACCAGGACTCTAGTCTTGGCTCTACCGTCACTAGCTACAGAACTGAGAAAAATCACTACTATTCTGGGCCTATTTCTTCATTGTAAAATGAAGACTAGGTGATGAGCATGTCCCCTCTAATCATAAAACTATTCAAAGAATATAAGGCCAAAAATAGATGAAACAATCATATCATTCTCCCCTATAGATAAAATTCTTCCAACTCTACTCTCCACCTAATTTTCTTAAAAAGCTTAACAAAAAGATTAATTGCTAATGTAGTATAATTTTCTAAATCAATGGCTTTCAACTTTTTTTCCTGCTTCCCACTACCCGCAAGGGGCAAACACATTCCAAACACATTGCCCATCAGTAATAGCAACTCATTGCCACAATGGGGGTGGGAAGTGTGTGGAATTACTGTTCAAAACCGTTACAGACAAACATGCTGCCATGACAGTGAAACTCAGAACAACCGCCAACACACAAATTTTAAAGTGCTACACTCTAAAAATATTAGCAACCCATAAGAAAACATCCATAACATGTGTTTTTAAAAAAGCAAATTCATTTTTATCTAGTTAATTTATCTAGTGGATACTATGTGCCAGGTACTACTGCAACCACTTTATGCATATTACTACATTTAATCCTCTACAATCCAATGAGGTACATGCTATTATTCTGCCTCTTTTATGGACAAGGAAATTGAGGCACAGAGCATTTATGTAACTTGCTAAGTTAGTAAGTGACAGAACTGGAACTCAAACTCATATAGTGTTTGAAGGCATGAACTGCTTCAAAGCAGTAAATCCAGAAGGTTGTCATTTTTGTTTTAAAAAGATTCCATACTGTTTCTGTGTATATATTATATACCTGTATAAATTTTTAAAAGTCATAAAACAGTTATGTAAAAGGAATAGGATTGGAGCCACATGGACCTACTTGCAACCATACTGTTGGAATTTTTTCAGAAAGCACTACTTCTTTTACACTAAAAATAAATTTTAAATGTCTTAAATTTAAAGATACTGGTATTATAAAGTTGTCCTAACGAAATGGACTTGTTCTAAATTATTAAGCATGAATGGTACATTAAACCAAAATCCAAGATTACAACTCTACGGGTTTGTAAAAACAAGATCAACGAAAACAAAATTTTTGCAGCTCTTATTCAAAACACACAGAGTCCATAAAATTATCAATAGTGAAAGTGTTATTCCTCTTGAAATTGGAGGATAGGGCAGTATTATCATAAAAATTATATAAATATTCCAATACATATAAGTAGAAACACATTCCAGGACTAACCTAATTTACCCTCCAACTGATATATTTTTAGATGTTTAAGAGCAAGGCAGATAGTCTTCTTTATACCATAAATGCTCTTTGAACCATATGCTCACAAGCCTATTCTTTGCTAAAAGTTCTGAAGTCTATCCTATCTTCAACTTGAATCCTCTGAAATTACTGGGGGAAGTTATTGGTAAAGTCACATAAAGAGAGCAGGAATTGGGCCATAATGTAGTCCAGAAAAGAAGAAATCAAGCTATAATAAGCAACTGCCAAACGTGCTAAAGCAGCCTGATTGCAGCCAAAATTATTGTCTGTCAATGCCCCTCTCCCACTCCAATGCTGCTCATTTTGGGAGTGGGCATTGGATTCTCAGGGAACAGGCAAACAGGAGAATTCTTATTAAAAGCAACAGGAGGTGCCCAGGGCCAAAGGTGTGAGCCAAGGCAGAGCTTGGGAGACTAAGCAGAGGTCCACATACTGGAGGAGAAGGAGACCAAACATGAGCACCAAATCCAAAGTCGTCAGAAGTGGCAGGTTGGGACTCAAGGCCAAGATCACGGAACCAAGAGTTCAGGGCCAAGGCAGCAAAGACAATTATGAAGCAAAGCTTATCTTGGGTGTCTTTCCACTTCCCCCATGAGAATCTTTTCCACCTACCTCCTGTTACCAGCTCTGTCTTGCCTCAGTCCCATTCTTAGTCAAGGCTAGCAATCAATTAATCTTCCCTGAATCATTAGATAAGTAAATTGTTTTCTGGTAAAGTCACGATTCAATATTTCTCATAACCATTCTCTCCTTTCTGTTTAATGCCCTGTGAGAGATTCAAGATGGCCATAAATTCTTTGACACTCCTCTCATTGAGAGGCAGGTCTGTGTCCTCATTCCTTGCATGTGAACAGGCTCTATGATTGCCCTGACCAACTGAATATGGCAGAAGTGACTCCGTGTCAATTTGCAGATCTAGGACTTAAGAAACTGACAGCTTCCTCTTGCTACTGCATGGAATGCTTGCTCTCAGGGAAGCCAGCCACCACATCAGAAGTCTGATCACACTGAAAATAACACACTGGGAGAAGCTCACACCACATGGAGAGATCTTGGAGAATATGACACCATGGGGGTGCGGGGGTTGGGAAAGAAAGAGAGACAGAGACAGAGACCAGGGAGAACAGAGGTACCAGACATGCAAGTTAAGAAGCCATCTTGGACGAGGATGCTCCAGCCCCAGGTACTCCAGCTGACACACCACCGGCCAAGTTCTTCCTGAATTCCTGACTCGCAAAATAAAATGGTTGTTTTAAGCCACTAAGATGTAGCAGAGTTTGTTATGCAGCAACAGATAACTAGAACACCACCTGTAGAAGAAAGGGTGTCAATGATATAGCATCCATCACTCACCCCTGCCAAACAATTCACTGGAATGACTGACAGTGTTGTTTAGTAGAAGTGAGGATGACAATCTTTAAGAAGTTCTACCCAATAGGAATCAAAACTATCCAAAGACCAGACTATCCCCTCCACAACAGAGGTAGTAAGAGAGTAAAGACATATCAGTCTATCATCAACTACGCTGCCATCATGCACTAGACTGGCTCTTTCCGTATCCTATCAATATTTTAATAACTCAAATCCGTATGTGCTGTCACTACCATAAGACAACCTAATTCCTTCTTGAGCACAAACATCACTCCTAATGTTGCCCTATATTGAACAACAAACTTTAACATCTCAAAAACACTATTAACATAACAACCCAAATTCTGGATAAAGATCCTTAAGAAGGTATCATTGGCACTTGCAGGAACTGCTTTTCTCTTCATTAAAGCTACAAAGCCTTATCCTTCACTCCTTTTGCCTCTCTGGATTATGTTCTTAAATAAGCACTCTGGAAAACCTCAGATTTTAGTGAAGGCTGAGTTTGAAAAACTGACTCGGAATAATTAATTGTAACAGTTGAGAACATCCTACTCCATATCTGTTTCCAATTCTATCCTTACCCTAAGAGTTCTGGCATATTCCTCAGCCAGTCTGACTTGATCCCCATCACACCCAGCAATGGCTGATCCCAGGCCTTTATAACTATGATGAAGAGCCCACATCATAATCAGAATCCCAAGATTTCTGAGGAAGCACTCACACTTTTCTCTTAAAGTTCTTAGCAAATTGTTCCACAGCCAGCCCAGAAGAAGGAGGTAGACGAGGGGCACACTGACAGGAACTCTGCTTCACATCATTTTGTTTGAAGTAGGCAGAGGCCTTGATCACCCGCCCTTGACCCCTAATCCTGCCAAAAGAACTCCTTCCTTCTTGAATACAAAAATGTACCAAATGGACTGGGTTAAGCTCATAGGAATTTAACTGCTACTCTGTAGACTCAAAATAAACATGGTAGAGGTAGTTGCTTCATATAATGAAGCAACTATGGCCTTCAGAACCAACAGAACAGAACCTGTCTTACCTCTGCATTCTAGCTTTACCATTCTTCTATTCTACGACCGTAAGCAGTTGGTTCCAGAGCCTGCTTCCTCACCTGTAAAACGGGACAAATACCACCTCTTCCTCACACGGCTATGGTAAGGATTTCCTGAGACAATCAATATAAAGTGCACAGCAAAGGGCCTAACAAATAGAAAGCACCCAGTGAATGCCAGTTGCTTTCCCTTAAAAATATATTAAAAGGAATAAAATGGCTGTCAGGGGTTAACTCTGGTGGCTGCTATCAGATACAACACAGGTAACATACGTCCACAAATATCATGACTACTAATTTTCAGAATTTTTTGCCTCAGTTTACACTCAAAAAGAATTTTAGCTGATAACTCCTTTTCATAGAAAAATTCCAAATACATAAGTCACATTAAAGTCAGCAAAAATCCCTCATAAACTCCTCCTATATCTGACCCAAAGTTAACTTATATTCAAAACATCAAATGAATGAGATAAAAATACTCAATTTTAATAAGCTTATTTCAAAATTGATATAACTACTATAACCACCTTAACATTACATTTTATATGAATAATGTGAAATAAATACTTTAGGAGGCAAGCGCATTTTAGAAGCATATTTTGAGAGATGTGCAAGGAGGTTTAGACAACTTAATAAGATGCTATTCAGATAAAACATTTAAGTACAGAAGCAACTTAAGTGTGAAAACCATACTGAAATATACCAAACTCAGAGATATTTAGAACAGAGATTAAACCGTGGTTCACCAATCTAATCAATCAAAATACACCTTGGGTATCTGCTTCATTTGTCAGTACATTATCAGTATAGCAACGAGTGAAAATGTCAAAATACAGACTAAGAAAGTAAGAGGCTAAGGTCTTAATGTGAACTAGTCTATATTCCAATATCCAGTACAATGGGGTTACAGGTCAAGTCATTTTAAAATATATTCTAATTTCTAACTTTTGTTTTAGCAAAGAAGTAAATAGGGATGATTTCAAATCATACCAGACTTAAGAAATGGTGATCAGCTTGCTTTTAGGAACTGGTAGGTTTAAACTTCTATGCTAGATAATTCAATTCTTCTTTATCCACCTTATTACCTGGTTCTCTTTCAGGGGCAATGTCCTTGCTCTTAGAGGCTAATTTTGAAGACTGTGCTCTAGCCTACTTTCCCAACCTTTTCCAGGTCAGGGCATGCACCAAAAATGATAACATCTGTATGGCACATGCTCATAAACTGAGGAGGCATCTCAGGGCCAGCAGTGATCTGCTCGGAGGCTCCAGCCACCCCTAGGCTGGGGAATCATTATCTCAACCCGTATGTAATCCATTTGTGGCCCCTCTGATGAGAAGCTCTGCTTCTCAATGTAAAAACAATTTTTTACATTGTTATCTAGCAATGCAGGAGGAGATCTCCCTCCTACTCCAATGCCCACTTGTTGGAACAAAAGACTGGAAGACATCAACCACCTGAGAGGGCCAGCAGCATTATCTGGGAATCTGAGATACCATTCCTCTGAGGATCTGCAATTTATAATACTCACTAATGCTCTGAGACCTGTAGAGAAAATGGATGCCCAAATCCTTATTTCTAACCTTTGTATAACTGTCTTGTCCTACTGCCATTCTATATCCCAGTCAACAATACGACATGAAGAAACCTAATATGAATTGAATTAGAGAAGGACCAGAAACAGTCGGGTCTGAGTACTCAGGGGGTAAAACAGCATTGATGAGCATGTACAAGGAACAGTCAACTGCTTAAAATGAACCTGGACCCAGAGCATATGTTTGGCTACTACTGACTAAAAACGTTTGCAAGGCCACTTCCAGCTCTTTGATTTCAAGGTTTCCCAGACAGAAAAATAATTACAATAAAGTATTTCCCACAGCAGATGGGAAGATAGGAGCAGGCAGACAAATAGCTTGAAGTATTATTATAAAATCACTTACATATTACTGCTCACACAATTAAAAAGTTAAAACTTTAAATTTTCCCTAAAGATACCCAATAATACAAAAATACATTTGTACAAGGCTATCAGTTGCAGTATTATTTATAACCGCAAAATATTGGAAACAACCTACAAGCCCAAACATAGGAGAACAGCTGAATTCACTGTGGCACACCCACAAACGGAGTACTACGAAGCTGTTAAAAAATAATAAGGAAAATTTCTACAAATGTGGAGTGATATCCAGGATATACTGTTAAAAATAAAAGAAGCAAAGTCCAAAAGGGTATACTTAGCTACCTTTTGAGAGAGAAAATAAGAAAATACTCATGTATCTGCTTTTTTTTTTTTTTACTGAAAGGATAAATCAGAATAATCGGTTGTCTACAGGACGTAGGTGGGATTGGGTGGAAGGATAGGGTAGTAACACTTCTCAGTGTAGTTTTAACTTGTGGATCCACGCTAATGTCTTATATAGTTAAAAAGTAAAATAAAACCAGCAGTGATAAGGTAAAAAAAAAAATCTAAAAAGGAAATCAAACATAAACAAACGAATCTAACTTATGTCAAATAAATAAGTGTATTAAAAAAGGGAGGGAGGCTGGCCCTGTGGCTTAGTGGTTAAGCACGCGCGCTCCGCTGCTGGCGGCCCAGGTTCGGATCCCGGGTGCGCACCGACGCACCACTTCTCCGGCCATGCTGAGGCCGTGTCCCACATACAGCAACTAGAAGGATGTGCAACTATGACATACAACTATCTACTGGGGCTTTGGGGGAAAAAAAATAAATAAAACTATTAAAAAAATAAAAATAAAAAAAATAAATAAAAGAGGGAGGGAAACAAACCCAAATAACGTTTGAACATAATACTTTATATAGTATTTATATAGTGTCAGTATAGACAAAAAGAACTGTAAACAAATATCGAATTCTAGTTATAAGGGGTTTTCTTTGCAATAGCATGGGTTAGCAGTTGTGGAACTACTTTCTCTGATTATGACATTGAGCAAATGAGTACATATGTTGAGGAAAACAGGAACCAGATTCTCACTATTGGCGAAGGGCATTACAAATATGGAAAGGGGCAAGACTAGATCCGTGGTGTTGAACTATAATTATAGGAATCAGTATGAACTCATGGTTACACACATACACCCATACAGGGACACATAAATACATGCAGACATGTCTTTTTATTTATACTTCTTAGCTCTTATCTGCTGAGAAATCTTAGTTTATAAATATTATTCCCCACCAAAAGGAATGAGGGCTACTTGGAGAAATGGCTGACACCAAGGCTGGGGCAAGCTGAGTACAAGATGAGCCTGGAGCATCTTGCTTTGCCAGAAAGAACAATAGAGACATGTCAAAATTACAGCTCAAGGGGGCTCCCACTAGCCAAATCTAAGACAATTTGAGCCTCAAAATAAATAATAACAGAATATCACAGAATAAAATAAAAATCTATGAGTTCATACTAATTTAAAAAAATGAATAAACAAGTAGAGGGGAAAGGAAAGCTCTTCCTTGTAGTAGAATACCAACTAATATACTAGAAGAATATGAGTTAGAATATCATGCAACCATCCTAGTAAGAAGTGATTTAGTCGGGGCCGGCCCGGTGGCGCAAGCGGTTAGGTGCGCGCGCTCCGCTGCGGCGGCCCGGGGTTCGCTGGTTCGGATCCCGGGCGCGCACCGACGCACTGCTTGGCAAGCCATGCTGTGGCGGCGTCCCATATAAAGTGGAGGAAGATGGGCACAGATGTTAGCCCAGGGCCGTCCTCCTCAGCAAAAAAAGAGGAGGATTGGCAGATGTTAGCACAGGGCTGATCTCCTCACAAAAAAAAAAAAAAAAAAAGTTATTTAGTCAAGAATCTTCAATGTATGCTAAATTGTTGAGTGAAAGTTGAGTGAGGAATAGGAGCTATACATATATAAAATCTCAAAGCATCTCCCACAAATTACTTATTAATAACAAAGGGAAAAACAGTAACTTCACAGTGGAATAACCTAGCAAATATTACCTTAATAAAGTAATCAAAGTTAAAATCACCAAAAATGAGACAAATTAACATCATATACCTCTTGATATGATGCCCTGAGAAGATACAACATTACTTCTGTAGTATTCCTACCCAAAAAATGCACAACCTGAATCTAATCATGAGGAAACATCAGAAAAACTCAAATTGAGGTGCATTCTATAAAATAATTGGCCTGTATTCTTCAAAAATACCAAGATGTGAAAGACAAAAAAAGGCTGAAGAACTCCTCCAGATTGAAGGAAACTAAAGAGTTATGACAACTAAATGAAATGCATGATCCTGGATTAGATCTGGGGCAAGTGGCTTGGGACAAAAAAGGGAAATAGCTATAAAGAACATTATATAAAGGATATTATTGGGACAACTGGGGAAATACAAATATGGAATGTGCATTAGATAATACCATTGTATCAGTATCAAATGTCCTGATTTTGACCGATATCCTGTGCTTATTGAAAAGAAAGTCCTTGTTGTTGGAAAACAACAAACTAAAGTATTTATGGATGAAGGAGCATTATGTCTGCAAATTACTCAGGAGAATATACATAAACAGAAAGTGCATACATAAATGATAATGCAAATGGGGCAAAATGTTAACAATTGGTGAATCTAGGTAAAGGGTACATGAGAGTTCTTTGTACTATTCTTAGCAATGTTTCTCTAAGTATGAAATTATATCAAAATAAAAGGTTTTTTGAGATAAAAAAATTTTACTTCTTTACTTCCAATTAAGAACATACTTTCTTAAGGGAAAACATAAGGGAAAAAGGTTAAATTACCAATGTGCAGAGCCAGAGAATCCTATAAACCTGGCATTAACTTTCCTTTATTGATGGATATGAAATAATCCAGTAAAAATAATACAACATATTAATTTCAGTAGTCCAAATGACCTTACAACTATATTTCTTTTACATATCCAAAGTCTGGCTTGTAACCTGGCTTCCCAAGCAAATCCTCTGGCTTACCTACTCTCTCTGCTGAGTCTGATAATAGCAAAACATTTTGCTCTATTCATCAGAGAAGGTAAATCTGAGTTTGAACTTTTACTCAAAATAGAGTAATGCAAAATTTCAGTTTTAGTGATTTAACTCTCTGAATAAAATCCATTTCTGATAGAGCAAAGCATTTTGCCCTAAAAACTGGATTAAAAATATTTCATTTAAGGTGCGCCTGGCGGCGCAGCGGTTAAGTGCGCGCACTCTGCTGCGGTGGCCTGGGGTTCGCAGGTTCAGATCCTGGGTGCGCACTGACGCACCGCCTGTCAGGCCATGCTGTGGCAGTGTCCCATATAAAGTGGAGGAAGATGGGCACGGATGTTAGTCCAGGGCCAGTCTTCCTCAACAAAAAGAGGAGGACTGGCATCGGATGTTAGCTCAGGGCTAGTCTTCCTCACACACACACACAAAAATATATATATATATATTTTTTTTTCATTTAAAAATAGACACCAAATTAAACATGGCAGACCAACTTCTCTCTTATCTCCTCTCCCTCCTAACATCCCACTAAGATGACAATAAAGGAATTAAATAGATACTAACTCACAAGAACAAAGAGAACATGTGAGGCAACCAAAGCAGACAAAAAATTTTAACACGGTTTTGGAAGTCAGAAAGAAGTTAGAGGAGCAGTAACAATCTTAGTAGTGCAAAGGAAGCTATAGCCTAAGTGTCAGCAGAGAAGAAGGGAGGGAGGGGGGTGCTCTCGGCTCAGGGACACTGGCCACAGGATACAGCAAGGGTAAGGATAGGACTGAAAACAAGGGGTCCAAGAGCTGTTAAGGAACAAGTGAATCGTGGAACTGCCTACAGTCTGATGTCAGAACATAAGTGGCCAGAGGGACAGTCCCCAGAGGGAACACTGAAAAACTAAATAATGCTAAAAAAAATTCTCCACACAGACATCTTGAGTCTTCCTCTAACAAAGAAGGTGGCTTGCTCCCCCAGCTCATGGTGAAGCCCACTGTACACAAGCCCCACTCACTCAGTGAGCTTTTCAGTGCCTCACTGTCATATGAAAAGACAGACAAAGATAAAACAGATCCTTGAAGAAAACTTCCAGTCTGAGAGAATTATTTTAAACAGAAAAAGAGGAACCTAGAAGAAACAGAAACAATGCAGGGAGCACAGAAAAACTTCAAAACAAACTCTAAAACCCTGGAGTAATAAGAGAAGATAATGCAAAACAACAGCAACAGGATGTACGAAAAATCAATGGCCAGAATAATGAGAAGAGGCTCTTGAAAATTAAAAATATGATTATCAAAATTCAATAGAAGGAGTGGAAGAAAAAAATCAAGGAAATATCTCAGGAACTGGAACCAAAAGGCAAAGAAATAAAAAGATAAGAAAATTACAGGTTCTACCCAAGGTGCCCAACATTTAATTAGTAGGAGTTCCAGAAAGAAAAAAGTACAAATTAGGAGACGTAATTATGGGAGGATGAGTGTGCTATCAAACCTATACGTAGATTGAAAGGTCCCTTGAGTACACATCACAATAAAAGAAAACTACCCATGCCAAGACATCATTTTGAAATTTCAGAACACCAAGGATAAAAAGGACATCCTAAAAGCTTCCAGGAAAAAGAATAAAAGGATATGTATGAAGGAACAGTAATCAGAAAGGCATCAAGTTTCTCAATAGCAACAATGGAAGCCTAAAAACAAAGGAACAAAGCTTTCATAATTCTAAGAAAAATTGTTTTTCTAACTAATATTCTAGAGCCAGCCAAGCAATCAAATATAAAAGTAGAATAAAAGTGTCAGACTTGCATGGAGTCAAAAACTGGTGGCCCAGGAGAAGGGACCTAAATGATGTACTCTAGCAAAACAGTCTAATACACCAAGAAAAAGAAAGATATAGGATCCAGGAAACATGAGAGCCTAATACAAGAGAACAGCAAGGGGAATCACAGGATAAAAACTATCCAGTAGGCCTAGAGAATAATTAGTTCAAATGGTAGCAAGAGGGCTCTAGAAAGGAGGTCTTCAGAAAACAATAGTACTTAGAGATTATCTGTTTAAGTGCTTAGAAAATAATATTCACAGACATTTGACAGATTTATAGGTACATGTGGGAGAAAAATGTGTAGAAGGTAAATTAAGCAATTTTTTTAAAGGGCAATTATTAATTCAAGGAAAAATAAAATGCTGGACAAGAAAAAAAAGTAATCACCATATTAACTAAAATTTGTCATCTAATTATATTGAGAAATGGAGAGAGGGGCAGAAAGGAGAGTGGTGCAAACACTAATGTCCTCATTTACTATAGCAAGACGGCAACAGATAATGCCTAAAATTGATAAATTAAGAAATAACTGTGTGTTACTTAGAAGTATCAGGTCAATATGAGAAAGAAAGCTAAACAGAGCTTAAAGTGGTTGTCTGCAAACAGTCAGACTAGGGGTGGAGGGGAGGGAGACCGCCGTTCTATTTTAAACCTTTTGATACTGTGACTTAACTGTGTATATATATATTACTTTTAGAAAACAGGAATTAATCTTTCAAAGGTAAATTGATACAAGAGTCATATCAATTTATGAAATTGCCCAAACCACTTTTTTCATCTTAAAAAAAAAAGTATATCTAAAATCTATTACAAGGCATAAAAATTATAATAGCAGTTTATCATTTGGGGCCAGACACCTACTGAATTCCCTATATACTGCAAGGCTAATTTGCAGAGCTAATGATATGTGTCCTCTACCAGAAAATGTAATTTCAGAGCTGGCCAAAATTTGTCACCTATATGTTAACAGATCCAGATACCTACAGAGCGAGAAAAGAGAGGGCATCTGGTCCTGCTGACTTCCCACACAGAGGCAAATTCTGATCCATAAGGCTGCTCCCTTCACTGGCTCAAGCATTTTACTCTATTTTGAAACGGATTTCTGAAATCAGTTTTCAACATCAAATGAAAACAACATATGGAAACAATGTATGTGAAACTACATAGTCTCAAAAACTGTAATGCACTGAACAAATTTGTTATTATTCATTCTTTCACAAACTCAGACTTGTTCAGACCTATTTTGGTGAAAAACACCTAGGGAAGCTATTATGCTACATCTACTCTACCAGTCTTCAGCTAAATACTGGAACTGTGCCGCTACCTCCAAATGAGGGGAAAGGGTAGCAGGGAGAAGGATTAAAACTACTAAGGCCAAAGCAGATTACTAAATCAGAGTCAAAATGAGCCACTTTTGCCTTTGGAAGACCAGACACAAATAACTACAGAATAATTACCAGGAGTTTATATTGTCTCAAAAATAACTTCCCCTATGAAGCTGATTACATGGAGAATGAACACAAAAGCCACAAATCACTTAGGAAAAATTCTGACATCCAATATTTGTATTTATTTAATATAGCAAGATCTGATGCAATTCCATGCTTTTGCCAACAACCCGAGTAAGCAAATCCATGGTTAAACAACAGTGAGATCTTCAAAAGAATAAATCAAGTCATAAATGTAAACACCACACAACTATTATTTCAAAACAACAGTAAGTTCATGCAACATAAGAAAAGATTCTTATACATATGTTTTTATAGGAAGCACTCCCTCTCATAAATAAAATAATTAAGAGGTTTGGGGAGCTCATATTATCAAGACTTTACTCCGAGAACAACAGGTTTAATACCTGCAATGCACAATTCTCTTTCTAGTCTTTTGTGGTTATATAATAAAGGTTAGTGTGAAAGCACAAAGCAGGGGAAAAAATTACCACACTTGTATTTACTGGTGTGCTGGGAAACTCTTTATTCTTTTAAAATCAATGGGACTACTTATGAAGAAATGGAAAGAAAAAAATATAAACTGGACACAAACTTATACTCTGCTTAAAGGACTAGATACCCAATATTACAGAAAATAAGCACCTGCAAACTCCAATAGCTGTTCTAATTATTTAACAAAAACCAAGAGTTGGATTTGTTTTTTTTAACAACCAACAGGCACAATTTTAAAATCTGACCCACATTTTCCCAAAACTCTCTATTAATTATTCAAAGAAAAAAAAAAGCCTTTTTTAAAATGAGGCTCTAAAAAGACTATACACAAACCAAACACTTGCGATAACTGAAATGAAACTGATGTAGTTAAGCGCTCAGAATTAAATTCTCATGGCCTGAATCTTGAGTTCTTGCAGTTACTTCATATACATAAGGTGAAGTCTGAGTCCTTAGTTGTCGCAGAGTTAATTTCTCCAATGTTAACACATCCCATTATTAACATTCAAAATAATTCACGTGGAAACTAGAGTTAATCTCAATTAAGTGAAAGGACATTTTACCATGTGACAATAAAATAAAAAATCAATCAAGAATATGCATTGGCCCCAGAGTTGGCCCCAGAGTCTCTAAGTTATACATAATATAAGTTCTTTTTAAAAAATATTATATCAGAACATTTCTCTTTCATGTTATCTATCAATTATCTCAGAGAAACATTCTATCAAAAAAAATTGTTTCCTAGAAATTTCAGCATCTTTTTTTTTTTTTAATTTTTTATGTATTTATTTATTTATTTCCCCCCAAAGCCCCAGTAGATAGTTGCACACCACAGCTGCACATCCTTCTAGTTGCTGTATGTGGGACACAGCCTCAGCATGGCAGGAGAAGCAGTGCGTCGGTGCGCGCCTGGGATCCGAACCCGGGCCACCAGCAGCCGAGCACGCGCACTTAACCGCTAAGCCAAGGGGCCGGCCTGGAAATTTCAGCATCTTTAGCCTTCAATTTATTTTCAAAAACTTTGATCAAAATATTACCATCCCAGGGGCCGGCCCGGTGGCGCAAGCGGTTGAGTGCGCGCGCTCCGCTGCGGCGGCCCGGGGTTCGCTGGTTCGGATCCCGGGCGCGCACCGACGCACTGCTTGGTAAGCCATGCTGTGGCGGCGTCCCATATAAAGTGGAGGAAGATAGGCACCGATGTTACCCCAGGGCCGTCAGCGAAAAAGGAGGAGGATTGGCGGATGTTAGCTCAGGGCTGATCTCCTCACAAAAAAAAAAAAAAAAAAAAAAAATATTACCATCCCAATATTGTGCAACAAATGTTCAAAACAAAGGAATGGACAATAATCTATTGTTAAGAATAAAAACAAACCTGAGCATAGTCAGTAAGGATAAAGATTTAAAGAAGCTACAACAATAAGTGTACTACCTTGTAATCAGCTAAAATAAACCTGCAGGAATATGACAGCTAATCGCCAGCCTGCTCTTCTTGGGAGATTATACAAGAACAGTCCATAAAATTAAGAGACTTCAGGGCGGGTCAAGGATAAACAGGCAAGCAGGTTTCTACAAGGTTGTCTAAATCCAGCGAGGACAAAGAAAACGTCAGGAAAGAACGTCTACTCAAAATGGAAAACAACCCACTGATAGAGCTATTCAATCCTAAAGCAGAGTACAAAGTCTCCAGATGAAATCCAGTTGGTTATAATATCTTTTCAAAGACACAAGCTGGTTCATCTTAAAAATAAACTCTCAACTCTCTCCTCAAAAGGGTCTTATAAAATTTGATTAGCTAGTATTTATTAATCGTGAAGCATTTAGCTAACACAAACACTAAGACAACAATAAACTTCATTTTTCAATGTCCAAGTTTAATTTCAACAATAGTTTTCAAAATCTGAAATTGCCTTTCTAAGCTCATCTGCATTTTATACATCTGTAAATAGCACACATATATCTATTTTTCAGTGTATCTTAAGAAGAGAGGGGAATCTGTTTTAAGCTCTGCAGTCTAAAGACCATAATTAACTTTTACAACAAATACAATTGGAAAATCTTAGAATGTAACTAAATGGAATCAACAAAGTACATTCACTGCGGAAAAGCAAAGATTCAAATAACCTCTGAGCTACCAGAGGCAAAAACAAAATTCCGTATTTTAAGAATTCTCCCCCTCCCCCACCCACAACAAACATCTCCAAGAAGAATCTCTACCAGAAACAAAATGAAAAAATGGGAGGGGGCAACTTCAAGATGAGAAGCACATTTAAAAAAATAACCAAAAGCTAATTGCACTGTATCCATAGATATGTTGAGAAGGCTGGTTTTATATCTGTATTAAAGTAATGTGAATTTCAGCCTACAAAAAAATTAGATCTGAACTGTAACAAAGTTAAGACATTCAAAAACAGTTGCTTTCTTCCAATTGCATTACCAGTGTTGTTCCAACTTGCCTGCACTTTAATCAATAAATAGGGGGAGGAAGGGCTAATCAAATACAGAATTTTAAAATAAATTATTTTCAAAATGTGGAATTTAAAATGTATTTTCAAGTCAAAAATCTTCAAAGGAATTATTTCAAGTATGTTTCCAAACACTTTAAATCCTTTAATTTATCAAGCATTAAGTTACTAGATGACAAAATAAAGACCCTGCTTTTAAAAATGAAAGCTAAAAATATGATTTGAATGGTATTTGAATTTAAGCTTTGGGCTATCTCTAATACCCCCAAGCATCTTAAGCAATTCTCTTAATCTTTGTCTCAGTTTCTCAATCTATAAAACAGGAAAAACTACAAGGATAGGTAGTTAATTAAATTAGTCAGGATTAAATGCTAGCAAGCTGCTTTGAAGTTACTTTAGGTTGTTCTCAGTTCTCCTCCTACTCAATGAAACTAATAGATGAGAAAACATCTGGAATTACTAGATACTAACATCTGCAGACTCACAGCAGTTAAAAGATGATCTCTACTTACAAGTTTCTAAGTCAAAGTTCATTCAACAACCCCAAAAGATTTCAGGATACAAATGCAATGCACAATTTTTTAGGTAAATTTCCTTTCAGTCTGAAAGATACGTACTCTTACCTATATTCTCAAAACAGACCATTACAAATCACAGAGCATCTTGAGAGGTCTTGGCACAAAACAATTCTAGGTAAGATGAACAAGCTGTTACTGTTGTTAATGCTATTCTCAGCATTCTAAACTGTCAATCAAGGTAAGCTTCATCATAAATACACCCTCCAAAAAGCACTAGCCCCTGCTGAGAATCTAAGTACTTCCTTCTAAGCCATCTGTCTAGGAAAACTCTATTAAAACATCTAGAATGCAGCTGCTCTCACATCTAAAAGAGCTATTAATAAACATAAAACACTAACACACATTAAACCGTATACATTTTCCACTTCAAACACTGATATACTACCTACCCAAGTCTATTCTGATGCCTAGGTTGAACACAAAATCCACAGACAGGTAGGTCAGAAACTGCAGCTTAATTGAAGGAGACTAGTATTTTTTTTTCAAAGAAGAAAAAATAAATAAAATAGCTCAAGAAGGGGGAAAAAGCTCAAAAAGAAAAAACAAACAGGCTAGGGGGAAATGTACAAGTAAATTACTCCCTGATGGAAGAGGGTCTTACTTAAATTTTAAAACAAGAATTTAAATTACTGAGCTACAAACTAAACTACTCACAGTTCTGCTTATTGAGCTACAAACACTATAAAAACACAAGTATTTCTAAATCTAGTTTGAAGGATCCAAAATTAATCTATTATATTCCAGTAAAGAAAGAAATTGCATAAATTTCAACGAGGAAAAAGTAGGATTTATAAAAGCCTAAGGCTAATGCTGTAAAAGCAAAGAATGATGAGAAGGAATTATTTTGAGAATAAATGAATAATGGGAAACTGAAACAAACAGTTCGAATTCTCCCCTCAACCCATTCTTTCTTTTGCTTAGGCTATGAAGGATATTCTTTGTATACTACTACGAATAGTGTTTAGAAAATAACCTCTGATCAATGTGTCCAAAACTTCTCCACAACAGCAAAATGTTAGGCTCAATCCCTAGACTGTAGCTCCTTTCAAGCAAGCACACGGAGCACATTCTAAATTCCAGTTCTTTCACATCTATTACCAACTACTTAGAGACTTTGGAAATATGCTGAGGCTGCTTTAAGGTTCTGGGGGTGAGGGCAGAATACTGCCAGAAAAACTATAAAGACAATTCCATTTGACTTAAACTTACAAATATTACCAAAAAAGGTTAAATTCTTCAGAAAAGTATATAAAATTCAAACAATTTTCAGAATTAATGTGAAAAAAACTATCCATGGATTTTTAACTGCCCCATCCACATTTACTATTAAAATGTCAACCTGCCCATCTATAAACACAGCATGACAAAACAATACAAATTCATTGTGGTAACAACATTGCAGATGGTCATGCGCTCACAATCCTGTCAAGGTTTACTTGACAGACTAAAATACCAGGAGCCAGGACTGGTGAAAGCATTCTAAGGGGAAGCTCACTTACTTTGCATTTATTTTCAACATAAAGTTGAAGACCATTTCAGCCATGATATAAATGGAAGAAAGTTCCTTCATTCATTAGGCAAATATTTACCAAGCATCTTATTACATTCTAGGCACTTAATAAATACTTAATAGACTATTACTAAAGAGCAGTAAATGCATTTGACCTAACGATGAACAAATGACTGATCCTATCTAGAAAATTTAGTCTACTGGGCATACAAGAGTCTTCTTTAGAGGTACGTTGTGAGAGAAATATGATACAAAGTAACCCATCACTCCACCAAGGTGATTTCTCACCTTTATCAGAAGCTTTACCACAAATTACAAATTTATTACCACTGACAAGGAATCAATAATCAGCACCTCATCCTACCAAACCGATCTTCAAAAAAAGGGTTTTTGAAGGGTTCTCCAATATCCGTCCAAAATTATAGCACATTTACTTAATCTACACTTACTTTTCTTGGGTAGAGTAACGGGAGGGCAAGCGTGTACTGGAAACTTAAAGAGGCATTCTCAACTCTTTGAAGAATTAATCAGGGAAAAATTCTCATGTCCTTGCTATTAAAATACCTTCAACTTAACTGGCTATTTAACCCAAATCCCTGAAGTCCAAATGCTTGGTCTTTGGCTTTCCTTAGTTATGAAAGCAGTTGTGTTTAGGGCATCTTTTTAAATAATTTGTGTTTTTTTTCCCCTGTATTTTGCCACTGGTTCAACTCTTTTACCCACAAAAATAAGAAATGCCCAAGTCTCCAGCTTCTGAAAATAACATCTGGCAAGTGCACATAACAAAAAGCTTAAGACAATGTCCTAGTTTTTATTTAAAACTTTTTCATTTAAAATGAGAATGCCTTTAGCAAAGATTAGACATAAATCAGCTTTTACCTTATTAGGAGATTGCTATTTTCAACATTTACCTTAAACCACAACATGGATTTATCTTCTAACCAGTTAGCTTCCTGTCTCTCCCCAACTAGATTAGACTGTAACTTTTTTGAGCAAGGGAATAGTGGACTGCATGATCTGTTCCTAGCTAATATATTTCAAAAACTCTGTAAGTCTCCATAAAGACATCAATGTTGCTAGCCTTAAGGATTTCTCTAATATTTTAAAGCTATTTTGATAAGAGCAGACGTCCTTAACTGTTATTATAGTTGTATATTAGTGGGTTCTCAAAGTGTGGTCCTGGACCCCTGAGAATTTCCAAAACCCTTTGAGGGGGTGAGGTCAATCTATTTTCATTAATAATAATAATATGTTACTTTTATTTTTTATCCTCATTCTCTCACAAGCATGCAGTGGAGTTTTCCAGGGGCTACATGATGTGTCTCTTAGGAGAGTGAACGCAAAAGCAGACATGAAAATCCAGCTGTCTTCTGTTCAGCTAAACAACAAAAAGACTTGCAAAGATGTAAAATAATTCCACCTTTCTCACTAAATTTTTGTTTTGAAAAGTATATTTTATATAAGCTATTATTTATGTTAACAGGTAATAGATTATTGTTATTTGTAAATCATTTAATAAATACATATTTCAAATTTTTCTGTTTTAATTTCTTGTACAGCAAATATCAATAGATATAAGCCATACAAACAAAGGCTCTTTGGGTTTTCAATAATTTTTAAGAGTGTAAAGGGGTCCTGAGAACAAAAAGTTTGAGCTGTAGTACACAATTATATAATCTAATACACAGTGCCTTCCACAGATAAGAAGCTCAAGTTAATTCTGAAGAATAATTACTTCTTACACCCCCTAATCTTGTTGAGTAATATATCTTCTTGTAAAGCATAATTCAGCATACAGCCAGTTTGTGGCAGGCCCTATTTAAGGGGCTTTAGATATTTAAGTATTTAGAGTCCTCTTTATATTTTCTGACCTGTAATACCACCTATTTACTTGAATAGTGTATAAGGAGTTTCTCAATGTTCTCACAAAAATTACCTTGTTCATCCTAACAGCAACTTGTGAAGTAAATGTGAAGTATCACCGTTTTTTACAGATGACATAATGAAACCTGTTTAAAGGGAACAGAACCACTTGTCCAAGGATGTATTGCTAGCTAGTAGAGCCTAGGATGTTGGTCTTTTGCAATTTGCCTGGCTGCCTTAAGGTTGTTTCACTGTGGTGTAATTGCAAGTTCCCGAAGAAAACAAGGCAAGGGCATTACTTTTACTGTCTCAGTGCCAAAATAGGGATTTTTCCCTCTTTAATAAGAATGTAATCAGACTCAACACCCAGTCACAGCTTTATTCAACAGATTGGCTACCCTTTTGGTCCTCTATCAAAAAAACAAGAAAGAAAGAAAAAAGAAATTCAAGAGTGTTGGGGAATAAATACCAGAATACATAACACTCTAAGACGAATTAGTTAAGGACTCACAGATTTACTAATCATTTAATCACTGAAACAACAGGCAGGCAAGAACAAGATCAAGCTCAATACAATAACACTAGATTATATCAATGAATGGATGCCAACAGGTTAAATCGGGAGGCCCACACGAAACGGGTTCAATTCACAGAATATGGACAAAAGAAAAAACCCACATAAAGTTGCGAAACGAGCTTTATTGGTTCTACAAAGCCAAGCACATGACTAGAACCACCCTCACAAAGCCATGTCACAGACAAACTTGGTTGTAAGACGCAAAGACGCCATCCTATCCCTTGGACAGAAATCACCCCTCCCTTAGGGCTAGACACACTAGTTTGTTCTTGATATCGGCACAAGTCTCTTAGTTATGTTCCATTTTAACTTAAGTTCCTCAAGAGATACTCAGTTTTCTGCATCTCTTTTCCACACACAAGGGGACTCCCTGACTGACAAAGGCAAGACTGACTCACAACAGGGTATCTGCCACTTACATAAACTCTTTACCTTTTTTAGATGCATGTGCCCAGCGAGGCCATTTTTAAATTTGATGTGCTTCTACCTAGAAAAAGCCAGAAGTGTGCTAACTGTCCACTTTGTATCCCTGTAGTTTACTACAGATGGCAAGGGTCATTTCATCATTCCTCATGGGGTATGCTTTTCCTAGTGTTTCCTTTGGTCATTTTTTTTCAAATCTCTTTTGGAAAAAAAATGAAAAGTTACAGTTACAACAGCACAGCTATTGCTACAATTTCAGCTGCACCGCCAACCAATTTGAAAAGCAATTTGATACACCTTATTCGTTGTTCCATGCTCAACATTCACGGTGGAAGATACATTCGTAGGTAAGCTAATTTATACCAGTTTCTACACTCTCATAAAAGAAGTGCAATACTGTAATAAACTAAAACCAATTAACCGGTTAATCTTTAAAGGCTTCACGCAGAGAAAGATAAAGCAGCAAACCTCTACGAGCTTCAAGAAACCGCGGTTATTTCTATTCCTTATCCTAGAGTACATTTTTCTTTGTGGTGTTACCCATGTTTTTTTCCAAGGACATAATCACTCTTTAAGAAGTAACCTGTCAAAAGTGTTAAGGCATTCTCTAAACTATCTTCCCAGCTCTGGCCCACAACGAGAAATGTCACCCAGCTAAATCGTACCATTGCTGTCTTCCTATATTTCTTCAAGTGAATTTAAGATTTTTGAAACGCACAATTCAAATTTTACACTACCACCCAAGCTACCACTGAACATCTCAAAGCTAATAAACAAAGACGCTGGCGGCGGCACCAGGGCCCTACCAGGAAGTAATCAAAGCAGTGTGGCCGGTGCGATCCTAAGTCGCTGGAGCAGACAATAAGAGGACACTGGGGGTTCCCAGGGGCCCGGAGGAAGGAGTTAAGATGCTTAAGCAACGCAAAACATTACATAAACCTAATAACTGTTCTACAGCACATGGACTCGGGAATCCCAAAGCAATTTCAGACAACCCAAAAGATCTGAAAGGCAACTCGAGCCGCCCCTTCAAAGCAGCTGCTGGCTCAGCCTCCCGAGCTTTTCAGTCCGCAGCCTGTTTTCCAACTTCACCCTCCCCGGCTGATGAAAGACTCCGACCTCGGCCGCCCGAGTTCCGAGCGCCTCTCTCGGCTTGGGGCTCCCGCCCGGGTGGATCGGGTCGCCCGAGTCTGCGGGGAAGCGACAGGAAGCGGGGCAGGCGGCGGAGCACCCCAGCGCACCCCGTAGCCCAGACAAAGCTGCGCCCGGAGAGCAGCGCTTTTCCCGTCCGGGCGAGGAGGGGACGCAACTCGGGCCCCGCCACACGTGCGGCGCCTGGTGGGGGCCGGACACCCGCTCCCACAGCCCTCGACCCCGCACCGCCGGCGAGCACAGCCCCCGGGCACTGCAGGGCGGGGCGGGGCCGCGGGGCAGGGTCCCCGCCCGCCGCCGGCCCCACGCGCTCGTGGCCCCGCAGCCTCCCGCCCCTCGCGGGCCTCTCTTTCGCCTGCCGGGCCGTCGGGCCGCGGGAAACAAAGGAGCCGCCGCCGCTCGGCCCGCCGCGCCCGCCTCACCGCGTACCCCTCGCCAGCCGCCGGGCCCGGCTCGCCCTCACCCCTCCCCGAGACCGCGCGTCGACCGCCCGCGGCCCCTAGACGGCAGGCCCGGCGGAGCCGGGGCCTCGGGTGCGCGGCCGGGCCGCCCGGGGCCGCACTCACCGCTGCAGCACCAGGACGACGGGGAGCCGTTGGGGAACTTGGCTGAGTCCGGAACGATGCAGACGCTGGAGCTGAGGTGCGGACACTCCATGGCCACGAGGAGGGCGGCGAGGAGGACCGAGGCTCCGGGGCCGGGCGAGGTGGGGGCGGAGGGACTCCGAAGTCTCCGTCTGGTGTCGCTCCTCGCCGGGCGCTCGGCCGACGGCCGCTGCGTCCCGAGCCCTTGCGTCAAAGAAAGCAAAGGTTTCCGGGCGCCGGGTTTTCCCACCCGCCGTCTCCAGGAGCCCGGCTCCGGAGAACGTGGAAATCCGGGATCCGGGTTCTGCCGCCACCCCTAGGCTGGGGGCTTCCGTCTTCCCAGGCCGGCCCCGCCCCGGGCAAGCCCCGCCCCCAGGCTCGGCCCCGCCCCCGTCCGCTCCCGCGGGGAGGCGTCCCGGCGCGCGCGGGCGGGTGACCCTGAGTCAGGCCCAGCTGGGAAGTGACTTTCCGAACTCCGCCGCCCCGGGCGGCCGCGGCTTCCCCCGGCCCCGAGAAGGGTGGGGCGCCAAGCCCGGGCACGCCGGGCGGGGCCGCTGCGTTTACCGCGGCCCAGCGAGCGCTCGCAGTCAGAGAAGACTGATTCTGCGTGTTGTGGGGTCATCTGACTACACGGTGGTAGAAAATCTGGCTGCTCAGGAAAGTGTGAAAAAGAAAATAAAAACCTCTAGAGCTGGCAGGCACTTTAGCCCCCATTTTACACACGGAGACAGAAGCTCAGAGAGGTTAAGGGCCTGGCCCCCGGTGGCCCAGCGGGCTGCATAGGTCCCGGAGCAGTCCTGATTTCGTGTTCTGCTCCCTGCGACAGGTGCGATACTGACCCGCTTCTAGGTTCTGAACACGTGGCCTTAGCCAGCCACCTGGGTGCTCCGTGGCTGGGGGCGCCCGCGAACCTGGGTTCAAACGCTGTCACTGTGGCTCACCATCTGCGTCACCTCGAGCACGTGGTCGAACTTTCCTACCTCATCCACCGGTGGGAGATTACGTGAGATGAACGGAACCTGGGTTTGCCGAGCGCAAGGTCCGGGTCACCAGGTGATAAAAAGGGAAGGGATCTAACGTTTGTTAAACACCTACTGCAGTCTCCTAGCCATGCACTTTGCACACAATACCTCAGTTAAACCTCGCAGCACCCTGCCAGCTGCAGATACCGTCCCCTTTGTTACCTCCGGGGAAACTGAGATTGTAATCGGTTAATCCGTGCGGGGCTTGGATCCCCGGCTCTCTGACCTCTTTGTAGAAAGGGGTTAGGGCACGCCTCAAGGGGCCGCTTGGACAGGCATTACACCCGAGCTAGCCTGCGCTCTCTCTGGGGCACGGCCTTGAGGACGTCCCGGGCTATTACAAATATTGCCTCAAAGTTGGGGCTCCTTGTAAAACCCGGAGAAGGAGCAGCAGGGCCAGGAGGCGTGCGGGGGTAGGCGTGGGGGGGGGAGGGCTCGCGGGGAGGCTGATGTGGCAATTCTGCGGGCAGGGCGAGAGGAGGAAGGAAGGTCAGGAAATGATTAACCGGGCCGGGCCTGGTAGTGGTTAGAGCAGGGCACCTCCCCGCAGTGCAGTCCTGGAGCAACCCAGGGACGCCCTCTCGGTCCCTTCTCACTCCTCCCCATCACCCCACAACCCCCGCCACCACTCGGTTTCTTCTGCTCACTCCTCTGCCTAATGGTGTCCACTCACCTGAGGCATCTCTGCCGACCCTTTCCCCAGTAATATTTCAGAGTCGAAGCTCTTTTGTAGCTTTCCAAGTTTTGATTGCTGTTAGAGCCAGCCCCGGTCTGGGGATTTTAAGGCAGTGAGTTGTGGAAAGTGCAGCAGCTCAAATTCTAGCTCTATTGCCTACTTGATGGCCAACTTTAGCAAGTGTCTCTAGTCCTCCCAAGCCTTTTTCTCCATCTGTAAAACTGGAAAAATAATACTTCTCTCTCAAGAAAGCTGTGAGAATTGCCACCACGTAGTAGGTCGCCAGTAATTTATAGCTTTTTTTTTTAAATGACAGCAGTTGAAAGCATAATTCCCCAGGAAGGGGGTGGGTAAACAGTAAATCTGACCTTTGCTCCAGCTCTTCCAGCCCTCTCCTCCTATCAACCAATTGGTCTTTCAAGGAAACAGAAGGCTGCACCAACTTCTGTTTCTCTCTGGACACTTTCCCCCATTTAGTAGCCATACCCCCTCATTTCGCCATGGAGCATGCCCTCGCTCATGCCAGCATGTAATGTTTCTTTTTTCACCCTCAGAGACTCAATTTCCTAATCCTCTAGACCTCATCTTATACATCACTCCCTCCCAGAGGCCTTTCCTGACCCTGATCTACCCCCAGGTTACCTCCAGGTGTGTGATGCCCTTGTCTGCCCCTACACTCTGCCTTTTTTAAACACTCTTCATGCATGTAATTATTTGTTTAATGTCTGTCTTCCCCTTGGAGGTCCATAAGGGTAGCAAACAAGTCTGTCTGGTTTCCTGCTGTATTCCTAACATAACATGTGGAACATGGAGGGTGTCCAATAAACGTGTTCAATAATAAATGAATGAGTGAGGGATCGATTAGCAATGTCTACCATGGTGAGGAGCTTAGGAAGTTGCCCAATATTTGCCCTCCCCCCTTCAAGTGATCTCTAAATTTCCTTTCGCCTCTGAGTTTAAGATTTTTAAGGGCATCAGGAACGTGAAAGCACCTCATACATAAGGTGAAAACTGCTGGAAAAAAAAAAAGGAAAAGAAACTTTTTTTTAGTGTCTTCTCTCCCCACCCAGAATAAAAACCCCTCTGAGAAAGGACCTTAATGTAGTCATCCCTGACTGCTATAGTCCCCAGAGACCAACTATGACCATCACGCGGTCCAGAGAAGCTGGACAAAATGGGAGAGGCCCTGCTGGGGCTTTCACTAAATTTCGCTAAAACATAGGGAACGTTCCTGTGTCTTTGAAAGTTTTCATGATTAAAAAAAAATCTTTTTAGAGAAAAAAAAACTCGCGGTGAGTCAATGTGTGAAACGGGGGAAGACCACGGGGCACACAGGGAAATCTGCATAGAAGACAACGTTCGCTTTTTTGTTCTCGGCCCGCATCCCTCTGGCCCTGAGGAGCTCTGATGTACAGACCAGCGAGCCCCGGTGCGGAGGCGCCGGCCTCTGGCTCGGGCGCGAGGGGACCGCGCGGCCACCGGGATTCCCCAGCCAGCCCGGAAGCGGGGGGCGCTCCTGCCAGAAGCGGCGGGAGTATTTTACAAGTTTGCATCTTTCAGAGGAGAGGAATGTACAATTTCAGCCATAATCTCAAATGTTTCTCTTCTAAAAGAGATATATACGTATATAAGGGGGGAATAGGCTGGGGGGGGAGGGGAGAGATCATACGTTGCCATGGGAACCATGATCAGGAAAGTTCTTAAGGTTGCTGTGACCTTCCCCTAGCCTCAGACCTGAGACTTCTGGTAGATTCGGTGGTCCTGAAGCAAGGATTACAAGCTGAGCAGGCCAGGGAAAGACTAGCTCTGACTATCCCCACTCAGTCAAGGCTATTGGAAGCACCCAGAGAGCTGGGTTAATTATTTACCTTAGAGATTTTTCTAGGAGCCAAGCCTCCTTGGGGAACCAAAGTTAGACCTAGAGGAGGCCTGGTGAGTATTCAGAAGGAGGGGAGCGGAGTAGCCGCTCAGGGACTCTTTTATCAGCTGGTTTGATTTTCTAAGCGGCACTTATCTGACACTTCCTTGCTTGTTTCCTTGTTTATCTGTTGTCACTCTCTTCCAGAAGAACAGAAACTTTGCCAGTCCCATCCATTGCCTGATGTCCAGCTCCTGGAATTCAGCCCGGTACATGGCAGGCCTTCAGTAACTATTTGTTGAATCACTAAATGAATGAAGGAAGGTGGGCGTGGGCACCAGCCAGCCAGCCCTCACTTCCGCACTCAGGAATATCCGCATTCTCCGCTCCTTTCCATTCAACTCTTTCGCATTATCTCCCTGCCCAAATTTTTCGGCGGCTCCCCATCTCTGGCAAGATAATATCAATAGGAAGCCCACTGACGTCACAGTCACCTGTCCCTTCTCTTTCACTAAAGCTTTTTTTTTCCTACTGTTCTAGCAGTACCTAAAATAGTTCCCTCATTATAGAAAATGTGCTGCATCACACGTCTGTGTCCTCCCCCACCTCTTTCCTTTCTACCTGGCCAGCTCCTACTCCTTTCCCATGAAGCAAATAGCCTCCTCTGGGAAGCCCTCCCTCACTCACCAGAGCAGACTTCTAAGCCTCCACTCCTCCCAACCCCTGCCATTTCTGTCCCTGCAGCTTGTCACATGGTGCTGTTATTTTCTGTTTACGTTTCAGTCTCCCTTGAGAACAAATGGTTTTCTTTTCATCTGTGGATCCTAGGCACCTAGTTCAGCAATTGCAGGTATTAAACGATTATATTTGTTGATTAAATGTTAGAAGTGCCCCTTTTGAAAGTAATTACATCATCCTTACGTATGATGGTCTCCTAGGTATTCACAGAAAGGACCTCAACTATGTAAGAACAGAAACTTACATTTATTGGGTCCCAACTAGGTGCCAGATACTGTATCAAATGGGTTTCATTTCTTCTTTAATCCCCACACAAACCTGAGAGGGAGGTATTATCAACTCCATTTTGCTGATGAAAGAACTAATGCTCAAAGGTTAAATAACTGCACAAATGTTTGCAGTTAGTAATTGATCTTTTATCAAAGGTGATAGAGTTTCACCCCTCATGCTCACGGTCAGCTAAGTGATTTTGCAGTATTGTATGGGGGTAGCTGAAATTCCTAATAATGAAGACTCTTAGGGACCTCAGGACACAGAAGACCCTTCTGAGTAATAAAAAAAGGAATCATTTAGGTTCATTACCTAAATAAAGAATCATTTAGGTTCAGCATCATTGTAATAATCATTATGTCATCAACATCTTAATTTGTATTGCTTCTAATGGTTTCTTCTTTATCATTGAAATGTGAACCTCACAGCACTTTTATGAGGGAGATGAGAGGTTCTCTTGCTTAAAGACCCACTTTGCAGATAAAGCTCTGACTGATTAAGCGAAGCAGTGTGGCTCTAGCACCCAACAACTCTGAGGATGAAGGAGTCACTTCTCTCTCTGGGCCCCAGTCTCCCATCTGTAAAATCAGGGGGTTGTACTAAATGATCCCCAAGGGCCTTTCCAGAGTGAGCATCCAGCGATCCTGGGACACTGCCAGATGCAAGATGGTCCTTCTGCCCTGTGGCAGAGACTGCTAACTGTTCACTGCAAATCTGTTTTCTCTTCCTTCCCAGTTCACAACTAGAATTTTCTCAGCTTCCCTGGTCGCTAGGTGTAGCCATTTTTAGTCAGTGCAGACTGAGCAGAAATTGCAAAGATCAGCCTTGGCTGGCAGTGTGGACAGCTGCCCAAGACAGAAATACTTCAGTGTCCAGTTTTGTTTATCAACACATGGAGGAAATGGGGGAAATGTATTAGGTCAGGTCCGGAAAGAAATGTAGGTCTTCTAGGCTTCCAGTCTGCCCTTTCTGTGTTCTCTCTTCAATCAGTCCTTCATGTATTCAACAAATGTTGTCTGTGCTCCTGCCACGTGCCAGGACTGAAGATACAGGGACTCAGAGCTCAGTGTTACATGGGGTCCTCTGCTGACATCTCTTTTCCATTATCAAGATGGAAAGCATTGTGGTATCACTCCGTTCCCCTTGCTTGTTCGTTGCCTGACTGGCCATCAGAGCCTCTGAGTTTCAAAGTGCCGTCCAGACGTGGAGCTTTAAGGCTTTTAATTGTGAAAGTGGCTTCACATGTAAAGGGCCTGTCTTGATGCTTGGCATACAGTAGACCCTCAATAAATGTTTGTTTCCTTGAGACCTTGTCAAATAGGAAGATTGATGTGGGAGATGGAAGATGATGGCCTGAAATCATTGATTCTAGTGTAGCTGGCACAGAAGGTTATATTTTTGTCCTTTTAACGGGATGTGGGCCAGATCATTCATTTAACAAATATCACTGATGCTCAAGGCTCATGGGATATAAAAGTGAACAACACAAAGTCTCATCCTCAAAGGGATGAGGAAGGGGCAAAAGAAACAGACCAGCAAACAGGCAATTGCAACACAGCGTGATAAGTGCTAGGAGGGGAAGCACAGGATGTCGCTTAGCCACAAACAAGGGGCAAGTAACCCAGGCTGGTGGGTGGGGGTGGGGGAAGCATCGGCAGGGCTTCCTGAAGGAAGGGACATGTGACCTGAGACTTGATTGATACCTAAGAGTTAGCCTGGTAAAGTGGGGGTGGGGTGGGAGTGGGGGGTGGCGAGGCCTAGTGTTCCGAACAGGCAGAGGGAACTGTATCTGCAAAGGCTCAGAGGCTCGGAGAGGATCTGAGACTGCCAGTCTGGTTGGAGAGTCATACGCAAGGAGGTAGAAAGCTGAGAGATGAGGCTGGCAAGATAGGCAGAAGACAGACAGTGAAGGGCTGCTGACTCTCTGTAACAGAAAACTGCCAACGCACAGCAACCTGGGTCCCCAGGACTCTGGCATCTTTCAGGGCCACACTTTGCCAAGTCTTGGGAGAGAGGATAAGAGTGCAAAGATGCAGAAAGATAAGAGATAAGACAGAGTAAAGAAAGGAACTAACAATTATTAAACATCTATAAGATGTTTGGCTGCATTAGTCATCTGGGAAATGCAAATTAAAACCACAGCGCATACTTACCTAGAAACAAATAGGCAGGGATTAGAAGGCAGATGTGGCTCCCCCCTGCCCTAGTCATTACTGGATCCCTGAGACTGTGTCCTTGAGGAGTTTACCATCCACTGAGAGGGAGAGGCTCATACACTTTAAGAGGTAGAATTTTGATGGGGAAAAGAATCCTAGGCTTGGAGAACCTCCACCTCTGCCTTATTCCCTTTCCTAACCTTAATCTGACCTGACAATTCAGCTATCTGAAATATTCAACTAACCAGAAAATGAATTTCTCAAACCTCCAGAATGTAGATTTTCATTGTCCCAGACCCTTCGGTGAGGTGCCTGACGCATTGGGAAGAAGCGGGGCTCTGGGTCCAATCGGGCTGGAGTCCTGCTTCTGCCACTGGCCTGCTGGGTGACCTTAGGTCAGCAGTCTGACCTCTCCTGAGCCTCCATCTATGAAATGGAATAATAATAGCTTCCAAAATGGTGACCTCCCTGCTCTGTCTCCCTCAGCCAAATACTTAATGTTTAGAAAGAGAGAATAGGGATTCACATGCTTTGATCAGAACCATTTTCTGAAGTCGCCAACACCCATAATTTATGCATTTATGTAATCATACCAAAGGTTATAAGCATACTTTATAATTATATTATCTGGAAAGCTCTGCTGTGCAACAGCAGGGAAAAAAGGTATTTGACGTGTTACCATCCAAAGAACAATGGTGGAAAGTAGGAAAGGGCCTTAGAGCCCTTTTGGCCTTGGTAGGTTACCCATGGAGCAGCTTTTGCCTTCAGGCTGGAAATGGAAACCAGGAGCAGCAAGGCTTCATGGAAAATTCCCCTTCCTAAGGGCCCTTCGGGGAGAATGATTAGAGAGCTGGAAGGGCAGGAGTTTCACGGAGGAGGAAACGAGTCCAGAGCAGTGACACATCTGACCAGCGCTCCACGGGGTCCTGTGATCGGCGCCTCGCACCGCAGTGCTCCTCGCTTGCCGAGTTGGAGAAGAGTTTTTTCCTGCACCTTGCTTGGCCTTTCCTGTGCTCGGGATGTACAGGCTGGTTCTGTTGGGGAAAGAGGTGCTGGTTCTGAGGGAAAAGCACTTAGTGCAGCAGTCAGTGTAGCAGGTCCCTCCATAAGTAACCTCCAGACTCAAGCCGGTGAGCCCTCTGAAGGCAGCAGTAGCCCCAGCATTGAGTACCTGGCACATATGAGGCACTCAGGGAGTTACAATCGTCTAGTAAATAAATGTGTATTAAGCAGTGAGAAGCTCAGTCTAAAGCTTCCGCTGGAAGGACATACTAGAAACTGGTAATAGCTATTGGCTCTGGGAAGGGAGACTGGGTGGGAGAAGAGAAGGGAAGGAAATTGACTTTTCACTGTACACCTTTTTATTCCTTTTGAGTTTTGTACCACTGATTATCAAAAAAATAAGTTATATTTTTTAAAAAAATCAAGCCTAATGTGATTCCCTGTGATTCACGGAAATGTGCACTGCAATCGAAGGGAGAGAGCTGGGTCTTTAGAGTCAGATTAACTTGGCTTTGACTCCCAGCTTATCCTGCTACTTCCTAGCTGTGTGTCCTAAAACAAGTTACCTACCTTCTCTGAGCCTCACAGTATCTAACTGGAATGGGGACGATGATCCTCCATTAGACTCTTGTGAAGGTGGAACGTGATAACACAGCAACACTTTCAGAGACTCACCATGTGCCAGGCACTCTTCTGAATGCTTTATGTCTGTGTATTGACTCATTTCATCCTCAGGACAACCCAACAAGAGGGATACTATTCTTTTCCCCCTCCTCATTTTGCAGATGAGGAAACTGAGGCCCAGAGAGACTAAGGAACTTCCTTCGAGTCTCACAGCCAGGCCGGCCACTTCCCGAGCCTGGCTCTTCCCAGCTGCACTCTGCTGCCTTGAAATGTTAGCATCTTCTCCTTTTCAATAGGGAATTCTTAAAAATACAAATATTTTTAAGACTCCTCCAAAATGTCTTTGTAATGGTGGGCTATTGGATATGGTGACAGGCTAATGCTGGTTAAGGAATCAGCAAAATAGATAAAAAGAAAGAGAGAGAGAGAATTCAGTTCTAATGAATTTAAGAATTTTGCAATCTGAGAATGTAGTTGAATTGTAGCTTATGTGTAATTTTTGTTTTACACTTTATTTCTATTATTTTAAAATTTTGAATTGTATATTGGAGGAGGACACCTTGAGTTCTTCAGGACTTAGGGCCTCGAAAACATTAATAGGGTGGAGTAACCTTTTAGGCAGAGTTGTTTTCTCCACACCCTTCAAATAGGTCCTAGGCTGAGTCATCTTCTGCTTACATTGCTGATTCTGCCTGTGGTATCCACAGCAGGTGTTTTTATGGTTGACATCCAGATATTAACTTGTCTATGGTCGTTTACTTCTTTTTCTTCTAATTCAATCAAAAAACAATTCCAGTGAATTGAATGCCCGGGCAATTGGGTTCTCAATTTCATTGAGTTTTCATTGCACTTGGAAGAAAAGTTCATCTGCACTTCCTTAAAAAAGATTTTTAAAGTCAGAAATGAGCCTGAATTTGTAAGAGGTGAGGGCCCTTATTTTGCTTTGGCTGAGTGGAAAAGACTTCTTCACCATGTCCCAAAATGTGTTTCCTTCCCATTTCCCCTGCCCATGCCCACCATCTCCTCCTACCCCAGGACCCTCAATGTTTCCTACAGCCTCCACCCCAAAAAAATCAGGCCACTGTCTCCTCTGAGTCCCTCCCACAGGCCTTGAAGGGGCCTTATGTGCAGCCTGTGCTAAGATAGGGGGCTCCCACCGCTGGAACCAATCCTCGTTGTCATGTCCCCCCTGAGTGGCCAGCCTGGCAGCAGGCGGTGGCGAAAGAAGGGAGGAACCACACAAAGGCCTCATCCCTGCCTCCCATGGCCAGTTCTCACTGCAAACTTGCATGATCTCTTCCTGCCTGTGCTCTATCAAAAGCTTTCAGCAGCTCCTTGTTGCTCCCAGAAGCAAGCCTGGAAACTTCCCTGGCATCAGAGCTCCCCTACATTTGGTCCTGACCAACGTGCCAGCCTTGCTTCTCTCCACATCACCCCCACGGGCCTGATTGCTGAGCAGATCCTGAATGCTCTCGCCCTGGCTTCTCCCTCAAGCCGTTTCCTCTGCCCTCTTCATTCCAGCCTGTGCAAGTCCTGCTTATCTCCTAAGACCCAATACAAAGCCCATCTTCTAGAAAAATTCTTCCCAGCACCCATCTCATTCATGTTTTCTCTCTCTTTTCCTCCCTCTTTCCCTTTTCCTTCCCTCCCTCCCTTCTTTCCTCCTCTCTCTCCCCACCCTTTCTCTCACACACACAGTGTGGATTGATCTCGCTCCTTCATCCACGTTCCTATGGGATTCTGCTTCTGTTTTAGAGATAGCACTTATTTAAGTCTGCTTTGGAATAGAATTCTTCATGTTCACACCACCTCCCAGTTAGAAACTGAGTCCCTGGAATTCAAGAGCTACCCATCCCTCATTCATTTGGATATTTACCATAGTACTGGCCCCAGGGTGTTGCACACACTAGGTTCCCCATAAATGTTTGCTCCTTGAGTGCAGTGACTTGATGGACAGAGCCTTGGCTTTGGCCATGAACAGAACTGAGTTTGCGTGCCCCTCCACCTCTTAATAACTGTGTGATTCTGGACAAGTGACCTACTCTCTCTGAACTTTTTGGGTCCAAAACCTATAAAATGGGGGTTATAATAGTGCCTGCCCCATTGGTTGGTCAGCGTGTGTAGAACATGTAACTCTTACCATTCATAAAGTAGGTTCCTAATAAACACAAGTCACCAGCTTCATCCTATGCACACTTTTGAAGCTCTTACTTTTGCCCTGGACCCCCTGGAGTGGATATCTGGGGAGAAGGCTACTAGAATATTCACATTGGAATTCGAAGATGACCTACTTGCAACCTGGGCCTGGTTACAGAGGGGTTGGCAAAGACTGAAAGGATTCGGAGGAAAGAGAGGTGGCACAAAGCTGGCAGCCCCAGGCCCTGTAGAAGTTGGGTCACACTCTTCCCAACTAAAGAGGTCAGACACTGCCCAGGAAATCAGCCCCTCCAGTCTCCTTTAGGATACATTAGCATCTACTAGAGACCCTCCCCAAAGCCATTTGCATGCCTTAACATGAGCCTGAGTAATTGGGGAATAGGAAAGGCAGCTTGGGGCATGGAGAAAGGACATTTTCAAAGGAACTTGGCCAGTGTGTTTTGGGCACTAGGGTGAGGGGAATAAGACTCTAGAGGGCTAGGGAGTCCCCCCACATCATAGAGACACTCACACTTGCCAAACAGCCTTCTGATCTTACCTTGGTTTCCAGAAGCAGCCATCATGGAAAGAGGTGATAGGGGACAGGGTACAGTGTTGGGGGCAGAAGAGCGGGGTGGCTGCAGAGCCATATCCTCTGTTTGGCAGCTGTGGTTCTCAGTACACATTATTGAGTGCGTATGTTTTGATATATTTCAGTCCCCTGAGAATTTGGGCAGGGCCATCAGCTTTTCTCAGGGCCGAGCTCCTTTGAATAAGCTGATCTACTTCCTTCTGTGCACCATCCCCACCAGCCTATCCAAAATCTAGGTCCCTGTGATGGTGCAGCGTGGGATTGCAGATGGTGGTAATACTAGTTTGCAGGGTAGTCACTGTGGGAAGATTTGAATGCCTCGTGGTAGCCTTTCCTTTGGAGATAGGATCATGGACTAGGCACTTGAATGACTTTTGAACATCATCTAGTGCTCTTTAACAGATGAGGAGACTGAGACCTAAAAAGGCCAAACCCGTTCACAATGTATATGTATATCAAATCACCACAATGTACACTTTAAATATCTTGTAATTTTATTTGTCAATTATACCTCAATACAGCTGAAAAAATAAATTAAAATTAATAAAAAGAGGCCAAGCCAGGAGGAGAATCCAGGTCTCCTCATCCCCAGTCCAGGGTTTTTATCCTGTTTCTCTATGAAAGCCCCAACAAGACATTTTGGTATGCTGTGATGCAGGTGTCACCACGTGGTTGAAAATGATAAATCTGGATTTGACTAGAAAGTGTGAATCTTACTTATTCTAATCTCAAACTGGAGCCCCAACTTACTCCTTGCCTGACTTCTTGTAGCTTCTCATTCCCATGGGGAGGGGTGAGGGCAGGACTTGTGCAAACAGAGTGTGTCTAGATTCACACTCTGATAGAATCTTGGGGTGGATTTGGGGAAAGTCCAAGGCATGAGAGTTTTGGCTTAATCAGCCTGCTCTTTTGAGTGCCAGGTGGGCAGGCAGGTATTCTCTTCCTCCTTCCCTAAAAGATCTCTAGCCTCTTTAAGTCCAAAGCAAGCTGGTGTGCAATGAGACACGCTTGGGAGGTAGCACTAGGCACCTCTCCCGGGGAGAGAAACAGACAGAGTGATAAAGTGACAGTAACTCATATGGGTTCAAAAAAAAGCACAAGTAAATGTATCAGACATGGGTATGACCATTGGAAAGACTAAAGGAAGGGGGATGTCAAAAGTCTCGATGAGGGCCGGCACCGTGGCTTAGCGGTTAAGTGCGCGCACTACGCTGCTGGTGGCCCGGGTTGGGATCTCAGGCGCACACCGACGCACCACTTCTCCGGCCATGCTGAGGCCGCGTCCCACATACAGCAACTAGAAGGATGTGCAACTATGACATACAACTATCTACTGGGGCTTTGGGGGGGAAAAAAAAGGAGGAGGATTGGCAATAGATGTTAGCTCAGAGCCGGTCTTCCTCAGCAAAAAAAGAAGAGGATTAGCATGGATGTTAGCTCAGGGCTGATCTTCCTCACACACACACAAAAAATGCTAATGGGCCTTAGGTCTTTAAAAAAAAAAAAAGCCTTGATGGGAAACTTACAAGGGGAAATTCATTCACTCATTCCAGAGATCTTGAACTGAATACTTAATTAAACCAAGCACAGTTCTAGGCACTGGGGAAATCAGACCAAGAAGTGTGCAGAGACCCATGCAAGTGCCCCAGAAGAGGAAAACTCAGAGTAATGGGCAGATTCTCAGTTAAATGTAGAGCGAGGTTAGAGGAGGACAGTGGGAGGAATGAGGTCTTGAAAAATTGGTCAGAGATTTCAAGAGGAGAACATCTGCACAGACAATGTTTTATAAAACCTGGAAGGGAGGAGGCAGAGGGAGATGCAATTCAAGAGCTACTTTAGCACTCTAAGGACTAAACCTAAGTGTTTGCACTGCATGCTGGGAAAATTCATTCACTCAGCAAGTCCTGACTGAGCGTCTCCTAGTTCTCTGGCCACACCAGGCTCCTTGCTGATCCTCGCCCTCACCAGACACACTCCCCACCCCGCCTTCAGTCTATCAGTGTCCTCTCCTTTGGAGGGCTTACCCCCAAGGAATAGCACCATTTAGCAGACATATAAACAAGCTGAAAATGCTGTGACAGGAGAAGGAACAATATCCTAGAGAGGACCCTGTCTAATTCATCTTTGTACCCTAGTGCTGGGCATAGACTAGGCATTTAGGAAATGTTTGATGAATGAATGAATGTCCTTGCTAGGCACTGAGGAGGCCAATTTTTTTGACAAGAAATGTTACTATGATTACAACTTTGCAAAAAGTACATTTAAAAAATGTTTTTAAAATCCACTAGGGCCGGTCCCGTGGCTTAGCGGTTAAGTGCGCACGCTCTGCTGCTGGCAGCCCGGGTTCGGATCCCGGGCGCACACCGACGCACCGCTTCCCCGGCCATGCTGAGGCCGCGTCCCACATACAGCAACTAGAAGGATGTGCAGCTATGACACACAACTATCTACTGGGGCTTTGAGGGAAAAAAATAAATAAATAAAATTATTAAAAAAAATCCACTAAAAAACACTAACAGTAGCTGAATGATGGAATTGTGGGAGATTTTCTTTCTTTTCTCTATTTTCCCCATTTTGTGTACCGTAGCAACATTTTTTATAATGAAAAAAGTATATTTTAGCCCCATCCCCCCTGCTTCCTCCTCAAAAAAACTTGTGAGAATTACAACTTACTACCTAATTTTTAAAAAATTTTGTGTCATATAAATTATGAAGACTGAGAAATCATGACCTGAATTTCATAACGCAACCGAATAAAATTTATCACCACACTACTCAGATGCATTTGATGATATGCATGATCAATTGTGTGGCTGGGCGTAAACAACAGTTCTCATAAAATGCTTTGATTAGTATTACTTGAAACAGCCAAACTGGGCTTTTTGTCAGAGCGCTGGGGCAGGGGAGGCGAGAACTGGGCCAAGGGGGATGTGGCTCTGTTGGCCCCACTAGGGACTCTGCTTTTCTGGCAGAGAATGTCAGGATCGGGGAGCTCTGAGGACCTCTGCATGACAGATGTGCAGGCCTCCAGCGCTGGCAGCAGAACAGGCAGTAACTTGGGCTGCTCAGGCTTCACAAAGGAGCTTTCACCCCAACCGGAGTGGTGCTGCCACCCAACTCTCTTTTCCTTCCCTTCCCAGGGTCAGCCTTCTAGATATGAGAAAGCCCGTAAGGATACTGTCTAAAATGTCATCAATAAAGATTTATTTGGGCATGGGACCATTGCCTTTGAGAAGGCTAGAGGAGGGACATAGTCATTCACACTACAAATATTAATTGAGAACCTATGATGTGCTAAACATAAGCAAGGTCCTGTACATTCATGATACATTTCTTTCTTTCATCAACATTATGTAGACGTTATTATCCCCATTATACAAATAATGAAACAGGCTCAGAAAAGCCAAGTAACTGGCCGTAGGTCACACATTTAAATAAGTGGTGGGAATTGGGTGGAGGGGGGAGTAGAGACGGAGGGAGGGATCCAAACTCAGCTCTGTCAGACTTGGAAAGCCACTCTCCCCACACTTCCATTGCAACATAGCTGAGGTTTCCAGACTTGGTGTTTCAAGTCTGTGTGACCATCAGCAATCTCTCTGAGTCTCAGTCTCTTTGTTTATGAAAATAAAGGGCTTGAGAAATATGTTTTCCAAGTGTCCTTCCAGTGCTGGATGCTTTGTCACAGCGCTTCCTCTTCTTGCCTTTGTAAAAGCTCTGCACAAGGAATTCTCCCTGGCCACCAGCACAGAGCAACACCCGGGCGTTGGGTCTCTCCTGGGGTCGCCCCCTAGAGGGCATCTGTGGTGGTTCGAGAGTCAGGGCCCCCAGTGAGAGTACCCGCAACTGACAAACCAACATAACCAGATGGTCGGAGCCAACTTTTAATTATCGCTTAATCTTTTTTTTAAATGGATCTAGAAAACATTCTCACAGCCCTTCCCACACTCACCAGGGCAATGCTGGCGAAACATTTAATGATGGGGAGCATTTGTAGCCTGAAGATCTACTGGTTCTATGAGTCATATTTTAAAATTGGATTATATTTTACTTCCCGTATCTCAGTTTCTTTTAGGCCTTGTGAGGCTGCTTTTTGAACTGACGCCGATTTTGCAGGGCTGCCGAACTCTAATTATGAACAATATATTTATCTCTACTTAGTTATTTTTATTACAATAGTCAATGTTTGTTTAGGAAATATAGGCACGTTGTACAACATTCAAAAGTCACTACAGAGTTTTCAGTAATTATCATATGACCCATCAATTCCACTCCTAGGTATATACCCCAAAAATTGAAAACAAGTGTTCAAACAAAAACTTATACATGAAAGTTCATAGCAGTGCTATTCACAATGACCAAAAAGTGGAAACCACCCAAATGTCATCAGCTGACAATAAACAAGATGTGGTTTATTCATACAATGGAATATTATTCAGCCATAAAAAGGAATGAAGTAATGATACACGCTACTACTTGGATGGACCTTAAAAACATCACGCTATTTGGAAGAAACCAGACACAAAAAGCCACATATGTCATTCTGTTTATCTTAAATATCCAGAAGAGGCACAGCCATAGAGATTTTCTTATCTGCAGGTTAGTCGTTGCCAGAGTCTGGGGTTTGCAGGTTCAGATCCCAGGAGTGGGCCTACGCACCATTTATCAAGCCATGTTGTGGCAGGTGTCCCACATATAAAGTAGAGGAAGGTGGGCAAGGATGTTAGCTCAGGGCCAATCTTCCTCAGCAAAAAGAGGAGGATTGGCAACAGATGTTAGCTCAGGGCTAATCTTCCTCACCAAAAAAAAAAAAAAAAAGCTGATTGGAAAATCTGTGTGTGTGTGAAAGAGAGAGAGAATAAGGTTATTAATTAAAAGGCTTCAGACAGGATAACTAGGCAGTAAGCCCACTGTTTATTAGGTGACCTTCAACTGTCAATCTCTTAAGCCTTTTCCCTTGGGCACATTTCTCCTGAGAAGGAACCTCCAGTCTCCTGCTTAGTGGGGTTATATCTGGCTGCCTGCTCCTAGGGAGTTAAGCTAGAGAAGAAACTGGGGGGTGAAGGGGTGGCCCTGGCAACACAGGGACACTACAAAATGGGAAAATCTTTTGGGAAATAATTTGATATTTGGTATCTCAAAAAAACATTAAAGTACTACTATGTGGAAAATCTATGTTCGAGACCAGTAAGTTTACTGGGTAAGGGCCTCTGATACATGAGGTATCACTGTATTATTAGCTAATAATGTAAGTGTGTGTTTGAAGTACAGATACAACATGAATCTTTTATTACACCCTTCTCAGTTCAGCCATCTCTGGCCACTGTAATGCTACAATTTGCACCTATACTCTGAAAAGAGTACACTATGCAGGACCTGTGCGAGTGTCCGGGGGATGGGATGGTGGTGATGGTGCAGCAGGGGTGCCCTTTGGGAAATAATTGCATTCATAGGAATCCTGGGTCTACTTCCCTATAACCTTTAGGATTTTGTGCTGATGAAGGTCATTTCCGTGGCCTGTTTGGCCTCTATAAAGCTCTCAATTGTTCCTTCTTCTCTTTTAACTGGGGATCAGATGTGTAGGAAGATTTTGTTTTGAAATGTTTTTATTCCAGCAAGAAGGCTCAGTTTTAAACACAAAATGTACTTGTTTTAGCTCTGTGCTGTCAAATTTCCAAAGGGAAGATCTTTTCATAAATTTGCTGAATTCTCTTTGAGCTTGTGTTTATGAAATCCCACTGTTTGCAAAGCATTTTGCACTGACATAAACATCATTTTAAACCAGGAAGTTAGCTTTTAATCATTAGTCTGAAATCAAGTGTTTCAGAAAATAAAAAGGCTTCAGCCTGAAAATTTAACATGACAAAATTCACAGCAGGAAGTCAGGTGACTGGCTTTGCCTCTCCATTCACAGCCTTTGGGCATGTTTGTTCATTTGTCCATTTCTTTTCTTTTCTTTTTTTTCCTGAGGAAGATTCACCCTGAGCTAACATCTGCTGCCAATCTTCCTCTTTTTGTGTGTGAGCTGCCCCCACAGCATGGCCAGACAAGTGGTATAGATCTGTGCCCAGGAACCGAACCCTGGCCACCAAACTGGAGCATGCCGAACTTAACCACTAGACCACCAGGGCCAGCCCTGCCCATTTCTTAAAGACCTACTTTGTGCATGGCCTCATTTAACACTAGTCCACTCCCATCTAATGAGCTACTCAGTCAAAATGCAAGAACTCTCTTAATATATAGACTTCCCATATATGAAAATGGGGAAAAGATGCTTTATTTTCACTGCTGTAAAATAGTCCATTGTGTGAATGAGCCACAAATCATTTATTCATTCTCCTGCTGATGGACAATGTTTGGGTTGTCTCCAGTTTTCTCCGTTATAAACAATACCAGAATGAACAAGCTAGCACATCTCTCCTGGTGCACATGTGCAAGTGTCACTAAGGCAATGGTTCTCAAAGTGTGATCCAGGAACCCACAGGGGTCCCTGAGGCCCTTTTAGGAGTCCATGAGGTCAAAACTATTTTTATAATAATTTTCATTCTCCTTCTGTTGGCAAATGCAGTGGAGTTTTCCAGAGGCTGCATGATATATCCACAATTATCAGAAAAGTGTCCACAATACTCCTACCTTTTCCAATTACATATTTGTATAAGGCTGTCTTCTATTAAGCCAGACAACAAAGAGATTTACAAAATGTGAAACAATGCCACTCGTCTCCCTAAATTTTAAAGTATATATAATTCTTTTTCATAAAATATATGGTGTGAACATGTAATGAGTTTATTTTAAAATTAATTAATATTTTTAAAATTTTCAGCTTTAATTTCTTTCTTTTTTTTAAAGCAATTTTTTATAATTTTATTTATTTATTTATTTATTTTTCCCCCAAAGCTCCAGTACATAGTTGTATGTCATAGCTGCACGTCCTTCTAGTTGCTGTATGTGGGACGCGGCCTCAGCATGGCTGGAGAAGCAGCCCATATGTGCACCCCCGGGATCCGAACCCAGGCTGCCAGCATCGGAGCAGGCGCACTTAACCGCTAAGCCACAGGGCCGGCCCAGCTGTAATTTCTAATATAGTAAATATCAATAGATATAACCCACATAAATAAGAACTCTTTGGGATGGGATCTTCAGTAATTTTTAGAGCATAAGTGTCCTGAGGGGCCGGCCCGTGGCTTAGCGGTTGAGTGTGCAAGCTCCGCTACTGGCGGCCCCGGTTCGGATCCCGGGCACGCACCGACGCACTGCTTGTCCGGCCATGCTGAGGCGGCATCCCACGTGCAGCAACTGGAGGGATGTGCAGCTATGGCGCACAACTATCTACTGGGGCTTTGGGGAAAAAAAGGAGAAGGATTGGCAATGGATGTTGGCTCAGAGCCGGTCTTCCTCAGCAAAAAGAGAAGGATTAGCACGGATGTTAGCTCAAGGCTGATCTTCCTCACCAAAAAAAAAAAAAAGAGTCCTGAAACCAAAAAGTTTGAGAACCACTGCACTAGGGTCTATAGTGCTGAGGAAGGGAAGGGAATTGCTGAGTTGTGGGGTAGGTGCACGTCCATCTTTAAATTGTGTATCTCATAACCGCTGAAGATTAAATTCAGCTTGATATTATTTACATAGAACCCCACCCCAAAATACCCAACACGATTAAAGTATATATGGCTCAGAAATGCATACATATTTGCTAAAACTGAAAATGAAGAATTGAGGGCAATATTAAGCTCAAAATACAGGAGAGTGGTTACCTTTTGTGAAGAGACAGGGGTAGATGGGAGGAGATGGATTGGATTAGTTCTTAGAGTGTTTATTGTTGTGCTTTATAACTTACAGATATGCTGCATTTTTCTGTTATATGTATTAAGTATTAGGTAAATTTTTTATTTACTAAAAATAAGAAAGAAATAGTTTCTGCCCTCAGGGGCTCCCAGTCTGCTGCTGAGGTCTGAGTGGAAATCACACTCCTCTTCCCTCTGGATTTCAACCAATTGAGAAATTGACCCAGGGCTACAAGGATTGGCTTTATCGTTGGCAAAGCCGGATTTGAGAAAGTGCAGGCCAAATGACTTTCTCCTCCTTTCTCACCTGATCCAGGTGGTCAGGTGCAAACTGGAGGTCCCTTGCTGACCTTTCCCCGAGTGGCAGGGTCTACCTGGGGGAGGAGGAGGCAGGAGAGAAACCCCTGAAGAGAAAAGGAGAGAAGGGGCCTTCCTTCCTGGGGAGTGGCATGGAAGTCCCCTGGAGGAGGCACACCCAAACTACCGGGATGCAGAGCAGGAGGTGACAAATGCTATAAGAGGGCCAATAGCAAGTGAGCAGTACAAGGCAGAGTTATTTGCAGCTAACAGTGTGATGGAAGGCTTCCCAGAGGAGGCCACAAACATTTTGCCTCTGCGTGAAAGGTGGTGGGATCTGCGTCAGCAGGGGGGACAAGGTGAGTATTAACATAGAGGCTGAAGTGGCGAGACCCATCAGGGCTGAGGTCTGAGTTGGGGCTTCTGTGAGTGCCATACGAGAGAACTGGCCCTTCTCTGGATGCTAAGCATGTATCACCTGACAGTGAGTGCAGCAGAGGGGTCACCAGGCTGGGTCAGTGAGGCATGGTTTGGGGAGGGGCACTGGGAGGGAGGGGAGCTGTCTAGGAGCGTGGAGAACCCCCTCCCTGTCTCCTCCCCAGGCGTGGGAAACTCCTTCCAGATGCTGATTCCTGGGTAGGGACTGGGAGACCTGAGGAAGCACAGGAATCCTGCCCTAAAGCAGGGTCCCCCCTCACCCTCCAGGAGGACAGGTGACCTGGGTTTGTGACCTGTGGCTTGCTAGCTGCTTGACTTTGGGCAAGGAGCAAGAGGAGTCACATTCAATAAAAACCTACCTCCAATGGGTCGGGTCTTGTTTTCTGTGCATCATTTACTTTCATTATGTTTCATCCTCACAACAACTCTGTGAGGTAGGCATTAATATCTCCCACTCACAGATGGGGAGTTTGGGGGGTCCAGGAGGGTAAGAGGTTAGCCAAAGTCACGCAGGTTGTAGGGGATGGTGCCTGTGACATTAGAACCCAGTTCTGTCTGCCCCTAAAGGTGACGTCCTTTCCATTATATACTTAACCCTTCTGGGCCTCAGTTTCCCTTCTGTAAAATGGGAATAACAGCTAAGTCCCAGATTTGTCATGAAAACTACTTGCAAAACCTAGCACAGCCATTGACTTTCCTCCTTCCCTTCCCTCCTTCCTGTCCCAGGTGCAGGCTGCACCCTGAGGTTGCCCGCATGCACCTCTCTGCTTTCAAGGGGAGGACCTATCCAGAGAGGGCAGACCATGAGTTACACAGCTCATTTCATATCATTAATTCTCTCATGTTTCTGATAGTTACATTTTTTCTCCACTGACTGTAGGAGGAGCCTCCCTCCCTACTCTCTCCCCTCTGCCTGCTGTTTATGCTCATTCACACCCAAGCTGAGCTCACACTCGACTTGATTCAAAGCTAGTCGTTTACCACAGGCAGTGACTGTGAGAAACCAGACTGGACCCACAGAGCAATAAGCCGAGAAACCCTCCAGACCACCAGAATGGGTCCTAGCGCTGTGCCCACCTCCTCTTAGGCACTGTGGCTTCAGCTGGGCTGCATTTAAGGGGCCAGTGGCCCTTATGTGCAAGGCTAGTTTATAGTCTAGCAGTTCAATTTGGTTTGATTCTATTTAATTAGATTTAATTCCTTTCAACAGTTAAGGGCCACGTGCTGGGCAAGGCTAGAGCGTTTAGACTGCTGAAGCTCAGCTCCCCAGAAAACAACTTTGTTAGGGACGTAATTCTAGACGTGGAGTCTAATTCACAGATATTTTAACCGGGACAAGAGAAGGGATGAGAGGGAATTGGAGGCTATGTGAGTCTTATTCTGACTGAGGAGTCTAGTTCTCTGCCCGTTGTGCTGAGACCTCTGAGCTTCACCAGGGAGAGGGAGAATTAACTCACGTCCCACCCGAACAGGCTGTGGCACAGAGAGCTGCTCCTCCAGCGCAGTTCAGAAATGTGAGTGAGTGTGCCGCTATGGAGCTGGAAGAGGAAAACGAAGGGGAAAAATGCAAATCAAGGAGGAAAAAACAAACATAGTTCAGTATGTTCCCTCCAGCATTCTCTCAACTGGAAATTTCCACTTCTGACGTTCTGGTTAGTTTTTAATACATTGAAAATATATATTCATCTACTTTGAGTGAGCAATATTGATCACGAGACAGTACAGGAGCAGTGAAAGAGATCAAGGTTAGCTGGTAAAAATGAAATGAGTTAAGCCAGTAAATTGCCAGAGAAATATATATATTAGCCAACCCTGATAAAGAGAGACAAAACAAGAAAAAAAAACAAAAAACCAGCAGAATTGAAGAACGTTTACATTCTTGCAACCACAAATGTGAAGTGAGCTCAGAACCCAGTGGGAGTTTAACAAAATAGAGTTAAGGTCGAGGTGGAGGCTGCTCTGTGCCTAATCCCTCCTGGTTACCCTGGCAATGAAACATCTGCCTTATAATAATGAAATCGTACTGAGAAGAAATCCACAAGCATAAGAGAGTTTCTGGGTCTATAGACTTGCTGTTTCTCTCTCTGACTTTTGTGAGTGAGTGTAGGAAACAGATGAGGTAGTTGTGTATGGCTGCCCCTTTTACTCGTTGGCACCACTGCCTGGTAGGAAACTTCCGGAACCCAGGACTGGTAAGTGTCAGGAGCTTAACCTCCTGCAGGCCGCCTGAGCGCCTTGGGTCAGAGACTTATAGCAGTCTATCACTCAGGAGGGGTTAGAGAGAGGAGAGCCTGAGTCCACTCATTAACTAGCCAATTAATTCTTGAGTGTGTCATGGCGATGTCATGGAGAAGACAGGATGAATGAGATGAGATCCTGTCCCCAAGGTGAGGGGAGAGCAGATGCATATACACAATTAGTTGTGATATAAGCCATGTTGAGGGGGGTAAACAAAGCCCTACAGGAATTCTTTTCCCCTTCTGTATTCTTTTCCTTATACAGGCCGTGTTTTTTTTGTGTGTGTGAGGAAGATCAGCCCTGAGCTAACATCCATGCTAATCCTCCTCTTTTGCTAAGGAAGACCGGCTCTGAGCTAACATCTATTGCCAATCCTCCTCCTTTTTTTCCCCCCAAAGCCCCAGTAGATAGTTGTCTGTCATAGTTGCACATCCTTCTAGTTGCTGTATATGGGACACGGCCTCAGCATGGCCGGAGAAGCGGTGCGTCGGTGCACGCCTGGGATCCAAACCCGGGTCGCCAGTAGCGGAGCGCATGCACTTAACCGCTAAGCCACGGAGCCGGCCCCAGGCCGTGTTTTTATAGAAAAAAATTTAGCAAATATGAAAATAAGCAGAAGGAAAAAATTAAAATCTTTCTGGGTTCTCCAGAGAGAATCATTATTAACATTTTGGAATATATCTTTTCAAACTTTTTTCTTATGCAAATATATGCATGAGTTCAAGACATATATGTGCTCTCTCTCTCTATAGATACATATTTTTCTGAAACAGAGTTAGACTACAGTCATGCGCCACAGAATGATATTTCGGTCAATGATGGACCACATATATGATGGTGGTCCCACAAGATTAGTACCATATAGCCTAGGTGTGTAGTAGGCTATACCATCTAGGTTTGTGAAATACACTCTATGATGTTCACTCAACAAGGAAACTGCTAACGACGCATTTCCAAGAATGTATTCCTGTTGTTAAGCGATGAGTGACTGTATATATAGAATTTCACCTTTGGCATCACACAATATACCATGAACATCTTTTCAGCTAACACATATATATTGGCACCAACATATTTAACATTTGCATTGCATCCATTATTTGACCTTAATTTGGCCAACCAAGGTGGAGAGATGGGGGTTCCTGTCCTTCCCCTCAAGTCAAGTGAGAGAGGCTCCAATGGCAACCTTGATACGTGTTTCTTACAGTTTTAGGAGCCAGCCTTGGTGTCAGATCCTGCCTAAAAAATCTCAAGGGCAAATGCAGGCTGGCTGGCAGCTGATGGACATGATAGAGGAGACAGGCTGTGTTGGGATCAGCCTCCAGTCCCAGGGTGGCTGGCCAAGGATGCTTGAGCATTTCCTGTACACGCTGGAGAGAAACAAGTTGCTTGGTGATTACATCAACATAAAGGTTACGGTAAAGGAGCTCCGACTTTATTTGGATGCTAATGAGTACCCGTTGGGAGGCTGACAAAGGGAATGATTCTGTCAGAGCCTTGCTGTAGGAGATGAATTTGCTAACTGTGTGTAAGACAACTGGGTGAGGGGAGACAAGAGGACAGCAAGTCAGTTCACAGGCTGTTACCAGTCTGAAGACAAGGGGCCGGTGCCGTGGCATAGCGGTTAAGTGCGAGCGCTCCGCCGCTGGCGGCCCCGGGTTGGATCCCAGGCGCGCACCGATGCACCGCTTGTCAGGCCATGCTGTGGCGGCGACCCATATAAAGTGGAGGAAGATGGGCACAGATGTTAGCCCAGGGCCAGTCTTCCCCAGCAAAAAGAGGAGGATTGGCATGGATGTTAGCTCAGGGCTGATCTTCCTCACAAAAAAATAAAAAAATTAAAAATTAAAAAAAAGATAAAAAGACAAATGTTCCCTCCTTCCAGGGAAGTTAGAGGATCTGGGTTCAAGTCTGACCTCTACCATCAATGCACTTGAAGTCACTTCACTTTCCTGAGCTTCAATATCTCATCCGTAACAAGGGCGTAAAAACAACCCCAAGGGGTGATGAAAATGCTTTCATCTTGCTAAAAGGTGGTGGTTGCACAACATGGTGAATGTACTATACGCTGCTGAATTGTACACATTATAATAGTTAATTCTATGTTATGTGAATTTCACCTTAATTAAAAACAAAAACAAAATAACCTCAAGGGCCCTTGTGAGGATTGAGTCTGGTGGTTTTGTTTTTACAATCACCCTTGTGTGGGCAAACATGAAACTACCTTTCTTCCCATAATTGCATTAACCCTTCTTGGCCTGGATCCCTCCCTCCATAGGCTTAGAGCAAGCAACTTATTTGGCCCCTTTAAGGTTTTCCAGGCTTGGGGTTCAATCTGGTTATTAAAATCTCAGTCCCTGTGCAGCTTGTGATTTCAATATCCTACCTCCTTCTAGTCCTGCTGCTTCTGCACAGAGTGGGCCTGCGCCTGGCTGCACAGGGTCCAGGTGAGGAAGGGGTAGGGTTGAAAGGAAACTAATGAGGGCCTGGTGATGACAGTGGGAGGTTGTATAACTAATTCACAGTAACTTTCCTGGGGCTTCCCTTGCCTGAGTCATCACCCTCTGGCTCCTGGCCACAGCGTCATCTGAGTGCTGCTGGGGAGCAAGAGGGCCAGGTTCTCCACTGGCTTTAGTCAGGGGTCCACTGAAGAGGCAGTCTCAATGTGGGTGCTGTACAAGGTTTTCTCGGGCAGCATTCAGCCCGGCCCCACCATGGAGGACCCCAGAGGGGCAGTCGCATCTGTTTGAGGTGACTGGTTGTCCTCCCATTCCAAAGCTCCTCTCAGTGCTAGCTCAGCTGGGTGACCACTCAGGCAGCCTGAGGGCTCCCCCCATCCCCTCCCCTACTACCCAGCTAATGTCTGTGCTTCCTTCTGAGAGTCCTTTCCTGTGTCCTCCCAGCTCCTGGTCTTCCAGCTGCTCAGGGTGAAGCCATTCTGCTGAATTCAGATCCATAACTTGCTTTCTCACTTGCCACTAGTTAAGAGACACTTTTAAATCTCCTCCCCCTCTGGCGTCATGCTCAATTTTTCATTGATTCCAGGCTGACATTTTCTTTCACTGACTCAAACGAGGACAGATGACGCCCATGGTTTATGGCTCCTCCCTCATTTGTCCCTGGTCTGTCACAATCATTACATGACGGACTCTAGGAAAATAGTCATTGAGGAAAAATGGATGGCCGAGAGAAAAAATAGATCTTCTTAATCCAGCCCTTGTCAGCTGGAAGCACACTCACCAGCCCCTGAGATGCTCACTTGCCAGGACTTGAGATATTCTGGCTCTTCTGGAGGGAAATGTTGCAGGAAGACAGATGTAACAAAGTTAGGGCTTTTCAGATTGGAATGGAAGAAGCTGAGAGTCTGTCTCAAGCCTGCCCGCCCCCCACCCTACCCCCAGCTAAGGCTAAAAGTGCCTGTGAACTCTTTGATGACAAGGATGCTTTATTTTAAAAGAAATGTAGCCTCAATACCTCACACAATGCTGGGCACAAAAGTAGGCACTGGACAGTCATGCTGGGCAGGGGAGCTGCCTTTACACAGGCCCACAGCCCGGCCAGCAAGGCGGCACCTGGCTCTGTAGAGCAGCACAGTGGTCAGCCTTGCCTGAGTTGAGGCCCTTGGCTGGCTGCTGCATCTTCTCTGAGATGTCTGCAATCCTGTTTGCTTTTGTCTGCTCACGGTAACTCTTGCTGCCAACTGTTCGAGACCCCTGGCACCTCCCACCTGCTCACCTAGCACTTGACCCTGGCTTCTTTCCTCAGCCCCTCCTACGACCCCCCTGGCAGCTTATCAAACTGGACCTGTCATAGCTTCCCCAGCACTGACCACTGCATGACTGACCCAGATTTTATCTTATTAAGCCAGGCTTTGGGCCTCATGCGTGGCCCAAACTCAATAAATTTATGTCCAAGTTAGAGAGAACATTGATGTTGTGAACTGATGAGCCAGTGATAGTGGAAAGAGCATGGGCACACCTGGGGTCAGATCCTGGCTCAGCTACTTGCTAGCTGTGTGACCATGACAGGTGCTGAACTTCTCAGAATCTCAGTTTTCTCATCTGTACATGGGCATTAACACACACACACACACACACACACACACACACACACTCTCTCTCTCTCTCTCTCTCTCTAACTCATGGGGTCACTGTGAAGAGTAAAAGCTATGACACATGGCAGATTCTCAGTAAATAATAGTTTCCTTCCTTTCCTCTTTTCTGCTAAGAACGCTTCCAAGTCTAAAAGTCCATGAACCTTTGAAACACATGTTACCGTGTTAAACTATAACTTGGGAAGGTGACCAAGCTGCTAGAAAGCTTATCTTCCCAGAGGGACAAGGATCTCAGGCGATGGAGACAATGCTGTGTCCCACGTTACCCTGGAACAGATTTCTAACTCCCAGTCTAAAGTCCCAAAGATCAGGGGAGGGTGTTATAGGCGATTAGAGTTCGCAAACCACACTTGACATAGTAATGAAAGCAGGTTCAGTCCACAGAGAAGCAGCGAGTGAGTGAAAGCCCAGGGAGGCCTGGGATTGACCCTGGGGCTCAGAGGGAGGGCAGAGACCTGAGAGTCGATGAGTCTGTACACAGCTGGGAGCAAAGGGCTCAGCCAGGAATCCTCTGAGCTCTGGGTTTGTTAGAATCAGGAACTCGGGGAGTAGGACCCAGCTGTCTGTACTCTAATAAGCCCTCCCCTGATTTTGATCCACACTGAAGTTTGAGAACCACTGATCTAGCAGACAGTTTTCTTCATTTACCTGAAATTTCCTTCCCATTTTGAAGTGGTGGGAGATGGCATGGAAGTGGAATGGTCGTAATATTTAGAGACAAGAAGATCTGAGTTCAGATCCTGGCTCTGCCCCTAAGTGGCAGTGTGACCTTGGACAAATCCATCAACTTCTCTGAACCCTGAGTTCTTCAAGTGTAAAACATCTGCCTTGCAGGATTAGGTGGTAGGTTTATAGAGAACGTATGGAAGGCATTCAGCAGAGCGCCTGGCACAGAGTAGGTCCCCATCACCATCACCATGACTACAAGGAAGCCCCCAGCGAGTAAGAACTATAGATGCATGAAAGGAAACTCATCGGGCCACACAGGGATCATCTTGCTCTACGAGTGTTTAATGTGCTGCTCCAAATGCTACTTCATGCCACTTGTCACCTGGCTACATCCTCATTAATCTAGGAACAACTTAAAGACAACGATTCCTTTCAAACATGATGAGAAGCAAATCCCTATCTAATTTGGATATACCAAGTGAAACCCCAAGGAGGAAAACCACTCTCACTATAATATAATCCAGACGTTTCCCATCCTCCCCACTTTCCTTTTTCCTTTTTGATAAGTCCCTTAAGCACACAGTAGCACTGGGCAAATATTTGTTGAGTGTTGAATGAATGGATTGGCTCAATTTGATTTGAAAATGCCTAACTGTTCTGCAATAAAAGGAACCCAATTTGTGACCAGACCTTTAGCGTCTTCGAGTGGAAATGAGGCAGGACAGGACACAGTACCCATGTGGGTAACCTATTGAAACCTTAGGAAATCAGCACTTAGGGGACTGTAAGAGACCAAGGTGGCCAGAACAGGGAATGGAGGAGGTTTTCAGAATTTAGCAAAGGCCTTTTACAATGAGATGGCTAGTGGCCCTCAGTCCCTGACTGTACACGTCTGCTTCTGCTCCACCCGCTAAGCCTGCTCGGGGCTTGCCCTCGCTGGTGAGTCAGCTGTTCTGTGGCCTCTGCAGTGCAGAGCAAACTGGAATCAGAGCACCAAAATGCAATACCAGTGCGCCTCATGGGGGCATAAATGCAAATGTTGCCCTTATAGTTCCGGCCAAAAGGAATTAATTCAAGCCCTCAGGATCTTCTCTCACCCCTAGATGCCCAGCAATCACCTGTGGGCCTCCCTGGCTCCTATCCTGCTCTTCTCCAGTCATCCTCCCCACTGTCTACAACTTACATCTTATCCTTCACTGCCCACTCCCTGCCTACAGCATAAAGTCCCAACGCCTTGGCAGGGCATTTGAGGTCCTTTGCAATTTGGCCCCAACCTACATGTCCAGCTGTACTGTCCACCGTCAGTGCCTTGGCCACACCTAACTCCTACCCGCTAGTGCCCTGCTCTTTCATATTTCCCAGCCACTGACCGAAAGGCCCTTCCTCCTATGGTCTGTCTGGAGGACTCTGACACCTCTTTCCAGACCTTGGTGAAATGCAGCTTTCTGTAAAATGGGCCCGCCAGCGCCCAGTGGCTTCCTGAATACTTTCCTAAATCTTTACTCAGCCTGGAATTCCCTTTTCCTCCTTTTCCAACACACAAATTCCTAGTCTCCTTCAAGACTTGGCTCTAGTGTTGCTTTCAAATGTTTTTTATCATAATTTCAGACTTAAATGGAAGTTGGAAGAATAGCACAAAGAATTCTTGTGCATCTTTCACCCAGATTCCCTAAATATTAATGTTCTGCCACATTTGCCTTAATCTTCTCCCTATCCGGATGTATAATTTTTTTTTCTGAACTGTTTGAGTTATTTGCAGATGTTATATTATACCTCTATACTCCTTCAACATGTATGTTTTCTAAAACTGAGGACATTCTCTTATGTAATTACAGAACAATTATCAAAATTTGGAAATTAACTTTGATACTAATTATTATCTAATATACAGACCTTATTCAGATTTCCCAAGTTATCCCAATAAAGCCCTTTATAGCAAAAAAAAGTCCCAGGTCGTGCATTGCATTAAGTTGTCATGTCTCTTTAGGATCCTTTAATCTAGAGCAGTTTCTTAGTCTTTTTTTTTTTTGTCTTTGATGACAATTGACATTTTTAAAGTGTCTAGGCCAGTTATTTTGTAGAAGGTACCTCACTTTAGGTTTGTCTGATGTTTCCTCATGATGGGTTCATGTTGTACAGATTTGGCCAGAGTATCCCAGAGGTGGTGCTGTGTTCATCTTGGCATGTCCTATCGGAGGCATATGATGTCACTTTGCCCCATTTCTGGTGGTGTTAACATTGGTCACTTGGTTGATTTGTTGACATGTCTGACTCCTCCCTTGGCCCATGAGGCCCTTCTCAAGGTCAAGGTGGGACTCAGTCTGATTCATCCTGGTGTCCTAGTACCCAAGGATGTGGAGATGCAGGGAAGTGAGGAACAAATACCAGCTGAACCCCTCCCCATGTGCCTGGCTCTGTGGCTGCGTCTCATCTAAGCCTCACAACAACCCTATAATTTAGTGGGTGTTGTGCTCATTTTACAGGTGTGCTCAGTGAAGATGAGTAATTTGCTTCAGGGCACTTGACTGGTAAGTAGCAGATCCAGATTCAAATCCAGGTCTGTTTGCCACTTCCCATAACACTAATGCCCTGGAGACGATAGACAGTCAACAACATTCGTTGCTTTGAATGGATGTTTAAAAAAAAATTTAAACAGAAAAATCTAACACCAAGACCATCAAAAAACTTACCCTCCTACACCAATGAGGATGCTTTTTATTCATTTAACCCTTCAACAAATATTGATGGTGGATCTACTATGTACTAGGCAGTGTTATAGACAATAAGGATATAGTAGTGAGCAAATAGCTTACATTCTACTGGGACTCTGCAAATACAGCAAATCCAACTAAAGTGGCTTGAACAATAACAAGAAAGCTAGCTGCAGAGCAGCTCCAGGATCGATTAATTTAGTGGCTCAAATGTCATGGCTAAGATTTGTGTTCTCTGAAATTCTCTTAGCTTTCCCTTTGAGAATGCAAATGTTTGCCTTAGTTTTAAGCAAGATATCTTTAAAGGAAATAAAGGGGACATTCCTGTCATGGTCCCTTTGTATGGGAAAAGAAAGTCTTGCCAGAATCTTCTCAGCTGACATCTCTTCCACCTCATTGGCCAGAACTACATCACCAGCTCATGCCTAAATCCAGCACTTGGCAAGAGGAATGGGCCGCCATGCCTGGCTTGGGCAATCTAGATTCACACCCACACCACCTACACTACCTTTAGACCCAACCTTCCCCAAAGCACTTGGTTGTGGAGGAGTGTGAACAAAATTGCAGTTTTCTTTAAAGCAGGAAAGAGGAGAAAAGGTTGTTGAGTAGGCAACTGACAATATTTGTCAAATCTCTCATTCACTAATTTATCAAATATTTACAGACTCTGTGGCTTCTTAGAAACTCTTATTTATACAAACATAAATTTGCCTCATTGCTATTTCTTATATTCATTATAGCAAGTTCTCCTTTTTTTACTTACTAAGTCATTTGTCTCTCTCTTTATCCCTGTATCTCTTATCTCATTACAAAATAAGTTCTCTTTTTTGTGAGTGTACAGAATCTTAGCCAGGGGAGGTTTAAAAAATATTTAATAACTGATTCTAGGATGTTCACTGACCACTGCACAAGGTAGGGTCCTAGAGGGTCCTGCTGGGCCAGGCATTCACCATTTAGTTGCTGGATGGGGAGATCCAGGAGGATCCTAGTGGAGGGGCCAGGGAGGCTGGGGGGACACTCAGGCCCTACTATTTACCAACTAGTATGAAAGTATTTCAGTATTTTTAAAAATTAATTTTTTATTGAGGTATAATTGACATATAACATTATATTAGTTTCAGGTGTACAGCATAATGATTTGATATTTGTATACATTGTGAAATGATCACCACAATAAGTCTAGTTAACATCCATCACCATACATAGTTACAAATTTTTTTTTCTTGTGGTGAGAACTTGTAATATCTACTCTCTTAGCAATTTTCAAATATACGATACAGTATTATTAACTATAATCACCATGCTGTACATCACATCCCCATGATTTATTTATTTTATAACTGGAAGTTTGTACTTTTTGACCCCCTTCACCCATTTCTCACCCCCCCAGTTCCCCCACCCCCACCTCTGGTAACCACCAATCTGTTCTCTGTATCTATAAGCTTGGTTTTGGGTTTTTTTTTTTTTTTTTCAAGAGTCCACATATAAGTGAGATCATATGGTATTTGTCTTTCTCTGTCTGATTTATTTTACTTAGCATAATGCCCTCGAGGTCCATCCGAGTCATCACAAATGGCAAGATTTCATTCTTTTTTATATATATATGAATATATATATCACATTTTCTTTATCCATTCATCCATTGATGGAGACTTAGGTTGTTTCCATATCTTGGCTGTTGTCAATAATACTGCAATGAACACGGGGGTGCATATATCTTTCCTAGTTAGTATTTTTGTTTTCTTTGGATATATACCCAGAAATGTAATTGCTGGATCATATGGTCGTTATTTTTAACTTTTTTAGGAACCTCTATATTGTTTTCCATAGTGGCTGCACCAATTTACATTCCCACCAACAGTGCACAAGGGTTTCCTTTTCTCCACATCCTCACCAACACTTGCTATTTCTCGTCTTTTTGATAATAGCCGTTCCAACAGGTGTAAGGTGATATCTCATTGTGGTTTTGATTTGCATTTCCTTGATGACTAGTGATGTTGAGCATCTTTTCATGTACCTTTTGGCTATCTGTATGTCTTCTTTGGAGAAATGTCTATTCAGATCTTCTGCCCATTTTTTAATTGGTTTATTTCTTTCTGCTATTGAGTTGTATGAGTTCTTTATATATTTTGAATATTAATCCCTTATCAGATATATGATTTGCAAATATTTTCTCCCATTCAGTAGGTTGCCTTTTCATTTCATTTTGTTGATGGTTTCCTTGCTGTGCAGAAGCTTTTTAGTTTGATATAGCCCCACTTGCTTATTTTTGCTTTTGTTGTTTTTGCTATTTCAATATTTTAACAACCAGTATGACAGTGCCCAGGTGACAAGCTGGACATCAGCTCCAGTCTTCACAATGACCCTTCGCAGTGGCAGTATAATGACTACAGCACAATCTTCTCAGCTTCTGCCCCATGGTCAGGCATTTGGGCTGCCTCTAGTTTTAATTGCAATATTAATCTTAGTTCTAAGTATCTCTATATGCACCTTTGTTTTATTTTTTATATTTCATAATATAAAAATTTATATATTTATATTATATATGTATATTTCTAAATATATATTTCATATATTTATTTATTTCCTTGGAACACATTTCCCAAAGTGGTGTTTTAAGGTCAAAGGGTATAATTTGACATGGTGATTTAAAAAGCATTTTACCAATGATTTAGAAACCTCCCTTGCCCGCTTTTTCACCGACTGCTGTTGCTGGGGAGCTGGGAGGATGTGGTGCAGTGGAAAGAGGGTGGGCATTGGAGTAAGGAGAGCTGGGCTCAGGTCTGGGCAATGCTGCTCTAGGAGGGGTTGGGGACCTGGCAGTCTCTTAGCCTCTTTAAGCTTGGTTTCCCCAACTGTAGAATGGGGGAGATGCCGTCTCTCACAGCACCAGGCACAGTAGGCATCAGTTGCCTCCATCTGTTCCTGAGGCCCTGGCCACCTTTGTCACACCCTCACCGTGGCCCACCTTTGAAACGATTATCAAAGCGTCCTGTGCTGGGTTTGCACCATAAGGAAGTGTATAGACTGCCACCTTCTGGTGTAAAGAGTTAGTGTCCAAATGACTTGGGGATCAAGCTGCGCCCCCTTGTGTCCCTGTGAAGATCTGCGCCAAGGGTGAAGTGGCAGGAGGAAGGGAAGGTCCTCCCCATGTACACTGGCCCTGGTGTCTGTGGTGGCTCTAAGGTGATGTCCTCCTCCTGCCAGTGAAACTCTGGGAGAGAGAAGTTGCTGGGATTTGAAAAGCTGCTTGTAAATGATGGTATTTTTGGTTTTGGAGACTGTGAAGGTGCTGGCAAAGGCATCTTTGCCAAAGCAGGTCTTTGTCAGTGATTTCTTAAACTCTACTAAGAGAGGCTGACAGCAGTGGTCCATCAGTCCACAGATATTTACAAAGCGCCTACCATGTGCCAGACACATGCTTTGGCAAACAACATTGAACAAGACTGGCAGGGTTCCTGCTCTTCTTGTCTAGTGGGGATGTTTGGGGATCAGATTAACTCTTTTGAAATTAATATAGTTTTATTTTATTTATTTAATTGAAGACAAATCGCTTCCATACAGAAAAATTTAAAACACAATATTTCACCTCCCAATTATAGCTACTTTTATTTCAATACCTTTCAGCCCTTATGCATGTGTATGCACATTTTTACAGAGCTATAATTCTAATGCATGTTATAATGCATGTTATCCTTAAGTTTGTTGTATTTCACTCATAGTAAACACTTCTCTACATTGCTACTTAATCCTCATAATTATCCTCATAACTATAGAATAGGGAAATGTATGGCTATGTCAAAATCTATGTAGAAATTCTCTTCAAGTTTAGGCACATAGATTATTTTTTTCTTTTTTTGTTATAACAGATATTGCTGGTGTTAACTTCTTCATGCAGATTTTTATTGCATTACTTTTCAATAATCATGAATATGGTTCATCCTATGTGTTGCCATGTTGCTCCCCAAAGAGCTATGACTAATTTACAATATCACCAGTATTATATCAGTGAGTCAATTTTGCTGCAACATCAGATGCATTGAATATTGGTGTTTTTACACATTTTTGAGACTTAACATTTTAAAATGGGGTCCCAAATTTGCTTTAATTTGCATTTCTTTGGATATCGGTAGGCAGGTTCTTTTTTTGCACGTGTATTATTTATAATTGCTCTTGTGTCAAACGTGTGTTCATACTGTGCTTAAAATTTTGAATGAGTCTCTTGTTTGACGTCTTTCCTTAGAAGAGAGAAAAGCAATAGAAGACTGCAGTATTGCAGCCCAGGGTGCCAGAATGGTACTTACTGCGTTATTCATTGGGTTAATAACTCCTTCTGGAATCTTCCTAAGAAAGCTCAGCTATTCCAGAATCTCAAATGCAAGTCTCTTCTGCTGCCCAGAACTACTAAGTGAAAAATTGATTCTGTAAAACACTTGGCTGTGCTTGGCTCAATAGTGGAAATGACATAATTTCCCACTGTTTATGAAAAAGAGTTGGACACCAGCCTAGGTTATGATAATGCAAATGAAAATCATGTAATTGGAGAGTTAATTTGTTTCCTAGTGACTCTGAAGAGTACAGAGTGTCCTTGAGTGTTTCAGTTGGAAGGGTCTTTCTGATATTGTCCAAACACCTGGCCCAGAGAAGTGAAGTGACTTGCCCAAACTCACCCAGCAAACTAGAATCCCTACCATCTTTCATGTGTCTTGAATATGAATGTAAATGAACCTGTGAGTCTTGCCTTCCAGGCCCCGGCCCCATCCCCTGAACTGGGATTGTCTGCCCCCCAGCCTGGATGATTTCCAGAACACAGCTTTGGGAACACTTTCTGTGTTGGGAGTTGGTTTCCTTTTCCTACACAGCCTCCAACAAGAACTCTGGGGCTTTCATCTCTGGGAACTGAATGTACTGCATCACATAGGGTTCTGAGCAGTAGCTAAAATACTTTTCCAGAGAACAGTCCTCCTGAAAGGAGACTACAAACGTTAGAAACTGGGCCTGGGTGAGGGTAAGTGATTTTGACTCGTCAGTAAGGCTTTTTGGTTTAATACCTCACTACGATTTTCTGGGATGATTAGATGAGGAAGGGAACTAACATTTAATTAACACATACTATGCGGTAGGCACTACCTCATTTAATTTCTTAAAAACACCTGTGGAGCAACAGATTTGGAAATGGAGGCTCAGAGAGGTTACGTAACTCGATCAGCTCTCACAGCTAAGATGTCACTATCTCACTGATCCTCGAGTGGTGGGGCGGGGGACCCAGAAATGCCAATCAGAATCACCCGGGAGCTTTTTCAAACTATTCATGTATGTTTCCCGTTGAGAACAAGTGTACTCTACTGTGCCATCTGTATGATGTGTGTGCCTACGGATGATCTATTCTGGACAAGTGTCAACAAACTGGTGACATATGGTGGGAGGTAGATAGAAATCCATGTAGAGGGGCTGTAACAAAGACAAGGAAAATAAGCATCTGGAAAAATTCCTTAGGGAAGAAGAAATAGGAGAATCCTGAGGACTGGGACACGGGGGGAATATAACTCAAGACCAAGGAAGAGAGATAGTCTTGGTGGGTGGGAGGATGCAAGGGACAGGCCGACCCATTCCAAGGGTATGGTGGGGGCCCGGGGGACGTGGTCCAGTGTTGGGGGGGCCTTGTGGCAGAATCTCTGTCTACCGCACTGAGAACAGAGAGGCAGCAGTTGTACTAGGAGGAGCACTTGACCAGGAGTTCTAAGACCTAGTCCTGGCTGTGTGGCCTCAGGCGAGTCACATCACCTCTCTGTGACTTGGTTTCCTTCTCTTTAAAATAGGCATAAAAATACCCTTCTCTGGCTACCTCTCAGGTGGATTATGGGAGCTGACTGAGTTAACTCATATGGAAGTGTTTTATAAATTGTGAAACACTATGCAAATGTCACAGAGGGATTGTTAGGTACAGCAATAGGTTCTAATTCATCATCATTCAGAATTTCAGCCCCTCAGTTTGTTCTTGGCTCTTTTATCGACAAGCCAGCATTTGATGCCTGTTGAGATTCTGCGCACGAAAGTCTGGCACAGAGTAAGCCCCTGGGGTTAGTGCCCCCCCCCACCCCAGCCCTGATGTTATTGTACCCTCAGCCCAACTAGTATGGATTTCAGCTACATAGCAAGTACCTTCTGATAGTGGTCTGACTGCCCTTTAAAAAACATAGCTCTCACTCTTAAAAAAAAGTTTTTGGTGAAAAGTTTATCATACAAGAATATACATAACAGGTAAGTACAATTTAAAGAATAAAACAAACCACATCTAAGCTGAAGAAAAAATATCACCAGTACCTGCGAAGCCCCTACTTGTCCTTTCTTCATGCATTCCGTTCACTCTGCTATCTTCGTTTTGTGTTGATCCTCTTGCTTTTTAAAAATAGCTTTTCCACATATTATCCCTAAGACTACATTATTTAGTTTTTCCTGTCTCTGAACTTTTATAAAGGGGATCATATTATAAGTATTCTTCTATAACTTGCTTCTTGCAACTGTGCTTTCCCTGTGTCAATAGGGAGATGAGCTGTAGTTCATTCATTTTCACTGCTGTATAGTATTCCACTGTACTATAATTTACTTATCCATCCTACAGTGAATGGACATTTGTGTTGTTTCCAGTTTGAGAATATTATAAACAATACTTGTATATGTCTCCTGTTGCATATATATAAGAGTTTATATATATCTAGAAGTGGAAATGCTGGGTCATATAGTATGCATGTCTTTAATTTTATAGGATAAGGCCAAACTGTTCCAAATGGTTGTACCAATTAACACTCTCACCAACAGCATATGAGAATTCTCATTGTTCTACATCCTTGCCTCTGCTTGATATTGTCTGTCTTTTAAATTTCTGCCAACCTGGTAGCTGTGGAATTGTATCTCATTTTGGTTTTAGTTTGCATTTCCCTTATTACGAAGGAGGTTGAACATCTTTTCACATGCTTTAGTCCTTTTGTATTCCCTTATCTCTGAGATGCATGTTTGTGCCTTTTGCCCATTTAAAAAATTAGGCTGTCTACTCTTGTCTTATTGATTTGTAGTAGCTCTTTACAGATTCTGGACCCTAGTTCTTTGCCAGTTGTTTGTGTTACTATTATCTTCTCCCAGGCTCTGGCTTGTCTTCTCATTCTGTATGACGTTTTTTTGATGAATAGAAGTTCTTAATTTTGGTGTAGTCAACCTCAATATTTTCCTTTCACTTTTGGTGTCTTGTTTAAGAAATTATTTTTCACCTGAGCTCAGAAAGATCATCTGTATTTTCTTCTGTAAATTAAAAAATTCCAAATGTCTTTCTTAGGACTGTTCTGTGTTCTGAGCTCCTGAATCTTTCCATAAAATGTTTCGGGAAGCCTGAGGTTATTTCTATTCCAGTGGATCTCCTCTCAGCACAGAGGGCTTTGAGTTCCAACAAACGCCGAGAGAAAGGCTCCATTCACGGAGAGTCCTGGTGGGCGCTACAGGCCCAGCTCTCAAAGGCCCCGTGAGTCCTGCGCTCTCCCATGGCCTTGGCCCCTAGGAGGCGCCTTCACACCAGACACGGAGCTCCCTGCAGCCTGCAGGGGGAGCACCTCTGAATCAGCCCAGGCCCTCCAGCCCTCACCCAGCCTCACCCCGAGCCTGAGCCTCTGGGGCCCAGGCTTCTCTTCTTGTTCTGGAAGGAACCACATGAAAGCTTCCTAGCCAGTACTGCTTTCAAATCCACCCTCCCACCGCTTGCTCTGTCTCCTTTCTTGGAATCCTCCTGATTTTGTATCATCTTTTGGGGGACCCCTTAGCAATGATTTTTTGTTGAGTCAGATACTGCTATGGTTTAAGCCTACCCCAAACCACTGCAGCATGTAACTGGTGTAACTACAGGCTCCCCAAAGGATCAAAACACTCAGGGGGCCACAAAAGGTATGAAATGTAAGGTTGAGGCATACGGCCCTTTTTCTGTTGGAATATTCGATTTCATCTTTCCTTTTCATCTCCACTAGTTAAAACCTGGCTTAATTGTTTCCTTTCACGTCAGTGTTCTTATCTGTAAGCCTGAGTTAATAATCAGCAGCTTACAGTTTTTGTGAGGATGAAATGAGATAACATAGGTAAGGGTCACTGTGCCTGGCACGTGATAGGAATCCACAAATAGTTTCCCTTTGTCTTAGCTCGAGTTCCCCAGAGAACAGAGCCTGTGGCCAAGCTTGTGCGCTAATGCTCTGTTGGCTGGCTGCATCCCAGAGAAGCAAGAGTGAGGGAAAAGGGAAGTCAGGCAGGAGGAAGGAAGAGCAGATACGAGGTGGTGCTGCTGAGCTGGCCATAGCTGGTTATGGGGTCATGTGGGATTTCTCTGGAGAGGCTGTATGGAACCCCTGGAGGAGAGGAGAGCACCTTTCCTGCCAGCACCTTCCCACCTGCTATCCCTCATTAGTCAAAGTTTTCCCTGTGAGGTATTGAGCCCCCTGTACTTCTGAGCTGTTATCTGAGCCTTCTAGGCTGCCTCTGGGGAAGCCAGGGCCTCTGCGAGTCAGGTTGGCTCAGGTCAGGGCACCTAAGCTGCTGTGGCTCCGGCCGCAGTGGGCGGGAGGGAAGCGTGCTGCACTCCGGCCCTTGTCCTTGGGGAAGGCTGAGACACCAGTGGCATTAGGAGAGGGAGTGATGTGGTGGCTGCTAGGGCCTAATGAGCTCAGGAACAGTGTGAGCTACTGCCAGGAACCAGGTGAGGGGCTGAGGCCTAAGGCCAAGTGGATCTAGGGGGTATATGAACTGGATCTGGTACACCTTTCACTCTTCTCATGATTATGTGAGCTCTGCTTCCCAGGACAGCTGGCAGTGAGCACATCCGTGTGGATGTAGTTATATCCGTACTCATTAATTTACTCAAGAAGTATTTGCCGAATACCAGTAATGGTGCAGAGATGAATGAGCATGCGTGAAGTACATGATTTCATGCACTATGCAAATATTGTACTTGGGAAGGATGGGGTGTGAGTGGATTTTCCACTGCTCTGGATGCTGTGGAGAGTTACGGTAGGCTTATGTTAGAGTTATAGGTTAGTCCAGGGGTCAGTAAAAAATTTTTTGTAAAGGGCCAGATAGTAAATATTTTAGGCTTTGCAGGCCACAGACATCTATCTCTGTTGCATATTCTTTGTTTGTTTGTTTATACCCCTTTAAAAATGTAGAAACCTTCCTTAGCTTGTAAGCCACACAAAAACAAGCTGGGGGCCTGTTGGTTAGTTAATGCTGCCTAACAAACTCCCAGTCTAAGTGGCTTAACACGTTAGAGGTCTATTCGTGCTTACATCACCATCCAATGCAGGTCAGTGGCTCTCCTAAGCAGCTGTCGTCTGCATTAACTCAGGGACCCAGGCCACCTCCATCTTGAGAGGCCACCATCTATGCCATCCCGGTTACTGGGAAAGAAAAAGAGAGGGTTGAAGGCTTGCATGAGATCTTTTAAGGGCCACATCACTTCTGCATACATTTTCCTGGTTAGAACTCAAATGGACCCAACTTAGCAGCAAGGGAGACGAGGAAAAGTGCTTTTCCTGGGTGTCTAGGAAGGGGGAACAGCGTGGTAAAACTTAGCATGGTCTGTACCACAAAGTAAAGAGAAGTTGAAGACATGCTTCTGTCTCAGGGGGCCCTTGGATGTAGCTGGGGAGAAGGATGAGCACGCACGAAAAGTTGAATAACAAAGTACAATTGCAAAATCTATGTCAACAGTGTTCTGATGATACCAACAACTAAACAACAATCAAAAGACTAGAGGAGGGCCGGCCCGGTGGCTTAGCGGTTAAGTGCGAGTGCTCCACTACTGGCGGCCCGGGTTAGGATCCCGGGCGCGCACCAACTCACTGCTTCTCCGGCCATGCTGAGGCCGCATCCCACATACAGCAACTAGAAGGATGTGCAACTATGACATACAACTATCTACTGCAGCTTTGGGGAAAAAAAAAAGGAGGAGGATTGGCAATAGATGTTAGTCCAGAGCCAGTCTTCCTCAGCAAAAAAAGAGGAGGATTAGTACGGATGTTAGCTCAGGGGTGATCTCCCTCACACACACACAAAAAAAACAGACCTTAAAAAAAAAAAAAAAAAAGACTAGAGGAGTTCATGGGACCAAGAGAGCAGGCCAAGCTGGAATAGTTGGATAAGTTTCATGGAGGAGGTGGGACTTGAATTAGGTTTTGAAGGACTGGCAAGATTTAGCCAGAAGCAGAGGAATGAGAACTGTTCTCCAGGGGGAGGAAGCAGCATAAACAAAGGGGTGACCCTGGAGAAGGTGTGAAAGTCCAGAGTTAGCACCGGCAAAGACCAGGCACTAACCAGTCCCAATGATTATTGGCCAGGGGAGTCTCAGTGATTGGGTTTGGGGGAGGTTCCTGTGGAGGGACTGGGGTGAAGGTGGGACACTGAGGTGGTGGTGGTGGGGTGCTCAGGACAGCAGTCAGAGATTGCTTCCTAGCAATTTGACTGTCCTGCCGCAGCATGATGGTCTTTTAACAACGAAGATGGCTCTGTCAGTGCATATAGGCTGAACGTCTGCCCTGCACTGGAGACTCATGGCAGCTAAGGATGGAGAGACAGGGTGGAGTTAAATTGTGAACGGCTTTGAATGCCAGGGGGTTTGGAATTTCCAAAACAAAGATGAACATCCTTTATTTTCAGAGACAAAGATTAGGGAGCCCTCCCCAACCCGTAATAAATATCTATTAATAAATGAATGGTTAAGTGATAGTGTATTTATATGATGGAATAGTCTGTAATCATTAAAATCAAGTTTCTAAAGACTCTTCAATGACATGGAATCAGTGAAAACAACAGAAAATTGTACATAAAGTGTAATACCAATTTATTAATTAAAAAGTATAAAGATATTAAGACTAGAACAAACAAACTATAAATTGTGGTTATTTTTAGATGGTAGTATTATACTTGATTTTTTATTTATTTATTTATTTATTTATTTATTTATTTATTTATTTATTTTTCCCCCCAAAGCCCCAGTAGATAGGGGCTATGTATGTCATAGCTGCGCATCCTTCTAGTTGCTGTATGTGGGACGAGCCCTCAGCGTGGCCGGAGAAGTGGTGCGTCAGTGCGCGCCCAGGATCCGAACCCAGGCCGCCAGCAGCGGAGCGCGCGCACTTAACCGCTAAGCCACGGGGCCGACTCTGATTTTTCTTTTCATCATTAAGTTTTTCTGTGTTTTGACTTTTTCTGTAATGAGCACTTATTACTTTTATAATGAATAACATATAATAAATTTTTTTGTGTGAGGAACATTAGCCTTGAGCTAACATCTGTTGCCAATCTTCCTCTTTTTGCTCAGGAATATTGGCCCTGGGCTAACATCCGTGCCCATCTTCCTCTACCTTATATGTGGGAAGCCTGCCACAGCATGGCTTGATAAGCCGTGTGTAGGTCCACGTCTGGGATCCGAATCCTTGAACCCTGGGCCGCCGAAGCAGAGCACACTAACCTAACCACTATGCCACCCATCCGGCCCCTATAATAAATTTTTTTCCAAAAGCAAAGCTTAAATGTGGAGTTTGGTGTGGTGGTTGCCATTGCTACTGTTTTATTCTTTCTCTGCAGGTGAATTCCCTCCTCATTTTCACAGTCTCCAGCAACAGGGCACCCACGTGATTCAGTTCACGGTGGCTGAGCACCATCTGTCTCTGTGGTATCCTACTGCCTGCTGCTGAGCACACACCTGGAAAACCCTCCTCATTTGTCATCATTCCTGAAAGGTCCTTGGGTGCACCTGTAATTCCAGCAATTCCCTGAGTCTTCTGGGGCCCCAGAGTGAATGTCTATATCAGAAAAGCACACGATGACCATGAGCGTGAGCTTCAGACGTGTGGGAATGCCAAGGACTGACACAGAACCATAGGCAGTGAGAGCACAGACGTAACTTCTCATTTTATAGACAAGAAAACTGAGGCCAGAAAGAGGGAGGCTCTCACACAAGGTTGCACAGTGAGTTAGTGGCAAGTAGGGACTTGGGCCCAGGTCTCCAGGGTCCTGTGCTGTGTCATCATCAGCCACAGGATCTTTGACAACTGGCTGTCCTAGGTTCTGGTCAAATTCTTTTCTTGCATTCTCTTCAGCAACAACACAGTCAGACGTAGTTTGGGTTGAAGTTGACTGAATCACTTCTATTTGTGGCTCCCTGTGTCTCTTCAACTAAATTCTGATCTTGTTTAAATCCAATGTGGTATCAAAATGACGAAAATATTCTCTGAAAATCGTCTGGCAATTCCCCAAAGAGATACACGTCGAGTTACCATAAGACCCAGCAATTCCACTTCTAGGCATATACCCAAAAGAAATGAAAACATATGTCCACATAAAACTTGTACACTAATGTTCATAGCAGCATTATCCATAATAGCCCCAAAGTGGAAACAACCTAAATGCCCATCAACTGATGAATGGATAAATAAAACGGGCTATATCCATACAATGGGATGTTATTTGGCAATAAAAAGGAATGAAGTACTGATATGTGCTAAAACATGGATGAACCTTGAAAATATATGCTAAGTGAAAGAAGCCAGTCACTAACGACCACATGTTTTATGACTCCATTTATGTGAAATGTCCAGAATAGGCAAATCCATAGAGACAGAGAGTAGATTAGTGGTTTCCAGAGGCTTGGGTGGGGAGAATGGAAAGTGACTGCTAATAGACATGGGGTTTCTTTATTGGGTGATGAAAATGTTCTGGAATTACATATTGGAGGAAAGCCACAATGAGAAGTTCTATAATATAAAGACCTACACTTAAGCTTCTTTTTTTTTTTTTTTTTGTGAGGAGGACCAGCCCTGAGCTAACATCCAATGCCAATCCTCCTCTTTTTTGCTGAGGAAGACTGGCCCTGGGCTAACATCCGTGTCCATCTTCCTCTACTTTATTTATTTATTTATTTTAAAATTTTATTTATTTAATTTATTTATTTATTTATTCATTCATTCATTCATTCATTTATTTCCCCCAAAGCCCCAATAGATAGTTGTATGGCATAGCTGCACATCTTTCTAGTTGCTGTATGTGGGACGTGGCCTCAGCATGGCCGGAGAAGCGGTGCGTCGGTGCGTGCCCAGGATCTGAACCCGGGCGGCCAGCAGCAGAGCGTGCACACTTAACCGCTAAGCCACAGGGCCGCCCCTTCCTCTATTTTATATGGGACGCCGCCACAGCATGGCTTAACAAGTGGTGCGTCGGTGTGAGCCGGGATCTGAACCGGGCCGCCGCAGCGGAGTGCGTGCACTTAACCGCTTGCGCCACCGGGCCAGCCCCTTACGCAGGATTCTTGATCTCAAAGGAGTATTTATAAGCAGGTCTTCTACTCTGAAAGGTAGAGCAGAGTGGTGGAATGGGTCTTGCCTTATAGAGCAGTTACTCGGATACTAATTAGAATCCCAGCTCCTCCACTAAACAGATGCAAGACCTTAGTCCAGTCACTCACCCTTTATCAACTTCAGTTTCTTCATCTGTAATATGGGATGATAAAGTCTGTCTTGCAGGTAGTTGCATGTACAATGCCTTGTACTTAACGTTTAGTTGCTCCTGGTTTCCCCTTCTCGTCTCTTCTCTAATCTCAGGAGTTGCTCGTGCAATACTGGGGGTACTTGCACCCCCTAGCAGATGCAAGAAGACCTCTTGACACAAGGATCTGGAGACTTTTCTATGTGAGTGCTTCTCAAACTGTAACACGCATAGGAATCATTTCTTTCCGATAGCTTTTCTCCAACTCTATAGGTTAGTGACTAGGAGAAGGCATCTGACGCTAAAATGTAGACCGAATCACTCGGGGATCTTGTTAAAATGTAGACTCTGAGTCTCTGAGTCATAGGTCTGGGGTGGAGCCTGAGATTCTGCATTTCTAAAAATCTCCCAGGTGATGCTGTTGTTTCTGGCCCTTGCAAACACCTGCAAAGCGTGGTACTAACTCACTGGAAATGTTAAGCTAGAATGATTTATAGAACCTTTCTCAAGTAGCAAACTTTGAATATCTATGTAAGGTAGATAGACATAAAATAAATTAAGATGGGTTTCATAACTAAAATGCTTACAAAGACTGAGTCTGAAATACTATCAAAGATTTTTTAGAGTGCTTTCAGGTAGTCACAGAAATATGTATAGCCTTCCACGAGGGTCCAGAGTTGACAGAGGAAATTCTAATTTGAACCAGAAAAATTAATAGTTGCATAGAATATTAACATTTTCCAAGCATAGCTTACATCTAGTATCTCCTTTAGCTTGCTTAGACCAGGTCTAGGAGGTAAGCAGAGCAGGAAAAATTGTCCTCCTTTTGTAGATGACAAAATTGAGGCTCAGGCAGATTAAGTGATCTGTTAGGGCCACTGGGATTGTCCTCGGCTGAGCCCAGGCACATGGAAGACCATTTCTCCTTGCACTGGGGTCCGGTGCCCTGCTGCTTATCTTGACATGACAGGATTTTATGCAAGTTCACATCTTCCCTCTGGCTGGGTGTACAAACAAGGCAGCTTCGCGGATAAGGAGGCAGGAGAGAGACCCCCTAGCAAAGGACATCCTCAAAGGTGCAAGATGATAGAGCTCTTAATATTTCCACCTTCTTCCCCTCGGCCTCACCCCACAATTCAGGATTAAAAAATGTTACAGTCTTGCCTACACTAAAACAAGCATGTTTGGGATGCAAACACCCATCTTGCTATCTTCTTGCCCTCACTGTTTATAGGACAACAGGAAGGCTGAAGGTTGCAGCCTCCCTTTCACACAGCATACCATGGCCTATCTGATTTGGCCCCTGAAAACTCTCAGGCCTTTGAGGGGGTGGGAAGGCAGAAACAATCTCTCTTCGGGGTTGGAGCTCATGTCCGTTAGTTCAATTGGTTAGGCATTCATGAGTCTAAAAGTGTGTGTGATTTTCAACCTTGAAGGTTTCAACCTGTGGAGTTTTCAAAATATTGATGCTGGGGCCCCAGCCCCAGAGATCTGTGGTGGGAGCCAGGATTTTTAAAAGCTTCGCAGGCATCCTAATGGATAGCCAGGGTTGCGAACTGCTGGACTGAGGTCAAGGCTTTGAATAGATCGTGTACCCCAGCCCCATAGTGGGGTTCTTCTACCCACTCTGTCCCATGTAGCAGGGCTTTACTCACCCTGAATGAGAACATCGTGTGAATTCCATTCCACACAAATCACATCGTGTATATGAAATACGGGCTGGAAAGGAGGCTGGTTCAGCTCTTGGCTCTATCACTTGTTATCAGAGAGGCAGCACATGGAGGGCGTTATGGGCACAGAGCTGGGTTTGCGTGCTGGCTCCACTGCTAACTAATTTAGTGACTCTGGACACACTGCTAAGCCTTCCTAAGCCTCAGTTTCTCATTTGTGAAATGGGGCTGTGGGTTGTTGACGCAGGGCTGGGAAGAGGACAGGGTCATGCTCGCATGACCCTGAGCACGAGCGTCTCCTTATTAAATTTTGCATCCTAGTCACCTTCCTTGCTTCACCTTAGTCCTTGCTCTGAGGAAGTGCAAGGACATAATGCATGTCCAGTGCTTAGCACAGTGCCTGGCATGCACCAGGTGCACAATAAATGCTGATTAGGAGCAGGATTGGGTCTACAACCCATCTCCTGACTCAGCCAACTCCACTGTATTTTATTCCAACCCAACAAATTAAATTCCATTCCTTTTTATTTTACTCAAGTCAACAACCCAGTTCAATCCCTCCACTCCACTCCCCCCCTCCACTCCACACCAGTCCCCCCGACCCCTTTGGCTTTCTAACTGGTCAAAGAAACTTAATTTTATTCAGTTCAATTCTTCTAACATCTCCCAACTCATAGAGTTGCCAGATTGGATAACAACAACAAACTCCAGGATGCCCAGTTATATCTGAATTTTAGATAATCATCGAGCAATTATTTTAGTATAAATATGTCCCAAGCTATATTCAGATTTAAATTTGAAATAAATTTGAAATATTTGAAAATAAAAAATCAAATTTAAGCATACTGTATTTTATCTGGCAACCCTACCTACTCATTACAGCTCAGGCCGAGTTGGGCTCTGTGCTCTCTGGTGCTTTTTCTTTCCCACCTTATAGTGCTTATGTTGTAAGACAAATTTTAAGTGCTCGCTAGCAGATGGGAGCAACTAGAAGGAGACGTGTCTCGTTAATATCTTTTTACTTCAATTACTTAGCATAATTCCTGGTACCGTATGTGGAAGGTGGGAAGGAAGGGAGAGAGAGAGGGAAGGAGAGAGGAAGAAAAGAAAGAAAGAAGGAAGGAAGGAGGGAGGGAAGAAGGAAAGAAAGTTCTGGTTTTCAGCTAATAATCTAATTTAGTGTATGAAAATGGATAAGCAAAAATTACTCCCTCCTTTGTGCTTACTTAGCACTTTGCATTTTCAATAATTAACATGTGCCCAATGTTTTAACTTTACAGATGGTTTACACATGTAGTATCTTATTTAATTTTCCCATCAAGACTTTAGGGGAGGTATAATTCTTAACACCAGGCAGCAGACACAGTAGGTTGCCCACTCACCAGTTATTCCATTACTTCCCCAAACGCCTCTTTTTCCACGTGAATATGGAACATTGCATTGTTTCCGTCTGCCTTCCTGGGCCTCAAGGAGGGTAGGCCCCATGCTCAGCTCTGGGAGCGGATCATGGTTGGTTCAAGACCACCACAGTGGGCCACTCCCTTTGCTAACCACCAGTTTAGGCACCTGGCGTGATTCTGAGTGATGAAATGCAGGAGAAAGGCTGTCTGAGGAATGGTGCTCCTGGCTCGTCATGGAGCTGCTGTTCTGCTCTTTTGCTGCTGGACTGTGCTGCGTCAGAGTACGAGGTCTGTAGGTGGAGCAGTTATCCTGAGCAGAGACTGGCCGAGCAGAAAGATGGAAGGAACCCAGGCCCTTGACGACAGCACTGAGCTGTTAAAGCCAAACTTGACCCTCCTTCCTCCCGCTTCTCATTATGTTATAATAAGACTGCTTATTGATTCAGCTGTTTTGAGTTGGATTTTCTGTTCTTTGCAGCTGAAAGCATCCTGCTTGACAGCTCTTATAGTTAAGAACAAATTGAGGCCTAAGGAGGCAAATACTTGCCCTGGGTTGCACAGCTGGTAAACTCCAGAGAAAGGTCCCAGTCCCAGTTGTATCTGAGTTCAGGCTGGAGGTTGTCTTCACTACTCCTCATGCCCCCTTGCTAACCATGGTCCCTCCTTCAGGTCTACCACCATAACTCAAATTCCCACTGCTTAGCTGTCTCTTTGGGTTAAGATATTGAGAACCTTTATAAAAATGCAACTAGCTACATTTGTATTTTACTTCTGAATGTGTATGTGCATGCAATGTGGTAGATGGATTTTTTTTCCCGAGGTGTAAAATTTAATCCATTTGTATTATATCAGCATGTCACCATGTGGACACATCTGCTCACATAGCTGACTTTTCTTATAGCCCAAAGAGGGATTTTTCTCCTTCTAGAAATATAGTTTCCCTAGAAGGATGAAATATTTTAAAAGCACGTATTTTCATATTAGGTAGGAATTATAAATAATTGATTTTTTAAAAAAGTCACCGGGCATAGGGCTGAGCAGCAAGAGATCTCTGTGCTTTGAATTTGCTTTCAGGTCTCGCCTCCTAAATTGTTCCTCATCTTTCACATAAACTATATAATCTATCAAAACACAAAGATTTCATCCTCTTTGCTGAGAATTAAAAGAAGTTTACTTGAAAAATCAATTTTTTATCATAAGAAAAAGGGAGTGATGTCAGGGATTGTGAGTGTAATTAATGCCACTGAATTGTACACATAAAAATGGTTAAAATGGTAAATTTTATGTTATATATATTTCACAATTTAAAAAAACTAATAATGTAATATACCAAAAGCCTTAAATATCATGCATTAAATGGATGAATTGTATGGTTGTGAATTATGTCTCAATAAAGATGTTAAAAAAATAGAACCAGCTATTAGTTTCCATTAAGAAAATGTCTTTGGGCCAGCCCCAGTGGCCTTGTGGTTAAGTTCGGCGTGCTCTGCTTTGGCGGCCCAGGTTCCGTTCACTGGCACGGACCTACACCACTTGTCAGTGGCCATGCTGTGGCAGCGGCTCACTTACAAAACAGAGGAAAATTGGCAACAGATGTTAGCTCCGGGCAAATCTTCCTTAGCAAAAAAAAAGTCTTTTTCCGTTTCCATTTAAGTTTCTGAAAAGGTGATATGAATACTAAATAATTTTCACCCATTTACAAACATTAATGATAGTTACCACAGCCTTTATAATGACTTCTTGGGGTAATGTTTTATTTTTGTATAATTTCAAACTTACAGAAAGGTTGTGAGCATTCTACATGTTTTTCAAATGATATGTAACAACACACAGACACACAGAGGGGAAAGTCAGACAATCTAAAATAACTGTTATGGCATCAGGAGAAAATCCATTATATAAAATAACACAACTTGAAAATAACTAAAGAGATGCAACCACTTTAATACAATCGCAGTTCAGCATATAGCTCTTCCACTACCCAATCGTAAGAGAGAAGTTCCCGTAAAATGCACGGGCACCTTATAGGTAAAGAATTTGTGTGTTACAGTCATGTGTTCAGCATTTTTACACAATGAAGCCATTCAAAATATACGTGTGCACACTTCACAACTGGAATACACTTAAAATACATGGGATTTGAATTGTTTTAAAAATATTCATTGTAAACATCCACAAATACATAATCTTGCAGCAAACTCTCATTTTCTCTCTCATAGGGCTCCAGTCACCGTCCCCCAGCTCTACAGCACCCACGGTTTATTCCCAGGGGTGTGCCCTTTGCCAGCCCCTCTTCACTCCCTGTTCCTGCTCTTCTCGGCTTGGAGGGAAATGGTTTTCTCCCACGACTGACTGTGGCGGGGAGGAAGTTCTCCTAGTTGCTCTAATTGCTGATCTCCAGGGTGGCCAGAGTGGGTGGGTAGAGTCCCCCATCTGGCCCCACTGGGGTGGGACTCAAGCCCCCTTTGACATTGGTTGGCCAATGAGGGATCAGACCCCACCTTTCAGCTGCCTCGTTCCATCCCCCTCCACACACGCATCCTTAACTGGCAGCACCACCCTACGTCATGCTATAGCAGTCTCTCTACCTTCCAGGCCCCCAGCTGTGGAACGCCCAGCTGCGCCTTTCAAGAACTGGGATCAGAGGAGGTGGCCTTGGCTGCTTCCCTCTATCTCATCCTAATGATCAAGCCTCCCCTCTACAGCCCCCCACTCAGCTCTGGTCAGGCCAGCAAGCTCTGTGGGTCTACAAAAGATTGTCTTACAGTCATTATCTTGGAATTCCCACTGTTGACTTTAAGGCATGGGACCAATCAAGTGAGCCCCTCGCAATGGGAGGAGATGGCAAAGAAAAGTCTCACCCTACATAAATTGCACTCCCTCCAAAGTGAGTCATCAACCCTACCCCAATGCATCTTGCAGAGACTGGGAGTGGAGTGATGGGGTTCAGGCAGGAGAAATGGGGTGCTAGTTCTGTGAAAATGATGTTTTGTCTTTAGGAAAGTTTCTACAGGGGTTGGCTGGCCCCACAAATGGAGTTGCTCTAAAAATGTGAAAAGTTTCCAGCTGTGGGCTCTTGTAGGCAGTTCTGGAAAAGAGTAAAGATCCTGCCACCATATGTTGTTAAACTACAGCTAGGCAGGTGCTACACCAGGGACATTTACAGCAGAAGTGAGGCAGGGCCACCTCTCCTTGGTGCGTGGGGGGCGGGGTGGGGGGCATGTACTGAAGTTGGGCTGGGGCTTGAAGAAGGAAGTTACCTGCTAGAGAGAGAAGAGGAGCCTTCTAGCTGGGGAAAAATGTTTGCAAAGCCCCTGGCTTGAAAGGACACCCCTCCTGGCTGGTCTGTGGGGTGCCAGGGGCAGGGGAGGGAGAGAGATGGTTTTTGAAAATGGGTTGCAGCCAGTTGTGAGGGCTATGAGTGCCCAAGTAAGGACCATGGGCTTCTGTTGGCTTAATGGGACACTCTGAGAATCTTTAAGTAGGAGAGTAACAACATAGATTGTGTTTTATTTTATTTTAACTTTTTTGTATATTGTTTCATTATGATAAAGACTATTACAATAAACTGTATATTTCAAAAATTTCCACTTCTAACATGTTTTTAAAGGCATAGGGTGTACATCAACATCCCAGAACAAAAATTCTCGTGGGATTTTATTTATATAACCAATAATTAAAAGTAAATACATTCTTGCCGGCCCCGTGGCTTAGTGGTTAAGTGCTCGCGCTCCGCTACTGGCAGCCCGGGTTCGGATCCCGGGCACGCACCAACGCGCCGCTTGTCCGGCCATGCTGAGGCCGCATCCCACATACAGCAGCTGGAAGGATGTGCAGCTGTGACATGCAACTATCTACTGGGGCTTTGGGGGGAAAAATAAATAAATAAAATTATAAAAAAAAAAAGTAAATACATTCTATGTGCAGCTATTTTAATGTAGTAAAAAAGTATACATTTTCATCTCTATTAAATTATAAGCCCTGCTAAATAATTATGAAGTCTGAGCAAATCTGCCAAGTCTATAGAAGAATATTTCTTACTATTTTTATTTGCATTTTTAATTTAAAAAATGACTTCTCTTTGAACAGCTTTCCCCAGTAACTACTGACAAGCACCTGTTCTTCCTGGGCATACAATATTTTCCCACCTCTGCAGTGACACAGGCAACAATTCAGTAACTTTCTTGCTTTTAGAAACAGTAGCCAAGTTTCAGAATAAAAGTATTTTCTGGCCTGTGGGAAATACAGATTGAATTTTATGTATCCAGGGCTTGAAGAAAAACAGTAAAAAGGTCTAAGTGTTTGGGCTCTTCCCCCAGCCCTGTCCCAAGGGCTCCATAAAAAATGTAAGGGGCCATTATTACTATAAACAAAATCCTCTGATGTATTAATAGCTTACTGAGTTAATGCTTCCAAGTTATCAAGTTAGCCTGATGAACTTGGAATCCTTTTGAAGCCAGAAAGATCTAGTTTGCCATTAATTACTTGTGTGAGTTTGGACAAAGTCACTTAACCTCTCTGGGTCTCAGTTTCTTCATCTGTAAAATGGGATCACAATACCTACCTTGTAGTTTGTTACTGGGTGTCGGCGGAGCCACAGGGCTTCCTAAGCGGACCAGAGCTGGAGTGGGAGGTGGGTGGGAGGCGAGAGTTGAGCATTGGGGCCAGAGGGCACAGGGCCTGGGCTGCACTTTAGAATTATGTGGGGAGCTTTTTGAAAATCCCGATGTTGGGGCTGACTCAGTGGCGTAGTGGTTAAGTTCACACACTCCGCTTCAGCAGCTCAGGGTTCGTGGGTTCAGATCCCGGCCTGGACCTACACACCACTCATCAAGCCACGCTGTGGCAGTGTCCCATATACCAAATAGGGGAAGACTGGCATAGATGTTAGCTCAGGGCTAATATTCCTCAGCAAAAAAAAAAAAATTCCTGATGCCCAGCCTGCAACCCAGGCCAATTGTATCAGAATCTCTGAGAGGTAAGATCAGACATCAGTAGCTTTTAAAGCTCCCCAGGCAATTCAATGCTAAGTGAGCTAATAAACCTAACTCCTGCTATCCTTCTCTTCTCTCCCTTTGGGACCATGACCCGAAAGAGGAGCTAACGGTGGCAACTCTAGGCCCAGGGACAAGGCGGTGAGGAGGACACTTCAGGATGGGCAAACCTTTCAGATCCCCTGGAACATAAGCAACTGTGCATTGGAGTTGCATGTTTCTTGAGTACATAGTTCAGTTGTTAAGTGACACCATTTGAAAGCTAAAAAGGTCAGATTGCAGCATAATGTTGATGCCTCCCTCCCTCAACAGCCCCTCCCCAAGTACAAAGGATCTTATTTTTAAAACTCTCCTTAATGACAGTTATATACCAAAATGTTGTTGAAGCTGCCTGTTCAAAACATCAATATACTTAAATGTATAATTAGCACATTATGCATTTAACCTGGAGCTAGAGAAGTGTCATCCTGACCACGTGGTGTGCTGTCAGGGAGAGGCTTCCAGGAGACCACGTGGGTGCCCTCCAGCCAGGCCCTTCCACCCTGGACTGGCCCTTGGCCCAAATTTGAATAATTTGGGCTTGGAATTACCATGAAGCTTTGTCTTTGTACTATGTTGTTGCTAGCACTTTTTTGAAGTGGCTATAATTTACTGCCTCTACCTCCAAAGATGGGGGGCAGTGTTCCCTTGCATCATCAAAGGGGTAGCAGGAAGAGCCAGAGCAACACCCAGGATGCTTGGCTCCGAGGGTCCCTCTCTCCTCTCTTGAGCAGATGTCTTTGCCTCCTGGAGATCTTTCCCTTTCCCAGGTAAATGCCTGGTTCCACCTGCAATGAGGCCTGCCGGGTAGATCATGCAGTAAACAGTGCAGGTGCTTCTCAAATTGTCCAGGTGGCAGCACACCTGGGAGGTCGTGGTGCTCTTTCAGCTGCTATGTATTGATCATCTACTATGTGCCAGGTCTTTATGTGCATTGTTGTATCTAATTGGCCCTACACCCTGCAAGGTGGGTATTATTCCCACTTCCAATGATAAAACCAAGGCTCAGAGAGGTGAAATAAGTTGCCCAAATTTACACAGCTAGTAAGCCACAAGACCAAGATTGGAAGCCAGGGCTGACGGACTCCACTCTCAACACTGTTTTATGAGGTCCAAGATACCAGCTCCACCACCTCCTCTGGCTTACAGAAATATGAGGATTCCTGAGCAAGTCTTGGCTCTCTACAAAACAATCAAGCTGAGAGATAGTACTTGCTAAAGTCCTACTGTCCTTCCAGAATGATTTCTTCTCACCTCCACGACCACCACCACAGAGATGTGACAATAATTATATAACAGGCAGCAAGCAAAGGCATTTCCCTCGCTCTGGCATCAGGGAACTGTCCCCAGGCTTCTCTGGAAGGCTTATTGTGTGGACGCATCTAGGACACACCACAGGCCATCAAGACTTGTCTTTGGCTTTCATGCTCAATGTGGCCACTCTGCTTTTGTGCCCATCCGTTTCTGGTCCCCCTGGGCAGCAGAGGCCAGGATTGTAATGAATTTATCTCAAAATCTAGTCTTGATTTTAAAAATTCAGTCCATAGAATCTTACACTCCCAGCATTTTAAAACTGGAAAGGCTCTTAAATATTATCCACTTAAATCGCCTTTATTTACAGCTGGGGAAACTGAGGTTTAGAGCCGTTTAGACGCTCGTTAAGGTTACACCGTGAAATTAGTGGTCAGAACACAGTCTAACTAAGAAAGGCTAAGTCACTGGCTCCCTTTCCTCTTGTCAGTCTGTCCCAGAGTTTTGTTCCTCTCTGACACTTTGATTCCTTTTCTAGAACCTACTTCTGGGAACCCTCCATCAAGAGATGAGGCAAGGTGGATGGGCATGGAGGAAGGGACGGGAGGTTACTCACCCTCAACCCCAGGTCACAGCTTCGGATCAAATGCAGCCTGGTGAGGTGCTGGTCACAGAGCATCTTTGCCTCAGAAACCAGGAACGTTTTGAGGTCAAAACTCAATGTGGCAGGAGAGGGACAGGGCATTTGGCAAAGTCCTTCAAATGAACACCAGTGTGAGGGGGAATTCAAAGCCTGGGTCCTGGTCCCCTCTTGCCCAGAGGACCAGCTCTGATCTCCTTGAGAGCTTGGGCCCCAGCACAGCCCCCGGTGTGTGGCAGGTGCTCAGTGAATTATTGCCTTTGAAATCACCTGGGGAGCCACATGAGGAACCTAGGTGCATGTTTGAGGTTTCTCATCCTGTTTGGGATAAAGAACTCACTCTTATTCTGCAAATTCAGTTCTGAATGACGTTAGGTGTTTTTCAAAAATCCAATCTATCAAAGGAAGAAGATTGGTTACTATTGACAAGATTCAAAGGAAAGTACCACAGACTTTGAAGGTATTTCTGTAAGAAGAGTTCCTGAAAGTCTTGGAGTGGTGATTCTCAACCCTCTGCATGGTAGAACCACTCGGTGAGATTTGAAAAATCCCCATGCCCTGGCCCCGCCTGCCTAATTCAATTAGAATATTGGGAAGTCGGACTGAGCGTCAGTAATTTAAAGCTCCCCAGGTCGTTCCAATGTGCCAGGTTGAGACCCCCCTGGTGGAATAAGTGGAATCTCCCAGGTGCTGACTTTGAAAAGGACAGCCATGGTTTGGAGAGCTAAAGTTCCCATGTGACTGCTCCAAACTACCCTCAACCACTTTGTCATTACCCCTGACAGTGGGGCACACCTGGGTTCATGTCATTGCTCGGATATGATTCAGGTGCAGCCAGACCCTGCACCGTGGTTGAACACTCTGTGATGGTAGCTTATAGATGGCTCCAGCCTGTCACATGCCCTGAGGTGGAAAAGGAGGGAAGAAATGGCCTGTGACAAAACAGAAGGGCCTTGCTGTCATTCCATTGGTTGGTCCCAAAATTAGTCTCTTTGCCTCTTCATCTTTACTGTTGGAGAAATCCAGGTTTGAAATCTGCTGGTCATCCTGGGAAAGTTACTTAATATCTCTGGGCTTTGATTTCTTCATCTGTAAAATGAAAATAATACTGACCTCACAGCATTGAAGAAAGGAGTAAATGAAATTATGTTGGTCAATCTCCTAGCCTGGTGCCTGCCCATGGGGAAGGCACTCACAGAGTAAGAGCTAATATTTGTAGTCACTGATTTGTCAGGCCCTTCATTACAATTGAAAGACTCAAAGAGTTTGTTTTTGAAGAGGGTATAATGGCAGTCAGTTCTACGTTAATGTGCGTAGGAAAGGTGAAGGATTTCCACTTCTCCACTGTTTACTGCTCAGATGTGAATACTGAGTTCACAGTTAGCTACTTATAGTGATAGTTAGTATCCCTCCCGTGGATGATCCAACTTTACCCTCACAGAGGAGGCCACATTCAGTGCCATAATGGAAAGCAGGTGTGAAAGTCCTTTAAGATACCATCTTTCATGATGGGAAGAAACAACTCACATCTCTACACACTTGCAAGCTCTGACTGCTTTCAATGTCGGGCACAACAGCTGAGGGGAAGAGATGGCCCACCAGCAATAGTCATAATTCCTTACATTTATAAGATGCTTTCAGGTTTTGAAGAATTTCCCATATTCCTTGCAGTAACCTTGGGAGAAAGATGGGGGAGACTTATACGGATTTTACTAAGAAACTGTGGACAAAACTTACTTGACAGAACTGGGGCTGAAATATCTGATATTCCCAAGAAAGCACACTGATTCCAGTAGCCACAAGAGGAGAGATTGAGGCCACTCAGGAACTGCTGTTTACTAACTCATAAACGCCTACTATTTACTATTTACTACGACAGGCCAGGCACTGTTTGAGTGTTAGGAAGGACAGTGAATGGGACAGACGTGGTGCTGTCCTCACGGAGCCCACAGTTTAATGGAGCTTGGCCAGGAGAGCCACTCTGCATCTCCAATTTGTTCCTCTGCTCAGGGTGGCTGCTCTTTCCAACCTGACCCTAACAATTAGTCTCTAATGTAAATTTCTAACTAGGGACGTGCTCCAGGAAAGGCAGCTACTTTTGCCCGTCAGCCGGACACAGGCCTCCTTCAAGCCCACAGCTTCTGGTATCTCATTCAGTCTGGTCAGCTAGTGCCCTCACATGGCCATGATCAGAGCCCCATGCGTGTTGTGTCTCACGTCTCCGACACTTGGAGTCTGTGGGCCAAGCCGGAACCCAGCAGCCAGAGGCTTGTTCTCACTTGTTGATCCAAAGCTAACAGAGGAGCCTCCTTGGCAGGTAGTCCCTTCATCACAGTTTGGGTTACAGATCCTTGGCCACAGGCCCAGTGACTTCTGTGTCAGGTGTTGGAGGTGAAAAAGCAGGAGAGATGGAGCCTGGGAAGCTATGTTCATCTTTTCCCAACGACTTAAAACACCAGCTTCTGTTGTGCCTTATTTAGATGAATAGTCTTGACCCCAAAAAAGTCAAAGCTGTGACTCAGTTGAGCTCCCAAGATGCTTAAAATGCTCTGGGCTCCCGTCTGGGCTATTCTGAACAACGTCTGTAGATGGTGTGAGGTGGACACCATGTTTAGGCAATTGAAAGAGCTTTTGGAAATCATCGCCCTGAATTTTGGGGCCGGGATGAAAACCACTGGTGTTTGGGAGCCCAGCTTGCTGTTTCTACCCACTCACTTTTAGATAGCATGGGTGGGAGGTGGACTTGCCCATTTGAAGAAAAGTGTGTTTCTAGCCTTCCAAAGCAGAGGGTATGCAACTTGCAGACATACCGAGGTGAGCCCAGAGACTGGATCCCACATGAGGAACCACATGTGTTATGTGCACTAGGGACATGCTCCCTTGGGGAAAGGAGCCATTTGGCAGGGTCATGGTAGGGTAAACACTTTGTTTCAAACCTCTTCTTGACACCAAGACTGTGGAGTAGGGCGAGTTTGCCTCTTTATCCTGTGCTGCCCTTGGACCATCGCACACCCTCTATGCCAGCCCCGCTGTTGAGTCCTGTCCACATCTTCCTTTCCCAGGCAGTACCCTGTGTTCCAAAATGATCTCTTTCCCTTGCCACACCCAGCTCCTTAAACTATTGCTTTTTATTTGTGTAGAACCCCCAGTGGCAGGAGGAAAATGTGTTCCTCACTTTGTTCCAGCGTCCAGTCTGCCTGGGCTCAGGATCTAAGTGGGATGCATGGACAAGAAGAGGTGGTCCAATGCGAGGGCAGATGTGTGGGTTCTGGGGACTTGGTTCAAATCCCACCCATGCTGCTTCCCGGCTGGGTGACTGTGGTCCAAGGCTCTTCACCTCTTTGAGCCTCAGTTTCCTTTTCTGTGACAATCTCATGGGCTACCAATCTACAGAAACAATTCTATCAATGGCTTCAGCATATTTGTCTGAAGCAATGGTGGTGGGCCTTGCACAAGTTTTGATATCAGCCTTTGGTCATGATGTCAATGTTAACACCACTCAGCCATCCACTCCAACACCAACAGGCTTGACTAAGTTACAGTCAGTGATGACGGCATGATACTCAGAAGTGTGTGTGTGGTGCTTGCAGTGCAGGCTTCGCAGCCAGACTATTTGGCCTCATATCTGAGGGCTTCTGCTTCCTGGCTGAGTGGTCTTGGGCTGGCATCTTGGTTTCCTCATCTAGAAATGAGAGTAATAACAGTACCCACCTAACAGTGTTGTTACAAAGATTAAATGAGTGGATTCATGTAAAGCTCTTAGAACAGTCTTGGCATCAAGAAGGCACTCAATAAATATTATTATAGCTAGTACTTTACGTTTGTAGAGAATGCTCAGATGCATCATCTAATTTGCTTTTGATTCCTACAACATCCTGTGAGAGGCAGAGAATCATATGCATTTTACTAACAAGGAAATTCAGATTGAAATGGATGAAATGTCTCGCCTGGGAACAGAGCCCAGGTTTTCTGACTCTAAGACCAGTGCTCTTTCTATTGTTCTCTGCTGCATGCACGGACAAAAGTACTCTTAAAACTAAACCACCAAGGCCCATTATAGTCAAGTCATAGGTCAATATTTTTGTAAATTCTTGTCAAGGGCTAGACAGAATTAAGCAAAGTTTAGATGTGGCTTTTGAGTGGTGGGTTCCCCACGCCAATGCTTGCAGCTTTGCAGAGCTGCAAAGTCAGGTATGACCTGCTAGGTGACAAAGCTTCTGTAAAGATGACCTCAGAGGGATGATAAAGGATGACTTGGGAACAGTCCGGGCTCTTTCTGGAGGGTAAGGAGAGAGGAGACGAGAGGTCAGATGACTTCTCCCAACCAGCTATACTGAGAGAGTTTCTTCACTAGAGTTCAACTGCTCTTATAAAATTCCCACTTCAATCTAAAAATAAAGATTAAAAAATTTGGTTAAAGGCAGAATCCAGTATTCCAGCCTGAAAAGCAGTTCCAGAAATACAGAGGAGCAAATGCAACCAGAACCCTTTGCCTGTGGAAACAGTGATGGCAGAGCACTGAACTCCTTCGTTCTATTCCTTCCATCCATCCATCCACCCAACCACATAGTCATTCTTTCCTCCAGCACGTATTTATTAAGCTCTGACTCTTACGGCCACCTCTTGAGAATTACTGGTGGCTCATGTAGCAGTCACAGCCACAACTAAGAATGGCAGCCCTGGCGCCTCTCCTCAGGGGCACACCTGGCTCAAAGCAGCAGCGTGACCTCCTTGGTTTGAGCCCTCTCTCCCTCCCTCCCTTTTAACGTAGGCCAGAGTCCTCAGACATGGCAAGGATGGTGATTTCCCAAAGCATGGCTATTATTTTCTTTCCATATTCCGCCCACCTGGATGCTATGAGTTTAATTTCAAGGTACCATTGGATCCTGTTTTTTCTCTGCTTCTCAGAAATAGGTCCTCTCAGAGCTGCCTCTTGGGTCCTCCCCTGCTGCACACAGCTGGTTACACCCACACCCCCTCATCAGAAGAGCCCAGAATGACACCTCCCTCTTGTCATTGTCAGGCATCCGTGCCCAAGTCACGTGGCTGTCAGGAACACAGAGGCCCGGAGCTCTTCTTCACTGACAATAGGTGAGGGAAGGGAGGGCGAGTGTGAAGCAAAGTGGGGAGCACACAGCACCAGGAGGCAGGAGACCTGGGTGCTTCCTGGTTCTTGTCCAGGCTCTGCCAGTAACTAACTTGCTCTCAGATCCCAGACAAGCAGCTTCTCCTTTCTCTTCTTTAGTTTCTTTATCTATGTCTCACCGATCCACACCTGCCCTTGGCTAAGGGGCTATAGGGAGGACCACTAGAGACAATATGATGTCACATGTTAAAAGGTTCCAGTCCTATCTAAAAATTAGTTATTATGGATGACAGATTGCTATAGGGACAACACAGAGGCCTGCTGATTCCGATGCCTGACCCCTACCACTTGCTTAATTACGTGACCACGAAATGAGATGAACCACCTCCATGATCTGGGGCTGGAGGTTCACGCCCAGACAGTTCTAGGAAGGGTTGAGAAACAAGAAGTCTGTCATACACAAGTTCATACAACTCACAGGGCAGGTACTTAGAGATGATATCTCTGTTGGTGCCTATGGTTGTAAAAACGCAACATGGTTTCAAAATGTTTAGCAACAGTGTCTTAAAAAGCATCAATGTGAGAATATCCACCTCGGTAGGTAGGTCTTTTGTGCTTCTTTTTCTCATTGTCTGTGCATACATCTCTGTTTCTTCCTATATTTATTCTACTTCATTTTTTAAATCACTTTACCTTTGTATTACCATTTCCCCTGGTGTTTCTCCTTAAACTGGTCATAATTCAAAAACAAAGTTAAAAACAACAACAATTCAATGTTCATTGTTCTTACCTGAGTTTATTGAAAGAGTTTTAAATATCCCGTTCTGAATTTTAAGTTAAATTAGATGAGTAGAATATTTTATGAATGGTGAAACCATCAAGCAACAAAGCTTATTTTTCACCAACATACTAAAATCTTTACAAGAGAATGTTTTGAAACTATTTGCAGAGGCTTCATTTCTACATCCTCAATGAGAGCAAAATCTTCCCTCAAGGGAAGATTTTTAGAAACAGCCCAAAATGAGTTGGATTTGCCTCCGAAGCTTTAACAGCTCTGTCTTTAGCATCCTCTAAGCAGATTTTTACTTCCCTTTCCCTGCCTCAGGCAAGCTCTCTGGGCTCCACTCCCCAATACCCTCCCGTGTATGCCTGCTCAGTTATGGAGTTGAGGAGGTACTGCCCTTAGACTCGGGGAAGAGGGGCACTTGCCCTGGACACTTTAAAGGGCCTGCTCTGGCCCTGCCCTTCCTATGGGGTGAGGAGTTCATGGGGCCAAGTGGCTGTGTCATGGGGAGCCTGTACCCCCATACTAGACCATCCTCAGGGTACCAGGAATTCCCAAATTGCCTGCCCCAGGGTCTCCAAGTCCAATTTCAGGGCCAGCATGGCCTCTTTCTCAGGTTGCATTGCTGCTGTGCTTATCCTTGGCTGAGAGGGGGCCAAGGGCAGCTGTCTGATTGTGTGAAGTGTGTGTATGAGGTTTGAGTGGGGGCCCGGGGGGTCGAGGTGCGTTCACCTAAGGCCCCTCATGGTGTGAGACAGAGCTGGGAATGAAAAGAAAATGGGGTGGGGGACCTACAGGTTGGGGTTTGGGGGCTCTCCCCTGCTACCATATTTGGACTTGGAACTTTTAGGAGAAAATTCTAAATATGAACCTTTCCTTCCATCTTGTTATGAAAGTATATTTGTCAAGGTAAAAGGATAGAACATATTTTTGTTTTGTTTTTTGTTTTCTTTGTGAGGAAGATCAGCCCTGAGCTAACATCCAATGCCAATCTTCCTCTTTTTTTTTCTCTTTTTTTTTTTTGCTGAGGAAGGTTGGCCCTGAGCTAACATCCATGCCCATCTTCCTCCACTTTACATGGGACGCCGCCACAGCATGGCTTGACAAGTGGTGCATCGGTGCATGCCTGGGATCTGAACCTGCAAACCCGGGATCCGAACCTGCAAACCCCAGGCCGCCAAAGCGGAGTGCGCACACTTAACCGCTTATGCCACCGGGCCGCCCCCAGAAAATATTTTATTTCACATTTTGTTAGCTTGATTTTGTAGGAGAGGAAGACAATTCCTCTACCCACTCTAGGTCCTTCTGGCTGGTCTATGAATTAAATTGACATGAGACAGCATAACAGGAGAAAATTGAACAAAGCTTTATAGCATGTATACATGGGAGAGACCCACGAAAACTGAGTAACTCCCCAAAATGGTCAAGCTGCCAGCTTAAATATCATCTTCAGCTAAAGACAAAGGAGGATCTTGGGGGTAGCGGTTTGGGACTTTAAAGGGGAAGAAGGCAATTCACATGGAAATGGAGAAGCAAATGTTTGGTTAACAGAACTTTGATAAGAATAGGCTTAGCAAGGACCCTCACAGTCTATCAGTCTACCAATACCCAGAATTATCTATAGTGATGCCAGGACAGGCCTTTTATCTTAAATTCTTTTAGGCAGTTAGGGGGAAGGTTAAAGTTTTGTTCAGTTTTTTTGTTCTATCAAGGTAAAGACACACATTTTGGGGTGGCCAATTCTGACACCCCACAATTTGTAATTTTTAAACACTGAGACCTATGGTCTGGGTGTTTGTACTCTGAGCTTGTACATGTTCAGGTGGACTGAGCTGGGGCAGGCCTGTTGCTCTGGCCTAGTGTCTGCCTCTCAGCCTGGCCTCGTTTTGAAGACTCCAACCACCCCAGATCCTGACCTATTGCTCCCCTGTGGTGTCACACCACACAGGCCAGGGCCAGTCCCATCCAACCACTCTACCCAGCCCTGGCTTCCGAGATCCCTGGGAAGAGAATTTCAACAACTGGGAACCAAACCTGCTGAATCAGGCTGGGACTTAAGCTAGGTCATTGCTTTTGTTTGTTTCAGGATGTGGGAGGCCATTAAAGGGGAGGGCTGGTTTCTTCTGTGGCCAACAGGCTGGCTCTTTAGGCAGCTTCACGAGAGATCTGGGGCACAGGCAGCATGGTGGTTGGAGAGAGTTGAAGGTAGTTGGGGTTCTGCCAAAACCTGAAGTTGAGTGATCAGGTGGGCCAGACCAGGAGAGAGCAAAGCCCAGATCCAGAGCAAGACCATAAGTGAGGCCTGCAAAGCCCATTCCAGAGTCGGATACAGGAGGAGCAGCTGAGCATTGGTTGATAAATCACAATACTAGCTGCTCTGGCCTGAATGTTTGTGTCCCCCTGAAATTCATATGTTGAAATCCTAATGCCCACGGTGATGGTATTAGGACGTATTAGGGCCTTTGGGAGGTGACTACATCATGAGGTCTCCACCCTCATGATGGAGATTAGTGCCCTTATAAAAGACACCCTAGAGAGCTTGCCTGCCCCTTTCACCATTTGAGGACACAGTGAAAACAAGCACCAGCTATGAACCAGGAGGAGGGCTCTTACCAGAACATGACCGTGCTGGCACCTTGATCTCAGACTTCCAGCCTCCAGAACTGTGAGAAATAAAGTCCTGTTGTTTATAAGCCACCCAGTCTATGGTATTTTGTTATAGCAGCCAAAATGGACTCAGACAGTACCCCTCTGGAAATGTGTTTCTCAAAGATGCTCTCATGGAGAGCACTGTAAGGTGTGGGAAGGAGCCCTCAGTCTGGGGTGGGAGCTGAGATCCCAGGGCATGGTGGTAACAGTAGTTCATGCAGTGCCTTCCCAGGCAGTGGGCTCAGCTATCACAGGACTTCCTTGTGCTCGGTGCTCTGTCCCCCTCTGGGCTCTCCGCAGGTTCTGAGGTGGGGAGTCCAATGGCAACATGAGCGACGTGTGGACCAGAGCATATGGAGCGAGACATTGAAGCAGAGCACAACTTCAACAGGCAGGGGTCCTTCTTACGCTCCAGTTTCTCCAAAAACTTCCCTGACTGACCTCACCCTTGCCAGAACTCTCATGGCTGACGAATCTGGACCTTAATGTCTCCATTCATTCAGTCTAGAATCTGCTCTACAGGGCAGGCCTTGTTTTCCCCTAGTGGTGGTGAACAAGGCCTTACTTCTAGCAGAGAAAACAGACAAGAAAGAAACAGATACATACATAACACATTCGGGGAGGAATAGGTGCTGTGAAGGACCTAAAACATGAGGGCGTGAGGATAGAGGGTGACTGAGAGGAGGGGCTGTTTCAGGTGGGGCGAATGGGGAAGGGATCACGGAAGGCCTCTCTGAGGAGGTGACATTTGAGCAGAGGCCCCAAGGAAGTCCAGGAGCCGTGTGGGTGCTGGGGAAAGCAGTATTGCTGGGCAAAGGCCCTGTGGGCAGACCAGAGTGGAATGAGTGAGGGGAGGGTGGTAGAAATGAGGATGGGCAGGGAGCCAGGGCCTGGATCATGTGGGGCCTTGTTGGCTGTGGTGAGGACTTTGGATTTTATTTTTGGTGACAGGCCGTTGTTGGAGGATTTGAAGCCGAGCAGTGATATAACATGACATAGATAAGAAAGAGGTTACTCGCTGGGACTGCTGCATGGAGAGTGGACTGAGGGAGGCTGGGCTGGAGGCCTGGAGGCTCCTGCAGAACTCCAGGCCAGAAGCGCTGGTGGTGTGGACTCAGTCAGGTGTTCTCATCCAGAATTCAGGGGGTCATGCACTTAGATGGGGCAGGGGGAGGGCAGAATATATATACCTCTTTATTTTCATTAACTTCTTTTTTTTTTTTTTTTTTTGGTGAGGAAGATCAGCCCTGTGCTAACATCCATGCTAATCTTCCTCTTTTTGTTGAGGAAGACCGGCTCTGAGCTAACATCTATTGTCAATCCTCCTCCTTTCTTTTCCCCAAAGCCCCAGTAGATAGTTGTATGTCATCGTTGCACGTCCTTCTAGTTGCTGTACATGGGACACGGCCTCAGCATTGCCGGAGAAGCGGTGCGTTGGTGCGCGTCTGGGATCCGAACCCGGGCTGCCAATAGCGGAGTGCGTGCATTTAACCGCTAAGCCACGGGGCCGGCCCTTTCATTAACTTCTAACTAAATTTTAGCATTCCCTTCAATGATAAATGTAGGCAACAAATGACATTAACATGAGCAATGCCTGTGACTTTGTTACCACTAGAAATCACAGGTGTTTTTATATCACATTACATACAGTTCCTCTGGGTATCTAGAAATATTGCTTACTCATCACTACTTTGGAATTATAATAGTTATTAGACTCGTCACTAGACCTTTTTATTTAACATGATAATAATGAAGCACAGATGTTAATATAAGTTTGTTCTTTAAAATATTTTGATAACTATATTTCAGTATGATTGGTTTCCCTTGTAATCCTCTGTATTTTATATTATGTGTTTAGAAACATTATTCTGATACAGGGGTCCATAGCTTCCTGGCAAAGTAATGCCAGGACTAGGTGGAAATAGTGTATATGGTGAGAAATGGTCAGGTTCTAGATGTATTTTGCAGGTAAAGTTGGCAGAACTAGCTGATAGATTAAGTGTGAAGGGGGAAGGAAGATGAGTTAGGACTCCTGGGTCTTTGGCCTGAGCAGGTGGATGAACGTCCAATAATCAACATGCACCAAATGGAACTTTCCATTTCCTGCCCCTCCAAACCTGCTCTTCCCCTCATCTGCCTCTTCCCTGTGACACCAAGAGCAGAGGTCCAGTAGACGGTCATATATATGAATCTAGAGCTCAGGAGAGAGACTGGGGCTGGAGATTCGAACTTGAGAAGTATCAGTCTATAAGCTGTATTTAAAGCCATAGGACTGGATGTGGTAAATATTACTGCATCCATTTTCTAGATAAGAAAACTGAGGCTAAGAGCAACAAAGCACAGTACTTACTACGGTCAGAGCCAGTTCTTTAAGCCTGGTCTTTCTCTACTAAGCAGCCTCTACTCTGCTCCAGCAGGCTGAAAAGAACCTAGTGTGGTGGATCAAGCCCCTCACATAAGCCCCACGGCAAAGAGGAATTATTCGACAGAAGCAGGCCCTGTACTGAGTCCGGTGCCGGAAAGATGATATACACAAAGTTTCCTTCCATCTTGAGAAGTGGAACATCTTTCTCCTGATTCAGACCCCTGCATGCCTGTGGAGCTCACGGTCATTTCACATGTGATCTACTGCTCCAGCCACAATGTGTTTCAGGCGGAGATGCCTTTAGAAATGCGGTAATTTAACTGCACAGCCAGAGACGTTCTCATATACGAGCGCTCATATTGATGCAAAACCTCAAACACTGTTTACCAGCAACACAAGGCTGGTGTTATGAGAGGTTCGGGGATTCGATCGGAGACGTAAAAGAAACTTTCCACTCCAAACAAATGGACTAAAGGTATATTTTATTATATAGAGGATAGTAAAGGCAATAGTCCTCAAACACATCCGAATAGGTCAAATATTAAGAGGGAAAAATATCAGCTCGACTGGAAAGGGAAAACATCCACATCGACTGAGATAGCAACAGATTCGAATAGATCATATAATGAGAGGGAAAACCTCAGATTGACTGGAAAGGGAAAACATCTACATCAACTGAAGGGAAATGACACAAATCAACCGGAAAGAGAAACACCAGGTTGACCGAAAAGAGAACATCTCAGATGGGTTACTCACAACATCCATGCCCCACTGCCAGGGAGAGTCCCTTTGATTGACACAGCTGGGCAGGAATCCGATCATCAGAGGTCCTGGGCCGGGCACCCCCTCCACAGGTGAGACTCTCACCAGGCCTCGGTTTCCAGTGGTTTATATAAGCAGTTACAGAGGTTTTTCAGAGCAAGCATTCAATGTTCCCATGCACAAATGGTTATCAGTGGCATACGTGCACTGAGCCTCCTGGCTATTGTCCCAGCCTGGCAGTTGTGTACGTGCATTGTTTACCCTGGTTATCATCCTAGCCCCGCACAGATGGCCAGTCTGCCCCAGGCCGTGATGCTCAAAGGACCTTGAAATTCTTACAAATCGCAACTATCTCCATGGGAGAAAGGCCAGTTCCCAGGAAAAAGGCAAGTTCCCACCACACAGAAAGCAGCTTTATATTTCTTTGTGTGTTGGTGGCTATAGGTTAATGGAACGGCGAAACATGGCTGTACTCATGTCAAGACAGCTGGTTAGTAATTTCATTTCAGACACGAAAGTTTAGAGCAGTCGTGACCAATGTGACTGACTGGGCCTCAGTTTCCTTATCTTAACCAAACGAGTTCAACAGCTGTAGTGAACATCCCAGGGATCTAAAATGAGGTGTCGCTCTTTTCTGCACTTGCCTCCCCTTGTGTGAATGTCCACAAATTCAGGGGAACGTCATCATCCAAGAAGAGGCAGGAGAGTTCCGGATGAGGGGAACTGATCTGGGGTAAATCTTTCTACATTTTGGGGTCTCCATCCTTTTTAAGTTCCTGAATGAGAAGGAAAACTTTCAGAAGTGACTAGAGAGATGAATTTCATGATTACAGAACACTCTGGACAGAATACAAAAAGCCCAGAAGAATCTTCTATTTGAATCACCATAAAAGTATTTCTCAAGTATTTGGTATCACATAGACCACGGTATTTGCATAGAGATAAAATGTGATGTGCTGGAAAGAATGTGGACGGTGGGGGCAGGAGACCCGGCCCTATCTCAGCTCTGCCACTTTATAGCTGTGTGACCTGGGGCAAGTTCCCATATATAGCCACACTTGGTGCCTACTATGTGCCATGGGCTTTATAGAAATGGTTTCTTCCTAGCATGATAATCATCCCCATTTTACACACGAGGGAGCATTACATACGGTGCAGTGCAGTTCACCAGCTAGTGGGTGTCAGGCTAGGATTCCAACCCAGGTCACCTAGATGACTCCAGTTCTCATCCCTGGGGGAGAAAGTGCACGAGATCACCTGGGACATAACAGCTGCTCAGTGAACATCAGTTTCCTCTCATCTTTGTGCTAAAACAGATAGTACAGGTTCACAGTTCCAGAGAAGAGTCTTTGCATTCTTTCCCTCCCTTTCCTTCAGTCATTTAATCTTCACCAGCATCAGAGCATTGAAAAATGTCATCCCCTCATCCAGGAGTCGAATTTGTCAGCAGGAAGCTTCGTGGGTCCAGCTACCGCACCCTCTCCCTCAGCAGGGCTGGGCTCTGCCTGGATGCACAGGTCTGCGGGAGGAGCATTTTTGCTATCTTAGAATCAGCTCATATCCACAGAGCACTTACTAGGGGCCAAGCACTGTATCCAGCATTTTGGTGCATTTTCTCACTTCATCCTCAGAACAGACCCTCGAGGTAGATACGGTTGATATCTTTATTTCAGAGACGAGGAAACTGAGTCTTAGAGAGGGCCAGGCCCTTTCCTGTGGCCACACAACTTGCCAGGAGCAGTCAGGATTAGAAAGCAGGTCTGCTCTACTGCTAAATTCTTCATGCCCCTTAGAAAACAGACATTTCTTTGGGCAAACTGGGGTTTGCCCACCTCCTCCCAGCTGTCTTCTTTGCCCTCCCCACAACCCGGTAAAACAAAAACAAGTCAAAAATAGATGATTTCTAAAATGAAGATTCCTAGGCATTTGGGAGGGCCCAGGGCTTTAAGTAAACAGCCATTGTCAAAGGGAAAGCTCTATGGATTACGTGGCAAAGGCCATGCGGACGGTCACACCCCCGACTTAGTAATTGTACCCTTGGGATTCTGCTAAGGTTATATTTAACATAAGCAAAAAATTCCACCAGTATATTTATCATAAAGTTATTTCAATATCTAAAATTTAGAAACAACATAAATGTCCAAAATAAGGAACTGGTTGTGAACTATTATGTATCAACACAACTAAACAGTATGTAGCCATTAAAATGATGATGATTTAGACCATGTAGAAATGGAGAAAGATTTATGGACATATCACATATGATTAAGTGAAAAAAAGGAGAGTATAAAATACACGTGCCATATGATTGCAACTAAGCACAGTATGTACATGTGTGGGCTAGGTCTGGAAAGCAATTAATGAAAATGAAAATAGTGGTGTTAGGCTGGTGGAATCACAGGTGCTTTTATTTTCTTTAAAGAGCAGTGTCTGCTCATGTTAAAAACAAGTTCAAACAGTAAGGAAGGGGGCTGGCCCTGTGGCATAGCGGCTAAGTGCGTGCACTCCGCTGCTGGCGACCTGGGTTCGGATCCCTGGCGTGCACCGGTGCACCGCTCATCAGGCAATGCTGTGGCGGTGCCCCATATAAAGTAGAGGAAGATGGGCACGGATGTTAGCCCAGGGCCAGTCTTCCTCAGCAAAAAGAGGAGGATTGGCATGGATGTTAGCTCAGGGCTGATCTTCCTCTCACACACACACAAAAAAACAGTAAGGAAGGTGTGAAGTGGAAAGTATTTCTGCTCTCCGATGGTAGTTCCTATTACGTTGTCTTGTGCTCTTTTCATGGATGCCTTTTTAAATTTAAAAATTCTTAATGATATTTTTAGTTATAAACAAAGCAAAACAAGTCATCTTCTTCATGATGGCCAGTACTTGTTTCTTTAAGATCATTTGGATTCTTTTAATAAGATTTTACTTTGGTTATTAACATTTTTTAATTTGAAATTTCAGACACACAAAAAATTGAGAATATAATGTAATGGTCATATGTGTACCTACTACCCAGCATAAACAACAAATCATTTAAAATACAGTGTTATTTTAAGGCCTTCTCTGTACACTGCCCAATCCCATCCCTTCCTCTCTCCCTGTCAGTGGTCACGACTTTCCTGAATTTGCTGTTCATCATATTTTTCTGCTTTTACTATGTATATATAGCTCTCAAAAATATTTGCTCTTGTTTTGCATGTTTTAAACTTTTCTATAAATTTCTGAAACTTGCTTGTTTCACTCAATATTATTTTTGTGAGCTTTATCCATAGTGATACAAATAGCTCACTCATTTTCGCTGCAGTTTACTATTCGTTTGTATGAATGTGTCACCCCTGTTGGTGTCCGGCCCTCCTGTATCCTCTCAGGCTCACCATTTCCCTGCACGCAGGCCTAGCTCCCCGATGCCAGCAGCACACATCATGGCCTGAGGGCTTTCTCTGGCTGCTGGAGCCTGCTTTGCTGCCATGGGGAGGCCCAGAGGGCTGGGATGTAACGGCCCCCAGGAGGAGCCCTCACCAATGCCTGAGAGGAGTTGGTGGATAAATTCCCTGCTCCCCTGCACCTCAGGTGGGATAACTGAGGCACGTGCTGTGCACTATCTCCCAGATTTTCCCTGGTGGAACTAAGCTCCGGCTAGTTGCCCACAGTGGTAACTTGCTTGATAATTGTCCCAGGCTGGGTTTTTCAGAAGCAGATGCTGAACCAGAGCTTGGGGCACAAGGTGTTTATTAGGAATCAACACCTGCAAAAGGAAGGGGAGAAGGCAAGATTGGGCAGAGGGAGAAGTAGAATTGCGATGCAGGCCTGATGAAGCCTTGGCCAACCCATAGGGAGCCCAGGAGCGAGTAGTGGCCTTCAGAGTGGCCAATGATGTACCAAAATGCCTGGGTCTTCATAATCGTGTCTTGCTCAGTCCCTGGCTGTGGGCTGCCCTGGGGAAGGCATGACCTGAGGGGAGGCTGCTCTTGACCCTGAAGGAGCTGACAGCTGGAGGCCTTCTGCTGACCCTAACCCCAGAGGCTGGGCAGCAAGGCTTTCCCTGAAGGGGGCTCTGGGCAGCATATCTATGTCCACCACTAGAACACACCTTTTGTTGGCTTCTTCACCTGTCACACATTTGGGATCACCTCCCACATATACTCGAATATTCTTGTCTCAGGGTCTGCTTTTGGGAGAACTCAAACTAAGATAATAAATCTATCTCAATGTACTTATCCATTCTCCTATTAATGGACATCCAGGTTGTTTCCAAATTTTTGCTACTACAAGTTATATTGTAATGGACCTTCTTGTACAAGTCTCCTTGTGAACATGTTGTGGGAGGTTTAAGGAGGTAAATACCTAGAGGTAGAGTTCTTGGGTGACAGGGAATGCATGTCTTCAACTTTACTGGAGGTTGGACCAAGGCCCTGTAGTTGAGGTCAAGATTGAGAGTATGGATATACTGGGGAGACAGCCTCATATTGAAAATGTTTTGTGCCAGATGGACTTCATCACAGCCAGACCCTCAGAATCCTTCCTCTAGAGCAGAGCTTCTCAAACTTTAATGTGCATACAAATCCCCTGAGGATCTTACCAAATTGCAGATTCTGATCCAGTAGATCTAGGTTGGGACCTGAAATTCTGCATTTCTAAGCTGTCAGATGCTGCTGCTCCTGCTCCGCGGACCTCACATTGAGTAGCGGGCTCTAGAGACTGAGTCTGCTTAGGGGGCTATCAGAATATCAAAGTAAAGGATCCATGATGCTCTTTGACAATTGCTAACAGAATAGGGTGAAAAGAGATGACCTAACAGAGGGGAATGACCTGTGGGCTAAACCATTAGGATACTGGGTGGGGGTTTTATGCTACTGGGGGTCTAGAGATTAACCACTGGTGGATTTTTGGGATAGTGTCAATTCCAGGTTACTCCTCACTTTTGTCGTGGGGAAAGAAATAGACAAAAGTAGTCTTACAGGAGTAGGTCTGTCTTGTTAAATGTCAACTGATTTTTCACTCCTTTTTTTGTTGTCGTTCCAGATGCAATATTTGGCTGTCAATTTGAGGGTGCTGTAACATTTGCCTCTAATGAGTGCCCAGGTCAGGTGGGTCTATACTTGAGTCCCCAAGGGGATAGACCTATTGGGCTGCTTTGAGGATTCACAGCCATGGACCAGCCAAGTGGGAAGGTTCTCTGTTCATTTCCATGGGTACAGAGGGACATTTAACATCAATTAAAGGACTTCTATTTCTATTCAAGATGGAGTAACAAGGATTGAATTTATCCTCTCATGCAAAACAACTAAAAAACTGGACAAAATATTTGAAACAATGGCAACATATGAGGTGAGCCCTACAACTACCTAGCTCCTTGCCTGGAGAAAGTTTTCAGCCTGTGGCACATGGAGGGGGGACCCAGGCAGAGCCCAAGAGACTCCCTGAGTTGAATAAACAGAGACGGTGCCCAGGGGAGCCAAGGCAGCTAGAGCTCACAGGGAAGAGTAGCAGAGAGGGGGAGCTGCACACAGAGAGAGCTCTGAAGATCTGCAGAGGGTCCCCCTTGAGTGTTCATCTAAGTACTCATCAGCCCATGCATGTGAAGACTCTTGCTGAGACCAAGGAAAGAACCACTCAAAAGGATGTGAGAAAGCTCAGAGCTCATAGGGCCAAGAATAATGCCTGTTCCCAACAACCAGAGTGGAAAACCTCCTAATTCAGGAGGCACTGATGAGAGTACCAAGGAGGGTCTTGCCTTGGGGGAAAAAATAACTCTAAATTAAATGTGGCTCTGATCTGGTCTAATAAAATTTAAAAATAAGACCTGAAGTGATCAAACTATTTACAAGTAATTTAACTGCATTCCAGAACAAAACTCAAGAATATTTATATGAATACAAAAATATGCCACATCCAAAAAGGTAAAATTAACAATGTTTGGCATCCAAACAAAAAGTACCAGGCATGCAAAAATGCAGGAAAATACAATTCAGAATGAGGAGAAAAATCAGTTAGTCAAAACTGACCCAGAAAGAAACAATTTTTCTGAAAAGTTATTATGACTATATTACATATTTCAGGAAGCTAGAGGAAAGACTGAACATGATAAGTAGAGACATGGAAGATATAAAATAGATCCAAATTGAACTTTATAGATGAAAACTGCAATGTCTAAGATGAAAAATGCACTAGTTAGGATTAATAGCAGATTACATATTGTGGGAAAAAAGAAGAGTGAACTTGAAGACCTAGCAATAGAAACCATACAAAAAGAAACTTAGAAAAAACTGAAAAAAAAAAAAAAATTAGGGCATCAGTGAACTGTAGGATAACTTTAAATGGCTGAACTTAGTATGTGTAATTTAGGCTGGTATGTGTAATTTAGAGATTGGAATCCCTGAAATGGGAAGCCAGGGGGCCAAAAATAATATTTGAGGAAATAATGGCTAAAAATGTTCTAAATTTGATGAAAACTATCACAAATCCAAGAAGCTCAACAAACAATGCCGAGGCACAACATAATCAAATTGCTTAAAGCCAATGATAAAGAGAAAATCAAAAGCAGCTGAGAAAAAAGACATATTATTACAGAGGAACAAAAATAAAGATGACAGAAGATTTCTTGTCAGGAACAAAGCAAGGTAGAAGACAGTAGAATGACATCTTCAAAGTATTAAAAAGAAAAAAGTTGTCAAACTAGAATTCTATACCCAATGAAAATATCTTTCAAAAATGAAGATGATCAAGAGAATGAGAAGACAAGCTACAGACTGGGAGAAAATATTTGCAAAAGACACAATTAATAAAGGACTATTATCCAAAATGTAAAAAAAAACTCATCAATAAGAAAACAACTCAAATAAAAAATGGGCAAAAACCTTAACAGACCCTCACCAAAGAAGACACACAAATGGCAGATAAGCATATGAAAAGATGCTCCACATTATATGTCATTAGGGAAATGCAAATTAAAACAATGAGTCACTGCTAATAGAATGCCCCAAATCTGGAACACTGACAACACCAAATGCTGGTGAGGATGTGGAGCGTCAGGAATTCTCATTCATTGCTAGTGGGAATGCAAAATGGTACAGCCCCTTTGGAAGACAGTTTGGCAGTTTCTTATAAAACTAAACATTCTCTGACCATATAATCCAGCAATTGTACTTCTTGGTATTTACCCAAAGGAGTTGAAAACTTAAGTCCACAAAAACCTGCACATGGATGTTTATAGCAGTTTTATTCTTAATTACCAGAACTTGGAAGCAACCAAGATGTCCTACAATGGGTGAATGGATAAATAAACTGTGGTACATCCAAACAATGGAATATTATTCAGTGCTAAAAAGAAATGAGCTATCAATCCATGAAAAGACATGCATATTGCTAAGTGAAAGAAGCCAATCTGAAAAAGTCATATACTGTATGATTCCAACCATATGACATTCTGTAAAAGGCAAAACTATGGAGATGGTAAAAAGATTAGTGGTTGCCAGAGGTTGGGGTGGGAGGGAAGGATGAATAGGCAGAGCACGGAGGATTTTTAGGGCAGTGAAAATACTCCATATGATACTATAATAGTAGATACATGTAATTACACATTTATTCAAACCCGTAGAATGTACAACACCAAGAGTGAACCCTAAGGTAAACTGTGGCTTTGGGTGATTATGATTTGTGAATATAGGTTCATCAGTTGCAACAAATGTACCATTCTGGTGGGGGATGCAGATAATGGGGAAGGACATGCATGTGTGGAGGTAGGGAGTATATGGGAAATCTCTGTACCTTCCTCTTGATTTTGCAGTGAACCTAAAACTGCTCTAAAAAACAAAAATCTTTAAAAAAATTATAATAGGAAAAAAGAAAGATAGGTGAAATACTTTTTCAGATACACAAAAGCTGAAAGAATTCATCACCAGCAGACTTATCTGACAAGAAATGTTATTGGAAGCCTTACAAGCAGAAAGAAAATGATGCTAGAGGGAAACCTGGATCTACATAAAAGAATCAAGAACATTAGAAATGACAACCACAGAGGTAATTTAAAGATTTTTTTCTTCTTAGCTAAATCTCTTTAAAAGAAAATTGACTGTTTAAAGCAAAAATAATAATGCCATTATAGAGGAGTAAATGTATGAAAACAATAACCCAAAGGCCAGGAAGGGGAGAAATAGAAGTATACTGTTACAAGGTTCTTATATTGTACATGAAAGTATAATATCACTTGAAGTTAAATCGTGATAAGTTAAAGATATAAACCATAAACCCTAAAGCAACCAGTAAAGTAGCACAACAAAGACTTATAGCTAATAAGTCAGCAAAGGAGATAAAAATGGAATCATGAACAGTATCCAATTAATCCAAAAAAAGGCAGAACAAGAGGGAAAAATGAACAAAATAATAGATGAGAAAAATAGAAAACAAATAGCAAGATGTAGAATTAAACCAACCATATCAATAACCACAATAAATATTAATGGGCTAAGTATCCAAATTAAAACAAAGATTGTCATATTGGATAAAAAAGTAGACTCAACTAGATACTGTCTACAAGAAACCCACTTTAAATATAAAAACACAAATAGGCTAAAAGGATAGAAAAAATATACCATGCTAACAATAGTCAAAGGAAAACTGGAGTGGTTATATTAATACCAGACAAAATAGATTTCAGAGAAAGAATAGTACCAGGGATAAAGAGAGTAATTTCATAATGACAAAGGGGTCAATTCATCAAGATGACAGAATAATCCTCACCATTTGTACACCTCATAACAGAGCTTCAAAATACATGAAGCAAAAACTGATAGAACTGCAAGGAGTTATAGACAAAGCCACAATTATTGTCTGAGATGATCAAACCTCTCTCTCAATAATTAATAGAACAAATAGATAGAAAATCAGATCAAGTGGTTTAGTTTAACCAGAATGGAAGGTGCAGGAAAGTATGAGGGGAAATGAATTAACTACCCTGGAGGGCAGATAATAGACCAAAACATGAAAACAGGGAAGATGAACTCAGTAACTCTGGCACCCAAGGGAAAGAAAGTGTTTGGTAAACATGAGGCTCTCCTATTACTAACCGCAATTAGGTCAGAAGATTTCCAGTTTCCATAGTGTGAGTCATTTTTTTTAATTTTTGTATAAACAGTCTATAAGTTTTTGCCACAGGAATATTGCTGCTCCTTAATCATACAGAACCAGTCTGGTGCAGAATCCTTTCAAACTGAGAGAGACCTGCTTTTTAGTCCAGTCCTAGATGCATGTCTGAGTGACTCCAAGCACAGAAAGCTGAAACAAGGAAATGATGTAAGCCACTGCAGTCATGCGCCACTTAATGATGGGGACACGTTCTGAGAAAATTAGGTGATTTTGTCCTTGTGCGAACATCATAGGGTGTGCTCAAAGGGAACAAAATTTGCCACCCCAAAATGTGTCTCTTTAACATGAGGATCATTTTAAGATGATTATTTTTAAGAAACAAAAGACTTAGAAAGTTTTTCTCATTACCTCCCCCTTAACTGCCTAAAAGATTTCAGAAAAAACCTGTCTCAGGAAGCGAGCTATCACCTTAGCATAATGTGAACTAGGTGGTAGACAGGGAGGAACCTCGAAGAGCCTGTTTGTTGGGCTCCCCTCTGTGTTCTTCTGTTTCTGTGTGGCCAAACACTTGTTTTCCAAATGTTTGCTCCTTTTCACCTACCTGTGAATTGCTTTCCTTCTCTTTGAAGTCCCTCACTCTCTCCACCCCCAACATCTTCTTTTGTCTTTAGCTGAGGATGGTGTTTAAGGTGAAGGCTTCAGCCATTTTGGTGAGCTACTTGTTTTTCCTAGGTTTCTCCCATGTGTACATGTTATTAAACTTTTTTTTTCTCCTGTTAATCTGTCTCACGTTAATTTATTCTTAGACCAGCCAGAAGAACCTAGCAGGGTAGAGGAAAATTTATTTCTCCTCTACAGTACTTACACAAATCTAGATGGAATAGCCTACTACACATCTAGGCTATGTGGTACTAATCTTTTAGGACCACCATTGCATATGCAGTCCCCCGTTGACTGAAACATTGTTATGCAGCACGTGACTGTATAATTAAAGGATAGTGAAGAATGGGCAGAGCTACTGAGGAGACAACCCATCTGTCTACCTACCCATCATCTATCCATCCATCCACCCATTATCCCTCTATTTATCCATTCATTCATCATTCATCATTCATCCTTCAACCATCCGTCCATCGATCCACTCACCCACTGATGCAATAAGTAGTCAATAACACCTGGGCGGGGGTAGGGAGACGGCCCCACTGTGGCTCCCTGATCCTTGGTCTTACTCAGGAGTAACTGAGACTTCATACCTCATTTGCCTTCAGGGGAAATTACCATCTAGGCACACCCAGATCATCATTGTCCTTTGGGGGACATTCTGCCAATAACAGATATCTTGTTGCATGAAACCATGGCCTATCTTGTCAACTCTAACCTTCTCATATCAGGCCCCCAAAATGCTGGGTTGCCAGGAACTAGGGTGGTATGGGAGACACACCTAGATTAAATTGTGTTGAAGGGAGAGGAAACCAGTTAGACAAGAGGCCCTTCTCCAAAAAGGGAAACAGAGACAGGAGGGAGTAGGGGTTCACTTCTTTCCCTCTGTTTCTCCCATTCCTCCCCTGTTTCTGTCTCTGCTATTCCCAACCCAAGAGCGTAATTTGGTCCTTAAGAGCCAAGCAGTTGGCAGACGTGCAAACCTGTCTTAGAAATGCTGAAATAAACCCCATTTAAAAGGGAATTTGGAGTCCTAAAGAAAGCATCAGATTTGGAGTCTAGGTTCAAATCCCAGCTCTAATGCTTAGAAGTTGTATAATCTTGAGTAAGTCACTTAACTTCCCTAGGTCTTGGTTTTCCCATCTGTAAAATGAGGATGATATTAACCTTGTAGGGTTGGTTGAGAGGACTAAACCAGATAACACATGTGTGGGTATGATAATTCCTGGGCTACAACCTTGGGTATCCAGAAAACAAAATCTAATTTTATTTTTCTGTAATTGAACTTTAAACACTATCCTGAGCTCCCATTTTGCCTCCTGGTTAAATACAAACAAACAAGAATAACAACAATTAAATAGTCAATTCCAGGCAAATTCAGACACTTGAGGGTGTTTCTTGGTCACTTCAGTTTTACGCTCAGTCAGGTCAGTGTTTCCCCTCCTTTTCTTCTCCCTGGGGTGTCTGCTCTCCTTCATCCTGGAGCAAGACACCTGCCCTCGTTTACTCCCTGAAATGAGATTCATCTTGACTAGCCTTTGGTCCAGAATGTGCAGACATCTTCTGGGACATCACACCCCTCATCTGCTATCTGGTCCTCAGGGCAGTTCTACACCACTCACTCTGCACTCTCCTTGTCCTCCTTAGGGCCTCTGGCCTTACTAGGACACCATCTTGAAAGTGTTTTAAATTTATCTTAAAAAAAGCTAATAAATCCACATCATTCAACATGCAAAGGGTACCCCAGCCCCAGAAAACTCTCTCATCCTTGTCCCCCAGCCACTCCTCTTCTCTAGAGGCAACCATTTTTACCAGGTTTTTAATGTGTTCTTTCAAAAATAATTTATGCATATTTACAAGCATATATGTCTATAAAATCATCTCCCATAATCATGTCATATATGTAATCATCTCCTGTCTCTCATCGATCAGTTTACCTCTCATTGATATATATACACACAAATATATATATCCCATACATATACACACACACAAATGTATATATTTATATATACACATTTTTCAGAGAGGCAGTCTCTGAAAAATTTAACTCCCTTGCAAGTATATGGGAATATAACACTCAAGTCTGGCTTGTTCAATCAGATTTCTGCGATCTTTAACAATCTTCTGTAGACTCTCATCGAGCACCTACCATCTGCCAGCCACTGTGCAAGGCCCTAGGAATAGAGCAGATAAAGGCAGCTTGCCCTCAAGGAGCTTATGGCCCAGCGAGAGAAAGAGACAATAATCAAGCCATTCAGTGCAGTTATAACAGGGCCCTGAGCAGAGAAGTACAGGGAGTTATAGAACTCAGTTTTGCCTATGTTGCTGTTTATATTTTCCCTCTTTTAAATTTTAAACTATTAGATAAGAAAATTTGGAAAATACAGAGAAGAGCAGGGGCACTGTAGGATGCCATATGCTCCTTTTATTGTCTAGCAGACAACAGCTACATGGAGGGAAGGGGATTTTGTTGGTTGGAGGGGACGTAGGTAATAGATACTCTGTGGCTGGCCTAGGCCTGGAAGGCTTAGGGTATCCTAAATTCAGAGAAAGCCAGTTGAGCACAGAAATCGCAGACTTTCTTGAGTGTCCTGATCTCTTGGAGAGCTTGTAAAACATGATAGATTCCTGGGGCCTACCCCCAGAGATTCTGTTTCCAAATATGGGACAGAGGCCAAGAATAGATGTTTGGCCCAACACAGCTCTCAATACATTTCTGTTGAATGAATGAATGAATTCTAGTGCAGGTAACGCAAGGATCACACTTTGATCTAGAGAGAAGTGCAGTAGGAATTTTTGCCCATCTCAAAGATGTTACTAGGAGCATCCTGTACAGGGTAAAGGAGGACGAAACGCTGTTCCTACCTTGTTCCTCAGGCATCCTGTGGCCTCCTCCTCCCAAGACCCAGAATTCAGACAGCAAGTATTTATACTCGAGTTCAGCTCTGTTTGGGGTTAAATAGACATTAGGAGTCGGCTTGGGAATGTAACCATGACTTATAACATTATTTCTATGGGAAAGTGTAACTGAGGTTCAAAGACCAATTCAAGAAATAAACTTTTAGAATAAAATTCTTTGGCGAGCTGGATGCTGCAGAGTGGAAAAGGAAAAGACAACATATAAAATGTTGTAAAAAGTACTTTGAATATAAAAGACTACATATCATATGACTCCATTCATATGAAATGTCTAGAAAGGGCAAATCTAAAGATACAGAAACCAGATCAGTAGTTGCCTCAGGCTGGGGTGGGAATGGGGATCTACAGTAAAAGGGCTGGGGTGATGGAAATGTTCTAAAACTTGATTGTGATGAGGGTTGTATAATTCTGTTAATTTACAAAAAAATCACTGAATTGTACACTTAAAATGGGTGAATTTTATGGTATACACAGTACACCTCATTAAAATTATTTTTAAAAAGTGGCTTAAGCAGATCTCCAGATTACCAGGTAACACGCCTTTACATTTGTGAAGCACTTTGTAGCATGAAACGTTTTCATTCGCATTATCCCATGTAAACCTCACACATCTTTGTGAGGAAATATAATTATCTTCTATTTATAGTGGAGAAACTGAGGCTTAGTCTTGTTAAGTGACTTAAGTGGAAGGTTTGCAGTCCTGCCTCTGCATGATTCCTTCACCCACTAAATCTTAGGTCTGTAAACACTTTCTCTGGGTCCTTTACTCAGGAATGGAAGCAGGGGCCAGACACCGGTTTTTCTGGTCCTTCTGTCATGTCTTCGAGCTGATCTTCTCTCTGGTCACCCCACTTTGTTGGTTCTGCGCTTAGTGGGGCCTCTGGGTAAAGCCTCCAGCAGCAGCTGCTTCAGACCTAGACCCTTCGACTGGGGGCAGGGGGTTAATCCTTAATTGGAAACCTGCTGGGAATAAATTGGGAGGAGTGGGTGGAGGCCAGGTTAAGGAGATTGAACCACATCCTGTGGACCAGTAGTTTTCAACCTTGGCTGCACCTCAGAACCATCTACATCACAAAATGAAAAGGCAACCTACAGAATGAGATATTTGCAAATCTTATATCTCATAATAGTTAATATCCAAAATATATAAAGAACTCATACAACTCAAGAAAAAAAAGCAATCCAATTAAAAAATGGGCAGAGGATCTGAATAGAAATTTTTCCAAAGAAGACATACAAATGGCCAACAGATACATGAAAAAATGCTCAGTATCACTAATCATCAGGGAAATGCAAATCAAAACCACAATGAGATATTACCTCACACCTGTTAGAATGACTATTATCAAAAAGACAAGAAATAAGTGTCGGCAAGGATGTGGAGAAAAGGGAACCCTTGTGCATTGTTGGTAGGAATGTAAATTGGTGCAGCCGCTATGGAAAACAGTATGAAGGTTTCTCAAAAAATTAGAAATAGAACTACCACATGATCTAGCAATTCCACTTCTGGATATTTATCCAAAGAAAATGAGAATACTGACTTGAAAAGATATCTGCACCCCCATGTTCATTGCAGCATAATTCACAATAGCCAAGACAACATGGAAACAACCTGTGTCCATCGACAGATGAATGGATAAAGAAGATTTATACACACACCCACACACACACCCACACACCCACAATGGAATATTATTCAGCCATAAAAAAGAAAGAAATCCTGCCATTTGCAACAACATGGATGAACCTTGAGGGCATTATGCTAAGTGAAATAAGTCAGACAGAGGAGGAAAAATACTGTATAATCTCACTTATATGTGAAATCTAAAAAAAAAAACCCAACCAAACTCATAGATACAGAGAACAGATTGGTGGTTGCCAGAGGCAGGGGATGAGGGGATAGGTGAAATGGAGGAAGGGGGTCAAAAGGTACAAACTTCCACTTACAAGATAAATAGGTCCTGGGGATGTAATGTATAGCAGAGTGACAATAGTTAACAATACCGTACTGTATATTTTAAGTTGCTAAGAGAGTAGATCTTAAAAGTTCTCATCAGGAGAAAAAAGATTGTAAGTATGTGTAGTGATGGATGTTAACTAAATTTATTGTGGTGATCATTTTGCAATATATATATACATATATCAAAACATTACGTTGTACACTTAAAACTAACACAATGTTATATGTCAATGATATTTCAATTAAAAAAAAAAAAAAAAAAAAAGAACCATCTATGACCAAGCTTTTAAAAACACATAGGTTTGGGGCCGGCCCGGTGGTGCAAGCTGTTAAGTGCATGTGCTCTGCTGCGGCAGCCCGGGGTTCGCAGGTTCGGATCCCAGGCGTGCACTGATGCACCGCTTGGCAAGACATGTTGTGGAGCCGTCCCATATAAAGTAGAGGAAGAGGGGCACCAATGTTAGCCCAGGGCCAGTCTTCCTCAGCAAAAAGAGGAGGATTGGCAGATGTTAGCTCAGGGCCCATCTTCCTCTCAAAAAAATAAAAAACAAAACAAAACAAAACACATAGGTTCGGGGTCCAAGGCCACTTCTACGGAATCAGATTCTATGGGGGGTGGGGTCTGAGCATCTAAATTTTAACAGGTCATTCTGATGCCTGACAGGGGTGAAATTCTTGCTATAGACAGTGAGCAGTTATCAAAGGAAGGGAGCAATAGCACTATTTTAGGAAGATTAATTTGGCAATTGTGGGAGGGAGAGGAGGAAGATTGGAGGCAGGAAAACTAGTTAGGAGGCTATGGAAATGGTCCAGGCCTGAAACTGGCTAGTGATGGGGAAGAGAATGAAAGGGGTGGATGTGGAAGACATTTCAAGGCTTTGTAACATTTGTGAGGGTGGGCAGGGGGTGAGACAGAAAAGACCAGAATTTAATGGTTTAGTGAGCGAGAGAGAAAAGACCAGATTTTAATGGTTTCTAGCAAAACCTACTAAATCAAACATTTTTCCTTACTCTTTCTCTAGTCATCAATTCTTTATTCGAGAGAGTGAGTCCTACACCAATGGATTCAGTGTTTCCTTTATTGACTCTGAGATTCAATGACAGATAGATCCCCAGCTTTTTAAACCGGGTTACAGTTCTTTTTTAAAGGTAATCAGCAGTGTTCCAAGAGGTGAGCAAAAGCCACAGGAAACACATGGCATCTTTCTCTAGAGCAGGGTTTGAAAACATTTTCTGTTAGAGGACCAGATAGTACATAGGCTTTGTGGGCTATACACTTTCTGTAGCAACTACTCAGCTTTGCTGTTGTATTGTGAAAGCAGCCATGACAATATCTACATGAATGAGCATAGCTGTGTTCCAATACAACTATATTTGCAAAAGCAGGTGCTAAACCGGATTTAGTCCACAGGCTATAGCTTGCCAACCCTTATCTAGAGGACTGATTTTACTGGAAAATTTGGAGAAGCGTTATTTTTACAACCCAAGTGTTTACAAGGTCTCCGATTTCTAGGGTCACCTTCTCTTTAACATCCAACCAGCTTGGCCCTGTAAGCTCAGGTTATGAATGCACAGAGGCACCTAAGCAAGGCGACAAGTGGGGCTGAAATCAGCTTTTTTGTAATTCATTGCTCAGAGGGGCCCCTTGTTTTGTAGTTTGCAAAAGGTGCCATATATGCTAATGGCAGCCTTGATACGCTCCCACTCCCACTGACCTGGCTCCAGTAGCTCTGTCTCCCTCTTCAGTACTTCTCAGGGTCCTGGGGACACTTTTTCTTTTCCAGGTGGTGTTTAGCTTGTTTGTCAGGTGACGGCTTGCTATCTCTCCATTGGTCACTGCTGGCCACTTTGGAACTCCTCCAGGATGCTCCTCTGGTCCATTTTCCCACAAGGGTGGACTCAGGCCTCTCTCTTGATTCCAAGGTATTACGAGAACAAGGCCAGCAGGTGTACTAGACCTGGCTGAGGTTTGAGGCAAACAAGGGAATTCCAGCTCAGAAACAGAAACCTTACATTAGCTGTCAGCCTTCACTGTTCCCATGTGCCTTGGCTGAAGTCAGCCTTTTAGATTACTAATCGGTCACAACATCTGGTCAGAAACACCTGGATTTGGATCACTCACCTGCTTCAGACTCCCTTCAGAAGGAGAAGCCTCACACCTGCTTCCCCAAAGAACTTACAGCCTTAGAGCTTTCCATGAAACAAATGGGGATTTTAGTGGAAGTGAATGCACGATTTTTATACATTTTGAAAATATAAAACTTGGAAGAAAATTTGCCTTTGCTCTAAGTAGCTTCAGGCAATGGTCTCAGGCTCCTGGGTACAAGGCCACTGGGTTCCGTCATTAGAAATAATATTCTGTCAGTAGAAAAACCCTGAGAAGCGCTGAATTAAACTTGTCTCTTATTTAGCATGGATACACACTCTTCTTAGAAACTGCATGTCTAGTATCAAACATGGTTGCCTGTGGCCAGTTTAAATGAGTTCCCACCCTTTTTTGAAACCCCGTCCTCATTTTCCCCCACTGACAGACTTGGCTCACTGCTTTGAGGCTGTGAGGGTCGAGGCTGCTCCATTTAGAAAACTCCAGTTTCCTGCCATGTCCGCACACTGGTTCTCCTTAAAGGATAAGGGCTTATTTTCTCTTGGAAACTCTGGTCCTTATAAATCCAAAGTCTGATGTGTTCATTCAGGTCTTAGCTATTCCAGACCCAGAGCTACAAACAATGGTTACTGTTCTGCCTTTCCTAGGGAGCGAGGCCTCATCATCAGAGGAAGGGGCAGAAGACAGGGACATCTCACCTCAAGGCCATTTGTCCCTCTCCCCAACCTCTCAGCTTGGAGAACCTCTCTCATAACTGATTTGTCTGTTTGTAAAATTATTCCTGGTTGCTTTGAGATTTCTCAAGTGAATGTTGCCTTGGCAATGTGGAGCAAGAACGGAGGAATTTTAGACTTAAAAAACAACTTTTAAAACAAAACATAGAACAAAGTTTTAGCATCAGAGGAAGAATTTTTAGGTGGAGAGGTCATCCAGTTCCCCTGAGTTCCACTTTGGGGTCTTTTGCTGGGTCCAGGGATGTGCTTATTGGTCCTATGGGCCCAAGATAGCCAAAGCTTCTCCCATTGGCTTCCCAGCTGACACGGGCTGTCATTGGCACCCAGCACTAAATGCAAAGGCAGTGTCACCCTTAGATCAGGGCAGTAGAGCTCTCTGTCCTATACCCTCCGCTTTACAGGACCATCTGCTCAGGCCTTTGTCTGGCCAGGCCCCTCCCCACCGAATGAGAGCAAGGAGCCAAGAGGAGCCAAGGACAAGGAGCGCCTTCCAGGTCAGGCTCTGGGTACCTGGGGGCCTGGGGTCCTGGGATTCTCTGCTGAAATGACCCCAAGCCTTCTTCCAGGGCCTTTGATGAACTCTTCCCCAGACCCATCCTCCCAAAAGTGGACAGTACCTCTGATGTGCACACCTCGTGGGAGCCAATGGTGCCCTGGTGGGACTGTGCAAATGAAACTTGCACAGGGTCGTTTGCACACATGCATGCAAGGCCCTCTCTCGTGAGGAACAGAACTAGGGGTGCATAGAGAAGCAGCATGAGCTGTGCACCAGGGAGCCTCCATTTAAATTCTTTCCTTGGCCCCTGCAAATGTTAGTAGCGGGCCTGCCCAAGGAAGAACAGATTGGAAACATGCAGAGAAAATACAAGAATCATGAAACCAACACATTTACCAGAACTCCTGTTTTTGTGTAGGGAAAACAGTATCCCCAAAGTCACTGCACTGATAAACCTGGACTTAAAGCCTAATTTATTTTTCATTTTAAAAGTCAGATAAAATTTTCAATAACTGAGATTCGTTTGTTCAAAAAATGGCAATAATAGGTCCCTACCTTATTGTGAGGATAAAAGGAGAATGCAGGCAGTATCTAATGGAGGGAGGCACTTAAGTCGTGCCAATATAATTGTTCTTTTTCTAGTTTCCTCCCGCTGGTCCCTAAGATAATGTTCCAAGCTGTACCTTTTCCTTCATTTGTCTTACACTGTCTGGTGGGATATAGTTAATGAAAAACTGATACTGAGATGTTTTTAAATGTCAAGTTAAGACAAGTTAATAATTGCTCTCCCACAGTATGAAAGCAAACTGTAGTTCAGGATCAAAAGCAATTGTTTGTCTACTTTTTTGGAGCTGCCAGAATTCCCTTAGGCATGTGTAGGTGTGGGGACAAACTCAGAATCTGAATGATATCATCATCACAGCTCACGCCAGACCCCAGCTGGGGGATCTATCCAGTTTGATGGGATGTGATCTAATGTGTCTTGTCAGAACAGAAAGGAAGAGCCGAAAAACCATGCTGATGAGCCACGCAATCTGCTTAAATATCAACATACTACTGTGGACAGTCTTCAAAGGCCAGGGAAGCTGTAGGGGATGTGGCTCATGCCAGAAGTCACAGTTGTCATCCCTTACACTTGCAGAGCACTTGGTTGTTTCCTTCCACAGGGCTGCCACAGACATGATTTCACACCATCCTCCTATGGAGACAGAGTAGTGCTTGTCCACACAGGGCACCCGGGACGGAACCCTCAGCATTCCCCAAACTCCCATTTGGAGAGAATGACATTGGCTTTGTGGGTTGGGCAGAGCACCTTGTGCTTAGTAAGGAGTCCATCAGTGGCCACTGGGATTTGGCTGTGCCACCCTCTGCAAGACCCCTAAGCAGTGTGGAAGTCATGCTGCCTTCAGGGAAACCCCCACCCCCGCCGCCTGGGTGCAGCCCCTCCCATCAAGGCCCAGCTAATGAGGAGGCTGTGGTGCTCGTGCCCATGGTTACCAGGTTGTCCTCCTCTGCCTGCCTTGGAGGAGCGGTTGCTCCTAACATGGGTGGGCTTCAGGAGACCCACATTTTGAGCCACCGATGTCTGAAAGGGAGCTCTGGTCTGCAGATCTGATTCGAGGGAATGGTCCTGGGCATGTGGTACCTCTCAGGGCTTGGGGCCAGGGATCAACAACCTCATCACGGGTGTTCCGGTGGTGCACTCAGAAGAGGCGCAGAAGCAGGCAGGCAGGCAGCCAAATCAACCCAAATGATCACGACTACCATTTATGGAGTGTCTCTAGGCACTAAGTCCTCTACATACGTTATCTCATTTAATCCTCACAACACGTTGCATTGGTTTTATTCTTCCCATCTCACAGATAAGGAAACTGAGGCTTAGTGGGGTGAAGAAATTTCCCAAAAACACGCAGCTGGAAGTGGTGAATCAAGAGCTTTCTACCAAAAAGTCTGCTTATGGAAAGTCACAAGTGCAGCCCTTGGGTGAGAGGGTGCTCCCCAGGCGTCTAGGGGGCCTTATTTGACATCTGGGAGTTTCATTGCAAACACTATCACATAAGATTCCACTAAACTCACAGTGTGACAATTGCCATGCCTCACCCGCAGGTCCCCAGAGGCACAGCACAGCCTGGCATGGCTCACTCCCACAGTGTGGGACTCCTGGTTCAGGGCCTTCTGCTCACCTTCTGGAGGCCTCTCTATGGTTACCAAGACTGAGCCTGGGAAAGTGCCTGGTGCTATTTGTCAGTTTTTGTCTCTTTCAGCTGGGGGCATGCCGGAATAAATATGATTCTCTGCAAGGCCTATCAGCTCTGTAGGGCAGAAACAACTCCCTGGGGCTTAGCAGCTCCAAGGAACCAAGGTCTAGGTGTCGTCTCAAAGGACAACAAACTCCTTTCCTATATAGTTCTGTTTCAGGCTGCCCACTTTTACTGTAGGAAGAGGAAAGACACTGTGGATGCCTCCTTCCCAGTCCTGGTGGTTTTTAACCCTTTTGGAAGACAGAATACATCCCTGAGGGGGCCAGGGTGGGGCCAGTGGGGAGTGCAGAACCTGGGGTCCAATGCCCAGGACTAATGCTGGGTCCTGCGCTGGGTCAGGTGGATGGAGCTCACATCAGAAGTAGACTGAGCCACACAACGCACTGAGAGTGAGTGTCGGACGACACCTGAGGAGAGGAGGGGCCCGGGGTTCCGGGAGTGTGAAACTGATGTGGGAGGACGTGAGGCAGGTGGTCAGGAGCCGGGTGGAGCAGAGGCCGTGGGAATCAGCAGCTCCAAGTGGAAAAGAAGTGAGGGGGCAGGAGTGTGTTTGGCTAGAGACCACAGGGGCATGTGGAGCTGGCTGTTCCTGGTTGCTGGGCCTGTGGATTCATCAGAATTAAAAGAGAAAGACAGGCCATCCCAACTGCTCACTCCTACGAGGCATATTGTACAAGGTAAACTAAAGACTCTGTAGGATTCAAAACAAACTTTTGCACACGGTGGCCTCCACTTTCCATTCTAGGCTCACCTCCACCAGTTTTCTTTTTCATATATCCTACACCACAGCCACAATTGTCTGTGTTCCTTCATATGCCATACTCTCCTACCTCTCTGCCTGACTCCGCAAAGCGCCCGCTCACCAGCTCTCTGCCCGTGGAAATACTGCTCATCCGACCTGAACAGGGAAGTCATGTAAGAGGTACAACCAGGAAGGATTTGGAAGTGTAGTTATCAGAGAAATGTGAATTAAAATAACAAGGCATCATGGCATAGCTATGAAATCAGCAGATTAAAAAAACAGAAAAACAAAAAACCATCAATGCTGACACAGTTTTGGTGAAACAGGTACATCTATTGCTGGTGATGTTGTAACAGGTCCAGCCTTTTAGGGGGAATGATGGAGCAGTATATTTCAGGAGAGGTAGAAATGTTCATGCCCTTTGTCCTCCATCAATCTTGCTTTGCAGAGCTCAGCTCAAGAAAATGATATTAAAGAAGAAAAAAGCTACACGCATAAAGATACTCCTTACATCATAATTGTTAACTATGAAAAAACTGGAAATAGCCCAACTATCCCACAACAGGGGACTGTAAAGGAAATTACATTCACCAACTGATGGAAATTATGATGAAAACTATTTAGCAAGGGGAAATGCTTATAACATCACGCTTAGGAGAGCACAAAATTGTATTGTGACTATATTATAAAAATCCATAAATGTATGAATAAAGATATGTAAGGGAACACAGAGAAAGGAAAATCACCACTTATTAGGGCATTATTTTTATTAGAATGTCATTAATGTAATAAAAATCTCCTATAGAAAATGCTACCCTTCCTTTAAAACCCCTGATTCACCTTGTTCCTACCTGGCTGTAGTCCTTATGTCCCCATGCCTTGAGTGTAATTATTGTAGTGTGCTAATCTTAGCCCTCTTTGGACCATAAACTCTTCAAGGGCAAGGACTATGTTTTACTTTTCTCTGTCTCACCTGAGCACTTGTATTTGCCTGGCACAGAGTAACGTTCAACCAATATTTATTAGGTGAATTCAACCCCAGCTAAGGATTATAGTATGCTTAAAAATAAAACTCAACAGATCATTCTCTCCACTCTCTTGTCCCCTGGCAAAAAGCACTCAGATAAATCGATATCTATAGTATATTTAAAGGCTTCCTAGGAGGGAAAATTCACATTTAAAAGGTCAGCATTTTACATCTGGAGTGAAACATGGATGCAGCCACGCAGGCAATGCTTGGAAATCTACCGGGGCTCTTGGGAAGTATCTCCCTTTGCCTTTTGAGGCAACAAGATGTTTAAAAATTGAAGCCATGCTGAGGTTTGCCACTTGTGGCCCACTGGATCCCACCCAGGAGGAAAACTATTCGCCACTCATACTGGGAGCTCCACAGCTGCTGTGCCTAAGTCAGGGTCTGTCCTGTATGAGCCGAAACCTCAGGGCTGGCAAGGAGAGCAGAAACTTGACAAAATGGCAGGAGCTTATCCCTCCCAGAAAGAATAACGGGAATCTACTGCGGAACTAGTTTGAAGTACCCAGGCTTATGTCGTGCCAGGCGAGCTATGCATGTCACCCTAGGCTCCCATTTTCCAGATAAAAAGTTCAAGTCCAGAGATATTATATTACTCACCCTAGGTCAAAGAGCTAGTGAGGGGCAGGCCAGGACCCCAAAGCAGCCACAGGCTCTTAACCATCCCTACCCAGCATGCCTTGCAACTCACTCTAAACAGCTCCATTTTGGCTGTTTGTCCAGGATAGTGACGTCTCAGGGTCTTCCTTTTCCTTTTTCTCATTTTTGGAGGGCCCATTAACCTTTTTCCAGTATCATGGAGGAGAGGAAGCGAGTAGATCCTTGCCCGTACAGATATCTCCCTTTCTCACCGCCCGCAACTCAGACTATTTTCACCTGGCCTACGTTTTTTCTCGTTTCAGCCTCCCAGAGCCCAGGATTTTACTCCTCGCTCTTTGAATCGCTGTGGTCATCAGTCATTTTCTCCTCGAGAAAATCACCCACTCCCTGTTATCAGTGACATTTCCTGATGCCTGAGTGTGTAAATCATTTCCAGGACGTGTTTTCTTTAACTGAATACAGTCTCACGTACTGAGGACAGGGTCTGGGGATTACAACAGCAGTTGTTCCAGAGCAGTTTCTTCCAAAATGATACTAATTTTCTTTCTTCTTGGAAGCAAAGCTTTTTCACAAGTCGCATTTTTTAACATTGAATATTCTCCTTCTCTTGCTGTGTCCACTTTCCTCTTTTTCCTCCATGCATTTTGTCTGTGGTGCAAAACTGACTCTTTTTTTTTCAGTCTCAATCTTAATAGGAGTAACAATGGCATCTAATTAATACCAGCCACACTCAGGCAGAGGTGAACCCCCTCCACCTGCTGTCCTCTTAGAGCTGCCCCCCATTTTGCTCATTTATATTCCTGTTAGCTTTATTTTGAGCTCTCCAAATTGTCTTCCTAAAACACAAAATTCCACATAACTAAAAATTAGTTTAGAAAATATTTAGTGCTTATTCAGTCCCAAACTACAGATCCCACCCATTCTCATTGTCTGGGGCTTATTACAGTTGAACATTAAGTGGTAGCAGATGCTCCCTGCTGGGGACTCAACTTCCAGACCTGTATTTCATCATTCCCTCCAAAAGATAATCAATTTTTTCCCCTTTTATTCTTTCGTTAAAAAAAGAACATTATCTAGGTTTAAATAGAATTAAAACTTCTGCATTTGGAAGGATAGTTTAGTGACAGATGCTTTTTCTTTTAACCAATTAAGGGATATTCTTGAAATTGAGACTATGTTTTCTGGGTTTGCTGGGGATTATGTATATTTCACAATATTAAATGAATATTTTAATATATGCATGTGGTGGATGAAATCCAGGCACAGATTCTTTGCAGCTCCTCCCACCGAGAGACGGAGTCTATTTTCCTGCCCTTTGAATCTGGCCTGGTTTTGTGACTTGTTTTTACCAATAATAGGTGGCTCACCTGGCATCCTGTGAATTCAGGGGCCTAGACCTCAAGATGACTTGCAGCTTCTGCATTCCTCACTTGGAATGCTGTCCTGAGACCACCATATAAAGAAGCCAGTCTATCCCACTGGAGAGTGAGAGGCCGTCTGGAGCAGAGCCAGCACCAACTGCCAGACGTGAGTGATGCCATTTTGGACTTGCTAGCTCAGCTAAGCTCCAGGTGAAAGCAGCTGCCTGCATAAGCCCAGGTGAGACCAGCAGAACCATCCGCCAGCCAGCCCACAATATTGTGAGAAATAAGAAATCATTTTGTTTTAAGCCACTAAGTTTTGGGGGTGGTTTGTTATGTAGCAATAGATAAGTGAAGCAATGTGGCATCCCCAGGTCACTGAGAGTGTGTGTGTGTGTAAATCTGTATATGTGCATTTTTAAAGGAAAAGTAGTTGCTTAAACTTAACAATTGCTTTCTTTGGCTGTTCCCCATATACAGAGTGCAGATTATAAATGGGCTTTTTAAGGGGATAAATAGTGGACAGTCTAGGAATTTGCAAGGGTAATATCAGGCAAATAAAACACACACACATCAAAAATATATGCTGCCTCTTCTAGTACCTAACCAGTGCATGAAAAGAGTGCATCTCAAAGCACTTCTATTATGAAATATTTCCAGTCTACACAAAGGATAGAAAATAAATATCAAACTACTACATATCACCACCTAGCTAAAGACAGAACACTATAGATACAATGACAGCCCCTCCCCAATCACATTCTCACCCCTCGCTCCCCAGAGGGAATCACTGTCCCTAACTGGTGTTTATCACTCCCATGCACGTCCATATTTAACCCATAGCTTTGCAGTTTTACAATTTTACGTAAAGTGAGTCAATCCATATGCATTCTACAACTTGCTTTCTTTGTTCAATGCCAGGTTTCTGAGGTTTATTCATGTTGGCGGAGGTGCAAAAACACTGGACTCTACTCTTGGAAAAGTAAGATGCTCACCCGATGAGAGTCAAGCACAGGAATGGGACCATGCAAGGGGACAGTGGAATCATTATGTCCCATTTCACACTCACTCAGGGCACACACAAAGTCACCTGCCCTACTTACCTCTTCTCCTTTCTCTCTCTCTCTGTCTCTCCCTCTCTCCCTCCCTCCCTCCAGTGCGAGTATGTTAAATGTGTGGGATCACACAAGGTGATTCCACTGTAATATGATGTCTTAGATGGCAAAGCAGAAGGCAGGGTCTATATTGTATATCTCAGCGTTGTCTAATAGAAATGTAATGTGAACCACATATGTCATTTAAAATGTTCTAGTAGCCGCATTTTAAAAAGTAAAAAGAAACAGATCAATTAATTTTAATAATATATTTTATTTAACCTAATATATCTAAAATATTATCATTTCAATATGTAATCAGTCTAAAATATTAATGAAAGTTTACTTTTTTCATGCCAAGTATTTAAAAATCGGATCTGTATTTTCCAGTTATAGGACATGTTAATTTGCAGGAGCCACATTTCAGGAGCTTAGTAGCTACATATGTCTAGTAGCTACTGAATTAGACAGAACAGATGTACCTTTAGAATCTGACCTGAAAACATACACTGAGCAATCCTTGGTTGGCCAATCTTCATATTAATGAATAAACATCGTGAAGGTGTTTGTATCTTCCCACAAGACTAGAGGAAGAGTCTATGCACAGGGGCCTTCAGGGCTGCCGGGATGTGGTGCAGGGGAAGCAGCACCAACTGGGCTGGGGAGCCTAGCAGGAGGCTCCAGCTCTGTAATCCCCTCACACAATCTTAGGAAGGTCACTTGACCTCCTCTTTGGGCCTCAGTTTCCCTCTCTATAAAATGCAAGGGTGGACCAAAAGCTTTTTAAGGGCCCTTGTAGCATTGATGATCCTGAGCTTCCCATCTCCCATGGCCAGTCTTCCCTGGAATAAGGACAGAGGCTGGTCCTCTGCCGAAGGGGTGGGCGGCTGTCTGTCTTCCCAACATAGAGCACCAGAGAGCCTTTCATTAGAAACTGACTCCTGCGTGTCCCACGGAGCCTAAGCGTAAACCTTTGTTCTATTAGGAGGACCATGATTCCGCCCAAGGCCGGGCTGGCACCACAGAAATCCACAGTCGGAAGGAACCACAAACCAACTCCCCTGGGTGGCATGGTCCAGGCGGCGCTTTATTTAGATGAATGCACACAGAAATGCTACAGTTCAGTCTGCGCATATGATTATATGGTTTTGATGCCGTGTGGTCTTAGGGGAATTCAAGAACACTGACTCCAAATACCAGATCACAGCCAATTTACTGAGCCCTGCCTCAGTTTCTCTTTTTCTCAAATTGGCAGTATAGCTGTCACTTATCTCGTAGGTATGATGGTTCTATCCTGGTCCCCTAATCCCTTTTTAAAGAAACACGAGACTTTACTGTAAATGCTGCATAAATCCAAGTTTCAAAGTACCTTTGGGCTGAAACCAGCTTTGAATTCAGGCGAGATGTCAGCCTCCTTCCTCTTGTCTTCCTTGAAGATCTAGTGGTACTGATGAGGACATGTGGCCACGACTAGCCCGGGAGAGCCGAGGAAAGGGAAGAGAAATGGTACCTTTGATGTTGTTCATCAAGCCCTTATTGAAAGAGAGGTGGGTGAGTATACCCCTAGAAGGGAGGATCCAGTCAGCTGTTAGGATTTTCTATCCCTTTTGAGGTGGGCACAAAGGGACAGGCTCTTTAAGTAAGGGTAGGAAGGAAAAGGAAGGCTCTCTTTCTAACATCAATCTCTATCAGTAGTCAGGAAGGGCTCTTGTTCTGATTCTTGGCAAATTGTCACTGGACATAAATCTAAAGTTAATGCAGTGCTACATCCCCCTGCCTTATCTCTTTAAAGAGACACCACTACCCAGACCTTGCAGGCTCATTCACAAATTACCTTCTCTCTGAGAGCTCATTTTCCCAGACTGTCTTTGGTTTGATCCTCTCAGAGTTGTGACATTTATTTTCAGATATTATTTTTAATTTCAAAAGTAATTTAGAATTCAATTTAATTAAAAAAGTTATACACACATATACATAGATACATATACACACATGCAATCTGCTAAAAGTTCTATACTATAATAGCTAAAAACACTATAAAAGAGTATTCAACAAAAAGTAAATGTCCCCTCCATCCCAGCCAAACACCAATCTGTACCCAGTTTTCTGGGTATTATTTCAAAGCTATTGTAAATATAAAATATTTTTTTTCAGGCATTAAAAAAAGATGTACTGTTTAATTTTAAAGCTACACTAACTGAAGACAGGGTAGAAAGGTATAAACCTGTGGATTTAAAAAGCAAAATAAAGCCTGAGGTATAATTCTTTTAAATGATGTGTTGATGTGTTGAGTTTAAAAATATTTTGTGTTCTAATACATGGAAAACAAGATGCTGTGAATCATTGACTGTCTTGAATAAACTGTCCAATATGATTATATATTTTTGTGTTCACTTAGCAAGGTCACCTTAACGAGTTTACACAATAGTATACAGAAAACAGAAAGCCACCAAATAAACTGGAGTGAGCAGGGGGCGGGGGAGGAGCAGAACGCAGACTGTCTCAAGAACCATCACGTAGAGAAGAGGTCTTGAGAAGGAAGAGAAATGAAAGCTGGAGAGGTAGGTGAACCCAGCTCCAGGCCAGTGCTCTCCTATAGGATTTTCTGCAGTGATGGAAATGATCGTGTGGGGCACTGTCCAGTACCGTAGCCACTCCTGCCATTGAGCGCTTGAAATGTGACTTGTGTGACTGAGGGACGGAATTTTTCATTTCATTTAGTTTTAATTCACTTGAATTTAAGTAGCCACATGGGTTAGCGGTTCCCATGCTAGACAGTGCGGCTCTGGGGGTTGCCACGGCTTTGGGAGGCCTCAGTGAGCACAGAGAGAGGAGAATGAAAAGGGGGAGAGAATAACGAGGGGAAAGTGAAAGCAGAAGAGGAAGGACGACAGGAAGGAGAAAGGAAGAAGGAAAAGAAAGAGCAGCCATTGGGCTTTGCCAGAGGAGAAAAGGAAAGAGGCAGAGAATAGAAGAAACGGACAAGAAGCAGCGAGGGAAGGAGAGGGGAAAACAGTAAGACACAGGAGCAAAGGGACAGATAGCTGAGAACAATGGTCTTAAGTGACAGTGACCCTGTATGGCTGGCAGGGACCTTCCCACCACCTCGGGCACTTATTCTGAGGATTCTGGGACAGCAGCACTGGAATGGCCTCCAGAGGACTAAATTCTGGGACAACATCCCACCCACTGACCTTGGGAGGCCTGCGGGCCTTGAGTGCCGAATCTGTGAAGGGAGCAGATGATCCCGAGGACTCCTCTACCCTAACGTGTGAAATAAAATAGTTTACTCCAAGGAAACCCCACAGGTTTGATACACCACTAGGTGTCACCATTAACCAAAATGAGTTTTTAATTTATTTTTTTTAACTTGCAAAATTTGGTGAAAGTTTTTTTTTTGAATCTATATCTGATCTACCCAATTTTTTTGGCTGTTTTCTCACTTTGCCACACCAAAAGCAAAGTGGTTTGTGCTCTGGAAGCCCACTAAACAGGGATATTCATTCTACTTTGGTTTATTTTTTCTTTCCCGTTAAAACTCTGCTAAATGCCACAAAGACGACGTGTATGCACGCACACAAGCTTGCTCACTTGCTTGCTTATTCATTCATTAAACATTTACTATGTGCCAGGCAGGGGCCTCACGTACAGCTGCATAAGTTGTGCACTGCACAACACCAGGGGGACACTGTTCCCATACACCTCAATGTGAATGGTGCTCCCTGATTTGTTCAGCCCAGCAGCTCTGCGAGACTCTGGTCTGGGCCATGGGGACAAAATCATGGTCTCTGCTTTTTCCTTCCTCTCTGTTTTCTCTCTTAGGAAAGACTGTCAGTCTAAAACCTTCTTTGTAATTAGAAATATCTGTGCCCTATATAAAATTTGAGAGTTATACATACCACATGTAGCTTTACCTTTCACACTTGTAAGAATGAAACTTTCATTCCTTTTCAGAAAAGTAATACCCCACGCTAAGCATAGTGTATGAATAAAGCAATGTACTCAGCCAGTTGGAAAATCAAGTCATGGCCTTTGCCCTTGAATTCAAGAAGAGGCTTGATCATAGCTAACATACAAGATAATATCCTTAAGTTTTGCGCGTCTCAACCTGACCTTTGACTAGAAGAGAAGAAGCAGCAATTGAACATGAACTTTGGGACCAGGACCTCTAGATTATAGCCTGAGTAGGTTTCTAGGGGAATGTACCAGTTGGGTTTTGCTGTGTCACAAACCACCTCCAAACTTAGTGGCTCAAAACGAGAAATATTTATTATTTCTCATGATTCTGTGGGTCCCTTGGACGATTCTCTTGATCTGGGTTGGTGTGGTGGGTCTCTGAGGTCTGTAGGTGGCTCATCTGGGGTTGGCTGGTCTCACTCACATGCCTGGAGGTCGAGAGGCTGGTGTGTTGAGGAGGACTCAGCTGGGATGGCTTGTGTCTGCTCCATGTGGTCTCATCCTCCAGCAGGCTATTGCAGGCTTCACATGGTGGTCTCATCATGGCAATCTCAGGGTACCAAAGAGCTGTAAGAGAGGGCAAGCTCCAACATGCAAGCATTTTTAAATTTCTGCTTGTGTCCTATTTGCTCTTGTCTCATTGGCCAAAACAAGTGACATGGCCAAGCCTGGAGCCAGTGTGAAAGGTATGACCAAGGATGTGCATACAGGGAGGTATGAACAAATTGAGGGCTATTGCTGCAACAACCTACTGAAGAAAATGAATTTAATTTCGCCTTATCTCAGTTTTTACCAAAATGATAATCATACTTTCTTTACCTATTGCCCAGGGATGCAAAAAGAATAAACACACAGAAGAAACTGCTGTGTATCATTCAAAGAAAAGGGACAATAGAAACATTATTAATTTTACTTCAGTTTCTTCATTTGCCTTTTTCATGTCTCCTCCATGACAAGACTAATCTATCCCACTTATTGGAAATTGCAACCAAAAGTAAAGGTAATATTTTCAAAATAAATTTCCATTTGTCTCATAATCTTCACTTGTAAATAGGTACATTTTAAGGGCTGTGTGTAGGGACACCCACCTAACAGTGTAAGTAGGAGTATTATTCAGGAGCAGAGACCCAGCAATGTCTGGCGGCATACTAACTTCCACAATTGCCTCTGTATGTTAGACTTTGCAGGTACATTTTTTTCCAAATAGTTGCTCAGCACTGCACAGGTTGACACTTGTTTCTATAGCACTCGAAGGACTTATCAGATAATAAGGAGAATGACTAGGAGTTTACAGTGTCTGCTCTGATTCCTTTTTGCATGTTGCTGAGTATTACTGAGGATAACAACACCTCTGCAAATTCACATCCCATTCTACTGGAACCAAGATTAGGCAAGAGCATTACTGCATCTTACTAATGACTTCTTTTTCCTATAACTTGTGATCTCTACCATTTAATTTGATGAATAAACATTTATTGAGCATCTACTACGTGTGAAGAAATGCTGCAGTGATAGAGACGAATAAAACACCATCCTCGCCCTCCTGGAGGTCATGTCTAATGGGACAGTTAGGTAACTAACAACAAACTCTAAGGCAAATCTGACAAATAAGTGCTCTGGGGAGCAGTAGAGAAGGAGTGATTTACACCGATGGGATAAGACTTCATAAGAATGACTGCATAAGAGAAGACTTCATAAGAATGACGACTTTTGTTCTGAGCCTTGACGAATGAGTAGATTTTTCAATGTGGAGAAAGGGTGAGAGAATTCCAGGGAGAGGGAACTGTATGGTAAACAGATATGATTTAAAGTATACATGTTTAGGAGAAGGAGATCACCCAGGGTGGCTTGAGTGTGGGATATGTTGTGGTAAGTAGGATAGGAGGTGAGGCCAGCTTGTCAAGGCCTTGAATGCTCTTATTAAAGAGCTTGCAATGAAGGCCTTCAATGGCCTATGATTAAAGCATTCTCATGATCGTAATTATTTTAGAAATGTTACTCTGGCTTCTGGATCCTGACAAAATGGTAACCCATTTTAGGCTACTGGCTATCTCCCTTAACCCAGCCCTGGGAGTGCCTCAGAAATGGGGCAGTTGGTGGATCTGAGTGTCTAATGTAATAACTGTGAGAAGCCTCTAGAGGGACAACAAATAGTTGGGTCCCAGGGTATGTGTGTATGAGACTGCAGTCTACAGGAGAAGAGGAAAGATGCCACAAGTGGCAAAGCTTTTATCTTGGGCTCTTTTTCTCCCCCATATTTCCACTAGCAGATTATGGTCTACCCCAACTCCACTACAAGACAAAACAGAATCACCAGTCCTGTGTCAGCAGGACATCAAGCTTGTGGCAACATTAGGGCAGACTTAACCCCTGGGGATAGGAAGGAGATAACAGTTGCAGATAGATGTATAGTCCCTCTAAGAACAGGAACTGCTACTACTCAACAGAGTACTGGAGGTCTCAGCCAATGTGATAAGACATGAAAAAGAAGTAATAGGTATAAGGATTTGAAAGGAAGTGACAAAATTGTCATTATTTACAGGTGATCTGATTATTTACATAGAAAACCTCACAGAATTAATAGAAAAACTTTTAGAACTACTAATTACGTTCGGCAAAGATGTCAGGAACAAGATCTGCTTACAAAAATCAGTAGCATCCTTCTACATCAGCAGTGTTCAACCAGAGAATATAATAGAAAATAAGATACCTTTCACAAGAGCAATAAAACTATAAAGTACCTAAAAATTAACTCAACAAAAAATTCAAAATAAATTTTTGGAGAAAAATGTAAAACTATTAAAGGACATAAGACTTGAAAAAGCAAAGAGATATGCAATGTTGGTGGACAAGACTCCTTAAGATGTAACCATATCAATTCTCCCAAAGTTAATCTAAAAATTCAAGGCAATTTCAATACACTCCCAATAATTTTTTTGAGAGGATGAAAAAAGTGTATTCAAAAATTTATATGGAAGGGGTGGGGGAAGGAGGAATTGGATAAAGGTGGTCCAAAAGTACAAACTTCCAGTTATAAGATAAATAAGTACTAGGGATGTACCGGCATACCTCAGAGATATTGTGGCTTCAGTTCCAGACCACTGCAATAAAGTGAATATCACAATAAAGCTAGTTACACAAATTTTTTGGTTTCCCAGTGCCTATAAAAGTTATGTTTACACTATACTGTAGTCTATTAAGTGTGCAATAGCATTATGTCTAAAAAAAATGTACATACCTTAATTAAAAAATACTTTATTGCTAAAAAATTCTAACCATCATCTGAGCCATCAGGGAATTGTAATCTTTTTGCTGGTGGAGGGTCTTGTAAAAAACACAGTAGCTGTGAAGCACAATAAAGTGAAATGCAATAAAACAAGGTATGCCTGTAATGTACAACATGATGACTGTAGTTAATACTGCTGTATGGCATATATGAAAGTTGTTAAGGGAGTAAATCCTAAGAGTTCTCATCACAAAGAAAAGAAATTTCTTTTCTTTTTCTTTTTTTTGTATCTATATGAGATGATGGATATTAACTAAACTTATTGTGGTAATCATGTCATGATATATGGAAGTCAAATCATTATGCTGTAAGTCTTAAACTTATATAGTGCTGTATGTCAATTTTATCTCAATAAAACTAGAAAAGAAATTTGTATGGAAGAATAAAACCGAAGTCCACAATTAGTTAAGTCAATTTTGAGAAGAGAGCAAAGAGGAAGGACTTGCCCCACCATAGCCGAGCTATATAATAAAACACTGTGGTACTAATGCAGAAACATGCAAATGGACCAAGGGTCAGAAAGTGCTCAGAAATGTATATGTGTGTGTTTGTGAATTTGGACGTGAGTGTACCTTGTGTATGGAAAGAAGGCACCACAAATTAATGGGGACAGGATGGGTTGCTTAGCAGATATTGCAGGGAAAACTGGCTCATGACACGGAGAAAAATTTAGTTGGATCCCTAACACCACAAAGAAAGGTAAACTTCAGTTGCATTAAAGATATGAATGTGAAAGGCAACCCTACAAAACAAGTAAATAGAAATATACGTAAGAGAATATATGTATGATCTTAAAAGTGGGGAAAGATTTTTTTAAAAACAAGACCTAAAAAGTGCAATCAGAGGCCAAAAAAAAATTGATGGATTTGAGTATGTAAAAATTAATGATAATGATAATGATGGATATCATTAGCAAAATTAACTGACAGGTGATAGACTAAGAAAAACCATTTCAGACTTCCAAAACCAGCAGGGGATTATTAGCTAGAATATATAAGAAAGTCCTACAAATCAATCGGAAAAAGACAGAGAACCCCATAGAAAAATGGGCAAAAGATATGAATATGTGACTCACACAAGAAAATTCAGTACTTTTGCTCAGCCTAACTAGTTATTAGATAAATGCTCAACCCCACTAGTTATTAGATAAATGAAAATTAAAACAATAGCAAGATATCTCTTTTTATCCATGAGGTTGGCAAAAGTTAGGAGATTGGATAATACCAAATTCTGGCAAGGTTGTAGGGAAGCAGAGCCGTATCTGTTCATCTGGTGGGAAAGTAAACCCATACAGCTAGGGCACATCAAAGATAAATAAAGCCAGACACTAGTTAAAGCCACGAGGGCAGGTTTTATTCAGTAACTACTGCAGTAGAGAAAATGAGTCCAGAGTGAACTGAACTCAATTTCCCCAAAACAAAAGGCTGGAGACATTTTATTTTATTTTATTTATTTATTTTTTTAATTTTTTGTTTATTGCAGTAACATTGGTTTATAACATTGTATAAATTTCAGGTGTACATCATTATACTTCTATTTCTCCATAGATTACACCATGTTCACCACCCAAATACTAATTACAACCCATCACCACACACATGTGCTGAATTATCCCTTTCGCCCTCCTCCCTCCCCCCTTGCCCTCTGGTAACCACCAATCCAATCTCTGTCTCTATGTGTTTGTTTATTGTTGTTATTATCTACTACTTAATGAAGGAAATCATACGGTATTTGACCTTCTCCCTCTGACTTATTTCACTTTGCATAATACCCTCAATGTCCATCCATGTTGTCACAAATGCCTGGATTTCATCGTTTCTTATGGCCGAGTAGTATTCCATTGTGTATATATACCACAGCTTCTTTATCCATTCGTCCCTTGATGGGCACTTAGGTTGCTTCCAAGTCTTGGCTATTGTGAATAATGCTGCAATGAACACAGGGGTGCATGTATCTTTACGCATTGGTGTTTTCAAGTTCTTTGGATAAATACCCAACAGTGGAATAGCTGGATCATATGGTAGTTCTATCCTTGATTTTTTGAGGAATCTCCATACTGTTTTCCATAGTGGCTGCACCAGTTTGCACTCCCACCAGCAGTGTATGAGAGTTCTGTTCTCTCCACATCCTCTCCAACATATGCTGTTTCCTGTCTTGTTAATTATAACCATTCTGATGGGTGTGAGGTGATATCTCATTGTAGTTTTGATTTGCATTTCCCTGATAGTTAATGATTTTGAACATCTTTTCATGTGTCTGTTGGCCATCTGTATATCTTCTTTGGAGAAATGTCTATTCAGGTCTTTTGCCCATTTTTTAATTGGGTTGTTAGTTTTTTTGTTGTTGAGATGCATGAGTTCTTTATATGTTTTAGATATTAAGCCCTTATCAGATGTATGGTTTGCAAATATCTTCTCCCAATTGTTAGGTTGTCTTTTCGTTTTGTTGATGGTTTCCTTTGCTGCGCAGAAGCTTTTTAGTTTGATGTAGTCCCATTTGTTTATTTTTTCTGTTGTTTCTCTTGCCCGGTCAGACATGGTGCTTGAAAATATGTTGCTAAGATCAGCATGGTACTGGCATAAAAACAGTTACACAGATCAATGGAATAGAATCGAAAGCCCAGAAATAAACCCACACATCTATGGACAGCTAATCTTTGACAAAGGAGCCAAGAACATACAATGGGGAAAAGAAAGTCTCTTCAACAAATGGTGTTGGGAAAACTGGACAGCCACATGCAAAACAATGAAAGTAGACCCTTACCTTACACCATACACAAAAATTAACTCCAAATGGATTAAAGACTTGAATGTAAGACCTGAAACTATGAAACTTCTAGAAGAAAACATAGGCAGTACGCTGTTCGACATGGAGACATTTTAAAGGCTGGGATATGCTAAGGGAAAGGCTCCTGGGGGTGTTAGGAAGGGTTAGTCCCTGTGAATAGGCCCCCTGGATTCTTTAATTGGTGCTCACCCAGAGGAGAAACTTCTATCTTTACGACAGGAGACAGTGGTGCAAGCTGAAGCAAGGCACCCACCAAAGTTAGTCCCTTATCCTCCCCCAGGGACTGAATGTTTACATTTCAAAGAGAAGGCTCTCAGGCCCTTGAGGAAAAAGTTTTGGGTGGTAGATTTACATCCCAAAGAGCAGAGAAAGGATTTATAATTGCAAGCTTTCTAAAGTAACTGTTCTAAGAGGGGGTTCAGAGGCCTATCTGCCTATCACCGGGTTTTGTCCAGAACAAACAGTACATCTTCCAGGTAGGCATTTTAAGGCGGGGCTGGGGTCATCCTAAGAATAGACCCTAAGCTGCTAGAAGCCATGTAGTTTGGTCAAGTCTCTTAGTGCAGGGGTTTAGATGGAGTCTTTTTTTTTTTAATTGAGGTAACATTGGTTTATAAAATTATGTAGGTTTCAGGTGTACAACATTAAAATTCAATACTGTATATATTACAGCATGCTCACCACCAAAAGTGTAGTTCCCATCCGTCACCATAAAATTGACCCTCTGTACGCATATTGCCCTCCCCCACCCCCTTCCCTCTGGTAACCACCAATCTGCTGTCTGCTTCTATGAGTTGGCTTTTGCTGGAGTCTTTAGATGCTGAGAGTTCTGCAGTTCTCAGGAACAACCTGGTAGTACTTTGTAAAAGTAAATATGCGTAGATATTATGACTCAGCAATTCCACTCCTGGGCATATGCTTCAGAGAAACTCTTGCACAGGTCCTAAAGGATCATGAACAAGGATATTCATCTCAGTGTAGCACTGGTAGCAGGGAATTGGAGGCCTTTGCTAGGGGAACGAATAAGTAAATGTGGCAGGTAGATTTAAAAACAGAAACCATACAAAATAACATAATGTATTTATATGTTCACATACATATCCAAGAACATATTGTCAAAAACATTAGAGGGAAGGCCTATGGGAGGGAGGGAAATGGAAGTGAGACTCAGGGATGAAGAGGGAAAAAAATAAAATAAAACAAGAGCAGTTCCTTAGACAGATGGATGATGAATGGGACATGAACTCCACTCACTGCACTTCAGTCAGAAAGACAGAGAGAGAGAGGGAAGGAGAGAGGATGAGGGGGAGAAACAGAGAGACAGTGTGTCACTCTGGCAGGGTGGGCAAAGAACGAGAGGCTAGGGTGGGAGAGGCCGGGGCAGAGCTGATGGGGCAGTGCAGGTGGGAGCGGACAGTGGTCAGAAGCAGAGCAGAGGACACGGAAATAGAAACAATCAGTGTTGATTAAGGACCTACTGTGTCCCAGGCACTGTTAGATTCTTTTATTCCCTTCGGGATCCCAGAAATTCCCTGAAGGTGGACACATTGATAATGGATGATATACTGCATGTGGGGTGGAGTCCGTGATGACCTCCAAAGTTTCCAACTTGGGCAGCTGGGAAGAGGATGATGCCATTAACCAAATTAAAGACATAAGTAAGATGGAAACGCACAATTTCACGGCCTGAGGTGTCCCAATCTATCTCCTTGAAAATCAAGATTCTAAGACGGCATTCCTATTCAGGGAGAAGAGAAGTGACATTGTGCTCCTAATAATAATTGGTATTTTCATAACATCAAAAAATGTGAGTGCTTATTGCACATTAGATACTCCGCTTAAGAAGTTTATACCCATTATCTCATTCATAACCCTATAAAACAGATACTATTATTATCTCCATTTTATTGGTTAGGAAACTGAAGCTTAGAGAAGTACTTGCCCGAGGTCACAGAGCTTCGATGAATCCCCGTCTTCAGATTCCTTAGCCGTACTATGTATCAGGCTTAATTTTCATATAATTCTCACAAGTTTTCCATGAGATAGGCTTATTATCTTCATTTTCCAAATGAGGAAGGTGAGGCTCGGAGCACTGAGATTACCGGTCCCCCCTCTATCAGCTGGTAAGTGGTAGAGTGGGATTCACACCCCAAGTTTGTGCTCTTTGCACAATACACACTCTTTGCTACTGCTCACTCTATTCCTCATGCTACTCATTCAGATTCAACCTATAGATGGAGTCTAAAGAGACATATTAACCAATTGCAATGTATGGACCTTGTTTGGAGCCCAATTCAAACAAATGGTTAGTAAAACCACTGGGGGAACAACTGGGAAAACATGATATTAAGGAATTATTATTGATTTTTGTGAGTGGTGGTAACATTGTAATTATGTTTTAAAGAAGGGAGTCCTTAAAAAAGAGAAATATGTACAAATGAAAAAATATGGTTCTCAAAGTGTGGCCTCTGGATCTGCAGCATTGGTATCATCTGGAAACTTTTTAGAAAAACAGATTCTCAGCCCCACTCCAGACCTGCTGAATGAGAAACTCTGGGGATGAGCTCAGGCATCTGTGTTTTAACAAGCCTGGTTACGAGTTGATCGTTATTGAAGCTGGGCGATGAGTACATGGGGTTCATTGTAACTGTTCTCTCTACTGTTATATGTGTTTGGAAATTTTGAAAACTTTGAAAAAGTTTTCAAAAACCCAAATCGGTTTCTCTACAGTGCCCCTTAGCTGCTCTCTTCTCACTCCTCTTGGTCCCTTCTTTTCCAGCTCTCCTCCATCTGGAACATTCCCTCCTGGCTTCGGAAATGGCAGCTCTCCTTATTCTCCTTATTTGCCTCAAGTTTTCCAAACCTTTGGGGCTCCTCCTGCTCTCGCCCTCTCTCCTTGTCCTCCCTGTTAAATTTTTCAATGACCTGTCTCTTACCAGTCACCATTTCTCTCCTCCCAGCGTTCTTTTTCACAGCTCGCTCTAGCTTCCGCTCACTCTGGCTGCAGAACTCAATTTCTTGGAGGCACCAAGGACCGCCTGCTTTGTCCAAGATCTTTTCTCTGCACTCGCTGCTTTGATTGACACTACTGAGACCCTCCTCTTCTTAGGTAATCTGTTGCTTCTTTTCTTTCTCTTGAAAAAGAAAATATTTGCCTCTTTCAAATTTTAAAAAATTTAATTTGTGCAACTGTTTTAATATGTAACAGATTTGCTGTTTAAAAAACCCAAACCCTACACAACGGTAACAAGTAAAACTGTCACCTGTTTCCTGGGACACTATCTTTATAGTTTGCTTCCTACAGCCCTAGCTAATCCCTCCGGGAGGTATGAGTTCATTCCTCAACCTCTGCCTTACTTAGGTTCTGCAGGATAGCACTCACTCTATGGGACCAGAAGACCACAGCCCATTGATTCCTCAGACTTAAGGATGGAGAAAGTTCAAGGGGGAGGAGTAAATGAAATAGAGAAAAAGACAGCAAAAGCAGAGCCAGAGTGAGTGTGAGGAGGATGGCTGGCAGCCGCCTAGAAGTGAGACAAAGAATGAAATGTCCCTCATGGATGTTCAGCTCTGATGACTCCCCAAACCTTTCCCTTCATTGAGTGTCCTCAGTTCTGTCATGGCTCTTGGGCTTTTTCAGGAGCTCTGAGGCCCACAAGCATCTTTAGAGGGCCTATTGATGACACACTGTTCAGCATGTGAACTTAGGATGAAGATTCATTGTCACGCACCATGGCTGCCTCTGTCCTGGGCTGTGAACGTGGACCCATCCTGGAGGCTCACTTCTCCCATGCGGCCAGCACTATGTGTGTGCTCGCTTCCCCTTGTTGTTCCAAAACCACGTCAAGCCACTGACTTACCAGCGATCTACGCATTGTCATATTTATCTGAATCTGTCAAATTGTATCTTCATTGCTCTTCTAGGAGTTTCCTGACCTTCCTGAGGAAGTCACTCAAGAAACTTGACTCCCTATTTTAAATCTATAGTCTGTCTATAGTCTTCCCAGGCTTCATGACTTCTTGAAACTTGTCTTAAGATGTTGTCGATGTTAAAATTATTAAGACTATGTAGAAATGTGCGATAGTGCTTATGATCCAATGTTAGTTTTAAAAAAAAAAGTAGTATACAAAACATGGTATATTTACTCCCTAGTAACAAGGTAAGTATTTTTGCTGACATGGATGAGAACGAGAATGGAACATGCAAGAATGAAGTTGTTGTCAGGCAGGATGGATTAGTGGGCAGTTTTTTTCTTTTATGAATTCCCTCCAACTTTGTATATAAGAATCACTTGGCTGAGATGTTTCCCTGCTCAGAACTTTAAAGTTCTCTTGCCAGTCTTGGCCAGGATTGCTTTGTCGAGCATCAGACTCTGTGTTGAATCTTCACAAGTTCACCACGTTGCTCATCCCCCAGATGGACCACCATGGAGTTATCTTTCACTTCCCTGTATCTCCCCTTTCATCTGGACAATGGCTACAAGTTAGTACTGTTCCTTCCATAACTTTTCTCTGCCTTCTTCGCCAGTTCTTACTAGTTTCCTTCTGCTGACAGCTAGTTATATGAGACCTGGTATGATGGGATGTCTCTTATTCACTATCTCTGATTTGATTTCTTTCCCATGCACTGGGCCTGTGTTAATTTGTTTCTTCTCTCAGAGGTGTAACGAGCCCAGGGATCTTTCTTCTCACAGACAGGTCTGATGCCTCCACTAACAACAAACAAACAACTCTACAGTTACAAGCACCAATACACTTTGTAATTATGGAGTATTGTGCCCTTCCTAAACATCTCAAAAGAATTTTACAAATTCTTACTGGAATTAAGTGGCACAGTCTCTATTATAAAAATGAAATGACTGAGGTATTTGAGGTATTTCCCCTTCCCACTGTCCCCCCAGAGGAAATAGAATTTGAAGAAAGAGTCCAAGTTTCTGGGTTCTAATTTTCTGATTCTTTGAACATTCTTTAAGGACTCTCATTGTATCTTGCCATCATTTCTATCACCCACAAAATCCTGTCAAGAAGAGAAAGCAGAGATGTGTGATATCAAAAATAAGTTTTGCATATCAGTGTTAAAAGATTGAGATGCAGACATAAGTAATCTAGTTATAATTTATTCTGCTGCAAACTGAGCCCCAAACTCTTATTTCAAGGATGGGGAGTGGGTGGGCATAAAGGAGTTAGCTCCATAGGTAAGATTTCCTTACTCATCTCAGTGGGCTCACCACACAGCCTCTCCTCAAGGAAGTATCTCTAGTTTGCTGGCTGTGTTGTCTGGGGCGAGAGAGCTATGAAGCCCTGGCTGCCTACCTGCTCTGCCGGACACTGGATATACCTGAGCCCTTTCTCAGGGTTGGAGAGGAAGCTGGATCCCTGCCAGGGCTGGCCTCTGGCCAGAGAGGCAACTCAACTTGAGTGGTCTGTTGGGAAGCTCACTGGCCTTCACCTGTCCATGCCACAAAGCTAGCAATGTTAACTGCACCAGTCTTCCAGCCTACTGAGCTGTCTGTCAGGCACTGGGGTCAAAACAAGGTGGCCCAGCTCAGCGTACAAACTCCAGCTGGCCGAGAAGCAGAAGAATCACACTGCATGTTCCTAGTGCTCTATACCTAGTGGAGATTATTGCAAACTGAAATGTAAGCAACCAGGGGTTGCTTGCCAGTTTTCTTTGAAAGGACCTGAAATGGGGATCAGCTCATAAATTCCCACAATTGTAGAGAACTAGAGTATCCAAGCAAGAGGAAATTACCAGCTTATTCCAATAGTTTGTGGCATCTCTGAGCTCAGGAGTACCTCCCAGTTCCAAGATGCTAGTGATCAGGCATTTCCTGTGGTAAAGTGGTTCTGAGTCTACTTGTTTAGAAGGAATCATTGCTTCAATAGGAAGACTGGTTTGTCATGACAAAAGCCACATTCTTCGAGAGGCCAATGTGTAGAACTATGGAGGAAAGTGATTTCTGGGAATCTTCACTCATTCTTCTCTGTGGGTTCATGGAAGTTGGTGTGGTTGCTCAAACCAGGGAGATTGGTGGGCTTGCCCAAACTAGGGAAGTTGGTGGGGTTGCCCAAGCTAGGAACTATGGGGTGAAATAGCCCCCTTTCAGCCAGTCAAGACCCTTCTACAGCAGAGAACTACCATTTATGTAGTGCTTACTATGTGTCACTGTGCTAAGTTCTTTACATGCCTAGCTTATTATATTTATTCCTCCCTATTGCCCTTTGGGGTATACATACTCTAAAGCTCTCATCCCTTTATAAAGGAGGAAACTGAGACTCAGAGAGGTTAAGTGACTTGCCCAAGGTCACCTAGGTAGTGAGCGGTGGAGCTGAGTTTCAAAACCCAGGTTCCTGTGATGCCAAAGCTCTCACCCCTACACAGTTTGGCCTCCTTCACCCTGGGCGGAAGTTGTCAGAACTGATATTAGGAGTATTCACTTTAGGTTGGTATCTGGCTGGAATGTAGTCTCCGCCTGCACTTTGGTTTAAAAGACAGGGGTGAGAGAGGAGAGTGCTTCAGACTGAGAACAAGAAGAACAGGATCTGGACCGAACCCCTGAGGTTAGAGGAGAGTGGATCCAACCGGCAGGTGTGAAAGAAGAGATGGATGTGAGAAACCTTAAGCTGTCATAGTCTAATTATATCTCCTCAGCAGCGCTGGTGTCGGCTAACCATGGTTTTTAGAACAATTTACCTAGAAAGAGGCAAATCATATTGCACCAAGGTTTATTTTTCACCTAAAATGCTAACATTCCCTGTGATTAGAATTTTGAATTATTTTCATTTTTTATTAATCATGCAGCATGCTTTATAAAAGTCCCAATGACAAGCCATTATTCCCCACTCGACGGAAGAAGCAGCTGAAGAATTCCATGGACAAGTAATTGGACCAGAGCCACCAGTTACCATGGTAACTGGTGGCATGTTCTGGGTAAGAACTTACGGTCCCTTATTGGAATCCAGTTTTCATTTTCTTAGATTAGTAAACCAAGGCTGAGATCAAAACAACTTCCTTTCTTTTGTTTCAAGCCCACTCAGGAATATCTTGCATATGTCAAGTGCTTTTATTTTGTTTTCCAAAGTACTTTCACATATATGGTCTCACCCCACACCCACAGCCCTGTGTGGGGTTAGACATTCTTATTTTGACTTATGGATCAGAAAACGGAGGCATATACCGGGGAAGAGACTTGCTAAGCCCCCAGAGCTGGTTCCTGGCAGAGCCATGAGTCCGGCACTCTTTCCTGTGGGTCACGTTGCCCTGCAGCCGATCCCGGATCCTGCCTGAAACTGAGCAGAGTAGCTAGGGTTCACACAGAGGTGATGACTCCAAGCCACAGCTGCAGAAGCGAAGAAGCAGATATGAATAAAGCTACAAAAGTGACTGTATTTTCAAAGACCTAGACATTTGCACAAGGGTCAATGGGTCCGTGCAAGTCCTGGTCTAGAGGTTCCCTCAGCCACCCCCCAGTCAAAGGAAACCCCTTGGCCTTTTCCTTCCTTCTTCCTTCCCTTCCTTGCTCTTCCTTCCTTCCTCCCTCCCTCTCCCTCTCCCTCTCCCTCTCTGTCTCTGCTTCCCTCCACACCCCCATTCCTTGGTCAAGGCAGAGCTTATTAATATAAGAAGGAACTCTGTGGTTGGCTCATATTCTCCTCCTCTGCTAGAGAACTATGTCCAATCAAAGCTCTGTGGTCTCAGGTTCCTCGCATCACATTCTGGGAGATGCTCTACGCACTGATCAGAGTGCAGGGTCCCTCAGGACCTGCATGTGGCTTGGGGAGGAGGACACAGCCATGTCCTGTGCTGAGCATTATTTGATTGCCAGAATTGTCACTCACAGCATCCAAAAACTGGAGAATCCACATCTCAGAGGGATCCAGAAATTAAACGTCCCCATCTGAAGCATGTGTGAGGACAGCCGTGGAAAGAGCCTGCCTGGGCCTCGGAGACAGAGAATCATCTGGTTGAGAATTCAGTCTCTGCCACTCCAAAGCCTCACGAACTTGTGCAGGGAAAGGATTTAACTTTTCCAAGCCTCAGATTCCTCATCTGTAAAGTGGCAAAAAAAAACCTAACACTATTCCCACAGGTTGTAAGAATTAAGTGCCAAGTACAGTGTCAGGCAAACAGTAGGTACCCAATAAATGTTAGTTCTCCTCCCACCAGTCTTTTCATTAGTTCCATACAAAGGTGCATTCCTAACTGAGTGACACTATTTGAAGAATTAATCTTATCTTAAGAAATAAAATTCTCTGTACTCTAACTGTTATGCCTGAAAGGCCAATGATTAGTGGGGTAAAGGGCGAATACCGCCAAAGGGCGCCAGCTTCAGAAAGAGCCTGGTATTAGCTGTGATTTCAGAGGTTTTATGAAGTCACAGAAGCTAATCCTTACATTGATGATGTCTCACCTCACCGCCCAGGACAGAGTGGCCCTTTTCTGATGATACATCAATCTTCCATGGCACTTATTACAATTGTAATTATAGAGCTCTTTATGAGATTATTTGTGTTTACACACTCTCCAAGAGCAAGGACCATGCCTAGCACGGTTCCTGGCACACAGAGGGTGAGTGAGTGGTAAAGTTTCTACTTGCCTTATCTCATTGTAACCATACAGCAATACTGTTAGTGACCCAAGGGTCCAGATGACAACTGCACTTTACAGATGAGGAAACAGAAGTTCCGAGAGGTTGACCACTGTTCAGGCCACGCAGCAAGTGGTGGGGCAGGCACTTCAGCCCAGACCTCCTGACACTAAATCCGGTTTTCCTTTCCTCCACGCTCCTCTGCCCTTTGACTTGCCAGCCTCGCCCTCATGTCAATTCAGATGGTGACGTAGAGGCGCTCAGTTCCCTGGAGCCTTCTGTCTGGGTGTGTCATTTGGTGGCCAGCTGCCACACTTTGAGTGCTGAAGGTCCACTTTCCACCTTAACCCACTGAGTAATGGGTTATTTATCGGCTGACAAGAGCCCCCTCTGAAGATGGCAAAGCAAGTCTGTACATGTTCAGCTCCACAGGCCTCAGGAAGCCTCTGGCAGGGTACGTTCCCAGGGTTGGGAACTTCAGCTGGTTAGTTTTGTGCTGTTTGTGGGGGGCCCTTGATATTCAGGTTCAATACTTTAGAAGTTTGGTCATTCCATTCATTTCTGTTTGCTTTCCCCCTCTCTAATCCCCTAAGATTTAAAAAAAACCAATTTCACTCAAAGCACTTAGGACAATTGGGTCTCAGTTTACATTCTCAATTCCCATTTAATTGCTATCCATTCTTTACTAATGAACCAGGTCTCTGATCTAGACATGCAGTAAACATCCCAACCTTCTCCTTTCTCGCCATCAAACCTATGTCACAATCTTGCCTTACTGTTCTATTAAATCCACGCCTCTTTTTTCAACCTCCCCATTTCTGGGGATCCCTGGAGAACACTTAGAGGTTCATGTTCAAGGAGCAATTGAACTTAATGTTTAGCCAGGCATAATGGGAAAACACCTGGAGTGGGAGTAACGAAATGCGTTAGGGGGGGCGGCCCCGTGGCATAGCGGTTAAGTGCGCGCGCTCTGCTGCTGGTGGTCCGGGTTTGGATCCCAGGCGCACACGGTCGCACCGCTTGTCAGGCCATGCTGTGGCAGTGTCCCACATAAAGTGGAGGAAGATGGGCATGGATGTTAGCTCAGGGCCAGTCTTCCTCAGCAAAAAGAGGAGGATTGGCATGGATGTTAGCTCAGGGCTGATCTTCTCATAAAAAAATAAAAAACAAAAAAACCCCAAAAAACCAAAATGCGTGTGAGGGCCCGCTCTGTGGCCCAGTTGTTAGGTTTGGAGTGCTCTACTTTGGCAGCGCAGGTTCTGTTCCTGGGAGCAGACATACACCACTTGTCAGTGGTCGTGCTATGGTGGCCCACATACAAAATAGAGGAAGATTGGCACGAATGTTAGCTCAGGGCAAATCTTCCTCAGCAAAAAAAGAGAAAGAAAGAAAGAAGAAAATGTGTGTGCATGGCCTACTTTACTTTAACTAGTCGTGAGATGTGGGGTGAGTGACTTCACCTCCGTGGGTTTGGTATGTGACTCTCTGAACCTGCAGTGGCTCCTCCCCAACCTCTTGTGTTCCTCTAGGACATTTCATCATCTAAAGCCCTTGATGACAAATCAGAGACACGAATTGTCTTAAGAACCACAAGTGAAAGGCTCACTGACCACTCAAAGGTCACTCAAGGCTCTTTTTCAGGAGCAGCAGGCAGAAAAGATCATCCTTAAGCCTAGTGTGGTCTGGAAGTACTTGCAACAAGATTGTAACTACTTCCTTAAAAAGACTTCAAAGCCCTTTATTAACCCAAATAATAGCTGAGCTGATAGGGACAGAACAGTAGCACCCCTTGAAGTGTGGGTGGCATGTACTTCCTGGTGGCTCTCAGGAGAGAAGCTGCTCTATCCCTCCAAAACTACCAGGGACAAGTGGCTTCACTGGTCACTGAGGCCAGCCTCAGCGTTTGGGCTGAGGATCAGCACAGACCTGAGAGAAGTGAGGGCTGGTCAGGCCGCTGTGGCCAAGAGAAGAGGGCAGGATGGGCCAGGTCACAAAACCAGGGAACACGTACCAGCGCTGGGCGTGGGCACCCTTCAGCAGACCATGTGGTCTGAGCAATGTCTGCAGACAGCAGGGAGCCAAGAGAACAGGCAGAGTCACAGAGCAGGAAGGAAACCAAGCCCAGCACGGAGCGCAGTGCAGAGACATTCAGAGGGCCCAGGGAAGCCAGATGCACAAGTGACAAGGGTGATGGGAACAGCAAGTGGCAGTAACAGCAGGAGGACGATTTAGTGAGCACTAAGGGCAGCAGGTTAATAAGACCTTTGACTTTACAACTGAACATGGACTAAATACAAAGGGGATCAGAACCACACGTATATGACCAGATGTATGTATACGCATATTTAAAAGAACACAGATATGTGAGAAAAGCAGGCAGAAATGAGCAGCAGGTGATGATAATATGCCCTGGAAACGGAACTCAGATACTGATCTAGACCAAGATGCAAAATGCCTGGTGGTACAGGGCCTGACACATGGTACCGGCTCAATAAACAATGTCAGCCGCTTTCTTCCCCTGCTTTCCCAGAGAAGGGACGCCCCTGCATCCCAGAGAAGGGATTGATAGTTTGAATTAGCATGAGCCTTGTCTACTTACCTGTTACTAGAGGAAAGTCTAATTGCTTAGTAAAGCTGTGCACTGTGTACCCCCACTGTGCTATTTACCTATTCTTAATTAACTTCTTTGTGTCTAAATTTCAAAGGTAAGACCTTATCAGGATGCACTGTACAATCCGCAGAAACTCTGAATTTGAATGCAGCCCCAGTCCCTAACGTGTGCCCAGTCAGGTAGGCACACGATGGAGGCCCTGCAGGAGCCTCTTGTCCATAAGGCACTGCACATAGGGGGCTTCTCAGTAAGGGCAGTGATAGACCAAGGCCGTGGCCACTGAAGCGAGCACCTAGACGCACCCTTCCCGGTGGGGCCGAGGCGGGCGGATCTCATCCACGCCTGCCCGTTGCTCCCACGGAGAACTGGGTTCCCAGGTCAGCCCGACCCGAGGAGCATCCGGGCCGCTGTCCCGCGGAGCAAGGCTGAAGTCCGGGCTGCAACACACCTTGGAACTGCAGCGCCAGACCTCCTGTAGGCAGGGCGTTCTTCCCCCTGCACGATGACATCATGTGTTTGGGGCTGAGTCGCTCCATAAAGCAGCTCGCGGGGAGCCAGGAGCCCAAGGGACGAAGCGCTCGCCACGGTGCCGGGCCGCACGCACGCGATCCCGGTGCGCGCCCCGCAGCCTCTGAGCACCGCGCGCCCGAGAGCGAGGAGCGGGAGCCGCCGGCAGCGCGCGCCCGCCGCGCAGGAGCCGCCGAGGATGCCCCAGCGCAGCCTGCACGCGGCCGCCGTCCTCCTACTCTTGATCTTAAAGGAACAGCCTTCCAGCCCAGCCCCAGTCAACGGTAAAGTTTCTGCCTCTTCTTTCCTAACAGTCCTGAGCTCTCAGCCGCCCCTGGGCAGAAGGATCTCCTGCGGGGCTCTCTAATGACAAAGTAAAATTATTTTAGGGGAGCAGGGAAGGACAGGCATAGTACCAAATAGCACATTTTTTAGGAAGGATGCTTCGTTTTCCTCTGGAATGCACGACCTGCTGCGATTGGGGGAAGCACGTTGTCTTCATATTAGAATATGTCTGTGCGTTCTCTGAGCGCCCCCAGCTCTGGAGGGGTGGCTTGGGAACTTGCTAACGGGGGGGACAGAAACGGAACCAGGATTTAAAATATTGTGCCTGGATCCACGCGCGGATAGAAGTGACTGGCGTTCTGAGCGGCGTCATTGCCAGGGAGGGCTTGCAGTCGCCCCAGCCACAGAACCCTCCGACAGTGGTGGGCGCTTTCTTTGGAGGAGGGACTCTTTACCATTAAATTTTATCTCCAAGTCAAAGGGATGATTCTTCTCATCCTTAATCATTGTTTTTCTCCTAGCGCTCTACTATCCTGAACGTACTGTGTGTGTGTGCGCGTGTGTGTATGTGCACTCAGAAGAGCATACACACCTCATTTCTGAGTGTAATTAGGGCCCTTCACCTGGAAGGGCTGGAGGCTGAGGCTGCCCAGTGGGGTGGCAGGAGGAGGTGGGGGGAACCTGACCTGTAGGCTCAGGTCCAGGCAGTGAGTTGCTGTGAGCAGTCAAGGTCAGGGTAGTTAATCCGTTGGAACAAGAGGAGGATGCCAAGCTTTGGCCTGGCTCTCCCCCAGCTGGGTGAGCACTTTTCTGAGGGGTAGATGGCGACTTTTCTGGAAATTTCCCAGGTAACCGATGGTGGCTCCTGCCCTTGACAGAGTTTGCCCCAAGTTGAGAGATATTTGTAGATATGCTACGATTCCTGGACCCAGGTGAGGTTGAAACATTTATGGAAGAGCCCAAAGTGACCATAATGGCAGAAAATCGATCCCCCCAGCTATGCAGTGGTGGTGGGAAGTTGGTCCTGCTCAGCAGCAGGAAAGCTCGGAGCCTCCTGGTGTCTTGAAGGTCATTGCACCCATGGGGCAGGGCAGGGACAGCAGGGCTGGACTGTCAGCAGCTTTGGCAGTACTCTCAATTCAATTCAAATCCACTGGCGAGTGTGATATGCTTGATATTATCCCCCTCATCTGGTCAGGGAGAAACAGAAAGGAGTTATATAAAAGTGGAAATTAATTTTAAAACTGCAAATTTTGACATGTATTCCCCTCTCAAGAAAGCTGCGCTGAGACCTGAAGTCTCACTAGAAATCTCCCTTTAGTTCCAAGCTGCTACAAGACAAAAGAGAGAAGCAGCCATTCACTGGCTGTCTTTCCTGAAAGCTTGTTACTCCCCTCAACTCGGGGGCAGCTCCTCCTCCCTTCTCTCTCTTCCCCTGCCCGCCCTGCCCCCCCCCTTTCTTCCCCTCTCCTCCTTGCCCCTCCTCCTCCCTCCCTTTCCCTCCCATTCTCCAAGTTGGGGTGGGAGACGCGTGCAGCAAAAAATCCACTTTCACCTCATACTGAGTAGCCAGCCTGCCTGTCCCCGGATTCTAAGAACACAGTTTTTATTCTGTTATTCCTCATGCAGATTTCTTGTCTTTTTAACTGCCTCAGGGGACAAGGTCGAAGCAAAAATCACTGATGTGTAGAGTGTCAGTAGTAACCCAAGGTTGGGGGTGGAGGGGCATTAAGCTGGGTATGCCCTCTCCCCAGAGCATTTAAACTTCCAGCAGTTGGCACTGGTGAATGTCTGAGAAAAATGGCCGGCGTTGGGGAGGGAGGGAGCAAAATAAGGTGAAGTCAAGTGTCTTCCAGAGAAAACTTTGGAATTCTTAGTTGCTGTGGGGGAATAGTTCAATAAATTCTGCAGAGCCTGCTCTGTCTGAACTTGGTGTGGAGAGTTGGGCTGCCCAGATAACTCAGGGAAGGTTCTAGCACCCAGGACAGGAAGCAGGTAACTCTGACCCCTGACCTGGATCTTTGTAAATACCATTTTCTCAGCAGGCACCCAGGGAATTCTCCCTGTCCGGTACAGACTGGGCCTGCAGGTTCTAACAGGCATCAAGCTGGGCCTCCCAAGTCTCCCAGATAGAACAGATGACCTTCTTGGGAAGGGAATGGTTCCCCTCCTGGAAGAGCCTGCTCCCTCAGGAAGCCACCAAAGTGTAGCCACAGGACCCTTGGTCTGGCCTGCCTTGTGGGGTCAGTTTAGTCCTGTTAAGACTCCTGCCCCTAAAGCTAAAGGCAGGGAACCAGGAGGTGCCGTTTCCAAATAAAGCAAACACACACGCGCACACACACTTCTTTATAAAATCTCTCTGAGGTCAGTTCTGAGCTGGTGATGAACCAGGCTGGGCCCTGACCTTCATCCGATGAACCCCCCTGACGTTTTACAGTGCTTCTTCTCCCCAGCCTCCAGCTCCTGAGCGCCTCCACACACCGCCATTTATACCCAAAGCTCCAAGTCTGGAGGACCACGCAGGCTTGCTCAGACAGAGGAGGGCAGGAGATGCTCTGGATGCTCTGCTTTTCAAGAACAAGTCCCCGGTCTTATGTCACCACCTGAGGTCTTACAGTCCCAGATGTCCACTCTTTAACATTGTGCCCTGAGCTTTCTCATCTGAGGATGAGAACTACAATAATAGGAGAAACCTCAGCTTAGCAAGCTTTGGGGAGGATAGCAGAGGATGTAGGCTATTAGGACTATGATTTGATTTTAAGGAAGGTGCAATTAAAACTTCTGGCCACGGCAGCCCTGCTCAGAGGAGCAGTGAGGATGAACTCCCCTGTTGCTTGTGAAATTTTATATCCTGGGCCTCCAAGTGCTCTGCCTGGCTAAGTGGCAATAATCTGGCTTCTCTGTCTGAAATCCGTGATTGTATTTTAATCGCGAACCCCTCAAACAAAATGTGGAATGAAAATGTTGAGAAAAGAGGTTTGATGTCTTCTGTAGCTTGGTTCCAAGGCAAGGCTCTGTTTGTTCCTTTCACTATTGTTTCAGTAAAAGGGGTAGTAGCAGATTTGGGGGTCACATACAAGTTTGGTTTCCCCCTGGTTCTGAAGGTCTTCATCCAATCGCTAATTCAGGGGAGGTTAATCTTGGGACTCAACTCTTGTGGAATCCATAGCAGGTTTCAGGGGTTCTGTAGACCTCTTGAAGTTAATTGTACATGAAATTTTGTGTGTCCAAGCTTATAGGCAATTTTATGGTGAAAAGGTCCACAGTACTCATCAGATGCTCTAGGGGTCTGCATTCCCCCCACTATCCCAAAGATTGAGAAGGAGACTCACAGATTCCCTAAGTGTCTGGAAAGTCATGTAACTATGGAGAGACTTCTTAGTAGCCACTGATCTTCCACTTCCCCTCCGTGGACTTTCCTCTCCTCATCTATAAAATGAGGTGCCAGCTACAGGTGTGTGACAGAGCCCTCAATCCTTCTCTTCCGGGGGCGGGGGGGGGGTGTCAATCAACAATGCCCAAACAAACAAATCAGGAAGGAGCAATATAGGTATGTTCTATAGAGATGTGGAGATAATGCCAAAAGAATCATTTTAAAAAGATTTAAAGCTGTGTCCCTTGGGAGCGGGGAAAATGGGTAGGGGGTGTGAGGGGACTGATATTTGTATAAAAAGCCTTACAAAACCATCTGATTCTTTAAACCATGTACAAATATAATTTGATAAAATTACCAATTGAACTTGAAAATTAAAAACAAAATTAATTAAAAACACTGAGGCAAAAAAATGAAACAGAACAACAAAAAATATGAGATTAAACCAGCTTAAAGAAATAATCAAAGTCCTCATTTAGCTTTTAAAGACCACACTTGGCTTAGGAAATGCCCAGTTGTGATAAGTGACTAGATTGCTGGTCAGTTAAGTTTTACTGTAAATCAATTCCCAAGAGAGAAAGGGGATGTGAGAGCCTTCCTCTCCCAGCTGTACCCTGTGACCAAGAATCCGGAGGCATTGGGAGAAGCTAGGAGAGAGGTACTTAAGAGGTGGAGTCCCCTTCGTTGGATGTGTCCCCTGAGACACCTGAGTCTCAATTTAGGGTCTCAGTCTCCTTCTGGAGGTGGAGAGAGAGGTGTGTAGGCAGGGTAATGAGAGCACGGCTCTGCAATGACTTGTTAAAAATCTGCGTTGATGTAGGAAGGAAGGACTGTATGTGCGAAGGGGTGGAGGGGGAGGGGGTAGGTGATTTGCGTTATAGACCTGGCAGAACTTCTCCTATGCCTTCCTACCAGCCCTGCAATTCTAACTCAGATGAGGGTGGCAGCTTCCTTAAAGAAAAACTTTCCTTTTGAGATTAGTTTTCACCTCTTTATGTACTGTTGTGAACTGTTCTCCAGGATATGTTAAGTGGGAAAAAGCAAGATGCAAGACAGTGTTTCCAGTATGCCAACATCTGTGTGAAAAAAGGAGAGAAAGAATATAAATATGTGTGTGTGTCGTCATACTGTGAAAGGGTTCACGCTGACTGACGAGACTGGCAGTCTCTAAAGGAGGCAGGGGATTGGGTAGAAGGAAGAGCTTTCAGACTTTGATGGCTTTTGGATTTTGAGCCTTGTGAATTTATTACCCATTCAGAGAATAAGATTTGGGTTCGCTAAGATGTCTGGGAGGCTTCCTCTCAAGAAGCCCACTCCTGCATGAGCCCCTGCACCAACCCACTGTCTTGTGCCTCTCTCCCTTGGGAGCACAGCTGCTCTGAGCAGCAGTTGTTCTGACACAGGCTGAAAAAGTTTTAATTTCTGGGCATCCACCTCCTTTTCAATTTCACCCACTTCAAAATAAAATCTGCAGTGTTTTCTCTAACTTGTTCAAGCTCAATCGTACTTACTTGCTTTGTTTTGTTCTTTGCAGGATCCAAGTGGACCTATATTGGTAAGTAGAGATCTTAAATACTTTTTTGAGGGGCTGGCTGTATTTAGTGAGAAAGCCAGAAACTTCATGATCTGTGGAGATTATTTTGGGGGTTGGAGAAAACCAGTTCTGGTGTTGTTAAAAGAGGGCACAAAGGCCTCTCTAATGAATCGCTCCATACAGGTTGCATACAGCACTTTCTCCAAGCAGAGGAGCCTGCTCTGTGCACTTGGGCTGTGAGTCAGAGTGTTAAGACTTCCAGATTCCTGCAAAGATTTCTCCCGAACCTCCCAGGTGAAAATGCCGAGGTTATCCCCAGACTGCAAGGACCCTGGGCAAGAAAGGACCTTTCTCCTCGGTAGGACATTGATCCTACAGTAAACAAAGAATAAAGGGCTCCTTTCTGAAAGTTTGGCTCAGGCCCCAGAACTTGCACTGCTAGCGTATCTAGAATTAACTTCCATTGCATGGCCCCATCGTTGCTAATATCCCTTATGTACTTATCATGTGCAAGGCACGTTGCTAAGTGGGTGGATAATTAGAAGGGTAGGCTGTGGTCTGTAGCTTGGAATTACTTAAAACTCACAATTCAAAGCAGAATATAATAAGTAATACTAACAGCTAATGAATAAATGGTTCACTGCTCTGATGGTTCAGAGGAGGATGAGATTGCTAGGGCTGGATGGTCAAGGAAGGCTTCCTGGAGGAGGAGGGCTTTCACCTGGACCTTGGAGGATGGGGAGGATTCAGCGTGGTGAGGAGGAATTACTGTTTGCCAAGATGATGATCACATCACATGAATGGAGGCAAGAAAGAGCAAGATGGTATTTGAGGGAAAACATGTAGAGAAGGAGTTATAGGGGAGTGATGGACTCTAAGGTCCAAAAGATAGGTGGGGTCAAACAGGCGAGGCATGCAGGGGCAGGCCAGACCTGTCCCGCTTTGTCCCATAGATAGAGGGGCAGGGCAGGGAGTGATCTGTGTTTTAGGGAGAGTAATGTGGTGGTAGGGGGTGGAGTGGGAAGGATGGGAGGGAGGCAGGAGGTGTTTGCCTTTGTAGAAGTCCCATTCTGTGTCTTAACGTCCAGTTTACGGTAATGGCAGTAAGAGGGAAGGAAAGGGCAAAGCAAGAGACCCGAAGAAGGAAAAATTGGCAGTCTGGGCCTCAGGGCCCCTTGGGCAGGTTCAGTGTGTGGGAGGTGACAGGAGCAGTGTAGGAAAGAAGGCGGGACTCGGGTCCCGGGCCTTATTCCATATGATCTTGAGTAAGCCATTCGAAACTTTTGGGTCTCGCTTTCCCCACCTGTACCCTGGAGAAGGGGTAGTCTAGATCAGTGTTCTTCAGACTGGCTTGGGGTCACCTACATCAGAATCACCTGGAATGCTCTCCAAATATGCAGATTTCTGGGCCCTAGCCTGGCCCTAGAGGAGGGAGGGAACCTGAAAATCTTGTCTATTTCACGCACTCTCCAAGTGATTCTTACGCACACTCTTAGAAAACCTCTGATCAGATGGTTCTCAAGGCCTTTCTAGCCTGAGCCTGAGGTAACTTGCCCCACCTCTTCTATCAGCCTCCCAGGTATAGTGGAAACACAAATCAAGTCTCTCCAGGGGGCCCTGCCTCTCGGTGAGAGCCCCCCTGGGCAGAGTGAGATGGTTACAGAGAACAGAGAGACACTGTGTCAAGGTGTGAGAGGAAAATCTTACTGGCACTTAGTCATGACATGGTGTTCCCCGAGGGAGGGCTTCCCTGTCTGGCCGTATGGACCAAGCCAGAAGCATTTCTTCCTGACTGCCAGCCCTCTGTCCCTCTTGTCCTGCACAATTAGAGCAGCTCTTTGCTGAGGAAGCAGAGGGCAGAGTCTAATGCTGCACAACATGCACTGGGTGAGCACAAAGGCAAATCAGGCTTTTTATTAGTGAAATGAGCATGCATGATGTGGAGTGAGCCCTCAGTGGGGGCCAGTGAAGGAGGACGCATGGAGGACCTCTAAGGAGGCAAACAGGTCCAGGCTGGCATCTGGCACCTGTGCTCAGAGTAACACAGGTAAACAGAGGGCCTGGCACAGGTGCTGGGGGGAAACACTTTCCAAACAGTAAGGGCTGCCTTGAATGGGGCAAGTCCTACCAGGCACCACGTGCTGGTTTTCCCAGGATGCAGACCTCAGCTGCTTTGCATGTAGATGCTGCTGAGTCATCCATGCTGAGGGCATCCACCAGACCAGCGGGGCCTCCCGCTGCCTGGAGCACATGGTAGGACTTCTAGAGGCACATGGAAAGAACTCTACCCTCATCCCCCTCCACACTGAGTCACCAGGCTGACTTCCTGGATGGCCCCCCAGGAGACAGGAGGACCATCCTACAGCCAAGATGGGGCCAACCCTGCCCCTGTGCCCTCCTCCCGGCTGGCTGAAGCAGCAGCTGGATATGTGCTACGTTTAGAACTGCTGAGTGGGCCCTCCCCCTGGAAATCAGCCCCAAGTCAACCCTGCTGAGCTTCACCAACTCTGAACTGGAGGGCGACTGCAAGTCAGGTTGTCACGTGAGCTGAGGATAAAGTCTAGCCTGCTGAAGTGAATGTGTGTTGGTAGAAGTCAGGATAGTGGGTGCCCTTGGGGTGTGGAGGTGACCGGAAGGAGGCACGAGGAGTGCTGGTCATGTTCAGTTCCTTGATGTGGGCACTGTGCTTGGTTTGTGAAAATTCATCAAGCTGTTCACTTATGATATAGACACTTTTCTGTATGTATATTATATACAACAAAAGAGTTAAAAAATTCCAGCTGGCTGGGAGAGTCATCCTTACCCTGATAGTTTTTTTAGCCGTCCCCCAAGAAAAACCAAAAAAACCTCTTAATGTGTTCAAAACAACAGCAACCAGAAAGAATGACTGTATTGGAACTAACAACCCAAGAACACGTCATGTGAGCAGAGAATGGGCACCATGCTTCATCCTTGAGGATACCAGACATTGCTTTGGTGCTCCTTGGATGTGAGCTAGTTCAGAAATAGATGAATACCGCTGTTTGCTAGAGATTTGGGAGAAATAAGACAAACCTCCAGAGGAGATGGAATGGAAGGGGAACATGGAAACCAAGCCCTCCTCCAGGAGGGTGGGCAAGTCCCACCTTTCTCCCAGTCAGGGCCCCGCAGGGCATCCACCAGACCAGCCCCTCTGTCCTGGTGCAGGGAACTCTGGAAAGATGGTGGCTTGGCCTGGGGGTGCTGGGCAGCAGGCTACAGCTGCTCCCAGGCGCTCCTGCCCATCTTCTCTGCCAGGGCTGAGGGCTCTGGCAGGCCTCCGTGTGACCCAGGCACTGCCACTGTATTCCTCACGTTGTTCTCCTTTCTCCTAGATGATAGATTCTCTGTCTTAAAGAAGTTCCTTTGGGAATCAGGAAGGGATCCTCCATTGGAGCAAATCTCATTGGTTTTCTAGGCTTCCACCTCCACCCACCTTCTGTCCTGAATCTGCTGGAATATTAAGTTGCTATAAATGAACTTTCCCTGGGGCTTGGGACACCCTTCCCAAGCCTTCCAAAGCAGAACTAGAGAAGGAACACATGCAAGGAGGCTAGGAGGAAGAGCTCTTTCCTTTCTATTCTTTAGTAGTGATAGAGGGACCGTGTGCCCTCACACTCAAATGCAGTACGAGGAGCAGACTGAGTCAGAGCTAAAGGGAGAACTGAAAAGTGGCAGGTAGGGGGCAGGTGCAATTAAAAGGCTGATTTAATTAAGGAGAGCTCTTGTCTTTACCAAAGGCAGAGAGGCTTAGCCAACTCAAAGCACCCCAGCGACTTCTCCCCAACTCCAGCTGCCATCCTGAGGATGAATGAGAAGAGGCACAAAGCACTCTCAGGACAGAGAGCCAGAAAAGGCCAGAACATGGTTTTCATACCAGGGAACTGAATCCCTAGCCCTGTGTCTTGGGGATTTCCCTTGAGGCTAGCAAGCCAACCCACTACCATTTATTAAATCTGTGCTACAGTTCCAGTTACTTCTAATTAAAGTTGTGACATCCAGGAGCTGTTTGGTTGTGGTCTGGTCCACTCACTTGTAATTACTTCTCATCTTTCCCGAGTTACAAAATTGAGGTTTGTGTGCTCCCAGGGATCTTGGCCTGTAGTTGCCAAAATGCCTGCCTTTTAGTGTTCCCAGCTGGCCTTACCAGCTGGGTAAAAAGATAGGAAAGCTAGCATTATTTCCTAAAGGTGGGTGTAGTGGCATGGGGTGCGGGGGAGTGTGAGGCAGAACACCAGGAGGAAGAAGTGGAAAGTGGACAGAGCCCAGAACTAGGCAGACCTCCAGGGGAATATCTGCTAGGCCACTTTCTGGCTGAATGGTGTTAGGAAAGTAACTTAACCTCTCTGAACCTCGGTTTTCTCAACTGAAAAATGGGAGTAATAGCATCTACCTCACTGGTTCTCAAAATGTGGTCTCCAGATCAGCAGCATCAGCATCTCCTGGTGCTTGGGTTTCCTTCCCAAATACTTAAGAGCTAGAAGTGAAACACATGGAAGGAGGCTGGGAGGAAAACCCAAACCCTTTGCCTCCTGTTCTTTAGCAGCAATCAAAGCGCCATGTGTGACTTTGTTAGACATGCAAACTCTTGGACCCATCCTAGATCTACCTACAAATCAAAAACTCTGGGGCTAGGCCTTGCAATCTGGTCTGACAAGCCCACCCGGTGGTTCTAACGCACACTCAGGTTTGGAACCACTGCTCCACTTCCTAGAGTTGTGGTGAGGATTAAATAAGAAACTAGATGGAAAGAGGCTAACAGTGCTTTGTGTGTAGTAAGTGTTCAGTAAAGCTAATCCTCATTTTCTTTCCCTTCGCCTCACAGAGTTATGGTGGAATTATATTAGCTCATATGTGAGAAAATGCCTTGTAAACTCTACAATATCAAATACACGCGAGTTTTGTTAGAAAGGATCTGCTTCTTCGTGCTTTTCTGAATTGCCTGAGTTTTTAACAGCGAGGAGGTACTCCTTTTATATTTTCAACAAAGGGCATTTCCTTTGTGAGAAAGAAAGGGACTGAACAAAAACACAAGGGCTCCAAGCCCTTGTCCCAAGGGCCTAACAGACCAGAATGTTCTTTCCAGCCTTGTCCTTCAGACCAGGGTGAAGTCGGATCTAATCTCCCTGGTGCTTTCCTGATCTCTAGGCACCAGATATCTGGTTCCATAGCCTTGGCCACCTCAGCCATGCAGCTGAAGTCACCAGAGAGCAGCAGTACCCTCTGCCTCCCCGCCCAGGTCACAGCTGCTGGGCCCTACTTGCACCTGAGCCGCTGGACTGAGCCTTGATTTAGGGCTCCAGAGCGGAGGCCTGAACCTGGGAAGAAACCTGGGGCTGGGCTACTAGGGCTCAGAACTACCTAAGCCCAGCCCCATGCAGGGGCCCTCACCCACCTGAGGCAGTCAAGCCTTGGAACTGCAGGGTGAGAGCCGGTGGGAGAGCTCAGAGCAGGTCCTGCCAGGGGCCCTGTCAGTCCTCAGGCTGTGCTCAAACTTGCCCCTTCTGCTTCGTGCTGGTCTTGAGCCCCAGCCGTGCAGGGGAAGGCAGAGTATATTCCTCCAGGAGCCGATTAAAGCCCTTGGCAGCCCATCCTCAGCACGGGAGAGAGAGGAGCCCTGGGGTAAACCAGCTCAAAAGAAAGATTTAAAGCCAAAAGGCTGAATTCAAAGCAGGTGTGTGAGCAGTTCCTGCTCCAGGCAGGGACTAGAAAGTCTGGTTTTCCCAGAGGAAGAGAATGGATCAGAGATGATTTCAGCAGGATCCCACAGTCTCCCGGGAGGGAGCAAGGGCCTCTTTCTTGGTCTATTACTGTCTTCCTCTGCAGGGCAGCCATGGGGGTGAAGGGTGCAGGCACCACTGTGGAGCCCAGGAGCACAGCCAGACTCTTCCAGGGGCCAGGCCAAGTGGCCACGAAAGAAAGCACCTGCTACAGTCAAATGTATTTCAATTGATTCTCTGATACACACTTTTCCTACATTTTAGCATCTCTGAAATTGGGATATATCTTATCATCCATGGCATCTAGAAGCAAGGAAATATGGTAGTTGTTCCACAAATACTCACTGAGAAGCACCCTGTTAGATGCTAAGAACACAAAGAAAGGAGCTGAAATGATTAATTTCAACAATAAATAGTAAAAACAAGGAGGGGGGCAAAAAAGTGTAAAAATACTGCCTAGTTGGCATGCTGTCCAATGTAGCATATAGGAATGATGGGGACTCATATTAGACTTTGAACTATAATTTTTTCCTATTTTCAGTCAATCCTCAGTTCACATATACTTCTTGGTGGTGTTGGATGGGTATTATAAGCATTTATAAACAAAGTAGTTTAGGTGCTATTTTTTTCTTTGTTTTTGTTTTTTGTGAGGAAGATTGGCCCTAAGCTAACTTCTGATGCCAATCCTCCTCTTTTTGCTGAGGAAGATTGGCCCTGGGCTAACATCTGTGCCCATCATCCTCTACTTTATATGGGATGCCGCCACAGCATGGCTTGACAAGCGGTGCATCGGTCTGCCCCGGGGATCTGAACCTGCAAACCCCCGGCCGCCGAAGCAGAGCTCACGCCCTTAACTGCTACGCCACCAGGTGAGCCCCTAGGTGCTATTTTTTTCTGGTTTGCAAAAGTATTCTTCTAAGGAACGAGCTTCCCAATGACCTGACAAGCATTCAATTTATGCCAACCAGGAAGGAACAACACTAGCTGCCACCTCCTTGTGTCTATAAAGGTTGACTCAGAACTGGTATAACTCTACATAAAATAGTTCATTTAGTTCACCTTAACCTTCTACATGATTTTACAATCATTTACTTCTACTAGATCAGCTGTGTGACTTCTGGATAAACTGGCTGAGACCCATCCAGATCTCATGAGGATGCCTGCAGATTCAGGGCAAATGGTTCATGCTGCCCCCACCTCTGGGGTAGGTGGCTCAGGAAAGGCTCCTTGGTTATTATGAAAGTGAGATTTACTCATAGCAGGAAATGGTGACATTGGCAAATGGTGCCTTGTGCTTTCATAGGCTGGCCCTCCCTTAGTGCCTCATCTTCTGGGAACTGCATGAGAAGTGGAGAAATGAGAGGAGGTGATTCTGAAGTTTGTGTAACAAAGATGTTTTGTAGCAAGTCTGAGGCAGTCATGCAAAGGACTATTTCCCCTTTTGGCTTTGGTACCAAGAAGCCCAGGGGCAAACTGGTGGCTCCAACTTGAGCAACTGTCTATTTTTCTGTGACCTGCAAATCTAAAGATTCTCCCTTGATACTGCCCTTCTAGTTTATAGGTATTTTTCCTGATCCTGAGCTAAAATGTTATAACAAATAGATTTCTGGAATTTTTATTTAGAAGGGACTTTTTTATTCTGCCTCCCTCCATGGATACCATTGTTTAAAAGATTTGTTTTAACAAATTAATATAATTAATGAAATAGTTAATTTTTCCCTTTTGTTATTAACCAAAGATAGAAAAATCAATCTAAGTTTTCAATTAGCCCAAGATAATTGGTTCACATTCATTCCACAAACATTTATTGAGCAAATACCGAATGCCAAGTGTTGGACTAGGTGCTAAGGAAATGATGAACAAGGCATGGTCCCTACCATTATAGACTGAGAATCTGGGAGGGGACAGTGAATTAGACAGGGCTTTACAATACAAAGAGATGAAGCATGGAAGAGAGAGATCTCACCTAGTGTTTTGGAGAAAGGGCTAGAGAAGCCTTCCTGGAGGAGGAGATGTCTAAGGTGAGACCTGGAGGACATGTAAGAGCTAGCCAGGCAAAGGGCAGAGGATGAAAGGACAAATTGTGCAATGATCACCTAGGCTGGTATGTTCTGGGGACTACCAAGGAGCTCAATGAGGAGGGAGGGGGCTGGGTAGACAGGCAAGAGCCAGAGTGAGGAGCTTGTGAGCCAGCTGAGGAGTTGTAACCTCATTCTGCAGGCAGCACGAGACTGCTGGAGCATTCTAAGTAGAAAACTGAGGTGATCAGATAAGCATTTTAGAAGCATCATTCTGGCCACAGGGTGGAGAGTGAATTGAGTGTGAAACACTGAAGGAAAGGAGACCAGGGGGCTGTGGGAGAGAAGGTGGGGGTCTGAACCAAGGGAGGGGCAATGAGGGTCCTGACCTGTTGGTATAATTCAGCCAGAAGCGTACACACCTAACAGAAATGTAGACACAATGCAGCCTGATCGTGGATGAGGGCCTGTCTCTGTTGGGCTTCACCAAGTATTTAGATCGGCATCCAGACTGCCATTATTGCCTAGGTGGGACCCCAGCGGGGAGCACTGATGTAGCCAAGCCCCACCTCCATTTACAAATGAGGCAAGGGAAACTCAGAGCTATCCAGTGGCCCAAACAGAGCGTGAGGAGCAGAGCCAGGACCGGAACTGTGTCTCCTGATTCCGTCTCATGTGCTTTCCCAGCCATTTGGCGGATGCTTATTTTATGCCAGGTGTTGTGTGCCCTACACTGCACATCATGACATTGTGTAAAAGCCATTGAGGAAATGCAGTGACTTTTTAAAAAGTAAATAATATAGATTTGCCAGAAACAACTTCTGCCAAATTAACCTGCTTTTCTTCTTATCAGGATAAAATGCTTAGTGGTTAAAGAAAACACAATAGACTTAATACCTGTTGACATAAATAAACATTTGATACGGTTCCTTGTGACACACTCGTGGGACATGTGGATCAAAGAACCAGTGTGGTTGCTAGGAAAAAAATCAAGAGAATCCAGACATTGTTACTGTGGGCAGCAGACAGCTGGGAGAGATGTCGGGGTTCCTCTGGGGACAACCCTGAATCAATACCCTTTTCGGATTGTTAGGGAGAGGATGGACAGCTGAAGGTGAGTGGTGATTGGAATCAGAAAGATCAGCGTTGGAAGGGAGAACAGGGAGGACATGTCATACATAAGTGAAGAAGCACGCCAGAAGAGCCGGTCAGAGTGAGTGGGCTGGGCTGCAGGGGCAGGAGGTAGCATCTAGTGAGCAAATACCGTGTGAGTGCAGCACACGGCAAGACGAGAGCGCAGGCTGCAAAGACTGAAAGGAAGAGGACCGTTGGCCACTGTGCTCGGTCCTTCTGGTTATTCAGGAAGGAGGCGAATGTGCGCGTACACACACCTATGCACGCCCACACCCATATTCATACATGTATCTACATTCTTAGATGTGCCTATGCCCACAGCTCTGTCTCCTACACAGTGCACTTGGAGTAAACCTCCCTGCTCGTCTCTGAGTTACAGGTATATGCGTTGACAGCTCACTGCTGGCAGAGGTGCTTAGGGGAAATCTTAAAGCAACTCCTCTGCTTCCTTTTGGCAGTTCCCCAAGAGTCTCCCAGCTCTTGATAAACCTCTCAGTGTGATGCTTAAACTTGTTCATCAGCAAGGATGAAGTAGGGAATTCCCCATCATTGAGTAAGACTGAATGTGCAAGGTGTGCAAGTAAGACCGAGTGTGCAAAGATGCCTGGTCAGAAAACTTGCTACACCCTGGAAAAAAATGGAGAACTGCAGGAATTTAATGCTCTCCTTTCACAGAACTGCCTCACGAAGCACAGCCACCTCTTGGGTTAATAACCATGCATTTGCTTTCCGGTGAGGATTAACTTGTCCGATTACCGCTGGAGAAGTTTTTCCTTCAATGGTGGTTTTTTAGCACAAGCCTGCTGCAAGCAGGGCAGTGTTCTAGGGCTTCAGAGGGGTGTAGGAGTGAGAAAGGAGCCGCTTCTAGCCTCAAGGAGAGTTATCCAGAAGGGCATTAACTGCACAGCGTGTGGGGAGCGACGTCCTCCCACAGGGGCTGCTCAGGCAGAGGCACAGAGCCCAGCCCAGGGGAAATACTCGGGAAACATTTGTTGAGTGGATGAGGAAAGAATGGTTTAGTTCTAATTAATTTTGGCTCTGGGAGTCAGGAAAGGCACCAAGGAGAAGGTAGCATTTGATCTGGGAGGGTAGGATTTCAGGGGCGAAACCAGCCTGAAATGAAATGCCAGAGCACCACGCGTATCTCATTAGAGGTAAAAGGAGACACACAGGGAACCCTAGATTTGTTCTCCGGGGAGGTGAAAGGGAGCATTTGCTCTAAAAGGTTGGACAACAGCCTCTAAGAAAAAAAGGAAGACTTCTCTAGCCTATTCAGTTCAGAAGGGCCTGGGAACCAGCATGTCTTAGGGGTCCATCCCGTCCAGACACTGATGTTACGCTACCACATTTATTCCTCACAACAGCCCCGGGAGGGGGGTGCTGCCACTTTCACTTTGTCAGCGAAGCTCAGGGAATCTAAGAGATGTGCCCAAGGTCACACAGCTAGTAGGTGGCAGAACTGTGATTGGCAGCTTGGTCTGATGGCTCTAAAGCCCACGACCTTCCAACTCACTCCATGCCTCTCTGGAAAGGAGACAGAAGTAGCCTGGATGTAGGTCTTTAGGTGTGAGAAGAATCATCAAAAAGCAAGTTTTCTCCTTATAAGGGAGAACTGAGGGAGTAGCTTTAAATAACAGCAAGAGTGCTGTAGGTTAGTTATCAGAAAGGACTACCTCATTGGGAAAGCTGATAAGTGAAGAACTGGGTCAACATCGGGTCAATGTTTAGAGGCCAGTCAACCTTCACTTTAGTTCAGGTTTCACCCTGGGTAACTGCAGAAAGTTTGCGTCTTTCATTAGATCCCCTTCTTTTGTTATTTCCAGACTCCCCAGAAAATGTTTACAAGGTCACAAATCCCTTCATTGCTGCTTCTCCCCTCTAGCTTTGGACCATCGCCTAGGGCTTACCTGCTGGTCACCTCTCACCACCTCATAACAGCTATCGCTGCCCAGGCTCCGGACCCTCCAAAGCGCCTTGGGAGGCTGCTGTGGTGGAGAGCGTGCGCTGTCAGGGTCAGAGCCCAGCCTGGCTGCTTACCGGCAGCGTGACTTTGGGCACATTACTCAACTGAGAACATAGTACCTGTGTCGTGGGGTTGTCATGCAGATTAAATTAAGACAGACATGTTAAGCATATAGAATGGGGGTTGGCAAACTATGGCCCATGGGCCAAATGCAATCCACCACCTGTTTTTGTGAATAAAATTTTCTTGGAACACAGCTATGCTCATCCATCTGCATATTCTCTCTGGCTGCTGTTGCACTATGACAGCAGAGTTGGGGAATACTGACAGAGACTCTGCAGCCCGCAAAGCCTAAAATATTTACTCTCCGGCCTTTTGCAGAACATGTTAGCCAACCTCTGCTATAGAATGATGCCCAGCCCACAGTAAGTGCTCATTAAATGGCAGTTTAAAAAAACAACTCACTAGGCTTTAGAGTTTAACAAAATTTGATTGCGATCCTGGGATGACACAAGGCACCCACAGCCTAAAAGGAAAATCTGAAACAGGTACCTCTGTCATCAGCCCTCCCTGAGGGCAATGAGCATCCCTTTTCCCAGGGGGCACTACCATCATGTTGTAGGCACCAGCCTTGTTCTCCTGGCCTGGAGTCCTGCGGACTGTGCTTCCTCTTCCCCGAGCCCAGGCTCCTATTCCTCTTTCCTGTCCCAGGATGATTGACAGTGAGAGCACTCAATTCCTTCGAGAAAAGCCTCCTCCACAATGTGTGACCTGGTTCTTTCTTCCTCATGGCCCAGATGAGGCAATCACAATAGTCTAGTCCAGGGCTTCTCAGCCTCTGCACTGTTGACATTTTGGGCAGGATAATTCTTTGTTGTGGGGGGCTATCCTATGCGTTGTAGGATGTTTAGCACTATCCCTGGCCTCTACCCACTAGATGCCAGTAGCATTCCCCCAGTTGTGACACCAGAAATGTCTCCAGACATTACCAAATGTCCCAAGGGGCAAAATCACTCCTGTTGAGAACCACTGGCTAAGTCTGAAATAACATCACAGGCGGAGCAGCAACATCCCAGTCCAGGACAGCTAAATTCATGTTTGTAACAACAGTGTTCTTTGCAAGGGCACAGACCTGTTAAAGATGCACCCAATTTGTATCACTGAATCACTAAACAGAATGCTTAGCATCTCAGCCTGAAGCGCCAGCATTTGGATTATTACGACTGGGGCTACGCTTTAGCAGAAGTGCTGAGTATTTCCTGCCTTGTGTCTGTGTAACTAAGAACGCTTATCAAAGTGCTCCACCCCACGACACAGGAGGGCCTCCAGAGGACAAATTTCTGGTCCCTTCCACAGAATATGGAAACCGCTTATGAACACCCTGCCTGCCCCACCCATTGACCCAGGCCAGTTTTCTAGCTTCATTAGTTTTTACATCCGACTCCATCTCACGTGACAGGAAGAAACTGCTGGCAGCCTGAAAATAGCAGTTTATTCATTGATTCACTTATTCTTTCGACCAGTCCTTAATGATCGATTCCCTTTGTGGACGGGTCACTGGGGATCAGAGACAAGCACCACACAGCCCTTGCCTTCAGTGGGCCGATAGTTGAGGGACAAGCAGACATGTAAACAGGTAATTACAATGGAGCAAAGTAAATGCCCCGATAATGCGCACTGGCGCTGCAGACACAGAGGAGGGACAGAAACCCTCAGTCTGGGGCCAGAGTGGCTGTCACGCCTGCCTGAAGAGCTGATTCCTGAAAGACAGAGGAGTTAGCAGGGGAAGGAAAGGGTGTGAATGTCTGTGTGTGTGAGTAGTGTGCATTTTAGGGATGAGGATGGCATTCCATTGCAGGTGACAGAGGTCCAGAGAGCAGGTGAATGAATGCATGTGGCACAGTTAGAGACTCAGGATGACACAGCCCAGTGTTTGGCGAGTGGTGCTGAGAGACAGTTCTCCCTGGGTCTCCTGTTTCAGCGTATCTGTGAGCAGAAGCACTGACAGATTTTGTTCCAGACTATCTTTTCAAGGATGTTTATGTAGCAAATAGTCTTACAAGATAGAGATAGTGTCTCCTTCCAGGGCAGAGAGCAGATTTGTTTGCTGTCCAGTAAAATAAAGATAATGTCTCTCTTGGGGACAAAGGTTGGGCAGGTTTGCTAACCATCCCCCCCTTTAAAAGATTGGGGTTTCCTAAGCTCCGAGTTCCTCAGCCGTAATGCCAGGCAGTTTGCATGTGCAGGCATCACCTGGTCCTCACTGCATCACCCTATGGAGTGGGGGCTTGGGAAACAGGTGCAAATGTCACTCTGCTACTGCTGAGTATTAAACCGTCCTTTGTCTCTGACTCAGGAGTCTCGTGTCTTCTCCAGTATCCAAGAAACTGTGGCAGGCTAACTGGTTAGTCTGGGTGGAGTCCCCCCACCAGGTTTTGACAGGAGGTAGTGGGGAAAGCAAAGGCTGGAGAGTGAGGTGGGATCACGAGGGTCTTGTGGGCTGCATTACAGACCTTAGGATTAATCAAGTTTTTTAAAAAGACACCTGAAAGAGTGTAACACCTGAAAAAATGTTACGTATCTGTGCCTAGAAGTGGGGGCCAAGGGAGAGGAGAGGAAGGAGTTGACTGTGATTCCAGGCTTTTGGTGTGGTGGGTGGTACCATCAGCTGAGATGGAGAACCTCGAAGGAGGTTGTGGAGGGAGGAGGGTGAGAGAGGAAAAGATAGTGAGTTTGGTTATTTATTTATTTATTTTTTTGTGAGGAGACCAGCCCTGTGCTAACATCTGCCAATCCTCTTCTTTTTCTGCTGGTTATTTTTAAAATTATTTGTTTGCCTGTCTGCCTCTCCCTCCAGCCATATCTGATTTCAGGAACCCACAGAGTATCCAGAGGGGGTGTCCAGTAGGCAACTGGTCTGGAGCTCAGGAAGAAACCCTGGGCAGGGCAGAGGTGGTCTTGAAGCCATGGGAGGGGATAGGATCATCCCACGGGAGTGTGTGTGTGAGAAGAGCAAGCTGAGGACAAAACCATGGGGACAACTGACATTAAGGGGCAGGTAGCTACAGAGAGCTGAGAAGGGGCAGAAGAAATGGGAAGACAAGTCAGACGAAGCAATGTCCCCAGAAACCGGGAAAGGAAAGGTTTCAGACAGCAGGGGTGGGAGAGTGGGGATGGGTGGGGTGGGCACTGGGGCCAAGGGCTGCAAAAAAAAGAAGAGCAGAAGAGTCTATCTGAATTCAGTGGGACGTGGGCCTGGAAGTCAGAGTCCCAGAGCGTGAGATCTGAATGGGAAGTGAAGACGCAGAAGTGAGCAATGTGGACAATTGTTGTAAGATGCTTGCCTGCCAAGAGAAGGCGAGAAATCAGAGCAGGAGCGAAAGGGGAAGCACTTGTCCTAGTAAATAAACATTAAAACCCACAACGAAACAGTTTGTTCCAGGCACATTCAACTTAGATATCCAGGGTTCTCCCTGACCTATGGTCTAACCGCGGAATCAAGTCACGGCTCTCATCCACCACCTCACACTTTTAACAAAGATAAATGCTGAGAAGGTGGATGGGGAGAGGGAGGGAGAGAAGAGCGGCTTTTTGTCAGCCAGAAGAGACAGCTACCCACGATGACAAACACCTGTGACATTTTCAAATCTGCCAAGGAAGGAGCCTGTCACAAAGGCAGCCTCTGCCCACGTTATTTGCTCTCCCACCAATTTCCTTTTAGTGCCAGAGAACATTGCTACACCACCTTATATGGAATATGCCTTTATTATCATTACTATTTGAAGTTTTCTCTTTTCATTCAGGAACTTATTGCAAATAATAGCCTTGTGGACCCCTAGACCCTCATTTCCAGAAAATCAGGCTATGTTTTCTCCATCTTCCTTTGATGCCAGCTCTATTCACAGCTTATTTTCTAAAACCCACACAGTAAAAATACCAATGCTTTATTTTAGTCAACAACTATTTTACAGAAGAGAATAGCAATTAAACCAGAGTCAAATATTTGAAATTCAACAAAAAGCAACCCTATGAATGGATAAACAAATTGTGGTACATCCATACAATGGAATATTATTCAGTCATAAAAAGGAATGAAGTACTGATCCATGCTACAACATGGATGGACCTTGAAAACATTATGCTAAGTGAAAGAAGCCAGACACAAATTGTATGATTCCATTGATATGAAATATCCAGAGTAGGCAAATTCATAGAGATAGAAAGTAGATTAGTGGCTGCCAGGGGCTGAGGGGAGGAGGGGAAATGGAGTGACTGCTTAATGGCTATGGGGTTTCCTTTTGGAGTGATGAAAATGTTCTGGAGCTAAGTAGTGGTGATGGTTGCACAACATTGCGAATATACTCAATGTCATTAATGGTAAATTAATGTTATATATATTTTACCACAACAAAAAATTAACTAATTTAAAAAAAGCAACCTTACCCTAACAGCAGAGAGTAAAAAGCCCTGGCTCCAGCCACAATGCTGTTGATCTGATGACAGCTTCCCACCAGCTCCTCTTAACTTTGGCTGCACAATAGAATCACCTGGGCAGCTTTTGAAAGCCTCCTGTATCTGGACCCCACCCAAGACCAATTAAACCAGTTCACAGGGGCTGGGGCCACGGGCAAACTTAGACGCTCTCACCGATTCCAGTGTGCAGCCAGGGTTGGGAAGTACTGCTCTAGACCAGTGGTCCTCAAAGTGTGGTCCCCAGACTATCAGTGTCAGCATCACCTGGGTACTTGTTAGAGATGCAGATTCTGGGGCTCCACCCAAAACCTACTGAATCAGAAACTTTGGGGGTGGAGCCCAGCCATCTGTTTTAATAAACCCTTCAGGGATTCTGATGCACACTAAAGTTTGACAACCACTGTTCTGAGTCTAGACCAAGAAAATCACAGGGAGTTTTCCTCAACCAATGAGCGTTTACTGAGTATCTACTGTAAGTTTGGTTCTGTGATAGGTGTTGTGAAAATAGAGAGACCTACCTTGGTTCTCCTCAAACATCTAGTGGGTTAGATTCTTGGAAAAGAACGTATACATTAAAATGAGACAAACCTTTTTATGGCTGTATAATATCCCATTGTATGTATATACCACATTTTGTTTAGCCATTCTTCTGTTGATGGGCGCTTGGGTTGTTTCCACCTTTTAGCTATTGTGAATAATTCTGCTATGAACATTGGTGGACAAGTATGCATTTGAGTTCCTGTTTTCAATTCCTTTGAGTATATACCTAGGAGTAGAATTGCTGGATCATGTGATAATTCTATGTTTAACTTTTTAAGGAACCACCAAACTGTTTTCCACAGTGGCTGCACCATTTTACATTCCCACCAGGAGTGTACATTTGGGATGATGGAAAAAGTTTTGGAAATGGATACTGGTGATGGTTGCACAACAGTGTGAGTGTACTTAATGCCACTGAATTCACTTAAAAATGGTTAAAATGGTAAATTTTATGTTATGTATATTTTACCACAATAAAAAAAGGAGTAAAGAAATAAGATGAGCCATGAAAACAGGTTCAGAAAAGGAAGTTATGTTCCTCATGGTTAACACTGAGTAATATTCTTTTTTTGTGTGTGTGAGGAAGATCAGCCCTGAGCTAACATCCATGCTAATCCTCCTCTTTTTGCTGAGGAAGACTGGCTCTGAGCTAACATCTATTGCCAATCCTCCTCCTTTTTTTTTTCCCCAAAGCCCCAGTAGATAGTTGTATGTCATAGTTGCACATCCTTCTAGTTGCTGTATGTGGGACACGGCCTCAGCATGGCTGGAGTAGAGGTGCGTCAGTGTGCGCCCGGGATCCGAACCCGGGCCGCCAGTAGCGGAGCGCGTGCACTTAACCGCTAAGCCACGGGCGGGCCTGAGTAATATTCTTTTTAAGGAAGGTAGAGCAGGACGTCTGGCTTGACTATGGACTTAGCATTTTTACATCTACCACAATTCTTTTGTGAATGAGTCCAAGATGATCAAAGAGGGGCCGGCTGGTGGCGCAAGCAGTTAAGTGCGCACGCTCTGCTGTGGCGGCCTGGGGTTCACCAGTTCGGACCCCGGGCGTGCACCGACGCACCGCTTGGCAAGCCATGCTGTGGCGGCATCCCATATAAAGTGGAGGAAGATGGGCATGGATATTAGCCCACGGCCAGTCTTCCTCAGCAAAAAGAGGAAGATTGGCAGGTGTTAGCTCAGGGCCAATCTTCCTCAAAAAAAAAAAAAAAAGAAGAAGATCAAAGAGAATAACATGCTGAGCTCTGATGGTGACTCTGGCCTGGCTAGGTTTCATTATCGGGGTTAGGCTGTTAACACTTAGCAACTTGTCTGACTTATTAATCGCTTGTTGTTGTTGCTGTTGTTCAAGAACCATCTGTTGAACACGCCAATGTGCCAGGCTCTGTGGTATGAGTCAGGGATACAAGAATGAATGAGAGGAGCTGGGAGCCGGGTGTAGTGGTTCTCAACCTTTAGCGAGCATCAGAATCACCTGGTGGGCTTGTTCAATGACAGATGCCAGGCGCCACCTCCACAGGGTCAGATTTAGTAGGTCTGGGGTGGGGCCCGAGAATCTGCATTTCTAATGAGTTCCTAGGTGATGATGATGATGATGATGCTCGTCCAGGGACTGCACTGTGAGAACCAATGGCCTACTAGGGTAGAAAGATACAAAATATTATTTTGGTAAGTGTAGGTGCTGCTAGGAAAGAGAAATGCAAAAGGCTCTCCAGGAGCAGCGAGGAGGGAGAAACACTTGGTCCTGCTTTAGGGGATGAGAGGGGTAGGAAGAGGGGGTTTCAGGGAGATGGGAAGCAGCTTGGTGTGTCTGAAGAGTGCAAGCAGACCAACATTCCCGCATAATATGTAGAGGTGAGAGCAGGCTCAGAGAAGTTAAGAGAGGGGGCAGAGCTTCTCCACAATGAACACTCTCTAAGGCAACAGAACCTAAGAGGGTAGCAGAGGTGGACGAGCAGAAGCACACAGTTGTCACCCATTCACCTTTGGCAGCGAGGAAACCCCACCCTCCTCCCTATAAAAGCCTTGCCTCCAGAAAGGACCTGACAGAGGCCTGGACTCCAAAGTGTAAATGGGACAAAAGCCTTTTTGTCCCCTACCCCCTACGCCAGTCCTGGCACCTCCCTTCTCCCCCAACCCCAGCAATATTGGAGAGGGATTGGGATTATTGGAGAGGGAGGGGCCCTCTAGATATGGCAAAGTAGAGGGGAAGGACTTCCCAAGGGCCAGCAGAGAGCTGAGCTGGTGGCCCAGTCTTGCAGCTCACCTCTTCCCACATCCAGCCTGCACTATTGGTCCCCACTGCCACAGCTATACCAGAAATGATGCCAAAGAGTGGTCTGGGCGGACTTTACCCAGTCCCAGTCTCAGCCCTCCCCCTCAAGCTGACCCAAATAAAAATTGAAATAATAAAGAGAAAAGTTTGATATAAAGTATGGATTAAAGCATTTAGAAAACTTTCCTATTTTTTTTGGATCTATAACAAAATCCAAGGAGGGAGAACGGGCCTGTTAGGGCAGTCCAGCTTTATGCTTTATAAATAAAAAGGAACCCTGCCCCTCTAGCCCTTTGCTCCCTGCCCTGGCTCTGATTCATTTGTAACATTAACAAAGGAAAAGTTTCGACGCCAGTTTGATTCCTTGGCCTCCGTCTGTTTATAATAAAACCATAAGACCTCATCCATCAATCATTAACCCCCACACTCCTGCTAGCCTCCTTTCCTTCTGGGCAGGATCTTGGGCTTTATGGCCATGCCTCTCCACTTGACCAGCAGTAAAACAGGCAGAGTCAGCAGAATGTGGCCTTCTGCTCAGGCCACAGGGGGCCAGAATCCAGCCAAGGTGGACACTGTGGGAACTCTGTACTACCAACTGGCTAAACCCACTGGACTTTTTTGAGAAGCTGTATATCTTTTAATCAACTTTGGAAGTGAACTACAGGAGCTGTAAAGTATATATTAAACACATTTTGAAAATGTGGCTTTCACGTCCCAACAACATTCTGAGGATGTGTGATATTGGGATGGATTTAGAGGGGACACTAAGACTGCCTTCCCAACTGAATGAGGTCCTGTGGCTTAGCCGTGTTCTGTGGCTCCAACCACAGGACCACGACTGATGGATGACCTCCCTAGGGAGGTGGGTACCAGCCCCCTGAAGGGAGGACCTTTCTAATAGAGGTGTGTACATGAGCAGGTGCCGAATGATTCCACTCAGCCTTATAGTAGGGCAGCGCCCAGCCCTGGACAAGGGGAGGCCAGATGAATGCTAGGTTCTTTCTGAATCTTTACATCACAGACACGTAAGATATACAAGCTCTCTGCTGTAGCAGGGCCTCTGAGCTTGCTGTGCCCCCTCTCTGGAATGCCATGCCTCAGGTTTTTCTCATGGTTGGCTCAATCCCATCCTTTAAGTCCCAACTTTAATGGCACCTTCTCTGAGAAGCCTGTCTGCACGTTGGGTCCATAGCGGCCCCTCCATTTTTCTCCATCACAGCCCTTGCTTATTTCCTTCATAGCACTGATTGCAGACTGCAATTATTTTATTTATGTATTGCTTTGCTTGTTTGCTTATTTGTAATTTATTATCAGTCTCTTCTACTGGAATGTAAGCTCCATGAGGACAGAGACCAGATCTATCGTGTTCTCCATTGTATTTTCAGCACCTAATGCAGTGCCTGGCACAAAGCAGGCACATTTGTTGAAGAAATGAACTAACTTCGGAATTAAATAGCACTCCAAGCAGAGTATTTCCTTCATTCAGCATTTGAATATTCACTTTTTATTGCAAATATAATGTTTTATTAAACGTGTATTCAAATTTGATACACAATCTGTGATCACTTTCATACAAATAAACATACCAGGACGAGGTACTTTTTTACTCTCATCAGATCCCCTTACAAAACAAATTTTGGGAGCTGACCAAAAGCTTTTATTGTTCTGAAATTTTGACTATTGGTGGAAAAGAAAGTGTAAACCTTGCCACTACAGTTTTATCCGTTGGGACAGGTTTTGATATGACTGTGTTTTGATAGCCAGTCCAAAGAGACAAGCCCTGAGGCCTGTGGCCCAGGACAAGCTCCCAGGGCAGCTGTGGCACTAGCCTTCCCCCTGACATGGAGGGGCGTCTACTGCAGAGAGTATGACCACCAAGAGACGTCAGGGGCAGGTCTGAGGGACGAGACAGAAAGGCCCAAAAAGACAAACCTCAAAATAGGATAATAATGAATGCACTCTTTTCAAGTCCAGACTCGTTAAATACAGTCCAAGTTACAAACAATATTTATTTTCACTAAAATTTTTATTATTTTTGAGCACACAGAATGCAGAGTCGGTGAGAAAGAGTAATCAGTGAGAAACAGGAATCAAACTGTAGCAGTAATTATATAGTTCTTGTCTTCTAAGGGGCTCTATGTGCTTTTATTATTACAATATATGCTATAATGTATATGTACCAGGTGCGTAAATATAAGAAACTACTCAACCCATAAAATTTTTTACCTACCCCTATACCATGTCTGCACATGGTATAAAATAAAATTTTATCTGATAAAATTATCTTTCATTTACTTGCATAAATTGTTATTTGCCCAAGGTGGTAAAGAGTCTATACAGTAATGAGTCTATATGTACAGACTAACTATACCGTGTTAGAGAGAGACGAAAGGGGGACCCATAGATAAAAAGGAACTTAAGAGGCATAGTAACCAGTCACCATACATGGACCTTATTTGGACCCCAATTCAAACAAACTGTTAAATAAATTTATGAGACAATTGGCGAAATTTAACACTCACTGGATATTTGATGACATTAAGAAATTATTGTTAACAGTTTTTAGATTTTTAGATGAGAAAATGATATTGTGGTTATTTTTAAAGAGTCCTTATCTTTAGTGAGACAAAAGCATCCATAGATTTTCTTCAAAGCAATCCAGGGGAGAGGAACAGATGGGTGCAGGGGATAGATGAAACTGAACTAGTCATGCATGGATGGGTATGTGGGGCCATTATACTATACTCTTCACTTTCGTACCTCCTTTGAAATTTTCTGTAATTAAATTTTAAGACAAGACACAAGGTGTATTAAGAAAATAGCCAAATTTAAGTTCATTAAAAAAATCACATCGACTTTTTAGGCTCATTGGTGTACTTTGGCTGCATACATCTCAGAATGTGAGAAACTTGGACTGTTTATCTTCTCACAGCCAATCCTGCTCTCTAATCACCTTGGCAGGCCTGTTGAATTCCAGGATTTCTGACTGGGTTTTCATTCTATGGGACTCATTTCCAGGCAGGCTTCAATGTTCTGGTCTGAATCATTCAGCAAACATTTACTGAGTGCGTCCTTCAGCCCAGAGTTAATTTCTGCCTCTGCTGGCTGGGTCCTCCACTGCTGTCTTCTCAGGGCCACACTCCGTTAACAAGCTCCTCTTTCTCCTGGATCCAACCTTCCTTCTCTGCTCCCCTTTCCCTTCTGCATGGAAGTAAGCTCAAGTCTCTCCACTAAAAAACAAAACAAAACCCTTCTCATTACCCTCATCTTCCTGTAACCAAACACACACACACACTCACTCTTCTCTCATCTGTTTATGTCTAGTTTTCTGAAATGAGCTTAAGAAACCCTCCAAATGAATTAATTAAGTGTTTGCTAAGTGCCACTATGTGTTCAGACATGGGGCAGGGATGTGACAAAAAGTTCTAGACTTCAAAAGGTCTTTGAAACTTGTAGACCGAGTTCTAGTCTGGAGTTTACATGCTCCTCTGGAGAGAACAGTCACAGGTGAGACAGGTAAGTGACAATTCGAGGCACTGTACCATTGGGCAAACCTTGAGTAGGCTGGCCAAGAAGCTCAGGCAGGGAGAAAGCACTGGAGTAGCTTTGGCAGGACTTGAGCTGGACTTTGAAGAGTGGACAAGACTTGGAAAGGTGAAGAGGAAAGAAGAAAGGCATTTTAAGCAAATTTTTAGCATAGGAACATTTGTGAAGGTTGGTGGGCATAGCTTGTTCTGAGGATGGGGGAGCCGGCCAGACTGGGGGCAGACTGGGGAGGGTGTGAGGGCCTTTGAAGGCCTCGACATTTAGGCAGTGAAAGACGGCTATGGCTCTGGTTTTTTATTGGGGTGGGGCGGGCATGCTATAGAGACAGGGAGTGGAGGATGGAGTGGTGCCGCAGAAGCAGGGCTACACCTGGTTAAGCCTGGTTGCAACAAGAAAGGAGCCTGGCAGCTAACACGAAAGGCTGAGGCAGGGACCCTGCAGGGAGCCTTTGCAGTGTGACATGGCAAGGGCTTAACTGGGGCGGTGGAGGTGGTGGTGGTGAAAGAAACTTGGGACTCCATGGCCGACTGAGGGCAAATGATGGACCAAGCCAGGCTGGCTCTAAGATTTTGAGTCTTGGAAGAGTAGGGCCAACTGTTCTCTGACGAGGCATTGCCCCCATCAAATTGAGATCCTGGCCATAACACGTCAACTAACTGCAATATGGGGACCTTATTTGAATCCTGAATTTTACAAATAAACCATTCAAAAGTTATGAGATAATTGGAAAACTTTGAATTATGTCTGGATTTGATAATATTAAGGAATTGTTAACTTTTTAAGTGTAGTAATAGTATTGTAGTTTTAAGAGTCCTTATGTTTTAGAGATACATACTGAAATATGTACAGCTGAAATATATTTGGATTTGTTTCAAAATTATCCAGGGATAGGGGAGAGTGGGTGCGGCATAAATGAAGCTGGATAGACTGTAAATTGTTAGTTGTCAAAGCTGGGGGACGTGGGGGTTCATTTTACTTTTCTCTCTGCTGTTGTATACATTTGAAATTTTTCATGAAAAAATTCTGGTCCTCTGGTAATGCAAGTCTTGCACTCTGGGCCTCATAATTCCCAATCCGAAATCACGAGAGGCATTTTGAGCTGTGCCATGTTAATCTCTTGTTACATTTCAAAACAGAAATTCAGTCCACTTCTGTTTTGCCTAAAGCAGAAAAAGTCATGAACTGGAAACAAATAATGCCTTGATCTTGTTTGAAAAAACAAACTGGGAGATACATATGATCTCCTTTCTCATGATCATGGGGGGAATCCAACCAACTGAAGAGGCAAAGTCAAAACTCAGAAAAGTCACATTTTTACGGTAGCTGGAAATAAATGGTTCTTTGGGAAGAGTCAGTCTCAAGAGAGGTTTTCTGGCAGAGCACTTGGCATGAGTGTGAAAGCTGAGACTGAGCTGAAAAATTACAGCCTGGGCTGTAGCTGCCAGCGAAAAGGCCAGAGTTACTGCAGCGGCAAGTCACACATTGCCCAGGCAGAGGCTGGGGGCAGAAACGAGTCTGCTGCCAACACCTCTGATACTGGTTGTCCTGGTGCCCATCCACATGGCACCTCTCCCTCTCACTCACAAGCCACAAAGATGGGAGGTTGCTCTGACAATGTCCCCAGCCATGCAAGAAGGGGACATCAGCCATCACATGCTGGTGAAGGGTCCTATGAACTGCCATGAGGCCCCACACTTGGCAGGCCATCTCCCAGGCTACAGGGCAGTAACCAGATTTCTTTTCCAATGAGTGGTCCCAAACAAAACAAATCCCCATGCAGGCAAACTAGCAAGCTAGCAGGGTAAATTTTGAACCTGAGCAAGTGCCGCCATTTTCCGTTTCTTTTTTGAGGGAAAAAAACAGTAATATGGGGGAATGGGAAGCTATTAATATAGGTGCCTGCTTCCCTGGAGAAGAACAAGCACGAAATTAGCATGAGAATCCAGTTCAGTAAACATGTGAGGGCCTGCTCTGTGCCAGGCATTGTGGGCAAGGCAAGGAAGAGTGAGACATGATCCTTGCCTGCAAGGAGAGGATGAGAAAGGGAAGAAACAGGTGTGCACAAAACCTCCTGGATAAACACTGAAACAGGAGGGAATGGAAGTCCTGTGAGCCAGGCAAGGTAACTCCGTTACTGAGCCAAAGTCTGACTTTGGGCAAATCACTTAATCTCAATTTTTCATGTATAAAATGGGACAATTCTTGCCTTGCTGACCCTGTAGAGTTGTAAGGACCAAAAGGACTGAAATTAATAATAATAGTAATAATAATAATAAAGCAGGAGGAGGAGTAGAAAAGGCTTTTCAGACCCTCCTGCTCTAAGGCCCTGTGACTGATACTCAAGGATGAGTGCCCTCTGCGGACGGCAGCTAAGACTGGTGGTAGGTTCCTGATGCAGATGGCTGCCCACTCTCCAGCCAGCCCCAGGAGCAGCAGTGCCCTGTGCCCTCATTCCCACAGCTGGTTCCCACTGGGCACCTCGTCACATGCCCAGGCGCTGCCTCGGCATAAGCAACTCTCTCCAACTTGTTCAAACTCACCTGATACAGAGGGTGAAGGTGCTGAGTCCTAGTAATCTTAATAAATCTTGGCGCCTGAGAGCCAGAAGGGACCTTGCAGAACATAGTGTCCCATCTTCCCATATGTACAAAGGGTGAAGGAGACAGGAGGGAAGGTGCCTTGCTCGAGGTCACTCACTGAGGTGGTGGGACAGCTGGTGTTGGAATCTTGTTCTCTGCACTCTCCTGGCCCAATACAGCTGCTTTTCTTTCCTAGGAAGGTTTTGCCACCACTGACTCTGATGCCTTTCAAATCCTTAGGAAAAGGAAAAGACAACCTTTTCCCAAGCTCTCTGTTCTTTGGGGTCTTTCATTCTTTGGGAAAATGTTTACTACATGCCTGTTATGCATGTGACCCTAATCACAACACGGGTTCACAGAGACGAAAATGGCATGTCCCAGGCCCTGAGGAGCTCTTGGTTTAGTTATCACTCAAACGCTCTCTCCAGGAAACCTTTGGAACCTCTGCTCTGGGAAAGGAAAGTCCTTCTAACTCGGTTCCCTTTAGTCATGTGTGCAAGGAGAAATCTTCTCATTGCTAAGCCTCTTTACTTCCTGAGTTTTTCCATTCATGCCTGTCTGGCAGCTTCTGCCACCCTGGCTGTGGGCCCAGGTGGTATTGTGAGCAGAGAAAAGGCAGGCGGCCTCACTCTGGAAGGCTTGCCACCCGGTAGCTGTGCCTCTTCCTGACCCTTAGGGTTTGCCTGATACCTCGTGATTGCTTCATCTCTGCTCCCTGCTGTCCCTAAAGAATTTGCTTTTGCCTTCAGCTGAATAATTGTCTTCCTCCAGTTTGTCCGTGGAGTGACTGCTTTGGTGTCCTTCAGCCTCCCTCTCCCCCAGTCGCCATCTTGGTGTAGTTGAGTTGCCTGGAGTCCAAGGCTTTGAGGCTTGCAAATAAAAATAATATAGTTCAGTGGAAACTCTGCCTGATGTGCGCAAGTGAGGAAACTAGAGTCCAGTGAAAGGTTAGACTGGAGATTCTGAAATCCTTTCAAGCTCCAACATTTCTGAAAAGGTATATCCAAAGGTTGACAGCCTGAAAAATTAGTAGGGTTCTATTGTGTGTGTCCAGACCTAGGACCAACTCCTCATAGCATTTTAAATGAATATGGGCATCAAGTTTTGCTTCTGACTCTCCCTACTCTCAGATGAGGTCCCCCTAGAGGAGAAGGTGTAAGAAATTGGGATTCTGTGGGACCAGTATACACACTTACACTCTTATGAAATGGTGCTGTTGTCTGTGGAAGCGTTCCCAGAAAGAATGGTGTTCCTTCTCCCTCTGCGCTGGTTAACATCTTCCTTGTGCTGAAATACTAATGAATGGACCCCAGATGGCAACACATGGCTCCCAAATCCAAGAGTGCCCTCAAGGCACCATGATTCTACTCTAAACAAGCCATGACTTGCCAATTATTTGCTTTTCTGGAGAAACCTCAACCTGAAAATCCATTTAATTACCATGGGAGATAATCTTATAAACATAGCTCTACATTCTTTAAAGACTTTTCCCTGTGGGAGAAAGTTTATCTGAACATGGGATTGCATTGTTTATTTTCATTTCCAGAGGAAGGACTACTACCTGGTAGTTAGCAAGAAGCCTGAGCCCTGAAGGATTTATTTTTTAAGTCTGTTCCTCCTCACTGATAGTTTGTCAATTATTTTCTATTATATTGTAATTATATTTCCTATGAGGAAGATTAGTAAGTCCACCAGCCTCAAAGACCTACGTGGAGCTGTCAGGGAGCTGTCAGACACCAATTTTTCCGACTTGGGCCATCCCAGTGGATTCATTAAATTATTCCCCAGCAGAGTGCTAGCTTGGGTGAGCAGGGGGCATATTGTTGTGTTCAACATGGCGGCCCCAAGATCCAGAGCAATTCCTGCTCATAATAGGTGTTCAATAAACAGATGCTAAATTGCTGAAAGTCAACAGGTCTTCATGTGGAGAACATGTGTATTGTGTCTAAATATGAACAATGTACAAAATAAAGCAGAGCTTGGTGGGCCCTAGTCCCTGGCATGAGGCTGCTCTAGTCCTTCTTTCTCACATCACTCTAAGAGCAACTAGTCTTGAGGCATTTGTTGGACCTGATTCTGTAGGCTGAGATCTCTGGACCTTGAAGAATATACCTCTGGGGATTAAGAAAAGCAGAGAAAAGATGTAATTGTATTGAACACAGAATTAGAAGGTGAAGAAAAACCTTTTGTGGAAAACATTAAATCTTGAGCTTGACTCTCTCCTTCCAGGTCCCGATGGGGAGAAGAGCTGGTCCAAGAAGTACCCGTCATGTGGGGGTCTGTTGCAGTCCCCAATAGACCTGCACAGTGACATCCTCCAGTACGATGCCAGCCTTGTGCCCCTTGAGTTCCAAGGCTACAATGTGTCTGCCAACGAGCAATTTACCCTGACCAACAATGGCCATTCAGGTGAGGGGCAGATCTCTGAGAGCAGCAGGGGATGTCTGAGCTCCCCTCAGCTCCCTGGCCTGCCCTCTTCTGTCTGTCAGGGAGGGGGCTCTGCTGAGGCACCCAGGAGGAGGGGCAGAGGGGAGCCCTTGAGGGATGCCTGGACCACTCTCTTCAGGGGATGCTGGAGGCCCTGGGGTCGGGTGGTTCAGCCAGGGCAGGACCTCCCAGAAGAAGCATATCTCCTGGGATGGGAGAGGAGACAGGCCCGGGTCCTTTTGCCCATTGGCTGTGGTGCAAGAGTGAATTTTGGGGCATCATGGACTACTCAAGGGGACACACAGTTCACTGGGGGAGCACTCAGGTTTTGGAGTCAAACCTGGATTTGAATCTTGGCTTGATCATTTATGAGTCATGAGACTCTGGGTAAGAATTTTAACCTCCTTGAGCTTTTATCTGCAAAATGGGCATATTGATGGGTACTATGAAGACTAGAGATTATATATATTGGGATCTGGAATAGAGTAGATGCTTCATAAATAGTAATTATTATTATTGTTGTTATATAATTCTATAGCTTGGCAGATACTTCATTAAAGGTTCTATCTTCATGGCCAGGTGTATAATACATGGATATGTAAACAAACATCCATCCATTGGTCTAGTATTAGTGTTCCTGCTATCATTTTCCAAGGGGAACCAGGAAGGCATTGGTGCCGCTGGAATTGCTTTAATGAAGTGGGGACGTTCTCAGGGAAAGAGCCCAGGTTTCTGACCTGCAGGCTGTGTCTCTCTGGTCTCCACCTCCTGCATCACCTGCCCCCTGTCTGGGCCCCAGGCTGGTGTTGCCTACCTGGCTGCTCTCAGGCAGCGCTCAGCCGGCCAGGGTTCTGAAGGCTGCACCTCCACTCCCCACAGTGAAGATGAACCTGCCCCCGGGCATGCACATCCAGGGCCTCCAGTCCCGCTACAGTGCCACGCAGCTGCACCTTCACTGGGGGGACCAGAATGACCCCCATGGCTCCGAGCACACGGTTGGTGGGGAGCACTTCGCCGCTGAGGTGAGTGGGGCAGCCAGGCTGGCAGTGGGTGGTCTGGCACCCTTCCACTTGGCTAGTGTGCAGGTAAGATCAGAGCATGGGGGGGGGCTGCCTTCATGCTCCACACACCCACCCCTGGCCCTGTCAGCAGCACAGGAAGGTAAAGCCACTCCAGCCACCCTGCAGCTCATGTGTGGTGTCCTGCCCCCACTTCCTCTCCTGAACATGTGGAGTTTTTCTCTATGTCTTTTACCGAGTGATGCTGCCCAGAAGGCAGTGCTCCCAGAGTGGCACAGTGGGACACACAGGCCCCTTTTCTAGATATCGCCCTCCCACTTGCACAGATTAAGATCCCACCAGCCTCTCTGGCTTATGGCTCCCACTACTGAATCATATCAGGCTAATTGCTTCCCCAAACTTCTCAGTCTTTCTTCACATGCCATGCTGTTAGCACAGGTCTTTCGCATCCCATCATTCCTTTCCCCGGGCATGGGTTGTACTGGTAACTTGCGGCCCTGGGTCCAGAGCCACTCTCCACAAATCAAGGGATGACTGGCATTATAATGCGGGGCACATCATGGCAATCAGAGACTCACTGAGGACTCAGAGCATGGGATGTCAGCACAGCATTGTGTTATGTCACCCTGAGGCACCAACCCCAATGCCCAAAAACCAGGAGGAGAAGCAGAGCATTGTTCCTGCACTACAAGTGTGCAATGGTGTGTGTAGGGGGTTGAGTTGCTCCCTTTCAGATGGGATTCAATTTGGGTTTGTGGTTCTGAATGTTTACAGGGCAACGCAAAGAGATAAATGCTACTGATCGGCCAGTGGAGCCCATGGCAAATAATGACATGACCACTCTCCTCTGTTCTTAACTGCTGAACTGCTTAATGTCTCAGGCTAATGACAGGTCAAGTAACAAGTGTGGAGGGACTATAATTCAGGCCCAATAGGATGGCACTACTGGAGGTGCACATATTTCAGACCAGGCCCCTCTCTGAACCTCCAGGACTGCAATTTCTTTCGGGCTAATTGCAATGCGGAGGCTTCTACTTTCCCGTGGAGAATGAAGAAGGAGTTAGGGTGTAAGCTGGGAGGGTTTGGGCATTTAAAAATATTTCTAGTTATTGTATTTTCTGCTATTAAGTTACATCATCAGACCAAGGGCTTGGTGAAGATGGACCATAAATGTCAATAATAGAGAAAATACATCAAGGTGACCCTAAAGTGGCAGATTCTCTAGGGAGGGTCCTTGAAAGTGTAGCAGTTCTTCTGGATTGAGTCTATATAAGAAGCCTCTCTTAATCCTCTCAGTGGGAAATTCCCTTCTGTTTATATTAGTCTTCACCTCATCTTGATTTAATCTCCACACAGTGATAAAAGTGCTAAGACAGACCAGAAGCTCAAAGTTTAGCTGTAAAAAGAAATGAGGATATAGGACCTTTGGGGTTTAGCCATATAGAATTCTGCTCTGTTTCTCACAGCGATGCCAAGCCACAATGGTGTGGGGCAATGCGGCGGGCTACATCCTTCAGGGAGAAAGATGGTGAAGTAGGAGCCCCTAAGAAATCCTTAGTAGAGGACCACTTAAAAGAAGAAATGATTTGATATAATTTTTAAAAATTAGAAAGGACCACTTGGAAAATGGGGAACATTGAGCTGCATTCAATAAAACAATGCTTGAATTCTATCTATAACCACATAAGGTAGAAAAAGAGATGAATGAAGAAAAAGAAAAGAAAGAGATAAAATCTCAATGTGTCATAGTCCCAAGAGGCAAAGAATCAACAAAAACGCATGTGTCATATATATAGATTGATCTACTAAGATAGTTTTTTGGAAGACAGGTGACACCACCTTTAGGATTAAAAATCAGGTTAAACATTGTCAGAATTTGTCATAACAATGTCTTCATGCTTACCTAGACTTTTTAAACCCAAGATTTCTCAGAAACTTCTCTTTTCCTCACTTTAATAATGATAAGTAATTTCTGCTTTGAAAAAATGAGTTTAGAATTTTATTTGGTAAAGGTCAAAGTCTGTATCCGTGGAATAACAGTCTTGTTTCATGGCTTGTTAAAATATGGCTGATAAAACCTTTATAAAAGCCATGCTGTGATTTTCTCCACCTGAGGGATAGATACGTGTCCTGCTCTGGAGATAACTGAGATTAAGTTACAGTTGGAGGTTCACTGCCCCAGCCCCTACTGCTTCCACATCAAGTGCAGAGCGGCCAGGCTGAGGCTGGGCAAGCCACTTGAGACCATTTTGCCCCAGGATCCAGAATAAGTAGGAAAACTCAGAAGGGAGAAGTGCTCCAAGTACCCGAGCTTTTTCATGGCTAGTATAAAAACCCATTTATTCATTCATTCAGCATCTATTGTGCACCTCATACTTTCTAAGTACCATATCAGACACTGGGATACAATGAGTGAATAAGATGGACAGTCTGCCTTGGTGGAGTTTGCAGTCTCGAGAGGACTGAGGGAAAGGGGAAAACTGGGGAGGCGTGAGGGGTGAGTCGGAGAGGCCTGATCTAGCAGTAGGGGTGGGAGGGGGGATTCCGTCCTCCCACTGGATTAGAGTCTCCTGCAGAATTGAAAGGTTCCCATGAGTTGCTTTGATGGGTGGCTTCTCTCCCACTGCAGCTGCACATTGTCCATTATAACTCGGACCTGTACCCTGATGTCAAAACTGCCAGTAACAAGTCAGAAGGCCTCGCCGTCCTAGCTGTTCTCATAGAGGTAAGAGATGTTTAAAGGGATTTTACATGGAATTTGAAGCCAGGATGAGTTCGGCCTTTGGTTCCACGCACACCTGTCTGTTGGATGTGTGTGGCTCTGGTAATAAGCTGCTCCCATTTCAGCTGTGTCTTGCCACTAGCATGGGGGTATTTCCCCACAGGGTTCCTTCTCTCTTGGCCTGGAGGCAGCACTTTCTGTGGCTCAGCAGCAGAAATGTGCATGTTCTTTGTGACATTGGAAAAATGAGCCCTGGTCCTCAGCCCTATTGCATAAGGCATGGAATTGCCCAGTTGGATAAGACCTGTGTGTGTCCACAGGGGTAGGGGGGTGGGAGGTGGGGATCATTCAGTGCTGCCCCATCAGATGCCTGAACCCCTGATACAACTCCCAGTATACAAATTCTATCCTTTACAAGGACCCTGGAATCAGTTCTTTCCTTAATCCCAGAAAATGGGAACGTCTCTTGATTTGCTTGCATTTTTTTCCCCCAATGAGCCAGCATGTATCTCGTTTCTCAACATGCTTACTTGCCTGACTTGGCTTGTGTAAACTCAAGCTCCCTTAAGTTCTGGTTAGAGAACATGCTAGTTGTAGCCTTCAGGCTCACAGCCAGATAATCAGGAGCACAAGCTATACCCCATGCCCTGAGACACTCAAGCCCCAGTGCCTTTAGCTGGAAACAGGACATCCTGAGATGCAAGAGGGCAGGACCATTACACCAACCCCCTAACAGCCTAGTGATCCATCATAATTATCCTAGTAAAGTGCCTCCTTCGGAGAGGACCTGGGCAGTGGAGACTACATACCCCCAGCAGAGCCCTTCCATTGGGAATTGTCAATCCAGGCCCAGCCTATAGAATTCTGTCTCAGTTCGACCTGCCCTGTCTCTGTTGCAGATGGGCTCCTTCAATCCATCATACGACAAGATCTTCAGTCACCTTCAGGATGTAAAGTACAAAGGTGAGGGGTCCTTATTTATTCACCCTCTGTGGGAGAAGGATGTAGTCACCCCCGTATGACCTGAAGAAAAATGAATGCAGGGGGCAGGTGCTGTATGTGACTGGGTCCTTGGGTCAGATGGCCCAGAGAGGGGCTAGTTCACGTTTCTAGGCTTAGTCATATGCTCAGCTGCACCTCTGCTCTAGAGAGCAAGGCCAACATCATCCCCTGAACATGTCTCTCCAGGTCAAGAAGTGGTCATTCCAGGTTTCAACGTTGAAGAGCTACTTCCTGAGAGGCCTAATGAGTACTACCGCTACAAAGGGTCCCTCACCACACCTCCTTGCCACCCCACTGTGCTCTGGACGGTTTTCCGGAACCCTGTGCAAATTTCCCAGGAGCAGGTAACTGTCGTGCCCGTCTGAGTCAGAGGCTACGTGGTACCTCACCCATATCATAATCAACAACTGGATTTCCACACTTAGTTTCCTTGGTAGCTATTCAAAACTTCCCCAAAGATCACAGGTGCCTGGAAGCACTGTAGAAATTACAGACCAAGCTTCAAAAGTGGAGCTATTAAGTTAAGCTAGGAAAATGAACCTGTCTCCATAGTTCTTTAAAAAAAAAAGTTGTTGGGGCCGGCCCGGTGGCGCAAGCGGTTAAGTGCGCGCGCTCCGCTGCGGCGGCCCGGGATTCGCTGGTTCGGATCCCGGGCGCGCACCGACGCACTGCTTGGTAAGCCATGCTGTGGCGGCGTCCCATATAAAGTGGAGGAAGATGGGCACCGATGTTAGCCCAGGGCCGTCTTCTTCAGCAAAAAAAAAAAAAAAAAAGAGGAGGATTGGCAGATGTTAGCTCAGGGCTGATCTCCTCACAAAAAAAAAAAAAAAAAAAAAAAAAAAAGTTGTTAAGGGGCTGGCCCTGTGGCCAAGTAGTTAAAGTTCCATGCGCTCCGCTTCAGCATGCCAGGTTCGCAAGTTCAGATCCCGGACGTGGACCTACTCCACTCATCAGCCATGCTGTGGTGGCGACCCACATACAAAATAGAGGAGGATTGGCAATGGATGTTAGCTCAGGGTGAATCTTCCTCACACACACACAAAAAAGTTAAGCTGCATTTCCTAAGAGATCTCTCAGTGGCTGGATGATGGTCACCTCCCAGGCAGGAGAGACCATGGTTCCTCTACAGGGGCAGAATAAAATAGGATCAGGTTAAATTGTTTAACAAACTGGGGAGCTGGGACTGCAGCATCAAGTAAGTGAGGGTCTCTGCCCTCAAGAAGCTCACAGTCTAGTGCAAAACTGGGGTAAGAATCCTGAGCAATCATCTCTAACCCTCTCATTTTATAGGTGATAGAAATGAGGGTTAGAGAGTTGTGGGAACTTGAGGGATCACCCGTTGGGTAATGACAGAGCTAAGACCCAAAGTCAGGTCTTCTGAGTTCCAGGTCACTGCCCGTCCCTCTACTCTACAGCCTAAATTCATCAAGAAGAAAAACATCTGTCCAGGAGATGGGGCCAGGGCAGTGCTGCACACTGGCTCATGGCCCACCCCACCCCTCACCCCCACTCATGAGTCCAGTACAGTCCTCACTGTTACTCCTTCTTTTTTACTATTAGCTTCTGATCTGAGTAACATAGATAAATGGCGGCAAGTAGGCGGACAGGAATAAAGATGTGATGAATCAAGAGATGAAATGTGCTGGGAAGCAGTAACACCCTAACCTAGAAACTGCCTTGGCAACAGATTATATCATCTATATTGGTGTATGAGAATTAATGGAACTAGCAGTCAGATGACCCGTGAAACTCTTGCCTCCCTCTTTTTATTCCTTTTGATGAGACCATCAGAACAAGCCCCTAGTCCCCTCTGCTTTAGATTTGGGCTCCAATTCAGACTCATGAGAGGAACGCAGTGTCTGTGGGAGGCTGAGGAGCCCCTCCACCACCCCAGGTTTCCCTCCATGCAGAGTAGATTTCAGGTGTCATCAGGAGCTAACAGCACTAACCTTCCCCTAAGCCTCCTCTCTGGCTTTCCCACAGCTTTCTAATGTGTCTCCCACCAAGCACCACAGGGGCTCGTTCCAGATGCTTCTCCCAAGTGTGAGAGGTGAGAGTTGGCAGTCTCTTCCCCCTTGAGGCCAGGCAAGGAAGCGTCACTCTCCCCGCCTGGTGTGTTTCTGCTCTTCCTCCCACAGCTGCTGGATTTGGAGACAGCGCTGTACTGCACACAGGTGGATGACCCATCCCCCAGAGAAATGGTCAAAAACTTCCGGCAGGTCCAGAAGTTTGATGAGAGGCTGGTGTATGTCTCCTTCCGACAAGGTGAGGAGATGCTGTGTTTGTGGGGAGTGTGGCGCCAAGAGGTCTGTTTTGTATGAAGCCGGGTACCCTGCCTTCGGTCTTTGTCACCAAGGCCCTTAGGAGGTTAAGAACACTGTGGCTGCCAAGGGAACCAAAGTACATGAGGAGCTATTGTGTGTGGGTTTCCTTGACTTCTGAGCCTTTGCAGGGAGGCCAAGCCAGGACCTCCAGGTACATGGACCAGAGCCCTCATTAAGTCTGGGAGTCTCCCACAGATGGGGAAGAGAGGATGTTCTTGAGGACCTCTCTGTTCTGGAGAACTACCCCTTCTCATAAGACACATGATACCACCCTTTTCATGAGATCAAACTTCTTCTTACCCTAGGCTTTCTTGGCATCAAGGCCCATCTTAGGCCTTGCCAAGTGATTCATGACACCACCACCACCAACATCCAGGGATGCTCCTTTGTAAGGGTTTAGAAAGTGGGCATAACCCAGATCTGTGGCCACTAGCAGCTTGTGGTCTAATGTAGCAGGGCCCATCAGGCAAGAAAGCATCCTCGTTCACTGCCTTTTTGTCTCATCTCCTTGAAGCTTGCATGCGCACAGGCACACAGGATCTATATGGAATGAAGCTTAATAGTTGGGTTTATTCCTAATTCTATGAAAGCTTGGTTCTTCCTTTAAAATCTGTAACCATAACTCCCCAGAAGGATATTTAACATCTTTACCTGCTCAGTACCTACATCAATGCTACTGGAAGCTGGGGGTCCAGGGGAAAGGAGTGAGGGAACACTCTTGGGGTCCACACCCTTCTTCAAACCTCCAAGTACACTTTCTCACTGTAGATTCTTGAGTTGCTCCCAACCTGGGACTCTCAAATGGTCTGAAGCAGGATAGGTCCGTGGAAATTCCATTTTATCCCCTTGCATCATTTGTGACTGAACTGGGCCAGGTGTTCATATTTAAAGATGACCGTATTAACCCACTTGTCAGAGAATCAGCTCTTCTCATCTCACCTGGTGCACCTTTTTTTGTTCCTTTCTTACTGTGTGAGATTATAACTGTCACCTACTAAGCTTAGTTGAAGATATGAAGATTATATTCAAGGCCCTTGCCTGAAAGCTTTAGAAACATGCCCTTCTGAATTGACCCATACATATGGTCAGATTCATGTCCTTCTCTGTCAGTCACTTAAACAAGAACTGCCCAAGAATTTGTCTTTTGTGTTCTCCTCTCCAGAGACCACTAGTTAAGGTAACTTCCCTCTTTTTCTGTTTCCTAGTCTGAAAACTGAATCTGTGAACAATGGCCCTTCCTAAAAGTTAAGAACATATATGATGATGACTACTAACTTTTTTTCTAGCAAATGCCTCAAATGTACAGAATTATCCCTTTGTGATCTATTCTGGATGTAACTTTCTCTTTTCCCATTCTAAATGGAGTATGTAGTAGTCAAGGGTTAACTGGAAATAGTTCAACTCTTAAATAAAATAAATAACAGAAAAACTCTGCCAGGAGATAAGGGACTTTGCCCACAAAGATCAGGTAGAATTTTGCTTGTAATTCAAGAATAATAATCAGCTCTGTTCTCTGGGCTAGTCTATATAAGTCACAGGGGATAAGGGGACAAATCCTGCCCCTCACTTTGTTTCCTCCTGGCTGTATGATGTAGGCAAATCATGTCCCTTCTTTGGCCTTAGTTTCCTCAGCCATAAAATGACAGGCTGGACTAGGAGAGCTAATGTCCTTTCAGTGCTAACCTGTTACGATTCTAAGTGGACAGTAACAACTGCCCGTCCTGACTTTACGTTGCAGGGACAGTATTTGAGGGTGGTGATAAAGGATCAGAAGAAACCACGCAGGAACTTGAGTCTGACATCCAAAAGTATCCCCCTCTTGTAACGATGGACTGTGGCATTGGGAATAAATAGCCATCTTCTTAAACCGGTCAGGCAGCGCAGTGGGGCGTGTAGCAGAGCGCTTCAGTAGACCTTCCCAGTGTGGTGGGGGGCGTTGAAGGGCCTCTCAGCAGCAGCCCGCAGACCGACTCCCAGATTACGACATCAAGATCAAAGCCCACATGCAGCTTTGTCGCTGCCCCTCTTGCACAGCTGGCCCAGAGCTGCTGCTTCCAAGAGCCCAGGCTGGGCCCAGTTCTCTCCCTGGAGTGAGAATCTGTGGTAGTCCAAAGCAAACCTGTTCATTTGGAGCTGATTATGGAAACTTGGCCAGAATTCTCCCCTCCCTCTCACTTCCCAAAGATACAGGCAGCAAACAGGGCTGTTTCCTAAGGAGCAATGATGAGGCAGCCCCAAAGGAATGAAACCCCAAACCTCATTCCCCCAGGGGTGCCTGCATTCATAAGGGCCCTCGTATAGCAACTTGGAGTAGGTCTCAGACCATAACATGCTGTTTCAGGTTTATGGGGTGAGCCTGTTTGTCAGCGTGAACCTTGAGCAATTTGGACTCATTATTTGTACAGTCTTCCACTGAGGCATGTTTGTAATTAGGGTCTGGTTTATTCAGGTTTTTTTCTGAAAGTTAACAAGAATGATGGCGTTAAAAAATTCTGCCAGGAGAAAAGTAATGTTAAGGAAATCCTCTAGAAGAGAAAGTGTATGGACTTTGAGAGGAGGATCTGAGGTTTAACCAAATTGGACAATTGGGATTGAATCATTTAACTTGACCCTGCTTTTTCCTCAACTATCCTCAGAAAAGGAATACAGAACTTGGTTTCTGTCCTTAAGAGGTGTACAGTCTAAGTACGACTTACCCTAGGGCAGGGTTTCTCAATCTTCACACTACTGACATTTGGGGCTGGATAATTCTTGTTGTAGGGGGCCGTCCTGGGCATTGTAGCATTAGCAGCATCCTTGGCCTCTACCCACTAGATGACAGTAGCATCCCCCCACTTGTGACAGCCAAAATGTCTCCAGACGTTGCCAAATGTCTCCGAGGGGGAGGGGAAAATTGCCCCTGATTGAGAACCACTGCCCCAGGGATTGTACAATGACTCCTAGGCCCAGATTGATTTTTTTCACTCATATCACAGGATTCTAGAGTTTTATATCACATGCCTTGGTCTTTATTTTATTACAGCATGACATTTCCAATTTTACCCCCGAAACAATGAAGTTGGAGTTACTAAAGTAGAACAACCAAACCCAAGAGAAACCCTGTTCCCCATCTTCCTTTAGAATCTGAGTATATATTCTTTTTATATAATTGGGTAGATCCAAGGCTAAGAGAAGTGGATGAGAGACAACTACTCACCCTTAAGAGAAGTATACAAATCTCTATCCCTTTAGTTACCAGATGCTTGAGCATCTGCCTCCAATGGGGCCCCAGCCTTGTGGGCTTCATCCAGCTCTGCAGGGAAGCCCCACTTTCAGGATGGTTGGTGCTGTCTCAATTGGCAGGGCACAGCATCCCAACAACATTCCTGCCCTGAGCTTCCTGAGGGAGAGAATTCTTATTAGGTGACTCTCTCACCACCATTCCTCTTCCTTAGTGGCTCTTTGCTTACTCAGTCAAGCTGCTTTGTTTTTGCTGCATCCAAGTCTTGGCTGAAAAGCATCTGTCCCAGTCTTTGGAGCTTTCCTTTTCTTCATGGCTGCTTGGTCTCATTTCATTGTTTCCAAGGAGAGGCAATTTAGGCCCTGACAAGTGGTTGTCCAGGAGCAAGAAGCCCTGGTTAGAGCCCTGGATTAAATTAGGCTGTTGTTGATAGGGCCTAATACAGCCAAGAGCACTGCTCGGTGAACCAGGAAAGCCAGACTCTCCCTCCAGATAAGCCACCAATCTGGGTCATGTGTTCTTGTGAAAAGTCCCATCCCTGGGGTCATTGCTCTCAGTAGACTTGGCTCAGCTCTCTAAGACCATAGGATGGGGGCACCTCCTCCAGCCATAGAGTGGGGCTGCTCAGCTGTCTGGGGGCCTGTGTGGCTTGCAGGATGTTTGAGGCAACTTTAAAAGCAGTGACTTCAGAAACTGTCCAGTTTGGACGGCTTAGCAAAGTGGTTAGCCCTACTAGTAATAGTCTCATATGGTGAGAACAGCTTTGGTACCATAAGCATCTGGAGCTTTATGAACAAAGAACAAAAGTGTATTTCATCAAAAGGCTTGGAAAAGAAACCATGACTAGTTGGGTTCTTGTGGTGGTGGTGGTTGTTTTTAAGATCTTAAGGACCATGGCTTCTAGGTACCTATTAAAAAAGCCCCAAAATACCAAATTACACTGTGCAGAGGCCACAGGCTATGCAGGGAACAGAGCATGTGCTGTACAAACACCTGACACTCTCCCCAGGTGGAGACTCATGTCCTGAGCATCTCCCTAAGCCACACACTGGTCCTTGTGTTCAGGCTACTAGAGGCCTGAGGCAGGGAATCTGGCCAGGGGAGCCACTCTTTCTGCCACTTGGGAGGCCATGGGTTGCTGGTTTTGGCCAGCAAGAGCAGAGAGAACAGGCACCCTGTCATTTGTGGACAGCTCCTCTCCATGCCTGCTCTGTTTATCATCACAACAGCCTGGGGCCACCTGGGAAAGCCAGACCAAGGACTCCCAGGGGCCAGTCTTGAACCAGGAAGGCTGCAGGCTCAATGTGAGATTGTGGAAGAGGACAGTAGGAAAACGACACAGGGCTGATGGCTTCTGGGAAATCAGCCAGACTCTGGGCACATGACAGAATGGGGGTGAGCAAAACCTCACTCTGCAGTCTCAGGTCTGGTCCCCTGGGATGTCAAGCACCCCAAGGGTAAGTCCTTGGCTCTCTGCTGGCATCTCACACTTGGTCAGGGCTCTCAGAGGGTCTCAGTCACCATGGTGGGCTCTATAGGAATAGGGTCTCCCGTGTGTCAGGGTGGGTGGCCACCACCTGCACAACTCTGGCTTCCAACATGAACTGAAACAAGCACACACACATACATGCTAGAAGTTTCTACTGAGGTCAGAAAACCACCAGACAAGAGGGTAGGTGTAAACAGACTTTCTTTAGATGGAGGACCTGATTGGGAGAATGGGGAGTGGTTCTAAGAGCCTGGAAGAAGCAGGCTGGGGGTGAGCCAGGGGGGCTTCATGACTGGGCTCCTCTATCTTACTCAACTAGATAGACTCACCCATGACCCTCCCCTAGTGAGGTCCCTAGTAGGCTGACTATGGGACTTCACCTTAGAAAGCTGGGCACTACTATTTCAGCCCCACTGAGGACTCTTAACTCACCCCATTCATCCCCAACAATAACTCGCTGGGAGAAGCCACAGTCCTCTGGTTCCATGCAGCAGAGAAGGGAGGCTGGTATGGTGCAGGAGTGTCTTCAATTTGTCCAGTGGGGCCAAAGCAAAAACAGAACCAGACCATGACAACAAGACTGGGTGGGATAGGGCAGAAGTCTGGTGACAGGTTCCAACTAAGCTCTGCCAGCCCCTGCCAGCCAGAACCTGGCAGGTTCCTTGCTGAGGAAGCTGGGTAGATACCAGAAAAGAGATAAGAGCCTGCTCAACTAGACCCTGATTCTTACCCTTCCTCACCTTCCAATTTGGCCACTTTGTATTAAGAACTGAAGTCCTGCCTAGCAAAGAGACTGCAGTGATAAGGGAGCATTGGAAGGAGGGATCATGATGTGAATTCCCTAGGTGGGCAATTCCCTCTACCCATTAAGCAGTTACCTGAGCCAAGGGTGAACACCCCCAGGTCTGCATAAGCCCCGTACCTCCAACCAAACAAAAGGTAGAGCTTTTCTCAGCACACTGTCAAGTCCACCACGGTTTGACTCAGTTAATTTCCAATCTTTTCCTCTCCCCTTTAAAGTGCAAGACCTTACCTCCACAGGACTGAGTCTGGGTATGTGGCCGGCAGGCCGTGCATGCTGCAGCTTCGTGATCACTGTGATTCTTGCTGTGATCTGGGCCTGTGATACTTCCAGCCCATCCTCTCTGCTTCTCTGTGCTGTCATGCTCTGGCCCTCTCCTCGCTGTGGGTTTTACCCTCAAGTCACTCTCTGATTCAAAGATGAACTACCAATCAAATGCTCCTCTAATGAAAGACCTAATCACTCTACAGCATGTGTACAAAGAGCCTATCCAAGACCTTCTGTGGGCCATGGTTGGAGGCCGTTGCCTAAAAACAGGCACTGCCTGAGCCCAGGGTGGAGTTGGGTTAACTGACCTTGACAGTGGGATCTGGTTGTTTCAGGCTGCTTAGGACTGTGCAAGGGAACTTGGGGGCAAAGCTGATAAAGAGTCATCCCAATAAGCCTCAAATCCAGCTAGCAAAGATGGAGTAAGTTCTTATTCTGTAGCCCAGGGTTTCTCAAAGTGTGGTTCACGGACCACATACATCAGCATCAGCTAGAGGTGTTTGGTAACCCAGCAGATTCTTGGGCCCCACTCCAAACTGAATGTGAATCAGAGTCCCTGAGGGTTGGGCTCAAAAAAGGTCTACATTTTAAACAAGCTCTTCAGATGATCCTGGTGTAAGTTTGAGAATCCCTGCTACAGAATCACTACAATTTGCAAATGGCCCCTCTAAGTACTCTAGCCAGTCCTGCCAAGCCAAAGACCAGAACCTGAGAACAGAGACGGGGAAATTATACCTTATGTGGATCATTATGCAGCTGTCACTTGGCTTCACACCCATGTGCCGTTGGATGAGATGAAGGGGAAGGAAGGAAAGTAATGTATGTCTGCTGCCTTTTCACCAGGCATTGTTCTTTGGGTGGTCCTGGCTGGTGTTCTTGGCATCTGTATTGTCCTGGCAGTGTCCATTTGGCTTTTCAAAAGGAGAAAGAGGTGAGCTGGTTTTGGTTTGAAATGGAAGTGGGTGGCTTATGTGTCCATAAGGACTGATCTGTCTGGGAAGACACCCTGCAGAATGAAGAGCCTGTCACCTATACCAACACTTATTCTAGGAGTGCTGTTTCCTAAACACCACTGCCCCAGGCCTCCTTTGCATGAGACGCTGGGTGCTGGTCATTCAAGGGTCTTTATGCTCAGAGTTGGAGGTGTGTCTGCCAGCCTTGCTGCCACTGCTAATTAGCTATGGGACCTTGGACATGGCTCCTGATTTGAGGGGAGGGCCCATTTGCTTCAACACAAGCAGCAAGGCTGTCTTCTTTCCAAAATCTTTACATTTGGTTTTTCTTCTATGAATCCAAAAAGGAAAAATGAAAGAAAACCTGGTTTCTCACTCACGTTAGCTATTAAAGCCCTTTGCACATGTTTTTATTGTCATGTTTGGTTTTTCCTAAAACCTAATTTATTTTTCCTGGTATAAAAGAAAGGTTGCCAGGAACCCTGTTATGGAATCAGAGGTTTGAAGCGGGAGCAGTAATGAGACCTTCTTCAAAATGCAGGTCTAGTATTGTCAGGTGTTAAAGAGAACAGCTGGAACATGAATAGGTTCCACTTTGGTTAATGCTTTATTTCGGGGCATTCCCTCCCAAGACCAACAGAATTGGGGAAAGGCCCCCAAGAGAGGAATCTGACCTCTAAAACTTGCCTCATTCCATAGCTCATTCAGGCTGCTCTCTGGATCTCTCTCATCTTTGACTAATAAGATTCATGTGTTCTGGTTGTTCCAGTAGCAAAAGGGGTGACGACAACAAAGGAGTCATTTACAAACCAGCCATCAAGACGGAGACTGAGGCCCACGCCTGAGGCCCAGGCACTCGCAGGCATGTCCAAGGAAGAACTTTGCTTTGGACGCTACACACTGTGGCTCCCTGGACATTTGCAACACCAGAGGCTTCTATGGAGCTCAACCCACAAATAGCCTAGACCCTTGAGGGGACTCTAGCTGGGTGTGCTGCCATCCTGATGCCACAGCCACCCCAGTGTGATCCATGGGTGAGAAGACCTCGCCCAGGAGGTGGGAACTCGGAGCTGTCTACGTCATCTGTGTGAGACCATTAAGTGGTGGATTCTGGGGGCACAAACCAAGACACCTGCTGGGAACTGTTATTGGTTGGAAAACACTTTCATCCAGGGGCTCACGGAAGTGTGGTTTCAAGTGTCCTGGAAATTCTGCTTCTTGTCCAAGTTTTCAGACCAGAATGTGCACTCTCTGCTTAGGTTTTGCTTTTGAGATTCAGTTTCTTTCCTCAGGGAAGGGGTTGTTGTCTCCCTCTGATTTCTTTCTGCTATGTCAAAACCTTTAGTCTGACCTTACAACTGAGGGGGAAGATTTGATACAGGAAAGGTCAAGGTGTCACAAAGAAAAAGAAAACAAGAGATGTACTTTGAACTATATCAGAGGCATTTTCAAAGTCCTGTCCTTTGGATCAGAGGCACTGATGGACCTTAGAGAGAGAATGAAAAGACACGTAAGGTCTGGAAGAGGCTCAGTTTGGAATCAGAATTGGAATCAGAAGTTGTTTGTCAAGCCATGTGAGAAGAAAAGAATATTAAGCCCAAACCTAACCTCCTGTCAGCAGGGCAGTTATGTTTTGTACCCTACAGATTTTATAAATAATTAGGCTGTTCCTTGAAAATGTATTGTTGCTTTCTCTTTCCTCGAGTAGACATGAGTTCTGAGATGACTCAAACTGCTTTTGAATCTAGAAGAACTAGGCAGAAGAAAAATGACTGAAGAGCTTTGTCTCTTTTGCCCAATTCATTTCTGCCCCCTTTGCAGTGTCCCTACTGTCAACCTGGAATTGGAACTCACCTACTTCTCTGACTTTGAAGATGTCGAGTCAAGGCTTAGTTAAAGTATATTTTCAAGCTATAAAAGCAGGAAGTTATCTGTGCAGGGGCTGGCATCATGGTATTTAGGAACCAATAATAATAGAATGTTACAAAGATTCTTCACGGTCTTCCCCTCAAGTCACAAAGAAGTTTCTGAGAAGACTTAACTCCTTCTTCATTCTCCTCTCATAGATGTGAGAGCCCCATGGAGATCAGTTAGTCCCAGGCCTGAGAAGGAGCCTCCTCCACCAGCCTCTCAGGTCTAGCACCTCAAAGTTCACAGAGAACTTTCTGATTCAGTCTCATTTTGACAGCATAGAATGTCCTCTTGAAGCATAAGTTTCTTTATAATATCTTTTTCCTTCTCCTTTTCCCTCTGACTCTGAGAAGTCTTCTCCCTTCTCCACTGTAACAATGTTTTGTAGTGATGGCAAGCCCTATGTCTTTGTAGCTTGTTAGGCAGAGCTACAAATGACCTAATGGAGACTGGACACGTGTGTGTGCACGAGACCTCTGACAGCCTTGGAGCCTGGGGTGGCCTCCCGGCCTTGCCATCAGCACGCCTGATGCTGATCAAATAACAGCAGGGACAACCCTCATGACCGAGCCATGTGAGTTACATGATGTTTCTTGGCCTCTGCCCAAAGTTGCCAATCAGAAACCAACATACCACTCCAGAGCTGTGGTACTGTCTTTCAAATAGCTCTCTACACCTTTTATGGACAAATTTTGTGAGAGAACAGAGAGATTACTGTACCTGGAACAATGGCTGTTCATGAAAAGGGAGATTTACCGGGTGGTGAAAACAGTGGTATTTCTTCTGCCCTCTTCCTCCTCAGCACAGCCCAGGCTCTTGGTCCTTGTGGATGAGACAAATCAAAACCAGGGAGGCAGACAGAAGGCTACAAGAATCAACACTGTCAACTTCCTTGCTAATCCTTATGGAACTCCTGAGGATCCAGCTTTGGAATTGGGAAACCTTTCTTCAGGTTCTCACTCATTCCACTGACACCAGTGGCTACTAAAGGAAACCAGGGCTGTGGTGCGTGAAGCTCCATTGCCTCGCACTCACCCCTCAAAGGGCTCAGGCACTGTGCTGGGCGCAGCTAGCACAGTGCAGGTGGAGATAACAAAAACAAGGTCTAGGCTGGGGGAGGGACACAGGGGAAGCCCTGGCTTCTTTGCCTCTCACTAATGGGAGATTTTGAGTCTCTGTTTTGTTCTTTAGTATCATCTGGTAAAAACCTGTACCTTTTTCCTTAACAGACATTCTAGGATTTTGCTGCATTGACTATTAATCCCATTTCAAGTTCTTAAATTCTTCTTTATTTTTACCTTAAATTTTACCTTAAATTCTTCTCCTCTTCACTAAACTCTCTGAAGGCCTCCTGACTGGCCTTTAGGAAGCACCAAGGTCTATAGCACCCATCTATCCCTGTGCCTCGGATGGACCATAGGCCACTGTGATGACAGTCCATTTAGCACTTCTGTATTTATTGTAAGAATGATTGTAATGAAGACATACACTGTAAATATGAGAAATTACAAATAAAATGTTTTTTACATCAGACTGATATTTTGGAGGTGAGGTTAAAGCATTGCTATTGGCAAAGCCCTTTGTAGTTCCCTGTCCATGGTGATAGGTAACTTATCAGAAGGAATAACAATGTTGTCTGCATCTAGCCCTTAGAACCTGGCTCCAAAGGAAAACAAACTGATGTACTTAATCATTTTACTGAGGACGGAGGCCTATGGCGTGTGCAGCCCCGGGATCACACAGCAGCTTAGTTAGTGGAGCTGAGAGTCTAGAATAATCAGGGAAAGGCTCAGGGAGAAAGGGGAAATCTGAGCTGGGCCCTGAAGCATAAGTCAGATTTGAAGAGGTGGATGGAAAAGAGGGAGACATTCCTAACCAAAATGACATGAATATAAGGAATGGGTCTTTTGTCTCTTTTTACTTTACTAGGTATTGTACCTAGTAGGTTGTAGCCTCTCTTGGTTGTGTAACTGTTACCTTATTTTGGATCCTTTTTGCGAAACATGCTGTTACCTTCCATATAATCTTTGGTCTAAATCCAGATTTCACATTCTAGTTTGCTAAAGGAGGCAGTCCTGAAAAGGTTACGCATAGGCACCATCATTGTTTGTTTGAGTTGTTTCAAAAAGCTTCCAATTTTCATTTCAGTTGCCGTAGGACCAAGATCAGTGAACTGTTCAAGGGTAATTTTGGTAGGTGATAAAGAAGCAGGCCCAGCTTTGGAAGGGAAACATTACAAACTCCTCCAGGTTCTGATGGTCTCTTAAGTTGGAACATAAGGATTCTTCAGTTCTCCCCCTTTGGCATCCCACCAGGTGTCACAGCCACTTGCAGGGATGAGGACAGGTGGACAGTGAGGCACAGAGTTCCTGCAGAACACTCATTCCTTACATTTGCTCCCATCCCATTGGGAGTGGGGGTAGGGGGAGGCTGGAGGGAGCACTTCCTGGAGCAAGCATTGAGCAACAGAAGTCATCTCCCTTCTCTCTCCACAGCCTTTCTCCCTGGTCCCTGAACTTGAGATTCATCTGGGTTGATGGTCAGGGAAGTGTGGTGGCGACAGCCATGGGTTGGCAGAGGAGACTCAAGTCCTCCTTCAGCTTGGCCATTACCTCCTCATCTAAATCCAGCTAAATGGACACTCTAGAGCACAAAGTCCAATAGAAATACAATAAAATATATGTGAGACATGAAATTTTAAACTTTCTAGGAGCCACACATCAAAAAAAAGTAAAAGAAACCAGTGGCATTAATTTTAGTAATATATTTTATATAACCCAATAGATCAAAAATACTACAATTTCAACATGTAATCAATATTTTGATATGAGATATTTTCATTCTTTTTTCCACAGTAAGTCTTTGAAATCTGGTGTGTATTTTATACTTAAAGCACATCTCAATTGAGATGCTAAATTTTCATTGAAAATATTTCATCTGTATTTAGAGTTCATAAAATCTGCAATTGAAAAAGCAGATTCACATATTCAAGTTGCTCCAAACACACTTAAAACTTTTCCAAATAACTGAATCAATTATCAGCTTTTAAACTTAAATTTATTAAAATAAAATAAATTGAGTTTCTCAGTGTCACTAGCCACATTCCAAGTGCTCAGGAGCCACATGTGGCGAGGGGCCAGCATAGCAACTGCGCAGATATGGAACACTAACCTTCTCCTTTGACATACCCTTTGAAAGGGATTAAACATAGACGACTTTCACACAAAAATAAACCCTGGAAGAAAGCTTTGGGGAGTGAGGGATGGAGGATGAGGGAATAGAGGATGAGGGAATCCAGGGAGGTGGATATGGAAGATGGGAGAAAAGAGCAGATGGAAAATCAGGCCAAGGCTAACAGACCAGCAGACCTTAGGCGTGGCTCCCTCGTTCCTCCTACCTCTTCCCCTTGCTCTCACAGGGGCTCCCCAGCCCTCCCCATCCTGGCCACGCCCCTCAACCTCCCCCTGGGGTCCAGGTGCTCAGTAGTGACTCCAGCCTTGGGTATCCCAGTACCTTTGTGGGAGCTCAGGCTGTGGGCATGAGGGCGCCTGGTTAACCGCAGGGGACTTTGCTGCAGGACTCTGGCCAGGTGCCAGGGGCTAACTGCTCCCCACCCACCAACACCCCTCTCCTGATTTCCTCAGAGTCCTAACATTCCCACACTGGACAAGGTGTCTCCACTTTTCTGGAGCCCGCCAGCCCGAAGGGGGCGAATGCCTGAAACCTGAGTCTCTTGAATTCTTAGCCATGCCCCATCCCTCACATTAGAACAAGTTGCCTTCCTTAGAGGTGTGAGGAGAAGTCTTGAGACCCACTTACAAGAAGAAATGTCTGCCAGGAAGCACAGGTGCCACCTGCACAGTGGGCACCATTTTGGCCTCGCCATCCATCTCTACATTAGACATGGCCAGGAAGAGGCGCATGGCCCTCCATGGTCCTCTGGCTCAGATTCAACTGTTGCAGGGTATGGAGGGAAGGAGTGAAGCCCAGACAACACCACAAAGGAGGGTCCCCATGCCCTACCCATGCCATTTCATTACAGAATGACTGGGCAGACGTAAGAGCCAAAGTGCTTTGTGGTATGGAATTATTCACTATAAAAAAATTATTGCAACCAGGTCAGCATATCATTATGATTGTAGGTCAACCAGGGATTCAGTAATGTCTTCTACTTGTATACCATTGACTTCAATGCACCTTCACTCCATTATCCAACAACCCAGGGAAAGAGGGAGCAGTGGCCCTATCCTATAAGTGGGAAACTAAACAAGGGCTCTGGCTCTGGGCTAAGCCAAGGTCATACAGCTCCTGCAGCACTAGGATCTTCAGTGACAGTGTGGGGTCCACCCTCTACAGCCCCGGTGACATGGAAACACCTTCTTGTAATAGAATTTACCATGCTTATCCCAATCATGCCACAACCTCATAAAACTCCACAGGCTAAAGGCACTAAAGGCATTTGTACCAATGATTTCTGGAAAGTTAACAACCTCCTGTCTCCAATCTGCTGGTAACATTAAACCCTGGCCTCTGCTCAGGAAAAATCTGGCTAAGAATTGCCAACTGTAAGTAGGCAAAGCGGTCAGCTCAGCTCCTGGGACGTTACCCTCACCTCTTAATTCAGCAAACCAAATTCCCAAGGACATTGAACTTGCTCTCTTCCTAAGGCTGAACTGGAGAGAAGGAATAAATACACACATACACACACCATACACACATACACACACACAATATATAATTCCATTTGTATAAAATTCTAAAAAATGCAAACTAAACTATAGTGACAGAAAGCAGATTAGTGGTTGCCTGGGGATGAAGTGGGGGTGGGGGGTGGGGGATGAAGGGATTACAAAGGGGTATGAGAAATTGTTGAGGTGATGGATATGTTCATTATCTTGATTGTGGTGATGGTTTCTCCACAGATGTCAAACTTGTTCAAATTTTATACTTTACATATGTGCCATCTATCTTACATTAATTATACCTCAATAAAGCTGTAAAAAAAAAGAAAAAACCCCACACACAGCCAAATGACACCCTGCCCCATACTGGTATTTCCATCCAGAGCTTATCCGCCTGGTCTATCTAGAAGGAGAAGCCTGGCCAGTACTGGCACACTTCCCTGGGACTCGCCCTGTGGCTGGGAGCCCAGGAAGGAGTGTGATCTCTGTTCACATGGCCAGCTATGACCTCTCAATACTGTAAGTCAAAGTCATTACATCTGCTTGAATTCATTCATTTCAAATATTAACTTTTAATTACCTGCAATGAAGATGACAAACACAGGGCCTATGGGCTCAAGGGCAGACTGAGACTTCTATAGCAATTTTGTTGGGGATGACAATTGACCGGCTTCTTTGGAAGAAGCAAAGACTCTTCTGGTGAGGTAGGTAACGTAATCAGTTAGTTCATCTGCTGAAACCAGCTTCCCAGGCTAACTAGACATCCAACAACAGATCCCATGCATCTTAGTTTCTCTCCTTCCCAGCCACCTAACACATAACCATTTGAAAAGTTTTCCTGGGCCGGCCCCGTGGCTTAGCGGTTAAGTGCATGCGCTCCGCTGCTGGCGGCCCAGGTTCGGATCCCAGGCGCGCACAGACGCACCGCTTCTCCAGCCATGCTGAGGCCGCGTCCCACATACAGCAACTAGAAGGATGTGCAACTATGACATACAACTATCTACTAGGGCTTTGGGGGAAAAAATAAATAAATAAAATAAAATTATTAAAAAAAAAAAAAGTTTTCCTGAATATGTTACATCCTTTCCGGGGAGAACAGGCATGGTCAGGAGCTCATCACTCCCTCTTAGCCACTGGGTGAAATCTGGATTAATTTTCTATGACACTGTGATATAATAAGAAATATATATTTGGTTTTCGCCTCTGGTTCCTGGCACAGAGCTTCTAAATGTTATTCATAATAAGCCCCTTTAAGCCATACCTAAGTTTATGTTAAAGAGATGATGCTTGGAGAATGGGAGGCTGGTTGCCAGAGGAACCAAGCATGTGATTAGAGGGTTGAAACTTTCAGCCCCACCTGCCGACCTCTAGGGAGGGGAGAAGGAATGGGAATTGAATTCAATCACCAATGGCCAAAGATTTAATCAACCATGCCTACATAATGTAACTTCCATAAAAACCCTAAACAATGGGTTTCAGAGAGCTTCCAACACATGGAGGTGCTGGAAGGGCGGTATGCCCAGAGAGGGCATGGAAGCTCTGTGCCCCTTCCCCATACCTTGACCTATGTATCTCTTTATCTGGCTGTTCATCTGTGTCCTTTGTAATATCCTTTATAATAAACCACTAAATGTAAGTAAATGTTTCCCTAAGTTTTGTGAGCTGTTCTAGCAAATTATCAGACCTCAGGAGGGAATCATGGGAACCCACAATTTATTGCCAGTTGGTCAGAAGTACAGGTGACAACCTGGGACTTGCAATTGGTGTCTGAAGTGGGGGCAGTCTTGTGAGATTGAACCCTTAACCTATGGGGTCTGCACTAACTATGGGCAATTCTTAGCATCAGAAATGAGTTAAATTGTAGAACACCCAGTTGGTGTTCATGGAGAAATGGAGAATTTCTTGGTGTGAAAAAACCCACATATTTGATGTCAGAAGTGTTGCAAGTAAAGGAAATGGTGTTTTCCTTTATCTTTCTTCTATCATTCAAAGTAATTTCCAACTGACTTTCTCATACCTCCTTATTCAAAAGCAAAGACTTAATAATGAACAACTACTGTCTGCAAGGCACAGATTAAGTGAGAGGGATTCAACCACGATTTAGATAGAGTTCCTATATTCAACGATAATTGGTATCACAATCTCATTTAGGAAGGCAGACAGAAACCACTAACCATAATACATAGAAGAATAGTGTGGAAAGAATGCTTTGTGTCTATCAACAGAAGAATGGCTATACAAATTGTATATCCATAAGATGGAATACTATTCAGCAAAAAGTTGCAAATTATTGATATACATAAAAACATGGATGAATCTCAAAAAATTATGTTGCGTGAAAGAAGTCAGACACAAAAGAGTACATTCCATTTATATGAAGTTCAAAACAAGTGTAACTAATCTATGGTGACGTAAGTTGGAACCATTGGTTGCCTCTGTGGACAGCGGGGCAGATTGACTAGAAGGGAGCATGAGGGAACCATCCGAGGAAAAGGAAATGTTGTATATCTTGACTGGGATGGTGGTTACACAGGTGTACACGTCTGTCAAAAGTGATCCAATTGTACACTCCAAATCTGTGCATTTTATTGTATGTAAATTCTTCCTTGATTTAAAAAAAATATGCTAAGGGATCACAGTGGAGAAAGCCACTTGCTTTTCTGAGTCTAATCAGGAAAGACTTCACACAGGGTGACATTTGAGCAGGACCTTGAAGGAGGAATAGGATGTTTTCTGGTTGGAGCCAAAAACAAGAGCAAAAATGTGGATGTATGGTGCATCACAAGCAGAGGCCTCAGGGATGTGTTTGAGAATGTCCTAGAATGGAGAATAGGGAATGGTGGGAGGGAGGAAAAAGTGGTTGAAATCAGATTGTGAAAGGCCTTGAATGATATATCTTTTCAAATAAGGACACCAAGAAATCATGGAAATGCTTAGATTATGGTTTTTTCTGATTACATAAATAATATATGCTCATTAAAAAAAATACAAATAATTAAATCGTGTATAAAGCCAAAAGTCCCCCATAATCCTAACTCCCCAAATAGTCATTGCTGACAATTTAGTTTTATCTTTCCAGACTTTATGTGTGTGCATATTTTAATATTCACTTTTAAATTTTTAATAAAATGGACTAATAGGATACATATCGTATGCTCTATAAGGACTAAGATCACACCTGTCTATTTTCACTCTTGTATTCTCAGTATCTAGCACAATGTCTAGTGTAAGAAATATTTGTTGAATGGAAGAATGGTCTAGATCTTGCTCTTGTTTTCTAAGATATTCCAAATATCCGTATTCTTTTTAATGGCTGTAAAGTGTTCTGCTCTTTGAGGCAAAGCTCTATTGATAGACATTTGGTGCAAATTCCTAACAGTTACAAGACTATTACAAGATCCTTATGTACTTGGATGTATTTCTATAAGATAAATTCCTAGAAAAGGAATTGCTGGTTCAAAATATGCACATCTCAAAATTTTATAGCTATAATAGAGTTTGCTAAATTATCACCCAAAAAGGTTGTACTAATTTGCTTTCTCACAACATGCTGTTTCTACCATATGCTCAACAATTCTTGATATTATTCATCCTTTTCATCTTTGACAATCTGATAATCTAAAAATTATTTGCTTGTTTTCCATTTCTTTGATTACTAATGGTTTAGCATTTTGTCTTATGTTTATTGGCTACTGCATTTTTTTTCCTGTGAATTAACTGTTTATGTCCTTTGATTACTTTTTCACTAAATCATTAATTTCTTTGTTACAGAAGTTTCTTATGTATTATAGGTGAAAATTCTTCATAATATATGCCAAAAATATTTCTCCCAGTCTTCTTTGTTTACGGTATCTTTTGCTGTAAAGTTTTAAATTTTACAGTCAAATCTGTCCATTTTTTCCCTTGTGATTTGTGGCCTCAGTGTAGTGCTGAGAAATACTCTATCCACCTTAAGATTATGAAACTATTCTAGTTTTTTTCTAGTTTAATTTTTGCATTTTTAATGTCTAGATTTATTTTATAGTGAAAGTGAAAGGACCTAGCTTTACTCTCCCCAAATATAATCAAAGAAATCATCAAAGAGCCCATTTATTGAATAGCTGATTCTTTCCCCATTGATTTAAAATGGCAATTATACTATATACTAGATTTTTATATACACATGAGCCTGTTCTGGAACTTTCTATCCATATCTATTATTGTAGATTTATGGTATATGTTGGTGTCTATTGGGCAAACATAGAAATATTTTAGATATGCTTTATTTTTTGAAAGTAGCATTGTTATAAATCTAATCTAGATTAGGTAAATTAACAAATCAGACAAATTCATTTATGATGTTAAAAATTAAATATTGATATTGGGTATTCTTTTATAGTGTGTTAAATAGGCATTTAATATGGAGAATCGCCTTCTCATTCATGACGTTTTGTTCAGCTATTACAGAAAAACAACAAGTTTTGAGTGTAATAGTGATTCTATATTAATCGCCTATAAACACATTTTCAATAAACGTACATTTTTATATTTCTTTTTCTTTGTACTTGTTTTATTTGTTGAAATGTAATTTTATATCTGTTGAGTCTAATAACAATAATTTGGGGTTTGTAATTTGAATGTCTTTTTTATCATATTTTTATAATAATTCATTTTTGTTGTATTTTACAAAAGTATTGATCTGTGATGGATTAGAAATTTTGTAAAAAATGGCCCTCCACTATCGATAGTTTGAGAAGCAAACTAGTTCTAGAGAGACAACTAATTTCAATATCCAACTGTTTGCTGCTTGTATAAACATAATTGATTTTTGTACATTGACCTTGTATCCTATGACCTTACTAAATGCACTACTTAGTTTTAGTCTCCTTTTTGTAGCTTCCTTAGGATTTTCTACACTGACAATGATATCATCTGAAAATAAAGAGTTTTATTTCTTCCTTTCCAATCTGTATGACATGTCTTTTTGCACTGCCTAAGACCTCCAGTACAATGCTGAATAAAAGTGGTGAGAGTGGACACCCCTGTCTTGTTTCTAATCTTAGTGGAAAAAGCATTTAGTCTTTTATCATTAAGTATGGCCTTAGCTGTAGGTTTTACATAGATGTCCCCTTTTCAGGTTCGAGAAATTTCTTTCTATTTTATTCCTAGTTTGCTGAGAGTTTTCTTTTTAATCAAAAATGGACAACCTAGAGAGTGACGTCAGCATCATGGCGGAGTGAGCTTTCCCGTGAATTCTTCCCCCACAAAATAGAACAAAAGTAACAGCCACAGACCAACAACGGAATCCCAGACAGTGAAAAGCTGGAGCGGAGGGATCCACACTGCCGCACATCTGAGAGCGGAACGTGCTGGGCCCCCGGAGGAAGTGGGGAGAGGTAAGGAGAACTCCGCTCCCTCCCCATCAGATCAGCGATCGGGTCCGCGCGGCTCCCAGAGAGGGGGGAGGGGCGGCCCTCGGCGGGAAACTGTAGCTCTTCGGGCGCTCTCAGCCAGAGGGAAACTCCCGCACAGAGGGCTCAGAGGAGCCACAGGGCTACCATCAACATCTGAGCAACCCAGAGAGCGGATAAAGAGGGGCAAACGAGAAGCCTCCCACGTCAGGGACCCAGAGGGCAAAAGAGAGAGCTCCCCCCTCCCCGCAACCCGGAGTCTGCAGCTCGACCAGATCTAGCGGTCCGAGGCAGACCTGAATAAACTGGACTGGACCCGTGGATCGCAGTGGGGAAAAGAAACAAAACAAAACAAAACAAAACTGCGGATCGCAGCAGAAAAACTGGGGCAGAGCGCAGGGGGCTTAGACTACAGAGCCCTTTACCACCAGACAGTGGCGGCAGGTGGAAATTGCAACCAGAGACTTCCAGGATGAGGAAAATCAAAACCAACACAGGAACCACAATGCAAAAATATATGAAATCACCAGACCAGAAACAAAATGACAAGCACCCAGAAATCAACCCCGAAGACACAGAAATCCATAAACTAAATGACAGAGATTTCAAAATAGCTATCATAAAAACACTCAACGAAATACGAGACAACACAGACAAACAATTAAATGAGATTAGGAGTTTCTTCACAAAAGAGATTGAAATCATAAAGAAAAACCTATCAGGGCTGATGGAGATGAAGAACACAATGGAGGAGATAAAGGAGAATCTGGAATCTTTAAAGAACAGAGCTGACAATATGGAGGAAAGAATTAGTACTTTAGAGGATAGGAATACAGATATACTCCAGATGGAAGAAGAGAGAGAACTAAGACTAAAAAGAAATGAAGAAAGACTCCGAGAAATATCGGACTCTATTAGAAAATGTAACATAAGAATTATAGGTATTCCTGAGGGAGAGGAGAGGGAAAGAGGAACAGAGAGCCTATTCAAGGAAATAATAGCTGAAAATTTCCCAAATCTGGGGAAGGAGCAGGAAATACCAGTAAGCGAAGCCAACAGGACACCTATATATATTAACAGACAAAGGCCTTCACCACGACACCTAGTGGTAAGGCTAGCCAGGGTCAACGACAAAGAAACAATATTAAGGGCAGCTAGACAAAAACAAAAAATAAGGTACAAAGGAACTCCCATCAGGCTCTCAGCGGATTTCTCAACAGAAACTTTTCAGGCTAGAAGAGACTGGAATGATATATTCAAAATACTAAAAGACAAAAACTTTCAGCCAAGAATACTCTATCCAGCAAAAATATCCTTCAAATATGATGGAGAAATAGTAACTCTCCCAGATAAACAAAAGCTAAGGGAGTTCATGGCCACGAGACCGCCACTACAAGAAATACTCAAGAAGGCCCTCAGGCCTGAAAACAAGAAGAGAAAGGGAACACAAAGCTTGGAGTAAGGAGAAAAGTAGGTAGACAAAATCAGAGAAATAGTAGATCTTTACCGGAATAGGTTAGCAACCACTTAAATACTAAACTCAAAGATCAAAGGAAGAAATTCACCAAAAATAAATTTAACCTCATCACTGTAAACACACAGCCACAACAAAAGATAGAATAAGGTATAACAAGAGCAACTTAGAAGGGGAAGAGGAAAGTGACTGAATTGACTTAGTATAAGGAAATAGGAGGCTATCAGATAATGGACTATCTCATACAGAAGATTTTTCGCCCAAACCTCAAGGTAACCACTAAACAAATAATCAAATTAAAACCACATATGATAAACAAAGAGAAAACTAGAAGAATCATAAGACAGAACAACCAAACTGAATTGGCAGTCCAAAACAAATGGGACAAGAAACAAAGGAAATGCAAAAGAACCAGAAAATAAGTGACAAATCAGCAACATTCAACCCTCATATTTCAATAATTACCCTAAATGTAAATGGATTGAACTCTCCAATCAAAAGATACAGAGTGGCAGGATGGATTAAAAAGCAAGACCCAACAATATGCTGCCTTCAGGAAACACATCTTAGCACTAAAGACAAGCACAGGCTCAGAGTGAAAGGATGGAAGACAATACTCCAAGCTAATGGCAAACAAAAGAAAGCAGGTGTTGCCATACTCATATCAGACAAAGTAGACTTCAAGATAAAACAGGTTAAGAAAGACAAAGAAGGGAAATATATAATGATAAAAGGGACACTCCATCAAGAAGACATATCACTTATAAATATATATGCACCCAACATAGGAGCACCAATGTACATAAAACAACTATTAACAAACCTAAAAGGAGAAATCAACAACAACACAATAATAGTAGGGGATCTTAACACCCCACTTACAGCAATGGATAGATCATCCAGACAAAAAGTTAATAAAGAAATATTAGACTTAAATGAAAAACTGGACGAGATGGACCTAGTAGACATATACAGAGCACTCCACCCAAAAACAGCTGACTACACATTCTTCTCAAGCGCGCATGGAACATTCTCTAGGATAGACCATATGTTGGGAAACAAAGCAAGCCTCAATAAATTTAAGAGGATTGAAATCATAACAAGCATCTTTTCAGACCATAAGGCTATGAAACTGGAAATGAACCAGGAAAAAAAAACTGGGAAAGTGACAAAAATGTGGAGATTAAACAACATGCTACTGAACAACCAATGGATCATTGATGAAATTAAAGGAGAAATCAAAAACTATCTGGAAACAAACGAAAATGATAACATGCCATATCAAACCATATGGGACGCAGCAAAAGCGGTCCTGAGAGGGAAACTCATAGCGATACAAGCCCACCTTAACAAACAAGAAAAAGCCCTAATAGGCAGCCTTAAATTACACCTAACAGAACTAGAAAAAGAAGAACAAACAAAGCCCAAAGCCAGCAGAAGGAGAGAAATAATAAAAATCAGAGCAGAAATAAATGATATTGAGACCAAAAAAACAGTAGAAAGGATTAATGAAACAAAGAGTTGGTTCTTCGAGAAGATAAACAAAATAGACAAACCCTTAGCCAGGCTAACTAAGAAAAAAAGAGAAAAGGCTCAAGTAAACAAAATTAGAAATGAAAGAGGAGAAATTACAACGGATACCATGGAAATACAGAGGATTATAAGAGAATACTATGAGAAATTATATGCCAACAAATTGGACAATCTAGAAGAAATGGATAAATTCTTAGACTTATACAACCTCCCAAAATTGAACCAAGAAGAAATGGAGAATCTGAATAGACCAATCACAAGTAAAGAGATTGAAATAGTAATCAAAAACCTCCCAAAAAATAAAAGTCCAGGACCAGATGGCTTCTCCAGTGAATTTTACCAAACATTCAAAGAAGATTTAATACCCATCCTCCTCAAACTATTCCAAAAAATAGAGGAAGATGGAACACTTCCTGAATCATTCTATGAGGCCAACATCACCCTGATACCGAAACCAGACAAAGACAATACAAAGAAAGAAAATTACAGGCCAATATCGCTGATGAACATTGATGCAAAAATCCTCAACAAAATATTGGCAAACCGAATACAACAATATATTAAAAAGATCATACACCATGATCAAGTGGGATTTATACTAGAGACGCAGGGATGGTTCAACATCCGCAAATCAATCAACGTGATACATCACATCAACAAAACAAAGAATAAAAACCACATGATCGTCTCAATAGACGCAGAGAAGGCATTTGACAAGATACAACATCCATTTATGATAAAAACTCTCAATAAAATGGGAATAGAAGGAAAGTACCTCAACATAATAAAGGCCATATATGACAAACCCACAGCTAACATCATACTCAACGGGGAAAGACTGAAAGCCATTCCTCTGAGAACAGGAACGAGGCAGGGCTGCCCACTCTCACCACTCCTGTTCAACATAGTACTGGAGGTTTTGGCCAGAGCAATTAGGCAAGAAAAAGGAATAAAAGGAATCCAAATAGGTAACGAAGAAGTGAAACTCTCACTATTTGCAGATGACATGATTGTATATATAGAAAACCCTAAAGAATCTGTTGGAAAACTGTTAGAAACAATCAACAACTACAGCAAAGTTGCAGGGTACAAAATCAATCTACAAAAATCAGTTGCATTTCTATATGCTAATAATGAACTAACAGAAAGAGAGCTCAAAAAGATAATACCATTTACAATTGCATCAAAAAGAATAAAATACCTAGGAATAAATCTTACCAAGGAGGTGAAGGACCTATACAATGAGAACTACAAGACATTATTGAGGGAAATCTACGATGACATAAAGAAATGGAAAGATATCCCATGCACGTGGATTGGAAGAATAAACATAGTTAAAATGTCTATATTACCTAAAGCAATCTACAGATTCAATGCAATCCCAATCAGAATCCCAATGACATTCTTCACAGAAATAGAAAAAAGAATACTAAAATTTATATGGGGCAACAAAAGACCCCGAATAGCTAAAGAAATCCTAAAGAAAAAGAACAAAGCAGGAGGCATCACAATTCCTGACTTCAAAACATACTACAAAGCAATAGTAATCAAAACAGCATGGTACTGGTACAAAAACAGACACACAGATCAATGGAACAGAATTGAAAGCCCAGAAATAAAACCACACATATACGGACAGCTAATTTTCGACAAAGGTGCTAAGGACATGCAATGGAGAAAGGAAAGTCTCTTCAATAAATGGTGTTGGGAAAACTGGACATCCACATGCAAAAGAATGAAAGTGGACCATGTGCTATCGCCATTCACAAAAATTAACTCAAAATGGATCAAAGACCTGAAGGTGAGACCTGAAACTATAAAACTCATAGAAGAAAATATAGGCAACACACTATTTGACATTGGGTTTAAAGGAATCTTTTCGGATGACATGCCTACCCAGACTAGGGAAACTAAAGAAAAAATAAACAAGTGGGACTTTATCAGACTAAAGAGCTTTTATAAGACAAATGAAACCAGAATCAAGATGAACAAACAACCAACCAGCTGGGAGAGAATATTTGCAAAATATACATCTGACAAGGGGTTGATCTCCATAATATATAAAGAACTCACACAATTGAACAACAAAAAAACAAACAACCCGATCAAAAAATGGGCAGAGGAAATGAACAGACACTTCTCCAAGGAAGATATACAGATGGCCAATAGGCACATGAAAAGATGCTCAACATCACTAATCATCAGGGAAATGCAAATCAAAACAACACTAAGATACCACCTCACGCCCGTTAGAATGGCTATAATCACCAAGACAAAAAACAACAAATGTTGGAGAGGATGTGGAGAAACAGGAACCCTCATACACAGCTGGTGGGAATGCAAATTGGTGCAGCCTCTATGGAAAATGGTATGGAGATTCCTCAAAGAATTAAAAATAGAGATGCCCTATGATCCAGCCATCCCACTACTGGGAATCTATCCAACGCACCTGAAATCAACAATCCAAAGAGGCTTATGCACCCCTATGTTCATTGCAGCATTATTCACCATAGCCAAGAAGTGGAAGCAACCTAAGTGTCCCTCGACTGACGACTGGATTAAGAAAATGTGGTATATATATACAATGGAATACTACTCAGCCATAAAAAAAGACAAAATCGTCCCATTTGCAACAACATGGATGGGCCTGGAGCGTATTATGTTAAGTGAAATAAGCCAGAAAGAGAAAGACAAACACTGTATGATCTCACTCATATGTGGAATATAAACCAACACATGGACAGAGAAAACTGGACTGTGGTTACCCGGGAAGTGGGGGTGGGGGGTGGGCACAAGGGGTGAAGGGAGTCATATATGGGGTGATGGACAAACAAAAATGTACAACCCAAAATTTCACAATGTTAGAAACCATTAAAATATCAATAAAAATAAAAAAAAAAAAAATGGACAACCTAGAAGAAATGGCTAAATTCCTAGGAACACACAATCTTCCAAGAATGAATAATGAAGAAATAGATAATATGAATAGACCAATTACTAGTAATGAAACTGAATCAGTAATTTAAAAACTTCCAACAAACAAAAGTCCAGGAACAGACGGCTTCACAGGTGAATTCTACCAAACATTTAAAGAAGAGTTCATACTCATCCTTCTCAAATCATTCCAAAAAACTGCAGAGAAAAGAATGCTTCCAAACTCATTTTACAAGGCCAGCATTACCCTGATACCAAAACCAGACAAAGATACCAGAAAAAAGAAAATTACAGGCCAATATCCCTGATGAACATAGATGCCAAAATCATCAACAAAATATTAGCAAACCAAATTTAACAATACATTAAAAGGATCATACACCATGATCAAGTGGGATTCATCTCAGGGATGCAAGGATGGTTCAACATCCACAAATCAATCAACGTGATATACTACATTAACAAAACAAAGGATAAAAATCATATGATCATCTTAATAGATACAGAAAAAGCATTTGACAGAATTCAACACCCATTTATAATCAAAACTCTCAACAAAGTGGGCATAGAGGGAATGTACCCCAACACAATAAAGGCCATATATGACAAACCCACAGTTAACATCATACTCAATGGTAAAAAGCTGAAAGCTTTTCCTCTAAGATGAGGAATAAGACAAGGATGCTCATTCTCTCCATTTTTTATTCAATCTAGTATTAGAAGTCCTAGTCACAGCAATTAGGCAAGAAAGAGAAATAAAAAGCATCCAAATTGGAAAGGAAGAAGTAAAACTGTCACTATTTGCAGATGATATGACACTATATATAGAAAACCCTAAAGACTATACCAAAAAACTGTTAGAACGAATAAAATGAATTCAGTAAAGTTGCAGGATACAAAGTTAAAAACCGGTTACATTTCTATACATTAATAACTAACTATCAGAAAGAGAAATTAAGAAAACAATGCCATCAGGCCAGCCCCAGTGGCCTAGTGGTTAAGTTTAGTGTGCTCCACCTCAGGGGCCTGGGTTCAGTTCCCTGGCGTGGACCTACACCACTCATCAGCGGCCATAGTGTGGCAGCAGCTCACATACAAAATAGAGGAAGATTGGTCACAGGTGGTAGCACAGGGCAAATCTTCCTCAGCAAAAAAAAAGAAAAAGAAAAGAAAACAATCCCATTTACAACTGCATCGAAAAGAATAAAATACCTAGGAATAAATTGAACCAAGGAGGTGAAAGACCAGTACTCTGAAAACTCTAAGACACTGATGAAAGAAACCGAAGATGACACAAATAAATAGAAAGACATACCATGCTCATGACTGGAAGAATTAATATTGTTAAAATGGCCATACTACTCAAAGCAATCTACAGATTCAATGCAGTCCCTATCAAAACACCAATGGCATTTTTCACAGAACTAGAACAAAGAATCTTATAATTTGTATGGAACCACAAAAGACCCTGAATAGCCAAGGCAATCTTAAGAAAGAAGAACAAGTAGGAGGTAACATATTCCCTGATTTCAAACTATCCTACAAAGCTATAGTAATTAAAATAGTATGGTACTGGCATGAAAACAGACACAAAGATCAATGAAACAGAACAGAGAGCTCAGAAATAAACCCACAGATATATGGTCAATTAATCTATGACAAAAGAGGCAAGAATATACAATGGAGAAAAGACAGTCTTTCCAATAAATGGTGCTGGGAAAGCTGGATAGCCACATGCAAAAGAATGAAACTGGACCAATATCTTATACCATATACAAAAATAAATTCAAAACAGATTAAAGACTTGAATGTGAGACCTGAAACCATAAAACTGCTAGAAGAAAACAAAGGCAATACGCTCTTTGACATCGGTCTTAGTAATATTTTTTTGGACTTGTCCCCTTAGGCAAGGGCAACAAAAGCAAAAAAAAAAAAAAAAACCACCAAATGGCACTACATCAAACTAAAAAGCTTTTATGAAGGAAACCATCAACAAAACAATACGGCAATCTACTGAATGGGAGAAGATATTGGCAAATCATATATCCAATAAGGGGTTACTTATAAAATATATAAAGAACTTATACAACTTAACATCAAAACAAACAAACAACTTGATTAAAAAATGGGCAGAAGACCTGAACAGACATTTTTCCAAAGAAGACATACAGACAGCTAACAGGCACATGAAAAGATGCTCAACATCATTAATCATCAGGGAAATGCAAATCAAAACCATAATGAGATATCACCTCACACCAATAAGAATGGCTATTATCAAAAAGACAAAAAATAACAAGTGTTGGTGAGGATGTGGAGAAAAGGGAACCCTCATGCACTGTTGGTGGGAACGTAAATTGATGCCCCTTTACATAAAACAGTATGGAGGTTTCCTAAAAAATTAAAAATAGAACTACCATAGAAACCAGCAATTCCACTTCCGGGTAATTATCCAAAGGAAACAAAAATGCTAATTCGAAAAGATATATATACTCTCATGTTCACTGCAGCATTATTTATAATAGCCAAGATATGGAAGCAACCTAAGTGTCCATCGATAGATGAATGGATAAAGAAGATGTGGTATATATACAACAGAATATTATTCAGTCATAAAAAAGAATGAAATCTTGCCATTTGTGACAACATGGATGGACCAAAAGGGTATTATGCTAAATGAAATAAGTCAGACAGAGAAAGACAATTGCTATAGGACTTCATTTACATGTGTGGAATCTAAAAAAAAAAAATGAACAAACAAAACAAAACAGAAACAGACTCATAAATACAGAAAACAAACTGGTGGTTGCCAGAGGGGAGGAGTGTTGGGGAGTGGGTGAAATAGGTGAAGGCGATTAAGAGGTATGAACTTCCAGTTATAAAATAAATGTCATAGAGATGTAATATACAGCATAGGGAAAATAGTCAATAATATTATAATAACTTTGTATGGTGACAGATGGTCACTAGATTTATTGAGGTGATCATTTCATAATGTATATAGATATTGAATCACTATGATATACACCTGAAACTAATATGATATTGTATATCAATTAAACTTCCATAAAAATAAATATCCACCCCCCCTCAAAAAATGGATGTTCGATTTTGTTAGAAGCTTTTTCTACATCTATTGATATGATCACGTCTGTTGATATGGTGAACTGAATGATATTGGTATGTTAAACCAAACTTGTAGTATTGGGATAAACTCACTTGGTCATGTATATTATACCTTTTATATATTATTGGATTCAATTTGCTAAACTATTGTTGAGGATTTTTGTATGCATATTCATGATAGATGTTGGTCTGTAGTCTTTTGGGTTTTTTTCTTTATAATATTTTTGTTATCAAAGTAATGCTTGGTAATGCTCATAGAATGAATTGGGAAGTGTGCCATTGCTTCTATCTTATAGAAGAGTTTGTGTAGAATTGGTATTGTTTCTTTCTCTTTTTTTTTTTTTTTTTTTTTTACATTTGATAGAATTCTCTATCAGTGAAGCCTTCTAGGAATTTTCTTTAATGGATATAAGGGATTTCTGGTTAGCTCCAACATGTAAAGAGCTTGGAAGTTGTCATTCCCATCCTTACAACAAAAAAAAACTAATTACTGAAACACTAAACTAATTACTGAAAATCAGTAATTTTTCTTGCACCCATTAGAGAACTAAGGTCTCAGGGCAAGCCATCACCCTGAAATCTGGAGAGACAGGAGAATCCAGGGAGTCACAGCTGAGATTTGCTTAGAGCAGAAGCTATTGGAGCCATAAAGTGGTAGGGACACTTAAATGATAATTTTGACAAATTGCTGGAGTGTGAGTGTGTAATAGCGTAAGAGCGAGAAACGCCTTAGACTGGCACATAGTTGTAGGAGCCCCATACTTTTGTAGATTTTTACCTCCAGGAACCCCAAGAGATTCTCACGGTGAAGAGCCCTCTATGGCTCTGGCAGTGAAAGGGTAAGAATAATCATTGTAAAATATCCCCAGAGTGTTCTCCATAACAAAGGCCTACTCTCCAGGGAAAAAGATCTTACAAGAGCCTTATCCCACCTGAAGGAAGGGCATTTCTTCCACCCCAGCCCCCTTTAGCCTTCCTGTCTCACCTAAGGGGGGCAAAACCTAAGAGACACTTAGTCAAGGGATATAGTTCCACTAAAAAACTGAGATTTAATCTTATGATTATAGGACCCACCCCCTCCCATACCTTAATGCCACACCAACAGGGCTCCAATATAATAGTGGATTATGGCTGAAAGAGCTGCAAGATTTAGCCTTTCTTTGAGGAGGAGCACATAGGGAAGCCCAAAGTCAAGAGAGGAGACAAAAACAAGGACGCTAGAGGAATCTGAAGCCTCTGGCACTCTGAGCTGCAGCAAACACTAAATACAGCCCAATTTAACCTAAAACTTACCCTAAAGGCCTATTTACTTCAGTTCCTATTATCCAATACTTGATGTATAGCTTTCAATAAATAATTACAAGGCATGTTAAGAGGCAAGAAAAAACACTGTCTGAAGAAAGAGGGGTATTCAGATTTTCTATTTCTTCTTGAGTGAGCTTTGTTTTTTTAAAAGGAATTTGTCCATTTCATCTAAGTTTTTAATTTATTGGCATTAAGTTGTTCATAATATTCCCTTTTTATTTAATAATGGAGGATCTGTAGTGATGTCTCTTCTCATTCCTGATAATCATAATTTGTGCATTCTCTTTTTCCTTATCAATCTGGCCAGAGCTTTATTAATTTTATTGATTTTCTCAAAGAACTAGATTTTTGTTTTGATTTTCTTCACTGTTTTTCTATTTGATTTCTGCTATTCTCTTCATTACTTCCTTTCTTCTGCTTATTTTAGCTTAACTTGCTCCTCTTTTTCCAGTTTCTTAAGTAGAAGCTAAGTTATTGATTTTAAAAGTTTTCACTGGGGCGGCCCCGTGGCTTAGCAGTTAAGTGCTCGCGCTCCACTGCTGGCGGCCCGGGTTCGGATCCTGGGCACGCACCGATGCACCGCTTCTCCGGCCATGCTGAGGCCGCGTCCCACATACAGCAACTAGAAGGATGTGCAACTATGACATACAACTACCTACTGGGGCTTTGGGGGAAAAATAAATAAATAAAAAATTAAAAAAAAATTTTTTACTTATCTAATATAAGCATTGAATGCTAAAAATTTCCCACTCTAGTCCTCAGGGGCTTTGTTTTGGCAACTGTCCTCCCTCTCTCCTGCATCATTAATTCTTCCCTTTCCACGGAATCATTCCCGTTTTCATACAAACATGCTGTTATAATGCTATATTATAGGGAAAAAAAGAAAACGAAAACACTCTTTCTTGCCCCCCACAACCTCCTTAGGCTGTCACACCATTCCCCTTCTATAAATATGGTTATCTGTCCTCTAATGCTGTGTCTACTTCCTTATCTCCCAATTTCTATAATCCACTTCATTTAAGTGTTCACCCCTACACTGAAATTGCTTTTATCAAGGTCACGAGAAAATTCCATCTCTCCATATGCAACAATCAATTCTTACTCCTCATCTTACTCATTATTCAGCAGTATTTGACATACTTTCCCCTGGCTCTCAGGCCACCACTCTCCTGGATTTCCTTCTTTCCTCAGTGATGACTCCACCTCCCCTTGCCGACCTCTCAGTTGGAGTGCTCCAGGGTTCAATCCTCAGTCTCCACCTTTTCCTCTTGCTCTACATCTATTACCCAGGTGCCCTTCATCCACTCCTAAAATTTTAAGTATCATCTTATGTATTCGAGCTATTCTATATTACTTCATAATTTGTAGTGCATAATTTTGTAGTTGCATAATTTTTTAGTTGCCTTAAAGTAATATTTATGTGTTTTAATCTGGGCAGTGCGAGTATGTGTTCTCTGAGGACAAAGATATCCACTATCTTGTTCTTTCCTATCCTTTTAAAGTATCTAACACAGTGTTCTATGCATGGTAAGCCCTGATTAAACACTGTAAACTCCATCTCTGCTTTTGCTCAAGCAGTGAAAAACATATGGTTCTACTATTAGGAAGACACAGGATTTACAGTGATTCACACTTAAGCAACAAGTACCACCTACAAATTATTGAGCCTTAAAGCCAGGACCTGCTCAGGGCTCATAACCTACTATGGTCACCTTAGAATGTGTCAACCTTCAATTCTTTTACTGAGACTGAGACCATAAGCCAGTTGAGTGGTTCCTTTTATTCAGCATTTTCAATGAGGTGAAGGTAACATATGCACTTCTTTTTTTGTCTTTTTATTGCGGTAACATTGGTTCATAACATTGTATAAATTTCAGGTGTACATTATTATACTTCTATTTCTGCATAGATTATATCATGTTCTCATGTTCACCACCCAAATACTAATTACAATCCATCACCACACACATGTGCCTAATTACCCCTTTTGCCCTCCTCCCCCCACCTTCCCCTTTGGTAACCACCAATCTAATCTCTGTCTCTATGTGTTTGTTGTTGTTGTTATTATCTACTACTTAATAAGTGAGATCATATGATATTTGACCTTCTCCCTCTGACTTATTTCACTTTGCATAATACCCTCAATGTCCATCCATGTTGTCACAAATGCCTGGATTTCATCGTTTCTTATGGCTGAGTAGTATTCCATTGTGTATATATACCACATCTTCTTCATTCATTCGTCCCTTGATGGGCACTTAGGTTGCTTCCAAGCCTTGGCTATTGTGAATAACGCTGCAATGAACACAGGGGTGCATGTTTCTTTACGCATTGGTGTTTTCACATTCTTTGGATAAATACCCAGCAGTGGAATAGCTGGATCGTATGGTAGTTCTATCCTTAATTTTTTGAGGAATCTCCATACTGTTTTCTATAGTGGCTGCACCAGTTTGCACTCCCACCAGCAGTGTATGAGACTTCCCTTGTCTCCACATCCTCTTCAGCACTTGTTTCCTGTCTTGTTAATTACAGTCATTCTGATGGGCGTGAGGTGATATCTCATTGTAGTTTTGATTTGCATTTCCCTGATAGTTAATGATGTTGAACATCTTTTCATGTGTCTGTTGGCCATCTGTATATCTTATTTGGAGAAATGTCTGTTCAGGTCTGTTGCCCATTTTTTAATTGGGTTGTTAGTTTTTTTGTTGTTGAGATGCATGAGTTCTTTATATATTTTGGAGATTAACCCCTTATCAGATGTATGGTTTGCAAATATCTTCTCCCAATTGTTAGGTTGTCTATTCATTTTGTTGATGGTTTCCTTTGCTGTGCAGAAAGTTTTTAGTTTGATGTAGTCCCATTTGTTTTTTTCTATTGTTTCTCTTGCCCAGTCAGACGTGGTGCTTGAAAATATGTTGCTAAGACCGATGTCAAAGAGTACACTTCTTTCCATTGGAGGTTTCTCATGTGTTGAGGCTGGTCACAGGGAAATCCCTGTTCCAACCAGATAACAAACTAGAGCTACAATTTCAGTGTGGAAGGGCCAACAAAACTGTACACAAATTTGGACTGTTACCTGAGGAATGTGCACCCTTTTATAAGCTTACAAGTTAATAGCAAGTAGCCCTTGGTCCCTGAGGATAGTTCATCTAACAACACAGTCAACATAAACCTGGAACAGCCTTATTTCAAGCCATCAGGCATCATACAGCTTTGAGCTTCAGGCCATAACGATTCTCTATGTAGCCTGATAGCGAAGGCCAATCTCGACCCCTTAGCTGCACTGTCTCCTCATCCAGGGGAGGAAAAACAAAAGGACTTTATAGGCTGCTCAGGGTCACTGGGTAGAAACTAAATTGTAGTCTCCTCATCAACCAACTCCTCTCTTTAGTCACTATTATAGGATGTTTTATAAATTTACTATTTTATAATTACTTAGGAGATTTTTCAAGGTGAAGTTCCAGGATCTTTGAGGATTCTCCTCCACTTGGTTTAAGGCACCTCAAGGAACTTCTCTGCACCAAATTGTTTCTGAACACGCAGAAATGAAATAGTCTTTATGAATTTTAAGTCAGATAAGAAAGATATCTTTTGAAAAAAGTCTCAGAGCTGACCAGTCATAAACAGAATCTACAGCCAAGTTTTATAAGAGACAAAAACTGTAATAACAGATACCAACGGATACACTATTGCAAAGAAGAGGAAACATGGGAAATGAGTAGTGCCAAATAATCTTTTTATTGTTCACTGAAAAATACAGGTCTAGAAAGGGTCTATTGCATTGTGTATTGAACACAAGGTCTGATATTGCAAGTATATATGACATAACAGTATAACTTATATAAAATGATACATATTATACAAAGAGACAGTACACACCTCTCTAAACACTAAAATTTAATAGAATGAAGTAAAGCCTTTTATTAAATGAGAAATGTAAACATTGCGATCATAAACAAAGAGCTCTAAGCAAAGCACTTTAAAATTGTTTTGTTGTGACATCTACTTTGTCTACCTGTCTTACGAATGGTGGGGCCCAGGAAAAACTTAGCTAACAAAAAGCTAGCACTCTCAAGGAGCTCTTCCCAGGGAGCAGGCTGCTGGTGCCTGAGACAGGCTGCCACCCCGGCTTCCCTGGAGCCCTCAGGTCCACGCTGATTGCTAATCCCTGTCTTGGGGCTAGTCTGAGGTGAGTGGGAACAGTATCAGGTAGAAGGAAGCTTCTGTCACAACTGCTTATACTGCACCAACTCTATGGATAAGAACACCTAGCATTTTTTATGTGAATCTGCCCCTCTCAGCAAACATTGAAATGTGCTTGAGAATAAAAATATTAACATTGGGAACAAAAGCCATTTTCTGTGCAATCTGCAGATATCATCATTTATTCCTTTCAGCCATATTTTCATGAAAATGCTCAAAAGAGGCTGCTAATACTATATTACCAGTCAGGCAGGCCAGGATCGAGGTAACAAAACTTCTCCAGTTACAACTACTAATTCAAATGAATTAAAAATAAATACAAATTTGTTAGAGAGCAACAAAATCAATCTATTATTCACTTGGAAACATATTCAAGCACTACAATAATATTCACATTCCAAGGTCAACTTTAACTATACCTACATTTCCCTCCAAACTGAGAAAGCCCTATGTGGAGGAGAGATACAACCTCAACACCACCTCCTCTCCAAATACCATCAGGGCTCAGAAAGATAACAAATGCAAAGAAAAAAAAAAAAAAAAAGCATCTCAATATATATACAGCAACAGAGGAAGACTATACTCTCCCTCTGGGCTTCCTTGGCATGAGGCAAAGCAAGGCTATTTGTAACAATAGTGCCTAAGCTGACTATGGCAGTGTTCACATTTTAAGAGAAATCAGGATTACAAAGTTCCTCTTTGGATAGGTAATCAAGGATTATTAAATAATTTCCTGAACTAAGACAATAGTCAAACCATCAAAGAAAATTTTCTTCTCACTTGAGAAGTTTTTATGAGATTTTATAATATCCCAGCTTCTTTACTTAATATTAAATTTAATGCACAGAGGACATCCTCAGAGCTCAAGTATGAGTACTATTAATATTCTCAGATTTTTCTACACTTTACAGATCAGCAAAATTTTATCAGACTATCCATTTAAGAGATTTGTAAGTCAACAGTAATAACCAACTATACATTTTTCTTATTCTGTTCATCAAAGAACACCACGTTCCACTAGGAATAAAGCCCCGTTCAATGGGTATCTTGTTCTCCTCAACTCTGCACAGTAAATTTCACTATTCAGTCTCTATGTCCTTGACTCTTCCTATGACTCTTCTAGACTAAGGAAAATCTTGTATTAAGGTGGAAAATTCTGAACTCTAGCAGAAGTATTGGTATTGGTGCTGAAGTAAACTTTAGGGGACTAACCATAATTGCTTATGTTTACAGCCTTGCTAGAAACCCTATTCCTCTTGAATTCCTAGATTGAGAAATTCTAGTAATTTATGGAGGGGATTTCACTGCTAAAGGTCTAGTTCACATGTAAGGTTCTGGTCCCTGGAATTATGTGTGGCTAGCCCAAAATACTGGCCGAGTTTCCATTTTAAACATGTTCATTATCCTTCCCCACCACAGCATTGTCAAATTCCTCCATCTTTCATGTCACTGGTGAGCCCCCACATTGCTACTCCTGTTTCTTTTGGATGTTCTACTGCACATATGGGATTCACTGAGGTTATCACTTTAAGTCTAGGGAATTTCTATTTCACACGATCAGCTCCCTAAAAGCCATCAACTGGGAACAATTTCTAGTTAGGAAAGGCACAATTCACTGGCATTTCCTCTTTATAAAGGGAATCAAAAGGGTTGTTTAGAAGCTGAACAAACACCTTGGGTATTCCTATAAAGGAAATGCTGTATCTGCTACCAAAACCCAGAGACATTTACTAGATCTAAAGATTATATGGATTATGTAAAAGCATGAATTTGGCAGTTTAAGACATAATTGCCAATTTTACACTACAACATTTGAGGGGGAGTGTTTAGTATCACAGGAGCAAATTAAAAGTGTCAACACCACCCTATTTGCTTGTTTTCCTCGTGTTTTGGTAAACTTCCACCAGCTTCAGTGAAGCCTGTCCCAGGGTACATCACTCAGCAACCTGCAGAGCTGCTCAGAGAGAGAACAATGGGCTTCACCTCAACTAGCCCAGCAACTAGCACTCAGCTGGCAAACACTGCCTTGGGGCAGAGCCCATGAAAAGCGTTAAATCCAGGAAAGATTTATAGATGTTACACAAAAATTCTTGGCTTTATAATACCTTTCAAGGAAGTCAGAAAATAATTGGTTTTTAGTTAAAGAAACTGAATCTATACTTGAAAAACAATGTAATGACTCAAAAAGCAAATTCTAGAATGGAAAAACTACAGAAAAATACAGCTGATTAATCAATCGTTTACTTTGGCTAAATTATCATAGTAAGTCAGTGCAATTTATTATTGCATTTAGAAGCACAGCCTACCATGTTCTCATAAAACAGGGTACTAGTGAAGTACATGAAAACAGTTCACAGAGATGGTAGCCCTTTAGCCTTTTGTGACTTCAGAACTTAAAAAGACAAAGGCTAACCAGGATTTGACATTCAGATATTTACTTGCTCAGCACAAGTTGAGTTAGGAGACAGCTAAACACCTGATTCTTATTTACTTATGGGACTCTCAGGCAATTCCTATTTGGACACCAATGGTTCTAAACCCAGCTGCACATCCGAGTCATCTGGGAAGCTTTTAAAAATTACCAAATGCCCAGACCAATTAAATATGGAGGGTGGAGCCCAGAAATCAGTAGTCGTTATGTTTCCCTAGGTGATTCTAATGTACAGCCAAGATGCACATCACTGATGTATCCCTTTTAGAGAGCTGTTGCTTGAAAGCCATATTGTATCTAGATAGTTTTGTTTTGTTCTAAATTCCACCAGGAAAAGGGATTTTAAAAAAAGGCACAGTTGTGCTTCCTCTAAAGATGCAGCTTACTGTTTAAGAGGTGCTGGTTCTCGGGGGTTATCTGGAGCGCTGGTTGAAAAGGAGGAAGTCTTTGTCTTGGCAGAGCAGGCATAGTTTCAGGCTTCGGCAGCTGCCTCCAGCAGCAAAGAATGCCCAGATGCCCATGAGCACCATGATTATATATGCTGACACCAGATTTATTCCATAATGAGGATTTATGAAGGTCTGCAAAGGGAAAATAAATCAGTTTGGGTAATAACAGCAAGCTTATTAAACACGTGGAGTAACCAAAGATAAAGGAAAATATGGAATACTCTCAATAGCTGGGGTGTGTTTCATTAAATATATAATGTATGTCAAGTGTTGAGGAGCACCAGGCCCCACAAAGACACATGGAACTAACCTAGTCAACAGACACTAGCCCATAGATCTGTGCTTTGCTGATTCAAATGGCAACCCTAGAAGGTAACCAGAGGCCAGAACCTAATGAAATACCCAAATAGAAGGTGCATGTTATATAACCTGGGCCCAGTTTATAATAATTTCTATGTTAATTTGCTCTTAGAATTTGCAAGAAAGTGAGACAAGTCCAAGTTACTTTAGTATAAATCCTTAGTATTCAAGGGAATATGAAGGAACAGCATCTCTTTTTCAGCTGCACAATTGCTGTAGGTTCTAAAAGTTCATTGAAAAAACACTGATAGGATGCTGAGAAGTACTGTTACACAATAGTGAAGACCAAAGTGTCTATCCTAATGGGGCTTATATACTAGTAAGGGAGACAGGCAACGAATGAAGAAACAAATTAATTAACTACAAATTGTGATGAATGCTAGGACAGAATAATTATAATTATGATGGTGCTAGGATAGGTAAGAATAAGATGATCTACTTAGGGTGGTCAAGGAAGGCCCTGAGGAAGTGGCATTTAAAATGAGACACACAAGAGCAGGAGTGAGCCAGCCTTGTGTAGACTGAAGGAGAGAGCCAAAGGAAGGCAAAGAGCTCAGTGTGGCTGAGAACCTGAGAAGAGCTGATATTAATAACGCGTAGGGACGGAGGGGCAGCACATGAGATGAGGTCAGAGAGGAAGGCAGGGGCCAGCTAAGCAGCATGTTGGTAAGGAGTGTGGATTTTATCCTCAGTGCCATGAGGGTCACAGAAGGGTTTTAGGCAGAGGAGCTGAATGACTTGATGTAGATTTTTAAAACTGCAAAGAATGGATTAAAGGAGGTTATGGTGAAAGCAGGGAGACTAGTTAGGAAGATTCTGTAGTGGATGAGGAGAGTACAGGATGGTGACTTGGAGTAGGGCGGTTGTGATACAGACGGAGAGAATGGATGATATGATCTGACAGGACTTGCTGGTGCATGGAATGTGAGGGAAAGGGAGAGGCCAAGAACGACTTCCATGTTGCTGGCTTTAAGTAAATGGTGGTGCTATTTCACGAGATAACAAAAACTTGAGACAGACCAAGCTTGGAGGGATCGGTAAGAATCAAGTCCAAGGAGAACACGCTAAGAGTGACACGCCTGTGAGATTTCAAAAGGCAGATGTCAGGTAAGCAGTTAGATATATGAGTGTGGGGCTCAGAGGAGAGGCCTGGGCTAGAAAAAGGAATATAGAAACAAAGTCCATAGATGGTATTTAAAGCCATAGCTATGAATGCAATTACTCAGGGATCTAGGTAGAGAGAAGGGAAAAGAGAAGTCAAGGCGAAGCCCTGAGAACATTTATAAATTATTTGTGCTGTTTAGTATCACAGGAGCAAATTAAAAGTGTCAACATCACCCTATAGGCTTGACTCTTATTGAAAAGGAGTCAGCAAAGGGGTGTGAGAAGAGCAAACATGAGGTAAGAGGAAAATCAGGACAGTGTGATGCAGAAGTCAAAAGATGAAAATATTTCAAAGACGGGGTGGTCAACTCTTTTTAAAGGCTGCTGAGATGAAAAAAGAACAATGTCCATCAGATTGGAGAAATGGAGGTCCTTTTTGACCCTGACAAGTACAGTTTTAGGAGGGTGGTTGAGCAGAAGCCAGATTGGACTAGAAGTATGAGAGATGAAGAAGTGGAGACAGAATTTATGCAGGTAACTCTTTTGAGAAGTCTTGCTGTGATGGGGAACAGAAGAAAAAGGGTGGTAGCTAGAAGGGGAAAAGGCAATAAGGAAGAATTTTATGTAAGACATGTCTATATGCTGATGAAGAGAGGAACATGCTGGTAAGGTAGGATACAGAGCACTATCAAAGGAGTGAAGCCGTTAAGTAGGAGAGAATTAGGCCTAGAGCCCAAGTGGAGGGACTGGCCTTTGATAGGAAAGAGATTTCCTCTGCCGGGCCAGGGTAAGGTGGAGAGATGGGTTCCCATGTGGCCCAGAATTTATACTTAACAAAGGAGAGGATCTGATTGGGTCAGTGTGTCACTGTACACCTTTGCCTATCAAGGCTCCTCACTGTCCTCGCCCTCATCATACCTGCACATATCCCTGGCTAAGGCACCAACCCTGCCTATCAGCTCTGGCCAGGGAAATGGGCCGATTTTACAGGTAGCACCTTATGCAGAAAGAGTGCTTTTCACAAGAGGCATCTGTGGGCATGGCTAACGTTGAGCATTTTCTGGATTCTTCTTCAGAATAATTCTATATCTCAAATCCACTAAATTTTAATTTATTTTACAGGCTGCTAAGCTCTTTTGTATTTCTCTTTAAAAAATTGTTTTCTCCTTCAAACAATTACAAAAGCAATATGTGATTATTGTAGAAAATGAGAATACAGAAATGAGCAAAATAAACAAATTTTAAAGCTTGAAATTCAGATGTCAATATTTATTAAACAGAAACAAAAAGTGCAAACCATAAAGGAAAAATTGATTAGACTACATTAAAATGAAGAACTTTTTCTTATAAAAAGATAACATTAAGAGAATACAAAGATAAACCACATTGTAGGAGAAGTTAATTACAATACATACATCAGACAAAGGCCTCTCTTAGAGATATATAAAGAACTCCTAAAAATCAAAAAGAAAAAAACAGACAACCCAATAGAATGATGGGCAAAAGATCTGAATGGGCACTTCACAAGAGAATTTCCAAGTGGACAATAAACATATGAAGACATGCTAAACCTCATTTAATCATGAGGGAAATGCAAATTAAAACCATAATGTGATACCACTACACACACACTGTGATGGGTAACAATAAAGAGAATGCCTTAATAAGCGTTGGTGAGGAGGTGGAAGAACTACAACTCACAAATTAATGGTGGGAGTGTAAGTCGATACAACCACTCTGAAAAACTGAGTGGTATGAACAGATGACATATGTACATCCCATGACCAGCAATTCCACTCCTAGGCATATAACCCAAAGAAATGTCTACATCTGTTCACCAAGAGACATACACTAGATACTACTCAAAATAGTTAAAGACTGGAGACACCATAAATTTCTCTCTGCTGGAGAATGGATAAATTATGGTATAGTCACACAGCAGAACACTATACTGCAATGAAAGAGCAATCAATAGCTATACTCAGATGAATCTCACAGAGTGTTGAGCGAAAGGAGTTGTATGGTTCCATTTACATAAGACACCAAAAGGCAGGGCAAGCTGTGGTGGTAGAAGTCAGCACTGTGGTTCCTCTTGGAGGAGCAGTGAAGTGGCACTAGGAGGCTCGTGAGAGCTGATAAAGTTTTCATTTAGGTTCAAGTTACATAGGTGTGTTCACACTGTGAAAATTCATCAAGATGTACACTTCTTATTTGTATCCTTTTCTGTATTTTAATAAAACAATTACTTAAACATTCTCTGAAATCTGCCATTCAGACATAACTACTGTTAAGATTTTAGTATATAATATTTCAAATTTCCTGGCTTCTTTTTAATCATTAAGGAGAATAATATAATCTATTCAATATTAAACAATATTTATTGGCCAGCTACTGTGTGTCAGGGACTGAGGATACAAAGATTGACAAGATAAGGTCCCGTCCTTGATGATCAAACTCTAACTGGAGAGAGATGTAAAAACTATATTAAAATAATGGTCGCCAAGGACAAGTGTTATAACACAGCTATGAATAAGGGCTAGTGAGAGTGCCGAGTCTGAATATGCACCTTTTCCAGGGAGGCTTCACATGGAATGAACAGGAGTTTTCCAAACTGACCTAGGTTAGGAAAGATAAGTCACTGCAGACAAAACAGCACGTACAAACGGATGCCACACTGGATCAATTTAGATGGAGTCTATGATGTGAACTTGCGGAGCAGCAGGAGGTAAGTTTTGACCAAGAAGATTGATAAGAGGCTTATGTCAAACAAAGAAGTCTGGGTTTTATTTCAAAGGCATCTGCTACAGCTGGTCACTCTCTCCTCCTTAATATACTTGGTTTCCAGGACACCTGGCTCCTGGTTTTCTGCCTGCCTCACTAGTTGCTCCTTTTCAGTCTCCTTTGCTGGCTCCTCTTCTTCCCCCAACCTCAATGCTGGAGTGTCCCAGGGCTCAGTCCTTGGGCCTCTTGTCTGCTTATACTTACTCCTTGTAATCACCGTTTCTAGCCCAGATTTCTCTCCCAAACTCCAGACTGTTTTATCCAACTGCCTAACTGACATCTCCACTTGGATGTCAAATAGGCACCTCTAAGGTCATGTGCCCAAAGAGAACTCCTGATCTCCCCTCACAAGCTTCCCCATCCCAGCTGACGGCAAATCCATCCTTCTACTTGTCCAGGCCAAAAACCTTGGAGACATCCTTGGCTCCTCTTCTTTCTCTCCCATGCCTTATCCAGTCTGTCAGGAAATACTGTTGGCTCTAGTTTCAAAAATATGTCCTGAATCTGATCATTTCTTATATTCTCCACTGCTATATCACCCAAGTTGTCACCATCTTTCTTGAGGACTGTAATCTCTTCCCTCACTGCAGTCCACTCTCAACACTGCAGTCAAAGTGATCCTTTTAAAATGTGAGTCAGATCACGTCCCTCTCTTCAAAACCCTACGACTCCCATTTCACTGAGAGTAAAAGCCAAAGTCCTGCATTATCTAGACGTGGTTCTCACTTCTGACCTCCACCTTCCCTCCCCACCTTCAACTCTGTGACAGTATCTCCTATTAACCTCTCCCTGGCTCACTCTGGCCACCCTTGCTTCCATAAACATGCCAAGCATGTTCTTCAGTCTTAGGACTTTGACACTGACTGTTCAGTCTGGGATGCTCTTTCTCCAGACAGCCACATGACCAACCCTACACTTTACTTTTTTGCTGAAATATCACCTTCACAATGAAGCGTACTCTGACTACCTATTTCAAAAATTCGATAACCCTCACCTCCCACACTCTGGATCTCTTTTAACCTGCTTTACTTTTCCTTTTTTCCATAGCACCTATTAATTTCTAAATATTACATAATTTCTTATTATGTCTATTGCTTATTGCCTCTATTTCCCACTAGACTGTACAGGCAGGGATCTTTGTTTTGTTCACTAAACTGTTTTGTTCACCTAGAACAGTGCCTGGAATATAGAAGGCACTCAATAAACATTTGTCAAATGAATGAATAACCAGTTGGATCCATAAGAAGGACATTTGCCTTTTTCATGTAACTTCCTTTCTGATTATAAAAGTGTACATTGTAGAAAATTTGGAACATGCCAAAACTATAAAGAATAAAAGAATCCACCCAGAGATAAATGCTGTTAATATTTTAATGCATTCTCTTTCCAGTCTTTTTTCTATGAAGATTTGGTTTTACATAATTGCCATCATATTAAAGGTAACTTTAGTATCCTGCACCACTGAAAGGTTTTTGGTAGGGGAGGCAATAAGACTGCATTTTAGATGGATCAGAGGACAAGGAGCCCAGTATAAGAAAACTTGATATAAATTCTAAATGAATGGAGAGAAGCATGAGGCAGAACACCATCAGAAGGAACTTTGTCAATACTTGAGGTGAGAAATGGTAACGGTCTGGACAAGGCAGTGGTGAGGATAATTCTGATGTAAATATACTACAAATTACAATAAAAGTCAGTCCCAAAGCATTAAATGTACTTAAAAAATATATGTAGACAAGTTTTCTTTTTAAACTTTATTTATTTTGAAAACTGGCATTATTATAATGTCAGTGAGGAGAGAGTGAAATGGGCACTCTTGTTACAGATCAGAATGAATAAAAATGGTACCACCCTTGTGGAGGGTATTTTAGCAATTTGCATCAAGGGCTTTAAAGATATTCACACCATTTGACTTCATAATTCTATCCCTCAGAATCTAAACAATACATTGAAAAAGTTTCAAGTACAAAGATGGTCAAGACAGTATTATAACAACCAAAAGCAGAAACAGAAGTGATCAGTTAAGCAAATTATAATTTTTATGTAATGATATAAAGCCATTAAAATTTATATATTAAAAGGATTTATAATAAAATGGAAATTATTTAAGATGTGTTAAATAACATAAGCATAATGCAAGATTACTTCAGGTTTGAGTATACTCATTAAAAGAAAGACACGTAGAAAAAAATCTTTAATAAGATCAACCAACAAATTAATAGTTGTTGTCTTTCTGTAGACTTGGATGATTTATCTATCATTCATTCATTCATTCTTTTAAATGACTTTTCTGAATTTCCTCCATTTCCCATGAGTATGTATTGCATTTAGAGTGGAATCTTCCACTTTAGATATGTGGACTTGCGTTCCAAAAAAACAGTTTGAGCACAGTAGCAATACTCACCAGGGCTGACACCAGCAGATGGGTCAGAAGAACTACAAGAAGGGCATACCACTTCTTCTTCTCACAGCCATCAAAAAATACAATGCCCCAGAACATATGCAGCATTATGATTACCAGCGTCATGAAAGCTGAAAGACAGCCATCCATTAGTGCCCAGTCATACAGACAACAGATACCAAAGCTCACTGAACACCTGGTCATGAAACAGGCTTTGGGGTACACCATGCCACTGTGAGAGAGTTTAACCACCATCTCACAGAAGTAGAACCCTGACACACATATACTCGAATGGTAACTCGGAAAGCAACATTTCTGAAGGAAGGGTCAGCTTGCAGCGGCTTCTCATCTAGAACGTGAACCTGTCAAACAAAAAGTTAACTTGGATCTGGCCTTCAAGAAGTTTTTCTGAGGAATGCAATAAAACTATTGTGACATCTAATCAGCTCATTTCAATCAGTATTTGCATTAATTAAGAAAGACTTTTCTCAATTAAAAGGAATATTTTTGTTTTAAACAAGTCTTTTCACTAAAGTAGAATTTCTCCTTGGATATTTTTTTTTTAAAAAAAAGACCAAGGGAAGAATAAAAATATTAAAAATTGCAATAATTATCTAAGATTCTTCTTAGGCAACTGAAACTGAATTTGACCAGCACACACAGGTTTTTCTGTGGAATACTCTGTGTGTGTGTGTCCTGGGTGGGTGTGTGTGGGTGGGTGGGTGTGTGTGGGTGGGTGGGTGTGTGTCTTCTGTCCTGGACAATATTTTTTATTTAAAATGGGCAAGTTCGAGAGAATCTGAAAATTTTAACTTGGAAAAAAAAAGGCATACAGATTTCCCTTTTCAGCCACATGATAAGATACCTTTAACACCCACCAGTCTGGCAAAAATTCAAGTTTGACAATTCTCTTTGAAACTGCTGGTAGGAAAACAATCTTCCATTACCTAGCAAAGTTGACAATCTGCATTCTCTATTTCATTCCAGCAATTCCACAGCTAGATCTATATACTCTGAAGCAGTTAGTTCTTGGATTAATAGATCACTAGCACCTGCGAACCTGTTAGAAATGCAAATCCTTGGGACCCACCCCAGACCTCCTGAATCAGACATGATGAGCCCAGCGATCTGTGTTTAAATGGCCCTCCAGGTGATCCTGATGCATGGTCAAGTTTGAGAACCATGGTCTAGAGAAACTAATGTATTTGCACAAGGAGATATATACAACAATATTTTTGTAATAACAAAAAATTTCCATCGTTGTCAGAATGGATAAATTGTGGTGTATTCACACAATGGAATACTATATGATCTACAATATAAATGATCTCAAGAATATAATGTTGAGTGGGGGTAAAAAGCATATTACGGAAAAATGCCTATTATTTCACTTATACAAAGTCAAAAACATGCAAAACAATATTAAAAAGCCATAACTGTTGTGGCTGGAGGAAAGCAAGTTGTTACATCTAGTGATAGCATGCCAGCATTTCAGTAAATGATAGTAAATACTTTAAAGTACAAGAGGATTTTTTTTTTAAACTTTGGGACAATGGTAGACTAAACTAAAATGATGTATTTCAGTCCCAGTGATGATCCTGGAAAGGGAAGTTCTCCTGAACATAGATGCTTGGTGATGTGATGGTGTAGAGCTGAGACCACTGAAGATACCCAGGAGGTAAGTTTATGTCAGAAAAGACCAGGGTAGAAACTGTGTCTACACAGGCACAAATGTTCACACTCTAAGGTTTTTCTAAAACCTAGATGTCAATCAAATGTCAAGAGAAAGCAATGACACCATTAATGTGTCATCTGTTTGTCAGCTTATGTTTGACCTTCTCTCTATGCATTACCATGAACAGTGAAACCAGCCAATCATGCTCCTACAGTCAAGTCCTAGAGTTTAGCAACTTGGAAAATGCTCTTACTTATAGAATTTCAAGCACATTCTCATCCAAAAGAGCATTATTCTGTCAGTTTCAGATAAGCATCCTCAAGATATCATTAGCCCCAAACTTTCTCCCAAATTTTAGGTCCATATTTCTGTTTGCAAGGCCCTTTCCTGCTAAAAAATACCTGTGATGGATTGACCCTGTCTCCAAAGTAAAATCCAAACATCTCAAATTAGCATCCAACACCCTCTACAACCTAGACCCAAATTACTGCCCTTTACTATTCTTCAAATAAATCCTATGTAGCAGAAAATCAGAACTCTTATAATCTGTCTATGCCTCTGTGTTGTTACTTTTTTAAACTGATTGTCCCTTTTGCCTGAATACTCTACCCCTCATCACCACCCCTGCCCATTTCACCACATCCAAATCTTACTTTTATTTAAGACCTAGATCAGTGCCATCTCCTTGGTGCTTTTGTGTGTGTGTGTGTGTGAGGAAGATCAGCCCTGCGCTAACATCTGCCAATCCTCCTCTTTTTTTGCTGGGGAAGATTGGTCCTGGGCTAACATCTGTGCCCATCTTCCTCCACTTTATATGGGACGTCGCCACAGTATGGGTTGCCAAGCGGTGCGTCAGTGCGTGCCTAGGATCCCAACCGGCGAACCCCGGGCCGCCGCAGCAGAGCGTGCGCACTTAACTGCTTGCGCCACCAGGCTGGCCCCTGGTGAATTCTTTCTGATACCTACTCTTCTCCATTTTTCTTTCCTTTTTAACACTCAACACACATTTGCTGAGCACCTGGATGGTCTGGCCTGAAGATTATGTATATGACGTCTGGCATCACACAATCCTGAGTTGGAATCCCAGCTCCACAATATGGGTTCGGGCAAGATATTTAACCTCTCTGAGCTTCTGTTTCCTTTATTTCTAAAATGGGGATAATAATACCTCATAGAGTTGTTGCAGGGAAGAGAAGTGCTTTGTAAACCATGGCTTTTCAGTAAATGATAGCTACTACGTGCTGTGGTCTCCAGATTCAAAGATGAATAAGCCACAGCATTTAGTGAGTTGGACTATCAGGTGAGAAAAGTGAGGCAAGGCAGCAACCAACTACCACATTCATCCAAGTTTCCTGGGTACTTGACTACATTTTAAAATTCACTCTTCTTCACTCTTGTGGATTATTTCTTTCTCTGACTTTGTATTACTCTTACGTTTATTTTCTTCCTCTGACTTTGTATTACTCTTACAGTTATTTTATTCCTCCCCTTGTTCACTAATCCATACAATAAGTATTTATTCAGTGCCCAGTACGGGCCAGGCACTGTTCTAGGCACTGCGGCTATCATGGTGAACAAAACAGTCTCATGGGGGCCAGCCCGGTGGCATAGCGGTTAAGTTCGCGCACTCCACTTCAGTGGCCCGGGGTTCACAGGTTTGGATCCTGGGCACGGACTGATGCACCGCTTGTCAAACCATGCTGTGGCAGCGTCCCATATAAAGCAGAGGAAGATGGGCACAGATGTTAGCCCAGGGCCAATCTTCCTCAGCAAAAAGAGGAGGATTGGCAATGGATGTTAGCTCAGGGCTAATCTTCCTCACAAAACAAAGAAACAAAAAAAAAACAGTCTTATGGAACTTTGCCTCATCTTTTCAGTTTACTGTTTCATTAACACAATACCTAAAGGGGATCTCTCAGACATTTATTAAAACACTGTAAATTCCTACTTGACTGCTTATTTATTTAGCTAGCACTAGTTTCTAGCTGGCTTCCATGGTCATCATAAGCCTTAACTATTACAATGTGCTACTTAGAATACTGGGATTTATTACTTATTCCCTCTGTAACTGGTTAGAGGTCCAACAGAAATCAAGACCTGGATATCTAAACCATTTGCCACATACATGTAGCTAGAGTTACATACATACTATTTTGATATTTCTCTCTAGTAAATGGAATTAACTCCAACTAGAGATGAAGATTTGCTAATAGTATCTCTAGGGTACTATCTTTTAGTTACCAGACCTTCCTCATTTCATGTTCCTAAATATAAAATTCCAAAAGTCCTTCAGTGAATCTAACCTTAAAATTTGCTTTGTTCTAATATTCTTAAAAGTAAAAAACAAAAAAACTTCTATAAGTTAACCATAAGAATATCAAAATTAGTTTATAATCCAGATTAATAAAAGGAGTTTCCATAATTTCTAATGTTTTGGAATATTAATCAGAAAGCTGAACAATTCTAACAAGTATTGTACATCTATTTGTGAAATTGTAGCTGTTTAGTTTGATAATGGACTTCCTCTTCTAATAATCTTTTAAGTCAAATTCTCTTGGTCGAGAATGTTACAATCTAACCTCTTTCTAAGCAAAATGTTTCAGTTCTATCTTTAAGAAGCTACATTTACTATTTGGTTCTTTCATCCTTCCTGCGTGAATACACCCTACATGCTCTAGCACACAGATTCATAAATTTTCACACTTATCCCTCTCTCCCTCATTCCTGATATCTACTCTTCTGTCCTTGTAAAGACAATGGCCTAAGATAGCAACTGATTCTAATATTGGATCCTGCCAGCATGGAAATCGCTATCATCTGGCTTCCCCTGACAACTTCAGAGTATCTCTAACCATGCCAGAGAGAACCAGGGGCTGGTGGTGGTGGCAGCAACAGACAGAGGAGGACTTCCCAGAGCCAAGGCTGAGCCTCCTCAGCTGCCCAGAAGCAGGATGTGATTACCAATGGGCTTCTGGCTTCTTTCTCCAAGTAAGAGAAGGGTCTGGAGTGTCCGAGTTCTGTGAAATGAGGGGCTCTCCTCCATCCCTCTTGGGTTGCAGAAACTCACTGGATTCTTGCGAGATCTCTAATGACCTAGCCCAAGCAGGAGTCAGGCCACAGAAGTAAATTAACGTTTTTGAAAATGCCTTTCCTGAAATAGAGATTTAACTTTAAATTTTTGCTTTAAAAAATGTAAGAGAATTCTGTGACCTAGTTTATTATAATATAAATGTACATCTATTACTAATCAAACAACATTCTCCAAGATTAAAAAAAGACATTTTGAAAACCATCTCGTACTGCCATAAGAAAGGCATAGTCCTGTCCCTTAATACCAACCAGATCATAAAGGAGATGTCCTGAAACCAATTTGAATGACTACAGGCATTTAAATAGCATTTATCATTTCATATTTATGAAAATGCTCCTGACGTATGTTCATGAGCTGAACAAACTACCAAGGATACGATTTTATGTTTTAAGTCCCCCTAGCGAATGTTAAGAATGACGAAATTCTCTCCTCAAATTAGCTCTTCAGTGCAGAGCCAGTGTTGGGAAACCTCTTAGAATTTGTCTGATCTAGTCCCCTATGCAATGAAAAAAATAGATCCCACAGCACCCACTTCAAATATTTACAGTTTAGGAGCTTACTTCATTAAAACAGTTACTGTGGGAAAGTTGCTTCTCAAACTGAACCCAAATCTGCCTTCTAACAGTGATTCTCAAGTGGAGTGATCTTGCCCCCAGAGGGCATTTGTCAATGTCTATAGACAATTTTGGTTACTACAACTGGGGGAGGGGTGCCTCTGGCATCTAGTGGACAGAAGCCAGGGATGCTGATGAGTACCCTACAATTCACACCACAGCATCCCCTCCAACAAAGAATTATCTGACCCCAAATGTCAACAGTGCCAAGGTTGAGAAGCCCTGCTCCAACTCCTGCTTGTTGATCCTAGGAAGGCTCTTCGAAGAAGTACAAGTCAACTTTTTTTCCATATGTGGCACATTAAAAAATATTTGAAACTCTCCGTATTAGTCAGCTATTGTCACAAAAATGCTGCATAACAAACCATGTCAAAATTCATTGGCTGGAGCTGCCATTGGCAGCGTGGGGTCTAAGGCAGTGCTCATGGGAACCTGGGGTATAATCCCCTAATGGGGAACCCACCTTCTGGCAGTGGGCAGTGAGTGTGGGGCTCTCCGGATTCTATTACTTTGTATTAATGCTTCATTGACTTCATGAAATTAACTAGGGCCTTTCCATGTTTGTTCTGGCCTGGAATAGTTTCAGCACCATCAGATTTATCTTTTCTTTAAAAGCTTGCTTCAAACCAGCTCGCAAACCATCTATTCCTGATGTCATATACAAAGCAAAACCAAACCCTTAACAACTTGGATGGACATTTAAATGGAAGTTGAAGATAAGATTTGCAGTTGGATTGGATGTGCGTTATGAGAAAAAGAGAAGACTCAGGAATTACTCCAAGGTTTTTTGCCTGAGCAACAGGAAAGATGGAGGTGCATCAACTGAGATGAGGAAGGTTGCAGAGGTACACCACTTTAAAGATATTGTTCACTGTCTTCTGTCCTCCAGAATTTCTGAGGAGAATCAGCAGTATTTCAAATCATTGTTCCCCTGAATGCAGGGAGGAAGTTCCCCTAGAGACGGAAAAGCAGTCTACCATTTGAAACAAGGGATTTCAATTCTAAGATTGAAATATTTAAGTAAATATTCAAGTAAATCTTTGTAAATCAAAATATTCAAGTAAATCTTTTGTGAAGAACTTTAGAATAATGAAAAAGGTGATAAAACCCAACAGATCTATCCCTTAAAATAAACCTCAAGGGTGATTAATTCCTTAAGAGAACCATGAAGATTTCCAAACACTTATGCATATAATACAAAAAGTCCGGTTCTGGGAAATCTGGCTAAAATCTGTTCCAGGAATAGTGTTGGAAAACCTCAGAGTACACCAATTAAACATGTTCCATGCGAACTATTCCCCCAGAAATTGTGCAATACAGCAGCAGTGATGTGAACATTCTGATTCTCTTTTTGTCTTTTTGCTGAGGAAGATTCGCCCTGAGCTAACATCCCCTGCCAATCTTCCTCTTTTTTTGTCTGTGAGCCGCTACCACAGCATGGCCACTGACAGACGAGTGGTGTAGGTCTGCACCCAGGAACCAAACCCGGGCCGCCAAAGCGGAGCGCACCGTACTTAACCACTAGGCCACGTGGGCTGGCCCCTGATCCTCTTTAGAAGAGCTGTGTAGAGGTAGAAGAGTGAACTGGTGCAAGTGGTCCCAGCAGTGAAGAACATCCTTGGTGAGAAGTGGGCATAGAACAGGTCAGTAAATGCCAGGACTCCCAGCACATTCTCCAGCATAGCCATGGAGCTGCACAGGATCAAGCTAAGGTTGCTGAGGAAGGCCAGACTGATCAATCAAGTTGAAAACAGGGCGGTTTTTTCCCCCTTTCAAATTATAAATATTCGATGTAATGGACAAAACACATATTCCTATAGGGCTAAATGAAGGAAGATACGACGATGGATGATATTCAAAAAATGTTACTTTTTTCCAACTTTATAGGGTAGTACCCTGCTCATTACAGCTATGAGAAAAATCTGTGAGATTCATTGAAGAAAAAGAAACTAAACATCAAAACCACCAGAAATTAAAGGCAGTAGTAGATGAAGAAAATAAGGACCAACTTGCATGTGAAGAAGAAACAAGGCCTGCAGAGAATAGAGAAGCAGAAGGAGTTAGACTGCCTGAGCTACAAAGGGGTGACAGGTGCTGGCCACTCAGCCATGTGAGGAAAGAGACATCAGTGTCTCAGAAGGTGGCCTGGAACATACCTGAAAGAGCCACCAAGTCTCAGAGCACAGCCTATGTCGTTCTTCCAAACTCGGTGAAGCAGTCCACTGAGCTGCCCTGTTTGCCCACTGCCTAAAGATGGCTGCCTGTGCTCTACATACTTGATAATGTATCACAGGCTACTAGAGTCTATAATAGGCCAAGGGTTAGTGAAAGACATTCTGAAAGTATAATTTTCCATTCTCCATTATTTGAGCAGCTTCAAGGAAAGACTATTACACTACCAATATAATGAAAATACATATTTGATGATAAAATTGATAACATATTACAACATATAGAATATCCTTGTGTCATAAGCAGTGGCAGTTAGTACTGATAATTTATTATAAGAAATTAAGATTCGAATAAGTTCAGAATGGATAAGAATTGCAGATTAAGCTCCATTGTCGATCATTCTCTCTGTATCATTAATAGATGTTATATTTTTTCTAACATTTTGGAATTGGTAGTGTAGTTATTTGAGATAGTCTTGCTTACAAAGAGCTTTCATTTAAAAGTCTAAACGTTTAACAAACTGCCACACTGTAGAGATTATACTTAAAATATTGTGAAAAAAAGATGAATGAGAAAGGCAACTCACTGGGTTACAACAACAGGGATTTATTCTCATGCTCACTGGTCTAAAGGTTGACTGTGCTTTGGCTGATTAGGGCTGGGCTCAGCTGAACAGCTCTGCTGCAGGCTGCTGGTACAGCTGGGTCTGGCTCCTCACTGCAGGTTGGGCCCAGATCTGCTCCATATGTGTCCATTCTGGGGTCCAGGCTAAGTGGGCATTAACTATGTAGAGCATGTTCTCTCTCATAGCACATGATCAGAGCCCAAGAGGGCTGGCCCAACCACGTAAGTGCTTTTTAAGCTTCTGACTTACATCACGTCCACTAATTGGCCAATTCAAGTCACATGACTGAGCTCAAAGCCAGGGGCAGGGAAGCACATTCTAGCCATTATGAGGCCATGCAAGCATGTGGATGTATGATTCTATTATAGGTGAAGGACATACTGGGACAAAAACGGAATCTCCCACATTCCTCTTACTTTTATTTTTCTTCAAGCTTAATATTCCTCTTTCTTTCAATCATACCCCATAGGCCACAGCTTCTAGATCATTCACCATACTGACAATGTTTTTCTATACCAATCTTAGTTCTTCAGTATTTCTGTTAAATCGCAATGCTCAGAACTGAACATGATACTTCACATTCGATCTGACCCGTATTAATTTCTCCTAGTGAAAGGTTTAGTGACTAACAAGTTTAAAACCTTACCTAGATAAGAGTACTGCCAAGAAAATAGAATATAAATTAAATGGTTTGGGGAAGTTTTAAAAAAATATATAAGCTGTCCTTCTTACTGAGTACTAAAGACATTTTTCTTCTAAAGCATAAGGGAGGCAATTCAGAGAGATAAACCCAGATTCCACACAAATTAAAGAAATTATCCTCTCTCTAAATTCTGTTCTTTCATTTCAAGAACCAAATTCTCTACCCTTAGGCCACCTTACAGTTTATAAAGCACTTAAATATATATTCTCTAAATTAATTTCCTTTAATTCTTCACAGCTCTGAGCTAGGTATTATTTTTTCCCTTCCTGAAAGATGAGGAAATTGAGGGTTAGATCAAAGTCAAGTACTTCCTTTGCCCAGTGAACAATGTCTTTCTTACCTCGAGGCCTGGGGAAAACTCTTCCCTCTGCCTGAACATTCTTCCCTGACAACCCCCTTCCTTTGCCTGCCTGGATATTACTCATCCTGTAAGTCTCTACTAAAGCAGTACTTCCTCCATAAGCTGTGCCTAGCTTTCATTTTTTCAATAAATATTTATGAGTCTGTCTAGAAACAAAGGACTCCACAAAGTGTTGGGGATACTGCAGTGAACGAGACAGACACAGTCCTTGCACTTATATGGCTTAGCAGCCAGCTGGAGAAAGGGACGTAAATAACTGCCCAATTGACCAATAAATTACAACTGCGGTAAACGCAACAAAGGAGAAGTACAATACCATCCAAGTGCGGGTTAGGGCTTGTCTTTTGTGCGCTCAATGCTCTGCCTCATCATAGCACTTATCACACTATACTGTAATTAGCTGTTTGTCTTTATTCCCCACCATGAGTAGAATGTATAGACATTAACTAGGCTGTATTTTCATAGCTCGGTATAACTCCTGTTGAATAAAAATACTTAACAATTGCTTGTGGAATAAGTGATGAAATGATCAAATAGACTTGTCCAAAATACAAAATTAATGAGCCAGGATAAGACTTGAACTCAGGACTCCAATTCCCATACTCTTGCCTCTATACAGCATTACCAAGAAATGGTAATGATTTTAATAAAAGTTAATGCTAGCCTACTACACAACTACAAATAAAAAAGCACTTATACATACATATTCTTTATAAACTATGCCTACCTGTAACATGAAAACCTACGTACACACAGGTATCATATAGGGTATATCTTACACCAACATAGGTACACTAATTAGTAACCCCATAGTCCTTATTCTGATTATTACTTAGGCATTTGTATAGAACATGTTAAACTAGCACATAAACTTATAGATTTAACTGAAAAATTAAAATGAGCTCACGCCTAAATAAATGGTAACAACATCAGTTATAAATAATATATATAACACAAATATATACAAAATTTGGGGTTATTTTTAAATGCAATAAAAAGTAATTTCTTAAACGTACAATTCAAAGTTTATGCTCCAAAGAATGATGTTATAACAAATAAGAAACTCTTGCATATGATAAAGTAACAGCTGCTCTTTCACTCTATAGGTAGATATTCACAGCACCGTCAGCCTGCCATCCTAACTTAGCTAAAAACATTAAAATATTTTATTTTCTTTGAATTTTCCCTTGAATTTAAAGAAATTACAAATATAATCCCCAAATCACTAGCACATCTTTCTTTTACTTTCTTCCACATGAATCATTTTAAGCTCGTCTTATGAAAACAGCCTGGCTCACCAAAGAGAATTAGCACCATCTAGTGAAAGAAGCTGGCAGAAAAATACGCTCCATTAGGAGGATGCTACTTGAGAACCAAAAGAAAATTGCTTATGTAGCAGTATAATAGACCGATTTAAGAAAATATAGAAAAATGTAGCAGTAATATCCCTTCCTGATTATGTCTTGTTAACTTATATAAGACTCTAACAGACTTTAACTATTAATATAACATTTGTTCTAAAAACCTAACACTTGGTATTACAATCATTAAAAAAACTTGCCAGAAATATTCTAATTATGGAATGTTTAAAAGGAAGATAATTTGCTATGATGGAGGCACCACTAAATAAGTATGACCCATTAACACACTTTCCCATCCTCTAACTTGCAGCCAGATGTAAAGGGCCTTGACTCTATCCTGTATACCTTGGAAAGCCATTACACATTTTTGTACAGGGAATATTAGTTTGGTGGCTGCATACATGATGGATTCATATGGAAAGTGTGTTGAGGAAAGACTAACCAGCTGGGGATTGAAGGCAGTAATCTAGACAAGAGATGCTGAGGCCTGAACTGAAATAGTGAACAAAAGTCCATTGGGTTTGGGGATCACTACAACATGCAGGAGGTCTCTGAACTACTGCAGCAATTTTTTTTTAATTTAGTCATACCTCCTTATATCTTTTCTATTATTACCTCAAACTGTACTGAAATGCTTATTCACTTTTTCTTATCTTATTCCCCCTACTAGAGGGCAAGCTCCTTGAGGACAGAAATTACTTTTAGGTGTTAAATACATAATGATTTAATTAAAAGAATATGTGCATGGGGTCACTTATTTCAATGATATAACTTGTGGAGATAACAAAAAATACACTGGGGTTTTGTAAAACTGTTGTTTAAAAGATTCTTCTTGTGGAATTTATGAGAAATTTTACGTTAATTACATACATTATCAACCCTGAAATGTGTGTGATCATCACTTCATGATGACAATTTTTATATGATGGATGAAAAAGCAGTCTGAAATAAATTGGTCCTTTTATACTGTATCTTTGGATAAAAAGGTCAACTCATTTATTATCATTTTTTCCTCAATTTCTTTTTGTTAAAGAATAAAGTACGATTTATTTTTAAATGTTCAAAAGTAAGAAAACTAAATATTAATTTTTTTCAGATACATACATGAAGGTAAAACTTCTATGTTTTACCTTCAAAACAAGTAACATGTTAACATTAACTTTCAAACCTGGTTAACCTAGGGAATTAATAACACAAAATCAGGGCAACTGTTACCTGTAAGGGAGGAGTGATGAGGAACAAGGGGCACTAAGTTCCTGCAAATGTTCCAGTTCTTAAGGAATAGGGTAGATGGGTTGTTATTCTTTAAATGATACACATATATTTAAATATACATTTTTAGATGTATGACACTACTTCACATTAAACAAGAACCATTTTTTTCCTCTCATTTTCAAGATTAAATTATAATGCCTATCCCAAAAAGGGGCCAAGATGACAAATTAATTAAAGATTAGGGCTTATACTGAAGATAAATATAAACTAATAAAAACCAAAAAAGAGCATACAGCCTATAAAATTCACTTCTAATACATCAAGTATACAGCAACATTGTTAGTATAGTAAAATAAAAATAAATTTTACGCAAGCTAAATTCTACTCTAAAATCCTAAAATACTCCAAGCAACTTTTTATTTTCCTAGGTCCCTTACTTCGTGGTGTCTAACTGTATTTTGCTTTTAAAAGGTATAACATAAACTTCTATTCACTTGAATTCCTAAGCTAGAGAACTCTAATAAGGATGTTCATTTAGACCAGAAGGCTGAACATTCACAGCTAGCAGGCACGTACCTGAATTTAGGAAGAACTGGGGAGAGTCTCCATGAATGCCCACCGTGCCTGGCCCCAAGGAGTCAGACAAGGTATTTACAAAGGAAAATACTCCACTCATGATTCCAAAGCCCAAGCCAGAAACTGAAGAGGAAGAAAAACACTGTTAAGCCCTTTATATGCTATGATTTCTCTTCAAATCAAATTTCCAAGGTCTAGAGAATACTATTTTGTTGAAGGGGAAAGGGTGTACATGCTGTTGGAGAAGCAGTGGAGAGCTGGCTCAGAAAAGGCAAGTGCTTGGCTAAATGATGAATTAAAAGAGAACAGGGGAAGAGGAAAGGAAATGAATAGCGGAACATAGCACAGAAATGAAAAAGATCTAGAAAGGCACAGAAGTAATAGGCGAGACAGAAGGATACAACGCTGAAGTTCTGGCTTTAGTTTATGGTAAGAGTCTGTAGAATTAAGTTTGATGGCTTAGAACCAGAACTGAGCTTGAGGGGTGACTGTGTATGATAAGGAGTGATCCCTGGGCCAAACTGGGGTGACTCAACTTAGGGACCTAGATCCAATCTTTAAAACATAATTCTGAAAGAAAAATATGCAGAAGTATTAACTGTATTAACATGAAGAGTCTTCCCATTACAGCCAAAGTCATGGTAACCACCCAGAGAAGGTAACAGTAATACCACTTAGAAATTGCCAATTAACTAGAGTGTATCCATGTTAAAAACCTAACTTTCAAACCTGGTTAATATTTAGTGGACACACAGATAAGGGTCACCTGCAATCACTTGCCTTTACATAAGGGCCCTGGAAAGCTGGAAAAATAAACAATGTACACCAATAGGCCAAGGCAGTAATAAAATACTATTTGAAATCTACAAAGACGTAAAAGATAAAAATGGCTTTTATGTCAAGTCTAATCTTTTTTCTTAAAGATATCATGCAGTTCTAACCTACCATAGGCCAGCAGTCGCATAGACGGTGCTGTCTCATCTGCGTTTATATTCTTCAAACCTTCATTGGCTTTTCTAAAATAAAACCACACAGATAATTTTTTTAAAGAAAAAGTAGTATATCAGGAAAACACAAGATATTTCAAAATCCAGATATTTACTGAGGCTTTTGATCAGGTTATACTCTAAATCTAAAATCCATTTAAACAAAACCAAGCAAATTTTCAATTAACCAAAATCAACCAAAATTTCCAACCAACTTTTGCCTTTTATCTGACTTTCACAGAGAGGGGAAAAACATAAGAAAAATATAAGTAAACAAGCCCTCAGGCATTGAGTTTAATAAGAAAAAAAGCAACATTTCTGACTACTTTCTGAGCTCAGTAAATATTTAATTCAATATCAAATGGCATCTACCACTCTGAATTTTTCCTCTTCCCAAAGTACTATATCTTCAATCCCACTTTGTTGGTACTTTATCTTTTGCCTGAGTTATACTTATTCTGCCACCCTCCCATCTATCTACCTCCCACTCCACAGAACCTAAATTATACTCTTCCTTCAAAGTCTAGTTCAGGCAGCAATTTCTCAAAGAAGCCACCTTTACCAAGGATTGGTAATCACTAATCTCTCCTTACTCTTAAATCCTATAATACTGATGGTCTGATCTCTCACATGGGTACTTAATCATATGGTCTTCTGATTCTAAAATACTGTACATATTTGTTTCATATCCCCAATCATGCTTCAGGGGAGAACAAAATGCTACCTTCAGAAAAGGAGATAAATGAATACCTGAATGAAACATTAGAATACTGCTCGATAAGAAACGATCTTCAGAATGATCATATCCATGCTTCCGTGTGGACAATTCACAAACTTACCATGAGTCCCTGCCCACCGTGCAGATGTGTTAGGAATGCAAGCTGTGGCTAGTTGGTTCCACTAGTGTCACTATTACTAACCCTTGTTGGCTAGAAGCTCAGCAACAATGATCTTGACTCAAAGGATATTTAAATTATATTTATATAAAGTGTATTTATTAAAGCAATAAAGGAATCAAATATTTTAGAATGATTTTTCAGCAAGTGCTGAAACAAAAATGAGTTAGCTTAACTCTAAGAGTAAAAAATTAAATTAACCACGCACACTTATGAGCATTGTGTTAATTCAAGGTATGCATATTAATTATAGTTGGCCTATTCGTTACATAAATATAAATATCATTGATTACATTAAGTTAAGGCAACGCAGAATTCAACCACAATAGGAATAAGTATAATGAAAAGGTCTTTTGCTTTTCTAGATTCAAAAGAAACAATTTGCCATTTCAGTGCGCTTCATCATTTGGTAGCATCATTGGAAGCATCATTTGGTAGCAAGGACATGAGCCAAAACTTGAGTGACCGTCATCTTTCTTTGGAGCAGTCACCAAATAAAATCTCCAATTTTCCTAAATAAACTTACCTGTCACAGGAATGTTGTTAAAGGCTAATTAAAGCTTAGAGACATATATAAGAGTAATAATCCATCAACAAATGGATATAATGGTATAATAGAATCAATAAATTTTGGAGGATTTCTGTTTTATGTAAATTGCTCAGTAATGAATAAAAGATTTTTGCTATTTGGTATAGCGAAGTACTGCTATCACAAATATATTAAATAAATTCAAAAGTTTAACAAACTTCCTCATTCTGTGTTGCAAGTTTGTAGGAGGAAAGGTCTATGGCACTAACAGTTCACAATGCTAACCTTAGGAAGTGAAAAAGTACAAAACACCATTAGTTTCTGCGTTCCTGACGGACAGAACACACAACTGATGATGTAAGGGACAGTTTTTAATTTGACCATTTTACTGAAGTGGAAAATTCTTTGTATCTTTTATTGTTTCCAAGAACAAAAAGAAAAAGCCCAACTGTTTAAATATACACTTTGAAAAACTATGGATAAATCAGACTGTCTTTCTTGTTTGTTCTGATTCTTTTTCGTATGTGTAGTGAGGGACAGTACCAAAAAATATGCATATAAATTAAATACCATTTTAGAAATTTTAAAAAACAGACTTATGCCTTTTAAGAAACTGCAATGATTATCTTAACATTTTTTTCTATAAATGGAAAATTTTCTAAAATTACCAAATATTTATGGTATCAGCATTATAAGACAAAATTGAATTAAATTATAAAAGCTTCAATCCAAACCAAAACAATTCTAATGTATGGTTTAGATAAGGTACAAAACCATAACTTGGATTTTTTTAAATTAATGTAGAAAGTGCTATCACTTGTGGCCACCTGCCAATTTCTCATGTGCAACTCTTTGCTAAGCTGAAAGTTACAATTTATTTAGTCACTCCTTCATTCGAGATGAAGTACTGTTCCTAAGGCCTGACCCATGAAATAAATTTATATTAGACTGCAATGATAAATATTTTGATTCAATTCCATATACGTAAAAAAAAAAAAAAAAAAAAAACTGGTACAAACTCTCCACATTTTAATCTGGCACCAAATTCAGATAGCAAAGATTTGATTAAGGCAGTACTTTAAAGTTCAAAATTTACTTTGGCAGTGGAGATAGTTAAAATATTGATTAAACCCAAGTTCCTATATTTGAATGTAGTGTAGCATAAGAGAACAACTTAAATGTATCTATATATATGTTAGTCATGAATAAAGTACCATAATAATTCTCAAACTTGTTTTAACACATAACTATATAACATCCAACATTTCTGAATTTTGCTAGGAAAATATTGTACAATATTTCAAAAGCTTGTTAAAGATGCATTTTGCAAAGGCAAACAAAGGCACCTGTTAATACAGGTTTGTCCTACTACCTGTTTGCAAATTTCCAAAGGTCCTTTCAGAGGAGCATATGTGGTTTCCCCAGAACACCAAAGAGGCTTCTCTGAACTTGCTGGCATGAGAGCCTGCAAACTGACAGCCATAATTCCTTCTGCATGTGGCCCTACTCCCTCACTGCCCTCATTAAAAATGGCAACCCATGTTCAGCTTGTAGTCCTTTGCAACCATAGGTTAGTGCCAATAAAGGGATGCATTTCAGGTGGAAACTCTGAAGAAACAAGGTAGTGAAGAACAGCAGATACTCATTTAGCCACTCAGGTAAGTCAGGTTTTAGAACCTAAAGTGCTAAGGGGTGACTAAACCCATGTCCTAAACTGTGAAAATCTATTCGAAATTAAGTTTGTTTCAAAATTAGAACCATCATATGTGAGAATGCAAAACCAACGTGAGCCAATGATGTTGCTGACAGGAAAACCCAGTGCAACCTGAAGCTGAGCTGTTAAGAGAACAGGGCCCAGTCAAGGGTGAGAAGGGCTGCTGCTCTCCGCACTTTGACCACAGCAGAGTACTGTGCTGGGTCCTGAGCACAAGTAAACCCCAGGCACTGACAAAAAGGGCTGTGTCTACTAACATAAAAGAACTGAGACAGGAAAAGCTTTGGAAGCCACATCTAGGTCTTCTGAGGGCCAGGTGAAGAAATGAGGAATGTTTAGCCTTGAAAGAAACAAGATGACAACCATGTGACAGAGATTTCATTTGCCCGTGTGGAGCCGAGGTCAGAAAGAGGGAGATTTTGATTACCTTAATCTATTCTACAATTAAAATTAAATTTTGGAATGGTAGTAACTGCTGCATACCAGAAACATTCACCCACAGTTGAATGTCCATCTGTTAAGGATACTGTATTCCCACGGAAACTTAACATTATCTTCGATATTTGTTTGTTGCTCTTTAATATTTCTAGGAACTAATAGAAAAGGTTTAAAAATGAAATTTCCAACATATGACTTTTGCTTCTAAGCAAGGGCTTCCTGGTTTTCTATTTGTAATTTAAATTGCTTCATTATTAAATTTCATTATCTTTTATTAAAAGCAACAAGTAAAAAATACAGAAGGCCTAGCATATTAGCAAGAACAAATTATCAGAAGCCTATTATAAGAGATATTGTTGAGATTCTGTCTTGGGTACATCCATGAAATTCCTGGAGTGCCTTAATTATCTCATTTGCAGAAATGAAAAGAGATAGCACATTTATCACTCTACTAAGTCTTACTACATAATCAAAGCCAACCTCATGACTGCCTGGAAGAAAATATGGTTCCAAGTTCAAGCTGTGTTTCAAATCAGTGGTTTCATGTGAGGTCCTCATGGTTCCTACAGATGACCTCCTTTCTGGCCTAAAAAGGGAACTTGTCCCCACAGCTTTTTTTTAAATGTATTTTTCTGTTATAGATAGGGAAAATCACAAAATGAACCCATTTTCCCCTAATACAGTCAAAATAATGGTAGACATAATCTCCATAATAATTATTTATTTTAGGTGGTGGCAAGAGAAGCACATACAAGCGCTAAGCTAGAATGGTGGTGGTGGTTGTTTCAATGACTTTCTCTAGCTTATCTTTCTCCACGGCACTTATTATCTTCTAATATACAAAGCATTTTCTTGTTCATTCATTTGTTATCTATCTCTTTCTCCTATAATATAACTTCCATGAGGACATAGATTTTAATCATGATGTATCCCCAGTGCCTAGGATAGTGCCTGGTATTGAGTAAATTCTCAAGAAATTTTTTTGAATGAGTGAAGGCAGGCAGGAACGTCCACACGTTAAAATACTCAATATTTTCAGGCTGGAAATGTACAATCTCTTGGCTTTGAACTAGGTAGGAAGGGATGGACCCTCAAATACCACACTATTTTAATGTTTCAAACTACTAAATCACAATTCAAATGTAATTGGGAAAAAAAGGTAAAGCAAACATTTAACTTACTTTAAAAGTTTATAATATGCAAACCGGAACATTTCTTGGATAAAGACTGAGACTAACACCCCAAAGATCAGCAGGTATTTCTGTGTTGGTCCATCTTTGTCACCAGTAATGGTTCCTGCTATGAACCAAACAAGGGAGGAAAGGAGTAGAGACACCAACCAAAAGAAAGCTCTGAAAATTAGGAAAAAAAGAAAAGGTTACAAGTGAATAGGATTAATAATGATTTAAAAGCAAAAAAAAAAAAAAAAAAACCCTGCTTGAGATGAACAGTTCCTGACTCTTTAATAAGGAAACAAAAAATCCTCATAAAGTGATGTTCTGGATCAACTGTTCTTAATCAATGGTGCATTTTCCCTAGTGAGATGAACACGCAGTCCAAGAGGAATTTGAGATTCTTCCTAACAATCACTCTTTTTCAGTCACCCTGCTATTTGTAAGTACATCCGCAGACTACCCGCCAAGGACTATCTAGTTGGAAACTTGGTTATTTGCTACTCCTCCTAATTAAGTTTTGCCCATTGATGTGCAAATAGAAGTGTCTTTTCTAGAAAAATGCCTACATCTCTGGATTGGTATAAAATCCAGAGGTTGAAAACCTGTGCTCTGATCTAGATTAGTTTTCCAGGCCTGGTTTTTACAACATTCCTGTGGATTTTAACGATTACAACAAGCTTTACAAACCTTTTGCCCAAATCTCCGTTGTTTTTAAAATGACACAGGTGATGCAGCACTTTCAATACAGCAGTGAGAGGTGAAGAACCTCAGAAAAAGTGGGAATCGCTGGCCTAGACTCAAGGGTGGCGGGGAGCCCCAGTAGGAGCTGCCAGACAGGTGAAAACTAGGATTATGACCACTATCACCACCAGAGTTCAGTATTTACCAAGCTCCCGCAAGGAGATGCACTGACAGGTGCTTCGGTGTTTTCGCAGGTTTCCACCCTTTGGCGCACACCTGAATCATCCGGGGAGCTTCAAAAAATCTCTAGCCCGAATTCCACCCCCTAGACATTCCGATTCATTTGAGCTGGGGTAGGAGTTGGGCATCGGTAGGTTTTCAAGCACCTGATCCCCAGGTGCGAATGGCTCTTAACCCCTTTGGGATTACAGACGCCTGTGAGAATCTGAGGGAAACAGATCTGAGGGGCCCCCTCTCCAGAAAAATACAAGATGCATATTTGAACTTATCCACAATTTTTTCATACAATTTTAATGGCTTCACGACTCACTAAAGCCCACCCACGGACCCTAGGCAAAAACTCAGCAGCCAAGCATTAGGGTTTTCTGAGACCCACAGGGTCAGCTCCCTCCCCAGAGCCTGCCCTCTGGGGTCGCGGGACTCTCGTTTTTTTCCCGCCGACCCTGGGAGTCCCAGAGAGCGGGATCTCGGCTCTCTCTCTCTCAACCCTTCTCCCCTCCAAAGCCCAACAAGGTCCAGCCGTTTGGTGGGGACGCCGGTACCCTGGGTGGAGAGGGGGAGTCAACGGGGTCCGAGATTCCCGGCGCAACTGCCTCACCCGATGATGAGGAAGATGACGCGCAACGGCTCGGTGGCGATGGTGAAGATGTAGAGCGCGAGCGCAGGCCCAAAAGCAATGAAAGCGCAACCGAAGAACACGGCCGCCGTCATGGCGACCGCAGAAGGCGGCCCGGGGGCCTGGCGGGAACGCGAGGTGTGCGGTGCGCTGACAGAGCTGAACGCGGGGCGAGGAGGGGCGCGGCGGCGGGGCGGGGCGCGGCGGCGGGGCGGGGCGCGGCGGCGGGGGCGGGGCGGGGGCGGGGCGCGGCGGCGGGGCGGGGCGCGGCGGCGGGGCGGGGCGCGGCGGCGAGCCTCATCGCCGGCTTTCGGCCCCACCCCGCGTCTGGGGCCGCCCTGGGCCGCGCAGCAGTTCGTGATCCAGGGCAGCGTTTGCTGGCGACTTTAGGGCCGGGGCAATAGCGCCCCCCACCCCTCAACCCCCACCACACTAACACGTCGATCAGGCCACCGAGCCAGTCTCGAGGTGGATACGAGGGGAAGTCCCAGCCCGCTTTGCAGCAGAGAACGGGGAAAGAACCAGGTCAACTAAAGAAAAACTTAGCGCCGAACAGAGGAAGGATTCAATCTCTAAATAAAGGAAACTATTTTGAAGCGTATTTTTCCATTTGCATAGTTGGGGGAACTTCGTGCTCCATCATGTATAAAACCCAAGCTGGGATAGGGGCGACCCAGGCGATAACTCACAGACGGTAAAAGGATGAATTAGTGGTGGACAAAGCTGTCCTCAGGGTTGTTTGGGCTACCTGGTTTTCTTTTTTTCCCCCTCAAGTCTTCAAAAAAGTTGTTTTTGAAGGTGTTCTCTGATCGCTCTGTAGTAACGACAGCATCTCCCTGCTGTTTTTACTTGCTCTGTTGTCTGCTCATTAACATGTAAACTTTGGGAGGGCAGGGGCTTTATTTTGTTCTTGTTTCCACAGCACGTAGAAGGTGCTCACTAAATATCTGCTCAATGAATGAAATAATTTAAAAAGTGGAACTTAAAAACATTTGCTATTTTATATTAATTTAACCAGGTTTAGAAATTAAAACCAGAAGGTTAAGTTCCCTAATCATTCACATATAAGATTATTCTCCATGTTTAATGGGAATAATAATAATACCTCATGGGTTATTTTGAGGATTGTGCCTGCACAGTAAGTGCTATATAAGTGTTAGCATTCCTACTCATTCTTTCACGTCTATTATGAAAAAAAGCTCTTGGGAATCATCACTAAAAAGAGAAATGCCAGTAGACAACAGTTGTGACCTGACTGAAGACGTTTTGTGGCTCCCCTCTGAAAATGGGCCTTCAAATAATACAATTACAGGTATTTAATTCTCATGGTAAAATGTCACCTTTGCCCATTTAAAACAGACATATTTTCCATTTACTCCACAGAATACTTCATTTTGAAATGTCTTATCCAACACCTAGTGAAACTTGGGTTGAGATAACAGTTCAAAGTGATAGAGTGACTCACCATTAGATAGATTCTTTTTGGTTCCATCCTGATCAAAGTTATCAAATGCAATTCCATTACTTCAGCTCCATGCAGAAATGCCTTCACAAAAGTATAATGTACTTGGGTCCTCAGTGTAAATTAAGATTTTTATACAAGAAATGGCCATCTACCTTTTTTCCTCTATATTTTATAAGACTGTTTCATTATTATGGGGGCCAGCCCAGTGGCCTAGTAGTTAAGTTTGGTGCACTCTGCTTTGGTGGCCCAGGTTCAGTTCCTGGGCGCGGACTTACACCACCTATCAGCAGCCATGCTGTGGCAGCAACCCACATACAAAATAGAGGAAGATTGGTGATAGATGTTAGCTCAAGGTGAATCTTCCTCAGCAAAAAAAAAAAAAACGTGTTTCATTATAATTGTTTGGTATCTCTGATAGATCCATGCTTTACTATTTGAGTTCAGGGCTGGAAAAAAGTTTTGTTTCTCCTGACAAATGCATATGCTCAGCTTGAGAGCTAACTCATCACATTCAGGCATTATCTGATTCCCAGGAAGCTTAGAGCTAAATTTAATTGTCAATTATAGCAACTATTCTTCTGTGTTTTTTTTTTTTAATTATAATTACTGCCGTGACTTCAGAATATGACTTATTCTTTTATCCCTATTTTAATGATTTGATTACCCTGATTTTAACCAAGATCTATGTGTCTTGGGTTTGTTTTTTTTTTTTAATTTTTTTTTAATTGCAGTAACATTGGTTTATAACATTGTATAAATTTCAGGTGTACATCATGATACTTCTATTTCTCCATAGATTACATCATATTCACCACCCAAATACTAATTACAACCCATCACCACACACATGTGCTGAATTATCCCTTTCGCCCTCCTCCCTCCCCCCTTCCCCTCTGGTAACCACCAATCCAATCTCTGTCTCTATGTGTTTGTTTATTGTTGTTATTATCTACTACTTAATGAAGGAAATCATACGGTATTTGACCTTCTCCCTCTGACTTATTTCACTTTGCATAATACCCTCAATATCCATCCATGTTGTCACAAATGCCTGGATTTCATCGTTTCTTATGGCTGAGTAGTATTCCATTGTGTATATATACCACAGCTTCTTTATCCATTCGTCCCTTGATGGGCACTTAGGTTGCTTCCAAGTCTTGGCTATTGTGAATAATGCTGCAATGAACACAGGGGTGCATGTATCTTTACGCATTGGTGTTTTCAAGTTCTTTGGATAAATACCCAGCAGTGGAATAGCTGGATCATATGGTAGTTCTATCCTTGATTTTTTGAGGAATCTCCATACTGTTTTCCATAGTGGCTGCACCAGTTTGCACTCCCACCAGCAGTGTATGAGAGTTCCCTTCTCTCCACATCCTCTCCAACACATGCTGTTTCCTGTCTTGTTAATTATAGATTATATGGCTATAATCTGACGGGCATGAGGTGATATCTCATTGTAGTTTTGATTTGCATTTCCCTGATAGTTAATGATTTTGAACATCTTTTCATGTGTCTGTTGGCCATCTGTATATCTTCTTTGGAGAAATGTCTGTTCAGGTCTTTTGCCCATTTTTTAATTGGGTTGTTAGTTTTTTTGTTGTTGAGATGCATGAGTTCTTTATATATTTTGGAGATTAAGCTCTGATCAGATGTATGGTTTGCAAATATCTTCTCCCAATTGTTAGGTTGTCTTTTCATTTTGTTGATGGTTTCCTTTGCTGTGCAGAAGGTTTTTAGTTTGATGTAGTCCCATTTGTTTATTTTTTCTGTTGTTTCTCTTGCCCGGTCAGACATGGTGCTTGAAAATATGTTGCTAAGATCAGTGTCGAAGAGCATACTGCCTATGTTTTCTTCTAGAAGTTTCATAGTTTCAGGTCTTACATTCAAGTCTTTAATCGATTTGGAGTTAATTTTTGTGTATGGTGTAAGGTAAGGGTCTACTTTCATTTTTTTGCATGTGGCTATCCAGTTTTCCCAACACCATTTGTTGAAGAGACTTTCTTTTCCCCATTGTATGTTCTTGGCTCCTTTGTCAAAGATTAGCTGTCCATAGGTGTGTGGGTTTTGATTCTATTCCATTGATCTTGTGTCTGTTTTTGTGCCAGTACCATGCTGTTTTGGTTACTATAGCTTTGTAGTATATTTTGAAGTCAGGGAGTGTGATACCTCCAGCTTTGTTCTTTTTTCTCAGGATTCCTTTATCTATTCGGGCTCTTTTGTTGTTCCATATAAATTTAAGGATTCTTTGCTCTATTCCTGTGAAAAATGTTGTTGGAAATTTGATAGGGATTGCGTTGAATCTGTAGATGGCTTTAGGAAGTATGGACATCTTAACTATGTTAATTCTTCCAATCCAAGAGCACGGAATATCTTTCCATTTCTTTGTGTCTTCTTCAATTTCTTTCAGCAATGTTTTATAGTTTTCGGTGTACAGATCTTTCACCTCTTTGGTTAAGTTTATTCCTAGGTATTTTATTCTTTTTGTTGCAATTGTAAATGGGATTGTATTCTTAATTTCTCTTTCTGCTACTTCGTTGTTAGTGTATAGAAATGCAACTGATTTTTGTATGTTGATTTTGCATCCTGCAACTTGACCATATTCGTTTATTACTTCTAAAAGTTTTTTGGTGGATTCTTTAGGGTTTTCTATATATAATATCATGTCATCTGCAAATAGTGACAGTTTCACTTCTTCCTTTCCAATTTGGATCCCTTTTATTTCTTTCTCTTGCCTGATTGCTCTGGCTAGGACTTCCAGTACTATGTTAAATAGGAGTGGTGACAGTGGGCATCCTTGTCTGGTTCCTGTTCTTAGAGGGATAGCTTTCAGTTTTTCACCATTGAGGATGATATTAGCTGTGGGTTTGTCATATATGGCCTTTATTATGTTGAGGTACTTTCCTTCTATACCCATTTTATTCATAGTTTTTATCATAAATGAATTCTGTATCTTGTCAAATGCTTTCTCTTCATCTATTGAGATGATCATGTGATTTTTATTCTTCATTTTATTAATATGGTGTATCATGTTGATTGATTGGCGAATGTTAAACCATCCCTGCATACCTGGAATAAATCCCACTTGATCATGGTGTATAATCTTTTTAACATATTGTTGTATGCGATTTGCTAGTATTTTGTTAAGGATTTTTGCATCGATGTTCATCAGTGATATTGGCCTGTAATTTTCTTTTTTTGTGTTGTCCTTGTCTGGTTTTGGTATCAGGGTAATGTCAGCTTCATAGAATGAGTTAGGGAGCTTCCCTCCCTCCTCAATTTTTTGGAAGAGTTTGAGAAGGATAGGTATTAAGTCTTTGAATGTTTGGTAGAATTCACCAGGGAAGCCGTCTGGTCCTGGACTTTTATTTTTGGGGAGGTTTGTGATTACTGTTTCGATCTCCTTACTGGTGATTGGTCTATTCAAATTCTCTACTTCTTCTTGATCCAGTTTTGGAAAGTTGTATGATTCTAAGAATTTATCTATTTCTTCCAGATTGTCGAATTGGTTGGCATATAGCTTTTCATAGTATTCTCTTATAATCTTTTGTATTTCTGAGGTGTCTGTTGTAATTTCTCCTCTTTCACTTCTGATTTTACTTATTTGTGCCTTCTCTCTTTTTTTCTCGGTGAGTCTAGCTAAAGGTTTGTCAATTTTGTTTATCTTTTCAAAGAACCAGCTCTTGGTTTTATTAATTTTTTCTATTTTTTTTTTGGTCTCTATTTCATTTATTTCTGCTCTGATTTTTATGATTTCCCTTCTTCTACTGATTTTGGGCTTTGTTCTTCTTTTTCCGGTTCCTTTAGGTGCACTGTTAGATTGTTTATTTGAGATTTTTCTTGTTTGTTGAGATAGGCCTGTATTGCTATAAACTTCCCTCTTAGAACCGCTTTTGCTGTATCCCATAAATTCTGGCATGTTGTATTTTCGTTTTCATTTGTCTCCAGGTATTTTTTGATTTCTTCTTTGATTTCTTCGTTGACCCAGTCATTGTTCAGTAGCATTTTGTTTAATCTCCACGTATTTGTGGCTTTTCTGATTTTCTTCCTATAGTTGATTTCTAGTTTCATACCGTTGTGGTCAGAAAAGATGCTTGGTATTATTTCAGTCTTCTTAAATTTATGGAGACTTGTTTTGTGGCCTAATATGTGATCAATCCTGGAGAATGTTCCATGTGCATTTGAAAAGAATGTGTATTCTTCGGTCTTTGGATGGAATGCTCTGTATATCTCTACTAGGTCCATCTGTTCTAGTGTGTCGTTTAAGGCCAATGTTTCCTTATTGATCTTCTGTTTGGATGATCTATCCGTTGGTGTAAGTGGAGTGTTAAAGTCCCCTACTATTATAGTGTTACTGTCTATTTCTGTTTTTATGTCTGTTAATAATTGCTTTATATATTTAGGTGCACCTACATTAGGTGCGTAGATATTTACAAGTGTTATATCCTCTTGTTGGATTGTTGCCTTGATCATTATATAATGCCCTTCTTTGTCTCTTTTTACAGTTTTTGTTTTAAAGTCTATTTTGTCTGATATGAGTACTGCTATCCCAGCTTTCTTTTCATTGCCATTTGCATGGAGTATCTTTTTCCATCCCTTCACTTTCAGTTTGTGAGTGTCTTTAGGTCTGAAGTGTGTCCCTTGTATGCAGCATATATATGGGTCTTGTTTTTTTATCCAATCGGCCACCCTATGCCTTTTAATTGGAGCATTTAGTCCATTAACGTTTAAAGTAGCTATTGATAAGTATGTACTTACTGCCATTTTTTAACTTTTTTTTTCCTCAGTGTTTTAGTAGTCCTTCTCTGTTCCTTTCTTCTTCTATACAGAATTGATGGTCTCTTTAGTTTGACCTCTGTCTGAAAGCTCTACTCTTTAACTCCCCTCCTCCCTCCTTTTATGTTTTTGATATTATATCTAACCTCTTTTTTGTGCATTTGTATCCATTATGTTCTTATCATGGAAATAAATAATTTTTCCTATTTGTGATCTTCTCTCTTCCCCTTAAATCAGTCCCTTTAACATTTCTTGTAGCACTGGTTTCTTGGTGACAAACTCCTTTAATTTTTGCTTGTCTGGGAAATTTTTGATCTCTCCTTCCATTTTGAACGATAACCTTGCTGGGTATTCTTGGCTGTAAGTTTTTTCCTTTTAGCACTTTAAATATATCGTGCCACTCTCTTCTAGCCTGTAATGTTTCTGCTGAGACGTCAGCTGATAGCCTTATGGGGTTTCCTTTGTATGTAACTTGACTTTCTCTTGCGGCTTTTAGGATTCTCTTTCTCTTTAATTCTGGACATTTTGATTATGATATGTCTTGGTGTGAGCCTCTTTGGGTTTATCTTGTTTGGGGCTCTCTGTGCTTCCTGTACCCGGATGTCTGTTTCCTTCCTTAGGCTAGGGAAGTTTTCATCTATTATTTCTTGAAATAGATTCTCTGCCCCTTTGTCTCGCTCTTCTCCTTCCGGGACACCTATAACACAGATGTTAGTGTGCTTGATGTTGTCCCAGAGGTCCCTTAGACTGTCCTCACTCTTTTTAATTCTTTTCTCTTTTACCTGTTCAGCTTGGGTAATTTCTTCTAGTCTTTCGTCTAGCTCACAGATCCGTTCTTCTGTATCCTCTACTCTGCTTTTGAGTCCCTCTTGTGAATTTTTCATTTCCAGTATTGTATTCTTCATTTCTGATTGGTTCTTTTTTATATCTTCCATTTCTTTGTTGACATTCTCACTGAGTTTATCTATTCTTCTCCCCAGATCAGTGAGCATCCTTTAACACTCTTAGTTTGAACTCTCTGTTGGGTAGGTTGCTCATTTCTGTTTCTCTTAGTTCCTTTTCTGGGGTTTTGTCCTGTTCCCTTACTTGGAGTGTATTCCTTTGCCTCCTCATTTTGCCTCTTTCCCTGTGCTTGTGTCTATGTATTAGGTAGGTCAGCTACGTCTCCTGCTCTTGAATAGGTGACCTTATGTAAGTGATGGTTTAGGAGGCCTGCAGTGTGCTTCCTTCAGTTCTCAATGTTCCAGGGGTGACCCCTATGTGGGCTACATGTGTCCTTCTGTTGTGGCCTGTTTGCTCTCCGTGTAGGCGCCCAGGGAGGCCGAGTTATGCTCTTGGCCAGCTGTTGTAATGCTCAGCTGTTTGTAGTTGTTGTGGGCCCTTTAGTCTCTTTATCAGGTGTGGGGAGCCCCAGCACAGTTGGCTGCAAGTTCTAATACCACATTTGTGTTGCAGTATTTCTTTTAAGTGAGTAGGCCCCCAGCGTGGCAGGTTGTCAGGCTCAGGGCCTTACAATTGCTGTAAGCCTCTAGCCTATTAGGTCTCTTGTCAGCTCTCTGAGGATTGCAGCTGGGTGGGGCTGGCCTCAGGCACAGGAGCACCCAATTGTTTCAGGCTTTGGAAGGTGGGGCAAACTGCCTATGTGGGTCTTTGAGAAGCACAAGTCTTCTGCAGCTGACAAGCCCTGCCGCCCACAGATCCACACACACAGTCAACACAGTCCTGCCCCATGTGTGCGCCCTGACCTCCCGATGTGGACCCAGTCTCTCCACGGCAGGAGGCCCACACGCTCCGCCACTGCCCCACACTCTCCACCGGCTCCTTGTGCACACCCTGCCCGCTCAAGTCGGCTCAGTTGCCAGGCTGCAGAGAATCCAGTCACCAATCTATGCAGGCCCACACGTTGCCTGAGGGCTTGTTGTTGGGTGGGGCCAGTCTCTAGGGTGGGCTGCCTGCCCTGGCTGAGCTGGATTAAATCCATGCTCTAGTGGGTGGGGCAGACCTGGGCTAGCAGGCCTCAGGGAGAACTCCAATGGTGTCTGTGTCAGCACGCTCACACCAGGCCACAACAATGGCCACCGCCAACGTCCCAGTCCCTGGAGAGGTCTCACCAACCACCGAGATGCACCCAGGGCCCACTAGGTGAGTCTCTTTTCACCACAGCACTGTGCACCTATCTTGCTGGTGATTTTAGGATGCTTTCTGAAATGGGTGAGTTTGTGCGCGGGCCCTTTAAGAGCCGGTTTTAGTTTCTTTGTGAACCGGGTTTTCTGCGGGTACTCCCCAATGCTTTAGTAGCAGGCAAAGTCAGATATTATGCCGCTGGTCTCGATTGTGCTGGGTCCACAAAATGCCCACAGCGGGGGCGCTCCCCGGCTCAGGGCCCCAAGCCTCCAGGGAGGGTGCGTACCTGTGAGCTGCTCCTGGGCGGCCGTGAAGCTGGCGGCTTGTGAAGGCGGTGTTTTTCCTCTCCAGAAGGGAGTTTCTGCCTCTTCCACCTCAATTAGGATTGTCCGTTGTTGCAGGAGTTCCTCTTATCCAGTTTTCAGTTCTGTCTCAGGGGTAATTTTTCCACGAATAGTTGTAAATTGGCTGTGTCCGTGGGAGGAGCTGAGTTCAGAGTCTGCCTACGCCGCCATCTTGACTCCCCACCCCCGCCCCGTGTCTTGGTTAAAGTTGCCTCAAATACTTTGGAAGTAGGCAACTCAACATGCAGTGCTGTAAAGTGGGGGAATCTGTATTCATGGTATTTTGACCATATTTCAGTTCAATCTTAGTCCCCAAGCCCAGTTAAAAAAATGGGAAGGCAATGCAAAATGTAATGAGTCTGCCCCTCTATCTGTGAAGACATCTCTAGCTGATGTCTGTTGGAATAGAAAAGAAGAAAGCAACTAGACCCAATTGGCAAAATCACCAATAAAATAGTCATCTTCAGCGTTTACAGTTATTTACTAGAAAAACTTACTTCAAGTTTTCTCTGAATAATGGCACCTTACATTTATATCATGCATTATTGTCTAAAAAGCACTTTTAAGCTGATTTCAACAATTCTGTTTACAAGCGAGGAATTTGAGGCTAAGTAGCAGTGCTATTGACTCCTTAAGTTTTTATGAACTTACTATTAGTTTCCTACAAAGACTTAAAGACATAAGGTACTAAGTGATGTTGGGAATTAAATCCCTAAAATGTGACTAGGGGAAGGAGGCAGGCACACACTATGGATACAGATATAGACTGCTGAGAATTCCTTGGAACTGTGTGTGTTTGGGGGTGGGAGGTGGGGGGTGGGAAAAAGCAATACTACATTTTAGCAATTTATCAAGTAAGGCTTTGATGTACTTACCAGTAATTCATAATATACTAACGAATTCACTTGAGCTTTGTTTTCTGGTAGTGCTGATAGATTTCTATTTATTCAACCATTGTTCATTCATTCAAAATGCATGTTGTGCATTTTGGCTTAGCGGTTAAGTGCTTGCGCTCTGCTACTGGCGGCCCGGGTTTGGATCCCAGGCGCGCACCGACGCACCACTTCTCTGGACATGCTGAGGCCGCGTCCCACATACAGCAACTAGAAGGATGTGCAACTATGACATACAACTATCTACTGGGGCTTTGGGGTTGGGGGGGGGAAAGGAGGAGGATTGGCAATAGATGTTAGCTCACAGCTGGTCTTCCTCAGCAAAAAAAGAGGATTAGCATGGATGTTAGCTCAGGGCTGATCTTCCTCACACACACACACAAAAAATGCATGTTGAATGCCTACTATGTATCAAGCACAATGCTAGACACTGGGAATACACCAATGAAACATGGTCCCATCTCCATGGAGCTCACTATCTAGTGGGGAAACCAGACAGGCAAGTGTAAGGTGCTATGAGACTATACAGGAAGGGGAAGGACACACAATCCAACCTTGTGAGGTTTTGCTAAAGAAGATAATACCTAGTCGCTCAGGTCTCAGCTTAGGAGTTAGCAAAGCTAGGAAGAAGCAAGCTTCCCTAGCAAAGCTAGGGAAGAAATGGAAAGACAAGTAGAAAGTCCTCAAAGTGAAAGAAAGCAGGGCATTTCTGAGGGACAGAAAGTAGTTCAGGATGTCCTTGGAGTGTGAGGAGAGGGATAAGAGGTAAGACTGGAAAGGCCATCAGGTTAGAGTTTACCTCAAGTCATGGGTTTATCTAAGGGATTGACATGATCAGATCTCTTTTGTAAAGATAGGGGAAATGGGACTCAGAGAGGATGTCTTTGGCATACTGCTGAGATGACAGGGAAATAGCAGGAGTCTGGAAAGAAGCAGACAACTGAAGAGAGATTTAGCAATTGTGCAAACAGAATTAGTGACTGATGAGCTACATGGAGTGAGGGAGAGGGGAAAATCAAGGATGATTGCTTCTAGAAAGGTATATATATACTTCTTTAATTAATTAACATTAATTAATTTTATTTGCTATGGGGGCATTCTCATGTATCCCTGGAACTAATATTGGAAAACTCAAATTTTGAGGGTAGGAAACATGAAGAAAGGGAGACAGAAAGTTGGCTCAATTTATCAATACATAAACAACATTCCAGGTGATTTATCTTTTATTAAAAGGAAATTCTTCTGCATTTAATTAAAGATTAAAATAACGTAAGATATTTAACAAAGGTCAAAATAGTGTAAGGTAAGGGCCAGACTGAAAACCAGATTATGAAGCTTCTCTTTTTATTACTTTACTTACTGAGGCATTGATGAATTTACTTCAAATCTTTCTTTAAATTAAAAAGTAAGTGGAGAACAAAACAGCTCCTAAATTACACTTAGCTTTCTTCAGCGACATGTTAATTTTGATTACTGCTGAAGTTCACTGATTCTTTCAACATTTATTAAACACCTTCTCTGTGCCAGGCTCCTTGCTGGGTACCGTAGATACAAAAACTAAAGACAGGGTCCCCACCCTACAGGAGCTTAGAGTTGACTAGGGAAGGAAAGTAAACAGACAATTCAAATCTAGTGCAGTGAGTGACACTTTGGGCATACACAGGAGGGGGTTCCTAACCAGGGATGGGTTGTGGCTGAGGTCTTCCTGGAAAAACTCTTACTGACTCTTGAAAGATAGGAAGTTTAGACAGAAAAAGGGTAGGAAGTCAGCAGAAGGAGCAGAATAAGTAAAGGAATGACAAAGCACGATGTGTTTGGGAACTGCAATTACTGGTGATGTTCAAAAGTTGGGTATGACTTAAGGTGTGAGAAGATCTTAGGCTGGAGAGAAAGATGTGGGGATGGCAAAGGACTCTGTTTGCTAGGCTAAAGAGTTTAGGTTTTATCCCAAGGTTATGAGGTACCACTGAAGGATGAGATTTGGCAGTGACAGAAGATTCCAGTTTTAAAAACTTGTCAGCACTGTGAAAACTGGATTGGAGGAAACTAAGATTAGAGACTGGTTAGGAGAGGTTGCAGAAATCTACGCAAAAAATGAAGAGGCCTGAACAAACATAGAGGCAGAAATGATGGATGAGTGTATAGATTAGGAAGACTTGGAGATTGATTAACTGTTTGAGGATCTAGGTAGATAATGGTGCTATTTATTCTGATGGAGAAAAGAAGAGAAAGAACAGGTTTCTCCTCCTGGGATTGAGGGTTGTTGGCAGGAACTGCTGGGGAGGAGAGAAAAGATGGGGAGTTGACTTTGAGTTTCAGACATGTTGTTTGATGTACCTGTAGTAGAGCCAAGGGGAGATGACCAGCTGGCCGATCAACTTTGAATTATGGCCCTCTGGAAAGACGGTGAGGCTCGAGATACAAATTTGAGTTGTATTAGTTTCCTATTGTTGCTGTAACAAGTTGTCACAAATTTAGTGGCTTAAAGCAACACAAATTCATTCTCTTATAGCTCTGGAGGTCAGAATTATGAAATGAATCTTAGGCTAAAGTCAAGGTGTCAGGGTTAGCTGGTTCTTTCTGGAGGCTTCGGGGGAAAATCTCTTCCCTCACCTTTTCCAGATCCTAGAGGCTACCCACATTCCTTGGCTCAGAGCTCTGCATCACATCACTTTTTTTCCCTGTTTCTGTCATCACATCATTTCCTTCCGATTCAGACTCCTCCTATGTCCTTCTCATAAAGACCCTTGGGATTACATAGGGCCCACCTGGATAATGCAGGATAATCTCCCATCTCAAGGTCTTTAACTTGATCACATCTGCAAAGTCCCTTTTGCCATATAAAGTAACATTCACAGGTTCTGGGGATTAGGACACGGACATCCTTGGGGGCCATTATTCAGCCTACTACAGAAGTTATGAGCATTTAAGAGCCATGAAAAAGGATGAAATTGTTTTGGAAAAGTGGGGAATGAGTAGAATACTGTCACAGAACCTAAGGGAAGAGAACAGTTCTGGAAGGGAGAGATATACTGGTCAAATGCTGCCAAGAGGTTAACCAAGACAAGGACTGCAAATTGTCTGCTACTTTAGCAACTAGGCCGTTGTAAGCACAATGTCAGTGAAGTGGGAGGGGTGGAACCCAGACTGCACTAGGTGGAGGAACAAATGGAGAATGAAAAAGTGAAGACAGTAACTAGAAGCAACTCTTTGAAGAAGCTTAGCTATGACAGGAAGAAGAGGAAAGAGAGCAACAGTTGAGATGGACATGAGGCAGAGGGGTGGGAGGGTTAAGGATGCTTAGATGCTGAGGTGAAAGAGATAACACAGGATAAGAGTTTGAAGGTGTATGAGAAAGAGTTGTGAGTTCCCTGAGAACAGGACAGAGTTGGGAGGAGGAATCCAGAGAAGAGGCAGAGAGAAAAGCATGGGATAGGAGGAATGCCTCTGCTGCAAGAGGAAGGAGGCGAGGATGAGGGCAGATGTAGAGCAGCCAGCCATGGTAGGCTATAGGTTGGGGAAGGACAGATGGCTAAGGTGGTTTTAGACTGATGTTTTCTCTGTGAGGCAGGAGATGAAAGTTCTGTCTACCAAGAGTGAAAGGAAAGAAGTCGGAAGCTTGAGAAGAATAGTGAAGGTTTGAAATGGTTGTGGGGATGAACGGAAAAGGCTATGACTGGGAACAGGCACAGGCACAGTGGTAGAACATTGACAGGGCTGGGGCCATCAAACTGTGTTATTTGGAAGTGAAAACAAAACAACAGAAACTAAACTCACAATGATGAAGAAGGGAAGGATGATCAATTTAAGGCTGCAATTCTATAATAGAATAACTTCAATGTATTCTGAACTAAGTATGAGGAGGAGATCTGGCCAATTTTCTAAGTCTTCAAACAAGATGTAAAGTTTGGTAAACTATCTTAAGTCTACCATGGTTTGAGTCACACACCCAGCAAATTTGAAGAAATATTTTTTAAATGTGCAATCCACTTCAGAGAGTCATGAGTATTTCCATTATGTAGTTTTTATTTTAGACGAACATTATTGTAAAAAAAAGTTCACCTGGAATAAAATCCATGTTTTTAAAAAAAACACAGCATCAGTATCAGTACACAGTTAATGAATTGGCTTAAACAAGATTAAGCACATAGACAGGTCCACTTTATCTGCAGGAGCTTTTCACATTAAGCCGTTGGAGCAAAAATAAAACAGGCTGAAACATACACAGTAGGATAGTTCTATGGAAAAAGTAGATATTTCCCATTAGGGGCATGGTTTTAGTCAAATAGTTTATGGTATTTTGCATTAAAGGAACTGCAGTGTCAGCTGCAAACAAACAAAATAAAATCCATCTGTAAGGCCATAGGGATGAATTATAATAATTAAATTCACATTTTAAAAAAAGGTAAGAAAATGAAACAAGAAGTTCCATTAGTTCTTGGCAATAAGAAATGCAACTGCATATGGCACAAGCATTTCAAAAAATGAAGTAAAATTTGAAAATATTCCTAAAATAATTGTTTGCTAATTTTCATTTCTATAAATTTCAGTCATTTAGGTTTTTTCATAGTGAACATAACACCTGTTAATTTTATTAGTCTAAAAAAAAGACTTGATTCTACTGTAAAATTGTGCTAGCGTTTGAAATTTTATTAGCATATCCTGTCCCTCTAGGTCCCTCTAGGACAAGGAATTTCATTTTTAGACATTCCTTTTTCCCCCCTTTCTTTGGATATAACAAGAAAGAAAAAGGAATGTCTTTTCTGTTAAAAGAAAAATTCTAAAAAACCTGATGGTAGAAATGAGTGCTTAAAATCTGAGATAAGTAAACGAACATAATGAAATGCTGTTTTAAAATTTTAAGCTTAAAAGCTCATCTTTAAAGATTAAGACTACATTTATAAAGAAATCTAAGTCATGAACTAGAAAAGAGAGTCTGCTTAAATGTATGTTACTGTTCACAGGAAAAACTTTATAAGCCTTAATACAGATTCTCAGCGTTCAGAAACTGTAAAATGGAGTTATAATCTCTTGTTTAGAAATTTCTGCAAACATTTATCTATATTGCACAGCTAAATTTATTAATGGAGACAGAGAGATAATACTTTTTTTGCACTATTGGATATGACATGTATGTTCTATTCTAATCTAAACTACCTCCTACCTTTCCAATGATGCCTTTAGTTTAAAACAAAACATATAATCTAAATCGGGTTGGATGTGTAAAGGCTGGCTCACTGTTTTCCTACCAGATGTTAGAATACTATTAGCTAAATGAGGTATAATTAAAAAATAGTCCTTCAAAGTAAAGAGTATAGTCTTCTGAAAATTTATAACAAAGACTGCACAAAATATTTATGTAAATAGTAAGAAACCCTGCAGCACCTCCTAACTGATGCACAGGTGGATTATTTTCTCATAATCTGTCTGACGTAAAATATAGCTAAAATAAGTTCCCAGTGAAACATTTTATAATCAACTGATTCACATGCTACTTAGTTACAGCACATTTTCATTGTCTGATACCCTCAGACTCTATTTGAAAAGGTCTATTCCAATCATTGTCAAAAATTAGCACACTGATAATAAAGTGCAGCCACTAAACCAGTAATACTGCTGCAAAAATCTTCATGTACCTTATCCGTAGGACCACAAAAATGTTCACACAAAACTAGTGAACAAAAACTTTTTCAGTTTCAGCAGGGAACAGACAATTATCTGTCACTAAATTCATCTACACGTAGAAAAAATAATGCACTATATGTACATTATTAAGCAAAGTGGAATATTTATTGGGTCATTTACCATGCAGAAAGTGAATTTCCTATGGTCTTAGCTCAAATTATATACAATTTAGCAAAGCTAAATGTAAGAAAATAGCAAGAAGAATTTATTTCTATATAACAGAGCATATTCCCCCAATTTGCTGCTACTTCAAAGAGCACTTTTAGACTCATCTAATTTTTACAGGCTCTTTCAAAGGGAAGTTCATGGAGACTAGTTATTAACCCATATAAGACAACAGAAGAAAGAAGGAAGAAAGCAAAGCAAAGCATTCTGTTAAAAACAAAATAAAACAAGGCTAACCACAGAATATGTCAGTTTTGGTTTGCAGACAACCCCTGAGATATAAACCAAAGTGTTAAGACACCAAATAGTCAGAGGTAAATTACTAAGAGAATTACATTCATACATGGTGTCATAGCACTTGCCTTTTAGAAAGTACTTTGTTACCATCCAGAAAGCTTAACTGCTTGGATCTTTTTCAGGAAATTAGTGAACACAAGATGTTTCTAAGAAATTACTTTGTCTTTCCAAAAACGTATCTAATTTTAAGATGGTAGACTTACAATCAACTTTCAGTCAAGGAACTACTGATTATACGAGGACACCAACAGGTGCCTTTAAGCCTACAGGGAAGTACAAAAAAAATCAAAGAGGGTGAAATTTGTCAACAATAAGTTTAGTGTATCCATCAAAAATAGCTCTGGTATACTTGCTGCCACTAAATTGTGCATAAGTTTTCAAACAAGTCGTAAAGGTTGACTGGTCCAAGCATTCGAATGATACACCTTAATTTGAAGCAGAATTCTGTGGTAACAAAGCAATCCATTTCCACTTTCATCTCGCATTCTTAACTATCAAGCATGATGGTAACCTTTGTGAAACAAAACAGGCCTATCAGGAAGAATAATTATTAACAGAATTCATTTCCCTAATCACCTCTTTATTACTCCCTTCTGTGTTATGGCACTGAAGGCTAGAATAACAGCATAGCCATGACATAATGATTTGAATTTGGCACGTAAGTTAACACTAAATACTTTTTTCTTCTTATGTAATGGTTTCATCCACAAAAGGTGTACCAGTACCAGTGTTTGCTGAGAAAGGCAGCTAAGCTTTTGGTTGGCTTTGGCCCAAATGACTGGACCAAGTGCTATAACAATGAACCTGAACAGATAGAACTGGGTTCTACACATTCCACAACAGCTGTTTTAAAACCTTGCTCTAATGAAAAGGCAAGACTTTTCCTAGAGGCTGCACTAGGTCTAATTACTTTTATTTAAAAAAAAAAAAAGCCCAAATAAAAACAGAACAAAAATCATTATTTTCACCATTACCAAGGGCTCTCTCTATTAAATTTACATCAACAAGTTCATCTCTCTCCCTATAGGTAAGCTTTCTGTGAACTGTAATCTAAATCTAATTCTTGTTAACTCTTGCAGTCAGGGATTACGGTAGAAATTGGGTATTACAACTAAACCAGCAAGCTAAGGAGTGAACCTAAGAAAAAATATATTACATATGCTGACGTGCCAGAACCACAATTAGATGATGAAATAAAACCCTAACTGGCACATCTCTCTACCTATGTAAAATTTCAGCTCAAGAAGTTCACAATTAGAAGCAGACAACAATGTTCAAATACGTTATGTTTTAGATAACTGAGTGGTTACAATAGGTCAAACATAGAAAAGAACAGCAAATACAAACCCCAGGAAAAGTGAGATGAAGGTGATTTCCAAATGCAGTTTCTATAGATTAGGCAGAGGTAATCAACTGAAAAAGTGATTTCTTCAGCTACCCAGACTCCCTGACAAAAAGGTCAGGAATGAAGCAAAGCTCTAAACAATCTGAAGAAATAAAGAAATTGTGGCCTCTGATGAACAGACGGACATTTTTAGGAATTTTTAAGATAAAAATTTTATCAGAATTTAATGATTCCTATTTAAGAAAATCATAAATCAGAGCCCTTAAATAAATGCTATTAATGCAATAACACTTGGCCATATGAACCAGACAAATGTCCTTTAATTTTAGTACATTAACCTCTGCTTTAAATGTTCTACTCTTTTTTCAAACATCCCCAATTGCACAAATTTGTCTAGAATTTTATGAGACAAAGTGTGCACATATAAGTCTAAGATTGTGCTGTAACAGGGAAAGGCTAATACTGATGTGCAAAGTGAAAAAGAAAGATAGTAGCTTCTGCAACAGGCAATAAAACAAAGAAAAAACAAGTTAATTCCTGCATGTGTCTCCACTTCATTGCTTCCACGTTTGAAAAAGGAGCCTGTTATCTTGATCGGCCATGAGGCTGGAATCCACTTGGCATTCTGTGTTGAGAGGTCTAGGTTCAGTGGTGCTCTCAGCAGCAGCCGGGTGGTATGATTCTGAGGCTGGGTGACCTGTGCTTTCAGAGAAGCAGGAAAGGGTCCTCTAGGTGTGCTGCAGTCTCTCAGAAAGAGTTCATCAAAGTAGCGAACAACGGAAGAAACTGGTCTTCTTTGATCGGTTTTCTGTTATTTTCACTGGTCCACCTCCCCCTGATGAATTGCTGTCATTCTAAAAAACAGAAGATAAGTTACCAAGGAAATAAAAGTTTCATGGTTTGACCCCAATTATCTAAAAAATAAAAATACCAATCCATATCATAAATGTATATGCAGTAGTATTTTATTAGAAAGGGAACTAGTTAAGCTCTGATGTTATCTGTTTCTTTGGAAATGGTGGATTAAAATGAGAAAACTGTTTTTAAGATAGCACCTTTCATATTAATAATATATTAGATAGGAAGCTCCTATTTCCAGTTCAAAGAAATTATAGCCAGTGGAATGTAAAGTTTCAAAGGTAATGATGGAAACAATATTAAGATATTGGTATAGGCAATTCTGTTGTCAGAGGTAAGAAAAGTTGGTAACATAAGGTATACAATTATATCCAGGATCCAGGTTAAAACAAACTTTCAAGGTTGTCCTAATGATTCATCACTGAGATCCTTTCAAATTTAAGCAAACTTTAGCAACTTCAAGATCATAATTATATATAGATATAAATATCTTTCACATGAAAACTGAACTAGATAATTTTACAGCAAAAATTTAATTTGTGCCATTATTTTAAATATTCTGATTAAAATTCAATTAAAGACCACTTAAAGAGTCAGATAAAAGAACTGAAACAACTGCAGTTCAGAAATAACAAGAAACAGAAGATAACATCAATATCAGAAGATAAACTGAAGAAACAGAAATAAGAATCAAAGTTCAATCAGGTGAATATGTGAGGCAGGAAAAAAGAGTTAATGTGAATATATTATAATCAAGTCTATCCTTTTAACCAAATAAACATCATAAATAAGAAAACAAATTTTAAAAATAGCATAAAAATAAAAATTTTGTAATACAAACCATTTTTCTGTTGAGTTTTGTCATTATATCTCGTGCAAGTGTAAAAAATGCCTAAAGGTAAACCAAAAATTTCATAATTACATATTTATAATATATTTTAAAATAAAAATATAGAATTTTTTCATTATTTCATTATAAAATATAAACATATTACTTCGAAGTTTTTAATTGGGAAAAGAATATAATTATAATCATAGTATACTCATAAATATTGTATCTTATTTTTCAATTATATCATAAGCATTTTCCAGTGTTATCAAACTGTCATTCATGCATTCATCAAATATTTTCTGCACATACTATCTGGCACAAGTTCCTCACATGACACTTGCTGAGCTATGGAGAACCTCCTCAGTACACCAGGAGCACCTGCGGGGCAGAGGCTCTGTCTAAAAGCCACCCCCACGTTCCCAGAGCAAGACACAGTGCCTGGTCTAGGAGATGCTGAATATCTGTTTAATATTATGTATTAACCTATAGCTCTAAAATCTGTTTTCACAAAAATCTCTACCTTTTATTCTCGACCTCCTCTCTTTCAAATTGTTTTCACTCTCATACCTAAGAACATATAATCTTCCTGTCTTAACACTCCAAAAGCCCCATAGTTCCTACGTTCAGCTCAATTCGCCACAGAGGAAATCAGTTCAATTGGAAGCAGGACAAATCTGATTAATCTCAATGACATTTTATGCCTAGTGTCTCTTGACCCCAACCAAACATTTTTTAAAGCTATCATCCCTACTTTGTTTCTATAGACCCAAGACTCTTAAAGCTTCTTCAGTTGTGTCCATGCTAAACCCACTGTTACGTCAGTCTCTTTCTTCCCAACCACTCCTGATGCCCTGAAAAATGTTCAGCAAAAGGATTATTTCCAATCAAGTCAAACAGAAACAATATGATGACTACTATTATCACTCACTGTCAGTGTCCCATGTCACACTGGTCACCTGTGAGTCTAAGTTTCTACATAAGCCTATCCCAGTTTTTATGAGGCTAACCACACTAAGTTAAAGCTCTGGGAAAATTGCTAACTTCTGCAGAATACCTAGCCAGAATAAGTAGCTCGGGCAACTCCCAGCTCTGTATTTCCATAACACAATGTTCTCTCTAAGCCACAGCTGTAATCAGGGTGCAGGTACTAACAGAGACCTAAGCCTGCTCCACTAAGCCAGGGTATGGAGTTCATTCTGTGGGAGCAATCCTAGGTGGGCCATCTCAGTGACCAAGCTTTTCTCCTGTCTCCACCATTACAGCTGACTTAAGAGGCTCCCCTCTTTCTGATGGAAGGAAATCCTTCTGTGGCAAGCAGAAGGAAGGATTTTTCTGCTTATCTATTCTTGCATAAATAAATCAGAAGATGCTTCCTGTTTCCTAACACCCAGTAGCCAACCTTAAAAAAAAAATAGTGTTAGTTGTTTACAACAAAGAGAAAATTTTGATCAATGTCCACTAGCCAATAAAGTCATTTAAGTCTCGATTTTTAGCCATTATGTTATGGTGAACAGTGAGGATCCTAAGAGTTTAAACGTTTATGAAACCATCAGTATTACTGTTAAGTGAATTACATGTACTAACACGTATTTTTATGATCAGTTTCAAAAATGTTTTTAAAAAAGAAAACATTATCGACAATTCTGCCCTTGGTGAAGCACATCTCTTCTTAAAAGACTTTAGATGATCTGGTTTTCTTTAACAGTTAACTTACTGAAAATTTATTAAAACTACTCTCTGATAAACACACTTTCTTATTTCTACTAAATGCCACTGTGTTACAATGTATCATGCTTCATCTACTTCAAATGTGTACACTAAGGGAATTTGTTCAATAAGCTAACAGTTTAATTCTCTCCTGAGAGAGTACAGACATGAAAGTAATCACGCCTCTCCTGCTACAGGCTACTAGAGGATGACATGAATGATGATAAATGAGCAGAAGACACGGAGCTTGGTTGGCTAGAACAGGACTTCCAGCTTCCCAAACAAAGTGCACACTGAACTTAAATTGAACTTACACTTCTAACTTCTGTTCAGTGAATCTTAATTGAGCAATCTAATACATTCCATGTGGAGGCTGGGCGCTAGAAATTCAGCCAGACTCCACGGAAAAGTCAGAAGCACAAAAGTTCATACAATGGAGGTGGAGTTCACACAACGCCTTCACTAAGTCAGAAGGAACAAGGCTTTGAGAGTTGCTTGAACACAGGCCCCTAAGCACTGGTGCTTCTATATAACAAGTGACCAAACATCGCTTTCTTACCTCTTCTACATTTGTACTGGATTTTGCACTTGTCTCCAAGAATTTAATCCCATAGTCAATTGCTAACTGAAAGGCAAACAGAAATATTTAAATTCAGTGAAAGTTGCTTGACTATATAAAGCATCTATATTTTTTAGGTTTTCAAAGTTCAAAAAGCAGAGTGTCTAGTTCAGAACTTCTGTGGCTCTCAAATTTCTTTGCTTTCTCCTATTGTGGTTGGAATTTAGATATCTAACTCATTCATCATAAATAAAATGGCACAACTTCCAGTCAAAACACAGTCTAAGTACGTCTCTTTTTTTCTAATATACTTTTAGTTCTCTAATATACTTACAAGAAAAACTAGGAGATGGACACCCATCCCTACCATTAACTTTGGATTCATTTGCTCCTTTTATCTGCTCCTCAAGTAAATTCTCCAACAGTTACTATGCTGACTTTTAATTATTTTTTAATAAATTGGTGCATAATAGAACAAAAGCTTAAAATACAAAGTACTCATTGCTTCGTTTCTATGGATTGAGACAAACTGAATTCTTCCATGTTTCCATCCACTCCCAAAGAGTTCTCAGTTCATTTACAATAAGTACCAAGAATAAGTGAATGTTTTTAGGGGAAAAAAGTTTGCAGTCAGATTGAAAAACAGAATGCATTTTGCATGATTCACTAAAAAAGGGCTAAAGTAAAATTCTAAGACTTAAAAATTGAAGCCTCTAAGTCAATTTAGAAAATTTCATAGAAGTAAATATGTACATATAATAAACTCTTTACAGGACACAAAACAGAGAAATGCCTAGAAATGACCTATAAATGACATCCACAGCTTGATGATTTACAAGGAGTTTATCCATAATGACCTAAATCTAATAAGTAGTAAAATATTCTTAGAAAAAATTAATGAATTGGAAAATGATTACTATTGAAACTTTACCTATCCATTACTTTTTTCAAAGAGAATGAACTACTTCTGCTTCAAAACTGGGCATTTTCACAGAGCTATGGAAGAAATAGCCTAAACTCTAAGCTGCAGGAATCTTAAAAAGGACCAATTTGTATCTCCCAGAAAACAGCAAATTCCTTAGGAATGAGTCATGACTACACAGTATATGGCATTGGATCTTGAATACTAATTCACACCATTCAAGTATGAATTACATCTCTTTGTTGTTTTTTTAAGGAGTAAAATATAGATATTTTTAAAACTTAAATCGATAATTAAAAAATACTAAGAAAATAACGGCTTAATGTGAGTAGATTCCAATCTTTATGCATTCAGTTCAAATTTACCTTCTCCCCTCTTTCTTTTGACACTTGTCTTTTGTCATTCATATCACATTTGTTACCCAGGATCATTCTTTCTACATCTGAAGAGGCATGCTGCAGAGAGAAAATAATATGTTATAAAAACAGCCTGAGAAAAACACCGTTATTCAACAGACAAATCCAAACCTGTGAGAAACATATCCATGAATTTAATAGACAAATAATCTTTCACTCAACACAAGGCCTGATTCAGAGAAAAATTTAAAAGATGGGAGGAAGGGAAAAGCTACAGCATAAGAACACAGGTAAACTTTTTTCCCAAAGGTGTGCAGTTATTCTCATGTCTTTTTTTGCACAGGAACAAAGAGAAATAAAATTTATGGTTATCTAACAACACAACTTACATATATTAGTTTGGGTCAGAGAAGAAAAAAAAACTCTGAGTAAGCCAATTTGAAAAAGGTATTCTGGATTCAAACTACTTAAAAATTAAATTCATGTAGGTTAATATAAAGGTGTACAAAATTATTTCAGAGTCAGATTTCTTTCTGAAATGTCAAAGGCTTAAAAAAAAATCTTAATACCAATCAATCTGGAATTAAATCAAATTTCAAATATCTAAGATGGAGAAAATGTTAGAAGGGCAAAATGAGAAGTTGCTGGAATAAAGATATATTTTTGCCAGTCAAACAGCATGGTGGAACAAACAAAATCTGGAAATCAGATGTTCTAATCCTAGCTCTCCTTTTTAAAGGCTATACAAGCACAGACAAGTCACTTCTTTCTGACCTCAATTTTCTCATGTGTAAAATGGGGACTTGATTAAATTATTTTCAAGACCTGGCCCAAGTTTAAAATTCTGTGAAACTGCTCCTCTGTCTGCATCCCCCTGTCCGGCAGAGTGGTCAGACTGGCATACAGGAGATCTCGCGCCCTCCATGGCGCTCCACACAGCAAGAGGGCCTGATTGGTCCATGCCCTACTTCTCAGCAGCTCAGCTGCCTCTTAGAGACAGGAGTCCTTTACAAGCACCCAGCAGGTATCATCATTCCAGTATCATCTTGATGATCTCCAGAATCATCGTTCTCTTGCCATACATACCTCTTCAATGTTTCTTATCCAATTTTTAATATTGTCAAAGGACTTTTCATTTGTGATGTCATAGACCAGCATAATTCCCTATAGGAGGAAAAAAAGATCTTAATTTAGTCCTTTATATATTTAAAGTTATAGAATATAATGTCAATGTACTCCTCCTCTCCAGAAACCTTTTGTTTGTCCTTTTTTTTGTCTTTATAAAAGGGATTCATAATAAATTTTAAAAGTACAGAGAAGCAAAAATAAATAAATAAGTTCTTCCATTGTCTCACCATGTAAATAAATATGCTGTTAACATTTTCACTGTTAACCTTTAATCAATTTGTGATCATGGTAAAGGTGATACACCCTTTCTGCCTGACCTCACATGATAAGAATCGGCACCAACTAGAGAAGAAAGAGTGTTTAAGTTAAAATAGAGACACCATGGAGAGTAAGAGGCAACCACTTCTGTTCTGCACTTATTTATTCCAAGTAGAAATTGTCTTGCTCCTTACTCCTCTACTAAGACTGTAACGATACTTCTTTAAAGTTATTTCTTTTTATATGGGCTGATCAAAATGTCACTACCAATCTAAGCAAATCACAGACACTTAAAATATAACGCATTTGTTATACAGGTTTAATAAAAGGCATTTTCTTCGCATTTTTGAAGACTCCATGTCAGGTATTTCTAAAGAGTTTATCTTCCAAATGTTTCAACTAACACCTGTATGCTAACTATCCCCAAATCTATATCCTCGGTCCATACTTCTGTACTAAGTGCTAGATCCACCCACCTGCCCATACATTCAACAAGCATTGAGTGAGCAGCTACTATGCTATATTAGGCTGATGCTATATTAGCATCAGCAGGGAACAAGAGAGCAGGGAACAAGATAGACAAGTCCCCTTCCTTTCACGGATGGCTGGCAAAGAAAACAGACAATGAGCCACTAATTATACCATTACTCACAATTTTGACAATTGCTATGAAGAAGCCTGGGGAGCTCTGAGTACAAATGCTAATCTAACCTGGTTGAGGAGCTCAGGTGGTCAGAGAAGGCTTGCCTGAGAAAATGACATTAAAGCCAGGGCCTGAGGTCTGAGTAGACTTGAACTAGGCAAAAGCATTGAGGCTGGGGTGAAGAGGGGAAGCCCATGGTGCCTGGCACACAGCAGAGATGTAAATATCCTCCTGAATAGGAAGGCTCAGAACCCACTGGATCAAGTAACAGAAAGTCAGCTTAGCAGGAGCACACAAATTTAATGGGAGAAGGGCACCAAATGAGGCTGAAGGGATACTTAGGGTCAGATGTGCCTTGGAGACCACTGAGGACATCAGCTCCTAGATGTCCCCTGTGGTCACTGAAAACTCAACTAAGTAAAACATGAGGCTGTCTTCATCCCCTCCAAATCTTCCAATCCTCCTTGTACTTTCATTCTAATGAAGAGCAATCCAACTCGGCCAGCCAGCCCAAGCAGGGAGTAATCTCCTCCATAGCCAGTCAGCTGCTACGTCCTGTAGACCCAGTGACCTCAATATTTCCAGAATCTGACACTCCCCTAAATGCATGGCCTTATTCCCATTCTCATCAATTAGCCTTTACCTGGATTTCTGTCATAGTCTTTCATTGGTCTTCCTGCTTTCATTCTTAACTTCCTCTAATCCACTCTCCATAAGGGCACCAGAGTTATCACTTCATTGCTTAAAATTCTTCAGTACCCCTCCACTACACTCATTATTAAGTTACAATTTCTTAGCATGGTAAACAAAGTCTTTCAGAGTCTGATCTCCAACTCTGTACATAAATATAAACGTAAATAGGGGCCGACCCGGTGGTGTAGCAGTTAAGTTTATGCATTCTGCTTTGGCAGCCCGGGGTTCGGATCCTGGGTGCAGACCTACTCACTGCTCATCAAGCCATGCTGAGGCGAAGTCCCACAAAGAAAAGCTACAACTCTACAACTATGACATACAACTATGCACTGGGGCTTTGGGGAGAAAAAAGAAAAAAAAAAGAGGAAGATTGGCAATAGATGTTAGCGCAAGGCCAATCTTCCTCAAAAAAAAAATGTAAATAAATATAATTTATAAAAAAAACACAAGTGCACATAGACAAAAGAATCTAGGAAACACAACAAAATGTTAACAGAAGCTTTCTCTCAGGATGGTGGGATTTTGGATGATTTCTTGGGATTTTACAAGTTTTCTATACCACACGTAACCTTTTGACAACCAGAAAAATATATATTATTGTTTAAATGACAAACAATATTCTCTTCTATCCACCCTCCTCCCAGACTCAAATGCAAATGTTTCACTTTGGCTGCACTTATGTAAAGGAGATTTTTCAAAGGTCAATGCAAATAATTTTATTTTTAAAAAATCAAAGTAGAGAACTGTACACTTAAAATGGTAAATTTTATGTTATGTATATTTTACCACAATTAAAAAAAAATCAAAGTGGAATCTGAATAATTGCTGATTCAAAGAGTTCAGCTGCCTATAATATTAAAATTGACCAAATAACTGCCATAGCTCTAAACCCTTTGGGCTACACGGACAACCTTGATCTCTACTGTCTTATGTCTGTCAAGTGGCACTCTGGGTGGTTAGCACAGGAAGTGTGAACACAGTGTAGTGGTTGAGAGCACAGGTTGTGGAGTCAGAGGCGTCACGCCTGGGCTCTACCATGTACCACCTGGGGGATCCTGGAGATGTTATTTTATCCCTCTCAGTCTCCACTTCCTCATTTGTAAAATGAGGACTGCACATCTTCCACACTGGATTCTTTTCTGAGGATCTACTGAGATATTATTTGTAAAGTACCTAACCTGGAATCCAGGACACAGCTTGGACTCAATAAATGGCAGCTATTATTAATTCATATCTTTGGTTTCAATAGCAGAAACTCTTCAACTATTTCCTATGTTTGTAAGCTAACTGATATTACGAATCAGCGAGAAATACAAAATCAAGTATATCAGTTTAAACTTTACATATCTGGTATATACCTATAAGAACAGCTTCCTTAGAGTTCACAAGATGGTGTTGGTCTATGAGAAATGTTGATAATGTATTGATATAGTCCGTTTTTGTCCCAAAAGCCCAACTGTCCATCAGGGTTAATGCTGACTATGAATGTTGCTGAATAGTCTAAAACAGACCAAAGGACTCTGCCATGGTGGCAGACCTAGTACAGTATTTATCAATATGCTGCATACCAACCAAACTAAACCTGCCAGAGCCACCACTTGCTGAAAACGAGAACATACCGCAACGAGAACATGAGGGCCTCACATCCCACTAGAACAGATGACCTCACAGAGCAAAGACATGAGGAAACCAGGATTTCTCAGAGATCTATCTAAGAGTGATACCCCTTCAGCAAGTATTTATTGAGCATCTTATGTGTCAAGCACTGGCATTACAGCAGAACAAAAACAGAGACAAAAGTCCCTACCTTCAAAATGGAAAATACAATTCTATCTTAGAATAGCAACAATTTCTAATTATTTGAAGTAATGTGAAGAAAGACTAGGCAGTAGATAAATGAAAATGACAGATGATCCTCACATCTAAATTAAATAAGACATTTCAATGACCTCTTTCCTCGTATCATGAACTATAGCTAGTCACCCAGGTGAAACATTTGCTCCACATTCTAAGTGTTCCTGTCCACTCTCTAGTGAAAATGAGCATACAAGTGGTGCCAAGACACCACTTCTAGAAAATAAAAAAACTGCTCAAGAGAAAAGGCTGTGTTTCTAAGATGGCTCCAATCAAAAATACCTGTAAACTATTCCAAATCATCCCCATTAAGATGTTCTCATTTATCCCTAAAATCCTTCTTGGAGGAAAGAAATGGCAAACTTCTTCCTGGCACACAAGGTAAGTCCCTTCCTTTTGATTCCAATCTAAGCAAAATAGAGAGCAGCTGACAACTGTTTTTCTGAAATGATGGCCTTTCACAATCTTAAAAGTATTATTATAGGGTGAAGTGTGGAAAACACATATATATAAAACTCTTAGTGGTATATAGTGCAAAGGTGATATAGCTTTAAAAAGGAATCTCTAATCTTTTTTGGGGGATGAGTTACTGGTATTCAGATAATGGAGCGTGATGGGCAGTGGAAGAGGAAGGGAGGGCAGCATGATAATGAAGGGATCCGTGGATTCAGATGACATCTTCCTGGAGGCGAGGGGACAGTTATCTCCTCTTCAGCTCTGTCACACCAACACCACTCCCAGGAACACAACAGTTTTTTAAGCAATGAGCTAGGCATGACGGCAGCTGGTACCCCACAATCTACTAGGTTCAGCTTCATGATCTCAACTACTCAACCTTCAAAGACTCTCTGACACATCGGGTTTCATCATAATGCAAAGCTCCAACATGTGCCAGGCTTAGGCCTAAAAGCCAGAGACAAAGTCCTGGTCTGGGCCTGTCATTCTAGGCATGGTTCAGTACAGCTAGGCATGGTTCAGTACAGCTCTGCTTCTAAACTGCCTTATTCACCACTGGTACTCCCAGTACCACACAGAATCTGTCTTGAACCAAAAAGCAATATAAATGAGTTATATAGATAAAGCACCTTAGGATGGACAATAGCCAAGTGATGAAGTTATGATAACAAGGTTAAAGCTAGGATGTAGCAAAGAAGGACTTGGTAGTCAAGATTCACCAGATTATAAGCCTCAAAGAGTCACAGATCATTCAGCTACTTCCTGGCCAGCTGGCAGGATGCTGGTGGAGGAGACTCCAGAGAGATGAGTCATAAGCAGTAGACGTTGTGGACCTGGTGAGAGATAAGGGATGATGGTGGCAGGGCTGAATGATGAGAGGGTGCAAGAAATGAAGACTTAGTCACGGAGTTTGTGGTTTCCCAAGAATTGGCAAAAGTATGAATAAAAGGAAAAAATCACAAAAATATACAATCACCTCAGAATGTGTGGAGGAATTCTGAAATATCTACAAGCTAATTATCTGATTAATATTATGAAGACCAATGGCAAAGTACATAGCTACTAAACACAAAACATAAAAAACCATTTAAATGTCTTGTTTTCACATCAAAAAATCTATTCTCCTCATTGTCCTAGACTCCAGCTTGAATCCTATAAACTTGACAAATGAATATTCATGTTTTACTTTCACCTGAAGAATTACAAAGCCCTAAAACACACTCACCATGGCTCCTCTATAGTATGCTGTTGTGATGGTTCGAAATCTTTCCTGACCCGCTGTGTCCCTAAAATTTGAAACAAAGGAGAGAGTGGTTTTAAAAGTCATCACCAGCATCACTGAGGAGAGACTCTAAACTCTAGGGGATATAATTCTGGTCTGCTTACAAAGGCAGTGGTTTCAGGGGAAAGGGGAATGAAACACAAAGGGAGCCTACTGTGCATCTGTGAGCTGGAGGCGGTGGTGGCCACGGGAGCCTGTCAGAAGTTCACAATGACTTGGGTGAAAAACTTGGACACTGATGATAAAAGCAGCAACAGGAAAATACATGGCCCTCTAGGAACTGGCATGTTATATTAGTCAAACACATGAGGTAGAGAATCGAGAATAATTCTTGGACTCCTAGAGGTAGTTATAATCCTTTTTATAAATGCCTAATGATTAAGGCATTTTTCTTTCTTGATTGAAAGTCTGATTTCTGTACAAAGCAAGCAATTGGGCTGGACTTACTACTGGGTAAATTCTGCTCAGCAGAGCACACTAAAAGGATCTCTTCAACTTTTTCGCTGTGGAGCCCACGATTAAATGGGAGCCTGCAGTTCAACACAAAACCCTTGACAATGTTTCCAAAGACTTCAAAATATGACAAACACCTCAAAATTACATAAACTTTCGTACAGTCTCGCTTTTTAGCTGATAGCATACCATTAAAATACTTTCTGAAAAACACAAAAATTTCTAATTACATTTATTGAAGCAATCCCTATAAAGGAATTCAAATTTCCTTGTTATCTGGGAAAATCAATATTCCTAAATTTGCAACTTACAGCCAGAACTAATTCACTCCCTGTGCTACTAAAACAAATTAAATTGTAAAATTTAATTGCAGGGGAGAAAGAGGCATTTGTGGAAATATACTAGAAATCTGCATATCAAACCCAAATAAGAGACGAAGGCCCAAGGGAAATATGGCAAATTAAAAACACTAATAAATACCTTAACCTTTATGTATACCTTACAAAATACTTTCACTTGGTGCTCACATGATGCCCCCACAGCCCAGTGTGGTGGCATCACCATCATCCTCGTTCTGCAGAAGAGGAAACAGGCTCAGGTGGGCTGTGGTCCCAGCTCCGCCACTAGACAGCTCATCCCTTTGAATGAGATTCAAGCATCCTAGGTCTTGGCTGTTTAGTGCAGGCCTCACACCACAGTAGTCTTATCCTGCCATTCTCTCACTGGTTGGGATTAATCACACAGGGCACTTGTGTGGTACATGGCAAACAAATCACAGGGAAAATAGAAGCCAAGCACCTTTGAGCAGACTAATCATATTTTCTTGATTCAAACACACTACTTGATTTAGAACCAGCTTTGCAGCAAGGATGGAGGAGAAACCTCACAGGTCGTGAAGATTGAATGGAGACTATTTTGCTGCTCAGAGTATTGAGAAATAGTGCCATGATGTTATGGCCACTCTATATTAAGTTCTAATTAGCTAATCAGCCACAGGCTCCTAGAAACACTCCTGATTGCTATGCTCAGGACTACACAGCACAGAGTCAAAAATTCTTTTGCTCCCCTCTTAAAAAATTTTTTTTTATCTTTAAAATATTTGGCTTCTTACTAAATACCAATAGATGAAAAGGGCAGCCTGTGGTGTTCTTTTTCCAAAGAAGTATCCTGGGAGCCACTACCCTAGGCTAATATATAAAGCTGACATGATATTCCAGGAGATTTGGGTAGTTGTCCCAGTTTTATCAGTAATGCAGACATGTGCCCTCAGATGGACTTAACCACTCTAAGTCCTAGTTTCTGTCTCTGTAATAGAAGGGCTGGTAGGGGGGTCGGCCCGGTGGTGTAGTGGTTAAGTTTGCATGTTCTGCTTTGGCGGCCTGGGGCTCACAGGTTCAGATCCCGGGCACGGACCTACACACCGCCTGTCAAGCCATGCTGTGGCGGCATCCCACATATAAAGTAGAGGAAGATGAGCACAGATGTTAGCCCAGGGTTGATCTTCCTCAGCAAAAAGAGGAGGATTGGCAACAGATGTTAGCTCAGGGCTAATCTTCCTCACCAAAAAAAAAAAAAAAAAAAAGAAGGGCTGGTGGATTTCAATGTAATGTTCTAGTTCTATCTGGGCTCTGAGTCACAGAAGAAAAACAGCCTAAGGAAAAAGCTGATATATACTACTTTATAATTTTGCCCTGCCTCATTCTTAGTCAATGCTGCTTTTAATTTCTAAGCTTTGTCTACTGCTGTCATCATCACATATTAGATCAGTAAACATCATCAAAAACCTTCCTCAAGCCTCCAATCTATATAGCTCTAAATGGCTCCCTCCACATGGAAGGGCCTATAACGAAAAGAAATTAAACCAGCTTATAGCAAGTTAAAAAAAAACCTAAGAGCTTCTGAGTTAAAGCCAAAAATATTCAACCTGCCAATCTGGAAGAACCATATACATTCACGGTTGTTGGACAAATTCTTCAGCAATTAACCAGTCAGAGTTGGGTGATCATAAGGAGATCTTGGCCTTGCGTATTGCAACATGAGAGATGAGACGCAGGATTTTTTTCTCCCTTATTTCCCAGTCTAGTGTTCCTCATTGTTTTACTTAATGAGAATAAATATGCAAATAAATTATAAAATATCAGAGCTGGAGGGGAACTCAGATATCATCAGTCTAACCAATCAATTTACAAATAAGGAAAAGTAGGCCTAAGAAGGGAAGCAACTGGCACCAAGTCCTCAATTTAGAGGTAGTCAAGACTAGAACCTAGATCTGCACTTCCCATTCAGGGCTCCTACCACTTGACTACTTTGTCTTATCTGATTTCACAGCTATAATGAAAAAGTAATTTACACTCTTTAGAATTTAGTTTCCTCCCCTATAAAATTAGCATTTTGGAAGAATGAGTTCTCAGATCTCTTCTGGCTGTAAGAGTTAGTGATATCATTCTGTACCTTCCCATTCTTGATGGAGATAACTGAATACTTACCCATTTCCCCTTGGTTCTGATAAAGAAAAGATGTTTTAACTATCATAGGATACCTCTAACTTATCACAATTCACATTTTAAATTCCACTTTCAATTTCTGATTAAGGTAGAAACTCTGTGTGTATATATATATTTTTTACTTACCATATCTGAAGCTTAATTTTCTTTCCATCTAGTTCTATCGTTCTGATTTTAAAATCAATTCCTGCCAGAAAAAGAAAGACATGCTAAATTTCTTCAAATATAATCCAAGTCTTATTAGGAAAAGGACAAAGGTTTCTATTGAAAAAAGCTCTCCAACGCACTGGAAAATGTGAACACAGAGAGGGTGTGAATGGTATGTTTCCTCTGAATACGAGCTGAAGAAAGGAATGCTAATTACTCTGCAAAGAATTCCCATACATGTTAAATGCAACGTATTATATGCCTCACTATTTTGACACGGATCACATCCCTCAAAGTTACATAATTTAGATAGATTGAGAACATGCCATATTTTCTACTTCCTGAAATACATATAAGAAATGCTTCCTACTCCTTGTGCCCCGTCCTTCCCTAAAGGCCACAGGACCTCTTTACAATGTCTTCTTTTATGTCATTCCATTTGTTTCTTTAGAATCTGCAACTGGCTAAGGGGGGGGTGGGGGCAACCCTGCCTATTTGAGACCTATTTGTAATCTTGAAATAGACAACAATCACACCAAAGCTAATCTAGCAGAACAGCTTCTCAATCCTTCTTTCCCCTCACTAATAACCATGTATTATTAACAAATACAATCTGATACCAACTATCCTCAGGTTATCTGGCTCATGTTTCCTCCTCTAAGGTACCTCAGTATTGCAGGGTCTATGGTGGCCGAAGCAAAACTTAGCAACACAGCATGAATATTATTCTTAGCATTACACAGAATTTACTGTGGCCATCACTCATTTAAGACTTAATACACATTGATTTTTATCATGATTTATCTTTCAATATATCTCCAGATCCAGTGTAACAAAGACCCTCTAGGGATTCTCTTCTATCCTTTATCTCTTTTTGGTCCTGGCATCGAGAACAATGCCCAACACCTTATAGGCACTAAATAAAAGTTTCTTGATATTAACATTTAAAAAAAATTCATAATTTTCCAAATTCATAGAAACAGAAAATAGAATGGTGGTCACCAGGGGCTGGAGAAGGGGGAAAAGGAGAGTTGTTGTTTAATGGGTATAGAGTTTCAGATCTGCAAGATGAAAAAGTTCTGGAGATCCAGTTTACCACAATGTGAATAAGCTTAACACTATTGAACAGTACACTTAAAAATGGTTAAGATGGTAAATTTTGTGTGTTTTTCACCACAATGAAAAAGAAAAAAAAAATTCATGACTTTCAAAATGCCTTACTGTATTATCTGGAAAATAACTTGCTCAACTGGAAGGCTAATGTCCAACATTCCATCATCTAATAGTTTATTCACATTTTAAATAAGAGAAGATGTATATCGAAATGCCTGTTCAAATGAAAACTTTCCTCGTTCTAGCTTATGAAGATGATAACTCCTGTTCTTTCCAGGTGGTTTCTTCCTGTAGTTGGGAGTCATGGGCAACTTTTCCACCTTCATTCAACAAAGCCATTTTGAGGCTCCCTTAAAGTCTCAGTTACTCTCCATTCATTTAAAATATTCGGGAAACTTTCTACTGACCTAGCCTTTTGTTTTTTGAATTTGTTAGAAAGATTACCTTTCTGTTATCTGAAAAAGTTCTACCATTATCTGTGATACTTAACCATCTTTTCACTATTCATAGGTTTTCAATGTTTCTAAGAGTTGTGAACTTGTATTTAGCTTTTGTTTATGCTGCTGTCAGGAGCCAGTTGATAGTAATAGGGTTCAGGGCAGGCTGCCCTGTGGATTATTTTGAGCTGAAGAAAATCAAGGCCCAACAGGCTCAAGAAGAGCTTTTTACCTCCCCCTTAACTGCCTAAAAGATTTTAGATAGGAGGCCTGTACCAGGAAGACAGCTATTACCAGAGATAATTTTTTACATCAGAAAGACTTATCCACATGGCATGGCAGACATTTGTTTACCAAACATTTGCTCTTCCCATCTTCCTGTGAACTGTCTTCCTCCCCCTTTTTAGTCTCAGACCCCTACCCCCTTCTTAGCTCAGGATAGCATACAAGCCTCAATTGCCTGACTGTTGAGGAACCTCATATCTTTTGGGTTCCCGCATGTATGAAATAAAATTTATTTTTCTCCTGTTAATCTGTCTTATGTCAATTTAATTATTAGACCAGCCAAAGAACCGAGAAGAGAAGCAAGGAAAAGTTTTCCTCCCCAAAAGTTTTGGTGCCCAATGTGGGGCTCCTCACTGGCTGGACACTACTTGTTCAGAGGCTGCTGCAGCGGTGAGATCCTGGGACCTCTGACAAGCCCGGCAGAAGGTAAGAATTCTCACCACATCAGTCTCCTGGATCTCTGCCTGCAGGGTCTGTTGGAAGCAAGAGTTTCCTTTTCTTTTTCTAAATTTACATTAGCAGGAGAAAATATTTGGGTAACTTGTTCCTTGGATATAGTGACTTTGGTAAAAATTTGTGATGAGTAGTCTTGTATTCTATTGACCCCTTTACTCCCAGAGATGGTCACTGTTTTCATTTGTCCCTGTTGTAAAATTTGGCTGGACAGAAATGTGGGTTGCACCCCATTTGCAGCTAGATATGTGTCTAAGTCTTTCTTTTGGTTATCTTTGGGAATGAACTTTCTGGATCTTGTGAGGACTGCATCTTTTCACTCTCTTGTGGGACACCTCTAGTGTCCTTGGTTAAGCCATAAAAAGGCTTATTGGTTTGAGTTGCTATTGAGATTAATATAAGATCCTACTTGTCAATGGCCAGATGATGGATTGTTTGAATTGGCTATATTTAAAAGATAAAAAAAATTTTTTTGAGAGCTCTCATCCTAAACAATTGTCTTACTGATACCTATGGAAAGATCAAGGTGAAAAGTATATACAAAGGAATATAATGGCTAGTTAGGGACTCACTTAATACGATGGAAGAACAGAAATTGGAACAAAAATTAAAATCCATTATCTAACGTAAATTCCCCTTCTCCACCCTCTTTACATCCCTTTATCCCCAACTTCCTGTTCCTGACCCTCCAGAAGATCTTTTGGACCTCTGGGCCCCTGGTCTAAACCCCTCCTCTCAAAATTCAGCCCGTTGCCTCTGCATATTCCTTTAGATTCCCAAAACTCCTTCACTTTGCCCAGAAAATCCCTTAAACACCCAGCTGCCTGTTTTAGCTTCCCTTTCCCTACAAGATTTACAGAGAACACTCCAGCCTAATCTCTACGCCCAGGGTATACAGGTTACTCAAGTAAATGCTAAGCCAGGAAGTAAATTTAGCAGACGCACCTAGGATGGACAATAAGGCTCGTTTTGCTGGGCTCTAAAATCAAGCTCTGCCAGCTTCAGGCCTTCCTATGCAATGCCCTTTGTGGATGTATCCTGGACCTTTACCCAATGAATTCATGTCCTCTGGACAACAGGAGATCTTTTAAATTATAAAGCCTTTTTACTTCCATTTTCAGAAGATCCTACCAAATTTAAAGAGGAATTAAAAGATTAATGGTCATTCAGAACTGCCCACCCCCCACCCGCCAGAAGAAACAGATGGCCAGAAGTTCTCTCAAGCCCTCCTGCAAATGACCAGGAAATGGCTCAGCTGGACGCTGATATTCAGGGGCTAACAGAAACATTAACAGAGGCTTTCCCCTCTAAGGTGAATTGTTTAAGGTTAAACTGTGCACTCAGGGAAGAAGGAAAAATTTAAATAATTAACTACCCTAGACTTCTGATAATAGAGAAATATACCCAAAACACGTAGGAGAAAAATTATCTTCTTTCTCTGTCCCTTGAAGATGTGAATCTTACCATGTCTTTGAAAAGTAAACCCTCCAGGAGGTAACTAAAACTTGCTTAAGAGTGAAGAAAAAAAAACGGGGGGGAGGGGCCCTTTTTAAAATACAAACTGCTATAAAGGCTCCTTTGCCACAGCCTGCATAAGATTACTTGTCAAGGGCAAATACAAATCTTAAAAGTCTTCTCCACAAATAGTAAAAAGCTTTAGCCATCTGAGCAAGTAAACTTAATTTATTCCAATTGTTATTTATAAACTATTGAGTTTCATATTGTTGTGCCTGATTCACGGCTAAAATTTTAAAACAGAATCTACAGGTCTCTGTTGGTGTCTGTCTGCATGTTTATGTATGTCTATATATGTACGTTATAGATATGGTATTTTTCCACCTCCAGATAGTGTTGCCAAAATTAATTTGTAAGAAAGCTCTATTTAATTGGCTTAAAATTCAGTGTTTATGAATTAAGTATTTCTAAATCTCAGAAATATAACAGAAACTAATCCAAATGTTTTTCAAGTTCACAAGATCTAGGATAATGTTCAGTAAATAAAAGCTAGTTTAAGTTTGTTGGCTTAATTAAAACAAGCATGTCTTTAGAGTTATCAGTATTAAGTATAATACTTTTATTCTACCTACGTTTACTAGAAGTCAAATAAGATCATGTTGTCTCTTCTACAAAATTGGTCAGCAAGTAGCTTAGGATGATGGGTGACTTTAATATCTCGTGAAGTTTTTGTGAGTAGTCTAAACATAATTGTTGAGGGTAAATGATTTAGATAGATATAAATCAGATAAAAGTTTTTAAGTTAACTTTTCAGCAATAATTATATGTTAGGGTATGTCTACGCAAAAATAGTTTCTCAAATCTTTGGTAACTTCCACTCTTAGAATTTTGCTAAGTTAAATTAAATGACAGAAAATTCACTGAAAGTCTAGATCACTTCCAAATAAGATAAAATACTGAAACATTAATTGCTAAACAAGCCTAAGTTTACCTACTTTTGACCTTTTATTACAGAGGAACTGAAGATATTTGGATCTATTAGTAAACATGTCTTGTGCCAACTGAACAAACTGTACTATGAGAAAGCATGTTTCTAGAAATTATAAAATGTATTTATAAATTTGCCAAGCCACAGAATGCTAATGTAAAAGGCAGTTTACAATTGTTTACTTCTTTATTTTCACTAAAAATTAAGGCTTTTAAGGGTTAAAAATTCTAATATATATATAATTAAAGCTATTAGAAATAATACAGGAAACAACTATATCCAGGGAAAGTAGGATATATTTTAGCTAAGAAAAGGTATGAGGTATGGAGATATATATAAATATATATATATTTTTTTTTTTTTTAAGGGAAAAGAAAGTAAATTTCTCCTAAAGTAAAACTGCTTATGTCAAAATGGGAAAGGGAGAAATAAAGGACGAATTAAATAAAAAGTTGGGAAGAGAGAAAAAGAGAAAGAAAATTTTATCTTGTGTAGTTAATCAAGTTGCCTAAAAATTGAATTATTATTATAAGGGTTTTAAAAATAAGATTTAATATCAATAGTGTACTTATGTAAAACTGAAACTTAATTTTCTTTCATCTGATAAAAGAACAAAGTTTACTTGGACTACTGGTCTGCTCCTGATAGGAGATTATGAAAGATTTTTCTTTACTTTTTAAGTAATCTCACTGGAAAGAAAAGATTTTCTGTCTTTTCAAAATAATTTCCAGTGTTGTCTTTATCAGGTCTTTCGATTACTTGAGAAAGTTGAGTCTTCCCTACGAAGAGTTGTTTTTCTTTTTTTACAACTATCTAACTTTCTGTATTGGCCTGTGAAGTCTTTAGTTGTCACTACCGTTAAATTGATAACTAGGTATTGTTTCACATTGACCTATGATCCTATTTGACCAAGTGTTTTAAAATCTTTTGATATTTTTGACAAACTTCCGAAAATCAAATTCTAAATGAAGTCTTTTTGGCCTTGAACTAACTTTGGGTTTTCCACAGGTTCCTGGAACATCTCAAAAGATTTGATCTCTCTCCTTATAAAAGAGAGATATTAAACTAATCAGGCTTATTCGGTATGTTAAATTACATGGGAACCATTGTCAAATAAATGATAATGCCCTTCTTAGGTTACACCATATGGGTGAACGTTACTAATGTAAGTGTTCCGGAAATTATATGAAATTCCTAAAAATCTGATATGTAATGTTGTCAGTCATAATTCCAGTTATCATCTTAAAATGTTGTGTGTCACAGAAATAATCAAATTTCCTTGTCAGTTACATTATAACGAACTCTCATCTGATCTTTAACCACTGCCATTTTTAAGCTTTCTGTCACTTATACACAGTTATTGTTTTACTCTTACACTCTTGCAAAAGTGTTCCTGCAAAAGTGCTTCATCTTCAAAGAGATTAATGGAAAAGACTATCAAATACAGGTTTCTGATAACTTTCAGATCATACCACTGAACTGGGTAAGAAATTATAGAACTCTGATAAAAAAACAAACTAGTGGGGGGACTGGCCCAATGACATAGTGGTTAAGTTCATGAACTCCGCTTCGGCAGCCTGGGGTTCGCAGATTCGGATCCTGGGCACGACCGACGCACTGCTTGTCAAGCCATGCTGTGGCAGTGTCCCATATAAAGCAGAGGAAGATGGGCCCGGATGTTAGCCCAGAGCCAATCTTCCTCAGCAAAAAGAGGAGGATTGGCATTGGATGTTAGCTCAGGGCTAATCTTCCTCACACATACACACACATACACAAAAACCAAAAAACTAATGGCTTTATAAAACTGCTACCAAGGATCAAAATCAACAAGAATTAATTACTCGAGACTAAATGAACTGATGAGGATGATTATAATTTTTATAACTTTTTGTTTGAAACATTGCTAGTTCTTTCATCTTTTTTCCCCCAGATTTAAGGACACTTTTTCACTTAAGCTAGCTATGACTTACAGCAATTTGGTAAAGTATACCTTTGTGAACAAAGATGAAACAATTACTTTTTCTCCCTACCTGATCCCTACAGAATTTGGAAATTTTCAGTGAGTATTCTTATATTTTCATGGCAATATAATTATTTGCATAAGCTCAATAAGAATATGTTTGCCTTGTAACAGAACACAATTGGAAACACTGGTTATATTACCAAGGCTTTGATTGGAATGTCATATTTGACAGAGACCCACATAGACTCAGATATGACCAGATAGCTTTAAAGAACTAAGGTTGACTTTAGGGAACCAATAATGCCCCTTGGAAAAATCAGCCTCGTACCTTGCTTACAGGGTTTCTAGTAGTGTTACCAGGTGAATAAGGAAAGTCACTTCCTGGCAGGCCCAAGAACCTTAGGATATTTTGGGGACCTTGAGAAGAGAGCAATTCATCCAAATCTATAGGCATCACTGGCGAAGTCTGCTAGCAAGTCCTTGGCTTGGCTTCCTGGCCTCAAGGCTTTTAAAAGTATAATCTGAGACTCCTTATGAAAAATTCCAATAAAGCAGATTCAAAAGAGCCTATATGATCAATCGCTATTCCTGCTGCACTTATGTAAATAATCAGGCCAAGTTTATTGAGACTTTGTTTTGCAAAGAAATTAGTCTTTCTTTGATTATCTCTGATAGAAATGGGGGTGATTTTAGAGAGAAAAATTGTACTTTTGTATATATTAGATTTTAGGGCTATTAATTATCTTTGAGGTTTAGATTTTTTTACCTGTAAACTGGACTGGATCCTGAATTCTTCTTGTTTCCTCAGACATCTGGCTACAAATGTCCAAACTAATGTTTTCAATTTTTCTCCCACCCTGACTTGGAATCATTGAGAACTAAAACTCCCCTTTTTCCGAAGCCATGCAAGCTAAAGTTGGACAACTTGATTTCTTCAGAGAAATCAGCACAGCAGCTCATATATGGACAATCTTTGTGCCTGTTGCTATGTGGCAACTCAAAAAGATCACCAGAGACATTCAAACTGCAAAACCAGGAAAATCTGTCAGATTACCACTGCCTGCATTCAACCCATCTGAAGATGCTTTGAGCCTGACATCTAGAAATCTTCTCAACTGGCTGCCTTCAGAACTTAGAAACTAGAATTATAGTTTGCTCCAATCATTAACCATTGTTTTTCTTTTGTTTCCATAGAAATGTCTCTTATTAAATACCTGATTGCTTGTGCAATACAGGCCTACCTTTGGGAGGCTGCCTGCATCACTGCCTCTTGAAATGAGGCACAAGTGTTTAACTGAACTGATCTATTCTCAGGACTAACAGATTGGTTCAATGAGATATGGAGCCATCTACCACTCAGCTACTAACCTGATTCTTCTCTCCACAGCCACCAGCTCAGCTTTTACTATGGGAAACTTCCAGGGAAGTTTCAGAGGAGGGAACCGATGGGGTTCAGGGCAGGCTGTCCCAGAATGTGCCACTCTGGCATGTGGATTATTTTGAGCTAAAGAAAATCAAGGCCCAACAGACTCAAGAAGAGCATTTTACCTCCCCCTTAACGCCTAAAAGGATTTAGTTAGGGAGCCTGTACCAGGAAGACAGCTATTACCAGAGGTAACTTTACATAAGAAAGACGTATCTGCATGGCATGGCAGACATTTGTTTACCAAACATTTGCTCTTCCCATCTTCCTGTGAACTGTCTTCCTCCCCCTTTTTAGTCCCAGACCCCTACCCCCTTCTCAGCTCAGGATGGCATATAAGCCTCAACCGTCTGACTGTTGGGGAGCCTCATATCTTGGGGTTCCCGTTCATATAAAATTAAATTTGTTACTTTTCTCCTGTTCATTTGTCTTATGTCAATTTAATTATTAGACCAGCCAAAGAACCTAGAAGGAAAGAAGGGAAAAGTTTTCCTCCCCTACAATAAGACAAATTGCTGTAGAGCACAGTCAAATTATCACAATTCAAATTTCACTAAAAATGGAAAATATCATTTATATTACTATTGAAAAGCACTGGACCTGGAAGTCAAAAGACCTGACTGTAGGTTGAGTTCTGTCATTAACAACTTTTGGGAGGTTGCTTACCTGCTCTGAACTTCTATATCCTCATCCATAAAAAAGGTTGACAGGATCTAATTAGATAAATTAGATAATGTGTTTGATTGTGCTGTGGGAACTCTGAAAGTCTATATAAATGTAAGATATTACACGTTCAGATTCTATTATCCTACAGCTCTTGTCACTTCAGGCATGGATTATGATAATAGCTTCCCAGGAAGCCATGCCAACATCTCTCCCTGGTCTAATTCCCCTGCATGCCAGTGTGAGAAAAACTTTCAACAATCCCTGTGGTAACGTCACCTCACTATTTAAGAAGCCATGAATCCAACTTCCTCAGCCTGACAACACAGCCTTTCCCATCGGATGCACTGCTCTCCTGACACTGCAACCCTCAGAGCCTCTCTCCAACTTGGCCTTCGTTTCTCTCCCCACACCTCCTTTCCTCTGCATGTGCATGGCCACCTCACTCAGCAGCCTTCTCTGAGGATGCCACTCGACCTGCACAGTCCTCTCCCTTCTTCTCTCCTCAGCTCTCCACTTAGCCACATCCATCTCTACCTCAAGGCCTGACTTTTCCACAGTAATTCAATCCTATGTTATTGGGTTTATTAACATATTGCTCTGAATTGCTCTCACATCAATCAAGGGCTCCATCCTCTCTTTGCTAGTTAGGCTGCACACAGAAACATGTATACAGTAGATACTAACTGAAAGATTAAATACTCTCACGTAATTAAGTAAAGGTTAAACTCTATTAAGTGTGGAGAGAGCTAAGAAAACCTTAGAAGTTCAAAGTTTTCTTAGTATACTATAGTAACAATAGTAAGGATACTGAGAAATCTTACTACAGTAACAAAATGAAGACCTTTACATTACAATTAGTTTGACAATAATATCAGTAGAATATATAATGCATTAATATTCACTTTAAAATTTAAAGGAAAGATAACTTCCTGAGGCTACTCTGGGATTAAAAGAATAACCAGACACAAGAATATAATTATATCCATTAGGATGCTTTCTGCTGCAAATAACAGAAACCTCAAATCAAACTAGCTTAAGGTAATTTGTTGACTCATATAAGAAGCCTAGTAGTGAGTTGGGGTTCAAAAATGGCTCAATACAGCAGTTCCGGCTCACTTCTCTGCACCTCTCTTGGCTCTGCCCTGCTGGGAGTATCAATTTCATCATCTGACTGACAGCAGCTCCTGACCATGACAGCAATACCGAGAAGAAAAGAGGTCATCTTCCTGTGCCTCTCTCTTAAAAGTGAAGAAATGTTTCCCTAAAGCCTTTAGCAACCTCTCCTTCATGTCTTATTTCTGAATTTATAACCATGGGAACGTGATGTTCTGGGGGCTGAGGCTGAGTTCCTGAACCAATCACTGCCATGGGCAGTTACCAAGATTGGATTAATCTAAACCCATCCCTAAATTTGGATTAATCAAGGCCCATCCCTGAAGCTGGGTCACTCCCCGCAATCCACAGGGATGCTAAAAATAGGGGAGAGAGTGGAAAAGCTGTTGAATCAATCATAATATCTGTTAGAACAATACTCAAATATATCTAATTAATAAAATTTTATATTCACAGCTATATGAAATGGACAAATCCTAACAGCTATCATTATTACCTTGGCATAAATGTTATTAAATTTCTTGATAACTATAGTACTTCTTTGAAGGTAATTTCATCTAGTGTTCAGCCAGGAACCAGAGAATATGGAGGAAATAAAGAGGATCAGCAACCTAAGTAGCTGCAACAACACACATCTCTGTGCTAAACCGTCATCTTCATTGCCAGGAGAGTCCCCGAGCCTGTAGTCCCAAAGACTTGGCTTGTGCTCTAGCCCCAAATGATTAGGGACTGCAAAGAAGGAGGGAGCTGTCACATTGACAGCAGCAGGAACCACAGCTCATCCTGGCAGTAAGAGAGCAATTTTTTTTTTTTCATTTAAAAGGACTATACAATCTCAAAAAACATAGCTTTTGAAGGGCATTACATTTCGGGTCAAAAAGTCCTTCATATTTCAATAGCCTTTCAGAAAGCATCATTTTTTGGCAGCGCATAATACAATAATTCATGTTCAAAATGACGAGCCTGAGTCATCCCAACTCCAGAGCCATGAGCTGCCAGGCTGCATGCAGCCTACCCAGCCAGCAACACAGCCCCACGTCTACGCTCAGGACACAAGACTCCATCGTTGCTGCCACATTGCTCAAATATGCCTCGACATTAACTTTCTGATGGCTTTAAAGCAGTACAAGTTTTTCATTAATATTTATCTAGTCAGTAAAATAGGAAATCTAAATTGTAAAACATTCCCAAGGGACTCAAAGCCATTTTCATTTTGAACTTAAATACATACACACACACACATACACACACTAAAAGATTTTTATTTTTTCTGAATTGATTCTCATGCTAAACAGTTGCTCATGACTGATACATACTTTACACTATGAGGAGACAGGGAAGCAAGTATAAATGGAATCACAGAATTCTAGACCTGGAAACAACCTTAAAAATTGTTTAGTCCAGTCCTCTCTTTGTGCCTAAGAAAACTGAGGTCTGGGGAGATGCAGCAACTTATCCAGATTCACAAAGACCAATACAAAAAGAGACTGAAATCAAATTTTTGCATTTAAAGGTCAGGTCTTCCCAAAGAGGCGTGTACAAGAAAGTCTATGTCTCCCTGAGGATGGTCACAGCAAAACGCTAGCAAGAACGGAAATGTCCACCAGTAGGAGAAGACCTAGGAATATGAGGGAATACTTGGAAGCAGTGAACAAGAGCCACATGTATCAACATGATGAATCTAAAAACATAATGTTAAGTGAAAAGAGCAACTGCAAAAATTTACATAGTCAAACCATTTCTGTAAAATCTCAAAAATACCAAAATCATTTATATATACATCCATGTATAATTAAAGTATAAAAACATGCACAAGAATGATTATCAACAAAATCAGGATAGCTGTTACCTCGGGAGAGAAATGGAAGATGAGAGATTAGGGAGGGGGTTCACAGGGACTTCAACTCTATTTATAATTTATTATTTCTGAAATTGAGTGGTGGTACATGGACGTGGGATTGTTTTATATTAGGTATACTTTTGTATGACTGAATTGTTCATAATTTCTAAAAAGCAATGATTAGTTATCTGGAAAAATGACATATGGCAGCACTCATTCATTCATGGTAGTAGAAAAACCAAATTTTACAGATGAAAGGTACCTTAGAAGACCTAGTCCAGGGAAAAGCAAGCACTACCCCCCTCCCCCCTTGTTCAATATAAAGATGGCATGTGAGCCCTGGGTGACCAGGTGTAGGGTGACAGCAAGATTGGCTCAAGTTCAGAAAGTGAGGGGGCAGATCAGAGGCTTGCGGTAGCAAGGAGTGCTGGTCACTCTGATTTCAACAGGAGTTCAGGGATATTTCCTTCCTTGCCTGGAGGAAAGGAGCTCCATTTGGGCCAAGGACAAGGGAAGAATATACATGGGGTCACTATTGGGGGTGGCCCTCTGGGAGAGGAACAAAGGAGTTCTAATTTTCCATTCCAATGGGAGAAGGAAGAAGACCCCCTCCCCCTCAGGCAGGGGGTGGGGGGGTGGGGGTGGGGTTGCCCTGTGCCCCTGAGGAGAAGGTAAAGTGGTACTTGAGGCCTCTGCATTGTCCAGGGTGACCACAGGACATAAGAGCTGGCAGAGACCTGGCAGTGAGGCTCTAGTGAGGCATCTGGAGGGAGCACTGGCCCAAAGCACTGCTTATCAGATATTTCTAAGAAACCAGTGGTGTCGTTGGAAGCAGCTGCAGGGAGGGCGTGGCCAGCAAAAGAGAGGGAAGCAGCTGGAGGGAGGGCGTGGCCAGCAGAACAGAGAGAGAGAAACTCTGAACTTGGCCCAAGACCACTATTAACAGACCTAACAGGAAAAAGGAGCTTGGAATGAGCAGTATTGGGTCACCTTTCATTCCACAAATTAGATAAATTTAACATGGAGAGGGAACAGATTGACAAAATTCTTTTACACTAAAGTCAAATTAGTTAGCCAACAGATACTAATACCATAACCTTTTCTGTTTCAAGAGAATAGGGAGGTTGCCCCGGGTTTGTGAATGGGTGGAAGGATACCATTGCTGGAGTGGGGGAAAGAGTACCCAGAAGGGCTTTTCCTGGCCTTCAGGACTAACTCCGGGGCCAGCCAGTTGTCCTGGCCTTCAGCATAACCTGTGACTTGATGCATTGTTGCCCTGTTGTGGGGATGGGGGAGGGGGGAGTGCTGTGCCAGAACACACATAGCTCTCTCTTCTACCTTGGGTTACCTGGGGAAGTCTGCTGTTCTGGCTCAGGAAAATCAGGGGTGATGAAACAGCAGGCACCTTCAACTGAGGTTTTAGACACTTGGTTCCTACTGAGGTTCTTTTAAGAGCCCAATCTGGCTCTAGTCAAGAGAGCCAGGAAAAAGAAATTCAGATTTCTGAGACATTTACCCTTTCAATGAATGATAGCAATGAAAGACTCGATGTTGGGTTTACTCACAGCGCCGCACAGCAGTGGAGAAGAAGCACGGGCTATCTATCCCCTTTGACCCATTTTAAGAAGCAGAAGTTGAACACTGTGCTTTTATAATTTATAAGAAAAAAAAAGTGCTTTGTTTCAAAAGTACATTTGGAAAGAACATCTGTGATCCCAGGCCATCTGAATGTGGGGTATGTGGTTTGTCTATTTACATTTCAGAGATATTCCACTAATAGAAAAAAAGTTTCTCACATATTGAAATCCACTTGAAAGAAATGCTTCATTCACTTCTTTACTCAAGATTTTTATTATTAATGATGAAGATACAGTGCAGATGGACCCTGCCAGTTTTGAAACTTTGACAACCACATTTTGCTTATGCTTTTTTTTGTGGACTTTTAAACATGGAGATTAATGAAATTTTAGAGTAGCTGACTTTAGGATAATTAGCTAAAATTTCTAATTAGAAAAACAGATTACTGAAATAGGAAAAAATATGAGTCATAGATGGAACGTATAAAATATTTTTTTTTCCAAAATAAAGAAAGGACTTGGAGAAAATGTGTTAAAGTAAAAAGAAAGTTAAGAATGTTACTTAGATTGAAAGAGAGGAGTTCAAGGCATTGTTCTTTTGTAAATACACATTCTGTAAGTTCGTAAAAGCATATTTTCACCAAGTACCAATTTTGCTGCATATATTTAGAACCATTTAATTTTTAGTTTTATTTATTTATATTCAAATTTACAATCTTTTCTTGTTTGAAAACTAGAAAGTCTAACATTTAGGAGGAAAAGCATATTAAAAGAAAGTTTGGAAGACAGTTTGAAATGATCACTAGCAACCAAATATGTTAGTTTTTCTTAAATCCAACATAGGAAAAGGGGGATTTTTTTTTTAAAGGTGGACTAACAAGTGGTCTGGAAATATAATTTGCCCTTACAAAGGACACCTGATATACTAAAAAGAAGCTAGACTAGAAGTTTTCAGATTTCTTTAGTTCTTCTATTCTGTGAATAGGAAGTGGTAAATTAAAGCCCATTTATGGTGTAAATCAACAGTGACACATATTACCATTTCCTGCTGAAAAAACTATACATCTTTACACTGTTTTAGAATTTCCTACTTGATACTGAATTAAATTCAATTCTTGGCATTCTTCATTAGACAGCTGTACCCATAAAATCTAATCACACCAACAAAAGATAACAAACTCATAAATTAATTCTAGAAATCAGGAAGGATTTACTAATCTTTCTTTGAGTCATAAACATATGCGTGACAGATACAAAAACAGTGCAGTTAAGAATAGTTTTAAGTAATGTCTATATTTGAGAGTCTCAAAGGGCTTTATAGATTAAAGTATAAAGATCTAATTAACCCTTAAAATGTCTTTGGGAAATAAAAGGGCAAAACAACAAATCATTATATACCAAAGGATAGCTACTAAAATATAACTGTGTAGAATCACAAATAAGAGGTTTGTAAATGCTAAAACTACCAAAATGTCAAGAGAGAAAAACAGATATTGCAAATAAAGTCTAATAACACAGCTACAATAACTGAGATGAAGTAAGCAGAAACACTTACGAAGGATTGAGAATTTTAAATCTGATTAAGGGGCCAGCAGAGATTACCCAGCATTCAGCTCACCATTTGAGAATGGCCAAATGAATGCATGACTAGTCTCCTTTGCAAAGCTTGCACTTTCAAAAGAAAATGTGTTTTAAGTGTTACTCAATCTGGAAGTAGCAACATGCTTGAAGTTGTCAAAATGTGGGTTTTAGAGATTTTCAATGAACAGTTTTATTTTCAATAAAATCTCTTTCCATAAAGCGCTTAATTTATGAACTAAACTTTCTTGAAGAACAAAAGTTCAGAATTCCTCTGAGATTTCCATCACTCTCCCCATTATTAATTCATGAGGTTCTCCAGAACCAAAGTGCTCCCAAATAAAACCAGTTGCATCTCCTCTGCTCCATCCACTGTTTCTGAGAAAGTGTACCTTTATAGCAGGTACAGTATGAGCCACTATCACTTTCCTAAACCTGGAATTTCCTTGTTTGCACTTTGACAACTCAGGGTCAGGGTTGTTTCATTTAAGGGGAAAGGGAATATTGCGGTTATTCAAAAGATGAAGATAAAAAAGCAAATCCCTGATTTTACACACTATTGCTACAGGAAAACCAAACTGCCAAATCACTGGAATTATCACTGGAAAAAATTACAACTACATTCCAATGATGTTGCACCAAAAGTGCAGTGAAACTGATCCTTTAGATCTTTCCAAGTATTGACCATGTGTCATATTTTCCATTCATGTGGAGGTGAGTAAAAGCTAAAAAGAAAAAAATTATGAAGTAATAGAACTAAGTAACAACACTACATGGTGCAACTAGCAAAAACAAACGATATATTATTTTCCCTTTGAGAAGGAATTCTTAAAAGAGGGAAAACAAAAAAGATTGTTATCAATGTAATGTATCAGTTAGCAACTAGGGCTGAAATAAATTTTAGCTACAATTTTATTATTTTCCAGGAAATTTTCCAAATCACTTGTGTAAGAAAGATTTCAGCTTATATTGGTGCAAAATATAAAATTTAGTAATTTTCTTCACCCAATTAATACAAATCAACTTTTTTATGGGGGTGGGGCGTCTGTACCAAATTACTGGAGGCTGAAGAGAAGAATCATCTAAAGTCATCTTCCCTCCCTTGCAATATCCACCTCACCCCTTCCCATCCTCTTCTCCCACTGACTTTTCTCTAGATAAAAGGAAAGTGATCAGAGATTATAAAATAAACATAACTGCAAATTCACAGTGCTCTGAATCTAGTTAGCAAAAAAGCCTTTGCTTGATCAAAACCAACATCAATACCACAAAAGCACAGTAAAATTAAGCTCACTGCAGCCCGAGGGAAAGATGGATAATTATAATATGCTATTGCTAATGAGGAGGGTTAAAACAAACAGATGGAGTATACGCAAGTAAAAGGATGACACAAAAATCAACAAAAATGGCACAAACAGAATACAGTTTTTCCCAATCAAAAATGAAAAATTTCTACTGACGATTATATCATCCTGATTTGTAAACATAAGTTTACAGTTGACAACACTCTATAACTTGCATGCATGTAGTAAACACTCCTACGAGCCAATTCTGCCTCTCTCATATATATAGCCATCGACCTCTAAATACTTAAGACATTTTTCTAACTTTATAGGAGTGATAAAAGATTCCGCCGCCTACTACTTCCTTGGCTTGGCTGTTATAACAGAATACAATGTTACAACTGGGTTGGTAAATCCAAGATCTCCTCTAATCTACCTTTTGGGCCTACAGATGTGGTCTGGACTAATGAAGGACCTAGAACACGTCATATTTTCTCGTCTCCCTTGTCCCCTAGCTAATTGCCACTTTAAATTTCAAGTACACACGAATGAGTAATAATTATATCAAAGCATAAAATGAGTGGGTTGTCAAAATATGCTACAGCAGACTTCACATTCCATCACTATTCTCCCTACTTCCAAATCCCAGTGTTTGGGGAGGGAGGGAGAAAACCTAAACAGTATTGACAAGAGATTGTTTTTAAAAAGCCATCCTTATATTTTAATGGCTTGGAAAATCATCCAGTACCACATAAAATAATTTTTCTAAAATTGACAAAAAAATTATTTCGAATTATATTTTACCAGCTTGTTTTTACAAAACCAACTTCAAAGTGGAACATCCCATTCAAGGCCTCCCACCCCCACCCCTACTAACTAAGGACAAGGCACTCAGGTGTTAGAGCAAGAAACTACCTGCACAGTTCCCACTGACTGGCCCTTAATCTTAATAGGAGAATTATTTACCTTATGTTTCCCTTTACCTGCTTCTTTCAAAATAGACAGTTCTTTCCAAATCCTGGAGAAGCACGGTAAGGATCACTGAACGTCTGTTAGCATCTGTCTTTCTCAGGCCAGTTTGTCAAAGTTACAAATATAAAATATGTTTTTTATTTGTTTTATTTGTTTTTTTTGTTTTAGTGAGGAAGATCAGCCCTGAGCTAACATCCATGCTAATCCTCCTCTTTTTGCTGAGGAAGACCGGCTCTGAGCTAACATCTATTGCCAATCCTCCTCCTTTTTTTTTTTTCCGCAAAGCCCCAGTAGATAGTTGTATGTCACAGTTGCACATCCTTCTAGTTGCTGTATGTGGGACACGGCCTCAGCATGGCCGCAGAAGCGGTGCGTGGGTGCGCGCCTGGGATCCAAACCCGGGCCACCAGTAGCGGAGCGCACGCACTTAACCACTAAGCCACGTGGCCGGCCTAAAATATGTTTTTTAAACAGGTCATAATCAGGTAGTTGCCCCAACTGACAAGCATGTAAGATACAAAAGACTCATTTGGAACTCTCTAGACTGACCATGGGTCCTGGAGGGCAACGACCCTTATTTCCCACAACAGAATACCTAGGAGTGAGCAACCAAGAGCTATGTCTTCTCTTAGGCAGGTACAGACCCACTTCCTTGAAAATAGCATCTCCGCACCCCCCCACTGCACCCAACCCCCGGACATCCCCACCCCTTACTTCCCAATGCTAGAGTGGCCACTGAAGGCTTTGCAATTTTTTCATCATGAAGGAACATTTGGAAGCTATTAAAAATAATCCTTGATCATTATCAAGATTATATAGAAACTTGGAAAGTATTTATAACGCTATAAAAGTAGCAAAATATAAAATGTACTATGTCCGTAACTACGTAAAAAATATATGTGCATATGGAAAGCAATATGTAAAACAGTAAAGCAGTTATATTAGGGTAATTTACTGTGAGATGATTTTCAAAATTATAAACTTAAAATTTTCACATACTCATGTTTGAAGAAAATATTACACATGCTTTAGTTGAAATAGTATTCACTACAACTATACCTCAAATTCTGGATTAAAGAAGCTTTTTGGATGCTGCCTTTGCAAAATCATACCATTGAGTATAATGTTTCTATGTGAAAAAAGCATTAAAAAAAGCACACCAAACAACCAACTCACACAAGGCATCTGAAAGAGCCGATGTTAACTGAAGGCTACAACCCTTATTTACCAAATAGTCCGACAAATTGGTCCCTCTTTCTCTAATTCCTGCAGTTCCAGTTTATCTGCCGGAACGTGTGGGAAGACAAAGACAGGGATAAAGAAATGTGCGCTTGTTCTCACATGACGTGTCTTTGTGGCATCTGCAGAAACAAACCCCGGAGGAAAGACATCCTCTGCAGATTTCATTTTTCCATGCTATCCTTGTCCCTAATTAACACAGATAATTCTGAGTTTGCCATACTATAATTTATTAATCATATTCAATTAATCTAATCAGCTGTAGAACAGGAGAGGGCAACAGTGCAAGCTTTAATAAAGTGAGCTCACTGGACTTGAGAAGCTGCTCAGCTGAGGCTCCCCACGAATTCTCAGAGACACAAAGGGCAAAAGTGACCTAGGTGAATAATTTGCTTTGTATATTTTTAACTCATCTTTCTACTCATAAGGCCCATATTAAAATGTGGATTAGAAGAAAGAAACAGCAGGCATATACAGATTATTTTAAAAGTAAACTCAAGGGTACAGAGGGTAGAGAATTCCAGACTCCTGGGTGTGCAAGGGGCGGATGTTGCCATATATAAACAGTTGAGAAAAAAACAAAACAAACTTGTCCATCAAGTTGAAAAATTTACCTCTGCAATTGAAAAGGTGGTATTTTACAATGTTAAATTCATCTACCTAGTTTTTGTCTGATCCGAAAGTACACTGGCAGCACCCTAACTGTAACCCGCAGTTACTAATATGAAAAACAAAAACAGAACTATCCACTCACATGATCATTTTACAGACACACTGTAATTTCACGGATGTCCTCAGGCAAGCCTGAGGCAGGATTTCCACATCGGCGGTCACAATGTTACTACTCCCAGTTTGGACAGCGTAATCATTAGGTCAGGAAATGCACACAACAGTGATGCAAAAAGTTAAGAAACTTGATACACAATGACTGTGTATTTTTAACCCCAAATGGTCTGTCAGCAGAATGAGAAGCATGAAGGAAAATGTCACTGACCATTTTGGGAACAGAAGAGATCAACCACTGGACTGCAGTTCTTTGCATGAGTTTCTGGAAGTGATAGAAGAAAGCAAAAAAAACTGTATGTTCAGAAAAACTGATATTTAATCTACTTCGGGTAAGCCTTTGCAGGCCTCAAGGTTGAAGTCCATACTTGGAGATTATGATACCAAAGGCAGAGAAGTGGCAGACTCGGCCCTTTTCAGACTTTGCACTCAATTCCTTATCCTAAGAATGAGTATAATCCATTACTCAAATTATAGAATAGAACACTGACTGAGACTGCTTCATTTTGGCTACATAAAGATATGGCTATGGGCCGGCACCATGGCTTAGCAGTTAAGTGCACGCGCTCCACTACTGGCAGCCGGGGTTCGGATCCTGGGCGTGCACCGACGCACCGCTTCTCCAGCCATGCTGAGGCTGCGTCCCACATACAGCAACTAGAAGGATGTGCAACTATGACATACAACTATCTACTGGGGCTTTGGGGGAAAAAGTAGGAGGATTGGCAATAGATGTTAGCTCAGAGCCGGTCTTCCTCAGCAAAAAAAAGAGGAAGATTAGCATGGATGTTAGCTCAGGGCTGATCTTCCTCACACATAAAAAAAGATATGGCTGAAGAGTGCTCAACCACCTATGATAGATACAATGAAACCACCTATGATAGATACAATGAGGTTTAGCTTAGTCAAATGTAAGTCACACTTAAGAAAAATCAAGTTGACTAACGAAAGGGCAAATTTCAATATTTAATTTGACAAGAAATATTGAGACTGACACTACGCTAGGCACTGAGGAATATAAAGATGAAAAGTTATGGGCCTCAAGGAGCTCCCAGGCTACTACTAGTCACTACTGCTACTAGTAGACTACTACTACTGGTCACTAAAACTTCATAACGTGAAAATCCTATGCCATACAATGTCTTTTGTTAAAGATAATATCTTAAAGTTTGCTCTTGAGGAGCAGGAACTAACAACAGATGATAAACTAACAGAAAACATGATTTCCTAAGATATGAAACTGCCTGCTTTAATTCTGTCATTCCCACAAGCAAGCACATAATTATCTCCCCAAATGCTGAGAGTAAACAAGTGGCATTTGTCTATCACAAACGGCAAAAATGGTAATAGCGATTTTTCACTGTTGTTTAGAAACAAATTTGGCTTAAGATTTAAGACAGTTAAAAAAAAGAAGTACTCACTACACCATCACCTTCACATTCTCTTCCAGCACTCGAGTGTATAAACTATAGCCTTGGTCAAGTTTGAAATTCTCTCCGAACCCTAAGAGCTTTGACGACTAGCTGAAAATCAAAATGAGCAAACATCATATTTACAAAGAATAGTAATATTAAAAACTCCATGAGTTTTAAGTTATATTAGCAAGGCTAGGGGGCTTAGCAAACCTCTGTGGCTCAGCTGGAGAGTCTTGAGCCCCTGACTTCAAAGTCCTTTGTCTGATAAGCACAATGAAATTACACTAAAGAGCATTATTGTGTACCTACCATGTGCCAGGTGTAACCGTAGGAAAGAGCCATCATTATCTCTCATTTCACCAATAAAGAACCTGAGGCTCAAAGAGGTTAAGTAACTTGTCCAAGATGACAAGCTAGTAAGTGGCAGAGCTGGGATATTTACCCACATCTGCCTAGCTCCCTTCATTGGGCTATACACTATGCTAAGGACGAGAATTCTGTGACTGAAGCGGCCCCAACAGGGGAATCATCTTTAGCGCCCTCCCTGGAGTTACTAACTCAGATTACAAAGGATTTGGGAGGAACTGGTTTCCAACAGAACACTGAAAGTTGAAGCTAGCTCTAGGTCATCTCTAAATCACAAAAAGAGAGTGGGTCCACTCTGGATGGACCTGAACATTAGGTACTAGTTCTTTGAGCTCTCTGAGTATGCTCAGTATAACCATTCCATAAAGAATTCTTATTCTAGATCAATCTGAAATAGATCTGATCATCCTGGCATCTTTTGAACTGGAAAAGACTCCACCACTGCAAGTCTGTTTTGAATCAAAGTGAATCTCTCCCCCAAGGCAAAGCCCAAAATAAGGGACGTTCAGGAGAAGGGGCAAGAGGCAACTGTCTGCTCTTATGACTGCAAGGCAGGGATTGTGACACTCGTGCTGCCCCAGGGAACATGCTTTTGGTTCTACTCGAAAGCTAGAAAGAACCAAAAAAGTTTGGGATACCTGGGGTATTATTAGTGATCAAATGTACTTCTTGGTCATTTGAAGGATACCTTTTAAATGCACATAAATTTCTTCCAACATGAGATGAATGCTTTAGATAACTTTTCTCTATCTAATTGTAGTTGCATCTTACAACTCTGAGATTATAATGAGAAAGGATGAGAAACTATGTTAGAAATAACTACAAATGCTCATAAAACATTAAAATATGACCAGCTGGTAGACTGTTCTCTGACATCACTGAGGCTCCAAACCCAATGCTCTATTCACTACATCACACTGCTTCATTAGGAGACATTTTGTGGAATAATAAAACGGATTGTTTTATAGCTATTTCTGACGCTGCACCATAGGGGGAAAAAAACATAAAAGATAAAAGAAAATTTCTTTTTTGGAACAATGTATCAGTCAAGGAAAAGAAACCACTTCAAGTATTTACAACAGAAGGAATTTAATACAGGCAATTGGTTACACAAGACATCAAGTTGCTAAGAGCCAAACAGGAGATAGTAAAAGGTTCAGCAACAGCAGGAAGCCACTACCATCCCTAAGCTGGAGAGACAAAAGGAGGAGATGGTATTACTGGAGCTAAAGGCCTAGAGTCACCTGACAAGAGAGTGGAACCACGGTGGGCCTGTCCAGTGGGAGCTGGAGCCCCAGAGAGACAGTCTCTGCTGAAGACACCCGAGGCAGAAAGGGAGAAAGAGAAATACCCTGGTTTCTCTCTTTCTCCTCCCCTCCAATCTCTTGCTAGTGTCTCTGATTGGCTGAACATAGTCTGAAGCTGACTGACCCAGAAGCCTGGGCTGGGGAAGAGGGAAGAATGAACCTGAGGGAAAACTAACCAAGGATATGAGTGGCCTTAGTTGCAAGAATAAATGTGTGTTACTGTAAGCCACTGAGATTTGAGGGCTGTATAACAGCAAAAGCTAACTAATAGATACCACCACAAACAACATCAAGTAGGTAAATAAATAAACAGTCAGAAAAAAACAGATAAACGGAGAATCAAACATGAAGTAATATTAATAATTATTTTCAATAATTGCTTTGAGGAAAATATTTCCACCACTAATTTGTGAGCCTGGGGCAGAGCACAAGTGCCCATACAGATCCCCAACCATGCCCTGGTCCTGAAGGAGAAGCACACTGGGGAACCTGTCTAGGAATGTGGCGAGATCCTCAGCTAGAGGTGGAAAGGAGCCCTGGCCAGAATTGTTTTGCAGCTTCACAATCAACTGGACAGCTCGGGACAGGATGACCTGGTGAACTGGGAGTGTCATATGCTGGCAAGTCAGGAGCCAGGCCTTCAAAAAGGAAGTCTGTCTGTCACTGAGTCAGAGATGTTGCCAAGCCCTAAGCCAGAGCAGTACCAATATAGCTCAAGGGTAGCCACTGACATGGTGACTCCAAGCTTTTTGATTATAATACTTAAAATATGACCAGCTGGTAGACCACCACAGTACTAACTTCCAACACAGTACTCACAGAACAGCCTCGTTAGTTAGTTATAATCCCTCCCTTCTCCCAAAGTAGACTGTTAGTACCCGCAGGATGTGGGGTACCTTTTTAGCTTATGAAACTCTACAATTAGTCACCTTAACATATATGGCCCCACCCAACACATCCAACCCTACTTTTCACAATTCCTCAGTACACACCCTCAGAAATGCCTCCTTCATGCTCTTCTCTGATATTCCCTGACTCTAGGAATTTTTCAGGATTCCCCCACTGTCTGGAATATTCTCCATCCTTCCCACTGGAATCCTGACAGTGGTTCAAGACTCAGTAACTCCACTTCCTCTGTCCTCCAGATATCCCAGCCAACTCTGCTCACTCTCTACCATAAATTCCTACAGAACTTAGAATAAATGTCATTAGAGACAGCATTTAATTATTCTTGTTGCTTCATACAAGTTTTGCCTTCCCAATTAGACTCGGGCAGAAAAATCTTGCACAGCAAGCAGCTGAGTAGGTACTCGGTAAATGTTTAAATGGGTGAATGAAAGATAAGCCTTTTAGAAGCAGGAGCCTCATCTTTTACTTACAACACTTCTTTTGGAACCTCTCTCCTGTTTGCCAAGCACATCACAGGCACTCAATAAATATCCTTGACATTGATTAATTACTTCTGAATACAATCAGGTTGACATATTCCAAAATGATCCTACTGGAATGTATCTTAACAACTGACAAATTAGGTTACATATTTGGTTAACTTTAGGTGATAAATGCACACACACAAACACTAAAATATTTAAATTATTGAGAAAAGAACAAATCACAAAACATAGTACCAAGCACACATAAAATAAATGTCTTTTCATTTTAGAATGGAGAAAAGACAACAATGCAGTCTCTTCTAGAGAAATGGAATTGAATTAAAGGTTCTGTTACCATTGTCTCAATTCTAATCTTTAAAATCATATGTTGATTTAGACAGGCTTAGGAATGTGAGTGATTTTTAAAGATACACACACAATGAAACAAATACTAATTCTGTAATTATATTAGGAGGACTAATATAAATGCTACCACCGGGGGGGGGGGAAAGAATTGGATATTTCATGTTGGTTAGAGATTTTTACTTTCTTTGGAAACCATAATTTTCTTAAAACTTCAGCAATAATCACAAAACCATATGTTACAGATGTCTCTGCCTTGTGGGAACTTCTGCCATTGCTCCAATAACTAGAATGGCTTCTAGGGTCTACTTAGAGAGAGAAAAAGCAGAAAACCAAAATAAGAGAGAAACAATAGGTTCATTACCCAAAAGACCCTAACAAAAACACAGCCAGTCAAACCAGCAGCTGAAGCCCTCCATCAATAAAGGCTTGACAGTTAAAGGGCCCAGTTTTCTTTCATAGAAAAAAGGGATTTATCTGATTAAATACAGACTCCATAGAACTGGGGTTTTCAAAAAAAAGTCTTTGGCAAATCCAGCAACAGCAATGGCTTTGTAGCTTTTTTGACCCTCAGTTAAGAAATACTTTTTATATCATAGCACATTACACATATATACATACTTACATAACTGAAACAAAAGTCTCATAAAATAGCACTTGACCCTTACTCCTTATTACTCTTATACATGATTGGACTTTGTACTTTCTTTTCTATTCTCTTATATTCTGGTCTATACTCTTCCCCTCCGTAAAAAAAAAAAAAAAAAAAATGTTGTTCTAGACTCACTAAATTGACTCATGACCCAATAATGGGTTGCAATCCACAGTGAAAAACATTGGCCTAAAGAACATTCTAGAAGTCAACCAAAGGCCACACGCTATTTCTTTCTTTTAAAAACATCCATTGCTGATAAGGAAAAGCCACTCTACCTTCACTTTTTGATGAGAGAGAGAGAAAAAATGACAACTTCAGGGCCTTGCACAGAGTAAGCACTAAAATATTTGTTAAATTTAAGAAGCCATTAAAAAGTGTGTGTATGTGTGTGTGTGTTTTCCTGTTTTGTGAGTAAAGTAAAGAAAAGAGCAGGGGAGCTAAGACTTAAAGGAGAATTCTAATAATGGAAATACTACCTGGGCAACATGCCCAATTTTTTGAGCATGACTTCTGCTTCCTCCATCACCTGAGATGCTTTGATCCATCGGGCCTAATGCCAAGAAGCAAAAGAGAAAAAGACCCATCATAAAAGGGCAGAAGAGTTGAACATGGCTTGATAACTGACCTTATTTCAAATAAATGAATTGGGACTATATCTTTTAAATGAGGGAATAATTGCCTGCAAAATCAAAGACTCCAGTTTAATCAGTCCAGAATGGCTAGAGCACAAATTGTACCAAAGAACAAAATGTAGCCAAACAAAATCGAGCAACAGATTAGATAACCCTGTATAGTGGAAGCAAATAATATCCCTTAAGATACTCTCCTGAGACCCCTCCCCCACAACAGATAATGATACTGACACCTAAAATGGGATAGGCTCTCATTAATAAAAATAGCTATCACTTCTCATGAGCCCACTTAGTGCCAGGCACTGTGCTAGATACTTAATACACCTTATCACTATTCTCATAACAAGCCTGAATGGGGGCTATTATCCCCATTTTACACAAGAGGAAACTGAGGTCCAGATGGAGGAAGGCAAAAGTCTAAATCAGAGAGAGGAGGAAGGATGGGTATGAGAGAGGAAGGGTCCTGGGACTGAATTTTGCAGGCATCAATCTTCAACTTCCAGATTCTCCGGGCCCCAGCTGATGGTTTGGGACAAACATGGAATTTGGTCACAAACAGCCACAGTAGGTATCTGCCGTGTTTGGAATGGGAAAGGAGCTCAGAATCCTGTTGAGACTGCAGACACTTGACTCTGTGATAACGAAGTGGAAGGTATGAGGACATAAGACCTTAATTTTAAAAACCTTAATAAGCAAGAAAAATACATATAAATACTACACATGTATTCTACGGAAAATATTTTTTCTTAAAAAAAAAAAATACACTATATGCAGTTTTTAAGTTAGGAGGGAAAAACCAGAAATGTGAACTCTCAAAAGCAGAAACTCACATCATAAGGGTTACATAAGAAAAGAGAAATGAACTGCTGCTGAAACCGGAGGCAGGAGACCCCGGCCTGGTCACATCCCCTGTCAGATGCACAAGCTTCGTAGAGTGTCAGAAACTGAACCACCCATTTCCAAGGAATTCAACTCCGTTGCAGAATTCTTTTTCAAACTAAAATTAAACTCTTGTATAAGTGCATTAGACAGACCTTTTACCCCCTACACTGTAATACCTTGAAAGGAATGACCAATTTCAATTTTTAAACACTGGATATTTCTACATTTTACAAAGTTAGTGGAGAGAATAAAGCTACTTTCGCTTTGTTCTTCAGAGCAGATATGAGAGAGAGGAATAAATGGAAAACGTAGAAAGTTATTGGGAAGACAGAATTTACTCATTTTAAGATTCAATACTCATAAACAAAAGCAGTTGGAAAGAACTCATGTAAGAATCCCCCTTAACCAGAGGAAGATTGTTTTGGGGTTTTTTTGTTGTTTTTTTTTTAGTGTCTATATTACAACTTAAATTTACAACTTAAGCTTTTATCATTTTTTAAATGAAAGCTGCATCATCTGTAGTCATAAATGCACAGCCTACTGAATTTAAAAGAGGCACACGTTACAGCTTTAAGCATAAATAGAGTGACTAAATGAACAAGAAATTCTTTAGGCGGTACAGCGGCTTTTCTGAGCTTTTGGCATTATTTGGAGGAGAATGATTTACTGAGCACCAATCCACTGACCTAAGTCATATTATGATTGCTCCCCTAACCTAACCTCTGCCTCCCGTCCCACATCCCTCCCTCCATACATACCCACCGGTTTTTAATAGTGAAATAGTGCTTAGAAGACATTTATCCTCATTGGATTTTATTTGAAGAAACAAGTCAGAACGCAACTACCTAGTATTAACTTAGTTACAATTTCAGGTACCAGCTACAAAGCAGAAAAATGAAAATTAATTTAATCTGTGTACATGTTGAAATTGTCCCCAGTTTTGAAAAGAGATTAGTCAGAACCTAGAGAGTTTCCTTTTGATTCCAAATTGGGAGGAAGGGAAGAAGAAGGAAGGAAGGGAGGGAGGGAAGGAGAGAGGGAGGGAGGGTGGGAGGGAGGGAAGAAGGGGAAAAGGAAGACTTACACACTAAAACATGTTTTAGGTTTCTGCCAAAGTCTTATAAAAACCTAACAGGAACCTCATAGTTAACTACTGACAGTGGCATGTGCTTTTAATTATATTCTGAAAATGTGCAAGCAAGCAAGGCAAAATTATATCATGGTTCTCATTTACATTTATCATTCCCTCACTACGGGAATGTATAATCACATACAGACATCTGTGGATGATTATATATGAAGATGGCCCTTTCAACATCAAGTTTAAGAGTTCTTGTGTCTTTCTTTCTATTCATACACCAATCGTGAGGCAATTCACTAGAGCTGTTTTAGTGAATAGGGAAACACATGGGGAAGTCCAGAGGCTATCTCCCCACCATGTATGAACATTTTATAATAATTTCCCTGATCTCCCTCCTCCTTCCCACAGTAAAGCTCACAGGTGACATTTCCTTTCCCCTATCTGTTTATAAGAATCACTTTGAACTTCACAACACTTTTCTTTGTAAGGATTCTCTATTTTTTCCTTGAGTCGAAAGTGATGCCAAGTTATCACTACAATATCTCGACTCTTCTGATCCCCAATCAGAATTTCCCCTCCCCTGGCTGAAAGTAACATTTTCTAATACAAAAAATTTCCAAGCAAAATGAGGTTAGACTAGAATAAATATGAGTCACAGCCGAACATGAACTGAAACAGAAAATGTGCTGGTGAAATCCCTCCCTTAAAAACTTTATCTCACAACCCCGGATGTTTAAAAATGATAACCACAGTGACCTACGCCACAAACTGGATATCAAGTTTTTATTGCCGTTTATTTTTTGCTGTGAACTAGTTCAGCATGCTCTGCTTGTTATGCACCAAGGATGCTTCTACACCAACTCAGACGGCAGGACCACAATACATTGTGCTAGGAAGGCAGGGCTCTGAATGATGTTGAACAAGGGGCATTTCACCTTCAGATCCGATATACATGAGATGTACTGGTCAATCCACATGTGGCAATACTAAGGAAAATGTGGTGCTTGGCAAAAAATCCACTAAAACCATAACTGGATTTAACTAGAGGTTAATTTTGAACTCTTACCACACTCGCTTTTACTTTTAACAAGATATATTTAAAGGAAGTATTTGATAAATACAGTATCAAGAAGCTTTATAAAGAAAATTTCAAACTAAGGCTCTCTCTGAAGTCTTACACATTCTTTCCTGTTCAAATGGCCATCCTAGTTAAGATATAATGGGGTTAAATAAGCCTGTCAATGAGAGAATACAGTGAGTGTATACAGCCTGGAGCAGAGCACAGTTATAATATTCCAGTAAGTGAGACAATAATCTCCCAAGCTCCCAACACGTAAAGGGGGGAGAATTCACTCAGTTTGGCTGTAGTTTCAGGAACATCTCTGAAACATTTCTCCATATCTCAGTAATTTCTATACTTCTGATCTACGAAGGACATTCTACTATTTGTTCCCCTGTCAGAAAAGAAAAGTTAGGCCAGAGAAGCCAAAAGAGATTTTAAGGCAAAACACTTAAGCCAGTGAAAGCAGACCTGATCATTCACTTTTATATGGACTTTTGCAGATAAGACACACATCTCAAACCAAACATAGAAACCTCCCCCAAACTCTACTCCTGCTTCTGTCTTTTGATATTGCAAGGGCTCCAATGGGTCACTGTGTAGTGGTATCTTTTGGCAAAAGAAGTTTCCTTAGGTTAAGGCCTGGCTTTTCAAAGCTAATTAGAAACACGCCACACAGTATTGTTAGTACGCTGTTAGAAAATGCCTGTGGTACAATGTTAAACTTTCATTCTCTTCAAGAGACAATTCAATTTCTCATCTTTTATTTACATACCAGTCACTCATAACACAAAACCAGCCTACAGTTTAGAAAACGAAGGCCAAGAACTGGCCCAGTGGTCGCGGCCCACAGCTGCAGCCGCCACCACTGCCATCACTACTCCCCTTTTCAGTAGAAAAGACAAGACAGAAGAACCAGTGGCACTCTCTTCCTTCTCCTTTCAAGGTCTTCCATGTCAGAAACCCTGCCATTTCCACAAGTCCAAAATGATCTCAGTGCTTCAGCAGAAAAAGCTGAAAAATGGCTCCATCACAGAAGGTCGGGAACTCAAAGGAAGAAGGTATCTTGCACCGAAGGCTGCCTCTGGCAACTACCAGGGGGCCTAGCTGTGCTACTATCTGTCTCCCACCCAGGTCTGCTTTTGCACAATTCAAACTCAGTAACAAAAGATTTTGCGGGAGATGGTAAAAATAGACAAAGCAGAACAAAAAACCAAATTCATTGAAAAAAATTTTTTTTAAAGAATGAAACTGACAGGACTGTATATAGCTTGAAGATGGTCTTCTCATAGCACAGAGAAAGCCTCATTATCTAGATCAGGCCAATGTTCACAGGGTGCTGACAGCTCTAGAGAAAGCCAGAGGCAAAGAAACTGTAGCCTATCACCTGGGGGAAAGATTTCCAGGGCCTCCTCAACCTTCCAACAAAGGTTTCACCAAAGAATGTCAAAGGAAATGTGTAATTTCTCAATTTAACCACCTAACCCACAGCAGATCTTAATCCCACAGTGAGATATGTAGAGTTGCAGTCTAAGATTATTTTATCTTTAAAAGATAAATGGATAATCATTCTTAACATGTTTTAGAAATCAACTGTAATTCTAATTCTAGAATCATCAGAAAAAAAATTCTAAACTAGTACCTTTAATGGACCCCTTCCCCCAAAGATGAGAGCTTTACTTAATCACTTCATCAGTATCATCCTGAAATCTCAGTTCAATGACATCTTTTTGAGCACCAAATATTTGGCATCTGAGGAGCATCAGGAAGGAAAAGTGTAGGATGTCAACAGGAAGATAGGAGGTATGTTCATGGAACCATCCATTCTGGGTAGAGCAGTGATTCCTAGACTTTAATTTTGTGAATCAGTAAAATTTCCAGAAAAGGAAAAAAAAACGTAGTGATGGTGAGGAAAATGAAAGAAGTTGAAAGAAGGAATATATTAAGCTAGAAACTGTGTTCCATAAAATTTGATTGGGGAGAAAACTGGGCTGGAAATAACCTTTTCTCTCTCAGAGAAACAAAACAGCAAGAATTCCATTGCAATTTTTTTTTATTTTGTAAATGATAGTGAGAAAAATAATGACTATCTATTATTACCATCATTTTATAAGTAAAGGAGCATTTTAATTCCAAAAATGTAGGAAGCATATCATCTCAGAAACTTAAAAATGGCATTCCTTCTCATGAAAGGGCAGCTAGTAACCTAACACTGGTCAGATGAATACCTGGCCACAGCCCACCGGATACACCTGTTTAGGGGTCCCTGGGTTAGAGCCTAGGACTCCTGTAAAGAGCAAAGGAAATATAGCTGAAGCCACATGGTAGGGAATTTGGAATGCTAGACTGAGAAAGATATATTCAATTAGGCAAAGTGAAAAATAAGACTTTTGAGAGGAGGGTTAAGGGACTAATATGATATATAATCAGGGCTATGTTCTACAACTAATTTGATCAAAGTGCGGAAGATGGAATAGGGGGGGCGGTCAGGGGGCTGCTGACCAAGGCAAGTGTTCAGGTCACCTAGGAGGATACTGCAATGTCCAGGTGAGAAGTGTTGAGGGCCTAAACTAGGGTGGTTGAAGAATGGAAAGGACTTGGCAACAAATTATATGTAGGATTTGAGGAAAAGGACAGAGTCAAAGATGATTTCCAGGTTTTGAACCCAGATAAATGAAAAAAAAAAATGAGGGTAGTGTTAACAGATATATGAAAATTCATGAAAGGGTTCTAGATAAGAGGAGGAAATGACTTCATTTTGGGGTGGCACATGCAGGGCAGGAGTCTGGGAAAGGCTGGGGATATAATGAGACAGAAAGTTGGGAGTCCTACGTGGAAGGCTTGGAAGGGGGCAGGCTTATCTCCTTCATCACTTGGGGATTTCTGAACCCTTACTATGTGCCAGGCACTGTACGAGGTGCTAAGGACACGATGAAGAACAACAGATCAGGAACCTGCACTCAGAGAGTTTCCATCTGGCAGGCGAGACAGACATTAATGCAGTAATCACACAGATGGGTGTGATTACAAATTGTATTAAAGTGTCTAATTTCCAAAAGAGAAAAAAGTAAAAAATAGAGAACAGATACTTGGAAGATGACTTCAATTAAAAGGCAAAATGAGACTACCAACGGAAACAGAAGGCACAGTTAGAGGAGTAGGAAGCAAAAGGGAGCAGACAATTCCTGGAAGCCGATGGAGGAACGAGTTTTAAAAAGCAAATAATAAACAGTGGCAAGTGCTGCTGAGAGGCCAAGGGGCATGAGGACGGAGAAAAGGCCACTGGCCTGTTCAGTGAGGAGGACAGGATGACCAGGCGCAGTGTTGAAGCAGGGGGAGCAGGATTTCAAGGGGTTAAAGAGTGAGGGGGACCTAGAAAAGCGCAGGTGAGAAGACTTCTTTTTCAAGAAGTTAAACAACAAAGGAAAGGAGATGGGTGACTTGAGGAAGTAGCGAATTTAAGGGCTCTCCTTTTAGAATGGGGATGATTTCAACCGGAGTGAAAGCAGAGCAGAAAGGGCCAGCAGAGAAAGAGAACACAGAAGATGTAAGAGAGGAGCCTGGGCCCAGGAGATGAGAAGGTATTACATTAAGAACATCGACCAACAGGCTCCTTGGAGAGAAGGGGAAAGGAAATGTGGGAAGGTGAAAATACCCAGAAATTAGAGATGGTAAGAAAGGATGTTAAGGAAGTTCTTGTTAGGGGTTCCTAGGGTCTCTTCCGGAAAACAGGGGAAGAGGGGAGAGATCTGAGTGAGACACAAACAGCTGGACTTGAGGAGAGTGCCATTGGCTGTCAACCGTACATTCACTCAACAAACATTTACTGAGGGCCTTCCATGCACCAGAAACTGTGCGTTTATGCATGAGCATAAATGAAGTTAGTAGGCATTTGTTACTATAGATAAACACTCCGGGTAAAAGAGAAACAAGTTGATTTTATCACTCTCACATCTAGAAAAAGACCATAAGCAATAACAGGTGATAATTATACACCCTTTGAAGCTTATGTATGTGCTAATGGATGACATATCACTATTGCAGGAGCCCAAAACGCATGCCTCAGAAGGAAATGTATGGTGTTAGTTCATTTATTCCACAGATACTGTGCACCTGAGCATCAGATAAATGAGCTCTGAAGAGGCAAGCCATGGTTCCTGTTCTCCAGAAGGTCACAATCAGATGTGAAGTCCTGAAAGTTTCTGCTCTTTCCACTATTTTGGCACATTTCATCTCTTGGAGCATTAACTGAACCCACCATCACAATCATTATGCTTCATTAGAAGGTAAGACTTTGGCTATCTGAACATTTTTAACAAGATACTTTCCTGGATGCAACATAATTTTAGGGAATGGACTGGACCAAAGAATTCCATGGCATGGTTTTTCAGTGCCATTAAACCCCAAAATGAACCCTCTTAAAACCACTGCAGCTTTAAAAATTATAAATCAAATATGTCATTTCCTTGCACATAATCTTGCATATGTCCTCTCAATTATAGTAAAATCTGTCCTCCTTTCACTGGCCCTCAAGGCCCTTTATGACCTGATCCCTGTCACTTCTTGCACCATCCTTGTATATATTTTTTTAATGTTTAAAAACACTTTTGGGTCGGCCCCGTGGCTTAGCGGTTAAGTGCGCACACTCTGCTACTGGCGGCCCGGGTTCAGATCCCAGGCGCGCACCGACGCACCGCTTGTCCGGCCATGCTGAGGCCGCGTCCCACATACAGTAACTAGAAGGATGTGCAACTATGACATACAACTATCTACTGGGGCTTTGGGGAAAAAAAGGAGGAGGATTGGCAATAGATGTTAGCTCAGAGCTGGTCTTCCTCAGCAAAAAGAGGAGGATTAGCATGGATGTTAGCTCAGGGCTGACCTTCCTGGAAAAAAAAGACAAAAATCTTTTATTTATTTATTTTTTCCCCCAAAGCCCAAGTAGATAGTTGTATGTCATAGTTGCACATCCTTCTAGTTGCTGTATGTGGGATGCGGCCTCAGCATGGCCGGAGAAGCAGTGCGTTGGTAAGCGCCCGGGATCCGAACCCGGGCCGCCAGCAGCGGAGCGCGCGCACTTAACCGCTAAGCCACGGGGCCGGCCCAAAAAACACTTTTTAGCTAGTGAAGAACATCTCACCTCACCTTCCTGGTCCAAAGCAAGAACTGTACAAAACCAAACCCTACGTACATTACACCTTCCATGTACATGTAATCATTATGTACTAAATACCACAAGGGGGAAAAATGTTAAAAGTGGGGAAAAAAATCATGCTTTCGCCCATACGGACACATTTATTTCCCAAATTCTCTTGATGGGACAGTTTAATGATTAAGAAGAAACTAATAGCATGTATCGATCTTGTAAAACTATGATTAATGACTTTTTTGAGATTTAAGTATCATCATCTTCATTATTAGGTAAAGAAAAGCCTATTAACTAACTTTCAAGTTGGGTAATTTACTCCATTAAAATCAGCTACGGTGTTTCAAGATTTAATGTATTCTTCAAATTCATGTATGCAAAAACACTCATTAAAATTCAGGAGGCTTCACTCAGAAACTCACTGCACTTAAAATTCAGGGCCCTAACAGGACATTGAGCTGGAATATTTAAATGGAAACATTTGTCCTTTCCAGACAGGGCCTTCTATACTGATTTTGTTTTTGTTTTTGTTTTCCTTTTCACCGGAAGGAGGAATTCAAGATGCCCTGAGAGTTTGCAGCAGCTGGAAGGCTGGCAAGAATTTGCTCCTTACATTACACTGAAATTCTGCACCTGAGGTCAAGGGCCGCTCTTGGATGCCTCCTGACACCAGCTGAGGCCAGGGACAATTACCTTCACTCAGGGAATGAGAAAGACAAATATTTCTCATTCTAGCTTTGTAAAACGCATGTGGTTCTAAACTTTAAGAGGTAATTTTCTAGACACTGAAGCACACCCCATTAAGTAACCAAATGTTCTCGTTCATTTTTTTTTTGTGTGTGTGTGAGGAAGATCAGCCCTAAGCTAACATCCGATGCCAATCCTCCTCTTTTTTTCTGAGGAAGATTGGCCCTGGGCTAACATCCGTGCCCATCTTCCTCTACTTTATATGGGACGCCGCCGCAGGATGGTTTGATAAGCGGTGTGTTGGTGCGCGCCCGGGATCCGAACTTGCAAACCCCAGGCCACCGCAGCGGAGCGTGTGCACTTAACCGCTGCACCACCGGGGCGGCCCTCGTTCATATTTTTTTATGAAACTCATTCTAAAAGTGCTTCTTAAGTTACCTGGAAAACAAAACCCCTTCCCATTTACTGAGCCTGACTGTGTGCTAAGCCCGGGCTAAATGCTTTACTACAGTAGTACTTCATTAAACCACTTCAAAACAATCCTCTGCAGAAGAGGGGACTAGGACCAAGGAGATTAAAGGACTTGGTGATGTCACCCAGCTGTTAAGAAGTGGCGCCACAGTTCACCTTGCACCACATCACCTCCTTAAAATTAACTAATATATTTTTTTAATATTTCTGAGTCACTGTTAGGCTGGAAAGGCACAGTGGTTAAAAGTACAGAGTCGGCGGGGTTGGCCCGGCACAAGCGGTTAAGTGTGTGCTCCGCTGCGGCGGCCCGGGGTTCGCCGGTTCGGATCCCGGGCGTGGACCGATGCACGGCCTGTCAAGCCACGCTGTGGCGGTGTCCCATGTAAAGTGGAGGAAGATGGGCATAGATGTTAGCCCAGGGCTAGTCTTCCTCAGCAAAAAGAAGAGGATTGGCAGATGTTAGCTCAGGGCCGATCTTCCTCACAAAAAACAAAAAAACAAAAACACAGAGTTGGAACCAGACTGCCTGGATTCAAATCTGAGTTGGTTCTACCACTTACTTGCTGTGTGATCTTGAGAAGTTATTCAACCATTCTGTGCCTCAATTACCTCATGTGGAAAATGGAAATAATAACAGAATGCACCTAAGAGGTTGTTGTGAGAAGAAATGGGTCAATCCCTGAAAAATGTTAACTCATGTAAAATGCCTAGAGCTGTACCTGGTATACAGCAAGCACTCAACAAATGTGAGCGCATATCATTAAAAGCAGGTGTTATAACAATGAAGCCCCCAGGGATTACCAAGGTTCTCATAGCTATCTGGACCTAACCTTAGAGAACTGGGACTGAGTTCACTCAAATATTCACACATGCCTTTTTTTGTGTCTCCCATGTACCAAAGATATTATACACACAATAATGCATTTCATTCTCAAAATAAAACAAAACAAAAATCCTGCAAGGGAGTTACTATCCTTCATCAATAAAGAAAATGGTTAAACAATTTGCCCAAGGCTCTCAAACAGGAAGTGGCAGAATCAGGATCTGAATTGAGAGTTTCTATCTCAAAAGCCCAAGTTCTGTTATCTACGCAATGTTACTTTGAGTTCTTGTGTCTACTTTTTCCATTTTGTTGGTTAAGTCCATTGGTTATCACTTAGGATCAGCGTTTTGAAAGGGACTTTTGAGTGCATCTAGCACAATATTCCCTTTTTGCTTATGAAAAAATAGAAGCCCAGAAAGTTTACTACTGCGTTGCCCCAAGTCACATAATGAATGCCACTGCCTTGGTACCACACTGTCACTTTCTCCTCTCAGACGTTGGTGGCCTGGCTCTAGGGCCTAGGCCCTAAGCCCTGCTCCAATCTTTTAGGGACTCAGAGAAACCAATGACCACTGTATAGATCAAGAATGCAAAGGCCAAGTGAGGCCCCGGGGGGCTCCCCTATGAGGCAAGCTCATGATTTTTAGCAAATGTACTTTATGATGTCAAGCTTAGCTCCTTAGGCCTTTCTGCTTTCTGGCTCACAGCAGCATTCTGGAGACTCAGGTTAGCAAACACATCAGTTGTTAGTCTAGTCTACAATGTCACTGCGATTCTGAGGAAAACTCTGCCAAACAGGGCTTTACAAACAAAACCTGGAGTAGAGACAATTTCACCCTGAAAAAAAAGGAAAGGACAGGCTGACATGAAGTTTAAACTTAATTTGTCAAAGGAAGGAAGCTCACAATTAAAGCAGCTGTTCTAGCAAATGTCAGTCTCTCTAAGGCCAACAACATACAAGCATAACAATCCAACGGCCCCCTGCGGAGAGGCAATGCTGAGATGTGTGATATAATTAGTCTCCTTTTCACAAAAGAGTTGGATTTATAATCAAACTCTGTCCCCTCCTGCCCCCATTCTTCTGCGCATATATTTGATTGCTTCCTAAGGGACTGGGTTAAAGGCCAAGAGACAACCCGACACCACAAGTCCACTGACCTCCCAGGCCAACAGGCAACACGATGCATGTTTGTATTAGCTGTTACTAGGGCTTGTTGAGGAGGAGGTTGATTTCATCTTTCCACTCAACACACTTCTCAAGGGTCTGCTGGTCAGTTTACACAGTTCTTACAGACCACTGAAAGTGACCGCTACTGCAGGCTAAGCGCCAACGCACTGAGTCCCATAGAAAACTCCAGGACCCATCGTGAGAGGAGCAGGTTGTCGCGGACAGACTGTGGTCCAGAACTGAAGTATAAGGCTCAAGTCTTCGCTCCTCTACCTATTTACTTGACTGATCAAGTCAACTACCCTCTCAGAACCTTAGCTTCCTTGTCTAGAACATGGGGATAATAATCTCTGTCCATGGATATGATTATTGAGGAGTTTAAATAGTGAGATGTAAGTGAAAGTACTTTGTAAACACTAAAGGTCCAAGTGAAGGTAAGGGGCAACTGATACTGTCTGCTAATCTCCTAATTGGTCTCTGTGTGTAAAATCCCCAGTGACTCCCCACTGCTCTCAGGATAAGGTCCAGACTCCAGAAAAGGTTTAAAATCCCTTTACAATCTGCCCTCTAATTACCCTTCAACTTCACCTCTTGTCACATGCCCCATTTCACTTGAGGCTTCAGCCAAACAGGATGTCTTCGAGTTCCTCCAGAGGGCTGTGCTGTCTCTCACACCTGCAGGGGAGAGCCCTCCCTCCCTACACTCTTCCATTCTACCCAACTAACTCCTCCTCCGGGTTCTGACTTTTGCTTATGTCACTTCCTCCCAGAAGCTTTGCTCTACCTTTCCTCCGCGCTTTCACAACATCTCATATTTATCCCTTTATAGCCCTTTTCATCATTCTGTTAAAATTGCCTGGATACTCGTTACTCTTTCCCCTCTCAAAATGTTATGGCCTAAAACATGTTGTTCACTGAATGAGTGAATTTAGCAAAAATGACTTAGTGTCCGATATTGGTAGCCTATTGACAAATCATTGCAGTTCCCGTCCTCCACCTCTCCTTTTTACTGATAAGAAAACAAAGGCCAAAAGAAAAAAAAAAACAACCAAAACAAAGGCTGTGAGAGACTTGGCCAAAAAGCAAATGGCTAATCACGGGCAAAGATGTGTTTGGACCCTACATCTCCTAGTTGAATCGCTGACTTTTCTCCCACAAAATGCTGACTATGTCCAGATTTTATGCTATACCATCAATGTCTTTTCATAGCAAGAGAACTGAAGGTAGATGAGGTATAAGAGAAAAGAGACTTGGGCCAGTCCCAGTGGCCTAGTGGTTAAGTTCGGCACGCTCTCCTTTGGCAGGCCAGGTTCAGTTCCCAGGCGCTGACCTACACCACTCATCCGTCAGTGGCCTTGCTGTGGTGGTGGCTCACAAACAAAAAGAGGAAGACTGGCAGCAGATGTCAGCTCAGAGCAAATCTTCTTCAGCAAAAAAAAAAAAAAAAAAAGAGGGAGAGAAAACAGACGTGAAATCAGAAAACTAATACTCAAGGCCAGGCTCTACGTGACCTTAAACAATCTCCATGCCTTTGGGCCTCTCGCCCCTCATCCATCAAATAGAAACTTAGCACCAGAAACCTAAGCAGCAAAAGGCTTCCTATTATTTTAGATTATTTTTCCCCTTCCTCACCATGTTTTATGTGAAGAAAATGAGATAATTCAAAATACTTTATATATCTCTTCTCAAAGAAATATTTTTACAACTTTCAAGTAGTTATTTTTCTGGTGACATTTAGCTTTATTGTTCAAACCAAGGCATTTTTATTTATTTATTTATTTTTTTTTTTAAATAATTTTTATTTATTTTTTCCCCCAAAGCCCCAGTAGATAGTTGTATGTCATAGCTGCACGTCCTTCTAGTTGCTGTATGTGGGACACGGCCTCAGCATGGCTGGAGAAGTGGTGCGTGGGTGCACGCCCAGGATCCGAACCTGGGCCACCAGCAGCGGAACGTGCGCACTTAACCGCTAAGCCACGGCCCCAAACCAAGGCATTTTTAAAAACAGGATTCAAATTCATTATGCAGTCTCTTTAGTACTACAAAAGGTTTAACTGATTTACAAGATCAACACAGCCTTGGCTTGAATTAACTAATGCTACCATTTCTTCCTTCTGTCTTCATGTCATCAAAACACTAGTGACCACCTGCAAAAAAAGAACCCTCACCCACAATCATTAACTGAAGAACGAAAAGGACAAACCCTTTTTTCTTTACAGACACTACTTGATTTCATAGACTCACAGAATGCTGCAGCCAGAAGAGACTACGAAGACCATGGAAGCCTGCACTTGCCTTTCATGATAAGAAAACAGGCCTAGTCTAATGTCCTTAGGAGAGGCTTGTGCCATTGCTGATTGGAAACATGCACCCATTGTTTTTCAGAGAACTATATACTTTATTTTCCAATAATAAAGAGATGATTTGAACAAAAAAATGTGGTAAATCACATAATGAAATCACAACATAAATTTAAAATGTAATGCTGTTTATCAAAGTTGAAGACTGAAGTGCCAAACAGAGACACAGACACACACTTCTGATAATATTACATATGGATGCTTTAAAACTTAATTAAAATGGAATTTTGTGGAAGTGAAAGAAATTATTTTGCTTGTCCCACAAATTGTTCATGCTTCTATAAGACTGGAAAATTCCAAAACAGTAATAAGTAGACAAAATAAGAAATGCAGTCATTCAAATTATTCTGTTTGTGGATGACACCCTAATCTGTGTCACTATTCATTACTGGTTGTGACTGAGACAAGCACCAACTTTTTATTATCTAGTTTTAAAAATATAAGAGAGCAATGCAGTCAAAAGTCACTATTACTTCTCACACTATTTTAGACAGAAGTTTCTAACTCCTCACCCAATAGTTTACTCCAATTGCTAACAAAAGCGAAAGAGACAGAACAAGTAGCCAAGGAAACTGATAGGGGTGGAGGGTAAAATGTTGTTTTCATTCTTCTCCTCTTCCCAACCCAATTCCCTCTCCCCAAAAGCTGGTAGGGGGAGGTGTTAATGGAGAGTGAAATGAGAAAGTGGTCGGAATCATTCCAAAAACGGAATAAACTCGCAATAAAAAATTTTTTTCCAAGCCATCTCAAGATTTTATTCAGAGACCTTTAGAAGAGAAAAAGCAAAAACTTCCTTGTTGAAAACCCATCCAAATTCATAAGCAACAAACAAATTACAGTAGAGTTAGTCACTGGCATCTCACAATGCAAACTCTTTTTCTTTTGTAATGGATTTTGTGTATTTGTGTGTATGAGATTAGAATATTTTGCAATACCTATTCCAGATAAATATTGCATAGGATCATAAGAAATGAACTCTTATAATTCAACTTTTAAATAGATCACCCTATATTTCATGTCAAAACATGATCATATATTTTAGAGACTGTCTTTCCACTTTATATATCAGGAAAATGTCTATGAATTATTAAAATAATTACTGTCTTTCTCAAAATATGCAAAATTATAGTGTAATGTGGGGAAGTCATGCCAGTCTCAGCTCTGCCAGCAAAAAGCTGTGCAACACTACACACTGCTTCACTACTTTGTGGTGGTTTTTATCATGATGAGGTGGGATTCCATACCTAACCCAGCTTCTGCAAAGTGCTTTGAAATCCTGCAATGCTGTCATGGGACCGCAAGCAGCACTGTCATCCAGTCTATCATAGTGATAGCAAGCCTAAATTTGATAAACATGAGAACATGCAGAGCTTTAGCATTTTTTCCTGGGAGCCAAGAATTAAAATTCTGGGCCAAAGAAGATGAGAGCTCCTTGGAAAATATCCAAAGGTTTAGCAACAGGTAAATACCAAAGTGCCTAATTAAACTGATGCTGAATGCTACAGGTAAGACAGCCAAGTAACAAGGCTGCTGCAGAGACCTGTTTCCAAATTGTTTCCACCACTTTCTGTGGCTTCCCAAAGGAAGTCCTGAGTAACTAAGAAACTTAAAAAAAAAAAAAAAGCAGACATTTCTTCTTCTAAAGACAATGAGGTGCCTACTTCTTTTAAGGGTCTTATTAATTCAGCTCAAAATAAGAAAAATTTCAAAACACAAAACTGAACATAGGAAAAGGACGCATCTCCAGACACAACATATCAAATAATCATTGACGGATAATATTTTTAACACCGACATCCAGCCATAACACGTTGGACAGCAAATAGCTACCTATTCACTTTGGAAAATAGACAGCAAATGCGTAGGACGTTGCCACTCACTCTCTCCCTCCAGTGCCCATGGCCGACATCAGGCACCCATCACAGCCCTCGCTCTTGCTGAGCTCAGACAGGACATCAGAACTGTACACAACACAGCATTCCAGGAGGCTCAGTATTGGCATTCATGCTGAAGCCTATTTCATCCTGGCTTTGCATATCCTCAACATACAACGTCAAAATACTGAAATGGATCTTCAAAGACAGCCATTTCGTGAATAGTTTCAGGACTACAGTAAAACCTTCATATAAGCCATAAAATGGGATTTTTTTCCATTTATTTAAAAATGGTAATAAAAGCAGAAAACATACCTGCAAACATTAGTTTTACTCTAGACACTGCTGTTTCAGTGAGATATACAAGCAGTTCTATATAATAAATGTTTATATTCATCTTTTTAAAAATAGAATTTGGGGGGCCGGCCCTGTGGCGTAGTGGTTAAGTGCACGTGCTCTGCTGCTTGCGGCCTGGGTTCAGATCTGGGCGCTCACCGATGTACCACTTGTCAGGCCATGTTGTGGCGGCGTCCCACATAAAGTAGAGGAAGACTGGCACAGATGTTAGCTCAGGGCCAGTCTTCCTCAGGAAAAAGAGGAGGACTGGCATGCATGTTAGCTCAGGGCTGATCTTCCTCAAAAAAAAAAAAGAATTTGGTTTTATTCAACCCAAACGCCCAGTCCAATTCCCATCACTCACTACCCTGTCACTCAAGGGAGTGCTGGGCATAACACAGACACAAACACAGTTCCATCTGCTAATTAAAACTGGGCATGAAACTGTTAACAGGCATCTGTTGCATTGTTTGAAGCTAATGGGCACAGACAAAGCTGAAATGGCTCTTCTAAGGCAAACCCAGTGATTTCACTCATTTTCTATTTGGTATTTATGTTAGTGGGGGCGGGGGGGGTTAGAAGCAGGGTGTGTTAAACAGCTTATTATGGAGACTGAAAGATAACTGAAATATCTTTCATATTCTAAAATGCCCCTTTAAAACGGATTATAGAAAGATATACAGCATTTTATATTGGAGGAAATAGCATTCTTGTGTTAAGAATTCAAATTAAGCACTTTTACTCTTATCTCAGACACCATCTAATTATCTATAATACTATGAAAGATAATAATAACTAAAATTCAGGCAGTGCTTTATAGCTCATATAGTGCTTTCACAATTCATCCATCCAGCCATTCATTCATCCAGTTGATTAGTCATTTAATACAGGCCTTGGAGATTTAAAAGGTGAATAAGCCTTGACTCTTGCTCTGGGGAACTCACAGCAATCCTGAATAGCTGGCATGGTATTATTATACTCTATTATAGATGAAGGAACTAAGGCCCTAGAAGGACAACTGACTCACTAAAGGCCAGAAAACCAGGAATGGCAGATGCCAAGACACAAACTCAGATCTGACTCTAGACCCATTGCTCTTCCTAACTCGCCATGCTATCTCCCTCACACCAAAACATGAACTAGCCCACTTCATCTGCTACTCACACATCAGAAGCTCCGTATTATGTACTTTCCACAATATTACTCACTAATACCTAAAATCTACTTCCCTATCCCTACTCCAACCCTCTTCTCATCCTACTATAAAAACTCTTTCCTGAAAAATTTTCCCAAATAGCAATTCTAACATACACAAGAGAGCTGGTCCCCAGAACAGCTCTGTGTACAGGCAGGTAAACCTAAACTAGAGCCAGCCTCAGGCCATGCCAGCAGCTCCCTGGTCTTTCACTTCTCCCTTGCACGGTTCTTTTCAGATTCAGTTATTGGATTCAATTCAAAAATTAACTGCTAAATGTTTCCTGGTCTTCAAAGACTAGACTCATTTCCCTCTAAGACAATATTCAAACCTATTTCCCTCCAGCTTTTCTCAGTGGATCCAAACAATCTTGCTGCTGTTGCCAAGAGAACCTCCTCCCTGATTTGCTGCCATGCAGAACAGCTGGTGAAGCTCTTTATTAAAGCACATTTATTCTTTTTTTTTTTTTGTGAGGAAGATCAGCCCTGAGCTAACATTCATGCCAATCCTCCTCTTTTTGCTGAGGAAGACCGGCCCTGAGCTAACATCTATTGCCAATCCTCCTCCTTTTTTTCCTTTTTTCTCCCCAAAGCCCCAGTAGATAGTTGTATGTCATAGCTGCACATCCTTCTACTTGCTGTATGTGGGACATCGCCACAGCATGGCCCAACAAGCGGTGCGTTGGTGTGCGCCCGGGATCCGAACCTGGGCCACCAGTAGCGGAGCGTGAGCACTTAACCGCCAAGCCACGGGGCCGGCCCCAAATCACATTTATTCTTGACATTCCCATATCTGTATCCGAGACTCAGTTTCCCCACTTCCATCCTTAACTTGTTGAATGGCTTTTTCGTTCACTAGAACACTAATTGAGATGAGTTTAACCCTTTATTATCAAGTATTAACTTCTACTTTTTCTGAAATAGTTTTGTTATCAGACCTATCACTTAGATGGGAAGTCTAACAGCTGTAAAAGAACACAATGACATTAAAATAAGGCTTTATGTACAAAATGTTCAATTTGAAGTTGCATGTTCCTTGCATGTTTTTGTTTGAGAGATTGAAACCAAGGAAAACAACTATGAAAATTAAAATCAACTTGCTCTATGTATCTGGATTATGCTCAGCCAAATGTTGATATCATCTTGGATAAAAATGTAAATATGACAAAGTTTGTTTTTCAGTCAATAAGTCTTGATAAAAAAAAAAGCTTTGAATTGCTACTAACCAAAAACCGTTTTTTAATTTTAAGCTGGGGTCAGTAAACTTTTTCTATAAAGGAACAGTTAGTAAATATTTTTAAGCTTTGTGGGACACGTACGGTCTCTGCTGCATATTCTTCTTTGTTTTTTTTTTAATAACCCTTTAAAAATGTAAAAAGCATTCTTTGCCTGTAGACCACACAAAAACTGGCTGTAGGCCACATTTGGCCTGTGGGTCATAGTTTGCCAACCCCTGATTTTAAGGAAAGTGAACCCAAGAAAAGAATGCCGTGTTACAGAATAAAACGTCTAAAAGTGCTCTCTGATGAGACTAGGCTGCAACAATTACCAGCATACCACTACTAATACGATTTCATTAGTTATTTTGCACATGGAAGGAATTTTAACGACAGGATGCACTTTGATCTCCTAACTTGAAACTACAGACACAGAAAGCAAGGCTAAAGGACAGCTATAATATGCTGAGTTACCCCAGTATAAACTCCTATAGGACTCTGAGTCATTGTATTAGCATTTATCGTTTCCCTGAACAGATATGGTAATTCAGAGTGGGAATATCTTAACTTTTCTCACATAAAAGCATATGTGCAGGGGCCAGCCCCCATGGCCTAGTGGTTAAGTTCGGCATGCTCTGCTTCAGCGGCCTGGGTTTGGTTCCCAGGTACAGACCCACACCACTCGTCAGTGGCCATGCTGTGGTGGCGACCCACACACAAAATAGAGGAAGACTGGCAACAGATGTTAGCTCAGGGTGAATATTCCTCAGCAAAAAGAGGAAGACTGGCAGCAGATGTTAGCTCAGGACACATCTTCCTCAGCAAAAAAAAAAGCATATGTGCGAAATTTAATTCCTCCCTGGAAAAGGTGGTGACTTGAATTTATGGATCTGATCATACTGATGAGAAACAGCAGCAGCTCGACTGTGCAAACTAACACAGACTTGGATGTGGTGAGGCTCTACTACAACCAGCTGTGTGATCTTGACAGTGTCAACTTAGGTTTTCTCATTTATAAAATTGGGGTAGGGGTATAAAGTCGATAATTTCTAAGACTCCTGCTGTCAAACTATGACTATACTAAATAATGAAACCACTCAGAAAACACCCTAACAGGAAGAAGCGGGCAGGGGAAGGAAGAGAGAGCAGAGGGAAGAAGCTTAGACTGTCCTGTTAGAGGAGAACACAGCTGGGTTTTCTCTTTTTGTTCTACCAGCACCTTGTTCGGTACAGGCCATTCCAAGATGCCATTGGATCAATACTGAAATACATCCACATCCCATAGGAAATATAAATCATAACTAACTGTATTACCATTTCCTAGTTATCTCAACATTACATTTTACAGACATTTAATTAAACATTAATTATGATTATGTGAGGGGTTTGGGGGAGCCAATCAAAAAACTTTTTTCAGTTCTCAAACATTTGAACAGAAAGGCTAGTTGATCCTAGGCACTGGGACTATAATTTTAAGGAGAAGAAACATCCCTACACAATAGTTAACAAATATTATCAGACTGATATACGGGAAGATTCCCAATAAGTCAGCTGAAAGAAAATATACTCTCTACCACCCTCAAGAGCAGAAAGGAAATGAGGGGAGCCAGGAAATCAGAGAAAATGGCAGAACCTTAGAGAATTGAGAAGAGGAAAGTATCTGTGAGACAATCGTCTCTGTAATCAAAATGACTAATTGTCTCCTTCCTTTCATGATGGCAGAACCCCTATCAAAACCGTGTCTCAAGACGGCAGATGCTCTTCTTCAAGACTACTCAAATTTTGACAAAGCAAAATTACAACTTTAAATATATCTTCACGGGAAGAAACAGGCACGCATACGTATCTACCAAAACACACACACACAAACCCCAGGCATTAAGAAATAGATCTTTCCTGTGATGACCTTATCAAGTTTTGTCAGCAATCCTGTAGCAGACCTTGTCAAAACGCAGTCAGAAAAGCCCAGGAACTCACACACCTAGGTAACTCAAGAAATAACTATGACTGGAAGGAGACAGACCACCCACTCTCCCCTCAACAACTTCAGACCACCTGGGGACGGGGCGAAGGTTTTGGGGGGTGGGGTGGATATTGCTGCTAAAGATGTGGACACGCCAAGCCTATGTCATGGTCAGTGAAGAGTTTGTGGAACTTTTCACTAGAATAGTGTTAACATTCACCTTGTTTTCCTAGCTTAATTTCAACTGCAAAGCATTAGTTTCAGGTATATAAATTCTTCTGCTGTTTGAAGGCAGTGTGCTACCACTTCCTGTCGGGGCTCTGGGCCTAAATAAGAGGCACGGGAAATCCCCCCCTTCATGTCAACTGAAGACACAGCTCGTAGCCTCTTTTTACCACATCCACCCCACAGAAAATATAAAGACCAAGATCATACATGAGATTCACCCTAATGTCTACCTCCTATCCTAAACAGTTTCAGGACGTTGGTTTTCCTGCCTTAGTAGCTACAACCCTCCACGGATCTGAATTTCAATCATTAAAAAAAAAAAAAAAGAATGTACGCAACATTCTAATCCTTCAGAATGAAATGTAATATTTAAAAGCTACTATTGTAAAAGGAAGCAGACACCCTTAAAGGAAATGTGAGACAAAAATTAAGGCAAAAAAAGAGAAAACTAATAAAACTATCACAAACAAGCAAAAGTCATCCAAGAAGCTTAACAGAAACAGCATCATCGAGATTCACTCACATTCAATGCCGGAAATGCTTCCGGGAGATTCACACATAGAATGGACAAAAGGCTACCCACTCAACTTGTCAGAAATTGTCCTTTACCATCTGGACTGCAGCATGCATACAGCAATGAAAAAGGGTTATTTGGGGTTCTGAAATTAATACTAGCATAAAAAATTAGTGCCCTTTAGTTGCCGTAACAGCTCCCATCAAATCTCTTAGGAATATACTTGAGACATGACATTTAAAATCTGCTTCCTCAGAAAAGAAAAAGTCCCACTCAAGACTGACCGCCAAGAACTTGCAACTCAAACTTCCCTATGCCGAGACATCATAAACACCCAGGAGATTTCTGACCACTCAATCCGTACAAAAGAAGCCAGAACCAACCAACAAATCATAGCCTTTCCTAGTACTTGATTTGAAGAGTGCTCTATACCCAAATATTCTTTCTTTTAAATGATAAATTATCCTTAAAACATATAAACATTCAAATATACTTATTACCATAGCACTAGTCTCTTAATAATCCCAGAAATTCATGGTGAAATATGCTATAAGAATCATTTGAAAGATGCTTAAGTGAGCTACTATCAGCAGCCACAAACATCACCCAGACAAAAGCTAAGATTCTTATGATACTTAATTACCTGCAGCTATTTAACAAGGGAAATGATGTTAAGGTCACTTGTGTAAGCAGCTTAAAACAAGCTTTGATTTGCTTTTCAGTTTATAGGGAGTTAGAGATCTTGTTACCTGAACACAAAGTCTTCCTGGACAAAAGTAGGAAGGACAGCTCCCAGCCAAGATCAGAAAAAACTGAATCAACTGAAAGTAATTGGGGGGGTATACTGTATGTTGTGATTAATTTAGCAAGTAATAATTAAAACCAAAGCAAAATATACAGGGAGGCAAGCAGAATATAAGATCAATTCCTCAGGTGAGAAGTTATTAAACATTCAAGCCCAAGAATTTAAAAAATTGAGAATTGTTGCTTCTCAGGAGATGGTAGTAAAGGAATGAACCATATTTTCCTGACCACACCATTCCCAAAAGTCACCAATTCTCTTAATACCCGTTAACACTCCCAGAACAATTTAATGCTCCATAGACATTACTCCATCATTAGTCACCTTTTGCTCTTTCTCCTGCACTTGATCCAAAGCAAGTAGAGAAAGAAAATGGTAACCAGTGCTCCCAGTTAACTGGAGAAAGTCCTGTGTCCCACTGCTTTCCATTTCCTCTCTCTTTCCCATCTTCTCTGCTCAACCTCTCTACTGTATATTCTGCTTCCCCTTTTCCTTTCTATCTCACACCCAGCTCTCCTCTACTTTCTCCACCAAGTATCCTCCTTCCATCCTCTGCGCCCCTGAACTCTTCTCCCCATCCTGCAGTTTTCTTCTGCTCCCTCCCATGACAAGAGGTCCAGACCTCTTGTAGCCAGTGCCCCTCATCCCTCATCTCCTGATCACTCATTCCCCTGAATTCCTTCTGACTGCCAGGTTCTCACCTCTCTTGTCCCTTGTGTCCTATGCCCCTTTACTTCATGTCCCTCCCTTTCCCCCAACCCTTCATTTCCCCCTTCACATTTCCTTCCTCTTTCCTGTCTTTTAATCCATTTCACACTCACTATCCTCTTCTCTCTCTCCATGAAATTTCCTGTCCCCCCACTTTGTCCCTCTGAGACCCTTCCCTGTCATGCCCCCAACTCTCTCATTTCCCCCAATACCCCTAGTCCTTGTTCCTCTGGCTCGCCTTCCCCTTCCTTTGCCCCTAAGTTCCCCCTTCACCCTCAGCCTCACGTCCCCGCCTGCCCCTCTCCCTCACGCCTTCACCCTCTCACTGTCCTCGCCGCCCTGCCGTCCCCAGGGTCTCCTCCCTGGGGCTCCGAAGCCCTCCTCCCGCCCTCTCCCTGGCCCCCTCGCACCCGCCCCCCGTTTCTCACCCCCAGTCCCTGGCCGCGGCCCCTCCCTCACCGATGGTGGAGATGAAGGTGGTATTGAAGGCGTCCTCGGAGAAGCGGAACAGGAGGCAGGTCTTGCCCACTCCCGAGTCGCCGATCAGCAGCAGCTTGAACAGATAATCGTACGTCTTCGCCATCTTCTCGCTCCGGCCCTCTGACCGGGGAGCCAGAAGAGCGGCGGAGAGAGGCGGGAGGGGGCCGCGGGCGAGGGGGCGTGCCCGCCGAGCCGCTGCCGCTCGCCCCGCCCCTCGCCCCGCCCCTTTCCTCGCAGAAAGCCTGCGCGCCCCGCCCCGCGCGGCCAATCCGCGGGGGCTTCGTCATCACCGCCCGCTCCTCCGGGCTTCATGGAAGTTGTAGTTCCTTGGAGGAACTTCGGGCGTTCCCGGCCCGGGCTGTCCGAGCTGCCCCAGCGGATGAAAGATCTGCTCTGGGTGGGGTGACCGGGTGGACTAGACGTTTCCACCCGAGCTGAGAAGGGAGGCCCGGTTTCGAACTCTTCGCGTCGCGCCGCCGGAACGTAACTTCGTGGTTTCTTTGTGTGTGGGCGCGTTTCAAATCCAGGACCTCGGAATCTGAATCCCGCGGTTCCCGCATTCTTCCGCAGGGACCTGGAGCAGAGATGCTTTCTTTCCTTCACGCTGCTGTGGCGCAGCCTGTGGATTATCTGCAAAGTGCATTATGTGGCTTCGCCTTCAATTCTTACCCAGCGTCACCTCTAAGCAGTTACAGAGCTCGAAAAGAATGATTGCAGTTCTAACTTGAACCCCAATCGTGTTCTCTTCTTCATGCCACACTGACTAAAGCCAAATACGTATGTAGGTATTTTAGAGGATCTGCTGTGCAGACCGCTCCCCTCCCCCCCGCAAGAGGCTGGATAAATAATCTGGGAATTGAAAACATTCAGGCTTGTGCTACAGGTCTGTGCCGTATAAAATTGCAGTCATCATCTGTGACAGGAACTATGACCATGGGAATCTAGAGAATAAGATTTGGATTTTGTCTTGGCTCAGCAGCTTAACCACACACAGGCTCTCTGCACCTCAGTTTTCTCATCCGTAAAATGGGTATAAAACAAGCTGTTTATAGGGTTGTACGGAATATTAAATGATACTAAATATGAAAGCACTTTGAAATCTATAAGGCTTTGTAGAAACGTTAATGGTGATTGTTATCTTCAACCCTGGTAGGCTCTCACTTAATGGACAAATGAAGGAGGAAAAACAGCATTCTGTTATATTCAATTTAATCCTTTATTTACTGTCAGACTATTCTTTAATTGTTTTGTGGATGTATTGTTCAGGCCTCTTTCATTCACTAGCTCTTGTGAAATGGGGGTTTGCTGGCTCAGGTAAAGCCGAAGGGCAAAGCAAATAGCTAAGGAGGTCTAGCACCAGATGCCCCATTCAGTCAGAGCTCTCTGTCCCTCATCTCTTCTTCTGCCCTCTCAGTTTGAATTTCTAATGTGTCAAATACTGACAGATAAGACCCATATGAACAAAAGCTCTTTAGAGTCCTCAGTAATTTTTAAGAGGATAAAGGGGTCCTGAGGCCAAAATATTTGAGAACCACTGTCCTAGGCATTTACCTTAGATCTAAAGAAACACCTTCTGGAAGGTTAGAGGAGGTTATTAAGGAAACCAGTGGATTCAGCCATTAGTGGAATAAAGATAAAACTTGGACAGTTAGTTGAACAAGACAGCAGCCTTTTCTAAAACACATCCTGAATGCCTTGTGACTTCACATCCAATGAAGTGGTGGCAGAAGATTCAGTTGACCCTAGTATCAGCCTTCACCTTCTATGTGGAAAGAAGATGAAATGCATCATTAACTCATACTTATTGATCTTACAGTACCCAGAGGGTTGCTGCTAATCTATTGTCTAATTTTAGAGCCCACTTGATGGGAACAAAGCTCTAAGGAGGTCAAAGTCACAGTTTCTGCCCCCTAATGAGGAGGGATTTTGCCTTCTGGCATAGGCTGAGCCACCTTGCGCCAGCTAGTCCTTGGGCGAGTTTGTGAACTTGGCCTCAGCCGGGGCTGAACAAGTGTGGACAGCTCAGTTCTATACCTTCATCTTCATTCTGGAAAAGAAGGGAAAAAAATCTTCAAAGATGAATGGAATCTTCTTTTTTTAATAAAATGTATACTGATTAAAATAACTTTTAGTCCCACTATCTGCATGCAACTTTTGGCATTCTCTTTCTATATGAATAAGAACACACTGATGTGGTAAAGAACTTAAGTTCAGAAGAGAAACTAGAGTTAGGAATTTTAAAGTCCCTAAATTTCCTTAGGGGAATTTTGTTAATTGATGGGAATTAAAAAAAAAATACTTCTGTCTTATTTTCACTTCCCTGGTTTTTCTCTACTACCAAGCGTATATAACATTGGGACTTTCTAGCGGGTAAGTCTGTGCACCACTAGTGAACCATTCAAGCATTTTGATATATTGACACTACTTCAAGAAGAACCCACTTTTTCCTTTTACACATTATTAATTTTCATATTTTGTACAACAATATGTTAGAGATCAGATTTTGGTAGTAGTAACAGTACTATTGAATCAGGGCACTTTGCTCAAAGGACTGGACAATAAGAATATTTGTGGAGCTGAGGGTACCACAGGTAACAGGCTGCTGATTGCCACTTTCTTTTCTTTCTCCAAGTGGCTTTGGTGGACCCCTTTCTAAAAATCCATGTTACTCTGCTCTGAGGAAACCACATCAATACTTTTTTGCCAGTTGCCCAAACACGCCCTTGAAATGCTACATCACTGTAGGCAGACCAGCACATCAGTTTGACTCTGTAAATGTTTATTGAAGCCTTTGATAAGGTTAATATGTGCATGGCAGCTTGCTTACAGAAATCTAGATGTCCAAGGAGTTTACCCTCTGCAGTTTTTGTCAGGCCAGCACTCTCCCTTCCTGCTTTTGGGAAGCTGCTGTGAATCATGGTACTTTATTCCTCCAGCCACAGAGGTGGGCATGTGACCAGGCTGGTCAATCTGAGTTCTGCCCTGTGAATTTCCTAATGAGGTGGGGAGATGATGCTAAAAAGAGGTTTGTCTGGTGTGTGGTCTGTGTGAGCTTCAGGCTGGTCTGGATCAGAGCTCTAGTTCATTTTCCTCTATCCTTTTGTTGCTGCCTTCCTCTATAGGTTTACTTTGTCCTCAGGCTGGCTTTCCTCGTGGTAGCAAGCAGGATTGCCATGTTCTACAATTCCAAGGGCATTATTCACTTCTTACACTAGTTAGTTCATCTTGGGGTCAAAGACCCCCAAGAATCTACATATTCTTGAGGGTCTCTGTGTTCTCTAGGCAAATTTTCAAATTAATTCAAGCATTCTTTAATTGGTTTAAATTGCTCCATGACACTTGAGTGCAAGAAATATCACCTTTCTTAATTGCTTAAATGAAATCAAATTTGGCTGAGACCCCTACGTGTCAAGGGCTGGCAAAACTGGTATCAATCATTATTTGGACTTTTCCTCTCCTTAATTGTATCCTATAAGAATCCATGTGCTTACGTTGTCCTGAAAAACTAGGGGCAAAGCAGCCTCTGGCCATCAGTCTGCATACATCCATGCTGACACTTCTGTCCAACCACTCTTGGTTCTGGTCCTCTGCCATCTGTTGAGCACAGCTGTCCCGGTGGGCTACAAAGATGTCCTTCATGGTGATTATTTTCACTGACTGATGACTCAGCCATTGAATAAGTTCTCTCTCTGTTATCTACTAGTTTGTGTACTTTTTTGTCTTCTCCCTTAAAACTTGAGCTCTTTGAGGAAAGGGACATTGCTAATTTTTCACTGTGCCCCCAGCATGCCTAGCATGAAGCCTTACACAAAGTAGGTACTCGTTTAAGCTGTCGACTGAATGAATGAGCATCTGACTATCATGCCAGCAGTCTAGGTATTTTAAAAACATCTGGGACACCTTCAGTTTATTATTCGCTCTAAGACCAAGGTGTTTTTGGCCTCAACAATACTTTTCTGGTTGTACTTTACCTGGTGTATATATGTTATTCATTCTGTAAGTATATTATTCATTGTTGTGTTTAAGAAATCAGTGTGATTATATATTATTTCTCTAGCTTGTCAAGATCATATCAAATGATAAGCCCTCAAAAATACCAATTTCTCTTATCACCTATGTGTCATCCCAAAACATGCTATTTATTTAGTGATATTCCAGTGAGATAATTCTGTAATTATCTTCATCAGAGAGGGACAAACTGTACTCTTTCCACCCACTGATGTTCCCTGAGCAATCACTGGGTGAATAATGTCCACTCAAGCAAAAATATTCATTAAGCTCACACTATGAAACTAGCTCAGCAAGGCCACCTGGAGGATAGAAAGAGATCTATCATGTGGTCCCTGCCCTCAGTTTGCTTCCCAACTAATTGAGGGGAGAACCCACAAGTGAAAAGTTCAATGATAAATGGGAGGCAGATATTTGGCTGGTACATACTTCATTTATTCTGGTGGGCCAGGCATCCATTCTGATTGGTTGGGTGTCCATTTAGATTAGTTGGGCATACATTCTGATTGGTCAGATGCTCATGCCAAACTGTTAAATATTTTGCATAGCACCACTGGATGCAAAAGTTAAATAAAAATGACATGATAATACAAAAAAATTGCTACATGAAAGTGCAGTATCTGTTTGATTAACAAATCTCTATCAACCTAGTTTCTTATAACAAAGTCAGCAAGGTGTGCAGGGGATGAGAGGACATTCTGCATCGCTCAGGCCTGTTAATGAACATGACTGAATGGGAGGCCATCTATAGCATAGGCCCCTAGAATACGAGCAAGGGCCATGGCCAATGCCCAGATGAAGACAAAACTCTTTTCTTGGGAATCATAAGTGGATACCTAATCACCTAGAATAGAGAAGAAGCCACCCAAGTTGCAACTATTCTGGGTGGCTCTATTCTGGATAGGGTCCAACCCACAGAAGGGGGAGGTAGAGCTTAGCCTGCTAGAGAGTAATGCTCAATATTTTACCCTATTGAAGGGTGGCTTGGAAGGAATCCATTCTAATACCTCTTTATTATTTCTTTTTCTGATAATAAAGTTTCTGAAAATAAAATTTTAGTAAAATTCATTCCTCTCATTAACCTAGGCATTGCTATGTAGGACTGTGTGTCAGATAAGGCATATACAGTAAGTCCTATGTGTTTTGGGTAGAGTTTCTTGTAAGCTTGAGTCATTAAAGAAATCCTTTTGGGACCAAGTTTAAAATGGACTATGATATTATGGCAAAGTCAAGCTCAAACTCACAATCAGCATCATAACATGTACTGGGATGCTTGTGGTAGTAAATATCAGAACAATAAATAGCTTAAATAGTAAAAAGTATTTATTTAATCACATACTAAAAGAATCAGACATGGAACTAGTGACAGGTGAGGCTTAATCCAGCAGCTCAAACGACATGTGTGGGTCCTGGTTTCTCTCTCTTAGTTTCTTAGCAGTGCTTCCTCAAAGTAACACTTATTTCAACAGCCCTGCCCCATGTGGTTGCAAAATATCTTCCTTAAACTCCTGGGGTTCCTTGCTTCCTAATTCAAACAAAGCAGAACATAGAGAAAATCCTCTTCCTCAAGAGTTCAAATAAATGCCCTAGAATTGAATTCCATGGGCCCTGACTGCCCTTCTGTGAACCAGTTTTACGGGCCAAGAGAATGGCCCAGGCCAACTGGCTTAAGCCATTGGAGCTGAGTGTGGGGTCAAACTCACCCTAAATCACAGGGTTCTGTTAGAAATAGAAAAGACAGGAGGAGACAAGGCTACAGAAGCAACAAATGAATGCTACCACTTGTTTCAGTGTTAAATGCATATTGATATTTGTATCAAGTACTGCTAAGTAGTTGGTTACGTTGAAATTTCTGGAGTAGTCATGGAGCTGAATTCAGGAAAACTCTGACTTGTCATGCTCTTAAACAGATGGATTGATGCTGAACTGGGAAGAAGAGGCAAGAAGGAAATATTATTTCCTTAAGGAGCGGATGAGTGGTCCAAAGCTAGAATTAACATAGGCACTTAGACACCTGGTCGCTTTTCTGCCTTACTTCAGCAACCAGCTAAGGTTAAAGACTTAGGCAGCCCTGAACTTTCTAACTTCCCTATCAGGCTCTGACAAGTCTGTCCTTGGACTTTGTAGTGAAAAGAGAATTGAACTAAGTATCAAGTGACCTGGGTTCTGTTCCCAACTCTGCCATTAACTAGCTCTGTGACCTTAAACAGGGACAACAATCTTTCTGTGCTTCAGTTTCCACATCTGTAAAATGAGGGGGGCTGGATTAGATAATTGCTTTCTGTCTATGAAATCCTTTGACTCTTGAATCCAAACTCCCATAATAGATCACCTAAGATCTGCCATGGGGATTCTGGTCTTATAGACATTGGTCTCCCAGGCCAATCAAACACCCTGGTGAATCAAGGAGATTTATCAACAGCCTCGAGGCTTAGCGGATCCCATAGAGGCCAGGCAGGATGAGGTGCTGGGAAAGGAGCTCAAGATACCTAGTTCCTTGTTCTAAACAGCATTCAGTTCGCCCTATGACTCAGTTACCAGTACTTCTCTCTTTCCAAAGAGTGCAAAGTTTCAGTCTCTCTGTGATGGCAACAACAATTTATAGGGTTGCCAACAATTTATTCGGTTGCCAACCTATAAGGTTAAGAGGAAAATGAAATTCTGCTTTGTATTTTGAGCCATATACAATCAGATTCTTGTCTCCAATTCCTACTTAATATGGATAATCACTTCCTGAATAATCTTAAACAGACTTATTTTTTCTAATTTAATAGCAACAGGACTTATAAACAGAATTAATCAGGGAGCATGTTGAATGCTGTAGAACCTATGATAAAATACCCTGTCTCTCTTAAAATTCTTTGCCCTCACTGTTCAGACAGAATTGAAGAGTTTATACGAAATCAAGCAGAACTCTTCGGTTCCTCATTTTTAAGATTTAGTATTATAAATGATGGTGACAACCTAATAGAATGTTGAAGAAATAAGGCTGAATAGGTGATTCTTTGGGGCCAGAATGAATATTCAGATTAAGAAAAACTGCTAATGAAATCTCAACCGCATAGTAATTTCCCACCTATTGCTTTCTGAAACCCAGGTAGCTGTATGACCTAATTAGGCCTGTTTGGGGGATTATCACAACATCTTATTTCTGCAATGAATGGCGTCGTTCGGCATTTAATATTCATTGAGGCTTTTATGAAACAGAAAGCTTTCCATATGTCTCTAGAGCAAAACATTTGTGTTTGCCATCTGCTACTCAAGAGTAGTTTTGTAGAAAAAGAATGCAAATTGCTCAGTTCTTTAATTACTTTGAGGTTAGGCTATCCTATAGTTGGGACTGTGGGACCGCCAATTCACTGCTAGAGGAACACTATTGTTTGCTTAGCCACCAACTTAAAGAATTCTTTACAAGCAAACAGCATGAAAAGAAATTGAAGCCTAAAATTATCTTTGTCCTTTTAATTCAAGGCGAAGACCCCTGTGAAGTGATGTGGGGGACTTTTTTTAAGTTGGCATTAAGGAGACACTATCTAGGATCCTGGACTTTAAGGTCAATACAGCAAGCATCAATTCTCTTTTCTTAGTCTTGACACCAAAGGAATATATGACTCAATACTTAAGGAAAAAAAAAAAAATCAAAGGGTCTCCTTGAGGTCAGTATCAAAAAAAGGTAATTTAACTTTTAGTCACCCAGGAGCTAATTATCTGGGCTGTGGACTCTGTGCTGTTTGTTTCTCTTTCCCCCTTTCGCATTAGCTTCGTGAATGTGGATCATTCTCTGCTCAGTAACATCTCCACTAGCCTATGGATACGTACCATTAGTTTTGCTTAATCAGGAGTAGCTTAAACCAACAGAGTTTAACCAAAAGTGGAAACCCTGGAGCTTAGAGATTATCTGTAGATTTCAATTGCTGAGGCTTTTCCTAGCCCTCCTCACAGTAAAATTTCATTCATTGGGGTTATTAGCGTATAGAACGTAAGAAATTGACAGATGAAAGGGACCTAGTTTGGCCACTGAATGGCTATGAGATCCTTAATAGGATACCTAACCTCAAGGGACCTCTGATTTCTAAGATTATTTTCTGCTTTAGGGTGCTATAAAACCAATGAATATAAGAATGGTTTATTCTAATGTTTCCAATGTTCGTACCTCAGATCGCTAAGTGAATCAGCAGATGTTAGTAGGTGAAACTAGAAGAAAGAGTTTCATGGTCAAACCCTTTTGAGAAATGCTGCTATCCTAGTGTTTTGATGGTACAGCTTCTCAGAACCCTTAATATGCTGAAGTGCCTTGTGACTCTCCACAACTGGGTGCCGTGCATAGCTTTCCCCACATTCCGCCCCCAGGCCTCTTTGTGATGGAGCATCTTATGGGACCTATGTTCTGCAGAATATATGTTGGGAAACTCTGATTTCATCTAAACCATTAGTTTTAGATATAAAAATCTAAATTGTAAAGTCCTACTATCATGATGAAAATCAGCATGTTTACAGGAAGCCATCTGGAAGGGAGGCAGCATCCATTACCAGAGTTCCTGACAAACTGGACGGAGAACACCTGTCCAGCCTCGCAGGTGTCTCCTGAATCCCAAGGCAGGGCTTCCCCATGCTGCCTCTGTCACTATCACACCCACAGAAAGATCAGCCAAGGAGGTGGGGGCACTGTGATGGCTGTTTCCTCCCCATCTGGGGCAGCAGCCTTACCCTCAAGTCCTGGGGAACTGGCAGACATTGTACTAAACTGAAATGAAAATCACCTTATGTGCAGAAGCAAATTTACCCAGAATTCTGAAAGTGCAAAACACTATATTCTTAAATGAACATTCCAGATGCTATGTTTTTCAGAAAAAGGCTAATATCAAGTAATTAAGCTAACATTTGTGTTTTTCTTTTTGTCTCACTCTATTTTGAGAGTTATGGAATATGTTAGAGGGTCACATCACACCCGGGCTCATCTCCTGCACTAACTTCTGAAGTTCTGTGAAATGATCTACACAATAAAATGTTTTTAAAGATGAATTATTTAAATTACTTGAGGGTATGAATTATATTCACATTGTACCCCTAATGACTAACAAAGGGCTTTGCATATATTAAGCACATATTGATAAGTATGTTTGCATTAATTAATAAATTATAATCTGATAATTGGAGTTTAATAAAATTAAGTAATGGTAATAGTACACTAATGGTATTAATGATATCGTACCTTTCCAAAAATCTCAAAGATAAATTCCTTGGCCTGGTTAATGTTTATAAACAGAAGCTAGTTAACACTCCTTATTTATAATCTTCTATTTTCATAAATAATTAACTGTGATGTGATGTTTCTTTTAGGTAATATTAAATGGGATCACGTCTATATTTGACTTTTTTTTTTGCTGAGGAAGACCAGCTCTGAGCTAACATCTATTGCCAATCCTCCTCCTTTTTTTCTTCCCCAAAGCCCCAGTAGATAGTTGTATGTCATAGTCGCACATCCTTCTAGTTGCTGTATGTGGGACGCGGCCTCAGCATGGCCAGAGAAGTGGTGCATCGGTGCGCCCCCGGGCTCCGAACCTGGGCCGCCAGTAGCGGAGCGTGCGTACTTAACCACTAAGCCACTGGGCCAGCCCTATATCTGACTTTTAAACACATGCACATAGACTTAGAATTGGAATGAGTCAGTAGATATCGAGTCCTAACTTCCAGTCATTGTAGAACTCCCCTTTCAGCTGCTTGGCCCGTATTAAACATCCCCAGAGATAACACACATAATTATAAACCTGAAGAAGTGTGTGACCCTGGAGGACCCTCTGAGGGATCAATGAAGGATTAAGTCATGTTGGTAAATTATAGTTTGTGCTCTATATTTTCATTCATTTAATAAAAACTTTTTTTTGGCATCTACTATATTTAAAGCAACTTGCTAGGTACTGCAAGGGGAATAAAGAGGAAACCGATACAGACCTTTGTTTAAGAAGCCTATGGTCTTGCAGGAGAAGTGGGGCACACGTAAATAATTACAATGCTAGGTAAAATTACAATATGCCAGTATAGTGCTGTTGTGTTAGTTTATAGTTCTTTTAAAATTAGTTTATATTTCTTTCAAAACTGTAGTCTACAGTTAAGCAGATTATCCAGTGTATTAGAACACCCCATTCCCTAACTGTTCTGGATAAATGGAAGGTCACATTTCTCGGTATCACTGACATCAGGTTTGACTAGCAGTCATCAGCATCATCCAAGAGCCATATTTCTCAATAGATGGCAGGACAGGACCATCCCACCAAGATCTTACTGACCAGCACTAAGTCACTTTCTTTGGACATACAATTCACCTGAGTTGGATGGGTGAGGAGGATGAATCATAACGTTGTGGGAACCTGAACTGTGGTGGGGAGGCTGTGGGCATGCTTGCAGACGTTGGATACTTATGTGGGCAACAACACAGTAGCAGACTGGCCAAGCTGTCAAGTGACAACCAGAAATGGGGTCACTATAGGCACACAAATTGTCTGGCTCTGCAGAATGGCTCTGTCTGAACTGATAGTGGATCTGGGGGCAGAAGGGTATGGGGGCAGGAGGAGGATCAGCCTGTCCACACCTCAGAAGCGACCACCACCTGATGGTATGAACCAACTCTTTGATTCTGATTCAGGCTCTATTTTGACCTCCATTTTAAAAGCAAAAAATTTTTAAGGAATTAATTTATATAACCAACATCCAAAGATCATTAAGGAACTATGTCCTTCATATATTAGGAACAATGCTGTCAGAGAAGGTTAGACTAAAGCCTTTGTCTGAGTCACGAATCCAGAATTCAGTGCTGCTAGCATTGATGTACACAACAACAATAAACTAGCATAAAAATACTCATCTTACACTTTCCCTTATTTACATCTTTTGCTTTAAGAATTTGATGACAAAAATACTTTTTATATGTGAACATAGTTCCTTAAATGTTTTAAATCATTAATTTAAACAAAATTATGATATGAATTAATAAGGAGGCTCATAGTTTTAACTTCTTTGCATTTCAAGCCAGGACTGGGATCATAACTCTATTTCCGAGGGAAATGATGTGGGCAGAGGGATCTGTTTTGTCCCACAGCTCCACACAACCTCAGCTGACCCACAGACCCCCTCCGCAAAGAGCAAGACAGCATGGCCCTCCAGGTGGCACAAGGAATCATGCTTCTCTTCTTCCTCCCACTTGGTCCATTTCGCAGAGGCAACAGCAGGGCCACCCACCCTAGGGTCACCATCTGGAGTTTTGGTATCTGTATTTTTAATGGGAGCTCAACCTCTCCAGTAAAATTATTTATTTATTTATTTATTTATTTATTTATTTATTTATTTATTTATTTATTGGTGAGGAAGATCAGCCCTGGGCTAACATCTGTGCTCATCTTCCTCTATTTTATATGGGACGCAGCCACAGCATGGCTTGACAAGTGGTCAGTCAGTGTGCACCTGGGATCCGAACCTGCAAACCCCCGGCCGCCAAAGCAGAGCGCGTGCACTTAACCCCTGCACCACCGGGCCGGCCCCAATATTTATCACAGAGCCTATTCTTTTGGTTTCTGGCCCTTATACTAAAGACCATGCCCAGGATAAGTAAGTTATTTGTGGGAGGCCACAGACAAAACACTTGAAAGAGCTCGTGTCTCTGTGTTTTATAGTTGAGGTAGAAATTATTTATGGTATCCAGATTTGTGCAGACTCTAGTATTAACTGACACTTTTGGCTTATTCATTATTTGGCCAGATATCATATTCTCTCAGGCCTTGGCAAGAGGGGCCCCTCCCCTGGGGCCCACTCTTTAGAGAGCCCTACCCTTGCTCTCTTCTGTCACTCCTCCCCACTGGGCAAGGAATCCACAGGCCATGCGGATTTATTCACACAGAGCCATGTCCCCCTTTAGGCCACATTCCATGCACCCAGACACCAGAATACCCTGCCAACGGCCCTGCTTCCAGGACTGGTGTGGGCCACTTCTCCTGATATACCCTTCCGAAGATGGACTGTGCCACTGATGTGGCATCATAGGCTCAAGTGGTGGCCAAAAGGGGGTGGTGTCATGGCGAGAGCTTGAACATATGGGCTGGCATCCTCATCATGCATGTGTGAGGCCCTTCATGATGCAGGCCAGGCCTGGGGGTGGGAAAGAAGGACATCGGTCCAGGCCAGGCCTGCTCTCTGAACCATCACATTCTGGTGTGAAGCTCTGAGGAGCCAGAATATTCTAAATTCAAACCTCATATTATAACATATACCTGTCAAGGTAGGAAACTAGCTTGTTAGCTTCAGCTATAATTTTCAAATATTTAGGCACATGATATGTGAGCCTCCATTTTTACTCTTGCCCCAGGCCCCACAGATATGTGGCTAGGCCTGTTCTTGAAATAGGTTTGAATTTGAGTTGCTTTAAAATCTTAATATAAAGAATCTGGTAACAGAAGGTTGAAGTGTGGGTAGTGGGTAGGCTGCTTTCCACCAGGTTAAATGTAGTGTTGCTACAGCTATGTCCCGTGTTCTGGCCCTGCTTCCTGGCCTAACAGGAGAAATTGTGTGTGTGGTGTGTGCGTGTGTGTGTGTGTTTAACATCCACTGAGAACTAGAAAAATATGACTTGGCCGTTTTCGAATAATTCGGTCCCCACACTGCTGCTCTGGTCTAGATTGCTGCCATTTCCCTGCCAAGCAAACTCTTCCCAGTTGACTTCCTTTAAGCTGCTTAGAGTTAAGAGCTGGGCACTTTGAAGGCCTCTTCCAGGGAAAAACGGGTGAACTAGAAACGGAACTGGGCCGGGCTTCCTTGATTGAACACCACTTCACTTCAGCAAATCCCTAAGCCTTTCTATCTGTTTTGTCAGCTGTAAAATGAGCAGACTAAATCAGTCCTGCCTCAGAGGGCAACCAGTGGCAGGTTTAATTAATGATGATTGTGACGAGTTTTGTAATGTAAAGTCTTAGGTAAATGAAAAGGAGCGTTAGAGCTATTTTATCCAAAGTGTGGAGTGCATTCTGCTTTCCACTGTCAGAGTTAAGCCTCTAAGTCCTGATCACAGACTGCTGCAGACTTCAGGGGTGCAGAAAAGCACAGCTGGGCTCGCATTACCTGAACAGAAAGCAGAGTTTGGTAATGGGAGTGGGGCGCAGGGCAACTGATCAGTGCACGTTTCAGATTTCTGGATGGCAGGCAGCACCGAGAGCCACTGGGTCCAGCTGGTGGCAGATAATGGGCTGGTTTCTGTAATCAAAGTACAAAGAACAGGTGTGCCCATTTATTCCTGGGGCTGTTCTGGAAAGATCCTTGACACCTAAAATGTCACACTGAGAGGAGAGCTCTATTGCAAAGATCTCCCCTGCACTTCTTCCTGTCGTCCCTGCCTTGGTTTGCTGGCTGACAGCTCATGTTAGAGGTATTTTTTTCAGGGAAGTGTTTACTGAGAACATGCAACAAGGATCAAGTCTGTCTAGGATCCATTCCTTCCTTTAAAGTCTTGTGTCTTGTTCATAGGGGTCATATCCCATAGTTCACTTAAAGACATGGCTATGTGATTTACCAGAAGTCATACTGGTCTTGCTGAGAGTCACATCGGAATTGTTGATTACTTTGGCGAACACGGGATTTCTGTCTCTCTCACACAATGCATCTAACAACATTCATATGCAGCAAATCATAACTTTTATATACTTAGTGATCATAGGCATGATCACTCCTCTTAATCTCCTGGAACCTGTGTGTTTCAGGGATAGTGTATCATACATTATAACCATGCTTGTACAGCCTTTTCCTCAATATTAGATGATCTTGAGCTTCTTGAAAACCCCAAGAGAGTCTTAATCATTTTTACATTGCCATGGACATCAGTGTCTTCCTTATAGGAGACTCAAAAAATACTTATTCAAAGGCATTGAAAATGAAAACACCTAACGAGTGGTGAAAGATGATAGAAAGGCCTAATATCCATTAGGAAGATTCATTTCCAAATATTTTTTTAAATCTCTTGTTGGAAGATCTAAGTATATTGTATTGGTTAAGGTGAAAGGTTTCAGCTTTAGCCAGACAGGTTTATATCTTGGTTCTACAAGTTACCATTTGTGGGACCTTGGGAATGGTACTTAACTAGCACTGTGCCTTAGTTTCCTCGTCTGTAAAATGGGGATAATACTATCTATCTCATAGAGATGTTGTAAAGATTAAATGAGATAATCCATGTAAAGTGCTTAGCACAGTGTCTGGCGTGAAATAAATGCTCAGATAATATCATCATCATTGCTGTCATTGTCACCATCATCATCATCATCATCATCATCTATTGTAGGGAAAAGAGTCTTGGTTGCTCTCAGAGCCTAGGAGTATAGCCTTCAGATTTAACAACCTGCCCCATAATTCCTTTAATGCTGCCTTATAAATCTGAAGCAGAAACCCATTTAGGTCAGAACCTCCAGATTTTCTACTTCTAGCCCCGATTTCGTATTTTATTCTTCGGATACTTGAAGTATGAATAAGATAGTTCTCATTCAGACATAATTTGAGGGCTATTTAAAAAGGCACTTTGCACATTAATTACTGGTGCTTATGCATAAGTAATTTTGTTGGTTGTAAAACATATTGTTAGGCAAGGTGGGTCCTTATAAATGCGCTCAGCTCAGTTCCAATGTATTTGGTGTGTCTTTAAACAGGTTTCTCCCCTCAACGTGTGGTCCCTAGATTTGATTATTCTATATGAAAAAAATGTTTTTGTTGCATACATTCGTCGCCAATTTGCTGAAGTTCATGAAGAACGTGTTTTCAGTTAACAAGCTATGTCCAGTTAATGTTCAATGTTTCAGGGAGAAGGCAGAGCAATAGTGAGGCAGCCTGAAGAGGAGGACTTAGACTGCCGGCTGCCTTGCCAAAGACAGTAATGACAACAGTTTGCAGGGAGTAAGCGCCTTACAGGGTCTCCGTTCAGTCTACACCTCCTTTCCTAAGAGCTTCCCCCAACCCCTTCCATAGGGGCGGGCCCCAGGAGTGACTATCACCCTAAGTGCCCACAGATGATTGGAGTAGACACTCCTGACCCAAGCTGAGACAACCAGATTCTCTCTCCAGGGCATCTGGAATTGGGACACCGGCCTTCTGGTCAGTCACTATTGGCCCTGGAACTAGGACAGCATATAACAGGGAACTGGCGTGGCCATCTTCACCATGTGCTCTGGGAGGCAGAAAAAACTGGGATGTAGGGAGAGGAGACTGAAACAGTGTCAGAAAGTAAAGATGAGAAACCAGGTCACCCCTGAGAGAAAAAAGGAGGTGGCAGGAGAATAGCTGTCTCCATTCCCAGTGGCCTCCCAGGGCTTTGTTCTGACCCACATGAGGCCCAGTTGTTCTTCCTGCCCTGGCCCACATCCAGTAGCCTCTTCATTTTAGCTCAGGCAAGCTTAAGATGTATCTATTACATGAAACCCAAGGAGCCTTGCCTAAGGGAGTGGGTTGGCACCGAGAGAGAGGCTAAACCAGGGGTTCTGGTTGCACAGGCAGGGTCTGCCTGGTGATGCCCCCCTGGGTGGTCCCATCACACTGGCCTGCCAAAATCAGACACATACACAAGTAATTTTTGCTGATGATAAAATCGAATGGAACAGATTCATAGTTATTCCTGAAACAATGTTCTCTCTTAGTCACTTCCTGATACACTTTCTTGTGTAGTAGGGAAGCAGGTGGCATTATAGATGGCATGCCCAGAATTTTGTCTAACCCTGAATACTTCTACAGGGGTATGTGTACCTGTGGCTGTCATTGGTCATACATGTTGCAGGAAAACAACCACACACACACAAAACAACTAGATAGGCAGTGGTCTCTTCTAAGGATCTGTCAGTCACCATTGCGGGCCACTTGACACTCATCCATAGCTTTGGCCCTGCCCCAGATTCAGGGGCAAATCTCATCTCCAGCTGAAGTCTTCAAGGAGCACTGTTTCAGTAGTTCAGGGGGCACAGTTAGGTTATCTTGTGACTTGCCCTGCTGTGCCCTGGTTCTGGCCTCTGGGCTTCTGCCTTCATCTTGGCATCGAGTCTCAGTTCTGATTCCCTGTAGCAGGACCTAAATCCTTAATTCCTCAGGCTTCAGCCCCTGCCTCCATAATCTGACCAGGACCCTAGTCTCTTCAAAATCAAGACTCTAATTTTCTTACATCTATTTTCCCCAGGTAACGCACCTGAATGCAGACCAAGCTGGGAGTTTGCTACCTGCCCCTTGTCCTGTCTTACCCACACTGCCAGTTGGGTCATTCACATTGTTCTTCCCAACATCTCCCCACCACTCCACTACCCCTACTTTTAACACTACCAATAATCATATTTGCTCCACTTATGCGACACGTACCTTTTGCTACCTTCTAGAACTTTCTAACCCGGATTATCTCTAAAACACCATCTCACCTATTACTACTCTGAGGGTCCACGTGGTCCTGAAGCTCTGCCTGCCTGGCAGACCTCCTCCCACTAACTTCAGCTGGGCACCAATCACAAAGCCTAGCATGCAGCAGGGTGACAGAGAAGTAGTGTGGTGTGGTGGAATGAGCATAACATGAGCATAGGCAACCTGAGCAGACCTGGGTTCAAATCCTTGCTCCTCCACTTGCACAAGTTTCTTAATTCCTCTAGAACCCAAAAGGATTATATGAAATAATGTGTTTGGCAAAATTTAGTAGTAATTTAATAAAATACAAAATTTAGTATTTAATAAAATACATGTCTTTCTTTCCTGCACTTATATTTTTTAACGGCTTTATTGCAATATAATTCACATATCATTCAATCCACCGATTTAAAGGGTGGATTCAATGGTTTTTAGTATATTCACTGGACTTAGATTTCTTAAAATGCAGTTATATGAGGTTTAAGAACAGTGAAAAAGACTTACGATTTTAGTCAGCTATAAGTTTATATAAAAATCAACAGTGTGATGCCATTGTAGTGCCAAAAAAGCTTACGTGGCATTGGGCTGTATTGATACACATATGATGATCAGAACAAGACAAGTTAATGGCTTCCTATGATTCTGAGCTGGCAATGTGTTCAGTCGTTGGGCCTATTTTACGAGGGATATGGGCAAATTAAAGCACGTCCAGAGAAATGTGAAAAAGGTGATGAGAAATTGCAAGTCCTGTTTGTAGGAGCCCGTGATATTCGTCCTGGAGAAGTAAAGCCTAAGAGGAGATGAAACACCATCTTCAACTAGCTCTCAGGCTGTCATCTGGAAAATGAATGACATGTGTTTTCTATGTTCTCTTCCTAGGCCAGAACCTCAATAAGTGAATTTAAGTTCAAAGAAAGCAGATTTTGACATGATATAAGGAACAATTAGAGCTGTCTAAAATTGGAGTGTTGTCCCTTGCTAACCTGAAATTCTATATTTAATAAATTACCTCTTTATTAGCAAGTCAGAGAGCAATGTCTTATAGAGCTCTTCCTCTGTATGTGTTGTGCTCAGGTAGGTACAGTGATCAAGAAGGACAACTCTTCTTTATTTAAGGCCAGTCATCCAGTTTGGCTAGTCTAATAGTCCATCTTTTCTCCTGCTTTTCATTCCTGTTCTCTGCTTTTTGGTCAGAGGAAAGAGAAAAGGAAGCCCCAAATCATCAATATGGGTATTTTACTAGCAGTTCTTTTTATTATTATTTTTTGTGTGAGGAAGATCAGCCCTGAGCTAACATCCATGCTAATCCTCCTCTTTTTGCTGAGGAAGACCAGCTCTGAGCTAACATCTATTGCCAATCCTCCTTTTTTTTCCCCCAAAGCCCCAGTAGATAGTTGTATGTCACAGCTGCACATCCTTCTAGTTGCTGTATGTGGGATGCGGCCTCAGCATGGCCAGAGAAGCGGTGCGTTGGTGCGCGCCCGGGGATCCAAACCCGGGCCGCCAGTAGTGGAGCGCGCGCACTTAACCGCTAAGCCACGGGGCCGGCCCTAGCAGTTCTGATGATAATGGAAATATTCCTAAAATAAGACTTTGGCATTACCTGATCAGGAGATTGTGCTCATCTTTTCCATACTCTGTTTAAAGCGACTTTATCTTAATACTTGAAAGTGTCCATGGTGGAAACATTTATGGAAATTAGCAAACCCTACAGACCAGCAACACAACTCTCCCCCCGCAGTTTACTTCCCAGTGCTCCCCTGCTTTAGAGTCTATGCTACTCAATGACTACAGGGCTGGCACGATTAAGAATGATGACAGACTTTCTACTATATTTTTGGACTATATGTCTCTATAAAAAATAGATTTAGAGCCAATGGTATTTAATGTTCATGTAAGGGCAATTTGGAATTTAAATAGTTTAATACAGTTAACTAGTGTCAGATAAGTGGAATATATAGGGGAAAATATTTGAGGACGACTAGACTCACTCTTCACTGCCTTCTAGGCCACATCTCTTCTTTAGGAAAACCCATAATAACTATGGTCTGTATATTTCAAGAGTCTATTATGCACAGCTACTTATGGAGTGACTGTGTAACAGACTAGGAAGACATGTCCAAGACAAAGGCCCTCTGGGAAGGGGAAGATAAAGCTCTCTGCTGGCCAGTGCTTGTCCTGCACTGCAAGTGGCTCCTTGTGCCACCTATTGGATTTTGAAAGAACGATTGCTCAGCTTTCAATTCAAAGGTAAGACTCCAGCAAGTATTTTCTGCAGATGGAACGTATTCATAATCTTCCTTAAGGCAGAACTATTCTAAAAACACTGCATTTTACAAGTCCTTATGCAGGAAATTACCATGAGCTTGATTCCAGTGCCAAGTGATTTCTATATCATCAACAAGCTCTAGCAATTACAGTTGGCATTTATTGAGCACTTGCAGTATACTATGCACTTTACAAGCATTATCTCATTTTATCTTCATATAAGGTTATGAAATAGGTATAAATATTTTCATTTTACAGATGGGGAAACAACTTAAAGAGGTTAAGTGGCTATTAGAGTTGAAAAGTTTCTGTGCTTCTAGGAAAAAGGGTTTACGTTGACTACTGCTTTGTGTATAGCAGACATTCCATAATAGTTGAATAAGTTTTTTAATGTGAACAAATAGAGCACCATTCTTCTTAATACTTTGAGCCCTTTGACCCATTAGCCTTTTAATCAGCTTTTATCTAATGAGAAAACAGAATGATTTTCATTTATTTTGCCTGTACACACTTTCCAAGGGAAGAGCTCACTATAGTATCTCATTAACCCTACAATGACTTAGAATTATTTTCCCAATTTTGGAAACAAGTTAACTGAGGTTTAGAATTCAGAATTCAGTTGTCTTTTGTCTTTTCATCACACCGAGTTGAGGCAGAGGAAAGACCAAAGGCATGTGTCAAGAAGTTACGAGCGGAAAAGAACAGTTCTGGATAAACCAGAGGCAGAATAGTTAGTCCTCAAAGAATGACCATCAAGTCAGTTACGTTGAGTATGGCCCTCAATGGACATATTCCCGTGCTTATTATGCACTGTACTAGGCATGTAAGGAGATAAGACCAACACTTGATCTTAAGAAGCCTACGGACTTTTAGAGAAGACATAGACGCAAGGAAAGTGAAACTGCAGTACAAGAGCATAAAAAGAAACACTACACAAGATAGCAGTGGTTACTGAGAGATAATTAACATAGGCAATGAGTGCTGCAGGAGTTAGAAAAGGGAGAGATTACATTTGCATTATTTTTTGCTGACCTCAGGCATCTTCATAAACCATGTTTACTATGAGCTGTGGGAAGACAATGAAGTTTGAGTGAGCACCTGGCCTCTAAGTAGCTCACTTTCTTCCCTAGAGACTCAGGCAGATAGTGCGAGGTTTGCAGGAAGCAATAGCCAGAGAGACGAAGAGGAGACCGGAGACCTGATCATCAAGGCGGGCAAGACAGTGCTGGGAGATCTCACCTGGCTATTTTGAATATTAATGAATAATTTTCCTCTCTTCGTATTTTTTCCTCTTTCTACCTTTAAGCAGGAGTAGCCTGTAGTTCTTTCTGGGATTTGCTTTTGAAAATTTTGAGCCCCCTGGAGAACTTATAGCAGTAGTGCTCAGCCTTGGCTCCTCATGGAATCACCTGGGGAGTTTTAAAAACTACTACCGTCTGGGTCCCACCCACAAATACTCTAATTTAATTCACCTAGGATGCTCCTTTGGTGATTCTAATGTGCAACCAAGTTTGAGGATCATTGACTTAAAGGGTTCCTGGACATGGTAAGACAGAATGAGATTTATTGGAATGAACAAAATATCTTGGAGAAGCAGGGGAAGAGGGGTTTCCCTGCTCTAATCTAGGAAAATATCTTTGATTTGTTACCCTGGAGTAGTAGGAATCTGGGTTCCTGACAGCCCCACGGGGCAGGTAGGAAGACTCCAGAGAGAATGGCAAGTGTGGCGTATCTAGGCCAGTACTTCTCACACTGGGATGTGGACACGAATGCCCAGGTGATCTTATTAATATGCAGATTCTGACTCAGTAGGTCTGGGGTGGGGCCTGAGAGTCTGCATTTCCAAAACGTTCCTAAGTGATCCCAATGCTGCTGGGTGCACAAAGTGGCAAAGATCTGCATGGCTAGGGCCCTAAGGCCGTCTCCCTTAAGATTCCCACATCCATCTCAAGCATGACCTGTTAAACTTGAAGGGTTGCACAGCCAGCGACAATGGAAATCCCTACAGTGTCCCGGTTGGATTGATGACTGAGGAGCAGATGGACCCCATCTGCAAAGCCTTCCAGGCTAAGGAGGAGCACATCCTGACAGGGGATCCCCATGTCAGGGTCTTGGCAGATGACAGATGGCACACCCAAAAGGGGTAACTGAAGGTAGCTTCATGTAGGGACTATTTACAAGGTTGGCTAAAAGGGGAGGAAGTGGTGACTGGAATCCCACCAGAGCTGTAGGAAATGGACACCTCTAAAGGAACTGTTACTTTAGAGAAACACAGCCACTTGGGAGAAAATGCCCATCAACAACAGGTCCAGGGAAGTAAGTACCCCAAAACTGCTCTTCTCCCACTCTGTGATTTCCTACTGATGCCTCCCATTGGCCCATCCCAGCTAGAAATCAGAGGGCAAGAGAACCCAGCTTATGCAGCACATCAAAGTCAGCCTCCTGGGCACAGAGCAGGGCGAAGGATGGAGAGCAGATCAGGTGAGGGACACCTGCAGAAAACCTAGCACAATCCCCAAGAATGAGGTGAAATATTCTCCCAGGCCAGCTGGCTTAATATGTTCAGGCTGCTATAGCAAAATACTATATATTGGGCGGCTTAAACAACAGGCATTTATTTCTCACAGTTCTGGAGACTAGGAAGTCCAAGATCAGCAGATTTGGTGTCTGGTGAGAGCCCCCTTTCTGGTTCATAGACAGCAGTCTTCTCACTGTGTCCTTACATGGCAGAAGGAGTGAGGGGGCTCTCTGGGCCTCTTTTATAATGGCACTAATGGCACCCGTTCATGAGGGCGTCACCCTGATGACCTAACCACCTCCCAAAGGCCCCACCTCCTGATACCATCACATTGGGGGTTAGGATTAATCATATGAATTTTGGTGAAACACAAACATTCAGTCTGTAGTATCAGCCCAATGGGGGCTCAGCCTCAGTCAGAAATTAAGTTGGTTTGGAAAATAAAGAAAGTAACAGCAGAGTTTGCAGCTGAGACTCTTACCCCTTATAGATGGGAGCTTACCTGAGAGTGTCAAATATCCTCATGCATGACAGATAGATTTTGATCCCTACAATGGAGCTTTTGGGACAATAGTTTGACCCTTTTGGAGAACTGGTGTGCAGAGAAGAGGTGGACTGTCAGAAGTTGCTGCTGATTTCAGGAATGTGTTGAGAATAAGCCACACGTGCTTTGAAATGTGCCAACAGGTGGACAACAGAGGGAAGAGAAAAAGAATGCAGGCTTCTTATAGTTTGCTGATGACATAAATTGCTCTGAGCATCTGAGAAAAATACTTTAACAAGCAGGCATGTGAAAAGTTATCTTTAGGGCCCCACCGCACACTCTTGAATTTCTTAAAAATAAAACTAAACTAAACCTCTGATCATCTTTCTGGGAAAAGAAGGGCACAGCCTGAGGAACTCCAACCCAGGGGAAAGTGGGCATCTGACCTATTTAGAACTGGTCTTGGCCAGCTTGAAATTTGCGCCAGTTGGGTTTGGCTTAAGCCAAACACCTGTGAGTTTTCCCAGTGTCCGAAGTTGGTAAAAGGAGAAGGAAGAGGAGATGGCTGCACACCCTGAGGTGAAGGGAGCCAGGTGCTGACAGGAGAGTTCAGCAGCACCTTCTCAAACCTGGCCAGATAAAACAGCTGGAGAGTTCTCAGGCAGTAAACAGAACTCATGGTTCTTTGTGGGAAGCCAGGTGGGAGCTCCTCCTGCAGGATCCCTGAGAGCAGGCTGGAAGGTGGAGGGACTCTGGGTCACTGCATCTGTCTGCCTGTCCTTTTATCTGCCATCAGTGCAAGGTCCTGGAGACATTTTAGGAGGAACTGAGTTTTGGAGGAAGAGGCAAAATTATAAATAGAGTCCAGGTCTTCTTGATGCTAAGACTTTCATTTCTCACGCTACCACAGTGTCTCGGAAGTTGGAGGGTTCTGACACTGTACGGGGCATTGCCTAAGAAAATGAAGCAATAACTAGGCCTGATCACTAGAAGCTGTTCTGAGAAATACTACACATCAAGCGCCAAAATAAATTCCACGTTAATTAAAAAGTTAAAGAATAAACATCACAACAAAAGAATTAAAAGAAAGTCTGGCAAATATTTAGCTGATCCTAAAGTGGCCAAGGCCTATCTAAACATAATAGCAGAAAGGAAAAACCAATAGGTTTGAAATATATATATGTATATATATAATTAAATATTTCTGTATGATTTTAAAATCACCAAAAAATAAAATTAATATGAAACAAGTTAGGAAAATATTTGCAGCATATGTGATCAATGTTTAATATCCTTAATATAGAGGGATACATAAGGAAGAAATAGATGATCATCCCAATAGAAAAGTGCTAATGGCCAATAAGCATATGAAAAATATTAATTAAAACCATACTGAAGTATGACAAAATACCATGTAGTTCTTCTGGACTGACTAGACAGGGAAAACCATGATATCCAGTACTGTCAAGGGTGCAAACAAAGGGGCATTCTCGAACATTTACATCTGGAATGTAAATTGGTTTGAATTTACTGGAGGGTAATTTGACAGTTTATATTATAAACCTTAAGATGTGCTTAACTTTTGACTCAGCAATTCCTTCTCCAGGAATTTATCCTAAGTAAATAATCAAGGATGTATACAAAGACTTATCTACAAGAATGTTTACATCAGTGTTATTTTAATAATGAAAAATTGGAAAGAAGGAGTATTGAATGTTAAGATTTGACAGAGTTGGCTGGTGGGTACATGGGTCTTCATTATTGTATTAATTTTCCATTGTAGCTGTAACAAATTACCGTAGAGTTGGTGGCTTAAAACAACACAAATTTGTTATCTTACAGTTCTGTAGTTCCAAGCCTGACCAGGGTCTCACTGGGTTAAAACCGAGGTGCTGGCAGGACTGTGTTCCTTCTGGAGGCTCTAGGAGAGTCCATTTCCTTGCCTTTTCCAACTTCCACAGGCTGCCTACATTCTTTGGCTCATGGCCTCTTTTTCCATTTTCAAAGCCAGCAACATAGCATCTCTCAGACCCTTGTCACCCCATCTCTTTCTCTTTATCGGTCTTCCTCTTCCACTTTTAAGGACCCTTGTGATTACATTGGGCCTACCCAGATAATCCAGGTTAATTTTCCTATTTAAAACCAGCTAATTAGCAACTTTAATTCTACTTGCCATGTAACTACAGGTCATGGGGATTAGGACATTGAAGTCTTTGGGGACCATTATTCTGCCTACACAATTGTATTATTCTATATACTTATCTGACTGAAAATATTTAATATTTATTAATATTTAAAATATTAAATATTTAAAAACCCAAACTTAATTCCAATTTAGTGTACAGATGAAAGGGGATATATTCATACAATAAACGCTACATGCCCATTAAAACTCATAATGTAAGAAAATATGTAGTAACATGGAGCAATGTTCATTATATGGTAAGTGGGGGGGGAATAAAGTCTAAAAAAGAATATGCACAAGATGATACCAATTATATAAAACCCAAACCCAAAACAAACCTATATGCAAGTGAATAAAAAATGTTTGGAAGGATATAGGTCAGAATGCTAACAATGTTTATCTCTGGATGGTAATTTTAATTTTCTTCTATTTTTCTGCATTTTCCAAAATGTGTAGAATACAGTTATTATTTTTGCAAAGAGAAATAAAAGGTGATTGAGAACGTCTATCTAGCACAATTTTCTGGTCGAGCGTCTCCCTGATTTCTTAGCTTTCGATCACACTTGCGCACACCCATTCCTCAAGCTTGTCCTCCTCATCAAAGACATTTCATGTCTGGCTATCGGTGACGCGCCGTTTTTTCACGCCTGAGCCGTCTGCTCTGGAAAGCACGCATAATCCTCGGAGGGCAGGAAGTGGTCTTATGGTGACTTAAGCACGGCAACAAATCGGTGCTTTTAAAAACTTTTTCAAGGCACAGCCGCATCCCGCAAAGAACTTAATAAGCGGTACCTTGGAAGCTGGATGCACAAGTATACGAGGCTGTTTTGGCACATATTACTAGTTTTAATTAATAATATTGCTTTTAATACACAAAAGGACAGAGAAGAGTGGGTGGCAAAGGCCGCACAGCGAACCGAGAGCGGACGGGCGTGGCCGGACACTGAACGAGCGGCCCAGAGTGCCCGTCCGGGTCGGCCCGCGCGGTTCCGCGATGCCCCCGGCCCGGGGCAGACGCCGGCGCTCCCTCTCCGCGGCCTAAACCCGAGGCGGCTTCGCAGCCGGGCAGGTCCAGCGCGGAGCTCTAAGACCAGCGGCCCCAACCCTGGAGACCTTTAGGTTCGCGGGGCCGCGACCCTCACGGCCCCCTTCCTCTGGGATTTGCGGACCGGCCGGAGCCATCCCCCCACCACCGAGAGGAGGGCCTAGAGGGGACTGGCCCACCGCCGCCGCTCCGCCGCTCCACTCCTCCCAGCCTCCTCTATCCCGGAAGTTGATGCCGCGCCGCCCTATCGCATGCTGTTCGCTAGGGTGTCGCCTTAGAGATCTGGACGGTCTGGGGTTGCGAAAGCGTCAACATGCCTGTGAGTTGTTTACTTTCGGGCTTCGGGTTTGTGTGGGCTTCTCTGTCGAGGGTCCAGGGGACTGGTTAGCCCAACGACTCCGCGGGCCCGTGGGGCTCCCTGCCGAACGCGGCTCGGCGGCTCGGATCGCGCAGCTCCTTCGCGCGTGGCGGACTTGTCGGGACTTGCCCGGGCAGCGCGGCGTGTCAGCCCTGCATGGGCGTGGAGCGGGAGGACCCGGCCCGCCCTGGGCTGAGATCTGGAGTCGCTGGCTAGGAGGGGACAGCTCCTCGGGTGACTTAACTCAGCGCTCTTGTTTTGTGGGCGCTCGGGAAGCTGTGGTCTTTGGAGTCTTCTTGCTCTCCTTGCGCTTCGTGTTCTCACCCCCTCTGCCTCCTCTAGGAAGCGATTTCCTGCTTATTTCTTTTTTAAAAACTGTCTTACATATTACATCGAGGACGGTCACGGCCCAGCGGCTCAGAGTTCAAGTCAGATCAGATGTTGAACCCTGGGGGCGGAAATCGCCCCGGCGTCGGTATTCTCCGGTCTCTCTCAGCGATTTCTACTCTGGGCGGGGCAGGGACGGGGTCAGGTTCTTACTTAGCATCACAGTTTTGTTTTCATTGGAGACTATTATTCAGTTGCGGAAAGAGGAACAGGGTTACCATATGCTTACCATATACTTCCTGATCCTCAAAGAGCCCTTTTACCGGGACTTGGAGGACGCAAACATTATAAAAAGTATTGATGAAAGTTAACAGGCTTAAAAAAATAACATCTGAAGTGTTGCCTCTGCCGAGTATGACTGTTGTTCTTGTTTTTGCATGTATAATGCACGTATAGTTAAATCTGCCAGCATTGTGGTTTCATTCTAGTAGTAATAATATGCTTTTTTATTCAGTTGGCTAGAGATTTACTCCATCCGTCCTTGGAAGAGGAAAAGAAAAAACATAAAAAGAAACGGCTAGTTCAAAGTCCAAATTCTTATTTTATGGATGTAAAATGTCCAGGTAAAATTTTAAATCTTAATTCCCTTCCCAAGGAAAATTTCTATAGGGATTGCTAGTGTGGTGTGTATACTTAGATACATTAGGACTCTCTGTTGAGTAGAAGTGCGGTTACGGAATTGGAAATATCATAAGGGCCATTTTCATAATAAACGTATTCAAACTATTGTAGAAACATTTGAAGGGACAGTGAAGATGGGACCCCAAAGGTGATATGACATTTGACTAAGTCTTTAAGCTGTTCAGATGAGTTTTCCTTTCATGATGCAATGGAAAGTAGATAGATTCTTTAAACTGTAAAGCTGTGCTGCCTAGTACGGTGGCCGTTAGCCATATGTGTCTGCTGAGCACTTGAAATATGGCTAGTCAAAATGGAAATATTCTCTGTGTAAAATATATGCTGGATTTTGAAGATGTAGCGGAAAAAAAAATCATTTGGTTACATGGTGGAATGATAATATTTTGGAAATACTGAGTTCAATAAAATATATTTAATTTCACCTGCTGGTTCTTTTTAAAATTTTTTTTTTAATGTGGCTACTAGAAAAGTTTAAGTTACACATGTGGCTTGCTGTTGCACAGTACTTAAGTTTTTAATCTTTTACAAAGTCTTTACTAGAAATATGTTGAACAAGTGCTGTATTTTCTTCTGCTTTTCACTTATACATTGCCCTTTTTTTTAGGTTGCTACAAGATTACCACGGTTTTCAGCCATGCTCAGACAGTGGTTCTTTGTGTAGGTTGTTCAACAGTGTTGTGCCAGCCGACAGGAGGAAAGGCCAGACTCACAGAAGGTATATCATTTAGTATTTTCTAATGCAGTGATGAGAAAAAACCAGTTTAAAAGAAATCTTAAATTCATGATTACCAAAATAATTTTATCTTTCATTGTGTGCTCTTTCAGTAGAGTGCCCTGTTCAACTGGATAAGTTTATACTCTTGACCTTGTGAAGAATTCCTTTAACTATTATTTTTCTTAATTTGGAACACCTCATTCTATTGTATTTAGTCACTTAGTTTGCTTAACTTGGAATATTAAACATAAATCAGAAAGGAGAAAAGAACTACATACAATAGGACATATGGATTTTTTTTTTTTTTTATTGCTTGAGGAAGATTAGCCCTGAGCTAACATCTGTGCCAGTCTCCCTCTATTTTGTATGTGGGATGCTTCCACAGCATGGCTGATGAGTGGAGTAGGTCCGCACCTAGGATCTGAAACCGTGAACCCCGGGCCACCAGAATGGAGTGTGCGGAACTTGAACCACTCCATCAACAGGCCATCCCCGACATGTGATTTTTTAAACCATAGGATTTTAAAATTTCTCTTGTAAATATTTTGTTTCATATGTATTTGGTACCTATGACTTAAGACAGTTTTTATCATTGCTAGCTGTGTGACGGATAACTAATTAATGTATAAATTAAAATGCCAGGTTTGATTTCTGTGAGCACCCATTTAATGGTTAATATAAAAACCCAATTTTAATTCCTCTTTCACTTCTTATGCAGTAAGAAAAAAATAATAATTATGTATATTGTTTTCTGTAGTAGTACTTGTAGATTTATAATTCCATAATGATATTTGAAATTTGCTTGTGATATTTTGGGGAGCTGTGAGTCCTTGCTGTTCTCACTGGAAGAGTTATAAGGGGATTAGCAACAAATCTGAGATCTATTTGGTGTGACCTGGTGAGATCTAAGTATAAAGTCAGCATATGATATTAAATGCAGTATTGCTCTTAAAAGTCTCGTTGCAAGATTTCTGTAACCTTTATATCCTGCTGTGATCTTGGAATTTTGTGCTGACATATGATTAATAGGGTGTATCTGTACCAGAGTTTTCCTAGTAGATCTGAAAAGAACTCTAATCAAAATTATTTTCTTGAGAAAATAATGCAGAATAATTCCTAAAAATTAAGATTGCATCTTTGACAGCTTACATTAAAATTTTAACTGTTGAATTCAGGCTTGTGGTCTTAAACTCCATTATAGCATTTGAGAAACGAGTGACAGTTATAGTCAAATCAGAGTAAATTCAAATATAAAAGATTTATTATAGCAAATTTCTGGTATAAAAGAATAAATAACCCATATATGAATATTAATGTAATATTCCTTAAACTTTAGTTTTTTGCTTAAAAAGTACTTTTTGTCATTAAAAGTATAGCAAAGATAGACTAGACTAGTGTTTAATATGCTTTCTTGATTCTTTTGCAGGGTGTTCATTTAGAAGAAAGCAACACTAGTGATCCACACAACTTCCTGAATTTGTGTTACATCGCAGAAAGCCTTATCAGTTCAGTAATTCTAGTTAATCTACCAAGATAATGTAATTATGTTTAATTTTGTAAGGTATACAACAGTGATTTCCTATTTTGGTGTCAGTTTTTCAATAAAGTTTTGATTATGGGCAAATTCTCCATAAGGTATACAACAGTGATTTCCTATTTTGGTGTCAGTTTTTCAATAAAGTTTTGATTATGGGCAAATTCTCCCTTTTTCCTTTTCTTAAAAGTATGTGTGAGGGCTGGCCCCGTGGCTTAGCGGTTAAGTGCGTGCGCTCTGCTGCTGTCGGCCCGAGTTCGGATCCCTGGTGGAGTTCAGATCCCGGGCGTGCACCGATGCACCGCTTCTCCAGCCATGCTGAGGCCACGTCCCACGTACAGCAACTAGAAGGATGTGAAACTGTGATGTACAACTATCTACTGGGGCTTCGGGGGGAAAAAAATAAATAGATAAAATTATAAAAAAAAATAAAGTATGTGTGACTATGCTATACATTTATGTATACTGTGAATGTGAATTTGGTTTAAACATTTAAAAAAGTGTATTCTGATTAGTTTTTGTCTCATTTCAGGAGTAAAAACCCTAAAGATTTGTTTAGTCCTTTTCCAAATTCCTATAAATGGGCTAAATAATTACAAATGGAAAGGTCCATTATTTATTAATTCTAAATATAGTTTTGCCATTATAACTATGGAAACAGATATTTAATAGAAGTACATATTTAATGCAATAAAAATCAGAGTGTAATGCCTTGGATTTATGTGGCCCTAATGTACTGCATTTTTTTAGTATAATAACTGCAGCTGGGGTTGAGTTACAGGAAGCTTCTTTTGGGGTAGAAAATTAGAGAGGAGGAATCAGAAGTAGCATGATTTACCCCAGGATGTCCTGGCTAGGGATGGTAGATGGTGTCAAATTCTGTGGTCCAGACAGGTGAGCACTCCTGATTACAGATGTGTTGAGTGGCCCTGGTGTGTCATTGTCATTTTTATAGCTTATGAAGTGACCCTGGGGAGCTAGGAAGTGGAGTGTATCTTTCCCTCTCTAGCCACTATACTACTGCTCTTTGGACTGGGAAGATAACTGTTTGTATTTTACTTGTTACCTTTAAGGCAGGCACTTAAGACAGGCATTTCCTATCAAGAAGTGTTTCTACATATACACCCCCAATCTGAGAGACTGATCCTTTAACATACTGATTCACATATCAGAGAAATGTTGCAGGAGAACCGAAGAACTATGGAAAGTTTGGGGTGTGTTTAATATATGGAGAAGTAGATAACTCAGAGGTTCCCAAACTTTCTTGGTTTGTGGTCTCTTTAGAGTCTCAGTAATTTTTTCACAGAGTCCCTTGGTCAAAAGAAATACCTAACAGTTACATTTATTAAGTAGTTAGGTTCTAATAACTTTAATAGCCATAAAAAAATGTAAATTAAAGCAAAACTGATCATTTTTATCTCATTCTTAAATGACCACAATTACTAACGGAAGGGGTGTGTCTTTTGGGCACTGCAGTTTCTCAAAATTGGGATCAGATTGGACGCTGCCATCCTCATTTTTCCACAGTGATTTTTGCATAGTACTTGATTTTTATTAGAGCAATGGCCCAAAACCCAGCTTCACAAAGATATGACATCATGGGAAGGAATGTGGTGCTATCTAATGTATCTGAACTACAAGTTTGCATGGTTCCAAAAGATTAAGTATCAGTGTTTTTCCCTTGGTGCTCCAAGGCGCCTCATTTTGCACAGTTTAGGAAGCTTGACTCCAAGAAGAGCCAGTGGGGATGATGGGCTATTGATCTGGAAAGGAACAAAACCTGTGATGACTAATCTAAAGGGCAAATCCCTGAAAATTTCTTTGGAGATTGTATTGAAAGAAAGTATTGTACTTTAAAAGAACATATCTAAGGATTAAGTTATAGAGATACTTGGCACTGGGAACTGAAGGGTGTACTAAGCAGTATTATTGGGTTTGAAAAATGCTTAATGGGACACTAGGACTTTTCTAAACTTCAAGTTCTGCTATATACATTATTATTTACTGACTGTTTAATACTGTTATTTATATTGACTTCATTTTTTTATGTAAATGTATTTTTAAAGGAAACCTTATATTTCTTCTACAAGTAGAAAAACCAGTTACATAAAGATAACTAAAAATAAAATGAAATTTTTCGCTTCTGACCTGATCAGATGACAAATGGTTTCTTATCTGGTTGCCCCTGTGAGTCATCTGATAAAGTTCTAATTTTTTTTTTTGAGATATGTAGATACCATAAAATTCAACCTTTTACTATGTAAAATTCAGTGGTTTTTAGTATATTCATAAGGTTGTACAACCATCAGCACTGTCTAATCCTAGATAATTTTCATCACCCCAAAAAGAAACTCCATATTCATTAGCATTCACTGCTGGTTCCTTCCCCCTCCCAGCTCCTGGCAACCACTAATATACTTTCTATCTCCATGGATTTGCCTATTCTGGACATTTTACATAAATGGGATCATACAATATGTGGCCTTTTGTGTCTGGCTTTTTCACTTAGTATAATGTTTATGATGGTCATCCATGCTGTAGCATGTATCAATACTTTTTTTCTGACTGAATAATATTCTGTTGTAAGGATATACATTTTGTTTATCCATTCATCAGTTGATAGACATTTGGGTTGGTTTCACTTTTTGGCTACTACGAATAATGCTGTTATGAACATGTATGTACAAGTTTTTGTATAATTTTAAATTCTCTTGGGTATATACCTAAGAGTGGAATTGCTGGGTCATATAGCAATTCTGTATTTAGCTTTTTGAGGAAGTGCCTGTTTTCCAAAGAGGCATTTCTACTAGCAACGCACAAGGGTTCCAGTTTCTCCACATCCTTGACAACACTTCTTATTGTCTGTCTTTTTGATTATAGCCATCCTAGTGTGTGTGATGAGTTGTTTCATCGTGGTTTTGATTTGCATTTCCTTGATGACTAATGACATTGACCATCTTTTCATGTGCTCATTGGCTGTTTGTATATCTTCTTCCGAGAATCGTCTATTCAGATCCTTTGCCTATTTTTATTTGAGTTGTCTTTTTATTGTTGAGTTGTAAGAGTTCTTATATACTAGATATAAATCTGTTATGTATATGATTTGCAAATATTTTCTGCCATTCTTTGGGTTGTGTTTTTACCTTTTGTCCTTAGAAACACAAACATTTTTAATTTTTATGAAGTCTAATTTATCTAATTTTTTGTTGTTTCTTGTACTTTTGGTGTCATGTCTAAGAAATCATTGCCTAATCCAAGGTCATGGAGATTAATGCCTGTTTTCTTCTAAGAGTTTTATAGTTTTAGTTCTTACATTTAGGTTTGATCCATTTTGAATTAATTTTTGCATATGTGTGAGGCAGGGGTCCAACTTCATTCTCTAATTCTTTCTAATGGCTGCATAATAGTTTGTGGTATGAAAGTACCATAATTTATCCTATTGAAGAGCATTTTGTTTCTAGTTTTTTCCACTATAATCAAAGCTGCCGTAAATATATTTAAATATGTCCTTAATAATGGTGCTTTTATTTCTGTGGGTTAGATTTCCAGGAGTGGGTTACTGGTTGGAAAGAGAAATGTATTTTAAATTTTAACAGGTAATGCCAGATTGTTTTCCACCAGCAATATATGAAACTATTCTTATATATTCTTATATATGATATTCTATAATAATTCCCCTTCTCCATCTCTTCCATTAACAAATGGAATCTAAATGTTTTGCCATTTTGATGATTGTAAGGTTATATATCATTGTTACTCTAATGTGTATATCTGATTATTGAGGAGTTTGGGAATGGAAAGAAGCCAGAAGAAGCTACTATCTTCCTAGAATTCCTTCTCATTTGCTTTAACAACAGCAACAAAAAATTCTCCATATTAGAAATTGGCTAAAAATAGTTGGAATATAGTTACCTGTTGCTGCTGTAACAAATTACCTCAAATTTGTAGTTTAACCTAAATTTATTATCTTACAGTTCTAGAGGTCAGAAGTCCAAAATGGGATCTCTGGGGGCTAAAATCAAGGTGTCAGTGGGGCTACATACCTTCTGGAGGCTCTAGGGGACATTAAGTTTCCTTGTCTTTTCCACCTTCTAGAAGCTACCTGCATTCCTTTGTTCAAGGCCCCACATCACTCTGATCTCTACTTTTGCCATCACATCTCCTGTGACTGACTTCCCACCTTCCTCTTATAAGGACCCTTGTGATTACATTGTGCTCACCCAGATAATCCAGGATAATCTTCCTATCTCAGGGTCTTTGATTTAATTACATCTGCAAAGTCCCTTTTCCCATTTAAGGAACATATTCACAGGTTCTGGGGATTAGGATGTGGACATCTTTAGGGTGCCATTATTTTGCCTATCACAGAATACGAAGTTTTAAAATTCTACTCTAGATTCGAAAACTGAGATTCTGGAAATAGGTATTTGTAATTTTCACTGGAAAAAACTTAAATCTTTGCCTGAAAGGGTTAGAGTTCACTATTGCATCTTACAAAGAAAAAAGATTACTTTTATAGAATAATGACCTCACTCTGTAACCTTTTAGGATTTTACAGCTACATTTTCACAACCAAAGGCATAAAGAATTATATGAAGTTAAGATATTTGCTATTGATCCAGGCTCAAATAGCCTTTGAGTCTTGTTTCTAAGAGGATGCCAGAATAGCTAATTTTCTCAGTTTATCTCTGTTCTACATATTCTGGCTCAGTTCCTCCCCTACTGTACCTGGACTACTGTTATTTTCTTGCCCAGCAAAACCTCACCTTAGAAAAAATTAGGGAGAATAGTCCTGTCCTGTAGGCTTTAGTTAGCCTACATTTTAAATTTTTCTTAAGGAAGCAGTTTTAGTTTTGATTATTCTACAGGAACAGAAATTGGAGCTGCCACTGCCTTCCGGACCCAGGGCTCAGCAGATTTCAGCTTCGGCCCTTCTCAGTGTTTTCTGTTTATGTTTTGTCCACAAATGTCTTTTTCATTTTCTCATTTCGCATTTTACATATCATGCTATATATTTAAAAGAGGGAGCGTGTAAAAGCATGACTCTACTGTGCCATCTTTGTCTTGTCTTTATATTAATTTGTGTATTAAATAAAAGTCGTGTATTTTTCCTTTTTTGCAGCCAGATTTACTGATTAAAATACCAATATATATTTATTTTTATTCATTTCACATGACTTAAAAAATTTTTATTAAACACAGCATCTGTAAAATTGCATGTCACTAAATGTGTCTTTTATTGGATCTGTAAATTTTTAGAGATGCTTTTTTTATGAGAAAGCAAGATAATGGTTAGAACAGGCTTCCGAGTCAGATATACCTGGGCTTGAAAGAAGTTCTAATGGTTAATGCTTGTGTGACCTTGGGCAAAATAAGATAATAATTTCTACTTATAGGGCTGTTTTGAAGATAAAATGAGATAATATATACAAAGTGCTTAGCAGAATGCCTGACACATAGTAAGCGCTCTGTTAAAAGTATTTTTTTTAAATAAAAAGGATCTCATCTATTCAAAATCAAGTACTATCAAGTTCTATTTTTCTCTCTCAAATTATTTACCCACGGCATTACTGCACTGGAGCATATTTGTGTTAAGTATTGCTGCAAAGCAACCTGAAAATTTAGTGGCTTAAAGTAATGATCATTTATTATTTCTCATGATTCTGTGGGTTGGTCTCACCTGGGCTCACTCACATGGATGCATTCAGCTGGAGGCTCAACTGGACTGGAAGGTCCAAGATGGCTTCAGTCACATGTCCAGCAGCTGGTGCTGGCTGTCAGCTGGGGTGCCAGTTCTTCTCTGTGTGGCCTCCCATGCTCCAGCAAGCTAGTCTGGCTTCCTTATATGGCAGTCTTGGGGCAGTGTTTACAAAATAAAAGATCAATTTAATACAAGGAAGGTAAAGCAAATCTTTTGTAGCCAATGACCTTGACAAGTTGTAAACTTCAGAAAAAAGAACGAAAACACAAGAAACTTGTATCAAGTTCTCTTGAGTTCTTTTCCCCAATATTAAGGATCAGCCACACCAGAGAGAGTACCCTGGGAGATGTGGCAATTTGTCAATACTGTTGTTAACAGTATTAAGTAAGAAAAGAATATAAGTTATTGTGGCAAAAATATCTAAAACAGGAATTCTTAACCTGGTGTCTGTGAACCTCTGACTTTTGTATATTGGCTCAGTTACTGAGAACGTTCACAGCTCTTCTCAGAGCTTCAAGAATCCTAAAAAAGATGAATAAACAACTAGTCTAAAGCAAGTGCCGTGCGCATAATACACATTCACTAAATTCACAGGGCCCTTCACACCTTGTGCAGGAATCCTCCTGCGCCTATAGTTCAGTCACACTGCACTTTTCCCCAATACCCAGATAATGCTCTTTCCTCATTTTTCTCTCCCAGTTTAAATGTCACCTCTTTGGTGAATCCAAGCAGGTCACTCTGTGGTCTGTGCAAAGGTTCAAAGCTTACAGTGATATCACATGATCAAATTAAAAACATATCTTTCAATATCAGAAACACTTTTTAAAATTACCATTAATTTGATTTGCTTTTAGTCACAATATTTAAGGTTTAAAATTTTAAATAACATTAAAGGAAGATATGACATTTTTATATTTATCAAAAACAGTATGGATTGAAAAATTTGACAAATATGACTGTAAGACCTAGAGATCAGGAGAAGCCAGAAAGAAATAAGAAGGTGAAATGAATCTGTTTTAGGGAGTTGCTTTCTCTGTACTTCAACCAACTCAGAGATATTCATTTATTTACCTTTATTGATCAAGGTGGAAAGTTAAGAAACAGGCTTAGGGCTCAGAACTATAGACAACCCCTCTTTTATTAGAGTGTAAAAAACTTTGATTTCTTTTTAAATTTTCCTAAATTCAGTGTAATCTCCAACATACACCATTTATGGCTGTTACAACAAAATTTCCCGATATGTCAGCACTACAGTCAGCCATCTGTGGAGCCGATGGAGCCAGTCTCCAAGACGGCTCCCAATGATCCTCACCTTCTGGTAGTTAGCCTTTGTGTAGGTAGTCCTCTCCCACATTGAATCAGGTTGGTCTGTGTAACCAATAGAATTTGGCATAAGTGATGGTATATGACTTCCAAGGCTAGATTATAAAAGACATTGTGGCTTTTGCCTTGTTCTCTCTTCAATCACTTGACCTGAGGGAAGCCATAGGACAGTCAAGCAGACCTATGGAGATGTCATGTGGTGATAAACTGAGACCTCTTGCTAAAAGCCAGCAAGTAACAGAGGTCTCTTGCCAACAGCCACATGAGTGAACCATCTTGGAATTAGATCTTCTAGCCCCAGTTAAGCCTTCAGATGACTAAAGCTCCTGCTAACAACTTGTCTGCAGCCACAGGGGAGAACCTGAGCTAGAACCACTCAGCTAAGCTGCTCCCATACTTATGAAACACAGAAATTGTGAGATGGGGTTATTTGTTACGCAATAGATAACTAATGCACGTTATACTAAATGAAAGAAGCCAGACACAAAAGGCCACATATTGTGTGATTTCATTTATATGACATGTCCATTAATAGGCAAATTCAAAGAGACAGAAAGTAGATTGGTGGTTGCCAGGGCCTGGGAAGAGAGAGGAATGGGGAGCAAATGCTAATATATAAGATTTCTTTTTTGGGTGAAGATGTTCTGGAATTGAAGGGAAGTACAACCTTGTGAATATATTAAAAACCACTGAATTGTACACTTTAAAAGGGTGAATTTTAAGGTATATGAAGTGTGAATTATATCTGAAATATACATATATTTTTACATTACAGACTTTGATACCTGGAAGTAGAGCACAGCCATAATAAAAACCTAAAATGTGGGAGTGGATTTGGAACAGAGCAATGAATAGAAGTTGGAAGAACTTTGAAAAGAGTGTTAGTGAAAGCCCAAAGAGCCTTGAAGAAATTGTTTAGAAGAATGATGGCCTTTGAGGAAGCTGCAGGTATGGACTTAAAGGAGAGAAAGGAAAATCATATTGGAAATTGGAGAAAAGGGGATTCTTGTTATGTAGTGGCAGGAAGTTGAGCAACAGTGTTGCCTGCAGGAACATAGAAAGTAGAAAACGTGCCTAATGAATTGGATGATCTAGCTGAGATTTCCAGACACAGTGTTGAATGTGCCTCCTGGATTCTTCTTGCTGCTTATACTAAAATGCAAAAGAGATAAGCTAAAGGAAGGACTATCAAACAAAAAGGAATCAATAATTGATAGTTTTGAAAACTCCCAGAGGGGCTGGCCGGTGGTATAGCGGTTAAGTTTGCATGATCCACTTCAGCGGCCCAGGGTTCACCAGTTTGGATCCTGGGCGCGGACCTACTCATGGCTCATCAAGCCATGCTGAGGCAGTGTGCCATATAGAAGAGCTACAACTCTAGAACTATGATATACAACTATGTACTGGCGCTTTAGGGAGGAAAAAAAAAAAAAAAAAAAGAGGAAGACTGGCAACAGATGTTAGCATAGGGCCAATCTTCCCCAAAACAAACAAAAAGCAAAGCAAAACAAAACAAAACAAAAAAAAAGAAAATTCCTAGATTCTCCAGATGGCAAATGATGCTAAAATTAAGAAATGGCTTCAAGGCAAAGATAAAATTTAGGGCACTTTCAGGAAAACATGGTCTAAAAATGAAGTTGAAAGTTGACTACAAAATCCTGTAAGACTGCAGAAAGGACCAAGACGGTGCCTCAGAGAGCTATTTAAACAATAGGGCTTATTAGAAGCTTAACAGTGTTTTCTCCAATGGGCTCAGCAGAATCCCAAGTTAGAGAGGGGCTTATTTTGAAGAGATTTTGGGTATGGCTTTTGTTTATTAGCAAGAACCCCAGTGAGATTTGTAGGAGACTCAGAAAGTTTTAAAAAATTATATTGGCAGTACCATTGCTAACTTGGACTGAAAGGAGACTGAAAGCAGAGAGTACAAAAGGGGCCTTTGGACCCCCAAACTTCTACAAGTAGAAAGCAGGCTGAGAAAACCACTCAGCTACAAACATATACTACCTTTCATGAAAAAATAACTCAGAGAGCAGAACCAACGGCCCAGAGAACAGAGCCAAGAACCAAGAATTATTCCTAATCAAGGAGCTGCCAACATGTGTCTGGTTGGATTTCAGAATTGCTATGACTCATGTCTTCCATTTCTCCACTTGTTGAACAGGAGGGTCTACAGCAATGATCCTATATATGTTGTACCATCGCATGTTGCACATGTGGGGAGCAAGTAACTTGTCTTTAGTTCACAGGTCTTTGGATCATTACTTGAGTTGCTAGACTTAAGGCACTACCCCCAAGGAGCCTCATCTACACCTAGACCTGATTTAGATGATAGATACTGGGCTTTGAGCTGATGCTATAATGGGATCAAATTTCTGGAGGATTTGGGAAGAGGTAAGTGTACTTTGCATGTGAGAAGGACATGAATCACTGGGGGCCAGAGGTCAGACTGTGGTAGCCAGCTTCGAAGATGACCCCCAATGATCTGCACCTCCTGATAGTCACACTCTGTATGATCCCTCCGACACGTATCAGGATTGGTCTGTGTGATCTAGGAAACATAGCAAATGTAGTGGTATGTGACTTCTGAGCCTAGATTATAAAAGACATTGACTTCTGCCTGACTTGCTTGCTTGCTTGTGCGTGCGCCTGCACGCTCTCTCTCTTTCAAACCACTTGCATTTCCTCCAGCCCCAGAGAAGCCTTTAGATGACTACAACTTCTTGTCTGCAACCTTATTACTTTGCCACCAGACCCACCCAAGTCAAGCTACTCTTGAACTCCTGAGCCTCAGAAACCATGAGATAATAAATGTTTGTTCTTTTAAACTGTAATAGATAACTAATATACCATTTCTCATAATCTTGTTTCTGCTGTCATATTAAAATAACACTATTGGGAGATTCCTGTTGAATGAGATTTTCTCTATATTATACATTCAAAAAGTACAGATTTTTATCAGAATATTTTATTTCAAGAGTTAACACTTTTTTCAAAAAGTAAAAACAATATAGTTACTTCCCTGAGTATAAAGAACTAATCCTACAATAAAAGACAATTACAAAATTAAGCCATTAGAAGTACATAATTCTCTGCATTCAATTATACTCTATTACAAATTTATTCTTAAAAATCTCATGTATTTTGGGACTTTAATGTTTCAACAAAACAAAACAAAACAGCTCATTTTGCACCTGTGATGCTAAGGTATGTCTGATCTGTCTTTATCAAATTCCAGAGCAATCTTTAAAGCAGTGCTATTGAGGCCAACAGATTGCATGTTACATATGATAGAAACAACTATTCCTCTTGGGGGAACCTTGTTATTTACAGTTTCTGCATCCAGTTCTTCAGGAAGGACCAGCAGGACACTACTAGCACCCACTGCACCTCCAGTATGTGAGGCATAATGCCGTTGCTTCCTACAAGAACCATATGTTTGCTTCTTTTCCACAACACCCCACGCCATTGCATATTTACCCTCTTTATCCCAAGACATCTCTGTGTTAGGGACTGGTGTCCAAATCATAACCATTGTTTCTGGTTTGAGATATCCGGGTAAAAGATTTTCATTTGAGTTCTTAAACAGCCCGACTTGGTAACCATACAGCATTGCATTCCCAAATTTCAGAAGGTCACCCACTGTAGACAGAAATCCACCACCAGCCCATTTATAGGAGTTATCCACGTAAGGTGTGTTGACAAGACGTCTCTTTTTATTGTAAACATAAAATCTAAAATGAAATAAGAATGGTCATTAACAATTTAATAGTCTATTATTGACTTTACACATGAAAATGATTAGGAAAATGTGTACATGAGATAGACTGTACTGCAATGTAGTGATCATACATTCTCAGAAACTAACCACTAATTTTCAGTATGACTCACATCCTGATCAAACAGATAACTGAGTAATTAAAGCATAGAAAGCGGGTTGTTTTTTCTATCGGCATGGCTTGCCCATGCTGAGTGTATCAAACTTTTAATACCTGCAAAAATGTATTGATTAATATTACACATGATATATTTGCCCCATGTATATGCAGAAACACCTATCATTTGGTAGATATTCCTAGTCCTTGGGCTCGATGAATCATGTGCCACATGTGAGTTTTATAACTAAAAGTGTACACATTGGGATGTTCAGGAATAAGGTTAATATTTGTAAGGAGACTACATCTCCTGCTAAAAAACCATAGAAATACCATGTATAATGATGTGATGTGGTACTTTCTTGGTGTAGTGGGAGAAGCTGGAGTTAGCAAACCCCATTTTGAATCCCAACTCTCACCCTTACTAGCTATGCTTATTTTATTTGACTAACAAACACTTATACAGTTCTTACTATGTGCCAGGCATTGTTCTAAGAACTATATAAATAAGAACTAATTTATTCTAGCAACAATGTTAGGAGGTAGATATTACTATAATTCCTATTTTACAGATGAGGAAACTGAGGCACAGAGAGTATAAATAACTTGCCCAAGGTCACACAGCTTGTAAGTGGCAGAGCTGGATTCAAACCCAGGCAGTCTGTTGCCTCTCTGCTTCTGTACCCTAATTTGTAAAATGGAGACAAAAGTATCTACTTTGCAGAGTTAGGAATATGTGTTTAAAACACTTTGCATATTTCTGGTAGGTACTGAATAAATGATAGCTGTTATTTACTCATGCATTCAACAGTCATTGATGGAGCACTTACTATGTGCCAGGCACTGTTTGGATGCTGGGATAAAGTGTTAAACAAAAGAGACAAAGTGCCTGACCCCATGAGGTTTCTAGTCTAATATGAGGAGACTGTATCATCAATATTAGTAAATTAAATGAAATAACAAAATAATTAAACAAAAAATGAAACAGCTCACAAGGATCCTTTCCTTCAAGATGCATAATAAAATGGTGCTGTTAGGTTTTCAGTTTGCTCACTGTCTCACCTCTAATGATCTTCATCTTCATGCTACCTTGGCTATTCATAAGCACTGTCAGACCTCAATCTCACCATCACTTTAAACTGTTTTATCCCTCAGGTCTGAGGAATTTCTTCGTATGACAATGATTTCCAATCCATCCAACTCTCCAACTGAACCTGCTCTCTGCCCTCATCGTGACCTCCATCTATTTCCCTTGACTATTACCAATTTTCTAAGTCTTTCAGTTCCTACTGATTTCACCTAATTTTCTATTGCAGCTTGAACTGTTATCATCAACCCTTTCAACTATTTCAGCTCGTGGTCTCACTAGCACATTTGGGTTCCTCACTCTTCAGATCTTATACTACACCAATCCACCAATCCTGAATAAATCTAGGTACCCCTTTCCTTGGTTCCTTATCCGCCAAGAAAGGCTGCAGAAATTCACATAACAAAGCTGAACTGACTGATATCAATTCATACTCTTGCTAAGGGTTTCCACTGCTGTTATCAATCTTTTCATTCTTTTCCTGGTTATTCCCTGGTATATAGTAGCTATTCCCAATCTCTTCCACCCTCAGTCCTCTACCCTACCTCAGGCCCAGTCAACAGATAAACTATATCCTTTGTTTTACTGAGAAGATTGAGGCTCTCCAAAGTGAGCTAGAAACTCCCATCTTTATCTTCAAATGTATTTACATCATCATCCATTATTTTTTCCTTCTCTCCAGTCACTTAAGAAATTTTCCTATTGTTTTTAAGACTAATTCTACTACCTACACCTTTGACTGCCTCTTTTTGCCTCTACAACCTTGTTCCTCCAGTTATACTTCCTAGATTACTTTATCTCCTTGCAGTCCATTCTCCATGCAGAAGCCAGAGATTGTGTCTCTCCCCCTTTTCCCAAACATCTGAAACTCTTCAATGGTTATCACTGTAAGGAGAATAAAGCCCAAATTTCTTACTATGGCCTACAACACAATCAATGGTCCAAAACAGAGGCAGTACCAACTCCCTAAGGGAAATTTTTGGAGGCAGTTTAGTTGTCACAATTATTAAAGGGCTCTTACTGACATTTAATGGATAGAAGTCCAAAGGTCCTAAATGTCCTGTGATATATGGAAAAGTCCCACACAATGGTGCATTCTCCCATATCCTGTAACACCTTCAACTATCCCACCAGATATTCATGTAAGTAAAAAATCTGTTTACAATTAGCTGAGCCTAGAACCCTCTCTATTTTATATAAAAACACAAAGTACTTTTTGCACATTTTCACTCTGCAATGAATTTTTCTTGAATGTAACCACTGTGTAAATTGAAGGAAGACCATACTTTATTTTGCTCAAAATGTTAGCCAGAGTTGGCCACCAAGGGCATGAGTTGAAGCACCAACACAATACACCTGTATTGGTCTGCATTTACAGTTGTCACATTTATAATTCCTTTACGTATTAAGTTGCATCTGACTTTATTATGTCTTCTAATGTTATCATGAGTAAACTTTAACATATTGAAATATCATTTATTGATTATAAATTATATTCCTTTTGTTTCTTTTTTATATTTTAGTTAGAGTATTGAGTGTAGTTTATATGATCTATGACTTCCATTTCAGGATATTAAAGGTGTTATGAAAAATTTGTTAAATTAAGGGGCAGTGGGTCTAACGGCATTGAGACTTACTGTCCAATGATTTATCCCCTGCTTACCTCACTGACCTCATCACTTACAACATCTTACCTTGCTTCTTTCACGCTAGACTTATTTCTGTATTTGCAACAAGGCAAGCTAGCTTTTCTTATCATTTATGTCTCAGCTTAACTGACATGGCCTAAAACCAATGTTTTTTAAATAGATCCCCCCATATCCTCTCCCTGTCACTCTATATCCCATTGCCCAATTTTATTTTTTTATAACAATATCTGAAATTCTTAGTTTACATGTTTGTCTGTCCCTTTCCAGGGAATGCAAGTTTCATAAGAGCAGGAACCTTATCTACCTTGTTCACTGATGATTCCCCTACCTAGAACAGTACTTGCCATCCACTAAGTGCTCACTAAACATGCTGAATACACGAAAGCATCATTTGCTGGCCAAATATTTAATGGAGACACCTTGCAAGGTACTGGAGAGACAAGTAAAACCAAACACTGTGGCTGCTCTCAAGGGGCTAACTAACAGTCTTGTTGGACAGTTCTTAAATTTCAAAGCACCACATGAATCACCTGAGGATTTTGTTACAATGCAGAGTCTGCTTCAGTAGGTCTAGGGAAGGGCCCGAATTTCTGCAATTCTAACAAGCCCCGGGGAGATACCAATACTGCTGGTCCCTGGACCACACTTTGAGTAACAGGTTGTGGGATGACTAGCAAGCTGGATGTGAGAAATCAAGAGCAAGCCGTGATGAAATGGCTGCTCACAGAGGCCAGGCTGGGGAGCAAAGTAGTTCAGTTTGGCTGAAGCAGAGAGCTAAAGGGGACAAGTGGCAAGAGATGATGCTGGAGGAGGAGACATGGGACAGGGGATAGGTCACAAAGGAGTTTCTGTGTCATGTCAGGAACTTTGACTTCTTCACCTTAGTTCACAAAATGCTCTAGTTTCCTATATCCTAAGGAAAAAAAAACTTTTATCTTTTTATCCTTGTTACAGCTTCCAGCTACCAGACCTATCTCTCTCCTCATTTACTGCCAAACTAAATAAAATAGTCCACACCTGCTGTTTCCATGCACTCATCCTCTCCATTCATTCAATTCCTTAAGATCTGGCTTCTGTTTCTCCATCACTGTGAAACAGCTCTCCTGTTGGTTATCAAGGATCTTCTAATTCCCTTTCCCTAATTCTCTTTTATCTTCTAATTACTCATCCTATTTGCCCTCTGTTGCACTGTTAACCAGCACTTGGCTGACACTCCCCTCAGGCCATTTTGCTCTCTCTCTCTTCTCACTCTCAATCCCATGATTCCCCATACCCTTCCAATCACCAGTGGTCCCAGTTTCCCAGGTCTTTTCTTCTACAGAGATAATTACAAATCTGCATCTGTACCACGACCCTTGACTCAAATTTACAATTGGATTTTCTACTAGCATTAATAATTCTCAACTTTGGTTTGGGAGAAAGGTAGGAAAGATGTTTATCAGAATCACTTGTAGGGCTCCTTCCTCCAAAAATTATACCCTTGCTTCAAAATTCGTAACTTTGGAGGGCCTGTGGGCATATATAGTTTGAAAAACGACTCTTCTTTCTTCCTTCAAGATTCTTATATGTCCCCTAAAAGTCCAAGTCATAATATTGGGTAAAGCAGAGGTGGCCTCAGATACGTGCTTTGAAGATAAAAAGAAGTCTACAGAGAATCTTAATATGCTCTCTTGAGAATCAATCACTGGATATACGGTCTTCTCATTTATCAAAGTGAACAGGTCTAAACTAATCTCTTCCTCCTCTCCATTAAAACCATGGTTGGGGGCCGGCCCAGTGGCGCAAGCGGTTAAGTGCGCGCGCTCCGCTGAGGCGGCCCGGGGTTCCCTGGTTCGGATCCAGGGTGCGCACCGACGCACCGCTTGTCAAGCCATGTTGTGGCGGCGTCCCATATAAAGTGGACGAAGATGGGCACGGATGTTAGCCCAGGGCCAGTCTTCCTCAGCAAAAAAAGAGGAAAATTGGCAGATGTTAGCACAGGGCTGATCTCCTCACACACACACAAAAAAAACAAAACCATGGTTGACTCTCTTGCCTTTAACTCTCACATCCAATAAGACACTAAATCCTATTATTCAACCTCTGCTTTGTGTCTTACCCTTCTCCCTTCCTTCTGTTCCTAGGGCCACTCCCACAGTTTAGGTCCTCATTACTTTCTGCCTCAATTCTGATTACACTTGTAATTCCAGTCAAGCAAATCTAAAAGAAGCTGCACAATAGAAACACCCTTTCACATTGAGAAATATATTTCTTAGAGTGAACTTCAAGTAAATATATTTCTTAGAGTGAACTTCAAGCTTGTAAACTAGGAGAGAACTACCAGAATATTTTGGCTAATAATCAGCTTTGTGTAACCTTCTTTCAACAGTAAATCATTTTAAATCACTTACATCAGGGCTGGAAATTAGGACTCCTCAGTCATTCCTCCTTTAAAATATAAAAATATGGAGAATTCTAGACTTTAATTTAGAATTCTAAACTTTAAGTAGGCAAATTCTAGACTTGTAATCTCTTGACTCCCTTTCACAGGGGACAAGTTAATAACCTTTCATGATAATATTATTTTTCAGCTGAATGATAAAACTTTACTGTTTCAAATTCTTAAGGAATTTCTGCTCTAAAAAGAATGGACTTCAGACATAAGTTCTTGAGTAAGTTACTGGGACACCTTTGTAACTGAGTAACTGATGGAATGATGATGCCAGATGACAAACAGCCTCTTCCTATTTATTTAAGAATCTCTACATTCTGCATAAGAACCATTATATAACTACAAAAATCTACATCTACAAACTTAGAAATTCAAATACTTTTATTTTTAAAATGCTTCTTAAGTGGCTTTAGAAACAATTATGCACCACATTGTATTTTATTGTTCTGAGAAGTTTAAAACCCCACAGAATTTAAAATGTATATTATAAAAACCAATCTCACTTTAACATTTAGCACTAACATTTGGATTGAACCTACTACTAGAGAGTCTGTTGGCTGAAGGCATAAAAAAGAGCTTCATAAGGAACCATGCTAAATTCTGGAAGATACTTTAGAAAATAAAGGTAATAAATAATAATAATAAAGCTAATAATGTAATGGCCAGATCTTTTTTTTTTTCAGTGAGGAAGATTGTCCCTGAGCTAACATCTGTGCCAATCTTCCTCTATTTTGTATGTGGGACACTGCCACAGCATGGCTTGATGAGCAGTGTGTAGGTTCACGTCCAGGATCTGAACCCGTGAACCCCTGGGCCGCTGAAGCTGAGCGTGTGAACTTAACCACTATGCCACCGGGCCGGCCCCATAATGGCCATATCTTTACTGTCAAAATACAGCAAACACTTCAGAAAACATTCATTTTATTTGGTTTTGGTCCCATCCAATTATAAAAGAGATTTTTGTTGCAAGTATTGTGCCAAACATATAGAAAATACAGAGTCCAACAATAAGCTAATGCATTGACTAAGGATTCCCCTATCAATAAATTGAGTATCTTTCAGTGGCAAGAACATTCACTCCATTCCCTTGTGGACGGTTTGCTTAAAGGGTTAGTTTACTTGCCTATACAGAATATATTTGCTATACAGAATCAATATAGCTATTTGCCTATATAGAATCAATGCTCCTATCTTTCCATTTTGAAAACCCCAATTTTATTCAGGACAACAATGTACTCTGCTAAAGACTAATTTCCCCACATCCCTTACAGCTAAGTGTGGCCTGTGGCTAAAATTCTGGCCAAAGAAATGTAAGGAGTATTTTGGGGTGGGATTCTGGGGAAATATCTTAAACAGGTGACAGACACTGGGAGGCACTATTTTAAATACATACATATACATAGAAAGAAATGATAAAAGAGGATAAATATTTACTCTTGGGATACAATAACTCTAAAAAGCCTTAGTCAGGACAGTATAAACATATAATTTATGATTATGACCAAGGAGTCAGGAGACTAACAAAGCTGGACACTTGGCTGGAAATTTCATTTGCTGCAAAATGATACTTTAAAACAAATGAATAGAAACATATGCATTTGCTAAGTTTTACTTTAAGGTTTTTTTATTTTTATACCTATCTTTGAAAAGATTCCTTTACTCCCTGAACTCCCCCAAATAGCTGATGCCTTTAAGCTCTTTTAAAATAATTATTACCAAAAAAAAAAAGAATCAGAGTTTTGGAGGCCCAAATACATAGTGTATCAAGTAAAATAAAAACAAAGCAAATGGACAGAACATTTTCCTAGGTGACAATATTTCCTTCTTTCCACGCCCTATTTATTATAGCAGCCCATCAAGGCTAACCAAATGAATCAAGTACCCCTGGAGCACCACTGGGTGCCAACAAAATCTAAAAAAACCCAGAGCTGACAGGAACCTTTAATAGCAGAAATGGAAGTCCACCGCCTTTTTTCAAAAAATGGGAGATAAAATGAAATTAACTCATCATCATATGCCTTATTTTGATTTTTGTGCAAGTCATAAATTAATCACTCATTAACAGCAAATGATAGCTGGCTTGCAGTCTGTACATTCATAGAGCCTTAATTTTCAGTTTAGAAAAGAGGCTCAATGATTATACACAATGTTCCTCTTCTCTCCCTCATATATAAATCTAGGCATTCATTTTTAAATGTCTATATCTAAATCAAAATAAGGTCGTGCATCTATGCCATCTTTACTAGAGAATCCTTTTTAGATTCAATTGACAACCTCTGGTATTTGTCAATTTTTCTCATGGTTTCCAGTAGAATATAATTATTGGATCTAAAAATAATAAACACTAGAGTATGAAGTGGTTGAGAACTACACGCCATTTAAAAAATTAAAATTCATTGCTTGCTGTTAACCTAATTTCTCTTCGGTCCAAAAAAATCTCTTTCAGGCTGATTTGCAATGCACATTAAACCTTTTAAATAAGCTAGTAATTTAAAAATGGTAATTTAATTAAATACAACAGAAGGCTGAACAAAACTAATGTGGGGATAGGAAGATATAAAGTTAAAAACAATTCCACCATTTCATCTATTTCAAGTACCATTAAGCCATTTAAAGCATGTACTAACGGAAATATGCAAGGTAAAAGTAACAGTTGATTTGTTGAATGTTACCTTTCCAACAAACTAAATAATAATAAGAGTAAAAAGGAAAAGAAAACACCATAACCGTAAAACTCATTTTAGTCATTAGCCTCACGATTCTCTCCCAATGCCCCTTTAAAACTTTTAAAAATTACTAACAAAAGTTATGATAAAGTTTTAGTTCGATACATTTCAATGAAATGACTTCCAAACTTTTACAGTGGAGAAATATGGCAGGTACCACCTCAACAAAGCGATTAAAATTACCATCACCAATAACGGGACAAACTGACATCACGTGACTTCTGCGAGACACAACGACTAAATGTAATGTGTGATCCTGGACTGGATCCCGGACCAGAAAAAAAAGTTTTTTCTTTACTTTCGCTATAAAGGACATTACTGGGACAACTGGCAAAATTTGAATAAGGTCTGTAGATTTGATAAAAGCATTGTGTCAATGTTAATTTCCTGAATGTCCTTGTTTTTAGAAAATACACATTTAAGTACTTACAGGTAATGGGATATCATATCTGCGACCTATTTCCAAATGGTTCAGAAGAAATAACATATAGATAGACAGATAAAGCAAGTGTGGTAAATGATAACATTTGGGCAATCTGGGTGAAGAGTATACAGGAATTCTTTGTACTATTCTTGTAATTTTTCTATAAGTATGAAATCATTTCAAAATAAAAGGTAAAACAAAAAATAATAAAAGGTAAACAAGCAAACAAAGCATTAGCTAAAACATCTAAGAAAGGGATGACTGAAGAGCAAATTATAGATACCCATGATGGGTATAATTTTGGTTTAATTATTCATGTGCTTAAATTATTATTGCTATCATTTATCTAAGGATCTTGGGCGTACTTTACAAATACGTTTTATTTCCTTCACTTTATAGATGGAAAAACAGACATGTAGAAAAGCTCTCAAAATCTGGCAAGTTGATTTTGGAATGAAGAAAAGGAAAATTTGACTTTTAATTGATAACATAGCGTTAAGATGTGATATAGCTAGACACACCAGAAGGTATTCATTTACCTTGCTCTATTGTAAATCACTGGCTCATTTTCTTCCTGCACAGTTGTCAGCATATCCAAGTCATGGAATATTTTCTGCATATAGTCCAAATATTTATATCCTGAAGCTCTTTCTACTATGGCTGCCAGTAGGGTATAGCCAAAAGTTGAATACAAAAACTGACTACCTTGAGACATCATTGCGAGGGGGAAAAAAAAAGAAAATGCTTCATTATTATTTAAAAACATGTAAAATATTTTCCCACTGAAAATTGGCATACCTTAAAACTGGAATATTTTCTTCAGCTTTTAGAAAAACATCATGGATGATATATTAAATTTAGTCAACTTTGCAATGGCCTTACTTATTCCATGTCTCTAACATAAGAATAAAATGATGATCAATATACTTTAAATTTCATATGAATCTATTCCTTTCTATGATAATGAAATAAGCAAATAAATCCTACCTCAAAACAAAACAAAAATCCTTCAAACTGGCAACAAAACAGGAAGGGAAAGAAAAGCAAATATGGTTTCTTGAGTCAATTGTCTTGTTCCTAATATACTACTACCAGTTGTTTAAGGCATAAATAGTTGAAAAGTTATTTAAATAAAATATACGTAGGTAGAAGGGCCATGTTTCAAATACATATTCAAATATATATATTGTTTCAAATATATGCCTTTATATCATTTTGGATTCTGGAAAAGTAGATTGTATGATCTGTACTAAAAATGGACAGGAATCTTATTTTTTAAGATAAAAATCCATAATTATATTCTTTGCCCTTATTAATTGTACCTATATAATATCTATTCACAGTAAAAACAACTATTAAAATGAAAATGGAATGAAAGTAAATAAACCTATGGTAAATTTAAAGATATTAAGTGGTTCCAGTAGGCATCACACCAAAAAATATACGAAAACAAAGATAATTATTTTTATAGATCAGCTTTTTGGGAAATAAAATTAAGTTGATGAACACTAATTTCTTTAAGGAATGAAGGTACAAAGTTGAGCAATTTAAATTCTAACTAAATACTAAAATATCAGCAATACTTTATTATGTCCTCTTTGGTCCAGATTTTACTTGGAGAACTATTATCATTCCAACATTACTCCATAATTTTTCCACAAATATCTTGATACTGAGAATCTACTAAATGACTGGGTAGCCTCCAGTGAGGCTAAATCTAAACAACTAGCCACCTAGATGCTAGGATGTGTTAAGAACTACAGACAAAAAGGCTAGCACTTGACTGACAACAAAATCCATGCCACAATCATCCACCACATCGAATGCACTCAGGGTGGTATTATTTTGGATTTTCTGAAAATTAATACTTCAATAATGATGACTTTGTTAAGAGAAGGAATTAACACTCACCAGGTTTAAAGAACAAAGGATCATTTTTAAATAATCTTAGGGATTCAATTGAATTTTCAAACTTTTCTTTCAAATATAATTCGCCTTGTTCAAAATCATTCTTTTTCTTGCCAGGTTTTGAATTCCGGCCTTTGGCTTCATTATCCTGCTCTATCTTAGCTTTAGCAAAGTCATTCTTTTCATTACTTTTGCCTCCTTTTTCTTTTAACTCTTTTTCATGGTCAGATTCCATCGTCCCTTTCATCATCTTCAAGGCTTTATAAGCTTTCTCTTCTTTCACCTTTTTCATGTCCTTTTCATAATGACGAATTCCACTTAAATGGGAAATCAATAATCTTGTTGTGACAGAAACCTAATTGTAAAAACATGAAAACGCAACTACATTATGAAATTGTACAATAAAAAGTTAGTAGCCTTGGAATAATGCATCAGTAATTAATATTTTCCATTTTAAATGGCTGCTGGAAAAATATATACAGATCTTTAGCCTTAAATTTCAGAAAAATACCCACTTGATTATCATCTGGATTAAAAAAAAACTTAATCCTTTAACAATAATTAAAAACAAACCAAAGAATCCTATGAAACCTTTTAAACCATTTAACATGCCATTAGTAAAATGAACTGTGAGTTTTGTTACCTTTTCACCTTCATATTCTTTTTCTGGGAATTCAGGAACATAATGTTGTACTGGAATATCAAGATCCAGTTTCCCCGCTTCCCACAATTTGGCAAGAGCAACCATGGTGAGGCTTTTGCTGATACTGGCAATTCTCATAACTGTCTCCGGTTTGCATGGTACACGGTTCTCAACATCAGCATAACCTAAACCTTTAGGAAAAAACAAAGCAAGAAGTCACTATTAACAGGCTTCATGGTCAAAGGATTCTTGAAAAACTGAAATAATACTATCTTAAAACATCCTGCGTATTTATCTAAAGGAAAAGATATTCCACTTTTATAAGTTAACTAAAACTGAACATGTAAGGGATGAGAGTCTTAGCAACACTAACAACAGTAAATCTAACAATTTAACCTCATAACTAACCTGAATTGTATCCTGTGCGCAATAGTAATTTTATATCTGATTCAGACATTAATTTTTCTTAGCTTAACTAAATAATTTAGTTATTCCACATTTTAAATAAATTACATTCTTTAAAGAAAACATCATTTTTTCAGATTATATTTATTCTTGATTTTTTAGTGAGTTTCCACTGAATTCCTTAAAATAGCCACCCAATAAAAATGAATGTGAAAAGATGTCCTGCAAACCCAATCTAGCTAACCATCAATTTAATTCAGTTGCAAATTAGAAGAAAAACAATGTATGACTAATTTAAAGCTTCTTCCAGAAAATTTTTTAAGTTTGGTTTCATCTTCTGGACAGGCTGAAAGTGTGGAAATCTAACTAAAAGATATAAATAACTGAGATTTGAAAAGAAAGAAAAGGCGTACAATGATTGTTTTTAAACTGTTAAATGTGGATTATGCTGAAAAACATTTGCATAAAAACAAAGAGCTCACCCATAAAGCTGACATTTACATTAATTTTTGATTACAATAGTTTCATAAATTCGGTATCTCGATTAGACTATACTTATACTTGGGAGAAGAATCATTTTTCTTTAAATTCAAAAACCTACTGCTACCATAGTAAGGAGTAAAGTACTACTTTCTTTAAATGATGTCTGAAACAGGATTTCCTAAAAGTACAGCTCCTCAAAGCCTGGATGACCAGTTGGACCAATTTGTGTGCAATGGAGAAGTAAATCAAGTTATAAAATATGCTTTGATAAAAGTATCATAAAATGATTAGAAATCCTCCTCCCAAATCTTATAGCTTTTTGTTTGAAAAAGTAGCGGACACCTCTAACTCGTCAAAAAAAGTAATAAAGTATATCGTAAACTCATTAAGGACAAGGCATCGTGTATATCCGCAGTACTTAGTACAGTGCATCACAGAGAATAGGGGACTCAATAAGTTTTTGACTGAATTAAAAAAGAAAAACACAAAATTCTGATGTTTTATCTATTCATAAGGGTTATCTACAAATACGCAGTTAACAGATGGTGCTATACACAACTTGCAGAATAAATCCAGTCCTTATAGACAAGTAGGGGTAGAAACAAGTCATCTTTAGGACTGCAATTTATTCATTAAAGTCATTTTAAATCTTGCTGTGTATAGAAAACTCGATTCTTTATTGTTAGACACGTTTGCTCTACAACACGTGTGGCTTTAGGTAAACTGAACAGCATTTCATGGGATTCATGCCAAGCGGTAAAACATCAAGATTTCATTCACCAGCTGGCACAAAACAAGCCACTAAATAACACTTTTCTGAGCCCACCTTCTGACCAGACTTCTTTTCCATCTACAGAGACTCCAACCACTATGCCTGGTGCGCCCACCTCATCCTAAGAGCGAAGGGGAAAGAATGGACAGTTCAAAGACAGGCCCAATAACCTTGCCCCTCGGCCAGCGCTTTCCTCCGGGACCTCCCCCAGGCCCGGCCCCGCCCCTGGGCCCGGGCCCCGCCCCCTATGCTCAGGCCGGCGGGGCGCTAAGGGCGAGAGGTGTGCGCTGTCGGCACACAGAGGGGGAAGGGGCGGTCCCCGAGGCGGGCGGTCCCCTCCGTCCCGACTTGGGCAACCCCCCAAGAGCTTCTGACCGTGGCTGTGCGGTCGGGAAACGGGAAGTGTTTCTCAGAAGCCGACCGCGGGCATCCCACCGCCCGGGGTGGGGTCCGCTCGACCCCAGGAGAAGACCACCCGATGAGGGGCCCCAATCCGAGGTGACGCCGGGGGTGGGACGCCGGGTACCCGGCCGCCCACGCCCCCCGTCGCCGCACCTTGATCCGGTGCAGCAGGTCGCGGCTGCTCTCGATGGCTCTGGCGAAGCGCCTGGAGGCGGGCGGCGCGGGGGTCTGCGGAATCCACGGGGCGAGGGACTGTTCCTGCGGCGCCAGCGGCTCGGCCTGAGGCAACGGCTCGGGGTCGGGGGCCGGCGCGGGGGCCGCGCCCCTCAGTCCGCCCGCCAGCTTCACCCCGAGCGCCAGCCCCAGCCCCAGCCCGAGGCCCCCGACCCAGCCGGGGCCGAGCGGCGGCAGCCCGGCACGCTGGTGGGCCCCGCGCCACCCGCTGCCCCCGGCCCAACCCCCGGGGGTCGCGGCCCGGGCAGTCACGGCTGACAGGAGCCGGTACATGGCGTCTCTGGCGAGCCGGCAGCCTCGGAGCTCGCGCTGGCCGGGCGGGCGGCGGAGGCGCGTGGAAGGGAGGGGGGGTGGGGGGGGGTGTGACCGCCCTCAGACTCTAGCAGTCGACGGCCGACGGCAGGAGCGCCGATCGCATCGAGCCCTTCCTCCTTTCCTGTTTTGCCCCTTGGCTCGCCTCTCCTTTGAGATTTCTTCGTCTCCACCCCCATTTCTTCCCCCTCTGCCTCCCCTGGGATCAGGTGTCACCTCGTCAGAGGAGCCTTCCTAGTCCCCGTCGCCATGGCTGCTCTCGCCACACTTTGACCCCCAGCTCGGACACCTCCTTAATAACACTTAACACTTTGTTTCATTGAACTAATCTGATCCCTTAACACACCGTGACCTCTTTGTAGAGCCATGACTTTTGCTTCTGGATCCTCAGCTCCTGGAACAGCGCCTGGCGCCTGGCACACAGCAGCTGCTCACGGGGCATCTCTTTTCCCCTCGAACTCTTCTGTTTTCTCTTTTGCCACCTCCGTTCTTTGTCTCATTTCAGCTCCTTCCATTTCCCTAAGGCCCTTTTAACTTCTAGAGGTCTAGCTCCACATCACATCAGACATATTAAGTTATATCCAGGGCTTATATTTTTAAAAAAATCTTTTGCTGTATAAAAGAAAGTTTAAAAAAATTTTTGCACTTGAAAAATTTCCATCCAAAAGTAACTCGTATAGTTTAGTTAGCTATGATTTCTGACATCTGTGCGTATTCAGAGATTCTTGTGAAATAAGAAATCTAACCTGTCAACGAATAAGAGGCATAAACTGCAAGAGAAGCAAAAATTTTATTTGAGATCTCAAGAATTGCACTTCTGGGAGTCTGACAGATTCAGGTAGAAACCCAAATAGTGTCCCACTAGGGAGTAAAAGCCAGGGGCTTTTAAAGGCAAAGAAGGGAGGTTGTATTACAAAGAATTTTAACTGGAGTTTGAAGCAGAGAGCTAGTCTTGGCTAAACATTGATTGACTATTGATTTTATCTTCAGAAAGTCCACAATCCTCAGTCTTTGTGATCAGGATGTCCGTTCTCCTGCTGGCTTCTCAAACTATGGTTTGTAAAACAATTGCCATTTTGGCCCAGTCCAAAGATTTGGCCCAGTCCAAGGTTCAAGACAGCAAGGCAGTTTCTCTGGAAAGGTCGCTCTGACTCAGTTTAGAATGGCTCCACTATTTGTCAATTTTGACAAACCTCAAATTGCTACAAAATGTAAAATGTGTATAATCCTAATTGAACAATTAATGACACAATGTTAATTTTGAAGATAATTAAACATCCATTCTAATTTTACAATTTCTACTTATACTTTGGTATATATATAAATTTCTTAAAGATTTTTGAAAGCTTGTAGGCCTTAGGTACTGGGGCATTATACCCAATGTGTAAAATGATTCTGTCTTTCCTTGCAGGTGGAATATATATAGAGAGAGTTCAAAGACTTCAATTGACAACCTGTTGTCTGGAGAAAAAGCTGTAAACATCTTGAGCTAATAATTGTTTAATTAGAGGACAAGGTAATAATGGTAACTACCTAGTCAGAAGATACTGGGGCTAAATAATTATAAGGTGCTGAGGCTGCTCACAAGTCCCACAACCCCCAAGAGATCAGGGTCTCTTAGGACCCAGAGGGTTTGGCAGTGAAACTCACCGAGTTCCCTAGAGAATCACCTGCAGTTAGGGTGTACAGGTGCACTCTGTCAAGATGGTATTGGAGATTGCCATCATGGGGGTCCCCACATGTCATGTCCAACCACAAGGCAGTGAGAGAAAAAATATAAAGAGAAAAATGTAAAAGACATAGCCAGTGGTGGTTACAATAAGTGTGTATTTTATCATTCTTTTAAAAACTGTACATATATATTTTATGCACTCTTCTGTGTGTCTTTTTGGATCAGAAATGGAACAGAAACACAGAGCCACATAGAGAGCAAAAGCCAAGGTCCTGGTGGACTTCCACCATTTTAGAATCAGGTAGAGGCCACTCAAAGTATGGCTTCTGTGAAGGTAACAGGGAATAAAGATTCTCCAGGCAAGCCCAATGCCTAGGAGGCAACCTGACCGAGCAACTGGCAGACGTGTTGGCAGGATCTTTACTATCACTGTGGGGCAAGAACCCAGAGCTCCAATATTTTAGCTGGCTCTGGACTGGGAGCCAGATAAACTAGATGGAAGAAAAGTAAGCCACTAGACAAGGAGAGGAGTGGGAAGACAGAGAGAGGAAAAGGAAGAAGGAAAGAATTTTTCCACTAAAAATAAACCTGCAAAGCAAATTACCAAAACACATGAAGGAAAATATTTCTAAGAAAGGTTGGCAACAAAATCAATAATCAAAAAGTGAAATCAGTGGCCCGCCCCGTAGTGGAGCGGTTAAGTATGCGCACGCCACTGCTGGCGGCCAGGGTTCGGATCCCGGGCACGCACTGAGGCACCGTTTGTCAGGGCACGCTGTGGCAGTGTCCCATATAAAGTGGAGGAAGATAGGGACAGATATTAGCCCAGGGCCAGTCTTCCTCAGCAAAAAGAGGAGGATTGGCATGGATGTTAGCTCAGGGCTGATCTTCCTCACACACACAAAAAAAAAGTGAAATCACCTCAGACAAATGAAAGCAGTAGAACAATCTACAGGAAAAGAGAAAAAAAGAGGCCATTCCCTTTTAAAAAAAAGATGAGTTAATGGAAAACAAAATAAATATGTTTTTTTCCCCAAAGAATTCTCAAAGGGAAAAATGAATCATAATATTCACAAAACAAACAAGGAATTATGAAACAAAAATAGAAATAAATGAAACAAGAACAAAAGGATATGAAAAAGAGCTTATCAGAAATTGTGGAAATAAAAATCATGAGAGCTTTAAAAACAGCCTCTCTCTGAAGCTGGAAGTGCAAATGTGGTGGGCTGCCTCAGAGGTCAGTTGTTGTTTTCCCTTAGTGTTTACTTTTGCAGGCTAAACTTCTCCAGCTACGCTAACCATTCTTCATATCTCAAGGTTTCCAGGCCCAAAACTGGCTCTAAGAACTACATACAGTGCTGGAGAGTCAACCAGCACTGTTACATTATGTAAATAATGTAGTCAAACCCAGCTTCCCTTCCGTATCATGTACTTGTGAGATTGATTTAACATATATCTATGTTAACTTTTATCTTACTGGTTTTGACTTAGTATTTTCATGGTATTATTTTTAATCTAAATTCTGTTTGGGGCTTTATCATAAACCTTTCAACTTTCATATCATCTGCGAACAAAATAGGCAAGACTTCTGTCTTATTCAAAATATTGAATAGGGCTGGACCTCAGACAGAACCCACTAGTACACCAGTAGGAACTTCTCTCCAGGGGATCAGAGGTCCTGTAGCCAGTACTCTTTTGAAGTGGTTGTTCAAACAGGTGGGAGCTCATCATTGCTATTCCGTGACCCAGAGATACTGCTTCTGTTTCCTCTCCGTTTTTCCTCTTCTGAATGTTTTCCTTTGTCCTTTTGACCTCAGGTTCTTTGAAGGCTTTTGCAGAACCCTGTTTTTAATCATCCAACACATATTTACGGGTATCTGCTCTTTGCCAGACAAAGTTGTTGCTGAGGTTACAATGGTGACTCAAAAAAGACACCATGACAGTCTCAGCTGTCCTGGAACTTACAGGCTGGAAGGTAACAAAGTCATGACTCACATAAACACAAATAAATGTAAAATCCCACTGTAATAAGTGCTGTGAAGGAGAGATGCATAGTGTGTTGAGAGGTTATAATGGTGAGATTTCATTTAGTCTGAGAAATCAGGAAAGGTTTTCCTAATTAAGTGAAATTAGATCTAAGACCTTGAGCAGAAAGAGAGAGGAAGTGTTCCATGCAGACGAATCAGCAAGTGCAAAGGCTCTGTGGTGGGAGGGACGATGTTTCATTTAAGGAATTAGAAGATGGCCATGGCGGCTGCTGTGGAGAACTAAGGGGAGTGAGGTGGGGGTGAGGCTGGGAACCTCAGGACCTCCTTCCCCTGCTGTTTCTTTGGAAGAAGGAATACTCTTCTAGAGCTGCTTCTAGGCACGAGTTCTGTTCAACTATATCTCACTATAGTATATACTGTATTATAATATCTAGTATTATGAAATACTATTTGTTTTCTTGGGTTAACATTTCAAAATTCATCACTCATACTCTGTGCTTTGGTATGTCGACATCAGAGGTCATAAGTATTACTGTTAATCATCTTCCTGCCCCACCTTCCTACCCCAAGAATTACAGAGCACTTCCTCCTTCATGCTGCTACTTTGTCACACTTGTTCCTCATACTATCTGGTTTTAAAGTTTTCTTTGGGTGGTTTATTCTTTTATCCCTAAAATTTAGATGAGGGTACATTCATTTTGGATAGTAGCTTGGGTGTATCTATTAACTATTAAAAAATGCTTATAACTCATGATCCACAACACCATTTTTAGGTTATATATTCTAGAGCTGTGATTTTCAAAGTATGGTCCTTGGACCACCATCATTAGCACCACCTGAGAACTTGTTAGAACTCCAAATGCTCAGGTCCCACCCAGCTCCAGTAAGTCAGAAACGCTAAGAGTGGCACAGTGGCACAGCAATCTGTGATTTTAAAAGCCCACTAGCTGATTCTGATACAGGCTAAAGTTTGAAAACTACTACTCTCAAGAAATATCTGCACACATTGCATCAGATAACTTTTGCTGTAAAACAACAACTATTTATTTAGCTCACAGCTCTCCAGGTTGACAACTTGGGCTGGACTCAGCTAGGTAGTTCTGATTTCCTCTGGGCTCAGTCATTGTCAGCAGTCTGCTGCTGGGTTAGCTGGGGGCTGGCTGGTGTAAGATGCCCTCCGCTGACAGCTCAACTCTGTTCCGTTTGGTTTCTCTTTCTCCAACAGGCTGGCCTGGGCTTGTTGGGCCAACTGGGTGGCTAGACAGAGATCCAAGAGAGAGAAAGCAGAAGCATTCAAGATGTCTTGAGGCGGAGGCTTGGAACTGGCACACTGTCTTGTCTGCTGCATTCTATTGGCTGAATTAAGGCCAAGGTCATCCTAGATTTAAGGGGAGGAGAAAAGGATTTTACCTTTTGATGAGAAGAGCTACAAAAATCACATTGTAACGTGTGTGGATACAGGGAGGGTGGAGAATTGTGACCCTTTTTTACAGTCTTCCACACATGTGCATATAGAAACAATACAAGGCTGTTTATTGCAGCATTTTTGATAATAACAAAACATTGGAAATGACCTAAATACCCATCAATAAGGGAATGGGCAAATTGTGGCACATTCATACCTTGGAATACTATGTATCCATTGAAAGGAATGAGGTAAGTCTCTTTCTAGGTCAACTAGAAGAAATATAAAGCAAAATATTTTTAATTAAAAAAAATACTGAAGAGCAATTTGTACAGAATAATACCATTTATATATTTTTAAAACCTACACAATATTACATATTTTTGATGCATACATATATATGTTTATAAAAGTATTTTAGAAGATTTAGAAGTATATACATCTAACTTACAGCAGTGATTACTCTCGGGGAGTGGGAGAGGAGGCAAGAATTCAAAGTGGTGGTCAGAGAGGATTTTAGCTTTATCTGTTAGGTTCTCAGTTTTTTCAAAAAAGAATACATTTATATGTATTCTGTGAAATTAAAACTAAAAAAATAAAACATAAGTTTGGTTGGAAGCCCATTTCAGGGTAAGTCTCTTGTCTGACACATTATTCCAGGTCTGTGTGAGATTCTGTAATAAACTCAACCACATTTAGTGAAGACTGCTGTGTTCTATGCACTGTGCTAGGTGCTAAGGGCTCTCAATCCTGTGCCAAGTTCCCACCATTTTAGTCTCTAATCAGTTTCTTACCCATATCTTCAAAGTCTTTGGTGAGAAATTCCAGGTTTTTTCTGACTGCATCATGGATTCCCATGTGTATCAGTAGAAAAGGGCTGTGATTGGTGGGCTGTTACCATATCTGGATCTGGGAAGATGCACACCTCCCAGTGAACCTTGTCATGATTAAACGTAATGGATGTCATCCTTTAGCAACTATGTTAGCACTGTCATTCATTTTCATCCCATCCCTATACCCTCTTGCAAAACCCCTTCTCGGCTTGTTTCCAAAGCTTTTGTTGAGCAGAGGGCAGAAGGCCATGTGACCTGTCCATACTTGCCACAAATGACTGGATGACAGGTAAACCCTTACCCAAGTTCAGCCAAATTAGATTTTCTCTCCCATAACTTTGTAACTGAACTGTGGTACAGGAATTTTGGTCAGTCTTTCTTGAGTGCTTGCGCTGGTGGATCCTGGAGGACAAGATGGCCACCTTTTTCCTCATGCTCTGGGAAATAGAGAAAGCTGGTCTACAGAGAAGAGAATGAGACAGATGTGAAGAGATGAGAGCCATGCTGCAAGACGCACAGTTAGTTAGTTAGTTGGCTAGACAGTTCATTGAGAATTGGAGCTGCTTTAGTTTGATGGCTTGGGTTCCAGCTTTCAGCTCACCATGATCCCCAGTGTACTTCCTGTATGGGAGGATGTCTGTAAGAATTCCTTTAAATATCCCAATAATCTCCACAATTCTTCTTTCTATTTTTTTCAAAATTAACCTGAGTGGGTTTCTGTTACTTCTAATCAAATAATCCTTTACTACAGCACCATCACAAAGCATGTCTTCTGCATGAGGTGGTGACCTATCCCTTCATGCCAGAGCCTGCAAATCTATCTTTGTGAACACATTACATTCTTCTGAATGCCTGGAATGACACTCTGTATGGAAAAACTCTCATATAAGGGGATAGCTTTGATAGTTCAGAATTTATTACTCACCTTCTCTATTTTCACATTTTTCCACTTCTAAGTAACCTATGGGTCAAAAAGGAAGCCTCAAGGAAAATTTAAAAAATACATTGAATTGAATGAAAATTAAAATACAACATATCGAAATTTGTAGAACACAGATAAAGCACCACTGAGAGGGCAATTTACAGCACTAAATTGTATAAATTGGGAAATGGTATGCATTAGGAAAGAGCAGATGTCTCAAATCAATAATCTAAGCTCCTATCTAGAAAAAGAAGAGCAAAATAAACCCAAAGCAGCAGAAGATAGGAAATAATAAAGAGCAATATCAATGAACTTAAAAACAAACAGTAGAGAAAATCAATGAAACAAAGGGCTGGTTCTTTGAAAAGATCAATAAAGTTGACACAACTTACCCAAAATATAATTTGAATAGCCTTATAACTATTAAGGAAATTGAATTTATAATTTAACCCCCCCCCCGAATGAAATCTCTAGGCCCAGATAGTTTTACTCAAGAATTCTACCAAACATTTAAGCAAGAATTAACACCAATTCTCTACAATCTCTTCCAGAAAAATAGAAGAGGAGGGAACACCTCCCAATTCATTTTATATTGGTAGTACAACCCTGATACCAAAATCAGACAAAGACACTACAGAAAAAGAAAATTACAGCCCAATATCTCTCATGAATATAGACTTAAAAATTCTTAACAAATATTACCAAGTAAAATTCAGCAATATATATAAAAGAATTATACTCCATGACCAAGTGAGGTTCATTCCAAGGATTCAAGGTTGGTTTAATTTAAAAATTCAACCAACATAATCTATCATATTAAGCTAAAGAAGAAAAATTACATAATGATATCCATTGATGTACAAAAATTATTTGACAAAATTCAACACCTTTTCATAATAAAAACTCTCAGAAACATAGGAGTAGAGAGGAACTTCGTCAACTTGATAAAGAGCATCTATAAAAAAAAAACTACAGTTAACTTATATTTAATGGGAAAAGACTGAATGCTTTCCCCCTAAGATTGAGAATACGGCAAGTATGTCCATTCTCACTACACTTGTTCAACATAGTGCTGGAAATTCTAGCCAGTAAAATAAGGCAGGAAAGGAATAAAAGCTATACATATTATTAAGTAAGAGATAAAACTGTCCCTATTTGCAGATAACATGATTTTCTAGGTAGAAAATCCCAAAGAAATCTTAAAAAACAGACAAATAAACAAACAAAACCTCCCAGAACTAATAAGTGAGTTCAGCAAGGTCATAGGATATAAGACAAGCATAGAAATACCAATTTGTATTTCTATATACTAGCAACGAACACTTGGACACCAAAATTTTAAATGCAATACCATATTTTATCATTCAAAGAAATCCCGAGATATTTAGGTGTAAATCTAACAAAATATGTTGAGACCTGTCTGCCGAAAACTACACAACAGTGATGGAAGATCTCGAAGAAGATCTAAATAAATGGAGAGACATACCATATTCACGGGAGACTCAACATAGTCAAGACGTCAATTCTCCACAAATTGATATACAGGTTTAATACAATTCCTATTAAAATCCCAGCAAGATTTTTTTTGTAGATATAGACAAGAATATAATAAAATTTATATGGAAATACAAAGCAACCAGAATAGCTAAAACAATTTTGAAAAGAAGAATAAAGTGGGAGAAATCAGTCTACCCAATTTCAAGACATATTATATAGCACAGTAATCAAGACTGTGTGGTATCAGCAAAGGAATAGACATATAGATCACAGGAATAAAATAGAGAACATAGAAATAGACCTACACAAATATGTCCAACTGATTTTTGACAATGGTGCCAAAGTAATTTAATGGAGGAAAGATAACCTTTTTAACATATTGTGTTGGAGCAATTTGACATTCATAGGCCAAAAAAAAAAAAAAAAAAGAAAGAAAGAAAAAGAAATAAACCTCAAGCTAAATCTCACACTTTATACAAAAGTTAACTCAAAATGGGTCACACACTTAAATGTAAATGTAAAACTACAAAACTTTTAGAAAAAAGCTTAGAAAAATCTTTGGAGTCTGGGGATATCCAAGAATTCTTAGACTTGACACCAAAAGCATGATACATAAAAGGAAAATTAATAAATTGGACTTAATCAAAATTAAAACTCTGTTAAGAGGATGAAAAGAGAAACTACAGAGTGGGAGAAAATATTTACAAACCACATATTCAACAAAGGACTAGTATCTAGAATATTTAAGAAACTCTCAAAACTCAACAGTAAAAAACAAACAATACAATTAGAGCATGGCCAGAAGACATGAAGAGACATTTCACTGAAGAGGATATACAGACATCTAATAAGCGCATGAAAAGATGTTCAAAAAAATTTCAATATGGAAATGAAAACTAAAACTACAAAGGACTATTACTACACATCCATTGAAATGGCAAAAATAAAAAGTGGTGACAATACTAAATGCTAGCAAGGATGCAGAGAAACTGGATCACTCATACATTGATCTCAGGAATGTAAAATGGTACAGCCATGCTGGAAAATAGTTTTGCAGTTTCTTAAAAAAACAAAGCACGAAACCATATGACCCAGTATTTGCAATTCTGAGCATTTGGCCCAGAGAAATGAGGACTTATGTTCATATAAAAACCCTGTACACGAATATTTATACCAGCTTTATTCATATAGTCCAGACCAGAAGCAACCCGGATGTCCTTCAGTGGGTGAATGGTTAAACAAACTGTGTTAGATTCCTACCATGTAATACCACTCAGCAAAAAAAGGAATGAACTATTGATATATGTAACAACCTGGATGAATCTCCAGAGAATTATGGTGAGTGAGACAAGCAATTCCCAAAGATATGTATCTGTATGATTCCATTTATATAACATTCTTGAAATGACAAAATTATAGATATGGAGAACAGATTAGTGTTTGCCAGGAGTTAAGGAGAGCGAAGTGGAGGTTGCTTTAAAAGGGCAATATGAGGGATCCTCGTGGTGATGGAACTTTTCTGTATCCTGACTGTAGCAATTGTCAGTATCCTGGTTGTGATATTTTACTATAGTTTTGCAAGATGTTACCCTGGGGAAAACTGGATAAAAGATACACAGGATCTCTCTGTCTTGTTTCTTAGAACTGCATGTGCATCTACAATTATCTCAAAATAAAAAGCTTATTTAAAAATAAAAGATGTGGTATGAACCAGGATGAATATTCTGAAACTCAAATGCAATCATATCTATCCCCTACTCAGAATGCTTTAAAGCTCCCTTTACCAATACGAGCAAGTCCAGACTACTGTGGTTAGGCGTGTGGATAACCTACTGAGAAAAACTATTTTTTCCAGAGAAAAACATCCCACAAAGGAATGAACCACATTTCCTCCCCTGCCAGGAGGGTAGCCAGGCCTCTGAGTCCTGAAGGTCTGGGCTTTCCTAACCCCCAGGGGGTAGTTAACAACTGTAACTGGTCCTTTTGAGAGGTCTCAACCCACTGAAGAGTAAACAGAGAGCGTTTTGTCTTTCCCAGCTATCTGCTTTGCTAGGCCAAATCCTTCCCCAGCCGGGTAGAGGGGAACTTCAGTGATATCTCAGCCTGGTCCAGTACCTTTTCAGCCACATCTAGCTATTAAAATAGTGTAATTTCAAGGGAATATTCAATTGCTTCAGGTACTATCCCATCTGCCAAGTCCACTCCAACACCTTGTCTCCAGGAGCTAGGCAGGGTGCCTCTTGCAGCTGCACGAGGCCCTGGCAGGGGTTGAATGGGGGTTATGCAGGGAGGGGTGTCTGCTTGCTTGCTTTCATTTCCCTTCTCCTTCCTTCTAGTCCCTCACACCCAAACCCACCGTAGGGAACAGGTGTAGGGAAAGGGAGCAGACAGAAGAATGTTGGTTGGTGCAGGCTCCAAGAGTGTGGCCGTGGGTCTGGGCCAGCTGGCAGAGCCCTGGAGAGCCTACCCCCAGAAGGCATAGCTGCCTATGCACATTGAGCAGGACCCCCCAAGGACCATGGCTTTGCAAAGCTCAGTGAAGACCTCCCAAGACTAAGCTGGACGCTGATGAGGTTAAATGTCCAGAGAGGATTCCCACCTGCAAGTGGCCTTCGCAGGCCTGGAGACCCCCATAGAGCACCACAGTAGCAACAACCACAGACAGAGGACCAGCAACCTGCCCCCACAATTTTCTGGGGCTCTTGTTTAATACTTAAGAGGAGGAAGGAGTCCCTCCCCCCAAGAAGGTTGATATTATGCTTTTTACCAGCTTTGATGGGTGGGACCCTAACTGTATTTAATTTGATTTATGCAAATAAAAAGATAAGGTATTATTTGTACCCTGAGCCCCATGGACACTGACATTTTTATTGAATGAAATGAGTAGAGTAATTCATTTTTGTTGTACTCTTCCGCACTGAATCAAGGTGTTGTGGATATTTGGCCTCTTTGGGGCCTCCTTAAAACACTTTTCCTTTATTTGAGAGAATTTCTTATCTTATGAATACCACCACCCTAAGGAATAGCAATAGTAATAGCAAATACATACAAAGTGCTTATTCCGTGTCAGGCACAGTTCTAAGCACTTTTACATACATCATTTCATTTAAGCATCATACCAGCTCTAAAGGTGGATAGCGTTATCATTGCCATTTTAAACATGAGGAGATGGAGGTATAAGGAAGTGAAGTAATTTGCCCAAAGCCACACAGCTGGTAGGTGATGGCGTCCAGAATTTACTTTCTCAGTCTCCCTTCACTCGGCAACAGATGTGTGACGTAGGCTGCACCAGAGGTGCTCATTTTCGGAAGCCGGTAATGCTGTTGAGTGTGGTGGCCGAGACTTCTAGTTTCCTGGGCAGCAGTGGCAGGGGTTCTCGTAGTGTCCAGTACCCATCTGGGCAGAAGGGCTGCCCCACTGTGGACCCCCACACTGTTCTGGGCACTATGGCCGTTCTCAACTACCCAGATTCTGGGAATGCCCTAATATTAAAGACTCTGTGTGTGTCCTCTTTACTTTTGCTGTGCAGGCATAATTAAAAATAGCACCACTTTCCCTCTCAAATGAGGCAATAAAATATGTCGTCATCCCACCCAATATGTTGTAACAAATTCCTTTTCTACTTGAACTGGCTAGAGCGGTCTTTGTAATTTGCAGCTAAGAACGTGCCTGATACAAAAGACTCTTCAGAATCAGAGTCCTTCCTTCCTCCCTCCCTCATCTCCCACCTCTCACTCATGCTCTTATCTCAGTTCTCTGAAAACAGAAGGCTGTTAAATGCCTCCAGGTCCGTGCACAGGCTTTTCTTTCTTCCTGGAATATTCTCTTCTCCAGCATCCACCTGGCAAACTCCTGCCCCTGAGAGGAGTTACAGGCACCCCCTTCCTCCCTCCATCTTGCCCTACATTCCTCTGTTGTAGCACTTAGCCTCATGTTACAATTTGACCTAACTTTTTGGATTTGATTTTTTTTACCTATTTGGATTTGCCAATGATCTGTGAGGTCGTTCAGAGCAGACTGTTTTGTCTGGGTTTAGCCCTAGTGCCTGGCACATGGTAAGCTGTCGACAAATATGTATTGAAAACTTTACATGAATAGTGTAAAATTGCATTTTTTATGGAAAAATAGTTAAATTGATTTATTGTGATTACGGATTTAAATGGTGGTTTTAGAAGTCTGCTACTAGAGTTTCATTCTCTGGAGGTTTTAATTTGTGGGTCCTGACTTTTAGCTTGAGAGAAACGTATCAGAGGACTGGAAAATGGAATTCAGGTCAGGAGGAGACCTTAATGACTACTGGGCCATCTCGCCCCCTTAGGCTCCCTCACCATTATTAGACTATTTTATTTAATAGTAGATATTATCTCCCTTACAAGGAAGAAAACTGAGGCTAGGAAAGGCTAAGTTACTCATGGAAATAAAGCTATATGGCAGAATTTGAATTTGAATTAGGGTTCCCTTCAGGGTCTGCCTATTTCCTTGCCTGGTTCCCTTGGGAATTTGTACAAAGTGATTCAGGCAAGGTAGTATGCATTCCATGTGAAGATTTGCAGAGGAGCGAAGGCCATGGCCTCCTATATCCTCTATTCCTCTGTCCAACACTTCTGCGTACTGTCTCTTCCACTTGTTTCTTGGGCTCTATCTTCAGATGGAGACGAAACAGCCAGTAATACGACGGTAGGATTTTGAAGCTGGAAGGCACATTAGACATTATCTAGTGTGGTGGCTTTCATGGGATGGGACATTTGGAAAGGCATCGAGCTATTTTTTTGCTTATCATTATGGCGGGAGGAGAAAAGGGGTCCTTGACATTTAGTGGAAGGGGATCTAGGATGATTTGGAAAATCCTGCAATCTGCGGAACAGCTGTACGGACAAAGGTTCTCTCCTTGACTAAACTCTAGCCAGCCTCCTCTGAGCCCTCCTCTCAACTAGGCCTCAACTTTGGCTGTAAAGACTTGAACTAACACTAACAGTTTCTAACAGCTCAAGGCCTCATTCCTAGGTTGACCGTAGCCCCCTTAAAGTGCCTGCCTGAGAATACTTGAGGCTGCCAAGAGAATTTACTGTTTGTTCCAGCCAACACTTAAAGATAGGGCCCCTGACTCCCAGTCTCTGTGGGAGGTTAGAAACCTAAATAAATGCCGCTTAGCAAAGCCAGATGGGTTTCACATGGACCAATCCCTTCTTCCCACTTTTTTGTAATTTTTCACTTCCCTGACTCTGCTCAGGCCCCCGCTGTTACCCCTCCCTACCCCTTCATTCTTCGTTCAAAATGCCCAGTCACTTCTGCACAAATTGGAACGGCACTCAGCTCTTTCCCCTACTGTCAGGAGTTACTGAATAAAATCTGTTTTCATCGTTTTAACTAATGTCCAGCTGTGTTTATCTTTGGCAGTGCACAATGAATTGTTCTGCCCCAAATACCACCCTTGAGAAACAGAGACCCTTGTTTTCAAAACAAGATTGTATGGGTGTGTTCACTTTGTGATAATTCACTGAGATGTACACTTACGATTTGTGCACTTTTCGGTCTGTATCTTATACTTTAATGTAAAAGTTTATGTATAACAAAATAAAAACCTGAAAGAATGATAATGAAGGATCATTTAAGAAATATTCATTGCAATGTTGTAAGTGGAAAAAGCAAGACATTCTAATTTGCAATGGCAAAAATACAAACATGTATGAAGACCACCAGAACATGGAGAAAGAGGAATTTTGTATGACTATAGGTGTTTTTTATTTTTATTTTTATTTTATTTTATTTTTGTGTGAGGAAGATTAGCCCTGAGCTAACATCTGTCGCCAACCCTCCTCTTTTTGCTGAGGAAGACTGTCCCTGGGCTAACATCCGTGTCCATCTTCCTCTAATTTATATGGGACGCCGCCATAGCATGGCTTGACAAGCGGTGTGTCGGTGCGCACCCAGGATCCCAACCTGCGAACCCCGGGGCCGCCACAGCGGAGTGCGCGCACTTAACCTGCTACGCCACCGGGCCGGCCCCTACAGGTGTTTTTTAAAAGAATGTTCTTAATATGTACTTAAAAATATATATTTAAAAACACTTTATTGAGATATAATTGAAATATGATAAACTGTACATATTTAAAGTGTACAATTTGATAAGTTCTGACATATGTATACACCTGTGAAACCATCACCACAATCAAGATAATGAACATATCCATCACTCCCCTTTATGATCTTTCCCTCCCTCCCTGTTTGCTCCCCTACCCACTCCCCAAGCAACTATTGATCTGTTTTCTGTCACTATGGATTAGTTTGCATTTTTTAGAATTTTATATATATGAAATCATATAGTATGTATGTGCTCTGTTTTTTTTACCTGGCTTCTTTCACTCAGCATAATTATTTTGAAATCAATACATGCTAATTCAGGTATCAATAGTTCATTCCTTTTTACTGAGGGATATAGCGTTGCATTGTATGGATATAACACAATTTGTTTATATATTTACTTATTGATGGACATTTGGGTTATTTTCAATTTTTGAGTATTACAAATAAAGTTGCTATGAACATTCATATTACAAGTTTTTGTGTGAAAATATGTTTTCATTTCTCTTGGGTATATATCTTGGAGTGGAATTGCGGGGTCATGTGATAACTCTATGTTTAATCTTTTGAGAACCTGCCAGATTGTTTTCCAAAGCAGCTGCATCATTTTACTTTCCTACCAGCACTGTATGAGAGTTCTAATTTCTCCACATCCTTGCCAACACTGCGTTTTTGATAATAGCCATCCTAGCAGGTGTGAAGTGGCATCTCATTGTGGTTTTGCTTTGCATTTCCCTGATGGCTAATGATGTTGAGCTTATTGGCCATTTGTACATCTTCTTTGGAGAAATGTCTATTCAGATCCTTTGCTCATTTATATAACATTCTTGAAATGACAAATTATGGAAATGAGAACAGATTAGTGATTATGAAGTCTTAGGGACTGGGATGGGAGGAGGAGAGAAGGGAGGTGGGTGTGTTTATGAAAAGTCAACATGAAGGATCTGATGGTGATAGAACTGTTCTTTATCTTGACTGTGGTGGTGGATACATGAACCTATACACGTGATTAAATTACATAGAGCTAAATAAACACACACACACACACAAACACACAAACACATACACACACATGACTACAAGTAAAACTGGGGAAACCTGAATCAGATTGGTGGATCGCATTTATATCAATATCTGGTTGTGATAGTATACTACAGTTTTGCAAGATGTTACCATTGGGGGAAACTGGGTAAAGGTACACAGCATTTCTCTGTATTATTTACCAGTGCATGTGAATCTACAATTATCTCAGAAAATAAAAAGTTTAATTAAAAAGTGCAATTTAAAAAACCCCTTATGGTCAATTCTTCAACAAGACATAACAAGCCTTAATGTTTATGTGCCTGACAGCAGAGTGTCAAACCATGTGAGACAAAACCATGTGATAGAACTGCAGGGAGAAATATATATATCCACTATCATAAATCCACTATCATAGTCGGAGACTTCAACACCCCTCCATCAGAAATGGACAGATCCATCAGGCAGAAAATCAGGAAGAACATAGTAGAACTCAAAAACACCATCAGTCAATTGGATATAATGGAAATATATAGATTACTTCATCCAACAACAGCAGAATACACACTCTTTTCAAGCTCACATGGAATGTTCACCAAGTTAGACCACGTTCTGGGCCATAAAACACAAAACGCACTTTAGCAAATTTAAAAGAATAGAAATCATACAACGTCTGATCTCAAAGCACAATGGAATTAAACTAGAAATCAATAACAGAAAGATAGGAGGAAAATCTCCAAATATTTGGAGATTAAACAACACACTTCTAAATAACACATAGATAAAAGAAGAAATTGTAAGACAAGAGAGACTAAAAAATTATTGAACTAAATGAAAATGAAAATATAATTTATCAAAATTTGTAGGATGTAGTGAAAGCAGTGGTTAGAGGGAAATTTATAGTGCTGAATGCATATATTAGAAAAGAAGAAAGATCTAAAATCAATCATTTAAGCTTCCCCCTTAGGAAACTAGAAAAACAAGATCAAATTAAATCCAAGGTAAGTAAAAGAAAAGAAATAATGAAATTGGAGCAAAAATCAATGAAATTGAAAACAGAAAATCAATAGAAAAAATCGACAAAACCAAAAGCTGATTCTTTGAAAAAGTCAATAAAATTGATAAGCCAGCATAACTAAGAAAAAAAGAGAGCAGACACAAATTACTAACATCAGAGATGAAAGACAGGACATCACCACAGATCCCATGAACATTAAAAAGATGATCAAGGAATGCTATGAACAACTCTATGCTCACAATTTGATAACCTAGATGAAATGGGCCAATTGCTTGAAAGACACAATCTGTCAAAGCTCATACAAGAAATAGACAATCTGAATAGGCCTATATTTATTTAAAAAATTGAATCAATAATTAACAACCTTCCAAAATGGAAAGCACCAGGCTCTGATGGGTTCACTGGTGAATTCTACCAAACATTTAAGGAAAAAATTATACCAATTCTCTACACTCTCTTTCAGAAGATAGAAGCAGAAGGAATACTTCTTAGCTCATTCTATGAGGGCAGCATTAGCCTAATACCAAAACCAGACAAAGATATAAGAAAAGAAAACTACAGACCAATATCTCTCATGAACATAGATGTAAAAATCCTCAACGAATTATTAGCAAATTGAATCCAACTGTGCACAAAAAGAATTATACACCATGACAAAGTGGAATTTATCTCAGATATGCAAGGCTGGCTCAACATTTGAAAATCAATTAATGTAATTCATCACATAACAGGCTAAAGAAGAAAAATCACATGATCATATCAACAGATGCAGAAAAAGCCTCTGACCAAATTCAACGCTCATTCATGATCAAAAACTCTCAGTAAACTAGGAATAGAGGAAAACTTCCTCAACTTGAAAAAGAATATCTACAAAAAACCTACAGCTAACATCATACTTAATGGTGAGAAACTTGAAGCTTTCCCACTAGGATCAGGAATAAGGCAAGAATTTTCCCTCTCACCACTGCTTTTCCACATTGTACTGGAAATCTAGGCTAATATAGTAAGATAAGAAAAGGAAATAAAAGGTATACAGATTGGGAAGGAAAAAATAAAACTTCTGACTGCATATGACATGATTATCCACGTAGAAAGTCCAAAAGAATCAATGAAAAAACTCCTAGAACTAATAAGCCATTATAGCAAGGTTGCAAGATATAAGGTTAGTATACAAAAGTTAATTGCTTTCCTATATACCAACAATGAAAAAATAGAATTTGAAATTAAAAACACAATACCATTTACATTTGCACCCCCCAAAATGAAATACTTAGGTATAAATCTAACAAAATATGCACAAGATCTATATAAGGAAAACTACAAAACCCTGATGAACGAAATCAAAGAACTAAATAAATGCAGAAACATTCCATGTTCATGGATACGAAGACTCAATATTGTTAATATATCAGTTCCTCACAACTTGATCTATAGATTCAATGCAATCTTAATCAAAATCTCAGCAAGTTATTTTGTGGAATTCAACAAAGAGATTCTAAAGTTTATATGGAGAGGCAAAAGACGCAGAATAGCCAACACAATAACAAAGGAGAAGAACAAAGTTGGAGGACTGACACTACCTGACTTTAAGACTTACTATAAAGCTACAGTAATCAAGACAAGGTGATATTGGTTAAAGAATAGACACACAGAAAGATAATATAGAAAAAAATAATCTAGATGACTTTGGGTTTGGTGATGACTTTTTAGATATAACACCAAGGGCACAATCCATGAAAGAAAGAATTGATAAAGTGGCCTTCATTAAAATTAAAAATTTCTGCTCTGCAAAAGACACGGTCAAGAGAATGAGAAGATGAGCAACAGACTGGGAGGAAATATTTGCAAAAGACATATCTGATAAAGAACTGTTATCCAAAATATACAAAGAACTCTTAAAACTCAACAATAAGAAAACAAATAACCCAATTGAAAATGGGCCAAAGACCTTAACAGACACCTCACCAAAGAAGATACACAGATGGTAAACAAGCATATAAAAAAATGCTCCACATCATATGTCATCAGGGAAATGCAAATTAAAACACAATGAGATACCACTACATACCCATTAGAATGGTCAAAATCCAGAACACTGACAATACCAAATGCTGGAGAGGATATGGAGCAACAGGAACTCTCATCCATTGCTGGTGGGAATGCAAAATGGTACAGCCACTTTAGAAGACAGTTTAGTGATTTCTTACAAAACTGAACATACTCTTACCATACAATCCAGCAATCACTCTCCTTGGTATTTACCCAAAGGATTTGAAAACTTATGTCCACAAAAACCTGTACATGGATGTTTATAGAAGCTTTATTCTTAATTGCCAAAACTTGGAAGCAACCAAGATGTCTTTCAATTGGTGAATAGATAAATAAACTGTGGTACATCTAGACAATAGAATATTATTCAGCAGTAAAAAGGAATGAGGTATCAAGCCCATTACGTGGAGGAAACTTAAATGCATATTACTAAGTGAAATAAACCAGTTTGAAAAGGCTACATCTATATGATTCCAACTATATGACATTCTGGAAAAGGCAAAACTACAGAGACAGTAAAAATATCAGTGGTTGCCAGGGGTTAGTGGGGAGGGAGGGATGAATAGGTGGAGTGCAGAGGATTTTTAGGGCAGTTAAACTGCTCAGTATGATACTATAATGGTGGATACACATCATTATAAATTTGTCCAAACCCACAGAATGTACAACACCAAGAGTAAACCCTTATGTAAACTATGGACTTTGGTGATTATGATGTGTCAATATAGGTTCATCAATTGTAAGATATGTACCACTCCAGTATGGGATGTTGATAATGGGGGAGGCTATGCATGTGTGGGGGCAGGGGGCATATGGGAAATCTCTGTACCTTTTGCTCAATATTGCTGTAAACCTACACCTGCTCTAAAAAATAGCCTATTTTTAAAAATGTAGGGTGCAAATGAAATAGTGATGAGTACTGAAGTGAGTTCAAATCCCTGCTCTGGTACTAATTGTGTAAAAAAACCAAAACCTTATCACCCTCAGAATGTTTTCATGTCTCTTCCTGAATGTGATTATTGCACAACTTCCAAAGCCCAACTCAGGTCCTGTATTCTGCCTGTAGATTTTGGTCAATACTAGCCCTACATGTTCTCTCCTCTGTCTCGATATTTTGTTTTGTAATTATTGTCCATGTTGTCTATTCTGATTTAGATTGCAAACCACTGAAGGCATAACTTTGTCTTACACATGTTTGTGTCTCTCATATACAAAGCTCAGAACTTGCTTTGTTGTCTGATGAGTCTGAATTTGGGTGATGAGTTCAGAACCTCAGTTTCTTCATCTATAAGTTGGGGACAATAATAACGACATTGAAGATTTTTTTGTGAAGATTAAATATGCTTTAAACTGTAAAAAGATATATAAACTTTAGTGAGTAGACTGGCAAAGTAGGAGTAGAGATTAGAACTATTTATTCCCCTCTAATATTATTTTTAGTGAAAATAAAAAAGAAGACGTCGACTAATAAAGTCGCTAGTTCTTTTCCTGCTGCATGTGAACTAATCTTCCAGTTTATACTTGCACCGTTTGTGTTCCTCCCACATCTCTTGCCCTCAACTTGTCAACTTAATTGTTTGGTCACTGCCTCAGTGATTAAAGACAAAATAGAAATTCAATTCCCATCTGCAGAGCCAGCCTATGCCTCTCCTGGATTGGTATTGATGGAAAGTTAACAAATAGCACTGTCTTGAAATGTCATAATGATCTCTTTAAACAAAGCAATCAAGGAACCGGCCCAGTGGTGTAGTGGTTAAGTTTGTGCACTCCACTTTGGTGGTCCGGGATTTGCAGGTTCGGATCCCAGGCGCAGACCAATGCACCGTTTATTAAGCCATGCTGTGGCAGGCGTCCCTCATACAAAGTAGAGGAAGATGGGCACGGATGTTAGCCCAGGGCCAATCTTCCTTGGCAAAAAGAGGAGGACTGGCAATGGATGGTAGCTCAGGGCTAATCTTCCTCACACACACACAAAAATAAAGCAAGCAAGCAATCAAGTCATACAGGAATGCATTCTTACTGTAGTAATGGGGCTTTTAAACTCTTGGGAACTGGGACCAAACACTACTCTGTAGCTCTGTTGCTGCAGCTGACTGTGTCTCTCGAATTAGCCTTGAGGGCCAATAGGCATCCCCCTTCACTGAGGAGCAAGCTGTGCACCAGAAGGGAACCAGTGTAGGGTCTTTCAGCCAGGTGATTTCCCTTGTGGCCATAATAAATAGCCTCAGATTTTCCTCCTGGGGAAGTGGGAAAGAATTTTTTTTTAAGTCAAAAAAGCAAAGAATGAGGTAACGGATTGCTGTAGGCATCTATTTTAGTCTCACAGCTCTAGATAATTTCCAGTTGCAGATGTTATAATATCCAGAATCCTCGGGGAACAGAAGGGATGACATTATTCATCCTGCCTATGCTGCTCTGAGAGCCCTCTGTAACTCCCAGCATTTGATGGCTCGTGTGTGGAGCAACCCTGCCTATGCTCACAGGCTGCATTCAATTCACTTCCGCTTATACAACCTTTTACAGAGAGTCACTACGGGGCCAGACTTCTGTGCTGGGGACATACAAAGATGAGCAAGTGCCAGCAGGCCCTCAGGAGCTCACAGTTAACATAAAAGACAAGTGGAGAGCCCCTGCACATGGTCGAGCAGCCTCTGTCTTGCACAAGGGTGCTTGGGGAGGAAATCCAGCCTGTGCTCCTACTGCCAGTCGGTATGTCTCTCACTGGAGGAAGGGGTGCCTTTTTCTAATATGCACAAAGGAGCAATGTGTGCTCCCAGCAGCCCTGGACTGAGGTACAGACTTTGAACTCACTAATACAATAAGATAAGTGCTATAATAGAGGCAGATAATAGCTATGGGAAGGGAGGAGAGAGCAGGTGAGTCTCCCTGGGGAAGGAGTTATGGCGAGTGACAGAGAGGAGGGACATTTCAGGAGGGCCTTGGAAGAGGAGCAGGAATTCGCCTGGTAGAATTAGTGAAAGAAAGGCAAGCAAGGCAGGGGAAACAGAGTGAGCTAAGACGCACAGGCTTGATGATATGAGGCCTGTTTCTAGAACAGGAAGTAGTTCAACCTGCTGGTGGAGGTGAGGCCAGAGGTAGTCAGGGCCAGATGGTGCAGGCCTTCTAAGCCACACTGAGGATGGTGGGCTTCAGCCCAGCTGGAGGCTGGTGGTTCTCAAACTTGGATGTGATCTGAAACATGTGGAAGTCTTGTTACAAGTGTAGTTTCCTTGGCCCAAGCCCCAGGGATGAGTTCTGATTCGGTTAGTTGGGAGAGGGGCCTAAGAGGGAACATTTTCAATGATTTTCCCGTAAGATTTTGATACGGTGGTCAGAAGAGAAACAGTGCTGAGGTGGAAGGGTGTTCAGAGGAGTTTAGGCAGCAGAGTGTCTGCTGGGCTCACTGGAGCAAAGATCACCAGCTGCAGAGTGGAGAGTGGGAGCAGCTGATGAAAGCCACTTTGCCAGTTGGTGCTCTTAGAAAGCTACCTCAGAGCCCAGCCCTTCATTAATCTACCCCCAAGTGTAAAGGTCAGATAACAGCTTAAAATGTGAAAAAACAGACAGTAGGGCCAAAGGCAAGGATTTCAACCCAGCTCTACCACCTGTGGGTTGGATCACTTCAGGCTAATCGTTTCCCCTCTGTCTCTGTCTACACACCAACAGGAACCCTGAGGCCCCTCTCAGCCATATGGTATGAGACTTCAATCCTTCCTAGTGAGAAGTTCATTGTATAAGAAGGTACTGGATATGGCAAAAACAAAAAACAAGAAAAAACAAAACTCTAATAGTGGAAGTTGGAATAGGCTCACAGTTGTTTGGGGGAAGTTCTTTCTTTCTGAAACCTTCTCAAGCCTCTGTGTGTGCCTCATAGCACCCAGCACAGTGCTCTGTACCTCAATGGCACTCAATCCACATTACTTAGTAGTGAACAGCATCTAGGGTGTCAAGAGTTGGCTCTTCAGGGCTGGGCACATCTGAAACTCTTCCTCTGTGCTTTATCCGGCCTATGATCAGCAGGCATTTAATATGTTGACCTTCCTATTATCCAGACTTATTAATTAGGGTTCTTGATTATCTGATGTTTATCAGAGAATTATCTGGATGTTTGATTATCTGGATGTTTTTAATATCCACAGGTAATGATAACAATAATGTGAGATGGCTGTAACCTGTATGTGATTGGGTGGGGGAAAGAATTAGAGATTGTAAAGGTGATGAAAAGCTTTTCTTGGACTTAGCCTTTAATATATGCAGACTGTGGCTTTAAAACTTGCCAAATGGAGGTAGTTATGTGGGATATTCGACAGTATAATAGAAAGCATATACCAGAGAAAGGCTTTGGTTTGCTGGGTGAAATGGTGTTCCTTCCCATCCCTAATCAAAAGACAGGTATAAAGTTCCTTCGTTTATCAGTTGGCAAATTGGAAGAGCCTGTGACTAGGATGTAGTTGGTCCAGAACAATGCAACAGGCATGTTGAGCTCATTATTGGTCAAGGAAAGGGCAAGACCAGAGTGGAAGCTGTGGCCAGGAAGGCCACACATTTAGAAGATGCTCCTCAGGTGAGGCAGAAGCTGTGAGTGTCCTGCCCACATTCCCACACTACCTCTTCCAGCTGCCAGCACCTGCATCCCTGTGCCTGAGGATTCTCTGCTGCTGGAGCCCGTCCTGTGCATGAGTGCAGCAGGCGGGAGGTGTCGGGAAATTGTTGCTCTTCCCCTGCTCCTCAAAAAAAAAAAGGATTGATGGCACTAGGTGTATGCCTCAGCTCCCTTGCCCCTTGGATGGGATAACTGTCTCCCAGAGCTCCCCGGGGATTAATTTCCGGATGTATAGGGTAGTCTGCATGATCACACATCCTTCCTCCCCTTGTCTCACCTCTCCACTAGTGTTTTCTGGGACCATCTCCTAGACAAATCACCTGTACTGGAATCCTTGTCTCAGCTACTTCTGGGGTGATCCCAACTAAGAAATCAGGCTACTGGGAGCATGATCACTGAGGTCATTGATTTGTAGCCAGGGAGCTAACAAAAGACAGGGCCACCATGGGGCTTACAGAGCTATAAAGGAAGCAGCTGAAGCCCCGTGTAAAAAGAGGTGAGCACAGAAGAGACTCATAGGGTAGGGGTTGGGGGGTGGTGTGCGGGAGGGGGCACCCTTGATTGGATGCCTGCTCTGGCCCTGACTCCGTGTTTGGTGTTAGACATATGTTATCTCTATCAATCCATGCAACAACACTCTAAACTAGAAAGATGTCATCTCCATTTTACAGGTTCGTAAACCATGATTGAAGGAAGTTAAGTAACTTGTTTATGATCATGTGACTATCGAGGGGTATAGAGAAGGAATTTGAACTCAGGCCTCTCTGGTGCTGGAGCCTATGCTTTATTCCCAAGAGCTCACCTAATAGCCCACACATAATGAGAAACTATCAGTGACCAGTGTGGTCTTCACTAAGAAGGGCCAGCAGTTCCTGAGGCCAGGCCAGGCTTCTCAAGGTGGAAGGACCTTAGGAAACTTGAGGTCAGCCACACTGGTTCTCAGCAGATCCAGAAATTTGACTGGTCGACGCCCCTAGCAGTGACCTGGCCCAGGGCAACTGAATGAAAACAACTAAACTCTCTAGAGACTCATATATGATCCAGGTGCTAATCTGTTGACCTATTGCTGCTGTACCAAATTATCACAAACTTACTGACTTCAAACAACATATATTTATTTTATAGTTCTGGAGGTCAGATGTCTGAAATCAGTTTCACTGGTCTAAAATCAAGGTGTGGGCAGGGCTGTGTTCCTTCTGGAGGCTCTAAAGGAGAATCTGTTTCCTTGACTTTTCCAGCTTCTAGAGACCGCCCTCATTCTTTGGCGCCTTCATCCATCTTCAAACCCAGCAGCATCGCATCTTCCAGTCTCTCTCTATCTGACTCTGTGCTCCTGCCTCACCTTTGTGATTACATTTGGCTTATCTAAATAATCCAGGATAATCTCCCCCTCTCAAGATCCTTATTAATCACATCTGCAAAGTCCCTGTTGCCACATGAAGTAACATATTCACAGGTTCCAGGGATTAAGACGTGAACATCTTTGGGGGCCATTATTCAACCTACCACAGTTGGCCAGTTCTTTTTCTCTCCCCAAAGCAGGAAAGGCTCTGTGTAAGGTCAGCTTATGATCAGAGGTTGCTTGGGCAACCTGAGACCAGAGCATCTGGGTTTGGATGATCTCCATGGACAGGGTCATCAGCCAACCATGAGCCAGCCGGGGAGTGGGAACTTCTGACACTCGGGTCTCCCTTCCTGTGAGTGCCATGCTCTTTTATCAGGCAGACCACACACTGATTGTCAGTTACTGCTCTCTACTTACAGATTTGGGTGGCTTCCAACTCCCCATCCCCGGCACATTTACAAATTATCTTTTATGATTACTTGATGGGACCTGTGTCACCCTGGGTCCCCTTTAATTGTGCTCATTAACGTGGTCTGACAGACCACGTTACAAACCAGTCTCTGGGGACAACGTTTGACCCAGGTATTTGCCCAGGACCTCCCTGCTCCCTGCTCTTCTCTCCCTTTCTCTCTGACTTTTGACCACATACTTCAGGTTCCAAAATCCTCTCTGCCCTTCCTCTGTGGTTTTGACAAGTTGTTAGGACTTTTTCCTCTGGATTCTGTGCGCAGATAATCTCGTCCTTTGTGTGTTGATTTTTATGACTAATCTTCTCTTGCAGTTTTGGGAATAATTTACCTTAGCCTCAAATGTGCTGACCTTTTTTAAAAAAAAAAACTCTGATTCACAGTTGTCTATGTTTCCCACTCAGTGTCTACCTCTCTGAAATTCATTCAAAGAATGTTCTGTGAGAACCTGTTTATGTTCCCGGCCCCGGGGTAAGGGCCTGGGGATACAATGGTGAGCAGAGTTGCCTGGTCTCATGGAGCCTAGAGACAAGTAGGGAAGATAGATCTTTATCAAATAATCACAGTTGTGAATGTGTAATTAAAAATGGAGATAATTGCTCTTAAGGAAAGAAACATGGTTAATGAAAGCTTAAAAGAGAGACCTGCCCTAGATTGGGGGTCCTCAAGGGAAACTTCCTTAGGAAGTGCCATTTGAACTGTGATCATTGGATGGGTGGAAGGGAGGGGTGGGGGAAGCTGGGAGATTCATGTGGCTGCAGGCAGAGAGGGATGGAGGGAGAGCAAGGGTCAAGATGCCACCACAGAGGCAGGCAGGGGCCAAGGGAAGGGTTTTGAGTTTTAGCCTAAGAGCAAAAGGTTTTTAGTAAGGGGAGGGTGGTGACACAATCAGACTTGTATGTTGAAACCATTGTTCCAGTTGGAGCACAGGTGAGAACAGATTTTGTGGGGAGGAGAGGGCAGAAAGAACAGTTAGGATGCTTTCGCAGTAACAGAGGTGAGACATGAAGGTGACTTGCCAGTGTGGTGGCAGTGGAGGAGAGAAGTGGTTGGTTTCTTGTGATAATTTGAGAGGTAAAACCCATTAGGGCATGGTGAAAGTTTGAATATGGGACAAGAGAGTGGAAGATTTCAAAGACAAAAACCAAGCTTAGTGGCTGACAAACTCCTATTAACTGAACTGATGTTTACAATCAATTGCAACGGAATATTTTTAAAAGGATGAAATGCTTGCTCTTGTGTATTTTGTGACAGCCCTAAAGAGAACAGCTGCCTTCCGTGTGAGAGGGTTGCTCATCCTCAGGAACCTCAGACATGACCATAGTGGTGGCTTCTGGAAGAAGTTTACATATCCAAGTTCAAGTCCTTGGATGGCCAACGTGGTTGATGCCTTTATGGTCAGAATCCCCCTAACATTCTTCTTTGCAGGAGGAGGGACTGTTTCTAAAACCAAACCACCAGCCAGAGGGGGCTGACCTTAGAGTGGGAGGCTTACAATAAATCGGAGAATTCTGGGAATCCAATCCCAAGAATGCTGGCCCCTTTCCCCACTTGTGACTGTCTTTTGAACTTTAGGATTTGGCAGTCATTCAAACCAAATAACTCTAGGGTGCAAAAGCCAATGGAGTCCAGAACAACTTCTGCTTCATTGTTTCAGATTAGATGTCTTTAACGGATGTGTCTCAGATTCCTTGCCCTTTTCCCTTCTCAGAACAGATTCTCTGGTATAACAAGAATCTGCATGAATGTTTTTTTCTCACTATACTTTTCTATAACAAGCCATTTGATTGCTTCATTGGGACAGAATTTCCAAGATTTCAAACTCAAGTCTCTGGTCTTAAGAATCCTGGTGGCACCACTTGGATGTCCTAATTAAAGTCACTTGTTAAAGTCAGTGGGCCCTTTTGGAACAACCTGTCAGATCCTGCTATCAAGGGTCAGAGACCTGGCTTCCCAGCTCAGCAGAGCGGCAGTGGCAGAGAGGAGTGTGTACCCTGGAATGAGAGCTGAAGTCTCCTAAACAGGGAGCATGGCCAATGGGCTCCAAACTGGGCCATTACTTTTGTTCAATTACACATTATGAAAAGGGGAAGGAATGAGGAAAGCAAATTAATGCTTAATAACTATTGTATCAATGCACACCTAAGGCTCCAGCATCTCATAGCTGAGATCTACATACACCTGAGCCCTGACCCCTACCACACTCCCAGCTTCATCATTAACATCTGTGATTCACAACCTGCACTTTGAATCATGGGGGTTTGGGGTGTTGGGGGTGGAGGTGCTAAGAAAACAAACTAATGTCTTTGGTAATGATTTCATTCATTACCACATGATATGTGAGTCACCTCAACTCACTCCATTTGTATCTTACCTGATGGCCTATAAGGCAAGATGTGGCCACTTCAGTTCTCTGTCATATTTCTGCCTGCCCAGAACATCCCCTCCCCCAATAAAGCACTCACTTGTGTTTCCTGTTTGAGCCCAGCCCCCATACCCTGTCTTAACACTAGAACCTTGTGCTGCTCAAGAACATAGACACCCCTCTGGCTCTCTCCTTTCTGGCCTCTCCTAATTCTGGCTTCCACCTGCTCTGGCTCTGACCTGCTTGGTCAGTGGCTACACCTATACCTAGATCCTCACAAGCAATCTGTGAAGTAGGATTCCCATTTTACAGTTGGGGAAATTAATGCCCAGAAAGGTTAAATGATTCTTGTAAGACCACCCAGCTCTGGACTTTTCTGCTTTTGATTCTATAACCCAAAGAATCCATGATTCTAATTTCATTTGTAAAACAGCAAAAATTATTACCAACTTACTTGGATGGTGAAGATTAAAGATATATAGATGCAAAATTAGTGAGATTAGTATAAAGAAGGCTTCAACCATTGGGAGCCAACTGAATAAATAGTGGGCATTAAATATTACCCCAAGTATTTTGTATTAGTTGGCTCTGGCTGCCATAACAAAATATCATAGACTGGGTGACTTAAACAATAGAAATTTATTTTCTCACAGTCCTGGAAGTTAGTCTAAGATCAGGGTGCCAGCAAGGTCAGATTCTGGCAATGACTCTCTTCTTGGCTTGATCACATGGCAGTCTCAGATGGCTCTTTTTATAAGGATGCTAATCCCATGGTATTAGGGTCCCATCCTTATGACCTCAGTTAATCTTAATGACCTCCTTATAGACCTGATCTCCAAATATAGTCACATTGGGGGTTAGAACTTCAACATATGAATTTTGGGAGACACAATTCAGTCCATAACATGTTTCTAGAGAAATCACTAAATCTTGAAAAGAACACAAAGATCATCTTTTTATTTGCACATTTCTTCCCAATAAATCATTTCTCTGCTCAGCCTCCTTTCCTGAGGTAGGGCGGGGGAGGGGCACCTTTTTTTCTAGAGTCCCCCCTCAGGCACCAGGAAAGGTTATCCAAACAGACTTTAATTGCTCCTTTCAAAGGTTTTTCCTGCCCTTGGGTTGATTATTCACACAAATGCCTCAAGGATTCCCAGAGAAAGCCCCCCAAATTCTAAGGATCGGCTTCAACCCTGGATTCTAATCTCAGTTCCATAATTCACTCAGCCAATGTTTCCATCTGAAGGAGAGGAAAAAACTAAATTGCAGGGCAGCTTTTCTCATCCCCGGAGCCATTTTACACTTTAGGTGAAGAGGATGTTGGAAAACAATCCCAAGTGCGATGATCTCGTAATGGCCTCCAAAAGGATCCTCTTACCACGTGAAGTCAAAGGTTTAGCTTCTCTCTGAAAGATTGTAACTCCCATTTTTGTCCTGAGAGTCTTTTTCTTTTTTTTTTTTTATAATTTTATTTATTTATTTTTCCCCCAAAGCCCCAGCAGATAGTTGTATGTCATAGTTGCACATCCTTCTAGTTGCTGTATGTGGGACGCAGCCTGAGCATGGCCGGAGAAGCGGTGCGTTGGTGCGCGCCCGGGATCCGAACCCCGGGCCGCCAGTAGCGGAGCGCGCACACTTAACCACTAAGCCACAGGGCCGGCCCCTGAGAGGCTTTTTCTTATTAAGTTGTTAGAATCTGGGCTCACTGAGAAAATCTTAAGAGGCCCTTACTATAATACTTTGAAGAAGCTTAAAGTGCAGCTGTATCAGCGGGGCACTCCTGTGAAAGAAAAGTTAGAACATAGTAGTATGTCAGGGACTTGAGTCACACTTAGGAAGATCACAGCTGGGAACTTCTAGAACAGGCTGGGCAGTCTCTCAGAGGTCTGTTCCGTCTGGAAGAAGTAAAGGAGCGAGAACCCATAGGAAGGAAGCCCCATGGTCTCTCCACTTCAGTGTATCCACTTTGGCTTCAGCTGGCAGACCCGAAGTACCCCTCTCTGCTGTTTACCACTTTGTTACCAAGTTACCCTTTTTGAGCCTCATTTCCCTCAGCACAACCCTGAGAGGGAATGCCTCCTTACCTTTGGTGTGTGTGTGTGTGCCTCCTTAATTTTGCACCCTGGGTGCCTCACTCCCCTCACCCTGGTTGTCGCCCTGGCTAATAATATCTGCCTCACAGGGATTTGTGAAGATTAAATTACATAATATACGAAAAGTGCCCGGCACAAGGTAAGCATTCACTAAATGTTAGTTTTTTCTTTCTTGTCCCCCTTTTAAAAATATCATTTTAAAGAGGGACTATATCCTTAGTTATCACCTAAAATCTGAATAACGATAACCAACATTTATTTAGCTCTTGGGTGCTGAGCATTGTGTTAATAATAATGATCATTTATTAAGTTCTTCTGTGTGTCATGTGCTTTATATGCATTATTCTAAATAATCCACTCAACGATCCTATGAGACAGAAATTATTATCACCTCCAGTTTACAGATGAGGAATCTGAAGTAAGAGATTAAATAATTTGTTTAAGGTCACATTGCTAGTGAAGGGGGGAACTAGGAGTTTGGCTCTAGGGCCAGTCCTGAGAATAAAATTAAGGAATAAGACAGCTCCTGAAAGAGGAGAGAGAAGAATGGAAGAGTGAAATGTTTTTTTACCTTCTTTGCCCAAAATGGCTGCACATTTTCACCTCCAAGTGAATCCTTGTAATAATCCTTTGAGATAGGTAAATGTACTCTTACTTTACAGAGGAGCTCAAAAAAGTGAAATTTTTTGTTTAGGGGCACCCAAAATTTCTTAGCAGGTGGCCACGTGTCCAGGTGAGTTTTCCACTGATAACAATGGCATTGTCAGGGTCTGGGGGTTCATGAATATTGCACCAGTCCCAGCCACAAGTCAAGTGCTGATTTTCTGCACATACTTGTCTTTCTTGGGTCAGGAATTTTTCACGGTGTCCCAGATTCGGATATGTATTATTTTGGTTTTGTGGCTCTGTTTGTATTTAATATGTAATACATATTACATAGTTTAATATGTAATTTTACTTTTATAGCTGTATAACAGATATAAGCCTAGGAGTTTACACATAATTCCATGTTAGTATATATTTAAGCAGCATTCAATAAAATTAATTTTAGTAAGCCTAGAGGTCCACAAGATATTTCCCTTTAAATGTACATAACCACAAACCCAAAATAATTCAAATTGATAACATTAATTTAAAGATATTTTGCTGAACAACTGATTTATCACTAGTAACAGGAATGTGATAAAGAGGCTGATGGCAAAACTTGTGGATGTTAAAGGAAAACTTTGAAAAAGGGTAAAATCATGACTCATGCAAATATAAAATGAACATGTTTCAAAGATTTTATTGAATTCATCAATTAATGAGGGAAACAGGAAGATACAAAGATCAGTTTAAAAAGCGTTTGAGAAGCTACATATTTACTAGTAATTTAATAAAGGAATGTTAGGATACAATTGCTTGGTTAGATACAAAACTAGTTAATGGTCTATAAGGCAATAAATTATAACCTTTGCAGTTATTTTTTCTACTGGCAAAAATCATTTGCATCTCTCTTAGGCAAAAATCTACAAACTAACATGTAATTTCTCTAAGTCTGGGACCTTCAATGAACAATGAGTCCAATTAAGTACAATCATTCTCAAAGCTGGTCCATGAGACCCCCTAAGAGTCCTGATGAAGCTTTCAGGTGGTCTGTGTGTTCAAATCTGTTTTCATCATCATCATCCACTATTTATCTGTTTCACTGTGATAACATTTGTATTGATGGTGCAAAAGAAATGGTGGGTAAAACTGCTGTCATTGTCACACAAATCAAGGCAGTGGCACCAAACTGAACTAGTAGTCATTGCAGTCTTCATCATTATGCACTCACAGGAAAAAAAACTTGTTTCACTTGAGAACGTCCTTGACGAAGCTATAAAAATTACTTCTATTAAATCTTGACAGTGGAGTACAAATCTTTTTAATATTCGGTGTGACAAATGGAAAGTATACGAAAAGCACTCCCTCAGCCTACCCAAATATGAGAGTTACCTTGAAGAAAAGCACTTGTACAATTGAGTTATGAGCTGAATTAGCCACTTTTTTATGGAACATCATTTTTCCCTAAAAGAATGGCTGACCGACAAACTATTATTCTTCTGACTTGGGAATTTGGCAGATAGTTTCTTGAAAATGAATGAAGAGGGCCTTTCAATTCAAAGAAACCGTATGACAGTATTTGTTGCCTATAATAAACCTTGAGTTTTCAAGTGAAAATCAGAATTTTGGGAAGGCTGTATCTGCCACCATAAGCTTGATAGCTTTCCAGTACTAAAAGACTTTTCTTATGAGAAGCATGGTGAGTTAACGAATGTGAGTTTTTGATATTGTATAATGAAATATGTCAACATTTGGAAGATCTGCACAACTCATTGAATCCATGTTTTCCAAATGACCAATGCATGATGTTAGAAAATCCTATGTGAGCAAAAGAGCCATTCAAAATGCAGCAGGAACCAGTGGATTTTAATGTAACCAAGTAGGAAAAATTCATTGATATGGTTCCAGATAATACCTTGCAATTAATGCTTAAGAAACTACCATTTTTGAATTTGGGTATAATATTAAAGAAGAACATCTACAATTATCTGAAAATCTATTAAAATACTCTTCCTTTTCCCAACAACATATATGTGTGAAGTCATATTTTCTTCATATATGTCAACCAAAGCAATAAAGCAAAATGAGTGGAATACATAAGCAAATACAAGAATCCAACTGTCTTCTGTTTAGCCTGACATTAAATGGATTTGCAAAAATGTAAAGTAATGCCACTCTTCTGGATAAAGTTTTCTGTTGTGGAAAATATATTTTCATGAAAAATGTTATCTATGCTGATATGGGTTTATTATAGTCATTTAAAATGAATTAGTAAATAAATTTCTCAGTTTTAATCTCTAATACATAAATATTGATAGATTCAACCCACATAAATGAAAGTTTTTGGGGATTCTCAATCATTTTTTTTTTGTGAGGAGGATTAGCCCTGAGCTAACATCTGTTGTGAATCCTCCTCTTTTTGCTGAGGAAGATTGGCCCTGGGCTAACATCCATACCCATCTTCCTCTACTTTTTGTATGTGGGACGCTGCCACAGCATGGCTTGATAGGCAGCATGTAGGTGTGCTCCCGGGATCCAAACCTGTGACCCCCGGGCCGCCGAAGTGGAGCACGTGAACTTCACCACCATGTCACCCGGCTGGCCCATATCAATAATTTTTAAGAGTATAAATGGATCCTGAAACCAAAAAGATCATCCTTGGGAAGGGCTTCATCCCTGTATGACATGGAAGGGTCATGCTGCCCACCTTTTTTGGATGTTTTATCTTGATAGGGTTCTTCTGTAGATAATCCATGGGCTGTATGATAACTGCATACTCTCACCAGTTTTCTGGTTGAATGACTGGAAAAGTTTTCTTCACACAATGCTTTGTGATGTCCTTTGGCCTCTACTTGTTTACATATTAAATTCCTCTCTATTCTTCTTTCCTCTAGCTGTGACAATTCCAATAGCATTATTTGGCCCCAATACTATCTTAACACAGTGCCAATGTAGACACTGAAATCATGTTATGGTATTCAGTGGCTGTTCAGATGACCCAGAATCTGCAAACATTAGTCTTATTTTAAATAGGCACCAAATGAAAAGAGAAAATGTGAAAGTCCTTATGCAGCACTCATAGATGCCTGGGGGTGAGTCTGCAGACCCCGCTGGAGAAGCCCAAGCTAGCTGGCTCAAGCATAGCGGTCCATGGCCATGTGCTGAACGAATCTCAGAGATGTTGGAAATGCTGCTGTTCTTATCACCAATTGTGTGGTTATTTCATAGTTTCTTAAGAGCTATACCTAAAAACCATCTTGACGGTTCCCTTTTATTTTTATGCCCCAAGTCTCAGTTTGAGATGTTTTCCTCTCAGCTTCCTTGATCACCAATGGACCAAAGATCTAAGTCTATGTCCACCCTTAGTTCTTCTTCCCAAAGTCTCCATCAGGCAGTCCACAAGCCTTGTCTCCCTCTAGTAGATGCCTCTTTCTTCTGGGTACAGAGGTCCCGAGTCATCTTCCTTCAACTGTCCCACACTCTGGCTTCACCACATTGCTATTAGGTCTCCAAAAGGTCACTTTGTGGTTCTCCCCAGGTATCTAAACATTCATGTTTTATAAACTATTCCTTTCTTCCTTTAAAAAGTCAATCAGTATTTTCTCCACAATTCCTACTTCAGAGTTGAGATGCGGGTACTCACTGAGAGGCTGGTCATGTCCTCTTATGTCAAACAATTCTCAAATATTTAGTTTCAGCTCTGCCACTTTCTGGCTGTGTGAACACAGGCACATTACTTAGCTTTCTGAGCCTCAACGTCCCCATCTATAAAATGATCATAATACTACATGCACTGCCTGTCGTGTGTGGTTGTGAAGCTCAAATTTGATAAAGGATGTGAAAATATTTTGAATATTGTAAAGCGCTAGTCAAATGCAACTGAGGAGTAAGACATTGACATATTTAATAGTCACTTTATGATTCTTCCATTGAGGCTAGACAAGAGCGACATCTCAGCATCGATCAATATATTGAAGATTTAGGAACACAAGATTCTTAAATAGAGGATTTTTTTTCTGCATGATATTTTCTTCTTCTAATTGCAGTATATCATATTTGAATGTTGTGGTACTTGATGGAATGTTTTTGCAAACTATTACCTATGGAAATGAGAACTCATTAGCCTCTCCAAATAGGTCATGGCTGCTCCCTGTTCCAAAAAGAGATGCCCTATCGAGTAACTAAGTTCTGTTTAGAAATAGAATATCTGCACCCTGAAAGGCCAGTTTTCTTTTTATAATGTAATCACATTAAAGACACTTAGGAAATAAAGAAAAAGCATCTCAAATCCTACAATTCTGTGTCCTTGCCGTTACAGCCTAGTTGTTATGCATAAACACAGGTAGCTTAAGAGGCTATAATTATCATGTACAAACCATTTGATATTCTGCGTTTTTTCACTTAGCATTATAGCAATCATTTCTCCATAGCCTCCATGCTCATCATTTTAATGGCAAAATAATATTTCATAAACTTAACTAATCGTAATCCTCTTTGGGCCAGGATGTAAGTCGTCTCCAGGTCTTACTTTTGCTGCTATTGATAATGCTGTACTGGAAAGCTTCTTAATTATAGCTTTTTAGCTCTGTTGAAAGATAAATTCTCAATGGCAGAATTATTCGCTCAAACGGTATGAAAAATCTTTAGGATTCTTGTGAATATATTTTTATTGCTTTCCGGAAGGATTTTCACAAGTTACAAGACCTTTAGACATGTTTGATTTCATAGCAAACATTACAGCATTGAAAAATTTATTATACAGCTTTACTAATATGTGTAAAATGCTATCTTAGAGTTGTTTTATTTTTAATTCCATAAAGAAAAAACAATTTTCAAGAGGTACTTTTTTTTTTTTGCTGAGGAAGATTCGCCCTGAGCTAACATCTGTTGCCAGTCCTCTTCTATTTTGTATATGGGTCGCTGCCACAGCATGGCTGCCGATGAGTGGTATAGGTCTGCACCCAGGAACTGAACCCTGGCCACCAGAGCGGAGCATGCCAAACCTAACCAGTAGGCTGGGGGCCGGACCCAAGAGGTACTATTTGGAAGACAAACTTTTGGCACCAAAAAGAGAAATCCAGGTAGCAGACAGTATCTTCATTTAGCACTCTGTCCACACCAAGAAGGTGAGAGAGCCAGTTGGTACCAACCTCCCTTTCAGAGGATGAGAACAGCCAGACCTGCCCCTCGAATCCACAACACAACAAGGCCTATAGTATGTAGTAGAGTGGATAGTCCTGAAATAGTTTATATATACTTGCTGGAACTTACCAATAGAAAGTTTCAGTTTTGCTGAACTTCTAAACCAGCAATACAAATTGCAAATATTCCAGAAAGGAATATTAGATTGGCAACACGAAAATTGATTATCATCCAACTACCGGCATCTGGACTCAGTCAGAGGAATTTACAGGCAAACAGAATCTGGTGTGATATTTATAGCAGCTTAGAGGGAGCCAGGCCTCTTAGCTTTGCTATTTGCATCAGTTCCCAAGGGAACTTGAGTGGACAAGCCCACTCCAGGTTTTGCAGTTCTCTGTTGTCCATTTGCTAGACGGCTTCCCTGAAAGAAGTGATGTGAAACTTGTGAACCAGAATCATGGAAATACTCTGACAGTCTCAGATGGAAGGGGCAATTTTAATTATGAAAGCTTTTTCTGTTTAAAAAAAAAAAAAATCAGATCTTCTTTTCACTATTTCATATTCTGGTTCAGGTACTCTTAATAAAATGCAAAGAAAATGACTGAAAGTTAATTTTCATAAATTCAAAATCAGTAGCAAAATATAAAAGGAAGTGCTCCACTGTGAAAAAAAATTTTTAAATTGTTAAAAAATGTGAATGTCAGCAGAGGTGATTCTAGGCACTTAGGGATGTTTGTTCCCCATCCTAGCTTGCCTTTTACATGTCTAACTTCTTTTCTGGTAGGAAAGTAGATTGTAGAGGGAAAAAAAGTCTTATTTCATCATAAAAACAATTGTTTGAAGCAGATATCATTGTTGTCTTCGTTTTACAGCTGAAGACACAGACTCAAAGAGGCGAAGGGCCTTGCCCCAAGGTCGCGTGGTTCAGAAGGGTATCTCCACTCTCTTATCCGAGCCCTTCTACTTCTGCTAGGCATTACTCTTCCTGCACTTGAAATTGAGTGCAAGTTGCAATTCTTTTACCTAGGCTATAGAACGGGTCTGGGAAAGACGGCGAGAATGGTGCATGAAGGCGTTGGAGAAAAGCCCTTGGATGGAGAATGTGTGAACAGCAGGTGGCAGCAGTGTCCTTGGAGTTCGTGGTTGTCCCCTACAGTCCTTGGAAAGCAAGGTCAATACACACCAAGGAAGGCGTGGATCTAATGCCTGACCTCTGATCTCTGACCTGGTTCCCACCCCTCATCCACTTCCTGCTGAGCTAGGTAGATTATCTGACATCTAGTAAGGTGTTTCCCTTTCTCTGCCCTGTATCCCTGAGGAACAATCAGGGAGAAGATTGGGAAAGACGACCCAGAAGTCATTTACAACGGAAAGGCTCCCATCTAGATAATTAATGTCATGCAGTGTGTGACCTTGGCATATTCCCTCTCTGTTCCTCGATCTCCTTTCCTGTAAAATGAGGATGATAATGGCCACCTGCCTCACAGGGTCATTGAGATGACTGAAGGAACATGATACAAAACCTTAGAAGAGCACGATGCCTGGTGCACACTATGCTTATAACACGTGCGACTCATTAGTATTCTTCTTTGTAGAGGGCTTTATCTTTTGCAGCGATCTTCCATCCTCCCTCCGTATTTTGAAATGCAAATATTACACCCATTTAACAGAGAAGGACTCTTAGATTGAGCCAGAGGAAGTAAAAATTAGCATGAGCTTTGAAGTCAGACAGACTGGAAGTTAGACTCCTCCGAGGTGTGGGACCACATGCAAGTTACTTACAGCCTCAGTTTCTTTGTCTATAAAATGGTGGTAATATTCCCTATCTTGTGCATTTATTATGAGGATTAAATAAAACAACATATATGAAGCCATCTGGTGTAGTTCCTCTTACACAGTGAACACTTAAAATTACTAAAAGGATGTCTTAAAATAAAACACAGAGAAAGTTTTAAAGAAGGCAAGTAAAGATCAGAAATAACTCTGTTATTAGCGTGTTGTGTTTTGTTCCCCAGTGTTTGCATGCAATATGGCTGAGATCACGTCACATATGTACAGGACACCTGACTGAGGTACGGCCCTAAGAAAGTGGCAGAGCAGGGCTTTGGCTCCAGTCCGGGCTCTTCTGTGTAACCACTTCTCTCCATTGCCTCTATGGAGTTAAGCCTTAAATCCTTTTTGAGAAACTGATGAAAAAATATTTAAATGTTTCAAGTTTGAAAATATACTCTTACATTCAAAAGCACAAAAAGAAACCAGAAGTAGCCAAAACAATCGTATCCTATAGTTAAAGGCTGGAATTTTGCCTGGAAAGTGTTTCATGTGGAAAATATTTTAATTTCTATGTATTTCTGTTTAGCCAACATTTTAATTGTTAAAACGTTACTGTTCAAGCTGTTACAATTACAATGGGTAAATTTGGTAAATCCAGTAAACTAGTCATTTGACAATGATTAAATTGACAAATTGAGTGAATTGATTATTCAGCAGATTGGGTTTTAGGGTGCACTAATTTTTGGCAAATTGGTTTGCATCTATTGGACGTAGAGTAGTGCTCAATATATATACTTGTTGACTGAATGAACACATGAATGAATGAAATGACCTTTCCCTCTAAAGATCAGTGACTTACATGATGTCAGCATTTGAAGAACCTTGGAAGTTTCCTGAGACAGATTCCGGTTCTAGGATCACGTGTACTCACTGTGTGTACCCCGACTCCAAACCCACGCTCATGGCCTGGGTGGCTGTTTAGTGAGAGTCGGTGCTTGCCTGCTGGTTCAGAGTCGTAGCCACACATTATGGGCTTGGAAACAGAAGAACCAGGTTCCAGGCTGGCTCGGCTCATGCATTCACTAGCCCCAGAACACTGGCCAGTCAGCTCACCCTTGAACTGTTTCCTCATCTATAAAATGGGAGTCATTCTGGTGCCTGCCCGACCTTGTTGCCAGCATCACTGTCAAGATCAAATACAATATGTAAATGTTCTCTGGGAGCAGGGAAGTGCTAGATGAATGTTAGTTCATTATTGTGAAAACTACTAGACCTCAGGGTCCCAAGGACCATAGGCTCCCGGTGGCGGAGGGAGGACTGGGAGGGGCCGGGATCTCCTTTGGGAAGGAGGTCCAGGTCTGCTCTCTGGAGGAGGGCCACTCTTCCCCTTTGCTCTTTGGCCTCTGCCTTTCTGGTCACTGACACCCATGAAAGAGAGACACACAGACGTATTAAACTGCTTCCCCCAGGTCACCTGCCAGTGAAGAGCAGGCAAACACCAGCAGCCTTACAATGCCTCCCCGCCACCCCCCCCACCCCCCCGCCCCCGCCGGCCACTTCAGGGCTGAGGTTGTCTGCCCACAGCCCCTGGAGGGGTGGTGAGGAGAGGAGCCTGGATTCTCCCACAATCACTCCTGGGCCTCCAAGGCCAGGCTGGTGACGTCCTCCTTAGTCTGGTCTCCGCCCACCTCTACACTCACAGCTCTGAATCCAGCCTAAGGAGGTTCTGAGGGGGTTTCTACTGGCCACCTTTGCTGCCTCACAAAAAGAGACCCGCAGTCAAAGAAACCTGGCTGGGGAGGGCTGGGGAAGGGAGAGAACACAGCTGGGTGAGACAGGAAAGGGCATGGAATGGTATAAACCCGGGAACAGGACCAAAGACAGAAAAATGAGGGAGGAGACAGCTAACTGGAGAGCACTATTTTTTTATTTTTGGTTCCTCAGAATGCTTAATTTTATTGTGAAATTTTTGTTGTACATTATTGTTTGTCAGTCACCATATAAGGAGAGTACTATTTTTTTTTCTCCTCCCTTTTCTCAAGCGTAAGAGTGAAATGATTAAGAAAAAAGAAAAAGACATCCTTCAAAGAACAGTAGCCATCAGTGTCAGCTTTCAGTGCTTGCTTGGGTGGCAGTACATTCCAGCTGCCATCAGGAGACCTACCACGCTAAGTGATGCTGCAAGCCGGCCAGTCCAGGTCGGAGGCCCCCCAGCGTCTCCTTGCCTCACACCCAGGCTACAGGACCTGCGTAGGCCACTGCCACCAGCCAAGCAGTAATCTATCAGCCGCTTATTCTGGTTCCGTTTCTCTTTCTTGAGTTACACTGGCCCTAGCAGAGCCTTAACATAACAGTTTATTACACTTGTAAGGTGCTTATTCCTTCCAGCGAGCTTTACATCTGCCAACTAAAAGCTCATACATCTAAACAGCCCTTCAGGGTGGAAAGTACATGTGTACAGATGTAGTCTGAATTGGAAGGTTCTGAGTTCATTATCACAGATAATGCAGTTACTATCTGATATCAGCTGGGGCCCCATCTCACCCTCAGAGATCTGGTTCAACTTGGCCTAAACCCCAGTTCCAGGGGTTGTGACCAGGGCTGGTTTCAGACCGTAACAGGCCCCAGGGCCTTTTAATCATGGAGTCTACATTCCACATCAAATCAAACACATTAGAATATACCCATATTTCACATAAAATGTAACATTTTTGCTGTGGGAAAAAAAATCAAAAGGGTTTTATTAATTTTGCTTTTGAAATTATTTAGCTAGCAATCATTCATTTACGATATGATCGGCTCTGATTTCTGGGCTGTCATCATACATGCACAGGAAATTTTATAGAGTGAGAAAATTGAATCATAGCATTATTTTCCACTATAAAATATTTATAAATACTAAATTTTAAAATGAAGTTGACATAATTGTGTTTTATAGACATTTAATGAAAATGTATTACTTTCAATTTTATACTTCTCTCTTTACGTTTCAGATCAATTAAATGTTTTTCTCATCTCGCGTGTTTTCACAGGCCTTTGAGAAAAGCTCATCTGCCAGGGGCCCCGTGCCAGTGGGGCCGCTGACCGGATGGCCCTGTTTGGGGTTGCTAACAGCCCCTCCCAAGATTTTGGCCCATCCCTCACCCCACTTCTAGCATCTTTCTGATTCCTTGCTCCTGCATATCTGCTCATGGTTTGGTTTTAGCTGGTATCAAAACTGGTCACAAAGCTCAGTTTCTTCATGGTTTCCTACAAAATAGCCAACCACACTGAATGTTTCATGAAGTTGGTAATGTGACAAATTCTGAGGGCCATGGAGAGAGGTCACTCACGTGCCTTGCAACCTTTTGCCATCTTGTTGGCTCCACCTTTCCAGCCAGTGCCCACCTTCCCTCATTCCATATCCTCCAAACTGCCTGCGCCAGCAGTGTGGCCACCTTGCCCAGGGCAGCTTTCCAGGGAGCCTGTGTCACATTGTCTCCTTCCCTTTTCTGGCTGCTTCTCTCTTAAACAGCAGACGCGCCAGGAATGCCTGCACTCCCCACTCCCCTTTAATTTTCTCCATCTCCTTACACAGCATTATCTGAGGCATCTATCCTCTGGGAGCACCACAAGCGGGAGCACCTGCTGGACACTCCCTGGAATGGGGCCCTAACCATCTCTCAGGTCAAGGCTTTGGCTTGCCTTTGGCTTGTTTTCACCAGGCTCCGTACTATAGTCGTTAAGTTCGGCACATTCTGCTTCGGTGGCCTGGGTTCCTAGGTGTGGACCTACACCACTCATCAGCCATGCTGTGGCGACGACCCACATATAAAGTAGAGGAAGATTGGCACAGATGTTTGCTCAGGGCTAATCTTCCTCAGCAAAAAAAAAAAAAAAGAAAGTAATAAGATCTATCTGAATCCTGGCTCCACTGAAACTTCACTCTTGCTCCTGCTCCCACCTCAGGGCTCCTCTGACCTTCAACATACCACTGAGAGATGGAGCTGTGTCTCCATGAAACGACTGAAGAGTCAAGTGGTAAAGTCCCAACTGAGACCCAGGCCTCTCGACTGCCAGCCCTGGGCTTTCTCAGGGTTTTCTTCCCCTTGACTATCTTTTATTACCTGGCTTTCTTCATGAAAAAAATGCCCCACACTGTGAATTTCCTTCAGCAAGTACAGACTCTCTGCTTGGTTAGGCAAACTGGGCCATGGAGGGTGGGATGTAGCAGAGGGTACAAGGGTGGGCAGCTGGACCAACTTCTCCATTAGGCACAGAAGGCCCAGTGCCCAGGGCCCACGATGCTTTCAGAGCCCCACAGATGGTTCAATTTCTTTTTTTTTCCCAAGGGGATTTCTTTTGTGTGTGTGTGTGTGTGTGTGTGTGTGTGTGTGGGTGTGTGTGAGAAAGATCAGCCCTGAGCTAACATCCATGCTAATCCTCCTCTTTTTGCTGAGGAAGACCAGCTCTGAGCTAACATCTATTGCCAATCCTCCTCCTTTTTCTCCCCCAAAGCCCCAGTAGATAGTTGTATGTCATAGTTGCACATCCTTCTAGTTGCTGTATGTGGGACGCTGCCTCATCATGGCTGGAGAAGCGGTGTGTCGGTGCGTGCCCGGGATCTGAACCCGGGCCGCCAGTAGCAGAGCACGCACACTTAACCGCTAAGCCATGGGGCCGGCCCCTAATTTCTTTTATTTTTTTAAATTATTTATTTATTTATTTTTAAAGATTTTATTTATTTATTTATTTTTCCCCCCAAAGCCCCAGTAGATAGTTGTATGTCATAGTTGCACATCCTTCTAGTTGCTGTATGTGGGACGCGGCCTCAGCATGGCCGGAGAAGCGGTGCGTCGGTGCGCGCCAGGGATCCGAACTTGGGCCGCCAGCAGCGAAGCACGCACGCTTAACCGCTAAGCCACGGGGCCGGCCTTCAATTTCTTTTAAAATCAGAAGGAAAAAAAGAACTTTTAGGTCAAAGAAATTATTATAATATATGATATTAATATATTTGTCTTCATGCCAATGCAGACATAAAATATAACTTTAATATTTTTTATGGAGGAAGAGGCCCACAAAGGCAGAGTCCCCAGTGTCCACAACAGTTACAATGTGGCTCTGGTGGCCAGGGGTATCCTCAGTGAACTTTACATGTGAAGGTCCATTTAATGGGATGATCGTAGTATTGGGGGCAGATAGACAATTGGCACCTCCCGAACTATGATCGACCATCACACCCTGGAGGGGAATCAGATGAACTAATTAAAAGGCTGGTTCTGTCATCAAGGTCAGCATGGATTGGGTCCAACTGCCCAATCCTCATAGGGAATTTTCCATAAGAGGAGATACCATACAGAGCACGTGTTGTTGATTTTCTTCTTGACAAAGGAAGATGGCATAAAACTTAGCCATGGTTTAGGATCAAATCGGTTCTTTATCTCATATCAAGTCGGTGGGCATGGGTTCACTGCTTTGCCATAAGCATCAGAGAGAAGTAAAGCCATGGACCATGCTCTGGGGGAAGGGAGATCAGCTTTCTTGGCTGGGGCCAGTTTGTTTTCTTCCTTGGACTTTCACCCCAGTTAACAGCTCCACCCAGGGCTCCCTGAAGGACAGATGGGCAGTCCCTCAGAGAGCCTTGGAGCCTTGCCTGGCTCATCCTTAAACTGGCCATCCCCACTGGACCCCTCCGCTCCTCCCTGAAGCTGGTTAGCATTCTCAGCAGAGAAGCAGCACAAAATGGTAAAAAAGAACTTGAGCCAACCCTGTGTTCCAATCCCAGCTCTACCACTTCCCAGCTCTGTGTCCTTTCTGAGCCTCAATTTTGTTATCAGTTAAAATGGGGGTAATATTACCTGTTCATATAGTTGTTGTGAGTATTGAAGAAGAAAACCTATGCAAAGCCCGTAGAACTAGTAGGAGCTTGGTGTTGGCAATCTGAAAGCAGGGTCTAGGGTACGTGTCTTGAAGCTGTGTTTCCATACTTCACATAATATAAAGAAATATCAATGGCTTGTATCAAAGATGGGGGTGTGCAGCCCTTGGTGCTTCCTCTGTCTGGCTTATAGTAGCTCCCCTCTCTTCTTCTTAATGACTTGATCCCATCCACCAATAATCTGCCTTCATGGTTCTACCCGCCACCCCACCACCACCAGCCATGGGAAGACTGTGGTGTAATGGGAAATGCTCTGGATGTGAGGTCAGGGGCCTAGATTTTAATGTGAACCCTTCTGCCCCTTAGCGGCAGGATCTTGGGCAACCTGCTTCAACAATCTGGTCTTCAGTTCATATCTGTAAAATGAGGCCTCCCTTTGTGAAATAAGAAATATACAAATATTGGTCTCTGCCCCTGGTTCCTGACACAGAGCTCCTAAAACTCTTGAAAATAGGGATGCTAGGAGAATTTTTTGTCCTAATATTTAGTCTCTGACTCCACTTCCTAACACAGAGCTCTTAAGAACTTTTTAATGTCCTGAGCGATAGGAGTGTCTTTTGTTCTAAAGAGGTGACTCATGGTGGAATCCTGGATGGGGACTCAGCACCAGAAAGACCATGATCAAAAGCTTGGAAGTTTCAGACCCACCCCTCATTCTCTGGTGAGGACAGGGGGCTGGAAATAATCGACCATGCCTACATGATTTAGCCTCCATAAAAACTCCAATAATACCTGGTTTTGGGAACTTCTGGATTGATGAACACATCTACATGCTGGGAGGGTGGCGCGCCCCAACTTCACGGGCACAGAAGCTCCTGCACTCAGAACTCTTCTAGACCTTGCCCTATGTATCTCTTTATCTGGCTGTTCATTTATAACCTTTATTATATCCTTTATAGTAAACCAATAATCCTAAGTATTTCTCTGAGTTCTGTGAGCCATTCTAGCAAAATATTGTACCCAAGGAGGGATTCATGGGAACCCCGATTTATAGACAGTCAGTCAGATGTACAGATGACAACCTGGGGCTTGTGATTGGTGCCTGAAGTGGGAACGGTCTTTTTTTTTGGGGGGGGGGGGGACAGAGCCCTTAACCTGTGAGATCTGACGCTAACTCCAGGTAGATAGTGTCAAAACAGAAATGAATTGTAGGACACCCAGCTGGTGTTGGAAAATTTCTTGATGTGTGGCAAACCCACACATCTGGTGTCAGAAGTGTTGTGAGTATGGTAGTATTTTGATTTTATGACTCTGGGCAAATTCAAAGTTTCTTCACATCAGGAAAAGATTGGGGATTCTTTGTTTGAAGGTATTTCATGACATACACCACACTACACTGTGGAAACGGGGAGACGGAAACATTCACCGGGCAGGTAGAGTGAAAACCGGCTGCCTTCCATTAACTCCTTCAGTTCACACCCTGAAGGTGGAGATGACTTTTAAATTGCTCACCAGCAAACCAGAGGCAGCTAGACTGGTGAATTCTCATACAGTCCCTGCTGTGACACTTTGACTAAGGTGAGAAGGGAAAATGGAGCTTCAAGGCTCACACTGGCGAGACCAAGAAACCCCTCTGACAAATCCAGGAAAATCTAGAATTCCAGAGAGCTAGGGGAAATCACAACTTTCTGACTGGGATCAGACTTCATCAGCTTTCCCAACTGGGAGGTGACGTCTAACGTGAAAATCCCCGTGCTGCCAACTCAGCCCAAGTTTACTTTCCTTGAAGTTGACCAGCTGCAAAACCAGAAGTTTGGGGAGAAGGTCCATTTGGGGATAAGGGGGCCAAAATGACAACCCCACATTTACCAATAAGCTTGGGAGTGGAGGGGGGGAGAAGGAGAGAAATACCAGTTCTGGAATTCCTATCCTGGCCTGTTCCCGCCCCCTACTCCTTGCAGTATGGAAACCATTTAGCTGCAGACAGATGATTTCCCAGGCCTATTGTTGGGAGCACCCAGAGTAAATCACTTCCTTCTCCACCCCTGGGAAAAGTCTCTCTCGCTTGGATCATAATTCAGTCTGCCTCCGGTGAGCTGAGACTGAGATTAAGTATGGAGTGTACCAGTGCTGATGGCCTGAGCTCCAAGAATTATGAGTAGTGAAAAGACAAGATAAAAAGGGGGCACCTCCGGGGTAATGCAGTGCCTGCTTCAGGCAAACCTGACCCCCAAAACTTGGAGAGAGAACATTTTCATTTCTCTAAACCTAAATAATTATTTTAGGTAGAAATATAAAAAATATTTAAAATATGATTTTATTCATAAGATTTCTATTTACACATACCTTTCTGGAAATCTATGTATCTCCTAAAATGAGTGTCACTTTCTCACTAAAATTAGATTATATCTAGTGATTTTGTAAAAAATACTGGAACAAGCTGACGGGATAAGTAATAAGAATACAAACAGCCTCCCTTTAGAGTAGGGAAGCAATAAACTTTTCCTGTAAAGATCCAGATAGTAAACATTTTAGACTTGGTGGACAATAAGTCTCTGTCACAAATAACTCCATAGTTGTGGCACCAATGCAGCCAGAGACATCACGTAAATGAATGGATGTGGTGGAGTTCCAATAAAACTTTATTTATGAACACTGAAATGTGAATTTCACATAATTTTCACATATCAAGAACTATTATTCTTCTTTTGAGGCTTTCTTCAACAATTAAAAAATTTAGCTTTTTTAAAATTTATTTATTTAAAAATATTTAAATTCTTAGCTCTCTGGTTGTACAAAAACAGGTGGTGGGTTGAATTTGGCCCATAGGTTTTGCCTGGTTTATAAATTCCCAGGGCAAAGACACAGTGAAGGTAAAGTTTTGTTTCTGGTTAATGTAATCCTTTTCCTATGCTTCTGGTATTTTTTTGTTTTTTTTGCTGGGAAAGCTTCGCCCTGAGATAACATCTGTGGCCAATCTTCCTCTTTTCTTTTTTTCCTCCCCAAAGCCCCAGTACATAGTTGTGTATTCTAGTCGTAAGTAGTTCTTGTTTTTCTGTGTGAGCCACTGCCACAGCATGGCTACTAACAGACAAGTGGTGTGGTTCCGTGCCTGGGAACCGAACCTGGGCCGCTGAAGCAGAGCACACCAAACTTTAACTGCTAGGCCATCAGGGCTGGCTCTCCTACACCTCTGGTATTTTAAAATAAGACAAGTGGGTAAGGAAAATGAAAGTCAAAGGAATATATTATTAACACCGGAATTTCAAGAAGAGTAAGAGAAAATATTTTGAAGAAGGCCCCTCATTTGCCACCTTGTAAACAACTACTGACTTAACCTCCAGGTGGAAAGATTTTCACCTCTATCCGATTCAGCAGACTATACTCCAGGAACACACTAAGTACAGATGATGAAAAAACAGCCTCTACCTGCTGACAGGGCAGCTGCTATTAAATAATGAAAAGTCCTTTCCATTTAGTGATAGGATTCGATCATTCATTGGACAAAGCATTTATTGAGCTCCTACTACAGGCCAGGACCTGGGTTAGGTGCCCAACATTCCAAGATATATAAATTCTGAAGATGTTTATGGTAAGCGACTTTCTTCCTCACTTTCGCTTTGTTCTTATTTTCTTGAGGGACAAAGGGAGTAACAGAGGGACACGTTGGCTGTCCCAGATGGAATATCAAAGAGGGAGACCAAAGCACGACTAGTATCTGCCTTAGCAGGGCTGGAACTAGGGTGAGGGGCGTGAGGCTTCTAGGGTGCAAAAGTTAAGGAGGCATTCATGCACAAGTTCTTGCATGACCTTGAGAGGAAGCACCTTCTTCACCTTGCACCTTAGCACTTCACTCGCCTCCCCCTAGATCTGGCCGGTGCCTTAGCTCCCCCTAAGGTCTGCTGTGGTCCTGGGGGTGGGGGAGTGAGCGTTCATGTGTTTGGACTACCTCGTGTTCATGTTCCTTCCTAAGATGCCCCGATTCCCTGGTGAGGAATCACTTCTTTCTCACTGTATGCAGTCTTGTGGAATTCCTGCGGGGACCTCACCCGCCAAGAGCCTAGGCTGCTGTGAGGCCCTGAGGCTGGTGTGGGCATCATGTGCTCCCTTCCTGGACTGTGACCCCTGAGCTGAATGAGTTGCTTTCTGTTTCTTCCCATCACCTACGTGGCATCTACAGTCTCTCTGAGTAATGCCACCATTACACACCAAGTCATACCTCAGAGCCCTGCTACTCCAAGTGTGGTCCACAGGGCAGCAGCACTGGCAACGCCTGGAGCCAGTGAGGAGCAGAACCTCATGCTCACCCCAGACCAGTCAGAATCTGCATTTTGACAAGATCCCCAGGTGATTCCTGTGCTCATGAAGCGTGGAAGCGCTAACCTGCACCTTTCCCCAACTCTCCCACCACTGCGCGCCATTGCTGCTGCCCTTGAGTTTCCCAACCACAGGGTCCTGGGACGGGGCCTTTCTTGGAAATGCAGGACTTGCTGAAACTCAAGGAGGCTCAGAGCTGACCCTGCCCTTCCCAGACGGGCCTCACTCCCTGAGGAGTCCTCAGCCAAGGGCTTCTCAGAACACTCACCTGGTGCTTTGTTGATGACTGACTCTAAAACAAAAAATTAGGCATTGATGTCAAAAAACGACGACAGCATCACTCTTCGAACAAGCGTCTCTCCAGAGACGCCCCTTCCCTTTAAAAGTTTGGGGCAGTGGAGGCAGGAGACTCAGGAGGCTGCTTCAAAGGGTAGAGTTTCCCTACAAAGTCCCTCAGGCTAATATGGGATGGTGGTGGTTCCTTTTTAGAGAAGGGACCCACTCTATGTTCCTTTTAGAACGGGCCAGGAGTGAAGGAAGGGCATTAACAATCCTAATATTTACTGATAGCCTGCCATGTGCCAGGCCCTGGACATGTTTTATCTTTTATTCTTGAATGCGACCATAAAGGACAGGCTTTTACAGAGGAGGAAACAAATTCAGAGAGGCCAAGTGACTTGTCTCAAATTCTCCAGTTGTTACCTGTGAAGAACCAGGGATTGAGCCCAGGTTTTACCCGTGTCGCAGACTCACAGAAACACAGGAAACATAACACATGAGAAACAACTGTGGTGGGCGTCTGCCCCACGTGAGTGGTGGTGATGAAGAAGGCTCTGGGTGTGGACGTGTGCACATGTGTGTTGGTGGATGGTGGGGTGGGGTCCTCAGGAGAGTCAAGGGCACAAGTGAGAAGCTGGCAGAGGGGCCTAGCCCTTCATGGTGATGGGCCACGGCATCGATGAGATATGCAGTCGGCTTAAGGCACCTTTCACACATTCGTAATTCAAAATATAATATCACTATAAAATGACTGGAAGACAGACCAAGGATGTTCAGAGTTTTCCAATGAGGATTTCATCAATGTTTTTTGGGGGAAGTGTAAAATATTGAATTCTCTCACTTTTTCCTCATTCTTTTGGGTGCCCTGCTTTTGCTGATGTACTCAGTGCACATCCCTGTAGGACCCACTTTCATGCCAGCTCTGAGGCCTAGGGATGCTCACTCAGCTGTGTGGAAGGGGTGGTGACACCCCCCACCTGAAAGACCAGCGATGCGCACCCTGGTTAGGGAGGTGGGGAGGCTGAAAACTCAAGTGAGTCACTGCTCTAAGGATTTCTGGAGTACCAGCTAGCCCCATTCCTGGGCTCTGAGTCAAGAATGTAATTGAAGCCACAGGACAATAGAGTGTGAAAGGAAAGATGTTCTCTGGTGTCCAATACCCTGGCGAGCCAGAGCAGGTGCTTGGCTTTTGTTCCTGGTGCTGGCTGGGTCCTCGTGCCCTGCCCCACACCCCAAAGCCTCTCTTGACAAAAGCCACAGCTAAGCAGCTCAGGCTCCTCCTCCAGCACATCCAGGAACTGCTCCGGCTGAGAACGGCCTGCTTCCTCCTGCTGACCCCTTGTTTCAAGGCAAAAGATACAGAGGCAGGACCACAACCCGACAAAGGAAACCATGAAGCAGGGCCTCAGATGCTAAGGTTTTCAACCAGAGGACAAGGATATTGTTCATGTCTGAAGAAGACTTTCAAGCGCCCCAGGTAACCTTCTGGTGTCTGGCAATAGGATCAACAACGAGGTGAGCTGAGTTTTCATAGTGTCATCGAGAAGTCCCTAGGAAACCAAACCCTGGAGGCAACCCCCATCACGCCCCAGTGGAGACAGGGGACCTGGGCGCTCTCTTCTGGGTTGCACGGGGGAGGCGGCTCCCAGAGAGCTGGTGATGGTTGGTCATTCTGTCGTTCAGGGTCTATTCAGGCTCCTCCCCTCCCCACTGGAGAGGGCTGTTCTTACTGTTCACCAACACTGGATTTTAGTTCTGAAGGGTGATGCAGCCTTGCCTCCTTGTGATTTCGGGGGGAAGATCCAAGTGGACTATTTGGCCCTGAACGATCCTGCTGAAATGAACATCAGAGGCAGCCTTGAAGGAGCAAAGACAGCACCATATGGCAGCCTCACAGGTGAGTACGGCTTCTTTGAAGCCTGGGAAGGGTGGCTATAAGGTCTGATCACAAGGACACAAGACTCAGATGTGTTGAAATAATAACACCACAAAAGAAGTTGTCCATCATTGACAGTTTGCTGCATGGGGCACTGTACTAAAAACTTTAATGATGCTCTGACTGCAGGTATTATTATCATCTCATTTTGCAGACGGAGAAGTTAAGTAGCTTACTCAAAGTCACACAGCCAGTGAGTGGCAGAGGTGGCTTTCCAATTCTGCTCTTACCTCAAAGCCTGAGATTTTAAGCACACTGCTAGACTGCATTCTTCACAGTGCAGTTTAGGTTTCTTTCATCCCAGCTTCTTTCCTCCACCACTGCTCATCACCAGTAATTAAGGGTCTTCCCAAAGCCCGGGTGAGAATCGCCCTGGGCAGTGCCTCTGAGCCCACACACCCATTATTCACTTTTATCAACTCTGGGTCTAGACATGGGGAACGGGAAAGAGCAGGGTGGCTGCTGGGAAAGTATCTCTTCAAGTTCAAGTCTGTGTGTTTTTGTTGGTGGGAGGAGCAGGGGGGAGGAACAGAGATAACATGTGGAGCTAGATTTCTTCAAGGCCTCTATTTCAACTGGTTTGGGGAAAGTGTTTTGTTTTGTTTCTTTTTTAAGAACCCAAAGCCTGGAAATCAGATGGGCTGTCTAGTTCAGGCTGGAGCGAGAATCACTACAGAGTTAAACAGTTCAGCACTATATTTAGGTTATGCCTGCACTTAAAAGAAGTAGCTTTGTTTTTCTAAAAAAGTGTGTTTTCATTTCCTACGAGTCAGAAAATATCCAAACTGCAAAGAATCTCATCTCAGTTCTAGTTATGAGAGCAAAAAATCGGAAACAATCCAAATGATCAAAAATAGAATAACAAATTATGGCATGTGTACCAGATGGAGTATCATATAATATCATGAAGACCAGGTTAGCAACATAGGAAGGTACTTATACAAAAATTTTTTCAATAAAAAATAAAGTTTTGAATGAAGAGCCCTATATACACATATAGGCGAAACATATGGAAAAGATTTTTTAAAAAAGTGGTGGTGAGATTATGAGTGACTTTTTTCTTTATAGATTTTCTCTATTGTTTTTATAACATTTTGTGACAAATAAAAACCTTGAAATATACACAGTTATATGGTGGCTTGTACCTTCTGTGTACATTTTGGCTTATTTGCCTTGCAACCCTGTATCCAAACGTGGCAAAGAGCTTTTCATTTGAACTTGCAAATTGCTGCATGGAATTTCCATATTCTTTTAAACATATAACACATATCTATGACTGTTATACAAATTGGAATGAATTTTTCAGGTTAGAGTCTTTTTCATCCAAATTTAATTATGCTGTGTTTGTCAGTAATACTTTATCTTTCTTGGTTAGGAACCAAAACTAGAAAAGCACAGGCAGAGCTCCCAACCCACAGCAGTTCCTGTCAATGCAGCAGTGAACTCAGTTCTCTCTGGCACACCACCTCACTTTGCATCTTTCCTGGAAGGCTGGAAAAGGGATTATCTGCAGATCCTGACAGCTCCTCACCCAGTAGGCAGGCTGACGTCTGGCAACTCCAGCAGATCAGCTCATTGCCTTCTCTCAGGGCCACAAGAGCACAGGGGTGTCTTCCCATAGAAGAAGTATTTGTGGCGACTCTCATCCGTTTGCTTTCCCAGAAACTAGAGGCTCCCTGCAGACCTCCCTAGGGAGTAGAAAAGCTGATTTTAAAGTCTCTAAGAGTCTATGTCATCATTTATTTATACTCTACTCTTTGCTCTAAAGATTGAGAGACGCTCTTGGATAAAAGCAAAGGTATCATAAGACCAAAATTTAAAAAAAGTTAAATGGCACAAAACAAGGAAGGGGAAGTGGGTAACAGTGAAGTTTTAAAGTCCAGCAGAAAAAACCTATGACAAAGAACAAAACACTTAGTGGCCAGAATAAATAGTAAAACCAAAGCATTTATAAACTAGCAGAGCTTGTTTCTCAGATTTGAGAGGTACGGGTGAGTCGTGGACTGCCTGCGGCTCAAGGACCCCTGAGCAATTTAAACAGCAGGCCCCAGACAGCCTTTTCCAATGGTTTTAGGTGTTTAAAAATCTTCCGGGAAGGGGGCATGATATCTGTTTTCAATGCACTCCTGTATCATTTACTCTCAATTTGCCAAGTAATCATATCCTATTATTATTTTTTAATGTGTGCACATTGCTTTTCTAGATTATAGACTCTTTGAAGCCAAGAAATCTATTTTATGCTTTTTCTATATTGTCCTACAATTGCTAACCTACAGTCCCTAAAATAATGTGTGCTTCTTAAGTGGAATTGGAATTTAATTCTTAGTCCCATAGGCCAAATCATGTATAATCTTAATTTCTATATGTTCTTTAGTTACTAGAAGACAATATGGAAACCTTTTCTGCGTTTAAGAGAAAGCGAGCAGAACAAGAGATTTAGAGTAATAAAAAAATTGTAGCCAGGAGGTGGAAGAGAGAACACAAGCCAGAAAGAGGAGACATTCCAGATAGGAGCTTTCAAGTAGAGGATGAGCGATTGACGAGATGTGAGCAGTTTTGCCAGAATTTGAGACTAGAAACACTTTGTTGAGGCACATTTTCTTTACATTACATTCCTATTCCTGGGTAAAATATTCTGCCTTGTTCCTTTTTAATTTCTTGGTAAGGTGTTAAGGCAGACAGTCCCGGAATGTTCTGGAAAGGAGTACTTGGTGAGAACATAGCAGGAAGACAAATCACGATGGCAGCCTTTAAGCTGAATAAGCCAGCAATTAAACATTTCCTGGCTGGGTTCCGAGTTGCAGATATGCTGGCCATCCCTATGACGCCATCACCCACTTTTGTGTGTGTGTGTGTGTGTGTGTGTGTGTGTGTGTGAGGAAGACTGGCCCTGAGCTAACATCTGTTGCCAATCTTCCTCTATTTTTCCTTGAGAAAGATTGTCCCTAAGCTAACATCCATGCCAATCTTCCTCTATTTTGTATACAGGACCCCTCCACAGCATGGCTTGATGAGTGGTGCATAGGTCCATGCCCCAGATCCGAACCCGCAAACCCCAGGCCACTCAAGTGGAGGGCACAACCCTAAACATTATGGCCACCAGGCCGGCCTCCCATCACCCACTTCAAAAACAAAAATGAAAAATCCTATTGCCTGGGTGTTGGTTTACATTTCTAATATGCTGATCACTGGTCTTTCAGCAACAACATTTAACCCTATTGGGATAGTGACAGGGCTTACTTGAGGTAGCGGTGTCCTTGCCACAGCATGATTCAAGTAGTTACTTGGCAATTGTTTTATTGTGAAATGTAGTTTTCCCAGAGGAACTGGGCTTAGGACAGGGTGGGGAGTCGGGGTGCTGATGCAGAATGTGGTCAACTCATCAAAACCTGGCTCATCAGAAGGCCACAGGGCTATATGATTCCATTGCATGTACCTGGGAGTTGAATACCCGACTTATGGAAAGACAACATTCCAAATCCTGAGTATCTCCTGAGTTGAAAACAGATCAGGATGGGGGTGTGCTCCCCGTCACCCCCATCCCCATGCAGCATCCACGCAGCTCTTTCATGACTCCAGCCCAGCCGGGCCCAGTTGGCCCCTTGGGAGACAGAAGGGAGAATCCTTCCTCAGGCGCACACACAAAGGGCTTTTTACCTTTCCCGTCATTAGCTTTCCTCTGGAGACGGAGGATTCCGCAGTGGTCCTACCCAGTGGCTCCTCAAGAATGAACAAAGGCTGAACTACCTTCATTCACATCTGCTGCAAGGCGTGTAAGCAGTATTCCTTATTCTGTCCGCTTCCACTCAACTCAGCCACACATCCAAATGCAGTTCGAGACTGGAGCAACAGAAACTTATTTTCAAGGGGCAGTGTTTTGCTTAAAAATGAAATTTGAATCTCCTACCTGGGAACATTCTTCACCTCCTGTGCACAGGTGATTAACGACTCCGGAACCGTTACCCGAAGGTTTGTGTCTGGACCATTCGTCCAATCAACAAATGCATTTTGAGTGTCTTCCATGTGTGGGGTCCTGTTGCAATGCCATGAATGGCCTCAGGGGGACGGTACTGAGAATTTTCATTTCAAAAGGAAAAAAGTTCCTTTCAGTTTCCCTAAGGACCCAATGCAGGGGGGAAAAAGGCCGAGGGCTGAGGAGGAGAAAGGGGACCAGAGGAGGAGTAAGGCGGGGGGCCCTCTACACACTTCACCTCGTTTAGCTCTCAGCCTTGTGAGGAAGTGCACACACTTGTGAAGAGGCAAACCATTTCCGTTAAGGATGAAGAATTGCTACTCAAATTAAAATTAACCTGCGGTCACACAGCAAGTGGTGGGGCAGGATGCAAAGCTGGCCCCTCTGGTTTCCAGTCCCTGTACTGCGCTGCCTGCCCCGCAGGAGAGCTGAACTGGATGGGGTTGAACTCAACTAGCTGAATGACCTTGAACAAGCCACTGAACCTCTCTAGTCCTTGATGATTACAAGCCTCCTTCCGGCTCTGACTCAGCATTTCAGTCAGGGCATCAGCCTTGGCAGGCCCTGATAAGGCCTCGGCTCCACTCTTTGTTCTCCATGGCCTTGGTAACAGATGGAAATAAAACTCTTACAGGCAGCAGGAACCAGTCTTATCCTCTAGGTTGATGCCCATTTGTCAAAAATTTGGCAAAAGTTGCATTCATATTAGCAAACCCTCAATATAGCTTCATTCATTGTTTGACACACAAAATTTACGACATCTGTCGAAGGAATGTAGCTCCGAAAACTCTCAACGTCAAAAAGTATATATAATGGAAGGAACACTTCTTACACCGCCTGACATTTCTAATTTCTTTCCAAACCCGTCTCCAATTCTGGAAATGAGGGCTCCCTGAGCACCCAGTGCTTTTTGTTTTGATTGGAGAATTCAGACTTTTTTTGTGTATGTACATCTGACGGCAGATTAAAAAAAAAAAATCACATCTACAAATAGTGTTCACAAGTTGGAAAAATGGTTAACATACACTCAAATATTTGTTCAAGTAAAAATGACATTTTTTTCCTTGATTAAAAATATCAGGCCAAAAGTATTCAACTCTGGAGGATCCATACCAGCATACCCAAAAATCAGATTTTGTTTCTGCTAACGATATCTCTAGGAGCAATAAGTAGGGGAATTGTCCTCTTCAATGCCAGTCTCAAAAAGTTCAGAATGTACCCACAAAGCACTTTCCTTTCTCCCTTAATAACGGATTGTAGAACTCTCATTGCAGATGTAAACATTTTTGGAAGATGCTTATATTCTTACACTGCACCCTTTCTCTGTGGAGTTCCACAATGTTTTACTCTGAACAAGGCAACTTTGCCAGCTGTTCCTTCTGAAATCTGGGCCGAAGTTTGAACAATGGAATTTAGAGTATGAATCTTGAATTCTTTCTCTGACTTCATGGTTTTCTAAATGGTGACCACCTCGACTTCCAGCCTTGGTGTTTCCACACTGAGAAACTGTTCGCCACTGAGCGGCGTGATCAGAGATTATCACCCTGGGGCAGACCCAATGTGTGTGCCACGTGGAGATGGGGTGTTCTCCCTTTCCTATTTAATAGAAAGATCGGGTAACAATCATTCTTCAACTTGGTGTGATGCTTCCTTAATTCATGGATTTCATCTGATCCCTGGAACCCAGGGAGGAAGTCAGGCGATAAACCACTCACTTGTGGTCATGTCAGCTGCAAGCTGACTCAGCCTACATCTTCCCAGCCTCCTCTGCTCCCAACTGGACCCGCTGCTTCATCTGTTCCTACCTATGTCTAGTGGTTGCTTTTCTTCTGATGTAAAATGAGTGAAACAAGTGGAAGAAGAATCCTAACAGGGCTTTTGAGTTGCACAGGCCTGAGTTTGAAGCCCCGACCCAACTCCCTGTGAGCTATGGGACTGTGAGTAGATTCATTCAGCCTCTGGCATATGGTATCTCAGAATAGTATTAATGACCACCATCATTTGGGGCAAAGCCAGTGTTGTCTCAGCTTCACCAAGTCGGATATTAAACGCCCTCTGTGGTGGTCTCTGGAGCATGTGGCAAGTTAAGGACAGCAGCAGTCAGTGGTTATCAAACACGCCCTAGGGGCTGTGCTATGTACTCATTACATGGGTTATACATGCGAGTCCCACAACAACCTACAGGCTACGTGCTAATCTTGGCCCTGTTTCATAGATGAAGAATCTCAGATTTTAGCTAGTAAAGAGGAAGCCAGATCTGGCTCCCAAAGTGAAAGAGTGCTGGTCAGGAAAGGTCTCTATGACTAGAATGAGATGCATTTTCTGTCCAGCTGAGGACTGGCAGGGTGAGCCTAGGGGAGGTGAAGACGTGGGAAGGTTGAGACCCAGAGCGTTTATTTGCATTATACCCTTTCTTTCTGTGGAGAAAAAACACCTGGTCAAAGGTCAAAGGGCTCAGAAGAACAGCTACAGAGATATTCAATACTTTTCAATGAAAATATTACCCATGCATCCGAATGAGTTTTCGTTTATTTCCATTCTACTCTATTTGCTTTTCATGAGAATGTCCTTTTCTCCCTGCAGCACAAATTTGGCCAACTACTATTGTTCGTAATCTAGTTTTGTTTGCTTCAAGTCTTCAAGAGAGACCTGTGATACTTTCAGTTTCCTACTCTGAGAAAATGAAGATGCACTAGAATTAAGAACTCAACACGAAATCAGAAAGATCCTTTAAAGCAATACTTTTAAGTCGACTCACACCGCTCGGGGACAAAGCAGATTTGGTGCATTAACCTACAATTTGTTGATGTGTGTGGATGCCACTGCTAAAGGCCTACGTGTTAAGTGCAGATATATACAAAAACATGGAGAAAGGCTTCTGGAAAGGGTCTTTCCTGCTTGGTCGTAACTTTAACTGACCAAAGGGATGCTGCCTTGAGTGCTTCTGGGAGAATAACACGTGGAACCCAGTTTCCCCCTAGAACACAGTTTTTCCCTAGATCTTGTTTGGCTTTCAGAAACCATTCATGAGGGAAGGTAGATTGATCGCATGATCTAAAGTTCACAAAGTAAAAACAAATGACAGGACTACCAAATTTAGAAAATGTCCTACAATGTGCATTTTATTCCATATCATTATACAATGTTTACATATAGTTATAACTCTTAAGAACATGTTTTTTCTTTACCAGTTGTATGTAGTGCCTAAATCTTTAACATGGAGAAATGATGAGTGGAAATCCACATTGAATGCTGTCCTTCCTACGCATTATAATGAGCTGCAAGTGTGCCAATTAGAAGGAAATAGTCTTAAGAGAGCAGCGTGGCTTACAAACTCTTGGCTTTAGTGAATTCAGGCATACAGGATCCATAGTCTCATCTCATAGTAAAACTCAAGACAAAATAAATTAGTGTTGGACGGAATTCTAAGTTGTACAATATTGAACGAAAGACCACAGAGGGACCTTTTGTTTAAAGTAGCACCAATCCACACCTGATTGTGTTTCCAACATTAATCTTCCTGTTGAATGTATCGTTGGCACTTCGAGTGGAAATCTTTCTGCTCTAGTGAGGATTCCTAGACTGACTAAGCATACTGTGTTGCTAAACTCTCTACGAAGTGTGGCAACGTCAACCTGGGAAATGGCACATCTGAATCATCATGGCCCTGACAGGGGCTTGCCTTTGTGTGTGTGTGTGTTTTCCCCACCCCCTGATCTAGCTGGTATTTTGTGGATGTTTCTGTGACAGTGGTAAAAGTAAATAAAAATGCATTTAAGGGGTTTCAGGGTAAGCATGGTGTTAAAAAAAACAAAACAAAACAAAACAACAAAAACAACATGAAAGAATGTGGTTCGCAGCTAAGGAGGTTTTCACATGTTGTTTAACTCCAGTAAAGTCTGATCCAGCATCTGATGCATACTAAGGTTTTCTTCTTTGGCATGAGCCACTTTCTCTGTGGTGGGATTAGAAAATTAAGTCATGAATAGCTGTACTTTGGACACAATGGTGGTTTGTGCATTTAGGCAGGCAAACATCAATCACAGACATGGGGTGAGATGATTAGCACCAGGCATGCTTGGAAGACACTACTCGTTTCCGCACAAGGACCTCCAGAGGGGAAGCCGTCTCTGACCCAGAGGAACTACAGGCACGGCAGGTTCTCATGGAGCGGGCAGGGGAACCTTCACCAACAATCCACTCAGAATCAGGCACAGGTGGGGTCTGGTGAAGGTTCACTGGCTGCATGCCATGGGAACGGGGGAGGTGCTTGCAGCACTGGAGTTAATAACAGCAGACATTTCTGAGTCACAGGCAGGTAAAGGTCTGGGAGATGTGCTGTACCACAATCTCACAGGAAACAAAGACGACATAAATAGGTTTTCTGACAACTTTTTAAATGATTTATTTCTGTTGCTCATTAAAAAGAAATTATCAACATGTTTCATGCACACTTAGTAGGACATCTTCTTACTACTCTTATAGTGTTCTATTTATCATTAGCATGACAGTCTCACCAGATTCCAACAACACCATTAGACTGAATCAAAGCATACCTTTCAGACAACCAGGGACTTTTGACATGAGCTCCTTTTCAAAAGCTGTTCTGCCCAAGCATAGGTACATTTAATTGTATTTCAAACACTATACCAGGTATTAAGAAGTTAGGAATATGAATATGTAATAGAAATATATATATTATATATTATATTCCATATATAATATATATAGTTACACACACACACATCCCTCTGATTTGGCTTTCTAGCTTAAAGCAGGACTCAGTTCTCTGTAGGAAATAGAAAACTTTTTTTGGTCCTCATATGTATCAGTTCAAACAAGAGGACCTGCTGTTGAAAAGAGGAGTGCTGAATTGATCCTTATAAATATTTATCCATATACAGTGTATTTTACCATAAAAGCTGTTTTGAGATTAAAGAGAACTTAATATTCAAGATACAAGAGGAAAATGCAGGCAAGGCCAGCCTTTCAGCTGATTCCTTCCTCCTGTGCACATTTCTGCAGAAAGCCACTGTTTTCAACCCTATTAAGTTGGAGGAACGACAGTCTGCGATTTCCTGCCCAGGGCTCCACTCCTAGAATTCAGCCCCGTTCTTTCCCACTTAAGTTTAATCCTCATTCAGGGCCAGTTTTAGTTGGTTAGTTAGGCGGCGGTTTTGCTCAAGTTGCTGGTAGAGTTGATCTGTACAGGTCAGCAAGCAGGTTAGCAGAAGAGAAGAGCAGAAGGAAGAGAGGTTAGCTAGACTTGGTGAGAGGAGGTTAACAGACAGAACACAGAGATACCTCAGGCACCGATCACTGGCTGAGCGGTTTACCCTCACCCCGTGGTCATCTGTCCCGTGCCCAGTGCAGGTGGATGCTAAAGGCCTAGCAGACTTAGGAAGAGCCAGGCTTTCTCTCTTGGTGGGAGGGGAGGAAAAGGGAACAAGGTAAGAGGAGGAGAAAGAGTGGATGTTCCTCTTGCACCTCATGAAAAACACTGTGTGAGTCGGATGCGTTTTCCGGCAAGAGCCTGAGGAATGGAGGCAGGGCTGGAGGCGAGGCCAGCACGTCCCCCGCTCCTTGCTGGGGCTCAGTGGAGCTCTCACAGCGACACCTCAACCTGCCCATTCCTGCTCACCTCTTCCTGGAACCCCTTTCATCTCCACTCCCAGGGCTGGCTTTCCTCTCAGGTACTAAAGAGGCGGCGACTGCTGCTGCATTAACATTTCCTGAAATGCAGAACTAAGCTCCGTGTCCTCCCCCAGTCTCCATGACACAGGGTACAAATTCTGAACTCTTGTCCAGCCTTGCTGCCGGGTGTGTGTTACCCTACTTAAACAGCAAAAGAACAACACTTATCTCCACTCAAAACTGACTTCAAATTCATCTGCTTACTTCTTGAATAGGATGGCGTTTGGGTTTGGCGCTAGATGGATGTGTATAAGATGAACAAAGTCTCAAACATCTACAGAGACTAGCGTGATATAAATTCTACACAACAGCATGTAATCTGCTCACACGGCAAGGAAGCCAACCACGAGAGTCAGCCTGTATCCGACAGTCCAGGGGGCGCCCAGACAACGACAGGAATCTGGCACCTACCACAACAAGCTAGAGAATACATGATTGCTTTGAATGACAGTAACAACACGGACCCAGACATCCTACTTAATGATCTTGAAAAGCTGACAATCCTACCCCTGGGGAAAATGAAAATGTCCAGTCTCCAGCCCCTAGGTCTGTTGGGATACGGATTAATTCTTATTTTAACTTTCTCTCATAAATAGTAGGAGATGCAGAAGATGCTATGTTCATATTATGTTTTCTAGCTTGGAATATCTGCTGACTTGTTCTCTTTGCTCATCCAAATTTTATGAATATTCAAAACCCTGGTCAAATGTTACCTCCTGCAGGTGGCTCCCAGTCAGAATTATTCTCTCTTCTTCGTTGACTCTAAACGCACATCATCTATTCGTTCAGACTCGCTTCACTCATCTGTCTTCTCATAAGATGGCCAGCCCATTGAGGGCTAAGAACATTTCCGATTTATCTCTTTACCACATCCCCACTACTTTCCACACTGTCTTGCATATGGGGGTTGCAAAACCTAAACCCCGCTAGTACATTCACACTATTGCAGGGGGAACTATCACCATGGGCAGGCAGCATGTTTGAGTTTGCTGAGCCAATGTTTGGCCAAGCTGGAAAGGAAGAACTTTGGAGAAACCTTAGAGAATCCAGAGGGTCCATGTGAATTCGGCTTAAATGACAGCTGTCCCCATCACATCCTCTGGACCTGCTTGACCTCAGCTGCCATGGATCTGAGATGCTTGGGTAGTCTGAGGGCAGGGACCAGAAACGTTTATACATTTGGAAGTATTTTCCTCTCCTGTTCTACCTCCCAGATGTCTGGGCCTCCAGTGCTCAGACTCAGCAAAGCTTTTGGTTTGGTCCAACCAAGGCTCCTGCTGCAGCTGCAGCTATGGCCTGGCCCTCTGAACTAGAAGCCCGGGCTCTGACAATTTCTTGTAAACTCAACTTGCTATTTATCCTCTCACATGACCACACCTTCTTGGGCTGTTCCAGATCTGCCTTCCCAATCCATCAGTTTCCCACTTCCCCTTGTAAATTGTACTTAGAGAAAGTGTGAAAGTCTCTGGAAGGGTTTCCAAAAAACAGATGTGCTTTCAGACTTAACAGAACATCTGCTCAGCAGAACTTGCAGACTGGCCGTTTTGTCTATGGCAGGAAGCAGGGTTACTCAGAGAAGGGCCCACATCTATTACTCTGAATTTAAAAAAGAACCAGGCAGGAATCATGGTCAAAGTAGGCCCAAGGAGCCTTAGGGGAAAAAAACCATGAAATTACAGAAGTCTTTATATGCTCAAGGGAGAGACAATGTCCCAATAAAAGTCTACTATACCACTACTAAAATACTTAATTCACAGCCCTCTGAAAGAGTATTTTTTCTCTGCTCTGAGGTCTTTATAGAGTGATTGACATGATTATCAGTTTGTCCAAATTTATTTGAGTACAGTGGTACATTGACCCTCTTAGGCTAACAAAGCCTACACACAAACAGATGAAGATCACCCACATTTAAAATATAGGAGAAATACAGCCAGATTGTTAAGGAGAAATGTTGGAAATTAAGAAACAAACGTCCACATCACTTTAAAGTTCTAATTTTGCAATGTGTGTGTGTTTTTTTTTTTTAAAATCACTTAACTGCTGTTTTTGAAGTGAAACAGTGAAGCCCAAATAAAATAGAACTGTATTCTGAATAATTTCCACCAACTACGTTTTAGGGAAGGAAAAAAAAAAAAGAATCACCTTTAATGGCTATACTTTAAAAATGTCCACATATGAATAAACCAGCTATTAACACAAAGATTCTGTACGTACAATAAATTTCGACTTGAACACAGTAATCATATTTAGAAAACCTGAGGTGTAATTTCATGAACGTGGCTGAGTAATGAATATACTGCTAAAAAGTTTTAACAGTTTTTTGTGCTATAAAAGGATGACCAACAATAACCTCAACTTACATTGTTTGAATCCAAGTTCTTTTTCACCTTTCTCAATATGTAAATTCCTAGCAATGTGAGATGGCTGTGGAGCCATTCATCAGTTAGCCACGTCCTCCCAAGCAGGCCATCTAAATATCAACAAAGGCGGCTCACCACATCCCAAACTAAACCTCTGGCAGAAGACACTGCTCAAGGCGGATCTTCCAACTCCAACAAGCAGTGTCGCCTGTGCAGAGGTTCTCAACCCAGACTACATACCAGAACCATCACGATCCCTAAAAAATACAGATGCCCAGGCCTCGCTCTAACCTTTGGAAGCCAAAACTCTGAAAGGGACCCAGGCATGAGTATTTTCTAAAAGTTCCACAGGGAACTACTGCTTTAGGAACTCTCAATATTAATGTATGATGTTCAGCATGAAAAGAAAAACAAAAAAGCAGCAGCCAAAAATTAACCCTCATATGCGTGAAGCAGATTTATAGTTTTATTCAGTGTTGAAACTAAAATGTCAATAAATAAGAAGTAAAAAGAATAGCAAACAGAAATAGCTTACACAGTGTTTATTTTACACTGAAATGAAGAGCTTCTGTACAATAGAAAGCACAGTGTGTGCCCGGCCCTAAGGCAGGATGCTAAAGGAAAGAACCAGGCTGAGCTGGAGAAGAGACAAACTGCAGAGCTCAGACAGGTGGAACGTCCAGCTTGATGAAAGGGTCTTGGGAGAAGTGAAGCAAAGAAACTTATCTGCATGAAGAGAAAAGGCGGGAGAAAAAGAAAAAAAGTGGCACAAATGGAAAAAAGGGAAACCAAACTCACAGATGAGAGCAGCACTTGAAACACAGGGGAGAAGGAGACATGCAAAACCCACGGCCAGCTGCACCTGCAGGAGGATGTCCATCCTTGCCCACCAGTGTCTGGACTAGAGGCGTCACAGGCCCCCTCTTGGTAAGGGTCCATTTAAAGACGACTCATGAACAGAATTTAAAAACAAATTTAAGATGAAACCCACCTCGCAGAATATTTAATCGTACCTGATGCTAAATGTTTTCCCCATAGAATCACCACATTTTAGCACTAGAAAAGACCTTAGAGATGGTGATCCAATCCACTCTCTCATTTACAAATGAGAAGAGTCATGGAATTCTTTCTAGTTTCCATGGTGACAGTTGTGTCTCTAAGGGCAATGTAGAGATTCTATAACCCATAAGGCAGCAGGCACATGCCACACTCTTCAAGCTACCATTTTTCTGCATGGGTAAAGGAATGACAGGCGGGCCTGGAAAATGGAATTTCCAGCTCATATGGAATTCAGTGCTATATTATTAGCATGAAGAGAAGACCCGTGAAACATTCCAGGTTAGAATTTAAAGCAGCAGACTAAGTTTAATGTCTCAGTTTGGTTAGTAATATGTAAATTAGTTGTGTCTGCTCATGATTCTCATGAGAACAAGACCATCTACTCCAATACTTACTGCCTCACAGTAGTAAAAGCTGGGCCATTAACTCCCAAACTCATACTGCACAATCTGTGTTTTTTTTTTTTTTTTTTTTGGTGAGGAGATCAGCCCTGTGTTAACATCCGCCAATCCTCCTCTTTTTTTGCTGAGGAAGACAGCCCTGGGCTAACATCTGTGGCCATCTTCCTCCACTTTATATGGGACGCCGCCACAGCGTGGCTTGCCAAGCAGTGCGTCGGTGCGCGCCCAGGATCCGAACCAGCGAACCCCGGGCCGCCGCAGCGGAGCGCGCGCACTTAACCGCTTGCGCCACCGGGCCGGCCCCTGCACAATCTGTGTTTTATTTCCCATTTCTTTGACACAGCTTGCGGTGTTTATTGTATTTTAATTCCTTTTATATAAATACAGAATATTAAAGGCTTGGATACTCGGCAGAGGGTTCATTTCTGCCTAGAATTCTTAAAAGTGAGGAAGAGATGATCTTTAACGGCACCATTCTTTAGGCTGTATTCCATCAATTTCCTTCTCTCAGATGCTCAGGAACCTGACATTTTAGGGCTCCTTAAGTTTATATTTCTTTTATGAAAATGACCATGTATTTAATTGAATATCAGGAAACCAATTTTTGTTATTTCTTGGGACATGCCTGCACAATTGCATGGCTTTCTAATTTTACTTGAGCCTAGTTTAATTTCCTAAAAGAACAGTACTCAAGTCACTCACATTCCAGCTCGTTGCTTGGTGGGAACAATCTAGCTCACAGATTTTGAAATAAATGGATTCTGAAAGGAAAATGATTTGTATAGACACTTAAATCTACTTGGCCTTTTATATTAGTAGAATGTGAAAAAACAACGATGATCCTATTATGCAGAGAGTGAACAGAAAGGTGTAAAGATGGAGATTCTGGAGGCACAGAAGGAAGCAGCGGTGAGTTTATCATATTAGCGTGAGGGCACGGATGTGAGCAGGCAGGGTGGATGAACATTTACATGGAAGTCATGTCGTTGAGAGCGTGGTCCAGCTCCTCGCTGATGGCTTTGTACTTCAGTTTCTGAGCGTACAGCTCGTCTATGACCAGGAAGTGGAAGGCAGAGGTGCAAGGACATGGAGAGTGATCAAGAGATGGAGGGTGAGTGAGGGTGGCATGGACACCATCCCGGCACAGCAGCAAGGAAAGGGCAATGCATGAAGGAATTGGTGTCGCAGCAGGTGGCGAGTGCAGGAGGCGTGCGTTTTGTTTTTAAATGAATTGAAACAAAAACAAAAAGAACAAAACCCATTAGAAAATAAAACAAGAAAGACTCCATATGAAAATCATAACAAATATGGTAGGTAGGTATATCAGTAAACCGTGTTAAAGCCTAAACAAAACCACAGAAGGCTGTCTCCTGGGTGGGTAATAGGACACCTCTCTTTCATAGAGCCATATTTTAATTACGCTGGAGTAGTCAGCCACCTGCAACTAACAACCGTGGAAAACATAGCCAAGGGCAGTGTTTTGGAAGAACAATTTGTGACGACAGTCTGTAATCCTTCTCTGGCTCCACCTTCAAACCACTGCCTTCCTGACAAACTAGACCTCCGGTACGTGGATCTCTTAGTGCCATGTAAACTATTCCTGTGGTCTTCCCGCTCAAGCTGCCCTGTGACTGGTCCAGGAGGCTTGCAAGGCCATCTTCGCTGCAGACTGTTTTGCAACCATTCGTCATTCTCTCTTCTCCGCTAGCTTGGTTACCATCTGCACCAACCGCCAGTCCCTAGAGTCTAGGCTCCTCTGCCTCTGATGTACATATTTTATGTACTTTTTCTTTCTTTTCTTTCTTTTTCACAGCTGACCCTTCACAAGCCTCAGAGCTCAACATTTAGGATTTCTGTGAGATTTAGTGGGTGTTACTAAAACAAAACCTTAAATACCTTAGGGGAGAAATGCTTCAGTATAATCTCAGAATACAATGCCCTATTACACCCACCCCCTTTCAGGATATAGAGCATTTGCCAAGATCATTAATGACTGAAAAAAACCCCACCCAAACCCTTACATGGAATTCATACTTGGAAGAAGATGAGTTTGTCTAAAAACAAATCCATACCATTCTGACAATTAGGAGGGGTCACTAAAGACAGACAATACACTAGTCATTCTTACCTACAACTACGTCAACCGCTATGAAAAATAAACCTGCCACACTTCTGAAGACTGTGAAGTAAAGCTGGCATTACAAAAAGAGACGTACCCTGTCTGGTGGCTAACGGTCATCTGGTGAGCAGAGGACTCAGGCCCAAGAGCTTAAGAGCCACAGAATGAAAACCCCAAAGGACAGACAGGAAGAGTGTGCAAGAGCAAAGACGTATATCAAGGAGGATGCACTTGGACTGGATTGTTTCGCCAGGTCAGTATTCAACCATAAAGATTAAATTAAAAAGAAAACTTAAGATCTTACCTTCTAAGTCATCAATGCTTTTCTCCAATTTAGTTACTGACCTCTCTGCAAACTCAGCCCGAGTCTCAGCCTGTAATGATTCAATGTATTTCAATCAAGATTGAGAAGTTTTAGATTCCCAGTAGCTACAAATATAGGGAAAACGAGAGAATGAAAACCAAGCACAGCACCCATAAAATGGGTCTGACTCTACCTGTCAGTCATTCACCACCATGAGCAGCTAGCACAGCTCATGATCTCCAAGACCACCTATGAATATTCCTGACTTGGATCATCATAACTTTAAAACAAAAAAGCCCTGACCTGCTCCATAAAAACAAACTCATTTAAAATCCAGTTGGCTTTGTCCAAAACACTCATAATATTACCTCCTTCAGCTTGTCAGAAAGGACCTTGATCTCTTCCTCATATTTGTCTTCCTTCTGCGAGTACTGTAATTAGAAAGAACGTTCCAGATGTCAGGCCACAGCTCACCCTATACTCTTGTCTTCCAATACAAAGAAAGCGCCAGCCCAGCCAACAGATGTTGAGGATCTCTTAGGAGGTAATGGAGCCTCTGATATCAAATGGCATACTACAATATCTTCTCTGTTTTCTTGCCTATTGTTTTACAAGGGTTAAGAACAAGATAACTTATCGACTTGGCAGTTGGTTTAAATTAAATTGTTACAGATGACTCATATACTCAACGTAAAATATATTCTCTATAAAAAAAATGAATCTGTTATCCAATAACCATTAGGAAATCACCTCAAAATGATTCCATTTATTAAAATGCCTAAAGGACTATTGCTTTCATCAGCAGAGACTAAGAAAAAGTGGGTGTCTTTTGAGCAGCTCTTAAACGATGCTTTTCCCCCACACCATGCTCCTGGCCTACCTTCTCAGCCTGAGCCTCCAGTGACTTCAAGTTGTTCGTCACAGTTTTCAATTCTTCTTCAAGCTCGGCACATTTGCTAATGTTTTCGATCAGAGGCAGAAAGGGTGGGAGACAAGCCAAAGGAAGGAGGAGAGAAAAAGGAGAGGGATGGGAAAAAATGAAAACCGAGTCCTAGAGAACAAAGTGCTGCCTTAAAGTAGCCAAATCATCAGGTATTAAAATGCTCAATCTTGCCATGGACACTGCCCCCCAACCCTGCAAGAGCAGAAGGTGGGGTGACAAACTCCAACAACTCTGAAGTGTGATAATTTGGCTTCTTCTTTGGCTGCACCAAAGAGCATTTATGAAGGAAAAACAAAGGAGTATAAAGGACCCAAAGAAAGCACTTAAAGCAAGAGATAAGATAGCAAAGGGTGTAGTGAAGGTGCAGGCGTTACACCAAACGGACCAGGAGGCATTGGAAGCTGAAAGACGTCTGGGTTGCAGTTAAACCTAAAAACCACACATGAGCCATCAGTACCTTATCCTCTGCAGCCATTAATGCTTTCAAGGTCTGATCCATTATTCTTAATTGTTCTTCCAGCTGTCGAACTTGGCTGTTAGTGGACACAGGAAATGCACAAGGCCATTCTCAAAATCAGTGTGCAGGTAAGGCATGCGGTGATATACACATTCACACACAGACGCCCCACACAAGTCCTCCGAGTTCCATACTCATAACTCATCCACGTCAACACATAAGGAGCCCGGAGCTGAAACAGGTACATGTGCAGCTGCCAGAAGGTCATGCTGTTTAGTCACTGCTCTGCAGCACCCCACACACGGCCTCCTGGCGCCAGGCCTGCTTACCCTTCCGAGAGCTCAGCCCGCTCCTCTGCACGTTCCAGGTCACTCTCAATGATGACCAGCTTACGGGCCACCTGCAGCAGGACAAACAATACACACACACACCATGGGGCTTGCAAGTTTTGAGTAAGGGGGTGTGGGGGTGGGGACTGGATCCATCTGCCCCTAGGAGTTCTTGTCTACAAACAAGATGATTCTCTTTCCCGTGGACTGGAAACAACTCTCCATCAGGAGCGCCAGTGCAGAGGAGACCAGAGGCCTTTGCTCACAAAGACCCAGAACGGTTAGTGATGAGTGGGCAGTCTTATTTTAAGTCTGACCCAGGTGAAGTCTGTATAATTACATAGCACCCAGACCAAAGTGCGGAAGGAGGGAGAGAGACAAAATTCACTATCTCAAAAATAGCAGTATGAGGAGACATGATGCATTTTATGCTGCAAATGTGGGGACTGCCAGGAAAATACTGAAAATAATCCTAAGAACTCCATCAATTTAAAGCTTTGTACCTCAACCTCCTTTCTGTGGAGGAAGTAAAGGGCCAACAGAAACAGCAAGAGAAGCTACCGTGAGATAAGCTGGTGAGATGACTAATGAAGCCAAATCTGTCTTTAGTGAAAGAAAGACCCTGAGAGAAGAAGGGATCCTCTGAAGCATTTCAAAATTAGTGGGCATGGTGTAATCTGGAGATAACAATAATAATAACAATAAAGAAGAGGGTCAATGCCATTTCAGGATAGCCAGGACGTGATACGATAAGGGAAAACTAAAACCTTAACAGTCACGTTGGCTCTGTTATCATAGAGGTTGTCTTCATGGGGACATGGCCAGGAGCTGACTCACTTAGAACCTGTCTTGATAATGGGATTCTACCACCTTGAGGAGAGAGGAGGACAGACTGAAAATGGCCTCCATGCATCTACCGGTCCGTGTCTCTGCACTGCCTGAACTAGACCTTGTGAGATGAATCACACCAGGAAGAACTGCCTGCACCGTAACAGCATCAGAGGCTCTTTCCACATGACTCAAGAGGCCCAACTCTCCCTTCTCCTGGCCAAAGATCTCTTGTTCTGGTCTTTGGCGGGGGGGGGGGGGGGGGGGGGGGGGGGGGGGGGGGGGAGAGGTGAAGATTCGGTCTTCCCCAGTGTTACTGATTGGCTTCATAATAAAGCCTGGGATCCCCTTGCTGGATCAAAATAAGAATCATTTTCTGGAGCCAAAGGAAATCTGCTTCTCAAAACCAACCATTTCTGCCAAAGAAGCAGATCATTTGACAGGAGAATGCAAGGCTGTACACTCTACCTGGCCCCCCAGTGCTACTGCTGGGGAGTCCACGAGGCTTTGGGCCCCAGGATCTGACCTCTTCATACTTGCGGTCGGCATCTTCAGCAATGTGCTTGGCCTCTTTCAGTTGGATCTCCTGAATTTCCATTTTCTCCTCATCTTTTTGGGCTCGGCTTTCAATGACTTTCATGCCTCTGAAAAGGAAGACAGGGAAGAAACCTCAGGTTTAGAGTTGACCCCCACAAACCCACAGCGCACTGCATGGTCTGTGGGGCTCAGTGTAACTGGCAGACCAAAATAGAGCACAGAGCTGCTTTTATTTTCCAAACCATGAAGCAAGACTTTGCAGAGCTGAAGGCAGAAAAAAAAGTGTTCTGAGCCACTACACCACTTTGTTATCCCTCAAGCCTTAGAACTCTTTTCTGGTCTCATCGAGTGCTTCTATGCAACATGAATATATTAACTTGAATAGCTGAGCATAAGAGAAAATGCCTTCTGGAACCCACGAAGTTGTCCTGGTTGATATGGCCATGGTTCTCCGTTACCACCACAAAGCTGAATCTTGGAGTAGCAAGTCAGGCAGAGCCAGGTTACAGTGGGAACTGGCTCAGAAGACACGAGTATCTGACTGCATTTACGTGGGTGCACGTGTCTTATCAGCATTCCTAAGTCCAAAACGATTTACTTTTGCAGATCGTATTTCTGTTTTATCTGTGCTTTCTCTTCCACCTGTTTGTTGGGCTACTCGACAACTGATAGCCCATAGTTCACTTATCGAGGCCCAAGCCTCCTTGGTGTATTTTTTTTTTTTTAATTTTATTTATTTATTTTTTCCCCCCAAAGCCCCAGTAGATAGTTGTATGTCATGGCTGCACATCCTTCTAGTTGCTGTATGTGGGACGCGGCCTCAGCGTGGCCAGAGAAGCGGTGCATCGGTGCGCGCCCGGGATCCGAACCTGGGCCGCCAGCAGCGGAGAGCGCGCACTTAACTGCTAAGCCACGGTGCCAGCCCTCCTTGGTGTATTTTAAAATAAAGTTATCTTTAAAAAAAAAAATGCAGAATTGCCCTGTGGTCAGCAGGAACGAAAGAACCAATGTTATCCCTAGAATTTCTCATTTACATGTCCTACCCCCTTGTTGGATGGCGAGCTCTATAAGGGTAGGAATAGGATCTTTTTCTTCTTTGTAACCTTGGGATTTAAAACAGTGCTTTGCACACAGGTGTTCCACTGATGTTAAATGAACAAAATCAATAAAGTTATATCTGGGATCAACCGAAGAAATGATCCCACCAAAGGGACTGGAAAACTCTGAAACTCCAAAGGTCGGAGAAGCCCTCCCGCTCCCCCAGGAGGAAAGGCCTGTGCTAAGAGCCGGGCTGGACGGGGCTTCCTCACCTCTCGCTCTCATCTGCTGCCTTCTCGGCCTCCTCCAGCTTCTGCAGAGCTGTTGCCAGACGCTCCTGGGCACGATCCAGCTCTTCCTCAACCAGCTGGATGCGTCTGTTCAGAGAGGCTACATCAGCTTCAGCCTAGGCAGAGAGAGCGAAAGGTGTTTCAGAGTTGGAGAAAAGTGAGTGTCTCACCTTGAGGAAGTGGCTGAGACTGAAACTCTGGTTTCAGACAGGGCCTGGGCCTCATGCTGAGCTACCTTTAAGCGCATTACCAGCCCTGGTCAACTGTGGAGTTCTCAGATACATTCACACACTGATTTCTAGTGAATGTCCATGTTGCTGCATATGCAAATCAATACCCACAATCCTCATCACACAGACAGACCCTCAGCAGCCACTCTCTCACTTGGCTCCTTTCTTCCACAGATTTCAACACCCTGGCTTTACCTGACTGTTACAGGGGAGCTTCATTACAGACCCCTCACTCGCTGGGGGCCTGAGGTGTGACAGAGACGACAAGACTTACCCAGCCTCAGCCACATAAGACAAGAGCAGCACAGCCAGAAATCAGACTCAGGAGTCTCAGTTCCCCTTTCTCCTGGCCACTTTCTCAAAGGGGCCTTATAAAGGAACTAAAATATTTTAAAATTCAGTGGTTCTAAGATATATACCATACAGAGACACAACAAAATCCAGGAACCGCCCTCCCCACTGCCCCCTTTTCAGTACCCCCTTTAGAATAACTGGTCACACTGGAACAGGGCCAAGACAAATTTCCCAAGTGTTTTGACATAAGCCTAGTGTAATTTCTTACAAGTCAAGGTTGCTATAAGGAAAGTTTCAAACTCCTTAGGAGAAAAGCAGTACAGATACTGTTTTTATTTGGTTATCTCTGAAATAAGACATTTCCTTCTTGGGGATGTAGTGATTACCCACTGCTATAAGCATTTGTTGCTATGAGCCTCAGAGCACTGGCCAGACTATGATGGTCTGTTACATACACTTGCATTGGTGGCTGTTTAAACATTATGCATGGAAATGAAAGATGGAACTCACTAGTCAGGTACCGTTTCCTTAACCTCATCCACTTTGAATGTATGCTTATCACAGGGTGATGGGGTTTTCAGGACACTGGGAAGTTTTCTAAAAATTACAATACACACATAGGGACCTATGCTGGTTCTCTGTCTACATTCTTGTCTTCTTTACTCAACTATAAGTTTCTTACGTGCACGGAATCACAGTTCTATGCATGAGTATGGGCTCAGTAAATGTCTACCGAATAAAGTGAATAAAACCAACCTAATTTAAACAAAAGCAACTTTCTTAGCTCACGGACCCATGATATACACAGTTTGAAGTGCACACATAATTCAGAGAGAGGCTGCAATTATGGCCTTGAATCAAAGGAATATGAGAACATTCAGATCTTCGCTTATCTACATTTGTAAGATTTCAAATGTCAAGTTTTATCTGGGAAAGAGAGGTGATTAGGGTATCTGCAACTCTGGAGAAGGACTCTATAAAAACATTCAAACATACTTTTATCTCCTCAAAAATGTAGCAACAACTGGTTGATAGAGGCAGGGGAAATGTAAAATGAATTGAGGACAGTTCACAACTGTACTGGCCCACAAAGTAAATCATTATCAGTGCACAGCTAGTAATGGGCCCCACTAGGTTTGATTGGCAGGTGACTGTTGTTTTTTGGAGGAGGGGTAAGGGAAATAGAGATAACAAATTTCTTAAGTATGGGGAACTGTCTTTTTAAAGTCTTTAGCCCTATTTTTAAAAAATTGGAAGGAGATATATACACTAAGGGTATACTTTTGGGTCAGGTCAGCCTTCTTCACTTTTATGTATTTTCCGTTTCCAGTAAAATTCTATTCCTTTTATGAATGGTGGGGGGTGGAGGTTAGGGGAAACGGGACAAACAAGCAACTCTGAAAGTTAAAAACAAAAATGAAGAGCAAAAACAAAAAAACCTCAGAAGCGTGTCTAGGTAATGTACTCAAAAAGTATTTTTTTTCCTCCCCCCTTTCCTTGCTATCATTATTTTTAATATGAAGGGAAATATCCTTGTCACAGGTGCTGTGGCCAGAGAAAGTCAACAAGATTTTCAGTGTTTTTTGTAGCCACCACATTCTAAGTTCCCTGCTCTGCTTTCGATCTGCGCCCCAGCCTTCAGCACTTTGTCCTCTCAGAAAGGAGACTGTTTATACTCCGAGGAGGGCCGGCCCCACGGCTTAGCGGTTAGGTGCTCGCGCTCTGCTGCTGGCGGCCCGGGTTCCGATCCCAGGCGCACACCGACACACTGCTTCTCCGGCCATGCTGCGGCCGCGTCCCACATGCAGCAACTGGAGGGGTGTGCAGCTGTGACATGCAACTATCTACTGGGGCTTTGGGGGAAAAATAAATAAATAAATAAATAGAATTAAAAAAAAAAATACTCCGAGGAAAGAAACTTCTGGGTGACAGGCCAGTCTAGGCCTCCAGCTTCCCACATAGCCGGGGCATCGGGGGGTAAGGAGGCAGTACCCGGTGTTCGTTCCTGCCTCTGCACATAAGATCTCCCTACCTGAGAGGTGCCCCCATCAATCTGCGTCTTCCCTCTTATTGCCCCCAACTCTAACCGTTCTTTCCTTTAGCTCTGGACACTGTTTTATAAATGTCATTAACTCTTTACCCCCAGGAGCATTTTGTAGAACCTTAGACCTCTTGACATTAGGGGTTGTGCCCTTATAGGCACACCAGCCAATAGTGCCTCACGTAGGGCACCCAAACACCGACTGGGAACGGAGATCTGTTCTAGGAGCCACAAATGGTGCACACGCAGAGAGCATACCTGCGAGTGGTCCGAAAAACAGGGTCTCAGTTGTTTAGCTGGAAGGGTCCCTAGGCATTAGCCAGCAGTTCTCACCACTGGCTGGGTGTCAGAATCCACTAGGAGATGCATATTAAAAAGACAAACTTCCAGGGGCCGGCCCGGTGCCGCAAGCGGTTAAGTGCGCGCGCTCCGCTGCGGTGGCCCGGGGTTCGCTGGTTCGGATCCCGGGCGTGCACCGACGCACTGCTTGGTAAGCCATGCTGTGGCGGCGTCCCATATAAAGTAGAGGAAGATAGGCACCGATGTTAGCCCAGGGCCATCTTCCTCAGCAAAAATCAGCAAAAAAAAGGAGGAGGATTGGCGGATGTTAGCTCAGGGCTGATCTCCTCACAAAAAAAAAAAACAAAAGACAAACTTCCAGGCCCCATCCCTAGAGATTCGGATTCAGGAGGTCAAAGGGGAGGGCAGGAACCTGCACTATAAATAGACAACTTGTTCCACCCCTCCACTCTCCCCGCCCCACCACCCAAAGAAGCTGGCAAATCCTGTGGGAACCACTCTTCCAGCTCTTCGTTAAAAAGAAAATAGGAAGAGGGAGGGATCTTTGGCCCAGAATGCTAAAGCATGCTCAGGCCATACAGCCGTCAGCAGCAGACAAGACTAAAATCCAAGTCCCCCGCTCCTCCTGTGCTGGCTCTGTCACTTTCCCTCAAGGCCTCCTGGGACCTCAGGGAAGCCCTGAAACTGGTGGTTCTCACCCCTGGAGTCTTTCTCCCTTCCCATGTCAGAGTGGCAGGTGCTCTACAGCTGCCCCCACGCCAATCTCCAACAGAAAGAAAGGCCTCAGGGGCTGGCCCCGTGGCTTAGCGGTTAAGTGCGCATGCTCCCCTGCTGGTGGCCTGGGTTCGGATCCCGGGCGCGCACCGACGCACCACTTCTCCGGCCATGCTGAGGCCCCGTCTCACATACAGCAACTAGAAGGATGTGCAGCTATGACCTACAACTATCTACTGGGGCTTTGGGGGAAAAAAATAAATAAATAAAATTATTAAAAAAAAAAAAAAAAGAAAGACCTCAGTGACAGAGCCTAACCAGGACTAGAGCAGTTATTGTACGGAGTATCATCCACTAAACAATTCTTCCCAATCCTTTCTGAAATAAGGCGTGGTATAAAATTGAAAACTGCATCAAGTAACACTAATGGGTAACAGCTCACATAAAGACACAGAGCATTTGCTCGCCATCCCAGAAGCCAATGGCTCCTGCCCCACAGCTGTCAGAGAAGAACAGGCAAGGGTGCCTGTAGGTGACAGCCGGAACGGAGAGCCGGGTCTGGGCTGCATGTGGCTCCACATAAGCTTCCCCTGGGAAAAACCTGGACTCTCACTGGCTCCTCTGGCCCTATTGTACTGGTCTGATCTCAATTTTGTTTGGTTCCCTAGAAGTCAAGATATGTTTAATTCCATAAGTTAATTAAGGGCAACTTTCTCATTTTTCCTCTTTTTTGGATTATGCTCTGTGTTCAAAAGGCCCGTATCTCTCACCTTCACCAGCCTTTATTTCTGGTATGTAGTCTCTAAGTTCTGAGGATTATTTACATATTTTTTTAAGGTTCCTTTCATCACAGCACCTGGGCAGTCTACTAAAGACTTAACCTGCTGTTGCCTCTGCCAGGGCAAGCCCATGGCCACATGACCATCTGTTATTTAAAAAGCAGATCTAAGTAACAAGGCTTTTGGGAAGGGTCAAGACCCCAGACATAAATTATTTCCAGGCAAGGAAATCACCCTTAGTGTACTGGGTTAGCTGCTTCTAACAATGGCCCACATGTTGACACTGCTGGCGAAGTCTTTCAGTTTGGGATGCTAGTTTCTTTTATTTCAAAAGTGCTATTGTGTCCCAACATGTAACGAGCTACTCAGAAAAGAGACTGCTATATTAGAATGGACTACCAATTGTCTTCCTGCAGATCTGTTGTGATCTGTACTTGTGAGGGGCCTTAGAGTAGCATGTGCCTGCCTGTCCCCCCAACCCCCACCCCCAAGGGACCTATAAAGAAAACAAGAACAAGCACACCACTCCCCCCACCCCCAACAAGGTGCTACACAGAAATCAAGGGCATGCCCGCCCCAATATAGCAAAGTAGTACTCCAAATCAAATTTGAAAGAAAACTTTTACAAGACCTAAATTTTCATGAAATCCAGATGTTTTAGCCAAGAGAGCTAAAAAAAAAAAGAAAAACAGCAATGATTTTTACTTACAAAAAGTATTCCAGTTAGGACCATTAAGAAGAAATAATGTTCTTAGGAGAATAATATTATATCCTCAAAATTAACCCTCTGGAATATGTTTTTAAAGTCCTGCCTGAACCAGAGCGGAGCATAGGATGATCAAAGGTCAGGTCTTTTTATTTCATGCAAACTGTAGTTATACAGAGAAGGTTTCACCCAACTTGCTGTGTAAGACTAAGTAACTAGAGCCAAGTTAAACTTCTGCCCTTATATGGTAAGGAAGGGGAAAAAAACCACTGATGACATTAAGGGGCACTCCCATGGATAACAGATAAACACAACCTCCTCTATCTGTGCCAAGGCCTATAACTTATGAGGCGTATTTGTATAAGGAAGGAGAACGGATATGAACAGGGTATTGTCCTGCCTCTGCCTTGCCTACATAAGAAAGCGGAAATCTCGAGTATATATTCCAGTTACTGCCATCCTGTGGGTGCCAACCAGAGCACAAAATGTACTCTCAGTTCCCCAGTCTCAGAAATATTTACTAACACTAAAGAGGGATAGGGCTGGGAATTTTTGTAAATTGGTTATCACCCATGATTTAATAAAGTTACCAATTAAGACCTACAGGCTGCAACTTTAAGTCTCCTTGTTTGCTGGGTAGTATCCAGAAAGGGAGAAGGAGGATTGGCTCCTTCTTGCTACTTTTTCTCTTGATAATTACAAAAAACAAACAAAACCCTAGTGGTCACAAGACCCAGAGTCAACCATTACACCAAAGTAGCCTCATTCCAACATTTTGAAGGGCCCACACACATCGGGGAAACAAAGCAGTCGCAAGTAAGGAATGGTCGCTCTTTCCAAGGTAAGTGCTGGTGTAATAGAGCCAATTAACTACGGCCTGTCGGAACTTTTGAGAATCTGAATTTAGGGCCAAGTCTCCAGTCAAATATTTTTTGCAGTGGCTCATGATTTTGTCACTAAACATTTACCTTTGCTGCGAAGAGAAACCATGACTGCTGGCTTGACTCACAGCTATGTCTGACAACTAACTAATAAGAAACCACCTCAACTTAGCTACCTGTGAGTTTCAGTTTCATGAGTTAGGAACAACTCTCCATCTGAAATTCTCTCTTCAATGGTCTGACCCAATCCTCAAGTTGCTGTCTTACAAGGTTCTGTGCCCAATCACCCAGGTAGACTGTTTTCAAAAATTACTTAAAAAACTTGAAACTACTTAGACCATTTTTAATATAAAACTTTGAAAAGAATGAAGGCATAGTCTTTAGCTAACTGGCACAGGAAGAAGACTCTTAGAAGAACCATGCACAAAAGAGAAGGGGAGTACAGAAGTAACAGTGTGCCTTTCATAAAATGTATCTTCTGTGTCTAACATTAATCACCAGGACAGGTCAATAGGAGGCTCTCCCGTAAAGGACCACATCTTCCCTTTCTGAGTAGGGTGAGGGGAGTTCTACTGATTTCCACCAATACCACTCCAACCTACCAAACGTGCCTTCCAGTCTGCCCACATCCTCTCTCCATCCAAGTTCCAAAAAGAAAAATTATTAAAACTATTTAAATGGAGTGTTTTAAGATGTAGTGAAATGAGCAGGCCATTTTTAAGACCCTCCAATAGGTGGTGAATTGAAGGAGAAGGAGCAATGAGCTACGCCAGGTGCTGAGCAGTTTTAACACCAGCTGACACTCACAGCACTCACTCTGCTGTGCCAAGCACCACTGAAATTTCTTTACACATTCTACCTCCTTGCACTCTCACAACAGGTAGGTACTGTGATTATCCACATTTCAGCTGGGGAACCGAGGGACTAAGTTAAGTAATTTGCCCAAGGTCTCACAGATAATAAGTAGTTGAAGTCAAGATTCAAATCGTGGTAGTCTGGGTCCAGAGTTCTTATCCATCATGTTCTATTAGTTCTAATGGTTCAAGGACAGCTGCTAGCCAGTCAGAGAGGGAATCGGAATCAATTTATTGCCCAGCCAAATTCAGAGTTATCCATGAGACCTTTGCTGACTTGTCCTCTAAAGAAAATTATCTTTTGCCTATTGATTTCCTAATTCCTGTCTGTATTTTATCTGAAACTTCCTCTAGTTAAGCCCTCCTCTTAAGAAGACCCATTTGTTTCTATGTCTTTTAGTGAAACAAGTCTTGTAGTTTCCGCAGCCAGTCATACTGCCGTTACAAACACTTAACCAATAGGATTTACTCAGCTTAGAACAGGCCAGTATTAAGCACAGCTGGACATCATATTATCGCTTGTCATAACATTCCCAAGGTGTTTGAGTATTGTGATTTAAAACACATACACACACACAATCAACAAACAGCAAATGCTTCAACTCTCTCTGAAATCCTGTTTCTGTTTGCTGGATACATTTGCCTTAGTTCGAGAAAGGAAGGAAGCCAGGTATTACATTCAACACGGGGAAGGGGGAAGCCAGCAAGAGAATACACCCAATAATCCCTGACATTTAGCCAACTTTTTTCAAGACTCGGTAACAAAGGAATATCTATCTGTATAAGAGAACCTGGGAGGAGGGATGGTTAAGAAAGGAAAAGGGGAAAGGGTTGCATACTGTATAACTCAGAACCTGGCACTGTCAATGTCTCATGCTTCCAGGAAACCAAGGGTGAACGGGGACGGGGGAGTTCAGCACTCCCGGGCCTCCAAATCTGGCAATGCCTCAGACTTGACCTGTTAGCGCCCCTTCCTAAAGGAACGGATTTCCAGGAGGAGGGACCTCTTCCCTCCCCGCCCCCCGAGTAAATAATTCCAGCAGCGCAAAGTGCACATCCTGGGGGACCCAGACCGAACGCAAACCCCCCAGAAATAGAGCCCCTTCTGGGAAAGTACTGCTTCCAGAACCTTCTCAATACCACTCCTGCTTCCCCTCGGAGCTTTGACTTTAGACCAGGGAGATGAAAAGGAAGGGCTGAGGAGAACCGGCAGGGCCGCTCCCCAGAGCCCGACGCCAGCTGGCCCAGGTGCGCCAGGTGCGCCCAGTAGGAGGTGGGTGGGGGCGGGGGAAGACCGGCTCCGGAGGGCCCTGTGGGGTAGGCTGGGGAGGAGGCGCCTCGAGTGGGGGTGGGTGATGGGTGGGTCCCTTACAGTCTCCCTTAGCTTCCTCTCGTAGTCCAGCTCGCGCTGCAGGCTGCCCGCGCGCTCCTCCGCGGCGTCCGCCTGGTCCTGCAGGCTCCGGATCTTCCTCCGCACCGCCTCCAGCGAGCTGCTCCCCGCCATCGCGCGGGGCGGCGGCGGGCAGACGGGCAGGCTGCGGTGGGCGAGGCTGGCTGCAGCGCTCCGGCCGCCGCTGCTGCTGCCGCCGCACTCCCGAGCGCCCGCGCCCCGCCCAGGACGCGCTGCGCGATCGCGGCGCCCCCTGCGGCCCAAAACCAGCCCGGAAGTCGCGGCTTCCCGGGCGGCGCAGACGAACCGCAGGCGGGTGCGCGAGCGCCGGGGGCGGGCACAGCCGGCGGGGCGGGGCGCGCGCCACGGACCCCCGGAATTTGCAGGTCGCGGGAGGCACTGCGCATGCTCGCGGCAGCGGGCAGGACAGGCGTGGGGGGCGCGCTGCGGGGCACCTGGCAGTTGGGGCCTTTCCCAGAGGGCGGCCACCGCGCCAGAGATTTTACTTCGACTCCCAGCGCCCCTCCCTGGCTCCGTGGTGACCTGGGGTAAGGGACCTGGCTGCGAAGGGTGATGGTGCCGCCCACTGGCGGCAGGAGTACGCCGCTCTGGAGTCCTGGATTCCCATGCCCAGGAGGGAGAGAAGCTGAGCGAGGGGTTTGGGGTCTGAATGTGCCCCGGCAGGGACTGTTCCTCGTTGTAAAGAACCCCTGAACACAAGATCCTCACCATCACAACCCTCCTCCCCCTCCAGAATTCACGAAGTGAAAACCACTAACATATTGTATAGTGGTTAAACCTCCTATTCTAAATGCAGTTTTCCTAGGTTAGAATCTGGCTTCTAGTTCTCTCCTGGCTGTGTGACTTTGGGCAAATAACTTGACTGCTCTGGGCTTCATCTGTAAAAGTGGGGTTAATAGTGGTACTTTCCTCATAGAGCTGCTGTGAGGATTTTGAAATAATATAAAACGCTTAGCACAATACCTTGTACATAGTTAAGAACTCAAATGATAGCTTTAGTTAATAAATACACAGGCACTGTCTTAAGAGTCAGGCTGGAGCCATTAACCAGCTGTGTGATCTCAGGCCTGCCAGCCTCTCTGGGGCTCACTTTCCTTTCCATAAAAACAATCATCTGAAGAGTTCCTTCTAGTTACAACCTTCTCTGGTTTTAGATCAGCCTGTGCGATCTTCTGGAATCTGACCAATGCTGGGCTGGACTGGGATGCCATTAAAAGGCACACCAAGGGAGGCCACAGAACCCTATGAAAGCCTCTGGCTACAGCTGGATGAAAACCAATGTGAAAACCAGACACAATCTCTGGGAGCCGTCCTCTGCCAATTCTCCTATTGGGCTGCGATTTTAAATGCCTTGTGTCACGGCTTTCTTTCCTCATCTTTCTCCCAGAAGCCCCTTCAGGTCAGTTCCTGATGTGTTTAAGTGTGGGAATAATGAAGAAAAAGAGAACATGCTTGACAACCCCCCTCCTACCAAGCCTAACGGCGAACCTCCTTGGTTTTCCTGACTCATTTTCTTTGGACTTGCTCACAGCCTGTGCGGACGCTCACCAACCCCAGCATGGGCCCTCACATCCTGTAGGTGGAGCCTCTCGCTTTGTTTCCACACAGTTCGTCTGGACAGGCGGGAGGTTACAACTCCTCGCCTAGACAAGTGCTCTGGATCGCGCGTCTCCAACTTTGAGGGTGGGGGAAGGGAGCGTCTGGGAGTTTCTAAGAGGAACTAGGGAAACTGCTGGACACGTACAAGTGCTCTAAGCAGCCAACTAGTGACTTCAAACACCTGGGAAAGTCAGTTTCAGGTGAGTTCATTTTCCTGCTGATGTCATTATACAAGAGGTTAGAATAGTTCTCAGCCTTGGCTGCACGTTGGAATCACCTGGTTATTTAAAAAATACTAACGCCTGTGTTCCACTCCCAGAGATTCAGATTTAATTGGCCTGGGGTGCAGCCTGGATTTGGGGTTTTAAAACTTCCTTCGGTGATTCTGTTTAGATAAGGTTGAGAATCACTGATTTAGGAAGCAAAGACCTACAGGGAATAAAGACTTACATACTGTAAATATCAGATACATCACAGTTCTTGGGGAAGGGGTGGGGGCCAGAGAGAAAATGGAACGCCTGATCCCCTTAGAGCCTCACCTAGGTGGAACCACAAAAAACAAAACCCTCGGGGATGCTACCTGAATTATAAGCTTTTAAGCTAGGAAGAGCCCACTTCTGGAATAGGATTTGTAAAGTAGGTTGATAAATTAGTAGAAAAATGTGAAATTGTTTTACACTGGTAATGACAGTGAAATGTCTTAATCTCAAATGTAACATGATTCTACCTCAGGAAGCTGACCTCTCTCCCACCTCCCCCTTTCTCTAGTGACATCTGTCTCTTCCTCCTCAAATCTTGACTATTTTTACTAGTTAGGAATTACTCTAAATATAGCATTTCCTCACAAACATCCCTACAGGTTCCAGACAACCTAAAATGTCTTAAAGGAGAAGGTGATCAATATACTACAAAAAAAAAAAAAAAAAAATGGCTCATATTAGGGACAGTTTTCCAGTGGAAAAAAATGAACCAAAACAGTTTCAAAAATCTCCCTCCCCTGCTGGCTCTGCCCCCGGCCCAGCTGGCTTTAAATATCCTCTTTTCCACTTCTGTCCCACCTCATTCCAATGCTCCCTTAAACAAGACTTTTCAATAAAGACATGATAGCACTCCATAATTACAATAATTATGATCTTTTTTTTCCTTAAGAATTGTAGTAGCTTTTTATCTCCTTCTCTTGCCTTCAGTCTTACTGGGCTATTTTCAAATTCTCTGCATTCTTTTCCTTATAAGGAATATCTCTCCTTGATCTATCAGCGGCTCTTTTGAAAAAACTAAATAAACGTCCTGCTGGAGAATTTGGGGGAGACAGACATCCTCCATTTAGCCATATACGGAGCAGACATCTGATCTACATTATACAAAGCAGGCACAGAGTTATATGTGTTTTTTGGCTCTTTTTCTAAAGCCAGGTAGTTTGTAACTTAAATGTTTTAGCTAAATCAGTGCTTCCCTGAACCCCCTTTCCCAGGAATCTTGATTTTCACTGAAAATTTCTTTTTGTCAGATTCTAAATGTCCTATGTCTGGATTTCTCATTTACAAAGCACACTTGGAAATTACATTTCAAGCCTTTCACGCCACAAAAAGCCTGTACTGATTTCAAGACCCAAGACCCTCCAGCAATTTGCATTTTACTCTCATACAAAAAATTCTGCGGTTGAACTTGGTAGTTCAACTTCCGGGCATAGCTTTCCCGGGTGCTCATGCATTCTTGGAATTGTTATACCAACTTCCCAAGGAATTCTTGCCTAATTGGGCCTCTAGGCTTAATTAGCTTCTGGAATGGAATCCAACGGTGTGAGAGGAAGTCAGTCCTTTGGAAATCTAATGGTTGGCTTGACTTATTCAGCAGAAGAGGCCAGCTCTTCAGCGAAAAAGATTCCAAAGGGCAGTGGACAAAGTGCTGGTAGAGCTTTGGCGGCCTATGCATCACCCCTGAAACTATGCGGTGGTTGTCAGAGGGCTGACAGGTGGGGGTGGGGCGAGCAGGAAGGGCAGGGGGCAGCGGGCTCACTATACCATATAAAGCACTGAGCTATATATAACTCCCAGCTTACTTTCTGGATCTGGTGCCCTCAGACTGCAGACCCAAGCAAGTATCATCTTCCCAGGCAGATCTTAAGGGGTGGATTAAGACTTCCCTGGTGAGAAAGGAGGCCTCAAGTGTCTCTCTGCCCCACCATCAAGCTCGGTCTTCTGAGTAAACCTAGCACCATGCCATTCCTTCCATCTAGAGGCCAGGCCCTCTGGATCCTGACTAGACCCACCACTGAAACCCAGGCCTTCCCATCCACCAGACATGGCAAAAGGAAAGAGAGGAAAGAAAACTAGGCATTCTGTCTGCACAAACCTTGGTGATGACACCTCAGAAGTTTTCTGCCACCAGGGAGGCAAGGTTCACCTCCAAAGTCCAATTTCAGCTGCTCTATGCTCCCAGCTTCTCACCCACCCACCTCCACCCCCAGGGGTGGGGAGAAGGAAGGAGGAAAAAAGAAAGAGGAATGGATGAAATATAAATGAAGGTGTGCAGTAGCAGTCCCAGGCAGCATCCAGTGCTCTGAGCCATGGCGAGGCTGTGTGCAGATGTCCAGCAGGAGGAGGTGACCCTCCTCCATTGCTCTCTGGCCCGTGTGGTGACCCCGGAGTGACTACGCGGGGCAGGAGGTGAGGGAAGCAGTGTGTGCGTGCACTTACGTCGGTGGCCTTTTTCTCCGCCAGCTCCAGCTTCTCCTGGGCATCTTTGAGAGCCTCGGAGTATTTGTCCAGTTCATCTTCGGTGCCCTTGAGTTTCTTTTGCAGCGACACTAGCTCATCTTCCAGCTGGGAGTTGGCCGTGGGGGACGGGAGGGGGGGTGGGGGGGTGGGTGCAGCAGGCAGCGTGATCCCGCAGGGGAAGGGTGTGGGTGCACAGAACCAGAAGGACAGGGACAGAGGGAGAGAGAGAGGGAAAGACAGGGAGGGAGAGAAAGAGAGAGAGACAGAGTTAGCCATTCGTGCGCCGCACCGCGCCGCGCGCCCCGGGTACCTTGGCGGCGGACTCGTCGGCGGCCAGGAGGCTGTCCTCCGCCTTGTGCAGCTCCTCCAGCACCCGGTCCCGCTCGTCCTCCGACGCCCGCATTAGCTTCTCCATCGCCGCGATGTCCTCCTCGAGCTGGGGGCAGCGGCGGGCGGGCGCGGGCGGCCGGCACGGACCGGGTGTTAGACACACACACAACACAAGGGCGCCGGGTTGGCTGAGGGCCCTCGGGCTTGGGGCGCCACCGAGTTGGGACTCAAGGGTCCCTGGGTAACCTCCTCTCGCTCCGAGCTGGAACCGCACCGTGGCCCACCCCGCACCTCCACCTCCCCCGGGAGGAGACTCCTGCTGAGGCCTCAGCGGGCTCAAGTCCACAACTTGGGGGCGCAGAAAAAGCCCCTGTTTCCCTATCTTTCGGGCCGCACTCTCTATTCTGTCCTATCTTTGTTCTTAGGAAAAAAATCCATGACTTCCTCCCCTCCCCCGTCTCTATCCCAGTTGAAGTTTATATTCTCCCCAGTCAAAAGTCCAGAAGAACGACTAACACTTTCTGGACTTGATTCCCTTCAACCCCTCAACCCTACCGACCCCCCCATCCAAAATTGATTCCCGATGCTGAGGATCAAGTGCCTCTAGGACTTGGATTGACTTCGCGAGCTCTGGGACCAGAGAAGGGAAACAAGCGTCCTCAGACGAGACTAAAGAGTTAGAATAAGCCTGAGTCTTCTCTTCCCCTCCCCCTTCTTAGACGCGCGTCCCTGGCCGCCCAGGAGTAGGGGGTGGCCCTCCGAGTCCTGGGGGTGAGGGGCCGGGCGGGGGTGCCAAGCCCGGGTGCCAGGGCTCGGGGCCACCGGGCGGACGGAGCGCGCGGGCGCACGGGGGGCGCAGAGCCGGGGAGGCGCAGACCTGTTTGCTCCTGTCCTCCGCCGCCTTCTTATCGGCCTCCGCCTGCTCTGCTCGATCCAAGGCGTTCTCCTTGTCGAGCTTCAGCATCTGCATCTTCTTCTTGATGGCGTCCATGGTGGCGGCGGCGAGGGGCCCTGGGGCTGCGGCGGGAGCGGCGAGGCGAGAGCGCGGTGGGGCGGCCGAGCCGGAGTGCGAGCGCAGAGCAGCCTGCTGCTCCCAGATATGTACTTTCCCAAGGGGGCGACCGCATTCCTCAAGACAGCCAATACTTTTTTGGAAAAGCTTTTTTCTCCTGCCCCTTTTCCCCCTCCTTCCTCCGCCCCCTGCCCCCTCCCCGCTCCTCCCGCGGGGGCCGCTCGCCCATTCGCTGCCGCCTGCCGGCCTCCCAGTTGACGGTGGATATGTCTATATATGGGGACCGGAGCCGCCGGGGCGGCGGCCGGGTGAGGCCGCCCTGTTTCCAAACCTGCACGCCAGGGAGAGGGCACCGGGGCCGAGCCCGGGCCGGGGCGCTAACCTCTGCGCTGCGCGGCTCCTCCTCCCAGGGCGGACGCCCCGCCATCGAGGGCCCCAGGCGAGCCCGCCCTGAGCCACAGGAGGCCGGGGCAATAGGGCAGGTAGAGGGTGCGCGTCGCCCCCCTGAGCCGCCAGATCCCGGCGCGCACAGCATCAGGCCCCGAGGCCCCCAGCAGCCGCCCCACTCGGCGCCCGGGCCTGCGCGCTCCCTGCACTCGCCCAGCGCTTCCCCGGCAGCTCTCCGCTTGCCGGGTGTCATCCGGGCGCTCACTCTGGAAACTCAACCGGAGCAGAGAAAGGACGAGTTGGGAGGAAGTTCTGGGGGCCCCTCCTGAGACTTTCTCTGCTGGTGCGGGTCAGAATGTCTGGGCATCTTTCTGCGTGCCCTTCCTCCAAGGAGAGGAACAGTCGAATATTTTAGGGACACAGGACTCGGCTTAGTTCTGCTTTTGCCTGTGTGTGGTGCTTCTGCAAAGGTGCTTGTGTGTGTGCTAGTGTGTCGGTGTGGGAATTTAAGGGGAAAGAATATTGAGTGTAGACTCAGGCAACTCAGTCTTTGGTCTCCATCATCAGCAGCTGTGTGACCTTGACGCATGGCCTCGGTGCTGCAGTTTCCTCATCTTTAAATCCCGGGGGGTAGATGATCCCTGAGGTGCCTCCAGATCTCACTTTTTATCATTTTTCTTGCACTGATTTTAGGGAGTCGGCCTCTTTCCATGTTAGGTGCTCAGGTACCAGGTTGCCAAAACGTGGGATAGATGTTACCCCAGCGAAGTCACTGTATCCACAGCCATAACCAGGAGAAGCGATCAGGCCAACTCTGTACAGACTGTGAGACTTCAAGCTCTGCTTGAAGGCAGGAGGATTTCCCTTACATCTCTGACTCCTCCCAGCCCCCAGTGGGGAAAAGCTTGCTCTTTTCAGAGCTTTGGTGGGAGGGGAAGAGAAGGGGCCACCCCAAGGCTCTGCCTGAGACTGGCTGCAGCAGAGTTGGTGAGGGTCTTCTTCACCCTCCCCAGAGAATAATTCACAACCTGTACTACATGGATACTGAATATTCCCTGGGCAGTATCTGAGTAGATTAGGCAGGTCAAACAACTTGTAAGTCCTTCAGAGAATAGTCAAGTTCCTCTCCAGGATTTTATCAAGTTTCTTCCACTAACCTAACAGCCCAGGAAGGAAAAGATACCCTGACCTAATGGTCAGAACATTAGATCTGTGTGCATAGGGGCTGTAGGGCACAGAAATTCACCAGAACCCCCCACCCACAGGAGCACTAACAAAGTTCAAGGCCTATGGGCTTGAACAGATGCATGGACCACAGGGAGCTGATTCTCCAGCTTGGAGCTCAGGACAGGGGGCAAGAGTAGGGACTCAAGAATTAGACCCTGGGATCCAAACCTGGCCTGGCCACCTCTTTGCAATGCGACCGTAGCCATGTTACAATCTCTTTAGGCCTCAGTTTTCTCTTCTGTAAAGTAGGTGTAAAAATTCTTCCCTGTTAGAGTTGTTACAAGGATGACAATGCAATAAAGAATGAAAAGCATTTTGTCTAGCACATAGCAAAGTGCTCAGTAAATTACTGCTGCTTGAGTGGCAGAGGGCAAGTTGTTTCCCCTCTCTGGGCCTCAGTTTTCTCATCTATAAAATGAGGCAACTGAACTAGAGAAACTCCTGGAGGGATCATATAATATTGACTTTTCTCCACTGTGCCTAACATAGCAGAGCAACTTGTTAAATTTTCCTTAAATGAACTGGTGCTACAGACAATTCCTCAAACACACCATTGGTGAGCATCTGCTCTATACCAGGCAGGCACTAGGCTCTGGTATCCCCAAATGAGTAAGACACATCCATGCCCTCCACGTGTTCAGCATGAGCAGGGGTATAAGAACTCAGAGGAGAAAGAAATAGAAATGACCAGTTCGGAGCAGACAGAATAAACTTCTCTGAAAAGTGCTGGTTTTTAGACTGATTTTAGAGGAAAGGTAGCAGATAGAGAGGAGGATACTGTATGAGCCAAGGGAAGAAAAAGGAATGTTTGATGGTGGTTGGACACTAGGTTTCCTTGGGGGTGAACTGGGACATGAGACTGGAAAGGTAGATTGGGGGCATATGGTAAAGGGACTGAATTCCGGGTTCAGACGTTCAGGTCTTATTGTTTGGGTTGAAGCCAAGCAGTCTTCTTCCCCTCCCTGCCCCTCTCACCCAGAGTTATGTTCAGAGGATGAAGACTGTGGTATCCAAGGGTGGAAATGGAGCTACACAGAGCCAATTTTTTAAATCCCTTGGTACCACATCATTGATCCCTAGATTGATGGGTTAACATAGCAGGTCCCTGGACTGAATCATTTCCATTTCGCCACTGTTGAGATTCTGCCCTATGAATAGCCTGACAGCCAGCCAGACCCAACCCAGCTTCATGGACTGCACCATCCATGACCTTTCTGTTGTGTAGGGCTAGGACAAGCAAAACATCATGACTTACACAATTTCTTCTGTACTGGACAGATCTCCTGGTCGCTGGATAGGATCAAGAGGGGTGGGCTGGACAGCCGCGTGCTGTAGTGTATATATCCCTCTTGCCCAGCTGACTGGCCATGACTCATGGACAGACCCAAAGGCTAACCAGAGACCTAGTGCTGTGGTCTGTCAGGCAAAGATGGACTAGGCCACTCAGCTTCTCTCTCACTGTGGTTTGAACTAAGGAATGTGGAAAATATGAATCATCAGCTGTGGCTGCTGAAACAAAAAGTGTTTGCAATCTTGGGCTAGAGATGCCTTGAATGAGGGTGATTAAGGCTATTCACAAATATTTGGGCTTTCTCCCCAATCAGGGTCTTGGTAGGATTATACATCTTCACCCAATTTAGTTAGGTGTGGTCATTTGACTTGCTTTGGCCAAGGAAATGTGAGCAGAAGTGATTTATGGCGGACACTTGAAGAGTTAACACGTCTCACTATGTTCATTTTTCAAGATTCTTGCTGCTCTGTCATTCTGGGTTCCCACGTGGCTATGGTAAGCAGAGCTCCCCCTCTCCTCCCAACTAACCCTTGGTGGACATGTAGCAAAAGAGAGATATAAACCTTTGCTATTTTAGGCCACTGAGATTTGGGGGTTGTTTGTTACTGAAGTGTTACTAGCATCTCCTGCCCTAATTCAGCACAACAGGTCATATATCACCCCAGTTATGAGGAAGCAGAGATGTCTGGTTATAGAGAAAGGAGGATGGAGCAGACATGTCAAGATAAACAGAAGCACCACTGAGAGAAAGAGAAGGGAGAATATGACCAAATTTCAGTGCCAGGAGTCCTTATAATAACCCCCTTTCTTTCCTGAGGTTACATGAGAGAGTCTGTGTTCCTTGAAATTAAAAAAGCTGACCGAATCACGGTGACATGGGAGCCTGCACAACATCCTTGGTCCAGAGCTTCTGTGTGAACATCAAGAATGTCTGTGGAATTTCCAGGAGATTTCCGTAGTGCTTGGTATTCAGTCATTTCTCAGTAAATGTTTGTTGAATGACTGTTTATTGGCTATTAGCCATACAATTAAGTAGGAGAAACAGTATCTGGGAAGGAAAGATAACAAAACTATGCTCAAAAGACATTATTTCCATTCAAAATATGGATTCTATGTTTTATTTTCTGAAGTATTGTGATAGAGTAGGACAAATATTTACTGAACACCTTTTGTGTGCCAGGCATTTAACTAGAGTTTATGGGATCAAGGAAGGTGGATAAGAGACCTGGATCTTTTCCTCCAGGATAAGTATTTATGTATGACGTGGGGTAAAATCCTCTCTCTGGGGGTCATTTAATGTGAATTTCCAACCACATTACCATTGACCCAAATGCTGCCTGGGCCCCCCTATAGCTGCGAGGATCATGTATCTCAGGTTTTCTAGGAGAGCTTTAACATTAAATATACTGTCCCTTCCTCTCATAAGAGCACCCATACTTGCCATACTACATTTTCCAATATTTGGTTAGAAAAGACAATCAACATGAGCAACAAGTGTGACGCCTTTAACAAGAAGACTCACTTGACTATGTACATGAGGGTTTGTTTGTTTAAAAACAAAAACAAAAATAAACTCTTATTACCTGATAGTCACACCTTGTTTAACAGCACTAGCTCTACCCGTGTACCATGACTCCCCCAGCGTCAACAGTGCTGACTCAAGCAATTATGGGAACGTGGAGAATCTATAATTAAATTGAGAGACAATTGCTTCTTCCACTGGGTGTTGGAATGCAGCGTGTTATGCTCACGGCTCATTGTCTCATGGAACAAGATACAGCCTGTTCTCCTCATACACAAGGGATCTTTCTTTCTCAAGGTTTGTGATGCTACCATCAAGCACCCAAGGAAAGTATGCTCTGCTTTCAGGGAGGGTTTGGAGCTCTGAGAAAGGTCTTCAGGCCACTGTGGATGCCTTTCTTCATTTAGTGACCATCTTTCATTGTTTAGAGGTCCCTGAGTATGCTTGCTACCTGGAGGGTTGGCACAGGCAAAATGGTTCTCCCAGTACAGAAAAAGACAATAAGTTAGTTCTGCCTTATATCTTATCTTCTGTTTTTCAACAGGAGCAACTATGTATAGATTTAATCAAGCTGACTTGTGGTGGAATTTAGCTGTCTCAAGAATAGCAATATTCCTTATTTATGTAAAGTCTAAAAAGCACTTTCAAGTTCATTATCTCCTTCTCACCACCTCTTATGACAGCATCAGGATGAGTGCTATTATTCTCATGCTATAGATTAGAAAACCAAGGGCAGTGACTGGCTCAAGGTCACCCAGCGGGGAGGTGGCGGTGCAGGGACAAGAACGTGAATGACCCAGCTCCCAACAACGGTGCGCTTTTCATGAACCGTTTCTCAGCCTGTTTTATATTAATATTTGATTTCATATTTAAAAGCAACACATTATAAGGTGAGAAGGAGATGAGAGGGGGCCACCAGAGGTCTCCTCTACATCTGAACATGGTTAAAAGGTGATAGTAATGAGGCAGGGGCTGAAAGGTGTCTTATCTTGCATGAGCCATCCCAGTACTGCAGCCCGGGCTCCTAAACCCACCCCCATTCTCAGCTGATGGGGGAACCTGGTGAGAAGGTGTGGTGGGCCAAGGAAATCTTTTCCTACTCTTGTGTTTATGGGACAAGAAGGACATCTTCACAAAGATAGAAAGGGAGGTACATTAGTTTTGTTCCTAGTAGCTTCAAGGGAGAGTTTGAGGTGATCATTAGAAATCTATACCTGCTTCTCTCAAAACTCTTAGGTCAGCAAAGGAACGAGCCACCAATCAATCCAGGCAGTATATTTGGGGGAAAATGAAGACAAAGTATGGGGTCGGGACAGCATCTAGTGCCGCCTCAAGCCCCAGCCTGTGCAGAAATGAAAGCGTCCATGGGCTTTGCAGTCCAGAGACTCGAGTCAGCCTCACGGGCCACATCTGAGCTTGGAATGGTTTTAATCATTACTTCCCAGCAAACCCTGCATTGGATGCCATCTATTCATTTTTATATTTGGTTCTCAAGTTTCCACTGATGTCCTTAACAAGAACATATGTGAAAGTGACCCTTGCAGCCTCCCGAGTGGCAGGCAGAACTCCACTCTTCCTTTAGAGACCGTGAAACCTGATGTGAAAACACTTGTGGATGTGGACAACCCCGGTGCCTTCTGCTCTGACGTCTAGCTTCCACTCATCGGTGCTAGGAGGGCCGTTGTGTCATGCAAATTCAAAATTGGGATTTCTAAAATTTTGTTCCTGCGCCTATGCCATACCCACTGCCAACAGCTTAGTTTCAGTTGAGATTCCTTGGTTTGGAGGTCCATGGGTGGGCCTAGGTCACTGAAAATAGTCAGTGGACTTCCTTGTTTTTGTAAAGCCCCTTTCTTGGCTGACTAGCAAAACCGTTCTCCCCCAGTACTTTCTACTGGGACCTTGGCTTCTCCTTAAGAAACCCTGTTTTCTTGATTTAGTAGAAATTGCTGTTTCTCAGTAGAAATACTTCTTTCAGTGTGTCTTCTTCAGAGGACCATTTCCATCTCAGAAACTTCAGTGGAGGAGGGAGCCAGACCTTTCTTACTGCTTAAGGCAGAGGAAATTCTCTCTTCTTTTTCTGAGGTCCTGCCGCTTGGGGAGGGAGCTCCAGGCTGCTGGCAGAGTTCCAGAAGAGTCCGGGTATTTTTAGCGTGGCCTTCTTTACTTCCCAGCACCTGCCATGATCTGTAACGCAAGGGGCTACTTAAATGCCAGCGAGATGACTGAGGACAAGGCAGCCTGAGCTAATGTCCTAAAATACCACCCAAGGGAGGCTTTTCTTGTGGGAGCCATTTCATTTCTAGCTCTGTTCCTCTTCTTGTTCCTCCCCAAACTGTGGGGCTGTTACAGATTCTGGCTGAGATGTGTGACATCTGCCTTGGGAAGAGGTTGGAGAAAACCACTGGATCTGTGTACCTTGATGCCAGCCAGTCTAGTTATGATGATTCTACTCTTGGCTCCCAACTTCAGTCTTTCCCTCTACTCTTCATGCCAGATAGAGGCAACAAGAGAAAGAATGTCTACATATATTTCCTTGAAGCAAAGTCCTCTTTTGGTATCCATGAAAGTAAGATGAGAGACAAAGTCCAGCTAATGTTCCAGATCAGATGATGGTAACGGGGGTGCAAACGTCTTTCTCAAAGCAGATATAACTCATTGAATTCATTATCCCCTAAGGATGGTACAAGCTGGAAATAGAAATGTGTTCTCAAGAAGCCTGATACATTTGTGGAGGGCAGATGCATCATGGATCACGAAGGATAATGAGAATGTCTTAGGATGTCTCTAATCCTGGAGTTTGACATCAGCCCATCCTCTCCACTGCATTCCTTGGTGCCACTGTCAGACATACAATACTAGGCTGATAAATTGTAGGGCGAGCCTGGTGTGGAAGTTCTTGTGTGCCTCTGCTAATTCCTCTTGCTATCCTAAATTCTCCCAAGCGCCATGGAAGGCCTGATTATGAAGTCAAGAGCTTATTTCAAAAGGAAGTGAACCAGAACTTAAATATTTAAATGGATTTTGTCCCCTTTAAAGTGGTCAGTTTTCATTTAGTTGAGTGAAAAATGCAAGCAGTGAATCACACATATGGTTATACAATTTAGTAAAAAATGATATGTATGAATATATGTAATATATAGCATATATATGCATTATATATGTATATACATGCGCAAACATAAAAAAGATTTGAAAAGTTGCAAATCAATCTGATAACTGAATTCACTTCCTCTAGGGAGGTGAGAGGGGTACTAGGATTGGATATGGTGGTCAAAAGGGAATGTAGCCATATCTTTAAGGTTTAATTTGTATGAGTAGAATTTTTTCATGAATTATATAAAGTGTTAACAATCTCTTATTTTCCTTTTACTGTTATTTAAAAATACATTCTTGCGTGTATTACAGAAAATTCTGGAGGGCTTATAATGGCCTGAGTCTCTTAGAGGAAGGAAAATCCACTCTGGCATGTATGCCACCCAAAGACACACTAGCCAAAGCCACACGGCAATTAAAAGTCAATTAAAAAATAAAGTGATCGATCTCCTTCAGGGCACGCAACTGTTTTTAAGTGCCACCTATTATTCGTCAGGCATAACCCTGGTGTCTTGACATGAGTGCGGCCATGTTTGGCCGCTCCATTGACCTACAGCCACCAGCACAAAAAGAAATACAAAGCTGCTTTCTGTGTGGTGGGAACTGGCCTTTCTCCCACGGAGAGAGTTGCAAGTTGTAACATTTCAAGGCTCTTGGAGCGTCGTAGCCCGGGATGGACTGGCCATCTGTGCCGGGCTGGGACGATAACCAAAGAGAACAATGCACGTACACAACTACTGGGCCGGGATGTTAGCCAGGGGGCTCAGTGCACGTACGCCACTGATAACCATTTTGTACATGGGAACACTAAATGCTTGCTCTGCAAACTCTGTAATTGCTTACTCTGAAAATTACTGATGGTATAAAAACTGCTGGAAACTGAGACCCGGTGAGAGTTCCACCTGTGGAAGGGACACCTTGCCCAGGACGTGTGATCCTTGCCCAGCCGCGTCGATTGACAGGGCTCTCCCGGCAGTGGGGCGTGGATGTTGTGAGTAACTGATCTGATGTGAAGTAATTGATTTGATATGAAGTAATTGATTTGATGTGTTCTCTTTTCGGTCAACCTGGTGTTTCTCTTTCTGGTTGATTTGTGTCATTTTCTCTTCAGCCGATGTGGGTGTTTTCCCTTTCCAGTCGGGCTGATGTTTTTTCCCTTCTAATACTTGACCTATCTAGATCTGTTTGCAGACTGTCACCTTTACTATCCTCTATATAATAAAATATACCTTCGGTCCATTTGTTTGGAGTGGAAAGTGTCTTTTACGTCTCCGATCGAATCCCCGAACCTCTCATAACATAATTGGCGCTGTGAGCAGGATTCGATTAAGGAGATGGCTTTCCTGTTCAAACAAAGGGTAACTGAAGCCAAGGTGGAAGAGATCCCAGGATGGGAGGACCCTCCCTTTTGCACTCTGGCTGGGGAGTGGGCTCATAGGTCAGGATTACGTGAATCTTGGGATGTTCGTCTGCAAGATATGAATCATTGGATGTGACCAAAACTTTGCAGACAGCAGGAAAAAAGAGATAATGTTTCTTTTCTGGCACGGCCAGGTTAATGTTTATTGACTGCTTATCGTCGGGCTATGGAAGATAGGGATAAAATACAAGGGAGAATGTACTCTTGAAAAAAGAAGTTTCAAATTTACAGTCCCGGCTGATGTCACCCAAAATAGAAACTCTTTCCTTGCCGTGAGCCTGGCATTCTAGTTTTATTTGGCCCCTCTTAAGTGACAAATAGTGAGCCTAAATGTGTATCCAATAATAATTTGGCGAGCCAGCCGGGAGGCTCTTTGTCCGTGGCTCGGTGGGTCTGGGCCGGGTGGGATGTCCTGGGAAACAGTCCAGCAGCTGCCTAGGTGATTTGCCCTAGGGACTGCTCCCAGTGCTTTCCATCTGACCTGGCACTGCTGACCCTGGGCACATTTTTCTTATGACAGGGAAACAGCCTCTAGAATTATTTGTTTGTTTGCCTATTTGTTTGTTTTTGCTTACACCAACAACTCCCTTCCCCTCCATCTGGAGTCCTGTCTCTTTAAGAGGCAGGGCTATCCCTACTGGAGTGGGAATAATTGTAGGACTTTTACCCGGAATCTGTTAGATGCATCTATCTGTTCTGTTTGGGATCCCATTTAACTGTCTGTTCTGTATGTTTGTAATTTTGAAGGGGGGAAGTTCCATCTGTCCCCAAGGAGAGCCCTCTGGGCCACCTCTTGGCTAAACGGGCTATATTCAGCTAGGAGCCCATGTCCAAGAAGAAGATAATTTTTTCTTGTAACACCACATGGCCACAATATTCCATAACTCCAGAGAGGAAAAGTGGCCAAAATGGGGCAATTTCAATTTACCAAAACTGATGTATTTGCTTATGCAATTGGAAAAAGCCAGCTAAAAAGTTAAACCACTAGTGGGAAGCCTATTTTAATCTTTTGAGGTTTTTAAACAAAATCAGGAATACTGCATTGCCTCTTTAAGAGAAAATAATTAAGCAATTAAACATGCCAGCAGCCTAAGCTGAATTTGCTGCTCCCCTCCCCTCTCTTGCTGAGCTTCCCCGCTTCAACTCCCCCTGAATTCCTGATCTGAAATTAAGCAAGTGAAAATAAGTAAACTTTTGAAGTAATTTGAAATTGGGATGGCTATTCTGGAGAATCTGTTTCAGATGAGTTCACCTTAAGGGTCACCCTTAAAAGAGAGGATTCAAAACCTCTCACGATGAAATACAATCTTTAATTAATACACAGAGACTTCTAAAAGACAAAGTTATTTCAAAAACAGCTTCCAAAATCTTTTTGGTAACTTGAAGCTTTAGAGTTTTGCTAAATTAAGTTGATAAAAATTTATTGAGTCTCTGGTCATTCCCACATAAGATAAAACATTAAAAATTGGTTACTAAGCATAGATTTGTCTGCCTTTGGTTTCTTATCTCAGAAAAACTAAAAGATGCTTACATTTATTGATAAACATGTTATGTGCATGTTGAGGAATTTTCTATGAGAAAGTACACATTTCTGGAAAGTCTGTATACAAAAAAAGCAAAAGGTATGTTGTCCATAAAGAAGGTATAAAAAATAGAGATATTTATGTTTGTTTTGTTAAAAAAAATAAATTTGTCCTAAAGTACTAAGAAAAGAAAAAAGGCGTAAGACAAATTCTAAATGTAAAAATAAGTGACAAAAGGTTTGTAAAAGTAAAGCCCTGAGGAGTTTTGCACATGATCAAGTTGGCTAAAGTAAGCTGATAAAAAATTAAAATTTGGCTTTCTCTCTTATAAAGGTAATTTTCTTAAACTTTTAGTCTGCTCTTTATATAGAGATTAAAAGGTGTTCTTTTGAGTAAGTCTATGTAAAAGACAAAACACCTATGTTTTGTTAAAATAATTTCCTATGTTCAAAAGGACTGAAGTCTCTCCCTTAAGGTTTTTGTTTTTGTTTTTTGACTGTTTTAACTCTTTGTTTGCCTTTAACTGTTTCTGTTGTCAACTTGATTAAATAAATAACTAGGCATTGTTTCCTATTTGACCAAGTGTTTTAAAATCTTTTGATATTTTTGATAAACTTCTGCCAAAATTAAAGTTTTTTTTAACTTAAAAAAAAAATTACAAAAAGAACATATGATTATGATGCCAAAATACAATTGTTACTGTATTTCATGTTGATGCTCACAGTTCTGTAATTTCTACAGAACAAAAGTATAACTCTTACACTGATCAGCTGGTGCGAAGTCATGCAACACACAACCCAGGCTTAGCACAATGAATCCACGAAAAGAGTGGACACTTGGGAGAACAAACTTCATACAGGTGGGCACAACAAAGGGGAATCCTTGTCACCCATGATGATATTGCCACTGCAGTACAACAATGTCAGTTATGCCAACAGTTAAATAAACGGGGAGTTCCACACCCCTACCAAGGTCATATCCAAAAGGGATTATTTCCCACTCATACCTGGCAAATAGATTTTATTGGACCATTGCCAAATTCTTGTGGATATACTTATGCCTGCACTGCTGTTGATACATATTCTGGTTATTTATTGGCTATGCCAGCTAAAGTGGCCACCCAACAGAGTGCCATAAAATTATTAGATATAATTAAGTTATATTATGAAACACCAAGGCAAATTCAGAGTGACAACGGTTCCCACTTTACAGGTAAGTTGATTCAAACTTATACCAAGGAAAATTATATAAAATGGATTTATCATATACCTTATTACCCCCAAGCTGCAGGCCTCATAAAACAAATGAATGGATTGCTTAAACAACAATTGAGGAAACTTGGTCATGGCTCATTAAAGGGGTGGCACAACCATCTAAGTACTGCTCTAAATATGTTAAATAACAGGCCACTAGGCCCTAATGAGACTCCTCTGTCAAGGTTGTTACCAGCAAAGATTACAGAAGTGGCAGCCGCCACCCATGAGCTTATGACCTTAACCTATTGGCCCCTGACTCAGTCTGCTAAACCGCCTTTTCGTGCCACGGCCGAAGCGGCTGGATTGGATTTATCTACTGTTCATTCTATTCAATTGCCCCCTAAGAAGCAGTCTATAGTCCCTACTGGGATAGGGGTACAGTTTCCCAAAAATACCTTTGGTTTGTTAAAAGGACGCTCTAGACTGACAGCAAAAGGTATTGATGTACTGGGAGGAGTTATTGATCCAGATTACCAGGGAGAAATAAAATTTATATTATATAATGGTAGTGACACAGTACTAACTGTAGAGTCTGGGAAACGAGTGGGACAATTATTGGTGCTTCCCCTCTTGACTCCAAATGTGTCACAAGGACAACCTCCAAGTGAATTAACTAAAAGAGGAATGCAAGGATTTGGGTCTACAGATGGATGGAAACCTGGAGCAAAAGTGTGGGTGACACATCCACCCAATGCGGCTCCCCGTGCCGCAGAAATAGTGGCCCAAGGGCCCACTGCAACACTCATAGTAATGTATCCAGGAAATGAACAATTATATCATGTTCCTAAAAATTCTGTTTCTTTGCGTGAATAGATATTCCTGCTGTGTTTACTATGCTGTGCTACATTTCCATGTCTGCTGCAAACCTACGCACCAACTAATGCCTCTGTAGGACAACCTTTGACCCTCTACAGTTAGACCAACTGCTCTACACCAGTGGGACCTATAACCTGGACTATGAATGGCCAAGAAATTTGGTCTCAGAAACAACAAACAACTTCGCAATATAAGATAATTTCTCTATTACCCTGCCTTCTGCTACCCTCTGTGATGGGGGCTGATCTGGACTTCTGCAAGCTAATTTGTTATGCCTAAGTGTTACCTTATCTAATGTTATCTTTGATGCTGTGCATGATTTGCAAGATCAAGTTAATAACATTTCATATTCTAAGGGGTTATTTGATTGGTTACCTTGGGGTTTGGGTCCTTTATTGCGAGATAGTTTTATAATTATTGTAGTCATTAGATTTTGGATTATTGGATGTGCCTTATGTACTTGTGTACGAAGTTCATTGTCTGTGCGTATGGTGTCTTATGGTTAATGGAGACGGCCACGGCCGAATATGTCTTGACATGAGTGCGGCCATGTTTGGCCGCTCCATTGACCTACAGCCACCAGCACAAAAAGAAATACAAAGCTGCTTTCTGTGTGGTGGGAACTGGCCTTTCTCCCACGGAGAGAGTTGCAAGTTGTAACATTTCAAGGCTCTTGGAGCGTCGTAGCCCGGGATGGACTGGCCATCTGTGCCGGGCTGGGACGATAACCAAAGAGAACAATGCACGTACACAACTACTGGGCCGGGATGTTAGCCAGGGGGCTCAGTGCACGTACGCCACTGATAACCATTTTGTACATGGGAACACTAAATGCTTGCTCTGCAAACTCTGTAATTGCTTACTCTGAAAATTACTGATGGTATAAAAACTGCTGGAAACTGAGACCCGGTGAGAGTTCCACCTGTGGAAGGGACACCTTGCCCAGGACGTGTGATCCTTGCCCAGCCGCGTCGATTGACAGGGCTCTCCCGGCAGTGGGGCGTGGATGTTGTGAGTAACTGATCTGATGTGAAGTAATTGATTTGATATGAAGTAATTGATTTGATGTGTTCTCTTTTCGGTCAACCTGGTGTTTCTCTTTCTGGTTGATTTGTGTCATTTTCTCTTCAGCCGATGTGGGTGTTTTCCCTTTCCAGTCGGGCTGATGTTTTTTCCCTTCTAATACTTGACCTATCTAGATCTGTTTGCAGACTGTCACCTTTACTATCCTCTATATAATAAAATATACCTTCGGTCCATTTGTTTGGAGTGGAAAGTGTCTTTTACGTCTCCGATCGAATCCCCGAACCTCTCATAACACCTGGGCACCAGAAATTTAAAAATGAGCAACCGCAGCATTCTGGCCTTCCATGAGATCCTTCGTTTCTAAATCGCTGCTTGTGGCAAACTCAAATTTCAAGCTACCCACTGGACTGCCATTAGAGCTATTTTATAGGCCATCCAATAAAATTCATTTCATTACTTTACTGTCTTGTGTTTGGACCAAAAGCAACAAACCCCCAGCTCGATCACTTATCAAAGTTGCCCCACCTGGTTCCCGACGACTTATGGATGTTTCCAAAATGCCAAGCTACCTTCAAAGGATAAAGATTTGCCTCATGAGCAAAGTGAAAAGAATGTGCTACAGAGTCTAAGGGAACAGAGGCTCCAGACGTGCAGGTCAGAAATACTTTTGGAAAAAATACCAATAAAAGAACATACAGCAAAATATGGACGATAGTTTCCTGGATGATGGAATTACGATAAATTTCTGAAATACTTTCTCTACTTTCCAAAGTTTCAGCAATGAACATATTTTACTTTTTATTAATACTAAATCAATAAATGTTCAAAAGCTCCTTTAACTATCAGCAACAATGCTTTATATGTAAATTTGAGGCCTCCCAAAGGGACAGTTTTGAAAGGGACAGAGTTTATAACTTTGAATTACCTGTTGGGTTACTTGCCATATTCTGCATGTTTCCTATTTCACAATCACAGGCTATTTATGTACTTGTCTTAACGCCTTTCCTAGCAGGAACACTCCTTGAGTCCTACCCTTCTCCCTACCAGCACCCAGCTTAGGACTTCCACCGAGTAATAACACACGTAATAAAAGCAGTAGACTCTCACTAGACTAGGCCTGAACAAGGCTAGGACTTGAACCCAATTCAGACAGGCACCAGAGGTCACCTTCCTTACCACTAGACTATATCGCCCCTCCCAATGCTTGATGGGAGTAGACCCACCACATATGTTTTATTGAGTGAACAAATGTTCCACATGTGCATTAAAAATTGCAGTTGCAGTATCTTGTAGTTACACATCACTAACAGCAGTAGGAAAGCCAGCAGCCAGTATCTTTCAGCTAAGAGAGGAAAGCAAAGGTCACTCTAGCCTGTTTTCTCCTCCACTCACTCTCCGTCAGCCTTGAAGTCTGAGCAAGGATGGTGAGCTCATGGCTGGGAATGATGTGCTTCCCCTAGGTGTGTGGTCTGCCAGGAAGCCGTTACTCATGTCCTCTCCTCCAGGGAAGCTGGCGTGGCTTGTGACTTCTCAGTCATCAGCCAAGTTCCTCCAAGGGATGAGTGCTGGCGGTTGCTTTCTGGGTTCCTGGGTTCTTCTATTAGTGTGGGTTTGCTCCTTGGTGTGACCGTTTCTTCTTGGTGTTCTTCAAGCTGGTGAGCTCTGGTCCTGGTATTGCCAGAGACAGACAGAAGCCCTGAGAAGTAACAGCCCAGTCATTGAGCACCCCTGATCCAGTGCAAGGCCAGGCCTCCTGTCCAACCCAACAGCCAAGTGGGTTCAGTTCAGAGGTCCACACAAGGATGTAGGTTGCCTTGTTTGGGGGTAAAATACTTTCTTGGGCTTTGGAGTCACCCAGGCAAGAATCTGAATAGGGATGGAGGCCCTTATCTCTCCCAGCCTCAGTTTCTCCTTCTGCAAACTAGAGTCAAGAAAATCCACTCATAAAATTGTTAGGAGGATTGCGTGATAACAGAACCACTATGTCTATTGCTTCCCCTCCGACATTCACATGTGGGAAAATGATCACATTAATTATCGCCTATTTACCCCTTGAAACAAACAAGCTCACCTGTCTTGCTACCAGCTGTATAAACCTTCAGTATAAACCGTTAATAAATGAAACTAGACATTTCTTGTCTTATATTTTACACAGAGGAGTCAAGGGTACAAACCCTTGTTTGTATCTTTTTGGAGAAATGGAAAGTATTATTTTAAAAACAGGCTTTGGAATTAGACGAAGTCGATTTTGCCATTTATTAGCTTTGTGACATTAGTCAAGTCACTAAACCTCTCTGTGCTTCAGTTTTCTCATCTGAAAAATGAGGATAAACAATAGTACCCATTTCGTCAGGCTCTTGTGATAATTGAGCTATTTAATGAATATAAATCATAGTGCCTGCCATGTAGAAAGCATCAATAAATATTACTTTTATAATTATTATGAATTTATCAAAATGTCCAAGGCATGTGAACATGGGCACACACACATATGTGTGTTTGTGGGTCTGTGTATAAAACATGAGCTCACACACATTATTATTGCACCATTTGGGGTTGTCTTCTTGGCAATGAGCTCTCTTCCACCACAATTTCTTCTCAGAACAAGGCTGCTTTTCTGTGACTTGGCCCGTAGATTCCTATTCTCTTCCGGGCCCCTTTGGTTATTTATTTTAACCAGATATCACTTGTATGAAAATGCTAGGGAGGTGGGACCTTGAAGTCCTGCCATAACTGTATCAGTTGGGCTCTGGATGCAAGTCAAGACCTGACTGACCCTTGTTTGTAATTTTTTAACTTTTTATTGACATGCACCATACATACAGAGATGTCCATATATCATACACATACCCCTCACTAAATTCGCACAAACTTAACAGACCTGTGTAACTAGAACCCAGATTGGGAATCAGAACATTTGAGAAGCCCCTTGTGCCTCCTTCCACATACTATCTCTATAAGGGCAACCAGTATCCTGATTAGTTGTTTCCTGTTTTTGAACTTGGCCCCTGATTTTGAGCAGCTCGGTGCCTATTTGTTTCTCCCCAAAATCTACACTGTGATTAGGTTTTCACCCATTTTTGATTATTAATTCAAGTGTCAACAAACTTATTCAGCAGCAGCTACGTGCAAGGCACTGTGTTAATTAACTAAAGCAATGAGGCAAAAGAAGTTCAATGTCTTTCGTGAGGCTTTTTTGCAATCTTCCACACTTGGGGCCATCTGCTTGAGCTGTTTCTCTCTGGAATGAGGTCCAAGTTTCCCATACACTTCTCTCTTGTCTGGCTTCCAATCTGTCTCCTATCCATGAAAGTGAGTCTTCCTGGGTAAAGATCCCCACTGAAACTGACTGGTGTATCTGATTTCCAACTCCAGAATTCCAGGAAAGAGTGCTCGACTGGCCTGGCTTTGTCAATTCTTGGTCATGTCAACTGTGGCTGGAGGGTTAGGGACCCATGATGCTAAAAGGCTGTAGACCCACTCTGAAAAAAGGGAGCGCTACTGAGAAAGGGGGAGGGGCATGCTTGGAGCTTCTCAACAAGGACCATGGTCCAAACTGGCCCTTTCAGCTCTGATAGTCTATGATTTCTTTTCCTTCTCAGATGCAGATCCTTGACCCAAAGTCTAACCTGACTTAGTCACCCTCTGCACCAAATTTGAACTGAAGCAATTAAATAACATGGCTCATGGAGGACTAAGGCCAATGCTCCCAAACTGTAATTTGAGGGGCATTTCCAGCTTTGATGCAGCAGCCAGCTACTCAGGAAGGCAGCTCTTTCATCTGGCTCTGAGGCTCAGCCATGGTTTTATAGACACACATACTCTGCAGTCTCTCCCTCTGAGGAAGAAGCGTGTTCCATCACAGCATAGACCTGGCCCCTGAAAACTAATTTCCTAGACACAAGGACCACCAACTGTTTATGATGATTATTATTGCAGAGTATTGGAATTCCTGCTCAGATTCCAAAAGTCGCCCACGTGGAGGATTGTTTGCAATGGCGTCCTGAATCCTGTATAACCTCGTGGTCAGAGTGAAGAGCATAATATTGGGTCTACGGTCCCAGCTCTGCTTATACCGTGTGAGGGGCAGAGACGGAGGCAGGGAACTGTGCTCAGTTTGCTTTACATACATGAGCTCATTTAATCCTCACTGTAAATCCAAGAGGCAGACACTATTACTACTCTCATTTTTTTTTTTTAAAGATTTTATTTATTTATTTTTTCCCCCCAAAGCCCCAGTAGATAGTTATATGTCATAGCTGCACATCCTTCTAGTTGCTGTATGTGGGACGCAGCCTCAGCGTGGCCGGACATGTGGTACGTGGTGGGCCCCCGGGATCCGAACCCGGGCCGCCAGCAGCGGAGTGTGTGTACTTAACTGCTAAGCCACGGGGCCGACCCGACTTCTCTCATTTTTAAGGATGTGCAAACTGAGGCAGAAAGTGGTTAAGTATAACACAAGTAAAGCCCATTATCATTTATAAAGCGCTTTCCTCTTAATTATCTCATTTCATCCTCAAAAAATTCCATTTTACAGACGAGCTTCTTAAGGCTCAGTTTCCCAGTTTTGCACAGGTCATAAGTGGCAGGGATTGGACATGGACTTGGAACTCTGACTCCGATCCCCTAAAGCAAATCTGCAACTAAGTGTAATAAGAAGCAGATGGTGAAGAATGCCTTTAGATGATCTAGGTGAAATCTATGGTGTTTCAGAGACAGTTAGTTCACATACAGATAGAGGAAACTGAGGAAGGATTGAAGGAAGAGGTGATATTTAGACCTGGTTCTTATAGGTGGGCATATTGGACAAGTATAATTTGAGGGAAGGGCACTCCAGCAGGGATGGACATGAGCCAAAGTCTCGGGAGGAGGAATGTTTGGGAAATAGTAGGACTGTCCCAGAAATGTACTGGCAGACTGATGGGCAGAGTGGGAGATGAGACTGGAAAACCAGGGCGCCTCTCACCTGGGCCATGATAATTGTCTCCTTGACAGCTTGGGACAGATGGGATGGTGGGTCAACAACCCAGAGTTGGAGGTCTGTGACCTCAGAATCACTAACCGAGTTTCCTCGGCTTCACTGGGTGCCTATGGTTAGAGACAGGGTGGGGGGTAGGAGTTGGAGCGCCATATTATTTACAAGTGCTGGGGAGATCCAGCAACATTCTAAAAGAGGGAACAATGAAACTTTTATAGACTGTTACAGAGTCAGTTGCCCCATAAGGTAGAGTCTGATGGTGTGTGTGCGTATATATGTGTGTTGGGAAGTCTGAGGGTCAGGGAGGATAGGGAGCAAGGCAGCCAGGGGATAAGAGTGGGACACGGCCTCCTCTGGCCCCATGTTAGTTTGCACCTCCCGAGGCATGGCTTATAGGAGGACAGCATCCCTACTCTGAGCCTCAGTTTCCTCATCTACAAAATGGGGGATCATAGTACCTACCACTCAGGATTACTGCTGCAGGAATCCAGTGAGACATGCCAATGTGTCTTGTGACATTACTTTCATTATTATTTTATGCTTTTGATAAACTTAAGCCTTCTCTGGGTGCATCCATTCCCAACTAGAAAATAGGAGTAGAGGCCGTATCATCTTTTTCTTTTAATCTTTGATAGTGCCTAAGAAACATGCAATAAATTGTTTCAAGAAACAAAATAGACAAATTCTTAGTAAGGTATATTTTCCCATGGCATGAGCCAGTCCCTGGGTGTAGATTTGTGGAGCCTCACCTTACTGCCTGAAATTGTAATGAGCCAGATGTCAGTGAGCTGAAAGAAGCAAGGTGTGTTTCAAACAATCCTTCCATACTTGTAAACAAAGCTGCATTGAGCCCCTGTTCTGTGCCTGGCCGTGAGTGAGTTCTAATACATTGGAAGGAGATTATTTTAGAATCAAAAACATGAAATGTGTTTAGGTGATGATAAACTAATGGATTAAGTTATTGAAAAGTGAGGGTATTGTCCTTCCTGCTGCTGTAGGCTCATCAGCCAAAGAAAAGAGAGTTATTCTGCCTTGAGCCTCACCGGATAGGGCAGCCAGACTTCCTTCTTGAGCCCTACACATCTTGCCCTGGAGGATGGGGTGGAGGGCTGGTAAAAACAGCATTGTGTGTGTGTGATTCCAGGACAAAGACAATAACATCTGGGGTTTTTGGGAAGGTCCAGGCCCAGTTAGGAGGAAGGCTTGATTGTCCTAGAGGAGAAGGGGTCAGGGGCTCGACACTGGGGTGGAGGAGAGGATGGGAGACCTTTATTCTCGAGGGTGGCAGGACCCAGTGTGGGCTGGCTGCCTGGATGCTTAAGGACCAGGGCCCAAATACCATACTTATGGAAATTTGGCTTCTGTCCTGTGCCTGAGCTTGGCACAGTGGTCATAAATATCTTTGTGGAGGAGCCCACGTTTGAATGGACCTCACAAGCTTGGACCAAGGACCCCAACAGTGACCATAATGAACCACAACTAGAGGACTTGCTCCTATTGTCTCATGGGTCATGAAAACCCTGGAGAGAGGGCAACAAGCCACAAAAAATCACCAACGTGGGACTTTGTACTGAGCTTCGTTTGTGAGGAATTGGAGACTGATTTCACTCAGAAACATTTCCAGTAGTAACAATTCTTATGGCTCAAGTGGGGCTCAAAGATTCATTCCAGTTCTGCTAACAATGGTGAACACTGTGTAGAGAAATTGCTATAGAAAAACTCTCCTAGGACCTGAACAATGTGTGTTGAGGGTGGGAGGGAGAGGGCAGAAGTTGACATTGGAGGATCTCAGGGCCAGTCTGCATCATCTTTGAATGATAAACTTCTTTCGAAGAATTTCCTTTTGGGATGAATGCCTGGAAAATTTGTGTCTTTGATACATTTGAAAAAGTAGGAGATGCTACAAAACCGCAGGTAGTCTCTAAAGTGTAAGGAGGGGGGATCTGGATTTGAGCTTGTCATTTCACATATTGTTATACTTTTGTGGTTAGAGTATCCAGCTTTAGGAGAAGGCAAGGATATTTTGGGAAGTGAGGGCCTCACTTGGGTTACTCTGTGTTTTGTTTCCATTTGCTTATCCCCAGAACTCCTGTGCTAAGTCCATTTTTCAGTGAAGTTTTCTGCCTTGACTTCCTGTTGGAGTCTCATAATTTGTTGTCATCACTAGATTTTCATTGCCACCTATTTTGGGGACATTGTTTATTACCCCAGAAGCCCAGGGACCACAAAAGGAAAAACTGTGAAGGTATAGTTAAGGAGAGACAGCTTCTCCTAAGATTCAGATATAGAAAGATTGTGTTATAGCACCCTCATTCCTAGTCCGTTTGGATCTAGGAGTCAGAAATCTTTGAGGTGAGTCTGGTGGGAGCTTACCAGTGGGAGGGGTGCCTGGCTAAGAGTGTCCAACTGCTGGGTGAGGGGGGAAGGTTGTTACTTAGGGCAGCAGCTCAGGGGTGTTTTGCCAGTTTAAAGATGAAGAATCATAGTGGGGAGGAGGTCAAACCAAAACCAACGGGACCATAACAGGTGTCAAATCCAAGAGACGGCTGAGGCGGAAGAGGAGAAGGAGGAGAAAGGTGAGGAGGCAGTTGAGGGAAGAGGTTGGGTTGAAGAGTCAGGACCAGCTCTGTGAAGGGAGATCATGTGCTAGGGCACCCTTGACACCCGGTGGCTGGTTCATGTCCCAGAGGAGAGTGCTGATCCTAAGGGGCTAGCCAGGCTGAACATTCACCCTAGAGTGCCTTGAGAATCTATGGAAGTCACCTTCATGCCTGTCTGCTTTTCTCAACCATCTTGCTGCCCATACTCTACTCCCTGACTGTCCGAATCCATCTGTCTACCAGACCCTCCACCCCAAAGTGGCCAGGGAGAAGGAAGCACAGAGAAACCACAGGAGTCCACTCGGCCACCAACCAGTAACAATAACTAAAGAACAGTTTTGATGGAGGATCAGAGGTTGAAATAAGTAAGCATTTCAACTCATGGTTTGCTTTATGTCTCCTTGCATCTCTCTACTCTGAGGAAAGAAATTTAACAGTACACACCGGAGCCCTCTCCCAAATTACAGATAGATCTGATTTCTGCCCACTCCTCCCTCTACTTCACCAGACAGGGGCCTCTTTAACTGTCTCCTCTGTACCCTGTACTCTGTTCTGGGCTCCTGGATCAAGCTAGCTCTTAGACAGGAGGAGTGGCAGGGACTTGGAGCTGCAGTTCTGTACATGACCACTGAGTCAGCTTGGCAGCTGGTCCTTCTGTGGCCTTGCTGCACCCCTCAGCTCCACTTCGGCCTGAGCTCCAGGTGTGGGCTTCTCACTTGCTTACCATTTCTGCCTTGATTCCCTAAGCCTCTGAGACTGGGTTCCTCTTTCTGGCCCCCTACATCCCACCTCACAGTCATCTCTTGGTCTGAAGTCTTGCCCTTGAGTCTCAGTACCTGTCCTTTTCCCTTCCCTCAAATTATACTTGTCAAATACTTCCCTCTCTCCAATCCAGACCCTCTAGCCTGGATCTGCTTGACTAGCCATGAGGATGTCCACTGGTTACTCCCAAACTTTCCTGAGGCCAGCCCACCCCTCTGGACTTCTAGGATCTCCTATTGCTGAGACCATCCTTGACCACCTGCCCTGCCTCGGTAGGTCTGTGTCCTGGCCAACCTTGTGTGACCTATCCCCTGCCCTCTAAGCTATAGTTGTGCTAAGCAGTTCTAAAATCGTTAATCCAACACTCAACAAGTAATTCTTTATGGAGCACCAACTACTTGGTTGTTGCCGTGGGAGCAACACTCCTCAACCAAATGATGATTGAGAGGCAATAAACACCAGTTTGTAGTGATATGAGACCAAATACAGAATTATCTTCATTTACCCTTTTGATGGAATTGTTTGACCTAATCTATTAGTTATCTGTTGCTGCATAACGAATTACCTCAAAATTTAGTAGCTTAAAACAAGAATTAATATTTATTATGTCTCACAGTTTCTATGGGTCAGGTATTAAGAAATGGTTTAGCTGGGCAACTGTGGCTTGGGGCTTCTCATGAGGTTGTAGTCAAGATGTCAGCTGGACTGCAGTTATCTGAAGGCTTGTCTGGTGCCAAAGGATTTACTTCCAAAGTAATGCATGCAATTTGGTGCTGGCTGCTGAGAGAATACCACAGTTCTCCCTACAAGCCTATACATGGCTTTGTAAGTGTCCCCATGACATGGTGGCTGGCTTCCTCCAGAGTGAGTAATCCAAGAGACCAAGGATGAAGAAGAATGTCTTTTGTCACCTAACCTTGGAAGTCACAGACTGCCACTTCTATGATATTCTATTTGTCACATAGGTCAGATTCAATGTGTAGGGACAACATAAGGGCATAGATAATAAGAACTGAGGATCATTGGGAGCCATCTTGGAGACTGACCACCACACCAAAGAACCATTCAGCTTAAAGGCCAGGAAGAAAATCGATTTTATCTATTAAAAAAATGACATTTGTTTAATGCTTTATCTCCAATGTTGGAACAAGGCCTGGCACACAGTAGGTGCTCAATAAACATTTAGTGAATGCATGATTGAGTGAACAATATACATTACTTTCAGGAAGTACTTTGTAGTTTATAAAGTACTCTTCCAGATCTTATACAATTTGATTATCACCTCTGTGAGGTAGATAGGGCTAGCATTATTAATACTATTCATAGAAGTATTAATAGTATTATTAATACTTTTTGTTTCAGATGTGTAAAGCATCACCCAAAGTCACACGGCCCTGAATCTGATGCTCTTTCCCCCACGGTCTACTCATATCACACGATCAAGTGACCCCAGTTCGCCAGCCTTTGTCCATGTCATTGGCTGTGAGGTGGCTATCTTGAAGGGTAGGTGAAATGACCCTTGCGAGGCTGGGCCAACCCCCTTTTATGGTTTGTAGGGCAGATTTACTGTGAAGCTAGTGACACTTAAGGCCTGTCACTTGCACAGGGCCTTCCAGGGCAATTCCAAACATTTTGGCAAGTGAAAACCATCTATCTGTGACTTCACTCAACAAACTGAAACACATTCCAGAAGATGGTAACCTGCTGTTGAACAACGTTCACTGTCACTCAAGACAATGCAGCTGCAAGCATTCTGTAAAAACATCAATGGGTTCTCAGAATAGGTGTTATGTCCAGCTGATTTCTTTAATCTCACAGGAGAAATCTCTCTCCCATAATACCTGAAGTTGTTGACATTTTAAGTGTTTTCCAACAGTTACATTTTTTCTTTTCAGGTTTGTCTCATAGGTGGAATGTTTTAAATATAGATACTAACTTAGATTTTTCCTTAAAGAAACTCATTTTTCTGTACCTAATAACTGAGAGAAAATGCAGATAAAAATTAATAGATTATGAAATTGATGAAATGGACATAAATTATTCTGATATCAAGAAACAAATTGTAACAAGAGAAATTTCAGTACCAAAAGCAATAATTCATTAAGAAGAGGTACGTTCTGAAGATAAGTAACAAATAGGGTCTCAGACTGTTGACAACCCCATCTCTAGGGGAGGTCTTAGCTGGGTGGGGGGAAGCTTCCTCCAGAGGATGCGTCTCCTTCTCAGCCCAGGGTCTGTGGGCTGCAGCTCCTAACAGCCTTGGCCCGGGGGGGACCCCAGTGAGCTTGGGCTTCTCCTGCAGGCGCATGACCACCCAGCAACTCCTATGACCCATGTGACCCGGCCTCTCTCTTATGACCCACTTAGGAGTTCTTAGGCGTGAGCAAATAAAAAGAAGCCCAGAAGAAACATTCTGTATTTATTTAAAGCAAATATTCACTCCCCCGTCTCCTTTATCCTTCTTCAGTTTGAGAAGAAACTTTGTCACTGGGTTAGTCCAGCTGAAGTTATTTTTCTTACTATCTGTAAGGAAGATTTTCCATTTTTTCAACAAGAAAATAGCCTTTGGGCCAAAGGAACTGTGAAAATGTTTAGTCTCCAGAAAGGCATGAAGACTCTCCGGGCAGCAGAATCTTTGCAACTCAACTTTGGAGAGTGCCATTGTGTCATTTATGAAATAACCTCTCTAGCTTTTCCTTTGCACACCCAGCATCAAGTTTCTGGCCCCCACAATTCACAATAGCTGTTCTTTGGGATGTCACGCAGAGATTTATTGGGGTGGGGTGGGGTGCTGCTGGAATGCCACACAATTCTCCAAATAGGTGGTGTGGAACGAGGGAACGGATGCCAGGCTTGGAGCCTGGAGACCTGGCTCCAGCCTCGGTTTTCTTGCTGGGTGATCACAGGCAAGTCATTTCCTCTCCTCATGTTTCAGTTTCCCCAATTGTAAAAAGAGTGTGATGAAGTGGCTGATCTTCTTTCTAGGTTTAATGACTTAGGAGCTCCCCCAGAGGGGGCGTGGTGAGGCCAGGATCAGGGTAGTTCGTACAATGATTTACATGAAATGAGTGATGAAGAAGGCCATTCTCTACATATGCTTGCAGGGAGAAAGAGGCCTTATTTTTAAAGCATATTTTCGTATTAGTGAACTGTATCACATCAGGCCAATGAAGGTCAGGGGATACTTGGTGGGGAGGAAGCAGGGATTGTGATCATGAAAGCAAAGGTGACAAAGACCTGGCTCAGGACGACAGCGGCTGAAGTTATCAGTCAAGGCAGATCAGGAAGCCAAGGTGAATAGTTAGAGACCAGGAGACAGTCAGAGGCCAAGGTCAAAGCAAGACAGAGTGGGGAACTGAGCAGTATATACAGCAGTAGCTAAAATAGCTTGCACCTGAGACCCCTCCTTCTCCAGCCAGGGAGCCTTTTACATGCCTCCTGCTGAGCCAGGTGCTAACGATGAGGCTCCACACCTGGCCAACCTACTGTTTGCTGGCCAGGAGGGGTCGTGGGGGAGATAAGTGAGTGTCACAGGAGTAGGGAGTGAACCCATCTAATGTTTTTATATGACTGAATATTTATGCAAATAAATATACAAAACAATCTGTTGAAATACAAAGATAAAATATAAATTATAATAAATTCCTATCAACTTCAAATAGTTAACAAAGAATTAGTATCATGCTTCCTATATGTTATGGATAGGCCTGCAAATATACAAATTAAAAGTATTATGATTTGTTTACTATTGCAAAAATATTCCCCAGCCATCATGCGCAGCTACTGTGAATACTGCATTAATTTTTGAGCGCCTCCAGCACCATACACTGGAAAACAGAGAGAAGCAAGAAACAGACATTCGGCACTACTAGGAAAGGATACTTCACTTCCCATGAATCTGTTGCACTGGTATCGGAGAGGAAGAAAATAATAAGTTAATCAGTTTGTCTTTACTCTTATCTATGTGTGTCTGTTGCTCAAATCTCGCCCACCATCTGAAGGGAGGAGTCCATCTCCAATGTTGGCAGCAGCACAACCCACAAACCTTCATGGCATCTGGATACAGTTTCCTTTTGATTTGTAAACACATGGCAAGAGATGTGCGGAAGGTTTCCCCAGGGCCTGACTGTGTAACTCATGCGAGTGGATCTTTAGGGTTATCGGCTCTGCTGTGCCAATGCTGAGCGCTGTGTCCCGAGTGACAGAAACACTCTGGTCCTCTTTAATATATTAACTTATTTTGTGTTAGTGACATGTGAGACCTGGTAAAGCAAGGGCTTGGAGAAGGGGCCCCTTTTGCCTGAGTCTTGCCCAGATGATGAGTGACTCAGTCAATAGATGCCACTGTGGATGGATGATGGCTGAAGATTACACATTCAAAACAGAGAAGAAGCTGAACCATAGATCAAGAAATTCCATTTTTTGAGTGTTCTTTTGTGCAGCTTTCTCCCTTATAGTCAGAATTAATCACCATCTTTTGAACCACTCCTATACATATTTTTTATTATTATAAATATGACATTGTAATATATAACTTAAAAAATATGTTAATATTTGTTTCCCTGGCTAGGTTGAAAACTTGAGAGTCAAGTTGGTATCTTAATTGTCCCTCTGTTTCCTGCACGTAGCACAGCAACTGATGTATCACGGACGTGTGGGCAGAAGTGGACTGTGAGTGTTAAGAGCTTGTACTTTGGAGCCAGACACTCCTGAATTTGGATCCTGGTCTCACCACTTCCCCGTTGGGTGACTTTGGAAGTTTCTGAACACCCCTAAGCCTCAGTTTACTCCTCTGAAAATGGGGATAGTGACATTGCCGCCTCATTTGGTTGTTCTGAGGCTTACTTATGACAGTATTTGTAAAATGTTTAGCACAATGTTAACTGTTGTAGTTATTCCATAATTAATCCAAGCTGAACTGTCTTCTGTCCTGCCTCACAGGGTTGACATGCAAAGACACCAGGCAGTGCACAGCGGGGCACTCACAAGGGTGTTTCTAAACTCTAAGGTGACACTGAGTGTGTGGAAGGTTTGCGGGTCTTTGAGCTGATTGGGAGGGAGGAAGGATTAAGGAAATCATCTGAGCTAAAAGGGTTCTGGAACAAATGAAATGTAGATCTTCAGTTGTCATTCTCCTGGAGAGTGACGCTCTCTGGCAAATATTTCCTGCTCTAATGGGGTGGTGGTGATGGCCCATCCTGAAGCAGCTCCCATCAAAAGCTGAGGAGCTGGAGAGGAGTGTAACCTGAGACCTCACTCCCGCAGGCCTGAAATCTCAGCTGATAGCACCAGCTCTCGGAGCAGCAGACTTGCTGGGACTCAGCTCTGCCTCTGGCACAGCCGTGTCCTGCCTGTCAAGTACAGGACATGTCCTGTCTTTGCAACCTGAAAAAAGACACAGGCTGTCGTGGGCTGGTGTGTTCCTATCTGTCAGCTGACTGTCTTAATCATCTGCACTGGCCCTGAGAGGCGCCTCAGCTTTCCATTGCCCCACCGACCACAGTCTTTGCTATTTTGGGATCTGGGAGGCAGGGTCTGCAGCCCGTGTTCTATGACATCAATGGAGCCACCATTCTACAACATTTCTAAGCTCTGATTCATCTCCAGGCACTGCGCCAAGTGTGCAGGGGACAGGAATGGGAGAAGAAGGCTCTCCATTCCCGGCAGCTTACACTCTGGTTGGGGAAAGAGATGGGATGCTAGTCAGCTGTTAATGTAATACAGCTGTTAATATAATATATGCATGTCCTACGTGTCAAATTAATGCTTTCGAGGGCAAAGGAGGGGCCCTGTAGAGTTGGCTGGGACATTCAAGGAGGGAGTCTCAGAACAAGTGAGGCTTCTTGCCACGTTAGGATGATTCCCTGACCTTGCAGTTGCCCATTTACCTGCAGCCCACATAACCAGCATATGTGCCGACCCCCAATCACCAGGATTTGTGTGGGGAGCAGGGGAGAGGTGTCAGACTCTTGCCCAGACTGGTATGAGAGTGTAATTCTTAGAGCAGCCTGGGATGAGATTTGCAAATCACTTCTCATGAACACTCTAGGCTCAGAGGCAACGCTTAGAAAAGATGAAACACCACAGAGCAGCTTCCCTCAGCTCAAAGAAGGGATGGGAAAAAACAGAGCTGCTGCCAGAGCAGAGCGTCTCAGGGTGTGACTTTCCATCTAATACGTGTCTCTAGCAGTCATGAGGTTATATCAGGCGGAGGGCCCAGGCCCAAGGTCTGGCTGACCAGGGAGTGAATGTAAGGACTACAATGGGGCTTGAAGTAGCATGCCCACCTTGGATGATCTAGGACCTCAGGGCAGGCCACAAAGAGTTTCATTTGCAAAGCATTGCGAATAGGAGTGAGGGTACCTCTCGATCATGCTCTAGATTAGTCCCTGGGGGACTTGTAGCAAGTTTCTTACTGGGAGAGTCTATTCAGCTCCATGAGTAGGGCGAGCTTTGAGAATTCTAAAGAGCAACTATTATTGAGAGACCGGGCCATCCAAAGTAGTTCAAAAGACCTGTCATCTGATGGGATTACCTTTGCCTCTTCAAGAAACCCTGAAAGGGGTTCACATAAGGAGGAATCACAACACACGTCCTTCATTGACGTCCTTATCATTTGTTATATAAAAGCAGTCATCAAACACCAACTAGCACAGTGCTATGTGCTAATCCTCGTAGCAATCTTACAAGCTATGCAAGAAATGTTACTTTCCTCATTTTACAGGTGAAGCAACTCAAATTCAGAGATGTTAAACAACTTGTTGAAAGTTAATTTATTGCAGTAAAGTGGCAGGGCTGGACTGGAACCTAGGTCTGTCTGACTCTGAAGTCTATGTTCTACTTCGGCAGCTGTTTCCACAACAGCAGCAGAGATGTAGCGGCTTTGGCACCAAGTAAGCTTCCTCTGAGTGTAACTGCTGGAGATGCAGGACAAGCTGGGATCTCTGGTTGCAAGTGACAGAAACTGAATAGCTGATTTAAATAGCAAGGGGGTTTATTGGAGAATCATAGGGTAAATCAAATACAGAAAGACTGAAGAATAGGCAAGAACCTGCCCCCACCAAGGCTCACACAATGGGAAATTCCTCCAGGAAGGTATTCAGATGCTGGGAAGCCAAACATTTACTGCAGACTCCTAGAAATGGCAGAGCATCAAAGATGATGGGATTGGAACCCCAATAATGAAAATTTGTGGTCAGAGGTAGCTAAAAATAACAGCCACTGGTACCTAAGCCTCGATGCCCTCAAGACTGAGGGCCTGCAAAAACAAGTCATCCACACAGATTTGAGCAAACAGGTGATAGCGTCCCTTCCATTTGCCCCTCCTCACACAACAACCAAACTTAGGTGGGAAAGCTTTTGTAGTGACTGTTCCCAGTGGGGTGCTAACCTTAGGAGCCACTCATTCTACGTGGCCTCCCAGATGGCCGCCAGTGATCCTTTCCTCTTGGTATTCTTGCTCGTTCATAGTCCCTCCACACTGACCTATATGAATAATAGAATACAGTGGATATGATAACATTTGAATTTCAGAGCTGGGTCATAGAGGCATTGCAGCTTCCTCCTTGGTTTTCCTGATAGGTAGCTGTGGGGAAAGCCAGTCGCCATGTTGTGAGGACACTCAAGCAGCCTCATGGAGATGTTTGTGTGGAGAGGAACCAACTTGCCAGCCATGTGAGTGAGCCACTGAGTTTTGGGGTAATTTGCTATACAACAATAATTAGATGTGAGAAAGAAAGGAGAGAATAGGTGTGAAAGCAATAACCACTGAAGGCACACAGTCCTTCCCAGGGCTGAAGGGGACTTTCCAGCAGGTATGGCCATTTCCTCAGTAACATCTCTGACAGGTGCCCAGACTCTCAGCAAACCTGGAGCTCCTTTACCTGTTCTTTATGTGTAGTTGTGTTTGCAAGAGATGCCATGTATCTTGGCCTCCTGGGGCAAGGGTAAGGCAGGTCAGGAAGAGCCTCCCCTCTATGGGAAGCGTTCTTCTGGCCCTCGAAGTGTGTCTGGCCACAGCCCTTCATGTATTGTGTTTTCCTTTTGTGTAAACCAGGGATAAGCACACTACGGCTTATGAATCAGTCACCTATTTTTGTAAATAAAGCTTTATTAGAACTCAGCCATGCCCATTCGTTTATGTATTGTCTAATGCCATTTTTGTGCTACAAGGGCAGAGTTGAGTAGTTGTAACAGATATCATATAATGCCTGAAAAGCCGAAAATACTTACTATCTGGCCTTCTAAGGAAGTTTTCTGACTCCTGGTAGAAACAGTCAAAGTACAGTTGGCTGGTACAGTTGAGAGCCAGAGAGGCAGTCTCAGTTGTGTAGTCTCTGTCTCCAGCTCTACAAAGGACAGAGAGGCACTGTGGCTTCTCTCCTCTCTCTCAAGGTGAAGGACTTTCCAACAGGACAGAGTAGAAATGTCAAGGGAATCTTACCAAATCCTGACACATGAGCCAATAGACATCTGCCGACCTTAGATGTTATGCCTTGCTGTATGACAAATTATCTCAAAACTTTGTATCTTAAAACAATAAACAATTATTATCTCTCACAGTTTCTGTGGGTCAGGAATCTAGGAGTGGCTTGGCTTGGTGGTTCTGGCTTGGGGTTTTTCTTGAGGTTGCAATCAAGATGTTGGCTGGGGCTAGAGTCACCTGAAGACTTGACTGGGGCTGGAAGATGTGATTTTAGGTGGCTCACTCTCATAGCTGGCAAATCAGTGCTGGCTGTTGACAGGTGCCTTCAGCCTCACCCCACGTGGGCATCTCCATAGGTTGCTTGAATATCCCCAAAACATGGCAGCTGGCTTCCCCAAGAGAAAGCACACCATCATTTCTGTAACATCCTATTGGCTACACAGTGGGCTGGGAGGGACAACACAGGGTGAATACCTAGAGTCAAGAATCATTGTGGGCCCTTCTGGAGGCTGGATACCACACATCTCACCCCAAATAATGGTGCTTATGAATGGTAGAAAGTGTCCTTTGTACAGAGCAAGAGTTGGACGTTCTTGTTGGTTGCTGCACAATGAGATGGAGAAAACTGAGGGTTGGCAGTCAGGAGACCTGGGTGTCAGTCCTGGCTCTGCCCCTGACCTCCTGAGTGTCCTTGAAGGAGTCATGACCCCTGTTGGAGCTGCAGATTTTTCAATCCTGAATAAGGACAGCTTTTGAATTTGGGTCAATGTAGCATAGGGTTCCAGTCCCTAACATTTCGCCAGTTCCTTCATCTCTGCGGACTTCAATTTCTTCATCTGTAAAGGTGAGGACAAGAACACCACTTCCCTCTTAAGGTTGATGTGAGGAATAAATGAGCTAGGCCATGTAATATGCCTAGCACATAGAAGGTGCTCAATAGATGTGAGCTGCTGTTATTAGCAGCAGAAATAGCAATATTACCTCCGGCTTTAAGATCTCTGATTGCACAATCTGCTATGAGCCCTGAGAACAAGGGGCTTCTGCATCCTCTCTCCTCCTCCATCAGTTCAGAATCCTCCTGATTCCCTCCAAGGCTGGCTTTGCATGGCTATGTTCAGACCTCTGGAGTAGGCTGGGGGTGTCTGTTTCCTTTCTCAGCATCCACTGGTCAAGGCACTTGCCCACCTGGTATAGCTGGCTGAAATTAGAAACCAAGCAAGCAGAACAGCCTCAAGCTTAGAGTTGGGACCAGTCCTTGGGACAACTGTGAAGTGTGAGATCTCAGACCTCATCTAGTCCCCTGACCACCCCTCCAGCCTATGGGGCCATCATCCCTCCTCATGAGCCCTATTTGAGCAGTTGTCTGAAGACCTACCATCCATCACTCAAGGTCCATAGAAATAGCCCTTAGATGACTGCTGGCTCAAGGTCTGCCTGCCCAAACCCAGTCTGTGGCCAAGCCATTGTGGGAAGGCTTCAGCTCCAGGTCCTCAACCCACTATTAGTGATCACAGGGATGAAATCCATCATATCCATCCCCATTCTCCTCAGTCTCAGCAGGAGCCCAGGCCTCTTCATGTACCCATTGGCTCCCAGACTCCATCCCCACACTGCTCTGTTCATCTTCTCAGCTGGCCTGCCTCACCCACCCCATTCCCCCTCATCCCCTCACTGCTCCATGACAGCAAACTCCTCTGTACCCTCAGCCTTTTCCTGGAACATTCCCTTCTGTCTGCCTGCTGTCCTCTCAGATGGGGGCTGCTATTCTCACATACACCCATCAGGGTCAGGGGATCAGTCTGCAATCTTCCTGGCTCCCAGGCCACTCCTACCCTCCTCTTCATCTTGTGAGAGCCCCTGCTCCTTTGGACTCACACTGTTCCGCCCCTTCCCCATCCTTGACTCTCTCCCAGGCCTCCTGGTCAACCCTCTCACTCACTGACTATCTTGGCTCCTGGGTTCCTGGATGTCTTTTCCATCCCAACTCCTTCATCATTCCTGGGCCTTCATCATCCAGGAGGATGAATTTTCCAGGCTCCCAGTCTTGACCTCATTGACAAGAACACTTTCGTACCCCAGTTACCCACTCCATTCCCAGCACCAAAATGGCGTAACCTCCAAAATTCTAAACATCTCACTTTCTGGCCATCATTTCCTGTCCTTCCAGCTTATTTCCTCAAGGCCCCCTACAACAATTCTTTGACCTCATCATGAACGCAGACCTACTGGGCCCAGTTCTTTCTCCCTATCCGTCAGTGTCCTCTTGGCTTCACTTTCCTTTCTTTCTGTCTCAGATTCCATGGTCCTTCATTGGACTCATTCCCTTATGTACACTTCCGAATCCCTTGCTCCTCTAGGCCTCCTTCACACTTTACCTTCCTTACAGTAATGCCTGGCCTTAGTATAATGCTCTTGAGTTTGTGGAGCTTCTGAAGAGACATCATTTCATTGGGACATTTGGGTGGTCACATACGGTGTAGAGCAGGTAGCAGGGCAGGGATTCATATTTCTGTCTTATGGATGAGGTACTAAGGCTCAAAAGTGGCTTTTCCAGGTTTGTTCAAAGCTGAGCCTCAAACCCATGTCTCTGGGCCCCAAGTCCACCTCAGCTCTGGAAGACAACCTTCTAGAATAGGTTGGGCTTTGGATACTTGGTGATGGGGGTGTGAGTGGGGGCAGGGCATGCCAGCAGAGGCGAGAGTGTTCCCTAGCGGTGATGGGGGCAAGAAAGGCTGCCATCCAGAGGGAGGGACCACGGTATCCCTCACAGGCCCTCGTAGAGGCTGAGAAATCCTCTCAGAGGCCTCTCACAGAGGTGCACTGCCCGTGAAATGCAAAACCAGATGCCGTTGGGAAAGCACACTGTCTGAAACAGAATTCCTCCAGCTTCCCAGCCTTCTGCAAATCTCATTTCTTTCCTTGTTGGGGCTCAGGAGGCTGAGGGCCCTGCATCGCTCTGCACATCAAAGACGCCTCCAGGTTTCCCGGCACAGCTCTCAGGGGCTTTTAACCAGCCTCTGACAATAAAATCGCTTTAAATAAAAACCAAGACTCGATATTCGGCAGAAAAGGGATTAACAGGATCAGTCGGGGGATGACATCATGCTATTTTTGTTGGCACTTGCCCAGCTCAAGTGTGAGGGAGGATATATATATATTTTTTCTTTTCAACTGACTTGGCTGCTCTGAGTCTGGGTCTGGAAAATCCAGGGAGCTGGAGGGAGATGTCACGGCTGGGGGTGACCCTCTGGCAAGGTCAGGGCATCTGCCAGCCCAAGGGGGTGAGCACACTGGGCCTGCAGGGGCAGAGCGGGGACTGAGGTGGGCTTTCTGCCGAGTTGTTCTCCTGGGGCTCAAGCAACAGGAGAGGAAAAACCCTGAACTTAGAGAAAGATGCCCTCCAAAGTGGGCAAACATCCTGGTACAACTGGCGGTGGAGATGGATTGACCGAGAGAACCAGGGCCTGGCCTGTTCACGCACAGACCTCTGGGGGATGGCCACAGGCAATGCCAGAATGACCCAGCACTGAGGGCCTTAGAGGACACCTGCTCCAGTGGTTTCCAAACTTATTATTTTTTTTTAGTTAAGGAACTCTTGCTTCAAATGAGGTACTAAAGGTACCCCCACTGCATCCAGAAGACTGGAGGAAGAGGAGCTACAAGGCTTGGAGTCTCCTGGTTGGGCCTCGCTGGCTGCTGAGGCTGCCTTGGAATCTAACACCAAAAACACAGACTGAAAACCTCTCATCATTCATTCAGTGTACACTTACTAAGAGCCTGCCCCATGGCTGGCACTCCTCCAGGTGTAGGGGGCACGTTGGTGAGGACAACCAGGCACGCTCCCCCCGCCCTCCTAGTGCTTACATTTTGTTGTGGGAGACAGGCATTAATTAAATAATGACTCAAATAAATGTTAATGCCCTCCTCCCCCAATATGTATGAAGAAACTGATTTGTGAAAGTGCCAGATTCTCAGCCAGGCAGTCCAGGCTCTGGGCTACCAAGCCTCAGCTCCCTTCCAGCTCTGTCCTGCATTGCTCTCCCACCTAACCCCCAGCGCCACGCAGACCCTTGATGCATTCTTCCCAGGTATACCTTGTCTTTTCCCCCGGGCTGCCTCATCTCCCCTATCCTCCTTTCTCCCTACCAGTCATCTCCACCACCCCTGGAAAGCCCCGTGACAGTCCCACACGTCTGAAGTCTCCTCAGTGGGAGGTGATCCGGCCAGCCCTTCTCAGCACTTCTGTCTGCTCCAGAGAGGAGGGTGCAGCTGGCATTGGCCAAGGAGGAAGAGACCTGGGCAGAATCCTCATCCTGCTACTGAGAACTTAGATGAGTGACCAGCCTCACAGAAGAGCCCATGGACCCACACCGGCCTGGTTTGAGCTCCTCAGGTGACGCAGTTCCTTACCTCAGGAAACTCCCTGAAGGCCAGGGTTGATTCTCTCCTTCTCTGTCTTCTCCCGGTACCGAGTTCAGTGCCTCAAGCTTGTTAGGAGCCACACATGACCTTTGTTCATTGACTAGTGCATTTTGTGGGTGTTCCTGGGCCAGGGTCTCTCACTGGCTCATTGCTGCCTCAGGGCAGATTCCAGCCTAGCTGCTCTGAACTTTCTTTTCATGGAAAGACTGAAGGCACTCCTCTGGGATCTCATTCACACCCTCAAACATTTATTGAGCACCCACTGCATACGAGGTCCTGTGCTAGGGATGACATCTTCTCTTCCCTTCAAAGAGTCCAGGATCTGGGGGAGGAAGCAGACAGGTAAAGCAACAATGACGGTACTGTGTGCTAGGGAGAGTTGAGGATGCCACCAAGACATGGGGGCCCTCTCTTCTCCTTTCAGAAGGCAGCGTCCTCTAATCTACAGGAGTGAGCGGAAGGTTGGGTTATCCAGCTGTCCTCTCAGGGCCTCCTCTAGTTGGCGGGTCTGCCTCCTGGAACCCTGAGTCACCGGACACTGGAGAGGCTATGGTCCCTCCTCTCTGAGGCCAGTGAATGGATGAGTGCTCCTTTGCCACCCATCTTGGTGGGCTTCCTAAAACAGCCATGTCAGGCTGGACAGGCATCAGCTGAGTTCTCTCCTGAAGAGCTGCAGCCACTTTGGAATTACATCATAGGAGGAGAAAAGTCAAATGTCTTAATTTGTACTTTTCCCAGAATCTGAAAGGAAAGTCATGTGAAACTAAATCTATTGCAAGCAGGGGTCCCAATGACATTTTCTTACACCTGGCCTGGTTCACCAAACTCTGAGCATCTCCCACAGTTTAGCAAGGGTCCAGGTCTTCAAATCTCCACCCAACTCCTTTGGGAAATCTCTCCCCCTCACCACTAGAAGTTTCTAATTCGCTGGATCTGTCCTTCCCATCCCCTCCTTCTGATACCCCTGCCCTGGGACATTCATTCTGGAGTATTGCCCATTCAGCCATGCTCAGCCACCCTCTCCTGTCCAATCCCTCTCACGGCCATTCAAATCTTAAGGACCAGCAGGGTCCAAGGAAAGAAAAGTTCCAAGTCCTGCAGTCCGTGGTCAACGTGGATATGGATCCTTCTCTTTGGATTTCTTCTCAACATTCCCATCAGTGTGAGCTGCATGCATGTGGTTCTATGATCTAATAACACTATTAAATTATGAATATAGTCATCTTGCCAAAACAGTAATTAATTTTGGGAGATAGTTCTGTTTAAGCCAAACAAGAGAAATTTAGCTGTTCAGTGGTGTGCTGGAGGTAGCCCATACTGGCTTGCAAGAGGTGATTGATAAATTTTAAGGAACTTTGCAAGCCAGTTGTTAAACATTGCCATTATTAAGTAGTAAATTGTATAAACTTATAATTAAATACAATATATTAAAAACAAATTTAATAAATGCTAAAAATTCATTACTTCTCAATTGTTTTACACACTTTAGTATTATCTGTGTTCTGAAGTTATTTACATCTATTGTATCTATCTGGTGGAACACTACATGCGCTACTGCACATCACTACCCAACTCCAAGTTCAGTGATATCACATTGGTAACTTGAAGTCAGCTGTGTTTACACCATGGAAATTGGCAAACACTACAAGTCAGGGCTCCCCTCCCTCCCCACACTTGGAGCTGGTTGATAAACCTTTCCCAGCCCTGCACTGGAGAAAGGCCGTGTTTCCTCGGTTGGCTCTGCATGCCCCCACCTTTCTCAGTGTGCCCTGTCATTTTGCAGGGTAGCCCTTGGTCTCTTGCCTGCTCTGCCTGGGGCCTATTGGAGCCAACAGCCATTAATGGCAGCTGCCTTAATTACTCAAGGAAGGACTGAGTCATTATCTTAGGGGTTGGAGGGTTGACAGTTCTGGAAATGAGAGGTGTATGCTGAATGTTTGGGGAGCACAGGCTCTAACTCAGCCTGGGGAGGTGAAGCAGGGAAGGTTTTTCTGAGGAGGCGGTGCTTGAACTGAGCTGAACTTCACATTCCTGGAGGATGCGGGCTTGTGCCATGAGGGGTGAAGCCAGAGGGTAAAGCTGCTGCCTCTCTCTAGAGCATCAATTTACAATGGTAAGTAATTAAAAACATTATTTTAAAAATAAAACTCCCATGAAAACATTATATAGAATAATACAAAATTTGCATGAATTTAAAAATTAAAATAAGAGACTGCAAAGAAATTTCTCCTACGTGACAAGCTCCTCTAGGCTATGGCCCCAGACCCTGGAGTGCCTATTCATTCTCCTCTCACATTAAAAGTCCTTTGGCAGAAAAATCTGAGCAGCCCAGAGCTAAAGGTTTTTGAGATATCAGCAGGAATTAATTGAACAGAGGCTGGGGAGGAAGTGGCTAGGGCATTCCAGAAAGCAGAATTCAGTAGAAAAGAGCAAGAGCTTAGGTCAGATTCCTTGGGTTTGAGTTTCTGCTCTGCCGCTTTTATTAGCTGTGTGATCTTAGGTAGGTTACTTAACCACTCTGTGCCTCCATTTCCCACAGCTTTAAACTGAGGATAGTAATAGTACCTATCTAATAGTTTGTTTCAAAGGTGAAATTAGATGTGTGTGCAGCGCTTGGAGCAGCGTTAGTGCTTGTTCTTTCCTGTTATTTCAAGCAGAGGGCACAGCACGAGCAAAGCCCAGAGCACGAACAGGCGTGTTCAACAAATGGCAGGCTGCTCCATGTGGTGAGGGCGTGGTGTACACATGAGAGGAGGCAGAATATGGGGCTGGGGGGCTTTCCTGGCTCATCTGCAAGGAGACCTATTCTGTGTCACACCCAACTGCCCTCTAGCAACTTACTTGCCCTCTCAGTTCTTCCCTGTGCTGTGATGGGGTGGATTCACTGACCTCCAAGATCCCTCTGGAGCCCACAGCCTCCGCTTGAGTTCATCTTTCCTCCATCTCTTCTCTCACCCATACAGAACATTCAGATCCCCACTGTTTAGTGATAAAATCCATTTTTAGATTACTCGCCAGTTACCTGATGAATTAGTCTTTCCGTCCTCAAACAACAAAGAAAATTATATGCTTGATTTAAAAAGCTAAGGTGAAGAGAGAATCCAGTTTTATGAAGTTATCTTTTTTAAACAAATAAATTGTGCTAATTTCATGGAAAATTATGCACAACACATGAGAAAGGAAGAACTCTATGGTCTGTGGAGTCAGAGAGATTTGGGTTCAAATCCACCAATGACCAGAAATTGTTTCTTCTTTTACCTTTAGTTTCCTCATCTCTGAAATGGGCTGCTGATAACAGTACTTACTTCATAGGGTTATTGTGAAACTTAAATGGCACAGCCAGGTCAGATTCTGAGAGGAGGGGCTCACTTCCCTTTGCTCCTCTGGTCCTGTACAGAAGGAGGAGGCTGGGGCTGGCTCCCTCCCTGCTGGGCACCATCAGCAGGCCGTGTCCCTTGACCCCATGTCACAGGTCCTGCACGCTGCCCTCTCCACGCAGCTCCCTCGGCCGCCATCTCTTATCCCTTTAGCCCAGGGTGGTAATGGCTCTGTGACATCCACCCTGGGGTACTGTATTCTCCTGTGTGGTTCCCCCACACTCTTGTAAATAGCCCCTTTATTCAACTCTCCTCAGATTACCTGATCTGAGTGTTCAACCTGCTTCCTGTGGGGCCTGACAGATAACCTTAGCAGAGTACCTGGCCCATAGCAGCTGCTCAACAGATGGAAGCAATTATTTACATGCAGATTAGCAAACTCGGTGCCACTTAAAGGAATATCTGGGCATATTTATCCAACAACATTCATTGATTGAACAGGTATTTATCATATGTTATTTACTAAGTGTATTTTTCATTTATTATGAAGCACCTACCATGTGGCAGTCAGCAAGGTCCCTGGGGATTAACTTCTTGCCTATTGGTTTCAGCTGGGGGAGGGAGCTCATTGGCGTTTCTTCTCTCATGCCAACCGACAAGCAGACTCACCAGTCTCAAGATGGTGAACCAGTCAGAGCTCTTACCTAGTTATCAGGTAAGCTGTTATCAGGAAAAGCGGGTTCCACTCACTGAGTGCTCTCTGGGGAGGACACATCCAGAGGGGTGAGTGGGGCTGTGGAAATGGGCCTTTCTCTAGCCCTAGATGCGAAGTCATATGCCAATGACTTGGAGGATTCCCTACAGTGAGAGAAGAGTGCTGGACAGGGGTCGGGGGCCTGGGTTCCAGCCCCTCCTTAGCTGCGACCTTTCTGCGTGTGGACAGTGATTGCCCTCTTCAGGACTTGGTTTCTTCCTCTGGAAATTGAGATGGTTGCTGGATTAGTTTCCTGAGGCTGCTGTAACAAATTACCACAAACTGGGTAGCTTAAAACAACAGGAATTTATTCCTTCACAGTTCTGGAGGCCAGAAGTCTGAAATCAAGGTCAGCAGGGTCATGCTCCCTCTGAAGTTTCTAGGGGAGAATCCTTCCTTGGTCTTCCAGCTCTTGGTGGCTCCCGGCATTCCTTGGCTTGTGGTAGCATCCCTCCAGTCTCTGCCTGCATCTTTACCTGGCCGTCTTCCCTCTGTGTGTTTTTAGGGCTCACCCTAATCCAGTGTGATCTCATCTTCATCCTTAACTAATTACATTGCAAATACCTTATTTCCAAATAAGGTAACATTCTGATGTTCATGGTGGACATGAGTTTTGGGGGTTACTATTTAACCCTCTACAGTTGGATTATAGGTTCTCAATAGTTCTTACCAGTTTCAGCCCTCTGGAAGTTGGTGTGTGTGTAGAATTTCCTAGTCAGGCGGCTCTCCTTTGCTGGGACTCCTTTGAAAGAGACTGGGTGAGGCAGGATGTCTTCTGAGCTCTGTGAGGGACAATCAAGAATTATCTGGGGGTAATCACCACCAGCGGCACTACTACTACTCAACACTATATCACGTCCCCTCTCGTCTTCCGTCCCCCACTGTCACTACTTGGCACCACTGCAGCCCTCCTCCACTTCTCCTTCCCCCACTTTTACTACTGGCCTCCACAGGAGCCTGTCTGTATGCTAGGCACATCCATCATTTCTCTTCCTCCCAGCGATGCTGTGAAATGAGTGGTATTACCCTCGCCACTGGAAGTTACAAAACTGAATATTCATACAGCTACGAAGCTGCAGAACCAGGATCTGAATGCAGGTCTGGCTTATCTGAAGCTCATGCTCTCGCCACACACCTGGAGGTTTTAGCAGCAGTGAGACAGGCCTTAGCTTTGGCTTTACTCTAATGATACTTGTTTCCAAGGCAAAATTGTGAAACTGGCAAATTAGCTTACAAAATTTCCCTCTGAATTGCTCATTCTTATCTTTTCCTTTCCCCTCATGCCCCAAACCCTGTGGTGGAGTCTTGTACCCTGAGGTCTGCTCCAGCCATTCCTCTGTCTTAGATCCCTCACTCCCACTGAGGTAACAACTTCTGATAGCATAAAATGCTACCCTCGCTTCACCCCCAACCCTTCAAGAGTCTCTGCGTTTTTATCAGCACGTGGTCCTGTGGGTGTAGAAAGCCATTTTCTTCACTCAGTTTTCCTTCCCTTGCGCTTATGAGTTCTCAAGGTCAGGCTGGACTCTGCCCATTTGACCAGAGCAGAGATTCCCGCCCCACTTGTATGGCTTTTATCATAATAGCACAGTTGGAACTCTTACTACAGAGTAGTTTTTCTTTGACTCAACACACTTTTTTAAAAACTTAAACACACACTTTAGCCAGGTCCTAAACAATAATATTTATAGAAACATGGATTTTGTGTGTCTCATAGTTTATCTAATAGATTTTAAAAGTTTGTTCATTCATGCCCTAATGTCGTCCCCTGTACTCAGTGGTATGGGAGCCACATTTTGGTAAGCAATGACTTAGTGGTGGAATCAACGTTCTGCTGCCTAATTGAGGATCCTTCAAGGATGCTGGGATGTTTTTGGGAGGGTCATATCAGGGAAGATCAGGAGCAAAAGTTTGGAGGCTTATACATTGATATAACTCTTTTGGAAATCAATTTGGTGACATACATTAGGAACTTTACAACATTTAACCTTATACTTCTAGAACATAATTCCTGAGACAATAACCCCAAAGCAGAAAAAGGTTGATTTACTTCATAGTTCCATTTACAATAGCAAACGTTTTGGCAGCAATTTAAGATTCCAATGATTGGGATAAATAAATTATGGTGTATCCTTCTTTATGGAATATCGCATAATGATTAAAATGATGCTTATTCTATAAAATTAAGTGAAAAAAGCAGGACATACACAAATGTTAAATTCATTGGATGATCATTACTATGTAAAACAACATATGCATAAAAGAAAGACTTGCAAGAGATATCGCTAAATGTTAGCAAAGGTTTTTGGCGAGTGGGGCTACAGATAGTTTTTCCCCTCTATTTTCCACTCCTTTATTATTTCCAAGTTTTAAAAAGTAAGCTTAAGGGTGGGGGACTAAACCACTGAACAGATTATTTATGTATCTTTTCTGTCCACTCTCTGGACAGCGATCCTGCCATTGCAGGGACGGCCCCAAGTCATTCAGCCCAAACCAAAGTCTCCAAAAAAGATGAGGCATAATGGTGTGAGTGTGAGTGTGTATGTGTGAGTGTGTGTGTGCGTATGTGTAGGGGTGTGTCAGGTGACTGTCTTCTGAGGAACACTACAGACTGACAGGGAGTCCCTAGGAAAGGGAGGCCCACACACAGTCCCTGAGCGTTCCATCATAGTCTGCCTGCCTCTGCCCTGGCAGTGCTCGAAAACACACTGTCCTCTGAGAGAAATGCCCAGCCCGACATCTCAAATTACTGCCCAGGGCCCGGGGGAGAGAGTGGAGAGATCCTGGGGGGAGGGGGGTGCCTCCTCCTGGGTGTCTTCAGGACAGTCCCTTGGCCGTCCAGGTTCTGAAGGGCTCTGGTCAGTAAGTGCCACAGGATCCCTGAGGTGGGCACCGCGCTAGGCACTGTGGGAGCTAGGAAACAAGCTCTGAGATGATGTGAACTAACGAGACCAGAATAACCAAAACAACAAAATATCAACTCTTGACTGCATGCTTACAATGCGTGTGCATACAGTGATATGTGATATGAATTTTATCCCATTAATGCTCATAACCACCCTAAGGGAGAGGGTTATAGCCCCCATTTTGTAGACGAGGAAACAGATTCAGAGAGGTTAAATACCCTGTGCAAGGTCACACAGCTAGGATTCACACTCAGGTCTGGCTGATTCCAACACTCCAACTCTTTCAATGATGCGCTCTGACTCTCCATGGAAGGGATCGAACGCTATCTGCCCCCTCCCCTGCTTTACCAGGTCTGTTAAAGTGTTGGGTAACTGGGGATGTGGTAATAAAGCAAGCAGTGGCTCCCGGGGGATACAAACCACAAGTGCTGCTTCCACTTGCTTAAGTCAAGTTCATCTTAGCCTTCTTTGGGCTACCACCAATGCTCAGCCACGGAGAGAGCCAGGATCCACGGGAGGTGCTGAGATGCTGATGTGTACACATGTGATCTATGTGGCCTCATCAGGCTATACGTATTAAGCAGTCATGTTGATCACCTTCATATTTATAAGAAAAAGTATGGTTAGGAGCCCTCCTTTCTCGCTGGCTCTCTCTCACTCATCAGGTTTCAGCCTGCAGCACATACTTGTGGTTAAATTATTAACCCCTAAAACGGCATAGAAATGATGACAGCTGTAACCTCGAACACACACACACACACACACACACACACACACTCGCTCCTTCACACTATAACAATTTGCTGAAAATGCTGACAATCATATTAACCTAATTGCTAGGTTGAAATAATGATAATGATGATGATAGTAATAATAAAAGAATTACTCTCAAATTATTCTGAGCAACGTTGCAACATCAGCTGCTACACTCATTTCCCAAGAATTTGCATTTTAAGATTCAGTTCACATCAGGCAAATGGCTCCCCAGGAAGATAAACGACAGTCTTTAATGAGGTTTTTTCCTTGCCCAGAGTGCAATCTTACTTCTTTCTGCAAAAGCAGGTGAACACCAATTTCTAGGCAGAATTAGGGCCAAATGTCCAAATTTGCAGACTTGCAGGGGGCAGATCGGAAGATGAAATCTGCCAAAAATCCTGGGCTCTGACTTAGAGTGTGCTCCTTCAGGGTGGCATTGCATTTCCCCTCTGGTTCAGCGAGGGCCATTATCTGGTAGGAATGTGGCTCTCTCGCTCTTTCTGGCATCGAAATGGTGGGAACTTTTGTGGAATGCCTCTGGAAACCAGAGTGGGGGTCTTCGCTGTAGCCATGGCAGGCCAGCCACAGTCTGAAATGCTCCAGCTAATTAAAGACATAGGGTAGAGATGAAAATCTCAAAGGTTTCTCCAAAGCCTTACTGAACGCCACTGTGTGTGTCTCCACATAGGTGAAGATGACTAGGATATAGCCCTGACTCGCTAGAGTTTATAGGTAGTAAAGAAGAAACATGTACACTGGTAATTACCAGTGATCAAAAGTGCTCCAGAAAAGAGATGCTTTGGAAGCCAAGGGTAAGCTGAGTCAATGACAATTGAACTGGGTCTGAGAGTATGGAAAGGAGTTCACCAGATAGGAGTCGGAGTGGGGAGCAGGTTGGGGGATATGCAGGGGAGGAAGGGCATTCCAGACAGAGACAACAGTATAAGCAAAAGCAGGGGGGAATAAAAGATATCTGAGAAATAGCACTGTCCAGCACTACTATAACTCCTCCCTCTGTTCACCTGTCCTAGTTTGCAGAGCTTCCACTCTCTTGGGATGCCCTTGTGCTATGGAGTTATCCATGGGGCAGTAACCATATTTATGTTGCTCTTTGCTATATAATATTTCGTTGTCATTCAGTTATATTTTCTAATTTCCAGGTTTATTCTTTCTTTGACTCATTAATTATTTAGAAGTATATTTAGAAATTTTCTTAACACGGGTTTTGTATAGAAATGTTTTGGTTACTGACACATAATTTTATTGCACTGGCATCAAAGAATGTGATTTGTACATTATCATTTCTTTAGTGCCTTTTGATATTTTCTTTGTGGTCTAGAGTGCATGATTAATTCCTGTAAGTATAGACTTGAAAAGCTATTTATTCTTTATTTATGAGATGCAAGGGTCCATAAATAACTGTGATTCAAATCTGTATCCTTCACATTTTTTTGTCTGTTTGAACAGTTTCTGAGAGAAGTGATTAAAATCTACCACTATGATTGTGGATTGTCAATATCTGCTTATAATGTTAGTTTTTGCTTTATATATTTTGAGGCTATGTTGTAATATGCATACAGGTTTAGGATAGTTGTGTTTTTTTGGTGAACTGTTCCCTTTGTCAAGACCTTCCTTATTGCCAAGTTTGTGTCTTAAGGCCTATTTTAGTTCAAATTAATATTGCTAAATCAGCTTTCTTTTAGTGAATACTTACCTGGTATATTTTTTCCTAATCTTTTGCTTTCAACACTTTTCTGTCTTTGGTTTTAGATGTGTCTTGTCTGAACAGCTTTTAGCTGGATTCCATTGCCTAGACCAGTGCCTGGAACATAGTAGGTGCTCTGTCATTATTTCTTGAATGGGTGAATGAATGGAAAAAATTAAATCCAATCTGAAAATTTGTTCTTTAGCAGATGAGCTTAATCCATTTTACATTTGTTGTGATTACTGATATATTTGACTGACTCCTACAACTTTTTGTTTTCTAATTACATGCTTTGCCTTTCCTTCTCTTTTTTTTATGCTTTATTGCCTTCTATTAGATTGGTCAAATACGCTTTATTTCATTTCTCTTTCTACTAGCTTGAAAGTGATTTCTTTTCTGTTCTTTAGTTGAACAGTGGCACAATCACTTCCCATCTCTGTGTTACCAAGAAGAAAATAGAGAAAAAACATAATAACAACTATTTATTAAACATCTTGTGACGAGCATCATGCTAGACATTCACCATGTACTTTGATCAGTGCCAAACCCTGTAAATTCAATATAAGCATCCCCATTTTACAGTCAGGAAAATCGAGACTCAGAGAGTTAAGTAACCTGTCCAAGGCGCCCCAGCCAGTGATAAGCAGGTCTGGGATTGGAACCCATTCTGGGTGATCCTGAAGGTTATACGCTTCCCATTGCAGGCCACACTGCTGACAAAGGCCAACCTCGGGTTGCTGAAGGATGGTTATCATGGTATTTCTTAGACCTCACGGCCGTATTCTGATCAGCAGACCTTGTTATCTCTGTGTCCCAGTGATAATTCAGAAATGGAAATAAATGAACACAGGCCTGGGTCCAAGTTCTGAGCAAGACTAAGTCAAAAGCTAAGAAGTAAATAGAGCTTTTAAACCTCTCCAAAATGAAATCCTCCACAAGATGGATGACTCTGTTACCTTTTTTAATGATGTCTCAGAGTTGACCGCTTACTGTCTTTGGGGGTGCTTTCTCTTTTCCCAGCGGATAGTTGTCCACAGCCAGAGCCCTGTAATAAACAGACATAGAGAACCATAGTTCTTGCCGCTATCTTTACACACTGCTCTTTGAATATTTGTTCTTTCTCCAAACAAGTTGCTCTGCTTTGATTTCCTTCCCCTGGAAGGAGTCTGAGGACCCAGATTAGTGAGAGGCAGAGACATAGGACCACACAGTCACTGTTGGAGGAAAGGAAGGACAGAAGCTTCTGAGGCAGGATTAACATGCAGCGAGCCTTTGATGAGGTCACCCACGGAGGAGGCAGTTGCAATGAATAAGATAACCCACAATCCCTCTAGCTCCCAGTGTTCCTATTGCAGGAAACAATGCCCAGTGGAATGATAATCCTGGTGTTGAATGTCCCACTGCTTTTGCAGGCGTACAGGTGCATCTTTGTCTGAAAGTGTGGCATTTCTTTTCAAGACGAGAGTATGAAAGAATGTGACCAAATTCCTGAAATACCACTCAGGGACTGCAGCCATGCAGTAACAGCACCAGAGGGCCTTGCTGGACCTTGTTCAGGATTTCATCTCCAGTGGAGGCACGTTAGGGGGACACTTGCTCTCGAGATGCATTTTTCAAAGTGCAGACTACCAGATTCAGAATCACCTGCTTGGGGGAAGGGGGAGAAGGAGTGCTTGTTAAAATGCTAATTCGGAGCCCCATCCTAGACTTACTAAATCAGAATCCAACAGGGGACCCCAGGAATCCACATTTTCAATGAGTGGCCCAGAGGATTTTGGTACTGAGTCTAAACTATTCTTCAAGGGCTCTCTGCCTGTGCCAAGAGCTTCCTGAGGGGAAGCCAGGCTGGTGTGAGGAGGCACGTGGGAAGTGGCCATGAGTCCTGAGCCCCAGCTTTCCTTTAGCTTGCTGTGTGACCTTGAGCAAGTTACTTCACCACCCTGGGCTTCATTTTCTTATCTGTTAAATAAGAGCCTCCAGAGCTTCTTAATGGAGGAACCAGGCCAGAACTAAGGACTTAGGTCTCTGTTTTAGACACATGAGTTTGAAGTGAAAGCAGGACTTCTGACAGGAGCTAATAATTATAGCTAATTTTCGTTGTGTGCTTACCATGTGCCAGGCACTGCAGTAGAGATTTATGTATATGAACTTGTTTTCTTTTCACCACAGCCTATGAAGTAGGTACTTTCCTATTCTCATTTTACAGATAAAGGAATTGAGGCAAAGAAAGGTTAAGGTAACATAGATGCTAAGAGGTGGAACTGAGTTTCAAACTCAGACAGTCAGATTCCAGAGCCCTTGTTCTTAACAACAAAGATATACTATCTCTCAGCCATAATGTCCTTCTGGCCATAGGAGATACCAGACACAGCTCAGAGGCTTGATCATCAAACAAATGTGGCAGTTATCTAAATAGAGGTGACAGATGGAAAGCTAGAAAAGTGTGTAAGGAGCAGGGAGCTGCAGCACCAATAAATACCTGCCAACTTACCAACTCAAGTAACACAGTCCTACCCACTTCCAGAGGATTGTAAATATGACTCAGATGGGGGAATTTTAAGCATCCTGACAGCTGAGTGGGGGAAATCCTGGAGGCGGGGAGCAGGTCCATTTCAGAGTGCCCTGCCCCCACCTGCCCAGCAGGCTCTGGAGATAATGGCTCTAACTTACCCTTTCCTTCACAGAGATCTGAAGATAGAAATAGGTCCCTGCTTGTTCCAAAGCCCAACACATTCGGGAAGTTACAAAATGGCCACGAAGCCACACTCCCTTCACCAGAGGAGACTTGTCCAGCAGATAACACCAGAGCCTAATTTGTTCTCAGACAGAGACTGGGCCGGAATTTGATAGAGGGTGAACCAAGTCCCCGCAGAAGGCTCAGTTACAGTGAGTGTTGCCTCCTGTTCCTGGATGAGTGAGGGGCTGGGTTTTCCATGGAAGTGAAGGACCTCGTTGGTGACAGATGCCATCCTATGGCTTTCTCGTCTCTACATGCTCTCCTTGGGGGAAGGGAGGATGTTCCCTTTTCTACCCCAGCATGAACTCTCACCTTCAAGATAAGGATTCTCCAGTCTCCACTTCTAGCCTGAGTCTCTCATTGGAGCCCCAGACTGTTATATCCAACAGCCTCCTGGACGTCTGCATGTAGAGGCCCTACTGGTGACTCAAACTCAGCTAGTCTCAAATGAAATTTAAACTACTTACCCCTACCCCTGTCCTCTTTTACTCTTCTTTTTGTTAATGGAACCAGTTCACCAAATCCTTCAGTGGTTTCCATCACCTGTAGGGTGAAGCCCAGACTCCTTGCATGGAACCCAGGGATCTTTGGGAGCCAGACCCACCAACCTTCCTAGCCCCATGCCAGCCCTTTGCATTTCTGCCATGCAGCCCAGGACTCTGAATGTATGTGATTCTCAATGAAGTGCCAGGCTTGGGCCATGTGTGACCTCTGGGCACCACTGGCCCACTCTGCCATGGCCACTTCCTCCCCTACTGTCCTCAATCCTGCAGCAACTCACCACCTTCTTGGCTGTGAGCCCAGGTCTCTCCCTTTGTTCCAGTCCTTCTGGAAATCCCCCCACCTCTTCTAGGAAGCCTCTACTGATGAAAAGGGATGGGGGAGACAATGTGAGCTTTCCCAAAGCTCCAAAGTCAAACAGATCTTCCCCTCTCTGACATTTCAGATTAACTGGCAGAGTGAGGATGGGAAGCACAAAAGAGGCCAGGTTTGTGCCTCTTGGTTGCATTAGAGCAGTGGTTCCCTAAGCCCCTCATTAGGATCACCCAAGCCATCTGTTAAACGTACAGATCCTGGGCTCCATTCTGGACCTACCGAGTCAGAATCTTCAGAGCAGGGGCCCAGAATCTCTATTTTTAACAAGTGCCTATGGTAGTTTTAAAAAAATCATCAGATAAGTTAGGGAAACACTACGTTAGAATTTAGGTGCCAAATAAATCAAATAAACTTCTGTGAGCTCATTATGTGAGAGTGCTACGTAATAATCATCATCTTCATAGTGAAAATTTATTGAGCACTTACTATGTGTTTGACACAATTTTAAGCCATCTATATATATTCACTCATTTGTTCCCTATAACAACCCTATGAAGTAGGTACTGTTATTATCTTCACTTAACAGATGAGGAAACTGAGGCCCAGAGAAGTGAAGTAACTTACCCAAGGTCACACAGCTAGGAAGTAGAGAGCTGGGATTAAAATCTAAGCAGTCTGGATCCTGAGTTTATGCTCTTAACCTATGACACATAGAAGATCAGCATTACTAGAGCAGGAGCATGCTGCTACATGCTGTAGACAATGAGGAAATATCCATTGAAAGGAGAAATTGGAAACAGACATAACTGGAATGTTTGATTTATTAGCCTCTTCACTCAGAGACTGCCAGTTCTTTGCCATCAATAACTTGTTCACTTTTGCAACATCCCGCGGGAGCAGCTCTGGGGTCTTGTTGAAGGTGCTGCAGTTGAAGAAATGAGGCCGAGAAGGATCAATAGCCAGGCTTCAGAGGGGACACCCACCTCCACCTGGCTGATGGCTGGGAAGTCTACAATCTAATGCTCTGCACCTACAGGCGGCTTTTCATCTGTGGGTCCCTCTTCATATTACACTATTGACTTAAGGCTACAGCGATCTAGTGCAATAAATCATATCAGAAATATGTAAACTGGATAACCATTCTGATAACCAACCAATAGGATGACAGCCTAAAGCTGGCTCCTGTTGCCATCACACCTCATTCTCAGTGGCTTAATCAGATGGCATCAGGTTAGCTGGACTGCACTACTCTGGGACCTCTGGTCAATGCCCCTGTCCCTCTCCTCTCATGTCCTCTGGTGAATCCAGATGAATTCCAGAACATGTTCCAGTTGCTACTGCCTGGAGGGAATCGCCTCCTCCCTAGGAAAGCATCAAGGACTTGGGGCAGAGCAGGCTGACTGCCACCAAGGCCCATAACAACACATGCCTGGTTAGAGTTTCGAGGGACTGCAGGCACTACTGTTTCTTCTCTGGGTCACTAAGAAAATGCCTGAGCGGGGGTGGGGGTAAGAGGGTGGGGAGGTTGTTGAGGGGTGAATGAGCTGGGTTGACACCTGCCCTGCTCCAGGACCTGGTCTCTCTAGGGCTGTGCACCTGGGGCCACTCTGGCCATGGGCAAGAACCAGGGTATGAGTCTCTCCTAACTCCCCTGAGAAGTCTGAGGCAGTGAAGGGGCGGGAAGGTGGTCCCATCAGCGAGGGCTGGCCTCCTTCTGTACACCAGACCCAGTCCTACTGTTCAACCTAGCAGATGGCTGCCACTGTGGTGCGACTGAACAGAATCCCTACAGGCCCACTGCACTCTGGCTCTCTCTGTGCCTTATTTGCCCACCATTATTCCCACTGAGTCATCCCTTAGAAGGCCCCTTCTAAATGTAACTTTGGGATTTGAGAGTAAGAAACCAAGTCCTTGGTGGTGACGAACCCAGGAGCACACCTCAGTCCCCAAGTCAGCTAGCTGGGATGGAGCAGATGTCGGCAGAGAATGGGACCAGGAGACCGGAGTTGTGGGGACAGAGGAGGGCAGGCAGGGGAAGAAGAGATAAAGCAACAGAATTCAAACTTCACAACTGTGTCCCTATACCACCCAATCTTTCTGTTAAAATACTGCTTTACAACTTGGGCTGCACATTGGAATCAGCTGGGGCACTTTTTAAAAAAGTGTCCATGACTGTCCCCTGCCAACAAAACCCAGATTCTGACTTCAGTCGTCTGGGCCAGGCCTGGTACCAGTATTTTTTATGGTTCCTCGGGTTCAGATGTAAGCCAGGGTTGAGCCCCAACGCCTTGAGAGTGTCTGCAGGTCTCCCACTCCAGCTGGTGCATCATTTACTCCTATGCTAAATGTAGGCCCAGCTTCAGTCTGTGGAAAAAGCAATTCCTTTAGCTCTCTCACTAACTGCTGAGCTCAAGACCTCTACACATGGGGAATTGACAGCCCTCAAGTTCTGTGAATCTAGCCTTTATGCTCCGTGAGGACGGGGACCACACCTGCCTTGTTTTCCTGGCACCTCAGCACCTTGTAAGAATGACTTTTTGGTATCAGAGGGCTAAGACAGCTACTGATGTGTTCCTGAAATCTTTTGAGTCAGGAAAGCTCACTACTGTAAGTGATCCTTAGCTTTCTCAGTAGTAAGTTGGGTTTAGCAACAATGAAGTCTACCTCACAGTGTTGTAAAGATCAAATGGGGCTGATATGTGAAAGAGCTTTGGAAAGTCTGATTCAACTGCCAATTGTTGCACTGCTCCCATGCTCGGCGGCATGAGCTGCTATTCATCCTTTAAAACCCTGTTCAAATGTCACTTCTCTGTGAATTCTTCAGATTAACCACGTACTGTACACATAACTCTGTTATGGCACTTATCAGTCTATAGTCAACGTGATGTTAGTCAATGCCTACTGAGCTCCTTCTCTGCCAGGCTCTGGGCCAAAAGGTTGACTGCAAGGATTTGATACTTATTCATCTACCCCATGAGAATTGGAGCTCCTCAAGGGCTGAGGATAGAAGGTAAATCAATATATCCCCCACAGTGCCTAGAAGGGTTTTGCTTCCGAGAACTTTTTCAGCAACTAAGAGAAGGTCAGTGCTTGTATTTCTGAGTCTTGAGTAACTATTGGGAATTTATAGAAAAAGTGGGATTATGCAGTTGGGAGGAGAAGAGTGAGTTGCTAGGGGGTTGGTGAGTAGGAGCTCATGGTTTTAGGGTGCAGGGCAAGGGATGGGGGAGGTCACCTGGGCCCCACAGGGCACTCTGAGCTCAAGAGTTAGGCTGCTTTGGAATGAAGACATCGAGGGTGGAGGGCCAAGCCATACAGCCCTATGAACTGGGGAGAAGACTGGGGAAGATCCACTCAAGCACAGAAGGAAGGTAAATAAAGACAACCCCAAATTTGATCCCCCTGAAGGTTTGGAGTTTTTCTGCATCCTGGAGATCCCAAAGGGAGCCAGTGGAGTGAGACAATATCTCAGAATCATAAAACTCAAAGGCATAAACTTTGATTGGAAGATGGCTACAGAAAACAATAAGTATCTTACTGTGTAGGTGGCAGCGATAGAGTTTGATTATAAGCCTTTTATTAGAACTTCAGAGGCTTTCTAGTGAAACCAGTGTCATTCTGATACCCAGACTGACATAGACCGTGTTTCCAAAGTGCGTGGCCCAGACATGAGCCCTGCAAGATGTTGATAGAAATTGTGTAAAACAGGGACTCTATGGGCAATCGTTTTGGGAAATGCTGGATTATGCAAATTTAAGCACAAGTTTCTTTTTTTTTAAATTCCATCTTGTCTCAGAATCTTTAATATGGGAATGTCCCTTATGAATCTCTAAGAGGGAAATGTGGTATTTCCCCAAAGTTTCAACACAGAACTTTCCTTCCTTTTCTTTCTTTTGTTTCCTTTTCTGGTAGCACAACCCATAGCAATAGTGTTCCATAGAACACACTTTGGGACTTGCTGCGGTAAACTAATCTCACTTGTGAATATAGCAATTATAAAAATCCTAAAGATAACATTAAGGAATTAAATTCAATAGAATATTTAAAAATTTTACCAGGAAAAAATAGATTTAATTCCAGAAATGTAAAGATATTTTAGTACTAGGAAATTATGAAGGTAATTTCCAATGTCAACAGGTAAAATAAAAAAATATGATAATCTCAACAGACAAGGAAAATGTATCTGATAAATTTCAATACCCATTTCTGATTTAACAATCTAAAAACTAAGATTAGAAAAATAGCTCCTTAATAGGATAAACATAATCCATAGTAAATTAAGACAAGATCACTGATTTTACTGATATTATTTAACATAATTCTTGAAGTTGTACAATGATTCATGAAACAAAATTATACATACAAAGGAGAAGATAAAATTATCATTATTTGCAGATGGTATAATTTCCTAGGAAAAGGAGGGAATCAATTGAAAAAGTATTAGAATTATTCAGAGAGTAAGATAATAGCTAGATGCAGGATACATTTCCCAAATCAATACTTCAGATTTGAAGCTTTTAGAGAAAAAAGATCCAATTCCCAATAAAAAATAAAAAATATATAAAAACCTCAACAAGCATGTATAGGACCCACCTGAAGGAAATATTTTTACATTATTGAAAGATTTTAAAGAAGGTCTGACTAAATACACAGCCATACAATATTTCTGGATGGAAAATCTTAATATCATATAGATGCCAATTTTACCAAATTAATGTATAAATTTAACGAAGTTGCAATCCACAAAGCAATGGGCTTATTTAGTTGTTTATCACAATGAATCTAAAATTCATTAGGAAAAAGAAATAGTTGAGAATAATTTTTTTTTTTTTTGATGAGGAAGATCGGCCTTGAGCTAACATCTGTGCCTGTCTTCCTCTATTTTGTATGTGGGATGCTGCCACAGCACGGCTTGATGAGCAGTGTGTAGCTCCGCACCTGGGATCTGAACCTGCGAACCAGGGACCGCCAAAGTGGAGTGCACGAACATAACCACTGCGCCAGCAGGCCGGCCCCAAGAATAATTTTTAAAATGTCGAAAAAAAGTGATGGTGGAGGGTTTGAGCCATCAGGAATTAAAATCTATTATGAAACAATAATAATGTAAGCACTGTGGTATTGGGGCAGGAATTGGAAGGCACAACAATGAAACAATATAGCCTTGAAATAGACCCTAGAATATATATATGTTATCTACACATACGTGGATACACATACACACTAAGACAAAGAACTTAAAAGAAATACATTGAAGAATTAACAGAGGTTTGTCTGGGTGGTGGGATTATGAATTTTGACGTTTTCTTTGTATTTTTTGTACTTTTCAAATTTTCTATGATGGACATGTGTTATGTTATCTAATCATAAAAACAATAAATGTGTGTATGTGCATGCGCACGTGTGCTCGCTTAAAGAATGTGCCGTCCTCAATATGAAGCTCCCCTGGGAAAGAGCACCGGTACTAATCTCTGCCTTCTGCAGTGTGAGCTGCTGTGAATGAGGAGGAGGTGGTAATGAGGGCCCAGGGGGTGGGGATGGGGTGAGGGTGACAGGGACTCTGAAGGGAGAAAAGGGTGCAGCGCAAAGGCATCGCAGTGCTAGAGATGAACACTGCCAGTTTTACCCTGAGCTGGGAATTCTGAAGCCAAGAAAACAACAGAAAGCCGAGAGCTATTTTCCTTGGCAAAAGAGCTTTGCTCTGAGGTTATGACAGTATCCTGAGGGTTAAACGATGGTGAGTCGAGAAAGAGGGAGAGATTATCAGACTTGATCTGCAAAATTTGCACCCTGTGATTTAAATAAAACCCCCAATTGGCAAGATGTAGGGGGATATTAGTAGAAGTTGGCTCTAAACCTGGGGCGGGAGCTGGGGTTGCTGGTCAACACCCTGTGGGCTGCTGCAGCTCACTGTCTGGGGAGTTGCTCCTGGAGCCAGCAGAATGGGATGGAGAGACCCTATCGCTTGTGACCACGCCGGCTGCTCAGAGGCCTCGGCCCTCCATCTGCCCAGGAAGGGGTATGCTGTGCTGGGGGTCCAGCTGTGGAAGCAGATGGACCTGCGTTCAAGTCCGGGCTTCTCCACTTGCTGAGTGACCGGGTGCACGTTACCTAACCTTTGCTGGCTGTGATGTCCTCCTCTGTGGAATGCGGACAGTAACCCCTATATCCCTTTAGCAACTCCCCTTGCCCCCTGATTGGGACTTTCTGAAACACTAGTGAGGAACTCAAGTTTGGGTCAGAGGAAAAGAAAGAAGAAAAATGAAAAACATAAGTAGCATTTGAGCAATAATTCCCCTCTTAAAACCCAAAGAGACTTTGTTAAATTCTGTAATTTCTGGAACGGCAGCCCTGGAGGTATCGGCCAGGCTAGCCATCTGAGAGTTGGGGGGTGGGTAAGAAGGAAACACTGGGGACAGTGCTTCGGGATCACAGGACATGGGGCTACGCTGCCCTTTGATTAGAGAATCACCGACTTTCAAAACTGGAAGATGTCTCCATTTAACAGGGAGAGACCAGAAGCTAAACAGTTGGCACCCAAGATTGCGCAGTGAATTAATGGTAGAGTCTCACATGAGGACCCAATGGGGTGACCAACTTGTCCCAGTGTGCCTAGGACTTGCCTGGTTTCAGCACAGAAAGTCTGCGTGTTATGGAACCCCTTAGTCCCTGGCAAACTGGGCTAGTTGGTTACTCTAGGTCAAGTGCATGGATTTTGGAATTTGACAGATTTCAGTTTCAGTTCTACTTCTATACTTCCTGTGTTCCTGGACAAATTATTTAACCAATCTCAACCTCAATTTTCTTATCTGCAACATGGTAATAAGAGAGTCAATGTGCAGATTAAATGGTGATTCATTTAAAGCTTAGTTTGATAGCTGGCCTCTGGCATGCACTCAGCAAATGTCAGCTGTTGTTATTATATCATTACTGCACACTTGGTGTGTGTTTCCCACTGTGATACTCCACCTACATAGACGAGGGCCAGCTCCCAGGGGCCTCGAATGCCGGGATTAAGGGAATGGATGTCATCCTTAGCCCAGTAGTTCCAAAACCTGATTGCACACCAGAATCAGCTGGGAGCTTTGTCCTAGATTCCCAGGATACATCCTCGAAAATTCTGATTCAGCGTGTTTGGAGTAGGGCCTGCTGGTCTGCAGTAAGAAGTCTCTGAAAATTGTTTATATGCCACTGAAACTTTAGAAAACGTTATAATCAGCGTGTTGGGCAGTTTTGCTGTGTATGAATGTTTTGAGTTGCAGCAGGCCTTACCTGCGGTCAGATCGTCAAGGTTAACTCAAGGTTAAACCTTCTGCAGCCAGGAGAGGAAAAAAGCGCATTGTTTGTTTTTTTCCTGGGGGTTGAGCCTACAGAGGGTGAAACTAGGAAACAGCTTGTTGAGACCCCCAAAGATTTCTGATGCAAGTGCAGGATTCCTTTTCCTCCGTCTGAGGGCTGTGCTGCCCAGACCACACTCCTGGCAGCTGTCCCAGGCTCCCACCTCTGCTGAGGAAGGCATTCCCTCCCCATGACCTCACCCGAAACCGTCCCCTCCTCAGGTCAGGACTTTCACCGCAAATTCTTCAACAGAGGCCCTTCCAGTAAACTGAGCGTGGGCGTGTTACAGTCGGTAAAAATCAGGACCCTGCTTCGGGGCATGAATCATCCCCAGAAGTCTGGCTCAGAGAAGGTTTCTTAAATGTTTGTAGATTGCAAAAGAGCAAACAATATATTTTTTATTCAGAACACCTGTGAACATTTTCTTAAATTAGCAGAACAAAAAAGCAAAATAATTCCTACTTCTATCCCTTCCCCCTCAAACTGATGTATCCCACAAAAACAAAAAGGAAATCATTACATCAGACCTTGTTGCAATGACGAGATAGCGTCTTACTTGTTTCACTAAGAGACTGTCCCTGGGCTAACATATGTCACTTTGAATTATTTCTTCTCTCATGGCATACCCATGCATTGTTCAGGGAACCAGCATTCTGCTAAAAGATCATTTAGGAATGCTGAATAGATGAGAAAATTCCGAACTCGCAGGCAGAGAGATCTGGGATGTTGGTCCAGGTTTGTCACAAATGGGTCCAATGACTTTTGGCAAAGACCACCTCTCTATGGGTCCAGGTTCCTCCTCCGTGACAGGTGGTGGGGTGGGGTGGGGTGGGAGGAGAAGTGGTGGGTGTGGGTGGGATTAGTTTAGAGCTGTGTTGTCTAATGTGGTACGTACTAGCCACATGTGGCTATTTAAATTTAAATGAAAATTAGTTAAAGAGAATTCAAAATTCAAAATTTCAGTCGCACCAGCCACATTTCAAGTACTCAAAAGCCATGTGTGGCTAGTGGCCACCATATTGGACAGCACAGATGAAACATTTCCATCATTGCAGAAAGTTCTATTTGCAGCACTGGCCTAGATTGGAAAGTATACAGTTCCAATCTACCACTCTTCTCCATATTGTGCCCATGACAGACATTCCTAATCAATTACAGTATTCTCTCCCACTGCCTCCTTATATGTCTTCACTACGTTTCTCTGAGATCCCGGAATATGTGTGTGAGACAAACCATGTGAGTCAGGGAGCAGATTAGAGTTCTTAACCTTTTTTGTGCTGTGGCCCCTTTGGCAGTCTGTTGAAACCTATGGCTTCCCCTCTCAGAAAAATGTTTTTAAATTCATAAAACAAAATGCCAAACATTACAAAAGAAACCAATTATGTTGATATAGCTTTCAAAATAATTGAAAAAGAATAAATGCTTGACATAATATTAGACATGCTTCTTTATTAATGCATCAAATAACAAGATCCTATAGCAGGTAATTATTTATTTATTTTATTTATTTTTATTTATTTATTTTTTTTGTGAGGAAGATCAGCCTTGTGCTAACATCTGCCAGTCCTCCTCTTTTTTTGCTGAGGAAGACTGTCCCTGGGCTAACATCCGTGCTCATCTTCCTCCACTTTATATGGGAGCCGCCACAGCATGGCTTGCCAAGCGGTGCGTTGGTGCGTGCCTGGGATCCGAACCGGTGAACCCTGGGCCGCCGCAGCAGAGCGTGCGCACTTAACCGCTTGCGCCACCGGGCCAGCCCCAAATTTTTTATTTTTAATGTTATAATTTTACTGTAATTTTGAAGTAGTTTTGAAAGTAAATATTTTGAGATTTTTGTAATAGCTATAATGAGATACAAAAATGAGTATGATTTCTTTGGTGAAAAGTCACAGATACTGCCAACGTAACTGTGGTGTGTTGCCTTCATTCATACTTGAAGGAAACGCTAAATTTCAGTTAGTATTTAGTGAAAATAAAGATGCAATCTTTTCTCATCCAAATTCACGGACTCATTGAATTCTCTCAACAGGTGCCTTAGAGTTCCGTGGACCTGGGTGAGGAATCCCTGATCTAGGTGATATGTGAAGTCCCTCAAGACTTGTTATTTTGTGACCACATAAAATAAACTTCTCTGACTTGTTCACGCATTTATGAAGTATCAGTGTGCGAAGACTGAAGTCCCTAACCTTGATCCCCCTTCTAGAACATCCCATCTAGTTGCAGAGACATGGTGTGGAGGATGGGGAGGTCTGTTGGGAATGGGAGGGGAGACGGCAGTGGACAATGAGGAAGGGGATCAGGAGAATACTGAAGAAATCTCTATCACCTCTGTCACTTCCTGTGGTGAAGATAGGAGAGGAGTTAATTGTCACTGCCAACTGCAGCTGACCACAAAGGCATTCCCTCTACAAAGAACACAAAATTAATACCATGAACTCAGTGTATAAAGCTAGAAAACCAAATGGTCAGCATCTGGAAATGACACCCCCTCCTCTTAGTCCCACCTCCCCAAAGGCCTTTTATGTCACGACCTTCAATGCATTTTGGACAGCTTTATGTCTTTCTCAAAACAAATGGAATGCCCATTAGTGAAAAAGAAGTTTCTACAAATACCAGTGACAGTGAGGGGATAAATATTTATAGCCTGGGCTCTGAGACCAACATATTCTCATTTCTTATAGAGCCTGGAGCCAAGCCTATGCCAGTGAAAATTAATTTACACAAGAATTTCTTTCCAGTTTATAAGAAACATGTGCCTGCTACTTTCTTCTGGGAATCTTGACAGATCGCAAACTCAGTCGAACCTACAAAAATTAGCTGGCTGCAGCAGAAATACCCAAATCAAACTTGATTTCCTATTAATCAATGTTTCACGATCTTGGAGCCAAGCAGGAAACAGCCCCTCCACAGTCTTTCCTCTGGCAGAATGCTCTCCCACGCCAGCCAAGGAAAGGCCCTCTCTTTCTCTGACAGGGCTCCTCTGCTGTGTTCAGAACACAATATTTCATTCTTTCAGGCCTTTGTCATTCATGTACCCATTTGTTCATTTTGCAAATAATTACTTTGTAGTTACCGCATCTTCAGCTCAGGATTAGAAGTTAGAGAGATGGGAACTAACACTTATTGGTCACCTTCTATGTTCCAGGCACAGTTCTTTCCTCATCTGTTATCACATTTCATTCTCACAACCATCCTATAATGTTGGACTTATTATCCAGTCCTAGATATGAAGAACTTGAGGTGCAGAGAAGTAAAATAATTAACTAATTAACCAGCTATTAACAAGTAATTAACTACTTAAGTAATTCCTTAGAAAGGGACAAATGTAAAATATGATTCTGATTCTCTAGGGGTTTAAGTCTAGATGGGGAGACAGTATTGATATATCTGAGATTAGCTATAGTTAAAACTATAGAGATGAAAAATAATTAAATGGCAATGCAAGTAGGGTGGTTACATGCTGAAATGAGAGAAGAGATAAGAAAGGTATAGGGATTATTGTGGACTGGGATGGTCAGTGAAGGTGAACTTACACCGAAGGATGGAGAAGACTTGGCTACTGGGAAGCGAATGAAAGAGGACATTCCAGGTGGCAGGGTGGTGGGGAGCAAAGGCCCAGAATCAGAAATCAAATGCAATTTGGGAAGTGGGGTGGAGCATGCCATGAGGATACAGACTTGTTAAAGTGAGGATATTCCTTAGCATAATGCTTTACATGCAGTCAATACTAAATAAATACTTGATGAAGGAACAACCAGATGCATAAGAGAATGAAAGAGTGAGTGGATAAATATTGGTGTGTAGGTGGGAATGAGGCTGGGTTGATGTGGTCAGACTGGGATATGGCATGCTTTGATTGTCAGGCTGAAGAATGGTGTCCAATCACAGGAACATACTGGAATCTATTACCCTGGAATCTAGACCACAAAGGACTCTGGAGATAGATTTAGATTCGGTCTGTATAGAAAGGGACCAGATGATTATTCCTGATTTTTTTATTCGTAAAGCATACTTAGAGTTGAATATATTAACATCATGAAATCAAAATCCAGTCTAACAAAGAACTCAAGTAACCAAAAAAATTTTTTAAGTATAATCATGTATGAAAAATCTAAACATCCCATGATAGAAGAGTGGTTAAGTAAATTATGGGGCAAGACTGGAGACAGGGAGATCAGTAAATAGCTGTTGAGGTAATGATATTGAATGGTATTAGAGAGCTGACAGTAGGGATGGAGAAAAGCGGATGGATTCTAGAGATATACTGGAGGTAGAATCCACAGGACATGGTGATTGATGGATGTGAGAGATGAAGGAGAGGATGTCGTCAAGGATAATTAATTCCTGGGTTTCTGGCTTGGGCAACTGAGTGGATAAAAGTACCATTTCCTGAGATGGAAGAACACTGGAGGAGCCGGTGTGTGGGGGGAAATGGTAAATCTGGTTTTCAGTAGGTTAAGTTTGAGACCTGACTAAAGATATTCATCACACAGTTGGGTATGTGAGTCTGAAACTCAGGAGAGACATCTGAGCTAGAGAATAAAAAGATTTAAAAAGCACTAGCTTATATCTAGTAAATGAAGGCATGGAAATGGACGAAATTGCCCTGGCAACACGTGTAGGGTGAGAAGTGAGTCTAGGAGAGACGTTTGAGGAGCCCAACATTTAAGAATGGATAGAAGAATAGGAGCCCAGAATGGAGACTGATAAGGAGCAGTCAGAGGAATGAGAAAAACCAGGGAAGGGAAATTATGGTCAACAGCATCAGAAGGTGCTAAGAGGTCAGATAAGAAGAGGACTTAACAGTATCCATTGGATTTAGCAAGAAGAAGGTTATTGGTGACTTTGGCAGGGAGAATTTCCACGGAATAGTGGGAACTGAAGCCAGATCAAGTGGTGTGAGGAGCGGCTGGGAGGTGAGGAGTTTAGTGAAGTTGTTTAAGAAATTAGGCTGTAAAGGGGATAAGAGAAAGAACAGCTGAAGGGGAACAGAGGATAAGGAAAGATTTTGTTAAGATGGGACAGACATGAACAACTTTAAATGCTGTTAGGAGAGCAGCCAGTGGAAAGGACATAGAAAAGACCTGGAAGGACATATGCCAAAATGTTAACTGTGGTTATCTGGGGGTTGTGGAATCAGGAGGCCTCTGAATGTTCAAAAACAGGCCAAATGATGTTTGACAGAGTTTTGGTATTGTCTATTTTATTGTTACCAAACTCTCTAAAATGAGTCCATTTACACATAGCTTCACTCCAATATGCAGAGATTTGATGAATGGGAATAGCTTACTGCCTATGTTGGACAGCTCAGGGCTTATCCTGAAGGGTTTGTCACGATGAATACTAGTGGTATCCAGCATCCAAGATGGCCCCCAATGATCTACACCCCCTGGTAGTCAAGCCTTTGTATAAGCCCTTCCCACACTGAATCAGGGCTGCTTGTGTGACCAAAAGAGTTAGTGACAGTTAGGACCAAGGCTAGGTCCTAGAAGGCATTGCCACTTCAGCCTTGGTCTCTTTTATTGCTAACTCTGGAAGACGCCAGCTTCTCTATCCTAAGGACACTCAGGACACCCCATAGAAAGGCCCAGATGGAGAGAAAGAGGCCGCTGGCCAATAGCCAGCACCAACTTGCCAGTCATGTGAGTGAGCCGCTTCAGATGTGGATCCTCCAGCCCCTGTCAAGCCTTCAGATGCAGCCCCAGCTGACACTGGACTGCAACTTCATGAGAGACTCTGAGCCAGAACCTCCAGCTGGCTGTTCCCAAATTCCCGACCCACAGAAATTATGATAAATACTAATGATTATTGTTGTTTTAAGCTGCTGTGATTCGTCGTGCAACAGTAGACAACTAATACAGCCACCTTGCACACTTCATGGGGCCCATAGGAGACAACAGTCTGGATGCAACAGCACTTCAAAATGGATGTATCAATTGTGTGGTAGATTTGAATAATGGCCACATGCTCAGACATCCTTCTTTGTGTGGAGCACAACTTCTCCTACCCCATCACACACACACAAATTGATAACACTGGTTGTTTTATAGGTAACATTTAGTATGTAAGTGTTGTATATGCTCAAAGATGAGTCAAGTATGTGTGGAGGCTTTCTGATGCCATAGTGCCAGGGTGTAAATTTGGTGGAAGTGGACTGGAATGGTTTCAAACTGTATAACTAATGACATTCCATTTCCACGACAACTACTAATTAATCATGCCTGTTAGTGTGAACTTTTAGCCTGTGGGAGTTTAGGTCCTTGTAGCTCATGTGGGAGATCAAATCATGTTAGGCTTTCATTTTTTAATAAAATGACTGGTGGTGAAAAGAAGGGGTGGGGTGGGGAGTGGGGTGCCCTCCCAGGAACCAATGGACCACCTGGGAATTCAGCATCTGGGCTTATCAAACCCCCCAACGTCAGAGGTTAGCTCTTGCATGCCTGTTTTCCCATTGGTGGCACAGTACCTGGCACATAATACTGGCTCATTAGATATTTGTTGAACAAACAGTAGTTGAATAAACAGTAGTTCCATTCCTCCTTCTCCCTCCCTTACTTCTTAGAGTTTAATAGAAACCCTTCGGAAGGGTTCCACCTGTTCCACCTCTGCAGAGGGGAGTTGAGGAAAAGTGTTTCACACAGGAGCTGAAGCACATCCCTGGTGCTAATATGACAGTAGCAATCTCCCTTGCCCCTCCCACCTCCTCATACCCAGAGAAGGGAAACTGGAGGATAGGGAATTGGGCTCCTCCCGTAGACCCCTCTCCTTTTCATGAGCACAGTTGACTGACACACAGTGGGCCAGGCACACAATCAATACTTGAATGAATAAATGGAGCACCAGTCAGGAAGTGGGTCATCAACAGCCATGGTGGCAGAGACTTAGAGGTGTCTGGAACATCTGAGGAAAGTTCTAGTGAAGAGACTCAAGTGAGACCCATTCTCATCCAACGAGGTCCTTCTGGTTTCAATTTGTGGCCCAGGGGTAGCATGTGGCAGCTGGGAGACACTTTGGCTTCCCAAACAAGCTTGGCCACGTCTCCTTCTGTCCTCTGAAGGGAGGCAAATCTCCCTCAGGGAAGTCAAAGGATTTGCACCTGGCCCTGGCCACTATGGTCATTTCCAGAAGAAAACACAAATAATTTTCCACTCCCACATCCTGGCCACTGTAAGGGCAGGGAAGCCACTTGCCAAGCCAGACAAAGACATTCCTGGCTCACGCTGGGGCATTCTTTGAGCTCATCACCTGGACCTCATGATAAGAGGGACTCATGGGCTGGGGATCATTGGTGGGTCAGCGGGAGGATCCAGATCACACTGCTATGGCCACCAGCAGCTCTTTAACTTCTGTGATGATTTGTAGATCAGTCTAGAGAGACGGATGGCTGGAGATTGGCAGGAACACTTGTCCTGGATTTGGGTAGACTGGGGATACCGTGCAACTTGTTGCTGGAATATCTGTAGCAAGAATACTTGTTTCTGAAATGAGATACCTTGTAATAACGAGCTCTTGCCTCTCCATTTATAAATGATGGAGGCAGCTGGTCCTGAGAGAGGACAATATAACACAGACATTAGAACAACTATCTGTCCGTATCAGCCCAAAGGCTATGGATGAGTTGGGCAAAGAGTGATTCTGGTGTTCTCAGGTGCCCCTCTGTGGAGTACCCTTTGAACCCATAGATGTTCCTATGCTCACTACTTCCTATGCTCTATCAAAATCTTCTCTCAATAAAGGGTCTGATATCAGTTATGTACACTGTAGTGAGAATTAAAGCCATGTAAGCCTTTTTTCTGAATGTGGTTCTAATGAACCGCATTAGAATTAAAGTCTCATGAATTAAAGTCTCATCTGTGAGAGGTGGTCTACTTTGATTAATCAAAGTCCACAGTGCGATCTTGCTGAATTAAAAGAAATTCTGGTCTTACTTTAGAAAAAATAAGTGAAACAGTTTTTACTTTCTCAAAGAACTTTCAAAGTACATTAATTGCTTTTTAAACTTCTTGTAAATTTGGGAAGTAAGCTGGATAATTATTTTTATCCTCATGTTGCAGAGAAGAAACTGAGGCAGAGAGCTTAAATGATGGGCACAAACTCTAGGATGAATTCATGGGCTGACATTAGCAGGGAAGGACTCCTGTCTCAGGACAAAGGCCTTCCAGGGACCACACATCCCTGTGCAGGCCAAAGACAGCTCCACACATTGGCCTCCTCTATCAGGGAGGGCTTCACGTCTGACTATCACTGCACCCACACAACAGTCCTAGGTAGTAGGGATGTTGCCCCCACTTCACAGATGTAGGCATGGGGGCTCAGAGCATTTAAGCAACTTGCCCAATTTCTCACAGCCAGAAAGTGGCGGCACTCAGATTTTAATCCAGGTCTCTCTAACTCCTAACTAGCGCTCTCTGCTCTTAGTGGCTCCTTTAGAGACTCCACAGTCCCCTCTCAGCATCCAAGCAGAAGGGGATGGGAATTGCTTACGAGGCTGTAGCTCCCAGGCCTCTAGCTCTGATGGGGGCTCATGAGGACCTTTCCAAGTCTCTGTGGGACTTCGAGTTCCCGTGGATGTGAAGATCTGCTGAGTTGGCTACCAAAAAAAAAAAATGTACCTTTGGATTTTTAAAGCCACATCACATTTTGGTGATTTATCATCCTAGAAAGGCAGAGGATGGTGAAAACAAAACATGCGAACAAGTGGTTTCCCAGGGAGAGAAGGGACTAGTCCCTGCTGTGTTGTTTATTTATATGGGATGGCAGATGGAATTCCTCTCCTAAATGCCTTGAGTGAGGGCCTCTGATCTCTGAATTCCTCCTCTGTGCTGTCCACTGCCCCACAACCCTCTCCCCACCTCCTTAAGCCTGCTAATTAGAAAGGAAGGGTCACAGCCTCTCTAGGAAACTTACTTAGCAATTCACTGAAATAGTCAGAGTTTCTCCCAGCCCATCTACTTTTGTTCATTCATTCATAAAACACCTCCCCGGGGTCTATTTGTATAAGGTGCCATGTTACATACGTGTCTATTTATAAATACATATATATAATATATATACATACGTGTACATATTATATACAAATATTAATAACTAATATTTAGTGACACTGTCCACAGGCATTAGTCCCAGAAATTTACAGGTAATATCTCATCCTCAGAGTATCCCAGTGAGGTAGGTATTTCGTTATCCCTCATTTACAGATTAGGAAAATGAGGCACAGTGAGGTAAAATATACATAGGTTTGAAGCAGGTGTGCCCGAATGCGGTGGAGTACTCTTACCCGTCATAGAAACCATCTCCACAAAGACAGGAAAGACTGACTAACAGAGGTGTGGACAAATGTCTGGGGCGGGCCGAGGAGGGCGAGACCATCTGTCTGGGAGAGGCCAGTGGCGAGAGAAGTTTTCATGGGGCAGGTGGCCTGTGAACTGACAGCCCATCTCAGCCTTGAGAATAACTGCTTTCCTGCCCATGTGATAATGGTTCTCCTTAGTTTCTCCACGGAAATGGAACAGCAATGACAGCAGCAGTAGTTGAAGTAGCAGAAGCAGCAGTTATAGCAGTAGCAACAGTAGTACTGGTAGCAGCAGCAGCAGCAGCAGCAGCGATGATAGTAACAATAACGATGCAATGCCTAATTTGCCCAGCCTTGTGGCCAGGATCCAGGCCTTTAGATCTGCAAGTTCCTTGATAACTGAAATCTAATCTTCTAAGGGCCACATCTGTGTAGGCTGCAGTCGATGTTATGTCATTTCAGCCACTCAACAATTCTGTGAGGCATGCGTAATACTCCCATTGTGCATATAAGGAAACTGAGGCTCAGGTGTTACTTGCACACTTCGATGGCCTTGTTAGAATGGAGCTGGATTTGAATTCAGGTCTGCATGCCCTTCCCACTTCACCTTGCTACCATTTTTAATTAAAATATGCTTCACCTATACCTTCCTTAGTAAACACAGCACAGCACAATAGGCTTTTCTTGTTGACTCAAGGCCATCACTGTGAACACAAGCCATTGTCTGTGGTGCGTGCTCGCTCTTTAAGGAGGGACCTAGTAATCAACCTGAGCCATCATTGACTTGGCCCGAACTGCTCTGCTGCTCTCTACCTCCCCAGATGTACGGTTAGCGATTATTAAGTTTTATGGGGTGATGGAGCTTTACAGCCTTATAAATAGCTCAGTCTGTTCTGTCCTCAGAGTTGTCTTTTCAGATTCCCACCTTGTGCCCTTCTTTGTTCTCTGTCATCACTTCTTGAAGCCAGTTGCCTGTGTGTCTATTTCCATAACCTCCACATATCTAAGCCTGCATTTCCCTACTCTCTGTTTGCAATTTACAGTGGAACTGAATAACTGTTGCCCAAGGAGACCAAGGACTATGTCTAAAATGAAGGAAGATATGATCTGTGCCCAAGGAGGAACCAGGTGCACAAGCTCTGAGACAGCTCTCTGATTGGGCTTCCTAGAGATATTCCTGGTTTACAACCTGCCCCCCCCCCCCGAACACTGTGTCGTAGGAGGAGACACCCGCATTTCCAGTCTGACAGATCTGAAAACGGAAACTCAGGGACATAAGTGACTTGCTCAGGCTCACACAAACTGATGAGCTGGGGTTTGAAATTGAGTCATTTAATGCCTAGCTTCCTGCCGTTCCCACCGGGTCAGTTTGCAGCATTGTGACAATGGTCAGACCCTTCTAGCCACGCACCCTTGGCTGCACTGGGACAGCAATCTATCCAGAAAGATAGGGTTGAAAAGGTTCTTGGAATCAGGGGTTAATTAGTTCTGTGGGTGGACCTAATTCTCTCTGGCTTCTCTCCAGCTGTGCAACACAGCTCCATTTCTTGATTACCCACAGAAAACATGACCTATACAAGTATCTATAAGTGCAGGATTCTTCACTGAAGATTGAGGATACAGCAAGAGGTGGTTCCATCATATCCCATAAACCACAGATTCAAATATCAAACTTTCCTGCTCTTAAAAAGTCCCTTGGCCATTTCTATTTACTTGAGTTCCTGCCATGTATATTGGCTCTCTCCCTTCCTCTTTTCTCTCCTCCATTTCCTCAAAAAGTCTAGTTCATTTCTAACGCTGAGCAAATAATTCTGTTCTCTCTAACCTCTATCTCATCAGATAACATTTTCTCCTTCCATTACACATTCATTTCTTCAACAAGGATTAAGCAATATCCACCATGACGCACCGTGCCAGGCATTGCTGAAGAAACACCGCTGCATTCAACATGGATCCTGAGCCCATGGAGCTGATAATCTAGTAAAGAAGATAAGATACATACTGGATAACAAGGACATAAGGTAGAATGTGCTAAGATATGGAAGCATGTGGGAAGAGAGGCCATGCTGTAGGGGACCAGATGAACACAGTACAGGAGGGCTTAGACCCTTCCCGGAAGGGGGAGGAAAAGTTCTGAAGTCTGAGACAGGGTAATCTGGGTGAAGCGCAACAGCTGGGAACCTAGGGGAGCAGAGGGGGGTGGCAGGAAGGATCTGAGAACCTGGGGTGCAGCACCCAAAAAAGGGATCAGAGCACAGGAAGTCCTTGGATAGCTATTTCTCCCTCCCATCCCGCACCTCCTAATCCTGACTCTCATATCAGGCTAGGCTAGAGCAGGGTGGGAAGGGAAGCAGGCCCCCTCCCCTGGGCAGCATGGCTTGGACCGTTTGGACCCTCTGATAATAGCAATGGTCAAGCTCATCAACCACACCTCCCTGTAACTATTGGAGGAAGCACCTGGCACACAATAGGTGCTCAATGTCTAGTTGCTAAATGTATAAATGGATGATGAACAGGACTGACAATGGGCTGTTTGGGTTCGGTGCAAGATACAATTTATCCTAGTGAAAGGGTAGAAAGATGTAAGAACTGGGCTGCGGGTCATGAGATCTGGGTTTCAGTTCTGGGTTTAGTTCTTGTTTACCTTCTAGCTTGGGCAGGAGATCACTTATCTATTCATTTGTTCATTCAGTTGTTCAAAGAGAGCTAAAAGTATCCACTCCATGTCTAACTCTGGGCAATGAAAGCTGAATAAGGGGCTCAAGTTTTGTGGGATAGAGAGAAACAGTACCTGAATGATGAAATAATTGCATAAATTTTAGATAATACAATTTTACAAATATTAGAATAGAGAGGCGCTGTGAGATCCCTCACAGACTGTTGCAGGATCAGACAGGATGGAATGACCGCCTCAACCTCCCTTTGTCCAGCCTGCAGTCCAATGTAAAACTATATCCCTGGAGTGCATTTAAATTATTCATACTCGATGACACTGGAAATAGTGAATTCTGCTTCATTCTCACAAGTATCTTGTACCAAAGAGTAAGATGTAGGACATATGGGTCACATTTAATGAAAAAACATACACTGGGTTTCCCTTGATCCTGTCCACTCAATAGCCCCCAGGTGAGTTGAGGAGGAGCTCACACCTGAAGTGTAAGGAAGGCTCCAGTCTGACTGCCAAGAAGAGGCAGTGGCGCTGTGTGTGGGACTGAGGATGCAGAGAGCAAGCTGAGCTCTTCTTCCACGCGCTGGTTTGAAATAATAGCACTCACTCATTATTCTAGAAGCATACCGGGACTCAGTTTCCGTTTTTACTATGTGTGAGTATGCGTCTATATAATGCATATTTTCATAGAAGAAAATGAAAGAACACACACCAAATGCTATCAATAATAGCTGTCCATTGAGGTCATACCACGTACTAAGTGCTTTATAAATATTATTCCAGTTAATCCTTATAATGAAGCTAGGTGGTTAAGTATTCTCCCTGTTTTATAGGTGAGTAAAATGAGGCATCAAGAGGTGGAGTTGCTTGTCTGAGATTACACTGGAGGAGGTAACGGAGCTTGGCTGCTGACTCTGAGCCCGGGCTACCAGAGACCACTCACTCAATAGTGGTGGCGTGTTGAGTGACTTTTAATCTCTGGGTGGTGGGATGTTGAGTGGCTTTTAATTTTTTCTTCTTGCTTCTCCATATTCTAAATTTTGTTCAATGAGTAAATATTACCTTTGTAATAAGGAGAGAAGGAGAGAGCAATTGAAACATCTCTTTCCTTTTTCCCATTCCTTCAGACCTGTTCTAGCGGACTAGCTCAACTTTTCCTGCTTCCCTCCTCTCAGTGTTCCTGGAGTGGCAGTGCCCAACCCTCTGCTAGGTGTCAGGAGCCCAAGTCCTCATCTGGAAGGAGCTCACAGTGTCATGGGGCCCCTTCTCTCACAGTGGCAGTGTCACTTCTTCAGATAAAAGAGTCAGGACCCCTAAGGAATTGTGTCAATCCAGGTGGGTCAAGATGCGAGAGAGGCCATATTACTTCAGTTCTTAAAAACATGTACATAAGGTGTAAAACAGCCAGATTTCAGTGTTAAACATCATTCTTATTTTTGAAAAGCCCAGTGAAAGTAGAAAAAATGTAAACAGGAGAAAAAAAAATGAGAGCAAAAGTATAGAAGACCAGCCCTGGGGAAAGGAGGTGTAATCACAGACGCAGAAGGAATTAGAGGAACTGTAGGCAAATGCAGGCGTAACTCGACAGCAACAAATTGAAAAACCAGAAGAAATGATGAAGCATAAGAAGATCCAATAAGAGATGGGAAACTCGAACAGGTCAATACCATAAACTTATACATGAAACTTGATAAAATTTAGTACAAAAACTAGATAATCTAACTTGAGACTAGAGATACTGACACATCCTTACATATTTGGGATAAACCCGTTGGGTCAAAGTATATTATTCTTTTGCATTATTATTTTGGTACTATTTTAATTTAGACTTCTATATTATTCATCAACAGATTAAAGGAGGAAAGTGTGATCAATAGAGGCTGACAAGGCATTCAGTAAAATTTAGCAATAAAATAAAAATCCTAAGAATAGAAGGAAATAGCAAAATATGATAAATATTATTTATCAAAAACCAATAGCAAATATTACAAATGGTGACACATTAAAAACCTTTCCATTTAAAGTGGGAACAAGGCAGGAGAATCCACTATCTCCATTACTATTCAACCTTGTTTTGGAGGTTCTAATGGTGCAATGAGACAAAAAAGTGAAATAACTTGCAAAAATTTTGGAAAAGAAGAGAAAAAATTACCCCTTTTGCTGATGCTATAATTGCATCTAGGAAATCCAAGTATTCTAGAGTTAGTAAAAAAAAAACCCCCAGAATTAATAAGGAAATTTGGCACTCGGTACTAAATATTTTAAAGTATAGCTTTTTTTCTATACTAATAATAGACTAGCCATAGGAAGAAATGGAAACTAACTTATTCATAGCAGCATCAAAGCTCTAATAAACTTAGGAGGAAATTTAAAAAGAAAGGTCCAAAAATTATATGAAGAAAACTTAAAATCTTATTAAAAGTCTTAAATAAGAGCTGAACAAATGGAAAGACATTCCATATTCTTGGATAGAAATCTTAATATAATAAGAATGTAATACCATTCTAATTAGAATCTCAGTGGCTCATATGTCCTCTGGAAAACAAGACTAGAGGGCTTTACAAGATATTAAAACACACCGCAAACCCTCTGCAATCAAAGCCAGCATAGTTTTGGCATAGGAACAGATGGATAAAACACTGGAACGAGAAAGAAAGCACCAGAATAGTCACACTGTTTATATGACTGTAATATATGACAAGGGTGACATTTTATTTCAGTTGAAAATGATTGCTTTTAATAAATGATAATGGCATCACTGGCCTTCCATCTGAAAGGAAATCAAGTTGAATCCCTACCTCATACTGTATTTACAGGTAAATTCTAGATCAATTAAAGGCCTAAATATAAAAAATAAAACAAAAAACATTGAACTCTAAGAAAACATATGTATAATCTAGGGACTAGCAATACCTTTTCAATTAAGACAATAAACTCAAAAGCTATAAATGAAAAGATAGACATGAATGGTTACATTAAATTTGAAATAAATGTATGACGCCAAAAACAAGATAAAAAAATTGTATTTTAAAATTTTGTGGGGTTGGGGAGATTTGTATCACATATGACAAAGGATTAAAATCTATAATAGACAGAAAATTATTATTAATTGAATAAAAAAAGATGAACATCTCAATGGAAAAACAGAAGAACAAATCCAAAGATAAAAATAGAAAAGCAAATCTAAATTGATTGATAAACATATGAACAGATGCTCAGCCTCACTACTAGTCTAGAAAATGCAAAATAAAGTAACAATGAGATATCGCCGATGACTGGAATTGGGAGATGGTGGGAGTGTTGGCTCATATGTTGCCAATGGAGATGCAAATGATCAACCTTTTCATTTTACTGTTTTGGAAGAGGGGGATGCAATCCGGTAACACCTATTACAAGTAAAAACACATATCTTCTGACCCAGTAATCTCACAGCTGTGTGCGCATCTCATAGAAATAAAAGTATCAGAATGCAAGGCCAGCCATAGGGTAATGTTAATTGCAGCCTGGGCTGCAGGTAGCACCCTTATGTGAACTCTGTCCTTGGAGGTGTGTGCAACATGCTGGAATTGACTGAAACATATGTGTAGTGGCCAAACACAGGAAACCAAGGCCCCAGCCTCTTAGTGGACAAATGGCTGAGTGAATAGGGCACATGCATACCATGGAGTATGGGGCAGTCATTAAAGAGAATGCGTCAGATCTATACTAACTGACTTGAGGGGTTTCCAGGATGTATTTTTGTGAAAAAGAAAGGCAAGGTGCAGAGAAATATGAGTAGCAAAGTATCAGGTTTTGTGAAATGAACTATGCTCCCACCCCACCTCATATTTGAATGAGCATGAAGAAAGGTACTGGAGGATACACGCTGAGGAGGGAGAATGGGGGGGTATGCCCAACCCAACCCAACCCAACCCAACCAGACCAGACCAGATCAGACCAGACCTGTCCAGACCAGAACAAATCAAACCAGACCTGACCAGATCAGACCATTTCAGATCAGACTAGACTAAACCAAACTAAGCAACACCAGACCAGACCAGACCAGCCAGACCTGTCCAGACAAGACCAAATCAAACCAAACCAGACCAGATCAGATCAAACTAAACTAAACCAAACGAAACGAGACCAGCAAGACCAAATCAAACCAGACCAGACCAAATTAAACCAAACCAGATCAGACCAGATCAGATCAGATCACACGAGACTAAACCAAACTAAACCCAACCAGACCAGACCAGACCAGGCCAAATCAGGACAGAATAGACCAAACCAAATCTAACCCGGCCAGAATAGAACAAACCAGTCAAGTCCAGACTGGACCAGACCAGACTAAACCAGATCAGACCAGACCAAACCAAACCCAACCTAACAAAAACAGACTGTTGAAGTGTCTGTGATTAAGCATCACGAGTGTGACATCCTTTTTATGTCAAATTATATATGTGTGTGTATCTGCATGTAGATGCATAAAATGATGGATGAAATGATGGTCAGTAAATTATTAGTGCTGACAGCTCAATGTGGTGGGATCTCAGATGAATTTTATTTTCCTTGTAATTTTTGTGCTGTTTGATTTTTTAAAAGAAATAGATTATGTGTTATTTACATAATTTGGAAAAAGTTAGAAAGCTTTTTTCATTGTGGAAGAATGATTGAAAAAAGGAAAAAAGGAGGAGAAAAATAAACCTCTTTATTCTGCAGGTTAGCAGTTGTGCTCTCTTCGGTGGCCCTTCCTGCTTAGGAAGGCACAGCTACCCCAGAGCCCCCTCTGGAATATGGAAGCACGACCACTGACTGCTAAGACCTCAAGGACCCTTGTGCTCACAGTGTGTTTCTGGGCTCCAACCACATCACGATGCATCTTCTGCATCAGTTTGGCTTCTGCTCTGGGCCTCTTCCCAGGAATTTCAGGAGAGAGAAGAGAGGAGACTGCAGGAAGCCGAGTGAGCTCCCAGGGCCCCTCCCAAGGCAGGAAACCAAGCCCTGCTGTGGCTCACACAGAAACAAAAGGAAAGTTTATGGTGGCACAGGGCTGAGTCACACTGATGGCTAAGAAGGATCTCTCATTACACTGCTGTGATTATGTAGGCTTTTCTCTCTCCAGGTCCCACAGTGCTCTGGAGCATGTGGCTTTCCAGGGAGGCTGTGGGATTGAGAAGAAAATGGGCTCATAACTCTATTTTCAGTTGCCTAATACCAAAAACACAACCCAGGCTCTCATCTGACTCTCTGTGGGCTGGGCCTCTGCTGAGGCTTTCTATAATCCTCCGCCCAGCTCTGTAACCAGGGGTCGAGCACATCCTTAACCCTCATTCTCCCCACAATGGTTGATTCTGGAAGGGAAAGAGTCCAAAGCCACAGCTCAACATTGCATCTCTTTTGTCATACAAGCTTGGGTTCCTGTGGGCTCTCTTTATTCTAGCCTCTGCCATCCTTTCTCTTGTACCCTCCTGACTCTGTCCTTGACGCCAGGAAAGAGTTAGGTCTAGTAGCTGAGACATGAAAAAGGTCTGACAGACAGGAGAACTGGGTCCAGGGAATGCCTTTTCCAGTCTCTTTTTCCAGTAACCTTCTCAGCTTTGGGGGACATTGACAAAGTCTCCCACAGTGTCATATACTAAATAGTTGCTCAATAAACACCTATTAGAGTAAGGCCTTGTGTCTTCCCTCGTACTGTGTTTGAGAGGCCATGCATGAACCCCCCTGCCTCATATCACATGAGCATGGGCTCAATTAGCAGATTAACTCATAGAACTACTCATCTGTTAGAAAAGGTCCCCTTTGATTCTCAGGGACTCCTCAGGCCCTGACAGAATGAGACAAGGAAAGATATATTTTGAGGCCTGTGGCAATGGGCAGAGGGTAAGCTGGGTGGGAGAGGTAGATCTGAAGAAGCCCTGCTATAGGGAAAGGTGGAAGGCAATGGAGTTGAGGAAAGGGGAAAGAAAGCCATTCCGGAAAGCCTGGGAGCCCTCAAAGATAGCTGGTGATAATGTTAACAATAATAATATGATAACTGCCACTGGTTTAATGCTCCCTGAGGACTTGGGAGGTAAGTCACTTTCCTCTTGCTCTGCAGGGGATGTTCGTGGGATTACCGTTTATTTTAATTTTCAGTCCCCAGGACCAGGAAGTGATCACTGGGCCAATGCCACAGGCTCTTAGCCCTGGTTCTGGGCCGTCAGGCCTGGAGGGTTGTGTCTTTCAGTAGGAGAATCACGCGCTGGGTAAAGCAGGAGGGAGGGCCCTTCACACCTAACAAGGCAGGTGGCTGTGTCCAGCCAGCTGGACAGGGGCAGGGGAGGGAAGGCTTTAGGGAGGGCTGGGGCAGCAGAGGAGTCAGCTATTGCAAAACCAGAGAAGTGAGGTAAGCCTGAGCCCCTTAGCCCTGGGCAAGTCCTTTCAACACAGCTCATTTCCCTGGGGAAATGAGTGCATTGCTGGCTCCCCTCCAGGTCTGATCAGCCTAGGATCAGGGTGGGTTCAGGATATACTGCCTGGTTTCCTGCTCTGGGCATTCCCTGTTCCCCTCAAACTGCCCCAGCAGGGCTGACGGGCCCACAGGTCTGCAGAAGGTCAGGCCCACCTCTTCCAAGAAGCCTTCTGGGCTCCCTAGGGACAGGGAGCCCCCTGACCTGCAGATCTCTGTGCAGCTTGTCTTTGTGACCCAGAGTAAGCGTTTCTGGGTAGGGCCTGGCATCCATCCCTTTCCTGGTCTCCCAAGCACTTGGCAAGGTGTCTTCTACACAGGTGAGTTCTCAGGGAAGATTTGAGAACCAGTTTTGAGGTCAGATAGGCCTAGATGCAAATCCTGCCTCTGCCTCCAATCGGCTGTACGCCTGTGAGCCCGAGGCATTCTCTGAGCCTCAGTTTCCTCACCTGTCAATTGGTGATAAAAATTTTTTAGGGCAGTTGTGAGGGTTAAATAAAATAATACATGTGACTGCTTATAGCTCAGTGCCAGACATGTACAAGCTGGCACCACGTCTGGAAACAGGTTATGTTAGTCTGTCATGTACTGTAATGCAACATCGATAAATTGTTTATCATGTTTTTGCAGACTTGATGCCCATCTGTTGAAAGCCCTCAGTCCATGGTCGTCCATCCCCAGTGGTAACCAGGGACGGTCGGGGCCCGAATGCTTGCTGCCTCCAGGAGCCCCAATTTTCCTTGGTTGTTTCACTTTGAGGGCACCTCAGCCTGCCCCCGTCTTCTAGGAAGGGCTGCATCCCAGATGTGGTTTATGGGTGACTGAGGAGGTGCTCGGAGGCAGGCTGGGATATGGGATGCCCCAGGGAAAAGCCAGTTCAGGGTGTCAGCTGTTTGGTAGGGGCTGGGCACAGCGTTCATCAGAGACCACTGAAACACCTGTTTCTGACATGCTGCCTCGAGACCCCAGGAGTCAACATTTGGACTGAATCGCTGCCTGCCTGCCCCACACAGAGACTTTAAATGTTCAGGAGAATCAGGAAAGTGAGCAGACAATGAGCGTCTGCTAAATCATCCATCCAACCACCCTGCAGACATTTATTGAGCGCCTACATGCTCAGGATAATGTGTTACAAGGGGCTGCACAGGCACAGAGGTCCAAGAGATGGTCCCTGTCCTCAGGGAGCTGAATGCCTGTTTGGAGGGATGGGAGAAGGCACCCAGGATAGCAGAAGCTGGAGAAGTTTGCAGGAGGAGGGGACCACCCAGCCTGGGGAATTTAGGGAGAGCCCCTCTGGGGAGGTGCCCTGGTCTGGTTTCATCCTTCTTTCTTAGATGGAAGCACTACATTTGGGATCATTTGAGAGGACATTGGTGGTGGTGGGGTAGCAATAATCTGGAAGTGAGCTCGTCATTTTGGGCTTCTAGAGCAGGGGCTGGCAAACTTCTATAAAGGGCTAGATAGTAAATGTGGTCTTTCCTCCTCCTCCTCTTCCTCCTTCTTTTTACAACTCTTTTAAAATCTAACAGCCATTCTTAGCTCTCAGGCCTGACAAAAACAGGCCAAGGGCTGGATTTCGCCTGTAGCAGTAGTTTGCCAACCACTGGTCTAGAGAATTATCAGAAGCTTGGCATCATTATGAGGAACAACGGTAATGACTTAGCCCCTGGGTTAGTGTGCGGGCATATGCTATGTACTTTACCTACATTATCAGACATAATTCTCACAACAACCTGGTGAGCTAGGTACATTATTATACCTTTTGTAAGTGAGGAATTGAGGCTCAGAGAGGTTAAGTAACTTTCTTGGGGGCACTCAGCAAGGAAGTGCAGAGGCTGGATTTGAATCTAGGTTTATGTGATTCAAGCACCCACTATCTTAGCCACAGTATCACTCCAACCTCAGCACTGCCTTTTGGAGGCGCGGGGAGGCTGGGAGAGTGCTTTTCCTTCTGATGGCTCCAGGACATATCCGTGTGACTAATGGAAAAATGCAAGAAAAGTAGACTGGAATTGAGAGGAGAAGGTTGATAAGAAACCTAGTCCTGGCTTTCCAGGGGCTTCCCAATACTCCCAGGTCCTTTTGCATCTGGAAACCTTCATTGGACCGTCTTTGAAATGGATGCACAGTGGTCATACCTGTTTCTCTGCCTTCTCGCCCTCTCTCCTCATCTACGAAGAGGGCTCTTTTCAGGCACTTTTAGTGGCTTGTGAGGCACTGACTAAATGAGAGTCTGGATTTATTCATTCATTCGGTACACACACGACGCCATTCCAACAAGGATCTGAGAGGTGTAACAGGTAGCATATGACCATTTCTTCCTCAAAAAGAGTGCAAAATAGCTACCAGCTCTGAGAATACACCTTACAAAATTTTCATTTTATTATTTTCTTTGTTATTGAACAAATTGAGAGAGGAAATTAAAATGCAGAGAAGAAAATAAATACATTTGTTACTTCCTCGAATGAATTACTTTGTAATTTAAAAAACCCAATAAACTAAAACACACATACTCACTCATTTCTCAGGCATAGCATGAAAGAAAGGGGTAATTTCTGGATTGTTTTCCCAGGGATGGACCCTGTCTCAGTAGAGACTGTGACAGGCTCAGCCGGCTGCCAGTCAAGAATAACACAGAGCGTGTGAGGTAATGTTGGCCATTTCTTAGCACAGAGTAAGGAATTGAGACGAGTTGACTGTTATTATTATCTCCATAAATCCACTCAGTTGGAATGAAGTAAAAGCATTGGAAGGAGCTGGGATCTTCATCCTCAGGGATGGTGAAAGCAGCTGACTCAGGACCCCAAGACCTGGCTCCAGAGGCGGAAATGGAGAGCAGGGAGAAGAGAAACGCCACCAAGCTCAGAGTGCTGGGGAAACTCATTTTTACAAACGAGAAACAGACCAAGAAAGCTGTAACACATTCACTGCGAGGCTGCTTCTCTGGGGGTCTCAGGCCTGACAAGCCAGCAGTTTGGGTGTTAGTCAGGGTAGCCCAACTCAGCAGTTCTCACAGAATGTTCCACAGAGCCTGGGGCGGTTCCTGAGACTCTTTCAGGAGTCTGAGAGGCCAAAACTATTTTCATCAGGATACCAGGGCTGCGCTGACATGTGCACTGCTGGTGCAAAAGCAAGGTGGGTTTAAAACGCCTCGCGCCGTAGCATGAACCGAGCCTGAGGCCCAAACAGCGCCACCAGCCGTCACTTCTTCATTGCTGTGCGCTCACAGGAAAAAAAGAAAGAAAACGCCAGTTACAGTTAGGAATGTCCTTGATGAAGCAGTAAAATTATCACTTTGTTAAATCTCAGCCCTCGAGTAGATGTCTTTTTAATACTCTGATGAAATAAGACGTACACATAAAGTGCTTCTGCTGCATCCGGAAGGACAACGGTCCTCTCAAGGAACAGCACCCTGAGACTATTCGAGTCGCAAGTTGAACTAGCCGCTTTTTTATGGAACACCATTTTTACTGCCCAGAGTGATTGACAGACAAATTCTGGTTTTTCACACTTGTATTTGGCAGACAATTTCCTGAAAATGGATGAAGTGGATTTTCACTGTTGGCCAAAATGGAGCAACAGGAACTGAATTTATCCTCTCACCTTAAACAACTAAAAAAAAAAAAAAAAGCCACACAAAATATAGGAAACTATGGTCTTCAGATACCGGACAATAGGCAGCTCAGGACCGTGATTCTGGAGAGCAGGGTCTCTGTCTGGAGAGGTTCCAGGCCACCATGCAGGGAGGGCACCCAAACAGAGCCAGCGGTCTCTCTGAGTTGAAAAAACAGAGCTGAAAATTCAGAGAGGCCAACGTGGCTAGAATTCCCAGTGCAGAGCACAGGAGAGCCGAGACTGCACAGACAGCTCCAGAGAGCTGCAGAGGGTTCTTCTCGAGTCTCAGGCTGAGCTCTGGGCTAGGCCCGCAAGGCCTGTGCAGAACATCTCTGTCTCCATTCAAGGATTTGAGGCAGCAGTGACATAGGTAGGCGAGGTTTCGAGGGGAGTTTAGGGCCCCTGAAATGACTCTCTATGTGTTTGTGTCCTTCACCTCCACACCTCTAACCTCTCAGGGTCCAGATGAACCGGCAGGGCCGAGGGTCAGGAAAGGGAGGGGCGAGGGAGAGGGTTTGCGGGCAAAGGAGGCCTCTCTGCCTGCTCCTTACACCCCAAAGCTAAGCATGGGCAGAAGAGTTCCAGAAGTCACTCTGGGTCGTCCTCACTTAGAGCCAGAGGGGGATGGATTTACCAGGAAGCGAATGAAGCTTAAGCTGTAGGGTCCCTCACCGACAAGTCCTGGGAGTGGCCTAGATATGTGCTCTCATGTCATGTTTTTGTAAAACTTTATGGTATAATTATATTATTTTTCTTCAAAGGGGCTCCCAAATTATATAAATTTTGGGGTTTGCATAATCTGGATCCTCCTCTGGTAAGGAAGTTTCCCACCTGGATCCCTGTCTGGGACTGTGTGACCACACCCTTCATGTAACACAAAAAGTCCCACTGAAAAACCAGCTTGTGTTCATTCATTCGTATATTCAACAAATGTGCTCTGCGTGCCTGCCACGTGCCGGCCCTGGGCCAGCTCTCGAATGCAGGGGTGAGCATGACAGCTGTGCTCTCTGTCTCAGGGAATATTCAGTCTAACAGGGGAGAAGGGAGTGAAGTCATTACCCAAATGGAGATGTAACTAAATGGGTGGTGAGCACAATGAAGGGGTGGGTGGGTGCTGTGAGCAAGGACAGCAGGGTGGTGGTTGGGGGGCTTCCTTGGAGAAGTGACGTTTCATTGAAACTGTGGACAACAGCATGAGCTGGTCACGCAAAGGTGGGTGCTGGGCGGCGTGATTCCAGGTGGAATAAGCTCTGCGTGGCAAAGGCTGGGAGGTGGCGAGGAGCCCCACCAGGCTGAGGCTGAGGAAGGATAACGTGGGGGCCCGGGTGTGGGCAGCGGGGCAGAGGATGAGGCTGGGGTGCTCTGCAGGGGCCTGTCCCACAGGCCGTTGCCAGCTAGTGTTACAGATTTTCACTTCTCAAGTGTTTCTTTTTGGAAAGACCCAGGGCTGGGACCAGACTGCTTTGGCAGGGTTTCAGCCCAAACCATAGGCTCTTTTTACGATTCTTTGAATTCTGCTCACATCAAAGTAAAAATTGCCCACATCTGGATGGCCACTCTCTCCAGGCCACATTGCAGACACTGTTCTTGGAGTGTCTTTCTCCCACTACACCAACCCTGTGGGCTCGGCCAGGGTCCGGCCTGAAAGGAGAGTCAGAGCGAGCCAGGGACAGGGACAGGGGTGTGGGCTGCAGGATGGCGGCCACAGAGGTGACCTGAGTGATTACACCTCAGAGGAGGCTGTCAGGGGTCTGATCGTGCCAGCGAATGTTGCCACCCCACATAAATTGCCCCTAAGCCTCCCACTACAATGTCGGCTGGGTGTGAGTGTACCCCCACCACCAGGTCACAACTGCTTTTACGCCATTTCCTAGGAGGACACAAAATCTCCCGCAGCTTCCAAGGCCTGAATGGCCACTACCAGTGTCACCCCTTAAAGAGACACATCCTGTGTGGTAGTTAGGCTAAAACACTGGGACCAACTTGGGGAGGGATGGCTGTGGGATGGTGTAGTGAGATCGAACACCCACCCGTTTTGTGCCAAGCGCTGCGCTGCTGGGCATTTGCAGACACGTCATCAATTCAGTCCTTATCTGCTCCTGGAGGATATTCGTGTCCAGAATAAACTGGGGACTCCTGGATTGAGCTTTAGCTTTCATTCACAAGAGTTGTATTCAGAAGTAACACTGGTCCTATATCCTAATATAATTGAGAAACAATTTAAATTTTTTCTGTTGTCTCTTGAAAAACATCTAAGGGGATTATTTATCCACGAAGCATAACAAAACGTTCAGAATTGTGTGCTCACGCATGCCTGCCCCCATCCTCCTCATTAGAGTAGGGCGGCTGCTCCAAGATCTCTCATCACCCCTCTCAACTCCCCCCAGTCTCAGGGAACGTCCCTCTCCCCTCTTGCCTCTCCCTTTCAGGATAGTTCTTTGCTCCTCCCACCAACCATCTATCTAGCCTTGGCTGCCCCACTCAATTCTATAGGCAAAGCCTCCCACCTCTTTCCAAAGGGCTCTGACCCCAGAGCTACACGATTAAGTTTGTGAAGCTTTTGATATTTGGGAGGAGGGAGGAGGTAGAATAGGCCAGGGCCTTGCAACATTAGAATCATCACCTGGCTGGCAGGCCCAGGTACCCCTGGAGTCTTGCTCTTGTGTCCACATCATACCAGCAGGCTGAGTGACTGTGAAGGGAGGGGACAGAGCCCTCCCACCTGGGGACGGGAGGCAGGTGCAGCTGGTGTCGCCTTCCCTTCATCAAAGTGTGCAGGCTGGCTGAGGTTTCCAGCAGACGAATGTCCCCACCTCTGTGAGGCCTCTGCTCAGAGACTCAAGGGGATCAGTCAAGATAAAAAAAAGACAGAGAAATCCAAATCATTGATTCTTTTTCCGCTGGGGATGCGAAATAACAAGTACCATCCTTTTACGGCCGACAGACCAGGAGAGAGGGGCAGTGCCATTCGGTATATCTCTGTCCAGCTCTGATTGCTGTTTCCCCTTAATTGATAACCCCTCAGTGTCGGTGGTTTATCAGTGGTTGTGGGTCAATTTCTGCCTTTCACTTCGCCCCAACAGGACTGGGCTTCAAAATACTCCTTGTTCTCATTATCAATGTATATTAGACTCACCTGGGGAATTTTTACAAAAAGGATGCCCCAATCTCCAGACCAATTAAATCAAAATCTCTGGGGTGTGGCTGGGGCATCAGCATTTTTAAAAAGCTCCCCCAAGGGGATTCTAAGAGGGAGCCAGGGTTGAAACCAGGAGACCCAGAGACTCTTAGGACTGGGAGGCTCCTTAGTGCTCATTGAGACCCGGCACCTGGATAAGTGGGGGAGAGGGGGAGAGTACCTTGCTCAGCAGAGGGGGCTGGCAGCATTGAAGGCCAGGCTAATCCAGCAGTTTTCCCTTTGCCCCTCCCTGCCCTCAGAATCCTCCTGCCTCCAGAAGGCCTGAGAAGTGAGCAGAGAGGCCTGAGGGCTGAGGCTCTGCTGGGCTATCACATCTCCAGCTTTCCCCAAGGATCATTTTTGCTGCTCTGAGCTGGGTTCCCAAACCCAGGGGATTTTTGGCAAGTTATTAATCCCTATTAAATAGCCAGCCATTAATCTCAATTAACTTGATTGTTTAATTAGACAGTGCAAAAAAAACAAGGAAGCCCGTTGAAATGAAAATTGCTCATGGCACCCAGACAGGCTGTGTGGTCCTTGAGAACCAACAGGAGTCGGGAGGTCTGAGTTCTGTTTGCCCTTTTGCCAAGACCTGCGTTGAACCCGGGGTTTCACATTGCTAAAGCAGGGGTTGATGAATGGGCTGCTCCAGTTACAGGGCATTTGCTATGTAAATGAGAGATTTTCAAAGATTTGGAAAAAAATATAATAGGCTCAAACTTAAAACCACACTGAATAGTCTGTAATTTCTCTTTGTTGCAAATTGCATTTCAGACTTGTGTCCTGTCATTAGTGTTGCATTATGAACATTAATCAGAATCCCATAGTAGTGTAAATGGTAATAAGAGGCACTCAATAAATAGTTATGAAATAAATAAAAATGTTTCTATGATCCTGAGCTGGGGTATCAGTGGTTTACTTTGTTGCTTTACATTAATGCATGTTCACTGTACCAAGTTCAAAACATGTAGAAAAACACAAGGAAGTTAACTTGAGATCACCATGATGAACAGCTTTGTGTACATATTTCTAGGTCTCTTTTTCTGTGTACATATACATAGATTTCAAAGATAAAATCTCTGATATGAAAATAAGTAGAGATGGGGCAGTTGGCCTGGAAGAGTTTTAGGGCTCTGTGGTGGCCTAGTAGCCTGCCCAGATCCCCTATACTGTGGGGGTACCCAACCCCAGCTGCTGTGAGTGTTGGATGCTGATGGCTCACAGTTGAATACTTCTGTGGAGACTTGTCCTTGACCAAAGGGGAGCCACTAACCCTAAAAATGCCTGGGAGGTCATCCAGGGGGGTTATGCCCTTCTCCCAGGGCAGCCCACGGTCAATGACTGACTGATACTGGATGCAAAAACCTGGCTCCCTTGCCTCAGGGGGGAACAGCTTTGTGAACCACCTCTGTGCTTAGCTTCTTCTCTGCCTCATCCTACACTGTCTTACAAGTTTCTCTGGAGAGTACTTCTATAGGAGTTGCTGGCTCAAGTTCTCCTTCTAGAGAACCTGACCTCTGACAGTCCCTTTCAGCTCTCACCCTGTAGGACCAAAGCATGAGCCTAGAGCCTCGCTACTCAAAGCGTGGTCCATGGACAGGCAGCCTCAGCATCACTTGGGATCTTGTTAGCAATGCAGAGTCTCAGGCCTCATGCCAGACATACTGAGTTCTGCATCTGCAATTTAACAAGATGCCAAGGAGATCTGTATGCACATTCAAGTTTGAGAAGGCTGGCCCAGACTATCAGTGTCGGAGGAGAGAAAGAGAGAAAGAGAGCTCTGAATGGAGCACAGTGGGGGAAGGAATTCTTCTTTGGTCTGACTTCCACTGGAGTCTGGGAGATTGGATAAAAAGGGAAGACTGTGTTAGCAGTTCCAAGTATTTGAGCTTCATCCTTGCAGACAGGGTGGAGAATACCTTTTTGAGGAGACTAGAGACAGTGGAAACACATGAGGAGCTGACAAAAATTGATGACTCATCCTAGGCAAGGAGGATGGCCTGGAGTGAGTCTCTCTGCTCTCTGAGCTTCTGTCTTTCCATATATAACATAAGGGATCTGGACACGTTGACTTCTCAGATGCCCCGCAGATTGCACCCTGTATGGGTCCAAGAAGAAAAAACAAAATGGCCTCTATAATTGCCATCACAGCCCTCAGGCAAAGATGACAGGTACAGTAATTGAGAGAGACAGTTGCTAGGATAATGGGATCCACAGGGCAAATTTAGGGCCTGTGAATAAATCCCATTTCATTGCATCAATACTTTTTTACAAAAGGAAAAAAGGGCAAGACAGACAAAGAAAAAAGAAAGAAAGGTTGAAATCACAGTGTGGAGATTCTCTGGGAGGTACACACAGGGATCATGGTGAATAATGGAGCGGGCAGCAATTCTCCAGCTTGTGGGGTCAAGTGGCATGGACAGAATGGGTGGGATATCAAAGAAGATGCAGTGTCAAGTCCCATTGCCTCCAGCACAGCGGGGTGCCTCCCAGAGCTTTCATGAAGCTTAGAGAGTCAGTCGCACACCTTGGAACCACATCCACCTGGTCAAATTCCAGACGCTGAATGATTCGGACTGTTTCTGGACAAACTTGAGCTGTGAGGCTGCCTTTAGACCCTTCTCAGCCTCCCTCTCTCCTTTGGAATTTCCCTTCCTTGCCTCAGATTCCCAGAGCTGCTTAGGAACCCCCAACGTGGTGCCTGATCAAGGCCAATCCCCTATAGACATGGCCTATGTTCCAGAATGTTCCCAACTTTTAGGTTAGTTTCATCTCTTGTGCCATCCAATTTGGGGGCTGCTAGTCACATGTGGCTATTTAAATCTTAAATTTCAATTAATTAAAATTAAGTAAAAAATATGGTTCCTCAGTCACTCTAGCCATATTTCCAGTGCTCAATAGCCATGTATGGCTAGTGGCCACCATATTGGACAGTGCAGATAAAGAACATTTCCATCATCACAAAAAGTTCTATTGGACAAGGCTGCTCTAAACTACTCCTGGGCTTTATTCACTTGGAAATATATCTGGCCAGTATATGAGCATGCAGGAGGGGGAGTCTTCACAATGCCTTCCCGGTTCTCCCTCCACAAGTCCCCTCCTTTGGCAAGCCCACATTTCACTCTTTGCCTTCAGATACCATCTGCTGTTCTCTGACCACTCTGGCTCTGGGGATCTCTGTACCCCTCCCTTCCTGGCCTCTCACTACCACAGATAACCAAGCTATCTACCTTCCACCACTGTGCTGAAATCCCAGACATGGCCTCAGAATTGCTTTCAGAGCAGCTGCATGGTTGTCTCAGTCTGTATGAGCTGCTATAACAAAGTACCATAGACTGCACAGCTTATGAACACTAGAAATTTATTTCTCACAGTTCTGGGAGCTGGAGTCTGAGATCAGGATACCAACATGGTTGGGGTCTGCTGAGGGCCCGCTTCCAGGTTGCAGACTTCTCATTGTATCCTCACGTGGTGGAAAGAGGTCAAGAGAGCTCTCTGGGTCTCTTTGATAAGGGCACTAACCCCATTCATGAGGGCTCCACCCTCATCACCTAATTACCACCCAAAGGCCCCATTTCCTGATTCCATCACACTGGGGGTTAGGATCTCAACATACGAATTTTGGGGGAACACAAACATTCAGTCCATTGCAATGGTCATTCCTAATACTAACCATAATAGTTGTAATTCTTCAAAACAGTGGAATTGAAAGTGAGGGTTTAAGATAGCCCTGGGCACGAGGTCCCCCAAATCATTCCCTACTTGCCCTTCCCACATCCAGATCTTGGTAAGGAGGCCGTACGTTACCTCACCTCAGGGTCTCACAGCTGAGTGATAAGGCCACGAGGCAAGGGTTCAGCTCCTCTGCCTTTCTCCTGGCCAATGGCATGTTTCTTTTAGACCCTGCTCAATTCCCCTCCAGTACAACAGCTGTTGAGGAGTGTTCAATAACAACACCTCTTGCACTTGAGGGGAACTGGTTTATTCAACATAGTGTGTATTTAGCCACAATAGCTGTTCCCTCCTGATGGGTACCATATGGGACCCTTAATTCAATATATATTATTCAAACTAGTTTTATTCAATGACCTTTGCTCTCAAGTTTCTTCTTCTGATTTTGTTTTAACCTGAGTTGAGATCCTTTCTGGTTTCCCACTTTCCTTGAATGTCCTGGAAGAACATGTGTCACAGTAGAGAGAGGGTAGACTTCAGAATTAGTGTGGGTGAATCATTGCTTTGCCATACAGAAGCTGTGTCACCTCTCTGAACTCACTGTCTCACCTGACAGATGAGTGCAGGAGTACTGGCCTCACGACGCTGTGGTAAAGACTCAAGGAGGCAATAAGTTTTGTGAAATTGCGGGCACAACATCTGACGCATAACAGGAGCTCAACAAATCTTAGCCTCCCTCCTCTGACTCCTCTCCTGCTGAACTCAAGGCAACAGCCCTTTGCACTTCAACCAAAAATCAGAAGTTTGAATTATTTTCTTCTTCCTCCAAAGCCTTGGAATGCAGCGGCTTGCCATTTCTTCTATTCACCCACTGGTTTATCATCTGCAGCTGCATCTCTTTCCCAGCTGTGCCAATTTCTTTGCAAACTACCAACCCTTCATTTTGTGGCTGAGTCTTGTAACGCACAAGTTGATGTGGGTATTTCCCACCCTTGGAAATGGCCTAGGGATGTTCTTCACTGGGGGTTTACCAAAACTGCTGAATTCTGACTCTTTTGGCCAAAGCCCCTTCTCTAGGATTTGGAGCAGATGGTGGGTTGGCAGATGCTCTCCTACCAGGAGACACCCACCTATGAAACAAGGGCTCCGATGAACTTGCCAGCGTGGTGTGCCCAAGTCCCACAAGAGGGGACACCAAGCATAGACTGACAGGCTGGCTACAACACTGCCCCCCACCCCCACCCCATAATGCTTGCAGCAGCTCCACACACAATGGGTCCCTTGTAATCAATCAAGGTGTCAATCCAGATGGCCTGTGATGACGGGACGGGGGCCAAGGTAGATGAGTGGGTAAGGAAGCTCTGGCAGCCCTCTCCTGTGTACGGTTAATGCATGAGGCGATATTTAATCACCTCCCAGTGCAGCCTTTGGGAGCAGGAGAGCAGCTAACTACGCACCCAATTCCCACTCTAAAGACCGCTGGAGTCAGGCTGTAGCTGAACGGTGGCCCTGGACTGGTTCCCAGTACGTTATTTCCGATGGTGGCCAGAGAAGATTTCCTAGGGACTGGGTTAAGCAAGCCCACATTCTTCCCTCAAGCAGAAGGAGTGGCAGCAGGGCTGCCGGGCTTCTGTCTCGTGGCCCTGAATGACAGCAGGGGATATCACTTTCAATTCTACATGGGTTTAGAAAAGGCTGGCATACGGGAGAGAAGTCAGGCACGAGGAACCGGGCCAGGACAAGAACAGGACTGATAGGGACACTGTTTTTGCCCAAGGTTGGGGACCAGAGCCCAGGAAGGGAGGTGAGGCAGCAGCCATGTCAAGGAGAGCTGCATTTCACCAAGAAGTAACTATGCTAACGAGCCAGCTGCAGGGACCGCCTCTGAACAGGGCAGCTGCCTGGAGCTGTCCATCCACCCATCCTGGGCCGCATGGGGCCCAGCTGACAACTCTTCCTGGAGACCTCTACACCTACCTGGAGGGTTGAGGGAGCAGTTCTGTGCCCTCAGGGCAGGTGGGAGCTCTCGGTCAGACACAGAATGACCCATATTCTCAGGATTTTCTTTCTAATTTGTTTTCTGAGGTCAGAGCTAGGAGCGTTGACAGATTGGAAGGGAACACCGTTCACCAGCAGGAAACAGCGTGTGCAAAATTTCAGTGGGGAGGAAAAGCATCGTCTATGTGGGCAGTTGTGTGTAGTTTAGCAAGGCCTGGGCATGTCAAAGTTCACATCTCAAACAAATTCCTCATTTCCACCCTCTCCCCAGATCTGCTCTACTCTTCAGTCCTCCTCCCTTGATGATGAATAAAGGGAACACCATCCTTCTAGCCTTGTAGTAACTCAAGCCAAACCCTTTAAAGTCATCTTGATTCTTCTTCTCCTCTCAAACCCCACATTCAATCTCTCAGCAAGTCTTATTTTTCCACCTTCAGGAATTCCATCCAGGTCTAAACCAAGGAGGCTGTGTGTGCCCATTGTCTTCTAGCTGGTCTCCCTGGCTCCCGTGTGGTGACGGGCCTCCCGTGAGGCCCCCTCCAATTCATCCTCCAACCTGCATCCCAAGAGATCTTCCAGAACATCACTCCCCTTTTAAAATGCTCCCAGTGGTTCTCTACGCTCTGCAGAATAAAGTAAAATCTCCTTTATATGGCTTATAATGCCTTTTGTGATAGAACCCCTTCTTACTTTCCAGGCTCTTCTTTTACCACTCCCCCCAAACCTCCCTAACATATCATCCAGCCCATTCAATAGTTCATTTTATCAAACTCATTAATCAAATACGTACTGAGTGCTTACCGTGTGCCAGACCCTGTTCCAAGCACCGGGAATACAGTAATGAACAAAACAAATGGTCTGCCCTCAGAAAGCTTACATCCTATAGTTTGTGGGGGGAAGTAGGACAAAAACATGTAAACAGGCAAATACACAGTATGTGAGATGATGATAAGGGCTGTGGAGAAGAAAGCACATAGGAAAGTGGTTGGTGAAGGTTTCTGGTGCTCACTCACATCCAACTGCCCTCTCCTTCCAGGGTATGAGACAGCAGCCCCCTCACCTCCTTCTCCCTGTTAGGTGGGGCCACGTGACTAGTTCTGACCAATGGGTTGTGAGCGTTATGATGTGAGCGTTAGTGTGGGGCTAAAGCATTTGTTGGTGGGGGTCTTCCAGCACTCGCTGCCCCTGCAGCAACAGCCAAGGAGGCTAAGTGTTCCAGTTCCAGTAGCTATAAGACGGCAGAGCCTCCTTCAGCCCGGATGGCAGAGTTGCCACTTGGAGGACAGTTATGCTGGCAAATTGGCCAGATATACAGCAGAACTTTAGACCCAGATGATAAGGATCTGACCTGAGGCAGTGGCAATGTGGATGATGAGGGTGGGGCCAGGAGCAGAAACTGTTCAGGAAGTAGACTCCCCAGGATATGGGATGAATTTACAGGAGTCTGGGATGAGTCCCTGGGTGGGTGCCTGGGTGCCACAGGGAATACAGGAGGTGGGGCTGCAGGGCTGGGGGAGAGATGATGAATTCAGTATGGCACATGTGAAATCTGAGGTGTCTGTTTATGGAGCCATCTCATGGGTATTTGTAACTGGGGGTCAGGCACCCAGAAGAGTGGTCCATGCTGGTGGTACGGACTGGGGAGTCCGTGAAAGGCAGATGGTATTTGATGCCGTGGGAGTGGCTGAGATCACCCAGGGAGAGGGCAGAGGGAGAAGGAAGTGGGCGGAGGATCTCCCAGAATTACAAAGGTCAGGTGAGGGTACAGAAAAAGGAGACTGAAAAAGAGCGGCCAGGGAGCTAGGCAAAGAGCAGGAAAGAATGGCACAGGACAGGTTTCTCAGACTTCAAATTACACACAAATCACTGGAGGATTTTGTAAAAATGCAGTCCTGGCTCAGTAAGTCTGGGATGAAGCACAAGATTCTGCATTTCCATAAGGCTCCCAGGTGATGCTGATGTTACTGGTCTGCAGACTACACTTGGAGAAGCAAGGGTGTAGGAGAAATCAAGGAAGAGAATGATAAAGTGGTTGGCCATGAGATTTTTCTCTTCAATGCTTGCCTGTCTAATGTCAGAGCAGAGAGTGGGGAGGACGGAACCATCCTGGATTTAGGAAATCCGGGCCAGGAAGACCCTGCTCATAGTAACCAGATTTACCTGGACCAGGAGATGTCAGGGGTTCTGGGCTCCATCGTATCGATTTTGAAAGGCATGCTTTCTCCAGGTGGCCTTCCAGTGGAACGTGCATGTCCTTGGGGCCCTCAAGCAGAGCAGGAGCATCCCCTCCACCGTTTGAGCAGAGCCAGGGCTGTCTGAGATGACCTCTAACAGATGCAGCCCGATGGGCATTCTCCAGACTCTCCCTGTCCTGTTGATGAGTCTGCACAAATGTTTCAAGCTGCCCCTCTGCAGGAGGAGGTCACGCTGACACCTGACTCAGGGACTTCCCCGGCTGTTGTAAAGGGCAGCTGGGGCATCCTTTGGAAGGCCTCAGTATGTGATTCCTCTTACAAGACAGCACCACTTCTTAGAAAGACCCAGGATAGCTGGGCTGGAGGGGGAACTCCCGTTCCCCAACCTCTCTGGTTCCCCTCAAGTGCACATTCCTCAATACATCACTCGCAGCTCTCCACAATCCTGAGTCTTATTCTCATCTCCCACAACATCTTCCCTAGTCTCCCATTCCACCCCCTGGCTCTCCTCTCCTCCAGCCATAACAATCTACTCCTCTTCCTAGAAGACACCTTGAAATCTTGTGCCTCCTTTCTCCACTCCCTTATCTGCCAACATTTCAAGGCCTGGCTCACTTTCCGTCACCTCAGGAGGCCCTTCTCAGACTTCCCTGTCAGAGTGAATCCCTCCTGCCTGCAGGACCCCCCTACCATCGTTTGCACTTCTGTTTTAGCATTTCCCAGAGGCTGCTTTTGTTAGTTGGCTGGTTATGGTGTCTGTTTTTGCCAAACGGTTTATGAGCTTCTGGGGATTGAAGACTCTGCCATATTCATCTCTGTATCTGGGGCTGCTGCATATGGTTGTGCAAGTTGGACACGGCACAAGCGCACCTAGCTTGGGGCAGGGAGGTACTGAGATCTGATGTAGCCTGAGGGTTGCTCACCCAACTGTGGACCCTGGCAAGGGCCTGCATTGGCCCGAGGAAGAGATGGCTTTTTCTATTTCACACAAAGATGCTATATAGGCAAGAAGGGGCCTAGTCTGTACTCCCCTCAGCACCTCAGCATTTTGCTTCGCAGATGGTAGGGGCTTCATGAAGGTTTATGAGATCGATGCAGTCCCGTTCTTGAACATAAGTGCTCAATAGCGATTCGAGGCTATTGATGAACAGAAGCTGATCATGCCCTCATGCCCTCTTTCCTGGCTCTGTCTCTGCGGACCCCGTGAATGATTGACTTTGTTATTCTGAAGAGGCTGCATGCTTCTCTGAAAGGATTTGGGATCTGTCCAACATCGTGACCCCTATCTGGAAAGATCTCAGCCCCTCCCTCCTGGACAGCAGTCTGCCTCTGTCTATTCTCAGGTGGGGTCTCAGAGCTGGGCCACATCTCTGGGTAGCTAGTGGAAGACTCTTTATTACCAGAATCATGGGAGGACTGGGTCTAGCTGAATAAATAATTGTGCATTTCTTTCACCCAGAGTGAAAACTGTCCATTTTCCTGTTTCCATCCAATTCAGCTCTCAGCATTGTCACAACAAGCCACTGTGCCCAGCCCAGAGGGACAGAACGTGTTAACAGGAAATTTCCTTCAGAGGTGTCCAGAGGCCACTGGGATCTCCATGGAGGAAAGCCACTCAAGGGAGCAAGGGACAGCCTGGCTGTGCTTGGGGGTAGGAGAGAAGGAAGGGAGGTGGGGGAAGACAATGAAGGAGAAGCTGGCCTGTCACGGTCCACGGCCTGGCTAGTTCTGAGCCATGCAGCACTCGAGGGAGCTGTTCCTGAAAATATCTGAGACTGATCAGGTGGGCCCCAACCTTCCAGGCTCCTGCCCTTCCCCCTTTATGATTGCTGCCTCCTCACTGTCCAGGCCCCCTATCTCTGGACATCTTGGCTGGTCACTTTCCTTCTAAAAGTCTGCTCTTCCGGCTTCCACAACATGTACACCCCCCGTCTCTCTGTCCCTTCCCTCCTGGGCCTCCTTCGTGCTTTCCTGTCCTGCTGCCCACCCCTTGATTGCCGGTGGACCTCTGCTCTCACTCTGTGGCTTCCCCGGCTGGCCAACAGTATGACGTGTAGCCCCATAGCTCTTCTATGCACTGAAAAGTGTATGAGTGCACAAACATAGGTTATTATTATTTTTTTAAAATAGAAATGGTAGGCTACTCTGTGTACCGGCTGTGTTCTTGATTTCAAACGAGAGCACCATCATATCCTAGTACCTGAGGCAGAAGTCTAGAAGCATCCTTGACTCTTTCTATTTCTCTTGCTTTCCAATTTAACTTCCTAAATAGTTCTGGAATTGTCCATCTTCTTTATCTTAATGATCTCTGTCCACTCATCACCTCTTACCCGGATTATTATAATCATTTTTCTTTTTCGCTGAGGAAGACCGGCCCTGAGCTAACATCCGTGCCAATCCTGCTCTTTTTGCTGAAGAAGATCAGCCCTGAGCTAACATCTATTGCCAATACTCCTCCTTTTTTCCCTTTTTCTCCCCAAGGCCCCAATAGATAGTTGTATGTCATAGCTGCACATCCTTCTAGTTGCTGTATGTGGGACGCGGCCTCAGCATGGCTGGAGAAGCGGTGCGTCAGTGCACGCCCGGGATCCGAACCCGGGCCGCCAGTAGCGGAGCGCACACTTAACTGCTAAGCCACAGGGCCGGCCCTACAATCATTTTCTAACTGGTCTTCTTATCTCCAGGTCAGCATCTTTTAAATTAAGCCTCTACACTCTTAAAAAAAATTTTTTTAAGAGATAAAATTCATATAACATAAAATCCACCATTTTAACCAATTTAAAGTATACAATTTAGTAGTTTTTAGTATATTTACAATGTTGTACAACCATCATCACTATCTAATTCCAGAATATTACACCAGAGTTTTTTTAACTGAAAGCCTTGATCTATTGGTGGGTTGTGAAATGAATTTAATAGTTTATGTATTTTTTAAAATGAAGTAGCCATAGAATAGATAGAATAGAATAGAATAGAATGGACCACAGAGGATCACAAGAGGTGAAAAGGGTAACTATTGTTTCATACAGCTTCTGTTTCAGTCAGATGTTTTTGTATATTTTTGTATCCACAATGTGGGTTCTGGGTCACGTAATTTAAACGAATTTCTTGCTGTGGGTCATGATAAAAAAGTGGAGTGGGGAAAGCACCGTGAGTCTACACTGTGTAGCTCGAGTGATTTAAATCGTAAATCTGAGTATGTCACTCCCCCACCTAATGCCTGTCAGTGGCTCCCTAGCCTAGTCCCTCATTAATTAAGAAATATTTATGGAGAACCTACTATGTGTAGTCACTGTTCTAGGTGCTGGGGATACAGCAATAAAGAAGCAGACAAAAACACCTGCCTTGGTCCACTTTGTAGTCTAGTTGGGGGAGACACAATAAATAAGAAAATTATATAGTGTGCTAAAAGGTGATAAGTGCTCTGAAAGAAAAAAAATCCAACAGAGTAAGAGGGTTTAGGAATGTGGAATGAATGGTCAGGGAGGCTTCACCAAGGAGTAACATTTCAACAAGACTTAAAGGGAATAAGGGAGTGAGCCATGTAGATACCTGAGAAAAGAGCACTTAGGGCAGAGGGAACAGGCAGTGCAAAGGTCCTGGAGCAGGAGCTGCCTGGCTTGTTTGAGGACTAGGGAGGGGGTTGTGAGAGTGTGTAGGGGGGGCATTGGAAGGAGATGAGGTCAGGGAGGCACTGGGAAGCCAGGCCATGTTGGGCCTGCAGCTACTGCAAGGACTTTGACTTTTACTGGGGGGGAAATGGGAGCCATTGCAGGGCTTTGAGTGGAGTAGTGATGCTCTCAGAGACATTTTAAAAAGACCATCTATAGGATTCAAACTCCTTAGGCTGAAGTTCAAGGCCCTTTATATTTTGGTCCTCTCTACAGATCCAGACTCATTTCTTGCTGCTTCCATCAGCAACACCAAAATGCTCTCATTTCTCCCTGTGCCGGGATGTGTCCCACCCCTGGGACTCGGCCTCCGCCATGCCCTCTGCCTGGAAGGCCACTCCTCTTTCACCTGGCTCACCTCTACTCACCTCCAGCACTCGGCTCAGATGCTACCTCCTGTTACAACCCCTCCCCTGAGGCTGGGAGATGAGCCCCCACCCCATCCCCAGAACCTTCCATGTATCTCTGTCAGTAGTTCACATTATTGTACTGTAACTTGTGTGCCAGCTCTCTTTCACATCTCTGACGCCTGGGAGCCATGGGATCTTGCCTTTTGCATCTTTTTACCCCATTACCTAGAACAGCAGTGCACCTAGGTCCCAGATGCAGTACACGAATGGTTGAATCAACTGTTGCTGACGAGGACTCAGAGAGATCTAAATCAACGGCCCAAGGCCACGCAGCTCAGTGCTCCTCGCTCCTTGCTGGGTGGTCCTTCCACTACACCACGGTATTCCTTTCCTGGGGTTCTCTGAGGCTTTCCTGGGGGGAAGGGTGTGATTCCCCATTGTCCCTGGAGAAATTTAATAGATGAGACAAACCAAATGGTGGGAGGGGTGGAGGTGGGAAGACATCTAGAGACGAGGCAGCTTGCCTAGGGTTACGCTGTGCTTGTTGAACCTGGGGGTCCCCTTGCAGCATCTGGCTCTGCGTGGAGATAAGCGTACACTGAGATAAGCGCACACTGATACTTCACCAGCTCCAGCCATATCTCTTCTCAATGGCAGATCCCCTTTCACCCAAAGTGCTTCATCAACATTAGAACCAGAGAAGCGGGGTCAGGCCGGCTTCCCTGTGGCCCATGGCGCAGACGGGGCTTTGGCATAATTTGGGAACAAACTCAGCGACTTACTCCCCTCCGACACCTGAGGGTAACCTACCCTGGTTGCTCTGCCAAAGCTCGGAGGTTAGGGAGGAAGAGAAGTGGACTTCCCCCTAAGTTCCACTCTCTTGTAGTGAGAAAGACTTGCAGACATACACAAGGACAGGACACCGCTGACAACAAAATAAAATTTCACACACCACTTCCCTCCTAGTAGGATTGGCATCTTTCCTTCCCTTCTCCCCTGTCTTCCTATAGGCACCCAAGAATCAAACGTCTAGAAACACCATAAAGCCCTCCTTCCAATAATCTTTGCAGCCTAGACGTACAGTTCTCCTTACCCAGGTCTGTTTCCTTATAAATATTCCAAGGTGCGGCCGCCAGCGGCTGATTTATTTATAAGGGGTATCGTTTCCTGCAGTTGTGCATGGCGTCCACGCAAACGGCAGACTACAGCATTCACAAACTTGGCCTCCTCATCCATTTTAGATGAGACCAGGGCGAGTCACTCCATCTCTAGTTTCAACTCTGGCCAAGCTAAAATGATTTCTGCTTTAAAAATGTTCAGAATGTGAAAAAATGAAAAACTATAAAGATGACAAGCCTACCAAGTGGCTATTCTGACAGCCACCATTACTCATCATGTTTGAACGCCATCACAGGGAAGGCACACACAGTGACGTGCCACCATGCTGGAGCCTCCTCCAAGGTTCCCCACCCCAGAAGGGAACCTTATGAAAGGGACGGAAGGGAACCCACCCACACACTGCCAGGCCAGTGTTTTATTCAAAACCTTTCTAGGCCTCCTCATCCCCTCACAGTAGTTAAACCTTTTGGAGATCCAGGATTCCTTTGAGACTTCCCAGAGGAATATGTCTGTGCCCACAAGCAGATCATTTCTGCCTCTGATTTCAGGAGATGCAGGGGAGTGAAGGGCAGCAGATACAAGGCAGACAGGGCTGGAGGAGGCCAGAGGGGCAGCAAGCCTAGGGCACTGGGTGAGTCAGGCTGAGTGGACTGGGGCCTGGACCCTCGCTTGGACTTGGCTACAGAGAGGAAATGAGAAGTCCTTGTAGGCAGGAGAGATGCTCGAAGGTAAAGGAGCTGAGATTCAGCTGGCTTGCTTAAATAAAGGGAAAGAAGCTAATGTTTACTGAACACCTCCTATGTTCTACTCACTGTGACATGTGCCGGAGGGACAGAAACAGGTATGGTCCCTCACCTGAGGGGGCACAGGGTCTAGTTGGGCAGGCAGCCAAGTCCTGGGGTACCATTAACCACAATACAAGTTAGGGGGCATCAGGGAGCAGTGGACCCAAGCAAAGCCGGGAGGCTGCAGAAAGGTTGCGATGGATGAGCACCGCTGGTCCCTGGGAGTCCTCATCACCAGGGCGGAGGGTCGGCTGCCCCTCTCCAGCTAGGGCCTGGGCCACAGGAACAGGGGCTGGACCCTGGGCTCAAATGGGTCATGTCTCAGTTAGGGCTCTCGGTGGTCCTGAGGTCCTAACCAGTTCCAATCCCTCAGACCAGACATGAAGCGGGGTCATATCTTGTTATCTGGCGTGGTGACTCAGCTGATCAAAATAACTCATGCTAGCAGCTGCTCTTGCTGCATCTTGTGGGCTGGGAGCGAGTATACTGGAAAGGGCAAAAACTGCCAACCAGTGAAACGTGAGGACTCCTCCATCTGACTCAGCCACCAAGAGAGAAAGAGAGAGAAAGAGAGACAGAGACAGAGAGAGTGAGACAGAAAGAGAGAGACACAGAGAGACAGACCCAGAGAGAGACAGACAGACAAAGAGAGACAGAGAAAGAGAGAGACACACAGAGACAGAGAAACACAAACCGAGAGACAGAGAGACAGAGTTGACAGAGACAGAAAGATGAAGAAAGACAGAAAGAGACAGAGAGACAGAGACAGACAGAGACAGAGACACAGAGGGAGACACAGAGAGAGAGAAATGTTCTGAGGAACCGAGGGGGCTTCTTGTAGCACTGAGGCCAGGGCGTTCCTTAGCTCTTGGCTCAGCAGCTGGGGAAGTCACAGGGCATCGACTATCAGGGACAACAGTTTATAAGCCCCAGGACTTAGCCCTATAAGGTACTGCGGAACACACTTGCAAGGTGGTACGATCCCCTGCAAATAGACTCCTCCCGGCGCTAGTTAGCATGACAGCTCCCAACTCTTGCAGGCTCCCGAAGCTCCCCTTTACTTAGGTCCAGTATGGTCCTGTATATTCTGTTCCAGGATCCTCTTGTCTCGGCCCTTGGGTGCAGGGTCTGAGCATGCATCTAAAAGAACAGCTTACCAGTTGCCCCTCTCCAGAGTGCCTCATTTTGTGAGCTGGAATTTGCTGACAAAGAGGGATGCAACCCAGCTTTCCCACTTATCCACATCCAATCCACCCACAGAGGCTCATTTCATCCCCACCTCTTCCATTGAGAGTCAGCAAAGGAAGCTCACATTTAAAAGTGGGTCTGGTACCATGCTGAGTGCTATCAACATCATTTCCTTTCATCTAGACAATAAACCCAAGACATCATTAGCTGGTGAGAAAACTGAGCTCACAGAGCATAGAAGCTTTGCCCAAGGCCACACAGTTGGTGAGGGTGGAGCTGGAATTGGACCCAACGCCTTCTGTGGCATGGCCCCCAGTATCACATCCACGGGCCTCCCTCTCAGAGTCTGACCACGGTGCTCGGGGCATGGACAACTCATCTGAAAACGGGGATTATTTTATATTAACAGCAAGTGGAAGCCTTATCCTATGTGATTGCGACTGGTAGTTGGTTGATTAATCAAAAAATTTGGTTGAGCTGGGAAATCATAAAACAGGACACACATAATCTTATTTTGATGTGGATCCAAGATCTTGCCTTTAAAAAAGAGCTCTCTGATGACAATTCTGTCTGTCTTGCATAAGCCACACTCATAATTTCCAGTTTCTGTTTCTCATAAAAAGAAGAGAGAACCTAACCTTACTTGTGAAACAGTTTGGGGGCAGCATCCTTCTAGATTTACACAAGGCTCCCGTTGTCTTTTTTTTGCAGTTATCTCATCCACATTTCATTCGACAAGATTTTTTAGTGATTCACTTTTGTCAAGTTTCTCCAAAGCAACGTGTTTTTCATAAAACAGCAAGAGTTTCTTTTGTTCAAAATTCCTCTCTTTTGGTTAAATTACATAATTACATAAATTACATAATTACAGTGGCGAGTATAAGTGGTATAAATAGATCTGGGAAGAAAAATAATTGATTCTTGGTAAACATTTGGTGGGAGCAGAAGTATGGAGGTGCATTATAGATAAGTTCCTAGCTGGGAGCCTCAGTTGGTGTATTTAAAACACAGAGAGGCGGCTGGTTAATCTGACCAGTCAGGTAAGGGGAGGTTGGTTAAGAGCCTTTGCACGGGACTTGACAGAAGGGTTGAGGTGAGGATCGACTGTAAATACTGGGTGAGAAATGATTTAGCAAAGTGGCATTTATATATAAGCGTCTTCATGATTGCTAAGCTTTCCCTGATGCTGCACCCCACATGGACCTCTCCCTGTTATGAACTTTTCTTTCCTGGGGAACATCGGAAAGTCCCTGACCAGCGGTCAAGAGGCCTAGATCTAGTCCCAGCTCTGCCACTAACTGCCTCTGTGGATTTGGGCAAAAGGCTTAATCTCCTCATCTAGGTTTTCTTCTCTATAAACTGAAGGGATTGGGTGAAATTGTCCTGAAAGGCTCTTCTGGTCCTATTAGTTCTGAGCAAAGCAGGGCCAGGTTTCTTTCTTACTCTTCTCCTTGGGGGTCTCAGGTACCCCCACGGTGATAGCATGCCCCAGCCCAAATACATCAAAACGCTCCCCTGTGTCCTACATTGAGAACCAGACCCATATTTCCTGCTGCTTACCTGGGTGCCCTACAAGTAGGATGAACAGGGGAGCCTTTTTAGACCTACTAAATACAAAAGCATATTATCAAACAACAATTACTAAGATAGTGTGGTTCTGGAGCAAAACGGACTCTCTTATAAGAATATAATATATGATAAAGGAAGTATCACAAAATGGTGGGGAAAAGCAGTAATGTTTGGTATTGGAAAAGCTGGGTAACAGTTTGGGAAAAAATCATCTAGACTCATTTCTCAAACGATACACTAAAATAAATGATGTGTGCCTCAACATAACAAAGGCCATATATATATGACAAGCCCACATCTAACATCATACTCAACGGTGAAAAGCGGAAATCTTTTCCTCTAAGATCAGGAACAAGACAAGGATGCCCACTCTTGCCACTTTTATTTAATATAGTATTGGAAGTCCTAGCCAGAGCAATTAGTCAAGAAAAAGGAATAAAGGCATCTGAATTGGAAAGGAAGAAGTAAAACTGTCACTATTTACAGAAGACATGATATTATACATAGAAAATCCTAAAGACTCCACCAAAAAACTGTTAAAACCAATAAATGAATTCAGTAAAGTTGCAGGATACAAAAATCAATATATAAAAATCTGTTGCATTTCTATACATTAATAACAAACTATCAGAAAGAGAAATTAAGAACACAATCCCATTGAAAATTGCATCAAAAAGAATAAAATACCTAGGAATAAATTTAACCAAGGAAGTGAAAGACCTCTACACTGAAAACTATAAGACATTGATGAAAGAAACTGAAGAAGACACAAATAAATGGAAAGATATTCCATGATCATGGAGTGGAAGAATTAATATTGTTAAAATGTCCACACTACCCAAAGCAATCTACAGATTCAATGCAATCCCTATCAAAATTCCAATGGCATTTTTCACAGAAATAGAACAAATAATCTTAAAATTTGTATGGAACCCCAAAAGACCCCAAATAGCCAAAGTAATCCAGAGAAAAAAGAACAAAGCTGCAAGCATCATGCTCACTGATTTCAAACTACATTATAAAGCTATAGTAATTAAAATAGTATGGCATTGGCATAAAAACATACTCGTAGATCAGTGGAACAGAATAGACAGCCCAGAAATAAACCCACACATATATGTTAATTAATTTATGACAAAGGAGCCAATAATATACAATGAGGAAAGGACTGTCTTTTCAATAAATGGTGATGGGAAACTGGACAGACATACACAAAAGAATGAAACTGGACCCTATCTCACACTATACACAAAAATTAACTCAAAATGGATTAAAGACTTGAATGTAAGACCTCAAACAATAAAAGTCCTAGAAAAAAACATAGGCAGTAAGCTCCTTGACATGGGTCTCGGCAACAATTTTCTGGATTTGACACCAAAAGCAAAGGCAACAAAAGCAAAAATAAACACGTGAGACCACATCAAACTAAAAAGCTTCTGCACAGCAAAGGAAACATCAACAAAATGAAAAGGCTACCTACTGAATGGGAGAAAATATTTGCAAATCATATATCTGATAAGGGGTTAATATTTAAAATATATAAAGAACTCATACACATCAATAGCAAAAAACCAAACAACCTGATTAAAAAATGGACAGAAGATCTGATAGGCATTTTTCCAAGGAAGACATACAGATGACCAACAGGTACACAAAAAGATGCTCAACATCACTAATCATTGGGGAAATGCAAATCAAAACCACAGTGAGATACCATCTCACACCTATTAGAACGGCTATTATCAAAAAGACAAGAAATAAGTGTTGGTGAGGATGTGGAGAAAAGGGAACCCTTATGCACTATTGGTGGGAATGTAAATTGGCACAGCCACTATGGAAAAGAGTATGGAGGTTCCTCAAAAGATTCAAAAAAGAACTACCATATGATCCAGTAATTCCACTTCTAGGTATGTATCTGAAGAAAACAAAAACACTAACTTGAAAAGATATACACATACCCATGTTCATTGCAGCATTATTTACAATAGCCGAGATATGAAAACAACCTAAGTGTCCATGGATGGGTGAATGAATAAAGAAAATGTGGTATATATACACCATAGAATATTATTCACCCATAAAAAAGAATGAAATTTTGCCATTTACAGCAACATAGATGGACTTTGAGGGCATTATGCTAAGGAAAATAAGTCAGACAAAGACAAATACTGTATGATCTCACTTACATGTGGAATCTAAAAAAACAAAACAGAACAAACCCAAGCTCTAGATACAGAGAACAGATTGGTGGTTGCCAGAGGTAGGGGTGAGGGTGGGCGAAGTGAGTGAAGGGAGTCAAAAGGTACAAACTTCCAGTTATAATGGAGATATAATGTACAGCATGATAACTATAGTTAATAATACTCTACTGCATATTTGAAAGTTGCTGAAAGAGTAGATCGTAAAAGTCCTCATCACAAGAAAAAAAATCCTGTGACTATGTATGGTGATGGATGTTAACTAGGCATATTGTGATGACCATTTCACAATATATACAAATATGGAATCATTATGTTGTACACCTGAAACTAATATAATGTTGTATGTCAATTATACCTCAATTAAGAAAATAAACTGTGGATTATTCTTAAATGTAAAACAAATTCTACTACAGAAAAATAAGGAGAAAATATAACAATGCCATCAAAGCCTTGGAGAGAGATGTCTCTGAAAGTCTAGAAGCAATGAATAAATTCACAAAGGAAAAGAATAATTGGTTTCACTATGTAAAAATAGGCAATATCAGTTTGTAAAATAAAGAAATAGGCAAACAGGGGAGATATTTTCAGCTAAGACAAAACATGAAGGATTAATATATTTATATAGAACTCATATACATTGGTAAGAAAACCAGTAAGATATCAATAAACAAATGGATAAAACATAGATAAATTACAGAAGAGGAAATTCAACTGGTATGGTAAAAACTCCAACCTTTCTAGTAGTTAAATGAATGAAAATTAAAATAAGAACAAGGAATCCACTAAATTATGCAGAACATTAGAAACTTGGCACACAGTGCTGGTGAGGATAGGACAAAATTGCCAGGTGGGAATATTAATCCCAATTCTTTGGAAACTAACCTCAAGAAATTTTAAAATTACTGTTTGACCCAACTTCTAGAAAAGCATCCTTAGAAGGCAATGGTAAATATAGATAAAGATAAATACAGATATTTATTTCTAATAAAAATGTCCATCACCAAATTTTTTATGGAAACACTGTTACAGAGAGGGAAGAGTTAAGTATCGTGTGGTATCCTGACCCAATAAACTATTTTGCAGACATTAAAAGAATCAAGACTGCAGCAAGGTGGAAAATTATGTTTACGTAGCAAGTCAGTGAATGTCTCTGAGCTTCAGATTTCTTATTAATAAAATGTGATAAAAATAGTACCTTCCTCATAAGGTGTTGTGGGGACTGAATGAGATCATGTGTGCTATGTGTTTAATCCAGCCTCTGGACTACAGTAAGCATGCAATAAATGTTAGTTAATGTCATCATTTTCATAATTGTCAAATGCAGATAACAAATATCTAGAATAGAATATGAAAAAATGGTAACAGTTGTGTTAGAGTGGTGGGATTACAGGTGATGTTTTTCTTTATTTTCCAAACTTTTATATTGGTGATACATTTTGTTTATAACCTTATCGGCTTTATTGAGGTATAATTTATATCTCATAAAATTTACCCATTTTAAGTACACAATTCAATGATTTTTAATGTATTCACAGAGTTGTGCAACCATCACCACAATCCACCACCTAAAAAGATCCCTCGTGCGCATCTGTGGTCTCTCTCTGTTTACACTCCAGCCCCAGGCAACAAATAATCTGCTTTTCTTCCTCTATAGATTTCCCTTTTCTGGACTTTTCATATAAATAGAATTATACAATATATGAGGTCTTTTATGTCTGGCTTATTTAAATTTGTAATTGTTAGGAGTTAAAAAAATACTTTGCCACTGCCATTGTAAAACAAAAACAAAGTATTCTCACCGCAAAAAAGAAATTGTGGGGCTGGCCCAGTGGCATAGTTGTTGAGTTCGGCATGTTCCACTTCGGAGGCCCAGGGTTCACAGGTTCAGATCCCAGGCGCGGACCTACACCACTCATTAAAGCCATGCTGTGGTGGTGACTCACATACAAAATAGAGGAAGATTGGCACAGATATTAGCTCAGGGCCAATCTTCCTCACCAAAAAAAAAAAAATGTAATTATGTGACATGATAGAGGTGTTAGCTAAAGCTGTGGTGGTAATCATATTGCAATATATAAATGTATCAAATCAACATGTTGTACACCTTAAACTTATACAATTTTCTACATAAATTATATCTTAATAAAACAAAACAAAAAACAACTTAGCATGGTTGTTCTTTACATTTTCATGCTTTCTACTAGTAATATCCAGAGTCCCGGCAGGAAACAGATGACCATTCATGAAGGTCAAATGAAGAGTCTAATGAAGGCACTGTTTACAGAGGCGTTGGTAAAGTTAAGGGAACCAACGATGCGGTGTCCAAGGCCTAGCCTCAGAGAGAAGCTGTGCCCACCTCTAGACCCAAAGGGACAGAGGGAAGAGCAGTGTTACTGGAAACTGGAGACAGCTGTAGCCACAAAGGAGGCACCACCTGAGGGGAATTGTGGCCTGGTAGAGAATGTAGCCACCATGGCCAGGCAGGGAGGGTGCTGGTAGGCGGCAGGAATCAATATCCCAACCTTATTCTCTGTCCTCCATCTGATCTTCTACTGGCACCTTTTATTGGCTGAAGCCAGTTGGACGGCAGCAGTGTGGGAACCCAGGTGATACAGTCCACAGAGGTCAGCCAGGGCAGGGGCAGAGCAGAGAAAGGCTGAGAATTGGTCTAGAGGGAGACAAGCCAGCACCCCACTGTTCCAAACGTGTCCTCCCTCTCCCCTCCCCTCCTCTAGCACTGTGCACTCAGTCACACTGAAGTACTCCGAAGCCTTTCCCCATGCCATGAACTCTGATGCTCTCTTGCCTTGTACAAGCTGGTGCCTGAGTCTGGGATGCAATTTTTTTTCCTGCCTTCAACCTTTGCTCAGACATCCCCAAGGGGAGGGGATCTCCCACAATAGGCGTTTCATTCTTCTGGCAGAGCATTAGCATATTTTGCTGTAATTATTTGTTGGCATGACTATCCCTTTGACAGGAAACCACGTTTCCCTGGAGAGGAATGGCTGTTTTATTCACAGAGCCTGGAACAGCACCTGTTACACGGTAGGTGCCCCATAAATATTTGCTGAACTGAACAGTGTCCTCTAATTCTTTCTTGTTTCTCCCACCCCATCCCACTAGCCCAACCCCAAAGCTGTCTACTGGCTCAGAGGATGGATTTTAGCATGTGAGTGAGTGATGAATAATTTCAAATTTAAGAGCCAGCACTGATGGGCTAGTGGTTAAAGTTCAGCGCTCTCACCGTTTCAGTGGCCCAGATTCATTTCCCGGTTGCAGAACCATGCTATCCATCTGTCAGTTTCTATGCTGTGGCGGTGGTTCACACAGAAGAACTAGAAGGACTTACATCTAGGGTATACAACCATGCACTGGGGCTTTGGGGGGAAAGAGAGAGAAAAAAAGAGGAAGATTGGCAAGAGATTTTAGTGAATCCCTCCCTGCAAAAAATTAAATAAATAAAATAAAATAAAAAGAAAGAAAAAAAAAGTTTAGAGTTTCCTTCTGAGATAAGTCAAGTTCACCATGGCCTCAGATTTTAGGAATATGCAAACAACCTGGTGAAGGGGAGAAGAAAAAGTATGAATGCCTCTTTTGTACAGATGTGAAGTGATTCCCTCACAGTTTTAAGGAGCATCAATTCTTTCATTTTTCCTATGGCTTCTACGCCACATAAAGTCAAACTCTCTAATCTTTTTGCTCAGCACTGAATGGGGCTTGTGTCTGGTTAGGGAGACATCAACCACCCAAGAAACAGACCTGACAGACCACACATAAGACAAAAGAGTGAAATGGAGTGAACCCAAAGCATATATATATTACAGCTAATGAGGACTCAGTCAAGAGGAGAAACCTGCTTTTGAAACTATCAGACCTTTCTCCCACTTAGCTGGTTCTCAAACTCCTGCAAAAATCTTCAAAGGAAAGAAAAAGAAACAATAATTTTCATATTCAGTCACCCTCTCAGCAGAAATAGATGCTTCTGTGTGCAGCCGAGAGACAAGTGGCATTTCCTGACTGGCCACTACAATGAGCATTCCATCAGGGGCATCGTCCTCCAAATATCATCCCTGGCAGAGAGGCTCTGGGCTTAATCCCAGCCTTCCTGCCTGATGGCCCAGAGGATGCTCAGGAGGCTACAGAATTGGGATGAGTGCCACAAAGCAGGCTAAAAAAATTCCGGATGCTGGGCCACAGGGCAAAGTTGGTTCTCTGGAAAGAGAAGAAGGGATGAAGTTTGGGAGGATAACTATCGGCTCTTTAGAAAAATACGGAATGAGCACAACGCCCCCCAGATTACGGTGAAAATCCCCTTCAAGGAATAGTCCAGAGGGCAGAGAGGTATAGGGAGAAGATGATCCTTTGAGAAGACCCATGTTCAAGCCCTGGCTCTGCCACTTACTGGCTGGGGGACCTGAGGGTTCTTAGGAGTCTATTAAAAAATAATTTCCTGTTTGTCTTCTTCCTAGGAAGGCAGCATAACATAGTGGAAAGGGCATGGCGTTGGAATCATATAGCTCTGAGTTTGAGTGTGGGTCTCTTATTTACTAGAATGTGTGATACCATTTTTTTTTTCCTTTGGTGAGGGAGATTTGCCCTAAGCCAACATCTGACGCCAATCTTCCTCTTTTTATTTGAGGAAGATTTGCCCTGAGCTAACATCCATGCCAATTTTCCTCTACTTTATATGTGGGTCGTGGCCACAGCATGGCTGACAAGTGGTGTAGGTCTGCGCCCAGGATCCAAACCCACGAACCTGGGCCGCCGAAGTGGAGCACGTTGAACTTAACCACAATGCCATAGAGCCGGCCCTGTGATACCATTTTTGCATAGGATTTTAGCTGGGCACATAGCCACCAAGGTAGAAGCTACATTTCCCAGCCTACCTTATAGCTGTATATGACCACATGACTAGGTTCTGGGATTGTGAGTGGGAGTGAGTGTGTAACTTTCTCATCTGCCCTGAAAGTGAAGAAGTGTGTTCTGCCCTTCTCCCTCTTGCCCTTCCCTATTATCTGGAAAGTAAACTTGGTGGGGGAGTGACCTTGGATCTTGCAAGTGCCCCAGGTGACCGGTAGGAGCAAACACAATTCATCTCTCGAGCAATGCAATTCCTGTCCAGGCCTCAAAGAATTCTACAGATAAAGTGCCAGGGCACATATGCACACAGTAAAAGACAAGACACAGGTCAAAAAAAATATTTGCAAATCACATATCTGACAAAGGACTTTGTCTTAGTTCAGGCTGCCATAACAAAGTACCCAGTACCATAGACTGGGTGGCTTACAAACAACTGAAATTTATTTCTCACAGTTCTGGAGGCTAGAAGTCTGAGATCAGGAGGATGGCATGATTAGGTTCTGGTGATGGTTGTTTTCTTGCATCTTCACATGGCAGAGAGAGGGCTAGAAAGCTCTCCGGGGTCTCTTTTATAAGGGCACTAATTCCATTCATGACCACTCTACCCTCATGACCTAATCACCTCCCAAAGGTCCCGCCTCCTAATATCATTGCACTGCGGGTTAGGATTTCAACATATGAATCTTGAGGGGACACAAACATTCGGTCCATAACAGACTTGTATCCAGAACATACAAAGAACTCTTACAGCTTAATAATAAGATAAACAACCTAATTAAAAAGTGGGTAAAAGATTTGAACAGACATTTCACCAAAGATGATAACTAAATAACTAACGAGCACATGAAAAGATGCTCGTAATCATTAAGGAAATGCAAATTAAAACCACAATGAGATACCACTTCCCACCTACTACAATGGCTACAATCAAAGACAGATAATAACAAACACTGGCAAAGATGTAGAGAAATCAAAATCCTCAAATACTACTACCGGTGGGAAGCCACTTTGGAAAATAGTTCTACAGTTTCTTAAACATAAATTTACCATATGACCCAGGAATTTCACTCTTAGATACATACCCAAGAGAAATGAAAATGTATGTCCACACAAAGACTTGGATAATGTTCATAGGGTCATTAATCACAGTAGCCAAAAGTGGAAATAACCAATTACTGAATAGATAAACCAAATGAGCTATATGCATACAGTGGAATACTAAGTGGAATGCTAAGTGAAAGAAGCCAGACAGAAAAGGCCACATGTTATATAATTCCATTTATATGAAATGTCCAGAAAAGGCAAATTTTTGGAGACAGAACGTAGACTAGTGGTTGCCTGGGCCTGGGAGAAGGAACTGGAATTAACTATAAATGGGCACAAGAGGTCTTACTGGGATGATATAAAAGTTCTAAAATTGGATTATGGTAATGGTTACGCAATTTGGTAAACTCACTAAAAACCATTGAATTGCATGCTTAAAATGGGTGAATTTATGATCTATAAATTATATTTCAATAAAGTTAAAGAACACAGAATTTTATACCATTAAACTTTCTTTCAAGAACAAGAGCAAAAATAAAAATATTTTCAGATAAACAAAAATCAAGAGAGATTATCATCAACAGATTTTTTATTAAAGGAGTTTCTAAAGGCCATACGTTAGAAAGAAGAAAAATAACGTGAGGAGGAAAGTTGGGGATGTTAGAAGAAATGATGAGCAAATAACAAACAAACTAGGAAGGGAAAGAAATTTACTAATCTGATCCTAGCAAAGCTTATGGCAAATAGCGTATTTAATGGAGAAATGTCAGAGGTTTTCTCTTTACAAACAAGTTCAAGCAAGGATGTGTACCATCACCACTGCTTTTCAATTTTGTCTGGGCCAGTAGTAAAACAAGTAGAAGATATAAAAGGAATAAGGATTGGAAAGGAAGAAATAAAACCATCGTTTTTGCAGATTGCATGATTGTATTCTCAGAAAACCCAAAAGAATTTATAAATAAATAATTATAATTAATAAGAGATTTTAGCAAAGTTAACAGATAAAAAATCAATATGTGAAGTTCAATTATATTTTGACATACTACCAACAATCAGTTTGAAAATATAATTGAAAGGATAAAATTTACAAGGGAAACAAAAAATTCAGAGTAAAGATTTACTTAGAAGTAAATCTAACCAAATATGTGCAAGCTTTTTATGAAGAAAATTGCAATACTTTCCTGAAAGACATTAAAGAAAATTTGGATACATTAAGAGCTAAATCATATTCTTGGCTAGGAAGACTTAACTGTTGTAAAGATGTTACTTCTCCACGATGCAGTTTCAATAAAAATTCTAATAAGATCATTTGCAAAACTTGGAAAACCTATTCCAAAATTTATACTGAAAAGAAAAAGGCCAAGAGTAGCTAAGATACTCTTGAAGAAGAGCAAAGTCTTGGGAATTATCCTGCTATAGAGCAAGACAATATAAATATATATTACAGTATATATATAAAGTATATATATGAAATGAATATAAAGTCATTAAGATCAGGCGGTGTTGGAGCAGGGATGGATAAATAGATGAGGAGAATAGAGGGATCAGAAACAGACCTCAACATATGTGGAAACTCGATTTATACAAAACAGCCATTGCACATCAGTGGGAAAAAGGATGAACTATTGAATAAATGATGCTAGAACAATTGGTCATCCACGGGGGGAAAACCTGGAATTTCTACCCCACACCATGAAAAAAAGCAATTCCGTCTGGATTAAGCACTAAAAAACGAAAGGCAAATCTATACATAGGATCATTGCATAAAAACCACACACACACACACACACACACATGAGAGTGCATGTAAAAGCGGGTGAAGACTGAATAAGGTCTATAGACTAGTTAACAATATTTATGATGTCACTTTCTAGGTTTTTATATTGTATTACAGTTACGTAAGATATTACCTTTGGGAAAAGCTGAGGAAAAGGTTTACAGAACTCTATGCACCATTTTTGCAACTTCCTGTGAGTCCATAGTTATTTCACAATTAAAAGTAAAAAAAAAAAAAAGGGAAAGAAAAAGCTATAAAATGTTTAGAAGACAATATAGAATATATTTATGACCTCAAGGTGGAAAAGAAGTTCTTAGCCAAGACAGAAGATGCAGAAACCACAAAGAAAAAGATTAATAAATATGATTAAAGTTAGGAACTTCTCTATGAAATGACACCATAAAGGGGATGAAAATACAAGCGAAGACATGTGTCATATATATAATCACCAAACAATTAGCATCCTGAATACAAAAATAACTATGCATTATCAAGAAAGAGAAAAACAACTCTATAGAAAAATGGGCAAAATGTATGACAGACATTTTCATAGAAGAAATACAAACAGCCCAGAAGCATATGAAAAAAAATTCCCTCAATCTAATTAGTAATCAGGGATGTGTTAAATAAAATTCCAAGGAAATTTTTTTTTTTAGAAGACTAACGAGCCAATGGGCACATTCTTCTCTTTGTTTTTCTTTCTTTTTTTTTTTTTAGTTTAATTTAATTTTTCCCCCAAAGCCCCGGTAGATAGTTGTATGTCATAGACGCACATCCTTCTAGTTGCTGTACGTGGGACGTGGCCTCAGCATGGCCGGAGAAGCGGTGAGTCGGTGTGTGCCCAGGATCCGAACCAGGGCCGCCAGCAGCGGAGCGCACGCACTTAACCTCTAAGCCACGGGGCCGGCCCCAAGGAAATATTTTATACCCAACAGATCAGCGAAAATTAAAAAGTCAGACAGTATCAAGTGTAGGTAGGATGTAGAGCAACAGAAACTCACATATACTGAGGATGGAAGCATAAAATCGGTACATCCAGGGGCTGGCCTGGTGGCGTATTGGTTAAGTTTGCGCACTCGGCTTCGGCAGCCCGGGGTTCATGAGTTCAGATCGTGGGCGCAGACCTACATACTGCTCATCAAGCCATGCTGTGGTGGAGTCCCATATACAAAACAAAGGAAGATTGGCACAGATGTTAGCTCAGGACCACTCTTCCTCACCAAAAAAAAAAAAAAGAAAAGAAAAGAAAAAAAAAATTGGTACATCCACTGTGGAAAACTGTTTGGCAATAGCTGCTAAAGCTGAACATACATGTATCACACGACCCAGCAGTGTCGGTGATGGGCAAAAACTGGAAACAGTACAAACATCCATCAATAGTTGAATAGGTACGTTGTGGTATATTCATGTGAGGGAATACTAAACAGCAGTTAAAACGAACAAACCATAACTCTACAAAACAAAATGAATGAATCTCATAAATAGAAGTTGAACGAAAGAAGCCAGAAGCTAAGGAATATGTAAAGGATGACTCCATTTCTAAAACAGGCCAAATTAAACTATACTCTTTAGTGATGCATACGTAGGAGGTAAAACAAAAAGAAAAGCAAGAAAATGATTAGTTCAAAAGGCAGGAGAGTGGTTACCATGGGGGGTGAGGGTGGGTGGGATTTGCTTTTGATCAGGGAGGAGCAGACAGAGGGCTCTGGGGAATTGGCAAATATTCTCAATCTAGACCTAGGTCAGGGTTTTATTGTGTCCACTTCAGAATTATTTGTTAGTTTGTATATATGATAGATGGACTTTACCATATGAATATCTCCCAATGAAAGACGGAAAAAGTAGAGCATATACCACTCTACATTTCTCCCATCACAGCATTAATCACCTGATGTAATCAACCTGTAGATTACATTACAATGTAAGACACGTGAGAGCAGGAGCCATGTCTAGTGTATCCTCGCAGCCTTGCTGAACACTTTGTAGGTGCATGACAACTGTTCAGTGAGTCAATAGTGACCTGCTACTATTTAAAGTTAAGCCTGGGCTATGAAATGACATCCGATTTTACAGCCTAATTTAAGCTTTTGCTCAGGAATGATAGAGCAGGACTCAACCAGGAATCTTTACCTGCATGCGGGGACTGTGATTAGAGGGAAGCAGAGAATTGAGCAGAGACAATGGACACATCCAGTTGACTCTGCTAGGCCTCATCTTAACATGTTACATTACATTAGACAACTCGTGGTCAGAAATTACAGCTCAGCTGGATGGCGCCTCGTGGTTGAGCAACTCAACCATTTAGAACATTCAACATACTGATTCTCTCAGTGGGATGGTCTTTGGCAGGAGCTGTCAGGGAAATGTGCCTAAATGGAGTCAGCTCCTGTCTAGAGAGGTTCCTGTAGAAACTTTAAACAATGACAACAGCCCTGGGGTTTGTGTCCTATTTATGGTTCCTTGCTTATGACCCAACATCAAGCTGCTGAACGCAGTTTCCTGGAAGATGATAACAGCTTGTCTCTCCTACATGGGCCCCCGAGGATAGAGGGATAAGGACGAGAGAGGTCAGGGGGTCAGACAGTCTTCTGTTGCAAAGGCAAGTTGTGGTCTAGTGGTTCAGGCAGGAAGTCTGCATTTTTGCCTTCCTGCTTCCAAAGGCTTGGAATCTGGTTATTGACTAAGCCGAGTCAAGTTAACTCAGCCATGGTCAAGTCATGAAGAAAATTCCCAGAAAACTGGGGCTCACACATGAAACAGTCTGCACTGATTTGCAAGGGTATGCACTTGGTGTTCAGTCATTTACTCAACAGGCACGCATTGAGTGCTGAGAGTGCACAGGCACTGTGCCAGGCACCAGGGAGAGTGTCTAGCAGGGGAAAGTCATGTCACCTCTTCAGACTAGACTGGTGTAGGTGTTGTTCAAGAAAGAGCAGATATGGTGGAACTGATCAGCCGTCTCAAGATATTAGTTCTAGAGCATTCTCCTCGAGGATAGAAAGAGGTGGTTTTAGGATCAAGGAAAGGAAGCACCTGATCACATTGCCAAATTTCTCCGGGCAAATACTGGAACAGGCTGGGGAATGTAAACGCATACGAGATAAATTTTTGGGTAACTGAACTATAAAGGGAGACACAGATGTTTGGGAAAGACTCCCAACTTTTGAAGTTATGTCAAGAAGAGCACATGCTCATTTTAAAGAGCTGTCCCTTGGTATCACTGTTAGAGACAGCACGCTTGGCTGTGAAAACATCAGCACTGCCCCTCTCCATGGCCCCACAGCATTTGTGGAGCACACCCTAATGCCCAAACTGTACCTGGGTGGTAGGATACAGGCTGGGCCACTAATCATTATAATACAATGGGCTCCACGCTGTGATGTGGCTGCATGAAACAGTGTCCTTGTTCTCCGAGTTCATCTGGGCACATTTTTTTACGTGATGACTTTTGCCAAAGAATACAAAATATTCAGTGGTCATGTGAGAAGCATGTCAGTTAATTTATAAATGTTGACACTGAGAGGTGACAGGCAAGTATGGAGCTGTTTATAAGAATCGTGTGCATTTATGATCATTTATGTAATTAACCTTCTTGAGTTTAAACTTAGAATTCCCACTCCATGTAATTTTTTTTGAACAGTACACAAAAGTGTTTGTGTGAAATGCTGGTATTTCTGAGTGTATATTTACTTAATCAAGGAATTTTACGCATTCTGAACTCTTATTTGTTTAATCATGGATTTGAAAGTTTTAAGAAGCATAAAAATAAACTATGGTAAGAGCTTTGAGAAATCATGGAAGAAATATTAACTAAACATTAAAGGGGAGAGCAGATACACCGCAGGACAGATTTGAAACTCTATAATAAAGAAGATGGACAAAGAACTTTGAAGAAAGAGAATAACCATTGGAATTGAGAGGATTGAAATACTGTGAGACTAATACAAAAACACAGAAATACCAGATGTGACTATTGCTGCATATAAACTGTAACCAACGTAGAAAACTTTAACACAGAATATTCATGTTATGACGGTGAGCTCTGCACTGGGGAATACATTGTGAATGGCTGCTCAAGATTTTGGACTTGGGCCACAGCAGATTTGGAAGCCAGGGTGGGTACTGTCAGACCTGGGATTTTCTAAGTGACCACGGCAGTTCAGAGAAGAGTGAGGCTGGATTCAGGCCAGGCTAGAGAAGACCATAATAGTCCAGGGAGACAGGGTGAGTCTGCACCAAGGGGCAGTGGGATGAAGAGAAGAGCCAGTCTGAGAAGCATGTTAGGCACAGAGCCGACAGACCTTGGTGTCATTTGGGTGATGGAGAAGGAGAGCCAGATAGGACCATGATTCTGGTGAGAGTGAGGCCAGGGCAGTAGAGGTCGCAGACTGAGGGCCAGGGCTGAGATGGATTCAATATTGGGCATGTTGGGGTTCTTATGGAAACATCAAAGGGATTACTCAGGGAGAAATCGTGGAGCAAGAAGGAGCACTTAGAGAGGGCAGAGGAAGAAGAAGACAGTGGAGGAGATGCAGAGAGATTAGTTAGCCTAGTAAGGCTGTTCTTTCTTATAATCTCAGCAATGAAAACAATTTCCCTTATCTTAGCCCATGTGACCTCTTTTCTTTACCCCCTCTCTGCATTGCTGACCTTTCTGTGTCCTTTCCCATGCTGCCCTGGTGTTCACTGTGGACTCCTGCTCTGGTGGGGACGTTAGCTCTGGGCCTCCTTCTCTTGCTGTACACACAGGCCAGGCCAGCAGTGATTCTCGGCTCAAGGGCTGGACAGAATGGAGTAACCCCCTGAATGACCCCTGTGCCCTACCCAGCTACTTTTAGCTCTAAAGAAAGAGCCCCCCTCATGGGAACCTGTAGTTTCCAGAGCCTCAAAGTAGTCAACTTGGGGCATGGTTTCCCATAAGAGCCCTCCTCTGAAATATTGCCTTGTGACTCTCTCTTGGTTAAACAAAAATATACTTTGGAAGACATTTTCACACTGTTCCTGTGATGTGGCCTCAGAACTCAAGACCAAGCTCCTCGTGGGAACAAAGCCAGGATAATGCTCAGGATCTAGTTAACAGAGAACAGCCTTCGCTAGAAGAGCATATTGTCCAGGTCTCAGCCTGTGGCTGGGTTCATGGTATTCACTATAAGAATTTGAACAAATGTTTGCACGAGTCTGCTCTGTGTCAGGTGCTGTGCTAGGCCCTGGGGACGGGAAATGGCCTGGCCACCATTCTCTTTCTGTTTGCTCCAAGGACAGGAAAGATAGAGTCTTGGGGTCTGTAAAGGCAAGTGTATCCCATCTTAGATAAGTCCTAAGTAGGCAGTTAAGGAGGCAAATTCACTACAGAGAAAGAAAATAGCAAAAAAGAACACCATATGAAAGAAGTTTGGCTGTCAACCTTCCCTAAAATCCTCAATTTTCACACCTTAAAAAGAGGAACATCTCCAGCAAGCCTTTTTTAGACTAATATGAGATAAATCAGAAGCTTTGTTTCTGTTTGGGTTTGAGAAAAAACCTATATTAAATATTGCAATAAAGGAGGAGAATCAAAAGTTAAACATGAAACTTCCCACATCGAACCAAAGAATTTATGTTTCTTTCAATTTGCCATAAATTCATATGTATTTGTCTTATTTAAAATTGTGTATTTTTATATAGTAGAGTAAAAACTGATTTTTAATTGTTTACTTTCTGCTATTTTGATATTTAAAATGATCTTTCTACAAAAACATAACCGAGTAGAATCTTTGGATTGTTTATCTAGGCTAAGGGAAACCTATCTGTGAGATTTCTAGGTGTAGACACCTTTATTCAGCTGGCAGAAGCTTATCTAAATGACAGGAATAAGAAAATAATTAAATAACTATGAAAACAAATATGTATAAAAATGATTATCACAATACTATGTATAATCGTGAGAATTTGGAAATAAGCTAAATGTGCCACAACAGGGAATTGAGCAAATTCATCATAAGTGTAACTATACAAAGTAGTTCTACATTACCACTAAAAATGATGATGTAAAGTATATTTCTGGGGATTTGGGTGTGAAGTTGGTACACAAATCTTACCACTTGCCCTTCTTTTCTTAGGATTCTGGCCAACAGAAAATCACTCGGCAAATGGGTGTCAAAATAATAGCTTTAGTACTAACCAGACAAGCACCAATAACCCCCAGTGCAGTGATCTCCTGTATCAGCTGGCTGGGAGAACAGGACTTGGAGTTGAAGCCACAGTAGAGCCTCCTTCTTCCCCTGGATAGAGACCTAAAGACTTGACTGTGGGGAGAGCTGAGCCTACAGAACTGACCTGAGTCCAGCTCTCCAGCCAGGTTGATGGACTACTGGCCTCTGTCACTTGCCTAATCACTGTGGAAGGGAGAGGATGAAAGAAGCCGGCACTGGGCCTTGCCCTGGGTGAGTTTACCACGTGGAGACAGGAAGCTAAGGAGAAGTTAAGTGAGCCCCCCCCACAGGAGCTGAGCTTTAACACTTTTACCCTGCCCACGAGCAAAATATGGCTCAACGTTGGGCCTCACCGCAACAGCTACTTCTGCCCACTTGAGAAAGGTGGGTGAATGTGAAGAAGGGAAGCAGAAGGATGTGTTCCCTTCCACACTCTCCGAGGGAGAGGAGAGTGGACGTTCCCCCTCTATTTGCTGTGGTAGGAATATGGAAAGAAGGAGAACAGTGTCCCCCATTCCCCAATACATATTAACATGAAAAGAATATCCATGATGTGTGATTATTGTGTTATTTATATTCTTGTATATAAAATATAACATATTATTTTTTAAAGATTTTATTTGTTTATTTTTCCCCCCAAAGCCCCAGTAGATAGTTGTATGTCATAGCTGCACATCCTTCTAGTTGCTGTATGTGGGACACGGCCTCAGCATGGCCGGAGAAGCGGTGCATTGGTGCGCACCCGGGATCCGAACCCGGGCCGCCAGCAGCGTAGCGCGCGCACTTAACCACTAAGCCACGGGGCCGGCCCCTAACATATTTTAAATATGTGTTCTTTATGTTTTCTCTTTTCTTTTTACCATTAGCATTCACTACTTGTGTAATAAAAAAAATAAAATAAAATAAAAATACTAATATTACCAGAAGCTGAGTGTAGGGGGTACAAAACTCTGTACTATATTTGCAACTTTTCTGTAACTTTTAAATTATTTCAAAATAAAAAGTTTAAAATATACTAGCCTTGAAAACACTGTAAGATGATCGGGAGAACATCTGATGTCATAAACATCTTCAGGTAAATTGGGTTTACATATGCTTTCTGTCCTAGCTGAGATGGAGTAGCAGGGACCAAATTAACCACCAACATGAAATAACTAAAAACTGGATAAAATATATGAAACAATGGTTTTCAAGACATTGGACAACAGGCAATGAAAGTCAGTGATCTCTGAGTGCTGGGAAACTGCTGTAGAGGTGAGCCCTACAATTACCCCAGTTTACTGCAGAGAAAGTTTCCAGGCTGCAGCACAGGGAGAGGGGAAAATCCCAGAGATCTATAAAGCAGTCAGCTGAGTACTGAACAGAACATTCATATGAAGAAACTACCTAAGGCCAGAAAAAAAACCACCCTAAAGGATTAGAAAGAACAATCCTTGGAGGTCACGCAGAGCGGAAAATAGCGCCCGTTCTCACAAGCCAGAATGAAAAACTCATAATTCACAGGGCATGGGTAGAATACTCAGGAAAGTTTTGCCTCAGTAGTGGGGAATAACTTACCCTAGGTGGAGTCCTGCTCCAGATCCACCTAACAAATCATAAAAGCAAGACCCAAAAGCATCAAGCTGTTTCCAAGTAACTTAACCATGTCCTGGAATGAAGCTCAAGAATATTTATAGGAATACAAAAATTTCCAGTGCCCAAAAACATATGGCATCAAATAAAAAAATTCTCAGGCATGCAAAGAAGTAGCAAAATAAGACCCACACTGAGGAGATAAATTGCTCCATTGAAACCGACCCAGAACTGACACAGATGCTAGATTAGCAGAGAAGGACATTAAAACAGTTACAGCTGTATTCCATATGGTCAAGAAGCTGAAGGAAAGACTGAACATGTTAAATGGTAACATAGAAGATATAAACAAGACTCAAGTCAAACTTCTAGAGATGAAAACTACCATGTCTGAGGTTGAATTAATGGAAGATTAGACATTGCAGAAGAAAGACTAGTGAACTTGAAGACATGGCAATAGAAACTATCTAAAACTATCCAATAGAAACTAGAAGAGAGAAAAAAGACTGGGAAAAAAAATGAAAAGAGCATCAGTGTACTGTGAGACAATTTCAAATAGACTCATATATGTGTAATAGGAGTCTCTCTCTCTCTCTCTCTTTTTTTTTTTGTAAGGAAGATTAGCCCTGAGCTAACATCTGTCATCAATCCTCCTCTTTTTGCTGAGGAAGATTGGCCCTGGGCTAACATCTGTGCCCATCTTCCTCTACTTTATATGGGATGCCACCACAGCATGGCTGGACAAGCAGTGCTTGGGTGCGCGCCTGGGATCCGGACCCCTTGCCGCCACAGCAGAGCATGCACACTTAACTGCTATGCCCTGTAATAGGAGTCTCTGAAGGCAAAGGGGAGAAAGCCTGGAAATGGAAAAATTATTTGAAGAACTAATGGCCAAAAATGTTCCAAATTTGATTAAAACTATAAACCACATATCCAAGAAATTCAACAAACCCTGAACACAAGAAACATGAAGAAAGCTACACCAAGGCATGCCATAATCAAATTGCTCAAAACCAATGACAAAGAGAAACTCTTAAAAGCAACTAGAGAAAGAAGACAAGTTATGTACAGAGGAACAAAGATAAGAGTGACAGCAGTTATTTTTCTTTGAAACAATGCAATCTTTAAAGGATTGAAGTTAAAAAACAAACCTGTGATAGAGGCTTGTGGGAATCCCGAGGGCCACTCAAGTCAGAGTCGGGTTTTCCTCAGGCTGCTCTGGGACGACCTCATCCGCAGGGAGTGGCCACTTCTCACTGCTGGGGCCTCAGGGGATCTGCCCAGCTTAAAAACAACAAAACAAAAAAGTTTGTCAACCCAGAATTCTATACCTAGCAAAAATATTTTTCAAAACTGAAGGTGAAATAAAAACATTTTCAGACATACAAAAGCTGAAAGACTCCATCACCAGCAGAACCACAGCGTAAGCGATGTTAAAGGAAGTTCTTTGGACAGGAGGAAAATGACGCAAGATGGAAAAATGGATCTAAGCAAAGGAGTAAATAGTATGAGAAATGTTAACTTCAGGGCTCTAGTAAGATTTTTAAGTTATTTAAATCTCTTTAAAAGACATTTGACTGAGAAAAAATAACAATGTAGTGTTGTGGAGTTTATAAAATACATAGAAGTAAAATGTATGACAATGATAGCACAAAGGCCAGGAAGGGAGAAATGGAGCCATTCTGTTGTAAAGTTCTCATACTATAGCTGAAGTGGAGCATTCCACTTGCAGGTAGATGTGATAAGTTCAAGAGTGTACTGTGTGCTTTCTGTTGGGCCTGTTAGAGAAGAACAGATGGGAATGGAAAGATACAGGTCAGGTGCATCCGAGATAAGAGCTGCTTGGAAGGGACCTGGGCAGGAGGTGGATACCACCCCCCTGGCTGGGCAGCACTGCAGGGCAAGGGGAAGAGGGAGGAGGCCAGAACCAGTCTTGAACAAGCCACAGTTTCTAAGACTCAGAACGGAATTTAAGAGTGGCAAGGGGTCCTTTTCAGAATTCCCTACAGGCTCTACCTTTAGCATTCATGTGTATTATTCCAGAACATAACCAAAGAAGCTTCCATATTCCCAGAGGATGCCATATTCCATTTGATATTTTTGAGGTCAAATACCATGATGTCATAAAGTAAGACATTCAAATTGAGGAATTGTTCTGTGAGACCGACAAGCTGTTGAGATTAAACACAGTGAAAGGAAGGCATGATTCAAAGACCAAGACAGAGTCTACATTGAAAAGGCCATATTTAATGAAATAAATTTTAGTCAAGAGCAGGTCCCTAAACACACAGTGAAATAACACAAAGAAGCCCACAACCACCTCTTGGTATGCGGGGTTTCTACCATGAAGCGTCTAGCTGGGAGCACAGGAAGAAAGCCTCACCTCCATCTCACTGATGAAAAAATCCAAGGCACACAGAGTAATTTGCCCAAGGTAATATCAACAATCAGAATCAGATCTAAGATGCAGGCTTGCTGATTTGCGATTCAGAGTTCTATTTTTAAATTGGTGGATCTTTGAAACTTTTTAATGAAGTATAATATCTGGGGAGAAAAGTGAACAAATAAAGGATCAGAAACTGAACACACCAACATAACTAGCACCCAGATCAAGAAAGAGAATATTCTCAGCTCCAGAAGTCCGCTCCTGCCCCTTTCCAGTCACTATCCCCCAAAGAAAACCACTATCCTGATTTATAAAAGCATAGAAAACTTTTGCCTGTTTTTGTACTTTCTAGAAATGAAAAGAAAAATGTATATATGGCTCTGGTGGCTTTAGCTAAGCATTATTTTTGTGAAGTTCATCCATATCATTGCATGTTTAGATAGATTGTTCATTCTCGTTGCTGTTTAGTATCCCATTTTGGGACTATACCACAATTTATTTATTCCTTCTCCCAAATGCCAAGGGCATTTGGGTAGTTTCCAGTATGAAGCTATTACAAAGAATGCTGTCGTGAAAATGCTTTTAGGTGTCTTTTGATGAATATATGTACACAGTTCTGTTGGATATATATTTAGGACTGGAATTGCTGAGTCTTAGGGTACATATATGTTAAGTTTTAGCAGATACCATAATTGTCAAATTTAAATTTTGGCTCTCAAAGTTTACAAATCACTTGACTATAAAATTTTGAGTTTGCTTATATCTGGGTATCTGTCTTCCATTGCTGAATAATTGTCTTCTCTTCTCCACTAGATCACTGAGGAGAGGCTCATGATTTGAACTTCCCTTGCCTGTCCATGGTCTGGGTACTTGGTGCTGGGTCAGAGTTGCTGTTATGTAAGTACTTTCTTATTCAAATGTACAAAGAACTGCATAGACATGGTTCTGCTTCCACGAAAGAGTCACTGACTCAGACACACATGTAAAGACACAAAACGTCTCAGTGGAAAGAATAACTAAGCCAAGACTGGTTTACAAACTTGAAAGTAGAGATCATGGTTCATAAATCTTGTATCCCTCTCAATATCTAACTCAGTGCCTTACACATAGTAGGTGCTCAATAAATATTTGCCAAATGAATGGAATCAAGGTAGGAATGATCCTGAATTGCTTGTATCACCTACAGCTCAAGGATGAGTGCATTTTGAGATGGAGAAACAAGATGAATATAGAATTGGGTGAAAGTTGGAGAAAAACATGCATCAATCCAGCTCGTGGAAAACATCTCAAATAAGGAAAGCAACTTAAGTGTTTTATTAATTTTTTGGCCACTCCTCCCAGACAGAGAAATCCTAGATCTCTCGCCCCGATCCTAAACAATGTAAAACTGAAGAATAGACAAGTCTGAGGGGCTGGAGGTTAAACTTGACTCCTCAATAACTAGGTACAGTGGGAGACCCAAGATTTGAGAGGTTTCATTAACACCAAAGCCAACTGTATCTCACTAAGATACCCTGACCGCAGAGGCTCCAGGGAAGACCTGGGGTGGTGGTGAGGACACAGGAGATGGAGGGTCTGGCCTCTGATGCAGGCTCCAGTTTCTAGGAATTAAGGCTGAGCTTCTCTGTGTGTGCAGTAACAACATTCATAAAGACAGGCTTATGTCACAGGAACAAAGATGAGATGCTGAGGCTTTTCCTGAAAGTGATTTTTGGAGAAAAGGAGAGTTTTGAACAGATATCTGAACTTGACAGTGTCTTGAGTCCCTCGATAAACCCTCAGGCCCAAGCAGACTGAGAGCAAATTACACAGACATGTGCATTTCTGCTGAGGGCAACACAAGGGAAGCATCTTTCGTCCATTTCAAAACCAGCTAGAATGAAATATAAACTCTGCGAGTTATGCTCAGTGGCATGCTTTGACATCTCACAGAAAATCAAACGTCTGCCAAGGAAAAGCCAAGAGTTTCTGGTAGGGACCCAAAGGGCTTTCTTAAACTTCTCATTAGCAAGCAAAAGAGTAAGCCGAGGTTTCTAACCCACTCTGTGAACCGCAGTATCCCCCCTTCCTTAAATTAGAAAAACCCAGGAATGCTTTCTAAATGGAGAAAGAGCTCAAGGTGGAGGATCACAGCTCTCCTGCAGGAAAGGGGAGAGTGACCCCTCCTCAGGGCCACTGCAGTCAGGTGTGCCAAGCCCAGTCCCACTTGGGCTTTAGAGAGAAACGAAAGGGGACAAGGCTGGGGACACGAGGTGGGAGGGGTAGTGGAGAGAAAGGAAGAGAAGACTAGGGAAGGGCTAGGAAGGTCAGAGAGGTCAGAGGCAAAGAAGAAAATGAATGTGTATTGAGAACCTACTCTGCACCAGGTTTCTAATATAAAGTATCTCATTTGATCCTCAATGCAACCCTACAACATAGGTAATGTTATTCTTATTTTTATGGGAAGGAAATTAATTCTTACCTAAAATTACACAGCCAGTTCCCCTGCCCCCTGGGCAAGTGGGGCCCCTGTTGTGGGCCCGATGCTAGAGAGGGCTTTGCTTTGGCCCTCCTCTGGCCACACTGCTCTGTAAAAGAGTCCCAGGGACGAGGGGATGTGCCCACCCAGACCCTGTGTGCCCCCTACTAGATGATGCTCCAGGTACCGGGAACCCCAGAATTCCCTGTCTAAATGGCCCCAAACCGTCAGGCCCACATAGGCCTCTTTCCTGGGTCCATACTCCTGAGGGGGTGCTGGGATGCTGATGTGCATACTCCCAGGCCTCGGGGTGACCAAGGGGGTGCTGTTGGCAGGGGTGTGTGGGCTAGTTATCTGCACACACGCATGTGAGGCCTCTCGTGACGCAGGACAGGGCTGGGAGGAGGGGGTGGGAAGAGAAGGGAGGGTCAGGCATGGACAGGAGAGGAGGCTGGAGACCAGGTCTTCTCATTCCATCCTATCAGAGCAGAATGCCAAGGGGTCTGAGAATTCTAAATCAAAGCTGGCCTCGCTGATTGTTAGGAAGGTATGTTTGTGAAGGCGGGAGGCTAGAACTCATATATTAAGCTTGTTATATACATACTTTATAACTCTTCACTATTGAGACATATGGCATGAGGGCCTTCATTTGTGCTCCAGCCGGGTCCTGCAAATGCTGGCTGTGAGTCTGCCTCCAGCCAATAGAGGCGGAGCTGGTGGGAAGGGAATGCCTTCGCCTGCCCCATGACGCCTGACCCCGCAGAGACGTCAGGGACAGGAATAAAAGAGTTGCTAAGTATTTTATGGAAATTATCTTCTTTGAGAGAAATCATCCCTGACAATTTCCCATCGCAGGTCCTGAGCTTCTCTGATCGTACTGCGGGGCCCTTGGAAAGCCACCCACCCCTCTGGGCTCAGTTCCCTCCTCTGAGAAATGAAGGGCCTGATGACCTTTAAGGGCTCGTTCAACTAGAAGACACTGCGTCTAGAGAATAACAAAACCTGTTTCCTAACTGTTCTGGGGGTCTCAGCAAAGGGTCTCTAAGATCGTGAAGTGCTTTAAGGAATAATAACAGTAAATAATAATATAAAGACCAGGATGATGAGGGGAATAAAATGAACAGGTCACCTCAGACAACAGGGGCCTGGAAGACAGTCCACGTCTTGAAAGGGTTGGGGCCAAGGACAGCAGTAGGGAAGGAGGGTGGGAGACTGGCTCTCTCCAAGTGACGGGAAATAAGAGGCACAGGAAAGCTTGTGCCAGCAGGGCCTGGCCACAGAGGCCACAGCCGTCTGTCATGGCGCCCGCCTGTTCCATATGTGTCTTGGAAGAGAGCGGGCAGGAGGCACAGGGCAGACCCAGGACAGGAAGGGAATGCATTCAGGCCCCTGGCCAGAGCCAGGCTGGGGGAAGGGAAGGAGCCAGGTCCAGGGTAGGGTAAGACCCTGAGTGGCTCACCAGGGGGCTCCCAGGTATGGGTCCTCCCATGGAGGGCTTGGGCGCAGTGTTCCTGCCTCTCCACCTCCATCACCTTGTTCTCTCTCTCTCCACGGAGAATCCTGCTTTCCTCTCCCTTCGGTCCAATGGGCTCTTTCCCATCCTGCAGCCTGAAGGGGCAGCTTGGTGCCGAGATCCTCACTGGGGGGTTTCACTCTAGGGAGGCACATTGGTCTCTCATCCCCCACTCTGAGCAGCTGATAATCGAGCTCGGGTGAGACCCAAGCACCTGACCACAGCCTCAGTGCTGAGGTGGTCTGAGGTCCTCCACGGGCCTGTGTCCTGCCCCACAGGTGTGCAGGGAGGGGTACAGCATGAGAACCAGGGGATGGAAGGAGGCTGGGCTCTAGAGCAAGAGGATCTGGGGTTGATTTCTTGCTCCCTTACCTACTGGCTGTGTGCTCCTGGGCAAGTTTCAGAATGGTCTGAGCCTCACTTTTTCTCATCCATAAAATAAGGATAATAATTTCCACTCCTATAGGGTTGTGATGAGGACAAAATAAAAAAACATATTCAAAGTGTCTAGTCTAGGGCCTAGTCCAAAATGGAGATTCTTAAATATTATTGTGTATTTCAAGCACAAACTGCAAAGGAAACCTTCCATCTCCAGTCTAGTCCTCCCCTCCTGAGAGGTTTCTTTGTGACCTCTTTGAACCATAAAATTTAGCACTGAATTATACATGCATTTCAGTATTTAATATTAAGTCAATATTGCCTTCTTAAAAAATAAATATGTATGGATTTCCTCTTTCCACGGTCATTTATACTTATGGGTCTTGCACAGAGCAGTCCAGATGAAAAGCAGGTGCAGCAGAATCTGGAGCAAGACCCCGTGGCCTCTAGATATGTGCCCTTGGTCTCCCAGAGGGTTCTTACATCTCACCATCCATCCTGCTCCACTGAGCTTAAGCATCTAAGCATTACTAGTGGAAGGAAAAGCCAGACAGATAGATAGTGTAGGAGGCAGGAAGTCAGGATTTGTGTGTTGGGGAGAAACACTTCTGGCTCAAGTAGGCAGGACCCCGTCTTCCCTCAAGCAGCACCCACTCTTCTGCTGCAACCTTTGCTAAGGCAGCTGAGTCCGACCCTGTTGACACAGAGTAGCCTGGATTATTCAAGCAACACCTGAAGGACATGCAGCAACACGCTTGGTTATAGGAGAGACAAAGGCAGACTCGTGGAGCATCTACTGTGGAGAGGCACCGTTCGACATCCTGTGGACCTCCAAAATGAATAGACATATTGTCTAGTCCCTGTGCTCAGTCTTGGATGAGGGCAGGGCGTAGGGGGCTGGGGTCAGGGAGGATAACAGTTAATAGTACGATGAGCTAAGACTGAGGCCACTGGGTATGACCGTGTCGGCTGTCCACTCCACAACTCCAGGTTCCAATCACCTAGACCACTGGACTGTGAGCGGTGGGTACTGAAGTTGGGCTATTCAGTAGCCCTTGGATAAGTGCTGTGACTGAAATATACACAAAGGGATCTAGACACACATGAGATGGCCATTTTTCTGGCTCTGTGTGTGTGTGGCATGGGGGAGATCCATCGCAGTATTTTTTCCATCAGTATCTCTTCTAGACCTCCATTCTGCACCTCCTTCCTCTTTTTCTTTGGCAAAAATTCCCACTTTTTGACAGCATCATAATTTCTAGAATGATTCTTGGCCTCATAATTCTTTGACATGCATAAGACTTGGCAGACTCATAGGAAAATGAGGTCATTTTATAAAAATCTTGCAATGATTGAAACCTGTGCTTTCAATGGTGGGCAGCAAGGTGGGAGTGGGGGAGGGGGGAGTAACTGGGACATAATTACATCAGTCCAAAGTATCCAAGCTAGGAACCTCTCCTCCCTTGGGGAGATGTGATGGACAGCAGCCTTTTATGCCTGTGAATGGGTTTCACGCCATTGACAGGAAGCCTTTGCACCTCCATGCTGGGAGAATGGCTGGGCCAGCCTGCTCTTCCCAGCTGCTTTGCACATAAAATCTGAGTGAGCTTAGTTTAGAAAGACATTTAATGCTGAAGGACCGCTCCACCGCGGCTCACACATACCTGGAAGTGGGGCTGGGGCCAGGCCATTACAGGCGGCAGAGCAATCAAAGTTGTCCCCAGTAACATTAGCTGCCTGGGGAATAAGCTGGAGAGGGAGCCGCTCTCATCCTGTCCTCTGGAGCTGCCAGTTCACATTCTAGCGGGGCAGCAGATTAATAGCTGCAGGCTCTCCGCCGCTACACTCCTGAGATCTGCGAGCCACCTTCTGCTAGGAATGCCTTTGAGAAGCAGGTTTTTTCAGCACCACAGAATAGTCAGTGCTTATAGAACAAACTGCTGCTTGCTTTAAAAAAAAAAAAAAAGAGAAAGAAAAGAAATGTCCCTGGGGTTCTAATCCTTCTCTCTGTGAAGCCTCTCTTTCCGGTGGTGTTTTTAAAAGTAGTGCCCATGTGTCTCTAGAGAGGTATGCTGGGAGTGTAGGCGTGGTGTTTGCTGTGGGGACGCAAAAAGGAGACCTCTTTTGGATCTGTTCAAAGCTTTTCCACTGTAGGTATACAGAGGTCTGCCTGACCAAACACAAATGGGAGAGGAGAGTGGGGGCAAAGTTTGGGGTGCTGGAAAGGAGGCCAATGCCAGCGTCTGGTTTTAGTTCTGCTTCTACTGTTAATAGCTCTGAGGTCCTCAGCCAGATCACATAACTTCTCTGCTTTAGCTTTTTTGTCTGTTAACATGGGATTGATGTCTGCCTACCCCTTGGGATCAAGATAAAAAAGATTCAAAGTACCTGAGGGTACTTTGAAAGCTAAAAGTACAATAGGATTTTTGTGATTTTGCTGTATATTCAATGTTGGATTATTCTTTTTTTTTTTTTAATTTTTTATTTATTTTTTCCTCCAAAGCCCCAGTAGATAGTTGTATGTCATAGCTGCACATCCTTTTTGTTGCTGTACGTGGGACGCGGCCTCAGCATGGCCGGACAAGCGGTGCGTCGGTGCGCACCTGGGATCTGAACCCGGGCCACCAGTAGCGGAGCGCGCACACTTAACTGCTAAGCCACGGGGCTGGCCCTGGATTATTCTTTCTTACGAGCCCTAATACTAGTCAACATGACACATGTGAAAAGCCCAATAAATTCATGTATATTAAGAATCCACATGTGCCAGGAATTGTATTAGCCACTGAGAATATAAAGATGAATATTACATGATTTCTATTTTCAAATTTGAAGTGTTTTGTATGTACTTATGGGCTGTATATACATGAGTTAACAAACGGACATTTCACTTCCATCTGCCTTTGGAATCCAGATTTGACACAAACACACACATATGCATGCACAGGCACATGCACTTGTCCTCACTCCTTTCCAGAACGGTGACTCTCTGGTTATTGCTCTCTTGCCTGCAGCTGAGGTGTACTGGAGTGGGGCAGAGAGGCCACCTCAGACCGCACGTTTGACATGCAGAAGACTGCCTTGCAGATAAAAGAGAGTTCAGTGCTGTCAACATGTGAAACTTGAAGGGCCTTATAGCGTTACTGACGTGGTTCAGTGGGGGAAGGAGAAAGCCTGGCATCAGTCAGACCTGGCTTATTGATAACTGGCCTTGCCAGTTATTGATTTTATTGATTGTGTTACCTTCAGCAAGACTGAGCCCCAGATTCTCTGTCTATAAAGTCTCCCTCACCTCAGAGCGCTCTCCTGAGAATTAAATTAGATTCCAATGGCAGAGTGCAAGACAGAGGAGGAGTGCCCCAGTGCAGATCCCTTCTCCCTCTGCCTGGGCATCTTATTAATGTTGCTTTAAATAGTGTAAGTCAATCATTCATTCATTCCACCAGTGTTTATTGACCACCTTCTAGGAGCCAGGCACTGTTCAGATGTGGAAGGTAGCAACAGCAAACCAGCAGGGCCCCTGCTCTCGTGGAGCTCATATCCCAGCCTTGGTGCTTCTTTATCACAGAACTCTTCCCAAGGACGCAAGGGACCTTGAAATCCCAAACAAGCATATTGATTGGCCCTGTTCTTCTGATATGGAATAGTTGGTTGGGCTTTATTTTGCAAACATTGCCTTATTCTAATTGCTGTCTGACATCTGGGAAAGAATTAAGCCATGATTTAGATCTTAATCTTTCCCAGGGTTGCTTTCCAAATGAAATGTTGATCTCAAGTTGCCCCAAATAGGGTGACTGTGAGGGTCCCACAGACAGAAGGGGCATCTGACATGGAACGTGTCTCATCTGCAGCTGCCAGCACCGGAGAATTAAGTAGCGCATTGCCCACGGGTTCTTGTGGAGCCACGCAGGGAGGGGCCGGGCCATCCGCTTCACCCGGAGCCAAGCGGCACTGCTGGACCCTGAGGTAGGACACGGCGGTGCAGCGAAGAGCTGGGTTTCCATTTGATTCTGCTGCGAGTTGGCCCTGTGACGTTGGGTCATCCCAGCTCTCTGCACCTCAGTGGCATCATGTTCCAGTGAGACTGTCATTGGCTCCACTGACTGCGGGATTTTTATGAGGACCAAACAAAGTAACAACAGGGTTCCTTGAATAAACACACACACACACAAACACAATATTTAACAAGAACAAAAATGATGTCATTTCAGGACCATCTCACCGTCTATATGTTGATATCACATTATCCTCTTTAGGGTGACTTTTCCTGAACCATTAGTTTTCCTTGGTAGAGAAAATAGAACCTAAAAGCCGTATCTCTGGACCAGAATTGAGCCAGTTGCATTTGCAACGATAAAGACAAGGAGAGTGGAGGGAGACAAAGGAAATAGGTGTGGGGAGGAGGAGAAAGCACACATGCGGACTTTGCTCCATCAGACTGCCTCCCGCAGGAATGAGGCGAGGCCAGTCAGGCCAGAAGTCAGTCTAGCCTGGCTGGGGTGAGAGTGCATATTTGCATCCAGCCAGGGAGGCCTGGAGGACAGATGTCTCTGCTTTTCATCATCCAAGGTTGTCGCCAGGACTGGCTCTCCTTAGACACTGGGGCCCGAGGAGCCACAAGGCCAGCCTGGGGTGGGGTAGCATGGAGGCTCTGTCTTCCTCCAGGGCTCCTGGCATCCTAAAGGAGGGCTGAGCCTATAACACAACTTTGAGACAGTTGGGCTAAGGCCTTCCATGCCAGGCGGGGTCAGCTTCCCACGCTAAGTGCAGGCCTGGAGCCTCCCGCCCCACTCCCCTTCTGCCTCTTCTGTTAGGGACCCATGGGGCGAGGACCTGAGATCCGAGGGTGCCAGAGATAGAGCCTGCTGAGAGGCAACCAGCCCGGAACAGCAGCGAGTGTGTCATGGATGGATAGAAATCAAAAAGAAGGGCGCTAATATTTGAGTGACAGTGCATCAAGCATCTTACATTAGGGCCAGAAGAGGGTAAGGGTTATGCATCCTTAGAGGACCTGGGTTCAAATGCTGGCTCTGCTACTCACTTGCTGTGGGGTATTGAGCAAATTACTTTACCTCTCTGGGCCTGGTTTCCTCCTCTGAAACCTGAGGAGGAGCGGTTGGGGATTTCGGGTTGTGGGCATCAGAAACAGACTCGGGTTCGCTTAAGCAAAGTGGGACTTAGGGACTGGGTGGAGGAAGCTCACAGAATGAGGGGAACAGCTGCAGCAAGGGGGGCTCGGAAACATCAAGACTCAGAGTTACCTCAGGGATCCTGGAAGCCAGAACTGAAGGTCGCACCCAGGGCGGTGATGAATCAGACCCTCTCAGGAATCCAGATCCTGGGGATAGAGCCCAACCGGCCTTTTGGGTCATGTGGCCACCCTTGCGGTAAGAGAGGATGTGAGACAGTCCCATGAAACCACCAGAGTAGGACAGAGATCGTTCCCCAGAACAGAGCTGGGTGCAGAACCAGAAGAAAGTGTGAATCCTGCTGGGGCCAAAAACGTCAGCAAGATCCGATGTAGTGGACACCACTGACAGGGCAGCTGTGAGGAGAAACGGGACCAAACAGTAAAGCACTCGGCACAGTGCCCCATCCCTTCTCAGGCGTCAGCGGTGTCAGGTGCCCTATCACTTCTCTTAATCCTCAACAACTCCAGGAAGTATCTCCCACTTTCTCCAGATGGGAGACCAGGACTTGAACTGGTGAAACAGTTGCCCGAGGTTGCCTAAGTGCCAAGCAAGACTCTGACCCAGCACCATCTGCAGGGCCGGCTACATACACCGCAAAGCCCTGTGCAAAATGAAAGCGAAGGACCCCTTGTTCAAAAAGCAGGAAAAATACCATCAAAAGAGCTAAAATATTAAGCTTTTTCCTTTCTTCCAGTGTCACTCTCTTGAGTCTTGGTGTATTTATTGCTATTTAATGTCATTCTAAGTAAAGAAAAATTAAAAATTTAAATTATTGGCAGTAATTTTACTGATCTTTATATGATGCAGTATCAGTTTTAAAGGCAAATAAGAGCATTTAACTTGTATGTGGAATCACCAAATCACCAAATCATTCTTAGCATAAGTGATTGGCTAATATAGGGAAGTAACATGAGTAAGAAAGGATGTGATAGAGTTCCTTGGATGTTTATGATTCTTAGAACATCATTACCTTCTTTCTGCTTTGAAGCAAGTTCTGATTCGACTGGAAAGTGTGGCCTCTTGGGGTTTTCAGTGCCATAGACATGACACACTTACCTTGCACTCATGTTGAGTCTCGTTGAATTCCCATGCATCCTGGGTCCCCCGGAATTCTGTGTTCATGGGGCACCTGGAACGCTCTATGCACACGGAGCAGCAAGGAGCAGTTGACACGCATATTGCTGGTATCTCCTGTGCTTACACATTCCCCATTGTCCTTCAGACTTCACTTGGAAAACACACATTGAAAGATAAAATTAAGAATTTCAGGACAGTGACAGCAGAGCATTAACCCAAGGGTGGGGCCGTTCTGAACTAGCCCTGCTTGCCTCTGACCTCAGAGCCTTGGCTTTTAGAAAACATGTACCCCCTGGCCCCAAGAGTCAATAGGCCTCTTTCTCAGTTGGGTTTGCTTTTTTCTCTATAAGAGAAACCCTGAGTTCAGCCACTAAGCATTCAAGAGCTAAGGGAACCCTGGGCTAAGGGGAAGCCAAGCAGGTGGAGGAATGTGTGCCCAGCAACCTCTTTGCACAGGGTGTGGGGTCATAGGGACTGGGGTACAGGACCAGAGTACTCCCTCATGAGCCGTAGCCTTCATACCAAGCAGAGTATGGTGAGGGAAAGACAGGACTGCAGCCAGAATCCTCATTCTCTGAGTGGAAATCTCAGATGTATTTGCTCAGTTTACCCAGCAAGAGACTGAGGGGTGGAAAGGATAGGCATCCCATGGGTAGCCACTTCCCGGGCCTCTGGGCTGCAGGTGACTTCCAAGATGAGCTCTCCAGGAAATATTAAGCACCCACAGGGCGTGGTCTTGGGTCCAGAGCAGAGCCGGGTGCCCTGCCAGCTGGCCCCTCCTCTCCAGGAGCACCCCCTCCAGCTCTGTGGGCTGAGCTGCCATGTCTCTTAGAGCATCAGGCCCACGGCTCTGTCAGCTCAGAGTGACTCAGCTGGGGTCCCGCCCACGCCCTGTAGGCCAGTTCTGGACACCCCTCCCTCCCTCCCCCTCCCCCCCCCTCCTTGAGATTTCCAGTGATGCGAGGAGACTCTCCTCCTCCTCACAAATCTCCACCTTACCTGATGCTTCCTGGGGACTTGACTGGCAACCCAGCCCTGTGTTTTCTGGTGAGCCTGCTAGCCAGACTCACCAGAAGTGAGTTCACCTGTGTTTTCTGCTGGAGTGACCAGCAGGCCCCTGAATGGGGGTGGGAGGATGTGGCAGGCAGAGCACATAGCCATTTCTTTATCAACCTTAAAGGAAAGAGAGTGAAGAGGACTCAGATGGTTTTCTCTTCCAAAGAAGCCAATAAGGACATTGATTTTGTGACTCAGTTTCTTATTTGCAAAATTGAATGATGCTTTACATTTTCAGAGGAAGGAGAGAGAGGACTAAAATGGGGAGACTAACCTGTAATGGCCATAATGCCCTTTGACATCCCCAGCTCTACCACATGACCTGTGCTGCCCTGCACCAGCCTCTGCTCCTGCATCTGTAAAATGGGTGTCTGCGGCCTGCAGCCTCCTGTGAGGACTGTGGTAACACAGAGTGTGGAGTGCCGAGGCAGGCCCCCATAAATGGAGGTACTGCATTCTTGCTATTGTCATAAAAGGGTTTCAAAAGCTCCTGAAAAGCAGATTTGCCTTCTTTTAAGCAAACAGAATCGATAGAGACAATAACCTTTGTCTTCACCAGTTTGAATATTTTTACTTGAAAGAAGGAGCCACTGTATCAGAGAACAGGAAGTAAGATTTGACCCACAAATATTCCATTTTACCAGCTCTGCCTCAGGAAAACTTGGTCAACACCCTTCTCCTTTAAAAGCTCGTGGGAGCTCTGAGGGCTTCTCCTTCAGTCCCTGGAGAGCCTCTGTCTGCCTGGCAGCAACAAGCCCTTTCTGGGCCTGCAGTACATCGTTGTTGGTCAAGGGGCCCAGTGGGAGGAGAGTAGCAGCTGGGGTGGGGGTGGGAGGGCGGACGAGGCACCTGGTGCATCACCTTTGAGGATTAGGGGCACCTAATAAACACCCTCCTCTGCCCACATGGAAATACCATATGCAGTACCTGGCAATTAAAGCCACGCTCCCACGTTCCTTTCCTTTGGTTCTAAGACGTGTGCCTGGGCCCAGAGTATCCTGCATTCTCCATGGGCTGGACCTGCGCAATGCTCCAGGGGCAAGTCTGTGCAGTCCAACTGTTGCAGTAGCAGAATAAATACTCTGAGAGCTCCAGTTTGGAACCATCTACAGTGAAATCGCCTCTCTGGCTTGGGTAAGAAAGTAAGAGAAGAAAAACCCCACTCTCATGAGCACACGTCCACATCTCTTGCTCAGGCCCTGGAAGCATGTGTGGCGCTGGTGGGCTGCTGGGCTGGGCCAGGTGCAGAGCATTGTCCGTCCAATAAAGTGTTTAAGTGCTGCCTGCCCAACCCTGCCTCTTGGGGCCCGGCAGCACGCAGGGCTCTCTCAGCAAGCAGCTGTGAGGAGCGGGATGTGGTGGGCACATTTTGAGCACAGGTGCAGCCTGCAAAATCTCCTTTCCTTACAGTTGATGGCCACTCAAGGGCAGGAAGGCTCACTTATTACCCCTAAAACAGAGGCAAGGAAGGAGGGGCAGGCTGCGCCTGCATCCTGGCCCCTGCTGACCCCACCCACAACACACACATTTCTTTTGGTAGGTTCTGGGGTTAGAGGGGAGGGACACTGGCTTCAACCAGTCGGAGTCAGGAATGCGGCAAGTGTAGCAACCACAGCAGAGGGCAAATAGATCTGGCACCCCTGTGTGACAGGGTGTCTGATTCACTCCAGCTCCTCCAGGAAGTCTTCCTTGACTTCTTCAGAGAAGGTGGATTACTCCTTCTTGGAAAGTCACACAGTACGGATAACCTGGATCATAAACGTACCTAGGGTTAGGAACACAGTCTGCCTGGCTCCAAACCCCACCTCTACCATTCACTAGATGTGTGACTTTGGGCAAGTTACTTAACTTCTCTCTACCTCATTCCTTTTCTTGTAATATGAGAATAGTGAAAATGCCTGCTGCATAGAGTTGTTGTGGGGAAGCACATGATTTAATAGACATAAAGTGCTTAGAGCAGTGTCTAGTGTAGAACAAGCCCTGGACAAGAGGCTGCTATTATAATCATATAACTTCTTTGTAGTAAAGTATACATAACATGAAATTTACCATTTTAACCATTTTTAAGTGTGAAGTTCGGTGGCATTAAGTACATTCACATTGGTGTGCAATCATCACCATCATCCATCTCCCAAACTTTTTCATCATCCCAAACTGAAACTCTATCCCATTAAACAATAACTCCCCGTCCTCCCTCTCCCCAGCCCTTGGTACCCTCTACTTTACTTTCTGTCTCCAATCATAATGTTTAATTATATAATATCTTATTTTCTTTAGTCAACAAATATTTATTGAACCCTTACTTTGCACCTGCAACTGAAGGAGAATTTGGAGACATGGCAGTTATCAAGATTGACAGAGTTTATGTCTTCACGAAGCTTTTATTCTAGTAGGTTGAGACTGGCAATAAGCAAATAAATACACAAGACAATCTCAGACAGAGATGCAGGCTATTGTTGAGAAAAATTATCCAGAACTTAGAAATAGGCAAAAGAGAGTACAGTATGTCCTTTCAAAGTCATCTGTGGGCTTCATTTAACAGCACCACCCTCAGATTATTTCATGCTCCAGAGGAGGGACCTGTGTCTGACTTACCTATTTACTCTGTGATGTGAGCCCAGCCACTGGGAAGTTCTGTGTTCACTTGTAGATTTCTAGCCAGTAGAAAGGATTATCCCAAAGATTATGGTTTATTATCCTGTAGGACAGTAACCACATTTGTATCTAACCTAGAAATCTCACAGTAGTTTTTCTTTTTTTTTTTTTTGCTGTGGAAGATTCACCCTGAGCTAACATCTGTTGCCAATCCTCCTCTTTTTGCTTGAGGAAGAGTTGCCCTGACCTAACATCTGTGTCTATCTTCCTCTATTTTGTACGTGGGTCGCAGCCACAGCATGGCCACACATGGTGGTGTAGGTCTATGCCCAGGAACCGAACCCGGGCTGCAGAAGTGGAGTGCGCCGAACTTAACCACTAGGCCATGGGGCTGGCTTCAGTATTTTTTTCTTTTTAATGCCCATAGACACTGAATTCCTCAAATGCTCTTGGAACCAGCATTAAGTAATCTTACTGGTTGCTTTATTAATGAGTTAACAAACCTTTGACATGTGTTTTCTGTGTGAAAGCCATGTTTTTAACTTTTGAAAATTATACTTTGACACTATGAAGAACCTAAACCAGGACAAGGGGCTAGAGTGGCTGGAGCTGGTAGTATTTTAGACAGTGTGTTCAGGGAGGACCTCTTCGAGGGGCTGAAATCTGAGGAGGAACTTGGGTGATGAGAAGGAATCAGATACCCCAAGATCTGGGAGCAGCATCTTCCCAGCAGGGGGAACAGACAGGAAGGGCTGGTGTGCTCCTGGGACCTCAAGTAGACCAGTGTGACCAGGGGCAGTAGGCAAGGAGAGAGTGGGCCTAGATGAGGTCTGGAAAGCTCCAGGTCAGACCCTGAAGAGCCCTGTAGCCATGACAAAGGATCAGGCCCAACCTGAAAGTGGTGTTGAGGAATATGCTCTGTCCTCATAACAAGAAGTAATGCCCTCGGGAGTCAAACTTCCTACCTCATTGGATCCCTCTCCCACCTGTGTTTAGCTCAGCGAGGCCAACTGACACTGGTTCATCTTGCCCGTTTACCTCAAACTGCTCCAAGCCTGAAGCCAGTTGTTTCTTCCACCAGACCTTTGTCTCAGCACTGGCGTTGAGACTTTGGGGACAGAGGAGGGTGTGCCCTCAGGACAGGCCTGGAGAGGGAGGGGCCCGCGCTGGGCTGGCTGGTTGGGAACCCAAAGGAAGAGTCCCGGGCCTCCCAGGAAATTCCCCCAAGGCCCAGCATTTGGCTGTGGCCAACAGTCTGTTGGACTCAGGGGACTTGGCCGTGGTCCTTGCTCAAGGACCTCTCTGGTGAAATGCTAGTACTTTCTTTCAGCTCTAAAATCTTCCAGGGCTCCCTGAACAACCCCAACCTGCCCTTCAAATCGCCCCCTCTGCACAGAAGGGGCTACTGAACAGCGCCCTCTAGTGGAACTTTGTGTTCCTGCCCTAACCCCTCAAGGGGAAGGGATCGCTGGGGCCACCCAGGATTGGGGGCTTTTCTGTGGAGACAGCATCCACTCTAGTCCTGGATCTAGAGATCCTACTGTGTGCCAGGCACTATTGGCTGCTGTGAGTTACTGGCAGCAACGTGAGAGCAGGGGTCATGCCTCTCTTGTTCACCATTGGACCTCAGCACATCCTGTTGCCTGCACATACTAGATATGATCCATAAGTGTTTTTTAATGAATGATTGAAGAGACAAAGATAAATAAAATGCAGTGTGGGGACTGTACTGTGTTACTTCAGAGCACTCCCATGAGCAGGAACTAATTTGTCTTTTTAATTAAGCTCAACCTACCAGGCAGCTGTGTATAGTGTTAAACACAAGAATTCTGGAGTCACAGTGCCTGGGTACAATTCCTGGCTCTGCCACTTACCGACTCTGTGACCTCAGCCAAGTTCCTTAATCCCTCTGTGCCTGACTTTCCTCTTCTGTAAATAGGGATACCTCATAGTGTTGTCAAGAAGGTCAAAATAATTAAAACTTGTAAAGCACTTAAGAGAGTGCCTTGCACACACTTTGCACTGTCAGTGTTTGTTAAAGAAATAAGAGAAAACTTGCTAAAAACTGGAGTGATGTCCAACAGTGAGCTGGCTACCTAACGAGGTACTGAGCTGCCTGCACCAGAAGCATGGGAGCATGCGTGAGCTCTTGAAGACAATTAATAATAACCGTTATCTATTGAGCACTTAATGTTGTCCAGCACTATGCTAAGCACTTGACATTTGTTATCCTATTTTGTCTCTGCACTAACCCTGTGAGGCAGGCATTATTATTGACACAGGAAACAGAGGCTTTGTGATGAGCTGAGGTCCCTCAGCGTGGAGTAATGGAGCTGTCTACTCTGGGGTGAGTCATGCTCAGAATTCTGGGAACACCTGGCGCCTAAGGTCATGCGGGGCATGGGAACCTTGGGGAAAAGAGGTGAGCAGTCTGTGGGCTGGAGGGAAGAGGCTCCAGGGCTGCCCAGAGCCCTGGGCTCAGTGATACGGAATCCTTTGTGCTGGGGCCCAAAGGCAGAGTAAGGGCGGTGGGGGCGGAAAGGTGGAGGCGGCTTTTGCTGCAATCAATCAATTAATCAACCAACCCGCCCACCCACCAAGCCAGAGACACACTGTATTTGGCAGTGAAGGGAAGGGAGGTATTGGCAGGTGGCTCCTAAGGCCCCAGATGCAAAGCAATGTCTCAGCCTGTCAGGGGAACTCTCCGAAGCAGGACAGAGTTCCTGGAGAGAAAGAGCTGGAAAATCCTGGAGGAGGGAACAGCAGCTAGATGGGATGGAAGATATAGGTGAGGGGCTTTTCTTGGAACAGAGGGGACAAGCTTTCCACAGCAGTAGCAGGATAGAGGAGATGAATGTAGAGACATATTTAGAGGCAAAGCGGAAAGCCGAGCGGGTTCTGGCTTTGTCTTTAACAATAAAAAAGGAGCTGAGATCACAAGTTACGGGCAGGAGGGAGTGAGTTTGGAGGCTTGAGAAGGCAAAGTTTGGAATTAGCTTGAGTGGGGTGTGCTAGGAGAGCAAGAGGGGCAAAGAAGTCTGTCTGAGTCACAGGAGACCCTGCCGGGGAAGGAGGGCAGGAAGTCAGGCCGGCCAGGGATGCACAGAAGACAGTTATTAGTACGTAGGGGAGGTGACTGCTAGGCCACTCACCCTGCTAATCAGCCCCTGGTTTCCCATGAGAACTCCAAGTTCTGGGGGCCATCGGAGCTGTCCTGTCCACCTGAGAGTAATTCTTTCTCCTTGTCCAGCCTTCCAGAAACTCTCAGGGGCCATGAAAGCCACATCCCAAGAGCACGTGCAGCCCTCCCGCTGGCCCCAAAGCGCTCCTTGGGCTTAAATGTTTGGAGCACTCTCTGCCCATCTCGTGTCCCGTTCCTTCTCCACACTGACTCGGGAAAACATCAGTGAGCAAAGAGGGCGTGGTGTGGAGTCCAGACTGCTTTCTTCGATCGATGTGACACCTCGCTTCTAAAGCATTTCCTAGTTATCTCACAGGCCTCTAGTGGGCATTGGATGAGCCTGGTGACTTCATTTTCCAGGTGGGAAAGTTGACTATATCGGGTTCTGCATCATCTGCTAGAGGTATCAGCCCGTCTGAGCAGTTGTCTTGATATCAAGACAAGAAGTGTCTGGTTTGTGGTCTGTGGCTCCCCAGTCCTGACCCTGCAGGGCCTCTCCCATCATTAACCTTACTCTGGGGTTCCAGGTGGGGACGGGGCAGGGATGGCAAACGCTTGAAACACACGTTTCATCATGCCCTAATCTGGCGCCGAGGGTGGACATCAATAATCTATCACGCCATGTTTCTCAACACAGTGCTCCAGGCAGCATCATAAAACAAGTGTAGCTGGAACTCCAGGTGGATCCTTTGTGTCATCCCAAATGTAGGGTCTGTAGCTCCAGCACCATTTCCCCTAGAGTCTGGGCAGCAGGATGGCCCCAGGCAAAACTGTGAAGGGGTGAGCTGTGTCTTTGGCCACTAAGCCCCTTTCCCCCCAACCCCCTCCTATAGATCTCCAGAAGTAGGCTCTCTCCCAACAGTCATTCGTGCTCTGTCTCGCCCACTCTCCTCCTCAGGGTCCTGGGGAGCTAAGCACCTAACTGATCATTGATTGGTGATAATGGGAGGATCAGTGGGTTCTAATCACAGCTGCACCTCCACAACCCACTTCCTCTCTCTGAGGCTGTCTTCTTCTCTGTAAAGGAGACTAATTATGCCCACCTGTGGATCCTAGCCACCGGACTAAGGATCAGAATGGAAGTCAGGCCCTGTATTTGTATTTTTAAATTGCAATAATCTCTACCAACCTAAGAAAATCTTACTTTTAATCACCAGCACCAATGCTCCCAGATGATTTAACAGGGGACTTTGAAGGCACGACTTTTTAGTCTGAAAGGAATAATTCTAATGGAATTTTTAACTTGTATCGATATCTGGGGGCAAGTCAGGCCTTGTGGCACCCTTCAAATCCTACCTCACGCTGCAGCAAATCTTACATTTGTGTGATGCTTAATAGTTGATAAATGGCTTGTCACTTTCTCTTAAGAGCACTCCTGCTATTTTAGTGGCATCAGCGTTGTTATTCCAGTGAGGCTTTGTAACTTTCCTACCTGGTAGACACTGCAAATTCCTTCCCCTTCCTCTTTTGTTTTTTATCAAGGGCTTATGAGGGAGGGTAGCTAGCTGGGCAGGGGAACATGGTGGGTGAAATGCTGTCCAGGCTGAAAATACCCTGGCTGCGAGCATCACCCATCTCTGCCCCCAAGGCAGGGAGAGCACAGCCAAGCCAAAAGGAGGGTTATTTTTAATCCCAAAGATGCAGCATTTGAGAACAAACAGCCTTGGCCTTGCCACATGAGTGTGGGCCCGGAGGTGTCAGACTGCGGCTGCGCCCCCTCGGCATCCCCAGGCCCCCCAGACACCAGAGCTGGGCGGTAGTGAGTATTTTTACACAAGCTGACTTGCTGTGCCCTCTGAGTGCCACCTAGTCCTGTGAGGACGGGGTGGGAGCCGCATGCACTGTGACCTTTAAAGCCAGTCGGGCCCTAACCTGAGCCGGTGCAGCCGTCCCCAGGGCACCCACCTCACGTTGCTCGATGCTCCCAAACTCTCCACCTACCACCCTCGTCCCCTCCCCAGCCCCAAACTGCTGAAGGCCACTTAGAGTATCATTTTTCCTTCTTTTCTTTTTTCCTCTTCCCTCTTCTTTCCTTCCTTTACTCTCTGTAACACAAATAATTCATATTCATTGTAGAAAAATTAGAAAATTGAGATAAGAAAAAAAAATAAAAATCTCTATACCTCCCTGACCCCATCCCACTGTGGGTAGCTGAGGACCTGCACTTGTTAATATATGGCAGATATTTTCCCTGACTTTTTTCTGCGAATACTTACACATAAGGTATTTATTTTTTCAAAACACGGATTCCCACCCAAGGCCTGGCACTGAGGAAACCAGGACGGCTCCTCATTCAGGAAGAATGCTGTGTTATTTCCCGAGGAGGTCTATGGGCTCTGGGACAGGGTTGTTAGGACATTACCGGGAAACCTTTTAGCACAGTGCCTGGTCCCACAGCAGCGCTCAGCATGGCCGACTTTCCTCTCCAGCCTCATCTTTCCCGGCAGGAAACATTTTGCCCACGCCAGACTTTGTTTCGGGGTCACCTGATTCAGCACACCCCTGGTGTACTGGTTAAGAAGACAGGCTCTGAAGTGAGGGGGCTTGGGTCTAAACCCTTGCCTTGCCTCTAAATAACTGTGTGAAGTTGGGCAAGTGGCTCACTTTCTTTGTGTTGAATTTCCTCATTTGTAAAAGAAGGGTGAAGCTAGGATCCACGTTACAGGCCTGGTGTGAGAATTCAGCGAGCTACAACAGGGAGAGCAGTTGGAAGAGTGGCTAGCACGTAGTAACTGCTCGATGAACATTAGCTCTTATTCTGCTACTATTACTGTTCTTCCAACTCGATGGAACACCTCCTATGTTGCAGGCACTACTTGAGCTTCCTGTATGATTTGGGGGCAAGTTAATTAACTTTTCTCTTTCTTACTTCATTCAGAGAGGTGCTCAGGGCAGCTGGAGAATGACATGGGGAGTATCTCATTTCCTGAAGCAATTTCAGGAGCTTGGACATCAGGAGATTTGACACATTTGCATTATGGCGTCACTGGAGCTCGTTAACATATTAGAAAGATGTTAAAAGCTTTAATTGGGACTCTCGCGCACATTCGACTCCAGTTGGTGAGGGTGGGTCACGAGTACATGGGTGTTCACCATGCTGTTCATACTACTCTTGTGTGTTTGAAAACTTCTGTAATGAAAGTTTATACATACAGTGTGTGTATATGTATGTGTGTATATAATATATATATATCCTGAAAAATCCACATCACTCTCTTTTACTTTTGTACTTTTTCTGCATTTTTTTTTTTTTGTGAGGAAGATCAGCCCTGAGCTAACATCCATGCCAATCCTCCTCTTTTTGCTGAGGAATACCGGCCCTGAGCTAACATCTATTGTCAATGCTCCTCCTTTTTTCCCCCCTTTTTCTCCCCAAAGTCCCAGTAGATAGTTGTATGTCATAGTTGCACATCCTTCTAGTTGCTGTATGTGGGACATAACCATAGCATGGCCGGACAAGCGGTGCGTCGGTGCGTGCCCGAGATCCGAACCTGGGCTGCCAGTAGCGGAGTGCACGCACTTAACCGCTAAGCCATGGGGCCGGCCCCTGCATTGTTTTAATATAGTTTTTTACAATGTTCAAGAATCTTTTTTTTGTTGATCAAGACAATAAAACCATGGAAAATGCCTCCCCCTTGAGGCACACTGGTGTTGACAGAAGCCATGGCTGGTCATATCAGGGTCTTCACCCTGGGCTGGTCAGACTCCACTGCACTGCGACATGCAGAATTCCCAGCTGACAGGCGATGGGGACAAAGAGCAGACACGCTCGGGCACCTGGTGCCAGGCTGCCCCCTTCCTTTGCTTCCTCTCCCAGTATTGGCTTCCAGCCCTATTCTGGGTCACACTTGTCCTACCTATGTCAATGTCCAGCACTTGGTGTCCCCACTAAAACTCTGAGAACGGAAGAGGCGGAGGTGAGAGACATCCGCCAGGAACAATCACAGAACATTCTGCCTCAAGGTTAGGGGTCCCTGACGTCTGTCCCCTCCCTCTTCCAGGCCAGTCAGCGAGCAGCTCATCCCCTATTTCTCTCTGGTTTTGGCACCCTTCCAGACTTTTGGCAACCGCACAGATGCCACATCCTCAATGCTTCACAGGACCGAGTTCAGCTGGCTTTTTCTGATCATCCAGATGCTTTGGCTGGTTTTGTTGCTACCACCATTATTATTATGAATAATTACAGCTTCCAAGTACTGAGTGATGCTTGAGTGACAAACGTTGTGCACCCATAGGCATTGCCTTATTTAATCCACACCACAGGCAGTGAGGTAAATACTATTAACCCATTTTTCAGATGAAGAAACTGATGCTTACAGAGGTTGAGTGACTCATCCAGGGTCACAGAGCTAATAAATGGAGACAAACTCCAGGCTGATTCCAAAGCTCATAACACTATGCTAATCAGAGACTCTTTTTCCATCTGCAGAAAGGGGATAGGGGTGTAAAAGAACGGCTAACTCTCACTAGGCCTATAGTTTTATTGCTGTTGTGTGTCTGTGTATCATAATCAGAGACTACCATAGTGTGGAAACCCTTGCTGTCTGGGCTGTGGTCTTTCATAAAGGGCCCTATGGGGTGGGTGTGTGTGTGTGTGTGTGAGAGAGTGAGAGAGAGAGAGAGAGAGAGAGAGAGAGACAGAGAGAGAACATGCACGTAAATGTAGAGAAAGAGCAATCCAGAGGTAGAGGACTATCTGGCAAGACATGGACTCTGGCCTTCAGCACACACGGGTGTCTGCCTCAGCTCTGACACTCGTCAGCCTGTTTTCTTGAGTAACCCACTTCCCCTCTCTGGGCCTCAGTTTCCTCATCTGTAAAACAGGAATAAGAAAACCTAGGCCACAGTTAGCAAGCACATTAATGAGATGCCGAGTGGAAAGCACCCAGCAGAGTGCCTAACCAAAGCAGGCACTGGAAAATTAAGGTGGTCCTTCCCGCAGTCCCTGGTGGGGGAGGGAGAGTCCTACAGTGGGACTGCACTGGACTGGGATGAAGAGAGGAAAGTGTGAGGGGGCAAGCAGTGCCGGTGTTGGCGTGTGCGCACACCATGCAGGGCAGGGGGACAACTCCTCCGCTGGAAGTTGACCGGTTGTATCTTGAGAGCTCTGGAGTCGAGTTTGGCCTCCCCACCACTCCTTGGTTTCCCCGGCCCCTTGCCGAGGGTGCTGGCCAGCTCACCACACACCCTCCTCCCTGCTCCTTCTTTCCCTGCCTCTCTCAGCTAAACAGAAGTTCCTGTTCCTTGTCCACATCACAGGCCACAGCCATATGGGCTGGGTGGCAGGTGGTCTGCAAGTCCCAGAGGGGCTTCTGGTCTGAGAATATGGACCACCTGTGTGTGAGCCACCTTCTCCTGGAAAACCAAAACTTGAATCAAGTGCATTCCTGATCCCCTCTCCCCACTGTTGACAAACACGCAGACACACACAAACATATGCAGAGACACACACACAGACTCAGAGACACAGACACACAAAGACAGGCAGACACGCAGAGACACACACATAGACATACACAGACACACACACTGGCTCCCTCCCAACCCTGGGGCCCAGCCTCCCGCCCAGCAGCCCCCACCCCTAAGACTGTGCCTCTTTGGTCTAATCAGGGTAGGTGAGAAGGGGCCCTGAGAGTCCACAGATATTCCCAGTGCTCTCCTCCTGAGGCGCTTCCAGTTGAGCCTTCAGCTCTGGGCAAGCATCCAGGGCTCGTGGGCCCTGAGGCTGAGTCACATGTATGGAGAGGTCCACGGCCTCAAGTCGCATTTCTAGCCTAGTCCAGATCCGGGGCCTTTCAAAAACTCACAGGTCACACAGGTCGTTGAAGCTTCCCAAAGATACTCCATTCAGTGTGGATTTAGTCACAGGGTATTTTTAAAGGCTCATCTGGAGGTAATTTGGAATTTGAATTACCAGGATAGAGGATATTTTTACCAGAAGAAGGGCTAGAGTAGTGATATCCTGTCAGTTATTGATCAACCATATCCAAAGGTTTAAAAAAAAAAAGTAAGACCTGTTTTACCAAATATGTTAGAAAAATTCTCTTCAGGATTTGGTCATTATTAGCGTAACCGATATAAATTCTTCCACAACACTTGGGATTGTGTTCCATGACACATTTCACAAGTTTTCTAAATCAAATGAAAACATACTGAGACCCCACCTACCAGGACCTCAGAAAATTCAATCCCAGCCACTTTTCATGGCCCCTCACTCTCCTTCCATGCAGAACTCTGAGGCCTTCAGGATTCCAAGGACTTGAGGAAGGGCATCAGGTCCATGATGGTCACTGCTGAGTTGCCCATTGTCCACACCCCGGTGGACCAGTTGGAGGCTGCTGCTGCTCATAGTATCCTCTCCAAATCCGAGAGCACAGGGCGAGTTTTCAGTCCTCAGATATCCCTTCCCCCTCTTAGGCTCCCAGCACTCAAGGGTCCTGCCAGCCCTTAATGACCTCTGGGCCCTGGGCCGCTCCCCAGCCCCACTCCATTTCTAACAATTGGTGTTAAGTCTCCAGATCCTTAGAAAATCTAAGAAAGGCCTCTAACTTTCCCCTGGGGCAGGAGAAGCCCAGCCCTCAGACACACACGCCCCTGGAGAAGAAGAGGAGAAAATACCTCACATTCTTTTCCAGTGAGTCTGCAGAAGAAACCAGACATGGTTGATTTCTCAATCACAGTAGCCCCTGACTTAGTCAGTAATTACCCGATTTACTTAGTAATCCACACTCTTTGGGGAGTAGATAGAGCTGTGGGTCAAAAACAAAAAACAAAAACAAAAACCCTTCTTTGAATAAAGGCTATGAAATCCCTTGGCTTCAGTAATTTTCAGAGTCTCTTTAGAAGATCCCTGTTTAGACAGATATGGGTTCGCACCCATGCAGAGAACATTTAGTAGCTTGGTGTCTAGCAGCTTGGTCTTGTTGTTCTTCATGGGAGAAATGTACCCCGTTTGAGGACAGATGAGGTTGAGATAAGAGGTGACACTGAAACTCAAGTAAACACAAGCTAGCTTCAGCTCACACCCAACATCACATCAGGCAGTAGAGCTTACGGTTAAGAGGAAAAGCTGTGGGGGCCAGGCTGGTGGTGTAGTCGTTAAGTTTACGCGCTCCACTTCAGCAGCCCAGGGTTTGCGGGTTCAGATCCCAGGTGTGGACATGCACACTGCTTATCAAGCCATCCTGTGGCAGGCGCCCCACATATAAAGTAGAGGAAGATGGGCACAGATGTTAGCCCAGGGCCAATCTTCCTCAGCAAAAAGAGGAGGATTGGCACCAGATGTTAGCTCAGGGGTAATCTTCCTCACACACAAAAAAAAAAAATTAAAAAAAAAAGAGGAATAGCTGTGGAATCAAGTAGACCAGAGTTTGGGTTCTGGCTCCATTGCTTTTTAGCTGTGTGACTTCAGGCAAGTTACTTCACCTCTCTGAGCCTCAATTTCTTCATTGCTGAAATGGAGATAAAGTGCCTCACAGGATTAGGTGAAAGTTAAATGACGGTTGCCAAGATGGTGGTGTAAGTTCACGCTGTGAGGAATACCCTCTGCTTCAAACACATAACAATGATACACAGGGGCCAGCCCCGTGGTGTAGTGGTTAAGTTCATACACTCCTCTTTGGTGGCCCGGGGTTAGCAGGTTCAGATCCTGGGCATGGACCTACACACTGCTCATCAAGCCATGCTGTGGTGGCATCCCATATACAAAGTAGAGGAAGATTGGCACAGATGTTAGCTCAGGGACAATCTTCCTCATCAAAAAAATAAATTACAAAAAAAAAACCCACAATGATATATAATATAGAAAGAGAAAATTAAAATGACATAGTTGCATCCAAGAAACACTATTAACGTCTCTGTGGACAAGGCTGAGATGCATTCTACGTGTCTCCTCCGAGGGTCCCGGCTGGCACGGAGCCCTGCTTGCCCATGGTGGTGACCAGCTTTCTCTTCGTCTCCAGTTCATTCTTCCCAGCCCCCTCCTCCACTCCTATTCCTTGAATCATTTCCTAAAACAAACAAGCTGCAGACAAGCCCGTATCTCAGACTCTGCTTTTTGGGGGAGTCTAGGCCAAGAGGGCTGGAAAGGAGACGAACAATGAAGCAAAGAAAAAGAGCGGTAAATAGAAAACAAAATACGGCAGAAATAAGTCAAAATGTATTCATCATTATAATAAATGCAAACATATTACCTATTAAAAGACAGACTATCAGATTAGATAAAACAAATGAACAAAGTTTATAAGAGGTACACCTAAAGCAAAACCACAAAGAAAGATTGAAAATAAAAAGTTAGAAAAAGATACATCTGCCCAATGCAAACCAAAAATAAACATATTGTTACAGGTTGAATTGTGTCCCCAAAACAATATGTTGAAGTCCTAACCCCTCGTACCTCAGAAGGTGACCTTATTTGGAAATAGAGTCTGTGCAGATGTAATTAGTTAAGATGAGGTCATACTGGTGTAGGATGGGCCCTTAATCCTATATGACTGGTGTCCTTATAAGAGGAGGAGAGACACACAGACACACAGGAAGATGGCCATGTGGCAGTAGAGGCAGAGATTGGAATTATGCTACCATAAGCCAAAGAGTGCCTAGGACCACCAGAAACTGGAAGAGGCAAGGAGACTCCTCTCCTAGAGGATTTGGAGGGAACACGGCCCTGCCAACACTGTGACAGTTAGCCTCCAGAATTGTGAACAAATAAATCTCTATTGGTTTAAGCCACCCAGTTGGTGGTAACTGGTTATGGCAGCCCTAGGAAACTAATACACATGTCTAGTAATATTTATATCAGACCAAATAAAAGTTAAGACCAAAGTATTATTAGGAATAAACAAAGATAATATATAATCATAAAAGCAACATCCCATCAAGAATATATAATGATTATGAATTTGTATGCACTTAACACGACTAAATTATAAAGAGAAGTTCAAAATTCATATTCACAGTAGAATATTTTTAGTATGCTTTTATCAGGACCTGATAGATCAAGCAGATAAAAAAAGAGGAAAGATATGTAAGATGTGAAGAGCTCCTTTAGTCATCCTGATCCACTAAGGATGTATGGAAACCTGCATCTGAATAGAGAATACACATCCTTTTTAGGCACATGTTGACCATTTTATAATTTTATTTATTTATTTTTAAAGTATTTCTTTTTCTTTTTTTTTTTTCTGCTGGGAAAGATTTGCCCTGAGCTAACATCTGTTGCCAATCTTCCTCTCTTCTTTTTTTTTTTCTTCCCCAAAGCCCCAGCACGTAGTTGTATATTCTAGTTGTAGATCCTTCTAGTTCTTCTATGTGAGCTACCACCACAGCATGGCTACTGACAGACGAGCGGTGTGGTTCCACGCCCGGGAACCGAACATGGGCCGCTGAAGCAGAGCGTGCCGAAATTTAACTGCTAGGCCATCAGGGCTGGCTCCATGTTGACCATTTTAGCAAAGAAAGTCTCAACAAATTTTAAATAGTTTATAGTATGTAAATCATATTTTCTATCCACAATACTGTTAAATTAGAAACAAACATATCCCTAAACATATTGTGGATTAAACAGAAAGTCTTAATAAAAATTACAAAATATTTAGACTTGAACAACTATGAAAGAACTACATAACAAAACTTACCTAGAGGTAAATTTATAGCTTTAAAATACCTTACTGGAGAAACAAGACTGAAAATAAATTAATTAAAATTTTGATACAAGAAGGTAGAAAAAGAAAATGAATGAGATATTGCATTTAAAGTCTTTCACATAATGCTTGTCACGCAAGTACTCAATAGAGAGAAGTACTTAATAAATGGAAATTGTAGTTGTCATTATTCCACCCATGACCTTCCAATTAACAGAGCTTTCCTTTCCAGGATTAAGTAAAAGTTTTACAAGTAACTTGTGATATTGTAATTTATAATAAATATATATTTGATCTTTTCCTTGTTCCTGGCACAGAGCTCCTAAAACCCTTGGAATTTCCTGTAATGAGAGCAATAAAGGTGTCTTTTGTTACGTGAATGAGGTGAATTTTGGGAAGCCCCTGGTTCACCTAAGGACGGGGACTGGTCACCGGAGGAACCAACCATGTGATTAGAGGGTTAGAACTTTCAGTCGCACCCCGACGTCTAGGGAGGAGAAAGGGGCTCGAGGTCAAGTTCAATGGCCAAAGGCCAATGATTTAATCAATCATGCCTATGTAAGGAAACCTCCATAAAAACCCAAAAGGATGGGATTTGGAGAGCTTCCGAGTTGGTGAGCACATGGAGGTGCTGGGAAAGTGGCGAGCTTGGAGAGGGCATGGAAGCTCTGAGCCCTTTCCCACATACCCTGCCCCATGCATCTCTTCCATATGGCTCTTCCTGAATTATATCCTTTTATAATAAACTGGTAAAGATGGAACCCCCAATCTATAGCCTGTTGGTCAGAAGCACAAGTGACAACCTAGACTTGCAATTGGCATCTGAAGTGGGGGTGGGAGAACAATCTTACGGGACTGAGCCCTTAACCTGTGGAAACTGATGCTATCTCCAGGTAGATAGTGTCAGAATTGAGCTGAATTCTAGGACACCCAGCTGGGGGAAAAAAACCTACACATTGGAATTGGTGTCAGAATCTTACAACTACAGCACACCAAGACAGAGATATCTCTGTGCCTAGAACTTCAGAAATTAATTTTTATACAGTTTTGCACAGTCCAATAATATTTCAGAAAGAAAAATTCTATAATCCAGGTTGGTCTCCTCTGCCTCTATTAAATGTAAACACATTCTTTGGCCATTGAATGGGCTAGAGCCTGATGGAAGCTGCCCTCTGAAAGACCTTAACAGTATCCAGGGAGTTCCATCATCAATCCTCCTCTTGGAAGGAAACAAGGACTTAAACAATTAGAGAGGATCACCTTTCCTAAAGGTCCTGTTGATGGACCACTTCCCTAAAATTGTCCTTCAGAAAAGAGGGGATGGCCTTTGACAAGCTCTTATTTACAGGGTGTTCTCTAATAATTGTATTCTTGAATGACAAAATACTATTTGGAGAATATCCGAGATCCTCAAAAGAACTCCGTCAATGCTATTTTTAGATTGGTAAGGAGATCACTTGATGGAATTTGTTAAAAAGGAGGCAAAGAAATTAATAGAAATGTACTAATTATTCCTGGGGCAAGGCCTTCACAAATTTGAGCACTGGATCTCATGGCCAACAAGCCTTTTAAAAATCATTAATCAAAAGAGTACTATAACTGGTTATGTTATAGAAATCACATATATACTTATAAAAGAAGCTTAGAAAGTCTGTCTTACAGTGGATTATGCAAGTGGTACTTGTGGCTTGGAATAAATTTCCAGTGACAACAAGAAACATAAATTCAAAAAGTGCCGGATTTCAAACAATGTAGGAATTAAAGATGGTGGGCTCTGGAAGCCTTTGTGAGAGCACTCAGGCACCAGGTCCAGTGAGGAGGACCATGAGGTTGAAGATGAGCATGAGAAGTTTGAACAATAGCGTCTCATGAAATGCAAGAGAGGAAAAAGCAATCTTTCTCTGTTATTTTATATCACATGTAGTTTTTCAGTGTGTTATAAATGATAAATTAAATATCATTAGTAGTATTTGATTTTTCCATCTGTATTCCTAAAAGTTTATATATTCTAGTTGGCCCCTAAACTTTTTTTATTTAGTCTTTCATTTGGAAAAAGAAAGAAATGAAGCGTAGAGTTCAGGATTGACTTTTACTTAGGCACATGCAGTATATCTGCAAAAGAAAATAAGGTGATGAGGTCCCTGACCTTCCAGGCAAACAAGCAAGCCCACCTGTGCAGAAGGTAACGGACGTCACTTAGACTTGCTTTCTTTGTGCCTCTTTGGATGGGCCTGGTCTTAGTCCCCAGGAACCTGAGCACACTGGGGACATGAGGGAGCTTAGAACCATTGCCTTCACTGACCCACAAGCAGTTAATGGCCTGGCTCTTCCTAAGAAGAGCTCCTAAGAGCTCTGGACCGAATGTGTTCCCTCCCCAAACTCACATGTTGAAGCCCTAACTCCCAATGTGATGATATTAGGAGGTGAGGTCTTTGGGAGGTAATTAGGTTTAGATGAGGTCATGAGGGTGGGGAGATTAGTGCCCCTACGTGAAGAAGAAGCGGCCAGAGCTTTCTCTCTCCGCCATTGGAGGACACAGTGAGAAGGCAGTCATCCGCAAGCCAGACAGAGGGCTGTCATAAGGAGTTGAATCTGCTGGCAGATTCTCAGCCTCCAGAACTATGAGAGATCAATGTCTGTTGTTTAAGCCCCCCAGTGGTATTTTGTTACAGCAGCCTGAGCCGACTAAGGCCCTGAGGACGCTGGGCAGCTCTGGGGCATGAGTTCTTGGGAGGGGTTGTTACTGTCCTCAGGGTGAAGCCCAGCATCTGTGCAGCAACTTGTCCTTGTCATTTACCTCTCCAACACCCTTCGGAGCAGGAGGGGAATGTTCTGCTGCTCCCTTTGGACAGGTGAGGAAACTCCACAGGCCCAGATTAATGACAGGAAAGGAGACTTTGCTCACTGATGAGGGAGGAAGACTTGTGGAAGAGGATGCTTGGTTCTCAGGGCCCTCGCTCCCCCTTCTCCTGTACCCCCTCTCTGAGGAAACCGGCTTCTCTGTGGGATAAATGAACATAACCCATCCCAACCCTCCCTGCTCCCAGATACCTGCAACACCCGGTGCTCCTTCTTGGCAGTCATGCAGCGAACCTACACACAGCACAGAGCATGCAACCACACTGCACATATTTCCTAAGTGCCACTAGGGACTCAGTACTGTGCTTGGGACTGGGGATGCCATGATGAATGAGATAGACACACATCATTGCTGAAAGCCAAGACTGGGCCTGCCCTTATTGCAGGAGGACTCACATTTCTGTGGAGAACGGGCCACGGTAAGCAGCCAGGATGTAAGGAACTTCTGTCTGGCTTCCCCTGTGGAGCAGCAACACAGCTGGTTTCTTCTATCAGTGGCTTCAAAAGACCAAGCCCAGCACAGGAGAGAATCGTCACTAAAACCGGGGTTGGAAAGGTGTATGATGCCACAGGGACCATTTTCCTCCTCATTCAGGGCATCCCTGGGCATCAAGGAAGGCAAGGAGTGGGGATCCCAAACATCACTGTACTTCACAGCCTGTGAGACAGTTGGGAAATAGTCAGCCATCTGCAAAGGGCCCCATCAGGGCCTCCAGGAGCAACCTTCCCACTCCCCGTCCCCTCCCAGCCACCAGCTCTGTCTGAACTATAGCTAAAGCAGCCAGTTGTAACTGAAATGAGAGAGTATAAAATATCCGAGGTTGTTTCCAATTAGTTTTTTAAGCAGTCCTACAGAGGGGGTCAGGTTTTTTTAAGTGCTACTCTGCACATTGTAATAATCACTTTCAGCCTCTCTGAGCAGAGTGTCCAGAGCACATTCTCTTGGGTGCCTAGGCAGGAATTCGGAAGTCGCCATTTTGGGGTAATACAGAACCATCATCCTCCTCTGTTAATTTTGCTGATAAAAGTTGTACATCATTAGATCTTCAGGTAACTGAATGTGACAGCTGACTTTTCTTTTATGACATCTACTGAAAAAAAAACAAAAACACTTTATAAATTCATGTCAAAGCAAGCTCTTGCTGGTGAAGCTCTCTCCTGCACCAGCTCCCTCTCCAATAATGCTGCCCCACATGGAGGTTTGTGCAGAGGCTGGACAAGATGGTAAATGACCTCATTTTTCAGTTGAATTCATAAGCAGATCATAAGGAAATCAGTGAGGCCCATTGGGAAACTGCCCTGATGAGGGCATCGTGGTTAAAACCCATTTGTACTAATGTGGAAATCATACCACAAACTTCTCTCCCCTCAATTGTTCACGAAACTCAGATACACATAAGTGGAAGACCTCAGAGTTACTGCCAACCCTGGGTGCACCTCTGGAAGCTGTAGATCAAGACCTCTTCGCTAGAAGCTCAGAAAACCCAGGTAGGATGAAGTTTTGTATATCAGAACAACGTCTTCAAGCTCCATGCCACCTCCAAACCTCACCTCTTGCTGTTCTCATCTTCTAGGACGCCATCCTTCCCCTCTTTCCACTTGGCCAACACCTAGACATTCTCAAGGGCCAGCTAAAGTCCTGAAAATTAATCTTGGGATCAATCTGGGAAGGACCCTAAATATCACCTAGTTCTATCATTTATTCTCTTCTAAAACTGAATTCCTTCTGTAATTATAATGAGCCAGACTTTGAACACCATTAGTAACTGGGGACTCACTGCCTGCCTGAGATAAGCCATTCTAGCTCCACATGGCTTTATTTTTATTAATAATAATATATACCATTTATTGGGTGTCAACTTATGCCTGACGACTGTCACAAGATGTAATTCTCACAACAGCTCTCTGAGGGGAGTATCTTTATTATTTTACCTCTTTTTACAGGAGAGGAGATGAAATCTGAGGGAGGCCCAATGACCTGCCCAAGTTCACAGAGCTAGGAACTGGCAGAGCCTGGATGTCTAACTCCAAAGACTGTGCCCTTTGCCCCTGCACGGCAGCCTTGAGGACATCCTGAAGTACAGAAATTTCTTACCGTGCCATAGCTGCACTCAAGGTAGAGTTGTAGAGTTGCGTGCAATTGTCAAGTTTCCTCTTAGAAGTCTCAGTGCTCTGGGTCTGTTCTAAACACAAAGTAGCATGTAATCGTCTAAACTTGCAAGTGTTGGTTGGTCACTATGTCAAGAATTTAGTTTCACTCTCCAATGAAACTATAAGTTCTTGGAAGGTGGGACTATACCTTACACTTATTTTGTATGTTTAATCTTTGTGTATTTAGTTTTCAGGACTTCTCGTTTTCCTTTTGGAATCCAGTATAGACAGCACTGAGCACATGCTGAGTGCTGAGCGCAACTCTCTGATGGATTGATTGGTGGTGAAGAGAATATAAGACAGAGTCAGGAGTCCCGGATTCGAGTTCCAGATCTGCCACTACCAGACCAGTCCTTCCCCGCTCTCTGGCCTCAGTGTCCCCTGTGAACTGGATGATGTATGCCGCAACCGCCCGTGGGTTCTGGCTAGCTAAGTGCTGGAGCTCTCCCAGGCACAGGACTGGTGGCAAGGCCAGGGAGAATGATCTCATCACTCAGACTGAATCACGGCCTCAGGCACCCACCCAGGAAGCAGTGATGGTCCCCCAGAACACACAGCTGGCTCAGGGAGCTGGATAGAACCCATGGGGCATGAACTAACTTCTGTAGGTCCCCCTGGTCTATTTGTCCATTATGCTCCCTAGGCTGGCAACAAGCAGAAATCCTGCACGATTCAGTCTTCCAGCCTCTAACCTTTTAGGTCCTTTCTCAATATTCAGCAAAAGGGTTTCACACAGCATCAATGAGAATCCCCAGCAATTTCCCTGGGAAATCCCTCACTGGCTAGCTCACCAAGGAAGTTAGGGAGCTGGTCTGGATTCATCCTTCACCACTGTGTTGAGCAATTTTTCATGCATTTGCTCATTTATTTCACCAAAAAAAATTTTTGTGAGCCCTTCATGTCCTAGGCACAGTGCTGAGTGTGCCTACCATGATGAACAAGACTAGACACAGTTCTTACCCACAGGGGCCTTATAGTCTCATCAGTGAGGGAAATATTAAACAAATAATCACACAAAACTATGAATAAAATTTGTGATAAGCGCCATAAAGAAAAAATACACAGGGTGCTAACAAGGAGACCTATCTTAACCTGAGGATCAGGTTGGATCAGGGAGGGCTTACTGGAGGAAGTGGCATTTAAGCTAAGACCTGAAACACCCAGTAAAGGGGAGGGAGTGGGAGTTGAGGAGAGGTTGCTCCAAGCAAGGATGATGTGTGGTCTGATCTACAACATGCTGTGGTCGGTAGGGGTCAGTTTCCTAGTCCCAGCTCAGTTTCTCACTGGCTGTGAAAGTTTGTGTGAGTCACCTACCCTCTCTGGGCCTCAGAGTTTTTTTGTTTGTTTTGTTTTTACCCCATCTGTAAAATGGAGATCTGCTACTTCAAGCAAATGTGATGCTTAGATGAAAGCAATGGCAAAAACTGTAATTCTCCATGAATAAATATAAGGGATCCCTATTATTGATTCTCGCCCTTGAAATTCACTGCATCTGTGAAAGAGAGGTCTGTGGGAGAACTTCAATGGACATTTAGAAAAATGAGAGTGAAATGGGTTTTCCTTATTTGGATTCTCCACTTTATAAGCAATATATCCAGATTATGTACAGACACATGAGGGGGATACAGAGGGATTGGAAAACCTGGTCCCGGATGACCCGGAGATGGAAAAGCCAGCCGACGTGTGATGGGAGAAAGGGGCTTATTAAACAAACCTCACTGACAGGCCTTCTCCCTTCTTTTCCAGATGCGCCTCAAATTGCTTTGCCAAGAATTCTAATGAGAAACAGACTCTCTCTTTCTCTCTCTCTCTCTCTCTCTCTCTCTCTCTCTCTCTATCCTTCACCTGCAGATTTCTAAGCAGAGATATTGCTGCCACTTCTATTAACAGTCCAAGAGTGGTTTGTTTTCAATTCTCCCCTGTAGGGATCAGGGCTTTGCAAGTCAGAGAAAACATTTCAGATTTTCCCTTACTTTATGCTTCAGCCAAAAAGCACAGTGTTGAAATACGAAAGGGAGCAAACCCAGGACATTTGGTGGCAGGTTGGGGCTAGTTGCCCACCGGCAGCCCTGGTAGTTAATTAGCAAAGCCCTTAAGTTGAAAGAAAGCAGAGGGATCCCCGTTTGCAGGGAGAAATGTTTACTCTGTCATGTGAATGTCCACGTTTCTGGTCCCATGCACCCTCCCATAGACTCCAGCTTGGTCAATGAACCTATTGTGGAAAAAAAAAAGTCAAGGCAAGACCTTAGCCAGAAAAATGTCAAAGTGGTTTTTGTCTCCTTAACCTGTGACAGAGGTTATAAAAGAGATTTGACAACTTCTACCATCTTGGATTGGGAATTTTCATAACTGCATAGGGTTCTAAGACAAACGTGGTCTCCGCTCTTGCCTTTTTGGCTAGGAATCCAGGCTGCCTCTTCTTCATGGCCTGTCCTTGTCTCCCTGCGGCCTGTTTCTACCTGTCCTGTTTGCGCTGCTTCCCACAGCCTTCTCCTGCTAGGGCTGCAGAGCGAGGATGGGGATCTGCAAGGCACTCCCCCCATGAAGCCAGCACAAACCCTCGGCTCCCTTTTTCTGGGTTTACATGTAATCATGCAAAGATCCTTCTTTTCTATTTCCCACGTCATCCTGTCTCTTAAAAAAAAAAAAATCCTTATTTTTTAAAAATCTTCCCTCCTTATGGCCAATCAGGATAGTGGTTTCCTAAAATATGATTTGAGCTGAAATCAGTCTAAGAAGTGGGAAAATCCAGTTCTTTACTTCCCCTTCGGCTCTGCCACCCCAGCATTCACCCCTACTGCACCCCACTCCTTTCTACGAGAGTGATGTGCTCTTTGAACTGGATTTCATCAACAGCCAAGTTTGCCAAGACAAACTTTTTCTCTGGGAGGAACTCCCCCGCAAGCCTGGTGTTCAAATTGTGTGCCATCTGCCAAATGAAGGCTCAAAGGCTAAAACTGCCTGGAAAACCATTTCTGTGATGAGGTTACATGAAAAAAATAAGCTGGAAGCAAAACTGGATTTTTCATGTGTCCAAAGTATGGAACCCAAACATCTTATCAAAAATAAAAATACTTGCTTAAAAAAAGAAAGGCTGGGGCCAGCCCCGTGGCTCAGCGGTTAAGTGCATGCGCTCCGCTACTGGCGGCCCGGGTTCGGATCCTGGGCGCACACCGACGCACCGTTTCTCCAACCATGCTGAGGCAGCGTCCCACATACATCAACTATAAGGATGTGCAACTATGACACACAACTATCTACTGGGGCTTTGGGGAAAAAAAAAAGAAGGAAGATTGGCAATAGATGTTAGCTCAGAGCTGGTCTTCCTCAGCAAAAAGAGGAGGATTAGCATGGATGTTAGCTCAGGGCTGATCTTCCTCGCAAAAAAAAAAAAAGTCTGGAAGAAAATATTCCAAAATGTGCTATGGCTGTGAGGGTAGTGGGAGGAGAAGGAGCTTTGGGGCCAGGCCACCCGCCTCCATGTGGGAGCTCTGAGCAAATCACTGAGTGTCCATGAGCTTTAGTGTTCTCATCTGAAACGAGGAATAATGCTTCTCTCAGAGGGTTATCCAGAGGATTAAATGAGGTGATGTATTTGAAAGTTCTAACACAGTACATGCAACAACTTTCCTCGGGCTTATGTTGGTTACTGTTCTGCATTTTCTAGATTTTCCAAGATGTGCATTTTACCCTTATCATGGGAAAAAGTAAGCTTTAAATAATGGCAACAGCAATATGGTCCATATTATAGGGACATTTCAACAAAGTAATGTTACCCAGATTGGATGTCATATCTAGGGTGGGAAAAGTTCTAAAGGCAGCCTAAAGCTTTAGTAATAACTGGCCTAAAAATGCAATCATTTTATCCTGCCAGTAACCTAACCTCAGACCTCAATCTGCCATGTTGGAGACAAGGTTCCATTTCTTCGTAACCATACTACTCCAGGCAGCACATGTCAGGGGTACCACTGCCTCCCACAGTGATGCAAAGAACTTTGCTTTCTGCTTTGAAAGATGCCCCAGCAGGCCAAATCACTCTGAGAGATGCGAGTCTCCCTCCATCTTCGGAAATGGCAGCATTCCTCTCATCCAACTTTTTCATTAGCATCCTTTTGTAACCCATTAAGTCCTTAACAGCGGCCTTGAGGAGTCCCACCTGTTTTCCATCAGGATTTCAACTGTAAGCCAGCACAAACATGTGTGATAAGTTGATGCTAAAATACCATGACACACTCCCAGGATTTACTAGCATTCAATAAATGAAGGAGAAAGCTTTGCCTTTTATAGCCCTGAGCCTCCCAGGCCCAAAGCAGACGTAGCAGTTGCCTCCCGCTAAGCATTCATTACCCGTTGCTTCCAGATCCAAGGACTAGGCACCTCCGGTCACTGTGCTGTACGGGCAGGAGGACCTCTCTCTTTTGGATTGGTAGGTCCAGTGTTCTCAGTCCTGACTGTAGCTCAGCAACCACTGGGGAGCTTTCTAAAAAATACCCAGCCCTAAGTCCCAGCCCCAGAGATTCAGATTTCGTTGGTCTGGGGGGGACCCAGCTAGCCATAATTTTTAACAGCTCCCCAAAGGCACCCCATACACAGACAAGATTGAGATCTGCTAAAAATAATCTGGACCATAAGCAGTATAGAGCAGCGGGAAGAACATGGGCTTTGGAGATAGGAAGTAATAGATTTAATTCACCATCTGAAAAGGATATACTGTGTTATCTTAGGCAAGTTTCTCAAAATCTTTTGAGCCTCAGTTTCTTCATTTCAAAAATAGGGTTAATAATATCTATCTCATAAGGCTGATGTAAGGATCAAATGCAACAATATATGTAAACTGCAGCATACTGGGTCTTAGACACAGCAGTTGATCAATAGGTGTTAAGTATTGCTATTAATGAGCTGAATGTCAACAACAACAGCTATTTCCTTAGAACCAAGGTTCCTTAGGAGAATATAGTAATTCCACCACCATCTTGTGGGAATAACAAAGCTTTTCCTCAAAACAAAGTGCCTATCATATAAAGGTTGGTTCAACATTGTACTAGAGATCTTAGCCAATGTAACAGAGCCAGAAGAAGAAATAAAATGCACAGATTGCAAAGGAAATATAAAACTGTCTTGATTTGCAGATGGCGTGAATGTCTACATAGAAAATCCAAGAAGTCTTAAAGAATGCTATTGGAACTAATAAGTTTACCAAGGTTGGAGGACACAAGGCCAATATACAAAAACCAGCTGTGTTTCTACATGCTAGCAATGAACAATTGAAAATTTAAACTTAAAAAGCAGCACCATTTAGAGCAAAGCAACTAAGTCCATGACATACTTAAGTAGAAATTTTACAAAATACATGTAGGACTTATATGCTAAAAACTAAAAATCACTAACAAAAGAAATCAAAGAAAACCTAAACAAGTGAAATAATATGCAGATTGGAGGACTAGATATTGTTAAGGTATCAATTTTCCCCAAATTGATCGATAGATTCAACATAATCCCAATCAAAATTCCAGCAGAATTTTGAAGAAATCAACAAGCTGATTCTAAAATTTATATGGAAGGGCAAAGGACCTAGAATAGTCAAAAAAACTCTGACAAAGAAAAATGAAGTGGGGGGCCGGCCTGGTGGCATAGTGGTTAAGTTTGTGTGCTCCACTTCAGCAGCCTGGGGGGTCTCAGGTTTGAATCCTGGGCGTGGACCAATGCACAACTCATCAAGCCATGCTGTGGCAGCATCCCACACACAAAATAGAGGAAGATGGGCACAGATGTTAGCTCAGAGCCAATCTTCCTCAACAGAAAGAGGAAGATTGGCAACAGATGTTAGCCCAGGGCCAAACTTCCTCACAAAAAAAAAAAAAAGAAAGAAAAGAAAAATGAAGTTGGCAGGTTCACACGATCTTATTTCAATACTTACTATGGAACCAGAGTAATCAAGACCAAATGGGATCAGTGAATGGAACAAGAAGGGGGCCCAGAAATAGCACCACACATATATGGTCAATTGATTTTTGACAAAGGTGCAAAAAGAATTCAATGGAGAAAAGAGAGTTTTTTCAACAAATTGTGTTGAAACAACTGGATACCTATGTAAAAAAAGACCCTTGATCCATATTCCATACTTTGTACAAAAATTAACTCAAAATGCACCATAGACCTAAAGGTAAAACTATGAAACTCCCGGAAGAAAGCATAGAAGAAAAATTTTTGTGACATTGGGTTAGACAAAAATTTCTTAGATAAGACAGGGAAAGCACAATACATAAAAGAAAATGGATAAATCAGACTTCAAAATAAAAAACTTCTGCTCTGCAAAAAATACAGCTAAGAAAATGAAAAGATAAGCTACAGGGCCGGCCTCATGGCTTAGCGGTTAAGTACGCATTCTCTGCTACTGGCGGCCCCGGTTTGGATCCTAGGTGCGCAACGACGCACCGCTTCTCCAGCCATGCTGAGGCCGTGTCCCACATACAGCAACTAGAAGGGTGTGCAACTATGACATACAACTATCTATTGGGGCTTTGGGGGGGGGGGAAAGGAGGAGGATTGGCAATAGATGTTAGCTCAGAGCAGGTCTTCCTCAGCAAAAAGAGGAAGATTAGCATGGATGTTAGCTCAGGGCTGATCTTCCTCACACACACACACACACAGACACACACACAAAAAAGACAAGCTACAGTCTAGGAGAACGTTATTGCAAAACTCATCTGACAAAGGACTTAATTATATCCAGAATACATAAAGGACTCTTTAAACTCAATAAGAAAACAAAGAATCCAATTTTTAAAAATGGGCAAAAGATTTGAATAAGCAGCTCACCAAAGAATACACACAAATAGCAAATAAGCATATGTAAATATGTTCAGCATCAGTAGGTACTAGGGAAATTCAAATGAAAACCACTACACGCCTATTAGAATGGCTAAAATTTAAAAAAGGGACAATATCAAGTCCTGGTGCAGATGGGGAGCAACTACCATTCTCATACGTCACTGGTGGGAATGCAAAGTGGTACACCTACTTTGGAAGACAATTTGTTAGCTTATAAAGTTATATAAGTACTTATCATATGACCTGGCCATTCCACATGCAGGTATTTATCCAAGAGAAATGGAAACTTATTTTCATATAGAAAACTGTACACAAATGTTTATAGTGATTTTATTCAAAATCACCAAATGTGGAACAACCCACATGTCTGCTTACTGATGAATGAATAAACAAACTGTAGTATAGCTATGCAACAGAATACTACTCAGCAATAAAAAAGGAAAAAGAAAACTACCGATACACAAAACAACACGGATAAATCTCAGATGCGTTTTACTAAGTGAAAGAAGCCAGACACAAAAGGCCACAATCTGTATGATTCTATTTATGTGACATTCTGTAAGAGGGGCACCTTTAGGGACAAAGAACAGATCAGTAGTTGCCCCGGGGCTAGAAGGGGAGAGAAAGGATGACTACATATTGGCACAGGGAAGTTTTGGGGGTAATGGAAGTGTTCTATATCTTGATTGTAGTGGTGGTAATATGAGTGTATGTATTTGTCAAAACTCATAGAATTGTACATCAAAAAGTGTAAATTTTGCTGTATATAAATTATACCTTAATTTAAAAAATTGTTGGGGGGTTGGCCCCGTGGCCTAGTGGTTAAGTTCAGTGCACTCCGCTTCTGTGGCTCGGGTTTGGTTTCTGGGCACGAACCTATACCACTTGGCAGCGGCCACGCTGTGGTGGTGAGACATATACAAAATAGAGGAAGATTGGCACAGATGTTAGCTCAGAGCGAATCTTCCTCAGGGAAAAAACAAAAAAAATGTTGAGGCATCTCTGAATTGAAGAAACAGAGTATCTTTTTTTTTTTTTTAAAGATTTTATTTATTTATTTTTTTCCCCCAAAGCCCCAGCAGATAGTTGTATGTCATAGCTGCACATCCCTCTAGTTGCTGTATGTGGGACGCGGCCTCAGCATGGCCGGAGAAGCGGTGCGTCGGTGCGCGCCCGGGATCCGAACCCGGGCCGCCAGCAGCGGAGCACGTGCACTTAACCGCTAAGCCACCGGGCCGGCCCAGAGTATCTTATTTTATATGTAGATTGGCTTGGTCCAAAGGTAGGAGTTGTGGGAGTGATTCCACCCCAAAGTCAACCACAGAGTTAAATGAACTGTGTTGAGTGAATTAGACCAGTGGTTTCAAATCCAGGTCATCGGAGCCCTGGGGATTTGTCTAAAAACTGTAGTGACTGGGACCATGGAGTGATTTTCCACATTTCAAGAAAAAGGCCTAAGGAAAATCACATTTTACCTGATATAAGTTTGCCCAGACAGGCTGAGTAAAATCTCAGGTTCTTTTGCTTTTGGCTGGAATTCTCTTTTCTGCTGATCATATACTTCAGAGAGAATTTAAAAAGCCAACCTACAGCTTGGTGGATAAAAGTCCTTCAAAACAAGAGGCCCACGGGAAAAATAATAAAATGGATTTTTGGTGGTGAAAATTTTGTGAACGTCCAGACTAAGCCATACATTTGAGGGAGGGAGATGAAGGAACACACTCCTTTGGGAAGGTCTGAAAACCTAAACAAGCTTTTACTTGCCCAAGATAGCTTAGGGCGTTCTCTCTAAAGGCAGGGAATGGCCCATCCCATCCCACCCCGGATCTCTTCAGGCCTGTAGGAGCTCTAAACCAGACCTGTGTGCACACTGGAGACTGGCAAAGACACAAACCCTTGAGTTCTGATGCCACGTATCAGGCCCCGACCTGGAGCACTTTCTCCCTCTGCTCTAGGACACTCCCAGTGAAGGAAGTACATTTCTAGGGAGAATCTCAGCCCCTTTGTTGACAACAGTTTTATGATTGTTCATCATAACAAAATAGTTAGGGTTTTGCACCAACCAACACTAGAAAAAGTGACACTGAGCCCTGGCTGACGTGGGAAAGTGTGGGACATTATAACAGCAACCTTAGACTCACCTGTCCTGGGGCCAATTAACATGCCCTCCCCTGCTTAGCTTGCACACAACTCAAGGGAGCTTAACAGGATTAGGAGTAAATACCTTGTTATTTTTAACATAGCTCAACTCTCTAGTAAATCTCTCCATTGTCCCTGCCAGTAACCTATTCGTAAGGGGAGGCATCCACCTTTAGAGACATAACAGGCAAGACTGGCCAACAATTTGTGTGGGATCTTACCCAGTCGTGGACCATGGAGTTTGGTACCTAAAAAAGAGATTCATCATCTTTGACATTTGTGCCCTTTATGGCATGGTAGGAAGTTTATGGACTTTGAAGGCAGATAGAGCTGGATTTGAATCCTGATTCTGCCACTTATGAGACATGGTCAAGTTATCTTGCCTCTTTGAACCTCAGTTTTCTTTAAAATGAGGATAATATTACCTACCTCACAAAATTGCTAAAAAGATTAAAGATAATAAATGAAGAGTCCCTGACATGGAACTTACCAACCTAGTAGATGCTCAATAAATGTTGACTACACACACACACACACACACACACACACACATATCCATATATACATATATATTTAAAATTTAATTGATAAATAATTAGAAGAAAAATAAGATGCACACTCTTTCACTTTTGAACGTTTCTGAAATTGGCTTGTGTCTTTTAATTGATGTCAACCAAAATTTGCTAGCAGCAAACAAAGGAGCGGGTCATGACATGGTTGTGATTACGGGGCTGTGCAAACTTAGCCAATCTCTCCAAGGAGATCGTGGAATTGAGAGCTCTGAGAGGCTGCTGTTGCTAATCTGTGCCTTGTGGAAGGTTATCACTAGACACTACACATCCATCCTTCAAAAGTGTCTGGCTGACTTTCAGATTTCCAGTGATACGTAATTTAATTACAGAGAGAAAATGAAACCATGAGTTTAACCAAATAGGAAATGCATGCAAAACCTGGCATATTATCTCTCTTTACTAAGAGTGCCCAGGAGGTCAAGTTCTTGGGCCCAGGTTCCATAAATCTACATTTCTTTGACAGTATTTGCTTCAACTGGGAAGAATCTTTAGACCCCAAATGTGAAGAAAACTCAGAATCAATTATAAATGGCGATGTTAAAGAAGAAAATGGTATGTGATTATATAGATATACGAACGTACACTATTATTAGTTTTAAAAAATTGTATAATTTGATGTGACATTTCTTTTTTTCTGAAACTGTGTATTAAACTGATGATACATCTTGCAATTGATGGCATCTTATAATATATTAAATATGGTAATACTAAGCCACCTCTCCCGTCCCTGGCTGGCACCACACATGCTCATGTTGATGTTTTCTGTGACTTTGCTGACTAGGCTGATTCAAAATTAGTAGTGGCAGGCAAAATATATGGCCAGTGAACACATCCAACCTCATTAATGATTAGGAAAACACAAATAAAGATCACAATGAGATACCATTTTAGAACCATTTGTTTGGGCAAAAAAATGCAAAAGTCTGACAATATCAAGTGTTGGGAGAGAATGTGGATTTGCAAGATCTCTTTTACATTCCCTGTAGGAATGTAATGTAGTACAACTACATTGGAAAGCAGTTTGATATTTTCTGATAAAGTTGGACATGCACCTACTCTGTGACCTGGCAATTCCATTCCTAGTTCAGGTCTCTTGCACATGTGCACCAAAATTCTGGTACCAGGGACTGGCTAGTGCAGCTTGCAACTCAAACAATCACACGGATGCTGTTTCTCAAGACATCTATTGTACTTCATTATGCAGCAGAAGTACTTTATGTGTGCTTCCTATTTTGTGCCACAGAATATGAGAGACATGGACTCAAGGGTTGAGGTTTAACAAAATTAATAACTTTTACTGTTTCGTCAAGATATAACCTTAAGTGAAACTGCCAAATTTTTGTGGACAATGTTTGATAATTTAGAATACATTGACTGCTAGTACAGTTGAGTGTTACTGCCTTGATTTGTGCTAAGTTACCTGTGGTTTTACCCACTACTGCTTTTGCACCATCAGTGCAAATATCAATAAAGTGTAAAGGCAAATAACAGAATATTATGAAAATAGTTGTGACTCTGCCGATTCTCTGAAAGGACCTCAGGGACCCTCGGGGGCAGACCACAACCTGAGAATACTGCTGCGTGGTATTCCAACATGTGAACGTACTACGGTTTAATTTATTTATTCCAATGTTGGTGGACATTGGGGTAGTTTCCAGTTTGAGGCTATTGCAAATAGTGTGTATCAAGCTTTTTAAATAATTTTTTCTCCTTGCTACATAAAAAAATGTACTTAACCCAGTACCTGACGTCCGGTAGACAGTTCATAAATTATGATCATTAAAATTCCTTAACAGAGATGTCCTCACTATGTTCTGTTTAGGATCCCCCTCCCCTATCCCATATAGCACACAGTGGGATGTCTATGCTTACAGATGATGACAAGACATTCTCTCAAAAAGCCATGGAAAGAAATGAATTAGTCACATTGGAAAAGGCAGAAACCAGAAAATTAACCTCTTCCCTTCCCTCACGCTGGTCCCCCAGGATGTTCCTGAGATTTTCCGTAGCTTAGGGGCAGGGATAAAACACCTGGAGAACTGCTGCCCACTCCCCACGGGAGGAAGCTTTCCGGCCAAGAAAAGGAAGCTTGGAGAACAGCTGATGTCTGTCCTTGAGGCCCCCAGCCATCTGTTCCTCAGACACGGGGAGCCAGAGGGTCCTGCTCGCTGCCCTCTGGCAGCCAGCATGAGAGATGGGATCTGAGTCTCTACCACTGGGGACTGAGACCCTTGACGGAAAGACGCTGAGACGCAAGCACAGTTGAGAGATCGTTTCTGGCAACAGTAGGTGTTTCTGTAACATGTGCTTCACCTGTTGGCAGCTGTCTTGCCTCTCTGGTTCCTATCTATTTTGCAAGCCCCGTTTCTCCAGATTTCCTGCTATTCTGTGAACACCCCTATAGATTTCTTGTTTGCTTAAGTTGGCCCATGTGTTTCTGTTACTTGCACCCAAGACCCTGACTCAGTCCTCTCCTTCATCAGAAGCCTATTCTGAGAATTCTCTCTCAGGGAAGGTAAAGGCCAGGCCTGCCCCCAGGCAGCCGTCTTAGGAATCACCACCATGTTGGGTCAGCTATTTCACTCCTCACTTTCATCCACCACCTTCCCATTACCCCTCTAGTCCTCACCTGGGCACACTTTCTGACCAGGCAGTGCCCCATGGCCAACTAAGGTGGCATTATGCCCTCAAAGACTCTTTTGCTCCCACAGGCATTAGTCATGGCCACCACTCTCCCAGCACCTTGTCTTTACCTCCGATGCGGGACAAATGACATTCTCTCACAGCTGTTTGTTTACCCATCTGCTGTCCCACCTGCCTCTGTTCTCCTCAGAGCTGTGGGCCATCAGTGACTGATTCATGAACGGTGACCCAGGAAGCAGTTTACACCTTAGCTGACCCCAGCACCAAAATGACCAAGAGTGAAGGACAAAATGTGCTCTTCTCACACTCTTGTGAGGAGCCAAGGCCTGAGGAACACAGTTCTACAAAGAGGAGGCACTTTAGAAGCGGAAGGTTGGCTTTCCCAGAGCAAACTTTAGGGGTTTGCTTGGTAGATGGTCTTTCTTAGATTCTCAGAGACTTTTCCTAGTAGGGGAGCTGTGAGGTTGGAGTCATCTACTAGCTCTATGTCTAGCTGGAAAGAGTGACTCCAGGGGCCCCTTAGTGGAACCTCTCTGGACTGAGGAAGCCAGCTGGGTGGAGTGAAATATATTTTCTTAGAGGCAAGAAGCCCTGAGTCCCTGTGTGTAAGCATTTCCACACCACAGTCTACCCCAGAATTCTGTAACTTATGGGGAAAGCCAGTGAGTCCAGCAAGGAGTGACAGTGATGGTGGTTTGAGGGCCCTCTCTGCTACATGACACACTTGTATCAGGTCTTTTCCGACAACTTAAACTCAACATTGAGGCCAGTGTCCCAGCCAGCTTCAGCTGAGCTTCCCTTACCTGCATGTGGTCCCTCTGAGGAAAGCGTCAGAGATGCAGCGGCTGGATCACACCTGGGACCCTGCTCTCGAGGCTTGTGTGGCCCCCTGGGGCTGCCTGGCCTGCCGCTGCAGCCTGCTCTGGGCCTCATTTGCCAGGAAACAGCAGAAGGGCCTGTTCAGTGCAAAGGTTCTGGATAGTCCCCGGCTGGCCTCCCACGGCTGCAGAATTGGAGGGGCTCCCAGAGGTCATCCAGGCCTGTACCTGGCAGGGCTACCCCAAAGTTCTCCCATCCCTGGTCTGGGCAAAGAGCTGTTTCCCAGAGGGGGCTTTACCAGGGAAAGCATTCCCTTTGAGCCCCCAAAGTGAGGTTAGTTCCCTTCCTTGTCATGACCCGACCAGGGAAGGCAGACGCAGGGCTATTCACATCACGGGTGAAAGGTCAGAGGGCTTCCTTCCCATGGGGGGTGTTAATAAAGAACCCTCGGAGTGGCCATGATTACACCACAAGAAGGATTTCAAAGGCTAGCTTCGCCCAACAAATCTCCCGAGATTACCAAGAACAGGCTCCTCACTCCCAGAAACCAGGAGGCAGAAGGTACAGGACAATCACTTAAACAGGGGGGGCTCTTTAGGAGAGAATTAAAATCAAACAGACTGCTCAGCTGATTGAAACCTCTAACTTGCATGTTTCTAACCTCAAAGAATGATTCTGTGAGGACTCACAGCTGATGGGCCACCAGACATCAGACAAAGGTGAGGAGGGGTCCCCCAGCTACCCACAGCTGCAGCTCCAATGCCCTGTACCTCTCCTGCTCCCCACCCCCCCCAAAATGCCATAGAGCAGAGAGAACCCTGGGCTGAGAAGGAGAGACCTGGGACCTAGTGCCAGCTCTCCCCAGAGTGACCTCAAACACTCCCACTGACCCCCCCCCCCCAGGTCTCAGCTTCCTCACCTCTACAGGAGGACAACGCCAATACCTGAAAACCTCCTGCGAGTTGTGAAGCTCCAGGGAGACAGGGCGTGTGCCGTGAAGTGTGAAGAGCTGCATAATGAGAGCTATTGTAGGTGTTGTTTTTGATTGCCAAGTGTGGCCATCTCTGCCTGGGAGGTGGCACGCAGAGTATGCCTGGCTGGCAGGGACTGTGGGCCACAGGGGACCTGGCTTTGGCCTGTGATTCCAGACAGTGCGCCCAGGAGCTATGTGTCTGAAAAAGGGGGCAGGGGCACGCCTGAAGGCATGGACACACACACTCCACAAAAGTGTCTGAGTGGGTAGCCGTGTGCACCCCCAATTTCAGGACCCGTTGTTTCTCTAGCCCACCTTGCAGCTGGGAAGCAGATCGAGGGACCAGAGTCTGAGGTTATGGTCCGGGTCTGGGTGGGGGCTGCCGAGGAGCTGCCTTAAGCATTTGCTGTGGGAATATGCTGGCGGACACATCCCTCTGCCCTTGCTGCCTTGCTGGGTAACATTGAACCTCTGTGCCTTTAAAATTGTGTGACATCTTTGAGATTGGAAACAGAGCTCCCCAGCGGAAGGCCGGCAGTAGCTATGGAATGCTGTTCTAATATAAAACTCTCCCTCTCGGTGGATTTCAACTGATACTCCCACTGTCAGGCTCTGGAGTGAAATCACCTATTATGGTCCTGGAAAAGGCCCCAGATTCCCTAGGCTGCTCTTTCATTCGTGTGAGTTAGTGAGAATAGAGCTATTTTCCTCTCTGGCTGCGCAGACCCATCTTCCATCCTTGGCTGACTGACCCTGAGGTTCCCATCTGGATCCAGGACCAAGAGCCCAGAGCTGGGGAGGGCTCACAGGATGATTTGCCCAAGGCCTCCTCTAGCCCAGCCCCCCAGGGTATGTCTTGCCAGCACTCAACGTGGGGGGATGGCAAAGCCTGGACTGGCAGCCAGCTGTCCACTTGGCTATTTTGCCACCACTCCAGGTGCCTCTCTCCCCTGGACCAGACTGTCAGAGGTTTGTGCTCATTTTGCATGTTCACAGAGAGGGGTGAAGCCTGGATACCCAGCTCCTCCTCATGGCCTGTCAGCCCTCTGACGGGAAGATCCCTTCTTCCCACTGTGGGTCCCTCTTTGCAGCCTGAAGACTCTCCCTCAACTTCCCTCCCGGGCCCTGTGGGTGCTACGGGTGGTCAAGTCCTGTTCCCATGGAGGCTCTGAGTCAGAGAGAGCAGGGTTGAATCTTGGTCTGCTGTTTAGTAGCTGTGTCACCTAGGGCAAGTTACTAGACCTTTCTCCTCCTGTTTCCTCATCTGTAAAATGGGAGTAGGGGCCAGCCCAGTGGTGTAAGCGGTTAAGTGCGTGTGCTCCGCTGCGGTGGTCCAGGATTCGTCGGTTCAGATCCCGGGCGCACACTGATGCACTGCTTGTACAGCCATGCTGTGGCTGCGTCCCATATAAAGTAGAGGAAGATGGGCATGGATGTTAGCTCAGGGCCAATCTTCCTCAGCAAAAAGAGGAGGATTGGCATCAGATGTTAGCTCAGTGCTGATCTTCCTCACACACAAAAAAAGATAAAATGAGAGTAGTAATCATACCCATTTCAGGGTAAGAGAAGTAAATGAGTAGCCTAAATAGAACGGCCTAGCTCAGGAGCTCTCAAAGTGTGGTCCAGGGGCCTTAGAGAGTCCCCATAACCCTTTCAGTCCTGTGAGGTCAAAACTATATTCATGAAAATACTAAGATATTATTTGTCTTTTCATTCTCATTTTCTCACAAGGGTACAGTCGAGTTTTCCAGGCTACCAGCTCTAACAGCTAATGGAATGTGTGTATTCTTGTTTTTAAATTTTTCTCAGTTTTAATTCACAAAATGATAAATGTCAATAGATAAAACTTACATAAACAAAAGCTCTCTGGGGTCATTAATAATTTTTAAGAGTGTAAAAGGGTCCCAAGACCAAAAAGCTTGAGAATCGCTGGCCCAGCACGACAGCAGGTACATGGGAGGCTTTCTTTCTATTGCCCCTGGCTGTCCTCCTCACCCCGTGTCCACATTCAGTAGGTCCCATCTTTTGCACCATCAAGGATGCATTTTATTGCCCATTTCTTTCCAGCGCCAACTTGAACCTTCACACATTGAAAGATTCTAACTACTCAGCCCGATGCCTTGGTAATGGTTCCTTTTCTCATAGCGCATAAAACTGTATCCATGAACGCCCACCAGGCCAGCCCGTGTTTCTGTCATTTGTAACTGGACGGCCTGAGCCTCACACGCTCACCAAGGACAGAGGTGTTAACGTGGTTGTAGTTACCAACTCTATTTGTGCAGTTTTAAATGTTTTCTCTTTTTATAAACTGACTCACATAGTTTTCGTTTTCTCTTTTGTTGTCTTATGTGATGTTCTGAGCTGATAACTTCCTGGGAGGCAACTTAAAGGATTGAAAACTTGGATAACAACATTCCAGTAATCGGCACCATGACAGGCACCTCTTGTTTTCTCGAGTCCAGCCGGCTGACACTGGCCTGTAGGGCCCTGTACTGGCTGGGCTTGGGGCTGCTGGTGCCCCCCCAGTGCACGGCGCAGGCTCTTCATGTGGGCAACCAAGAGGCTGGACAGAGGGATCTTCTTGCCTCATTTTTCCTAGAGAAGGCTGTCAACTTGACTTACCTTTAACTAGCTAAATAGGGAGTTGTAGTTGGAGACTGGAGTTAAGTGGCCCCATCTCTAAGACTTAGTTCAGTGATGTTTTGGTGCCTTCACAGATTGGCAACCTGGACAGCTGGCCTAGTACCTAATTCGATTCTGTTAAGAATAAAAGCGATAATGTCTGTTAGGCTTTTTTGACATGCTGACAATAGCTTGTGGACATCCCTTCTCCATAACTACCCAGCTGGGAAACACTTCCCTACCAGCTTCTCCACAATCCTCACCTTTTCTCAGGAAAGTTGAGGCCTTGGTGGGGGCCAGACGTGGACCACATCGAGATATACCCTAGGAGTTTCTGAAAGGCTTTCTGGTCCCATGGCCCAAAGCAGAACATGGTAGGAATCAGAGATGATTTGGATCCATTTAAAAAATTTCTAGGGGTCCTGCACCAAGTCAGGTTCAATGGAAAGGCTGTGCAATAGGAGTGGCTTTAGTTGTCCATCTGTGTAGTGATTAAGAGTGAGGACACCCTCTAGGAAAGGGATGAAAGATAAACAGAGGTTAATCTGAGGATGGATTCCAGGGGTAGGGGAAGGAATAGGGGTTGGAGATAAGGTGAAAGAAAGGAAGCAGAGATCAAAAAAATACTTAAGGTGCTTGTCTTAGTTTTCTAGGGCTGCCTTAACAAAGCACCAGAGACTGCGTGGCTTAACAACAGAAATATATCCTCTCATGGTTCTGGAAGCCAGATGTCCAAGACGAAGATATTGGCAGGATTGGTTCCTTCTGAGGGCTGTGAAGGAAGGATTTGTTCAAGGCCTCCCTCCTTGGCTCGTAGATGGCCGTCTTCTCCCTCTGTCTCTTCACATTGTCTTCCCTGTGTGTGTCTCTGTGCCCACATTTCCCCTCCTAGTAATAATACCAGTCATATTGGATTACGGTCCACCCTAATGACTTCATTTTAACTTGATTACCCCTGCGAGGACCCCATTTCCAAATAAGGTCATATTCTGTGGTGCTGGGGGTTACGACTTCAACATATGAATTTGGGGAAACACAATTCAACCCATAACAGTGCTTATGATAAAGAAAAAAATGCATCTATGTTATTATCTCATTATGTACATACTATGCTTACACAAAAACACAGACACAGCACATATAGAAAAAGATGGTCGACCAAATGTTCATCTCTGGGCAATAGAATTTAAGTTGATTTTTTATTAGTATGCTTTCTTGTAGTTTTAAAATTTTTACCTTGAACATATATGAGCTGTAGAATCTGGTAAATATTCTGCTAAATAAACATTTATCAGAAGAAAGAGTAAAGGTTGCAGCGTCAGACTGCCTGGGCTCAAATCCTGCCTGCCACTTTGTAGCTGTGTCCCTTTGGGTAACATACTTAACTTTTCTGTGCCTCAGTCTCTCATTTGGAAAAATGGGAATAGTAAGTTGTACCTCATAGGGTTGTATGAGGATTGCATAAGCTAATATGAATAAAGAGCTTACAACAGAGATGACAAAAACATCATCAGCTGTTATTCATTTATTGCAGAGATATTTTTGAGCTCTCATATGTCCTGCTCCAGGAGCCAAAGATAGACAAGAGTACAAATAGCACAATCATGGTTAACACCTACCAAGCCCTTTCTACCATTCTAGGCCTTTTATATGGACTTGGGCATTTGAGGCTCACCCTAACCCCCTGACACAGGTACTATCTCTAGTCCTCTCTTGCAAGTGGGGAAACCAAGACACAAAGACTATTAGGGGCAGAGAAGGATTTGAACAGGCAGCCTGGTTCCTAACCATTTTGCTACCACCCCCTAAAATCATGCAAAACAGGCTCTAGCAGGACCAAGATGATCAGAGTCTGCCCCAGGGCATTACTAGTCATGGCACATAACCTAGTTAGGAGGAAAAGATACTTAACACACGTAAAGGAAGCACTTCAGAGCCCAGACTGGGGCACGCCTGCAGCCACTGCTTTACCAGATGGTGTCTCTTGGCTGGGCCGAGAAGTGCAGGTCTGTAGCTTGGAGTTGGTTGGCTTCAAATGGATTCTTCTACCTTGACTTTCCTTTTACAATGATATTAACATTTGTGTGTCAAGTCTCATGTCCACCATCTCATTTTATTCTCAAAAGGAGCCTGTGACTCAAGGGAACGAGGCTCAGAGAGGTTTGAAAACCTGCCCAAGACCACACAGAGGAAGGGACACAGCAGGGACCAGAAGTTGGGTCTCCTGACTCCCAGCCCACCACTGCTCTTTTACTGGGTCGTGCAGCCTCCCCAGGGACATGCCCTCTGCCAGGAGAGTGAGGGCGTGCAGGGATCTCCTGGGACAGAAAGCTCCTACTTGTCCAGGGATCCTCTCCCCTGCCCCACCTCTCTGCCTGTCACACTCCCAGTGGGCGGGGTCTCCAGCTCTGTGCTTCCCCAGCAGAGAATACAGTGCCCAGCACAGATATTCCCAGGTGGACAGGGCTAGAAGAGAGCTGGAGATTGTCTGGTTTTTAAGCCTTTTTAAAGCATCAGAACTCTTTTCCAAATGGAATTATACATGGAACCCAATACAAAAAGCAGCTCTGTGGAAGCAGGTACAGGGTCCTGACCTTTAGCTTCCCCTTCACACGCTCTCATCCAGCACACCCCTGGGAACCTGCTGAAAACCTTGGACTCCAAGAAAATTCAGTGCAAAAACTACCAGTCTAGTTCAAATTCTCCTTTCTGGCTAAGACTCAGAGAGGGGAGGTGAGTTACTCATGGACTCTGCAAGGGTGTCAGAGCCAGGATCGTGAAGACAGGTCCCCTGACTCCGAGTCCATGCTTTTTCCAGTTCCCCCAATCTCCTAGCTACATGGCAAGTGTTGAGTAAATATTTGTTAAGTGAATATGTAAACTTCCCTGGGAAATCCTCCACGATTTTCCCTGCCCCAACCAAACTTCCTTCACCCTGAGAGCTCACTGATTCCAGGGTTGGTTCTAAGCACAGAGCGTGTCCTCCATCAGTTAGTCGCTGCGGTCTCTAGTATCATGATGGCCCTGTTTATCAGGCCCACGGTACCAGTTGAGAGCTAAATTTAACACCCAGACTGGAGCAGTGCTACAACATTGTTACATCACAGGGCATCAGAGCAGCAGGTGACTTTCCAGGCCACCTCCGCTAGTCATTTGGTCAACTTTTACAGCCACCTACCCTGAGCAAGGCACTGCACTGACTCCAGGAAACAGATGAAGACAATATTCAGAATCACAAATGCTGACAACTATCGCAGACTTATCATTCGCAAGGCAAGCCTCTGTGCCAAGCATTATACTTGCTACATTCCTCAGGATTCATTTGGTGACAAGCAACAGAAACTCAGCTCAGACCAACGAGAGTGTTTAGGCAGCAGGAGCAGTTCCACTCTATAGACAGGAAACAGACTCAGCTGGCAGGGGGCAGTGCAGGGCTCAGCAGGGAGTTTTGACACCCAGACCACACACACTCTTTTCTGCAGCTTGCCTGGGCTTGGGTGCTGACCTGTTTGGCCCAGACTGGTCAGGGCTTCCAGTTGCTTAGGGGAAGGCAGCCACATTGGTGGTCTCTATGCGTCCAACCCAGCTCCTTCTCTCACTGTAAAAAAAGAGTACTGGGTTAATGTAAAATGTTTTCATGTCAACCTAGAACCTGGACTTACTAAAGGCATTTGGGGTGAGGGAATGCGCAGGTGGAGGATGGAGTTTCTCTGTCTCGGTTTTACAATGATGAGAAAAACCTCATGCTTTCTGCCCTGGAGTCAGACAAAGCTGGGTTGGAATGCCATTTCTACCCCTTGGCATGTAAAGAGCTTGTGCCTCAGTTTCTTTATCTATAAAATGGGGACAATAAAACTCATGTCAGAGAATTTTTGAGAAGAGTATGTGAGATAGCGTATGTGATCTGCTCTAGCAGTGGCTGGCACAGAAGTACTGAAGAACTATTTGCTGCTTTCATCTTTGGTACTAAAGGGTCTGTTTTCACACAGGACAAACTCCATCTGTGGGAATTTAGGAACTGTGACTAAAGAAACAATAGCCAAAATTACAGACATAATTAAGAAAACCCAATATGCCAAACTCCAAATTTGCAAACCAAATAAATAAAGGTAAATTATGCTTTTTGCAGAAGGATTCTCCTGTTTACAAAAAAAAAAAAAAAAAACTAAAGCGCATAGTGAAATTCTCTTTAAATAATGTAATGATTTTATTTATCTAGTCTTTTCAGGAACATATTTATTGGATAAAGCAAAAAGCTAGTGACAACTTGACCAGCCCCATTTTGGAATTGCCCCAGGTTTGAATCCTCACGATGGGAGGAGGAATTTGCTTCTTAAAGAAGAGTTAACCATGAGCCTTTGAGATTAAAAAAAAATTCCCCTTGGAAATTCTCAGTATAACCGTTCCACTGCTCTGATCTTAACACCATAATGGGAAGTGTTAATAAGACAAGAAGAGTGTAGTTCACAGGAGAAACCATCCTCACTGGAGACTCACTGTACTTCTCTCTTTCTTAAAATTGTCGGTTAACTCTGTGGCCTTGAGCCAGCTGGGGGACCTCTCTGACCTTCACTCTCTGCGTCTGTAAATAGGGCCAGGGGCTAATGCATGTGCCAGACAACAGGCACACATGAGACCTTGCTCCGAAACGCCAGCTTCCTTCCCTTTGGTGGTCACAGCAGATGGTCTGGCCACCACTACTGCTACCACGTCTGTGCTCTCAGGAAAACGCTTGTTATTGATTTTCATGTGAAAAAGGCTTCCAAGCTGTGTGTTGAGCACGAGTTTCCCCCTTAGTGGACTGGGGCAAAGGACACTAGGCTTAGCTGGGCATGGGTGGGAATGAGGCCTCTAGAGGCACTGTGCCATCTGTGTGGATGACAGTTTTCAGACCACCTGGAGCAGATACCTGGGCACCTGCAAGGAGTGGGATACTCCTTGGGGGATTTCTCAACCTTGGCTGTAGGTCAGACTCACAGAGGAAGCTTTTAAAAAATACAGGTGCTCAGGACCACCGTGGACAACCTGAATCCAAGTGCTTGAGCTGTTGTCACATAGTCCTGCCTGATTCTAGGCCATCGTCAAGGAACTGAAGCCCCACTTTTGTGGTCCCCTGCCCAGAGCAGCCTAAACCACTTTAGGGTTCAAGTAATAGCTGATGTGCCTTATGCTGCATTCCTTTCACATGCCAGGACTTTCTCATTGTATTTCAGCCTCATAAACATTCTTTTGTGCTTGGCAAGGTAGTAGGTGAGCAGCAAGCATTTTGTGAAAGAATTTCACCAATGAGGACACTCAGGCTCAGAGAGGTAAGGAAGCTTGCCCAAGCTCACAGAGCCGGAAAATGAAGAAAACAGGATACAAGAGCAGTTCTCTTGACTCCAAAGCCAGTAACATCTGGGTTGGCAATCTACAGCCCATGATCCAAATTCAGCCTGCTGCCTATTTTTGTACAGCCAGGGAGCCAAGAATGATCTTTACATTTTTAAAAGGTTATAAAAGACAAAAACAAAAAACAAAAAACAGAGAATACGCAACAACAGATGCTATATGTGGCCTGCCAAGCCAAAAATATCTACCATCTGGCCCTTTACAGGAAAAGTTTGCCAACCCCTGGTCAAGATGGTGACATATGTTTGCTTCTGAACTCACACTGGGATGGCCAGTGAGATGACTCGGGGTCAACGTGTGCCTCCAAAGCTTCATTGTCAAAAACACCCTTCACAGCAGTTCTGAACCCTTCGTGTGACTTAGGTCTTCGAAATCTTCTGCAATCCTTGTTTGGCTGGCTTGGCCAGCAGATGGCACACGCTCATGTGGATGTGCCAGTGTTTGCCGGAGCATCACAGAGAGCTATGGGCTTTGCTTTTGCTGCCATGTTAAGAGTTTTCCATCAAGGACCTCCCTGAACATCCAGAGGCTGGGGTCAGAAGCCAGAGCAGTGACTGACCCAGTCCTGTTATATCCACTCTTACTTGATCCTCACAACAATTCTGAGGTTGAAGAGAGGGTATTGTTATCCTAATTTAAAAAAAACTTCTTTATAGATGCTGAAACTATGGCTCAGAGAGTATAAAGATCTGCACAAGCATAAAAATGGCAGGGCCACAATATGAACCTGGGGGCCTCCTCATCCTAAAACATGCTCTCCTAGGTTACAACGGCCTTGGGTGGTCATCAGCTTAGTGTCCAGTATTTAGAAAAAGTATCCAAAACTCGGAGTTAGGCAAAAGAATGTCTGTAAAGATAATAGACCAGTTTGAGGCTTAGTCTTCTAAGGCTATATTCCTTTTTTGATCTTCTGTTTACCGGTGATTGGGACATTGGATTGCTCCAAGTAGACGTGAAATTGTGGGAGACCCATAGTGATGCAAATAATTCTTGCCTTATAGAGGTGCCATGGATTTGTCTGGTAGAATAGATTACAACCCAAAGATTATAGTTTTGCTGGCTTATAGCGTAATCAATTTAGCAGTCTTATCCTCGTATTCTCTCTTTCCGTGGTGATTAATATTTCTCTATCATTTTTTGAATGAATCTTGCCATTCAGCTGGTTCCTTCATTAATGAGTTAAATAAATCTTTGACACATATTCAGTATATATTTGTATGAGGGTCACGTTTTTAGCTTTTTTGAAAATTATATTTTGACACCCTCACCATGGTTACAGATGGGAACCCTCAAGGTCAAATCCTTGAGCTCCAGGGATCACCCCGGGAGTTTGAAGAGTCTTCTCTCTTTGGGTGTATCAATCCAACGAGAGGTGGTTCAAGGGGTAGAAAACCTTTGGATGACACAGCTAGGTTTAGCTCTTGGCTCCACTACTTAAAAGCTGTGTAACTTTAGCCAAATTATACAACTTTTCTCAGTCTCAGTTTCATCATCCATACAAAGAAGTTAATACCTCCATTTGTTTTATGAAAAATAAGTAACATACAACAGTGGAGCACAGTGGTTAAGGATACAATTCTGAGCCAGGCTGCCTGGGTTCACTTCTTGGAGCTGCTCTTTTCTAGCTGTGTGAACTTGGGGAAAGTGTTTGACTTTATTGTGTGTCAACTTCTTCACCTATAAAAAGGGGTTAATATCCACCTTGTAGGCTTGTTGTGAGGATTAAATGAGTCAACATAAATAAAGTTCTTAGAACTGTGACTGGCATATTGTAAGCACCTAATGAATGTTAGCGGTTGTTGAATAAAATAACAGTACTTATAAAGTACCTAGCAGAGCTCCAAGTATATAATTAATACTCAAAAATATTGGTGGCTGTCAAACATCAAGGATGTCCACCATTCAGACCCCATTGGAATCATGGCCTGTTTACTCATGAGAACAAAGAGTCTGCGAGAAGTCAAGAAATGTGCCCAAGATCACCCACCCAGATCGAGAACCCAGGTCTCCTGACTCCCAGGCCAGATTCTGTCCCCTGCGCAAATCTAAGGAGCTAGAGGCTGAAGGCGAGGTACAATGATCCATGTCATCCAGCGGCTCAGCATCCTCCCTGCCCTTGTCTCCCCTTAGCTTTCAGGGAGTCCCATCCCCAAGGAAATATCTTCCTGCTGCCACTGCTGCTTCTGTTTCAACTCAACTTCTGTTGCGGGGCCAGACGAAAAAGCCAGAGCCTGAGCAAAATACACCAGGTCAGGGATGGTACCATGCAGCCCCAGGAGCGGGACAAGGGCAGGACTGTCCTACTTCCTCCCTCTACCTTGCACTTCTGGGGGGGGGGTGGTCCTCAGCTCCAGGCTAATGCCTTCAGACAAAATAGTTAAGGATTTCCTTGCCAAGTGATGAACAGAAAAAACAAACCCACGCCAGACCACATACCCTACATACCAGACATTCCTCGGATGGTTTGCTTTGTAGGTGATTGGCCACAGACTTTTCTAGCTTACCAGGGGCAGATGTCTATCTGAGAGGGCAGGGTGGAGACCGGGGGCGGAGGAAGTGGAGGGGGACCTGTGCTTCACTTGCTGTCCAGGGTCTAGAAACAGGACTGAGGTCTCTGCCGCCTGCAAGTACGTCTGTTATCATTTTCCATCCCCATCAAGGAAGCCATGAACTAGAATCCAGGCATTGCCAGCCTCGCTCTCTCGAGGTGTGTCACAGGCTGAGTCATTTGAACATTTACTGAAGACCTACTATGAGTCTGGCACCATGTTAGGCCCCCAGGAGAACACTTGAGTTAAGTCTTGAAAGTTGAAGAAATGGGGTTTTCTTTGGGCCACATTTTCAAGCCTGCTTTTGTGTAGGTGTGAGGGAAAAGGGAAACAAAATTTTGCTGAGCACCCAACATGTGGCCAAATGCTTGCTGGCCTTTCCCTGTCTGACTGCTGTCTGGGATCAGTTACTGTGTGTTGGGAGAAAGTCCAACTCAGGCTGGCTTAAACATGGCAGGAATATATTTGGCTAGGGTTTGCAAAGTCTGAAAGAAAGAGGGTTAGACAGGCTGATCACCAATGTCACCAAAGACACAGATTCTTTGATTGTCTTCACTCTGCCGTCCTTGGGGTAGGCTCCATCCTGAGGCTCTGCTTGTGGTCAGAAGAGCCTTCTTCATTCACCACTGATGTGGGACAGAAAGGCTGATGCCTCCAGCAGACATTCCTCCCAGCTCCTTGGCCAGAACAGGTTGTATGCCTATTCCAGAACCAATCACTGGCAGGGAGAACGGTGTTGTCCTTGGACCAATCAGACCCGCCCTTGACTTGAAGTCAACTCCTCCCAAATATTGCTGTGTCTCCGTAGGGGAGGGGAAGTAGGTGTTGGGGAGAGAAGTGCAATGTCCTGTAGATATAACCACAGGCTTGGAAGCGAAAGGACTTGCTCAAAGCTATGTCTATCTGAAGTCCAAAGCCCCTGTGTGTGTGGGGGTATGTGAGCAGCCTTCCTCTGCCTCCCTGTCCCCTCTTTTCACTTCATTGTGCTGCCTTATGAGGCAAGAAAAGGGAAGGAAGAAGGAATGGAGAGTCGAATTTCAGGTGCCCTTTGAGGCAACGAAGCTGCAGGAGGAAACTCTGGGTTTATTGAAGAAGCTTCCCCCCTCAGCCTTTCCCTCTTCTTCCAGACGGCCTTCACATTCCACCGGGATTGGGGCCATGGGCACCATTTTACAGGGATCAGCTCACAGCATCTGAGGTGCTTTCAATATTTCATTAACAACCCCCTTCGGCTGGGGCTCATCTTCTGGATTTTGCTGAACAACGGTAAGTGTTACCAGGAGGTTTCAGGATATTTAGGATCAAGTGTGTTTCCTTGCAGCTGTCTTAGGAAGGGAACCCCAGGAAAGTAGTTTTCAGAGAAACTATTTTAGCAATAGTGTTGCCCTGAGGTGGCACATGGTGGGGCCACATGACAGGGTGGGAAGGAAAGGGGCAGCTGTGGTGTGTGGTGACTGTTTGGGAACAAACTTTTTTTTTTTTTTGCCCATTGAAGTTCAAATCAGCCAGAGTCCAAAACAGCTGATTCCCAAGTCATAAACACTGGTTGCAAACTGCATGGTCTAAAGTTTATCATCCAGGCCATCAATCTTTATCAAATATCTCATACGTCCACGGCTTGGTTTTAGGTGCTGGGGAAGCTACACGTGACAAGATGTGATCCCTGCCTGTGATCTTGTGCAGCATCAGGTGCTGCACAGACGAAATATTACCTGGTAATGCTGGACACAGCGTGCTGCATGTGCTAAGCGGGGAGAGGGGACAGACAGTAATTCCAATAGGATTTTAGAACAAGGTTTCCCAAGGGATGATCCTTGGAACATTTGTCCCTCAAAATATTCTGGAATAAAAAAAAAGTGCTCTAAGGGCAAAAAAAATTGGGGCAACACCATATACTATATGCTCCTTTTGGGGATATCCAATGTATATGAGTTATCTTACAGGCCCTAAGACACCTCATAGAGACTTCTTAAGATATTAACTTGTTTAACTTGAATACTATGATTCTTAAATTTATTTGCTCATGAAACACCCCCTTTCTCCCCTCAAGGAAAACAGCAATGCCCTATCTATTAGTGTCCCACGGAACCACACTGCCCCCTGTGGTCAAAACCAGCCAGGATGCATAACAATGAGGACCACAAACTTGGGTACGAGAGGCCTTCCTCCCTGGAACCCAAGAACAGCCTATGAGTGGCAGAACTGCTTTGTCAGGATCCATCTACTCAGCAAACACGGTCCCTCCAGGATGCAAAACTGAGAGTGGGGCTGTCAGGTTGCTTCATGGTGCCCAAACAACACGCCCCATCTGTTGGGTGAGCTGATGTGAGCTCGCTGGCATGAAGAACCTGGCCCTGAGGAAGAGTGGCCGCCAGCCCGAAGGATTTGCTGCATCCTCCTCTGCTTCCTGGCCCCTCCTTCCTTTTGGATGAAGTCCTGATTCTGCAGAGCGCCACAGGCCCTGCCTGCCACCTCTGCCTCTACTTGTTCCTCCACTTTCAGGCCTCTGCGCGGTCCCCTCTCCACCCTCTCCTTCCTGCCTGCATGCCTAGGCAGCAAATGTTCTCCCTGCTCCTATCGGCTAGCCCCTGCCTATCTGCTTCCCGTTCTTGGAGGGTCTGCCCCAGCCCACCTCCTCCCCGAGAACCGCCCCCAGTCACTGCGCCCTCCAGGATGCCCTGAGCCCTCTCAGCCCTCAGCCCAACGGTAGGGCAACTTGCATTGTCCTCACTTCCCTTGCAGGAGACTGCATTCTTCAGGAAGGTCTAAGGTCTTTGAAGGGAAGGACTGTGCCTTTTATTCTCTTTCCGTCTTCCCTCATGCCCACAGAGTCCAGTCTGCCTCTCCCTTCCTGCTGCCCCCTGAATGCCCCTGCCATATCAAGGTGCTGGGAACACAGGACTGAGGGCCTGGCTCAGGGCCCCTTCTCACTCTGGGCCGCCCCAAGACTCGGACCACAGCTAGAACACGGCCAGCCTTCTGGCGAGTCCAGAAAGCATTACTTCAACATTCAGTTCTGGGCTTAATTGAATCAAACTCCTCTTTCTAAAATTAAGTCGTCGAGTCTCCCGAGACAGAGGCCCAAGCAGATGGGAAGCTCCTAATACGGGCGCAAGTGCTGGGGCCTGTTACCCCACTCCCAGGTGGCAGCCCCCTGGGGCATTTCTGTCCCCACCCCTGGGCCAGCACAGAGGGCTGGGCGGGGGCTTCTCACCTGGGGAGTTCAAGCTGCAATCTCGTCCTGTCCAGGGTGGAGAAAGTTCAAATAAACACGTGGTTGAAGTTCTCTGAACCACTGGAGTTACTCTTGAGCACTGGAGTTTTAGACTCAGGGTAGAGCTGCGGTCTGAAAGAAAAAGACCCTAAACCAGGATTTTGGAGACGACAGGTGAGGATAAAGCCAAGCCAGGCTCTCAGCCACCTGCATGTTAAAGAACATGCCCCTCGGCTGAGCTGTAGTAACCCTCAGGACGCCTACCGCCCATGTACACGTGCAGTCGCCATCCTCTCCTGCAGCCCTGCCGTCCTCCCTGTCCCCAACTGCCCCCCAGCCCCCAGCATGTCCCAGGCTCTGCCACATGCACACGCTGCTCCCTGTGTTCCAGGGTCCTTCTCCCTACCTCTGCCTAATTTCTATTTCTAACCTATCTGCCAGGCTCAGACAGGTTCTCCATAGACTGTTGGTTAAAAACATGAGCTTCGGTAACAAACTGGACTTTGAATCTGCTTTGCCACTCACTAGCTGGGTGATCTTAACATGGTGGTTGGGAGATCCCAGCACTGCTAGCTGTGTGGCCTTGGGCAAGTTACCTAACCTCTCTGTGCCTCAACCTTGTCATCTATAAAATGAGGCTAATAAGAGTGCCTATGTGTCGTGCTTTATATGGTGGTTGTGGGGATTCAATGGGGGTAATAAAGGTCAGTGCTTGTACATGGTAAGTGTACAATAAGTGTTAGCTATCTAGAGATGAGACATCTGCTCCCCTGTACATAAAGCCTGTCCTGACTCCTGGCAGCCGTCCCTCCCGCTGCGGCATCTCCCACTGGAGGGGTTCTGTGGCTCGACTCACATCCTCTTCCTTGCAAAACAGCTTGGGACCTAACTCACTCTCCCGTTGTGGACCTTTGTTAGTACATCTCCACACTTCGAGTGTGAGTTCTCCGAGGACAGATCTCTTCTGATCTGCCTGCAGAGCGATTCATCTGATAACAGTTCCAAGTGCCCTGGCTGGACACAGCCGCTCACGGTGTGCTCCTGGCTGCCCTCCTCTCCATGCCACACGCCCCAAGCCTGACGCCCTGCCGTCACTGCATTGCTCCTGTTTCCCTGAGCAATCCACCCGTCGTAAATCCAGGCCTTGGTACATGCGGTTCCCACTGCCTGGAATGCCATCCCCTCTGTCTGGAAAACTCCTGTTCATTAGGAGTTAGGCCAAACGCCCTCTGAGTTCTCAAAAGCTTTTCCCAACCCCAGGGCTCTGTCCTCTGCTCCCACGGCCCTGGCACAGGTATCTGTTCTCCCTGGGCTGTGACCTCCTTCAGCATCCCCAGTGTCCTGCACACAGTAGGTGATGGGAGCCTCGGTAAGGTCTCGGACCATGGGTCAGCTTGATTTAGATGCACAGAGGATGTGAATTCCCGCAGCTTCCAATCCCACGCCCATCACTTCCGTGCCCTGCTGAGTCTTGGTTTGCCCCTCTGCAAAATGGCCGTAACCCCTTCTCCTGGCTGCCGAGGGCTGAGGGAGCATGTGTCCAGCCCAGTGCGCCTAGGAGACTCCATCTACGTTAGCTCCCTCACTTCTTCCTGGACTGCACCTCAGGCTCCCCACCTTCGTGTCGGTGATAGTCAGTCCCATCCCCATTTTTGTGAAGTCAAAGACAGAAAGACATTACCAATTGGCTTAGAGACCCTAAATCACCATTTTAAGAGGGAAAATAATCCTCTTAGTTGTTAGACATACCAGTGACACACTCTCCGTTGCTGTGGTGACTCTGACATTGCCCTGTTGCAGATTAAAAACGCCTCACATTTTTCTGAGTCTGATTTCCCCCATACAAGGACTCTGGCCAAGCAATCGGGGCCCCCTATGGGAAGGAGGGGGGCGGCCATTCCTGGAAGTTGCATTTCTGCCTCCGTTGTCAGTGGTGAAGCTAATGGTCCTGGGTCAGGCTCCAGGTCAAGTTGGAGAGGAGCATCCGCATTCTGTATTTAGCTGGGCAACCTTCCAATTAGGTAACACGCATCCAGGAAGCCTGCTTCTTTCAGAGGAAAGTAATTGCATCTTCCTACTCAAGGTCTATTTCTTCTCTCAATTTTCTCTAGAGTCGGCAAAGCTGCATGGAATTCAGTGGTAGCCTGCGGCTTTGCCTCTGTCACACACACATACACCCCCTCCACTCTCCTCCTTTAACACACGTCTGGTAACTATGGAGCTGGTTCTGAAGGCGGAATTTCTTTCACGTGATAGAGATACGTTCTCTTCCCTCTCTCCCCCACCTTTCTCCCATTCCTATGAGACTTTCACACAGGTTCATTCCTTTCAAAGTTTATTTCTGGTGAATTAAAAAAAATAATTTATATGACCAGATCAATACAGACATTACGACATGGGGCAGAGCTTAACTTTCCTGTTTGCTTCTGGATTTTGCAGCTTGGTGAGAAAGCAGCTGAGTGAAACCCAGCCTGGAGCTTTGTGGAACCAGGAGATACCGACAGGGTGACTCACACGTGGGTGCTCATTGGAGGGCTGGGAGGTGGGCTCAGAGGAAGGCCAAACCCAAACCTCTTTTACAAAAAAAGAAATGTTTCTTGGTATGCTTGTTTTTTAAATCAGTCAATAGCAGCTCTGTCACAGGCCTGTTCCTAAGGTCCATAAACATACTAAGCAGATGCTCAGAAAGATGGAGCAGTAATCTCAGGGACTTTTAAACATGGTACTTGGGGATGCTGTGAGGGAAGACACCTTCCCCGAGAGGCCACCACTTGGAGGAGACTGTGGAGAGCTGGGACCCGAGCCGCGAGCACAGCTGTCAGGGTCTTTGGGTTTCTGAACCCTACTGCTTCTTAGCCTGAAGTGAACATTTCTCCCAATTCCTTGGGTCCCCATAAGGCTCTCAGAGGCAGCCATTCCCTAGGGCAGCAGAGGGGACGCTGCTTCCAGGAGTCTGAGAGCCAGACACGCTGATAGTCTGTGCTGGGGTCTGAAGGCCAGTATCCCCAGAGGCCCTGCCTGAGCCCAGAACCTCAGAGCTGGGGGAGGTTTGGGGGTTCACTGCCGAGCAGGAAACAGGCTTGTCGGTGGGAGGTCCCTGAGTCCCCTAAGAGTGGAGACCACAGCTTGTTCACCACCATCACCCTGCTGCCTGGTTTCCATGTGAGGCTTTGGCCTTGGGGTCGCTTCAGTGGTGGGGTTCACTCTGGAGGGTGGTGAATTTTGATATGCTAGGAGAGCCCCTCAGGGGTTTCTGTGATAAAGCACACGGCTCAGGTGGCTCATCCTTCAAGGCTGCGTGGCTCCTCTGTGGGCCGCCTGGGGGCCCACGACACCGACTGGAAGGCTGCCCCAGACTCAAGGAACCTGCCTGCACTGATTACCAGGGCCACACCTGACTGGACACCAGCAGTTTACACAAGAACTGGTTGTTTAACTGCAGGTGGCTTTAGCATCCTCGTCCACAGACTTTTGAAAGGCAGGACGAAGCAAACCCCAAACTCCCAAGTCACTAGGCTGTTCTGAAGTCCAGTTCAGGTTCCTTTTTTGACCTTCAGACAGTAGTTTCTGGGTGCAGAGGTCAGCCCAAGGCTTCAAAGAGCAGTGTCAGTCCTCTCATGGGATACCGCACCCCCCACTTGCTCCCCTTCACACAGAGATGCAGTTCTGTGCCCCAGGCCTGGGACCGTTTTTACCCTGAAACCATCCTCGTTAGATGCGCTCAAATGAAAACTCACACCCCAAAATGCAATTCATACCTGCGTTCTTTCCCTTGAAGAACCAGAAGCTCCCCTCAGTGTCATCTGGGGACACCTGTAGTAGCGCCTATCAACGCTGAAAGCACAGCCTTTCAACCATTTTACGAAGTGAGGAGAGACCAACTCAGCCACGAGGCCATTCATGTTCATGTATGCAGGGCGGATGAGGAAGGGACAGATGAAAAACCAGCACCACACCAAGGGATAACTGGGAACCAACCTCCCCAAAGCTCCTAGCAGCAGAACAGGCCAGACAGGAGGATATTTATACAGGTCCTACATAAATAAACTTGGTTCCGTGCCTGTTCTTTCAAGTTGTAAAGGACAGGCCTTTCCGTCTGGCTCGTCTGTGGAGGTTTTTCTGGTATCAAATGCAGTGGAGGTTTAAATGACCCTGAGCAGGGACAAAGAACTCACCGCCTGCACCTGCCTGGCTCCCGGGGTACCAGCACAAGGCCATTCACACACCTTGACTATGAGCCTTTCGGTCTGATTCTTAAGAGTTTCAGAAAGCACCCTGCACCCGTCCGCGGGGTATCGGGGAGAACCCCCAGTCCACGTGCCCTCAGTTTTCATCCTGAGGTCTGAGGGGATGCAGCCAAGGGCAGGGGCGGAGTGTTGTACTAGCTACACTCAAAGAGGGTGAGCCAAGCGTGTGCGCTTTTCCCTGAGAGGCCAGGGATCCGCCAGCTCCTCCTCTTCAGAGTTGGTGCCTACACCCGCCCCCTCCCCCCGCCCCACTATCTCCTCTTGCTTTTCATCTACACTATTTCCACTGGCTTTCTACTTGTCTGGAAAAAAATTCTACTATGTTTAGCACTTACAAGTCTCTTATAAATATGGGAAACCGTCAAAAGTTCAATTATATTTTAAAACCATGACATAGGCTAGAGTATGCTAAAGCAAGACCTAAGGTGACGTCTTTGGAGGACCAAAGCATCAACTTCTCCCCAAGATGGAATTTTGAAACTACCCTGTGGATGAACTATTAGACGTGATACCACATCACTGCAGAGCAGCAGAGGATAAGCCCTCAACAGTTACCAGCTTTGAAAACCATGTACCTCCATTACCATTGTTTCCCCCCATGAATTCTTTCACAGACACTTGCTACTTGGCATTAGGATCTATCCCACAAGCCATTCAGCCTTCATGTACTGTCGTGGGTAAAGGCTCAGATTTAAGGTAAATTCAAGGTCTTAAAAATGCCCTTCCAAGGAGAGGTCTCTGGGAAGAGAAAAGAGAGGGGGGGAAAAACACGAAATTCTGGAAGTGTGGCATCCAGAAGATGGACTCTGAAAATACCATACATCTTCACTTATAAGATGCAATAATAAACAAAACTATCTTGTCAAAGGTTCATATTGATTTCAGGATGTATCTAGATTTTAAGAATATTAAGATATAGGGAAAATGTCCATCTTGGGGTGGAGGACAGGTGACAGATTTTTAAATAGATGTCTTCTAATTCTGAATTCTGACCATTTTGAGAGCAGAGGAGCCAGTGTGGAACCTGGAAGATGGAGTCACCAAGGAATTGCTTTATTCCAGCTGAATCCCCACCTCGAATGATTAAGAGGGGATGTTGTATTGACTGTCATCTCGGGGACGTGGGTTCGTGTAGGTGAATTTGTATGAACTGAAACAGCCTCTGCAGAGTAAGGAGCCCACACATTTTATTACAGCCCCTACTCACCAAGCCCGGACAGTCCCCCATACCTCTGCCCTTTGGATCATGGAGGAAAAAAATAATCGTTCAATTTTCTGGGCCACAGAATACAAGACGTGTCTAGATTGTACAAGGGGCTTACACATTGAGGCAAGAAAGCGTGCAAACAGGAGCAGGAATTCTTCACCCTCTGGGTGAGCCAGTGCTCGAGACACAGAAGGATGACCCATGTTGCCCTCCTGGAGTCCACACTGGTTTATGTTTCTGGCTTTTATTAACCGTGTCCAACTCCAACTTCCATCTTCTCTTGAGAAGAAGAATGTCTTTGAATATCTATGACATCAATGATCTCCTCAAGCCATTATTTTTTTTCCTATTAAGATTTCACAAAAGGCCCAGAAGCAGGCCTAGAGAAGGACCAACAAAAGCACAAGTGTCTGAGAACGACATAATACTGACTTCTTTTTTTTGGTAACAGTCCACGAAACGTGCGCCCCTCTCTCCTGAGATATGGTGAGGCACGAGGGGAGGTGGCGGAGGAGCTGTGGGTGGGACACTGTACCGTGTGACATCACGATCATGCAGCTGGTGCCCAACAGGACAGAGACGTGAGAATGAGCACTCAGGGCTCTGGGCTGGCCCCAGGGGGAGGAAGGCAGTTTCCAGGTAAGTGCCCAGCCTCTCAGGAACACTGTCTGACCAGTTCGTGCAGAGCCGTCCCCTGGGGCTTGACATCTTGACTCTGGCCTTAGCCTTCATCCTCCCTCAGCTCAGTGGGTAGGAATTTATACTGCTGTTGGCGGATCTGTGCCAGTTTTTTCCTTGCTTCTTCCAGTTCTCGCTCTTTCTTCAGCATTTCCTCCTGGGCAGCAATGATCTAGAAGGAAAGCAACAAGCTGGATGGATCTAAAACTTGCTAGGAAATTGTCCTTCCCCTCCACTGCTTGCCTCATGAGCTCCCACAGCCTCCGCTATGATGGGATACAGCGTGTACTGGTAATATGTATTCCTGGCTCTGGAGACTGGCCTTCAGGCCAGTTTGGGATTTGAGACAAATGACCCAATTGACTCAAGAAAATAAGCTGACTTCTGGCCACAGATTTAATAGCAAACATCTACTGCATCCCTACTATGCACCAGGCTCTGGGTGTAAGCACTTTACATGGAGTGCCCCATCGCTGTTGTGGAAGCACTGTGAAGTATGCCCTATTGAATGTCGCATTTTTCCAATGAGGAACCTGAAGCTGACACATGTGGGTCCACTTCCCAGAAGTCCCTTAGCTAGTGGAGCAGGACCTGGGTCAGGCATTCTTGAAACAAAAGCTGGAATCCTTAACCACTAGAAGGGTTTCATATATTTATTTCATGCTTCTAAGGTATGATCCGAGGAGTATCAGTTAATAGCTATTGTGTGAAGCAGGTAAGTTTGTGTTCAAGAAAGCAAAATAGATTTCTTTCCTCTAGGCCTTTTCAGAGCCTCTACTAGGCTAATGATCACTGTGAGACTTGGAAGTGGGGTATAGAGTGCAGTATTTCCCAGACTTAATTGATCAGGGACCCTTCTTCATGGCACTTCTCTTGGAACTAGTATACCAAGAAAGATTCTGGTAAAAATGCATCTTGTGTATTTCCAAACACAGGGAGTGGTTCAGGAAGCACTAAAGAAGGCATGGGAATGAGTAATCTCAGTAATGGGGCCTCAGTGCTCTTGGCGCTGATAAGAAAACCAATCTTCTATAATGGATTTACATCAACACACACCCAAAGCTGCAGGCCTGATTTCCTGAAGCTTCCTCCTCACTCTCACGCACAAGAATGCAATCCTGCCTAAGTCAGAATTCCATCTACTCTTATAAAAGTTCTGGGAAGGGGTCGTCATTCATTCTGTCTGTAGGGGCAAATATCTGGAGTAGGTAGCCGCTCCAAATAAAATGCATCATTTTATTTAAATGATAATATTGCTGTCCTCCAATTTCTCTTCTTCCCCCTTTCTATAATAGAATCCCTGATTTTCAGCTAGGCACATGGCTACTCAGAAAAGAACACTATATTTCCCAGCCTCCTGTGCAGCTAGGTTGCCCATGTGACTAAGTGCTGACCAATGGTATGTGAGAAGAAGTGATGTATGTTAACTTCAGGCTCATGCCTGGCCCTCCTTTCTCTCTTCCTGCTGGCTGGAAAGCCAAGATGGTTATGAGCCATCTTGGTCCAAGTGGCCAAGGGCAACATCTCAGGGATGGTGAAGCAATAAGGCAGATGAAGTCTGGGTCTCAGACACAAAGGAACTACCACATCAGACTGCTTACACCCAGACTGTTATGTGAGGGAGAGAGAAACTTCCATCTTGTTTAAGTCACTGTTATTTTGTGTCTCTGTTATAACACAAGGCCCATCTTGGGAGTAAACACTGTCTGGATTTAATCACAAACCTGAGCAATGCCCCCTACAAACTTTGTTTTCACTACGACATCGTCATCATCAGCTTTGCCAAAAGCTGCCTTCTGGGCTGCACGAACAAGATTGTCTGAAGCTCTTTTCACAGCATTTCCTGCTGCCTGGAGAGGGAACAAAACACATATTACATCATTAGAAACAGCTATTTGGATCCAGCAAGAACAGATATGAGACTATGAATCAATTTATCATCCAATTGTAACATAGAAGTTCTCTCTAGTTAGTATCCATCTGTCTGTCCATTCATCCATCCATTAATTCTATCCATCTGTCTGTCCATTCACCCATCCATTGATTCTACCAACATTGGCACCTACCTAACCTTAGGTCATTCACAGATGAATGAGATACAGTTCTGGCTCCCAAGGAACACATACTTTTGAGGGGAATTATAATTCTGTAAATAAATGATTGTAGTAATGTGATATGTGTGTTAACAGAAGCACACTCAGGGACTGCTTCCTTGGTCTAGAAAACCACCTCCCTCTCCCCAGCCAATTCAGACATACTAGAAGACTTGGCTCAGACATCACCCATACCCTCCCCCAATGCTCCTGGAGTGCTGTGTGCTGGCTTCTTTATAGCCCTCACCACACTTGGGGCTGCCTCTCTCCCTCCTGGACAGTGAGTAACTTGAGGGTAGGGCTGTGACCCGAATCTTTGCATGCCTAGCACCCGGCACAGTGGCCACCTGGGTTGGCACTCACTGAATGCTCTTTGGGGGACTGAAAGGCTATGAAAGCACAGCATATCCCTGCCTGGGAGGGCAGGAGCCCCACAGTAACTAGGGCCTTTATAGACGTACTTTTAGAGTCACAGCTGGGCTTTATACTCAGTGCTCAAGGATGGGACGATCACTAGAGGAAGGAAAAGAAAAGTTTTTCAATGTGAAGACTAGATCTTCCGTAAGGGCTACAGCCTATACTGGCTTACTCTTAATGCTCACGAAGCATGGCCCCGGAGACTTGTCCTCTGCCCCCTGTGATTTGGGATTTTCTTCTAATGGTGATCAAGGATTCATTAACCCTCCATTATTCCTTGCCCAGGCCCCTCAGAGTCAAGGACTGGTGCTTGTGGGTTAGTCATCAGAAAGTTGAGTTTTTCTCATTCAAAGTTAACTGGCTCATCTGGTTGGTGATCTAAAGTGACCAATGGGGACTATCAGGGGTTGCATAAGAAGGGAAGGGGAAGCCAATTAATATTTGACAAGTAGTCATCATGTGCTTATTCTCCAAATAGCTTTATGAGGTCAGAAATCATTAGTCCACTTTCCTGATGCAGAAACTGAGGTTGAGTCATTTATCTAAGATCCTGCAGCTAGTAAGTGATAGAGCTGGGATTTGAACATAGATCTGCCTAGCCCCAGAGAAACTCTGGGTCACTGGAAGGGACTCAGATGTGATACTGCAGTGTCCAGTTCCAGCACTAATGGTGATAACAGGAGTGGTGCTGTGCTGTAGCTGTGTAAATCCTTAGGGCTTACAGAAGCACATTCACATTTCGTGACTCTCATAAGAGCCAATGCAGGTATCTCCATCCACATTTTCCAGAGGAGGCAAACTAGGGCCTGAAAAGTTTTGAGTGACTTGTATAAGATCATGCACTTAGTACATGGCAGAGGCAGGACTTGAACCCAGGTCTCTCTCAACTCAGGATGTTTTCCTCAAAAGTGTTCTCCTAAAACCATGAACCACACGTTCACAAACATGCAGCTCCCCATTGTCCCCCTGGGTTTATCCCAGGAGTCAAATGAGGGTGAGGGAGGTGGGTGAGAAAGAGGCTCATGAGGACCAAACAGAAATGCAGTTTTGGACTTGCAAAACAAAACGAGAGTTCTGAGTTTTGGTTCAATCGTTCAAATATTTCTGCCATTTATGATTTTATTCATGACTTATATAAACATTTTTTTAGCAACATAATCTGCCTTATAAAATTTATAATAATGAAAATCTAGAAAATTGTAAATGAAATGTTCAAAGTATAGGGAATTCTTGCATAATCAGTTGATGTAATATCATGCAATCATTAAAAATGAGACTCATGAAGAATGGACCAGTTAGATTTGCACAGAGAAACTATGAAGGCTTTTCTTCAAAGAAAAAGATAATCATGATAAAATGTTAAGTGAAAAAAAGCAGAATGTCTCTTGCTATGATTACAACTACACAAAATTATTTTGTATACAGATAAAAACAGGAAGAGAAAAACACGGTAACGCTTAACATGTGAAGATGTTGAGGCTGTGTGATTTTTTTCATTCAGACATTTCCTTCATTGTGTTTAAGATATTTCTATAATTAGAACAATCATGAAAACATATATGTATTGGGAAGGACTCGATGGTCACCTTCATGAGCATGTTCTTTGGGATCTGGGAAACCTTAGCAACAGCCTCATATAAATTCCTCAGTCCTTTCATCCAGTCTGTAGCAAACAGTTAATAAGGGCCTCCATTGAAACAGGCACCATCTTAGGTCTGAGAGATGCAGAGATAAAGACGCGTGCCTGTACCTAAGAAGCTTGTAGCCTTGTCAAAGACAGATATAAAGCTAATGTGGTGGTACCAGGTAACAGGAACCGTTAAGAGTGATCTGGCTAGGGGCTCTGGCAGGACAGAGGACAGACTAACTGCCTGAGGCCCAGGAGTCAGGGAGGACTTCCCAGAGGAGGTGATTTTGGAGATGAGTCATAAAGGATGAGCAGGAGTTCATCAGGTTGGGCTGGTGGGGAGGAGGGCCAGGACACTCTGGGTGAGTGAGGGCCCCAAGGCATGAGACCAGAAGGCACACGTAGAGATTGTCAGTTTGGTGGGGCAGCAGGTGGCAGAAGGATGCATGGCCACACGTGGCAGAAGATGAGAAAAGTGTGACAGAGTTGGCTGATGGAAGGCCTGGTGGGTCATGCCAAGGAAGTGAGACTGTCCCCTTTGGCGACACTTACCCGCTCCAACAGGAGTATTTTCCCACCAGCATCAGTGACCATTACCTGTAGCCGCCTCATGGCCTCCGAATCCTGATCGGCCTTCACCTTGCAGGCCACAAGCAGCTGAGCCGTGGAAGCTGCGACCTGCTTGGCAGATGAGATGAGCTTCTCCTCACTGGCATGTCCCTGAACAGAGGCATTGGCCGCCTCACAGAGACTGCTGGTCGCAGCTGCCACCATCCGGGCCTGGGGACAGTCAATAAAGAAGTGACCCAAAGCCCAAACCTCCCTCAGGGGATCCAAAAGGCAAATAGGGAGGAAGAGAAGGCGACTCACAGCAGAAATCAGCCCCTGTGACCACTGTCCGTCGTCCGCAGCATTGGCGGGGATGGAGCCCACCTAGAGTGGAGTTTAGAAATCTGCAATGAGAGCTGGAAGGCTCAGGGGGGCCTGCAGCCCCTCAGACCCTACCTTGCCCTGGAACTAGAGAGAGAAACATCTCATCAGACACGCAGCACCCCCCGGGGACTCCCTCCAACAGCACTGGTGTGAGAATGGAGCACCCCCTCTTATGTGGGACCCTGGCCACTCCAAGACTGCACCAGCACATCCTGGCTGGTCCACCTGGGCCACAAGAAGTCAATCTGAAATGCTCAGAATGGCCTCCATTTAATTGCTAGGTATTGTGTTTCTGGGAAAACGGCTCAGGAATGATGGATCCGGGCTTATTTCCTCTGCCGATCTTTCTCCATTTCAAATGTGGGAGCCACTGAGGTGTCTTCTTTCAAAGGCCAAGGGAAACTTAAATCTCTCCTGATTATTGACCCTAAAGCCACGCTGCGATTTTCTGGGAGATGATGCAAAAAAGGCTGGTGCATTTCCTTCAGCATAATTGAGTGCAGATCCGTGTCTTACAGAAATACACATCATTTTGAGTGGGGTGGGGAGAGAAGTAAGAGCATCTCTGTCTCTAGTTAGAAATTATGGCCACAAGTGAGACGTTTTCTGTCCAGATGTAGAGGGAGTAGCTATGGGAGGAAGTGCCTTTACACTTGCAGGAGGCGCCTGGAGAGGTAGGAGATGAGTATCTCAGTTTGAATACGAAATTGAGGATCCGTCCCAATTCCGGGCACCACCTCAGGGCTTGGTGAACGTCAGGTGAAATGCCGAGGTCTTGCATATAAGCCCATAGTTCACCCAAATCCAGCTGAACCTCCTTTACCAACTTTTTAAAGCTTGAACATACAAGTTCCTTGAAGGACGGAGGCTCCGCCATGTTCAAGTCAGATTCTCTAGTATCCAGCAACGTGTCTGGCACACAGTCAGCCCTATCAGTACTGAAATTTTTAGGTAGGATGTTCTTCTCAGTGATCCCTTTTTGGTCTTTACGTATTGATCGGTCAACAAGTGCTTGATAAGTAAGGTCAGCCTCTGCTCCATCTATAGGGCGTAAGTGAGGCATACAGGGACAGACTGTGCACCAGTTAGGGAGACGTGCATACATTAATATTAAATAAGACACCACATGATGGCTTAGAGCGAGGAGCCAAAGCATGTGGGTTGGATTAAGACATGGCTAAGCTCACAAGAGACATCCTGGAGGAAGATGGACGCCCACTGGTCGGGTATAACTTCCTGCCTGTATTCCAAGTTCTTAGGTCAAGACACAATCATATCTGTCTATATGTACAGTGACAGCAAAGTCCTTTTAATATCAAACAGAAGTGATTGACAATTCCGGTGACCAAATTTCCTGAACCCACAACTTGAGAGGATTTCTGCAGTGCCTCTGCATTTGAAAGGCTCTTTGCAAGACACAATTTGGATGCGGCGGTTCTAGGTTGTATGGGAATAACAGGACACAGGGAGTATTTTAAACTGGAAGACCCTCCTATACCCAGGATTAGTCTAATGTACTATTAATCCTTTGGATCACTGAAAAAGAACTATGTTTTCACGCTAATGCAGATGGAATAGGTGACTGGAGATGAAGCAGATCTAAGAAATCTCAGACTTAAAACCAGACTGGCCTTTTAACCAACAGGCTCGGGAAAATGCTAACTGCAGAGCTGGACAGCATTCAGCTCGACAATCCTAAAAAATGAATGGAGCAATTGGACTTGGAAAATGGTATTACAAAGTCCCTGACTACGGTGCTTATATAGCCATCCACCAGGAAAATATGACAGTTTATGTCTTTAAATAGCCTAATGTACAGTGGGAATATAAACGTCTTGTTCAGGCCCGGAGCGCTGCCTGCAGTGGAATGCTTTCCTTAACGAGAAGCAGATGAGAGGCCTGGAAGCCAAACCCTTCATTGTGTTTGTCAGGTTTAAGCAAACAGAGTTCTCAGTCAGATGGGGCAAAGATGGGTAATTCAGTGAGGGAAGGCACAGGCACAGCACGGGTTTCCCTGGTCAGGCCACAAGCGTTCCCACCTTTTCCTCGGCCCTCAGAGGCTCCCGCTGCGTGAACGTTCCACCACTTGCCCAGCGGGGTTTACCCACCTTTCCTTGGGCTACCAGCTCCCTCTGGGCTGCTGAGGCCGATTTGACCAGGGCACTTGTGGCAGCAGCAATGGACTTAGCAGCTTCCAAGATCTGTTCTTCAAAATCGAGGGTCTCATCTGCTTGCTATAACCAAAAGAAAACAGCATCACATGCAGTTCATACCCACAGAGGGCACTTTCTGCCAAACTACTTACTGCTTGGGAACCTGGCTCTTCATCTGCCTACTGCTTTTTGTGGACAGACCACACCCAGGGCAGAAAGGCCTGAGCTGGCAGGATGCCTCTCCATCTGCTGCCTCCCCCTGCCCCCACTCCAAAAGGGACAGGCTGCCGGCACTGACATCCTACACAAATTTTAAATCAGCAAATTCCAAGACAGACTTTTTCCAGACCAGAATCTTTAAAGAGACAAATTCATCGTGAATAAAATATACTCAGATGGTCCCATCAGCATCACAACCAAAATCAAAGTAATCAATAATCCAAAGAGTGGCATACTCTCCCAGAGTTTAAGGCTCAAAAATGGGTTGAAAAAGGAAAGATGGCTATTAGTTGTGAAAAGCCTTATTTTTCTTGGGTAAAAAAAGTAAAAGAGCATTCATATTTCTGTGGCTGAGCACAGAGAGAGTTCCATATCAACCACAGATCACCAGTGGTGGGGAAGAAATTGAGGCTACATGACATCAAGGTGGAGGTTGCTTAGTCCCCTGGAAACCCGAAGCACGGCTCCAGCTGGGGAGGAACACTGGCCACCACTGCATCGGTGTTGTCAGGCCCTTAGGGCTCTGCTCTAAATTCACCACCACCACACCCCACACTGCCAAAACAACCTGGAAAGTTGACGAGAAGCTTTCAGGAAGTGGGGTAAGTGTGAAGACCCTAATCCTGGGTGGGGCAGGATGGAACATCACAATTTTTGGTGGTCAGACTAGACGACCTCCAAGGTCCCCTCCAGCACTAATGTTCTGTGAATCGAAGTCAATGTGGTTAAGTTCCCCTTCAGTCGCAGAATGTTGAAGATGTGGCTAGTACCTTTTAGACATTAAAAGATTGTGCTGAAGTATAGCAATACTTTTCTTTGTGTGTGTGGTACAATATACATAACATAAAATTTACCCTTTTAACCAATTTTAAGTGTATAATTCAGTGGCATCAAGTACATTTGCAATGTTGTGCAACAGCAATACATTTTTAAGAGTGTCTACTATGTGCCAAGCATTTTGTTAGGCACTTCCATGTACATTAACTTAATCCTCACCAAAAAGAGGAAAATCTTATACTGTAGTTATATTTATCCTTATATTTACAGTGAGAAAATTGAGGCTCAGGGAGGTAGAGTATTGGGCCCACGGTCATGTGGCAGCATGAGAATCGACACCAGATCTAAACCTAAATCTGACTCCATAACGATATGTTTTTACCAGCCTAGGCCACTTAGGGCATCGCTGAGGAACAACTTTGTGTCAGAGGGTCAAAGTCAGCTTGCTAATGGCTCCAAATGAAACATCAGACAGGAGGGATACATGGATACAATTCTTTTCCAGTTCCCTATTCTTTATGGCCACATCTTGAACCAAGAGAGATGCTAATCTCATTTTCATTTTTACAACCCATATTATCAAGATATCATTTCAAGGCACATCTAGTGGATCTGAAGAACAATGGCATCATTTTAGAAGTTCTGAGACAGAAGCTGTATATTCTTTCTTATTTCTGACAAAGTCTTGCTCTAGGAGCATTCAGGACAGAAATGGATTCAGTTCTAGTGGATTCAGTTTGGATTCCTTTGTTATTGGGTAAGGGAGCCTATCGTAGTGATGGAGTATAAAATTTGTTTACTGAAATGCAAAACTGACTCATTATGAGACACTCTGGCATAAAAGGAACTATTATACATAGGCCCCAAAGAAACTGCATTAGGCTCTGATATCTATATAGATCTATATATTCAATGACCTTGAATTAAGAGCTTTTCTGGAAATTCATTCTGTAAAAGAAAGTCAAGCATATAACAGATTAAGGCGCTGGGGAAATCACAGAACTGTTGAGTCCAAAGGGAGCCCCTCCTCATTTTGCTCATGAGGAAACGGAAACCCATGGTGGCTTCTCCAAGTCTCCCAGACTCCTCTCAGGCAGCCTCAGCTATGGGTTCTAAGACTGAGTCCACTTCACAGTGTGGAGTACTCCATCAGCAGATTTATGATTCTCCAAATTTTAGGATTCGCAAAAATGGAATTTCCTTAAAATTAAGCGCTAACGCCAAGCATCGATAGATCTGATAGAATCATCTTATTACAAGTGATCTGAAAGCCCTCTCCCACGTCTTCCGTTGCCCCAGAGTTGTTTTGTAAAATACATGCTTGAAATAGATATTCAACTTGGAAATATTTTTGACACCCACAGATTTTTCTTGCAATGGTAACTGTTGTAATGCCCTCTGATGAATTTTTATTTTTCTTTCCATAACATCTCTATGCTTTAAAATGGACACTGCAGAAAGCCTTATCTCTGGGAGACGTGGAGAGCTGCCCAAGAAGGCTTGATAAAGCTGAATGGCATGACAACAGGGATGAAGGGCAAATGTTTAGATGCTGCAGTCTGGGCAGAGTTCCACGAGGAGACCTGCCTTCTATCGGCTGGATCAGTATCTTTCTGTAGGCCAGGTCATTAAGACCAAACGCCCATTCTATCTCTCCTGCTGAAAACAGACATCAACACTCGATATTTCCTTATACCACACCACTTGTAGCCTAAGAGAAAATGGCATCTCCCCAAGCCAAGGAGACTTGGTGAAAAGCCAAAGTACCCCAGTCAGTGTCCCCATTAGCTTTAGCTCCCCCAGGATGGAATCTGGGAGAAGGATGCTGAGAGCTACAGAAGGGGGGAGGACACATGCTTAAGCACACGGGAAAAAAAGGAGAGAAATGGAATTGGCTTGGTCTTCAAAGGACATTCCTATATAAGAAGATCACCATTAAAATGCAGGATTTGTTAACAGAACAAAACCCACTGTAGCTGGGAGATTGAGGAGAATAAGAACAATAATGTGGAGCTGCTGCAGGGGGACCCCGTGAGGAATCTGGAGGCACAGGACACCATGAACTTAAGGAAATGCTTTCATTAAATGGGCTAATTAACTGACGGCCCTTGTTCAGAATCACCTGAGGATCTAGTTAAAGATGCAGATTCTGTTTCAGCAGGTCTGGGGCGGGGCCAGGAGTCTTCATTTCTAATGGAGGTGGTACAGGCTACTCCATGGGAATTGCTGGCTTGGGCTAAGGACAGCAGACACCAGTTAACTGAATCCCACCAGCCTGTGATCTCCTCCAGGGCACAGACTGTGTTTTATCCAACTTAGGTCTCCTGAGCACAAAATCAAGCAGAGAAGCCCACGTGATAAACGTTATTTGAATGAATGTATCCATTAAAAATTAGTCTCCCAAGTTCTAGAGTTCAGCCAGAGGACAGTTTACATAGTTAGAGATGGAAAAATGCATAGAGTAAGCGTCCACTTTAATAACTGTCCATTCCTGACTCCTGGGGGACGAAGGCACACACATCTATGCATTGGCTCCTGCCCCGTTCACGCCTGTGGGTTGTTAACTGTACACTCTGCCTGCATCCCTCCACTGGCATTCATAGTTTGTGACATTTAGTCACGCATATACAAATGTAAACAGCAGCATTTTCAGCATTTTACAAAGAGACTCGCTTAACAAAACAGTGCCGGGAAAAAGAGTAACGTGTGCAAACTAAGAATCTACTCTGCTTAATGAAAGTGTCAACCACAGCCTCTGAGCACTGAATCTATCTTCTCATCCTTTGTACGATGTTCTTTTCCCCGTTCCCCTCTACTGGAAAAGGCTATTGGCCAGGTCACCACTAGCTCTTAGCAATTGCCTTTCCCGGACCATCAAGTAGACTCTAGCCAAGGAGGTATTTATCCTCACCTTGGGTTTTTGGCAGCTTCAAGAAAGGTCTAAGCATTCTTTTGCTGATATTTTTCCTGTTTGGTGATCTTCTGCAGAGCTCCCCTTTTAAAAAGTTGGAGGTCTGGTGAGATCTGTCTTGAGGAAGACCACACTTGGTGTTGGCTCCCTTGCTGCCCCCGCTTGGGAGAACATTTGAAACTCCTGTTTTGCTCCACTATGTCTCACGTTTCAGGAGCTTGAGATTCCACTGGGGTAGGAGAGGGGAAAGGAGGGTGAAACGCATGGGGGAAAAGGGAAGGCCTTTTCTCATTTTTATTGTCTTTTGGCCTTTCAGGGATTCTGAGAACATCTTTGCAGCAATTCTATCTGATGAGGTTGCTATAAGTGAACTATAAATATACATAGAGCATAACTGACTCATAGTAAATGCTCCCTATTAGCAATTAATTTCATTATTATTTCTATTACTACATAAATTTTTTGTGGTTCAAAATATTGTTCTTTAGATTTTGGGCTAAGCTAGTCTGTTTTTCTCTCTGAACCCTGTTTTCCACCCATATTTCTTTTTCTTTCTTTTTTTGTGAGGAAGATCAGCCCTGAGCTAACATCCATGCTAATCCTCCTCTTTTTGCTGAGGAAGACCAGCTCTGAGCTAACATCCACTGCCAATCCTCCTCCTTTATTTCCCCAAAGCCCCAGTAGATAGTTGTATGTCATAGCTGCACATCCTTCTAGTTGCTGTATGTGGGACGCGGCCTCAGCATGGCCAGAGAAGCGGTGCGTCGGTGCGCGCCCAGGATCCGAACCCGGGCTGCCAGTAGCAGAGCGCGCACACCCAACCGCTAAGCCACAGGGCCGGCCTCATCCACCCATATTTCTAATAAAGGTTCTAGCTGCCACTTCTGATTACAACCTAAAATAATTATATAAAAGACACAAATTAAAGAGAAACCAAGTGTACAGATGGCACTGCTTCCAGCTTCTCCCTTGACACCCAAGCAGGACATGGACAATCCGGGCTTTAGTCACTGCTCTGCACTTTCTGACCGCATGACTTTGGGGGATTCGCTGCTCTTCTTTAGGTATCAGTTAATCAGTTTTCTGTTTGTAACTTGAGGAGCAAACTCAACTCTCCTGGTCCGTTAGCTTCGACATGTTATAGTCCCAAATTAAACCTTTCTTGGAAGGTGCTGACTAATGTAAGTAGGCACTACACTTTCTCTTCCTTCCTCTCTTTTGGCCTCCTACATGGAAGACCCCTGCCTCCTTCCGGCAGCATGTTTACCAGCCTCCTCGCTCACAGGTCCCTGGGCACGTGTTGGGCAGAGGAAGACAGTTTCCACCCACGGTCCTTTCTCTTTGTGAATTACACCCCTGCAGCCCCTTCTACAATGAACTCGAAGGTGAAGGAGCTGAAGGCACCACAGGAGATGGCCAGAAGGTCACTGCTCTGATTTCTGCCTCCTTCCCTGAAACCCTCCCTTGAGGGACTGCCTTGCTGAGAGCTGATAAACACAATGGTCACTTTTCTCATAACTGGTTACAAAAACCAGATTACAACTCATGGTGTCATCTTTCCAGCTAGGATTGGGCTTTGTTCAGCGTTACTGCAAGTCTTACAGAATGCTTGCTATTAAAAACAAGGTCATATCACATCAGAAACTTTAAAAAAAATTATATCCAAAGAATTTTGTTTAAGTGTGGACATTTTGCATATAATTTAAATGTCCTTGAGGGAAAAAAGCAGGCCAACACCAAGAACTCCCATAACACGAGTGAGGCACTTTCCTGCCAGTTGGAAGCCTGAGTGGAACAGGCAGCCACATTTCTCCTTTTTTTGTAGCGAGTTTGGCTGCAACCAGTTTGCTTCTGGTATTGAATTGAGAGGTGCTTGGCGGAGACCTCAGCCTGTACTCAAAGACCCAAATTGTGTAAGAGCCAGATCAGCTTCTGTTTTGGAGGACCCATGGCTGGGTTGTCTCTAGGACCACCGCCTTTACTAGTTCTAGTAAAAGGAAAACCTCTTAGAACAGCTGGAATTGCCAAGAGCCCAGACCTGGACAGCTGGCTTGGTGCCCCCCAGGTTGGCCTGGTCTCAGGGAAACAGCAGACAGACGAGATGGGTGACAGAGAGAAAGCACTGCCAAACGGGTATGCCTGCAACCTGGGGAGGGACCACCCTCTGCGTCCAGATGTGGAATAAATGCATGTCCATGCAGCGTCCATTGGAAAGGGTCTGAGCTTTGCATGATGAGTATCTTGGGAGGGTTTTCCCAGCAGTGGTTAACCACTGCTTTATTACTTTATTTTTTTTCAATGAAAAATAATACCACTGAAATGATTTTTTAATTGCAATTTCTATTTGACAGAAAAATTCTGAAGATTTTGTCCTGCTCTCAAAAAATAATGCACTTGAAAGTCTATCTAGGAAGCATCGATAAGAAAAGGTAACAGAATTTTCAAAGATTTAATCAGATAAATTTGCTACATCATAAGCTCCTTTGATAGGAATCCTCTACGTGTCTGAGGAGGGCCTGCTGAGACCTACTGTTCTCGGCTGATGGGGAGGCACCTAGAAACACGTGCTGGCTGAGTTCCCCACACCTCGCTTTTCACACCCCTTAATCACCTGGCCTGGACCCAACTAGTGGCAGATGAGCTCAAAGCCCACAGTTCAGCCAGATAGAAAATGCTGTATCTGCTCCTCCTCTTCCTCTCTGAACATCTGGCTGCTTTTTCCCATTCACCCAACTAATCAGTATAGCATGCTTGTCAACAGCAAAATTACCAAAAGAAACAAGAAAATCATATCAATTTTAATGAATGGGCTTTACCTTAAGGTCCTTTTAAATTGTGTTTGTCTTTATTCTTAATAACTTGCTGTCTCTTTTCCATGAAAATCTGTTGTTTTCATTAAACAACTTAAACTGGACTCAAAACCCAAAGCAACGTTCTCTAGCTGCGTGAAGGTGGCAATGATTTTGGCAGCATCTTTAAAACCATCTGAAAGAGCTCCTGCTGACACACACTACTGGTCACTTCTCAGTGGAAAAGGATCCCAGGGACAGGTTCCACTTTACAACTCTGGAAGCCAGTCCTCCAACACTGCATTTCCCTCCCGTGTCATACTTCTCTGGTGCTGCTGTGACCTGTCACTGTGCAGTCACTGCAAGCAACTTGAAGACGGCTCCTGGATATAACAAGGTAAAGCTTTCCTGGCCACCTGTTCAGACCACCGGGTCACCACGCCTGTGGGGTATTGCTTACCTATACATGCTCAGGAGTGCTCTTTAAAAGAACACTTCTCTTCTGCTCCAAAAAACTGAGCTGTTAGCACAACAGTTCTCTTTCCAGAAAGCAGTGCTCATAGTCTTTAGTTGAGAGAGAAGAGATCAGAATGAACTTAGACACATTTCATAAGCTCTTCTGTGAGGAAGAGACCAAAGCCAACTAAAGAAGGCTGCTTTATGCCAGGAAAAATATTTCATAATCCCCAACTTCCTGTTGTACCCAATTAGGCTATGGAATTACTTTCTGATTGTTGGCTTATTCTAAATATTATCAACCTCTACTGACAAGTTAACCTATAACAGGAAATTCAACAGACAGACTGTAGTCTACATTATCTTTATTAGATATATTCAGCCCTGACCAAGGTTTGTATAAAGCTCAATGACTCACCATCCATACAGCTGGTATGGCCAATTTGGTTTATACATTTTATTATTATGGGGGGAAAGGAAAGTTACAGATAGTTAAGCTGTGCTTGAATTTTTGCTGAAACCTTGATTATGAAAATTAATAATTTCTAAATTAAAGAATGATGAGGATAAAAATGAACTAAAATGAAATATAAATCTTGATGTGTTTGGAGATTATAATCCTGACCTTTATCCCATGTCATAAACATGGGTTGGAACTTCCTTTTTTTTTCCGCCGAGCATATCCCTTAAAGATTCGTCACTGCACAAAACTAAGCTGTACATAATATCTCAAGCTCTCATGAAACATCAATAATGATGATTTGCTTCTAAAATAAAATAACCTAGCAATACTGATATAGGGCTTAAGCGCTACAAGAAGAAATGGAATATAATATAATGAAATGTAATGAGCACTCCATCTTCTAAATCTACTTGTGATGTTCTTTCCTGTTGCCTTATAAACTACATTAGGAACCCCCGGAGACAGGGCAAGACACTGTAGGAATATGTTTGATATATAGTTGGATTAAATAACAACCTAATATATCAAACATATCACACAGAGGCCTGCAGAAAAGGCATCCAGGTCTGACTGAGCTCAAGAATAGGCACAGTACTGCAGGCTACAGCGGCAGGGTGCGCTCACCCCCGCAGCAACTCCTCTACCTGTCTGCCGAGCACAGTCTGCAAGTGTGGAAACGGCGCCATCAGAGATATTGCAGGCCCATGCACCAGAGCTCACTGACAGTTTCCTTCTGCCTTTATACCACCTTCCCAAGCAAACGGTGGATTCAACAGTGCCATTTTCTTTGTTATTCATGTCTGGGAGAGTCCAGGCAAAAAGAGGTGCTTAAATTTTAAGGGCCTACAGTGGGAATATATCAGGAATCATCTTCATAAACCACGGACCGTTCTACTTCTAAAACAGCAACCTGAGAATGTGCGAAACAAAACAATTTAAACAAAAACATTGCCCATCCCCAAAACTATTCCTCAAAGCAATGCGAATGCTCCCCTGCTATGGAGGGAAAGCATATTCACTCTATACTGAGGGCCTGTGTGTTATGTGTAGTTATAGGGGCAGAGATGTAATAGCAACTGCTTATTCACAGTACCCTGAGAAATTTTGTTTTATTAATTAATTAATTAAGTTATGGAAGAGGGTGGAGAGAACCAAGTAACCTCGAAAGACTGGCTGATTTTTGTGTCAGATTGGGAATTTTTTTTTTTGCTGCAGAAATAAACTCCTTTATAAAGATAAGAAAGATATTTTATTTCATGCGGATAGTACCACAAATGGCACTCCTAGACAGGCACAAAAATTGTGGTTTGGGTTGATGGTTTCTTCAAAACAGTTTTATAGATAATATAATCCATGTGGTAGGAGCCTCTGGTCATTGGGTAGAGTAAGACTTCAGATCATTCTAAAGATCATACTTCAGTCTAGAAGTACCAAGCACTCTTCCTAATATGAAGATGGGAGCAACCTAAAGTAAGTACCCCCAAGGAAGGGACTCAAATCAACTGTTATGTCAACTTTGATCTTAACCAAAGGATTCTTTGGCTTTCTACAGAAACTCACACTGTAAGTACAAAGGCTAGAGGATCCTAGGGCAGTGTAGGGCGTGCCCACTGGCCCACTTCAGTGGTCATCACTAATTTTTTAAGTGCTAATTTTAAAACATTATTTTATAAAATTTTAAAACACAGACTCTCCCACCACCCCAATTCCATCATCATTCTTGGACATTCCCCACCTGTCTCCTTCATATGCAAGTATTTTTAAAGAGTTGTAAATACAATGAGTACATAATTCTGCATCTTTTTTCTTTTTTTACTTTACAGTGTGCCACGAGCACCTTCTTCATGCTACACAGCCCTGTCAACCATTATTTTTAATAGCTGTGTACTTTTCCTTCAAGGAGACACTCAGGGCACATCCAACCTCTTGCTACTACAAACGAGGCTGCAAGGAACAACCTTCTTACACATAGAACTTTCCTCCTCTCTGGATTTTCTCCTTAGGGCAGCTTCCCAGAGGTGGGATTAATGGCTCAAAGGGTACATAAAAACCAAAAACTTCCCCAGTGGGACTGCACCAGCCGCTCTGACACTGGCTAGGCCCAAAGGACTGGAATGGACCGAAACTGTCACCCAGAGCCCACACACATTGCTTCCAGCTTAGTCGTGGCCATCTGACCCTGGAGAGGTCATTCGCCCCTGATTCCGCATCAGCAGAGCAGGGATGATAACAGTGCTGCCTTGTGGACGTGTTCCAAGGACCAGATAAGTTAATCCATGTAAAGCATCTAGAAGACTGCCTGCCATATGCTCAGCACTCAATTAAGGTGAGCTTTTTGCTAAGGCCATCAGCTCATGGGTCTATGGAATAATTTTTATTTCAGGCATTTTTCTAGGAGGTAGTAGATAAAAGTCCCAGAAGCATATTTTTGGTAATGGTGAGATAATTACTGCCTACTAAGTCTCATTGTATGTCAGGCACTGTGCTCTTAAATTATCTCACATAATTGTCATAACAACAATCCTATGGAGTAGTAACTCTAATAACTTTATTTTTCAGAATAAGAATCATGAGGTAAGCAAATGGCTGGACAGAGGGAAACCAGGATTCAGAGATAGACATAGCTCAGAAGGACCCTGCGAAAGAACAGAGGGAAAGGCATTGGAACAGGAGCGCCTAGAATATGGTGAAGTGTCCATGTTAACTTAGCACCAGGCTACTTCTCCAGGAGAAAGAGCGTCAGCTGTCATGACTTCAGTACCAGCAGACAGAAGATTTCCGAAGAGAGGCTACTTGTGGTAAATCAGATACGGAAAAGGAAAAACAAATTAAGCACAAAGCCTCTGCATCTCAGTCAATGGTTGCTTGCTTCTTAGTTTATGGCACATTTTCCATTCACGATTAACTTGATTTATAACGCAGAAACAAAGACATAACCAGAAAATGAGTTGCCCTATAGCCACACTTAGTTCTTAAGTTTGTTAAGAAAAATTCAATCTTAGACAACTCAAGACCCTCAGGTTATAGGCCAGTAGAGAGGAACCTGGTAAACCCCAAAATCAGAAGCCAAAACTCTTAAATTACATCTTAACGAGAAATTTAAAAAATGCCTTTACCAAGTCTAGAGTGATTATTAGGAGATGGGTTCTAAGAATTCCATGGTTTTAAGAATGTTCCCAAGCTGAATAGATTCACTATAAGCTCATGTCTATTTTACACAAAACATTGGTCCAGGCACTGCTTTTGAGTGATGTGGTGTATTCCAGTGCTCAGACCCCATCCTTTGGTCTTATAAAAAAAGGTAGAACTTTAGGTATACTTAAACTGAGGGACTCAACTTTTTTTGAGGAGAAGAGCTAGATTATACTTCCTAATGCATTTGGGTCCTTGGAAGAGAGGCGAGGTAACAGGTACCAGCAGGGACTTGCTTGAAATAGAAAGAAAAAGAGGCCTCCTCTGGTTCCACCATCTTCCTGTTGAAAACAGCCAAGGCGGGCAGGGCAAGAGGTTACAGCTTAACAGGGTTGGACTTTGCCCCTGGACAGCACCAGCTCACGTCCTTTTATGTAATAATTGTCCTCCCTACTGCTCAATCTTCAAGTATCTCTTTCCTTTAAATGGCTGTTTTTCTTAACATGTACTCATGATCTTACGTTCTAAACATTTATCTAGATGACAAACATAGATGGAGAACACACACCAGCCAATCAGTCTCCAGCATATACTGAAAAAGTGTTATTGGGTCCCCTTTTGAGGTTCACGTTGCCCTCTATTGATTTTAAGAAAAGGAGAGACTGAACAATACTCTTTTTCTACAAAAACCATATGGAAACCAGAAAATTGCAGGGTGACAATCTCACATTCAGTAACATGGACTTTCTATAGGAAGCATCCAATGCCTGCTTTATATATAATGGAACTAAATCAAGACTATAAAGGCCCAGGTTCTTCCTTTGGATACCCAAAGGTATTTTTCCGGGTGGTTAACCTGCAAGACTCACCCATGGGCTTTTTACATATCCTGTAAAAAGATGCTGGGCAGGTAGCGCAGGTTTGCAGCTTGCTAGTCTAACCACAGGGAAGGAGACAAGCTCGCTGCAGCACACCTAGCAGACCTATTGAGAGACAAGCAGCCACACGTGGACACTCACTTTTGGTTTTGCTCTTGGCTTCAGTTGCTCTAACTTCTTAGCAGCAGCCTCAATGGATGCTGCAGCCCCCAGTAATTCTGTTTCTGCAATGACGGTTGGGTCTTCTGGATCCACCCACTCTGTTCCTAAAAGCAGGCCAAAGAGGGTCATTCTTGGTAGCTGCAGACCGCAGGGCACTGGCTTAATTACAAACAGTTTATCTGGATTTACATGCAAGGAAGCTCCATAAGCCTACTGGCTGCATTGTCCTAAGGGATCTTCTTTCTAGCCCTCACTGAGATCAGCCGGGTGCGGGAGGGCTCCTGTCTAATCCTGGTTTTCTAAATCAGTTGTGTGTATGCACATCCCCACCATAGGAGCAGTCATCAACAACAGTTTGAAAACTCAAGATCTCATGGATCAAGGCCAGCTTGAGCCTCACTCTGACTACTAACTTAAAGCTCACAAACGCAAGTAAGCATCCTCAGGAGACTTGAGACTACGCTGACCACACAGAGATCTGCCATCCTCTTCTCCTGGGAACTCATGAGGAATAGCCATTCCCCTCAACCCAAAGGGAAATTGGTGAAAAAAACCTCTCCCTGGTGAGTTGACTGCTTCTATGGAACCATGAAGGAGTGTGCAAACAATGGACTCGGCACCGTGTTCTAAACATGAAGTACGTTATTTGAACGAAAATAAATATTCTGATGTAGAAAATGCAGATAAAAATAAATGGTCCAACTCTTAAAAGAGAAGTGAGCACTTCTAGATGGATTATGCCATTTAAATAGACATGATCAATACAAAGACTGGAGGAAAGACTTGCTTCAGGAGAATACTACTTTTTAAATCTAACTCTATTCCCATTTGCTTTAAAAGAGAGTACTTCACTGTATTCCTTCTGACTGCGTTTGCCAGAAAAAGCCTATTAGCTGTGTGTTTTCTCTGCTCAGTTCGCTGTACTAGCACTGCCTCTGAGTGGTGCCCCACAAGATGACACGAGAGAATCCAGCCTACCTTTCATGGCTTCCGCTGCCTGGATGAGCTCAGTCACGGCGCCGGCAACTCGCTTGGAGAAAGCAGCCAGCTGGTGCTTGAGTTCTGGGGTGGGTTTCTGAAGAATCTATGGGTGAAGAACAAGTCAAACGCATAAGGAAGATGGTAGCCATTGTGACAGGAAGCACACTCTTGTTGACGGATACCGAGTTGGACATCCTGGTTTTAAGTTGTAACTCTATCACCAAGTGACTTCAGAAACTTGGGGAAAAGCATGAAAGACTCATTGGCCTTCAGTTTCCTCATGTGAGAAATGAAAAGTTGGGAACCAGGGATTTCTTTAAGGTCCCTTCTGACATATTTCCCTGAGATTGTAAGGGAGATTAAGTCCTTATTTGTCCTTTTATTTGTACATAAAACAAATATACGCACACAAAAATTACCCAAAGTGTAAGAACACTCTGAGTGAACACAAAAGCCCGAGGCTACAGGTCAGCTTGTGACAAAACCAAAGGTGGGACCAGAAGAAATGTGTGACTCAGGTGGGGTCTTGGAGACAAAATTCCCAAGAGAACAACAATCTACTGATCAGGAGGATTGTTCCAGAAATAACAACCCATTTCCCAGGTTTTCACTGCAAGCTCTCCTAGGAGTAGTCCTGAGGATTTTCCTTCTTTTGAACTAGTTCAAAGATTTTCTAAATTTCTTTTTTTTATGGTCTTAAAAAAGATGTTGGAAATCTAACCTCCAATCCAACTTAAAGGACATCCCCAGCCGATTTCTTCTCAAATCCATTCAAGAATGGAACTAAGAAATGAGATGAGAGCTCCTTACTCTTCTCCACCATGGATTTACATTCTGACTTACACCATCTTGTTTCTGCCTAATTTTGAAATTCCTCTTCCAACATTCTTTTATCATCTCTTCTCTCTGCTTCCCAGTGGCAATCTTCAGATTTAGAAATGCAAAGACATTCAGGAGGAAAGCACAACTGCTGTCTCCCTATATGGACAATTTTGGAGCCTCTGAGCAGGGGACAAAGCACGGGCTTTGGAACTAGACAAACCTGTGATCAAACCTGGCTTCACCTCTCACTGGTTTGTGACACAGGGCAGATTACGGAGCCCCTCAGAACCTGTTTTCTCATCTGTAAAACTGGGATAATGCCTCTCAGGACTGGTATCAAGATCAAATGGAGTAACACATGACAAGTATCTTGCGCGATGCCTGGAACACAGTAGATATTCATTAAATGTTAATTCCCTTCTGGGTGTCCCACACCCTTTTTCACCTGGTCAGGTGTTGTACTCTTTCTCATGAGTCTGGGAAAGGTGTCTTTTGGACCCCAAAACTATAAGAGAAGCTTAGTAAAAAACCTGGAGTTGGGGGAGTTAATGGGGTTACATTTTGACCAGCCCCAGACACACCAGTGCACAGGAGACATTATGTTATGCACTTCAACTGATTAGGCAAAGATTTTTGAGCATCACTTCACATGCATCTGTCCCCGTCCTCCTTCCTCCTGTAATCTTTTAAATTTATTTTATATTTGCTACTGTTCTACGATTTCAGCTGCTCTGTTATTCTCATTCTTTTACCCTAGGAACCACACGTATCACTACGCAGATATTAGGAACTCAGTACAAACCTGTGAATGAGTGAACAAATGAATGGATGAGTAAAAAACAGATCAACACACTATTGGGACAAGTCCTAATACAATGGCTTCCCAGACCTGTTCCAAAACAACACTAGAATCATGGAGAGGTGGAGGGAATGGGTTAAGTGCCTTTTGCTTTCTAACACAGCCAGCCAGTGGGCAGGCAATTTAGTTAAGTGTAGGTTCTAGAGTCAACGTACCTGTACCAATGTACCTCTCTTTAACCCTCAGTTTACTTATCTATTAAATAGGCATAACAACAGTCTTTTCGTTATATAGTTGTGGTAAGATTGTATAAATTAGCATATAACGTATAATTCTATCAGGGCTATTAATAGAATTGGTTTGATGTACAGCCTGGGACCAGGATTTTTTATTTTATTTTATTTTATTTATTTATTTTTGTGAGGAAGATCGGCCCTGAGCTAACATCTGCCAATACTCGTTTTTTTTTTTTTTTGCTGAGGAAGACTGGCCCTGGGCTAACATCCATGCCCATCTTCCTCTATGTTATCTGGGACGCCGCCACAGCATGGCTTGACAAGTCGTGCATCAGTGCGTGCCGGGGATCCAAACTGGTGAACCCCGGGCCGCCGCAGCAGAGCACACACACTTAACCACTTGTGCCACCAGGCTGGCCCCGACCAGGATTTTTAAAAGTTCCCCAAGTGATTCTCTTATGCAGCCAAAGTTGTGAACCACTGCTGTAGACTTAAATAGTGGCATTTGCTACCACTTAATTGTAAAAGGCTTGTACCGTATTTGTCTGAAACAATACATGCTGTAAGGCCATCAGGTGAATAATGGTTATGGCTCAGGGTCTGAATAGCTAAGTAGTCCATAGGTTTTGTTAACTGGTTTCTCTACAGTAGTCAACACAACACGAATAAGCAGAGTTAAAGGCATGGTAGGGAGACTCATAGTAAACAGTGGAAGACTGAATGTTCTCACCTTAAGATCAAGAATAAGGTAAGTATGTTTGTTCTCCCACATCTATCAATATTGTATTAGAATTCCTAGCCAGTGCAATGAGGCAAGAAAAACAAATAAATGGCACACAGATGGAAAGAGAGAAATAAAATTGTCTTTGTTCATAAATAACATGAATATCTAAGTAGAAAATTCTAAGGCATCTGTAAAAAGAAAAACTTCTAGAACAACGAGTTTAGTGAAGACACAGGATATAAGGTCAATATACTAACATCAGTTATACTTCTATATACTAGCAATAAAAAATTGGGAATTCAGTTTTAAAAATGTAATACTATTTATAATAGCATAAAAAATTATGAGACACCTAGGGTTAAGTTTGACAACAAATGTGCAAGATCTGAATGCTAAAAACTATAAACATTGTTGAAAATATTAAAGAAGACTGAAATAGAGAGATATACCATGTTCATGGATTAGATGACTAATAAGATGTCAGTTATCCCCAAATTTCCCCCACAATCCCAGTCAAAATCCTAACAAGCTTTATTTTTTTTTTTTAGATATTGACAAGAATCCTAAAATGTAGATAAAATGCAAAGGATCTAGAATAGATAAAACCATTTTGAAAAAGAACAAAGTTGAAAGTCTTAAAATACCTGATTTAGAGACTTTATAAAATTGTAGTAGTAATCAAGACAACATGATATTGGTACACAGACATACAGATCAATGGAGCAACAAAGAGTCTAGAATCAGATTCACACATATGGTCAAATGATTTTCATCAAAGGTGCTAAGGCACTTTTAATTCAATGGGGACAAGGTAATTTTTTCAACAGATGCTGCTGTAACAATTGGACAGTCCTTTATAAACAAAATGTACCTTGACCCTTTCCCCACACCATATGCATAAATTAACTAGACATGGAGCATAAACCTAAATGTAAGAATTAAAACTATATAGAAGAAAACACAGGAAAATAATCTTAATGATTTTAGATTTGATAAAGATTCTCAAATAGAGGGCAAAACATGTAAATTACGCTTTAAAACCTTACAAAGCATAAACTTATGCTTTAGAACTTGAAAAACATTATGCTAAGTGAAAGAAGGCAATCACAAAAGACCACATGCTATATGATTCCATTTATATGAGAAGTCCAGAATAGGCAAATCTATAGAGACAGAGAAGAGATTAGTTTGCCAAGGGCTTGGAGTGGGGATAAGGGGCATGGGGTTTCCTTTTGGGGTGATGAAAATGTTCTGAAATTACATTATCATAATAGTTGCACAACTCTGTAAATATAGTAAAAACCAATGAATTGTATGCCTTAAACAGGTGAATTTTGTCATATGCCAGTTATAGCTCAAAAAGGCTGTTAAAAAGAAGAGACTCAACCTGGCAAGCAAACAAAAGAACAACAGAAAGCTGGTGAAGGGTAGCAGAATATGCCACCCCAAAACATGCCTCTTTGGCGTAAAGACTGTTTTGAGCTGATTTTGAGAAACAGCAGACACAGAAGAAGCTCTGAAAACAGAGTAGAAGTTTCCCCTTTGAAAGGGAAATTTACATTTATAAAAGAAATCTCCACTTGTAAGAGTGTCTCCCTCTCTGTACCAGGAAGAGAAGGTTGACTCCAAATCCCAAGAGAATCTTATCCATGGAGAAGCACTGACTTAAACCTAACAACAACCTTACCCACCTGTTCTCTAGGCTTTTCCTGGTCACCACCCATAACTGGCCTCCCCCACCACCTACGCGTTTCTTTAGCTGAAGATGGTATTTAAGCTGGTGGGTTAGGCCACCTGGGGAGGTACTCATTTTGTCCCTGGGTACCTCCCATGTACACATGTTAGTAAATTTCTGTTTGCCTTTCACTTGTTAATCTGTCTTATTACACGGGGTCTCAGGCAAGAACTCAGAAGGGTAGAAGGAAAATTGCTTTTCCTCCCCTACACTGGAATACAAATAACTTGACCTTTGTAAACAGAAACATTCAGTTCATCCTAAATGTTTAATATTTGAGATATAAGATATATTTTGGTTTTACTTTCATATTTATCCAAGATCTTTCTGCACATTATTTTCTTCTTTGTTTTCTCAATGCTCTGCAGTGCTGTTCTTTCTTTTTTAATAATATACATTTCTCTCCCCTCCCCCCAAGACATTGTTATGAAAATGAAAAGACAAGCCACACCCTAAGAGAAACTATTTGCAGAAAATACATCTGACAAAGAACTCGTATCTAGAAAATATAAAGAACTCAAAGTTCAATAATAAGACAAATACCCTAATAAATAATGGGCAAAAGATCTGAACAGACAATTCATCAAAGAAAACATACAGAAGGCAAACAAATACATAAAAAAGATACTCAACAATGTAAATGAACCACATTAAGATACCACTACACAGCCACTAGAATGGCTAAAATTAAAAAGACTGACCATTCCAAGTGTTGACAAGGATGTGGAGCAATCTGAACTCTCATACACTGCTGGTGGAAATGTAAAATAGTATAAGTATAACCACTTTAAAAAACAGTTTATTAGTTTCTTAAAAAGTTAAAAATATAACTACCCTATAATATAAATAGTCCACTTCCACGTATTTATTCAAGAGAAATGAACACATATAGGTACAAAGACTTGTATACGGAATGTTCTTAGTAGTTTTATTTGTAATAATCAAAACCTGAAAATGACCCAAATGTCCATCAACAGGTGAACAGATAAACAATTATGGCATATCCGGATGACAGAATACTACTTGGCAATAAAGGGGGACAAATTATTTATACACATAACATGAATGGAACTGAAAATACTGATGCTGAGTGAAAGAAGCCAGACAAAAAGGAGTACGTGCTTTATGAGTCCATTTATATAAAAGTCTAGAAAATGCAAACAAATCTGTAATAAAGAGTAGATTGGTGGTTGCCTGGAAATACTGAAGAGTAATGGATATATTCATTATTTTGATTGTGGGGGTGCTTTCACAGATGTATTCTACTGTATACTTTAAATATGTGTCTTTGTATGTTAGTTATGCCTCAATAAAGCTGAAAGAAAAGTTAAGGGTGTGGTGGGAGATTCACTTAAATCATCAAAGTGGAGTGATGAAAGACTCTTGTCTTTAAAAGAGCCTTGATGGAGAGAGAGAGGTACTTCTGAACACACTATGGCTCTAGGAAAGAGAATGGCCCTATGGTAAAGTATCCTATTCAGATAAGGCAGGAGGAAAGGAGTTCTATTTTTATTCTGCCATTAAGTCAATGTGATTTCTAACAGTAGGCAGTAGAACCAAATTACGGTTTTGCTAGTGGAAGCAAGGGTAATTTTAACCCCGTCAAAGATCTCCTATTGTGTTTTAGCAGCAATCTTGAACTGTGATTGCTGCAGAGGCAAAGCGGCTGCCTCTTGACCTGCAACACAAATGCTCTATGACAACCAGCAAAGAGCAAATGCGGGAGGCCCACGCTGCTCACATGGGCATGTTGAAAGCTTCATAGAGCAGCTCCTGGGGCAGCTGAGAGAGGGCTTCGCCTAACTTAGATCCCGTTGTTCAATGATTGCTAATTGGATTCGCCAAAGGAAAAGATTCCCCAAACAGGGGTTCTCAATTTGGAGTCTCTCAATTCCAAAAGGATCCAGCTGGGTCTGGGACCCCTCTTAACACTTTAAGAACATTTTGTGTGTATGTGCTGACGTCTCTTTGATGAGGGTAGAGGGAGGCAGGAGATGGGCTTTCAGCTCGAGGGGGACAAGATCCATAACAGGTTACGAACTCTAAAATCATGATAGTTATTTGTGCCTAGATAGAGAAAAAAGGAGAATGGATTGGTAAGGGATAAACAACAAGTAAGGATCTGAACCAAATAGGACAAAACATTAACAAAATTAGTTAATTATAGATGGTGGGCACAAGGATGTTGATATGGTTTTCTGTACTTTTAAACCTTTTCTAAAGTATAACTAAAATATACAAGTCAGTCAAAAAAGGTTAAGAATCCTTGGCCCTAAGATATTGGAACCAAACAAGGCTAAAGCAGTGTAATTTTCTCCCAAATTTAGTGGCCTAAACTTAAGAAAAGCAGTTCACGAAAGAGCCCCGAACCTCCTCCTTGTACCGCCTGAAAGTGACCTCAATTTATTTCTGTAAATTATTGGACATTCTCCAAACCTTAATTTCTACTTTTCTCTTTCCCCTTTTGTAAAAACTGGACAACCCTGTGGCCTTTCTTCCGCTTTCAGGAATCTTACTAATTCTCTTTAATCAATCAAAACAAGAGGTCACCTATCCAAGTGATCCAGGAGGACTATCCTAAGATCTCCTGTTACAGTGCCAACTTAGGTTGACTGTCTTTTCAGAACAGAGATGCTGTGGTCATCTGATTACATGTGGTCTTCCCATAAATACCAGAGAATGAGGAAGAGGGCAGGATGGGGTGTATGTGGGGGGGTGTGTGCGTGTGCGAAAATCTCTGGTTTTTAATTGCTTTGTTATTCACCACCTCCAAATAGCTAATCTTAATATTCTTCTACCCTAAAGATAATCTCAACACAAATCTGATGTCTTCTCTAAACTGGCAACTTGGCTTTCATTTTCTGATTTTGTCTCCAAGTTCCCTCAGAAATGGACACGAGTTTCCACGTTCATGCATCTCTCTTTTCCTCATCCCTTGTTCGGTCTCTACCGGCACTGGCCTCAGCAGTCTTGTGGCTCATGGGCCTCTCAGTGTGGAACAATCTTCCTTGTTCTTAGCCTCATTTTAGTGCAGATTTCTCCCAAGCCTGCTCTGGAGAAGGAGTTAGGGCTAATAATGTGAAACATGAACTTATCTTTAGCTGCAGGCTCAAGAAGACTACAAACGTCCACAGCTTAGGTGACAAAATGCTGTCACAGGGGTTCTGCAATTTTCAGTCAGGTACCAGTAGTTTTCATATGTTTATGATAATTCCCTGAAAATGGAGGTTTGTTTTCTTCCAGTATTTTTATTAGAAAACACCCTTCAAAGAGTATGTCTAGCTTTCTAAATAGGCAAAAATATATGAATAAATACATGATGCTATTTCATTCATATTTCCTTGGCAGTCAGAACCATCAGCACTTGTCACCAATAAGAGGGAAAAACACCCTTCCTGCAAAAGATGAGACAAATTCTGTATCTTATATAAAAGTAGTTTTAATGTCATTTAGCTTTTCTTCCTATTAATGATTTCATTTTAGCACCAGCTACCTTCACACCATAAACCTCAAAACAGCTATGGAGAAACAAGACATTTATTTCTCTACCATAATTACAGGTTACAATGATGATAACTATATGGAAAGATGAAAAGAAACTCAGGTGGCAGGCTTTTAACAGACACATCAAGCACCCAAGTTTGCAAAATATAAGGTTTAAGAGTCTTGTTTCTCTAGTAAATACAAGGAACAATTCATAACAGAAAATGAATCAGCTAACGTGAGCAGCCCCAAGGGAAGCAGACCTGGCTGTAAAGTGCATTGCTCTCACCTGGGCCCAGGAAAAGGAGGGAGTGGTTGCTTCCCCTCTCGCCAACCTCCGGCCCCACAATGAAACCTCCTGAATTACATGTGATGTCAGGTCTCCCTGCAGCAAGTGCCTTTCTTTCTGTTCCAGAAAAAGCTGCTGATTATCATTAGGGCTGATGCCTGACATAGTAATTAAGTGGCTGTAAAGCTGGGGTGTCCGAACGTGTGGCCTGGGAACGGCACCTAGATCTTCTCTAATCTTCACGGGAGCCTTGGACCCCTTGGCCTCTTGGGCAAAGAGGCCAACCATCCACTCTCCCCCTTGGGAGGCCTTGTCTTCTTTTGCTCACCAAAACGAGGTGGGCATGGAGAGGAGAGGTGAGAAAGAGAGAGAAAGTACTCTAGTGGAGGTGGCACCTGGTTCCCAGGTACTGGGAATGGGTCTGAAGTTGGCCAAGGAGGGGACCCTGTGAGGGTTCCATTTTCTCAAGACCAGCGCTGGCACCCACCCTTCCTCATGAAGCAAGCACTCTCTCCAGTATAAGCTGTCTTTTTTGCTGGAGAGTGAAACCAGAGATCTTCATTCCATTAAACACCTTAAAGCCTGTTGCCTTTTCATCCAGGTTTGTGGATTTGTCAAAGACACAGCTGGAGGTGGACCCCTACACAGTGACATTCTTGTTACATGGCTCATCAAGAGCAAAGGTGGAAGGCGCCAACCTGGAGGCCACGTGCAGGGGCCTGGACCTATGGATGCTGGGTAAGTTATCAATGGTGTACAGATACAGGCACAGGTGCTGGAAGAAATACAGTTTAACCCAGAAGTGGAACTGAGGGAAAAGGGAGAAATGAGGATTCCTCATTTGAATAATAATAGGACCCCAGTATCACCTCCCTTCCAACAAATGAACAAGACAAAAACAAAAGCGTGAGAGACAGAAAACAAGGAGGAGAAATGGAGTGTTGGGAGAGAGCCCCCACTTAGGAAGCTGCAAGGGGGCCATTGCTGCAAGCCCGGCACCACCACTCAGCTGGGAGCGGGACCTTCCAGGTGGATTTAATGAAGCAGGCAGCAAATGTGAGCTCAGCCACAGCCCCGGGGTTCCCAACATTCTCATTTAATACTTAATAAAATGCTGGTTTAACACCCAAGGAAACGGGCCCAGATAAGACAGGGGCCATGCAGCTATTTATGTGGCAGAGTCAGGATTTGAACCCAAGGCTTCTAAACCTAAGCCTATACTCTCAAATGTTCAGATATAACAAGGTTCCATGTGACTAAGAATATATCGTTCCATGAAGAAAAAGATGTCTTTTGGAAACCTTGCTGGCTTCATTTTTTACTCTGAATTTTCTGCTAGGCATGCTCACGGACTGAACACTTAACTATATCCTAACATAGAGAGCTGGTTTGGCTGGAGCAGCTCATGCCTGTGAACACTGAGTGGCCAAGATGTTCTTTTTTCTGGCCTACGTGCAATACACTGGTTTCTATTCACAAGAGTTCAGGCTTTTGGAGCCCAGTGTTAGTAACCCCAGACTGGCTACTCTCAGAAAAGTCACCTAGGTGAAGAATAAGTCATGTTCCCTTGAAAGACCTAAAATGCTTAACATCAGAAGGTAAGTTAATTTAATTTTAAGGAGAAGGCAGCGAAATGTGAGAATGAGCACAGAGCTGGGAATAATAAGAATTAGGATTTGGTCTCAGGTCTGTCCCAGTAGCTGGGTGACCTCAACCAAGGGGTCAAACTTCTCTGGATCATTCCTTTGCCCTGCAAGCCTCAGGTGGCTGTGCAAGGACAAAATGAGAATAATTTCAATGCCCAGCAAATGAAAGGCTTGACAGCCCTCTGTGGTCTGTGGGACCTTTTTGTTTTTTTTTTAGGTTTGAGAAGGATCAAGGGCAGTGATGGGAGGGGAGACACCATCAATTCTCTTCTGGCCGAGTCTCTGACTCCTGAACAAACTCTCCCGGGGCCTGCCCCAGATCTCCCAAGATTAGACAGAGACAGAGACAGAGACACACCAAATATACTTTTTGGTTGCCCATGGTTTGGCCCTTAGGGTCTGGGGGGAGCCAAGCCACCCTAGGAACTGGGAGTCGGTGCAGGCCTGAGGCTCCCGTGTAGGCCGTCCGCCTGGCCATGACCACCGCATCCCCCGCCAGTGTCTTCTGTATCAGCCTCCTTGCCCAGCTCCACGTGGGCACGCCAGGCTGGCAGAAAGTCATCAGAGGAAGGGAAGTGTCACTCAATGTGGTCTAAGCCATTCATTCAAGGACTGGAAGAAGTCACAAGAGGCTCGCAGGTCACCTGTGGCACTGGCGCTGTTTCTCCCTAACTTGCCACGGAGGCTGGTGTGGCTGTTTCAGCAGCCTTCCCTGTCCTCACTGGATGGACTGGTGTCTTCCTAACAGGACCTCCCGATTTTGTCAGTGGTGGCTCTGCCTATCCCACTCTCTTCCATGCTAATACTAGCCTCACCTCTTTGGTGTAATGGGAGGGCTGGGCTCTCCTGGATTCTAACTGCAACTTCCTCCAGGCTATGCTTTTATGTCAGAGCGCCAGAGCAGTGCAATGCAGGAGACTTTGCAGCTCAATCCAGTCCCAGCCTCTCAAGTGGAGCCTGCACAGTGCTCTAAGAGGAGTTTTCCCGAGGAAAGGATGGTCTGCACCAGAATCAGCTCTTCCCCAGCCCTGGCCCGCCCCACGCCCCTCCTCACCACTAAGACATGCTCGAGAAGGTCCAGGTAGCCGAGGGTGCACTCCGTCCCGTACCGCAAGGCTCTGGTGCGCACCTCCTCGCTGACGTCAGGGTGGAAGGATGCTTGCTGGAGAGAGAAAGGAATGTTGACGTCTCAACACAGGAAGAGCCAGCTGGTGAGTGTACTAGGTGGTGAGGGGGTTGTCACCTGCCCAGCAGTGTTGTGCAGCCCTGGACTCAGAGGCAGGAAACCTCGATTCTGGAACTCCCTCTCCCTTACCCTCAGTGACCTCCCTCATCAGAAACCTTCCCTAGCTCCCTGGATAGAGGTGGTGGCCCCTCCACACTCTCCTGCCACCTCCCACCTGTCCCCACAGAGGGTTCTCTGATACTTTGGGTCTTGCCTTTTTTAGTGTCCTGGGGCCGGACAAAGCAAGTGAAGCTGGTCCTGCTTTCCTTCCTTTCTCCCTGCCCCCTTTTACTGAAATGTAAGAAATTCCACATGCACTAGAAAGTCCAGGAAAGATTCGTGATCTGGGCTTACAGCAGGAGATGTGCTGCCCCAGGGCCAGCCCACCTTTCTCCAGCAGCGTGAGGAGTCCTGGAGACCCCTGTCTGCTCACAAGCTCATCATGCCCAGGTCCTCACTCCGTGGCCTGACCACACTGCAGTCACAGTGAGTCTCCCGACCAGAGCCCCTAGGCTCCTGGGAAACTTCAGATAAGGAGCTCCCCAGTACCCTCAGAGGCACCATAAATAACTCATCCCACATTACACATGTCGAGATAAGCAAACCAGGACATATGGTTAACACAGCATCCTGTGCTTTTTTTCTTGCTCTTGTGACCTGCCGACTTGAGTCATTCATAATATATCATTTCAGATGACACACCCACTCACGGGGTTGCCAGATTAACTACAGAACACGTAGTTACATTTGAATTCTGGATAAACAATGAAAAATTTTTAGCATAAGTATGGGACACTCTATTTTTTATTTGCTAAATCTGGCAACCCTACCCATTTAGCCTTTCTTCCTTCTATAGCCTCACTCTGGAAAGAACTTGAGGGGCTTATGAGAATACATAAAATAGAAAACTGCAAATAAATCACAAATCAAGACAAATACAAATCACACATTAGGATAAAAGGTCAAGGCAGAAGGAGCAAGTGACCAGCCTCCACGCTCCTTCCTAATCCCTAGGGGTACTGGTGGGAACACCTGTGGGCTCTCCCCTCACCTTCCCCCTAACATCACCCAGAAGGAGTGGGGATAATTCCAGTGGCCAGCATCTGTCATTTAAGAGCCCAGTTTTACTCATCTGAAGACTAACGAATGGGCCATGCCTTTAACCACTATCATGTTTTACTCATCCTCACTCATGTCTCTGCAAGTGTGAGGACAGATCCTACGTCTGGTTTGATGAAACACCACCACGGGGACACATGGGCTATGAGGCTACTCATTGTCACTACTCCATAGGTGATGTGCAAGGCCCTCATTGAGAGCTGTGTGGGAGCTGAGGGTGAGGCACTCTTCTCCACGGCTGGTGGTTCTGTAACTTGGTAGAACCTCTTAGGAGAGCAATTTGCCAACAATTAAAATGTCATACTATTTGATCCTCTAATTCTATTTCTGGGAGTCTTGCCTAAGGAAATTATCCAAAGCATAGCAAAAACAGATATGCCCAAAGATGTTCATTGCAGTAAAGTTAATGATTAAAAAAAGTGCAGAAAATCTAAATATCTGGTAATGGAGAAAAGATTATATTCATTAACAGAGTATTTTGTGGTCATTAAAGAGTCAATTATAATGACTCATAGTAACAAAGAAACAGCCATATAACACTAACTGTAATAATAGACATAAAACTGTATCTAATGTAGACATACACACATGAAGGTAAGACCAGAAAGAAACAGACACTAGAATTAACTTAGGTTGTAGGGAAGTCCTCTGTCCCCACCTGAGGAATTAGTGTAATCCTCCCTTTCTGATAAAATGAGCCAGTATGGAACTTACTGCCCTTTCATTTTGCCCCGGCTACCCTGCTCAGCCCCAAAGGCAGTGCTCGGACATGGCAACTTGGCCCTCTGCTTGGTATGTAAGTGTTCCTTCTGGATCCACCACTCGGCCTCCCTGGCATTCTATATATTCCTTATCGCAAGCATGCTGTTTCTGGCAAGCTGCCTCATTTCTTTTCTGCAAAGGGGTGGGGAATATGGGAGAACAAAGGAAATGCAAATGTCAATAAGTCTGTTAAATAAGTCCAGTCCTAACAGGAGTCTCAGGGCTCAGTGGTGACACCTGTCGTCAAGTCTAGCTTCTGTGTGTGAAGCTCTGGCTGTTATTTTTCCTGCAAAATCAGGATGGTCTGATCCAAAAGCGAGATAACAGCGAGGACCTGAGGCTGGACAAACAGCACCTGTACTTCAATCCTTAACCCCCTCCCCTGAAAACAGGGGGATGTGTGTTAGAAAGAGACTTGAAAATCTGAGCTGCCTTTCATTTCCACTTGAATCATTGTCTTTTCTTCTGTTTAACTTCCCCTTTCATTTCACGTCTGTAACATGGAGACAAAGTACCACAGTGACCTTGAGTAGTATGGCTGGGAGGCCAGGGGCAGCAGACACAGATTGGCCGTGAAATCAGAAGACTTGGTTTCAGTTCTGAAAGAACTGATAGTGAATAGCTGTGTGACCTTGGTCATGCCACTTAATCTCTCCAAGCCTGTCTCATCATCCATCAAATTAGGGTAATTCCCCTTGCCTTTCTTATCTAGGATCAAACGACAGAATATACATGACAGCCCTTCCCAAACTATGGGCGCCCTGCATGGACGCCCTGATGGCATTTGGCCGTATTTTGCTCCTCCTTTGGGAGTTATCACTTCTGGCGGGAGATTCCATCAAGCACAGAAAAATAGCAAATACTGTGGCCTCAGAAGATAGTCTACACTGCCTGGCCCAGAACACAGGTCCTTCATGAAAGTGGCCCTATCACCTTGCCACCTTCTTCTCCCCACCTACCCCCTGTGCTCTACCCTCCGTCACACCCAGGAGAGCAGTAAATGTGGTGTTGTCTCCCACACCAGGCCCTTGCACACCCATTCCTTCAGCCTGGTTGCCTCGCCCTCCCTCTACCCAGTTACCTCCAACTCATTCTACCCCATCTGAGGAACCCCGGAGAAGCCATCGCTTGGACCTGGCACCAGCTGCCCCCACAACTCACTTCACTACAAAGAATGGCCCTGTCCCCTCAGACCCCAACTCCTGTGGTTCATCCCTGCCTGCTCACCATGGCGAGGGGTTACCAATTGACCACCGAGCAGAAGTCAGAGGCCCTGGGGCAAGGCTGTTCCTAGCAGGGTGAAGGGCTGGGGTGGGGGTGCTCAATGGGAGGTAGGGGGATAGGGTGCTCTTAGGGCTCCCTTTCTTATTGGACAAAAAATAAAGGTTGTAAAGCTTAGGTTTCCCCAGCTCCCTCACCAAGCATGGGCTCAGGGCAGCTGCTCAGGTGGCCACCCAAGGATCAGAAGAGCTTCTCCAAGACTCTGGCACAGAGAGCAAAAAGGCAGTGCCCCAGTGTTCCGTCCTGTTCCTCTAACTCACTTCCTCACTCAGTTACGGCAACACCCTTCCTAGCACAGTATGGCTGGCCTCCGGAGGCAGGAAAGGGTGCAGGCAGAAGGGAGATGCAGTTTTCATTTAGAGGGCCTGGAACAAAAGCCACAGTCCCTCTACTACCATCACCCTGGCCTCCACCACACCCTCCGTAAGGTGGCCTGCCTATTTAGGAAGAACTGAGAGGAGAAGTGGGAGGGTTAAGTCAGCAGGCCAACTCCATCGTCTCTCAAACGCAAAACTACCCTAGAGAGTCATTTCCCACCGGCTGATGCGTACATGCCCTCAGCATACATTTTATACAAAGTCTAAGGTATTGGGCTGCGCCCTTCTACACAGGGCCGGCCCCGCCCCTTGTCCAGGCTAAACCGCACACTCAGTCATGACAGAGCACTATCTCTCCAACCAAAACAACGCCAAGACCTTTACCTTGCAAGCCGTCAACATATCGGCCACAGCTTTGCGGCTCAGATTGGCAGTGGCGATCACATCCTCCTGCCTACAGGAGTTCCCAGCAGCCACGGCTTTGGCTGTTGCCATGGTGATGCCTTTCGTCATCCTTATCGATTCTTCAGGTGATGATGTCTTTTCAGGTACCTCTTTTGACTGGAACACCTGGAAGTTAGAAATAGGTGAAAAAAAAAAATCAAAAAGGGAAGGACAAAAATAATTCATTCTTCTCCGACCAGGCTACAGCTCAGTGTCTGAAAATCGAGCTAGCAATGGGAAGAAACTGTCAAATGGCAGGAAATTAAATTTCTAATTAGAGCACTGTAATATCATTCTTGCTTTCAAGACTCTAGCATGGATAAGCCTCGCACACCTGTACCCGGCATTCACAGGAACAATATGGTGAGGGAGACATATCTACGGCATTAACCCGTTTCTCTGCAGAAACTGATACTCGGTATTTGAGAACTATCCTGGGGAGGTGGTTGTGCCACTTCCTGGTCCTTTTGCCCATCCCTGCTGGTGCTTCAGCAGTTCCCAGAAACTCTGCAGTCCCAGTGCTGGTTCTCGGGCAGGACTGATCTGGACCCTTTACTCTGGACTTACCTCTCTTTTTCTAAGGGGCTGTGGGGCTGGGGAAATTCAGTTTCTTCTATTCTTAGCCTGTCTCACAAATATAACTGCATAATTGTACAGAGGCGTTCATGTTGAGTGCACCACGGTGACACTGTGAATTATTTACCAACACACATACACACACACACCCCTTTACAGAAGCTGAAATAAATTAACCATGGTAAGTGAAAATCCTACTTTAAAGTTCTACCTGTTAGTCAAGCTAGCTGTGACTGCTTCAAGCCCATCTGTCTTGTGTCTGTAACATGAGTGATTGGTGCCCTGCTGTGTGCTGAATGTGCATGTGTGCCTGCACATGAGGACTCCCAAACCAGTTGGGGCTGCTCTGTCCTCAGCCACGTTTCAGTAGGGAAGTTTTCCCCGAGGCAGAAGGGAGGACCTAGCCAGCATCCCTGCCATGCGCCAACCAGTGTCAAACATCACACTCCCCCTCAAAATCGACAGCTGGAATTAAGCTGCCCAGAACCACCCCTGAATGCTACAGTGGGGTGAACGCCACATGTCCAGAGCCCTCCACACTCACATGGCCCTCGGGGCACATGCTCCTTTGGAAACCTCCTATGTCCATGGAAAAACACAATCTGGGTCAATTCTAAACCACATTGGTATACTAAGGTTGACCATGTGTCTGTAATTTCCCAGGAAAGATCCAAATTTCAAATCTCCTTCCATTGCCAACATTTGGCCCACCCACACCTGTCAGAACATGTCTAGACTTTTGGTAGGAAACACCCAGCCCACCCACACCTGTCAGAACATGTCTAGACTTTTGGTAGGAAACACCCAGCCCATGTAGGCAGGAGAAAGCCAGGCAGCAGTGCTCAAGGAAGCCACTTGTATTTTTAAGTTTCTCCTTTCTGTGAGAACTAAGCCCAACACCAAGGCTGGAGTCGTTAAAAACAGGACAATAGACCCCAAGGCTCCATAACCAAAACCAATAGAATTGCTCACTTCTACTGCTGACCTTGAGGGGCTTGTGGCCTTCACAGATGACTCTCTAAAGATGCAGAACAACTGGCAGCAAAGGCAGGTCCCCCATTCCTCCCTCCAAAAAAGAGGTTGAATCTGTGACCAGACATCTTATTAAAAGGAAATCTCAGTCTGAAACCATTCATTTTCAGCATATTTCTATTTCGAAGGATGAGGATGAGTCAACCCACAACTGTCATGGGATAAAAAGAGCAGTAGATAACATCCATATCTCGTTAACACCAGGACACCCACATGCTATGATGTTGGAACCCAGCAAGAAGGAACACAGGGTCAATTTCTCTGAGATCAGACACCTCAAACAGAAGGAAGGTGGATTTGAAAGGGAAGTGTCATGGGTAGAGGCCTCCAGGTTTTTCTAATTGCGAACCTCAGACTCCAAAATCCACGTGTGCAGCAGCGTGAGCTGTTGCCGAAAGCAATGGCAATCGATGGGGGCTGTGTGTGGCTACACATTATACACGCCATTTAAACAAGGTGAGTGCAAATAGCCATACTGAGTTTTCTCTTTGCCAAGAATCTTTTGTAATGCTTTCCTTTCACGCTGCAATTTTAGTGAAATTAAACCTGGATAGTCATAAGTGATACATTTCTATTAATTTCTTAATTAGTTACAAATTGATCCTGGCCAAACTCCGAGGTGTCAGTTACACATGGGGTGTCATTATACAAAGTTACCAGCAGGCAAGTGAGTGGGCCTCCCCAGCTCAGGTGCTCCAGGTGAAAAACCTCTTTATGCTAAAAATCTCTGGGAAGTCTGCACTGGGGTCAGCTGTTGGACACGGGCGCCCGAGGGAGGTTGGACTGTTGGCTCCTTACCGTGAGCTCCTGCTTCATGTACTCAATCGTGGCCTCCAGCGCCCGTGTGCCCCGGGTGGCCTCGTCCTCCACCGCCTTCACAGTCTTGAGGAGGGAGGTGACATTGGTCACCATCACCTGCAGAGGAAGAGAGGCGGAGAGAAAACGGAGTGCACTGAAGTCCAATCTGCTTTTAGTTCCAGATCTAGTGCCATGAGCACCAACACCTCTCTTTAAGTGAGAAACAGGCTCAGATGCGTATTCTCCTGATATTCTCGTGGGTGCTTCTCTCACTCCAGCACGCCCCCTGCACGCTTGCCCCTAGTTGGGGCTCCACTCTACCTTGGCGGCCCCCTTGAGCTGGTACATGGAGGGGTCGTCGGCAGGCTTGCTGGCTGCTCCCTTGGTAGCACCAATGAGATCTGAAAGGGCTTTGGCCACATCTTTGATGGCGTTGATTAATACCACCTGGAAGAGAGCACGGAGCCCAGGTGAGCCCACCCGAGCAGTCACCTGCTGCTTCACCAAGAGCACACAGCCTGGGGGCAGGTAGGGGTGTTTGGGGGGCAAGTTTCTGCATCAGCAGCTCTCAAGCCTGCAGCAAGGTACAGTGCCCAGGAGCCAACCCCGGAGAGTCTGATGCAGGAGTCTGGGTGAAGACCCAGCATCAAGACTTTAAGAAGCTCCCCAAGGGAGGCTGACGCTGAGCCAGAATGCAGAATCCAGGTATATTTAGCATGCTCAAACACCTCCTAGCTGGCAGTTCTGCTGACAAGTTGCCTATGAAAGGATGAAAGCAGCTAAGCAGACACCTGAGAGGCAACACCACTCACCTGTGCCCTGAACTGGTAACCAAAACACTGAGAACAAAATGCAAGCCTCGTACCCTGGCCTGCAAGGCATCCATGGCATCCTGCCTGCACTGCCAGCTCTGGTTCACAGGATTCTCGGACTCACAACATGCTATAGGCACATGGGCCTTTCTTCCCCACTGGAAATCCCAACTCATTCCTGCTTCAGGGCCTCCGCTCTTGCTCTTGTCTCACCCTGCAACCCAGCTCTTTTCATTATTCAGGTCTCAGCTCAAATGTCATGTCCTCAGAGACCTTTCCTGACCACCCTAGTTATAGCACCCCCCGCCAAAATCCCTGATTTTTGCCTTATTTATAGCACTTAACAGTTTGTGGAATTACTTTATTATTCATTCACTTATACATTGTCTCTCTTCTCCCCCAACCTGGATGTAGGTTCCAGGAGGGCCAGCCTGGACTTCTGTCTGTTGTGTTTCGCAAGCAGAACAGGGCCTGGCATGTGGTGGGCACTCAGCAAATAATCATGGAATGAATTAATGGATACATAGGTGTGTACCCACACAACACTGGATATAATACAGTATCTTCAATTTTCTAACTGAACAGAGACCACAGGCCATCTTTTCAGTATGCCGGACCTGGAATCAGACGTACCAGCCACACTTAGGAATTACATGATATTAGGCATTACACTTAAGTCTCCTCGGTCCAGTGGCTACAGTAACAACCTCTACTTCTATAACAACAATCACCACTTCCCTTTATTAAGGGCAGTGTTCCAGGTGTGAGTCAAGCACGCTACATGTTATCTCGTTTAATCCTGCCATTTCAGGTGGGAACTGTGACGCTCGGGTCCACTCTCCCAGAGCCCAGGAGTGGAGGGTTGGGATGCAGACTCTGGTCAGTGTGATCCCAGGGGCTATGGTCTTAACCTCCACACTGTATTATGCTCTTCAGCAGTGCCAGCCCTGTCTCTCTCACTGCCCTGATGTGAGGATGAACTGGATAACGTACGTGAAAACCTACTAGAAGCTCTAGTGTCCCAGACAGGTGCAAACACAGCAACACTTTCACAGCCTCCTGCCCCAACCCACCCCCCCCAACTCCATCCTGTGCCTTCTCGCCCACAGGTGCACGGAACCTCTGCCAACCTCTGAAACCACAGGGCAGGTGGGGCCGTGACGGGGCTCGTGAGGAACGGCTAATGTGTGCGGACCTCACACTGATTCCCGAAATCACAGTGAGGAGGGGCGGAGAGAGGAGACGGAGGCACAGCAAGCAAAGGTGTGCTGTCAACACCCAGCAGACACTGGACTACTGACTGGCGAGTGCAGACATTTTTCTGAGGGGATATTTTGCACTAGAGGTCTCATTAGAAGTTGGGGCTTTAGGACATCCACATCTTTTGGGAGTTAAGGCTCTAAGCAATTTGATACATTTCTCTGTGTTCAAAGATTTAAAGCCTCCCCAGCTGATTCACTTCTTAAGTTGAGCCAGGCTCAGAGAGCGTGAGTTCTGACCCCACTGATGTGTTTTCAAGCTTTTCCTTCCTCTATGGGGGTAAGACTACTACTACAGGGAGGGATTTCTGTGAATGCTTCGAATTCCAGAGGGCAGCCAATCTGAGCTCTGATGTTATCAAAGAGAAATCCAGCAGAAGCAGTAAAACGGCAATATACGGAACGTTTCCTCACAGAGCTCTGCTCCACTGGAGGACTTCGGGAAGGCAAGGGTCATGGCCGTGTGGGAGCAAAGCTGGTAGCCTTATGTTAACCAGAACAGTAGCTGTCATCAACCCGGGTACTGGATGGTAGGGGGCTTTCTATCCAGTTTTGTCCAAATGGGACAAAAAATAGTTTACTGCATAAGGTTTAAGCAGTGAAAACTGAAGTGTTTACCATTTGATAGTGCTGAGATAGAGAAAACAGAGGGACTTTTAAGTTTGCGCTTGGGAATGGGCAGAATCCATTATTGATGGCCTTGGTTAGCTGAACATGTACTTATTGGGTATCCACTACATGCTGGGAGCTATGTTGAGTACTTAGGTTTCAAAGATTAATAAACTGTGGTTACTGTCCTTGAAGAGCTGATGGTCTAGGCTGGGGACCAAGGAACAGGTGGATAACTTCAATGAAATTGCTAAATCGAAGCACTGAGTCACAGGAGAACAGAGTCCTTCCATACCCCGCAGTTCCTCTCTCTCCTCCCCTTCAGAAGCAAACTTCTCAAGGCAGGTGTCTATACATGCTGGCTTCCTTTAGCCATCCTCATCTGGCCAGTCCACACACACAGCCCTTGCTGGGGACGCCACTGCCCTCCATGGCACTAGGGCCCATGGCCAGCTCTCAGACCTTCATCTTTCTTGACTCCTTGGCCATGTTTCTGGTGGGTTGAAATACTCCCTCCTCTTAACATCAGGCTCCCTGGCTTTCCTCCTACCAGCTGCTGCTGCATCTCAATCTCCTTAGGCACCTCTTTCTCCTTAATATGGTCCTAAATGATGAACTCCTCAGCTCTGCCTTGAAACCCCTTCTTCTCTCACTCCATGCTCTTCCTCTCCTGTGGCCACAGTCACTGTCTATACACCAACAACCCCCCGTCCACGTCCCCATACTTGAGCAGGCTTATGCCCACTCGCTAGTTCCACCTGCATGTCTCTCTGGCATTCCAGTTCCACATGCCCTAAACTCAACTCACCTTCAGCTCTCCACCCAAGCCAGCTCTCCCTTCAGGGAGCTCCAGCTTGGTACATGGGGCCACCATCGGCTCACTGCTCTAGCCTGAAACGTGGAGTCATCCTGGCCTCCTCCCTCTCGCTTATCTCCAAAGGCTTACTGCATTCAATTGTTCACCAAGCCCAGCTGAGTCTTCTTTACAGCTTCCTCTCAAATCTATCAGCTTGACTCTGTCCACATGGCAGCCACCACAGTCCATGCCACTATCTTGCCTCAATAACTGCTTCCTACCAATCCCCAAACCACGGACACACTCACACACATAATGTTTACCTCAAGAGTTCCTATTTTGCCTTTGGCTTCTCCTGAGGCCCGGTGCACAGTGTTTGTGGGAACATGAGGGGAACCCACTCCTCCCAGGCCCACCCGTACCTGAGTCTCAGGGTCATCAGAGCCCAGGCTGGCGGCCCCCAGCTTGACCACCTCAGCAAGCTGGGTGATGGTGGCTGCCGAGGATTGGGCTGCCTGAGCCAGCTTGTCTGGAGTGGACGCGGCCCCCGACACCAGCAGTTTTGTGTCTTCCACCAAGGCTTTGGCTGTCTTCAGAATGTTCTCCCTGAGAAAGGGGGGAGGGAAGAGAGGATGAGGAGAGACAAAGGGCAAAGCTTTGTTACTGGTAGTTAGGAAGGAAAGAAACCCTTCATAGAGGGCTTCTGTTAAAGGGCTTTGAAGAAGAGAGGTGATGTATTTCCCCTCCCTCATTAGTGGGCTCTTACCTTCAGTGCAGGAAAATTGGGAAAGAAAGCCAGCCCAGAATTCACATAGATTAGTAATAAAACTTCAATTACAAATTCAGGCCCACAAGTTTGGCTCCCTTCCCCCAGCCCTGTAGCTAAATGACAGGTCAGCTTCTTTCCTCCAATTGCCACTATCCCTGAAATACTTCATAGCTACAGGGAGCTGTGAGGACTCATGCGTCAGGGGACCTTGCCTAGGACACATCAGAGGCCAAGGGCCTAGGTTCTGGAAGGGGTGACAGAGTATTGGGAATCTCCTCCCTAGCTCAGCCTTGGGACTGAAGAGAGAGGAAGAAAGGTGCCAGACACATGGTAAGAACATGGGGGGTCTCGAGCAGCAAATGGAGACCCCAGCACCAGTCTCCCAAGTGGGGCTTGAAGAGCCAGTCCGAGAGAGACAGCAGGCTTGGACCTCTAGTCCCCATTTAGGTGAAGAGCTAAATGTGCTGCCCCAGCCGCTCCCAGTCCTCCTGGGTTGGTGAGCAAATCAGAGGCATAGCCTTCTAGCTTGGAAGATGAAAGATCAAAAAGCCGTCCCCTGCTGGAGCAGGCTGGATTTAGGCTATGAAAGGCAAAGCTGGAACATGACTCTGTGTTTACAGTTGGCAAAAGGGGCTTATTTCGATTATGTGGTTCACTTTCCCTACTTGAGCATCTTATTGAAATCAAAATGGATAACCACATTTCTGGCTCTTGGGAAGCATCTCCAAAGTCCATCAGGCCAGCCCGAACCTCTCCCCACGCAGGAGCCCCCAGGACTGCCTCTGTTCCTGCACCTGTGGTCTGCAAAAGTCTCATTGTTCTCTGCGTTCAGGGTCCCTGCAGTCGCAAACATGATGGTGGTGTCCAGGTCGGCGATGATTCCAGACACGGCAGTGGCAGCTGTGATACATGCCTGGGTCCCCTTGTTCCCAGCCTGGAGAGCTGACAGCACCAAGGACACCTGTAGGCAGACAGGGAATGTCAGGGGGAGCAGAGAAATGGAAAAAATGTAACCCAAAGGTGTGTGGACTCAAAAAACACTGAAAAAGACGCTTAAAAAATAAAAGAGAAGGAAACTCTTCTCAACTCATTTTACAAGGCCAGCATCACCCTGACACCAGAACCAGACAAGGACAACACAAGAAAAAGCAAATGACAGGCCAATATCCCTGATGAACATAGATACAAAAATCCTCAAAAAAATATTAGCAAGCGAAATTCAACAATACATTACAAGGATCATACCCCATGATCAAGTGGGATTTATTCCAGGGATGCAGGGATGGTTCAACAACCACAAATCAGTCAACGTGATGTACCACATTAATAAAATGAAGGATAAAAATCACATGATCATCTTAATAGATGCAGAAAAAGCATTTGACAAAATTCAACATCCACTTATGATAAAAACTCTCAACGAAGTGGGTATAGAGGGAATGCACCTCAACATAATAAAGGCTATATATGACAAGTCCACAGCTAACGTCATATTCAACGATGAAAAGTTGAAAGCCTTTCCTCCAAGATTAGGAACAAGACAAGGATGCCCACTCTTGCTACTTTTATTCAACATAGAATTTGAAGTTCTAGCCAGAGCAATTAGGCAAGAAAAAGAAAGAAAAGGCATCCAAATTGGAAAGGAACAAGAAAAACTGTCACTATTTGCAGATGACATGACATTTTATACAGAAAAACCTGAAGACTCCATCAAAAAACTGTTGGAACTAATAAATGAATTCAGTAAGGTTGCAGGATTAATACATAAAATTAATACACAAAAATCTGTTGTATTTCTATACACTAACAATGAATTCTCAGAAAAATTAAAATAATCCCATTTACATTTGCAGCAAAAAGAATAAAATACTTAGGAATAAATTTAACCAAGGAGGTGAAAGACCCGTATATTGAAAACTACAAGATATTAATGAAAGAAATTGAAGATGACACAAATAAATGGAAAGATATTCCATGCTCATGGACTGGAAGAATTACTCTTGTTAAAATGTCCATACTACCCAAAGCAATCTACAGATTCAATGCAATCCCTACCAAAATTCCAATGGTATTTTTCACAGAAATAAAACAATCCTTAAGTTTGTATGGAATCATAAAAGACTCCAAATAGCCAAAACAATCTTGAAAAAGAAGAACAAAGCTGGAAACATCATGCTCCTTGATTCCAAACTATATCACAAAGCTATAGTAATTAAAATGGTATCGCATTGGCATAAAAACAGACACACAGATCAACAGAACACAATAGAGAGCCCAGAAATAAACCCACACATATACGGTCAATTAATTTATCACAAAGGAGCCAAGAGTATACAATGGGGAAAGGACAGTCTTCAATAAATGGTGTTTGTAAAACTGGACAGCCACATGCAAGAGAATGAAACTGGACCACTGTCTTACACCATACACAAAAATTAACTCAAAATGGATTAAAAACTCGAATATAAGACCTGAAACCATAAAAATCCTAGAAGAAAACATAGGCAGTAAGCTCCTTGACCTGAGTCTTCATGATGATTTTTTGAATCTGACACCAAAAGCAAAAGCAACAAAAGCAAAAATAAAGAAGTGGGACTTAAACTAAAAAGCTTCTGCACAGCAAAGGAAACCATCAACAAAATGAAAAGGCAGCCTATTGAATGGGAGAAAATATTTGCAAATCATGTATCTGATAAGAGGCTAATATCCAAAAAATATAAAGAACTCATACAACTCGGTAGCAAAAAAACCCCAATCTTATTAAAAAATGGGCAGAGGATCTGAATAGACATTTTTCCAAAGGAGACATATAGACAGCCAACCGGTACATGAAAAGACGCTCTACATCATTAATATTCAGGGAAAAACAAATCAAAACCACAATGAGATATCACCTCACACCTGTTAGAATGGCTATTATCAAAAAGAAACAACAAGTGTTGGCAAGGATGTGGAGAAGAGAGAACCCTCGTACACTGTCGGTGGGAATGTAAATTGGTGCAGCCACTATGGAAAACAGTATGGAGCTTCCTCAAAACATTAAAAATAGAACTGCCATATGATCCAGCAGTTCCACTTCTGTGTATTTATCTGAGGAAAACAAAATCACTAACTCGAAAAGACATATGCACCCCCACGTTCATTGTAGCATTATTTACAATAGCCAAGACATGAAAACAATCTAAGTGTCCATGGATGGATTAAAAAACCGTGCACACAGGAATATTATTTAGCCATAAAAAAAGAATGAAATCTTGCCATTTGCGACAACATGGGTGTACCTCGAGGGTATTAAGCTAAGTGAAATAAGACAAAGAAATACCGTATGATGTCTCTCATATGCGGAATCTAAAAAATAAAATAAATTAAAAAAAAAAACAAGCTCATAAATACAGAGAACAAACGGTGGTTGTCAGTGGCAGGTGGTGGGGGATGGGAGAAACTGGTGAACTGTTTTTATTTTTTGCTTTTAGTTTAAATAAATTGAATAAAAATTAAAGACAAAATAAAAACAACCCAACTCATAGAAAAAGAGATCAGGTTTGTGGTTATGGGGTGGGGGGCGGGGGCATTAGGTGAAGGGGGTCAAAAGGCACAAACTTCCAGTTATAAATAAATAAGTCCTAGGGATGTAATGTACAAGATGATGACTATAGTTAACACTGCTCTATGGCTTTTATAAAAGTTAAGAGTAGATCCTAAGAGTTCTCGTCACAAGGAAAAAAAACATATATACATATATATCTTTTGTACCTACACGAGATGATGGATGTTAACTAAACTTACTGTAGTAATCATTTCATGATATATCTAAAATGAATCATTATGCTGTACAATCTAAACTTATACAGTGCTGAATGTCAATTATATCTCAATAAAACTGGGGGAAAAAAGTAAACACACACACCCACAACACTGAACTCTCTCTCTGGGAGTCAATGCAGCTGAGGGGTTAACAGCACACTTTGGAGTCAACAGCCTGAGTCTGGATACCAGCACTGCCATTTGCTGGCAATACGACCTTGGGCAAGCTGGTTCACTGAAGTCTCAGTTTCCTCATCTGTAAAATGGGGCTATGACTTCTAGCCTATCAGGTTGATGGGAAGAATAAGTGGGGAAAAATATATATGTAAAGTGATTAGCATGGGACTTGGCATATAAGGGTTCAGTAAAGGGAAGATACTATTATTTATTTAATTATTATATTTCTGAAACCACAACGAGGGATAAAGGAATAGGCTCCTGTGAAAAGTGTGGCCATTTCTGTCCCCTCTGATCAGGTTTTCTATAGAATAGCCCTCTGCTAACGCTCATCACTCCTTCCCTTGTCTGCCTCTTGATTGGAAATCCTTCATAGTGGAGCCTGGAGGAGCTGGAGCCCAGAGGGGTCTACATATGTAACCTCTCCACCTCTAACACTCCCTTGAGCCGTCACCCACCACTAGGTAATAACTCCAGTGACCTGAGGGTCTAGCAAGTAAGCTAAGGTGGAAACCTTCCACTGCTACCTGCTACCTCTCCAGTATACTCTCATTGTTCCTAAAGACACTTTCCTACAACACAAACCTGACCCACCACATCCCTGGGTACAATCCTCCCCTGGCTGTGGGGAGGAGCTGCGCTTTCTTTACAACTAGGTTCAACTTCTCTGGTCTCCACCACATTCTTGCCACATCAGCCAGCTCCTCACTTCCCCAAACTCCCCACCTTCCCTGCTATGCGTCTGCTCTCTGCCTGCAATGCCCCCTCCCTCTTCTTCTCCAGCCACTGAGCTACACAGCCTGCAAGAGACAGCTTAAAGCCGCCATTGAGACGCCTTCTCAACTCTCCTCTTCCAAACAGACGGCTGCACCTCTGAAGAATTCCACAGCACACCGTCCCTGCTCTCAGGATGGCCTATCAACCGCAGGTTAAAACACGCATCCGGCTAGCGGCTGAAGGCTCTTTGAGGCCAGGAGCTTTCTATTAATCTCTGTGTGCCCATCATCAGCCATCCTTGACTATGGCTGACCCAAAGAGGAGTCTGAAAATGTCTTGTGAATGCATTTTTTAAAACATGCTGACCAGGACAGAGGAGCTACAGCATCAGTGAGAGGCACAGAGTGTGAGTGCCGTCTCCCTCCTGAGCCGCTCAGATCTTAGCAGACGCCGTGACACAGCCTGGCAGGAGGGGCAAAGGCCCCATTTCCTGCGTACCTGTCACATCCCAAGACCAGCCCACAAGGAACTGTTTCTCTTCCTCATTTGCCTGCTCCTCCTTTCCTGAGTTAAATGCCACTATGTCCCACCAAGAAAAGATGAGTCAGACTGGCGCAGAGCTGGCCTGGAAATGAGGTATCCAGTTTCTGGAAAGAACTCCCACAGGACGGGTGACAAAGATCAAGTAATCAGAAGGCTGGGAGGGACGTTCCCAGCCAGGATGAAAGAAAAGAGTCCAGAAAGTGTCCTGCCCACTGTGAAAGGTGTGTATGTCAGCAGGTGTTAACTGAGCATCTACTAGGGGATGAGTACACAAAGGTGAACAAGTCAAGGGGGCTCATGGCTGGGGGGATGGTACACAGGCACAATCAAGACATCTAAGACAGACACAGCAGGTGGAAATAGGAGCGCAGAAGAAGAGCAGGGACATGTAGCAAGAAACTGCTGAAAAAGTCAGTTGCTCTGAAGGAGCTGACCCCTGCCTTTGATCCTTCCCCAGGGGCCCAAATCATGGAGCCTCTGCTGGGAGAAGCAGTAAGCCCAGGGCCAGCTCAGGAAGACCGTGTTGCTTGGCCACGCTCACCAACACTGTGAAGCTCGGACCCGCTCCTTCCCTCTCTCACATGCTTCAGTTACAAGGTCTTCTACGGGGAAACTTGGCAAGAGTAACTTCAACAACAAGGAAGGGCTTTGAAAGGAGAAAGCCTTCCTCGAGCTGAGAGATTTATTTCCTCATCCTGTGGAGTCCAGGGAGGCCTGGGCAGTCCTGTGGGCGGCGGGAGACGGCTAGACCGCTGCTTGGCCTCGGCGAGGGGCCACGTACAGAACAGCTTCTGTAGTGGCAGCTTCCAGATGAGGGGTCCCCTGCCACCCTCAAGTCTTGTTGCCAAGCTTCTAACCAGTGCCAAGCTCTATGTCCTAGGAACCCAAGTGAAGGAGAGGGAGCAGCCTGCAAAACAGCTGTCCTGAAAAATGACTCAGAGAAAGAAGCAAAGCAAAAGATCAGCATACCATGGGAGGATCAAGGAGCTCCTGGGAATGAAGGGATGTTTAGAGCGGCGCACTGTTAACCAGGGAAAACTTCGAGAAGAGAGTGTTGGAGGAGAGTTCACGGAGAACAGCAGCTCGTATTTATTAAATGTTGAATAATATGTCTGGCACAGAGCAAGCACTTTTACACGAATCACTGCATTTAATCTTCACAACCCTATGGGCCAGGAATGAGCTTTCTTTATCCTCACTGCACAGAGGAAATCGAGGCTTGGAAGGATGAAGTCACATAGCTGAGATCCTAGAGCCCCATTCACTACACTACACGATTCTCTCGACAAACAGCTGCCTTCAAGTCAGAAAATGTGCAGATTCCTGCTCTCCAGCAAGGTGCCACACGCCTGCGGGCAGGGCGCATGACCCGCCCCCACGCCAGTCTCGTCTGGAAGGAGTGCAGGTCCTTCCTCAGCCCACAGCACCTAGGAGCCTCCCTGAAAAGGAAGCCCAGGGCGCAAAAGCGTCAAAGGAGGCTGCAGGGAGGGCTCCTGGTGCTGCTCACGACTCGGATACTGTCTGTCCAGTCTGTCCGCAGGAGAGCCCTCCAAAGGGTGGACGCTGGGGCCCTGTCCTGCGTGGGACAGTCCCCTCACACTCTCAATTTCTCAGGGCCCATGGGTCACCCCCAATTCCCTGATGTGCCCCGTCCCTGGGGAGACCCTGGGGGAGAGAGAAAATGACCAGACACGACTCAGCTGGAGTGTTTTTGGCTGTTTCCCACTTATGTCTCTGGTCACAGAGGGTCACAGAGAGCCAGTGCGGGTTACATGGCTGTGAGCGACGGCTGTCCCTTACCTTCTCCGTGACCGCACGGGCACACTCGATGAGCTCCCTCTTGGTGTAGCTGTCTGTGGGGCACACCTGGAGGGCCCCTGCCTTCTGCACGAGGAAGATGCAGCCGTGGCCCAGGTCCTGCACACGAGTGCGAATCTGGAAGCCGATCTGTGGAAGCAAGCCCGGGGTGGGGAAGGAGAAGCATTATGGCCCCTGCCATTGAGGTCTTCCTTACGTGGAAAATTTCTCCTGCGTCCCATGGGAGCCTGGCTAGGAAAATTCCACTGCTATTAGGAGCCTGTGCTTGGTGAAGTATGGAATTTGGTTGATTTCGTTTCCCTTTTTAGAGACTGTAAAATGCCCACAGTCCCTCATAAGCAAGCCTGCACCTCATCATCCTAGCATGCCTTCCGGATCTTGGTTATCTTTCCTCTGTATTGCTTGTCTGTATCCTGAGCCACCTGATAGGAATGTTAATTAGATGAACTCTGTGAGATAATTCTGTGGTTCATTCAACAAGCGTTTATTGAGCCCCTACTGTGTGTCAAGGCCTCTTCTAAGCAGGTAATGCATTGAATTTCATTGATTCCTCACAACAGCCCTGGAAGGTAATTAGAAGTTCAAAATATTAGCTTTAGTATGAAGCATATTTTAAAGTGTTCAGATCCTTGCAAAATTGGTATGTTTACCAACCAGAACACCCCCTTCCTCAGCTGTACCCCATAGTGAGAGCAAGCATGCTGGGCCCAGGCTTCCTTTTTATCAGGCCAGGTTGAGGTTTCCTTTAAAAAGCACCTTTTTAGAGGCAAAGGCTCAGCAGGCACGCATTCTTTTAACGACCCCTGGTTGTGTGATTATAAAAGGGACTTTGCTAAAAGAAGCCAAATGAGCTCCACTGTGGACAAACTGCCAGCTGTCTCTTTAAGGTGTAATACATTCCACCTCCACCTTCCAAAGTTTGCATCCCTCTGGCTCTGTGGCACACCCGTTTTCATTTTGGTCTGATCAATACAGCTGCCATAAATAATCTGCCCTCCAGCCCAGGTAAGCAACTAAAAACAAAACAAAACAATCCTTAAGCTTTAGTTAATGTCTTATTTTCAAGAATCCACAATAGCAAGAAGCTGTGACTTATCTTTCAGCATCTGTCAAAATAGTAACTGAAAGATCTCAGGTATTGTGAATAAAACCTGGGCGATCTGGGCCACCTCGATGCTATCTTCCAATATCACCCCATTAGTCAGTTTAAGGTAAAGTGACTTTGGGGAGTGCGGGGGGCTGCAAATGTTAACTCTCCTATTATTGAAACACACACCGCTTTTAGGGAAAAAGGGAATTACTTTAACCTCTTAAGGCCCAAAGGATGTTTAAGTCCATTTAATAGAACACTCTCCTGATCCAGAAAGTTGACCTTCTGCTCTTCTGGCTGTCTTCTATTGTACATTGTGAAGCTCAAACAGCTTCACAGTCACACAGGGCCTCTTGCTGACCTTCTCCACGTAGAATACATGAGTGGCACCCTAGGATGATACAACCTGGCAGCTCTGCAAACAGGTCTGGACTAGTGCAGCAACAAAGCTACCACTGAGAGGGGGAGAGACACTCTAATTTGGCCCACACAGCAGTAAAGCCATTTAAATGTAGCTGGTTGCTGGGCATCTTTGTTGGTTTAAACACAAGGCCAAGCTGAAGCAGAGGGATGCCCCATTCAAGTTTTAAACTCAACCTGGCTCTCGAGGCTTCTCAGACCCACGTGCAGTCATGTGCCACATAACATTTCAATCAGTGACAGACCACACATAGGACAGTAGTCCCATCAGATTAGTACCATACAGCCTAGGTGTGCAGTGGGCTATACCGTCTCGGTTTGTGTAAGTACACTCTGTTCGCACAATGATGAAATCGCTTAATGACCCATTTCTCAGAATGCCACCCCATTGTTAAGTGATGCATGACTGTAGTTTAACCCTAAGTCTGAAGGGTCAGAGCTAATCCAAAGGCAAGAGGTCGGCTGTGAAGGATGAGCACAGATCTCTACATGATCGGTGCTGCCGGGAAAGTCAGATAAGGGCAAATGGAGGAAAAAACATTTATAGAATTTCAAACTAAAATCAACCTTACCAGTTCAACCTCTCCATTTACAGATGAAGAGACTGAGGCCCAGAGAAGTGACGTGATTGGACCAAGATCACACAGCTTGTCCCTGGCAAAGCCAAATGAGAATCCAGGTCTCTAGTCCCAGCACAGTGCTCTATCCATTAGACGAGCGTTTTTCCACTTTTTTTCCACTTAGCACAGACCCCCACCCGCTCCCCCAAATAAAATCTCTCGTGGAACCTCAACACATAAAATTGATAGAATTTATTAATATACTCTTCCTTTGAGTTAAAATTTATATCCTTGACAATAAGTCAACAATGAGACTGAGTGAACCAGAGTTTAAAAGTTGGGGTTACGAAGGCCAGTTACAGCCTCAGCCACCAACTCATTTCTGCATTTTGCTCTGGTTGCACAGTGTTGAGAAAATCCTGTTACATGAGTAAACGAAGCAAACAGGAGCGGTTTCCGGGCAGTTCCCCGACCGTACAGGCAGGGCAGATGCTGCATCAGCCTGAGGGCTGCCCAAAACCCCTCAGCGGCCCAGGGTGAGGCACTGGGGGCCCCAACGGGTTCCCATTTGGCCTAGAATACATTCAAGAGCACATGCAGCTTTTCCTAACAGTTTTAAAAATAGTTCAATTATGCTTAAAAAGTGAGACTTGAGTCAAACGTGCAGAACTTCCAAAGCACCTCCCTGGGTCAGGGTTCTGAGGAATAAGGTGTGAAACCATTGTGCTGGAAAGGACCCGGGCTCTGAAAGAGCATTCTCGGTGCACCACCCCTGCTCCCTGCACGGAGCCACACCTGGGCTTTCTGTCTGCAAAATGATGGTGCACTGGGACAAGCACTGGCCTCTTAAATCACTCCCCAATTACCCTGGGGGTGGGAAGGAGAGAGGACCTGCTCCTGACCTGTCTCAGATCTGAAACATGATCAATGGTGAGAATACACCCTCAATAACACTCTCAGGCTCCCTCAGCCCCTCTCAAAAGGCCATGCTGTTAAAACACACCCCAACGACCTGATGCTCAGCCCCTTTTTTGGAGGTGACATCATGCATGTAGCAAGGATCCTGTAAATGCAACCGCGGAACTGGCACAGTGGTCATTCGGGATGAAATTCCAGTTAGGAAGCACTGAGGAAGACCAGCACCAGAAAGCAAAGGGATGAGACTAAAATAAGGCAAGAGTTGCAAAAGCCCTTGGGGTTCTTGGTCAACCCAGGGTTTGGTCCTGGTGGTCAGGTCTGTGCCAGGTCACACAATTATCTTCTAGGTGCCTGGAGGCCCCCTTGAGGTTTGGCCATGCAAACCTCCTATATACTTGGCTGCAAGATCCTATTTGGACAGCATGCAGGAGGAATGTAGTACTAAGAAGAACAAGTTGAAATAGGCTTCGCCCACCTATTTTCACAGGCTAAGAGGGATGAATGTAACAGGAAGGAAGGGATCTCAGGATCCCAGCCCCACTCCTGCTCTCAACCCTCCACCCCTGTGGGCAGCATAAAGGACCATGGGCCTTGCTTCCAGACCTGAGGTTAGGCCTGCTAACCTTCCGGGGCCCTTGTTCCCTCACCTGTGACACGGGACAGAACCTGCCCTGCCCTCTTCCCAGGGCTGACGGACGACCAATGAAAGGCACGTGTGAAAACACCTCAGAAAACAGAAAGTGCCACGAGACTGTTCATGTTGTGCAAAGAGGCAGCTTGCTGCAGGGGAAAGAGCAAGGGTTGTGATGCCCAACAAACCTGGGTTCGAATCCTGACTTTTCCACATATTTACTTCTTATTCACTTACTTGAAACTTCACTTATTCCAAAAAGTTCTTTAAAGTGGCTTCGACATTAACTATTGTAGCTGTGTGGTCTTGGACAATGTAACTAAGCTCCCTGAGCCTCAGTCTGCTTATCTGTGAAGGGGGAGAACAAACAGTCCTCCTCTCACACTGCACTTGTGAGGGTCAACTGGACAGCGCCCAGCACAGCATCTGACATGTGTATGGACTTGATGGACAACTCGCACGTTCTTATTCTTTTCCACGTGGGATAGCTAGGGCAGGCACTTAAATGAAAGAGGACAACAGAATTAACATATTCGACTGCAATTTCACAGATCAGCTTGTACTGCTGGAGGAACATGGAGGAAGGGAATGCCTTTTTAAGAACTGTACTCAAACAGATGACAGTTTAAAAATGCTAACTTCTCAAAGCAACACTAAACTTTTCAGCAAATACGACCAGCCCCCAGGGTGATACAACTTACCACCAGTGTGTATTATAAAGGAATGTTGCTAAAGGCATTAAACTTGGGGTTTTAAATTGGCAACTGTAGTAAAGCATTACTTGAACCTCAAGAAAAACCCTCCATCCCTTCTTGCCCAAATAAAAGTAAAGTGGAGAAGATTGTCTTCTGGTTTTGAGCCTTGAGAGAAATTAGAAGCCTGGCCTTTGTGAAGTTTTGGAACAAATTTCAGTCAGAGGGGGGTCTAAGAAACACTGGTACTCGTTATATACTCATACTCTACTGCCTAAAACTAAACAAAACATAGAGTTTTCTCAGCCTTTAAAAACAATCACATCTGCAACCAGGTCAAATCTAATTTGCCTGGGAGAGCTTGTGAAAGTTGAAAAGGCCGTAATGGATGTTGTCTGACAAACTTTACAGTTTCTCCTTAGATAGAAAACAATGGAAGGAAAAAATAAAGAGGGTACAACAGAAGCAGGGCATCACTTTTCCTCCTAGAGAAAGTGTGTCTTGGAGTGGAAAGTTTTAGAGAATTCTGGAGCAGACACCCACCTCATCTGGGGGAAAGGGCTGTGGTTCTCACCACAGGCTCCTGACAGACGTTCCGGCCAGCTTTGAAGACATGCGGTATTACAAGCAGTTACAGCAGAGTTTCCTCAGAGACAAGGCTGGAGTCACTAAATCTTTTCCCAGCATTTACATCTAGGAGTTGTGGCTCACAGGATCTACATTTCTTTCTTCTTTTTTTAAAGAGGAAACTAATCTTACACCGCAAAGTTGCCTGAGGGTTTAAACTTTCCTGAAGAGAGTAGTTTTCACAGTGATGTTAACAAAAGTTTGAATTTTCCATGGGAAACAAGCAGATAAAGCTCCTGCATGATGTTCCGAGGGCAGAGCCATGACTTGTCCTGTAATGGTCACATTCTGGAAAAGACCCAAACGCTGACTCCGCACAGCAGACTGCAGCGAAGGGAGCAGTTCTTATTTGCTCTGGATATAAATATTTTCACACGCTGTGATGCGGGGCCCTCTTGGGTACACAAATAATTCCACAGTCTTGGAATAAAAAACTACATTGCTTTAGGGATCTCCTAACCTTCTCAGTTTTCCCCCAAATAGCTGTCTGGCTAACGCATACAAAGAATTTTCCTTAGCAAGCCACTGGTAATTTTATATTCTTTCTGCCCTTTTCCGCTCCAGGTCATGCTGCTCTTGTGTCTGGAATGTAAAATACATCTCAAGATGCAACAGGGCAAAGGGAAAACCTTAATGAAAACATCAGCTGCTACAAATGCAGGGCCAGGAATGAAAGTCACTTGTCGGTGTGCTTTTAGAAATATATTTTCTTTCCTGGCTGCTTTGGCATTATTTTATATTTTGCTTCAATGGTCTGGATTGCAATAAAAAAAAATCTGCGTGCTTCATGCATGAGGTGGGTAGCTCATAAGAACTCAGAGTGGAAAGGGCTCCATAGATCACTGGGTCTTCACTCAATAACTCAGGCAGGTCAATATCTAAACTAACCAAGGGAGGTGGATGTAGATTCCGTTTTTAAAGATTTCTGGAGACAGAGATCCAAACCTCCCTCACAATCAGTCTCTTAGTTTTCAATCTCCTCGCAAAGCGAAACACTTCTTCCTTTTGTACAACTAAACTTTTCCTCCTTGTTACATAAGTTCCCTTACACTTGTTTATGAAATTCAAAATTACATGTAAATGAAATGAATTATGAGTCCAGATAATCTTACCAAAACAACGAGTCTATTTTAAAAAACGATGGGCCTGTGTAAAGAATCAACAGAATCCTGATGCGGGTCTCTGATCATTTTTCTTTTTTGGTAGTCACTTAGACTTAACAGTCATGCATGCTGCAGCCTAAATACTCAATCATTGTAAAATCTTAAAACTCAGGCACTGTTAGAAACTTAAGTCATCCATGCTAGATATATATGTAAGCAAGTACATATATATGATACTCCTCTTTACATGCATTGTTACAACACACATTAGAAAGTGATTTTGTTTTGAATCTTCATTTCTGTATTGTCTCTGGGAGTATGTCTTTGTGGAGACACACTTAGACCTGACTCCCAGGAGAAAGAGCACTGACTAACTCAGGGACATTGACCCATTGCAAAGAGAAGGGAAGATCAGTCACAACCTTCTGCCTGACAGCTTGGTTCATTTAGGAATGTCGTCATGAACAGGGTTTGTGCTCAATAAACGGCTTGCTGAATTTCACGGGATGTAGGCACCTTCATCTGCCCAGCGTCCCTGCGATCCACTCCACTGTTATTTCACACTGAGCTTACTTTTTCGAAGGATGAATGTAGTCGCTTGGGACCGGGCACCTTCTGCGTGCTAACACTGATACAGGTGCAACCAGGGACCCCGGAGCTCCAGCCATCCTGTTTGCTTCCCAATGGACCACTTTATTTCTCAGAAGTGTTAGAGATGGAAGCTCTTAGAAAGCAGACTTTGGGACCAAACTTTTGCCATTTTAAAACTCTTAGGGTGCAGGCATTCTGAAGCAAAGCCTGTGTTGGCCACGGAGGAAAGTGAGTTTAGGGAAGGCAGCTAGGTAATGGAGAGGAGACCGCAGGAGATATGGTGGCAGGGATCTGGGCCAGTTCTCAGAAAGCCCCAACAATATCTGGGCAAGACTTTGTTTCACAAAAGCAGGCTACACAGCCCTTTCTCAAGAGAGGGGCAGCTAAACCCCATACTTGGCTCTTCCAACACTTCTGTGAGCCAAGGGAAAGCAGAAAAATAATTGAGGGGATGTGCTAAGTGGAGCAGGAAGCGAGAGGAAGATGGCAGTGCGTGTTTGGCCCTTGGAATTAGGTGATGGGCTGTGGGATAGGTGTCCTTCTGTCTGAAGGCCCACCTCCCCAGATGGCCCAGATATCAGCCAGTTGGCCTCAGAAAGGGCAGTGAGCCTTGAGCACAGCCTGGGGCTACTGGATCTGAGCCTGGGGGGCTGGCAGCACAGTCGCGGGAACTAAGCCGGGTTCTGGCTCTCAGGTGCTGGGTCTTCTAGAGTGGCCCTAAGCTACGGAGAATCCCCTGGGAGTGGGCACCAGTGGGGGTTGGCTTCATAAAACAGGGGCTTAAGGTGGCAGACCTCCTCTGGTTCCGCCGTGGCTGCTGCCATTTGGCCCTGGAGAGCCAGGTGCCCATAGTCACTGGTCATTTGTGAAGCCAGTCCTCCCAACTCCTCCGGGTTAGTAACCGACTTAGTCATCTGGAAAAAGAAAACAAGCAAGACACAAACACACACAGAGAAAAGCATGAGAACCATGTGTTAATACCACTGGAAGCCAAAGGGTTTCATTCACTTTGAAGCTCTTGACTTGCATTTGGGGCTGGACACTAGAGAGGGCAGTTCAAGCGAAGCCCATGCTGCATCACGCACAACAGGCCAGGCCCCCCCCCTCAGGCCAGAAGGTCCTGGCCAGGCCAGTGGGGAACATGCTAGGTTCAGGCCGTGCAGCGTGGAGGCTGGGCCCTCAGGGTCCACTCTGGGAGGTGAGAGTGGCAGCCACAGCCAGCCCTATCCTGTGGGTCACCAGAAGAGTTCCCCAGGGAACCACAAGGGGGCGCAAGCCCCGTGCAGTGTACACCTCTGGTCACACACTTCTGCAAAGAGCTGGTCTGGTGGCTGGGAACCCAGAAGCAGGTCCCACACCGGCAAGAGAGGGCATGAGGACAGGGCTGTTAAGGAAATCATGACTGAGAAATGATGGATAAGCCAAATGTTTTGGAGGAAGAAATTTAGAGAGATTTGTAGTAAATTTGCGCCAAAGAATGACAAGGTTTCAGCCACAAATGTAGTTGAGAGTATTCTGTAGCCTAAATGGTCAAGTTCTACCTTTTTACCTCCTGCTTCATAGAAAAACTTACCTCGATTTATGCTACCTAGCTAACATGCTAATTTCTCGTTGTTCCTCTTCCTCTGACAAAAATGCCTCAATTCTCACAACAGCAGTTTTAACTTGCCACCGATATCCTTGTTCCTCTTGGGTAAGAGGCTTCCCTCCTGCCCACCTCTTCTCTCACTCTGGATAACAATACTTTCTCTCTCTTTGTGGCATCTGAAGACCTCGATTTTACAGGGCTTAAAAACAAGACATTTTAAATGACTCCACATTCACTGAGGCTGGATGGGAAAGTGCAGCCGTCTAAGGCATGTTTACCAGGAAATGTCACAGGCTTTCAGGCCAAGGCGTGGGTTCCCCAGGAACAAATGCTGAACCCCAAGAGAGCAAGGTTGTACCAAGAATGCTTCATTTGAGCCCTACCACGCAGAGCCCAACAATTCGGGGGCGATCTGAAGTGGTGAAGTGGGACTTGCGCCAACTCAGGGCCCAGGCCAGCTATCCCGGGAGTGGCGATGCAGCCAGAGGCTGAGCTCCTTAAGAGCATGGACACCAAGGGTCAAGACGGGGTGACCAAGAACCTCGCCCAAGAGATATTCCAGAAACACCACGAGGCCACTCAAAATGTTTTCACCCCCTGCTATGCTGTGCTCCCTGCTCAGAGGAATCGGCACTGGAGGGCTGCCTGATTTGACCCGTGACCTGCCTCTGAGTAGGACCAGCTCGGGCCTGACTCCAGCTTTTCACTGTCACTGAGATGGGCACTGTTCCTGCCTCCCTCCCTGGCCCAAATCCTTTTAAACAACAACAAGCCTGGCACAATCACAGAGTTTCTAAGAATGAGCGGCAGCAGCCAGGGAAGGCTTTGTGGTCCAAGCTCAACCTCTAGTGGACACACGACTACATGACAAAACCATCCAGAGGCGCCGGGCCTGATGGGGCAGGAACCACGCAGTGGCTCAGTCTGGTCCCTCCAGCTGGAAAAGCCACTTGATCTCTCAGGCTTATATGGCAGCATGAAAGAGGCATCTTTCAAAATTTTATTCCGTGACATCTGAGCCTTCAAAAGTTAAGAGGAACTTTCTTACTATGTACTCCTATTTGTTCTTTGAGGACATTGTCATCTTGGTAACTTGGTAACATATGAAGATACCATGCACTATCTCTCGATGCCATTTATATCTAAAGATCCATATAATACAATTCTGATTGCATTACGTTTTAGCAAAAAAACCCAATTATCTCCAAAAGTTACATGCCTTCTGCTGTCAGGGCAATTTTTTTTTTATATATAACCATGGTGTTTCATTTTGCCTGCAAGACTGGTAATGTCTTATTGTCCAAGTATTATAATTTGATTCTATTAGACAATCTCTGTTCTATCCTTAAATGTCTTCTCTTGTACCGTAACTTTAATCTATAAAAACTCCTCAAGTCCTGTGTGAGATGAACAGGATTTTTTCTTTCTCCTTTCCTCCCCTGTCCTCACGCCCACGTCTCAGTCATCTGAGCCTCTCGCAGCTTCTTCATGAGAAGAGAACTCCAGTGGACTGGGGTGTCTGGACCATGGGCAGCCAGAGACCACAGATGAACAACAGGAACTGGAGCCCAGAAGGAACTAGAAACGTGCACTAGTCTCTCTCCACCAGAGACCCTGGATTTGAAGACTCAGGGGAGGCGGTGGGTAAAAGGGCAACCAACAGTGGGTGGGGCGGCTCTTTTTCTTCTTACCATTTCCTGAGCTGTTACCGCAATGGCTTTGGAGTATTTAACCACAGTCGTCTGATAGTCGACAAATGTTCCCTTTGGTTCTGGAGGCGTGCCTTCATCCAGCTACAGAAGAGAGGAAAAGAACCCAAATATCATCAGAGGCCTGTTGAAGCATGGACTGTATTTATTAGAATTGGGAACTTTGAAAAATGGAGAAGGCCTCAGAGTTTCTTTGGTCCAGAGCCAACAGAATCCCCCATCTTCTGCGATAAGAACTTCCATAGAGGCGTACTCGGGGCACTCGGGGTACACAGGCAAGGGGAGACCCCCTGCCTTGTCTGAGAGGAGGAGGAAGGCTTTCCAGAGGAATGATGTTTCAGCCAAGTCTGACCAGGGGGAGTTTGCTACATATAAAAGGTGAGGAAGGTGTCCCAAGGAGAGGGAATAGCGTTTAAGCATGTGGAGGTTGGCATGAGCTGGACACTTCTAGGGAAGCACAGAATGGCACAAGATGAGCTGGGAGTGGAGGCAGAATTTATATCACAAAGGGCTTCCCTAGAAATGATATAGCCCACAGACTTCTATACCCCAGACCCTCATTTCTGATCTAAGTTGGGGAAGAGAAGGAATTGGAAGTACTATGAATAATTTGTCACTGGCCTGACTCCAAATGCAATAGGAATTGAGAGAAGGGTGAGATCACTGTGGGGTAGAAGAGTTGGAGCAAGTGGGACAGTGGCTCTGTCCCTTGAAGGGTTGGGGACATATTGGTTCAGAAGACTTGTATTCGAGACCTGGTTCCAGGGCTTGTGGATGGGGCTCAAGCTGGTTGCTTAAACTCTCTGAGTCTCACGTCCTTCACTGGAAACTTCCAAGCATCAGAAAGTTGTAGTAAAGATCAACTGAGCCTATACCTGGTCAAGAGAGGAGATGATGACCACGATAATGAAGATGATGATGATAATAATGATGATAATGTCAATGATGATTATGATGAAGAAAAAGGCAACCCATCTTCACCACCATCATCATCGTTACTGTCACCATTGGTTGCTGAATGATATTCCAGTTGGGGAGACAAGGTGAATAGAAGTGAACACAGGAAGAGTGAGTATAGTGAACAGCAGGGGGCTGTTGAGAGTGGTGGAAATGAAGCTGGATCTGTTTGACAAAGAACCTTGGAATCATAAAGAAATGGTGGGATGTGGGGTAGGCAAGGACATATTTGAGAAGATTTCCCTGGCAGCTCTCTGACAGTCTGCAGTCTAGGAAGAGACTGGGGGCCAAGAGGACAATGAGGAAAGTGTTAGATGGAGTTGACAGTAAGATCAACCCATCGTGAGCAGGCACAAGCTACAACGTGACTTGAAGGAAGGAAGGTATCATTGTGGCCTAACGTGTGATATGGCTGCACATCCAGGATGTAATTTTCATCAAACCATCAACACAAACTCCAGGCTGGACTTTTTTTCCGTTTCTTTATCAGGGAGATAGATGTCGCTAAATATCTCCATGACATGATGGGGGCCCTGCTGGTCAAATGAAGATTGAGTTACGGACTCATACACTCAGTGCAAATTGACTGGGCATCTTCTAAGTGCCAGACGCTGTGCTGGGAGCCTCCATGTGAGATGTGGTGTAACTAACCGCAAACACGCCGGGATGCTGGATCTAGAGAACACAGTGGCCACCAGCCACCATGACAAACCTACCAGTTTGAAGACACTGAGAAAAGTCAGAACAAAGTGGTGAATTTTTAGGATTTAAAACGTATTTAGTTGAAAGAACTATCCATTATCTTGAGATTATGGTCTTCCTACTTTTTTTTTGGTGTTAACGTGACCTTTCTTTTATGAAATAGTAGTGATGTAGAGAGCAGGGTTTTTCTTTGCTTTGTTTCTTTAATTTCCTTCTTTGGCCAAAAAGAAAAAAAAAAAGCCCCCCAAACAAAAAAGCAAATAAAGAAAGGGTAGTGGGTCACAAAATCCCAAAGATTGAGAACTACTCACCTCACTGAACAAGGAAACCAAGGTTCAGAGATTTGTCCAATGTCACTCAGAAACCTGATTACTTCATATTAACCCATTAATTCCCAAACCTTCTGATGCTTAGATAGAGAGGAAATCTCAAGGAGAATCTCCATAGCAGGAGCTCCAAAAGCGGCAAGAATTACATCCAAGTTAGAATCAGCTTTAGGTACACTCACATTTTTTTCTGCTAGTCACTGCCTTTGAGAATTTCAGACAGTGATTCTAACACTGTATCAGCGTTTTAACCAAATAACCTAAATGCAGATAGAAAATGACAGATTTCTAATGCATTGCTGCTTGGGGGCTCAAAGGACCTGAAATATCACTTAATACAAAGTGTCCAGTGATGGGCAGGCCAGGTGGGCTGAGCAAAGGGAAAACAGGGAAGAGGCGTTGTGTAGTACCTTGGGTGTCAGGTCAAGACAGATACGAGTTTAGGGGTACCAATGAAACCCCAACTGTATACTTTGCAGAACTGAGGGAAAAAAACCCCATTGTTCCCGGCCTCTGTGCTCATGTTGTTAGCAGTTCCTAATCATTGCTATCGGATAATACCAGACTTCTTTCCCAGCCCTTCCAAGAATCAAGTGTGTCCTGGGCTGACAGAGCAGCTGTCACACCACTGACGTCAGACAGGACAAGAGCTGCTTCCTTATCGAAAATCCATCACAATATGCAAGGCTCAAAGTCTATCAAAGAAAGACTTCAGGAATCTGACTTCCACCTTCCAGGGATTTGTGGAACTCTTCCCTATCATTAGAGTGATCAGGAAAAACACCTTCTCCTAAGAAGAAAAAAATTATCATTTGAATTTCTAATTTGTACTGAGAAACCTTGGGTTCCATTATTTAATATCCTTGGTAGACACGTGGCTAAATTTCAAAGCTCTAGTGTTCTGATGTCCTGAAAACCCAAAAAACCCACTGAGACTTATCCAAGGGCCTTGAGAAAGTGGGGAATCTCACTCATTTTCTACCAAACTGACCAGATTTGAAGCATGAGAAGCCCACAGCAGAAATTACTACAGTGCTTTGACGAGGCAAGCCTGGGGGTCTAAAGGAACCCCAGCATCCCAGCCCAGCTTGTGACTTTCTCAGTCTGATAATGACTGTATAATGTTTAAGGGGAATTATCCTAATTATAGTTTCAGGCTATCATCTCTTTATGGAGATACAAACCAACAGATCTTTTCTAAATTAGCAATTAAAGACCGCTTATTATCCTGAAAAACCATATTAATGTATTCACAACCAGACAATGGACATTTCAAAACACAGACGAAGTCTAAAATTCTCGCCTATGCTATCACAGGATGGCAATTAGATGTTGATGAACAACTGTTAATTCTAACGAATATCAAACTGTCATGACTAGTGAAGGATTCCCTGGGGAAAGAGCAGGATCCTCTCCAGTCATACTTCCCTACTGATCCCGCTCAACTGATGGGTCACTAGAGGAGAAACGACTCATATGTTATCTTCTATGTCCATTGCCTACCAGGGTTCCTTAAGGGCTTTTACACATACTATTTCAGTGGTTTCTGCATCTGGCTAGAAATCTGAACCATGGGGAGATTTTAAAAATAACAACAGAGATTCCTAGCTCCACTGCAGAGATTTCAATTGATCAGGGCTGGGATAGGGCCTAGGAATGTGCATTCTAAAATGCTCCCAGTGATTCCAAAGTAGCTATTCCAAAGACCAGTGTTTGGGAAGCACTTCATTATTTCATCTTGGAGTTTGCTCCCCACAACAACTTTATGAGGTAGACACGGGAGCTCAATAATTACTTCCATTTTATAAGTGAGGGAACCGACATTACCTCCTCCATCTCCACTGCTTCCCCTGTGTTAAAATGGAAGGAAGGGTGTGCAACTGGCTTACAAGAGTAATGAATGAATAATATGTTGGACATGTGATAGCACATCTGTACGTTAACCAGAACCCTCAAGAAAAGAGGAGGCTTGTCGGTATCAGCCTTGACCAACAGCTCCTTAGAGCAAAGCACTGGGGGACCGAGTCTGAGGGGAACGGAGGAGGAAATGGGGTCGAGGAGTGAAGGAGAGCGTCGGGGAACCCAGGCCCACCTTGCTCATGGCTTCTGCGATGGCGTCCACCATGCCTCCCACTAACCCCACTTCACTGGCAGCTTCATTCAGCGTCACCATGATGTCATCCACGGCCTCCTTCATGAGCTGGGCGGCCTCTGTGATGGCATCGTGGGTGTGCTGCGCCTAGGGCGGGAATGGGGAAAGAGAAGTGTGAAATGTTTCCATCAGCAGAAGAAAAGGGTGCTCAGTGTCTCAAGAATCCCTTCACTACTTTTAAGAATAACCTTAAAAAACAGAATACAAAACTATATCCCCATTATGGAGCAGAGCAATGAATTCTATATTTTTCCTCTCCTTTATTATGTGTGTACATGTGTTTGCAAAATAAATAAAATCAGAAAGACAAACAGAAAGAGAAAAAAGATCTCTTTTTACAATCAAAAGAGAAAATAAAACTAAAATACCAAACAGCATCTTACGACATGACTAATTTTATATTACTATGTTTTGGGTGATAGAAAGAGAACGCCACAAATTCCCAAATATACAAGTTGACGGATTTAATTAAAAAAAACTAATAAAAAGGAAAAATGTATTCACAACAAATGCACTTCTTTTCAAAGTTGCCCAACACCCTACAGTTCCCTTTCTACAAATAAGATTGGATTATGGAAATATAGGTACATAGAGGAGGGAGAAGTCTGCAGAAGGCCTAACAGGCTTTGATTACACTGCCATGAGGTTAGAGCGATGAATGAGGGAAGTTCTCCAGGGACAGACGCTCTTGCAGGCAAAGCCCCAGCTCTCACGAGCCCCCCTAGACAGGACCTTGGAGATGCTTTAGTGACTGCAGGCGTTTCACACCTGTGTCAAGCACAGAGTAGGCGCTGACTAAAGGAATGAATGAAAGGATGAAACAATGGCAGTGCCGGGCTCCCTAAAAAACACCTCAAGTGGTAGCAAGATGCAGGGGAAATAGCCAAGGTCCTGGGGTCAGAAGAAGCTGGGTTCTAGTTCTGGCTCCACTGCTAATTAGCTATATGGTCCTGGGCTTGGCTTCCTAAGCAAGATGGGAAAAATTATAACAACGCTATGCAGTAGAATTTTGATGAGATGATGGGGGTGCAGGCTCCTTATCATTTATAATAAGAGCAGTCTAGTAGGGGCCTGTGCCCTTACCTGGGAAATCTGACCTAATGCCAGGTAGTCAGTGTCAGAATCGCATTGCACCAGGCGCTGGGTGCACCCATGCACTGGTCATGGTTGCCCCGAGACACCTCAGGGGGAGATGACCCTTCCAAAAGGCCCAAGGAATTGCATCTTTACTTTAGTAGATGAGAAGGTAAGGAAGCTAGTGAGAGATGGTAAACGATAATTCTTTTGAGTGATTAAATGCAAGAGAGTAATTCCAAGAAGTGGCTATGTGAGCCAGAGGTACTGGCTCTGTCTGTGGAATTGAAAAACCACAGGAACCAAGAAGAGGTCTTCCAAAATGACATCTGACAAGATGTGAAATATGTTGATCACGGATGGTTATCTTTGAGGCAACTGCGTCAGATGCAAACCCCAACCCCAACCCTAACCCATTACTACTAAAATTACTTCAGTAGATAACAACGACAAATAAGCTAGAGGAACAAAGATTTCTTGACTCTACCAGACCAGTGACCACCTTCTCTATTTCTCAGGCCCTCCATGGGGCAGGGAGGCAGCCTCCCTCTCTAGACTTATTTCTTCTCCTCCCCAGCAGAGTCCTGGCTGCCACCCGGCTGGCCTCATCACAGCTCCACCCTCTGACCCTCTGCCTGCAGACCGGTTCTGTTCACCTCCTCCCTTATCCCCTCCATCCAAATCCTAGCCCTCTTTCAAGGCCCAGCCTAAATACCAACTCCTCTGAGAAGCCTTCCTTGGATGATTTTGTCCTCATCCTGTCATCGACTTCCCTTTGGACTCCCACAGTGCTGAAAAGCAACTCTGGAGTCAGAGAGTCATCAAGAGGTGAAGGCCTCAAAGAAAGAATGTGGGGGAAGCGCCACCACCTGACTTCTGAGGTTAGGTAACGGAGAATGATACAGCTTCTCCTGGTTCTCTCTCAGGACATGTGCTTTGAAGTTCTCAGCCTCCAGGTAAGAAGGCTGGTATCTTGAGGCTGTATGCTGGGCAGACTGAATGGTGAGACCACACAGAGGCAGAAAGGGGTGCCCATGGAGCCCTAGCTGTTCCAGCCCCCAAATGTCTGAGTGATTTCAGCTCAGGCACCAGACCCGGGAGTGACTAGCCCTCAGGTCATTCAAGGCCCAGCCACCATCTGGCGGCAACGGCAGGAGGAACTGAGTGAGAACTTACCCGGCTGAGCTCAGTGGACCTGCAGATCCACCAGAGAAAATACAAATGGTGTTGTTTTACCTCACTAAGTTTTACAATGGCTTGTTTGTGGCAAGAGCTAACCAGAACAGCACCTAAGAAGGGCTCCTAACCCAGCCCTGGGCTCAGAGAAGACTTCTCAGAGGAGATGTCCAGGCTGAAGCTGAGACCTGGAGGAAAAACCAAGTCTCTAGCAGAGCTGATGGGTGAGGAAGGGGGAAAAGAGGGAGCCTTCCAGGCAGAGGACACAGCCTGTACAAAGGGCCAGAGGCAAGAAGGAATACGGACTGTGAAGATTAGGTGAAACACTGTATGTCAAGTGTCTGGTACGGTGCCTGGGACACAGCTCCTGCCCCCTGCCGTTCTCTCTCAACCAACCCCAGTCCCGTCTCTCCAACTAGACTGTGTGCTCCACAAACAATTTATTCTGTTTCCCTCTGGAAGCACGGTGTTCACAGGAAATCAAGGGTTCAATAAAGACACCAGGTGGAGCTAAGGTAATGGTGAGACTCAGTAATTTTTATCTTCAGGGATATTTTTTACAAGGATAACCTTCACAGGCTGTTGGTGCCAATTTCTCCTCTGGGGAGGCTCATTTAGAAATAAATGGAACCATCTGTTTTTATGCAGTGAAACAGGCATGGGTGGCAGAGCTGAGGGCAGAGATGTGGCCTAGGGGGAGTCAGAACAGGACCTGGCCCGCCGTCCCTCCCCGCCCCAGAGCCATTGACTGGGCTCACTCAGGCTGCGATGACAGGCTCTAGCTCTTCTGACTGGACCAAGGACACCTGATGACATTCATGCGGATGCTGGCAAATATCAGGGGCTAGCGTGTACTTTATACAACACAAGAGCCAACCTGTGGGCTCAATGTGACTTTCATACCAGTTTTAAACTCTCTGTTCCAGTATCTCGGGTAAGGTATTTTAGCATTTTACAGACAACCCTTCATCCTAGGTGACAGACAGGGAACCAGGAATAACAATAAATATCAAACCACATAACACCAACAACAGCCAAGAGAGCTACTAGCATTTCTGAGGGACTCCTCTGCGCCAGGAACTGCACTCATCGCCCTTGTGCACCTCTCCTCTCACCCTCATGGCCCACTGGAAGGTGGGAATTGGATGATCGTCCTGCCAGGGACCCCTCTGACAGTCGCAACCTGAAAACAGAAGCTTATGCACTAGAGCTTACAGACCTGATGGATGACAACTGCCCCCAACCAGCCGGCCATCTGCTGAATCTATGCCACTGGTCAAAAGGAAAATGAGCATATGACCAGATCAGGTCAAATTTATCAGCACTGCTGAAAAAATAAACGTTGATGTAGGGAATATGCCATCTACAAGGGGAGGTTTCAGCTTGTCCCCCCAAACAGAGCTCTTTAAACAAGGTGAAGCCACCCAGGTACCACGCAGCAAAGGCGAGGGGCCCCAGGACCTGCTACCACTCGTAAAGTTGGCCAGGCCCCTCACTCAATGCCCTCCTCTGCATTTCAGCATCAACCTGGTCCTGGCTCTCTCAGCAATATCTGTCATTGTGAGCTCTACACTTGCCCGTGAACTTGTTGCCAGTTCACAGCTCCCAAATTTGCTCCTTGGAGCACCCCAAGGCCTAGCTTGCATATGTCTTCCAACTCCTGGTAGTTTGCCACCAGAGGAGCTGCAACCCTGGAATCTCACCCAGTGATGAACAGTCCAATATTTGGCTGATCTATGTCTCAGGTTCCTGGGAGGGAGCTTTTAAGCCTTTAGCATTCCCTGTGATCACAGGAGTGTCTCTCTCTTATTCATGGTGGGCCCTTTGGACCACACATTAGTTTATGCTAACAAGGTGACTTATCGTGGCCCGTAGGTAGTTTCAGGATACTGGAAAGACCAACCGTGTGATTAGAGGGTTAGGGCTTTGAGAAACATAATATCAGCCTGACCTCCGACCTCTGGGGAGATGAGGGGGTTAGAGATTGAATCGTTGGTCATATGACTGAACTCAATCAATCAAGCCAACATAATGAAATCCCAGTAAAGACTCTGGATAGAGAAGCTGAAGAGCTTCCCTGGTTGGTGATGCACAGGAATAAGCTGGGACCGTGACACGTCCTGAGGACATGATGTTTCATGTTTGGGACTCTCCAAACCTCACCCTCTAGGTCTCTGCTTTTGGCTGGTTTGTTTCCTTTATAATAAAACTATAAAGGTAAATAGAACAATTTCCCGAGTTTCGTGAGCTGTTCTAGCAAATTATCGAACCTGAAGGGTAGTGAGAGCCCTTGAATTTGTAGCCAGTTGGTTAGAGTGAGGGTGGCCTCACTCATAACCCTGGAGCTTATGGCTGATGCCTGAATTGAGGGCAGTCTGGAAGGGGCCTGTGCCCTTACCTGGGAAATCTGACCTAATGCCAGGCAGTTAGTGTCAGAATCGCATCGCACCAGGCGCTGGGTGCACCCATGCAGTGGCCATGAGTGCCCTGGTGCACCTCAGGAGATGACCCTTCCAAAGGGCCCAAGGAATTGCACCTTTACTTTGGTAGATGAGAAGGTAAGGAAGGCAGTGAGAGATGGTAAACGATAATTCCTTTTGAGTGATTACATGAAAGAGAAGAATTCCAAGAAGAGGCTGTGTGAGCCATAGGTACTGGCTCTGTCTGTGGAATTGAAAAGCCCTAGGAATCAAGAAGCGTTCTTCCAAAATGACATCTGATGAGACGTGAAATATGTTGACCACAGACGGTTGCCCTGAGGCAACTGTGTCAGGATGCACAGCTCTCTCTCTTAGGGACGCGAAGGAGTAAGCTGGTAATTTAGGTTGATTGCTCATTTCACGGCACAGAGAAGGTAAAACACAAAATGTGCAGATTGCTTTATTTTGATGATGGAAGTCTGAAAGGCGACGTCTCTGTACATAACCCTCCAGAGAGAGCATCTCATAAAAACATGCTCTCATTTATAAAAAAGGTAAAATGTGACGTATTTCTCTAAATCTCACTTAGAATGAGGTGACTCTTGGTGGCACAAAAATGTCAGCAATTCTGTACATTCATATGAAATGAAAATAAAGTACACATTTTTGGGGAGAAGTGAGAGCTGCTTGCCAAGTATCTGCTCTCCCACACGGGCAGAGGAAGGCCTAAGAAGCAAATTCGGGGGGCGGCAGCAGTAAATCACAAAACTGCTCTCTGAACTCCTGGGAAAACGTAAAGGACATTTTCTCCACACCGGGGCACCAAAAGCTCCAAAAACACAACCTTGCTCTTGCCTGTCCCAGAAATGAATTACCTTTCCATCTGTTCACACTGAGGAATTCTCTAGAAGGCCTACTCTCCTTCGCTCCACATGTTTAAGTTTTACAGATCCTTAAAGGGTCAGCTCAGAGCCTGTGAGGCCTCCTCCACTTACTCCAGGCCTCACCCAGGGCCCTCTCCTCTAACTCCAAAGGCAAACTTCGTCTTTCTCACACAGCCTCACCCAAATCACATGTGTAGGCTCCTGAGCACACCAGTTTCAGATACCCAGAGACACAGGAGGCTCTCAATTAAGACAGGCTTCAACAAGCAACAGCAATCCGGTGAGGAGTCAGCAGGCTCAAACATGAGGTCATTTTAGGGGCTCCTTGTTACTGCTCCTCACAGCACAACATGGGAGAAAAATCAGACTCCGTTCTTTTTTTGGAAACATGTCTGAAGCTTATTTCCAAGGGAGCCTCATTTCTTCATTACAGTGCTTCAACTACAAAGCCCAGTAACACAGGCATAGACATCACAGGAGTTTGGAAAATGGAAGAAGGCTACGGGGGGCAGCTTTCAACTTCAGTAGAAGGGAAAAAACCAACTAATAATGAGAACTGCCCGACAGTGGACAGGGCTATGTATTTGCGGGAGTGTTGCAGGCAGAGGCTGCAGAGGGCCCCTTCAAGGGGGATGGAGGAGGGACCTGGGTGGGGTAGGGGTGAGTGCAGAAGGGAGCTCGGGGGGTACAGAGTGAGCATAGACGGGGCTCAGTGGGGTGAGGGTGAAGCTACACAGCAAATGCCTTGTAACCACATGATTCATTAACATCAGGCTCTAGGGCTGTCACATTTTTTTTTTTTTTGAACACTTACTGTGTCAGGTGCTTTTCTCATTTAATCTCTAAACTACCCCAGAAAGGTATCCATTATTAACCCCATCATTTAGATGAGGAAACAAAGAAGTGAAGTAATTTGCTAGCAAGAGGCAGAGCTGGGATTTGAATCCAATTATGTTGGACCCCAAAGCTTGTCCTATTTTTCACCAAATCAAAGCCACTGATAACCATTTAACCACATTTTAATAATACTTCTTCTGCAGTGATATACAACATCTAACATACACATATGTACATCATCTAACACATAGCAAATAACACCTAGTAAATATCTGCTGAAAGAATAGCACCTGAGGTGATTAAGTCTATGTATTAGGCCTCTGAGGAAAGGGCCTAGAGGTCAACCTGGAATGTCCCAGGCATCCTTTGTGACAAGCCTGTCAGAGTGTGCAAACAGAGCACAGGTTGAACGATATCAGTGGGGGGACAGATGTAAACACTGTCTTGCCTTCACTCATCACAGGTCTTAGTTCATCGCCCAACGCTTTAAGTCATTCACTGAAAACTATTCCACACTGCTCTCCAGCCACCACTTCGAAGCAAAGCAAGTCATTACAAAGCTTATAAAGTCAGTGTTGACTACAAATGCTCCCAACCATGATGTTCCTTGGTATAAAATACAATTCTAGGAGGAGCTCTGAACTTATAGTCCAAGTAGATGTGTTAATATCTTAAAAATCTAGAGAACTCCTAATTTGAATTATTCTGCTGGGAATGAAACCCTCTGAGGTAGGGGTGAAGACACGTGGAAGTAAATAGCCCTGGAGAAAAGACAACGCAGAACTGGGTCCAAAGGTGAGTCCTGCCTGCTCCAGTTTGGGGAGGGTGCAAAGGGGGCTGGCCCCAATCTGGGGCACCTATCACTAATTTGTCACAGTCAAAAGGGCGTCCTTGTTCTTCTTGTTCTATCCCACCACTTCAGCAACTAGACCTTTTTTTTTCTAGAAGACTCAGAACAACTTGAGGACAGCGGCTGGCTCTCAATATTTTTAGCATCCCCAGAATTAGGCTCTTAATAGTTGCCAGAAATATGAATGAAAACTTCAACATAGAAAATGCAAGTCTAAGACATTATTCATGCTGCTACCAGAATGGTGTTTCTAAACTATGGGTGGGTTGTGTCATTCCCCACAGCTTACAATAAAGCCCAAACTCAGTGTGGAAGAGGAGACCTGTCACGACAGAGCCCAGTCTATCCTCCTGTCCCGTTGTCCCCACACTCTGCATGTTCCACATACATCAGCCTGAGAGCTCTTTTCGAAAGATATCACAAGCCTTTTATAACGATATGCATATGCTGTCCCCTATTCCTAGCATGCCTCTAGTCACACTTGTGTGCTGGTTAATTTCCTTTTTTGAGACCAACCAGACAGACATCCCCTCTTCTCTGCAGCTTTCCTTGACCCCTCTCCAGCCCTTGCTTTGGGCGGTGGGCCTGTGTTGCCATAGGGCTCAGGCTCAGTCCACATACACCTTTCCTGTGATCTTGGACAACTTACCTAAGCAGTCTGTTTCCACATCTGTACAATGGGAACCTTTGTATACCACAGAATTTTTATGAATATTAAATAAGACGAAGATAATAAAGTATAATAGATGAATCCGCACTCAGTAACTGTTAGTCTGAGATTACTACTTTGTGATTCTGACTTAATCTAGAGTCTCTTCTGCTGTACCATGCTACCAATTTGAAGACCTTAGAAATACAACAAAACATGATTAAAATATATATATATATATATAATATGGATTTCTACAGCTTATAGGTAAGTATCCTACACAAATCTTCCCAGTCTCTGTTCCCTCCAGTCAGTCCGGATTAGGTGAGGACCCATTAAGATCAGATTGATCACGTGGCAGCATCTGCTAGAAGGTACCAGTAACAGGAGGAGCCTCCAGTCTCCTTTCCAGGTACCAGAACCCCGAGGAAACTTAAGGCCCATGATGGTTTCACAAGTAAACAATCAACCTGACACAAATTCCATCCCTGAGAGAAAACGACACGCTGTTGTCCTTTTTGGCCACTTTCAGTAGCTGAGTGACACATTAGGTGGAAGAAATGTTCCACTTGCAAATTAGTAAGGGAGATTTTCATATTAAACTACCGTCCCCAAGGCAATAGTAACACATGCCATGGGTGACCTGGCACTGTGTTTTGCTTTGAACTTGAGTACCAGGAATGGAAACGACATTCACTGGGAAACAATAGAGCTTTGCTTTCTGCAAGCCGGGCGTCAACACTGAGCAGCTGCCGGCAGGTATTAGTTTTCATTTCTGTAATAACACACAATATGTTTTTCTTTCCCAAGGATACTTGCCTACACATTCTGTCATGGAAAAAATAACCTATAAATGTGCCTTAATTATATATATTTCTTGTTTTTCCTCTTAAAGATCCCTGGGAAGGCCAACAGAAGATTATTTCCCATCTTTCAGTGGGAAATCAAATGCCACCAACTAAGAACTGGAGGTGTCTTCCCTGGAGGGACTCGATACTGAGGAATGCGTGACGGCTTCTCAGTGGTCCTAAGGAGTCCCCAGCATCCTTAACTGTACCTTGGGGTTCCCTCCACCTTCTTTGGCTGCATACAACATCTGCAGGGCAGACTCTGCGAGCGTCTTGGTCTGGTCCAGCACCGTCATCTGTTGCTGATGGTCCAGAATCTTGGAGGCGACACCAACGGCAGCTAAGATCAAGGGCTCAAAGTAGCTCGCCAGCTGTGTCACCTTTCAAGACAAAAAAGCCACCAATGCATCATGTAAATACCTGTGTCTGCTTTAGGGAGCCCGCTGGTGGGGAGGGGGCCAGGACAGGGATGGGATGACTCACAGGGAGAGGCAGATCTGCTGAACTTTACTTTTGTCTGTCTTATTCTATTATACAATCCAGGATCAGGAATTGTAGTCACCATGTTACACATCAGATCCTCAGACCTTATTCATTGCTCAACTTCACATTTGAAAGTACTTGCTAATTAATGAACTCTTGCCTGGATTTTACTTCCTCTAGGGAGCTCTTCCCCTCCTCTCTCATCATGGCAGAAGTGCTAAGAAATCCACTCATCCAGAGTAAGGCATGAGAACTTTACAAATGTTAATTTCACAAATAGAAAAGCTTTTGAAAGAACCAAAGACAAGTGTCTCACAAACTCAGAAGGAAGGGGGATAGGAGAGAGGCAAGGGAGCAGGGCAGTTGAGAAAAGCAGCCTGAGAGTAAAGTCCCCCTCAAAAGCTTTTTAGGAAAGCTCCCCTCTGCCCTGAACATTTTGACCAAACTGTGGATTTGAAATAAAAGCAAAAATGATTTCACATCAGCCTAGATGTTCTTTTTATGTTTAGCCCAACCTGGGAGAACAAAAAAGCCTATCGAGACAGCTAAGCACTGTTCCAGAACAGGCCCACCTCCAGTAGGGTAACACCATCGAAGGCACACGTACGTTCACCAGCTGGTGCCGCAGGGCTGCATGTCACAAACGTTTATTGGGTGCCTCCCAGAGGCCAGGATTTCTGCTAAATGCTGACTATGCATTTCCTCATCTAATCTCTACACCATGTATGAGGCAGATCCAAATGAAGACACTGAGGCTTAGGCAGGGGAAGTAGCCGGCTCAACCTCGTGCAGCTGAGAGGTGGAGCTGAGACAGGAACCGGACGTCCCACTGCACAGCCCAGGCTTTCAACTACACTCGACTGTCTGCTACTTTGCGTTTTTATTCCAGTTCTGCTATGGTTGTAATATTGGATTTTAGAAGTTTATTGTTTGGCATTTGTATGTTGCTTTGTAAAGTATTTAAAATATAGTCCGAGAATAATACAGTGATACCCATCTACCTAGCACCCAGAATATCAAATTTTGACATTTTGCTGTACTTGCTTCAGGTGCCATCACCTACTCCCACCCAGATAAAACACGGTGACATGATCACACTTTTCCATTCAGCTCCTCATTTTGTGTGGCAATTAATGGCTAAATTATGTCCAACAAGTGTCTTTAAGTTCAAACCTTTAGCCAGCAAGTCCCTTGATGCCTCTTCCCCGTCATGTGGAGGAAGAATGAGTGTGAGGGGGACGTAGGCAGGAAGCCCCTTCACATGTGCAGCGGCAGTCACTGGGTCAGAAACAAAGCTGGGGGCAGGGGTTTGTGGAGGGGGTGGTGGTTGGGGCAAAGTGGGGCTCCAAAATATCCAAGATTATTAAGAGCTAATAGTGAGACAAAAGTATCAGCCAGCAATAGACAGTTTTACTTTTTTATCCCCGATTACAGTTATCTTACAGATAGGTTCCAAAGCACTTGAACAGGGCTGCTGCTGGCCCTCATGATGCTTTGTGTGAATTTTAATGGGGCTCCCCATCTTCTGGGCAGATACGCTTGATGCTAAGGCACATGACTTGGGTGGATTTGGGCAAAACACCTTTGTGTAAGGCCCAGCCTGCACAATCCCAGGTGGCGGCCCTACACATTTGTATTGGATTTCATCCTCTCCCCGACGAAGGGCACTGGTGTCGCTACCAAAGGGAACAGTGCACTGATGGGCCGTCAGCAGTCAGGGCTCAGGGCTCAGGATGGGTCCTGTATCTACTAAAGGAGTCCAAATGTTTAATGCATTAGAATCTGACATGTTTTCTGGATGAGTTTTATTATCTTTAAAAGTACATTTCGCCAATGCTACTGTAAAACGTCAAAGGCTGCTGTGTGCCGACAACAATGAAGCACAACTAACCTGGCGTCCGACTGCCTCACGGAGGCAGGATGGCTGGGTGACAGAGAGAGCGAGCTCTAGCTGCAGAGCTACTGGATTGGAATCCTGCCAATTCCTTCTTGAGAAATCATAGGCAAGTTGCTTCCTATTACTAAACTTAAGTTTCCTCCTCTGTCAAGTGGGGAGTAATAATAGCACTAAGCTCTTAGAGACTGTTAAGAGGATTAAATTAGCGCACAGAAAAGCCCTGAGCACATGCCTGCCATGTGTAGGCACTCAATAAATGCTGGCTGCCGTTATTCTTCACATATTGTGGGCAAAGGGCTTTGAAGGGATGTGCTTTTTCCTGCATTTAGGGAGCTCAGCAAGGACTCTAACACCTTCTGTTCTTGAGAGACACGACAGGTCAGGAAACACGCTCGCCTGGGTTAGCAGAGAAGTTAAAATAACATAGAATTTCGAGTAGTTGGTGCACGATGTTGATTCCCTAGGCCTAGGGTGGCAGAGTGGGTTGAATGCTGGCTGCAAAAAAGCTATGTCCATGTCCAAATCCCTGGACCCTGTGACTGTGATCCTACTGGGAAAAAGGGGTCTTTGCAGATGTATTTAAGGATCTTATGATGAGATCATCCTAGATTACTCAGGTGGGCCCCAAATCTGATAACAAGTATCCTTATAAGAGACAGAAGAAGGGAAGAGGGACAGAAAAGCAGGAGACCATGTGACTAAGGAGGCAGGGATTGGCAGGAAACAGTCGAGGAATGCCCAGAGTCACCAGGAGCTGGAAGAGGCAAAGATTCTCCCCTAGAGTCTCCAGAAAGAGTCTCACCCTGCCAACGCCTTGATTTTGGACTTTTGGCCTCCAGAACTCAGAGAGATTAGATTTTTATTGCTTTAAACCACCGAGTTGTAGGAATCTGTCACAGCAGCTGTGGGGAAACTGACACAGGTGGGGTCTGAGAATCTGCATTCATCCCTCCCAGTGATGCTGGAGCGGCTGACCTGGGCCCCCCTGAGCACCGTAACAAAGCACTGGGACCATGTGGGTATCAACTCAGTCCACAACACCTCTGGAGAGAGGGCTCCTAGGCTGCCTTTGTCCAGAAGTCCCTTTTAGGAAGTGAGACTGGTTTAGCCAAAGGGCCAAGAGTAAACGGATAACTCAAGTGACATAACGATATTATTTTTCTTTTGATGCCACCCTCTGACACAGGTATTAATCTTCCACCCTAACAGCATATCTGCAGAGACAAGGATGCTGTCCTAGAAGTCTAGAAATATTTTCTCACGAAATTCCTACTGGAATCAAAAGTAACTGCTAAAACGAAGTCTGGCTTCTCTGCCAAACTCAGTTTCCCCACAGTGGGCACACAGGCAGCAGCTCCAGCCTCCAGGCCAGTCCCCCAGCCTCCCAAACCTCTTCATACAGGTGAATGAGCCCTTTTCTTATGATAAAGGAACTCAGTTGAGAAATGAAGTTTGCCACACTTGAAAAGGCAGAGAGAAACTGGCCATTTTCAATCTCAAAAACTTCTCCTTAGAACCAGCAGGAAGCTTAGTACGCCCTTAAGCTGTTCTGTAATTTGAAAAAGCAAGAATATTGATTTTCTAAAATCGACACCTGCAGAGAAGATTTTGGTTACTGGATTTCTTGATATCCACATCGATACTGACGGCTGCACTGATAAATGCTGGGAAACCCTGAAGGTTGTTATAAATCCAATTTTTGCCCTCTCTCCGCTGAGGCACAGGCTGCTTGCCAAGGCAACTATCCTTGAAGGATTTGCAAAGTGAACCCCAAACAGGCAAAACATCACTCAGCACTTACAACATGTGGGCCTGAACCCACAGTGAAGGGCTCCTCTGGAGGGGCCACAGAGGGAGGCTGTAATTATCCAGAGTGAAGTTTGTAAGTGTGCTTTGCTTCCTCATGTGTGCAAATAGACACTATATTAGAAGCCACGGAAGAATGATGAGCCCCTAAACACACTAGAAGGAGGCTGGCCAGCCAGAGACACAAGATGGCAGACATCAGGCTAGGAACATCAACTCCAGCCTCTGGCTTACCCCAGCCAAGGTCAAGAGCGACAGGTGACTGTAAATGCCTTGTTGGCTGAAAAGTCTGGCCATAACTTCACTCTAGTTTTCATCTCAACTCCAGATGAAAAGAGATCCTGAAGTGGTCATTTTTGGAGAAGATGCCAGAGGGAGTTGAAAACTGCTATTTTCTGCAGTTTGAGCCAGCATTAAATGCAGGCACAATACCTGGCACCGGGCTTCTAGGAATAACAACAAAATCAATACCCCCCGCCATCTCTCTCTCATACACTCTCAGCAGGATCCCCTCAGTGCACATTACCTTATGTCCCAGCTGAGCTGCTTCTCCCCGAGCTGCCGTGGCAATGGGATCAATAAGGTGCCCGATTTCCTGGACCACCGAAGTCAGCTGCTCCTGCAGGGCCTGATAAGGAGAGAGAGCTGTCAAACTCACTCCACAATGGTTTGCCACATAGCTGCACCGATTTAAAAAGGCCTGTGCGAAAGACAACGGAGGCCACAAGAGATGGATATCAAAATGTCTGGGTGTGCCATCAAGTCACCGCTCCACCTGGCCCTTCCCAGGCACCCTCAGCTCCCCTGGGCTAGACCCCACAGCTCCACCCATGAGTGATGCAAGGTACTTCCTACTGGCCTCTCACTCCTGCCAACCACAGTGACAAGTGATGCTACTGGTATCTTTGCTTTGGGTTATTCAGCATAATTACTGGAAATGTGGAACAGCTGTGGCATTCCAAGAAGGGAAGACAACTTTGCCTAAATGGAGAGAGCTAATGGTAGGGTTTGAAGGGACATCCAGGTTGCTGTGTCCTCAGAACTAAAAACCCCTTAAGGGGGGAGGGTAGATGAGAGTGATGTAAAAATGGGATCAGCTCTCTGAAAGCAGCACCATTTCCCAGACAGTGCACTGTGAAAATGTCCGAGGAGATACCCACTGAGCTCAGCTCAGGCTCTCAGTTCACTGCATTTGATGATGTGGATGCTAACATTGAAAATAGCAGCCTCAAGGCACTTCTTCTCAGGTTTGAGAGACAGTTTAGTCTCTCCATCCCAAGGAAGTGAATTCACGCTGTAAAGAGAGGGGGCAAGGTATCTTGATGATGCTGAAGTATGAAGGAGATGGGGAATTCCAAGATGGAGATTATTGGCTGGTAGCAGGAAAGATCAGATCCCTTTATAGGAATCTTTTTAAGAGCTTCATTTGATAGATTCAGGATTAATAGATCAGAACACTGGACATTTTAGGTCTGCACATGCCAGCATGGAACAGGACGATTCCTGGCAAAGTGACGATGTCCTGCTCATCAGAAGCGAGACTCTGGACTATGCTGCTTTCCCATTGGGCAATGCTGCACACAGGCTGGAGGGCTTTGAACGAGTTTAGTCAATGAAATGAGCAGCCTAAAATGCAAACTTGAAAACGAAACCCTGGGAAGAAAAGGAAACAAGAGACAGAGACAGAGAGATGGAGGCAGGTAGAGAGAAACCTTCAACTTCCAAGGTTCTTATTTTGCTAATTATTATCTTACTACTTATAATGCAATTATAGTAAAAAATGCAAAAATATTCCAGCAAAGTTATCTTATTACAGATGGCTTGTTAAATTAAATATCGTATAATTAGGGAGCACACGCAGCTAAAAGGGAGGGCTTTTCTTCCTAAGGAGGAAGTCGAGACAGAAGATATGCTTTAGGAGGGGTGGTACAAGGATAGGGTGCCAGGGGGGAGTCCGAGGTGCTGGTCATCTCTGTTTTCTGATCAGGGTGCTAGTTAAAGAGCATGCTCAGTTGGTGGTAATTCATTAAGCGGCACAATTTTCTGTCTACATATTCTACTTTAATAACAGGTTAACAATAATTCTAACATTCCGCACAGGATGAGAATGCTTATTCCTTTTTTCTTTCCTTGGAAATGGGGGAGGGAGGTGAAGCTGGGGTGAAATAGACAGCTCTATTAATAAAAATGAGCAACACCAATTCTGGGCCCACTGCTTCGAGACTGGGGCCAAAGTCCACCGTTGATGAATTCAGTGGCAGTATGGGAAACACCAGTAAAACCAGACCATCCACATTTATTAAGCACCTTCTGAGTCTCAGGCACTTTCAACAGAGAGAATGAAGTATGAATCCGGGGCCTTTGGACAGGTAATAGAAAAAAACTCAAAGGAGCAGAGTAGGAAAATTCTATTCTCAACTTTGAAAAATTGGCAAGAGAGGGCAAAGTGGCTCTGAATTAATAACAGAATGCACAAGGTCCCCCAGAAGTAGATATTGAGTAACTCAGGGCAGAATTCTTTATCTCTGAATAGAAAAAATGCATAGAATTTAATGCTAATTTGCCCATTAGTCAAAAAGTGCATTGATGAAATATGACAGAGAAACATTCAAAATTTACACCCTTAGGTCTGCTCTACTGATGTGTTAAACTGAATATGGTAATCCCACCTTATTGACCCACTCTTATCTGACACTGATCATCTTTCCCCCAAATTTCAGCCATGTTTGAACTTTCCACCTCCACCAGTACATGTGTCCCTTAACCAAATTATCATTCTCTAATTAGTATTTGCCCTATCCCATCCAAAAACTTCCCATGCTGGTTCCAGGGGAAGGTGGTCCAATGATGAAACTCGAGCATCAAAAACGTGTTGGTTCCATCCCCCATTCCCCAAAGCCTGATGCTGAGATTCTTCAGCACTTCCAGAGGCTTCTGAGATGGCCACAGAGCCCCAGCATACCTCCACAGAGATGTCATCCCTCGTGGCCAAGCTCTGGCTGACAGCCGCCAGCGAGGCCTGCTCGATGTCCCGGATGCAACGATTGATGCCATCAATGGAGTAGTCACACTCCCTCTGTCCAGGGGCCTTGTCTCTGGAAGGAACAGGGGGAGTCAAATACAGGCTCCATGGGGCTCAAGTCCCAAAACCGACTCCAGCATTGGTGGGCCAGAAGCCTGTCTACTCTCTATCCGACTCGATTGCTTTATTTAAGGAGTGAATCTCTGACCTTTGCTTGGCAATGCCTCTCTGCATAGCCCATGCGTTTCTTAATTTAACACTTGCGCTAACTCTACTTATTTCTGGTGGGAAGGATATGGTGCTGCCCTCCGTCGCAGGCTGATGCCAGGCAACTGCAAACGAAACAATTTGGATTTGGATTCTCCATTCACTGGCTTAAGCATAGGACCTTTATTTAAAAAAAAAAAAAAGGTCAGTGCTATTTCCAGCACAAACATTGTACGCCCTCTATGTTGTATACTATTTACAAAGTCCTACACTGTGGTAAGAGTTAAAATATTTAGTGGATTTTTCTTTGCAAGGTATTAAGGAAATTAACTGTGGTCCTGAGTTTCAAAAGCAATTGAAAAACAAAACATAACTAAGGAAAGGGATGCATTCCATGTTGTGGGGTATCAAGTTTGGTCAACTTCAGAAATATTATATCTACACAGGGGATGTTTTTTCAGCCTTCTACCATCACCAAGGAGATGAGAGATGCCCAGAGTTACTGTGGGACCTAAAATATTCCTTTTGTCTTATTAGCAAAATAAAGTAACCTCAAATCCTGTTAAATAAACAGGGGTGCTCTCTGTCTAAGCTCCTAGGTATAGACAATGTGGTACAATGCTAAGAAGGACTAGGAATAGAGCCATCAGGCTTGAGGATGACCTTGGGAATGTTAACTAAATCCTTTCTGCCTGAATTCTCTCATCAGTAAAATGGAGACAATGGCAGTATCTACCTTACAAGGTTGTTGTGATGAGCAAATAAGGTAATGTAGGTGAAATGCTTGCAACAGTATCTGACATATAATAAGTGCTTAAGTTTGCTATTATTGTTGTGACCAGTGCTACCACTGGTCCAAAAGAGATAAAGAAAAAGAGGATGACAGTGATCAACCACAGTGCTATTAAATGAAAGTCCTGATGGGTTTATCCCTCTACTGCCCCATTCAGATGCAAGCCCCTAGCAATTTCTGAGGGAGAAACCAACCTGATAGATGTGATGAGACTCTTGATAGAGTCAGACACAGTGTGGGAATGTCCGGCTAGCACAGACCATGTGGGCGGGTCTTTGGGGTTGATGGCCAACGAGCGTGCAGTGCGGATGAGGTATGATGAGCTCTCCAGCATGGTCTTGGCTGAGACCAGGATCGGTTCCTGTGCCTGGGAGCCCTGGAATCAAACAGCAGAAGGGTCAAGGGCAGGGCACACAGACTGAGTGAATGAGTTGGGCCCTGGAAGGTCCTGTTCTTTACCAAGTCATTACCTCTGCCCTTTGGAAGGGGGTAGTGAGGGCAGGGAACCATGGAGGCTGACTCATACAGGGCCTGGATGGTAAGAACATGGATCCATGTTTGCTCCTTAAATATTTTCCAGTGTGAAACACACCGACAAAGATTTAGCCCCAAACCTATGCACAGAGATTGTTCTCAACATATAAAGCTAAGGCATTACCTCTTAAAAGATGTGTAGACATTGAGTTTCATTAACTCTGTGCATGTATCATCAACAACAGAAATAGTACCCTACAGGTTGACAGAGCTTTTGGAGTTCTTAACTGTTCATGCTCATTCAGTGCCACACAAAACTAGCCAAAGACTCCAATATTACCTTTGCTGCAAAGACTCCCTACCTCAGAGCTGATCTGGGCGGGAACGCTGACAAACTCAGGGTTGGATGCAAATGCTGTCAGGTTCTCCACGGCCTCGATCAAGGGGGCAGTGGCAATGCGACACTTGTTGCGGTTGTCTTCAGAGAAATCTCCATCCAGGGCCTGATGGGAGAAAACATGGGAGACCTCACACCACCGAGAAGTACAAATTACTCCTGCACCACAGTAATCACCTCCCAGTGAAAGAAGGTGGTTTAATGGGAATACTGAAAATGTTTGGTGAATTCATAAACAATAAATAAGAATTGGATTGGAGAGATCGCTGCCATCAAGCAAAGGGGCCCAGACAGCAATGTTAAGAAATAAAGCTGAACATGTGGCTCACAGGAGAGCTGACCTCATGGTATGTCAACTTCCCACTCACATGAGGCAGAAACATAGATTCAAATAGCATCTGGCTTTTCACCCCCTAGGAGCTATGTCCCCAAATCCTGTAGCTGAACCACTTTCTTTTAAGACTCACTTTTAAGACTATAATCCTTGGGCTCTTCCCCTCCATTTTCATTCTGATTAAGGCTATTCCCTCCCAAACTATAAAAACACTTTATATTGTGTAGCACTTTCAACCTTTTCCATGTTTTACCTGGATGTCCAGGAATGAGTGACGGAGGTAGGGCTTGCATATCCGCCATTTTGAAATGAGCAAAATGGAATCCAATGAGAAGGAACAGACTAGAACTACACCCAACAACGTGGACAAATCTTACAAACATAATATTGATAGAGGCCAGACACCAAAGGGCACCTGCTGTATGATACCATTTGTGCAAAGTACAAAAACAGGTAAAACTAATTGAGAGTTAGCAGTTAGGTCACCCCTTGGAGCAGCTGAGGCTGAAGGAGCAGAAAGGGGGCTTTTGGGGGCTGGCCATTTTCTGTTTCTTGATCTGGTTGTAGTTACCTAGGTGTGTTCAGCTTGAGAAAATTCACTGAGCTCTACACAAATGATGTGTGTTTTTTTGTCTATGTATCTTATTCTTCAACAGTTTTTTTTCTTTTTCAAATTATCAGCAGGTAACACTGGCATTGAATGATCAGTCACAATGCTGATTAATGACCTAGATGCATGAGAATCCAGGAATGTGGCCTGTGATCCATGCCAGGCTGCCTTACAAATGATTAACACTTGGATTCAAGGTTCCCCAACCCTGGACTCCACCTCCCCGAGAACAAGACTGTTAGAACCAACAGCCTTTGACCTAGCAACGGCACCCCAGCCTCCCAGCAAAGGGCTACATTTGAGAAGGCAGTTATGTTTGCAGAAGAATGTAAATTTCCTTGTTAAATGACCAATTAAACTTTTAATTTAACTGTTATAAGCAATACATAAAAGCCAATTTGGACAATTAGTGCACTAATAACCAGAGGCATCAGCATTATGAAACAAACCGGATCTGAGATGGGAGCATTTCTGTTTTTCAATAAGGTAAGAGCAGGCAGGCAGGTCAGCTTAAAGGCTATTTCTAAATAACAAGTACATTCCAATCAAGCCTTGGCAGCTTAGGACAATCATTACACTCCACCACACTAATATTTTGAAAGGAATTCCCATGAGCCTCGCTAATTTACTGTCTTCTCAAATACTGTGCATGGCTTGCCTCTGCTCATGCTCTTCCCACCAGATAGGCACTGACCTCTCCCTAACCTCACTCATTCTATCATTCTTCTAGGCCACATAGCAGGAGCCTGACAGGAGTGGCCCCAGCACAGGCAAACCAGTGAAGGCAGCAGACGGCAGGAGCGGACTTCGGTGTCAAATGAACTTGTGTCCCAGCTGCACCAGTGGCCAATCACACCCCCTCCGGTTGGGATGATATGGCTCCTAGCCCAATGGGAGATGCTAAACCTCCACTTGGTGCAGCTCAGGCTCAGTTATCTGCTTCTCACCTCTCCACACCCTTCCCATCCCCTTCTCTACTGTCTACAACGCTCCCGGTCTTTTGGGAAGGCAGGCATCTGATGGAGCCACCAACCCTTAGTTGAACTTACTCAAACTGAAAAGATGATTACCCTAGGTAAATCCCAAGGAATGGTTTTCTAATTGTGCAGTTCCATAAACCGCACCAATAGGAGGAAGAAAGGACTTTTTTTTTTTTGAGCACGAGGCCTAAAGTCACATATCACAGCCCACTGCTATTCACAGGGCAGGACCTTGAATAACATGGAAACGAATGCCAATGCCAAGTTACATCAACCACTTTTTGTCACCTTCAAAAAGGAAAAGCTACTGCCTCTGAAGGAAGCGTTTAGCATCAGAAACGCTGGCTTGCACAGATGCTATTTCACTTCTGAATGCGGCTTCCACTCTGGGGATGGCTGAGCCACCCAAGTAAACTGAACATGCAAATCTGCCCGCTGGTTAAATTTTAAGCAGCTGTGCCAGTTTTCATGTAGACATTCCATGTCACAGAATGTATAGTACACCAGCCATAACAAGGAAAGGGTAAATTCACTTCGCCAAATGCCCAGGCCCCCTCAGGAAAACGGCCCTCTCGACCCCTGGTTTCAGCTCCTCTGAATGTTCTCACTTAGCAAAATCTCACAGGGATCCAAGAGACACAATCTCTGCATATGAACTGAATCAAAGAATCCATGGACTTCCGGGGTTAGGAGGGACCTTAAAGATCATTTAATTTCAAATCTCCAATGCTCCAGATGATAAAACCAACACCCAGGAAGTGACAAGCTACGCCAAGGTCATGCCTCAAACCAAAACCCAAGACCCCCAGCTCCCTTCTCTCCTACTGATCTTAGACAAAGGCAACAAGAAGAAGGAGGAAGAGGAGCCCAACAGGTTTTTTCCTTCTTTTTCTTCTGAAGAAATCTACTCTACCAATCCAAACAAGGATGATCAAGAAAACATACTTACAGCCAAGTCAAAATGGATGAATGAGAGCTGGATCTCGTGTCTTTGGTACACACTGGAAATGCTTAATCTCAAAACCCCGAGCTTCAACTCTGCTGTGAGAGGCAAAGCCAAGCTCCAACTTTTCAGAAAAACAAAAGCTGCTGTTGCACAATTTCTACTTGGCACCTAAACCTGAGCGACTGCACATTTAAAATAACATTCCATTCCACACATCTGATTCGAGACTAGGTAATACGCTGACTGAAGAGAGAAAAGCAGGCAGAACTGCCTTATGTGGTGACCAGTAGAAAGACAGCAACCATGGTAAGGGGTCCGTGTGCTTATAACTTGCCAGCATTTAGAGCAATGCCCAACAGGCAGTAGGCTGCAGATATTTATTCCTATGGAGCCATGCCTTGGGATTTTAAAGAATGCCATCAGGAGAGATTTAAGACGCCTGGAGGCACACATTCTAATGGGTGCTGATAACCCACTGCAGGTCATCTGCCCCCTGCTCTCCAACGCTCCTTGGGCAGGGTTCCCCTCCTTTCTTTGTGACCATAAAGGTGTGGCAGCTGGGATTTATGCTTGGGCACATCCTCGTGGTTAAAAGAAAAACAAAAAAGCAACAAGAAGCGTAAAACTTAGAGCAAAATGCAGCTATGAGGGCAGCTGTCATAAGCATTTAGGGAATTAAATATTCATTTTTTTTTGCTATTTGACAGGATTCTTAACCATTCCTTAAAACAAGAAATCTATTCAGTATATAGTACAGTGTGCTACAGTGAAATGACCTTTACCAGTTTCCTATTAGTAAAAACATAGCTCATTGCCCCTGGAAACACTGCTACCAGATGGGAAATGAAAAACCAAGCACATTTCGGCAAGTTGAGGGACAATAGTTTCATTTCTGTTCTTGGGCATTGTTACTGAATCCCAGGGTGTTCACGGGCGATGAGGCCTCCATCTTCTCCACATTACAAGCACCCTGCATCCCTCCTCTGATGTTTCTGCACTGGCCTATCTTTAGGTCATCACAAGAGCTCATCTGCTGCAGTGACTTGCAAAGCGGGTTTGACACTGTGAGGAGAACTTGAAAAGAAGATGAGGTCTTAACAGAGATGCTTTATACAGACAGGTCAGGATTTAAAACCGAGGAGGAGGCAGAAAAGAAAGGTTTCCAGGAATTTCTATAGGATAGTTTCTTTCCTTTTTTTCTCCCTTGGCCCATCTAAATATAGTCTGTTTTTTAATGATTAGAAAATGGCTAAGTTTAACTGAAATAAGTTAATTATACAACCACCACCATTGATGTCACTACTTTCAACTTTATTGCTGTCTTTCCACCCCGCCACCCTCAAACACATCAAGGTTTTTCTTCCTAGGTTGGTGAGATGAATTAGTCTCTCCATGCCGAAGATTGGAGCAGCATGCCAGGGCCGAGAGCAGGACAGAGAGCGGAAACAGCAGTGGCTCTGGGATCTGGGTTTGAATTCTGACCCATCACTTACTGGCCAGGTCACCTTGGGAAAGTTATTTAACTTTCTTGCGTCTCGGTGTCCTGTCTATAAAATGGGGATGATAAGCACAGGGTGGTTGCGTGGACTGAATGAATCATATACACGAAACACTTGGAATAGGCTTTGCACAAAATCAACATTTGAAAATGTAGGCTTTATTAATTTCTAATACCATAAATTATGATGGCAATTGAGGTAAGCTGCTACCAGGATCCTAGGGGCACCTGGGCGCTGGTTTTAATTTTTTAATTTATTTTCAACCTAATATTATTGTCTTCAAATAGGCAAGTTTTAAATTTTTTTTTTTTTTTTTTTTTTTTAACTTTGTTTAAAGAGCAGAGAAATTGCTGGCTGGGGTAACTGCCCTGGGCTCTCCCCCGCCAGCTTCACTGCTGCTCAGCTACATGTTCTCTCCTATGCTTCTGCCTGGCTCAGCCTGTTGACTAATTTCTCCACAAGATTAAACTGGCTTTGTATAGTGAAAGGAAAATGAGGTGGGTAGTGTCGTATCTTCTAGAGAGAACAAGGAAAAGTCCCTTACTCCAGGACTTGTCCCAGAAACGAAGCAGATCGATCATCCTGCCTCAACCAATGTGAAAATTCTTAAATAAAAAGTGTTAACACTCCGATGTCTTTCCCTTCTGCGTATCTGGGTCTACACAGAAGTGGTAGCTTGCCTTCCATGACAATCTCTTTCAGTAGCTTGGTGGGGGTGGTAGGCTCTTTGTCTGCTGTCCAGGTTGTGACTATTTTCCCACAAAGTCAGCTGCCTGAGTGGTCCCCAGCTTAGGGCAGACTATGTTTCTGGTCTTATCACTCACCTGCAAATATTACAGCCCAGGTATTGCAATTCCCTCCTCACAAGGGCACCCTGCCCCCGCCTCTCCCCAACCTGTCCATGGCCTTTGACACAAAGATGAACTTGTTATAAAATGGAATGCTCTATTTTAAAAAGTTGATACTCCATTATAACATTTAACCCCCTAAACAGAATAGATATCATAGAAGAGATTAAATTGATTTTTCTTTTTTAGATTCAAGTGATTTTTCTCACAATTTCCCATTCCTTTTCCCTCCACCTACTCTCTTGGTCCATATATATCTACCAACAATGGCAGAGCCCTCTACCAGCCCCCTAAAAACCACTCCATGTAAACACACAGTTTAAGTAAACACAGGTGTTCGCTACCCAAGCATGTGCCATGAGATGTCCCATTGCCAACCTCTTCCACCAGATCTCTGCCCCTAAGCTTTTCATGTCCAGAATTTAGAGATCCCCCTCCCCACTATCCAGAAGGTTAGTAGAGACTGAGGCTGCTGGTTTTTCATGATGAATACCTCCATTAGTAAGGGACTCCTCCCTCAGTGACTTAAATCATGAGATCAAATTAGAAGTTAAACTTCACTAGACATAAGTCTTAGGAGAGCAGAGCTTAAATCCTGTACCTCTTTCCCCTCTGCAGCAGGTATGAAAAGTACTACTAAGGCCTCAGTTATGTGACCTACCTTGATGGTCTTCACCAGGTTGGCGGTGCTGTTGGCAACTTCCTTGGCTGATTGGACAAAGTGCCTCTTGGCCACTGGGTTGGCCGTCTTGGACGAGGCAATGCGGCAGGCGTTGCACAAGGCCGAGGTGTGCTTGGCAACGATCGTGGCAGCTGACAGAACCTATAAAGCACGGAGCTGGGTTGAGGGCATCCCACACTTCAGTGCAGAGGGGGTCAGTTCAAGAGTCCACCCTGGTCCCGAGCCCTGGATTCTTCTTCAACTCACAAGTCCAGAGCCCATGTAATTACATGTGTGTCCAGCTCTGCCACCCCCAAAGTTACTTCAAGGAAGGAGAGGCCAAGAATTATTAAGCAAGAGAGAATAAAAAAAGGAAAGGAGGTATTGATGTAGTGGTGGGAATGGACTGGGCTCCAGGTAGTATTAAAAGGGATGCAGTCAGTCATCCCTAGAACTCCCAGCCAGGAGGTGTACAGTCCAAGGTCTAGGCTAGCACTGCTCAACAGAAATATAGTGTGAACCACATATGTAATTTTAAATTTTCGAGTAGCCACATTAAAATAAGTACAGAAACAAGAGAAATTAATTTAAATAATATATTTTATTTAACTCAATATATCCAAAATATTTCGTTTCACCATGTAATCAATTTAGGATTATTAATGACATTTTACAACCTTTTCTTATCATACCAAGTCTTTGAAATCCAGTGTGTATTTTACACTTATAAGTCCACCACGATTTGGACTAACTGCATTTCAAGTGCTTACTAACCACATGTAGCTAGTGGCCACCATATTGGAGAGTCCAGGTATAGATGAGTAAAATATACACCAGGGTGCAACAGCTCCTTCCTCATCCACAGGTGTGGATCCAAAGGTGTAGGCATCTTTTTAAAGGGTCTGGCTCAGGAATCTCCCAGGCTCCACCCCCCAATTGCTCTTCTGAATCCACCTGATCCACTTTGCTGAGGCTGCTAACACCCCTTTGGCCTTAACTGGACAGGTAAGGAAGCTCAGGTGTGCTGACGCCTTACATGGCAACTCTCAGGTCTGCCTTAGGTCCAGATGGTCCCTGTGTTGCCTCCTTTACTTGGCTCCTTCTCTTGCCTCAAGAATGCCGTCCCAAGGGTCCATAGGGGACGTGACATTCACAGGCTGCCTCTGCTACCCCAAATAGGCTACTTTCTCGTTCCTTTCAGCACAAACTGTTTTAATAAGTGAATGGGTCTCCATTAGAAGAGTCATGGAATGTCACCATACTGTCTAGTCCTAAAATGTCTTGGTGGCTCCTTTACGCATTGTGGATTGTGACCCAACTTTGAGTCCTGGCTCAGTGCCACCATCTCTGTGAAGTAACAACTGACAGCCCCTCAGAGAATTCATCACACCTTCCTCTGTGCATCCCTGGCATTGTCATCATAGCCCAATTATTGCATCTTCCAAACTTTATCCAACAGACTAAGAGCCACGGGCATAGGGAACAGGGTCTTACTCATGTTGACCCTAAGTGCTGATATAGAACAAACCCTCAATGTATGTCCCCTGAAATGATGAATCTCACGGTCATAATTTCACTCCTACTGCCTTCCAGCATCCCATTTCAAAGCACCTACACATTTCCACTTTCACCATATTTTGCAATATCCCCCCACTCATTACCTACAGTGCTGCATTTAGCTGGCTTTGCAAACTCTGAAAGAACAGTATTCTTTACTAATTTCTCACAATTCACCTACAAGAGCTTAAGGACTAACAGATCTCATATCCTCACCCCATGGTTACCTGTGACGGGCTGCTGCCGGGGTCCACCAGGTTCTGGCATGCCATCTGGATAGCCTGGTTAGCCCTGGCAAACTGGATGGGGTCCACAAGGCCCTGGTGGCCTGCCTGGCTGTTTGGATCAGAGATGCCAACCAGGTATGCAGCCTGGAAAGGGAGGAGCAAAAACACAGCTCATGCTCTCTGTGCCCCTAGATGAGGCCATGGGGGACAACGGTCCTGCAAGGTACACGCAGCAGTCATGCTCAGGAGCTCCTTGGTACAAGTTGGTCAGGGTATAATCTCGTCAATAAGGTTTTAGGGATCGACAGGCCAATGCCAACTTAGGCCTGGATCACACCAGCAGGAGTCTGCTGCAGGCTTCTGGGAATAAAGTCTCCTTGTTCTTTCTTTTTTTGTGTGTGTGAGGAAGATCGGCCCTGAGCTAACATCTGCCAATCCTCCTCTTTTTTTTTTGCTGAGGAAGACTGGCCCTGGGCTAACATCCATGCCCATCTTCCTCCATTTTATATGGGACGCCACCACAGCATGGCTTGACAAGCAGTGCATTGGTGCACACCCGGGATCTGAACCCCCGAACCCCAGGCTGCTGCAGCAGAGCGCGTGCACTCAGCTGCTTGCACCACTGGGCCGGCCCCAAGTCTCCTCGTTCTTAAGAAAACCTCAGGAAGCTCTTCTGTGGGGCATGAACAAGGATGGGTGCAGCTTGATGGCTTCTGGCAGTTATCTCATGGCCATGAGGGTACCTAGCCTCAGCATGAAGCTGACACCCTGGCTGGCAGATGGAAGAGGCAGAAAAAAGTGGGTGCGGCCTGATGGCGTGGAGCTGCTGGGTCAGCCAGCCCTGGAGCCTGCCCTACAACAGCGTTTCTTGTCTTGTAGCCTTATGTATCCTTATTGTTTACACCAGTATTTCCAATAATAAGTAAGAAGAAGGAATAAGATGGCCCGGAGGAAAAAATAAGGCAATATTTGGTCTCCAAGAGGACTAGAGGCTACAAGAGAAAGTCTTCTCTTTAAATCCCTTGGATGCATTAGCCAAATAACAGGGAGAAAATGAATCTGTGAGCAGGGATTTTAACCTTAATTCATTTCCCCTGAGATTTGAGGGACAGGATAAGGGTAGACTATTTCATCCCCCAAACTGAACCCTCTGGTTCAGCAAAATTTACTAGGCTCAAGGCAAGTGTCAAATGATAAATCCTTCAAGGTAAATGCTGACATTTTTGAAGCTCTAATCACATGAGCCCAATAATTATTGGAAATGCACAGGACAGTCAAAGAAGAGCAAGGAACACACCCAATCATGTCTCTGCATGATGGCGTCTAATTTTTTTCTCCCTCTGATCCTAAAAAGAGCATGACTAAGATTTTTGCAATGCTCAAGCCTCAGAGAGAATATGAGTTATATAATGCCTGTTTTTTTCCCCAAAACAACTCACTTGTAACAATGACCATAAAAAAAAAAAAAGGGCTGGCCTCTGAACCTCATGCTGGGTCTGCAGTGTTCAGTGCGTCTCACTGTCCTCCCCAGGCTGCTCTGCTCCTGGGGGCAACTGGCTGATGTTCTGTCTAAACGCCCCAGCCATGCCGGTAGCCACTGCCTTTCCCATGGTTTCTGCGGTGGTGGTTGGAGAAGGAGCTGAAGCTGGAGCTTCCCCACACCTCCCACAAGGATCTGGCACTCCTGGTCTCCACAATCTGACATAGGACACAGGCTGGAAGGCCTGCATTTCAGGGTGGGGAGACCAACCAGGCCCTTACCTGAGCCGCTGCTTCCGTAAGCCCACAGAGAGCCTTGGACGCAATCCCCACACACTCCCCAAAGGCAGGGAGGTCCCCGGTCTTGGCATTCTGTGAAATCCCTGCCATCGACTCGCCCAGAACCTGCAAAACAACCAGTGATATTCTCTGGCCAGCATTCCTTTAAAACAGGGGGTAGAGGGGGCAACACTTCCAACTTTGACATTCAAAGCAACTTAATTTACAGTATTTGCCATTATTTTCCTTTATTTGCATTAAGAAGAGATTCAAGAGAATTATATTTCTCTTCCATAAAGAGTTTCCATAAAGAGAAATGAATAATCAAAGTATGAACCTTTCATTCAAAAATTATCTATATCTCAAGGAGATAGTTAATATACACGGATCAATAAAGTAAAATCTATACGGGGCATCTCATGGGTGAATGGTCTAAACTGAGAACTGTTAGTTCCAAGAATATAACAATCGGACACATCCACTGAGCTGTCAGACCCTACGTGAAGTCAGAGGCAGAAGGCAGAAGACACACCCCTCCTGATACCATTTACTTGACAGAAAAATTTAAGTACGTCTTTGTTAAGAGGTGTGTATATATATATTTACAATGACAATCGGAACATGAACTAAGGATGTTTCCTAAATTTTGTAAGTATTTCCCCTTATTTTGAAAATCATTGGTGTATTCTTTCTTCAGAGGCCTTTAAAATAACAGCTAAAAGGGATTTTAGAATCCAAGGTTGGTTTAGAATCCCAACCCAGAGAGGTCCAGCACCCTGCGCAAGGTCACATCGACAGTCACACTGGGAGAGGCAGGGCGCCTGCCCCATAACTGGTGTTCTGTCTTGTATGGGCCTCAACACACTCCCAGAGGGCAGGTCCTACATTCCAGGGCTGCAGATGGTGGACTGAAGGCTGCTCAACACAGCCCTTGGGAGAGACTATGGCATTGACAAATCTAGAACCCAACACAGAGCTCTCCATTTGTCAACAAGCCATCTTAGATGGACAAATGAAATAAATTCCCTACAACTGCTTAGATATACAAAACAATCCAGTTTATATAAGGACTTGCAAAGCAAAGCAGTTAGAGGGTATTTTTATGTATAGTATTTTCATTTTTCTCTTCCTAACCCTGCATCCCTCTTCAAGAAGGAACCGTTTCTTTGGCTTTAAGTATGTAAAATGTATCCATTCTTCCCTTAGACAATCCACATTCCATAAAGGATGCTGAACAGAGCAAACTCTTGTCTTAGCCCACTGCAAAGCGAGCCTCCTGACATCATCAATACAGATGTCTCCCCAAAGCTAACGTACAAGTGATATAGACAAGCATGCCCTCGTGCTCCAAGTACAGAGCCAGACTGCAGCTGCTCAGTAGCCATTCAGCTCACTGCATTTCATTTTAATCTCATGTTGAGGCATTTTCAAAAACAATGATATTATTACCATAGGTCAGTGCTTCTCAGCCTTTTTAGAAGTTATTATCGCTCCACTAAGAAGCCTTTTTAGACTCTCTCCCCCCTAATTGCCACCCACATCAGATTAAATACTGGAAAATAAGATTTTGTTGAGTAAGGTTAAAACTGGGGGCTTGGGACACAAACCACTGTATTATCTTAGATTGTTCTACCTCCTCCAAAAAAAAAAGACACCAATTTTTCACTCTCCTTGAGAATGCATGGCATGGATGGATGGCAAAAAGAATACACAAGAGCGTTTCCTATAAGCCGAGATACTGAAGGGCTTTCCCCAGCAGTTCAATCCCAGGTGACAGAAATACACAATTCAATTCATAGTAAGACCCATCTGTGACACGGTATAAGCAGTAGTTCTTAAAGTGTGGCTCCTGACCACATGGGCAGGATCTGGGAATTGGTCAGAACGGCAGAGTATCAGCCCCACCTCAGATATACTGAATCAGAAACTGGGGGGTGGGGCCTAGCAACCTTTGGTTAACAAGCCCCCCAGGTGATTCTGATGCACAGGCAAGTCTGAGAAGCACCTGAGCAGAGGGCTCCACAACAAGGCTTCATGATGCATGTAGCCATACAGAGCGGCCACAGGCAGATGCACACAAAGCACGTCTAGATTTTTCCCCACAGTCAGGAGGACTGTTCACAGTACAGAGATGCTTACCTTGGAGTTTTCCATCACACTCTCGATGCAGTCAAAGTAAGAGAGGTCACTAACAGGTTCATTAGGATTATCCAACATCCCCTTGACAGTCTACAGAAGGAGAACACAACTTAAAAAGCAAGTGTTATAGAACAAGAGAAACTGAACATAAAATACCAATCAACTTCCCATTCACGTACAGGATTCTGGTCATGATCACCTAACTACCCCGATTCTTGAGAAGAATTTAAATCATGGTATCCATGACTTCCGATTTCTTGCTAGCAACACAATACTGATGGGAGGAGGGGGTGTCTCAGGTTAGCTTTGACAGAGAGGAGAATTGAAGCCTGTTTTCAATTTCGTAGAAGCACAGTATCCACAGAAGAGGGAGATTTTTTTTCTTATAGAAATCTGAAAGTTAATGCAAGGCAACATATTCATGGTAAATTAGTACAATTTCTCTGCTGGATAACTCCAAGGAGTTTAAATTTCAAGGACAGGTTAACTCATTTCTTCATGATTAGTAGAATCCTCTTCAATTCTGGAAACTTTAATGGGTAGACATGAAAGAAGGTAACTCCCTCAAATTGCCCACTGGGATGGTTCATTTGTTTTCAATTTAAAAAGCATAGAAAATGTTCACTATTGTTTAGGTCCCCATCAAGGAATTGGGTATGGGGCTTGCCTCTTCCCTCTTTATCTTCAGGCCATTGAAAATCATCACTAGCTTTTGTGTTGTGATGACCTTTGATCATCACCGATGAGGGACTTTTCCAGGGGAGGAAAATCTGGGGAGATAGCCATTCAACCTCCTCCTCACTGAATGAGAATGTACCTGAGGCCCCAGCAGCCTTTGGGGCACAGCGAACAAAAAGACAAGGTTATTTGAGATACCAAGGGTTGGAAGAAAGTAATGGAGGAAACTGCTGAGTTAGTTAAAGATGTGAGGGAAAGGGGGCAACCTAAAGGAGTTCATTTTATTGAATAACCACCTCCTACTCCTTGGATAGTCAAAGTTGTTTTAGTAACAAAAATCCTGAAATAGTCACAATATTGGCATGAAGAATACCATTAAGGGTCAGAATATTTGCACCTGAGCCAACAGATCTCATTTAGATCAATAGTTCACATATCATTTATATTTGCATATGTGAACAGACTGGAATAGGGCAGTAATTCACCCCACGTAGGAAACATCCTCCACTGTTTTCAGAATGCTTCAGTCCCGTGGTAACAAGCCTCTGCTCACTTCCAGCTGCGCACAATAGCCTATTGCCATTGTCAGGCTGGGCCTCAGTCAAACCCTTCAGAGGCTGCAGTCAAATCCACCTTCTGGCACAGAGGCTATTCCCACCATGCAGACCCGTGCTAATAATCCAGAAACTAAAGGTACAATGGGTACAAGCAACCCATATCTACTGAGATATCCATTTGACTGTTTCAATATAAGCTACACTGGTTAGGAATGCTTTACATACAAGTAGGGACATTCGTTTTATGTTCACCCACATACATTCTATGGGCATAAATGAATTTTCAATTACAAACAAACCTTAAGCGTGAATATAAATCGAAAAGCACCCACACTGTGTTGTGGACCACGAGGGACCCCACAGCCACCTTGATCGCATAGTAATTAGTGTTACTCCTGGGTCTCCTCTTATATGCCGCCTACAAGTTACAAAATAAAATGTATGAGGAAACCATTTTTACTGGAAAAGCACACCCATCTCAGCTTCTCCCAATTGCCCCCAAACAATCACTCCAAAACTTTTCAGGTAGAAATTGCTCGTCTTCAGCCTATACCCAATACCACAGAATTCTTTCTGTTGAAATAAAGAATTCTTTAACAAAATAACTCTCATTCTCCTGGAAAAAGGGGAAGCAGGGATGATAATCCCCCCAAACCTAATGCTTCTTCAGTTCCTTCCCACTTGGATTGGAACTTTGGCCCCAATAGGCTCCCAGGAAAGATAAAGGGCAAGGACAGAGGAGGAAAAACAGACCCCACAGGGAAAGGGCAGACAGACACACACTCTTATCCTCAGCAGCCTTCCCAGGGACTTACCTCCAGCTCCCGCAGGGCATTATCACACTCTTTCTGGCCAGGAGCTTGTTGGGTGCACAGAGTGATGAGTTGATTGATGCTCTCTGTCACAGCTCTGTGACAGAAACAGAAAAAGTGTTTTGTTTTTTTAAGATCAACAGTCATTTCCCCAACAATGCTTTGCAGGTTCATTAGAAATACAATTAATTCACTATAGAGGCTGGGGTCCCAGTCAGAGTTCTTCCACAAGGCTCTAAACAATCAAAAATAAATCATACCTAGGGAAGACAGAATGAGAATCCCTACCCTGCTTCTGATTATTCATTTGATTTACCCCTAAAGGATACTAATAGTTCTCTTAAGAAAGTATCATTATCTTTTAATATATTCATAAGAGAATTCACGACAAAGTTGTAAATAGCAAAGAGATCATATTAACACTGTCTTCAAGATCCTTTATCAGCAGCCCATAAGGAATAAGATTATCTGAGTTAGGCTATTTTGGATAGCCTTTGTACATTTTGGAATATTTTGTATATTTTAAAACACAGTAGACATATAGTAAAAATCTCTACTTTCCATTAAATTCTACATGACTGACTAGTTCCTAGAAGCTATCCCAAAATTATTCTTTAAAATAGCTATTTTCTTATTAACATTAATAGGAATTAATTAGAGACTCTTGTATGATTTTACACGTGTCTTTATTCTTCTTAGAACTTAAAAGGCAGCCTAGATTTTTTCCAATGATCGTTAAGTCCAATTATTCCAGCACCATTTGTCTAAAAGGCTATCCTTTCTCCATTGAATTGCTCTGCAACTTTGTTGACAATCAATTGGCCATATTTTTTTTTTTTTTTTTTATTTGTGAGGAGATCAGCCCTGAGCTAACATCCGCCAATCCTCCTCTTTTTTTGCTGAGGAAGACGGCCCTGGGCTAACATCGGTGCCTATCTTCCTCCACTTCACATGGGACGCCGCCACAGCATGGCTTACCAAGCAGTGCGTCGGTGCGCGCCCGGGATCCGAACCAGCGAACCCCGGGCCGCCGCAGCGGAGCGCGCGCACTTAACCGCTTGCGCCACCGGGCCGGCCCCTCAATTGGCCATATTTGTGTGAGTTTACTTCTGGATTCTATTCTATTCCATTAATCCATGTCTCTAACCCTTTGCCAATACCACACTATTTTGATTACTATAGCTTTATACTAAGTCTTAAAATTGAATACCCTTGCATTTTTAAATGAAAAAAGAGAGAGAGGAGATAATTCCCTAAGGAGAATTAGGGATGCTATGAGTAAGGAGCAGAAACAAGACTTAAACCCTTGCCTATCTGACTCCAAAGCCAGATCCATAACCACTTTTTGGTAGGGTCATAACTGGTCCAGACTTATGGCAGGGCCCTGGATTTTATTCACAGTTACTAACCACTGCAGCTAATGGTCAGCTTAAAACAAAACAAACAGAAACAAAAATGGGGCACATAAAGCTCTTAATTATTAACACTGCCTAATATAAAAGATGCCTCATTTTATTAAATTGGCTTTGCAGCTTCCCACAGAATATCAAATTAGATGGAAAATGAAGTTGCCAATGAACAAGGGCAATCAGCTTAATTATTTGATGAGATATTGCTTTGAATTTTAAATTTAGCTAGGGTGATGGGAAGAAGAAAAACATTCCTGAACCCAAGAAAGAATCCCAAAATAGTTTTTGTAAGATTGACTCTAGTGATTCATTTATTTGGGGAAAAGTGCTTAATTAAGGTATCCTGGGGAAGCACTGTGTTCCCCATGGTGCCAAGCAAAACAAGAACTGAGATAGCAGGACAATCTCTAGTTCTGACCACCTTGGGGGTTGCAGCCCATGATGCATTCATTAGAAGGTCCCTCAGCGAGTCCAACACGGTGTTCTGTGGGGTAGCCTTCAAGACACACTTCTGAGGGGACAGGCTGGTGTATTTCAGCATAACAAAGGATGCAGAATGCCCTCAATCGTGATTTGGAGAGTATTTCCACATATCACACAAGCTTCCCATCTAGCTTATTTCTTTCAACGTTTCCTGTTTATCTGCATTTTTTAAAAACATATATTTTATATAAAGATTTTTCCACTAAAAACCGAGTGTTTACAACTGGTGAATCCAGAGAATACATAGCTGTTCATTGTCCTATTCTTCTAACTATTTTGTAGATGTGAAAATTTTTCAAATAAAAACTTGGGGTAAAAAAAAAAAGAAAACTCAACAAGCTAAGGGTTTGTGGTTGGATAATCCCTAAAAGTGCCAGCACAGCACTACATGTCTGAATGAGTCACTTGGGTAATACCGATCCATGACTAAGGAGCATTATTTAGGTATCATTCATCCCCATAACTCATTTTAGAGTTTGTATTACATAGCCAAATAATAAACGAAGAGCCTAGAGGCAAATGGTTATGTAGATTTCATAATGAAAAGTAATATTTTTATGTTTCAAATTATAGCAGTTATTCACAAGAGTGAAGGATGGGGGGCATCCCAAATATGCAACGATAAAGGATTAACGAAATAAATGTATGGTCCACAACAGAATTCTGGGAGTCCATTAAAAGTCATAACGTATAGCATATTTCTAACATTACAGGAGAATATTCACGATACACAATTAAGTAAAATTTACAAAACAGTATCAACAGTGTGAACCCACAATTGTGAAAATAAATATATACACATAGAAAAATGACAATATCAAAATGTTAACAGTGATTGTATGTTATTTTTAAAGAAAAAAATTTCAGTAAATCTACTAAAAAAATTATGAATTAACCAACTTACATTGTCATAAAAATATGGCCAAAATTAGCAGTGTCCTCCCTCTATTCTATCTAAATCCAAACAGACCTGAACCATAGTTTTTATTTTTTCCACAATTTTTTTTAATGATCAAAGCTATACAAGTTTATTTTTTAAAAATACAAAAAAGTTAATAATTCCACCATCTAGAGACAGTGTTTTCTTGCATTTTATTCTTTATCTTGGCTTATCTAGTCACTCTCAGTTTTAAAAAAATTGGGATCTGCAACCTCAGACGTTAAAAAAAGGCTTTCTAACCTACAAGTTGTTTTGTGTTCAGAGATACTGAATTGATTCAACTGGAGGTTGGGAGCCCTGGAGGGCAATTTTAAATAGATATGGAATTGGGGCAGGGGTGAGAGAAGGAAATCAACCAATTTGTGCTTCTGATGATCTATTAAGCACAAATCATTCGATAAGGAGCTTGGAGGGGGAAAAAAGCAACATCAGACATATCCCTCCCTCAAGGGAGGTGGTGCTTAGGAAGACAGGAAAGAGCAAACCGAAATGCACTCATATGTCTTTTCCCTGGGTTCTGCTACACACAAGGCACAGGGATTAAAAAATAATATAGCTTAAGTCTCTCCAGGAAAGCAAGATGCTTGCAACCCAGCTGGAGAGGCAAGACGATGAACAGACACGACACAAAGAAAGTGAGCCAAAAGAAGCAGTGATGGGGGTATGACACTGGACAGGACCCTAAACCTGAGAGGCCAGATACATGCGGGACTCACAGGGAACATGGAAGAAAATTAAAGCCTGGACCATGGGCCTGGGTTCTGCATGGAAGGGAGCCCTTGACATGGACAGGAGCAATTGGAAAAGTCAAGCCTGAGTGAGATCCTTATTTGGACGAAGGGAAGAGAACATTCTAGAGGAGACCCAGAGACAGAAGGCCCAGTTTACATATTTCTGTTTTATGGGGTGAAAGTGCTGCTCGCCGGGTCATCGTTTTTACCATCTCTAGAGACAGGAACTTCAAAGCAAAGGGCAGCTAGGGAACAGGAGCCACCTGCAAGGTCCTAGGGAGCCCTCAGGAGACTGAAAAGCAGCTGAAAACCTAGCGTGTGCTGGTCCCGACGCCGACAGCTGTCGGTGTGAGGTCTTCAGGCCTCTGGCCTTCTGGCCAGGATGACTGTGGTGTGAGCAGCAGCTCAGGGGAGGTGCTCAGAGGTAGGACATTCCTTCCTTTATGCAACTGCAAACTAGTTTTCCATTTCCTTGACTAAGTTCAGGGAGCATCAGACCAGCCCCTGGTCAGGGAAAAGGCTGATGAACAGTTGACAAAAGGTCTCCAGCTCCACCCAACTCATCAGAAGAGAGCCAGAGCCCACCAGTTACATGGGAACAAGACGAACAAGCCAGAAACTCAACAGAAGATGTCTTCCTCCCCACTAGGCATCAGAAACCAAGGGACCCACTTCCTCAAATGTACCTGGGCTGAGACGCAGAAGGAAGAGCAGAAGAAAAAGTCATACTTGATTACTTTTCCAGAAGGGAAGCTTTTTGTCCCAAAGCAGGAAGAATCACAGAGGCCATAAAGAACAAAAGATTCAAGTCTGCTGACACAGGAGCAGGGCAGGGCTGAGTTGGTCCATGCCTGGGTCCGCACAGTGGCATCCCGGGGCCTTTGGGGACACCCACATGAAGGACAGGCAGGGCTTGGCTGTCTCAAGAACAGGGAGGACTGAAGATGAGGGCAATGGCGATCAAATCCCCGTTGCTCAACTCCAGGGGCATTTATGCGCAGGAGTGTTTGAAGGCCCAGATGGAATGAGGGAAGCATGCTGTGTGTGTGCCTCCTGCCGTAACACCACCAGGGCCATCCCTGTCTCATTCACGGTGTGTGCCCAGCACTGGGTGCTGGGCCCAGCCCATAACAGCCATGTGGTAAAAATCTGTCTAATGAACAAATGAAATAACAAGAGAATGAATGCACACACCCCAGCTGGGCAGATCTTTACCTCCCAAGAGGAGCTTACCTGACTCACTTGACCTGGCTAGAGCTTCCACTGGGAAACCACCCCAGGGAGCAGAGCTTGCCAACATGTGCCAAGAAGCCAAGGAGAAGGTGCCGGCATGTTCTTGCAACAGTTTCATCCCGAGATAATCATTTCATGTGATGATTTTTAAGTGCTTAGCTGGCTATGAAACCATCAGGCTGGGAACTTCCTGTCGACTACTGAAAGCCAGGACAGAGGCAAAGAAAGCTTTTTCACCAGGCCTCCAGGTCCTTTCCTCAATGTCACCACCAGGGGGCGTTCAGACACCCACAGAGACATGACACCAGCAACATTCCTTGGGGCCTGTGTTTCCTTCCTTATCTGGCTTTCAAAAGGCCAATTTATACCCTCCCCTTCTTCCCACAATTTAAGAGAGTGAACAACACGTTCTAAGTTGGAAACTGTAATTTTGAAATGATGCAAAAAATTGAAGATAATGAAAAACACTGAGTTCAGATACCTGGAAACATCAGCTGCCTTACACAAAAGCTCTTTTTAAGAAAAAAGAGTGATCAAGAGAGGGTTTTATATCAGAAACAGCTGCTCAACAGAGAAGACATGACCCCTCTCTCCTCACCCCACATCCCCACCCCCACCCAGGGAGGGCACTCACTGGAATAATCATAAACAAAGCAAATGATGGAGGTGGGGAGATGTGAGAATATTTTTCCAGTCTCTTAGTGGCTCTAGCTACGGTCTGAAGCTAGAGTATATATCTGGGAATAAATGAAGAAACTCACGAGTTTAAGGGAACTGTCCTGAAATTGTCTAATGCCACCAAAAAAAATAAATAACACCACAAGCCAGGAGGGGACCAGAGACAGGTTTCACCATTAGTACCATGATAACTTACATAATGAGAACTGAAAAGAGCTTAAGGATGATGTAGTACACCCCTTCATTTTGCAGATAGCAACATTTAGACAGGTTGAGCGACCTGACCAATGGAAACAAGTGAGTCAATCATTAAAGCGTGGACTAGGTTCAGGTCTCCTGACTCCAACAACTTTAAAAACAGCCATTGAGCTCCCAGGAGAGATAAAGACACAAGAAAACAAATAAGCAAACAAACGAAACCAAGTTTAAAAAAAATAAAAAATTGAAGTCATGCTTTTTAAAAAAAGCACTAATCTGCACATTTTGAAAAGGTTTCCAATTATGCTATATATCCTAATTGCCCTGCATTTACTCTCTCCCTGTTGTCAGCTTTCTTATATATAAAGTGATGTTGAGTAATGCTCAGAAAACATGCCCACACCACACAGAAACATAAAATACCCTCCCCCAACGTTTCAGGAAAACGCATGTGGGATTACTAATAGAGGGTTGTCCTGGGCTGTCAGTGCAGTTGCTCCCCACACCAGCACTCAATCACTAGTTATTGAACTAAATTGCCACAGTGGCCCTGGAGCAGAAAGTGTATTATATTACCCACTTCCTTGGCTGAAAACAACAGGAAAGACAGACATTGACATCATCCAAAACTCAGATTCATGTTTTAATATATTTCCAAAAACAATTTACTCCCATCACCCCCCATTCATCCTGAAGTAGAGCCCTTCTGCAGGTGACAAATTGAACATGTTTAAACCCATCTAATTAAGATTGATGCCAGGCATGTAGTAAGCGCCCAAGAAATGCTGAATGGCTAGTGGAGTATCATTTTCTTTTTTATACTTTTCAGTATTTTCTGATTTCTTTTCCATGGAGCCTATATTACTTTTATAACCTGAAAGACATAACACGACTTTAAAAAAATCTATTGAAACCGTCATGTTTATAAATCAATGGGGGCCTGAGTCTAAGCAAGTCCTCTTGAAGAGGCTGTAAGAGAAAACAGAAGACGTCTTCAGCGGGGACGGCACATGAAAATGAGCCAGTTTAGTAAAACACCAGTCTTTCTCGACCCCACCTCTGACGACCAGGACAGCACCACTTCTCTGCTCAGGAAAAGCAGCAGGACGCCAAGCACGTCTTTCCAACACTGACACTATTTAAGCACACGTGAAAGCACATTTTGTTCCACTCTTACCTTGCAGCTGCAGCCAGGAGATTTTTCGCATTGGGGGCTCCTGGGTCTACCGAGAGAGACTTGGCAGCTAACAGCAGCTTGCTGGATGCCATTGAGATATTCTTGAGGTTCCCTATCACTTGGATCTGGTCTTCTTTCGTCTGGAAGGTCAAAAGGAGCCAGAGTAATTAGGGGCTGTCCATGTCTCCTAGGCAGCATTCAGAGAGCTAGGAGCAGCATCCTGAAATGGAAGCAAGCTATCTGTATGGATTGCATTAAGCCCAATTAGTCTGCAGATGCCTAACTTGTTGAGAGACTGCCTGGTGTCTACCCTTCCCCAGATACCCAGACGCAAGCAACAGGACAGAAATCCATCCCCAAGTGGGTCAGCCAAGAGCTGTGCTGTCTCACGAGGGCAGGCCTTAAAAGGGGGGAGAGGGGGACAGAGAGAGAAGAGAGAGGGGACAGAGAGAGAGAGAGAGAGCAAGCGAGCGAGCGAGCGCGTGCACACATACGCCAGTGCACAGACCAGGACACAATTCCAGCATCTTGCTCAACAATGCTGGAGTTGTCAAGTAGCTCACACATCTCAGCCTGGCACAAATGGCCGGCACAGTCTCGATATTCAGAGCTGACTGCATCCCAGAAGTTCCTGACTTCTGGACACATTTCTCACCTGGCTTGCCATCTGAGAAACAACCCCTTGTAGATAACAGAGGAAGAAACACCCTGGGTATCTCTTTTAGGGAGTTCACTGGAGCTCACACAAAAAAAACAGCTCTGCAAGCTGACACCAGACCAGTCATGCTCCCTTGTTCTAAACAGGGGATTATCTGTTCATTTGAAGAGGTAATTTTTAATCATTTGACACTCAGTATTAGACACAGTCCCTTCAAATGGGCCCACTGAACCTCAAATACATGATTTTTTACTACATTATACCACATTTTAAGTATAGGACACGGAACTGCTCTCCCTCCAAAAAGTGTAAGTAAAAAGATGGATTCTGCTGGAGGATCGTGGGAAAAGTTATCCTTCATCTCCAAGAAGCACTTCACACATAAGCTAACAGCGTCTTTGGGAATGCCACTCCTGTGAGATCATGAAGCTTCCTAAGCAGCAAAGAGAATGCAATGGCGTGGGCTGTTGACAGGCTCCCTATTCCTATTTGCCCAGTTGGCCTCAAGGGTGGATGGTCCACCAGAGTAGAGAGGCAAGGGTCAACTCCAGTCACCCCTCCAGACTCACCTGAGCTTGGCCGGCCATCTCAATGCCAGCATCAAGGAATTCGTCGAAATCATCACTGAACTTTCCAGATGCTGCAGCCAGCTCACCGCTCTGGCCCCGGGTGGCATGGACCACTTCCCCAGCAGACTGGTTCAGATCAGCTGCTGCTTGGTTCAGTTCACTCTGGGCTTCCTGGAAAGGCTTCGTGCTTGGAGGTAACTATGGGGAACAGAGGGCACACTCCATGAGAAGATTCAGTTTGCGTGGGACAAATAAAGGAAGGTATGGCAGAGGGAAGAAAGACTCTCCAGGGATGCATTTCTGAGTCATCTAGACTGAAAGGCTCTGTGTGGCTGAGCCCATGTTAAGTTTGACCTTCAACATATATACATTCATTCATTCACTTAAATTTACTGAACACTTATTCAGTTCTAGACACAAAGGATCTAAAAATGGTAAAGAAGCTATCCTCAGGGGCTATGGTCTCCTAAGTGGCAGAGCCAGGATTCACACCTGGGCAATCTGACTCCAGGATCCAGTCTCTGAAACACCACTTTATTTTGGCTCTCTCAGATGGAAACTCTCAAAGGTTTAGCTTTCTAAAACTAAAAGGCAGATACTATTAAACTTCAAATCCTGTTCTTCCAAACTAATAGCCATCAATTTTGCTTATTAGTGGTCTTTGCTAATAATATAGCTTTTCTACAGAACTGTCGCTAGCAGAACTATAACAGTTTGTGAAAAGCTCCAGCGGGTTAAGCTAGACTATCTTAGACACACCACACACACTGCTTGCATACCTGGTACGTGCCAGGCACCAGGCAGAGAAGACACAAAGACGAATGAGCACAAGCCCCCCGAAGGGGGCTCATTCCTCAGAGTACTCGTTCTCTCAATGAGTCTTGGACACGTGTCTGTCACCTGATTGTCACTGCCTGAGATGTCCTGATAAGACAGATGATCACATACCCCCCTTTCCTGGCTCACTGGGATGAGCAGAGAGCAAGCAGCAACGTGGGCTCAAAGAAAAAGCAACTTTGCAAACTCTACCAGGGAACTTTGCTGACCAGAAAGCAAAACAAGGCAAGGCAAATTGGGAGGAAAGACAGGACTCCTAAAAAAGGTTAGCTGCTCAGAGATCCTGTGGAGAGGAGAGGACTCCACTCACACCTAAGGTGAGCCCAGTCCCCAGATGCCCCTTCCTATTCCAAAACCACTCACCGAGTCCACAAGCAGCTTCTTGCTGGACTCCCCGATGCTCTTCAAGGCCACGTCCACATCCTTCTGCCCGGGGAGGCAGTTCACACAGTTATTCAAGGAGTGCGAGACGGCTTTGGCCACCTGAATACACGGAGCGAGAAAACCTCCATAAGCAAGCAGCTTTCAGTGCAAACGTTTTCGCACATGTGTTGGGAATGAGCAACGACAGTATGCAGAGCTGAAAATGATCAGGAAATTATCTGCAGCATCTCCCTGACACTGTTTACTGTTAAATCACCTCATCTAGGCCTCTCACTGGGGTTAACATCCTGTCTTGGCAAAGAGTCTGGTATAGTGACATAGTACACTCTACCTGCTCCCCAACGCCAGGCGAAGTCATGACTCTGATTCAAACACAGAACTCTCCAATATTATGTCAGGTTCTAAAACAAAGATATCTAATACTGTGAGAAATGGAAATAGCTCCCTTAGTGACAGTCCTGCTGAGGTCACCGAGGTGGAAGTTGGCCTTGAGTTCTTTGGATCACAGTTAGCTAGGCCTCTGGTTGACTTCTGCTAAGCAACCCTCTGGCGCCATCACCCCGACACCTCACTCTGCCCAAGGGGAAGAGGGATGCTCTGAGCACTTCCAGACCAACTTGGAGTTGCTCACATGCTGGCTTTTAAGGATGTGTGAGGTCTCCCTGTTTGCACTCTTTGGTATACTCAGTTAAAGGGTAAGGTCTTTAAAAGTGGGCTGTGCCATTCTCTTTAATCTAAACCATCTCCTTCCCAGCTCCCTGTCTAGAACTTCACCTAGATGGTCTCTAGCCAACTAGTTTCATTAGTCAGTTGAAGACTCATCCTAAGAGGCAATAGAGAGTCAAAGCTTAAAACTTTGAGAGGCTAGACCAAGTATGTCTACCTCACCTCCTAGGCTAGGAAGGGGAATATACTTAAGCACACATAGGCCCCAAACAAACATGTGTCCTAGGTCCTAAGGTCCAAGGATAAATCTCAACAAAGCCCCCCATGCTCTCTGTTGACTGAATTAAGCAGATCTCACATTATGGGGGCTACTAGACAATACTTACAAAAGTGGTAGTGTGTATGGCCAGCGTTGTTATGGCAGTTTGGAAGATTCTGAAAACATCCACTGAGTAAAAGTATTCACACCAAGAAAAAAGTGCCCAGGAGACAGCCTGCCAACAGTCTCCCTTAATGATGACTACAGTTACCAATTCCAGGCCTCACCTGGGCTAGTCGCTGCTGCCTCTCTGCATCTCCAGGTGCAACGAGGGCCTGCTTGGCTTCTTGGATGAGCATTGCTGAGCCTTCCATCACATCTCGAGCGGAATCTAACATGGCGTGCGCAGCCACGGGGTCACTCGCAGATGCAGCTACTCCACGGGCAGCCTGCGCCAGTGTTTTCAGAGCTTGGGCCGTCTCTCTAGCAGCCACCCCTGGGGATAAAAGCCCACCAGACTTTCTATAAGGTTCCACCTAAAAGTCATACTTTTACTTGGGAGTAAGCCTCTAGACTAGAGCCTCCTAGAAAGGAGAGAGCCCTCTGACGGTGTCTGGCATAGCTGGGCTCCAAATTACTCTACATAAAATTTGAATTACTGTGCTTCTCAAAGAAGTCGCCCATAGCTCTGGCCCTGGGCCGATCCAAGACAGATGTTATCACAAATGCCATGCTAAAAAACAATTTCTCTCTGGCTCCCCTCACTCCCACTGCCTCACATGTTCATTGACCTAAAACACCAAGCGCATGGGATCCAATACATAGATGAATCATTCGAATCCACTTTTCTTCCCAATTGTTTTTATCTGGGCATAACTTACATACAACAAAGTGAAGTCTACATGTACAGGTCAGTGCATTTTTACATATGAATACTTCCACATAGCTACCACTCAGATGGAGACGACATTCCCATCACCTGTACCCTTTATCAGTCAATAACCTCTCACACCAGAAGTAATCACTATTCAAGCTTTTATCACTATAGACTAGTTTTACCTATTTTTAAACTCCACGTTCATGGAATCACACAGTATGTATTTTTTTGTGTCTGGTTTCTTTCTCTGACCATAATGCTGTGAGAGTCACCCATGTTGTTACACATAGCAGTTCATTCCTTTTTCTTGCTGTGTAGTATTCCAATATAGGAGTATGTCAACATTTGTTTATCAATTCTTCTGTTGATGGACATTTGGATTGTTTCCTGTTTGGGCCATTATAAAAAAGCTACCAAGAAAGTTGTTGTACATGCATTTAGGTGGACATATGGAATTGTTTCTCTTGGATATAAACCTAGGAGGTGAATTGTTGGGTCATAAAGTAAGTGTATATTTAGCTTTAGAGGATACCACCATTTCTCAGGATGGCTTTGCCATTATACACTCCACCAGCATTGTATGAGAATTCCAGTTGCTCCACATCCTAGTCAAAACTTGCTATTGTCAGATTTTTTATTTTAGCCATTCTGGGGGGTGTGCAGTTGTATCTTACTGAGGTTTAATTTTTCTATCCCCAATAAGTAATGATGTTGAGCACTTTTTCATACACTTTATGGCCATTTGGATATCCTCTTTTGTGAAGTGCCTGTTCATCTTCAAATTCACTTCTAAAGATGATGGGATTTGGTAATAAACTACAAATATAAACTAGTCCTTAAAAACTATAGTGCCAGCTCCCATAGAATGAAAATAAGCCTTCCTATACGGCACACCCAAGGAGAGGATGAAGACTGGAAATGCCAGAGCACACAACAAAAGAATCTGAGAACTCCAGAATAGCCGGCCTCAAAGCTCATCTCATAGAAACATTTCACAGATGAGGCCCGGTGCTGAGAAGTACCTTGTCCATGAACATGCCTGTAGAGGCAGGAACAGGGTAAGACTTAAGGTTTCTTTAACTTCCAGGTCACACTCTCTGCATAGTGCTCTTTGGGATAGAGAACTATGAAGGAGTCTCATTAGAAGATATAACATCCGCATGAAAAATACACCAATCAATTTCTCTCGCACTAAACTCTGAGGTGACTATTTTCTAAAGGCTTCAGCTGGATGGTGTCTGGGCTCCACTGAGGGTGGCCTTTACCAGCCGTTGCTTCAGCTGAGTCAGCCGAGATGCAGCAGGTGGTCCTCCCCTTATTGCGGATGAGGCACCGTAATAACATAAAGAGTGTGAAAGCCCCAGATCCATAAAACAAGACAACTTTGCAGCGCTGCAGACTTGCTAATCTGTAAATATTTAGTAAGTCGAACAGCTGGGAAATAACTCTACAATCTAATCAAGGCAAATTACAAAGCTGCCAATCTACTGTTTATCACACGGCACTTCTGAGTGCAGCATGCAGAATGAAAGAATTTTAAACAGTGTTTTTTATGGCAGAGGAGAAGCCCAGAAGAGAAAACACGAAGATAAATAAAGCTAAGGTGAAGGAGAGAAACAAGCTGAGTAGAACAGCCATTCCATTTTATGTTGAAGCTTCTGGCACAGGGTTGAAGGATGTCCTTGCTCAGCAGAGCATCCAATGTGGTTAGGACCTCATGTAGCTCTGGCTCTGCTGCTGATTAGCTGTGCAGCCCAGACTGTCTCCTTTTCCCTCTGGGCCTCAGTTTCCCACAGATTTTAGGAGAGGCTGAGATCACAGCTCTGACTGTTGAAAATTCTAGGCTGTGTTTTCTAGACCTCTCCTCTTGTCTTCCCATTATCATATGAACTCCTGAATCCATTTGCTTTTGAGTTTTATATGACTTTGAAAGAATAAACATTTATTATATGCAATTAGCAAAGTCATGTTTATGCAAAAATCATTTATTGAAAAACCTTGTATAAACTCAATGTTTAAAAAGGCAAAAACCAGAAGAGCTGAATTCCAAAAGCCTAGGCTTGTACATCCCATGTATTTTCTGCCAAGGACTCAATATGAAATCTCAAGGCACATCAAAGATCCTTTTTGGAGGCTTTGAGTTTCCCAGAAAGAGGAAGCCAGACCATCAGAAGGATGAAACAGGCCACCAGAGGCCGGGGAGCCCAATGAAGATCTCAGGGTGTACATGGCTGAATTCACAGCAACATTCTCAATGGTAATGACGACAATCATCAGGGTCAGGTCTCCAAGCAAATACCACCTGTCAAATGAAACTATTCCTATAGTCAAGTGTGCAGTACAATGTCAGAACTGCCAGTGGAAATACTAAAATAGACTACTGTTTCAATAACCACAATCCTTTGAAGACACCGATTACTTTCACAGTATTCTTGCCATCTGGATCTTAAATTATATTCAGTAACAGAGTCTTAAAAGGACACATCAGTAATATGAAATATAGTGGAATTCTTTGTAATGGTAGTTATTCTTGGTAGAATTCATGTAGATTGTGTGTAGACAGCATTAGACCACATAGCAAACTCATATGGTAAAAACCAGGTATGATACATTTTTAATGTCCCAAAGGATCTGAAAGAGTTCTATGCAACTGGATTCAGCCAAGCACAAATGTATTTTGAATACTGTACTGGCCAAACAAAAACACATCTGTGTTAGAATCCAGCCCTGTGGCCCATAATGTGTAACTTCTGAATATCCCACACACTTCCACTGTGAACAAGGGAACTGAGACCCAGAAAGATGTCCATACTTGTGCTCTCTCCTTGCTTCCACTTTCCTGAAATTGCCTTCAACAAGGAGAGCAGTGACCTTGTTTTTCCTACAGCCAACGGATGTTTCTTAAGTCCCTCTCTTAGATGACTTTCTGGGCAGCAACTACCTCTCTGGCTCTAGAGACATTCATTTCTCCTAGTTTCCTTGCTCTCTCCAAGGCTACATGTTCTCATTTCTTTCAAAGATTTCTATTGCTCAGCCTTCTCCTTAAATAGTTGGGTTCCTCAGGGTTACAGCTGATAAGGTTTTTCTCACTCTACCACTCCTCCTAGGCAAACTTATCTGCCTCCACAGTCTCAATCATTATCCTTTTATTACACATTTTCAAATCTTTATCTCCAGCCCAGCCTTCTCCACTGAACTCGAGGCAAATATCTAGCTGTCTAATGGGCACCTCTGCTTAGATATCCTGCAGGCACTTCAAATTGAATACATTTAAAGTTGAACCTGGCATCCCTAAACTCTAGCCCCCAACACAGCTGCCAAAGATCCTGTGTTTCCATCACAGTGATGTATACAACTCCTTGTTCAGCTATCAGGTCAAATGTTGAGAGCTGTCTATGTTACTTTCCTTACTCCCACCCCTGCCCATTTCTAACCAGTCACCAACAACTGCCAGGTCTCTATTTTTTTAATCCATTCCTTCATCTCCATTACAGGCCACTCCCATCTCTTATGTGGATGAACTCAACAGCCTTCTCACTGGTCTCCTTGCCTCCAACTTTGCTTCCAACTTATCTGCGCATGAGAGGAAGGGCAACCTATATAAAAGGCAATCTAAACTACCTACAGATGAAAACTCTTCAATATCTTCACCTGCTCTTAGGTTGAATTTCAAATGATTTAAATTGGCTTATGAGGCCCTTTAGGATCTGCCCCCAGCCCACCTCTCCAGCCTTATCTTCTGACTCCTCACCTCCTTGCTTTTGACTTGAGCCTTTCTCAGTTCATTTGGTCACCCTTCTTTTCTCTCACCTTTGGGACTTCACAGATGCTGTTCCCACTTCTACCACCAGCCGCTAAAACTAAATGGTGCTGCTTCTAGGCTGCTTTTCAGACACCAACTAGACAGTCTGTCATCCGGGATGTTATCAGGATCAGATGACGCAACTTGTAAAGTACTCTTCCCTCCATTAAAGATGCATTTCATCATCTACACAAAATGTGGCAAGATTTGAGGAATGTGTAGCAATTCTTGAAACTTAAAAGCATGAGGCATATGAGAGATTTAAGAACTTATATATATTTTTCCTTCTCCTTGAATGCTAAATGAGTGTTAAACAATCCTTAAAACCAAGATCAGGTGTCAATCACCCTCTGAAAATTTCCCTTACTCTCCCATAAGTCAGAATTGTACATTCATATTATTGCAGGTATGATATTATACTATGCCATAACTCTTTTTATGCTCCTATTATGTTCTTATTATCAAAGTAATGAATATACACAGTTTTTAAAAAATCAAAGAGGATTTTGCTTGTAGTAATGGCAGAATAATTTATTGCAGATGAACTCTCCTTCAGAGAAACAACTAGAAATACTGGGAAAAAATATATGAAAAATCTATTTGAAGGCACTAGAGAGATATGAAGGCACCAAAGTAAAGAGGGCCAAGATCTGGAAGAGAAAGAAAGCACAGAGAAGCAAATACAAGGCTGCTTTTCCCCTCAAGGCATTTCCTAATTTGTAAACTGTTGCCCAGAAACTGAGAAGCTGAGCAAAGCTTCCTGAAATCTCACTGGACTGGGAAGGTAAAAAAGCATAGTTCTGAGCTCAGGAAACACAATGGCCCTGGGAAACACCACAGATGTTTGGATGAGAGGCACAAAGGGCTACACCCTGAAAGGTAAACTGAAAATAGACTTCACTATTTCCAATCAGTTTGGTCCCTGCTCATATTATGCTGATCTGCCCCTATCTTAACAACCTGCTAGCATAAAAGAATAATCCTCTGTAGGAAAGAAAACACAATCTAGAGCCTCAAATTATCTCTACAATGTAAATACCAATAATTAGCATTACATAAAAAAAAAAAATCAGAAACACCAGGAGATAAGGCCAATGGCTAAAAATTGAGGAAAAAAACAGACAATAAAAACAGGCCCATAGGTGATTCTGATATCGAAGTTATTGGACCTGGACTTTAAATAACTGTGATAAATATGCTGAAGAAATTAGGTGACAAGATAAAGAATCTCAGCAAAGAAATGGAAACCATAAGAAATCAAATGGCTATTATAAAATTGAAAAATATGACATTTAAAATTATAAACTCAGTAGAAGGGGTTGAAAGCAGAATAGACAACTAAAGAGTTGTGTGTTGCAGAGGATCAAAAGAAAATATTAAGAATAAAGTATGGAGAAGAAAAATTACAACAAATATAGAAAAGAGCAGAGGAGACACACAAAACAGTGAAAATGTCTAACATATGGGATAACTGGAGTCTACAAAAAGGAAGAGAAAAGATGGGCAGGAGCAATATTTGAAGATACAATGGTTGAGAGTTTTCCAAAATTGACTTAAGAGAACAAATCCCATTTTCAGTGAGTATACAACCCGAAGTAAAATAAATACACAAGAAAATTCCTCTAGACACACTGCTTGCAAAAAGACTGAGAAAATTCAAAAAGGAAGTAGAGGGGAAAAATAAAACTATATACCCTTTAGAAGAGTCAGCTGATGGCTGACTTCACAACAGAAATAAAGGAAGCCAGAAGACAATGGAATAACATCTTCAAAGTGCTGGAAGAAAATTACTGCCAACCTATAATTTAATAATAAGCGAAATTATCCACCAAAAATAAAAGTTAAATAAAGGCATTTTTAGACAAACATTGAAAGAATTTGTCACCAGTAGACTCACACTAAAGGAAATAAAAGAGGTCTTTAGGCAGAAAGGAAATAATCCCAGGTGGCAGCACATGGAGATGCAGGAAGGAATGAAGAACAATGTAAAGGGTTAATATGAAGGTGAATCTAAATGAATACTGATGCTATGAAACTTTGAGACTATAGAGAGGAGATTAAAATATATGTAAAATTAAAATACACAACAACAACAGTGAATGAGTTGGAAGAAAGGTAAATGAAATTCAAGTGTCCCAAGATTCTTGTACTGTCTAGGAAGAAGTAAACATACTAATGTATATTAGACTTAAAAAAATTATAAAAGACTAGTCAATGAATATACAACTAACAAGTTAATCAAAGGGACAGAAACAGAGTTTAACAAATACATATGAATCTGAAAAAAGGCAAAAGTGGAGGAAAAGGAACCTAGAACAGGTAGGACATAAAGAAAACAATAGTAAGATGATAAATTCAAACCCCAATATATCAGTAATTACACTATATGTAAATAGACCAAATACTCCAATTGAAAGAAATGATTGTCATGCCAACAACCCCTCTCTGCAAAATAACAACTTCATGATACTCACAAGATACAAATTAAATATAAGTATGCAGAAAAGTTGAAAATGGGAAAAGATATATCATGCACACTATAATGAAAACAAAGGTTTCTATGCAGAAAACTATAAAATAATATTGACAGACAGGGAAAGCTAAGTAAGAGGGACATACTGTACTCAAAATTAGAAGACTCAATAATGTAAAAATGTCAATTATCTCCAAATTGATTCAATGTAACTCCAATTTAAAAAAAGAAAAGAAAAAATGAACAGTTTTTTTGAGGGTAGAAACTGACAGACTGATTCTAGACTTTACGTGGAAATGCCATGGGCCAAGAATAGTCAAGAATACTTGAGGAAGAACAAGAAGGACTTATATCACCAGATATTAACTCTTAGTATAAAACTGCAGTAATTAGGAAAGAGTGGTACTAAGGTAGAGACAGAGAATTAATTCAATGGAAGAGTCAAAAGATCAGAAACTGACTAGCACATGTATGTTCACTTAATGGATGACAAAGTGGCACCAAAGACCATTGGGGAAAGGATGGTCGCTTAATGAGTGGTGCTGAGTCAAAAAGATATCCAGGTGGAAAAACAACTAAACAAGGACCCTATTTGCACATGTACAACACTCAATTTCAGATGGATCGTAGCTCTAAATAAGAAAAGTAAAACAATAAAGCTTTTAGAATGTAACAGAGGAGAATATCTTCAAGCTCTTGGAGAGGCAAAATTTTTATAAGGACACAAAAAGTACTAACCGTAAAGGAAAAGAATTGTAATCTGAACTATATTAAAATTCTAAAAAATCTGTTCATCAATAAACATCTTTAAGAGAGTGAAAAGGTAACCCACAAAATAAAATACAAATAAGTGACAAAGAATTTCTACAAATAAATAAGAAAAAGACTGATAACTCAAGTTTAAAAAAATGAACAGGGGGGCTGGCCCCGTGGCGCAAGCAGTTAAGTGCAAGCACTCCGCTGCGGCAGCCCAGGGTTCGCTGGTTCGGATCCCGGGCGTGCACCGACGCACCACTTGTCAGGCCATGCTGTGGCAGTGTCCCATATAAAGTTGAGGAAGATTGGCACGGATGTTAGCCCAGGGCCAGTCTTCCTCAGCAAAAAGAGGAGGATTGGCAGAGTTTAGCTCAGGGCCGATCTTCCTCACCAAAAAAAAAAAAAAAATGAATAGGCACTTGACAAAAGAAGATATCCAAATGGCCGATAAATATATGAGAAGGATCCTCAACTGCACTGTTCATCAGGAAAATGCAAATTAAAACCATAATGTGATATTACTACACGCTCACCAGAATAGCTAACATTAGCTGACAATACAAAGCAGTGACAAGGATATGAACAACTGGAACTTTCACATACTGCACAGCCTATGACCTGGCAATTCCATTTCTAGCTATGTATCTAGAAAATGCTTACTTATGTTCACTAAACAGCATGTACTAGAATTGTTCATAGCAGCATTATTGGAAACAACCCAGATATCCATCAACGGTATAAAGAATAACAAAGAGATACATTCATACAAGGAAATACTATAGGAAGCAAAAGAAATGAAGAACTCCTGCTGCTTCTAACATAGATGAATCACACAAACATAATGCTAGCAAAAGAAGCTAAGACACAATGGACACATATTGCATAATTCCATTTATTCATAGTTCTAAAACAGGCAAAATTACCCTCTACCGTTACAAGTCATGGGTGTTTACCTCCAGGGGAGGAGGAGAGGGGAATAGTGATTGGGAGCAGGCACAAGGGTACATTTGGGATGCTGAAAATGTTCCATTACTTGATCTTGGTGGTAGTTTTTGGGATGCATTCAATTCATGAAGGCATACATTCAGGACTTAGGTTCTCTTCTGGATGTATATTACACTTCAATAATAATGTATATTTCAATTAAAAAATAGGAGTCAAGTAGTACTACTATAAAACAAAAGCAACAATCCATAACCACTCCTTCCCACCCGATTCCTACTCCTAGAGCCACTCAGTTCTTTAAGCTTTTTTCTGACATATTTCATATTTCCGAGTAATGGGCTTATAATGAAACTTCCTGATGTTTCCATTTTAGACAGCTATAGCCTTCCTATTATGTCTACTTCCTACTAGGATAATATATCCTTTCTTATATAGCCTGATATTTTTCCTAGAGTTGATAATTACACCATCTGTTTCTTATATAGACTCCTGTTTAAGGTGTCCCCTGCCTTCAGGAACCTGGTGTCTCCAACACTCAAACTCGCCAGGATTCTGCAGCACAAATCAGTCTGTTTCTTGTTGGCTGCCCTGTCCCTGGAGACTCTCAGGTTTTTGTTTATCGGCTCCACCAGTTACCAATCATCTGTCTCCCTCCATTTTTGCAAATTTCATTGACTTCTTATTTGTTGTCATCTTCTCTTTTATTCTTTGACCTTTTTTTATTCCTTTACTTTAGTGGGATTTCAAGAGTCACACAGAGATAGTCCCAGAAGTCTATAATTACTGTTTTCTTACAGTCTAATAGGGGTGACCCACAAATAGTGGGTCATTAGCCTTTGTATGCTTATTATCAAGCCTACTAACAAGCATGTGGAAAGTGCCTGAAAAATCTGTGTTGAACTGCCGGAAAAAAAAAAAAAGTCAGGTTCATTGTCAAATCAATGAACCCCAGCCACCGACCGCTAACCTCCACCCCCATGGTCTGCACCTGGCCACATGGCATCACAAAGGGTGTGAGTCTCACCTGTGTAGTGCTCATTGCCTTGAGCAGCACAGGTCAGGAGCTGCGCCATGGAGGAGCCCACTGCTTTAGAGGTACTTCCCAGGTCTTGAGCACATTTTTCCAGCTATAAGAATATTCAATGAGGAAGAGTGCTTAGAAGAAAAGAAACATCCACTGAAGTCTTAGCATAAAAATGCTGCAGAACAAACCTTAGACCCTAGTTCTTTCCCACCTTATTAAACCTGTGGTGCTAAGAAGTAGGGTGATAGAGGGGAAAGAGCCTGAGCTTCAGAATAAACAAATCTGGGTTTGCACCCCTGCCCTTCCGCTCCCTTCCCCCAGTTGCTAGCTCTGGGGTAGGTTACTGAACCTCTCCAAGCCTTGGTTTCCTGAGGAGCTCATAATTCTTAGCTCAGAAAGTTTTCAGAGAATTAATGCAGGTACTCAACAAATGGTAGCTATTAGTATTATGCCTTTAGAAGCTAATTTAGAAAGTCTGCAACAAATCCTTGTCGAGAATTAATTATGCCTTGGCAGGAAGTGGGCAGACAGCCAGCTGTACCACCTTCCTGGCATGTGGGACCATTAACATTGTTCAATTTGATCATTATACTTTGAGGAGTTCTAACGAGAAGGAAATGCAATAGAAATAGAGGCTTGGAGTGGTAAATGAGATTATGAAAATGGGCAAAGTGCTTGCTTCCCACGAATAGCATGTCACCTTGCTTTGTAAACTGAATAAATAATTCAGAGAACAAAGTCAGTAAAGGCCTAGGGTATGGATAATTATTTGATTACTAGATGAGGACAACATTTTGGAAGAAAACTTCTAGGCATACTGCGAGAGTGCAGAAAGGCATCAGAGAAGGTGCACATTTTTAAACCCGCAATATGTTTCCCCAAGAGAGGCAATACCTTCAAATAAGAAATAGAGCCTGGTCCATTGTAGCCAACAGTTATAATGCAGCACACACATTCCTCTAGGGCAAACAATTTCTTTAAAAATTACATGGTGTTTCTTGCATTCTAACTGACCAGTTGTTTTACATAAAAGCAGAATTCAAGTCATGCCAGCCTCTCTTGGACTTCCTGGAGTATAAGAGCTTTCAAAGGGACACGTGGACCACATTGCAAAGTTGCTGGCCTTGGAGCTAGTCCTGACTTTATCATTAGCTGGGTGATCTTAGTTAAGTGACTTAAGCTCTCTGAACCTGAGTTTCCTTGTCTTTATAATTAGGGGTAGCTTGATTTAACAAATATTTTCTGAGTGCTTTCTATGTACCAGGCATCGTTCTATGGTAAGTTAGAGGCTCTGAAGTCCCTTTATATTCTATAAGTCGTCTTCAGTACATCCAAAGAGCAGCAGTACTTAAGAGCAGAAGCTCTCAACATGAGGGATCAAGAGCACGGGTTTTTGAGTCCTGTAGATCTAGATTCAAACCTTGGTTCTGCCACTAGCTGGCAGATAAACACTGGACAGATTAGTGACAACCTCTGCACCTCTGTTTCCTCAGCTGTGAAATGGGATTAATAAAACTTGCTCATTAAGGTTACCATGAGGATAAACTAGATTGAGTGTGCGTGTGTATATGATGCTTAACAGGTACTTAATAAATGGTGATATTTTATTAGCAATGTTCAGTAATATGAGAAAGGAGGTATACACAAATGAGAAGGACTGATAAATTTCAGCCAAGAAAACCCTGACATAAGCATCAGGAGGCATCATAACGTGACCAAATTAGATCCCTGGCACCATCATCCCACTTGCAATGTGGTTTTACTGTATTGAAGTCCTTTGCTGTTGTCCATCCCAGTGCCTTGCACTAAGTAAACGTTTTTTTTAAAACTTGACTGTTGAAAATATTTTCTGTGTTTATCTTTATAACCTCATTGTCACCCATTTCAGAGATACAATACCTGGAACAGAGAGGAGATACAGGACTCGTCTATAGCTTAGTTGATGACACAGGCTGGATCTAGAAGCCAGAACTCCTAGACCCAAACCTAGTTCCTCCAGCTGCACTGTATATTCTTTACAGGAAAAGGCCGCAGGATTAGAACACTGGCCTCAAACACTAGCATGTGTCTTGTTTAAGAAAAAGAGGGATGAATATTAACAGATGCCTGTTCATCCCCAGCCAAACCCCAGGAAAGCACACACAGAACCATTACCAGAGGCCCCCTTAGGGTGATCTCTATCTTAATGCAGTTCTAAAGAAATGTGGCTATTCTAGGGCTCTGCATTAAAAATGCTTGAAATTTAGGCACACTAACCACAACTTCTAAAAATGCTTCAACATATCATAACAAAAGGTAGAGCCCCACCATGCAGCTGGCTCTAACATCTCTTACCGTTTCCCCTGGAAGTGGTTTCAGCTGACTCTCCACAGCCGCCATCTTGGCATCCTGCAGTTCATTCTTGAGTGTCTGCACAGTGCTCAGAGCCGAATCGATTTCCATAGGACCACAGGCTTCATGGGCCTGTCAACAGAGTTGGGAACGTGTGTACACAGTCTTCTTGGGAAAAGTGTCCCCACTACTTTGCAACATGGGAAATGCCTTTCTGGACATAACCAATGATTCTCCAAATCTAGCAATAGGAACAAGGGTAGCAAGCATTTCCTGAGAAAGCAAAATCATGCTTAATCAGGACTTTGTTCTAAGTTCCCTAAATAATCAATTACGTGTGTCTCATCACTGGATATACTTAAAGTCTCCTTGAAGCTATTTTTATCTGAAATGCATTTGCCTCTCAGAAAACAGAATCCTTATTCACTGTGTCTGGGTTCTAGAGATGGGGCAGCTGGCACAGTATGTGTGCACCTGGAAGCCTGGAAATCATGTGGTGAAGAATGAATGGATGAATGAATGGACAAACAAACCCGGGACTCTGGGGATAAGTCTATAGCAACCTTAATGATTCTGTTTACGAATTTCTAGATTATAAACCATTATCTTTCTACACTGAAGATTACGATAGATTTTTTTACTTAGTAAAAAATTTTGTTTTAAAAAAACTTCACTCTCTTGATCATTTAGAACACTGGTCTCCAAATGCTTTGTTCGTACACCCCCAGCACACGTATGTTAACGAATTATAAGCATGTATAATTCTTGATCAGTATATTAAATACTGGTAAATCTTAATTTCTTTCCTTTTTTAGGTAACAGTAACAACAGCAGCAGTAAATACTAACTGATTGATTTCTATGTGCCAGTATTACCAGGTGAGGAAACTAGGCACAGAAAGGTTAAGTAACTTGCCCAGGTCACAAAATTAGTGAATGGCAAGGCCAGAGTTTGAGTGTGGGCTATCTGATTCCAGAGTCTATGCTCTTAATCCTTACACTATATAAAAAAATACTTAAAAGCTCTCCCAGTGTCTTTCTGAACCCACTGGACAGTCTTGCTTGAGCCCCACTTTGGAACTCACTGCTCCAGAGCAGCTGTTTGAGCTGGCTGTGTCTAGGACTCACTGAGGAAACTTGTTGAAATGCAGATGTTCAGGCTCTGTGACCAGAGATTCTGATTTGGTTGCTCAGAGGCAAGGCCCAGGAACCTGCACTCTACGTGCCCCCAGGTGATTCCAGGGCAGATGGTCCCTGGACCTCCCTTTGAGAAACCCAGCTCAAAATACTCTATTATTAGAGTATTACTGGAGATAACCTAAAGCTATGGATATTTTTCTTTGGCTATGGAGTGCACTGTTCATATTAAGAATTCAAGTCAGCTTCCAACCTTCTTCCCTGGCTCATGTATGAATGAGTCTGCTTGTTTCTATAAAGGGATTGTTACAAGGATGAGAAACGAATTCACACCAGAACTTCATGCTAATATCACATCAAACAGTGTAGTAATGAGGCCCTCTGGTAATTAATAAGCTCCAGAGACAGAAACTCATTAATCCCCAATTCTATGCTATTGAGGACCTTGTTCAGGTGAAAGCTCCCATGTAAATGTGAAAACCTTTCAGGGCAAAAAAGATTAAATAAATAACTCCTGAAATAGATTTACTGCCTAAATAATTTGTTATTAAGTTCACAAGATGATACCTAGAAGATACAATCACTTATTTTGGCTCACAATTTACCTGGCACCCAAGAAACTGATAACTACCAGTCTCCCCTAAGATTGTGAAAAGTAGACCATTGCTTGTCCCAGGGTATGGGAGGAGGGGGAGGCAGGCAACCTAACCTAGTTTAACAAAAGTCATCTGTAACCAGAAGGTGATAACTAAGTCTAGGAGAGAGTGGCTGCAAGTGATAAAAGCCAATCCACACGGGCATCCTTAATGGTCATGCAAACGAATGGACAACTCTGCCAAAAAATATTTCCAGCAAGGTCCAAGCCCCAGCTAACACCCAGGTCACACCAGCAGTAAGGAATTAAAAGCTCCATTGAGGCAAGCTAATGGCTGGGACAAGGGTCCGCTTGCCTTCTGCGAGGCGGTACGTAGCTCCGCCAGACTGGTGGCGAGGTTCTTGGCACACTGGCTCAGCTGCATGGCTGCAGCCTGGTCGCTCACGGTGGGCACTGCGGCTTTGGCAGAGGACACCATCTTGCTTCCGGGCTGTAGCGAGATAAACAGAAAATAAGACATTTCCTGGGCAGCAAGAGACAGAGTAGAGACCCAAACAGCAATGCTGTGAATCAGCCAGAACTCACCTTGCCCTAAAACAAGGAATAGTAAAACCATCTAGATTCCACACGAAAATTGCCACCCCAAATCAGATACTCCAGGGCAGTACATTCTAACAGTCTTAAAAAAAAAAAAAATAGTATGTGTCATTGAGGGAGGGTCAAAATTGCGATAGCGGCTTGAAATGCTCATTTAAAACAGATTTCAAAGCGAGTTTCTTATTAAACACTTTTCTTTGCGTTTCTTAGAGTAGTTCGTTAATCTGTGCCTCAAATATATCCAAAACTATTCAAAAATATATATTTTAAATAATTGATTCCCCTTGGAAAAGATATATTAAAAAGTGTGCTCCATGTACTAGTTGTAAATTTATTTCATTTTTATTTTATTTATATTTAAAAAATATTTTTATATATATTTTATATATTTATTTATATTTTATTTCATTATTATTTCATTCATTATTCATTGAATGAATGTAAGTTCATTCAACTTTGTCGGAGGGCAGTTTTACAACATGTATGAAAAAAGTTTAAAATACACACTTTTTGGTCTGTTGATTGCATTTCTATTTATTTCTAACTTTGCCTTACTCTTGTAAAGATCTGATGTGTCTACAATAGCAAAATTAAAAGAACAAAAGACAAAGGACAGACAAAGGCAGGCACAGAGTGGACCCTGGAACACGTCTACACTGCTCTGTCATCATACCCTGCAAGCCTGCCGGCAGTGGGGACAACACGGCTGGCTGCAGGCCCTCTGACCACCTAAAGAAAAAGAGAAACACTTTGTCCAAGCCACAATTCTCAATGTCCCCAAGAGAAAAATAAGCTGCATGCAATTCTATTTCTAGGAATTTAGCCTAAGGAAATAATTCAAGAGGGGTACAAAGATTTGAGCACCCACAAAGACTTTTACCATTTTTTTATCATTGTTTATGTTTTATCGTTTACATTTATTGTTTATATTTATTATGTTTTTTATCATTGTTTATGATGGCAAATAATTGAAAATAACTTGTACGTCCAATGACGGGAGAAAAACTAAACACAACAGTATAGCCACATGATAGATTATTCAAAATCACGGATGTTCATAATATGAATGTTAACATGAAAAACAGTCTATACACAATGAATCCAAATTTAAAAGAATATGTACATACATATGTGTGTTTGTGTGTGTAGTTAAAATGTGAGGAAATACATCAACTTTTTCATGTCCTATCTCTGCATGTTGGAGCTACGGCACTTGAAAAACTAACCAGATAGTTGTATCACTGGGTCCTGTAACTACAGCTTCAACTAGACAGAGACGAGGAAGAGACTAGCCCAACCACATGAACTGTTGATGAGATACAAGTAGACACCAAGTCCTGAGAAATTTGGAAACAGGAAGTAGGTTAAAAAGGGAGTTTTCCTACAAATAAATATTCTCATCTTATTTAATTTTCCTTAAAATGAATCTACCTCTCACCCCACAAAGACTGACAATACTTAGGAATTCTACAATTGCCACAAGAAACCGTCACACCTTTGGAGAAGATGCACTCACCATTGTTTGTTTCCCAGGTTATGAATAACAGCATTAGGGACTCCGGAAACCAGGAAACCTAAAGCAATACCTAGTACAGGGCTGTTCATCACAAGTTGCAACTTATTATATGTTTTCTCTCATAGAAGAGAAATAAAGATGATACTCTTGAGAAAACCGATTATGTGCCATCTCCCGGGGCAATTTCCCTGCATATCAGCATTTCGCTTCGCCAAGCTAAATCTACCTCTTCTGAAACTGCTTCAAGGTCTGCTTACTGCAAAGACTTTGCTTTGGCTCTGGAATTCATTTATTCCTCCCCTTAAGGATAAAGGGCACCCCCTACCCAGTGTGGGGCTCTGGGACAACCAAGGTGAATGCTTCTGTGTTACCTGGAGGAAGTTCTGGCTGGAGATGATGAGAGCCAGCTGGGCACTGAGGTCTTCTGTTTGGGCTTGGCTCCCTCTGACCCCCTGGACCAGCTGAGGGATGTGATCAGCCACCACCTACAGGAAGCAAGGAAAATTAAAACTGAGTACACCTAGTATGGTGAATTATCAAAAACAGGTGGAAAATGACCCAAGCGATCAATGTTTTTTTTTTTGGATGTGCTATCACTCCTGGGGGATGCCTGTGCCAGACCTTGGATTTACACAGCCAGCTGGGTCCTCCCCAGCTCTGAATCCTAACATAGTACCTCTGGGTAGTTCTCCCACACACGCTCTACTCTGTGGTCCCAAAGGTCCCAATACATTCAGTACAGAACAATTCTCCATAACGAGGCCTTAAAAGAACTTCTCTACTTGCAACTCACACCATCCTGGCTCATGAGGGTTGAAAACCTTAGAATCAAAGAATATATCAATTCACAGGTGGCTAAACTCAAGTTATATGGTCTCATGATCAGAAGAAAGAAGTTCTCAACCACCAGCTTTTTTCACTTCAATTTCTTACTCTGCAGGAACACATTCTGTCCATCAGCTTGCATATTGTCATGGCTCTTCTTCCTCTAAGTAGCCCTCCCCATTTCTCAAACTGGAAAACCAATGCCCAGAGCAGAGGAGGGAGGCGTAGCATCCCCAAGCTGAGCCACTATAAAGTGACAGTCTGCCAACGCCTTAGGACATGACCTTTTACCCTCTATGTCCTCCCGCATTTCCCCTCTGTGCCCATACCCCAAGTGACTGACCAGGCCGTCAAAGTCATAGCACAGCGGCCAACACAGCTGATGAAGGTCCCAAGGGCATCCCACCCTGGTGACATGTTTTTTTCAGGAGCCCACTCCAGCAAGGATTAAAACAATATATTTCCATAAGACTTTCCTTAGGTCCTCTTCAGGACTGCTGGCTGCAGTAATTTGGTCCTCATTCCCCTCTGCACCACAACCCGATAAATAGTAATGCTCTCATTTCCTGACAGTGACACCAGAGGCCGAGTATCTTCAGTTTCCTCACAAAATGTGGAGGAGCGGGCTCATACTGTAGTATTTTCCTGGACACAAGTAGCATGTGCCCCCTGAGAAGCGGAAATGCTATTTTTCTACCCCTGCTGGCAGCTGAATGGAGGCTCTGACAGGAAACAAACGCCCCCTGCAGCAAGGGCCTGCCTCTAAGAAAAACCCCTACTTTATGTGTAGAGTCCCGAGGACAGGGCCTCACTGCATCGCTGAGGTTTTTATACTAGAGCATACTTGCTTCTCAACATGGGGCCTCGAGGAACCTGGAATCAGGACTTGGAAGGCTCTGGGTGGTTCCTCTCAGAAGCAAAGCCATTTCCGAAGAAGCAGCAGCAACACTCCTCACATGTGAATCATTTCACAGAGGAGATTTCAAAAAGGAGAGAGAGGGCCGTTAGCTCTCAGAACCCAAGCACAAGCAAACAGGCCTCTCCACCCAGCTCCCACTGTCAACTGCAAATACTTTCAAAAGCCTTCAGTCAGACTCACTGCCAACATGGAGGCAATGGCTGCACAATTACATTTTGTGTCTGGCACCATTCAGGGGTCTCCTGGGAAAGTCAACTATCTGGGCCCTCAGAGAAGGCAACAAAGGTGTTTACTGCACTCATCGTAGTACATTGGCCTCACCACAGCATCAAGGCCCAGGTCGCAGAAGAACAGGCAACAAGAGAAAGTACTAAGGCGCAAAGTCACTGAGGCCAGACAGGATGAAATAAATCCATAAGGTGCAATCAGAGCAAAGCAGGAAATCAACCCTGCTACGGCGAGTAAGACTGGATGCGAAGGCCCCACCTCAAAGGGAGAAGGGCACTCTGGAAATTCAACACTTTATTACTATTTCAGAGCCTGAAAATGGCCTGGTCATTGATCCTCCTTGATTTGGTCTCTTGAAAACAAAGGAAAGAATCTAGACAAAGGAAAGACAATTCTGGAAAAAACATCACACTCTCCTTCCAAACACAGGCCATCCACTTAACAGACAAAAACCAGACACAAGAGTATGTGTACACCTGGAACATGGGAGCCGGAAAAAACTGGATTAGGGGTCTGGATGATCAGTCTTAACCGAATTACCAGGGTACTTGGCGTTCTAATGCTATCAGGGTCATCTACAGCAGACCTGGCTCTCTGGCAGGCAGAACCTCACCTTGCAGCTCTGGACCAGCTGCTGCTGGGCCGCGGGGTTCTTGTTGGACACGGCTGCGTTCTGGGAGGCAGCGATGGTCTGTGTGGCTGCAGCTGCAGCCTGCTTAGCTGCAACCTGGAGAGGAGAGTGAGAGGAGGTGGCCAGGGTTCAAACGTACAAACACACACGTGCACATTTATATACGTCCCTTTTACTAAAAGGGTGGCATTGGATAGCTGCACGTTCGAGAAAGGGAACTCCAGGTACAGACTTGCTCTTTAAACACCACTGATGATCCTAACACAGCCCTCTTATCCTGATTTGGTTTACATTCTCTGGGACAAGTGATAAAGACAGGCACGCCTGTAAGCTCAAGTTCAGATGTTCATTTGTCTTTCTCAAAAAGACAAGGGACAATTCCAAAACAGTGATGGCACTGATAAGCAGCACCAAGTCTAAATGTTTTAGGGAAAAAAATGTCTCCCACAGGCAGCACAGGCTGCTCTCTGTGTCAAACACTGGTGCTCACGACCTCTCGCAACCCATGGGAAGCCTCGGTTCAGAAAGGCTCAGCTTCCCCACCAGAGTGCTTAATCACGTTTACTCTCTAGTCTCCTGCCAAGAACAAGGAGGCCCGTTTTCTCCCACAATCCAGTAGTCTACCCATGGAGGGACTCCTCAGACAGGCAGGTTCTCAGCCTCTGCCTTCCCAGATTTCAGTGTAAGAATCTCTTGTATACATTTGTGAGAGGAATTTATTCTCTTACATAGTTTGTGCCGATGACTATTTTTTTCCAGAATAAATGTTCGGAAAAATGACAAAAATATTTCTTATTAATCCCTCCCCATACTTCTCCATCCAAGCCTGATCCCCATTTCCAATCTCCCCAAGTCCATATTTTCTATTGGGAGCCCTGAAAGAGTCATTGCCTTCAACAAAATATACACATTTTTAGCTAACAGTCCTTCCTGAACATGTACATCCCTTAATGCCAGAAAAAAAAAAAAACCTGGTTCCTCCTGAAAAAAAAAATTGAATTCTATTCAAGAATGTTAAACTCAGAAGAGATTTTGGCTTTCTGAAACCATGAATTGAAGCAATTTTTCAAATTATGTCAAGGTACCTAAACCATTGTACCTAAAAGTACAATGTACCTAACCGATCTTTCAAATTATTCATAGTACCTAAACCATTCAAGTATATCATTAATCTTGATTTAGCTTCCTTTATATAGGCATTGCCTTGTTAATTTTATTATTTTTTCAAATAACTCTTTGCAATCTAAAACGGACATCCTAGAAAAGCAGGCTCTTTACTGACCTCCAATCGGTTGACAATTTTCTTCTTAATAGCATTCTGGGCAGCAGCGTTGGTTGCCACCCGGAGACCTTCTGCAGCTTCTCTCAGTCTTTGCTGCTGGTCCTCATTCTCAGGGTTGGCTGCAGCCCCCTGAGAAGGTGAAAATAAAGATTTCAAGAGGTCCAGGGGGCAGCATGCCACAGACACTGCATTCATGCCTTCAATTTTACTTTTTCCTAGTAATACAAAGTATCTGGAAGAAAGAGAGCGAAATGCTTCGAGCAATATCTTTATGATAAAGATGTTTTCTCTTACAAAAAAAGATATCTACCAGGGGATGTTTCAAAACTGCATGGCTAAATAGTAGAAATTCACTGGTAATAAATTAAACACTTGAGATCATAGCCTTGGTCGTCCATATAAATTAACCTGTGGTCAAAAATCCATGGTTAGAAGATGTTAAGATAAAGCTCCCCTGCCTAAATCTCTCAGGGAGAATTTTATTTTAATTGGCATGACAGACACATCACTGCTGAAAGATTCTGCTGTCCTGCAGTACTGGTATATGAGAATGGGCTAGGATCATGGTATAAACACATGGGCAGGGGTAGAGGGAGTGGGAGGAGGGGAATGTCATCCAAAACACTGTAAGGAAATGTTCAAGACAGACCATGCCTAGAAATTTTGTTCTTAGAGAGCCTGAGTTGGAAAGTACAGCAAAGTGAAGCTGGGACCTTACTGTACTGAATTAACGAGAGCAATTGATGCCCTTATCCTGGGAGGGAAAGAGAAAGATGCCGTGCACAGCCCATGGCCACACTTCCCTTGTGTAACTCCACGGCCCTTTTATTGTGTTGCTGTAGGTTCAAGTGTCTTAGGAATCCAAGTGGATTTTATTTAGATGAGTGGGATTCTGAGGTAGGGAAAGGCTAAAGGTAATGTAAGGAGAGGATATAATTCTACTGCACAGTAATTCAACAAAGACTGAAAGCTCATCCAGCCTTCCACTCCCACCTGCAATAAAAGCAGCAATGAAGATTTTTCTCACTGGGCCTGGATGTTTTGTGACCAGTGCTTGTATATAGACAAACAAGTTTTTTTCAGTGAATACTTTAGGGCAATAATATAGCTCACGAGGCAGAGAAGATGGCAGAAACAAATACATCGATTATTGAAAACCAATTTTCTGAATGTCTACATTTTCCTAATGGCCAGCTTGCCAGACTTACTAGTTTACAAGAACCTATTTTTTTGAACTATTTGTAAAAGTTATACGAATTCCTACTGGATGGACAGTTTTAACACCTGCGACAGAAATGTTTTGGCAATCCTCTTGAATGTAATCTTCTATTCTTTCAAACTTTAACCACTTTTAATTGTCTTGATTTTGTGTTTCCAGCCACTAAAAAATTATACTTTTGCATTTCATGTGTGAAAGGATTGTTCGACCTACTTTCGTATTCTTTTGCAAGTTCATGCAAGTCATTTTATTTGTTCTGGCCATCAGGTCTTTTTCAAGCCACTCCTTTATCAACTCCTCAAGCGGTACACCAACCTGAATTTTATATTTTGAGCAGCAGGAAACCAACTCTTCTACACTTCACACTAATGTGGGTGTTTAGAGCCTTCCTGAGCAATGTCTTTTTTATGACAAATGTGTATTAGATGCAGGGTACTAATCTTGGCCTGAAATCTTAGTTACTGATCAGGAAACATATATTTTTTCTGCACATTAAATATACTCTTTGGAAGTCTAATCATTGTGCATTCTTCAGCTTTCAACAAAATTCAGCAAATTAAAATATTGCTATGAAGACAAAGTGACAACTTTAAAAGTTAAAAGAATTTGCAAAAACACTTAATGCTGTCCCATCTAATATAAATAATCAAAAAAATAACAAATACTTCAACAAGTTCTTGGTAACTTGGTACATTCAGTGGGTTGGCGTGGAAAGCACTGCACATCTCGATACAAATGTGCACATTGGTCCTGGTTATGTGATGGTAGGCTTAATCTTTTTGAGTTTTAATTTTCTCATTTGTAAAATAAGGGATTGATGAGATTTTTCACTAAGGTTCTTTCCAGTTTATCAAGTAATTTTTGTGAACATGAGGGTTTACTTGAAATAGCTATGTTTGGACTTAGAAGTGGGGGGAAAAAAGAAATATAACTAGTAAAAACCATTAAAAAATTAACTACTCTACAAAACTCTAAGATATATTTTTGCTAAAAGGGATGGTTAAACACACACACACAAGGTCCCACCAGTGACCTCGTGAATTAGGATCTTTGGGGGTGGAATTGAGGTATATGAGTTTTAATGTCTCATGAGGGCTCTGAAACAGGGCCTTGGGTTAACAATCACTGGGTTTTAGAAGCATCATGATATAAAATAGCTGTGAAAAAGCACAAAGCTGACTCTTAACTATTCAAACTCTTCCCTAATATTTAAAATTACTACTGAGATTTGAACAGCGAAACAGGAAGCAAAATCTTGATAAGAGTTTAGTTGAGAAATCACACGGAGTGCAAAGCAACATTAAGACCGCAGGAAGAAAACAGATGTTAAGTGAATTTACTGTTGAAAATCTCAAGTTTAAATTAATCACCATTTTCAATAAAGCCAATGGTGATGATCCAGTGGAAAAAGAGCACTCGCTAAGCAGGGATTTCGTTGTCTGCGGCTGAGTCAGCACCGCTCCCCTCAAGGGTTTCATTCATAGTTACAAGACCTTCTCCTTTCCCACTCCACCAAGGTTAAACATTACAAAGCGCTATAGGTTTTATACAAACAAAAATGCACACTTGGCTGACCATTCTCTATCGTGAAGGTCTCTTCCAGATCCTAACTCTTAATAATGGTCACTTTTCAATCGAGCGAATCCAATGTAATACCTTTGCAGCTTCCACCATGCGAGCAGTGGAGTCAGCCAAGAGTTTTGCTGCTGCCAGGAGCTTCTTTGAATTCTCCATGTCGATTTCAGCTTCCGCATCTGACCTCATGGCGTTGACGAGGTCTGAGGTGGCCTGGGCCAGGACCCGGGCCTGGCGCACCATTTCACCTAGAGGACAGGATTGAGGATGCAGTCTGTCTGCTCTCTAAAGCTCGGGTGAAACCTCAGGAGCCAGCACAGTCTTGTCTCTACTCCTCTGGCAAGAGGGACAGAGAGAAGTGGGACTCCATGCTCGATTCCTAAGCAATGCAGCCGAGTTAGACCTAGAACTGAAAATAGTCCCTATGGCGGCCAGGACTGCATGCCTCGAACACATCCAAGTTCAATCTTTATGAGGGATAAACGTGACACAAGGAACCAAAGAGGAGCTCTTTATAAAGAGAAAGCAGGGAACAAAATTATGTGGATTTATTATGTGCACTTACTTTTAGTAAATATTTACTTAACAAAATAGTATTTACCTTATTTCAAGAACACTTACACAAAAGTTCCTATAATAAATTCTTTGCATGATGGGCATAGAAAAAACTATTTTAGAAGTTTTAAATGGGGGCCGGCCTGGTGGTGCAGCGGTTAAGTGCACGCGCTCCACTTCGGTGGCCCAGGGTTTCGCAGGTTCGGATCCCGGGCGCGCACCAATGCACCACCTGTCAAGCCATGCTGTGGGGGCATCCCATATAAAGTTGAGGAAGACGGGCACAGATATTAGCCCACGGACAATCTTCCTTGGCAAAAAGAGGAGGATTGGCATTGGATGTTAGCTCAGGGCTGATCTTCCTCACCAAAAAAAAAAAAAAAAAAAGTTTTAAATGAATTTGTATGCCACCTAACACCAGATGAGTAATATCACACAATCCACTGTATTCGGGTCATTTGGCTCTAGCTTATAGGAAGCACAGACCCCAGTTTGATGCTCAAATGCTAAGGTTTGCCTTGGCCGAGTTTTCCCATCAGTTTTCTTTGCTCACCCCTTTCTTCCCAGCACTGGCTTGGATCTTGTTATTCATAATTGTTGGGTTTAATTGTTGGGTTTTACTGTACTTGTGATGTTATTGAAATCTATTTCAACTTCCTTTTGGAACTGGGAGGGGTGTAACAGTCAACATTAAAAATAAAACTAGTCAAACGTAAGGGATTTCTTCCTCTCCCAAAGGTCATTCGCGAAGAAAACCCAAAGCACTGTAACATTAAGGGGGGAAAAAAAGCTTTCATAAAAATCAAAATGTGCTAAATTCAAGGTATCATGGATTGGATCCTGGGACAGTAAAAGCACATCAGTGGAACAGTGGTGAAATCTGAATCATGTCTGTAGTTCAGTTAACAGTAATGTATCAGTGCTAGTATCCTAGTTCTGACACACGTGCCATGGGTTAGTGAGGATGTTACAGATGAAACCGGGAAGGGTATACGAGAACTCTCTGTATTACCTCTGCAGCTTTTCTGTAAATCTAAAAGTATTCCAAAATAAGACATTTAATAAAAAAACAAAAGGACAACAACAAAAAAATATGAATGTGTGGAGCATTATCTTCTTAAGTCATTTAAGAAGGATACAAGAAAAGCACAAGGTAATTTTCTTTAAAAAATACTTGTTATAAAGTACTGCTCTGCGCTGACAAGGAAGAAGGAAAACAGACCTCTTACAAACTACTAGTAGTGTTGCAGATTGTGGAACTTTTCCGGAGAGAAATTTCATGGACCCATTAAAAAAAATTGTACTTACCTATTGGCTCAGAAATTCCATTGATAGGAATTTACCCTACATATACCCCTAAAAGTAAACCAAGATATTTTTACAAGAATGATTACTGTAGTATTATTTTTGTAAAAGCAAAACAAACTAACAAGCAAATGAAAAAATTTGGAAGCCCCCTGAATGTCCATTAAAAGATAATTAGTTAAGTAAATATGATACATCCACTGAATAGAACATCATGCTGCCATTAAAAAGATTAGTGTATAGGTCATCATGAAAAGTCTCTCAGACACATTAAGTGAAAAAGGTTGCAAAAGAGGATGCATAATGCAATTCCATTTGTACATGACTGTAGCAAGACTGAAAATTTCTGGACAGTTAAACAAAGTGGTCAATCCTGGAGATTTAGATGGGATAGTGATGGGCTGGGTCTGGGCAGACTTACTTTTCAACTAATAGATAGGTGCATTGTACATATATATATTTTCTTTTCTGTATATCATGATGTTTAACATCTTAAAAAAACCTTTCCAGCTGGAGAGATGCCCTTCCTGGGGCTAGCCAATTCTTAGAGAAAGCAAAGGGTCCAGCGAGGAGCATGCCTTTGACATGCAAACTAACCAACACAGAGCCACACCTCCTCTATCTGGCCAGTACAGCCCAGGAGGCAATATGTTCCCTCTGCCTTAATCACCCCAGGGCAGGTACCAGGCAACTAGGGATCACCAGTACAGCACAGAGCCTACTGAAATCATTCACACTAGCTGTTCACCCTGCTCTGCCTTGCCTTTCCCATGGAAATCCCAATAAAGGCCATGGCCTAAGCTCTGTCCTCACACCTGTCTTCTGCAACCTGACCAAAACCTGACACTTTCCCTGTGACACTGCACGGCATGTGGTGACTGCCCCCCCCTTGGATCTGTGAGTAGATAAACTTCTTGCTTCCAAGCCTCAATTCTTGTCTCCTCCTGTGGCTGCACTGACTTACCACACCATGTCCAACATGGACATTCTTAAAACAAAAGAGATTTACTGTGAATCTAGGTATTAAAAAAAACCTAGTTAACGAAGTCTTTAAGTGTTGCTGAGGATGGGCACATTAGGAGTCTTCCATCTTTTTCCCAGCCTCAGTGAGGAACCCCTAACTGAGGCTGATGAGCACTTGCCCTTGAGGCACCCTGGCAACCATCACCTTTCTTGCAATCATCACCATCAGGGAACTCCAAACCGACCCGCCCACCCACAGCTCAGCCCCTCACCAGCATCGCCCATGGAGCTGAAGATGCTCTCGGTGACACACATGATGGTGTCGGTGGCCTGGTCGTAGCGGCCGATGGGCTCGCCTCGGCTGGCAAACTGTCGCACATGCTGCAGCAGATCGTGCAGGGCTTGGCTGACGACGCTGGCCGCCGCGCTGACCTGCTTCAGCAGCTCACTGTCGTCAGTGGCTGCCTGGCAGGCGCGGACGCAGTTCTCCACTGAGCGGTCCACGAGCTTTCCCGCTTCAATCAGCTGCTCCTGGCACACGGGGGAGCTGATGGTGGGGCTCACCACCTGAAGAGAGGCAGAGGCAGGTCTTGGGCACTGCAGGTCAACTCTTGGTGTGCATGAGCATTTCCACCCAGTCCTTTCATGCTCTGGGCCTCAGTTCCTTACTTATAAGACCAGGGATTCAACTAAACCATCACTGAGGTTTCTCATACTTCACTATTTCACTTTATCTTTGTGATTTTAAATGTCTGCTAATTTTTATCATTATTAGCAATACACAATCTATACTACTGAAGACTTCTATAGAGGGCTGGCCCCGTGGCTTAGCGGTTAAGTGCGCATTCTCCGCTACTGGCGGCCTGGGTTCGGATCCCGGGCATGCACCGATGCACCGCTTCTCCGGCCATGCTGAGGCCGCGTCCCACATACAGCAACTAGGATGTACAACTATGACATACAACTATCTACTGGGGCTTTGGGGAAAAAAAGGAGGAGGATTGGCAATAGATGTTAGCTTAGAGCCAGTCTTCCTCAGCAAAAAGAGGAGGATTAGCACGGATGTTAGCTCAGGGCTGATCTTCCTCACAAAAAAAAAAAAAACGACTTCTATAGAGAGAAATTACAAATATTTATCAATTATGCCTTCTCCTTTTAGGAACTTTCTGAATTGAGTCTTCTGAGCTAAGATAAAAAGACTATCTAGGGCCGGCCCAGTGGGTTAGCAGTTGAGTTCATGCGCTCCGCTTTGGCAGCCCGGGGTTTGCCAGTTTGGATCCTGGGCGCGGACATACGCACTGCTCATCAAGCCATGCTGAGGCGCGTCCCGCATAGAGCAACTAGAAGGATGTACATCTATGACATACAACAATCTACTGGGGCTTTGGGGAGGAAAAAGGAAAAAAGGAGGAAGACTGGCAACAGATGTTAGCTTAGGGTAAATCTTTCTCAAAAAGAAAAAAAGACCGTCTAAAAGAATTGTATTTCTTTTTCTAGAGACATCTGGAACTCTGCCTCACAGCACTTTAAAGAACAGGGGGATTCTGTCAGTTATGCGTATACTAGGAGGGTGAAAAAGTAAAGCAGGAGGGAGACCATCAAGGACACCTCTGATTGATGCTGCAAATCCTCCCAGAGGATGGGAAATGCCAAGCTGAGCCAGGTCACGGATCTGTACAATACGTTATGTCATCAAGTTGAGAAACGGACATGACCCATCTTCTGATGCACCTTCTCAGTGAAGACGCACAGGGTGGAGTGGAAAGGGTATTTAAAGTCAGACGGGCCTGCATTAAAACCAGTTCTGCCACATACTACTTCCGTGGCGCTAAGCTACTTACTAACATCTAGGGGCCTCTGTTTCCTCTTCAGTAAACTAGGGATGATGGTGCTTAACGAGGTGAAACTTGACACACAGAGTGTGCACATATAACTGGCAACAATGAACTTCATCCTCGTTACCCTCACTCTAACACTGTACAGTGTAGAAGGGGCTCCCCCAAAACTCTGCGCATTATTTCTGAACCCACTTATAACGCCATACGTCACAATGCAAGAACTCTTTGTGTGCAGGTGTGGATAAGACATATTGAGAAATCCAAAGGGGAGACATGGCCATTTGCATATAGCAATGGCAATTAGACAGAAAAGTATCTCTGCCTGAGGACTTGAGCAAAGAACAAATCATAAAAGCAGAATTCAGCAGTTTATGCTAAAATCTTGTTGTGTCACCTGAAGCAAGCTCTAAGTCTCAGATAATTTTAACAAATTCTGCCCCTGCTTCGCCCCAATGACTGGACGCACATAAGAGCATGTGACACTTTGTAAAAAGGGCTGGGGGGTGCCAGCTGGCTTACCTTGGCACACGCCACAAGCTGGGAGGTGGAGAGGGCGCACTGGGTGGCAGCAGCAATCACCCTGTTCTGTAGGACCGTGTCTTCAGCCACTTGGGCAACATTCTTCGCCTTTAGTACCAACATGGCGGCGGCATTGGCCACGGCTTTGGCCAAACTCATTAAAACGTCCTAAGAAAGAGGAATCAAAAACTAGTCATTTATTTTTTTCTAATTACCCTTCACAGCCTGAAAATAAAATGTGGTGTCCACTTAAACACTTTATTAAAATTCCATTTGACCTCTTTCCTTCAGGACTTAATAATATTTTTTCCACCCATTTTTCTGAAATGTCAACTTATCCTTAGAGCTAATTACGGAAGGAGACTCATATCCTAATAACATAATCTCCTATACATTCATTAAACAACAAAGATCTAAATCTAAAATAGGTTAATTTGAGGGAAGGGTTTTTATCTTAACCACTTATTCACATTCAAGCACTTGTCCAACGCTAAGAGCCTTGATCACGTCTCTTGTATACATGGTCAATGTGGTAGATCAGAAGCTGAAAATATATCCAGATGCCACAAATACTATGTGCTGTAGGAAGCATATAATTCATGGCCTCCAAGTCATCATGCCTCACTGTAACATGAAAATTCATCTTTTGGATTTCTACCTCACACAAGGATCCAAGTTATCAGAAATTTAGCCATCTCTCTGCCTCCAGAGGGCAACGTTGGACATGCACAGACAACACCTACAGCTCAAGAGCCAAGGAGAGCTCTGCACATAAGTTATTCTCAGTGTTCTGTAGCCTTCTGGATAGAGATTAAATTATTATGAAAGGTGGAAAGGGAGCCTACTTAAATAAACTAGCTACAAGTCGACCTCACTGAAGATGCAAGGAGCTCTGAGCCTTCAAAGTTCACTTTATGCTTCAACTCAACAAAAAGGTACTCTGCCTGCAGGATGGAGCCTCCTTTGACTTAACCCCCCCAGATTTGTCACTTGTCTGTGTGACCTGAAGAATAACCACTGTTATATTTAATTTACTTCTTGGCTTTTAATATTGAAGGTAGATTATTTGGTTTGGAAATGCCTTCCCAAACATACGAGCCATTTTTACTTTGAACCAACATGTCAAAGATTTCTCTCAGAGGAAATGCGGTCAGAAGTCTTTATTAATTCATCAGATAATGAAAAGCACTTTTGATTCTGAATGCAAAGGGCACCCACAGTCTTTACACCAAGATATTTTATGAGACGCTATATTAGAAAGAATGTTCATCTTGCACAATTTTACACAGAGCAAAGACTATATGCTATGCAGCCAAATCAGAAACCCATGAATCCACCAAGTAAGCGGATTTTCAAATGGACAACAACGAAGCAGTCTTACAGGAACAGTTTAGTCCAGTCTTTTTTAGGTTTCTGATGTTTACTGGATATCCAAGGAAAAACCAAAGACTGCAGTGCCAAAAGTAGAAGACGCCTTTGGAATCTGACTGGCACTCGTTTGTCACACAGCTTTTAGAAACTGCTCCCAACATGGCCTACAAAGTTAAAGTTCTTGGACACCTATCTCGATGCTCTATGAAAACATAATTTGAATGTCACAAATTACTAACAAGATTTAAAAAAAAATACTTTCTAAAACAGGTCATAGTATTCCTTCACTTGATATGAATCCATCTTTTTTTACACAGGGATCAAGATTAGGTCATGTAGACTCATGGTTGTTCTAAAGGGCTTTGTTAGACTCATTTAAAGAAATCCTGTTCCTCCTATTAATTTTGTCCAAAAAAAATACAGTTAGAAAAAGAACGTGATACTATAACTATACTTGCTGACAAGGCCTTTGTCAAACTTTTCAACAAGACCACTATTATGTAGCCTGTGTAAAATAAATCTTTGTTAACTCTGGGAACATGCAGTACATTGAGAACCCAAGAAAAGCTCTGAGATAGGATCTCAAAAATCAGAAAAACAGAGAATAAGAAACCCAGTGTCAGTAAGCCAGAGGCTACCCACAACTGGAGGCTGCAGGATCACCTTCCTGCACTCGTGTGTACCTAGAGACCTTACAGAAGCAGAACACGTTCAAGTCAGGCCTTTCTCTGGTAAGAAGGCCTCCACAGGACCATACCCTGAACCTGAACCTGCTTCCCTAGCATGTCTAAATAGAAACAAACATTAGGAAGCAGAGTTTGCATTTATACATGATGAATACAGTCTGTCAAAGGAAAAAAAAAAAGGCAAAGTCTTCCAAAATACAAGGATGCATGAGATGTCCTAAGGAACTGTGACTTTCCCCTCAACCTTTCCAAACACTCTGGGGACAGCAATCATATTTCTGAGGAAAGTAAGTTGACCACTTCAAATAATGAAGCCTAGTAAACCAAGAGTTGAATCACATATTTACCCAATTCCTAAGTGGGTACCTGCCTACAAAGAATTACCTGCTCAAATACAAAAAGCAAAGGCCAATACAAGAGTAGTTAGGGGATGGGGCTAACAGGATGTCCAGATGGGGCCAAGAGTAGCTTGGATTTAGTGGGATATATTTATGTGGTCTGCAGTTAATTCTCCTTATAGTTAAGTTATTGTTGGCCATCCCAGCATAGAAATGGCTTCAGGAATACTCCTACTACCAATTTTGGGTCTCACCCTCCATCATGACATGAATGTTCAAGCACTGAATGTCTTACTGCACTGCAGGATATGAGTGAGTCCTACGGCCCCAGTACCACAGGTATGTGGAAAGCAGAGGATAAACAAACACATCTAAGGACGAAGGTGCACGTTTCATGTATCACAACACCTATGATCATGTCTTAGTGTAACTGACGCATCTTGTGTTGATGAAGTTTGGTAGTTCTAGATAAAATGGCATGCAAAATTGCCACCCATGAAGCAAGGAACTTGAATGCTAGAGGAAAGCTGAATGATCTTTCTATTCTGAATTCTAGAGAATTCCCAAACAGTGCACTTGACATAAGATTTGGAAAAGGGCATCTTCCAGAGAACATGGGCTCAAACTGTAACAGTTTAATTAGAATGTATTTATATATTAGTTGCAAAATTAAGACTTGAGAGGAGGAGGAAGAGGAATGAAGGGCATCTGCTCACAAGTATATAAGAAGAGAAGCTCATCTTAGCCGGAAGCTCCCAAAAGCAGGCCTCTGCACCTCATCTGTGGTGGCCAGGAACAGAGGCAGGCCAGTCAGGATCTTGTCTGAGCTGGCAATGCATCAAGCCAGCTGCAAACAGTGGCCACAGCTGTTCACCAAGGACAAACAGCACATGTCCCTGGTATTGAAAAAGAAGGGTGACCAAAAAAAAGACTGCACCATCCTTGTGGTTTGGGATATGATGCGGACAATAGAGACACCTCTGAATGCAAAGAAAACCCATGCTATGTGTGAGTGAGTGTATGGGAGTGTTCATGTTTTCACTTACATGAGGACTCTAGAATGATGCAATTAAACACTGTCCCCAAATAGATAAAACAAGATTGGCCATGAGTTGATAATTGTAGAGGTTGGGTGGTAAATACAAGGTGGTTCATGATAGTATGCCCTTCACTTTTGTGTTTAAAGAATGTCCAGGAGGCTGGCCTGGTGGCATAGTGTTTAAGTTCGCATGCTCTACTTTGGTGGCCTGGGGTTTGTGGGTTTGGATTCCAGGTGTGGACCTACACACCACTCATCAAGCCATGCTGTGGCAGTGTCCCACATATAAAATAGAGGAAGACTGGCAAAAGATGTTAACTCAGGGCCAACCTTCTTCACCAAAACAAAAAAGAAAAAAAGAAAAAAAGTCGAGCATATTGACCAGTAAGAACAGCTAAAAAAGTGCTTGACGACAATGATGCATGACGTGAGTTTTTCAATTAAAATTTTTTTTAATTAACACACAAAAACCACACCCCCCAAGAAAATCCACCTCATTCTTATTCTTGACAGCTAAAGGAAGATTTTGGTTTTTCGTTACATTCTCCCTGCTTGGATCTAGACCAGCACTGAGACTTCCTTCCAAGAATGTGGGCTGGAAATATCTTACTTGGAATCGCTCATCAGTCTCATTCTCTCCGATCTGTCTCAGAAGATCCCCACTGGCTTGTCCAATGCTCCCAGCAGCAGTCAAAACTGTCTGTCGAGGCTATGAACAAAGAACACACATTGATTGGAAAGAAAATGCATTTCCTCACAGTGCCATCAGACAAGGCAGTGCAGGAAGAGGACTATTGCGGGGTTGGCTCCTCCTGCACGTAAATGAGGGTCTTGGACTGTGTGTAAGACAGGAGACATAAATGTCCTGGTGAAATTTGTGCAAGGAAATGCCTGATGTCTCACAAACCAGCAATAGGTGGACAGATTTGAAATGTTCAATTAATGAGTCTTGTTCAGCTGGTAGGAAGGGGATATGTACTTTATGGAAATTAGGGTGCAAACTCGTATCCCCTCTAAATGTGTATTTGTCATGTGTGTTCATTTCTGAGGTTACATCTAATCAAGTACCCTGGTGAGATTGAGGGGAGAGGGGGAGAAGAGAGGCTTCCTACTAAGAGCTCACCCAGTCCCAAAGGTTGAGCTATAGCTTCTGCACCCAGTTCAATAACTCCAAACCCTACAGTGTGGCAGCATACTCCATCAGGATGGAAGGAACGGCTCAGGAAGCAAGAGCCCCATGGTACCCAAAGGCTGCACCTGTCTCATCAGAACCTGAGTGACTGCTTGCCCCAGAGCTCACCTCTCCAGAAGTAGGCTGCACAGCTTTCAGCAAGTCTGACACTGCCCCAGCGAGAGTCCTTGCAGCTCTGAGCAAGTCTTCCCCACTGCCCACCTCATCGTCCATGAGGGCTGCCAATAGCTTCACGCCCTTGGACATCTCCGTCAGGTTGGAAGAAATGGTGGTGATTGCACATCCCACAGCTGTGTAGTCGGTGTCTGCAGGGTCACCTGGGACAGAGAGGGAGCAACCCCATCAAAGGAGGGTGGTGAAGGGTGAAGACAGCCCAGGCTTGGCAGGAGGTAAGTGGCCACATCGTGGCGCCTGTCACCCACAAGCCTGCAGGAGTCGGACACAAGCGAAGCCTGTGCACAGTGGGATAGACGGCTCCCTGTCTCCAAAGTGCTGCTCTTCACAAGGTCCTTTCACCCTCAGGCCTCATACATCGAAACACTGAGCAAGAACACCTTTAAAATTCCAAAGGAAGTCTCAGCATCTCACAGCCCTTTTCACCAGGCCCCTGTCTGCAGCTTGGAGGGGTCAACTCTGCTCCTGGAACACTGAAACGCTGCATGGTGAAGCCAAGATGTTTCCTGGCTCTCATTTGACCGTGCAAGGCGGGAAGTCATGCTACGCCAGAAGAGACTACTGCTGGACGAGATAGAAGAAGGCACATATGACGGATCTAGGCATTGAAAACCATTTTCAGACTGTAAGCTCCCAGAAGGGCGAAACTGGCCTCAATATACTTTAAAGTACGTCCAGCATATTGACAAACAACGAGAAGAGCCATGTAAGTGCTTTTTAATGATAACACATGATATAGACAAAAAGGAATGAGATATTCCCCACATTTCTCCTGGGTCAGTGGGAGAAAATGCCTGAAGCATTCTGAGTGCCTAAAAATAGACTATCTTCTCAGAATATGAAAATCTGTTGTTTCAATCAAAGAATAAGAACTTTTTTTTTTTTTAACAAAACCACAATACACCACAAATCCCTCAGGGACTTACCGGCTGTGAGGTTAACAACTGAAGCTGTTCCAGCTGTGATGGCATCGACTTGAGAGTGGATTTCATGCTTGGATTCGTCGACTTTATTCTGAACCCATACCCTAGATGCCTGCAAAACCAGACAATTGCATGACACAATCACTGCACAGAATTACCCAGGAAACCAGAGAAGTCGCGCCATAGAATGAGACCAGCATTTGGCTACACTCTTCCTGGGTCAGCACCAACAAGGCCTTAAGTCATCTGAAACAACGTCCTTAACAGGCCTCTTGCTCATTCCCAGATGCTGAATGGCAGGTAAATTCTCAATGTTTCTTACTCTAGTTACCTTTTTTTTTTTACCCTTTTAAGATCTTATACAGACAAATTCTATGTGGTTTTATATAGGTAAATTCAATTTAAAAACGAGAAAAATTAATGTCTCATAAATAATACTACACATTAGCACCAATAATTGTTGCTAATTTTCGCCTTGTCTTTTGGAGAATGAAGTCAGAATTAGGGTGTTCTAGCTCACAAGTGTTCTCAGTCAGGGCAGGAAGTGTCTTTTGTTTGCAACACACATGTCGTGTAGATGCGGCACCTTTCCTGGTACGATTTGGGGGGAGGGGTCAAGACTCCTGTTCCCGATCCAGCTCTGCCACTAACAAGTGACATTACCTTGGGCAAATTATATCCCAGTCCTGTGCCTTATATTTCCTCCCCCATAGGAATTCAGCAGTCTTTAAAAACCTTTCCGGCTCTTAGACTTTATGTTCATTTGAGCCCCAAATAGCAAATTCTCTATTTTCTGGCATTTCTGGACTTGGCCAATAAATGATCATTTACATTGATAATAACGACCTTGTGGTAGTACAAGGCGCTGATCTGCTTCCCAAAATATCCCCAAAACAATCTAGATTCAGGATGTGTCTAGCACTAATAATATTTTTTTGTATACCAGTTCTTTGAAAATTGGTGAAGCAGGATGGTTAAATCCAAATATTTTAAAACACTTATCTCACAACTGTGCTTGATACGAGAATCTTGCCATATGTATTTTCACTCTGAAGTTCCCCAAAGCAAAGTGTTTAATGACTTCAGGAGCTTGGGAGAAACAGCCCTGAGGACAGCAGTGCCCGTGTGTATGAGTGTGCAAATGAACAATGCAGCATCCAGGGAGAACTCGGAGGCAGTTATCCTGGCTAGACAAGACGAGGCTACAAATGATGGCTCATCAGTCCTGGAACAGTGGTTTTCCACCCTGGCTGCCCATTAGAATCACATGGGGAGATGAAAAACCACTGATACCCAGGCCCCACCCCCAGAGACACGGATTTGTCTGGTCTGACCCAGGCCTTAGGTTTCGGCCGGAAAGCTCCCCAGGTGATTCTAATGTGCAAAGCAGGGCTGAGAATGATAGCGCTAGCCAGGGCTTCGGAAACTTGAATGTGCACACAAAGCAGCTGGGAATTTTACTAAAATGCAGATTCTGATTCAGAAGGTTAGGGTAAGGCCTAAGGTTCTGCACCTCTCACAAGATCCTAGTTGTTGCCGATGCTGCTGGCCCACGGACCACAATTTGAGTAGCAAGGAGCTAGATGATTTCATGCAGCAGCAGCTACAGGAAAGCAGCTAACAACCCTGAAAAGCTCAACAGGAGTATCCAGTGGTTCTCAAAGCATGGTCCCCCGACAAAAAGCAGCACCTGATAACTTGTTGGAAATGCAAATTCTCAGGCCCCACCTCAGACCTACTGAGTCAGAAAAAACTGGGGAGGGGCTCAGCAATCTGTTTCAACAAGCCCTCTGGGTGATTCTGATGCATGGGCTAAAGTTTGAGAACCACTGGTAATAACAACAAAAACAGGCACAACCTCACTGAGCTCTCACTATGTTAGGTACTCTGCTAAGAAAAGAACTCCGCACATGATTAGAATGAGTCTTCACAACAACCCTATTCATGGATGACAAAACAGAGGCTTAGAGCGAGTAAGCTGGGATTTGAGCCCAGATTATGTGACTCTAGAGTCTATGTTCTTAGCCCTCGCGAGGTACTGCCAACAGCCAGTAGCACCCTATGATTCTCTCCTTCTGCGGGTACAACCTAGAGACAAAGACTCAATATCTTGACAAAAAAAAAACAAAAACAAACCAGATAAAGATGGATTTCCACTTCATCTAGCTAGAGACAGAGATTCACCTCACTGAATCCAGCCAGAGAGTATAACCCTGTTTTCTGCCAGGGCAGAGAAATCAAATGAAAACCACAAGCAATATTTACCATATCCTGGCCGAGAGGCGGCAGCGAGTCGAGCTCGCTGAGGTCGTCCTGGGCCTGCTGGACAGCGTGCATGCTTGTGTTGATGGTCCCCATGAGGGCCTGCTGGGCCGAAGTCTGCAAAGGCAGAGGAATACAAGGCGGTCATACCATGCTCCTGGGAATGACAGGCTTCTACAAGAATAAGGTGAAATTGAACTCTGGGCTCATGATAAAGCAGCCCAGGGTACATCTCAACAACTGCCTGAACCACCTTCCATTTCAATCTGGGGGCCGGAAACGGATATTGTATTATGTTAATAGAATACTAAATATGGGTCTTTGCAATAGAGGGATTATAATCAGAAGAGTGTGGGGAGCTTAATCAGCTGACAAGAAGGCTCAGAAAGAGTCCTTGCAGGGTGAGTTAAGGGGGTCCAATCCTTGAGTACTGAGGACAAAAGATCTCATGCATAGGCAACAGGAGTGTGTTATATCAGAACTCTTCTTGGTAAATGAGTAAGGATTCCACCCAAACCAATAGTCCACACGCTTCTTCAGACTCAAATCACTTCTGAGCTTTCAGGCTCTCCAGCTTTCAAAAAGTTCTTGCCCAGGGGCTGGCCCGGTTGCATAGTGGTTAAGTTTGCATGTTCCACTTCGGTCGCCCGGGGTTCACGGGTTCGGACGCACTGCTTATCAAGCCATGCTGTGGCAGGTGTCCCACATATAAAGTGGAGGAAGACGGGCACAGATGTTAGCCCAGGGCCAATCTTCCTCAGCAAAAAGAAGAGGATTGGCAACGGATGTTAGCTCAGGGCTAATCTTCCTCACACACAAAAAAAGTTCTTGCCCAATAGCATGGGATTCTAGAGCAGGCAGACCAACACAGTGGAAGGAACCAAAGATCTGCTTGGGGGAAAATGCATGGATCACTACAGACCTAGTCTATTTCTAAGACTCTCTGAGGTGTATCTGGGCCGATTAGCAGCTTGATGCTGCTAAGGCAGGGGAGCGGGGTCCTATCTCTATATTACCAGTCACGTGGAGAGGTCACTGCTTCTCTTCCAGACCCCGAGGACACCTGTGATCCTAGACAGAGCATTACCAGAGCCACTCACTTGAAAGCACGCTAGGAATTAGGCACTGGGACCGCACAGCTGAAGAACCATGGTTCAGACAGGCAACAGCAAGAGTGTGGATGATATACACACAACCTATCACCATAGCTGGTGTCCCCTTCCCCCCTCTCCCATACGCTGGAGGCAGCGTACTGACAGGCAGGGCAAGTGCCCAGGGCGCCTCACCAGTGGGGGCATGTGGCCCCGGTGCATCTGCCCAACCATGACCTGCTGCTGCGGTGAGGGCATGCTGCCAACATTGAAGGTCTCGGGGCCACTGGAGCCTGAGCGCATCACGGCTGGCAGCGCCACTGAGCCGTGCTCCACCTTTCCGGTCCGATTGAACTGCTGCTGCAAGATAGTGGACCTGTGGGGGACAGGCGGTTTGGTCACTGTGAGTTTGCCACTCACATTGAGCGTAATGATAAGCTACCACAGGTGTCATGAATGTTTGTTGCTTTAGGCTACGGAGACCAATTTAAAAGAGGCATATATAGACAGAACTGAGCAAGAAGCAGCAGCACTAAAATGCTCAGAAGGAGACCCCTGAGATGAATGAATCCTTCTATCATCTGTAATATAAATAACTACTCCCAATTTATCTACTTAATAGGTTCATGGTATTATGCAATTAGTTGTTCTTAAAAAAGACAGATATTCCTACAACAATAATGTTCCAGGCATTAGTGAAAGTTTTGGATACACTGATCTATTATTTGTAAATTCTACCTGAAATAGCATTCATTCAACAAATATCTACCGCATGCCAGGTTATATTCTAGGCATTGGGGGCACAGATCACTTATCCTTAGCTTGAAGGGAGAGGTGTGGAAATGAACTTAAAGACAATCTCCCACAGCTTGGGTCCCCTCCCCAGGTCCAAGGCCAATGACCACAGAGTATATTTAAACACCTTTGGAGCCTTGATGATGTGACAGACTTTGGCACCTGTTCCAGATGATTTCAACCTAAGTCTGGGAAGATTCCTAGGGCAACTATGTGAACAAATTATCAATTTCTTAATTCTTGTTTTTTTCTTAGAATGAGTGCTGAGTGCAAAGGACTTTGAGCACATGAAGGTAATAAGTCCGAGGTTGGCACATCTGCCTCAGTAGCCCAGTGGACAAACCCACAGGGAGAGTCTGGGGAATCTGTGTGCATGGGGGCGGTGGGGGGGGGGCGGGGTTGGTAAGCAGCGGCGCTAATGCAGTGGGGCCTCTGTCCCAGGGTCTTTGAACCATCACAGATCACTCCTTGTTGCCCAGGGCAAAGCTCATGAGCCATGCTAGGATATCAAGCAAGGCATCCATGGAGAAACAATGTCTGTGGAGGGGTTCACACTAGGGAGGATGGATCCACGGCTCCTCTAGGAAGTCAGCTGCATTCCAAGATCTCAGCCACTGTCTAACACAGGGAGAAGTGGAAGGTCTAGGGATGGGAAGCACCCTGGACCATTTCTCCTGCTTGCCTTGATCAGACTCCACCATGACACCTTAGGTAGTGGGAAAGGGCTACAGTGGCCCCAGGCAGAGGAGGGTCCCAGCACTCTGGGCTCAGACACTTACTGAGCTGCTCCTAGGCAAAGTATAAGGGCAGTGAATAGCTCACCCTGTCAGAAAGCACTAGCTTGCTAATTTCCATCTAATGGTCATTAACAATTCCAAGAACTGAAGGTGTTTTGCGAGAGGGTAGCAAGTACTTGAAGTTTGCTTCCAACTTGTGTACTAATCAAGTTGGGTTCCAACATGTGTACTAATAGAGAAAAGTGGAAAACCACATTTCAAGGTGATTATGAAGCAAATTTTGAAAAAGTTGTGCAGAGTGGCAATGTTAGAGAAACAGTATGGCTAAGCAAGTTCAATATGCTGGAACATGCTAGAACTTTGGGGCAGTGTACTATAGGAAACATCACAAGATCTGAATCGGAGTCCTAGCTCTGCCATATGTGTGCATCTCAATTAACTTCCTTGAGCTTCAGTTTCCTCATCCCTGGATTGGGGATGATCGTATCGGCCTATCTCTTCCATAGGGGGTTGTTGTTGAATCAAATGAGACAGCATGTTGGACACACACAGTAAAGTGCAGACAAGAAGAGTTGTTATTAGAACGCTCTACTGAACATAAACGGAGTAGCTGAACAGGTTTCTCAACAAATATCACTTACTAGCTGTTATTTACTTTTAATAAATCTCTGTTTCTTCACCTATAAAATGAGGCTAAATTGAGACTGTTCTGAATTTAAAATGATGACGATGATAATAGCAAACACTTATTATGTGTCATGCATTGTTTTATGTGCTTTATTTGTAATTCAATCATCAAAATAAAACTTACAAGGTGGTACTATCATTATTCTCATTTTACAGATGAAATGAAGGGGGTGGAAAACATTTGTCATATCCCCAAGGCCACACATTAAAAAACAGACCTCAGATTTGAACCCAGTAACTGTGACTCCAGAGTCCATGTTCTGAACCACTTCCCTCCTCTGCCTCATGACATGTGTATCAAGTGTGGCATATAGTAAGCGTTCCATAAACAATAACTCCTCCACTGGCTAGACTCCTCCCCCAAAGGTACAGAATTAAACAGAAGCTCATTCTCCAGCCTTTGACAAAAACGGCACAGTTTATGAGATCTAAATCAGAAATGCAAAACAGGATTCATGAATGCTCACTGTGTTTAAAGATAGAGTTAAACACCACATCTTGTTCACTGTCTCCTTGAAATCCCCAGCCGCCCTCACACAAGACACCCTCAACACTGATGATGATGGTCTGGGGACCAGACTTTGAGAAGCAGGACTCATCTATATCATCCACTGTCATCTCCTCCATGAAATGGACGTCAGGGCAGCAGGCCCCAGAGCTGGCATGAGGACACCTGCCCATCTAGGGAGAAGGCAGTTCTCCAGAGCTCTTAACAAGACTTACTTTTTTGGGGAAACAGACTCTTCTAACATAGTTGACTCTTCATCACCCTCTAGTCCAAATCTATCTTTACTTTGTTTCTGAGGGCAAACAAGACAAAAAGGCAAGTCAACAGGTCTTGACGCAAGAACCTTTTAAGAGGAGCCACATAAGAAAAATATTGAGGTTAAACCAAAATTTCTTGTTTTGGATATTTAATAAGTCATGGGTGAACAAAAGCAATACTAACAATGAAAAAGAAATACATTATTTAGTATATAGATATATATAATGTCTTCTGTATGTATTATTGCACCATTTTGTATAGTTAAAATCAAGACACAGATATTAACATTATAGTAGAACTTAGTTATTTCAGTGGGCTAGATCTTAAAGCCTTAGGAAATCTGGCTATATACCTCTATAACATATCACCCCATTAAATTTGGTAAAAAACAAAACAAACAAACAAAAAAAAAACATGAAAAATGCAAAGAACCCTTTCAGACACTCAACCCAGTTTCTGTAGAGGCTGGAAAGCATATAACTACCCAGAGAGGAAGATGCGAGGGGTTAGCTAGGCTCATTCATTAGCTAAGTGATACACTATTGCTCATTACCTGGCAGTCAATGATACAAACATGAGCTGCAGCAAAATCAGAAATTCTCCTAGATATTGAAGTCAAAGACTGCACACTTCAAGCAATCTTAATGTTAAAAATTAAATTAGTAAATCAAGTACCTCACTTAAAGGGGTTTTTTTATTTTCACATAGCTACATCATCTAAACCGAGTCTTTTACTAAAGGAGTCCTGCTTTTCTATTGCATCAGTATGAAATACCTTCTTGAGGATGATGTCAATGTAGCCTGCAATCAGCTGGGATATTTGCTCTCCCTCAGTGGTTTGTACCGAATAGTAGCTTTCCTGATACTCCCCAAAATCCTGAAAGAAACAGCATTAGGAGAAATATAGCTACATTGGCAGTTTTAAAGGTGAGGAGCTCCAGTTCTGGAACAAGATGGCATAGACTCACTTTTCCCCCGCTAAATAAAACTGAACACTCTAAAATTCTTCAACAAACAATGGCAAAAAGGCTCCAAAGGCTGGAAAGGTGGACTGGTTGGGGAGGTCAGGATTTGAGGAACCACAATTTGGTGAGTTCTTGGGTTTTATTTTAGATCCCATCACCCCCAAGGCTGGGTGCTGGAGAGGCCTGAAACTTGGAACTTCAAATAGGCAGTTCCTGAGAAGTCTGTTCCCTCTGGCCATACGAGCAGAAGAGATAAAGCCCAACAGAGACCTAGTTGGGAGCCCCAACCCAGCGCCACAGCCTAAGTTGGTGCTCACTGGCAGCTGCAGAGCAGTGAAAGCCTGGACCATCCCAGCCCCTTCTCCACAACCAGGCAAACAGGTGGTCTGATCATTTAGCAGCAGTGGCCACAGTGAAGCCCTGTGTCTCTCTGCCCTCCACTCAGTGGCATAAAGAGACTCAGGCCCAGTGGCTTCTGTCTCCCTCAACAAAGGTCGCCCAGCAATAACAGGTGGCCTAGGGAAGTGCCTTCTTCCCTCAAAGACAGCACCAACAGTTTGGGCAGGAACCCCAGCAACGCCAAGAAAAAGTATCAGTCCAGAATAGCATTGCAAGGGCTCAGAAAATACATTATCATTGCAACTAAAGCCCACAAAAGTAGGCCAGAACATGACACACTAAATGTAAACATGGTGACTGTCTGCTAAAATAGAAGATATATATAAGATCAAGAGTCTCCTAATATAATAACTGAAATGTCTAGGGTATAATTGAAAATCACTATTCACGTCAAGAACCAGGACAACTACAATATGAATAAGAAAAGATAATCAACTGATGACAATACTGAGATGAATCAAATGTGGGAATTATCTGATAAGGATTTTAAAGCAACCATCACAAAAAATGTTTCAACAATCAACTATAAATCCTTCTGAAACAAATAAAAAACAGAAAATTTCAACAAAGAAACATACGTCATAAATAAGAACCAAACAGAAATTTTGGAACTGAAAAATGCAATAACCAAAGTAAAAAAAACCTCACAGGCTAGATTAAATAGCGGTCTGGAGATGGCAGAGGAAAGAATCAGTAAACTTCAAAACAGATCAATAGATTTTAGTCAATCAGAACAATAGAAAATAGACAAGACAAAACAAAACAGCCTCAGGGATCTGTGGGACAACAGAAAAAGACCTAACATCTATATCTTCAGAGACCCAGAAGAAGAGGAGAGTGTGGGACCAAAAAAAAAAAAAAGTATTTGAAACTGGCTGAAAACTTCCCCAAATTAGTGAAATACATGATCCTACAAATTCAAGAAGCTGAGCAAACCCCAAATAGAATAAATCTAAGAAATCCACACCAAGAACTTTTGAAAATTAGACACAAAGAAAAATCTTAAAAACAGCCATAGAAAAGCAACATATTATCTATAAATGAACAACAATTTGAATGACAGAAAATTTCTATTCTGAAACCACAGAGACCTGAAAGAAGTGTCATGATATTTTTCAAGTGATTAAAAAAAAAAAAAAAAGAACTGTTAACCTCAAATCCTGTATCTGGCAAAATTATCCTTCATGAATGAAAGGGAAATAAGAATATACTCAGATGAGGGAAAACTAGGAGAATTTGTTGCTAGCAGATCTACCTTTAAAGAATGGCTAAAGGAAGTTCTCCAAACATAGAGAAAATGGTAATAAAAGAAGGCTAAGAGCTTTAAAAAGGAAAGAACAATGGAATGGATAAAAATAGAAGTAAATGTAACAGGATCCTTCACCTCATGAGTTTTCGTTAATCATATTTTATGATTGAAGCAAAACTAATAATACCATGTCACATGGTGTTCAATGCATATAGAAGAAATATTTAAACAATCATACTCAAAAAGCGGGAAGTGTAAAGAGACCTAAAAGGAAGTAAGGTTTCTATACTTTACCTGAAGTGGTGCAACACTGACACCAGTAGGCTATAATTAATTTCATATGTATATGGTAATATCTAGAAAAATCAGTGATAACACTGCACAAAGAAATATGGTAAAAAACATAAATAGATCAAAATGGAACTCTAAAAAATGTTCAAGTAACCCACAGGAAGGCAAGAAAAACAGAGGAAAAAACAAACAGAGGGGATAAACGGAAAACAATTATAAAATGGTAGACTTAAGCCCTACCATATCAATAATTAGCTTAAAATATAAATGGTCTAAATACACCAATTAAAAGACAGATTGGCAGAGCAGATTTTAATAAAAAGCACAACCCAACTCTAAGATCTCTACATGAAACTCATTTCAAATATAACAATATAGCTAGGCTGAGAGCAAAAGAATGGAAGAAGATATAACATGTAAACAGTAATTTTAAAAAGCATGAGTGGCTATATCAATATAAGATCAAGCAGACTTCAGAGCAAGAAAATTTATTAGGAACAGAAGAACATAACAATAAAGCAATTTCTCCTTTAAGAACATAGAGAAATCTTAAATGTATAGGCACCAAACAAGAGAACTTCAAAATATATGAAGTAAAAACAGATAGAGATGAAAGGAGAAACAAAAAAATCCACAATTATTGTTAACTTCACTCTCAGGAATTGACAGAATTACTTAACAGAAAATTAACAAGGATATAGAAGACTGGAACACACCATCAACAGGATCTAGTTGGCATTTATAGAACATTCTTTTCAAGCACTCATGGAACATTCTCCAAGAATGATCATATCCTGGCATATAAAACCAATATCAAAATTCTAAGAGAATTGAAATCATACAGAGGATGTTCTTTGACCATAACAGAATCAAACTAAAAATCAGTAACAGAAAGATGACAGGAAAATCTCCAGACACTTGGAAATTAAATAAAGGTTAGGAATAGGAAGGAAGAAAATATTACATGTTACAAGCTTTAATCCAACTTTATACTTGAATGAAAATATTGATATTCATTCTTTTGCTTGAGGTAGTTACTGATATTTATAATTATTTATTTATTTTTTAAATAATATTTTGTTTTTAACAAAGTAGTACTTGGATCTAGTTTAAAAAGACCAATAGTTTTAAAAGGTATAGAACAAAAAAAAGCTGTCCCCTGCCTGATCCATTCGCACCTTCACTTTCCATCCCCCATACAAAGGCAACCACGTTCAACCCTTTTAGCAGTTACCTTTAGTATTTCGAAGTAACATGTTTATATTGATTTCTTGATTTTTCTATTTCAGAAATTATCCACAACTTCCTACAATGGAAGATGAGGATGTAGTTCTCTAAGTATGCACACCCATTTTTTAAGGGCCATGCAGGTACAGTTGTAACTGACTACAGGAAGAAGAAGGTATGTTTTCTGAAGATTCCTTCCAACTGGCACAAGCCTATCAATCAATACACCTTTTTTTTTTGTTTTTTCCTTCTGATGTCCTATTATGAGATTTTGCCTAGATGAAAGCTGTAAGTTTTCTTCTACGGTATGCTAGGGATGTCATCAGGAACAGAGAAAACTGAGACATCCTGTGACCAGCTCCTTCTAGTTAAGGAACTTAGACAGACTTACTTAGGGCACCAGAGAGAAGGTGGTGGCTGAAGACACCCAGCTTGCTGACGTCTCCCGCACTTCTGGACCCGTTTCCCCCCACCGGCTCACACCATCTTTCCCTCTCCATGTTGTTCTCCATGGCAAGGGAAACCCAATGGGCTTATATTTTCTCTCCTGCCCCACAACATCACCCAAGGCCATGTTGGTCCCCTTGTTGTCTTCTGCCAGTCCCTACCAGTGTGAAGCTCTTGGGCGAGGCTGCCCAGCGCTTGACCGTGGTGAGTGGCCACTCCTGCAGCACCTCCTTGGTCTTCTCGTCCACACGCATCACTGAGTCCTTGGTGATCCCCAGCAGGCGAGGCACCAGCTTGTTCTTGCCTTTCATCTTTTCCTGAAACGGGAGTACCAAGAGTCAGAGCCCTTCCTCTGAATACATCTAATTTTGGCAAGTAATCAATGATTTTGCAATGTTTTACTTGCGGTCAACCTACATACACTGTGTTTCAAAACAGACAGAGCTATTGGAAAACCGGGGCTTTGAGGCTAGGTGAATGACTCATTAAATTAAATGGATGGAACCTAAAACAGAGACATCAGAAGACAGGCAAGATGCATGCATCCTGGAGAGAAGCTGTTCAGGAGGGCAGGTTGCTCCAGAAATAGAGACTGTAACAGAAAAAAGGGATAGAACTGAGAAGATTCCCAGAGAAAAAGAAGTTAAGGTGAATTCCAAATTATCCTCACTCCCAGCAGTCAACTCAGTGAATAACAAAAGAGGGTTGATGTGGAACTTAAATATGGCTATTTAAGTTTTACTACTTTAGCTATTTAGAATTAACTAAAACTCTGCCAAAGAAGACTTTTCTCAGTACAAAGAGACACAGACCCTTTTAAAAAAATCCCTGAAATGTATTTCCATTTGGATTCTCTGTTTTGGTATTTCATTTGTATATCTATTGACTCTTAAACAATCTGTTATGATTAGTTTTACTAATTTTTTTAAAAAATAGTAATCCTGCTTATTAATTATTATTCCTACCTCACACTCACGCCAAAACAAATTCAAGATGGATTAATAATTTAGGAAGAACATATAGGTGGATATTTTTCTGATTCCAGGGTGGTAAATGACTTCCTGGGTGGGAAAAACACCCAAATTAAAAACCATAAAGGAAAAGGTTAATACCTTTAACTGCAAAATATACAGACTTTGACACATCTAAAAAAAACAGAGAGAGAGAAGTAGGAGACAAAGAAAAAAAAACCTTGTTATAAACAAAATTAAAAAGCAAATGACTGAGGAATAAATATTTACAACAAATATGATAATAAAAGACTTCATATATTGTATATGTGAAAGGTTATCATAAATCAACAAAAATAACTAGCAAAGAAAGTGAACAGAAAATGTGCTTAAAATAAAATACACAAGCAATTAGATAAATTTTTGTTTATACAAAATAGCAAAGTTGTTTTTTTTTTTAATTAATAATCAGAATTGAAGAAGGTATGAAGGGGGACCACTACTGACAGCTGTTTAAAATGGCAAAGCTTTTATGGAAGAAAATGTGTTGATCCAAAGCTTCAAAATGTTCCTACTTTTGACACAACTTGCTTTTAGAAACCTATTAAAACAAAAGTTATAAATGTATGTAAGATTATGCTACAAGGCAGCTCAATTAGAGATTATTATAGTGAAAAACTAGAAACAACCAAAATTTTCAAGAACAGAAGATTTGATAAATAAATTATGGTGTATCAAAATAATAGACTATAACTATTAAAAATAATATTATAGGAAAACATTTGCATTCATGGAAATAAATTATTCACAATATATAAATAAAAAATAAAAGCTTGTACAGCATGATCCCACATGAAATATAATTTTAAATATATATATACATACATACACACACACACACATACATACATACATATATATTTTTTTTGGTGAGGAAGATTGGCCCTGGACTAACATCTGTGCCAATCTTGCTCTATTTTTATATATGGGATGCTGCCACAGCACAGCTTCATGAGCCGTGCGTAGGTCTGCACCAGGGATCTTAACCTGTGAACCCTGGGCTGCCAAAGCAGAGCACGCGAACTTAACCACTATGCTACCAGGCCAGCCCCTAAAAATAATTTTTTAATTAAAAAATTTTAAATAAGAAAAATCTCAAATAAACAATCTAACAGTGCACCTAAAGGAACCGGAAAAAGAAGAACAAACAAAGCCCCAAATCAGTAGAAGAAGGAGATAATAAAAATCGGAGCAGAAATAAATGAAATACAGACTAAAAAAAAATAGAAAAAAATTAATAAAACCAAGAGCTGATTCTTTGAAAAGATAAACAAAATTTATAAACCTTTAGCTAGACTCACCAAGAAAAAAAGAAAGAAGGCTCAAATAAGTAAAATCAGAAATGAAAGAGGAGAAATTACAACAGACACCTCAGAAATACAAAAGATTATAAGAGAATACTATGAAGAGCTATATGCCAACGAATTGGATAATCTAGAAGAAATAGATAAATTCTTAGAATCATACAACCTTCCAAAACTGAATCAAGAAGAGAGAGAGAATTTGAATAGACCAATCACCAGTAAGGGGGTCCAAACAGTAATCAAAAACCTCCCCCAAAATAAAAGTCCAGGACAGATGGCTTCCCTGGTGAATTCTACCAAACATTCAAAGAAGACTGACTACCCATCCTTCACAAACTCTTCCAAAAAACTGAAGAGGAGGGGAAGCTCCCTAACTCATCGTACAAAGCCAACATTACCCTGATACCAAAACCAGACTAGGACAACACAAAAAAAAGAAAATTACAGGCCAATATCACTGATGAACATCGATGCAAAAATCCTCAACAAAATACTAGCAAATAGCATACAACAATACATTAAAAAGATTATACACCACGATCAGGTGGGATTTATTCCAAGGATGCAGGGATGGTTCAACATCTGCAAATCAATCAATGTGACACCCCACATTAATAAAATGAAGAATAAAAATCACATGATCATCTCAATAGATGCAGAGAAAGCATTTGACAAGATACAGCATCCATTTACGATAAAAATTCTGAATAAAATGGGTATAGAAGGAAAGTACCTCAACATAATAAAGGCCATATATGACAAACCCACAGCTAATATTATCCTCAATGGTGAACAACTGAAAGCTATCCCTCTAAGAATAGGAACCAGACAAGGATGCCCACTCTCACCACTCCTATTTAACACAGTATTGGAAGTCCTAGCCAGAGCAATCAGGCAAGAAAAAGAAATAACAGGGATCCAAATTGGAAAGGAAGAAGTGAAACTGTCACTATTTGCAGATGACATGATTTTATATATAGAAAATCCTAAAGAATCCACCAAAAAACTTTTAGAAGTAATAAACAAACACAGTAAAGTTGCAGGATACAAAACCAACATACAAAAATCAGTTGCATTTCTACACACTAACAACAAAGCAGGAGAGAGAGAAATTAAGAAAACAATCTCATTTACAATTGCAACAAAAAGAATAAAATACCTAGGAATAAACTTAACCAAAGAGGTGAAAGAGCTGTACACTGAAAACTATAAAACATTGCTGCAAGTAATTGAAGAAGACACAAAGAAATGCAAAGATATTCCGTGTTCTTGGATTGGAAGAATTAACATAGTTAAGATATCCATGCTTCCTACAGCAATCTATAGATTCAACGCAATCCCTATCAAAGTTTCAATGCCATTCTTCACAAAAATAGAACAAAGAATCCTAAAATTTATACAGAACAACAAAAGACCCCGAATAGCCAAAGGAATCCTGAGAAAAAAGAACAAAGCTAGAGGTACCACATTCCCTGATTTCAAAATATACTACAAAGCTACAGTAACCCAAATAGCATGGTACTGGCACAAAAACAGACACACAATTCAATGGAATCGAGAGCCCAGAAATAAACCCACACATCTATGGACAGCTAATTTTCAACAAAGGAGCCAAGAACATACAATGGAGAAAGGAAAGTCTCTTCAACAAATGGTGTTGCGAAAACTGGACAGCCACATGCAAAAAAATGAAAATAGACCATTATCTTATACCATACACAAAAATTGTCTCAAAATGGTTTAAAGACTTGAATCTAAGACCTGAAACCATGAAAATTCTAGAATAAAACACAGGAAGTACACTCTTTGACATCGGTTTTAGCAACATATTTGCAAGGACCACGTCTGACTGGGCAAGAGAAACAATAGAAAAAATAAATGAATGGGACTACATCAAACTAAAAAGCCTCTGCACAGCAAAGGAAACCATCAACAAAACGAAAGGACAGCCTAACAATTGGGAGAAGATATTTGCAAACCATATATCTGAGAAGGGCTTAATCTCCAAAATATATAAAGAACACATACATCTCAAAAACAAAAAAACCAACAACCCAATTAAAAAATGGACAAAAGATCTGAACAGACGTTTCTCCAAAGAAGATATACAGATGGCCAATGGGCACATGAAAAGATGTCCAACATCATTAACTATCAGGGAAATGCAAATCAAAACCACAATGAGATATCACCACATCCATCAGAATGGGTATAATTAACAAGACAGGAAACAAGTGTTGGAGAGGATGTGGAGAGAAGGGAACTCTCATACACTGCTGGTGGGAGTGCAAACTGGTGCAGCCGCTATGGAAAACACTATAGAGATTCCTCAAAAAATTAAGGATAGAACTACCCTACAATCCAGTTATTCCACTGCTGGGTATTTATCCAAAGAACATGAAAACACCAATGCATAAAGATACATGCACCCCTGTGTTCATTGCAGTGTTATTCACAATAGCCAAGACTTGGAAGCAACCTAAGTGCCCATCAAGGGATGAAGGGATGATGAAGATGCGGCATATATATACAATGGAATACTACTCAGCCATAAGACACGATGAAATCCAGCCATTTCTGACAACAGGGATGGACACTGAGGGTATCATGCTAAGTGAAATAAGTCAGAGGGAGAAGGTCAAATACCATATGATCTCGCTCATAAGTAGAAGATAAAAACAACAACAAACAAACACACAGAGTCAGAGAGTAGACTGATGGTTACCAGAGGGGAAGGGGGGAGGGAGGAGGTTAAAGGGGATGATTAGGCACATGTGTGCGGTGATGGATTGTAATTAGTGTTTGGGTGGTCAACATGATGTAATCTATGCAGAAATAGAAGTATAATGATGTACACCTGAAAATTATACAATGTTATAAACCAGTGTTACCGAAATAACAAAAATTAAAAAAAAAATTTAAAATAAAATTTCACTACATGAAAAAATGGTGGCAATGATTATCTCAAGTGATTTGTATTATTTTCTTGTGTTTTTCCTTATTCCCCAAATTTCACTTAATGCAGACGTATTTCTATTCTTGCCAAGAAAAAAATGCTTTGCAAATAATACTTGGTGAAACCTACCAATACCTAAATCACTATTGTAAGAGGAATACACATACAAATTTGCACAAATCAAGTATGTATGTATATGTGGGTGTGTGTACAAAGGGATTTAAAAACAGAGGCAGGAGTATGCTAGATATTTAAATATTATTTATGCATTTTCAGAACATCCCTCAAAAGTTGGTATCATCACCACCACCCCCATTTTGTAAATGAAGGGACCAGCAACTCGCTCCTGACAGACAGCAGTGAGTGGTAAAGCCACTATTCGAACATAAATTTGATTAGGTCAAAAATATTTGACTTCAAAAGCACAGACTGTCTACTACAGTATACTTCTGGTGGAAGCAGAGAAAAAGCAAAAATACCCCTGCAGCCCCTGAGGGCCTTTCATAACCGTGAGAAGGTGAGGGTCACAGCTCAGCTCCAGCGTCCTCCCAGGAGGCAGAGATAACCGCATTAGCACTCAGTGTGGGTGTCTAAGGAGGGGAATATGGCACTGTAAGAACCTCTCAGTCCATAAACAACACTGAGGAGACTCAGATTCTTGGAACAAGAGGCTGGTTCCACAAGAGGTAAAATCAGTGCAGGGTAGACGATGTCAGTTAGTCTAATTCGGCTTCAGTAGCCACACAGATATTTAGGTGGAGAGGCTCTAGGCAGCTAATTTAGTTACACAGGGTTGACACCCACCCAGCTGCTGGGACCAGAACAGGGATCAGAAATAAAATATGGTTTGCAGCTGCTGCCTTCATCCTTTCCCATCTGCACCTCCTCAGTGAGGGGCTTTGTGGCGAGGGAACACAGGATTGTGACAGATTGCCCTGACTCTTGTCGAGATCATTCTGGCCCAGGAGAGGAAGCCACAGTGAACCAGCAAACGACTTGCAGCAGGCATTCCATCAGGTCACAACTGGGGGAAACAGATATAAGGAACCCAGAAAATGCTGAAACTCAGCAGCAGAGACCACCATCAAGGGATAAAATTATTTCGGCACCTACCCACAAAACACAAAGCAGCTGGAGAAAGTTAAAAGAGCAAACGGCTTAGCTCTGTGCTAGCCATGTAGGGTCTTCCCTACCTGCCTTAGACCCTCAGTGGCTGAGTGCACATGTTAGGAGAGGGTCTCGAGGTAATAAAACTCCCTCTTCCTCCATTTATCTCATCTCAGTCCACACCACATCTCTCCTTTCCAACCTTCAACTACATAGATCAGCATCATTTTCATCTGCAGGAGAAAAAAGCAGGCTGGGCAGCCTCCAGTGAAGACCTGTCTCGCTCATGCACACACACACGCAGACACTGTATCTGCGATTTTGCCAGCTACACAGAAACTTCTCTCTCGAGGTGGTCCTCATTAGGTTGGTTTTGTTTAGAAGATGTCTCTAGCTTGCAAGATTTAGAGGCAGGAGAATGTGTGCATTCTACCTAGGAGAGGCAGGGATCCATTAATAAGCCCTGTCCCTCCTCTTTCAAGCACATCTCAACCTGTGCGGGTTGAGCCCTGGCGGCTGGCTGTGATCAAGCCTTCTCTGCCTCAGGCTCTTACAGGTGTGGAGATCGGCTGATTCTTACATCACCTGTGCCTTCTATCTGAGATTCAGAATTGGGTAGAGGGATGTAAGTGGGCTGAGCTTTTGGCATGCTTTGGCTGTATGTCCCCGACTTGAACATGGCCTAAGCCCACGATCCAGCTGTGCTCACCAGAGTTCTATGTTGGCTTGGTGCCAAAGTGCTGGCTCCTGTGCTTGGCTGTGTCATCATTCACTTCTTTCTCTTAGTGGCATGGCAAAAAGGGATGGCTGCTCAACAGCAAAACTGGATGTAAAGACTCAGTTTATTAGCCGTTTCTCTCTCTAAAAACAATTGGCAATCCATTTTGATTTAACTCGTGATTCTGAGATGCTCTGAATGCCCTCTGTGATCCTTTTACAGCTCAGGAGAGAAGAGGATCAGTTCCACAGGTATCCCACCTCACGGCTGTGGTATGACTGCAGAGTAAGTTCATAGGCAAATTTAGAAGGCAGAAGATTTACACAATGATTTTTCTGGCATGAAATAAGATCCTTTGCAGTTCATGGGAAATGCCTTACCATTGCTTATGGGGTTTTGATTAGCATATCAAGATAAAATTTTTAAAAAAGTCAATGAAAGAAGAAGACGGTAGACATTTATAACTTTCATTTATTGAGATCGTATATGGGACAGTTCCCTTTTCTATATTATCTCATTTAAACCTTATAAAAAGTCACAATTTTATAGGTGAGCAAACTGAGGCTTAGAAATGGAAGGTAAAGTAACTTTTCTAAGGTCAAACTAAGTGGCAAAGCCAGAATTCAAACCCTGGTCTTTCTTTTCAAAGCATATGTTCTTAGCCACTGATGATAATGCCACATAATGCTGTTCCCTGTGGACTCATCATACAGCCTCCAGACATTTTCTATATCGGGGTCAGCAAGCTACGGCTGATGCTAAACTCAGCTTTTTGCCTGTGTTTTTATGGCCTGAGAGCTAAGAGTCAATTATCTACTTTTTTGGGTGAGGAAGATTGGTCCTGAGCTAACATCTGTGCCAATCCTCCTCTATTTTGTATGTGGGACACTGTCACAGCATGGCTTGATGAGTGGTGTGTAGGTTCGCACCTGGGATGTGAATCCACAAAGCTCGGGCTACCGAAGTGGAGCGAGCGAACTTAACCACTACGTCACCAGGCTGGCCCGCAAATTATCCATTTTTAAATGGTTGAAAAAAATCAAAAGAGGAATAATACTTCATGACATATGAAAATTATATGAAATTTTCAGAGTCCATAATTAAAGAAATTCAGAGTCCATAAATAAAGCTTTACAGGAACATAACCATGCTTATTCATGTACATATTGCCTACAGCTGCTTTCAAGCTACGAGGGCAGAGATGAGTAGTATGGCTAGCAAAGCCTAAGATATTGACGATCTGGCCCTTTACTGAGAAAGTGTGCCAACCCCTGGCTCTACATCATGGAGGCTAAAAGCCAATTAAAAGTTGGACGACCCAAGGGCCAGGGATTAGGGAGATGTGGGAAGGGTTAAGGGGCTGGGATAATCTAAAATTTATCAAATATCCTTACTTACATTATGTTTAAGTCCTTGATACATTTGTTTGCATACATTAGCTTACTTAATCTTCATTAGAGCTCTGTAAGGAATGATCCTTCCCATTTGTCAGATGAAGAAACTGAGGTTTAGGGAGGTTAGGGATGTCTCTCAAAGCCATAGGAGTTTCTGCTATTTCTCACACAGGTGTATATTGGCATACTGGATTCTAGGCTAATCTTCCTGATTCCAGCACCCAAGAACTTTCTATTTAACAGCACAAAGTATAATGCTCTGAATATTAGGACAAAAGGTTCATAGACATAGAAGAAAATATGATGGAAGCACCTACAAACACATCAAACTAGTTCTCTCAGAATATCTCTGACTAATTTCAAGGCCATGCTGTATGATTAAGTGTGCTCAATATCAATATTTAAATGTCTCAAATTATAATTTCATTGACTTATTTAACTTAGAATTTTTAATAGTCCATATAAGTAGTAAATGAGAAACTAGAATCACTCACTTTTAACTTACTTCCTAAATTATGCCAATAAACCTCCTTTATAATTTAACAGTATACTCAGGTTGGGGGTCTAGAGAAATCTGTTATTTATGCCTTTAAAAAAACTTACTAGGGGCCGCCTGGTGGCATACCTGTTAAGTGCACATGCTCCGCTTTGGCGGCCCAGGGTTCGCAGGCTCAGATGCCGGGCGTGCACCGGCGTGCTGCTTGTTAAGCCATGCTGTGGTGGCATCCCATTTAAAGTAGACGGAAGATGGGCACAGATGTTAGCCCAGGGCCAGTCTTCCTCAAGGGAAAAAGGGGAGGACTGTCATCGGATGTTAGCTCAGGGCTAGTCCTCCTCACAAAAAATAAATAAATAAAAATAAAAAAGAAAAAAACTTACTATCCCTTAGCCACACAATTTTTTGTGTGTTCTCTTCTGCATATGATCTGTTTATTATATATTCTAAACGGTTGTGCTTATTAACACACACACGGGTTATTTCATACTGTTCACGTCTCGTAACTTTACTGAATTGTCTAAAAATTAATGTAACTGCATATATTGTTAGAACATGTACAGGGATCTGTCGGCTGAAGACTACAAATTGTTAATGAAAGAAATAAAAGAGGATCTAATACCATGTTCATGGACTGAAAAATGCAACAAAGTACAGTTATCAATTCTTCCCAAATTGATCTATAAATTTAACGCAATTCCTATCAAAATCCCAGCAAAGTTTTTTGTAAATACAGACAAGCTTATCCTAAAATGTCTATGAAAAGGAAAAGGACCTACAATGGCTAAAATGATTTTGAAAAAGAAGGAAAAAGAGAAACACTCAACTTGATTTTAAGGCTTCCTATATATAGCTAAAGCGATCAAGATATTCTGATACTAGTGGAGAAACAGACACACAGATCATTGGAACGGAGCAGAGAACCCAGAAAGAGAGCCACAGAAATGCGTTCAAATGAATTTTGATAACGATACAAAAGCAGTCCAATGGAGGAAAGACAGCTCTTTCAACAAACAGTGGTGGGCAACTCGACATCCATAGGCCAAAAAAACCCTCGACCTAAACCTCACGTCTTATATAAAACTAACTCAAATGGATCATACACCTTTCAATGTGCAACTATAAAACATTTGGAAGAAAACATAGGAGAAAATCTTCAGAGCCTAGACTTACACCAGAGCTATGAGCTACGTTCTTAGACATAACACCTAAAGCAACATCATACAAGGAAAAAGTGATAAAATACCCTTCATCAAAATTAAGAACATTTGCTCTGTGAAAGACCTTGTTATGAGGAAGAAAAGATAAGCTATGGACTAAGAGAAAATATTTGCAAACCACATCTAACAAAGGACTTGAATCTACAATACATAAAGAACTCTCAAAACAGTAAAAAAAAAAAAAGATCTAATTAGAAAATTGGCAAAAAAGATGAACAGACATTTCACTGAAGAGGATATACAGATGGCAAATAAGCACATGAAAGATGTTCAAAATCATTAGCCATTAGGGAAATGCAAATTAAAATCACAATAAGATATCATTAAACACCTACCAGAAAGGCTAAAATAAAAAAAAAACGATAATACCAAATTCTGGAGAGAATCAAAAGAAACTGGGTTAATCATACATAACTGGTAAGAATGTAAAATGGTACAGTCATTCTGGAAAATAGTTTGGGAGTTTGTTGTAGTGCTAAACATGTTCTTACCATATGGTCCAGCAAATGCACTCTTGGGCACTTATTTCAAAGAAATGAACACTTACATTCACACAAAAACTTATACATGAATGTTCATAGCAGCTTTATTCATAACAGGCAAAGACTGGAGACAACCCAAATGTCCCTCAGTGATGAATAACTAAACAAACTACGGTACATCCATGCCATGGAATACTATTCAGCAATAAAAATGATGGACTATTGATATATGTGACAACTTGGATGGATCTCAAGGGAATTATGCTAAATGAAAAAAATTTCAAAAGGTTATATATTGTTTGATTCCATGTATATAGCATTCTTGAAGTAACAAAACTGAGATGGACAACAGATTAGTGGTTGCCAGGGTTTAAGGACCAGGGTATGAGAGTCAGGGGTGGGGAGGAGCAGGAAGGGGCGGGAGGTGTATATGGCCATAAAAGGGTAGCACAGGGGTTCTTTGTGGTGATGAAATAGAGTTCTACATCTTAACTATGGTGGGGGCTACGTGAATCTACACAAGTCATAAAGCTGCATGAACTAAACACATACACAAATGAGTACATATAGAACATGAAATCTGAGTAAGGTCTGTGAATTGCACCAATGTTAATTTTCTGGTTGTGATACTGTACTATAGTTACCACCGGGAGAAACTTGATGAAAGGTACAGGAGACCTCTCTGCATTATGTTTTTAACATCTTTATTGAGATATAATTCACATAATCATATAATTTACCCATTTAAAGTATACATTCAATGGATTTTGATATATTTACAGATATGGGCAACTATCACCACAGTCAATTTTAAAGCATTTTCATCACCTCAAAAAGAAATCCTGTACCTTTACCTATCATTCTTCTACCCCCCACCACCCCACCCCACTCTTCAGCAACCACTAATCTACTTTCTGTCTCTATAGATTTGTGTATTCTGGACATTTCCTATCAATGGAATCATACAATATGTAGACTTTTGTGACAGGCTTCTTTCACCTAGCCTAATATTTCCAAAGTTCATCTGTGCTATAACACGTAGCAGTACCCTTCATTTCTTTTTATGGCCAAATAATATTGCACTGTATGGATACAGCACATTTTGTTCATCCATTCACCAGCTGATGGACATTTGGGTTGTTTCCACCTTTTGTCTAAACGCTGCTATACACATTCATGTACAAGTTTTTCTGCGGACATATGCTTTGAATTCTCTTCGGCATATATCCCTGGGAGTGGAATTGCTGGGTCACATGGTATCTCTATGTTTAATTGTTTGAGGAACCACCAGACTGTTTTCTAAAGGGGCTGCACCATTTTCCATTCCCACCAGCATGTATGAGGGCTCCAATTTCTCTACATTCTCACCCACACTTGTTAGTATCTGACTTTTTGATTCTCTGTATTATTTTTACAACTTCCTGTGAATCTATGATTACTTCAAAGTAAATAGTTAAAAAATGATTCTGTATGTATTGTTATAAGACAAATAATCATAGCAAAAAGGAATAATAATTCTGCTCATTTCCTAAAGTTATGTTTTTTTTTTTTTTTTTTTTTTGCTGAGGATGATTAGCCCTGAGCTAACATCTGTTCCAATCTTCCTCTACTTTATATGTGGGTCGCTGCTACAGCGTGGCTGAGGAGTGGTGTAGGGCTGCACCCGGGATCCAAACCTGTGAACCTGGGTCGCTGAAGTGGAACACACCAAACTTTAACCACTACGCCATGGGGCTGGCCCCATGAAGTCATGCTTTTTAAAAACATTTTTACATCTTCTCCAGAACTTCCAAAATGATATTAAAGAGTAATGAGATGTTAAAGAGTAACTTGTTCTGATCTCAATTTTTATAGATTTCTCTCTAGCATTTCTCTATTAGTAGGATACTGATAATAGGTTTGAAACACTATCAGGTTGAGGAAGTACACGTATATTCCAGCGTTTTAAAGAAATTTTTATAAGGAGTAGGTGCTGAATTTTATCAAACATCTCAGTGGCTTTGTATAAAATGATCATATTATGCCATCTTTTCTTTTCCAGCTTTATTGAGATGTAATTGACATAACAATGTGTAAGTTTAAGGTGTACAATGTGATGATCTGATAGACATAATATATTGAGAAATGGTTACCACATTAAAGTTAGATAACACATCCTTCACCTCACATAATTACCATTTTTTTTGTTGCTATGATAAGAACATTTAAGATCTACTCTCTTAGCAACTTTCAAGTATGTAATACAATATTGTTAACTATAGTCACCACGCTGTACATTATATCTCCAGAACTTACTTCTCTTATAATTTCAAGTTTACACTCTTTGACCAACATCTCTTCGTTTTCCCCACCTCATCCCCTGGCAACCATCAATCTACTCTGCTTCTATGAGTTTGGTTTTTTAAAATTCCACATAAGTCAGATCATAGAGTATTTGTCTTTCTCTGTCTTATTTCCCTTACCATAATGCCCTCAAGGTCCACCCATGTTGTCACAAATGACAGGAATGTCTTCTTTTTTATAGCTGAATAATATTCTACTATATATATATCTCTCTCACATTTTTTAAATCTATTCATCTGTCGATGGACACACAGATTGTTTTCATATCTTGGCTATTGTAAATAATGCTGCAATGAACATGACAGTACAGATATCTCTTCAAGAACGTGATTTCATTTCCTTCAGATATATATCCAGAAAGTGGGATTGTTGGATCATGTGATAGTTCTCTTTTTAATTTTTTGAGGAACTTCTACATTGTTTTACTTAGTGGCTGTACCAATTTACATTTCTACCAACAGTGAACACGGGTTCCCTTTTCTCCACATCCTCACCAGCATTTGTTATCTTGTCTTTTTGATAATAGGCATTAACAGGTATGAGGTGGTATCTCATTGTGGTTTTGATTTGCATTTCCCTCATGTTTAGTGATGTTGAGCACCTTTTCATGTATCTGTTGGCCATGTGAATATCCTCTTTGGAATAATGTCTACTCATGTCCTTTGCCTATTTTTAATTGGATTATTTTTTTTTTGCTATTGAGTTGTAAGAGTTGCTTACATATTTTGGATATTAACCCCTACCAGATATATGGTTTGCAAATATTTTCTCCAATTCTGTAGGCTGCCTTTTCTTTTTATTGATTGTTTCTTTTGATGTGCACAAGCTTAAGTTTGATGTAGTCCCACTTATTTTTTTGCTGCTTGCGCTCTTGATGTCATATCCAGAAAATCATTGTCAAGACCCATGTCAATGAGCTTACTGCCTATTTCCTTCTAGGAGTTTTATGGTTTTAGGTCTTACGTTCAAGTCCTTAACACATTTTGAGTTAATTTTTGTGAGTGGTGTAAGGTGTCCAGTTTCGTTCTTTTGCATGTGAAAATCCAGTTTTCCCAACATCATTTATTGAAGAGACTATCCCTTCCCCCTTGAGTATTCTTGGCTCCTTTGTCAAATATTAGTTAACTGCATATGTGTGGGTTTATTTCTGGGCTGTCAATTCTGTTCCATTGGCCCTATCTGTCTGTTTTAATGCCAATAGCATATTGTTTTGATTAGCTTTGTAGCATATTTTGAAATCAGTAAGTTTGATGCCTCCAGTTTTATTGTTTCTCAAGATTGCTCTGGCTGTTTGGGGTCTTTTGTGGTTCAATACATTTTTAGAATTCTTTGTTCTATTTCTGTGAAAAATGTGATTGGACTCTTGATAGGGATTACATTGAATCTGTAGATTGCTTTGAGTAGTATGGACATTTTAATAATATTAACTCTTCCAATCCATGAACATGGGATATCTTTCCATTTATTTGTGTCTTCTTCAATTTCTTTCATCAGTATCTTAAAATTTTCAGTGTATAGATCTTTTACTTCCTTGGCTAAATTTATTCCTAAGTTTTTTATTGTTTTTGATGCTATTTTAAATGGGCTTATTTCTGTTTTTCTTTTCCAGATAGTTCATTGTATATGATGTCATCTTATTTGATCTGTTGATCTGATTTACTAGGTTCATTAATTCATAATATTGCATTATCACTGAATTATCAGTTGTACTACTTTTAAAATAGGGCAAACTATGGCCAACTCTATTTATCAAAATCAATTTTAAAACAAAACGTATACTAAACAGGACCACTGAGCAAAAAATTAAAGTGGGCAATGTGCTTACTTTTATAAAGTGACAAAAATTAAAACTAATAAAAACCACAATTTGAATATCTAATATGTATATGAAAGTTGTCAGTGCTGCCTACCTCTGTGACCCTGGCCTTTCTTCAAAGAGATATCATTTTTTTTTTTTTTTTTTTGGTGAGGAAGATCAGCCCTGAGCTAACATCCAATGCCAAGCCTCCTCTTTTTTGCTGAGGAAGATTGCCCTGGGCTAACATCCATACTCATCTTCCTCTACTTTATATGGGATGCCGCCACAGCATGGCTTAACAAGTGATGCGGCGGTGCACGCCTGGGATCCAAACGTGCGAACCCCCGGCCGCTGAAGCGGAGCACGCACTTTGCTGCGCCACCAGGCTGGCCCCAAAGAGATATAATTTTTAAAAAAATAAAAAGAGAACAAAGGAAGGTAAGAAGGAAGGGGAGGGGAGAGGAGCAAGGAAGAAAATTTCCACCATTTTCTTATTTTGCCTTAAATACTTTTGTAAAAGAAAAGTTTTCATTTGATCAAATCTGCAAGACCTTGCAATAACCAGAATATCTGTGCTCTTCCTCTAATTATCCTACTAGCTATGGACAGATTTTTCTCAGGCCCTAAATTATCTTTGGCGAACCAATTTCTCTTTTCTGGAACTTGCTGTTCAATTTCTCTTCCTGATTACATGTAGTTTGCTGTGTGCTATGTATTTTCCCCAAGTGACTGACCTTTATGCATGTCACTGAAACTGACTCTGTGTTAAGTCTGATGATATTAATGGAAATTCACAATTCGAACGTGAGATGAATTTCATACATGAAGAACTACAGAAAAACTCAAGAAAACATGGAAACTGATGCCACTATCATCGGACATGCTAGAAATTCGTTTCATCTTTGTCCCTATGAGGTGTTGGAACTCATTTGCCACCTCTTGCTCTTCAGAATAATAAATGAAAAACAGCTTTTTCTTCTAAAACAAGCAGATCTCACCATGTGCTCATGGTGGGGGTGGGGGAGCTGGGATGATGAAAGCAGGTGACTACACCTCCAATGGGGTCACCCTAGCTAAGACAGCATAGCCCAGTGGTTGGGAACATGGATGTTGAAGTCAAAGAGACCTGAATTCAAGTGCTGCCTCTTTCAGTTACTAGCCTTATGGCCCCAGCTGAGTCATTTAACCTCTCTGGGTCTCTTTTCTCATTTATCAAAAGAAGATAATAGTAGTGGTTCTGCCATTGGGTTGCTGATAGATTTGAAGAAGATATGCGTGGCATATAATTGTTTATTAATGCTTTTATTATTAATATTCGGAAATGGCATTGTTACCTAGAAGGCATCAGTGCTATTAAAATATTGATAGTTTAAAATTCACACTAAATATGAAAGATTCAACTTCTAAATTATTTTTCTTAAAAACAAAGTGATTCACCTATGCTTTCTTCATTTGCAAGTGCCCCAGCATCTTCTGGTATAAAACCGAGAGCTGTCTCAAGTAACTAATCAGCATGAAGCATATGCCTTTCCACAGTATAACATCTTTATTTCTTATCCTAAAGGAAGCAGCTTCCTCCAATGAGGAGTGAAGTCAAGAAAAGCATCTATATCCCCAAACATACTAGCAGACAGCATAATTTCCTTCTTTTCTAGTTCTGTTTCGTTGTGGGGAGAGGAACCTCCTTAAAGCACCCTGTCACTGGCCTTCTGACTTTAGTCCCTGGAAACAGCTGCAACACAGCTGGTTAACACTCCCTTTTGCCTTAAGCAACATAAGACACCTCACCACATGGTGGAACTTTCTCTAGGGCAAGGGCAAGAGGCAGAAGGCCCAGAGCCACAGCAAAATAAGTGGAAATCAATGGAACTTATTACAGTAATGTATCGCTTAGCGATGGGAATATGTTCCAAGAAAGTTTCGTTAGGTGATTTCGTCTTTGCGCAAATATCACAGAGTGTACTTACACAAACCTAGATGGTATAGCCTACTATACACCTGGACTACATGGTACTAATCTTATGGGATCACTGTCGTACATGCGGCCTGTTGTTGACCAAGATGTCGTTATGCGGCACACACAGTAGATACACGACTAAAATAGAGTATGTGAGGTCAGGATGTGCAAAGGGGGAAGGAAGCTAATGGGAGGGCTGATCAGTCAACTTAAGAACACACCCATCAAGGGCCTCCATCTGCTTGTTCACAGGTTAAATTTCAAAGACCCACCTCTTTCCTTCTAGTAGGAAGGCAAACAATTCCCATGAAAACAGATCTGAAGGCCACAGACAATCCCAAGATCCATCTAAAAGTATACAAATTAAGTATTGTATTTACTACATGAATTCAATTTGGTCTGCAGCAGTCAACAACCTTCACTTAGTCCAGGACGCTCTTGATAAGAATGAAACATTCTCAGGGGAAAAAGTGATAACAAGTAAAAGTAAACACACTCCTTCAGTGACTTGATAGCAGTGACACAGCTGCCCAGAGGCCTATGGACAGCCAGGCTCATGCACCAGCCTCGTAGCTCATATACTTCATGTCTGTCCCGCAGCTAAACTCAGGTCACAACTGACCAGATGGTATAATCTGCAAACGCTAGGGATCTAGAGATGACAAACCAAGCTTAACAGCAAACACTTTACGAAAAAGAGGTGGCAGGGGCAAACAGCCTCTCCACCCTGCCCAACTCACCTTCACCAGGAAAAAGGACACACCATATGTCCGGAGGGACCGTGCAAGTTTGACATACTTGACTTTGGCTTCTATTTCACTCATCTCTCCACAGTTCTTGTGCTCCTACAAAAGTGATAGTAGCAGGGATAGTTACTGCAGTTCTGCCCGCAGGTGGACTTAGTAGAGGTAGTTACTATATATGTGCAGAGAGTGGCTATGAATGATCAGTAAGCGACGTTTGTGTCCGAGACCCCTCCATGACACATGTTCCTGCTGACCAAGGGTCAGAGCACACAGAAAGCTCTGATGTAGGGCTTCTTAGGTAGAATTTGAGACCCGACTCCCTACAGATTTCACAACTATATTCAAAAATTCACACATGTGCAGCGTGGCAGGAACAGGGTCCATAATTGTAATCTGATTTTCAAAGAACTCCATGTCCCAAAAGTTTCAGAACCAACACTTTAAATGAGAGCTAGAAAAATGTTCTTGTCCAAGAGGGGTATCATTGTAACATCCACCCAAAATATACAGTTTCCCAGAGAGCAGGATATATAAATGCCTATACATCACAGTGCTTGGAAATAATACTGGGTAAAAAACATGTTTCATACATGTGAAATTTATATTTCAACTTATATTTACATTTCAATAACAAAGAAGACCTCGATATTTTGAATTCACTAGGGTGACTGTTTCAGGGCAAAGTTGATAATAGGGCTTTTCTTACTGGTTGCCTAGAATAGACAACTCTCTGACTTTTAGAGTAAACCTGGATTTTCAAAAGGTTCCCAAATTCTAGCTCCCAAAAACAAATATCGGGACAAAGAAGCTACTTGTAGCTTCATCCCCAGTGCATTTTAATGGTAAATCACCTTGTTTCAATGCTACCAAGATAATGCCTTTGCAATTAAATGTACGCACGTTTTTCTCTGAAGGGCTAAGTAACCTTTAGCAAGAAGGTATGGATTAAGATAATAAATCTGCCCAAAGTAGAACTGTCAGCTTCTTTACTCTTGAGCCACTAATCATTTATTATATAAGCAGAGCACAGGCATGGGGTATGAAACTATCATCTGCAGAGGCCCCTCACTACTAATGAATGAGGATAGGGAGTGAGGAGAATAATCAAGTTCTGTACATTAACAATACGTACCTGAAATATTCTCTTTTCTGCTCCTCTCTGCTTGATGTATTCTTTGGGCAGGAATTCCTTTAGACTGAGAGAGAGAATTTAAAAAAGTAAGGCATTTATCATGTTCTATGATGAGAAGGAAAGAAAAGAGACTTTTTATAAAACTCACAGTTAAGTCACTATCTCTCTCAGTATTTTATGGTATAATTAATAACTGACTGCCATATCCCATAATGCACTTAAATAGAACACAAATATAAAACCAGTCTGATAAATAGGGTCAAACTAACATAGTTAAAGAAGAAAGAATTTCCAGGATATATTGTAAAGTGACAAAGCGAAGGGCACAAGAGTGTACCGTATGCTATCCTTTGTAAGAAAGGGAGGGAAATATTTTTCATTTTGCATTGTTAGTATGTATTTTTAAAACAATAGAAGGATATATCTAGTACTAATAAAAATGATTCTCTATAGGAAGAAGGGAAAACAGGGAGAAGGGAACAAGGACAGAAACTAAACCTCTCTGAATATTCTTTGTATTATAGTTTTCCCTTCAGAATCACATGAAACCACAAAGAGCGGAAAAAACTCAAAACCTAAAAATCTAAAGCAAAGTGAAACAAATGAACTTAACAGTCTATCAAGTTGACAGCATAACTACAGGAAGAAAAATGATTTCAAGTAACTCTGAGAAACAGTCTTTTGACTATATATCTCTAGTGCGATATATCTTAAAGATAAAATGAACCACAGACTTGTTAAATATTGATATCATTATTTTAAAACTAACCCCAGTCTATATACACAAACAATAAAATTTATCCTACAATAAAATTAGGATATTACATTATGTATAAGTATTATGTCATATATAATTAGGATAAAGCAAACGAGAAATTGTTTGTTGTTAGAAACCACGATTTTTAACATAAAATAGATAAAAATAAATATAAAGCAGAAAAAGTTAAATAAAAACCCTGCAACCTTCATTTGAAATATTGGCCTGAATGTCTGATTCATTTTTCTGAAAAACATATTTTCTAATTGTGCCCACTGAGGAGGCTAAGGGCAAGGACAACCTGGTGGCAACAAGCACCCCCAGTGCCTCGGCCAGGTAGTGTTTAAATACCATTTCCCTCTAAAAGCAATCAAGGATCCCTAGAGAAATGACTGATTCTTGCTCTGGGGCAGGAAAAGAATAAAATGTTCCTGGGGCTTCTTGTCCCTGAGATCAAGGAAGCAAACGACACTGGTGTGACATCAAGGGATAAACACTGGCCTAAAATGGGACATTTTTTAAAACCTTACACAAAAGAAGAGAGAACAGAGTAATGAACCTACCACCCAGCTTCAACAATTACAATTCACAGGCATTCACGACTCATCTACTCCCTCACTCACATCTTCTCCCTGGGATTATTTCCAAGTAAATCTCAGATATCACATAATTAATCTCATGTGATGGAGCAATTTGAGCATCAGAAAGAATGATGACTACAACGGGCAAAAACACAGATATGTAAAATTCCATAAAGATCCTTTAAATAATCACTGGTCGCCTTAAGACGTTGCTGGGGTACCAAATCATACTGAAAACTGATAACGGGAAAGAAACAAAACTAACAAATGCAGGAATAATAATGGAAGTCCAAAGTCATCATTTTACAACTTTTAATGGACTAAGCAATAGATCAAAACAACCGTAAGTGGCTTCTAAAATTACTAAGTGACAAGTTAATGGAGAACTTTATAACAGATAGATTTGTCTGATCCAAACCCACTGGTCAATTTTAATATTAACAAAAGTGAGATAATCAGACAACATATCCCTTCTGACTGAAGCAACAAGAAGTATACAGCACCACTTAGGAAGTATTTTCGGCAATAAAGAATAAGTAAACATATAATTGATCTTGAATTTAATTAAGACTCTACATCTAAAGATTCGTTTTAAAAAAGAGAGAGGAACAGGGTAAGTGACATCACCGAGATACAATCAGCCAAATCCCAATATGGGAAATTCTATAACAACCACCCAGGGTCCTCACAAATAAATGGCTTGGTGGTGGTGGTGAAAAAGAGGACACAATAACAGATTGATAGAGTTTCAAGAAACATATTTACTACAAAGTAATAAAGATGGTGTAGTACTAACATAAGAATAGACATATAGGTCAATGGAATAGGATTGAGAGTTCAGAAATTAACCCTGACCTTTGAAGTCAATTGATTTTCAACAAGGGTGCCAAGATATTTCAATGGGAAAAGAACAGTCTTTTTAACAAACAGTGCTGAGACAACTGGATATCCACATGCATCATTGTTTTGCCTTTGCCTACCTCACATCAAACACAAAAAATGGATCATAGACCTATATGTAAAAGCTACAACTACGAAACTCTTAGAAAATATGGGAGTAAATCTTTATGACCTTGGATTAGGCAAAGGCTTTTAAGATACAACACCAAAAGCACATGCAGCAAAAGAAAATATTGATAAATTGGACTACTCAAAATAAAAAATTTTGAACTGCAAATGGTACCATCAGGAAAAGTGAAGAGGCAACCCACAGAATGGGGGGAAACATTTGCAAATTATATATCTGATAAGGGACTTGTATCTAGAATATATAAGAACTCTTAATAATAAAAAGACAACCCAATTAAAAAATGGGCAGAGGATCTAAAGAGACATTTCTCCAAAGAACATATTCAAATGGCAAAAAGCACATGAAAATAGGCTCAACACCAGAAGCCATCAGGGAAATGTAAAGAAAAACAACAATATGATAACCACTGGATGATTACCATAAAAATGATGGACAATAACAAGTGTTGGCGAGTATGGAGAAATTGGAATCCTCATACTGTGCTGGTGGGAATGTAAAATGGTGCAGCTGCTGTGGAAAACAATTTGGTAGTTCCTCAAAATATTAAACCAATTCTACTCCTAGGCATATATCCAGGAGAAATGAAAACATATGTCCACACAAACATTTATACAGGAATGGTCACAGTGGTATTATTCATAAGAGCCAAAAGGTGGAAACAACTGAAATGTCCATGAACTGATGAATGGATGAGTAAAATACGGCTTATCCATACAATGGAACATTATTTGGCAATAAAAATGAATTAAGTAAGAAACATGCTATAACACAGAAACACTATGCTAATTGAAAGAAGCCCATCACAATAGACCACAAATTATATGATTCCATTTATATGAAATGTCAGAATAGGCAAATCTATAGAGAGAGATAGGATTAGTGGTTGCCAAGGCTGGGGATGGGAGTGGTGGAACTGGGGAGTGAGTGCTAATAGAAACGGGGTTTATTTTAGGAGGGATAAAAATGTTCTAAAATTAGATTGTAGTGATGGTTGCACAATCCTGTGACTACATTAAAAAAACAGTGAATTGCACACTTTATAAATATAAACTATATCTCAATGAAGTTGTTCTTTTAAAAAAACATATCAACCAAATATAATCTGTAGGCCTTGTTTAGATCCTGATATGACTAATATAAAATGACATTTTGAGCGAATGGGAGAAATTGAACACAGACTAGGTAGAAGATGATATTAAAGAATTAGTTCTAATTTTGCAGGGTGTTAGGATGAATTTGCAGTTGTGTGGGTTTTTAAAAATTATTTTAAAAATTTTTATTTGTCAGAAAAACATACTAAAGTACTTATAGATGAAATGATATGGTGTCTGGGATTTGCTTTAAAATACTCCAGCAAAAAGTAGCGGGGGAGGGGTTTGGGCAGGTCCAGGTTCTGGCCACATTAAGATTTGAATAATGATACCTCGTCAATCTGTAAACTACTTCTGTAGACAAAAGTTGTAAGTACATTCTTTGGAATTTCAGGGATCTAGGTCTGAGCACCAGCAGAACACTCCGGCCTTAACAAGAGACCCCAAATCGGTCAGCAGGAATAATCTAAGAAATATCTAAGCAGCAGCGCCTTAGATGTTATGACTATCAATTAAGTAACTTCATGGACAAAAACATATGGTTGAGATAGAACTGGAAGGCGCCAATGTCACAGAAGAGGCAGCTGAGTCACAGAGAAGCAAAGTGACTTAGCTAAGGTCACAGGACTTGTTAGTTCCGAGAGCCTCTGACCTCCCAGATCAAGAGTGGATCCCCCTGAACACACAGCTGTTTCAGGCTTTCCCCAGGAGCACATTTACAACGACAGTGAAGCAGCAGCATGAGTGGGCCATTGCTGTGGGTCTCTGGACAGTAGCTCCCACGCCATCAAAAAAGAGAGACCTGGCTAAGATTACCAAAAGCACCCAAAAAGGGCCCCATGCCAAACCCCCTCGGAACAATGACTGTTACTACAAGAGTGCTAGATGGTGGGGTCTAGTAGCCAGGCAGGGGTAGAATACGTTGGGCCTTTATGGCAAGAAAGTTCTGTGCTGCAACAAGCTGCCCTCGATTCAAACTCTGCAAACTAACCCTCTTATTCTTCAGTAGGTGCTGAATCTCTCGTTCTTCAGTAGGTACAGAAAACTACTTCCAGAAGCTGGCACTAGAGGTATTATCTCTGATGTTTCAAGAGTCGATTTGGGGGGAATTTAACGTATTTTAAATATGAAGTGAGTGTGTGTGCACATGTGTGTATCTTTCCCCAGTAAATCAGCACAGTGCACGGTGTCAGCACAAAGCTGGAAGGAGCAGGCAGCCTGTCATCATTGCCTGCCAGCCAGCGGTGCACCGTTCCAGCCCAGTCCTTGTTTTGATTACCAAACCCGGGTTTGGAAGGCTCCTAAGCATCTGGGACTTGCATGCAAGTGAAATCTGTCAGCCTTCTCTGAGAAAATGAGTCAGATTGTCAAACCTGATTGGAAATTTTTCTCCTAATTAAGCAAGCTCTGGCCAAGCAAAGTCTCTCCCACTGCCTCCTTAAATATTCCCACCTTAAAAGGGCAGCAGTCTACAAGGCATGCATTTAGATCTTACTTCTCCTCTAAACCCTACTGTCAGCCCTTTAAGTACCACCTTTTCTGAGTGCAATCATAATAGATGCTCCACTTCACTAAGATGGAAGATCAGTCAAAGCTCTTCTGACTCTCTAAGATCCATTGGAGGTTCAAAGTATGCAGCCAATAGACTCTTCTCTCATGAGCCCCACTTCTGCTCTGGCCAAGTCAGCTGTATTTGTTCTCCAATCTGTATTTATCTGTATTTGTTCTCCAATATTGCTGCTGACTATACATCTCACATGATTATGTAATAAACCAACACAGCCCTTAAACTATTAAAATAGTACAAAAAGGGAGCTACTGAGTGATTCCTAAAGGTAAATATTTACAAAAAGTTATTAAATTAGATATAGCTGAGACAATTGTAAAATACTGAAAAGAAAAATCATAAAAATCTAAAAATATTCGGCCTTCAGATTGCTTCATGATTGTCTTTAAATTCTCTCCTGGATGATGTGGTTCATACAAGACAGACAATGTAGAACCCCATCCAGAGGATCCACACAAAGAGAAAACCTTGGTCCTGCATCAAAAGATTGGCAAATGAGTGCATAAGTGGAAAATTAAAATATAGGGTTTCAGAGAGATAGATATCATAGCTTCTGTACTTTAAATGACTTTCTGGATTATTGAACCAACAGTTAAACCATGTTGATAGAGGGTTTCTACCATTAACAGCTGCTGTCTATTGAAAGTCAAACACTGTTTCAGGTGCTTTAATGCATAAATTAATTAAATTCCGACAAAAGCCCTTGGAAGGAAAAATCCCATTTTATACATGGAATGTGAGGCTCAGTGATACTAAGTCAGTCGCCCGCAATCATAGCCGACAACTTAAGCCTCATCTGTAGGCTCCAGAGACCACGCTTTCAGCACTAAAAACCCTGGTCCTTCCAACTTACTCTTTAGTCAAAAGACATCACGTTATCACTATTTCAGAACCTCTAGACAGAGAGGAATAAAATAACAGAAACACCCAGTTGGATAATAATAATGACCCTGGTGGCAGCAGTCAATATTTTAGAAATGCCCAGAAGCCACTGAGTCAGGGAAAGGGAATTTAATAAACATATTTGGGGGAGTGAGGTTTGGATTCAAATCCAGGTGTTCACCAAGACCTCATTTTCTCATATATAATTTAAGCTGCCTCTACAAGTAATTCCAAAAAGAGGAGTTCCAAAGATGTCTTCTGGTCTGGCAGTCAGTATACAAGCACACAGGAGGCAGCTTTGACTTTGGGAAATGTTCACTCCTTCTCATCTGTCCTGGAGCAAGCTGCCACCAATAGTTGCATGACCATGGGCAAGTCACCACCTCTCTAAACTGGTTTTAACACCTGAAAAGGAGACAGGATTCCTACCTAGGACGGTTATTGCTCATATGAACTGAAAACAATGATGTCCCCTCATTCGTGAGGGGTGAGGGCATCAATATGAACACACACACAAAGCAGTGAAGTGTGTACCCAGGACAGGGTGGAGGAATGGAGGGGAGGGAAGCGAGGGAGGTGCGGCAGGGATGGTGTCACCCTAAGGACTCTACAACACTCAGGCTTCCTGACTTCAACCTTCATGTTGAATCACCAAATGACTAACAGTAACATCTCAAATTTGACATCATATAAGCTTCTCAAAGTGTGGTCCCAGGACCAGCAGTATCAGCACCACCTGGGAACATGTTAGAAGTGCCAATTTTCAGGCTTCGCCCCAAACCTGCTGAACAAGATGCTCTGGGAGGGAGGCCTGGCAGTGAGTGCTTTAACAAGCCCTCTAGATGATTCTGATGCACGCTCAAGTTGGAGAACCACTGGCACAGGGCCTGAAAGCTCAAAGGATGGAACCAGACACACTTGGATTTGAATTCAGATTCAAAGATGAAAATGTCTGTGTGACTGAGAGTATCGGTTAGGTCCTGGTTAACTGAGGTGATGACAGAGGTGGAAGAAAGCATTGGTTGAGTTGCGAAACAGGGTGGGAAGAAGAAGTGGGGAGCGAAGAGGGCAAGAGAAAAGCCCGGGAAAGGGTCTGAGGACCTGTCTCAGGCACACAGCAGTTCTGTGCCTAGTGCCCCTAGTGTAAGGACAGGAATCCACCCAGAGGCTCAGGGACAGCTGAGGGCTGGATAAATTCAGAGGACCCTGGTTTGAAAGTAGTTAGGGAGGTAGGCATCAACCCTAGGATGCTGCTGCTAGGAAGACACAGTGAAGGCACCACTGAATGGTCATCCCCTGGAGAGCCCGGGGCTGTGAGGAACACAAGACGGAAGCGAACAATCAAGAAACCAGTGGGTGGGTAGTGGTGAGGAATAGGAGGTAAGCCAGAGCTGGTGAAAAACAGAAGCTGAAATGCTTCCTTCATTGTTAGTTTGAAAACAGAATTTACAGCCAAATTATTCTGAAAAAGGCACACAGAAGACCAACTCTAAAGGAAGAATATGTGTTTGAACAGATGCCAAGAGAAAAACTGACTTAAGACCTCCTACTGTGTCAAAAACTTTGCTTGTTGGCAGTAGAATTATCTTGAGTCTGTGGAGAAAAATATACCAAGTCCACTCTAAATTCTTCCTCAACAGAGATTCACACTCTGGGTTGCTTTGTTTTCTCAATAAAATACTTCCGAGGAACGTGCAAACAGTATGAAGAGGCTATGGTCATCAAGGATGAGAGGTTCCTCAGCCCGCTACCTACCTGCTTGCACCTGGCCATTGACCATTTCTTTCTCGGAAATGGTCTGACTTCCAATGCCTGTTAATCTTGCCTTTGCCACATGTTATATATCCAACTTCAGTGAATACAAGCTTTTATCACACCCAGGCTATTGCAACAGTCTTTTTAAAAGAAATATTGCATGGAAACATTTGAACTATATAGAAAAGTATATATCTCATAATTTATACACCTATCACCCAGGATAAATACATATTAACACGTTGCTATATTTGCTTTATGATTGCTACCTTTTTTTTTTTAAAAAAAGAGCAATGACAGATTTAGCTGATGTCCCATATCATCCTTCTTTCTCTCCCTAATGGTAGTCTCGATCTTGAAGTTAGTTTCTATGCATATTTTATTATGTTTCTACATCTCCTTGTATCTATAAGACAATATATTCTGTTTCTCTTTGTGAGTGTTTTTAAATACAATAGATTCGGAATAGATTCATATTCCGAAATGTCTTGTTTCCTCTACAAAGTACTTTGGTGTTTTCACATATTTAAATGTGTGTCCATCTGATAGACATGAAAAGGTATATTCTACTGATTTTGCCTCCTCGATTACTTATGAGGCTGAATATTTTTCCATATCTTTATAAGCCAGTTGAATTTCCTTTACTCTAAAGTGCCTATTGCTATCTTGGGTGATCTTTTTCTTAGATTTTTTTTTTCTTTTTAGTGTTTTCCGGATGTTAATTTGTTTTGGTAGTATGCATTGCAATTATGCAAATATCTTCTTTCAGTCTGGACATTCACTCTTAATTTGGTAATGTCTTTTGCTTAATATTTTAATTTTAATAAAGGTAGCTTTTCAACCTTTAGAACTCTTATACACTCTACATCTATAGGGTATATAGGTGTTTTAATTACTATAGCTTTCTAAGAAATTGGGATAGTTGTGCAAGTCCTCCATGTATCTTCAATTAGCCTTGGTCATTTTTGAGCCTTGACTAGTCCATATTAATTTAATAGTTTTATTTAGATATCCATATGAAATTTAATACTAGTTTTTCTCATTACTTAAAATGGGATTTTGACTGGACTGAATTTATAGATAAATTTGGATACAACTGCTTTTATGACATTAAGTCTTCCTATACATTAATCTAGCAAATCACTCCATTTATTCAGACCTTCTTTTATGCTCTTCAATGAACTTTTATCATCTTATTGGGTAGATCTTGGAGATTTTTGGAGATTTTCATAGGTAAATTATACTTTTTGTTATAAACAGTATCTCAGTTTTTCAATTACATTTTCTTTTTGTTGATTATGCATGGGAATACTACTTGCTATATATATATATTTATATTTATATATATATTTGTAGTCCTGCAGGTGAATACTACTGTTGTTTGGACCTAGGTGGTGATAAGCTGCTGCTATATATTGGTCTTTTTTTCCAAGGACTTTGCTCACTCTTATTAGTTCCAGTAAGTTTCCCTGTAGATTGAGTGGATTATCTTTGTAGATAATCATATCACCTGCAATTAATGAGTTTCATTTTTCTAATCCTGAAATCACTGATCTCTTTCTTTCCTTATTGTATATTTTACTTATCGTGTATTTTACTTATTTATTATTACTTGTTATCTGCCTCTCTCCACTAGAAAATAAGTTCCACGATGGCAGGAATATTTAATTGTGTTTTTACACTGCTGTATCCTCAACGCCTAATGCCTTCCACACAGAAGGCATTCAATAAATTATTTGTTGAATAAACGAGTTTTGCATCCCTGGAAGAAACTATTTAGTTATAACTTGCACTTCTATATAAATACACACCATGTTGGACTTGGTTAATGTTTTGTCAACTTTGGGGAGGGCATCTATATTCAGTTTAAAAGTTTTACATGTTCAACTGTGTTCAGTCTGTGTTCAACTTTGGTATTGTGATTCTGCTAGTTCCAAATTCATGTGTTTTTTTTTTTTTTCCTTTCTATTCTCTGAAATAACATGGGCTTAGTTTTTTGTTTTTTTTCCTGAGGAAGATCCTGAGCTAACATCTGTTGCCAATCTTCCTCTATTTTGTATGTGGGATGCCGCCACAGCATGGCTGATGAGTGGTGCAGGTCCCCGCCTGGGAACAGAACCTGGGCTGCCGAGTGGAGCGCACTAAACTTAGCAACTAGGCTGGCCTCATTTTCTCGTTTTTTTGATTAGTGTATTTTAAACTGATAAGGCAATTTCTTTCAAGGTCATAGATCTATCTAGATTTTCTAATTATCCATTCTGTCTAGATTTTCAATTTCTTTGGCTTCTAGTTTTCATTTCATTCTAATTTTTAAAATCTCTTTCTCTGAAGTTCTGCCCCATTTTCATTACTTATAATGTTTATTTTGCCTTTCTTTTGTTTTTCTTGAAACTTACCAGAGATTTACATAATTTTTTCAAAGCAGCAGCTTTGGATTTTGTTGCTTCTCTCTATAATTTCTATTTCATTACTTCCTCTTGACTAAAATATTTTCTATTTTGATTTTGTTCTACTTATCACTCAGTGAGGGAGGTATGGTAAATTATTCCACTAAAATTATTTGTGTATCCAAAATTCTCCTGTTAGCACTGTCTTTATATTTTAAGGTAATGTTAGGTGCATACAGGTTCATAATATATCATGCTGGTAAATCAGTCCTTCTATCTTTATAATGGTCTTCTTTATCTCTGCTTATGGTTTATTTGCCTTAAAGTCTATTTTGTGTGACTTTAAATATATCTTCTCTAGCTCTGATTTAACTAGCTTCCTGGTACATCATTTTCTATGCCTTTCAATTTTCCTCTGTCCTTAAATTTTAAGTGTGTCTTTTAGAAATACAGTACAGAGGGCCGGCCCTGTGGCTTAGCGGTTAAGTGCGTGCGCTCCGCTGCTGGCGGCCCGGGTTCGGATCCCGGGCGCGCACCGACGCACCGCTTCTCCGGCCATGCTGAGGCCGCGTCCCACATACAGCAACTAGAAGGATGTGCAGCTATGACATACAACTATCTACTGGAGCTTTGGAGGGAAAAAATAAATAAATAAAATCTTTAAAAAAAAAAAAATACAGTACAGAGCTGGATTTTTAAAAAATTTCATCCATTATGAGAACCTCTGTCTATTAATTGGTAAATCTGATTTACTTATATTTGCTATGATGCCTACTGTATTTAGAAGTATTTCTCATATCCTTTTTTATTTTATTGAGGTCATGATAGTTTATAACATTGTGAAATTTCAGTTGTACATTATTATTTGTCAGTCACCACACATATGTGCCCCTTTACCCCTTATGCCCATCCTCCCAACCCCCTTGCCCTCTGGTAACCACTAATCTGTTCTCTTTGTCCATGTATTTATCTTCCACATAGTCTCATATCTTATTTTATACATTCTATTTACCATACTTTTTCTGGCTTTGTTTCCATAATCCACCCCGCACAATTCCTATGGTATTGTTCAAGTTTTTTGTATTTCTTCTCTCCCTTCCCCACCCCCCTCCACCCTGGTTTGGAAGATATACAATCTATTTCTATTCTTTTAGGCTACCAATCTTTCCCCAACATCTTATTATGAAAAATCGCAAACATACAAAAACGTTGAAACAATTGTACAATTAACACTCTATACCCATCAGGTAGAGCTATCTTCAATTTTATCACATATACTTGATTTAAGGTCTAAAATTTATCAGTACATCTAATCTTTAATATAATAAAGTCCATAGAAGGCTTTGACTCTAATCACTTAAAGTTTTCCACCGTGTTTTTAAGGGGCCTGAAGTTAGTCATTATTTTAATAGGTTTTGTTGTTGCTGCTGTTTAAGAGCTAATTCTTCTTTAGATTTACCTCCTCTTTTGCCAAATTCTTTGATCAACAATGTTTCTTGCACCATACTCTTGCCATCTTTCTAGAAACAATTCATAGCAGTCCCCATAGCCTGCACTGCAACTTTTAGAATCCTAAATAGACCAATCTTGCACTTAAAACATAGTTAAAGGTTAGACGTTGTTGAAATCAGAGCTAAGTTTTAGCTCTGCATAATAACTATTTAATGTTTATTTACGAAATAGACTGTAGTCTCAAAAACAGCAATGGATTAGTATATAACATCTCCTTGTACCTTCCCTATACCTGGCACAACAGAACACACATGTGAAGGCCTCTATGAGTTAAAGACCACCACACAGCATGCTTTCTGCAACCATTTTCTGTACGCAGAAGAGCATAAAGCATATACATGATTATTGGATTGTATTGTTTATATTTCATGCTCCAATAAAATGTGCCTGAGACTCTTTGGAGATGATCTGAAGAAAAGTGTCATGTAGCTGAAGCATATCAGACTGGATTTGGGAGAACTGGCTGTTTTCTTATTTCAAGTTCTCCCTGTTCCGTGCCATATTTCTGTCTCTCTTACACCTATTTTCTCATCTGCACAGCAGACGAGACATTAAATAATCCTTAAATCTCTGAAAATGTCGAAAAGCTTTTAGTCTCTGATTTTCATTATTCTTTAAATACCTTCACCAAGGGGGTGTTCAGTCCAGAAATCATTAAAGAGTCTGAAGAAAGGTGAACAAGAATTGCATAAAAAGGTCCAGAGTATACTGACTTTGAGCAAAAGTGCTAAACAAATTTTCAAAAAATTTTTAAAAATGTACTTGCTAAAACATATGTCTATGTACCTCCCCCTGAAGCCAAGTGGCTGAAATCTCTGCCTGGCTGTATCTTCAACCTGGCTCTGTGACAGCCAACTTTCTCACTATTTTTTTTAAACTCTGAACTGTTCAAGCAAACAGTACATACAAAAGATGGATAGAGAAAAAACATAATGGCTGGCAAACATGGTCCAGTGAGTCCCTGCGGACAGCCCAGGCTCCAGCCACTCAACATACAATCAAGGAAATGGGACCTGGCTGCTTTGTTTTGATTAAAAGGAGACGAACACCCTCAGGAAGTTTTACCCGTATGGTATGTGCAATAATGTACACAATTCAACATCTATAGTAAATGAAAATACCTCATTACCTAGGTTTGGTCTAATTAAAATGTAAATCAAATTCATAAAGGAAAATAATTGCCACCAGGCATCATAAGCTTGTTTTAATTTGGAATCTGAATAAGGATACACATACCACTAGATGGATGAGCTTCATTCTATAATCCCAGAAATAAGAAAACTGACTGAATGCAATTGTGTAATCTTGGCTACCCTGGATTATTAAGAGAAAGGACATCTTTAACGGAGTGTAGGTATGCAGCATTCGATAGGCCCATAACTCGCAGGAGACTGTAAGAGCAATCCTAATGCTCTGATGCTGTCCGTAATCCCCACACAGGCAGTCAGTGGTACAGTAACCTTCATTGTGATGTGGTTGGCACAACCAGGGACGCTAGGAAAGAGACCAAAGAACCTTGTAATCACATTTTTAAGTACTTTCTTAATTTTGCTCCATTTTAGGAGAAGAGTGAAAGGTACAACTTTGCCCTAAAAGTAGAAATCCCTTTGTAAATGATAGGGCCCAGTGTGCAATGTCAGAAGCTACTTGCAGAAAAACTCGATGGAATTGTGAACAAGCCACTTCTCTCTGTGCCTCTTCTTCCACATCTATCACATAAAATATACTAGCTTCTCATTTCAAAAGAGGGCCTTGAGAATCAGCTGTCCCAAAGTAGTAATGAAATGACCAAGATAGCATCATCATTTTAGGAACCCAACGAGTGGCTACATTTGGATCATCTTCTCATCAGGGCCACATAGGTTTACAGTTATAAAGGCCTAAAAATAGGTAAATGTTTTAAAAAGTTTTTGGTTAATAAATCTTCTCTCCATTTTTTCCTGTTCTTCATCAGTCACTCAAAGAAATAGAAACAAAATATGTTGTTTCCTCCAAGGCTAAAGCAGTTCTTGGTGTTTATCAATTTCTGTGGCCATAATCCACAGGTTTTTGACACTAAATGTATCTGAGGGACCAGCTATGAGGTTAGAATGTGGGAATGTCAGACTACTAAAAGATCGTGTGCATACAGTCTTTCATAAGGCATCTGGGGTGTCAGAGAGCAGAGAGAAAGGCAACCTTCCTGTGGGTCTTACAGGAAGGAAGCCAGACTGACTGGGTAGACATGGGCCCTGAGGAATACCTGGCTATACAACTTGACTGGAGAATATAGAACAAGGTAAGTGACAAGACCTGCTCAGAGTCACTCTCAGACCCAGGTCACCATAAGATATAGTGTAGGACAAAGCATCACTTTGGAAAGGCTCTTTGGAATTCAGTAACCCAAGAGTAGAGTTTTTTTTGTAACAACTCAGTTTAGACCAAACAGTATGTTGGCCAGGCATTCTCTGCCACCAGGAAAGAAGTCCGATTTCCTTCTTACTGTAGGGCATATGCTGGTCCCAATCAATTTCCACGAAAGTGAAAGTGGGGTCAAGGGCCAAATAAGCATTTACACTATCCTCTCCCCTCAATACACTTGAACATGATGCAATGGATGACCTACTGAACACATCTCATATTGGTGTATCCTACAGAAAAGCTGACACGTCTGCCCACCCCCAGTCGGCATTCGCAGCAGTCCTCAGTTCCAAAGCCTCTACAGGTTACACTCTAGATGGATGACAGCATGATATTGATCATGTCAGGACTCTCTGGAGTGCTTTTTTTTTTTGGCTCAGTCAAATGTTTCATCTGCCCTAAGAGGAAGAAGAGGGATAGATAAAGGAAAGGAAAGCTACCAGAGGAAGAAACCCACGAAACCCTTGGCGAAGCCCAAATCAAAACAAGGGGAAGATCACCTCAAACAGCAGCCTACGTTATGGCTGGGCTTGTCCTGCTGGGCATTTTTAGGAAACCTAATCCTAAGGCCCATGTTCTGTGGGGCCACGATGAATCTGCAGGTTGGCTTTCTCTTGAATCTCTGAGTACTGAGCCAGAAAAAAATACCCCCACCACTTTATAATATAAAGAGAACCAAAGACCAGATGGGTGAAAAGAGTGGAGCAAGTATTTCATATATATATCACACTTTCAAAACAACAAAGAATTCTTAAGATTGTAATAAAGAATGTTTTATACTCTGCTCTTCTAATATAGGAGTCTTAAAAAGAAATGAAAGATGACAAAATGTGGTCCAGTATAAAGAAGGAATGTTCTAATGGGCAGAAGTTTCAGAAGATGGAGGAAGTGGTTCCTCAACTCCAGAGATATCTTAAGACAGGCTAGACAATAGCTTGGAGGGCAGCTACAGATTCTGTGGTCTAGAGGAAATCTCACACTGCCTGAACTTGGAGCAGATAAGTTTCAGTCTTCTCAACACTGAATTCCCAGGCCTCTTGCTTTCCCCAAGGTCCACAACCTTGATCATATACTCAACTGAGTAACGCTAACAATCTCACAATTGATTGAAACTAGGGTGTGTATTTTGCGTAGCAGCTCAAAAATAAATAGTGAAAAGAAAATGAGAGAGAAGAGAGAAAAAAGAAAAACAAAAGGTCATTTACTCTAGGAATCCAGGTTTGTGTTTATGCTCCACATGAGGTCCAAATTGTATCTGGGCTTGAAATCCACCAAACTCACAAGCTTTCTCGAAGGAGACAGGGTGGGAACCGTTCAGGATATCATCCCGAGCCTGAAAAACAAGAGGAAGCAAAAAGCATCAGGAGCTTGGGGGAGTGACACATTCTCCCCATTGACACGTTCCTGCACCTGAGCGTGCCCTCTTTGTGGAGCAAGGGAAACATGCCAGCGGCTGCAGTGACGCACTCAGGGCCCTGCAGATGATTGTAGCACAGGAGAATTAAGGCAAAAGGAAAACAGGTCTTCACCCAAAATTTCCTACAGATGGAAGCATCAGCAGGGTCCAGCACAAAGCTCGAGTATAATCTAGGAAGGAGAAGTGATCATGAAAAATAAAGAGATAAAGGGAAATCCTTGTGAAATGACCAGATTCATATAGAGGGGAAACAGAAATACAATAGACTTTTTATGACCCTAATTCATAAAACTAACAGAAAAATTATCTAGAGGTAAAATCAATCCAATCCCCATTCCAAGATAAAGGCCAGTGTAATATAAGAGGGAGAGAGGGAGATGGGGAGAGAAGGAGACAGAGAGAGAGACAGACAAGAACTCAATACTGCAGACGGTTAGGGGAACTGATAAGCAAATGCACAGTCTAGAATCAAGAACTCCATGTGTCTGAAGTCCTTCTCCCACTTGACTCATCACTGCTGTTGCAGTTTATTCCTTTTCTGTCTTTACTTTCTCTAGTTAAATGATCCCCAGACCACGCTCAGATGGACACTCTAAGCTATGGCTGAGCCTTAAACCCACAAGCACTTTCTTATTGCCCTGACATCTCCCTTCCTTCTGGCCTTCCAGCCTCTGTCCTCCCAGCCCTCCTTCCATGCCATTCTTCCATCCACTAACTCAGAGGTCAGCAAACTCTTCCTGTAAAAGGCCAGAGAGTAAACATATTAGACCTTGTGGGCCATGTGGTGTTTGTCACAACTACTGAACTCTGCAATTGGCACACGAGAGTGGCCACAGACAATATGTAAACAATTATGTGATACATAAGGGGATTTATGAATGAGCTGTGTTCCAACAAAACTTTATTAACAAACACAGGTGATACCGTGGCTGCATTTTGCAGACCGCCACATTATTTCTATGGGCAGATAGGTAGATAAACGGAAGAAGAGGAAAAAAGGAGGGAAAGAAAGAATGAAAGACGTGAGAGAGGGAGAAAGATGGACATTTTCTTTGAGCTGAAAGAACCCTGGGGACTGTCTAGTGTAAAGCCCACATCTTACATACCCGGCAACCGCAACTCAGGTAAGTTAAATGACTTGTCTGAGTTTAAACAATTAGTTAATGGTCAAGACATAAAAGGTTATTGAAAGAATATCTTTCAGTTAATGAGAAGTACTGATTTTCTGACCAATATTCACTTGTATTCTAAGATGCTAGCTAACTAGGAAAGCTTTAGTGCATTTGAAGTGGTGAGCTAGTTAAGTGCCTCAAAGCCAGACAGAGAGACAGTACCAGGCACCAGGGCCCAATCTGGAGGCCAAAGAAAGGTCCTCCTCTGGATGGCCAGCAGCTCATGTTGAACAGCAACCTGTGCCACAACCAAACACGTGAGAGGAACCCACGGGCAGTGGCCACTGGAAACTGCCACGAACATGATGGAGGCCAGAGCCGAGCTGCAGCTCACCACAAGCCACAGCCAGCAGCTCCCCCAAATCTCACCAACCTCAGTGACTGCGCAGTCAATACGGACCTGAACGTAGAGCAAGTTGAGCTGCACAGGGTCTCTCGAGTCCACATTCTGATCGGAGTAAAAGAACTTTCGTCTCAGCAGCAACGTTTCATTTTCATCTACTCCCTGTTCTCTGAACGTCCGGCTGTGATCCAGCCAATTTACTGTAACACAACAAAACAAAAGAAAGAACTGCTTATTTCTCCTCTTAGTTAAAGGGAATTTGTCATAACAGTAGTGTGATACAGATGCGGATTTCTGTAATGCTGATGTTTGGTTATAATTACTTCTTACATTAGAACTGAAGTTTTTAACTTTGTAAGATAACTTCAGATGTACCCTCATGTACCATACGACACACCAAAAAGAAAATGAGAGAGAAAATTCCCAGTCATTCCTAAAGTTAGTAAAGCCCCACAATGAATTTATAATATGCCCCTTCCCTCTAGGGAGAAAAGGAAATAAGGAAATCAGTGCTTTATGCCAAGACAACCAAGTTAGCGTTTTCCTTTAAGTCTGAGTGGATGTCAGTCTCATCAGGTGAAATAATTTATAAACTCTGAGCATAATAATTTATAAACTCTGATACTCAGTAGAAAGAAGAGAAAAATGAAAGTACTTGGGGGAGGCGAGGATAGGATTGTCAGGGGTGGGGGATGGTAGAACTCTGCCCATGGCCCAGCTGGAATCTCACTTGTTCTGAGAATGCTTGCCTGATATCAAACAGAAATGGATCACTCCTCTACCCTTTCCACAGCTCTCATTCCAACCCTCCTCCCTACGCTCAACATCTATGCTGTGAGTATTTATACAAGCCTCATTAAATTATAAGCAACTTTAGCAACAGGGAATGTGTTGGATTGACCTCATCTCTCATAGTACCTGAGAGAGTATCAAGTACATTATAAAAATCCTTAGGATTTGTCTACCAAAGTCTCACTTGGACAGAAATATGCAACTGGAAATCAAATGAGGCAGAAAAAAAAGAATGGAGAAAAGGTCCGAGGAGATGAAGGCCCCACTGAAGATCAATAGTTGTAACGACAATGGTGACATCTTCTGAACGCAGCAGCAAATGCAATGAAAGAAAGAATGGGGCTGGGAAGGTCTAAGAGAACTGTGCACGAAGTAAGATCCTCTCAGTGGAGGAGGTGGGGGCAGGTCAGGCATCCAGATGCACACAGCACAGGCTTTGGGGACACATGGAGTGTAGGTACCGGCTTTTCCAAATATTAACTGTGTGGCCATAGAAAAGGACTTTCCTATGATAGAATTATACTACCATTTTGTAACCCTAAGGAAATAACGGATCTAGACAATGGTCATCAATGGCTGTTAACATCACAAAAAAGGACATAACCGGATACAACTTCCTGATGGAAGTACATGATACCACATAAGAAGGAGTCTTTATTTAAAAAAAAAAATGCACGCACACACACACACATACCACGAATCTGATCAAGCCTCCAGATCTCAGGAATTAAAAGGGACAGAAGAACACGTTAGATGACACCATAGGTATATAATCAACAAAATCCAGACTGTAGAAAACTCTATACAAATAATAATCTGGTGTCTTCCCCCTAAAACTTGCTAGGAAAAGATAAAAGAGATGGAGGGAAATCCTCGAGACTAAAAGAGTTAAGCAACATATCATCCAACCTTGTTTGGACCCCAGCTCAGAAAAACTGTTAATTTTTTTTAGAAGACAATGGGAAAATGTGAAGACAGTTTGTGTATTTGATATTAAGAGATCACTTTTTTAGACGTGAAATGGTATTATAGTCAGTTTTTTTTTCTCTTAAGAGTCTTTATCTTTTAGTGACACAGACCAAAATATTTACAGATGAATTGAAAAAACAAAAAAACCCTGTCCCAGGTCATATAGATGATGGGAGGCGAGGGAGGCACAACCATGCGCCTGTGTCACATTTCCTTCTCAGACACTTACGGTCATCATCTGTGTGAAGCTTGGCCTTCAACTTCTCCATTTTCCTCTCGTCTCGTAATAGTGTCCTGTCTTTTTTTAGCGTACCCGTCCCTTCCTCTTTCTTTTCTTCAATTGTTTCTTGGATTAAAGAGTATTCTTCATAGTTTGTTATTCCTAAAAATATAAATTATGTTATAATTATCAGTGATTACATTGCTATCACCCCTTTTCAGCCTGGGGCTTGTAATACTCCAAGGAGTTCCTGGTGGCGAAGGACAGAAGGAGGCCTTACAAAGGTGAGGGTCAGGGGGCCACCCACGGAGCACACATCAAATAACTTTGGCCAGAAAGAATTTTCAGCTAGTTAAGTCACATACAATATGTCATGTTCAATTCTCCTGTCTAATTTTTAAGAAAGAAGTACAAAGTAGAGATCATGCAGAATAAAGCAAGACAGTGTCAAACAAGAAGTGGCTGAAGGAACTGAGCTTCCTTTGCATGAAGAGAAAACTAAGACAGACCAGGCTAGTTTCTTCACATATTTGAAGGGCTTCATGTAGAAAGGAGACAGACTTCTTCTGAGGAGATTAATAGAAGCTATGAGAAGAAAAGCTTTGTAACTATCAATCGTAGAGGCTGTCCCCACGTGTCTTCAAGGAGATACTAGATGTCAGTGATGCTCACATAGAATCTCAGCAATGGGTGGGAGACTGAATTATATGATTCAAAAACATTATTTTCAATTGGAAAATTCCTTTTGTTTTTGAAAGGAAAATAAAAGCTCTCAATTTTGACTTAGTGAGAAGTATTGCAACTTTACAATACCAGTTAGTGAGTTTGCAAATTGGGCGAGTGATCACACTCTCTTGCGACTGGGCAGAAATCAGTGTGCTAGGACATATTCAAGATCGCCTAGACACCAAATAGGGGTGAGGAACAGAAGAGGCATGTCATTAGTAACAAAACAAAACAAAACCTGGAACCTAGGCACGTGAATGCTCACCTATCCTGCTGCAAATAGTAACCAGGAGTTCCCCAACGGTCTTGGAGTCATCCACCATAACTGTTTTCACAGATCCATCCAGCATCCGGATTTTCTGAGGTCTCTGTTTCTTTTTATATTCCAAAATATCCTAGAGCAAAACCACACCAACTTTTCACACTGCATGGGAAACTAGATAATAACCGCGGACACTTGTGTAAAAAATGAATTTTCCCTAGCACACACTGATTTCCTCCTTCAAAGTTCATGAGATTTTTGCCACTAATACAGAAGCTCCAGCGCTAACCAACTGTTTTCATAAAGATTTCTTAAAAATCTGATAGTGAAATTGCACCCAAAGAAATACTATTTCTAGCTCACAATTACTGAAAACTAACTATGTAAAGTGAAAGTACCCTATGTCCTCCTGAAAGGCTAGGAATGACATCCTCTAATGAGAATTAGCAGAGGCAAGTTCCTACTTGCCTTTTAAAAAGACAATAGTGTATTTTCTCTTAAAGAGTTATAAGCAATTCAATGTTATGAAGGACATAAATAAAACCCCCATAATTCTTCACAGTAGTGGTGTATCACAGTAGAAGTGGTTTTCACAGTAATGGCAAGACCAAACAGGGGTAATAAGTTTGGGAGTTCTTATTAAATAAGAGACTTTTTTTTTTTTTTTTTACTACACTTTTAAAAAATAGAATTATGGAGATAAAAATTAATTGGCACCACATACTTTGCTCTCGCTTTATGGAATCCTGACCAATCTCATACGTGAATTCCATATACCAAAACCCAGTATCTCAGAGGGTAAGTTGAACAGAACATTTAACGCCTTTTTACTCATTACTTCTCTCTACTTCCATAACGTAACCATTTTTGTTGTTACTATTACTGATAGTCATTAAACTTACCTAATATGAACTTTCTTTTACAAAAACAAATTCAATTTCTGACTACCTTTAGGATTATATTTTTGTTTTCCTTCTAATCTATCCTTACTTTCTGTCACCAGTCACCAGGATACTTCTTCATACTCAGGGGAAGATGCTGTATCTTACTTTATACCTACCAAGTCCAACAACAGCATGTAGCACCAGCTTAAAATACTAACCCCAAACTGCTTTAATTACTCTGTGGAGTAATTTGGACTGCTATTATTTTCTATCACTACCTGGACAGCCTTTACAAAGTACATTATATCAAAACTATTAATAAGATGCCCTTGAATCAAATAGATTATTGGGTCTCTCTCTCTTTTTTTTGAAGAATACTGTTGGCTGCTATGGAAGGCCCAGGGACAAAGGGATGAAAAAACAAAAATGAGATCAACAGCATACCCCATTTCGCAACATGTAGTAATCCAGTGTTCTGCCCGCTTCCAGCCAAATTCCTTTCCTGGGGTCTTCATCCGAGAGAAACAGCCCGTAGTCAGAAGCTGGAAGACAAAGAGAAGGAAAAATAGGAGCCCAAGTGGTGATAAAGCCATCACTGACTTCCAGGCCCTGAGTCTGCTGACTTAGCAAGAATATGGGTGTTCTCCTTTACCAGAGAAATGTTTCGTTTTGACAACATTAGCAGCCACTGAGACGAGGGCAGATGAGGAGGAGTAAGAGCTGAGCAGCAAAAGCAATACCCACCAACAAGGTTAATATTTCTTAAAACCAGTGGGCACTAGTCGTGTCTAAGAACAAAGCAGTCCAAATTTCTTTCTAACTGAACGGGGCTTTGCTCCTTATCACTTGCTATCAAAACCAGGCCAAGAACCCAGAGGGAATGACAAGACTGTTGTGAGAAACTAAGCAAGTGACCACTTCAACCCAAATCCACTTAGGCAAACAGGGGCCAATGGAGCCTTTACACTTCAAATAATCCCTCTGTCATCCCAACATAGCATTACCAAAGCCTCTGTCCCCATACCACCAAATTACAAATTAAGTTGGAAAATTAAGCTCTGTGTTCTCCATAGAAATCTCTTAATCTGACCCAGGAAGTACAAGCGGGTGGTGGCAGGAGGAACGCAGTATCATTTCCTGTCTAAAGACCTCTCTGAATGTGAATCAAGGAAACCTCCGAGATCCAGATGAGGGTCAGAGCTCGTTGTTTCTTAGAAAAACAATTTCAAGATTTATAAAGGTTTATATCTACACCAGAGCTATATAGCAAACCAACCCAAAGAAATTTTTTAAAATCTGGGAGAAAAACAGTAACATAAAAGTAAAGATACCAGAAATGATTGGACAACCAGATCTTGGAGTAAGGTTGGGGATACGGGAAAACTTTATTTTTGGGTAATCCAGAAATAACATAGTGTTTTAAACAATATAAATAATGCTTGTAGACCAAAATTAGCAGTTTTATGAGTAACAGATCTTTTCAAGAAGACCCATGCCTACCTATAATTATCTTTGAATGTTTGATTTTTATGCTTCCAATTTTTAAGATAAGTTTTATTCTATTTTCACACAAACGGCTTATTAATTTGGGAGCAATCTCAATTTCTCAAGTGTCAGTCAAACACTAAATAAAGGAAGGAAATGTCGAGAGAAGACAATGGGAAATGGAAAATAAAACTGTATGAATGGCTTTTGTTGAAACTCAGATTAATGTTAGTCAGTGGTTTAACAAAACATTAAACAAAACATATCACAAATGGTTTTTTTTTGAGGTTTGAGATAAAGCTCCTTCAAAGTACTTGAAGTGTAAGGCTTGCCCTTGGTCCTGATGGCAGTTCCTCTCTTCTTCAGGCTGCTGGCAGTGGAGAGTTTCCATGCATGCGAAACGGGGCTTAGGACATACAAAAGCATTAATTGTTAGGGCAGCTTCATTTGTACGTTAGGGGCGAAGTGAGATGACATATCAAAAAGCGACTTGTAAACTGCAGAGTGCGATGCTGAGATACTGAAAGGTCATGATGATGGGCACGATGATTATGACGACTCAATGGCAGTTGTGGTCATTGTCACCACAAGCCTCACACAGGAGGCAAGTAATATCCAGGCTAAGAAAACATTCCATTTGAAACACAGACACTAGTGGGCTTGTGTACTACTCAGAGCCTCCGTTTCTCTAGCTACTAAGTGAAGAACATATAAACACATTTCAAGAAGCCAGCAAATAACTAATGGCCTACCTTGGCCAGTTTGTGCCTCAGGTACCCGTTCCCGAATGACTCGACATGCATCGTACACGGCGGTAGATGGCTCAAACTGCATGGTCTTCACCACATTGCAGTGGCGGACACAAATCTTTAAGGACAGGGCCACCATCTTCTTAGATGATCTGAACTCTCACTTAGAATGTCTGGAAAACACAGAAAGACACACCCCGATATTCATCAGTCTATTTTGGAGAAAAAACGCGAGACTCAATTGGCTTTAAAAATCAAAAGAGAGTATGACAGCAATTAAAGAGAATGCTTTGGATAAAAACACAAATTCAAAAACAGATTTTGAAAATTTTAAAATCAGACAGCAGCATATAGTCTCAGAGTTAACACTACGACAGCATGGCAAGTAGAGTCCCTTGGGAGGAGGGAACCACAGAAACTCACCACACCTCTTTGTCAAGGCTGCTCCCTACTTAATGTTCCCTAAATGAGGTCCTTGGGAGTGGAATTTCCCGGGTTAATGTCCTCTAGATGAGAGGCAGAAAGCCTTAGGCACCCAAAGCTGTCTCCTGAAGATGCCTCTGTCAGCATCCTCAGTGCCCAGGCTCCCTCCCCACCAGCTCCCGGGGAGAGGGAAGAATCACCAACATCCTCTCAGGTGCAAAAAAGTTCCACCACATCATGTACCAGAAGACCTGGCTTCTAGGCCCAGCCCATCACCAGGAGACTGTAAATCAGAGCGAGGCACTTTGGCCACTCTGCTTCAATTTCCCCACAAATAAAGTAGCTCATATCAGCCCTGCACAATTGACAGAAGAATTGAATCCTGAGGGGACATCAATGTCAGGCCAATGCACAGTCATCACTAATGAGGCCAGAGCGGCCGATTTTAAACACCCTCATTGTGCCAGACAGCTTCACACTCTTCAGGGGTCTCAAAGTGAAGAAAGTGCCAATTCAATTGTGATTTCATTCAGACAAACTACTGGGACATTTTGCTTCTCATCCAGGTGAATGGCTTTAGAAAATACACAGGTTTAGGCTAGGTTTGAATTACTTCATAAATAACTTCTTTTTAAAATTTAAGTCCAACAATTTACTGCATTTCCTTTGAGTTAGAGGCTTCTGGTTTATTTCAACCATCTGGTCAACTCTGTGGCCAGAAACTTAACCCCCCCACCCCAAGCCAGCCTCTATCAATGCATGCCTTGGGCACAAGACGGAGGCATCTTCCCTGTACCTGAGGAACCAACACAGATATACCTGCCTGACTGTCATCCTGGCAAACAAGATAAGGCACTTTACAGTTTGTAGCTGTTAGAATCCATGGGTAGAATAAATCCACGAGAATTTCAAGCTCACACTCCTTTCTTGTCATTTACTAGAGAATCTACCGGTGGTAAACCTGGACCTCAGCTCCCTTTAGGCCTCCTTCCCACTTAAGAATGCATGTGCTGAGAAGTAATGAGGTGGCCCACAGGCAGAGAGGACAACAGCTGGCCAGGCCCAGACACAGGAGCGGGTGCCTCTAGGGCATTGCTTCTTAGCACGTTCGACTGGTTGCTGGCCTCCTGACAACAGGTGACTAGGTCACTTGGATACAGAGAACATTTTTAAATAGATGCCCTGGTGTCCATGGGCAGGGTGTACACACACTCTCATGAAGACTGCCCAACTGTAAAGTCATTCTGACCTCTGCTTACATTCTGAATGAATTACGTCTGTGAAAATATTTGTTATTTGAGAAATGTCAAGATACACTTCTCAACAACAGCAGTGTTCACTGGGAATCTGCCCTGAACTAAATTAATTTACTACAGCCTGGGCAGTGGCTGGATTGCTCACACAGCAGCAGAGATCAAAATATCTGATAATTTTCCATCTACAATATCAAGGACTTTTAAAGCCACAAATAAAAGGCTCTACTCAACTCTGTTTTTACAGGCATATTTAACCAACCAACTTCCCAATCTGGGGAAAAAAATTCTAGAGATAAAATGACAAATTTTCTATGATGTAGATCACTCCATGGCTTAGTTTGTCCCCTGGGGCTGGTGACAACTATGGGGTTTCCTGAACCACTGAGAACCATGAGCATGGCAGGTGGTGACAGTCACTGGGGAAGGCCACAGAACTCCATGTTGTCACGGATGACATTCATGGGATGCACCAGAAAGGATGCGATGGTTAAGCTCTGCCATTCCCTGGGAATAGGAAGTAGTGTAAGCGTCCCTGCATGAAAGTCACCCATCCCAGGCTAATAATTGGGCTTTCTGAAAAGCAGATGAAAGGTCCCTGTAGTCAAGCGAGAGAGATTCAATCACAGGGAAAGACAGCCATGATGTGGGGCCGGGAGCAGAATGTGACAGCAGGACAGTAAACATGGGAGCTCAGAAGGAAGCGAAGACACACAGGGGAGCAAGGAGAAGGGGGCTAGTGGAGAAGCGGGGAGCCTGCGGGACAGAGCCTGGGGTGCAGAATCAACGAGCAACACAGGAGAGAAGGCCAGAGGTTGAGAAGCTGTAGGGAAGGAGAGAAGCAGAAAAACACTGCGATGAAGGAAAATATCTAAAACAAGTGGAAAATGAAGAAGCCACTGACTGAGGCTGGGGAAGCTGCTGGAGGCACAAGTTTGAGGTGAAAAGTCTCTAATGCGTTTCTTTAGGATGTATTCAGTGGGGAGGTGGAGCAGATCAAATACAAAGCTGGAGACAGGAGGGAGCAAGGGAGAGAGACTTGAGGACTGAGTCCTGGAACAATGTTCTAAAATCAGGACAAGAAGAAAACTGCAAGGAGGCCTAGCGGTAGGTGAGGGAGGAGAATGGAGAGAAGGTGGGGCCAGAAGAAGGTGCCTCAAGCTGGAGGGAGAGATCAACAGTGCGAAATGCTGACCGCAGTTCAGGGAAGATGAGGACTCAGACACAACAACTGGATCTGGCCACCAGGAGGTCTCTGGCAGCTGAGATAAGAGGAGTTTCGCACAGGGGTGAGGCCAGAGGAGTGATTCAGGAGAGAGATGAGGAGAGGGGCTGGCATAGCAGGAACACGCTCCTCTCCTGAGGAGGCCTGCTGGAAGGGTTGGAGGTAGCTCTGATTTATGCTTTTAAGGCTTTTTATCCACAAGTACACATCACGTGGCTGCTGCAAACTCCTTATCTACATAGTATCTAGATAGACATGGTTTCTACCTTATTATGGCCCTAGGGGCCAACCCAGGACAGACAAGTGCCCCTCCTGGAGGCAAGTGCCTCACTGCACATGATCTCCACTCTGGGCTCGGCCCATGCTGCTGCCTAGGTCTGTGAGAGAGGAGAGGAGAGGAGTGGGCAAGTCTTGGTTCAGGTTAAGGGCACCAGACTAGGACTCTGTGGTCCAGGTTCAATCCTAGGCCTGTGGATGCCTTGGACCTTTGGGCTGTTACTTCTCGTTTTGCTCTTCAGAGAGCAAGAAGCTCCCATGAAAGGAGCTTCCCAGCAGACACTCGATGCTTGGTCCACTATTCCCACGGGATCTCCTTGTCTCCTTATCCTAACATCTCACAAGGGAGGCCACAGAATGGAGGCGACGATCCTTAGTTCAGGGTAGTCGTTCAACAGAACAAGGGACATCAGAGATTCATTACGAGGTTCATGTTCTCAACTTTTCTACCACCTCAAAACAACTACTGCAAAAAGCATCACTCCGTGGGAACACATACAAAAAAGCCAAACAAGCCAATCAGTGACTCTGAAAGAGCACTGCACAGTGGTCAAAGACTAAAAGGCTCCAATTTCTTCTTCCTACTCTTGGCTCTCAGTTTTATTATGACTCAGTGTTCCCAAGCATGAAGCATGAAGCATGAAACAAGACCAACATTTCCTTCATGGGAATGTTAAAAAAATACAAATTATGTACATAAAAATGCTTTATAAAATTATGTATAAAGACAACATATTTTTATTATTATCATGCAAGAGGATCACCCACATACGAAAACCTCAGCTAGGTCTGAAATCGAAGTGCATGGTGATTTAATCATCATCCCACAGGGAACACGGGGGTGAGCTGTTTCTAGCACCACTCACAACAGAATGAGATACTTGCAAAATGGACACTTGTTAGAATTAAGTGTCCTGACTTATGGCAAAAAGAAAGTAGGATTAAAGCATACAGCAACCTAGAAATGTCAACTAGAGATGAGTATGTATTTTAACCCCTGTGAGAAGTCTCGCTCTATATCCACTGAAGCCCTAAGAAAATCATGCAGCTCAGACAATATCAGCTCAATGCTGTGGTTAGGCTTGACACTCCCTCTCCATTGTGATATTTTCATGGCAGCACAGCACGGGTACAATCTGCAACTGACCCTAGGTCTACTTGTCTGTATCCTCACCTCTTCTGCGCGTTCCTGCCTCTCCAGGCTGGGGGCCTAGGGGAGCTGACCAGGTTTCCTTTTCTGGTTTGGCTGCAAGAAGGCTCAGAGCTGAGCGTGTGTACTGTTTCTTGCACCATTGTCACAGTCTAATCTGTCTCTATTTTATGATCCTATCCTTGTTATTTTTTCTTTTACCTCAATTTGAATGTACACTATCTTGTTGGACCTGAAGTCCTTTTTTTGGTTTGTTTTTTGCTAAAAGACAGGGTATAAATTCATAAAACATGCAGTACCCTCCTTTTCATCAACTCTTCTCACTCTGACCATTTTTGCCTTGACTGTATGTGTGAAGGTTGCCTGGACCAACACAAACTCTTCTGTGCCATCCATTGTGGAAGATGAGCCAATGGAATCAGTGGTGAAACCCCGACATTCTCCTTTTAAAGTCAACACTTTTCTGTCCCGTGGAGTTGTAAACAGCCCAGTATGATGGCAACATTGCTGGCTGCCCAGGCTCACCCCAGTCCACCCTGGAACAAACAAGCCCGGCTCAGCCAAGGCCTCCTCCTCTCCTAAAGAAATGCCCACCATTGGTCAAGATGAGCAACCACCCCTTGGATCTCTGCCCTGATGAGCGAGGCCCACAAGGTGCTCCAACCCCACCCCTGCCTTACCAGCTGCCACCCTGAGCTGGTTACTTAACTGCAATCTGCCTCGGTGTCCTCCTCTATAAAATGGGAGATAATAATAGATAAGGTTGCTGGAGAATTAAATAAGTTAATACACATCAAAGGCACACAGGAAGTGCCAAGTCAGCATTTGTTAGTATTAGTTATGCGGGTTGGATAAACACTGGAGCTGCTTATGGTATTCAGTCACCACCCGAGCTGCAAAATTCATTTTATTGTTTATTTTGCATCTATTTTATAGTAGACACTATTATAGGCATTAGGGAGCAAAGACAGACAAGATTCCTGTCTAGATGGATCTATCCTTCTAGTAACCATATTCACTATACGGTTCCTGTATTCATCCTTATTCAAGTCATACATGTTTTTTCTAGATGCAGAACTATCTAAGGATAAGCCATGAAGCTGAGTGTATTTGTGGAGTAGGTAACTCCTAGCACCTAGGCTGTTCTCTCACAGGTGAGTCAGAGTCCCTCAACTCAAGAGTCCAAATGAAAAAAATCACCCCTATGGGACAGGGCTGGCATCACAATAGGCCCCTAGGGCTTGTCAATGAACTCTGCTCTGGGGCAACCTATGGGAGGCGCCATTGTCTCTGCACATTCCCCTATAGAGCAGAGGTGTGCTGTGGTCAGCTGGCAGGATCACAGGGCCAGGCCACCATGCTTCACTGGGACTCTGAATCTTCAAGACAGTAGAGCTGCCCACCATGCCCAGCCTTTCCCTTCAGCCACTGACTCTATTCTGACCCACTGGAAGATCACTACAATAACAATTACCAGGGCTGTACCCACCCGCTTCTTCACACCTGTTCCCCTCTCAGCAGGCAAAGTACAGCCCTGTTTGATAACAGCATGTATCACATAACTGAATGTCAGCATAAAATGTGGGCCCATATAAAAGCTATCATTCATCTGTGTTTATATCCCAATCCCCTGTGAACAATTCTGCTCTCTCAAAGAAATGCGCAGAAAGGAGCTTCCCCTTCTCTCCACTCCTTACCTGCTCCTCTGTAAGGGACAAAGAGGAATAGCTCATCTGACAAGAATGAACCCATCATGACTGGGGCACGGCTACCCAGAGGTGCCTCAAAATCAAAAGCCAGGGTCTTGGCCTCTGCCTTGCTTTCCTCTGCTATCTGTGCTCAGGTACCTTGGGGCTCACCTTGAACACTCAGACTCCATATACTGAACCCACCAGGCACACACAGGTGCCTATCTGTCACCACGTAGGAAGGTAAGTCACACCAACCATTCACTGGGTGCCAGGTGTCTTTAATTCAAAGAGGACCTAGGAAGAAAGAAGTTAGAATTTCCCATTTTGGTCTTATCTCTAGTCTAGCTTTATCAGGGAGCCACGGGCCTTCCTTAATAATCTTGTCTCCCCACTGGGCCCCTCACATCTCTTCCCAACCAGTGAAAACCCAGAGGTCAGAGTCTGACTGGAGAGGCTCCCCTAGTCCCCACATCCACAATTTGTGAGAGCTCCAGCTAATAATAAGCTCAGGGAAACACTAAGTGAACACAGCTGACACAATTTTTCCATGTGGCTAACAGCCCACTTAGAAAGAGACCAGGATGATCATGCTCCCGTTTGCAACCAGAGCGGGGAGACTAGAAAACCAGAGAAAACATTCACATAAGAATCTCGCTTCAGTTTTCCTTCAGGGAGCTATAGGAGACCAGGAATATTGTTTGACTTTGAAGACTTCAACTAGAAATAACCATCATTAAAGGGTCAAGTGGTAAAGGAGCATAGGAGAAATGACTAACCATCCACACAGACATGAACTTAGCAGCAGGCCAGGCAAGTCAATAAAAATTTGAGCCAAGTGGTTGGCACCCAGGGCTGCTTTGCAACCCCCATATATGCCCCTTAACCCACAGGGCTCCCACTGTGTATTCTTGCCTGTCCCCAGTACACCAGCAGTAAGAGATATATATATACACACACACACACACACACACACACACACACACAACAGTATCAGGAATACATTTGTCATGAGAGGTCCATTTCCCCTACTGTCCTCTGAGAGGAAGGACTTTCTCATTACAGCCACCTTTCATTCTCGAGGCCCTAGCACAGTGTCCACCACACAGTGGATGCTTAATAAATGTTTGTGGAATTAATGTGTACTCCACGGAAAGATTTAAACAGATTTTTTTCTAAATTAGTCATTAGGAATTATTCACACTAACATCATGACTGAAGGACAAACAGGAAGCAAACACCCAGCAGACACTACTATTTCTACCCATTAACAGCCTGTTCCACAGACCACAGAAGCTTACCCTCATGGCTTACAAGATGAAGCTCTCCAGCTTGGCAAACAAGAAACTCAAAAAAGAATGAAGGCCACATCAGTCAGGAATACTTGGAAGCTCCCCGAGGGCAGGGACCATGAGTATTGCTCGACATAAAGTACCTGCCACAGAGAAGGGCTCAATGTGTATTTATTCAACTAATGCATGGATGGAGGGGTAAGGCAGCAGTTTTACCTCCACCAAGAGAGCCAAAGAGAGTACCCACAAGATGGAATACAGAATGATGAGAAAAGATCTTTGATATTGTTTTCTATTTTCAGATGAAGAAACTAAAATTTTGAGATCAAGAGACCTTCCCAAGGTCACACTGCTAGAAAACCACAACCAGACCTTCTCACGTTTCCACAACGAACAGAGACAGCTATGCACGAGGTACGATTAGAGCCTTCCAAGGATTCCCCCAACTTACCCTCCCACCCCCAGTCAGCTCCTGGCACTGGCACCTGAAATTCCATCAAGTATATTGTTGGTCATAAAGATTTGTTCCCAATTAAATCTCACTGTGAAAGTGGATATTTGCATTTACCACTTATTACTGTCTTAGAATGTTGTTTCAGAACCGTCCAGACAAATTAGCCGAGAGCTACCCTTTATTAAAGATGATCCCTAATTACCAGGAAATTCTAAGAAGGGAGGAGTAGTGTATTGCAGACGAGTCCAGAACTCTGGCACTGCTGGTAAGGGCAGTGAGCAGGGAAGCACAGGAAGACGACCAGCTTGAAAGAAGGGGAGCAGACACGTGTTTTCATAGCATTATCATTTTGCTTAGAGCTGATTATTAATGCACAGAACATTTTTGAAATACATGGGCAATAAGGGTCAAACGACTTAGCCCAAGGATCAGGGCCCCCATCCACCCACTTCCCATCTCCCACTCCCAGAACTCTCTATCTTAAGGAAACTGATGCGTATTCAATCCCCACAAAACTGCCTCAATTATTTTAGCCTGTGTGTCCTGCCTCTATCTGAAACGCACCCCCTGCTCTTCAGTTCTTCGTGGTTACTCACCCTTCAAGCCCAGCATGGAGCTTTGCTTCTATAAACTAGTCTTTCCAAACCATCCCAGCCAGCAGGATCCTCCCCTCCCCCAAGCTCTCTGAGCACTCATCTGGGACCCTCCTCCAGCACCAGCCCTCTGGGGCAGAAGTCCCCACTGAAACAAAGGAGAGGCTATACCTAACGTTCATGTGGCACTGGAGAGTTCCACGGCACTTGCAGACCACTAAGAAGGCTGTCGGCCTTCCAAAAATCTCACCGTTCACCTACGGTTGCCAAGACAGCTGAACATATGATCCATATGTCTTAGTCCTCTTGGAGTCTACCTTTCAGTCCTGCTATTTTATTCCTCTTACAAGTTAAAGAAAGAAGCTTCCAAATTAAACTCTGATATTGAATTCTTTTATACTCTAACTCATTCAAATGATTTGAGGCTGTTTACAAAAATAGATGCGATATAAATTAAAAGGTCAGGTCCAAGAAAAAAGCAGAAGAAAAATAAAAGTGAAGGTCAAGATCAGGAGAACTGTGAATTATTTACCATTCATTTGAATAACTCGGAATAAATCCCATTATTTGTTTTTTCTGGCCTTTGGTGACAAGCCTGTAAAATCCAGGAAAGCAGATTCTCTAGGCTACTGCTGACACTGATAAACACAAGCTTTGTCACTAAGGCACACACCATCGGGATGGGTACAGACAGACTAGCTTTCACTTGGAAAAAATAGAGGGCTTTGTTCTACAATGATCTGGAAAAAAATAATTCAATGTGTTCCAGATTGAACCTGGAAGAATGTGTGAAAAGAATGGCACACAAGTTCCTTCTCGGGTCACATTTCTCATGCTTGTGTTTAATTTAATGCTAAAATAGCATACATCTGAGTGAAGAAGATCTGCCAAAGCAGCATGGACTTAGATTGGGAAGTGACAACGCAGACTATCGTGTTTGGTTTTACTTAAGAAACTGAACAAATCTCCCACTTCCTAGCTCCATTCCCTTTCACTGACAGGGTCTTCACCCAGACCTCCGACCAGTGAATAAAAGGCTGCAAACTCACAACATCAGACATCACTCAAAAAAACCATAGTGCATCGTTTTGGCAAGGACAAATCCTGAGGAAAAAAAGAGAAAATTAAAAATGTATTCTTGCTGCTTATCTATGTTAGTCCATTAACCACAAATCACAAGGGCACTTCTGTTACAGGCCGGACCTAAAAATCTGTCATTTATGTGGAGATCTAAAACAAACCAAGGAACCTGACCAAAATTTACATTTCTAGAGATTTCAAAGTCTGCCCATGTATTATCACAGCACCAATCCAGCATTCACACACCAGATTAGATTTTCCAAAGGTTCTTCATTTTCTGTGGCCACTTATTACAAGACCACCCTCATTTCATATCTAAAATTTGGAATGTTTCAGTTAAACTAAATATAGCTTGTGATATCCCCAACCTCAGAATTAGATGTCATCAAGGCCAGCTCTCCAGGGGATATGCAAATCTTGGTTGTAACCTTCCCATTCTCCCGAACGTGAGAATAATACATATATTTTTTAAATTTCTTAAATTAATGACACAGTAAGCATATAAGCGATTATGTGCCTGGCACTGATTCGAAGCCCTTTTTATAGGTCAAGTCACTGAATCTTCAACATAATCCCTGCTCAGGAGTTTAGACTTCACCCAGGCAAGGCACCCAGGACACAGTGGTTATGTGGCTTGACAGAGGCCACTGGGCTGGGAGCTCTGTCTCCTACTGTGTGCTGTTTAAAACAGGAAGAAATATGGAAAAGTAAATGTAGTGCTTGTGTCAGCACAGTAAAATGGGTGAAATATATATTAATAATGTCTCATGATTTAACTTCCACGTGTTGCATTAATAGATGTCATACACTGTACTAAGCACTTTACTTAATGATTCTGTGTGAGAAAGGTCCTATTTACCCTGGATAATCAGGCTTAAGAGGTTATGTCTCCTAAGTACCACGGAAACACAGGAGGAAGGGGAGGTTTAAACCCAGGTCTGTCAAGAATCCAGACTTCCACGTCTGCCCCACCCGCCCACCAAAGATAAGCACCACTAACTAACGTTTTGACACATGTCCTTCCAATGTTTATGCATACATTTATGTAGTTGAGATGACACGCGCCAGCTAATTAGATATCCTCATATTTCCTCCATTCTAAGTACATAATAATCATTTCCCACAGGATTGCAAACTTTTTAGCAACATTGTTTTTAATAGCTATATAATATTGCAATGCAAGGTGTCATAATTTAGCTGTATCTTTATTTTTGTGTATATCAGCTACTTGTAAGTTTTCACTACTATAAATAAGGCTGCAACAGTATTTTTTTTATGTAAAAACTCTTTTCTTCTTTATTTCAGATTTTCTTAAGCTAGATTTTTTTTAGGGAATCATCAATATTTTTAAAGAGCAACCCAGAAGCTATTAAGACAACAAAAAATGAAATCTGAATGTACAGATATCAGCAGTTTGATTTATGGGTTAGCTAGATGAATATGCATTAACAACTGGGAAAGCCAATAATCAATCTAGATTTTATAGTTCAATCTACCCCACAGAACGATCTTGCTAGCAAGAGCTCAGGCTGCAAGGGACCATATCAAAAAACTGAGTTCACAGAGGCATGAACAGGGAAGAAAACATCTGGCATGGGCAATAAAACAGATTTACAGAAAAGAGGCAGGGATAAGATAGATGCATAACATAAATTTTAAAATAAATTGCAAACAGTGGAAATGACAGACCGGAGAAAAAAGGATTGGACTAGACCTTACTAAAGAAAATAGTGTGGACGTGCATGGTAAACATTAACGCTCTGCTTTCTGTAAGCCCCAGTTTCTAGAAGTGCCTAGCAGAACAAACCAGAATTACAAAAAGGATATTAACTAAATTGAAGTGCTCTGATGGAGTACCATTTTCCTATACTTAATAAAATAAAGCCAAATCAAAAGTCTTGCCAATTTCATCAGTGCGTTAGGGATAAGATTTACATTTCCAAACGACAAAACCAAATCAAATTTAAGTCTGTATATATAAATATTACTTTATCCAGAGCATAGGAAAGAAACAAACATGTCCCCATGGGAGATGACATGAAATGATGAACTTTCAACAGCATAATTGAGTATAGCATAGTATTTTAGAGGATTATTTTAAGATAGTGGCACATTTATTATCTGTCTCCACAACCTGACTTGCTCTTGGAAAATAATTTCAAAAACAAATATTAAGATGAAGCTGGAAAAATACCAGAAGAGGTGCAGAGACCAGTCGAGAGAGAAAGAGCCAAAGCATAATGATTCCTAAAGAAATGGCAGAACTGAAGAATTCTCTGACTTTGAAAGTGTGAGGGCCTCACCTATAAGAATTGTGTCACAATATTCTGTCATCTGTCAAGGTTGGCTTGTAAAATTGATATTCGTCTTATTCTCTATCATAAAACCTATCGTGGTGTTATGGGTTGAATTGTGTCCTTCTAAAATTCATATGTTGAAGTCCTAACCCCTAGAACCTCAGAACGTGACCTTATTTGGAGATGGGGTATTTACAGATATAATCAAATTAAAGGAGGTCATTAGGGTGTACTCTAATCCAAAATGACTGGTGTCCTTATAAAAAGGGGAAATGTGAGCAGAGAAGCAATGTGAAGATGGCCATCTATAAGCCAAGAAGAGGGGCCTGGAAGAGATCCTTCTCTCATAGCCTTCAGAAGGATCCAACCCTGCCAAAACCTGGATCTCAGACTTCTAGCCTCCAGAACTGTGAGATGATGAATTTCTGTTGGTTAAGCCATCCAGTTTGTGCTACTTTGTTATGGCAGCCTTAACAAACTAATAAACTTAGGCCAATTATGGTTTAATTCAGATTTTAATTAGTACAGTTTTCCTAAATAGAGGAAATTAGTATGATTTCAACATGAATTGACTAACAGTAGAGTCAAATGTATGTAGTAATCTTTGGGGAAATCATATACACATTGCGTTTATGAATATGTAAATGTAGGTATAGAAGCAGATGTTGGTGTAGGCAAAGGCATAGCCACATGTGTACGGATATATTCCGCCCAAGTCACAAAGCTAGGAAGTGATAGAGGTGGGACTCTAACCTGGGTATATCTACCTCCAGGGTCCACGGCCTTGCTACAATACCACCCAACAAAACAAAATTGCAATGTGGAAAATACTTGTTATAGTAGGATGGTATGATTGAAGATATGTAGAATGTAGGGTTAGTACAGGCAAACATGGAAGAGACTATGCAAGCATTTTATTGGAGTGGTAAAACTATATTTTTTGGGTTTATTTTTAGTTATAGTTTAGTTTATTATTTAGATACAGTGTACACTTTTTTTTCAGGAATTAAAATAAATGAATTCAAAAGACCTGAAGGTGAGACATGAAACTATAAAACTCATAGAAGAAAATATAGGCAACACACTATTTGACATTGGTCATAAAGGAATCTTTTCGGATGACATGCCTACCCAGACTAGGGAAACTAAAGAAAAAATAAACAAGTGGGACTTTATCAGATTAAAGAGCTTCTACAAGACAAACAAAACCAGAATCAAGATGAACAGACAACCCACCAGCTGGGAGAGAACATTTGCAAAACATACATCTGACAAGGGGTTGATCTCTGTAATATATAAAGAACCCACACAACTGAACAACAAAAAAAACAAACAACCCGATCAAAAAATGGGCAGAGGAAATGAACAGACACTTCTCCAAAGAAGATATACAGATGGCCAATAGGCACATGAAAAGATGTTCAACATCATTAATCATCAGGGACAAAACAACACTAAGATATCACCTCACGCCCGTTAGAATGGCTATAATCACCAAGACAAAAAACAACAAATGTTGGAGAGGATGTGGAGAAACAGGAACCCTCATACACAGCTGGTGGGAATGCAAACTGGTGCAGCCTCTATGGAAAATGGTATGGAGCTTCCTCAAAGAATTAAAAGTAGAGATGCCCTATGATCCAGCCATCCCACTACTGGGAATCTATCCAACGAACGTGAAATCAACAATCCAAAGAGGCTTATGCACCCCTATGTTCATTGCAGCATTATTCACTATAGCCAAGAAGTGGAAGCAACCTAAGTGTCCCTCGACTGATGATCAGATCAAGAAAATGTGGTGTATATATATACAATGGAATACTACTCAGCCATAAAAAAAGACAAAATCGTCCCATTTACAACAACATGGATGGGCCTGGAGGGTATTATGTTAAGTGAAGTAAGCCAGAAAGAGAAAGACAAACACTGTATGATCTCACTCATATGTGGAATATAAACCAACACATGAACAGAGAAAACTGTATTGTGGTTACCAGGGGCAAGGGGGTGGGGGGTGGGCACAAGGAGTGAAGGGAGACATGTATATGGTGATGGACAAACAAAAATGCACAACCCAAAATTTCACAATGTTAAAAGCTATTAAAACATCAATAAAAAATAAATAAATTCAACTACAATACAAAACCACTTTCAATTACTCTAATTCTGATGAAACTGAATGGCTCTCTTCCTTCTAACATCATCCTCTCCATTGTGTAAAGGGACAGGAAGGACCCAGGCCTTTTTATGCCAGGCGATTCCATAAAATATTCTATTCCTCCATTGAGTCATTTTCACAACCTTCTGTGGAATCTTCCCCCGCGTTCAACACAACTACCTTAAGTTGTAGACATAACTATCTAGGGCATAAGTGTCTCTTAGACACAGTGAGAATCAAGACTCAGATCCCAGGTCTACGGTGAAAGCAACAGAGGGGCTGACAATTGGTCATTCAGTAACTATTTACCAATCACTTATAATGTACAAGATACTGCGCTGAGTGCTTCAGGGGAATAAATGAGACGAAGTCAGACTAGTCCTGCCTTCAATGCACTTAAACTCTCTCAGCGCACACATATGACCCCACCCAGAGAGAGGACATTCCTGGGAGGTAACCAACGAGTTCCACAAAAAAGAGACACAATGACAAGAGGACCGGAACTATCCACAGGATGAAGAGATGACTTTAGGCTGAGTCAGCTGGGAATAACGTAAGGCTGAGAGCAAAATATAAGGTCAGTCTTAAACAACAGACAGGATTTGGGTAGATGGGGGAGAAGGGTAGCATTCCAGCCAGCCTCAGGTGAAGTCACCCTTCCACCTTGGGGAAGTTCTACTCTTTGTTGAAGACTCAGTTTGTCACGTCCTCTACTCCTCTCTCAGATAGTATTCACCACCCAGGACTTGGTGATCACCATGACTCCAGGGCCTGGTATAGAGCCTGGCAAAGGAGTAGACATTCCATAAAGACTGAACACTGAATGAGTAACTGTTTCTAAGCCTGCTTTCCACATGTAACAGTGAGCTCCTTGAGGGTCAAGGATCATTTCTTATTATCCTTAGTAATTGGCAGATTTTCAGCAACTCTTTGATGAACAGGTGGATGTAATTCCTCCATTTTATTATAGAGGAACAAGCAACAGAAAGAAATTGCAGCTCTGTTAAAAAATTAGGCCAGTTCCTTCAGATTGAGAAGATTTATAGTCAATACTGCTACCATCTATCAGCAAGTTTAAAGCCTATTCCTTCCACTGTCTAGACTATTTTTGAGACAAACCATGTTACAGAGAAAACAAATTTGGACTTGGAGTCAGAACACGTGGGTCTGAATGGCAGTGCCACCACTTAGGAGCTGTGTGACCTCTCAATTCCAGAGTTACACACACTCTCAGCCTCAGTTCACACAAAACTCAGTTAACATAACAAACAGCAGAGACCTTATCATTGGAAAAGTCTAATCACACTGTTAGCTGCTACTATTATTAATACCTAATATGCTCTGTTTGGATTAAAACAAAAAATATGGACTTCTAAAAGGCATTTCTTCCTCCCAAAAAAAGACACAAAGACAGATAATTGTCAGTTTTTAGACTGGTTGAGGGGTTAGGAAAGGTAATGCCTCTTTACTAAGAACCAACTTAATATACCCTGCCTGAGCAAATCTTTTCTTTTTCTTGTCCAAAAGGTGATCAGTGGGATAATTTATAACTCAGGTTTTATCTGCAGAAAAACTTTAAACCAGGGAGGTGTTGTGGCTGCTCTAGTTCTAAAATCTTATATAGAACTGATTAAAAAAGAGAGACAGACAGACAGACAGACAACTGGGTTTCAGTCTTGACTCTGCTTCTCACTATGGCAGGAAGCCAACTACTTCAACTGAAACTGTGTACAAAATGCTTGTTTCTTAAAGAACGCATTCACCCATTCATTCATTCAGTTAACCACATACAGTCACTGAGTGCCATTTACTACCCCAGATGCTGCTCCTCATATGGAGAGGACCTCAGCAAGCAATACAGAGTGATGAGTCTGGAGTAAAAGCCGACATCGCTCTGATCATGAAAGTCCTTCCAGCGTCTAAGTGATTTTAGGATGAAGTCAGGGCTCTAAGGGTTCAGGTGGCTGGGAGTCCTTGAGGCTCCTGAAGGGTTCCAAGATTAGTCTGAGTCCTTCGGGACCTTCTCAGGTAAGAACTAAGTCGGCATGATTCAGTCAGAACAGGAATGGCCTCTGGCACAAGCAAGCAGGATCTGTTCAACCTTAGCACCACCCACACAGCAGCACTGACACTGTGCCCTGTTAATTATTTGTCTATAACAATTGACGGCCTAAAAACAACTGCTGGGGTTGTCTAGAAAATTCTGAGGATAAATTTAAATTTGTATCCAAGAAAGAAGGTGGAGCATAAGTAACTTCGAACCAGCACTCGTGGGGACTTCGTGACCTCTCTGTCTTAGTGGTGGTCCAGTGGCAGCACCCACTGTCATCCCTATGATCCACACACCATCATAGCTCCTGATGAAGCTGGAGTTGACAAGTTTCATCATCATTACCATTGTGTCTGTGTGTATGACTATATATAAAAAATATCTTACTATAAAACTATCAAACTTGAAAAGATAGATGAATGATTTTTTGTGCTACAGAAGGCATTCTGACTTATATAAGAATTCACCGAGCAAGCCCTCTTAAGAATTCCTTTCTTGAGTTCCACTGTTTGTCTTCAAGCCCTCTGGGGACTGCTACCTTTAACTCTGGGTCCCCCACTGAAGAAGGTCAATAGGGTACCGACATAAGGGTGCTCAGTTGGCTCCATTATTTCAGTGGATTTCAACTTACTCAGGATTGGTCTTAATTTTTTAAATTTCATGGCCCCATGTTTCAAAAAGATTTTATTTACCCCCAAACTGCATACATTTCTAATAATCAACTTTCCAGTTTCCAGTCATCAAAGACCTGTCCCTGATCAGAAGGTATAACCACTTTCTCCACACGAGCTGCAGGAACGCAAGTCAAGTAAAAAAGCATAGCTTTCGCTTTGCCTGCCTCTAGGATTTCTGAAACACAGAAAGCATGCTGAAGGACTTTCTAAGCAAGGAAGCATTGTTTTGCTTCCAAGCTCCTTGCTAAGACTCCCACCCTCCCCAAGAAAGGCAGGTGAGCACTCAGTGGGGCTGGGCTCTGGACAGCTCCAAGGGTCTCTATCCATCATCGTGGCTGTCAAGCCAGGAGCATGGGAGGCACCGAGTGAGGCAGGCAGGGGCTGAAGCCAAGACTGGGAGGAAGGAGGCATAAAGGAAGCAAGAGAGACCAGGTCCAGACAAGGATGGGAAGCTACATGGGAGGGAAGCTGTGGGACACATAGGAAACTGCAAGCCAAACTTGTCTATCCGGCTTTTGGGGAGCATTCAATTACATATCCATGTTTCCCCTGACTGCTACTATCCTGGGTGAAAAAAGGCTGGCTAAATATTTCAATGCTCCAGAAAAAAAACTATTATTATAATGAAAAATCCTTTCCTTTTTCTGAGTTTTCTTCTTTTCTGTTTATCTTCTGAAAGACACGTATAAAACTTACTGAGAAAAAACATCTCTTCATTCTCTTTCTCCCCAGTGGCAAATCTCTCCATGAGCCAGTCTAAATGTCAAAAGAAAAAGGCATCTTCTCAGGAAAATATAAATATTTATAGACACCATCACCCCTGAAATGTTAAACAGAGCTATTTCTCCATTCTCTTCTTTATTGATTTAGTTATATGGTACATAATAATCAGAAAGCAAAAAAAGGTAACTGTTCAACTCAAGTCACCAGGTCACGCATCAAAGGAACATAGACCATCCCCCCCAAAAATATATATATATATTCATTAAATCTCTTTGTGATACATCCCCAGAGAGCAGTAACAGAAACAAGAAATCAATGTCAAAATAAACCCGGCCTCAGACCACTGGAGAGTGGCTGCTCAAGGGGCTCCTTCTTCTGTGATGAGAGCCTCTAAGTCTGTGGAATTCCTTTTCTGAGATATACACTCTTAGGGCTAAGTTTCACCAGTCCAACTGTGAGGTCAGTGGGAAACTGAGGAAATATAGTGTGATGATCATAAAAACAAAAGTCCCAGGGGGTCAAGTTGTCACTGAGCTCTAAAAATATTTGGGTGGCCCTTCTCAACTTTCCTGCCCTCTCTTAGACTTACAGGGACTTAGAAGTCATGCAGTCTAAAATTCAGGTCTGTTTTCTGGTACCTAAAGTCTGCCTCTACCTTCAAGGACTGTCGTCTTCCTAAGTGATAGCCAACCTGGGAATACGCAAGAACTGTGATTAGTCAGTGCCATATCTGCACGGCCCTTCCAACAGTTACGAAAGAGATCACATTGTATTACCACCTAGCTCTAACAGCTTTATTAAAATTTTTATGAAAATCATTTAATGTAATCTACCATATCAACTAAAAAAGAAAAATCACATAATCATATCAATAGATGCAGAAAAAGTATTTGACAAAATCTAAAATCCATTCATAGTAGAAACTCTCAGAAAACTAGAAATAGAGGGGAACTTGCTCAACTTGAAAAAGATTGTCTACAAAAAAACCTACAGCTAATATCAACTTAATGGTAAGAAACTGAAAGCTTTCCCACTAAGATCAGGTACAAGGCAAGGATGTCCCTTCTCACCACTCATTTTCAACATCACACTAGAAGTCTTGTAAAGTAACGAGGCAAGAAAAGGAAATAAAAGGTATACAGATTGAGAAGGAAGACATAAAACTACCTTTGTTTGCAGATGATATGATCCTCTATGTAGAAAATCCAAAAAAATAGGCAAAAAAACTTCTGAAACTAATAAGCGATTATAACAAGGTTGCAGGATACAAGGTTGATATATAAAATCAACTGCTTTCCTATATACCAACAATGAACAAGTGGAATTTGAAATTAAAAACAATACCATTTACATTAGCCCCCCCCCTAAAAATGAAATACTTAGGTATAAATCTAACAAAATATGTACAAGATCTATATGAGGAAAACTATAAAACTCTAACGAACAAAATCAAAGAAGAACTAAATAAATGGAGAAATATTCATGTTCATGGATAGGAAGACTCAATATTGTCAAGATGTCAGTTCTTCCCAACTTAATCTACAATTCAATGCAATCCCAATAAAAATCCCAGCAAGTTATTTTATGGATATCGACAAAGTGATTCTAAAGTTTATATGGAGTGGTAAAAAACTCAGAATAGCCAACACAATATTGAAGGAGAAGAACAAAGTTAGAAGATTGACACTACCTGATTTTAATACCTACTATAAAGCTACAGTTATCAAGACAGTGTGGTATTGGTGAAAGAACAATAAATAGATCAACGGAACAGCCAGAAATAGACCCCCGTAGATATAATCAACTGATCTTTGACAAAATAGCAAAGGCAATACAATGAGGCAAAGACAGTCTCTTCCAGAAATGGTGCTGGAACAACCGGACAATCTCATGGAAAAAAATGAATCTAGACACAGACCATATACCCTTCACAAAAATTAACTCAAAATGGATCGTAGACCTAAATGTAAAACAAAACTATAAAACTCCTAGAATATAACATAGGAGAAAACCTAGATGACATTGGGTATGGTGATGACTTTTTAGATACAACACCAAAGACACTATCCATGAAAGAAATAATTGATAAGCTGAACTTCATTAAGACTAAAACTTCTGCTCTGCAAAGACAATGTGAAGAGAATGAGAAGACAAGCCACAGACTGGGAGAGAATATTTGCAAAAGACACACCTGATAAAGGACTATTATCCAAAATATACAAAGAACTCTTAAAATCTAGGAAGAAAATGAACAATCTGATTAAAAAATGGGCTAAAGACCTTAACAGACATGTCATCAAAGTAGATATACAGAGGCCGGCCCAGTGGCATAGTGGTTAAGTTCACACACTCCGCTTTGGTGGCCCAGGGCTCATGGGTTCAGATCCCGGGCATGGACCTACACACTGTTCATCAGACCATACTGTGGTGGCATCCCACATACAAAATAGAGGAAGAACTGGCACAGATATTAGCTCAGTGACAATCTTCCTCAAGCAAAAAGAGGGAGATAGGCAAAGATGTTAGCCCAGGGCCAATCTTTCTCACCAAAAAAAAAAAAAAAAGAACAAGATATACAAATAGCAAATAAGGATATGTCATCAGGGAAATGTAAATTTAAATGAGATATATACCTATAAGAATGGCCAAAATCCAGACACTCACAACATCAAATGCTGGTGAGGATGTGTAGCAATGGGAACTCGCATATATTGCTGGTGGGAATGCAAACTGGTACAGCCACTGCAGAAGACAGTTTTCTTACAAAACTAAACATACTCGTACCATACAACCTAGCAATCAGGCTCCTTTGTATTTGCCCAAAGGCATCGAAAACTTATGTCCACACAAAAACACGCACGTGTATGTTTAGAGTAACTTTATTCATAATTGCCAAAACTTGGAAGCAACCAAGATGTCCCTTCAGTAGGTGAATGGATAAATTGCAGTATATTCAGACAATGGAATATTATTCAGCACCAAAAAAATGAGCTATTAAGCCACAAAAAGACACGGAGGAACCTTTAATGCATATTATTAAGTGAAGGAAGTCAATCTGAGAAGGCTACATACTATATAATTCCAACTATAAGACACTCCCGAAAAGGCAAAACTAAGGATATAATATAAAGATCAGTGGTTGTGGAGGTGGGGGAGGGAGATGAATAAGAACACAGAATATTTTTAGGACAGTGAAACTACACTGTACAATACTATCAGGATGGATATTTGTCAGTATACATATGACCAAACCCATAGAATGTCAAGTACCAAGAGTAAACCCTTAGGTAAACTATGGATTTTGGGTGATTATAATGTGTACATTTAGGTTCATCCTTGGTTTAAAAAAAAAAAAAAAAAGTACCATTCTGATGAGTGACGTTGATAATGGGGGAGGCTATGCATGTGTGGGAGCAGAGGGTATATGGGATATCTTTGTACCTTCCTCTCAATTTTATTGCAAACCCAAAACTCCTCAAAAAATAAAGTCCTTACATTTTTTTTCACTTGAGATAAAATTCTCAATATTCTCTTCTCTTGGGTATATACCTAGGAGTGGAATTGCTGAGTTATATGGCAATTCTATGTTTAATCTTTTGAGGAACTGCCAGACTGTTTTTCCTAAGAGCTGCACCATTTACATTCCCACCACAAGTGTATGAGGGTTCCAATTTCTGCACATTCTCCCCAACACTTGTTTTTTTTTTTTTTTTTGTGAGGAGATCAGCCCTGAGCTAACATTCGCCAATCCTCCTCTTTTTTTGCTGAGGAAGACGGCCCTGGGCTAACATCCGTGCCCATCTTCCTCCACTTTATATGGGACGCCGCCACAGCATGGCTTACCAAGCAGTGCGTCGGTGCGCGCCCGGGATCCGAACCAGCGAACCCCGGGCCGCCGCAGCGGATCGCGCGCACTTAACCGCTTGCGCCACCGGGCCGGCCGGCCCCCAACACTTGTTTTTGACTGTCTTTTTACTTATAGCCATCCTAGTAGGTGAAGCGATATCTTTTTTTTTCCCCCCAAAGCCCCAGTAGATAGTTGTATGTCATAGCTGCACATCCTTCTAGTTGTTGTATGTGGGACGTGGCCTCAGCATGGCCGAAGAAGCAGTGCGCCGGTGCGCGCCCGGGATCCAAACCCGGGCCGCCAGCAGCGGAGCGCGTGCACTTAACCACTAAGCCACCGGGCCAGCCCTGAAGTGATATCTTGTTGTGATTTTGATTTGCATCTCCCTCATGACTAATGATGTTGAGCATCTTTTCATGTGCTTATTGGCCATCTGTATATCTTCTTTGGAGAAGTATTTAATCAAATGCTTTGTCTTTATTTTAATTAGGTTATTTGCCTTTTTCTTGTTAGGTTATGAGAGTTCTTTACATATTTTGGATACTAGCCACTTAACAGACATATGATTTACAAATAGTTTCTCCCATTCTGTAGGCTGTCTTTTCACTTTATAGTGTCCTTTTATGCCCAAATGTTTTCATTTTTATTAAAAGTCCAACTTATCTTTTTCTTTTATTGCTTGTGCTTTTGGTGTCATACTTTAAAAGCTATTTTCCAAACCAAGGTCATGATGATTTAAACCTATGTTTCCTTCTAAGAGTTTTATAGTTTTAGCTCTTATATTTTGATGTTTGATCCATTTTGTGTTAATTTTTTATATATGGTATGAAGTAAGGGTCCAAATTTATTCTTCTCTATCAGCTTTTAAAACTAAGAAATAGCTTTCTCCTTTCATCTAATGGTGGAGGTGGTGAGAAAGGCTAGAGAATTCCAAACCCAAGATTAATTTACAATCAAGTAGAGAAGACAGCAACTGAACTTTTCCTGATGGGTCTGAAATTACCTTCAATAACTGTAGAAATCTAGTGTTTTGAGCATTAATTGTGGTAGATCTCTGTGATTTTCAAATTACTAGTCAAGAAAAAGGAAGACTTCATATGTTAAGGAACACAATCTTCAAAGCAACAAAATCATTTAAATAAAAAAATTACTAGATACCAGCCATATAGCCTACACTCTGCTAGCCCTTAATGTATAGTATAAATATAAACACAGTCCCTCACCCTAAAGGGCTAATCTACTAACTTGGGAAATAAGGTTGTTTTCCCAGGAAGTAGTTCAATCTCAATGAGTGAAATAGTTAAAATAGTTAAAGAAAATTTCCTGACTTCAAAGACACAGAAGAGAATCTGTGAATTAAGAATGATGGGAAGAAGGTGTTAAAGGGGCCTATGCATCCTCAATTACCTTTAGAATGTTCACATATTTTCTAAGGGATTTTTCCAAGTCTTAGAAGGATTAGAACTCTCAGTTTTAACTACTGTCTGTGACTTTATCAAACTATTTTAAACTATATTTGCCTTTTATTGGGTCCTCCAAACACTATAAAACAGAGAAAAGGTACTCAAAAACACATTTAGGAAGATGTGGGCAGAGGAATAAAAAATATGCAAAATCAGGATAACCGTTATTCTCAAGGGAACAAACATTTCATTAAGACCTGCTCTGAGCTAGGCTCTTGCAATCAAAATAAACCTGCTGCCCTTAGAGAGTTCATGGTTTAGCTTCACAAGGACCTACCTCAGAATGTTAGGAAAACCTTGGAAAAGGCCTCATTTTGGAGAAAGAAACCACAAAACTAATAGATACCAATACAAAAGGCAGGCCAAAAATATGAAGCTTGAGGAATAAAAATCACAGTTGGTAACACTGAGCTATCTCTTGAAGCTCAGCTCAGGGTTCGTCTCTCAGGAGAAGAATCACCTCCGAATCAGTATAATCTCTACAAGTGTCACGTATAGCTGATGTGGAAGCACCATCTCATACAGAGACGGCAACACCACTTATTGATCATCCATTATGTGCCAAGTATATAATGTTTATCCCATTTAGCCCATCCAGGGACCACAGGAAGTTGGTGACACTAAGGGAATGGCGGAGCCTAGATGAAGTCTACCTAAATCTTGGTTCATCATCAAAACTTCTGATATGAAAAATGGAAAATTGAGAGCTACTCCACCGAATATGTCAGTCACTAGGATTGTCTGGGGAGAACTTGAAGATTATCAGGGAATTCCTGGAGTAGAACAAGGTGCAGTGGAATATGATTATTTTACGACCGATTCCCATAAGACCACCCAGGACTCTTTGCTCTGTTTCTACAAGCAATGAGTAACCTTCTATTTGGTTTTATGAGTACACTTGCCCTTCAAGAGGCTTCCAAATAAAAACTCTTCTCAAGAGCTCTCCCTGAAACAGCAGACCTCTGTCACTTAACATCTACTTAACTACTATGAAGGGCTTTATGGAAGGGAGACTCAATTTCCCATTTATGTTGGCTGTCAGACTTGCTTCCCCCATACTTGGTACACAGGAACATCCAATTCTTCTTCTAATACTAGATCTTAATTATGAGGATCAATTATGAAGACTTTACTTAATATCTAGACCTTCTTTCAAAAAATGTCTCTTTTAGGACAAAGAAAGCACATGGTCTTTGCTATAATTCACACATACTTATAATAATTCCATGTAATTCAACAAGTAATTATTGAAGGTCTGTATACAATGTTCTAAGTATCAATATTATTTCAACTTTTGCTCCTGCTTCAATGGCATTGTCTAATTGGGATTTTACCTATAGAAGGCACTCCAGGGATGACTATGCAGTAAAACCTGAATCTATTGCTTTAAAAGACCAAGGAAGCCTCAGTAGGTATGTGAATAGTTTCAAAACTACAATCATTTTAGTCTTACTCCAGAATTATACAGTGAATTATTAAAGGAGAAAGAAAATTATAGTCCTCACTTTGTTACCAAGACTAACTACAACATGAGATTTAAAGGGAGCAATGACCATCAATTAGCATCACTGTTAATCTTAAATTTTTTGGTGTAAAGAGCCTTAGCATGCTAGTATAATTATGAAATTGATTTCTATATCAGGGCTATAGAAGAGGAGAATGTTCGCTTTCCACGTAGATAGGTCATGTGTACTCCACCCTTTTTGTAATTTTCTCTATTGAAAACTAAAGTCATAGCACAATCAGAATCTTAATGGATTAAATTCCAATGCTAAATACTTCAAAACCCCACAGGACACAAGGTGCAGCAAACAAGGCAATCCCTAACTGGAAAGAATTGAGACGGGAAAACAAGCAAGCTGAAAAGTGCCTAATAAAAATCATTCCTTCTGGAAGTTTTAACAAGATGCTTTCTTAAAGAACAAAAAATTGGTGAATTTAGAAAAGGCAAATAAAATTAACATACTTGACAATGATATTGTAATGGCATAATGACCAATTTTTAAAACTCAAATAAATAGAGGTAATTCTGGTATAGCTAAGAGACAAAACCCTTAGCATGCATTCAGTGCGGCTCTTTCTATTTTTAAAATAATGTCTCTCACACACAGCAGTTCAATTTCTGTTAGCCTCTAAAAAGCAAAAATCAATGTTTTACAGTATGATTCTGTACATGGCAAAGCTCTTCGCTTACCTCAAGGATAATTGCAACTATTAAATATTACTATTCTACTAATATAAGGTAAAAGCAGAAATAGACTTTGCTTACCTAATTCCCTCCTTGGCTGGCTTCCAAAATTCACCAACTCACTCCATCAGGAGAGACAAAGAGACAGCAAGACAGAAATGGCATACCTATAAATTCTGCGCATGATGAAAGCAACTGAGGTATTTGGAGTACAAATCCACCCTACCAAGAGGCAGAAGGATACAGAAAAATTCATATCTAACCTTCCTTCCTGCATGTCCAAAAGGATGGATCATCCCCTTAAGAATTCTCTCTTGCCAAGAAACAAAATGGTCTAAGTACTAGAACTGCATTAGCCTTCAGTGATAATGAAATTTTAAAAGGCCTGTGTAATAAAGGCGTGGCTAGCCTAAGCAAGCATAAAGCACGATGTTCCTTGCTTCTTTCACCTTAGTCCTTCCTTTCAACCCTCAAAATAAGCCCACAATCCTGTTTTAGTAGAGTTTAAAATACTTATGTTAATATAATTGAATATCTGCCAAGAGGAAAAACATTGATATTCGTCCTTGTGCTAAAAGTAATCCCACACTCCTCAAACCTTTACCCTTTTTGTCCACCATCCAGTATCAAACATGACCCAAGACATCTTTAGTTTCATCTATATGCCAACTTCATACCCGCCATAGATACCTGATCCAACTAACAGCTCTCATTTGTAACTTCCCCTGTAGCAATACATGGGCCTCTAAGCGCTGTGTGTCTTTGGACAAGGCAATCATTTGAATCTCAACTTTCCTCCTGTGTAAAATCAGTGGTGAGGACCAGGTGATCTCAGAGTGGCCTGCCAGCCTCCAATGCTGTATGTCTGGGTGCACATCCTTGCTGTCACCTTGCCCATAGCGGGGAGAAAGCTAACTTCCGTCTCAGGTTCTTGGGTTCAGTTGTTTCAAGTGATTTAGGACTTTAGAATTAGGGAAAAAAATAAACGAACATGCTCACTACTGCCTTTTATTTCTCACACTCCAGTCAATAGTGCTTTGGCCTACGTGGGACTTGGACTGCAAACTTCCAGGGTGCAAGAGATCCATCTTGGCAGATGTCAGTAAGCTATTCATGTTGTTATTCCAGCAAAGTAGAACAAAACACCTATTTTTCATTTTGCTTGTTCAAACGGATGAAAAGCAACAAAAATAATAGTTTGTATTTTCCTAAGCCACAGAGAACACAATCCTAGCAGATATTAGATGGAATTGTTGCTCTGAAAAGTTGAGTGTCAACAAATTTGAGAGCCTGTTAAACAGGAGCCATGACCAGCTCCTGTTAAAATGTCTTATATGTATTTACATGTGCTAATGCCTCACACGTACTCTTATGTGCTACCATCCCAAATGTTTGAAAACCATTAGGATGAATGGTTTGAAGTCAAGGGCTATAGGAAGACACATGCTCTCCAACTCGCCTCTGGCACATGGGAGAATGTGGCACCTGCCCAGTGTCCTGGACAGAATGCAAATGGACTTCATAGGGAACTCAGGCCTACCCTCCATATAGCCTCCATGTCCCCTTCCTCCCTCTATTGCACATTCACACATGAGCAGCCTGCAAGCCTTCCTCCAGTATCCATTCCCATCTGCCCACTCAGATCTCTGCAGTCGCCAGCAAAATGACATCACCAGAGCGCAGTGTGAGAGCTGGGCTGGTGACACGGAAGCCCAGATTGGCTGGATTTGAAAGAGAATCATTCTTTAAAAAGACAGGTGGCTCCATTTAAAATTCCTCCCTGCCCATCAGCTTCAGCCCACGCTCTCCCCACAACCCCCAAAACATATGCTGTGGGAGTTCCTGTCCTCTCGCTGCCCTTGCCAGGACACAGGAGCCTAGCCGTTCCCAGCAGCTGCTGGCTTCCTCCTGGCTCTCCAGCACCACTGCATTCTAACGGAAGGGATGCTGAAACCTCTAAGCCCAGTTCATGGCAAAAGACATTTCCTCATACTCCTTGCCCTAATCAGAGATATGCCCTCTTACCTTTAATTCAATTATATGGATGAATAATTAGGTGGTCTCTGATAGTGAAAAATCCTCAGCTTACACTGCAGGCACAAAAGACTGACCATATCCCAGTGTAGGGGACGCTGCTACAGGCCAGCATTTTGAAAGGTTCCAGTTGTGATCAGGATGACTCCAACTTGGAAGAGCTCTCCTAACGGGTTCATTTAGGCATGAGTAACCAGAAAAGTAGGTCAGGGACCCGAGTCACAGTCTGAAGGCAGATATGCCATTTGCTAATGAAGCGCTAAGCCTCACAGTTCTGTGTGGTTTGCAAGATGCAAGAAATGACATTTGTGGAGGGGTCCTTCTGCTATTGCCCCCAACAATGCCCCCAACATCAGCCTTGATAACCAACCAGCACAATGACAATACATACCTCTTCATCTTCCAGTTATCCCAAAAGCCCAACAACACTCCCCTGAGGCGGCTGGAAAATAAAAAGCAACTCAGATGTTATTGGTACAAATAGCTTTCAGGTCACCATGCTCCAGCAGTCCAAGGCAACAGTCTCTGATTAAGATGGGCTTGATCTGTCTTTGTCTCATTGTTTTTTCCTGTTTGGTCAGTAGATGTCATATTAACGTGCTATTTTTAGTCTTTAAACTTACCTTAAAAAAAATGTCTTCTCGCCTTTACTCCCATCATATGCTTATGTACATAATCTTACACGCATATACCCCACACACTTTTGACACAATAGGCAGAACTGCTGAGGGATTAAGGCAGCACTCTGGTGCTTTAAGACAACCTGACAAAGCAGCAGAGGAAAACTGTCAAAGCTTATCCATTTCTTTGGTCTGCTTTTCCCTCTTAACTGTGATATTTTCTCTCCTCTCTACCCCTCAAAGAGAAAAATCTTACGCCTTTCAACAGCCCAATTTCTGAAACAAAGCTACAAAACAGCACACTCATCCATCCTATCTCATTTGAGACATTCCCACTTCAAGCTCTCCCTGGGTCAAAACACTCCACCCTTCCTGTAGGGGTCACAGAAAGGAGGATTTGCTCAGAAAGGCAGAGATGGCTGACTCTACCAGGTGAGAAGCAAGGAACCTCCTGCAGTGTCACAAAAACTTTTAAATACATCGGAAAAGTAATATTGCAAGCCATCTAAGACCAAGTTTTTCAAACTTGGGAATAAATATGGAATTATGTAACCATATGCAAAGAGCATGCAAAGTTGCAGGTCAGACAGTGTGTCTTCCTGGATCGAGTTACACTGGCCATTTAAAACCAACACCAATATATTATTTCTGAGTGGATTACAAAATTCCCATGCAGCTCTCTTATAAAATCATTTGGAGCCAGGCCCTTAAGGTACATCCGCAGGCCCCTATTGAGGTATCAGATCCCTCATTCTCCTCTGTAGTTAGGGAAACAGTGGAAATTCTGGATCTCAGCCACAATCTAGTTAACAGTAAAGGAAAAATTACAATAATATTCCAAGGAAAGAACCAACTAAGGGCAGAACTCACATTAGTGATGAATATGATGGGTCACTCTTCAATGGAATAACAAATAAACAAAAAATCTTTCTAAACTTTAAGTCCATATGCCCTTCCTTCATATTTTACTTTCTTACCAGACTTATTCTCATTCCCAAATGAAACACATGAACCCAAAAGAAAAAGCAAAAACTAAAGGTTCTACATCAAGTAAAAACCTACCTAATGATGACCCTCAACTTGCTAAAAAAGCAAAGGATTAGAGGAAAATGTATATTCTGAATTTTTGTCCACATTAGTATTAACAGTAACCCCAGAGCTGACTGTCTACACCAAATGGTGATCTTGGTGTTGGCACAGATTAGCTATGGTTTAAAATCAAGGTAAGATACATTTACATTCTCTTAACAACACAACCAGCAAAAGCTCATTCATAAATTTATACTTGATTTTGATAACTGGAACCATCACTAGATCACTAGGTGGACTGTATAAGAGACGCTACCTTTTCCTTTGATTTATGAGCTATGAGATTTTCAACGAAAGTAGACAAATGATTTTCCACAAGTGTTCAAACCAATACCCCCCTTCATGCTGAGTCACGGAGAATCTAGAAAATAATTCTATAGTGCTATACTACTTACCTACACTCACCTGGTTTGGGATACCCTGTCTCAAAAAGCTTTGCTTTCATTGGTACGATAATGTTTAATTCTTTTCCACTCCAGCACAGGTTTATCAGCAGAGGGCTTGGTTAAAATCTACTGCCCAGTCACTCCATATGGATATTAAGTAAAGCAAATCCACTTAGTGATTGTGCCATGAGAGGGGAGGCCATACTGATCATCTTGATTAGCCCTATCAGCTGAAGTAAGAAAGACTGACTGGCGCTCAGGGCCAGCTGTGCAGGGTACACAGGCAGAGACAATGGGCAACATCAAGAGCCTCTGTGCGATTGGTCTGGGCAGTGATGGATGCTACGTGGACAGCTTATGGGGTTATTAAGGATATAGAACTGGCCCAAGGGAAACCCAAACTCCATCTCCTTTTATTAAGATAAAGTTGGATTGTCCATGATACAGTACAGGACTAAGAAGGCTTTTGCCTCTTTTATCACTGACATAGGCAAAAAAAGAAAAATCAATTTACATAGTAAATAAAAAAAGAAAACTCAGTGAGTGTATGTATAAGATGATTACAAAACACTACTTGTTTGCGTTGTAAGTGAAAAACAGAATATATAAAATTCTTCAGTAAATACAAAAGCTATTTAATTCTACACTATTATATATATGTTATATATAATTATGTTATATGTTAATTAAGAATTACATTGTTTAAGGGAAGAAAGGGGAGCCATGGCTTTCTCCGCACCCCCTTTGCACATATCAAGGGGCACAGGCTTAGTACATAAGGGAATGACAGATCACACATCGACCCTCGACCTACAGGCTGGACTGAATGGAGACCGGAAGCTGGGTACTCCCCATCCCTCTGGACCAGAAAGAATCCCTCCAAAGTTGCAATTAAATGGTTGAAATCAGAAACAAATTCTCCTACACTTACAGACACATGCATACTCATTCACTCACACCCCTTCCCATTTTTTTCCTTATGTGCCCCCAAAAAAGTCTCTACAATTTACTTAATTATACAACCTAGAGTAAATCATTTTGACTTTCTGATCCTCAGTTTCCAAATTAAGACTAATAATCATTTCCACATTAAGAACACCAATGCCTACAAATCATAGGAACACCCTGCAGACTAAATTAAATCGAGTAAGTAATGCCTGATCGAGTTCACATTCAAAGATGTTACTGCCCTGCCCTTTGCTCCCCTCACACTCCAGTGCTTAATACCTTCAGAATTAACAAGAAAAGCCCAGCTCACATGCAGCACCTCTCAGGAAGGATGGTAGCATGTGTTCTTCTGGATACCAGCAAGGTTTTCCTGAATGTGCACGTATGACATCTAAAACTAGCAAAGCGATTCTCTATTACAAATTGATTTTATGTGCTGAGCGCATCTGTGTCGGGAAGCCCCCTTGAAAGAATTAGCTAGAAATTCTGTGTGGCGAAATCTCCAGATTTTGCCATTCTTTTTGAGCACCTGATAATGGAAACACGGGGTTCTGTTCTATTGAGCCAATTCCTCTGTGGTCAGGGAGATCTTCACAGCAAATGAGAGGGCTCCTGTTCCAAGAAATCTAGCCAAAGATCATGTTGAAATGCAAGACTGCCCGATCTCAGTGACATTTCTCAACCATCTAAGTAGCTGCACCCCCGCTTCAGGTGAACACATCACTGCTGCAGAATTGAATTTCACAGGATGGGGAGCTGAACTACCTCAATTTATGCTTCCAATGCACATTTGAGAATATGGGGCTGGGGACACACAGAAAGGCTGAATCAGTATCACCAAGATACTGCATTTTTCTCTCTACTGACCAAAAGAGTCATTTTCCCTTTTAAAGATACGGTTTTCCTTGCTCTCAGTAACTGCATATCGACTTCCTTTCTCCTCATACTAATAGTGTGGGGCAGCATTGTGCCCCAAATGCCATGCTTCCCACTGAACATTGAAAAGGACACTGCTGCACAGTATTATCATCTTGCATCCTTCACAGTTTTCAACTTGTTTGCTGACACTCTACCCTAAGTCGTTGAGCACCGATAACGCGAACAAATCAATACTTAAGAGAGACAATCAATTTCTTAAGTCTCAGGTGCTACATGAAGCAGGTTTAAGGAATTTGAAAATTCACTTTGATGGAACAACCAAAACAAAAGGCATCTCTCCTCACAGACTACTTCCAAAAGTTAAGATTAAAAAGACCATGGAAGCTTCTTCAAGAGGTACAGGATTCTGGTAAATTGCCTTTTATAATATATTGACCAAATTAAAATGGAAGGAGCACCAGACACAGGAGCTTCTTGCATATGAAACATTTTAGTGCATTGATTATAAACACTGCAGTTTAAAACCTTGCTAAACTCAGAGCACCTTTAGCTGAAGGTCAGTAAGAGGTTGACCTTCAATCTCCATTTTGTATTGGTTGTTATATCAGTTCCCTAGAGCTGACATAAAAAATTACCACACAATGGCTGTCTGAAAACAACAGGAATCTATTCTCTCATAGCTATAGAAGCCAGAAGTCGAGAATCAAGTTGCCGGTGGGTCACTCTCTCCCCTGAAGACTCTAAGGGAGAATCGGTCCTTGACTGTTTGAGCTTCCTTTGGGCTCCGTTTTCAGATGGCATTCTTCTGTGCGCCTCTCTGTGTCCTCTCCTCTTCATATAAGGACACCAGTCACTGGATTAATCCAGTATGAGCTCATCTCCATCCTTAAGTAATTGCATCTGCAAAGACTATTTCCAAATAAGGTCACATTCTGTGGTTTCAGGTAGACGTGAATTTGGAGGCAACACTATTCAAACCACTACAGTTATTAATGAAAAGTCAAGCTGAACTCTTATGGCAAGAATTACCTTGCTATAAAAATAATACCTTTTGTAGAAATATGAAAATACAGATTACATACATAGCCATCATAACTGGATAATGGGACACATGAGTGACCTCATCTAAGGAGATAAACTGAAGATGAGCTAAGAAAAGCCACAATTATGAATAAGCCCACGCCAACAGCTTCCCCATTTTTCTCTCACCATTCTCTAAAGGAATAGAGCTGTGTTATCAGAGCCAAACATGGAAATTAAATGACATTTTTCAGGAAAAATATGCAGCACTACCTCCCTCCCCACACTTCCAATCCAAGAAAGATTTGTAGACAACACAGACTACATTTTTACCTAGATTCATTGTTATGCTCAGTTAAAAACCAAACATTTCAGCATCCAGGCAACATAACTTAATCCAAACTGAGAAAACACAGCATAGTATAGGTCGCAGCTAGAAATGCTACTTTGCTTTTCCAAGATATTCTGCAAAAATTAAGAGCACAACTGTTCAATCCTCTAAACTAGTTTATAGGCTGTGAGTTTAATTTGCAGGGTTAATAGCAACTCCAGAAGAAGAGCCATTTGAACAACTCATGTTTTCTACCAGAACCTTTCTTGTGTACACATAAAGCTGGGAAAGGTTTTCAACATCTTGAGCACAATATTTCACTCTAAAATCTAACCTATCAGACGAAACAAACCAGAAAGCTTCAGAAAACTGTTACACATCCGCAAGTTCTCTAGGCTTGAGGAACGACCACCTTCATAATAACAAAGTGGTTCCAAGAGGGAGACCGCTGAATGTTAACTCCCCAGCTTGCTGCACTGTTGTTCCTCCAGTGGGTGGAGGGAGATGTGGGCTCCCTCAACACATTAGTCATGAGAAGCAGCACACAGCCAGTACCCCAGGCTTCACTGGAACTCTATGCCTCCATGAGAACCTCCCCATAATGCACACAGAAGTGTTTTAACATACAACCAGTTCACAATGGTGACATTCAAGCCCTCAGACCAGGAGCTCCTAGTGAGGCTTCTGTCAACACGAGGGGTCCATGGTCTAGGTCATCAACTTACAGTTAACAGGCGCCTGTGTCCACCGGCCTGCCTTTCTGTCCTGGGGGAAGTGGGGAAGACTGGGGAGTGGGAAGAGAAGAAAGAAAGAAAAGTTTTCAAGTCTTGTACCAGAAAATAGTCAGCGAAGTTCAACAGAGGCCTATGAGAGTATCTCAATACAATGTGGATGAAGGAATAGGGGAAAACTTTCAAGTTAAATTTCAAATCCAATGTAACTCTAAAAATGTTTCCTAAGGTCTTGGACAACTATGACCCACTTCGCTATTATGGAAGGAGCAAAATGCATATCTAAATAATCGCCTGAGACCATCAGCTTGGATAACTCACCTCCTTCAACATTCTCCTTTCTTTTCAGAAAGGACTTCTCATCTGGAAGACTACAAACTCTGTTTCCAGTCTCATACTTCAAATGCTATAGAGTATGGTTCCCCTCGACAGTAGAAAGTGTAAATTCCTTTACATCTTCAGCACTAAAATCTCTCTCCTCCTCTACACATTTCATTTAGAAGTTCCAGAAAACCAAAATGAACAGAAATCCCAGTGGAGAGCCATTCAGTGTGACAGACACTTCAAACAGGCAGTTCAGCAGTCAGAGGCACAAGGTGGCAGCCGGGGCTGTGACCATGTCAGGAGGCCTGTCTGATTCAGGTGTGACAGTCAACACAGGGCTGCTTGCAGAGGCATGACAAAGGGGAGAGAGTGGCTGGGGCATCCCCGCTTCTGTTATAGTTGTTTTTTTTCTTTCTTCAAGTCTGCTAATAGCTTTTTATAAATACGCACTCCATGGTAAGTGGGTACCTCCGCATATTAGACAGGAAGGTAAAATGTCAATATCACTTAGCCAGGGCCAACTCAGAAGCCAAAACCAGGAGTGACCACCAAGAGGAGTCCAAGGGATGGCTCCAGAGGACCATGCCAAGAATGGGCTTCAAGTCACTGCGATCATCTTCAGGCAGACCCTCCGGACTCACTGGTAACAGAGGTGGCAAACAGACTTGTCCTGGCTAACTTCTGACTTCTGCTCAGACACATTTCAGCTGCTGTACAATTTTCTCCAAATGCAGAAAGTAGACAGTCTGAAAATAAAGCAGCTGATCACGCTCCTGATAATGCCTGTGCACTGTGATTTTTAAACTGACAGTCCAAACAATCTGAGCCCCAAGAAGCCTTATATTCAACTCCAAACCCCAATGGGGACATTTTACGGGCATGTGGCACTGCACAGCCATTTCTCCTTTTCTAAGCAGATAGAAATCCTGCCTGAAGACGCACACTCAGGTGACACTTCTACCCTGCCAGAGCCAGTCCAGATGGCAAGGATCACACAGCTCCTAGGAACACATCATCTCTGTGATGCTCTTCTGAAAAATTATTATTCATCAAGTGCTTTCTAAGAAAATAAGATTAATGAGACAACTCAGACCAGATGAAAAAGCAATAGCAAAAAGCACCTTGTTTAGTAAAGGTTGAGTACAATGATGTTAAGAATCAAGGAGACAAATGTTCAGGCGAGATAGCAAAGGCCCTCAAACTCACATGAGATTCCCCGTGAAATTACTCACAGAAGATGAAAACTGGGGAGAAACCTGCAACATCACTAGAAGCCTGGGCTACAACCTATCCAGAAATAGTTATTTTGGAAGAAAATATATTGAAAGTAGTAAGGAATATTGCAGAAAAGGGAAACTTGCTCATCAGACAGTAAAACCACAATAAAGCTGAAATAATTACATCCTCATGGTGGTATGGGAAAAACAGATAAATGAAATAGACACGATATCTAGTGCATATACAGTGTTCAGACGTGATAAAAGTTTCATCAAAACTCCATAGGGAAATGAAAGAATATTCAAAAAGTGGTGCTACACAAATTGTTTATCTTAAAAAAAAATTTAGATCACACTTCATACTATACACCACAATAACATTTATATGAATTAAAAGAATTAGATTTTAAAACTAAAAGCATAAAACACAAGATTTATGCAATTTACTTCAGTTAGACTGGAAAAGGTTTTTCTCAGTAAAAACAATGCAAGAGAAGAAATCACAAAGAGATCTCACAATATAACAAGTAAAAACATTGTAAAATAAAGTCAGAAGATAAGTGATGAGCTTTGAAAATACATCTACAGAATATGCCAAAAAGTTACGATCTACCGGAGAGATACTAGCTAGAGCTGACCAAAAAACAAAACAAAACAAAAACAAAAAAATCAGGAAGAAAACAAACCAAATATCCAATACAAAATGGTTCAAGAATAGTAAAATTTTCACAAAAGAACAAATACAAATGGCAAGGAAATGAAAAAACAGTTCATCCTCAATAACACCCTTAAAATACAAATCCATACAACATCCTCTATCATGTTAGCAACTACCAGAACACTTGTTGAATTGGCAAGAAATACAGTGAAATACACACTTCCCTCCATAAGATGTACAGTTTTTTTGACAGCCAAATGGCAATATTCTTCAAGGGCCTTAAATATGGTCACATTCTTTAGACTGATAACTTTATTTCTAGGAGTTTAGGGGAGATAATTAGAGATAAACAAAAGTATTTAGGTTTGAAGATATTCATCATGCTTTTTCCATAAGCAGGATACAAAATAATATAAGCTACACACACATATGCATGTGCACATGAAAGACTAAAAGAAAATCCACCTACATGTTAATAGTGAATTTTATCATCTTTGAATTCTGGCTGCATAAATGATTTATAGTTTGCTGTGGTTTGATTTCCTACAACCTGCACACACAGTAGACAGTCTCATAATCAACCTCTTCTTAACAACTTGCCAAATTAAAAGCAACAGTTCAATGGGCGAGCTATACCCACCATTGAGTGGTATGCCTACTAGAGTCTGTTGCTTCTTAAACCCATTCAAGCCAGTTGTATTACTGGGTATTTACATAGTTAAATATCACACGGACCACAGAAATACAAGGACAAAAAGAGAGAATTGCCGTTTGAACAAAAACTCAGAATACTTTGATAAATTGCTGGGGAAAAAAAAAAAAAAAAACTCCTGCCAAGTTAGGTGAGGGCCAGACAATTGTCAATGAATTAGAAGAATTTTTTTTATTATAGAGAGTCTGTACTCACATTACTCCTCAAATATCTTTTGAATTCACCACTCTACTTTAAAGAGCCCAAAACCAGAAATTATAGACCCAGAGCATGGGAGTGGTTCACGGTGGAAAGATGTTGCAGAACTCCAATTAAAGTCATATTCACAGAAGTTTGTTACAGACTTGTATGTATTTTAAATCAAAATTTAAATGTGTATGTTTTAGGTTAAAACTTTTTATTTATTTTTTTTATTTTTATTAATTTATTTATTTTGAGGAAGATTGGCCCTGAGCTGTTGCCAATCTTCCTCTTTTCTTCTTTTTTCCCCCCAAAGCCCCCCGTACACAGTTGTATATCCTAGTTTTAGGTCCCTCTAGTTTGCTACGTGGGACACTGCCTCAGCATGGCTTGATGAGCAGTGAGTAGGTCCGCGCCCAGGATTTGAACTGGTGAACCCCAAGCCACCGAAGTGGAACACGCGAACTTAACCACTGCGCCACCGGGCCAGCCCCTAGGTTAAAACTTTTTATGGTCCTCAATTTTAATTGAATTTTTTTTGAAAAATTAATTACAAGTCTAATTAAACTAATTTTGACAAACTAATTTTAAGTCTGGTCATGTCCAATAAGAAGGCTTCCTTTGCATTCCTTTTACAATGGAGGAGGAAATGTTCTTTTGAGCAGAAAGGTGGTAGGGTATTGGGGTGGGGTGAAGGAAAGGGAAGAAAGAGTGAGGAAAATTAGGAAGAGAGGTTATTTAGATTTCCAAGCAGCAAGATTCAAAGTCTGTGTAAAAAATTTTAGAATATTCAGATGCTGTAATGGCTTATTATACGGTCAATGCAATAACACAAATATCTCTACCTGCCACACAGAACTTGATAAAAAGACAGAAAAGTCAATTCAAATTTTCTTGGACATATTGTTCCAAAAAATTCTAATAAAGCACTATGAACTCCAAAATAAAACAAAATTGCTAAAAAACAATTTAGCAAATGTTCATTTAAGCTAGTCAATGAAGGCCATGCTATAGCAGCAGAGTGAATGTACTGGTTTTTTGAGACAGTAGATCTGACTTTTTTAAAAAACACTTTTATTAAGGTATAATTGACAGACAATAAAATACACATACTAAAAGTATACAAATTTTAAATATGTATATTCCTGTGAAACCATGACAATCAAGATAATGAACATATCCATTACTCCCAAAAGTTTTCCTATACCCTTTTGTAATCCCTCCCTCCTAATTCTCACTCCCACTATCCTGAGGCAACAACCAATCTGTTTCCTGTCACTATACATTAGTTTGCATTTTCAAAGAATTTTACATAAAAGAAATCTTTCTCTGGCTTTGTTCACTCCGAGTAATTATTTTGAGAGTCACCCATGTTGCTGCATATACCAATAGTTCATTTGTTTTTAATGCTGAGTCTTATTCCCTGGAAGGGATACAGCATAATTTATTAATCCTTTCATATATGGATGGACATTTGACTAGTTTCCAATGGGGGGCTATTATAAATAAAGCTCATAGTAACAGGTGCATGTATCTACTGTCCTGCCTGTGACTTCTGTGTAGAACTCTTTGTAAGGACATAGCCTACATTTCTCTTGAATAAATACCAAGGAGTAGAATGTCTGGGACATATGATAAGTATTATGTTTATTCAAAAAGTGATGCTGGGCAAATTGCTTATGTGAAAAAAATTAAGTTACATCATGATTCATACTATATACCATAATGAGATTTATATGAATTGAAAGAGTTAGATATTAAAAATAAAACTGTAAGAAACAAAAAGTTGAAGAAACTGCCCAGCTATTTTCCAAAAAGGTTGTATCATTTTACATTCATACCAGCAATGGGCATGTGTTCCATTTGCTCCGTGTCAGCTGTATGTATGTTCTGTAGGACACAGGATCCCTTCTCTATGCAATACACACTATATACAGCTTTGCCTACTTTAAAGGAATTACAGTGTAAAGTGACCATTCTAAATAACCACGAAGGTGAATTTTTAATTCCTGCCCTTTCCTTGTCACATAAATTATAACAAAAAGGAGCAAAGTACATTGATAAGAACAACGTACACTTATTGAGTGTTTACCATAGACTTGATTCTATGTATTCAATCTTGCAAATACCCTACAACAATCCTATGAAGGTAAACCCATTTTATAAGTGAAGAAACTGAGAGAAAGAGAGGACAAATAAATTACCCGCAGTCACAGAACCAATGAGTGGCAGAGCATTATCCCAATTCAGAAGTCTGAGCCTCAAGTTTTAGCTCTTAACTACTACCTGTATCCCCTGCTACCATCTACATATTCCTGAATACTGCTTATTTCTCTTACAAAGCTATGAATAATCCCTAATATAGTCCCACATCACTTAACAACAGGGATACGCTCTGAGAAACGTGTCATTAGGTGACTTCGTCATTGTGCCAACATCATGGAGTGTACTTACACAAACCTAGATGGCATAGCCTACTACACACCTAGGCTATATGGTACTAATCTTATGGGACGGCTGTCATATATTTGGTCCCTTGTTGACCAAAACATCTTGATTCAGCATATAACTGTAGTTCTTTTCAAGTTCTACCTCAGAGACAACTGATTTCAACACTTTAAGAGATTGGGTAGTAAGCCCTGGAATACCATTTTGAGCTAAAGAGAGCAAGTGCTGAATTCTTACAACACCAACATTTGTACATAATATAAAGTCATCACAGCAGTGACAGAATGGATATTGATTAATTCAGTCCAGCAGACGTCACCTATTAAGTGCAAAAATTGGTCCTAAGCAGTGAGGAGATATTATTTCAAAGAACATGGCTTACTTTTAACAGAGTGCTTTTCTGGTGGAAAGAAGAAAGAAAAAGATCTCCCTAGGAGGCAGACTCATTATCCATTGTCCCTCAGACCACTGCGGTGTTACAAACCCAGTCCAGTTACTAAAGGCCTTGCCATCAAGACCCAGGACTGGACGATAACCAGATCAGCAACACGTTGTATTTTAAAAACTTCTTGCCATCTGCTGCCATCATTGTAAAGGGTAAAAACAGAGGGTAGTCGTGCAGCCCCTTCTTTGTCTAAGGAGAGCCTAAGCGTCCAATAGGGACTGAGGACAGTGGTCGCACTAAGGAGAAGGCAAGGAAAACACTTCCTAGCAGCAGCAGACCGTGGCAACGACTGTGCTATACAGAATATTGATTCATAATCAGAAAAAAGAGGAAATGTTGGAAAAATAATCAGCATCTCCCCAGCATTGACAAAAGGGAAGGAAATGGTTCTACCAGCTAGATTTTATGTCCAGGTAGAGGGGTCATGGAGTGAGAGAGGATTTTCAATGACAAATCAACAGATATTTAACACCCGCTGGGTGCACCACACTGTGCTGGGGGCTGGGGGGCGGGATGTGGTGGTTAGATACAAATGAAGAGTAGGAAACAAGATCTCTACCTCAATTTGGAGTTTATCATCAAGTTGGGGAAGGGGCCTACGTTCCAGAAATGACTATGACACACTCTGTGCCAGATCCATAGTTATTCACCACCACCATTTTTGCTAATGTTGACTACAGCCATTACGCCAAGTCCTCCCCAAATGCTGCCTTATTTAATCCTCCCCAAAATCATGTGAGGCAGGCACTGCTCATCTCCATTTTACAGATTATTAAGCAGATTGGGACAAGTTCCACGACTTGCTCCTAACCATGTAGCTAGTAAGGGGCAGAGCTGGGAATCCAGTGCATCTCTGTTCAACTCCAAAGCTGAGGCTTAGCTACTAGGTTAGAAGAGCTCTCCAGAGCCTTCACAAACTCTTCCAAGAATGATTCCTCTGGTTAGTAAGGGCCTGGAAGGCTTCCTGTAGGAAGGAGAGATATGGCAGAGAAACTGAAGGAAAGAGTAAGAGCACTGTAAGACAAGGAAAGGCCTTAAGACACAGGCTGGGCAACCACGTGGCGGGACGTGGTCAAATCAAGTCACGAATGTTCACCAGTCACTTCCTATGCCAGGCTTTGGCAACACGGTTATGAATAAGTCAGACACAGTCTCTGCCTTCCAGGGACTCACTGTCTACTGAGGGAGGCAGCCACCTCCCTCAGAGTGGGTATCCCAGGCAGGGACATACTCCTGAGGGTCTGGCACAAATGGTGACCCCCACCATTCACGTCTGAGCCTAAAAAAGAACAGTGGGTGTTTCTGTTTACCAGGTGGCACGCGCTGCCATAAGTCAATAGCATCAAGTCAGTTTTCAATTCCTGGGACCCATCAGCTTTGAAATTTTAATTTTTTCTTAAATTGGATGATACTTGCATTATTTCATATTATGAGGGAAAAAAAGGAGGCTTTATAAATATTTTAATATCAACCTATCAAATTGGTATATAGAATATAAATGTGATCATAAGATGTAATCGCACCCTTAAAATTCAGCCTTAAAGGCATTAGGTGGGACAGAACAAGGTAGGTGCCAGAAACGGGGGAGGGAGGCAGGGGCGGTGCCCGGGTGGCTCAGAACAGGGAAAAACTAGAAGAAACTCCATAGCGTTAAATTGGAATTTAAAGAATGGGTGTGAGTTCATGATTTTCAAGATAGGTAGGCAGACAGACACGCCGACAGATGTAAACACAAAGATGAAGTAGTAGTAATGTGTATATATATATAGATATACAATCCTCGTTATTTATGGAGGATAAAGATAAATATGGAAAGATTCCATATTTCCAAACTCACCTATTCACTAAAATTTACTTGTAACCCCAAACTTAATACTTCTAGCATTTTCCTGGTTATCCATGGACATGTGCAGTGGCGAAAACGTGGAGTCACCCGGCACACGTTCCCAGCTGAAGTACAAGAAGGCAATGTTCTGTCTTCTCATTTCAGCTCTCAGACTATAAACAAGTGTCCTTTTTGTGGTCTATTTAGCACCATCTTTTCAAATTTTTGTGCTTTCTTTGTGATTTCACTGTTTAAAATGTCCCCAAGTATAGTGCTGAAGTGCTGTCTAGTGTTCCTAAGCACAAAGGCTGCCATGGGCCTTATGGAGAAAATGTATATGATTGATAAGCTTCATTCAGGCAGGAGTTAAGTACTGTTGGCCATGAGTTCAATGTTAATGAATCAACAATATATATTAAATGTTGTCTTTGAATAGAAATGCAAATCAAACAAGGTTATGTACTGATTAGTTAACAAAATTGTTGTGACCAGAGTCTGGCAGAAACCTAACCCTGTATTTCCCCAAGGAGCAATGCTTCGGTATTCACTAATTCAGTGTTCACTCTAACTTTACAGAACATAATTACCGTGAACAACAAGAATCTAATATATTTCCTAGCTCTGAAGACTGAGAAGGCCTGGGACGAATGAGACCCCAATAGCAAAGAGCACACTTAGCACCCAGATTTTGGCTTCATATGACCTTTTTCTAATAAAAGCTACCAGGGCTCCATGGCGAAAGGGCTGATTCTAGGGCTGGGGAAGGAGAAGTATAAGAGGAGCCTGGCACATCTTCTTGTGTCAGAAAGTAAAGGATTGATCAAATAATGATGGAGATGTGTCAAAAGGACACAGGAAGCAGTTTGAAAGGGCTTCCAGTAGCCACATCAAGAACAATTTGAACATCAAAATGATAGTAACACATTATAGCTTGCTGAATAAAATAGGAAAACATGAGTCCATACCAATATAAATAAATGAATAAATAAATCAAATGAAAGTTTGATAAGGAATGGAATAGCTACATAGTTTCAAAGTACTTCCCTACAAAATAGTTATTTATTAGAAGGCAGAAAAAATAACCTTTACAGAGGTGAAATCTGGCAGATACCACCTCAGTCACATGATGAGGTAAACACCATCAGTAACAGGACCCATCTAGATTGGGCACCACATGACAGCACGCAACAACACAGCATCATTTCTGTGACATTCTTGCCAAAGATGCAAAACTTGAATTTAATCATGAGGCAACAAGACACAAGCCAAATTGAGGGATATGCTGCCAAGTAACTGGCAGCATCTTCAAAAGGGTCAAGGTCATGAAAGCCAAGTGAATACTTGCCAGTCATTGCCTGTCTCCACAGCACTGGACAACAGTGGCCACTCTAGTAAGCTCCCCCCATCACTCTGACCTCCTCCTTCTCAGTCTCCCTTTCTTGCTTAAACTTCATGGTCCTTGAGTTCTTTCCCAGTCCCTCTTCTCCTCCAACTCCACACTCTTGCCTGGTGGATCTCATCTGCTCTCAGGACTTGCATTTGTCAGATTTGCAGATAAAGGCCAGACCTCTCTCCTGTGCTCCTCAGCCAAGTCTACACCATATCTCCCCAAGGTCTTTCACAAGCATATAAAATGCATCTCATTTAAAAATGAATTCATCACTTCTCCCCTACCCCTCTCCCAAACTTGTTCCCCTTCCTGCTTTCCTGATCTCAATGATACCAACATCCACCCAGTCACCAAAGCCAGAAATGGGAGAATCATCCTGGATGAGATCTTCTCCTGCACTCCCACATCCCATCACCCAAGTCCTGACAAATTCAACTCCTAAATATCTCTCAAATCTGTCCTTTTCTCCCATTCTAGGATACCATCAACTCCTGCTCAAATTACTGCAACAGCTTCCCAACTGTGCTCCCCACTTCTATCCTTATTGCGCTTGACTACACACTCCATATCTCAGTCAGTGGTCTTCCCTAAAGTTCACATCTGACTAGATTCCACTCAGCTTAAACCTCTTTAATGGATCCCACTGTTCTTAGGAAAAAGTCTAAACCTCTTACTAGATTTCTTATCAACTCTAACTCTCTAAAATATTTTCCATGTCCATCTTGCTGACAACAATGCTTCCAACATCCAGCAGAATGCCCGGCACTTTGTTTCAATAAACGTCTGCTGAACGACAGAATTAGTCAGTTAGATGGGAGGAGGGTAGGCCACCTTAACACAAACTCAAATCTTCAAATATACAGAAGTATTAAACACGTGATTCATATCCTTAGCAAAGGCTTAACAAAAATGTCAGACAGGGTTTATATAAAATTATCAGCAGTGCAAGGGCAAGGTCCCTGAGAGTAGACATTAAAGAGGAAGAAGGGAAACATACTTGCTCACAGTCAAGCAGGCAGTGGTTCTCGCTGTAGCATGCCACAGCATGACTCAATTCCACTGTAGTTAATGTGTGAGGCCCACTGCCCATGGTGTGCTGATAGTAGATTCATAAAGAGATGGGCAGTGGGCCTACCCAGGGACACACACAGAGAGCAGGGGCCAGGGGCAGTCAGGTCTGCTCTACACAGGGGTCAAATAAACCCTAAGGAATGAAGACCAAACTACAGGTAAAAATCAAATAAGGAACATTCCTAGAAACTCAGTTGGCACATGATGGTATGAAAGGATCTTTTTGAACCTTTTATTTATTATTCCTTACATTTTCCCTAAAGCTCCACCAAGATATGGCCATTCTGGAGGTTTGTTGAAGAATAGAGGCCAATATGCTCCCAACTACTCTCACCCACTCTCCTTTAGGTACTGCTGGGAAGTCAAAGGAGAGCTGGAGCCAAGAAAAAACATGCAAAGGCAACAGAATTAAGGCCATTTTAGCTTAAAAACCATCACTGAAATGGAATCAGTAATCTAATTAAGAAGGAGGGGTGGTGCAGGCGAGCCGCCATCAGCCTTTCAAGCCTCAGAAGAAGCTCTTGATGTCTGGATGACAAATAAAAAGCTACCACGACTTCCGTGACCTCATGACGGCTCTGAGGCCTATTAAGCATTAAAAGAGACCTTTTCCTTGGAGTAAAGAGAAAGTCTAAGAGGAATCCAAGGGTGCTTGAAGGGCAGGAGAAAGCCCACAAGCACACAGAGAAAGCAACATCCAAGGGACACAGGACCACAGGTGAGAAAAACACTGCTGTGAAGAAACACAAGCAGCCTAACCACATGGAAAACTCATCACGGGATGAGAAAAGAGCAGAGGACATCCTAAGTCACTATGGTGATGATGGTGATGTCACCACACCAACAGCTGCAGCCCACCATGGAGCACTGGCTATGTGCCAGGCTGTGTTGAACATTGTCTTACAACAAATACTATGAGGAGGGTACTATTAACTCCATTCCACACAGCAGAAGACATAGGTACAAAAAGGTAAATTTTGCCAAAATTTGTAAGTGTAGGAAGTGGTGGGATTAAGACTTAAACCCTGGGGCCGGCCCCGTGGCTTAGCGGTTGAGTGCGAGCGCTCCGCTACTGGCGGCCTGGGTTCAGATCCCAGGCGCGCACCGAGGCACCGCTTCTCCCGCCATGCTGAGGCCGCGTCCCACATACAGCAACTAGAAGGATGTGCAACTATGACATACAACTATCTACTGGGGCTTTGGGGAAAAAAAGGAGGAGGACTGGCAATAGATGTTAGCTCAGAGCCAGTCTTCCTGAGCAAAAAGAGGAGGATTGGCACGGATGTTAGCTCAGGGCTGATCTTCCTCACAAAAAAAAAAAAAAAAAAAAGACTTAAACCCAGGCCTGCCTAATTTCAAAATCAATGACCCTCTGTTTGAAATACCATTTCTAGTTACTTGTGAGAGACTGTTCACATCCAGAAGGAAAAACGGAATGTCCACTTAAATACTCATAGAAGAATCTACTAGTGAGGACGTTAGACGGCAATACTGTGGGGTGAAGAAACTCTTTATCACTTACCTCACGCTTGGGTTAGCACAATAAATGCTCAATTAACGGATGATCAGGACAATATTTTGACCTACCATCGCGGGAAAAATGAAATATGTTCTCTAGGCCTGGATTCTATGCATCACTGAACTTTTTACCGCTAAACCACAGGTGTTCCTTTCCTAGTAGCACTCAGGATAATTCCAACCTAAAAAAAGATCTTTTTGAAATGGCAAATGTTGCCTTGCTAGCTTCTCTAAGTCATCAGTAACACTATTAAGTAATACCAGTTAACTAGTAACACTGGTGTAACAGTTATATCAGTTACTATCACCACTATACAAGTGTATCAAAATGTATCAAAGGAAGGAAAATTCTGCTGTTCTGTCCTACAAAGCCTGGGTGTGGTGGCATCCGAAGAGGCATTTACTGGAATTGGAAACTCTGGCAAACACAGGGGACTGGCTCACTCGTAGCATGGAGAGGCTGGAGAACTAAACATTATATATTGTCCACACTCCTTTGCTGCTATGGTGCCCAATATAACTTAGACTTTACCAACCACACGGGTTCATGGGGACTTTGATTTGGAACTGAGTCACAGGGCAAACAGGCAGAGTGCAAGGGCATCCACAAGAAGCAAGGTCTCCTGGCAGAGAAGGCATATCGCGGGAGCTAGCAGCTCAAGTACTGGGTTCTCGATTCAACAGCTTCCCACAGCAGCTTTCCTGATTCTAGTAGGAGAAAAAGGTTCTAGGGGAAGGTGGTGTCCTAGAGGCTCAGCCTAGAGCTGACTCCTCTGAACCTTCCAAGGATTCTGGAAGCACTCACCCCCTGGATTAAATCTACTTCAGCTTTAACTCCCTAGAGTAGATTTTGTGTCTAATATAGGAAACGCGAGCAATAACGAGAAGCTCATCACTTTTACTAGTTTATTAGACGCATAAAATATTAGGTATAAAATATTTAGCCACAAAGGATAAAGAAACAAACTCAATTTATTTTAATTATATTTTGGAATAATATCATTTGGGCTAGGGCAATTCATATAAACTATAGTACCACACAATTTTATAAACCTAAACCTACACTGTAGTTCACCTCATTCATACACATGAGATAACTTGACCTACTTTCTAATATATTCAGATCCTTCTTGTCTGTATTAATCTGCAATGACATTTTAAAAGTTGCTCTAATAATTTCCATTATATGAAAATGCATTTTTCATTTATATCATCTTTGATTTTCCTCTCACAAACAAAATACTGTTTTCTCAACAGTTAGCTGGCAAATGTCGTAGGAAACAAGATGTACATGACAGCTGATACAAAAGGTTCACCAATGAATGGGGTTCAGTATTGGGTTTCTTGACAGGGGATGACGGTGGAGGGAGGAGGAGGAGGCAAAGAAGGAGACAGTTTTGCCCTCAGTCCACACAATGTGGGATGACGGGTTTGGGTCTCTCTTTGTATATAACCTGTGGAAAATTACAGAGCATAAATTTAATAAATAAATATAAATTCCATATCAAATAATATAATGAGGTCCACACTTTCTCAATAGTTCTCCTATCTCAGGTAATAAAGAAAAAAGAGAAGAAACCCACTTCCACAGACACTTTCCAATTGCATCCACACTGTGACTATCTATAGCCTCCTGAACAACCTGGGCTCCTTTCCTCTGACAAAGCCCTTTTTAATCCACTGTTGATAACCCTTTTGAGCAGGTCCTTCCTGTGCTCAAGAAATTTCTATGGTTCCCCAATGCCCAGAGCAGAGGTTGGGAAATTATGCCCTATAAAGTAAGTTAAATGGATTAGAAATAAACAAAAAGAAATATATTTCATGATACATGAAAATTATATGAAATTCAAATTTCAGTGTCCATAAATCCAGTTTTATTGGGACATAGCCACACTCATCTATTTATGAATTGTCTATGGCTGCCTGTTGCATTCCAACAGTATAGTAGAGTAGTTGTAACAGAGATGGTAGCCTAAAATATTTACAATCTGGTACTTCATCCAAGAAGACTGCTAACTTCTGGTCTGCAGTATAAAATCCATAGCCCTTGGCCTGATAATGCAGGTCACGGAAACCTGGATCTAACCAACCTTCCTAAGCCTTATTTTCTTCCACTTGAGGACATAATGTCTACTTCACTGAGATGCTCTTCTCCATTTCTCCTAAACATAACTCCCTCTCCCCTTCCTGCTCTGAAGCTCTATTCAATCCCAACAGCTTATAGACATCCTTCTCTCTCTTCATAAAAGAAATCATATCATATGTACATTTAACTTCCATGAGGTTAAAAAAGGAAACTGATTTTAAGAGTGCCCAAGGCTACTCTCCACAGCACTATCTGTAATAGTAAAAGATTGAAAATATCCAAACATCCATCCATAGGGCAGGTTAAGTAAATTAGAGCAAATCCACACAATAGAGGACGAAGCAGCTGTGTGAAGGGGCAAGGATTATTTCTATGCACCACTATGGAACAAGAGCCAGAACAGATTAAGTGAAAAAGTAAGGTGGAGAAAAATGTGTACAGCATAGTATTGTTTACGGAAGAAAGGAAGAAGATGTAAATATGAAAGCTCGCATACATTTGGTTGTATATTTAAAAAGTGGTGCAAGGATAAGCTTTATTTTTTTTCATTTGCTGGCTATGCAGAGGGAGGAAATAGGATGAGGAGGGGACTAGGGTAACGGCCAACACCTCTGAATATGCCTTATGTTATAGATGAGACTTTGAAACCTTGACAATATTGTGCAAAATTATTTAAATTAAAAATTGAGGGGGCCAGCCCCGTGGCTTAGCAGTTAAGTGCGTGTGCTCCGCTACTGGCGGCCCGGGTTCAGATCCAGGCGCGCGACACACCACTTATCTGGCAATGCTGTGGCGGCATCCCACATACAGAAACTAGAAGGATGTGCAGCTATGACATACAACTATCTACTGGGGCTTTGGGGAGAAAAAAGGAAAAAAAAAGGGGGGAGGAGGATTGGCAATAGATGTTAGCTCAGGGCCGATCTTCCTCAGCAAAAAAAAAAAAAAGGAGGAGGATTGGCATGGATGTTAATTCAGGGCTGATCTTCCTCACACAAAAAAAAAAATTGAAAAAAGGAATCTCTAAAAACAGATAAAATGAAACCAATGAACCTGACTATCTATCCAGTTGGTGGCACAATCACAGAGAAGAACTATTCCAAATACCTTTAAAACACAGACTGTTGTGTATGTAGCATGAGATATGAAAAAAAATATGACTATCATTGAGGATTCTGGCCATGGACGAAAAATATATAAAGTTGATGAAGCTGAGTAAAAACCCTAAATACCTGAATTTCACTCGGAAGTATCAGTATGAATAATCTGTTTTATCTTTTTATATATGCATACAAACACACATATATACACATAATACATGCATATTCCCTCGTTTTGTCCGCTGTAAGATCCAGAAACAATGATGTATCCAGTGGCAATAAACATGCCTAGCTTTTACACTGTGCCTTCTAAGTACTCGACAGAACCAAGGCTCCTTGGAGAAGTGGTGGATCCAATTCTGGAGCAAGAAATGGATAAGACAAGCCTGTAAATTTTGGCACACCAGAAAGTATACAAAAATACAAAAAATACAGGAGTCATGTCAAAAGGACTTGGGAGCCAACTTGAATTAGTTTCCACTGGCCAAATACGGGCCAATTGGAACATCAATAAGAAAACTGAATCAAAACATATCAATTACATTTGCACTGAAAATTGCAAAAATCAACCATAAAAATAAAACCTTAGTGATAACTTTTGGAGGATGCAACTAGGGAATCAACTCATTGTTGCAAAACTAAAGGGAAAGTATCAAGCATTTATCCTGACTTTCCTTTATGACCCTCAGTAAACTAACTGATGAGATTAAGTTTCTCTCTATATAAGAACTCTCTTACATAAACAAGGACAGAATGATAGAACTAGAACATCACTATTTTACAATCACTAATGAAGTAAATGATAAAAATGTTATTAATGACCAGTATCACAGAAAGAGAAATCACCAGCAACTATGTATTTCTTTGAGAATACACGGCCCACCTATGAGGTAGTCTGGCCAAAAAAACCTAAAAAACAAAAACTCAGAGCTGAATCCAGTCGAAACTCAAGATGTAACTAACAAATCATAGAAAACACAAGGAACAGAGGAACATGTTAAACAGTACCATATGGAAGCAATCATCAGAATTCAGACTTGGGGAAACTCCACAGCACAGTTTCTCAACCTTGGCACTACTGACATTTTGGGCCAGAAAATTCTTGTTGTTGGGGGCTGTCCTGTGCATCGCAGGATGTTTAGCAGCAACCCTGGCCTCTACCCAATAGACGCCAGTAGCACCTCCCAGTTGTGGCGACCAAAAATGTCTCCAGACATTGCAAAACGTCCCGATATAGGGAAAGGAGACCATCCCCATTTGAGAATCTCTGCTCTAAAGAACAAACAACGCAGTTTCTTCAACAAACAATCCGCAAGGGGGGAGAAGCATGGAGGGCAAACCTATAGATTTAAAAAGAATTAGAGACCTATCAACTGTAATGTACAAACCTTATTTGGATCCCAATTCAAAGAAATTAAAAAAATTATAAGACAATTGAAGACATTTGAACATTAATGTGATACTTAATGATATTAAGGAAGTATTAGTAATTTTGTTTTTGGTGTGATAAGTATCATAGATATGCTTTTTTTAAAGTCCTATCTTTTAGAGACATATACTGAAATATGGACCGAGGAAAAAATAAAACAGCAAAGATGAGCTTCAAAATAATGGATGGCTAAGAAGTAATCATCATTGAACCCGGGTGTTGGGCACATAGTTCACCAAACAATTATCCTCACTTTTGAATATGTTCAAAAGTTTCCATAATAAAAAGTCATGAATAAATCAATCTGGCAGGCAGTTCCACTCGCATTCCTCTCAGTGTACATGTAAGCCCCTGAATGACCGTGGGAGGAATGAATTTATAGTTAGCTGTGCTTGCTCAGTTTCAACATGCCTCTTGGGATCCTACCTGCATGCTGAGAGTGATTCTATCGTTTATAACATGGCTCTTCAACACAGGAGCCAACTATTTAGCAGCAAGCTATTCCAAAGCTGGAAGAAAAGCCTGCTATTTCAGATTCACCGTGAAACAGAATACCAACATCTAATGTGGTATCTTTCTTGGGGATGTTCAAGAGCTACTTTGTCTATAAGGGATTTTTGTCTTAAGCGCTGAATTTAGAAGTTCACCTCCAAGTAAGGTGTGAAATTTTACTTATCCTGGAAGGAGCCCAAGTCCCTGCCCAAGCGCCATGAGCTGCTCTACCAGCCCTGAACAGCCCACCTCAGGACCTCATTCTAGGTGAGAGGAAAGAAACTTCTATCTTGTTTAACTCATTGTGGTTTACGGTCTTTTCAACTCCAAGCAGCAAAACTTATACCAACTATCCCAGAAATAAATTCTACTTTCTCTTAGAAATCTATTCTAACCCGCTAGAAATATCCCTTTCTTCGTCTGAACTTACTTTCTTCTTGCTCGTTTGTTACTTACCATAGTCACCTCTACACTACACTCTTTTTGGAAACGTGCAGACAAAACAGAACAAAGCCCACGTCATTATACGCTCCAGTGCCGATTTTTATTTCTGTCCTTCCTAGTTCGGGGTATTAAATACACTACCTCGGTCCAAATTTTTGCAAAGAGTGGCCAACAGAGAGGACAAGAGCCTCCCTTTTACACGGCTCATCCCCCGTGCCTGCATCAAACTTCCCAAAGGGACAGCAAAAGGAGCCGAGCATCCTGGAGAACCCAGACTCCTGGAGCCAGAAGTTTTCCTGCAGGGGAGATTGAGTCACTCTTCACTCCTTAGAGGGAAATAAATGGACGAACGTAGTATGTATTTGTGGAATATTTAGGATCAGGTAATAAAAAGACTTTGTAAACTTTATTTCCTTCTCTTGATGAAGGGTTGGGTTCTGTCCCAGTCTTCTAGAAGCTACATTTCTAGGTATGAGATAAAACTTCGACCAAGATTTAAACTGTCCAAATAGATTTGTCCCTCTAAATCACTCTGACCCAAGTTTCACTGGACTTGTATAACTGTGGAGATTAGTGATCTTTGTATAACGGAACCAAAAAAATGTCTCATACAGATTACAACTCTGCTCATCACTTTATCCATACAATCAATCAATAAATATTTTTTTTAAAATTGCCAAGTGAGAATTATATGTTGCAAGATGATAGTAGTGTAACTCACTAACAACTTTAAATGCGGGGAATCACTCTTGGTCACCACCACAACAAAGTAAATATTGACCCCTATCTATTCATTAAGGCTTGACTTCACTAAGTCCAGGTATCTTCTCCATAAGTCAATGAGGCCTGGCTCTAATGATTTCCCTTTCATTCAATACTTATTTGGGGGCATAAACATAATAGGTCAAGATGTCTGGAAAATAATCACTACTTGACAGAGGCAGCATATGTTAATACGGCCACCTTGACCTAATAGAGGTAACAAGGAGGAACTCCATCCACAGCACCCCCTCTCCTGGATGGGCTATTCTCATAGAAAGCAGATGACCAACTCAATGATAAACCATTCTGGAGAGACTGCTAGTTCCATCCCTAAGGCATCACCCAAGGTCTGCACAGTGAGGAGGGCAAGCAGCCAAGACTGTGAGAGACCCACTTGCGATCCATATAGTCACTATCATTATAGTAATTCACCAAATACAGTTATACAGAAAGATTTATGCAGACTACGCATTCATGAGAGAAAAACGAAGCGTTAAAAGTAAAACTTGATTGTCTTTCCAACCTTTCTTTTAAAACCACCACCAAAAACACACCATGTATTATGAAGGGAGTCAAATGTACCTGACTTACACACACAAATTTAAGGCTATAAGAAAAATATGTAGATCCGTTAACAACCATTGACAAAGCACCTTTTCCCACTTACCAGCCCAGCTGAGTATGAAGCCCTGCTTCCCACCTCAAACTCACAAAGGGAACATTAAGTACATAAGGATAGTCTCATCTCCAGTTACAGAATTCTGTATAATGAGCTCCTGGCCACATGGTGTATCAACAAGAAGGATGAGGCTCAGATTCAAGGAGTGCTGATTTTCCTAGGGTAACAGTGATTTTCGAGGAGGAAGATGGAGGTCTGTTGGGAAAAGTATGCAAGACGTTCCAGAGACAGAAGTCTTTTCTAACCTATGAAACAACAGCTGGTATCATGCCCCCCACCTGCCCCAGGATCTAAGGAAGCACTTTCCAGTGGAAGCCTTAGAGTTCACTCACCCAGATCTCAACTTCTTAGTGTATAAAATGTCAACGATAGTATCTGTTCCACAGGGCTGGTGTGAGGATTTCAACAGACACCAGGCCTCAAGTACTGAGGTGCCCAACATATCAGGTCTTTAGTAAATAAAGGCTAATTTTAAAACGGAGCCTACTGCCCCTATGAAGACACCAGAGCCTGAAGCTATTTTTCCAACAGTAATAACAAGCTTTTCCTGGCCATCAGCACTCAGAGGCAGGTGGCACACCTGGAGATCAAACTGTTGTGGCTAAAGGTGGAGGGTGGGGGGCTGTGGAAGTGAGACCTCCAAAAACAAAGTGGGTTCCTAGAAGGGATGGGAAGACAGAGAGCCTAGGAAAACTTGAGGCTGCGTCCAAGGCAAGTGCTGTGTTAAAGGGAGAATCCATTCAAACATGCTCCATGGAGGTGCCTAGGTGTGAGGACATTGGCTGCATTGAAAACAGCTGCTCCCTAACCGTAACGGGCTAAGTGCTGCTTCCTGGTTTTAACATTCAGCATCAAGTTATAGGTAAATCATGGAAGCCCTTACTGAGATAAAACAACAGAATAGAAGTATTACCACCTCTGAGCATATGAAATTAAAAGTACAGCTGTCCCAAATGGAGAGGTTGAATGGGAGGGGGGATGGTAGACAAGAAATAGTGTCTCTAGGAGACAGAGCAAGAAATGGAAGAGGCTGCGTGTGTCATCTGAGGGTGCAGAGGGGCGCAACGGAAGGACCAAAAGCATGAATCAGCGGAAGGGAGATCGGGATGGTCAGAGTGAACTAATCAGCCATCACAGCACGACAGCAAGAAACAGCCTTGAAAACTGATCAAGTGAGAGACAGCGCTGGGAGCACAATATATATATAAATGTGGAAATCACCACAAAAGAAGCGAAAATGATCTGCAGGAAAAAAAGATGGCTGCTACCGAGAAGGAAGAGGTAGGGAAAGACCATTATTGGTATTATAGCAGTAGGATCTTGCTCGGCTTCTACCAGGCCTTACGGTGGTGTGCTACGACCACCGCAGCTGGCCTTACCATGTGTTTACTTTGTTTTAATCTTAGTAAAATCATGTTTAAACTCTACAAGTGAACTGGTCATTTAATGGTTCTGGAAAGCTGTCCAACTCTGATTTGTCGTAAACAGAATAGAATGGGTTTGATGATCATTTTAGGTCTTCAGAAAATGAGACCTCAAAGCTAAAAAAGAAGAGTGATTTTTAAAGGTATATGTTATCTATAGGAAAATATTCAAATGGAGGCACAAATATTCTAGAGCCTTTGAGTCCATGAAATCCAATCAATTCTTAGACAGAAAAGGCTCAAATCTGGACTTCTCCAGGAGGGCTTTTTAACTTTGAAAGAAATTAACTGATGAGCATAATTAGCCAAAAAGCTTAAGGAAACAGCACATTCTATTACACCCCTGGATTAGTAAGTTTAATTATGAAAAACAATCTGGAAATTGTTATTGGTGTTGTTCTGAAACACTAAGCACAGACAGCAGAGTAAGGACCCCAGCACATGTCCTGGAACCCTGATCAAGGAGATGATGCCAATTAGGATGATGCTAATTAGGACTCCCAGCCACTCAGGGAGCCAGCAGGGGAGAGCAAGTGGCAGTGCCTACAGTAAACAAGCAGAGTAATCCAAAGAATTCGGCTAATGGAGGATGGCAGGAAGACAAAAGTGCATAACAGATTACATTTTTAATGAAGAAAAATAAGCATAGGAACAACTTATCTTTACTGACGTCATGGTCTTTAAGCGACTGATACAGAATGACAAATAGCTACATGGATCCTGCTCCGAATTTTATACATTCAATGCCCTGCCCTAGACAGCAGTGGGAACTAAAAATTCCCAGAGAGCTAAAAATAATGTTTTTCATTTAAAATCATTTTTAAATATTTTTCTTATAAGCCTGCAGGGAAAATGGAGATAAATTCAGAATATTGCACTGATTCTCAAATCCAGAATATATAACACGAGTCATTAAGCAAAACACTAAACAAGTCATTTATCATATGTCCCCCCCATCTACTCTCTATCAATCTCTCTCTTTTCTCACACATGCAACCCTTTAAAAGCATCACCTATTATTCCTGTGAAGCGTGGCTGTCTCAAATTCTTAATTGCTCATCACTACAAGATCTCCCCAGCATGGTCTGGCCTTCTGAAAAGCTCAGAACATGACTGACTGATTACACTGTTCATTTATTAAATTTTCTTCAGACTTGGACTGGCCAAGATCCCTTAAAGCAATTCTCCTTCCTCTGGTTTATGTCAAAATAAAGCTCCTACTAGCATTTATTATTACTTTAGACACTTTCAGAAGTGTCAAGATTTCAGGTAATCTCTCATATTCCTATACATTTACGACAAATGTTTCTGTTGTTGTTGTTGTTTGATATAGCTTTTCCTTAAAAGGGCAGTGAAATAAATATCCTTGGAGTAGAAGTAACCCAACTGAAGCATGCAAATCAGGCAGTAACCCAAGAGCTGGGTTGACAGAAGGGAAAACAACCAGGTAAGTCTGTCAAATTTCATTTAAGTTTCCCAGAAAAAAGGAATGTTAAAACAAACGAAAGCCAGAAATCACCAGGGGAGGCATTCCAAAGGACTGAACCACTATGTTCCCATCAACGTAGACCACAGTGTAACTTCACGGAATTTTCAGAAGCAGCCAGGACTATGTAGGCATCTTGGAATAGCTGGTAATGTTGCTCATTCCTCACATTACTATACTGTCTTAAATAATTCAGTCCCTTATTGCCTCTGTCCTCCACCTACTCTACCCCTCACACACATCCCCAAACCCCAAGGAGAAGTAAACAGAAAGCATCCACCTGGCTTATGTCTGATGGGCTTCCTGTCCACTGTACCCAGGCCCTTCAGACAGACAGGACCACCTAGTGCCCCTGCAGGTCCTCAAAGGACAACATCCACACCAGGACACCCAATGGTCCCAGGGCAGAACAGCTCCTTTACTCTTCCCTATCCCGTGTACATCTGATCCCACTGCCCTCAGCTCAGAACCCTTGGCTGTGGTCTTAGCCCCTACCCAGCCCTGCGGTCCTCATCCTGGGTGTTTGCACTGGTCTCCCTGCCTCATCCTGCCTCATCCCTCGTTCTAAGCATCCCCACACCACAGGTGGACACCTACCTGTCAAATATCACCGGGCCAGAGGCTGCCCAGAATGAGTGAGGATTCTGTACACTTGCATCCAATGACTTAAAACACTGTCAAGTTTCCATTTTTATGTTGACTGCAAGGTGGCTCACAGCTAAATTTGATGTTCACATGAATGAGCCATTTTTATCTGGGTTTCCAACAGAACAATCTCTTCTGTTTGACCTCTGACCTCTCTTAGTTGGACCACACTAGCTGTCTCAGTATTTTCTGGAAATAGCCTACGTATAACTAGAGTACATTTCTGTCCTGCTCAGAGGAATGATACAGTTTTAGAGGCAGAAGAGCCCTTAGTAGTTATGCACCCCAGTATTTCCCAAATGCCAGTCCTTAGGCCAGTGCTGGCTAGTTCATGGCTAATAGTCACTGGTCAGCAGAGAAATGAGAAAGAGGCGAGAAATAGTGTTTTCCTAATGCTAAATATGTGCAATCTAAAAACAAATTTATGGCATTCCTACTCTTTTAGTATTAAAATATTTCTTCTTTCATGAAATGATGTTAGTAGATGGCAGTTTTTTGAAAATAAATCTTTATGAAAAACTCTAAACACAAATAGAATAGCATATAAATATGTATATAGTGAACCCTCATGCACTCATCCAGCTTTAACAATTATCAACTTTGTTTATATAGAGCCAAAAACATATTAGAAATTGGTTCTGAAGTTTCTTTTCCTATTCCACAAAATCTAAAAGGGTGGGAATGACGAGGCTGGGCCAGTCTACACATTTTACGGATGAGGACAAGACGACCAGCAGAGATTAACCTGTCCCCAGTTGTGCAGCTGGTCAGGAAGAGAAGTGATCAGTCTGGTGTGCCATGATATAGTTTTTGAAGGTAGGAGCATAAACCAACCCTTTTGACCTGTCCAATGTCAATCAAGGCATACCCAAGACCTGCAGAAGATGGGCTTTTGTCCCTGCCCAGGGTACTTGATACACACTACTTGGGATCATGGAGCCCCACCCAGGACAACCAAAGGGGAAAACCAATAATCTATAAGCAAACTTGACCTCATGCTAGAGTAATCGTGTGCCACACCTGGAGGGCTCCAGAAACCACCAAACAGTTTCAGTGCAAAGACTACTAGACGTTTCTACATTAATTCCTTATCTGACACTTCAAAAAAAAAGTTTATGAAGCAAACAGGCATGAATAAATGAGAATTCATGCAATAAGGTAAAACACCAGCTCCTTACCCCCTCTTCTAGGCCCCTACCGTCACTGCCAGGTCGAAAAATCAAATAGCAATGTAAGTAGTAACCAAGCAGCTACACACCTGCCTCGTAGGCGGTGGTGAAAAATCAAACGAGACACTGTAAGTGACAATGTTTTAACACCTTATAAAACTTTACCAATGCAGGGAGGTGGCGAATTGATAAAAATAAAGTATCTTCTTTAAAGGACTCACCTAAATTCTCAGTTTATGTAGAGTCGATTTCCCTGAAGATATCCTCAAGCATCTGAGAAGACTTCAGCAGCTATACCTAAAACAATAATAAAAACAGTCAGATTCAAGTAAAGTTATAGATGTCAGTTTTCAGAAAAAAATTTCCATCTATACATTTGGTCATTTCCCCCACACTAAGCATGAAAGGAAATAACTCAGGAAACAATGAATTTCCGCTGCAACACATGGGCTGAGAATTTTCTTTACCAACAGGGAATTGAGATCCCAAGACACTTATTTCGGAGAACAAAATTATGTTACTGTTGGCAAAGAGGCAAAACACATTTCTTTTTCTTCCCTGTGGTAGGAATGCTTAATGGCTTTGAATTTAAACAAAGACCAAATATATACATCCTCCCTTCTGGCCCCCACCAATGTTTAAAACAAAAATCAGGCACTCTGATTCTTTTTAAAATCAGCTTACATGAACTCTTCTTGTTCACTTTTTTCCTACTTAGCTGTCTAACACATCTGTGCAGTGGTCCCTTCTTGCTTCAACTGTTCCCATCTCATTCCCACTTCTCTGAGGCATTAAAAACTGACCATTTAGCATCTTACACCATGAAAACCCAATTTGAAGCAGAAAAGCACCATAATCAATTGTAGAAATCAAAATGGCTCAGCCACAGTTAAACAGGAGTCGGAGTGAGAGCATACATATAAATCAACAAAACTGAACAAACATCCAGATATGGAACCAAGTATTCATATGAAACAGACCAAGTACATGTAATCATATCTGCATAGGTATGCGAGACTAGTTAATAAATGGTGTTGGTTAGTTATTTAGGGGAAGGGAAAAATCTAGATCTCTCCCTTTCTACTTATGAAAAAATAAACTCAAAATGGAATCAAATGAGTACTAGAAGAATATACAGATAAATAGTTTTTATAATATAGGGATAGAAAAGGGCCCTTTCAAACATGACATCAAAATCTCAAACTATAAAAGATTGAGAAATTTGGCTGGCTACGCTTTTAAAAATCTCAAATTTTTAAATGGCAAAAACAAATCAAAAATAAAAAGAATACACATTGATATTTTGGTCAACAGATAAAATAAAGCACTAGGTAAAATATTTATACAAGAGACATATAAAGGATGCTATCCTTATTAAGCAAAAATGTTTTGAAAATCAATAAGGAAATTCATATTCCCCTCAAAGTGGACAATGCAAATTAATCAACTTTCCATAAGAGGAGAAATATAATAGCAATAAACACATGAAAAGATATTCAACTATACTAACAACGAAAAAATACAACTTTAGAGGCCAGCCCGGTGGTGCAATGGTTAAGTTCGTGTGCTCCACTTTGGCGGCCTGGGGTTCTCAGGCTCAGATCCCTGGCTGGGACGGATGCACCGCTTATGGAGCCTTGGAGCGTCCCACATAAAGCAGAGGAAGATGGGCATGGATGTTAGCCCAGGGCCAGTCTTCCCCAGCAAAAAGAGGAGGACTGGCAATGGATGTTAGCTCAGGGCTAATCTTCCTCTCACACACACAAAAAAAATACAACTTTAGAAAATAGAGATCTTGTTTTTTACCTGCCAGATTGGTAAAGATGTCCAAGACTGACAACAGCCAACATTATGGACAGAACTCATAGTCACTTAGGCAATTATGTCAGCATGTAAAACGGCACACCCTTTGATCCAGCAATCCTACCTCAAAGAATTTACTCAAAGTAGATAATTGTGTAGGCAGAAAATATGGATATACATAGCATCATTTATAATTAGGAGGGGAAAAAACGTAAATGCCCTAAAGGTCCACAAATAGGAGACGTATTAAGAAAACCACACAGACACTGAAAATAATAATGGAGGCTTGCATTTATTGATATAAAAAGATATCCATGATATACTTGAGGGAACAAAACAGGTAAACAACCATGCACAGTGTGATTGCACGTGTGTGTGCAAGTGTGTATGTGTGTGTTCCTAAGACATATCTAGAAGGATATTTATCAAAACAGAATTTTAGAGGATTTTTACTTCTTTTCTTCTACTGTTTGAATTTCATATAATGAGCACGATTTTTCCAGAGAGTACAATGGAGCTATTTTTTTAATCTCACGCTCGAGTGTAAAGTGATATGCTACACAGACTTCTACTTTCCTTCTCTGTCAGCTTTCCTCTCACTTTACTTATATTTGTGTCACATGTGTGCTTGTAGTGAATACAGATTAGCAAGTTCCCTTCCTCATCTCCAGCTCCTGTTCATTCCCCGGGGCCAATTCGTCCTTGCTTTGGGGTTTGTAAAACACATCTATATCGTTATTAGAAAACTTTTTACTTGGGGCCGGCCCCGTGGCATAGCTGTTAAGTGCACGTGTTCTGCTGCTGGCGGCCCGGGGTTCGGATCCCGGGCGCACACTGAGGCACCGCTTGTCAGGCCATGCTGTGGCGGTGTCCCATATAAAGTAGAGAAAGATGTGCACCGATGTTAGCCCAGGGCCAGTCTTCCTCAGCAAAAAGAGGAGGATTGGCACGGATGTTAGCTCAGGGCTCATCTTCCTCACACACACAAAAAAAAAAAACTTTTTACTTAAGCTAGCTCAGGTGAGTTTGTGACCAAATAAGTGCCATGCAATACAGTGCTGCTTGTTATTTTCCACCTTCTCAATCACCCCATTCTATTTGAAAACAGAACAGTAAATCCTATAATCACATGAATGAAGATTTATCGCACACAATGTCAGGTCATGTTTATGACCTACAGCTGAAGTAGCTGAAGCAAGACGTTCAAAGCTAGTGTAACAAAGGCACAAAACTATGTCAAGACACAGGCTGATTCCTTCCTAACTAATGAGAGAACCCATGAAAAGTCTATTTGAATAAGAATAAAAACAAAAGAGACCTGTTTGTCCAGATGGGCCATTTCTGTGGTTAAAATATCTCCATTATAGTATTTTAACCACTTCACAGATTTATTTTTATTCGATTCTATTTATATATGAAAAGCTTTTTTTTTCTATTTAGACTATAAAATACAGAAATGTATTCCCATAATGGGCCCATTATGTTCAATTTGTCTCCAGTAAGCAAATTTATTCTTCTCATTGCCCTATTTTTAAAGGTTCAGAGGTTCCATGTAATACATGAATCCTCATAATACCATAATTATAAACCTGGCTAAAAAGCCATAATCCCTTGTAGATGTACAAATCCCTTTATAGGTGTGTTGGATGTAAAGTACAAATCTAATTAATCCTCCTTCATCTCCTGGAGGCTCCCTCTCCCCCAAAGAATGTCTTTAGAAAGCAGACCATGGACAAGAACCACTGTCCAATTTCAGAGATGAGCAACCACGAGACTTAAGAATCTGTGTCTTGAGGCCAGCCCCGTGGCTTAGTGGTTAAGTGTGCGCGCTCCGCTACTGGCAGCCCGGTTCGGATCCCGGGCGCGCACCAACGCACCGCTTCTCCGGCCGTGCTGAGGCCGTGTCCCACATACAGCAACTAGAAGATGTGCAACTATGACATACAACTATCTACTTGGGCTTTGGGGAGAAAAAGGAGGAGGATTGGCAATAGATGTTAGCTCAGAGCCAGTCTTCCTCAGCAAAAGGAGGAGGATTGGCAAAACAAACAAAAAAAACAGTATCCAGGGCAGAACTCAGACAAACTCACAGGCCACAGAGCCAACCGCCGGCCTCTCTGTTCTGACCCCTCCTCAGTGCAGGGGCAGGGGGACTGGGAGCCACGCAAGTCCACATCTGAGGCTGAGACACACTAGGATTTATGAGACAACGCAGTGCATTCAGGGGATGCAAGAGCACAGTGGTTCAAAGCAAAGTGACTGATCCTGGTTCTGTCATTTACTAGCCATTTGGCCCCAGTGTGCCTTAACTTCTCTGCACCTCAGTTTCCTCCTCTTTAATAATGCCCAGCAGGAACGCTGTTGTGAGGATTAAATGAGATATACCTAAAGCAATCAGCAATGCTCAAGAGTCAAACGTGGACTTGCTTGAGCTCCAGCTCAGTAGGAGCAGCAAAGGGAACAGCCCAGGGTAGAAACTCGTTGCCTGATCCTAACAAGGTCCCTAGAGAACCCTGGGACAGACTATGAATCTACAGAAGACAATTCCCTATTTAAAATACTTATTTTAAACATGGATAAGACCCTTCCAATTAAATAGATACTTATTTTAAAGGCATCAGGAGGATGTTATTTAAAGGAACTTTGCTTAAATTAAAGTACCCTTCTCTAGATCATCATCTGATAAATCATTTGGCAGCCCCAACGTTGTACCTTTTCTGTAGCATTTTGAGAGGCATAGATAGATGCGACCAAAAGCCAGCAAAAGCTACTGACTAAAATGCTCATCACTAACAGCAGGACTCTAGGGCAGGACTTAACTGCCTTACATCCCGGCCCACATCCTACTTGCTTGCGGGAGCTTAAACACACCTCTCGGAGTCCCAGGTCGCTCATCACCAGAGCAGAGATGGTAATACTTAGATACTTCAGATGTAGAAATGAAATGAGAATGTACGGGTAAAGTTCTTAACACGGTGCCTGGAGCCCAGTAAGTGTCCAGTAAATGGTACATCTACTATTGATTATCATCTTAATAGCATTAAAGACACAAAACACATATTAAATAATCTGATTGAAACCATACAAGGCACTTTTTCACTGTGAGGGTTTTATGGACTTTTGTTTTCCACATTTCACTTGGCATAATCCCCACAGGAATGTGGGGCCAAGCTGATGAACATCTGAGGAGGCAAAGGGGTCTCAAGCCATGAAGGGCCTGCGTGATGCATGTGACTGAAATCTATGTGGTACAGATCCCAAGCGGCCAAGAACACACTTGTCCTAACATCTCATTAAAAGACGGAATTGTGTTACAACCACACTAAGCTTTGCCCTAACACCATCTGCACGAGCATGAAAACCAAAAGACGGGCCCATAAGGGCACCATCCCAAGTGTTTTTGCTGCCCAAAGTTAACAAAAGTGCTTTTTTAACATAAGACCAAGCAAAGCAGAGAAAGCCACTAAACTTAGTTGAAGATGAGCAGAGTATACTACTCTTAGCTTGAAGTTATCACTAACATTTGACACATTTATAACTAATCGCTTGAAATCAAAATCCAAAAAGTAAAGAAATAAACCAAATAGTTCTTCAATAGTCCTAAAATAGATACAGGAAAAGCCAAAAAGAGGAGAAATTTCAAAAACAAAATTCTTCCAACTTCCACCACTTGCCAAGGATTTATCTTATTTTTTCTGAAACCTTGAGAACTTTTTCATTTAAAGTACAGCTTGACGATTCGAGTCCAGCTCTGCTGTCAGAAGGTATCTGACTCCAAGGGGAAACGGCCAGTTCTCTTTTCATGGCTTCTCCTTGCTGACTTTATAGCTCGACGCTGGGTGCTGGGGTCGAAGGCAACTCAGTGAAGCACAAGCTGGAAGCATCCACGCTCAAGGCCTCCAGAGATGAGAAATGATGTGCTACCCTAACCCATGCAGGGCAAAGAGAAAAGCTCCAGAAATCCCTTTGTACTCCTCTAAAAGCAGCATTCCAGCAAACTAAGAAGTAAGACGTGTTACATGCAAAAAAGATTGTCAGTGTAAATGTGGCAAATGATGGTTTAAACAAAATGAAGGAGTTTCTCTAATGCAGAACATTTTGGACACTTCAATGTGCTAAAGTTGTATGACTAAGTGGCTCTAACCTTATTTGTACACAGATTCCTTCACTTTTGTGGTCTATGTCTTGGGACAAGTGTCCCACGCAACAGTTTGGAAAATAATGTTAAGTAGTTCTTTTATGCAAATGATTATTGAAGGCGCACCCTGCCTCACTACACTTACAATTACATGACTAAGCACAATGCCCCTAAAAGATCAGTTGATGGTGCAAATGATACTAATGCATAGTGCGAAACACATGTTTACTAGGACAAGAGAAGTCCTATAATTATACTGCTTTGCCTCACTTAGTCTGTATCTGCTTTTCACAACTGAAAAAACCTGAGAGATGCCATGAATTCCTTGCTGTTCTATAACTCACTGCTCTCCTCTCAAAATTTTAAAGACATGTAAAATAAGATTAAATTAGTAATATGGGTAACTAGAATATAAGCTTCGTGAGAACAGGGCTATACATATCCCCAGCCCTTGTAGTGCGGGTATAAGGATGCTCCACAAATATTTGACTATATGAACAGAGGAATGAATAAATAAGCTTATATAAGTATATCATTAACTCATTATTTTATGAACTGGCCAAAATATACATTCTACGGTTTTATATTTTAAATTGACTTTGAAATGCTCACTTTAGAACAATTTCTTGTTTCTCTTTTTTCTCAGAAAGTTTTGTTTTTCCCATTTCATTCCCACCATAATCTCCCATCCTTTGCAACCCTGCACCAAAAAAAAAAAAAAAAAGATATTTTTCCTTATGACTTTTGGGTTAGAAGGAACTTTTGTCTCTAGACCTACTACCATAGTCAGTACATTATTACAGCCAACTGTTTTCAATAAAAGCCCAATTAATTAACATTCAAATGACCAGGATTTTCAATTAATCAGAGTTTCAATTAATTGAAACTCTTTACAATTAATGAAGAGAGTTTCCTTTGGGGGAAGGAAGAAGAAACACACTCATCTTTTAGAAGGCAGTAACTACACCAAAAAAACCTTTTATCACCAATTTGCTGAAAACAGCAACTGAGCAGGAATAGACATCAAAAAATATCCTCTACTATTAATTTCAATATTCTGCACATAATGTTTACAATAACCCTGAGATGTTGCAACACCTTCAAATGAATAAAACCTTAAATACTTTTGCTAAAGTCACTTCACTATGACAAAATCAGGCAATGCATTTTAGAAAAAATTTGTAACAACTGTGCTTTTGTTTTTTTTAAGAAGGGAGCTGAGGAACGAAGAAGTCAATAGTGCTCTAGTTCCTCCTTGGTCATACAGAATACCAAGCTGATTAGACTCTTCCCCGTCCCCATTCTTCCTACAAAGCAGTTAACGGCCATGGTATTTCTATTTGGCAGTTCCCATCTTTCGGTTGGGCTATATTCCCATCTATTGCCAGAGTCCTGCCCAGTGCCACCTGCATACCAGCTCCCCTCCACCACCAGAGTAAACTGGCTAGGACAGTCATTTGAGTTGTGTCGACAGCTCCCAGGTTGCAGGGATCTCCAGGCCCACTTCCTCACCTCCCGCCACGCCTGTTCTGCGAGTCAGCGCTCCAGCACCACTGAATCAATGCTCCTCCTTGAAGCCTGCACCCTCTGAGCTGCTGCCCCTGCAGTGGACTTTGACCTTTCATGCCTAAAATGGCCTCCCCACATCCCTATGCATCTGGCTGTCCATCAAGTTCCACCTACTCCAGAGAGACTTCATTGACCACATCTTCATTTCTGCACTTAACATATTGTGTTGAAATAATCTCTTTAAGTGTATATATTCCCCACTAGACTGTGAGCTCCTAGAGGGCAAGAACTGTGGCTTTCCCCATAGTTCCAGCCTCAGCTCAGAGCACAGTTCCTAGCACAGAATTAAGTGCTCAATAAATATCTGAAGAACTGACAAACAAACAAACAAGATATGTATGATTAGTAACTCCAAGACACTGGGGATGGGTGTAGGGGGCTTCAAGAGGCTGGGATACAGTAGCAGGGTCAGGACAGGGTCAGGGGTGTGTGTGTGTTTGTCTGTATACATGCATACACACCCCAAAGAGAAGGGGCTAGTTCATTCTATGATCATTCTCCCTGGTACTCAAGGTCAAGGACCCAGTTAAAGCCTCCCTTTTCCTGTCTTGGTCCCAGAGTCTGGCCTACTACTCACTCTTCTGCCACAAACCTAGTGTCTTTGACTAAGCTTGTCTCCTATTTGGCCTGTTGTCAATCAGGAAACTATGCCATTTCATCATTATGCCTTCTTTCCCATCCCAAAAGCAAACAAAGGCTTTATGAGGTTTAATGATTAAAGAATGGGACAAAAAAGACATCCCTCTCTAAGATATTCCCCCATTCCTAACTCCTAAAGCACATCTGCCTGTCATTCTTACTCACACACTAAAACTTGGACCCTGTGCAGGAGCACAAAGTCACATAGACTACCAATAGTGGAACCTGATGCACACGAATAGGCAAGTGTTATCCATCAGCTGCCTGAGCTTTTAGGTAGGGTGAGAGGCTGCAGTACAGAGGGCAAGAAAGTATACCCACACAGAGGAATATTATTCAGCACTAAAAAGAAATGAGCTATCAAACTATGAATAGGCATGTAGGAACCTTAAATGTATATTATTAAGTGGAAAGTCAATCTGAAAAGGCTATACACTGTATGATTCCAACCATATGACACCCTGGAAAAAGCAAAACTATGGAGTAAAAAGATCAGTGGTTGCCAGAGGTGGGGAGGGAAGGATGAATAGATGGAGCACAGAGGATTTTTAGGGCAGTGAAACTATTCTGCATGATACTGTAATAGTGGATACATGTCATCACACATTTATCAAAGCCCATAGAATGTACAACACCCAGAGCGAACCCTAACGCAAAGTATGTACTCTGGGTGATTATGATGTGTCAATGTAGTTCATCAACTGTAACAAATGTACTTGCTGGGGAGGGATGTTGATAGTGGGGGAGGCTGTATATGTGCGTGGGGAGTAAGTGTGTGGGAAGTGTGCAAACTTTCTGCACAATTTTGCTGTGAATCTAAAAGTGCTCTTAAAAAAATAGTCTATGAACAAAGAAATAAATAAAAATTGAACAAAGAGCAAGAAGAGAAGGGTGAGGAGAGGGACTGCAGATGCCCCCCAGGCACCAATGCAGGGAAACTCCTCTGGGGGCACTGGCCACTGCAGGGCAGAGCCTGGGGAGGGGTTTAGAGTGAGACAAGGTGGGTCTGACCCTTAGAAGCAGCAATGGGGGCTCTGGGGTCCGCCTCAGCAGTGGACATCACCTGCACATATCAGCATAGTGAGGATGAATGGGGCTGCCCACACAGAGCTCCAGTCTGCTCAAACTGACTCTAAGAAGTCATATCCTCCCCCACTTGTATTCTCACTGCCACCTCAACCTTTAATGTGAGGGCTACTCCTCCATACTAGTGCCTGGAGAACTGCTTCTGTAGTGAACAATCCAGCTGAAGAACGTGAAGAGAGAACATGACTTCCTCAAGTGGTAAACCATCTGGTTTTCCTTACCAATGCAAAACCCATCAACTGTAATGGAATATCCCAGGGCTGCAGCCAGAAGGAGTGGGCATCCTATTTAGGCAACATGTTAAACTCCTATGAATATGCATAATGGCTCGTTCCCCCAGCCCTCAAAGCCCGGTTGCTGTGAGCCAACACATGACATAATATAAAAGCAATCAAGGAAGAATCAAGGTGCACTGTGAAATTTCATCAGCCTCCAGGCAACCTACAATAGATATCACAAACAAGAACATGGGGTCGTTTGGGAGAATGGTTTGGCTAATCAAGAACAAATTAGCTACTCAGGTATACATAATATGGAAATCAGGGACACTTATTTTCTATAAATAAGAATCTGTCATCACTTGGCTCTGATTAGTAGCTATTGTATCTCTCAAAATTCATCTTTCAAAAGCAATTCTGCTGTCCTAATCTCTCTTACGACACGCAATCTGGTCTTCATAAATTGCTACTTGATATATTTTCCAAAAGGCTAAATCCCTCTTATCTTTCCTCATCTGGTGATGAATTCCTTATGATTCCTTACATAGTCGTTATGGTACATTTCATTCAAAACCAACCCTTCCCCCTCAACGAACAGTTATTTTGTCATTGCAACTTCCTCCTCCTCTCAGAACATTTCAAAAATTAATTCTCCTTAGCTATATGTCTCCTCCTTCCCATCCTGACCCATCATTCCAAGCTCCCCCTTTTCCAGCACACCTTTCTTCCCCTGAGGCTCTCCCTATTCTTGCTGTTCTCTGAATTTTCATGGGCCTTGTAGATTTCTCTGAATAATATAACATTTCATTACATCATGTTATATTACTTCTAATACCAGTTCCACAGGGTTCTACGACTATGACAGATAAGGCATAGGCAAGTGCCCAGCACGGAGCCTGGTGCCACGCCACCCAAGGCCAGTTGTATCCTGGTTCCTTATACTCATGCTGAGTGAACATGGGCAATGTGGGTCGTCTGAGCCTCACTTCACTCCTCTGTAAGCGACAGAGAGGAGACCCTTCCTCACGAGACGACACAGGGCTGCATGAGGCCCCGGGTAACACACGCCAGCGACAAACACCAACTTTCTTCTCCTCTCCGTGTGTCATCTCTCAGCTTTATAACCTGAACAAAATCTCTGAGCAAGATCAGGACTCACACTTTTCCTGTATTTTTTCAAAGCATTTTCACAGTACGGAATATCCAGCACAGAGTTTTAAAATGTTTTCAAGTTAATGAAAGTTATTTTCAGGTAACGGAATTTCAGGACCTTTCTTTACAACTCATGCACCATATAAACACTTAAAACTTTCTATTAAAAAATTCAAATATAGGGGCCGGCCCAGTGGCGCAAGCGGTTAAGTGCGCGCGCTCCGCTGCGGCGGCCCGGGGTTCGCTGGTTCGGATCCCGGGCGCGCACCGACACACTGCTTGGTAAGCCATGCTGTGGCGGCGTCCCATATAAAGTGGAGGAAGATAGGCACAGATGTGAGCCCAGGGCCGTCTTCCTCATCAAAAAAAGAGGAGGATTGGCGGATGTTAGCTCAGGGCTGATCTCCTCACAAAAAAAAAAAAAAAAAAAATTCAAATATATATGAAATTAAGAGAATATTATAATGAATCCCTAAGTACTCACCACTCAGCTTCAACAATTATCAACTCATAGTCACTCATTTCATCTAGACTCCCTTTTACTTCCTTGTGCAAATCTCCCTTGCTGAAGATTATTTTGAAGCAAATACCAGATATCATGCCATTTCAATATAACTATTTTATGAAACTAGTTTTTGGTTTTTTCTTTTTAGTTTTTTTTTTTTTTTTTTTGGTGAGGAAGATTAGCCCTAAGGTAACATCTGTTGCCAATTCTCCTCTTTTTGCTCAGGAAGATTGGCGCTGGGCTAACATCCATGCCCACCTTCCTCCACCTCATATGTGGGACGCCGCCACAGCATGGCTTGATAAGTGGTGCATAGGTCCGTGCCCAGGATCTGAACCTGCAAACCCCAGGCCGCCGAAGCAGAGCTCATGAACTTAACCACTACGCCACCGTGCCAGCCCCGAAACTTGTATTTTTAATCAGAAAATGCATAATAAAGCTGTTTTCACTGAGAAGGAAAAAATAAAAATTCTATGCTTATCACAAAGTTATTGCTATCTCCTTCTCTGTTCCCCACTGCACACAGCAAGACACAGATGACCCAAGACAGACTCAGCAGACCTGAGTTATGATTCCTGGCAGCACAAGAGCTGGCTGGGTGACTGTGGGCGTGACCCTCATCCAAGCCTCTGCTCCCAAGGAGGAAACCAGCACGTGAGGGCTCTGATGCTCTCAGCTCATCTGCTTGGGCACAACTAGGACTTTCTACTTCCCCTTTATGTTTCTATCCCAGCACCAGCTTCGCTACCCAGAGTAACTTAGCCTCTACTTGCTCTTTGTCAACAACAGAATAAATACATACTCACATAGAAAGTCTTCCGCATATTGCCCTTGTATTAAAAGAAAATCATTCCATTACTTTTTTTTCTTCTTCAATCTCTTGAAATACAAAATAAAAAATATGAAGCAGTGTCCCACTTGAGTCTCTCCCGTAGTCTCTGCTCTTGTGGAATAAAAGCAACTCTCGCACTCCCTCTCTGCCCGTGGGTGAGATAACCAGTCCACCCACAGAAATGACTTGCTAAAAATCACTGATGCAGGTGGCCAGAGGCCTTTGGGGGAGGGGACAACGCCCTAGAGGGTCCACTTCTGTCTCCTCTAAGGTAACTGTGAAATCATTTAAAAATTATTTTGAACATACTACAAAGCGATAATAATTAAAACAGCATGGGCTGGTACAAAAACAGACACACAGATCAATGGAACAGAATTGAAAGTCCAGAAATAAAATCTCATATCTTTGGGAAGCTAATCTTTGACAAAGGAGCTAAGGACATACAGTGGAAATAGGAAAGTCTCTTCAATAAATGCTGCTGGGAAAACTGGACGGCCACTTGCAAAAGAATGAAAGTAGACCATCTTCTTCCGCCATACACAAAAATTAACTCAAAATGGATCAAAGACCTGAAGGTGAGACCTGAAACTATACAACTCCTGGAGGAAAATATAGGTAGTACACTACTCATTATCAGCCATAAAAGGATCTTTTTGAATTCCATGTCTACTCAGACAAGGGAAACCAAAGAAAAAATAAACAAGTGGGACTTCATCAGATTAAAGAGCTTCTACAAGGCAAATGAAACCAGGATCAAAATGAATAGAGAACCCACTAGCTGGGAAAAAATATTTGCAAACCACATATCTGACAAGGGATTAATCTCCGTAATATATAAAGAACTCACACAACTGAATAACAGAAAAACAACCCAATCAAAAGATGGGCAGAGGAAACGAACAGACACTTCTCTAAACAAGATATACAGGTGGCCAATAGGCACATGAAAAGATGCTCAACATCACTAATCATCAGGGAAATGCAAATCAAAACCACACTAAGATATCACCTTACACCCATGAGAATGGCTATAATCACCAAGACAAAAAGCAACAAATGCTGGAGAGGCTGTGGAGAAATGGGAACCCTAATCCACTGCTGGTGGGAATGCAAACTGGTGCAGCCTCTATAGAAAACAGTATGGAGATGTCTCAAAAATTAAAAATAGGGGGCCAGCCCAGTGGCACAAGTGGTTAAGTGCGTGCGCTCCACTGTGGTGGCCCAAGGTTCGCCGGTTCGGATCCCGGGTGCGCACTGACGCACTGCTTGTCGACCCATGCTGTGGCGGCGTCCCATATAAAGTAGAGGAAGATGGGCACAGATATTATCTCAGGGCCAATCTTCCTCAGCAAAAAGAGGAGGATTGGCATCAGATGTTAGCTCAGGGCTGCTCTTCCTCGCCAAAAAAAAAAAAAAAAAAAAAAAAAAGTAAAAATAGAAATACCTTATGATCCAGCTATCTCACTACTGGGTATCTACCCAACAAACCTGAAATCAACAATTCAAAGAGGCTTATGCACCCCTATGTTCATCGCAGCATTATTAACTATAGCCAAGACAGGGAAGCAACCCAAGTGTCCCTCGACTGATGACTGGGTAAAGAAGATGTGGTCTATATATACCATGGAATACTACTCAGCCATAAAAAAAGACAAAATCATCCCATTTGCAACAACATGGGTGGACCTTGAGGGTATTATGTTCAGTGAAATAAGCTAGAAAGAGACAGACAAACAGTGCATGATTTCACTCATATGTGGAAGATAAACCAACATATGGACAGATAGAACTGTTTGGTGGTTACCAGGGGCTAGGGCAGTGGGGCGTGGGCACAAGTGGTGGAGGGATGCACTTATATGGTGACTGACAAACAATAATGTACAACAAAAATTTCACAATAAAAAAAATTATTTTGGACCAAATCATAATTCAAACATAAAACTACTCAGGTAGTTGTGCAAATTATCTACCGAGGACTTTGATTCTCTCTATCCGTACTACCCAATATTACAGCTACTAGCCATATGTGGCTAGTGAGCACTTAAAGTGTGGCCAATCCAAATTGGGATGTGCAATGAGTGAAAAGTCCACAGATTTTGAAGACTTAGTACAAAAAAAGTAAAATACCTCTAATACTTTTTATATATTTTGAAATGTTAACATTTTGGGTGCTGTGGGTTGCATAAAATATATTGAAATTAATTTCACCTTTTTTAAATGTGGCTAAAAGTTAAAATTATATGTCTCATTATATTTCTAACAGATTTCTTCTCTAGATTCTAATTCCTTTTCACAATAGCTTGTGTTTCACGTCAACCAACCATAACTAGCGTTACCTGAACACTACCCTAAAACTAAAATTAATTCACTTAGATTTCTTTTTTGAATTATTTTGTATACTTCTCCTAACGGTTCCTGCCAATTTGCATTAAGATTTAAATATTTAAGTGTTCCAGTAAGACAATCACAGCTACCTTGAGCATAAAGTATCACGTAATCACCAGATAGACCTCTTCAGACAGAGTCAAAACATTTAACCGCTGTGCTATTTAAAAAGCAATTCCCAATCCATATTTTTTATCTTACTATCAGAAGATAATATTTCCTCTGGCTGTTATGGTCCTGGGTATTAGAATTTCACTCCATGCAGCTGAGAAAATATTCAAACCCACATTTCTACTGTAAGACAAGAGAGGCCTGAGCATTCTCCATAAACCAGGAGGAGGGCCACTCACTTAACTTCTGTTGGTTTCCAATGGATGAAATAATGAACATCTGATTAAACTGAGGATTGAACACTTTTTTTTTTTTAAAGGAAAGACAAACAAACAATACACTTGACCTCTGAATGTCGGTGGACTTTAAGATGCTTCCCAGCTGTGTTTTCATAATGGTCAGCAGGGATCAGAATAAGTTGGACTCATTTGATTTAAAAAAAAAAAAAAAAAAGTGACTCCATGGAAATTCATGAACTAGGTAAAAACTCCATTATCTAGCCCCCTGCTACCCAAAGGGTGGTCTGTCCACCATTTTGTAACTGGTCTATCATAATACAAGTACAGAAACGGAGAAGAAACATTTGGAAACTTTTATAGCAATTTGACAAAGTAATTTCTGTTGGTTGAATGTAATAAAAATAAAAATGCTTATGTTTTGTACATCTTTTTTCCTCAAAGATTTCATTTTTATTGAATCTTACAAAAGTTTGTCAGCCCAAAACAAATTATAAATTAAATAAGCTGATCCTTCCTTTCAGAAACACTAATCTACATCAACTCAACAGAATCCTCAATTGTTTTGTCATCTCATTCTACATTTATAGGAGTTGAGGGGCAGAAGGTAACAAAAAAGGAAAAAGGGAGCTGTGACTCTACGTTTTTAGGAAGGAAAAAACCACTACTTAGGCGAGTTGGGTAAAACAGAACTATTTCCATGACATTGCCAGGATTAGGATCTATAACACTATATTTTTATACCTACAATTACAATGCCATATTTCTTCAATTATAAAGTGCCATCGATTATAAACCACATTGTGATATAATAAAATGGTGATGGGTCCTGATCAAAAAATATTAAATTATATACAAACTAAAGTTCATATGTGGAATAATCACACCTCAACTAAGCAAAAATGTCAAGCGTTCCATTATACACACACATGGAAATTAAACAATAGTGTTTTTCAAAAGGCTTCCAAGTTGAAGTTAAAAGCTAAAAATTTCTAGGTGAGTAAGGAGCCCATTAGCAAGCACCAACCATGTACCAAGTGTTCTGAGGGACAGAAAAATGAAGAGGCAGCCCCTGAAGAATTCACAATCGAGACGGGAAGACAGATGGTACCCAAAATATCAAGGAGTGGAGTGTTAAGCAGCTTAAGCATCAAATGACTCACATTGGCAGTCATTCAGTTACATTCAAGGAAGGTGTCTCAAAATTCCTTCCTTGGCCCTGCACCAGCCAAGAGAGGGGCTCCTAAGAAGGCTGCATCCTTCCCAGTTTGACCCTTTGACTCAAGGTTAGGAGCCTGAGCAAGGAGTCAGGCAGCTGTGCTCCCACCCTGCTGCCAGCAGTAACCATCTGTTTGTGAGCCCAAGCAGCTACTTCTCTAAGCCTCAGTGTCCTCATCTGTAAAAAGGGTTAATAATGCACATCCCTCAGGTTATGGGGAGGGTTGGTTTTGTCATTAAAAGGTTCAGGGACTTAGGCAAGTTGCAGACTGAAAGGAAGGAGAAACAACTCCCAGAGGAGGAGGGGATTCCTACAGAAAGAGACCTTGGGTGAGATGCTTCCACCCAGGAGCTCTTCCCAAAGACTGGACACTGGCAGCGAGAGAGGAGGGAAGCCAGGTAGGGGGCACCTCAGGGACGTCTTGTTTTCCATGTGAGACAGAAGGACTGGCTTCTGTGAAAAGTGGGTGCTCAGGAGGAGGTGGACTAAGGGGACATAAAGCAAGGTGACAAGTCTGCGTGCTTCCTGGAGGAACCTGAGCATGGACCAAGACCCCTAAAAGGAGGCCATGTGGGAAGAGGGCTGAGCCGAGGTGGTGGGTCATAACGTGTGGCTGCCGGTCTCTAATGGTGTCCCCAGAGGCCACGTGGCCTCCATTCTCTGTCTCAGGGCGAGGGCATCAGGGAGCTCAGGTCCCTCAGAGGAGCCAAGTAAAGGAGGAAGTGAAAGCAGGGGAGCCTACCAGAGGCGGAGGACAAGGAGGAGTTTCGATAGGGAGGTTTCAGTGAGGTCAAAGAGCAGGTGAGGGGGTGCAAACAGGGGTGTGATCAGGGTGAACAGAAAAATATCAAGAGGAGTACAATTTCGGGGAAACCACACCTCGCTCAGGGTGTGGTCATGAAAACTGGAAGGCAAGGCCTTACCAGAGAGCCAGTCAAGGGTCGATTTGGGGGCTGGGTGGTAAATGGGTTCACCTGCAAGGCCAGTGCAGCTAACAGCTATGAAGCGAGAGGCTGGGGAGGTGGGGAGGCCCGTGCGCAGAGGATCAGCTCCTTGGTGAAGCCAGGCATTGGCCAGGAGGGACGGCACATGGTTGGTGAGGAGCCACTGAGCCAAGACAGGGAGGGGCATGGCAGAAGGCGGAGATGGACACGCAGGGAGGGCAATTGTGAAATGGCAGTGGGGAGTCAGGCATCCACAGATCCCTCCTCCAGACCCCAGGGCCCCTGGGCGAGTGGGAGAGCGAGCAGCTCCACAGGGAGGCCCACCATGGCACAGTGACTAAGGAAAGGCAGAGGCCATGAAAGCAGCCTGGAATGAAAGTGTTGGGAAGCGGAATTCTGGGCTCAGTTTCGTCAGATAGAACGCTTAGCCATTAGGTACTACATTTTCATGTGCCTCCAGACCTCTGGCTGGTACCACACCTACCGGCATAGAAAAGTTTGGCAGAGAGTAGGTTAAAGAGGCTGACAGCAGTCCACCTAAGGGCAGGTATGTGGGGAGGAGGTTGCCAGGCAATCCGAGGCACCTGCCAGCTGACCAATTCTCTTGAGAAAACAACTGTACCCTGTGTCAAGCCAGAGAACCTGGAAGGACGAACATAACTTACAGAATTAGAAGAAAAGCAGGTACCCATTATGTTCCTACCAGGTGCCTGGCAACAGGCACAGCACCTCCACATATCAACGCATTAGACACCGAGAATGAAAGATAAGGTTTTGGTGCCTGTCCTGCCCTTGAACATTGTGATGAAATGAAGGGGAGTACAGAGTAGACTAAACAAGACCTAAGAGCTATGTCAACCAAATGCAATGGATATTTGGCATTAAGGCTTTTTTAGGTTTAATACTGACTCATTTATTTTTAGGAACGATTACGTTTAAGAACCCCAATCTTTTAAGTTGCATACTGGAATATACATAGAGGAAATATGGCGTTGAGGATTTATTTCAAAACAAGAAGGAGGGGTTCTTGAGGAAACAAAATGGGCCATATATTAATAATCATTGAAGCTGGGTAGCGGGTACATGGGGGCTCATACTGTTTTTTCTGTTTCTGCAGATATTTGCAATTTCCAATTAAAAAACAAAACCAAATAAACGGGAGGCAACACGTAAAGGTATAGTACATTGTTTTAACTTAATTGAGTTAGTATGATGACATCACCACAACGAACTCGAAACTCTGCAAGTGTGTTTAAATGATGAAAATGCTTAAGGCTTTAAAGGACAGTTCCGTCAGGATAGAGTCTCTAACTTTTCTAAAGAAGCAAGACTAGCTGGCTGTACATACACGCAGTCATACTTGAGAAGCTCCAGGAACTACATCTGCTCAGTGTGTCACCTTGACGTCAAAGTTCGGCACCTTCCCCTCTGATGACATGTAGTAAGTCTGACTGATTCACAGGCATGATGGGCAATAGACGCCTGTCATGCTTTGCTGCCCAGTTGAGGAATCAAGCAACGGAAAGGTGCCAAGTGTCAGGCCCATCTCCCGAGCCCTCTCAGTGTGACTGGCATCCCCGTTTTAAAACCACCAGAGGAATGGCAATAAGCCAGGGAAAGAAAATAGGTAATACCTGCTCTAAAGTTAACAGCCAATAATGTTGATTTGATCATCACCAACAGCCCTCACTTCTGTAAAACCCACATCATGACCGTATTGAGCACAGCTGGGTTGGAAAGTGACTCAAAAGAGTTGAGAGACCCAAACACTACACCACTCCTACACACACACACACAACACACACACCCCTTCCATCACCACACTCAGGACATCTTATACACTCTCTCGGGGGAGGATTGGCTTAAGCCACTGGTTCTCAGCCAAGGGTGATTTTGCCCTCCCGGGGACATTTGGCATTGTTTGGAGACATTTTTGGTTGCCACAAGTGGGGAAGAGTGCTACTGGCACCTGATGGTTAGAGGCCAAGGACACTGCTCAGCGTGCTCGAATGCACAGGACTGCCCCACACAAAAAATTATCTGGCCTAACCAGTTGAGAAGACTTGGCTTAAGCAAGTAAAATTAAATACTAAGGAAATATTCAGACTTGTTCAGAAGGAGAGAAATGACATTGTCTTTTATAAGTCCTTTATTTATATATTTCTACAAATATTCCTTAACCAGATGTGATATTTGATGCTACGCCCTCTGGTGTAGCTCCTGTTTTGTCCACTAACATAAGAGGGGCCAGACACTTGAGAAACTACAACTGCCAAGACCAATATTTGTTTTTTTCCAACGGCCATGTTTACCCAAGATTATTCCACTCTTGGTGAACTGGAAACCAACTGGCTATTGACACACTTGGAACAGAGCCAAGAAATAGTCTGGCACTCTTTCTCATGGGTGGTGAAGGGGGAATTTGGCCCCAAAAGATCAATCTCTAAAAACCACCTAAACTTTTGGGTGCAACCACTTTGAAACCACATTGGAAACAAGTTCATATCAACAGAGCAATTCTGTTAACATTTTCAACAGCACTGAAAAGTCTTGAGAAGAGGAAAGAAAAGGGCAGTGGTGTAAGGAAAACCACATGGAGGAGGAAAGTAGGGAAGAAAGAAGAGAGAGAACAATTATCACCAAAGGATTTAACAGTGCTTAGACCTGAAGAAGACAGAAAGGAAAACAATCTCACACGTAATTATTGCTCCATCAACTGTAGTTTTAAAGCCAAGGGAGACGATCTTGAGCTTAATTATTAACCCTGAAATATAACCCACAACCGACCTCCACAATAACCAATAATAGCTTCTCATTTGAATTCTACTGTTCACATTCACATATGTGGCATGCTATATAATAAATAATTCTGGTAACTGAAATTCAGCTACACCTATCCTGCATGATCACAAAATTTCTCTCACGTGCCGCAGAGCTGTTTTTCATAGCCATTCCTCCCCTTTATCACAAAAATTCAACTGTAGCCACAATTACAACCACTAAGTTCACCTGCTTACATATGAAGCAAAGAGATTTCTGACTAAAGACATGTACCAACCTCACATGCTCAACTCCAGATGCTATCCCTTCAAGCAAGTCTGGGCACCAGAGTGTGTTTGAGATGGCAATCTTAATGCCCTGGCAATCCTGGGCAACAAAACCTTGGGCTAACGCCTGCCTCTAGTGCGAACCTTCTCAATTTGTCGGTTTCTCCTAGAAAGGAGCTAAGGTGCTAGACCCAGAAGGTCAGGCCAGGGGCCCCCTGTCCCAAGTGTCCAGGACTTTGAGGTACAGAAAGCAATGTCAGACCAGATCCTTTGGTCCTCCCATGAGAACATACATGCAATTTATGGCCTGCAAGGGTTGAATAATAGCCCCCAGAAAGATACATCCGTGTCTTAATCCCTGGAACCTATGAATGTGACCTGATTTGGAAAAAGAGTTTGCAGATTTATACCTGGATATTGAGGGTATTGAGATGAGATCACTCTGGATTACACAGGTAGGCCCTAAATCCAATGAGAAGTGTCCTTATAAGAGCCAGAAGGGAAGACACAGAGAGAACAGAAGACCACATGAAGACAGAGGTGTATGTTTGGAGTGAGGCAGCCACAAGGCCAGGAAGACGTGGAGCCACCAAAAGCTGGAAGAGGTAGGAATGATTCTCCTCTAGAGCCTACAGAAGGAGCGTGGCTCTGCCAACATTCTGATTTTGCACTTCCAACCTCAAGAACTGCAAGAAAATAAACTTCTGTTCTTGTGACTAAAGGATAGCAAAATATGCCAGCCCAAAATATGCACTTTGGTATAATAATTCTTTTAAGCTGTAGGCAAGTGAAAAACAGCAAAGGCAAGGAAGGCTCTGAACTCCCCTTATCTGCTAAAGATAAATCCTCCAAAAGGAACTCAATTTTCATTAATCCCCTCCCCAGGAGTTTCATCAACCAGGAAAGACTGACTCATCTCAGGAGAGGAAAGTGGAAGTGGACACCATATCCAGACAAACTTTGTCACAAACTATCATTCCTCCCATCTTTTCTTCAAAGGGCCCATTCATCTCTCCTAAAAATCACTCCCTCTCTCTTAAGAGGCCTACATCTCCCTCCCTTTTCCCTATTAAGATGGTATTTAAGCCTGAATTCTAAAGCTATTTCTGAGAATTACTCATTTTTACCCCATTTATTTCTCCCATGAAGCATACATGTTTATAAACTTGCTCTTCTCTTGTTAAAGAGGGGTCTCAGCTAAGAACTCAGAAGGGTAGAGGAAATATTATTTTTCCTCCTCTCCATAAGCCACCTGGTTTGTGGTCATTTGTTAAGTCAACCCTAGAATATTACTACATGGTCTAACACTGGGCCTGCCCAGCTTCTGCATCTCAGATCGGCCAGGTGAGGGGACACCTGGGCATCCTCCACGTGCTTCCTCCAACAGCCTCTAAAGAGCTCAGGAGGGTGGGGCTGGGCATATGTCTCCAGACCTGAAAGCCCAGGCCAAAGAGGTTTTCCAAAGGATGAGCTCTGGGGCAAGGTCAAGGAAGTGTTTCCGCCTGTCACCGGGCAGAGCCCCACTCCAAGAAACAAACCCTTCCCCAAGGTCTGTAAGAACAACCACCCCAACACCCTGTGGGCCCTCTGAAAAGGGGCAGCCGTCACCAGCCTCCTTCGCTGACCTTTACTGAGGACTTCCCACGGCCACACACTGTGCTCTCAACAGCGCTAAGAGGTAACTACTTAATCTGAGTCATGTTTTCATCATTCTCTGCCTTTTCTTTAAACTGCCACCTCTAAAATATATAGGCCCGAAAAAAAAATCATTTAGTGTTGCACCTAAAAAGGGACTCCTCCTGTCAGTATGCCTCCTGAGGACACTGAAGCATAGAAATCTTGAGGAGTTTGTCCCAGGTCACCTGGCCAGTCCAGTCAGTGGAGAAGTCACATCCATGATAGAGAGGGACTCCAGGGCCCACGTCGCCAGCCCAGGCCCTCACTCCACTCAGCTTCTACTCAAGGCCAGGAGGTTTGTCCTCTCCCCTCCAGCATGCTCCCTGCCAGGCCCTCCCTGCCTCAGCCCCACGGTAGCCAGGGCCTTGATCCTGGCCCAGGCCTCAGCCACTGCCTCACTCCTTTCCCCTGACACCCAGACATTATGGAGTTCAATTAAACAATCATTGGGTATATAAAATGCTCATGCTCTGGATCAGGGGCTCAGAGGACTCAATTCAATAGGGGACAGTGAGATTTAAGTAAACACTTGCATGGTAAGCACTATAGGGGACAAGAGAAGAGCGAAATCCTGAGGTCCTAAACCAAACGTGTCATCTTCAGCTACAAACCAGCTCTGGCTCTTGCCAAAGTTAAGGATCTCCCATGAAGGCCCGCATCTCACATTCAAGCAAGGTCCTGTCACTTTGTCAGACATGCCACCGCCCCAGGGGAGGCCTTATGGGCTGACTGCTCTGACCCCAAGCTCTTTCTGCTCAAATCCACTCTCCACCATGGTTCCAGGCATCTCTAGAACAGAAAGCTTTACAACCTTTCAGCCAGTGCTTTCTTTTAGGGAAGCACTCTCACAATGCATTTCAAATGTCTTTAAAATGCCCAGTTCCTTGAACCAGTAATCACAATGATGGCGATCTATCATCAAGGAATAATCTTAGACGCAGAAATGCTTTCATATATAAAGATGCAAAACATTCAATCTTTATGCTAATAAGAACTTGGAAACAACTTGATGATCCAAAACAATGGGCTAAGTTAACTGTGTTTCATTCTCTCGATTAGATATTACACGGCTGGAAAAATGATGTTTATGAGAACTTGAGGAAATACTCTATAATAAGTGGAAAAAACAGAAAGCAAAATTGTACTTATAGCATGATCACAACTATGTCAACTCAAGAAATCAACACAGAAACCAACCCCACGAGAGAAAAATCTGACAGGAAATTAGTCAAAATATTAAATTTTCCTGAGTGGTGGGGCTATGAGTATTTATTTCTATTTTACTTTATAATTTTTTATACATTTTCTATAATGAATATATATTACATTTAGAGTAGAGGAAAAATGAACTTCATATTTAAGAAAAAAAAAAAACTCTGGCAGCAATGGCTGCCCATTGCTGCCAGAGTTTTCTAGAATGACACATAGGACCCTTGACAAATATGGCTTTCTTCCTTCTCAGCTTCCACAGCCACTGCCCCTCCACACCACACACCCCACCTTCTGGCCACAGTGAATTCCTTCACATTCCCAGCATCTGCCTTATGTACATATGACCTGCTCATATGTAGCCTCCTCCCTAACATTTTCCCTGGCCGCCAGCCTCTCCTGGTCCCCCAGGCCCCACCAGGAGTTACCTGTTTACACGTGTTTTCACAGAACACGACACATATCTTGTCTAACAGAACATTTACATGTTATATTTTAGTTACTTCTTGACCAGATTAGCAGCAGATACACAATGAACACCGATGCTTGAGAGTTTACATGAGTTATCTCCCTTTTCCTCACGATAACCTAAGAGGTAGCTATTATCATCATCCTGGTTTCACAGAGGAAGAAACTGAGGCTTAAAGATGTCAAGGAACACGCTCACTCCCACAGCTAGGAAGCTGCAGGGCTAAGTCCAAAGCCCGGGACTTGATGATCCTATGCTGGGGCCAAAACACAGTTTGTATCTCCTCTGTGGTGGACTGTCAACTTCTTGTGGGCAGGAAATACATTTTGCTACTCTTTGAAAGCTGGCCAACACCGCTGCACATAGTCGACATTCCAACACTTGCTGATTTGAACCGCAGGAGGATGGTGTTAATGCAGACTACCCTGATTCATTACGTGTGATAACCCTAGACCCACACAGCTGGAAGTTTAAAGGGTCTGCCTGGCAAAGCAAGGGTAATCAAAACGGGTTTAAGTTCATTCAGATTAACACATGGTTATGTAAGAAATTTAAGGGTCCAGCTGTTGCCAGAGAGTGCCCCTCAAGCAATCCAGAAGCACTTAATTAAGAAGTGGTATGTTAATTGTTCCTCTCAAATATGCGTTAGCATAGATTCCTTAAAGCCCTCTATTGGGCAATAATGTCTTAAATTTGTGTCACAGATCGTATTTCAAAAAGCTCTCATAGGCAGTCTAGCGCAATTTATCATGTATATACTTGAATGTTTTCAAATTTTCCCTATAACTCTCTAAGTTACGGGACTTTCCATTATTCCTTTATTGCTGAAATTTTTTACTATACCAAAAGAATAATGTAAACGCTTCTCAAAATGATATTTATAAACTTTATTCACCCCTGGCAAGTCAAGGGGAAGTTTGTGCCCTGAGTGGTAGCTGGGACATCACCCTGCATGCAGACCCACAGTGTTTTAACACTTATTTAACAGCTTGTCTGGGATTGCTGCTGGTGAATCTCTAGCACAAATTAGCCGATCCTACATGTCCCTCTCCTCCTTGGGCTAATCGCACAGGCGACAAGGGGATATTTATAAACATTTCTGAGAACATGTGTGTCATTTGGGGGAGTGCAGGATCTTACATAGCATGAGAAAATTAATGTGCTCAGGAAAAACAATGCAAAAGTGTGATCTGTAAGAAAATCTATAAGGTAAATAATCCAGGAGGGGGCTAACCTTAGCATAACCCTCAGTGGTCACAGAAATTTCTCATCCATCTCTCAAATCTTCATAGTTTGCAGACTGAAATGAGAGTTGCCCTCACCATGGGAAAAGGCCGACTCAGCCAGTCCCAGTGATGATTCTGACGGTCCCTCCTGTTACCTGTGAGACCAGCCTCTCAACCCCACAAGGAAACCAGAAACCTGGGCTGCCTGACTCCTAGCAGTATATGACTTCCATCAAGTCTACAGGAGTCCATCTTAAATGGGGAAAAGCCCACCAGACAAGGCCTCTGAAGGCCCAAGATTGAGTCACCGACTTGTCTCATACAAGCTATGTGGCTATGCTTTCTGAGCCTCTGAGTCTCCATTCCTCATCTGTAAATAGGACACGCACTGCTTTTAGCCCCAACCTTTGACAATATGAGGACATGTGCAATAATTTTAAAAGTTAAGATACCACCACCAAGGATATGCATACTGTTATGTTTTTAAAAAATTAAATGCCCCTTATGGACTCATTTATTGGCTCAATGAGCAGGAATTGCGCGTGTGGCACTAGGCTAGACCCTGGGGAACACAGGAAGGAGTAAGGCCAAGCCTCTGCTGCGGAACCACCCCCCTAGCCCAGGGGGAAGAAGGACACACAAACAAATGGCTACAATAAAATGTGATGCGCACTGGGGAGGCTCATCCAAATTGTTCCGAGGGACGCTGGTGGGGGAACCTGAAGGAATCACAGAAGGCTTCCCACAGGAGGCCAAGGGGAGCTGAGTCCGGATGGATGACAGAAACCGTGCCTCATGCGGGAGAGGGACAACATAATGTAAAGAAGTGGCATGAAAAGGAATGGGAGCGTTTCAGGAAGGCTAGACAAGGCAGGACCAGGAGGGAGCAGAGGGAGGCGCAGTCAGGGGGGCAGGCAGGGGCGGGCACCACACCTGTGTTACTACATTTCACCCTCATTCTGCTGCTGTAACCATAACAAATCCCAAGTTAAAAGTGAGGGCCACAACCCACAGACACCAGGAATCAAGCGACTTTCAGCCACCCTTTGCTGCACAGTTACTGCACTCTGGGTGCAGTGAAGTTAAACAAGAGGTAAGGCAGCAAGACACACAGGTAAGAACAAACCAAAATGGTTTAAAGAAAAATAATTTTTTTTAATATCATAAGTAGACAAGGCTATAATAGACACATTTATCTGATATGGCATAAATTTGCTCTAGAGAAAAATAAAATTAGAACATATAGTTAGTGCAAGAGAAGAGGATTTCCCCCAAACCATTCAGGTGCACCTATTATGTGCCAGGTATCAGGAATCTGAAGATGAGTAAGACAGCCCTTGACCTCAAGGAGCTTCTAAGTTAAAAAGAAAGGGAAGTGAAGCTTTCATTTAACAGTGGTTGATAAGACCTAAGAAGGTGAACACAGGGTGCTCTGGGGCATTTAACAGAGACTGGGGTCAGGACAAGAGGGACGAGTAGGGGGAACTTTCTCCAGGGAGAGGATGTTTAACTCTGAAGACCTGAGAAGGAAGGAGAGAGAGGGCAAGGGGCAGGATACTACCAAGAGGGAGCAGTAAGGACAGAATTCCTGAGGCGGGCAGGAACGTAGCACTTCAGGGAACCCTCAAGTGACTGGAAAGGCTGAGCCCAGGGGGTCGGGAATGTTCTGGAAGGAGATGAAGCAGGAATGGTGATCTGAAGACTGAGGACAGCAGCAGGCCACTGGGCATGGTCACAGGCCACTGGGCATGGTCGCAGAGAATGCCCCTTTTTGCAAGAAAAGAGACTTTTTATCCCAACATTTTCTTCCATATAAAGTGCCTGGCTCATTAGTGCTTGGAAATGTTGGCAATTGTTACTGGAATGTCAGAACACTGCACGCACTTTCTGTTTAGTAATGCAGGAGAAGGGTGGAGAATTTAGCCATAAGACTCCCTAAAGGACTTGAACATAAGGTAAACTCACCTGTAAAATGGTCCCATGGCAGAGACCCTAATGAAGCATGATAATTATTCCCCACAAGGCTCTCAGCTCCTCTGGTGAAAGCATTAACTGTTAAGGAAAGGGCTTCAGGAAATGCAGACACACCCGCTGAGGATGGGCCTCCGTGGGGTGTGTTACATTCCTTTGAAAACAGAGCCCCTGTTATAATTTGTGTAATCAGACCAGAGATTGGACTGCAGAACTCTGCTTCCCATTTATTACAATATCACACTCCTGCCCAGGAAACCCCACCCAAGCTTTTGTTTGGAATTCTTTTCCTTGATTAGGTGTAAGCCCTATTATTCCCTGCCACTCAAAAATAACACATGGGTCTGATGAAGCCGCAATGTGGGGCGCAGTCAGAAACTGACTCCCACGAATCAGGCTAGCTCCTCCTTTTCTTCTCTCTTGTTTTAAAATGATGATTTCTTTCTCATTTCCTACTCTGTGGAGGAAGAGTGGGAAGCAGAGACATTTTGTACAAATGGAAAGGCAAGTCATTTTTACTCTCTGGAAAGAGCCATGCAAGCCCAGGGGAACGCTCTCCAGGCTGTGCACACAGCCTCTCACTGCCTCCTGGCCCTGACACTCGGCTGCAGCTCTGCACACTCAGCTAGTGGGAAGCAGTGAAGGAGGCCTCAGAGCCCCATCTTTGCACTGAATCTTTGCAAACGTCACTCTTGGCAGAGTTGCTCCTCACTGCCTCCGGGCAGGAATGGCAGTGCTGCCCTCAGATGCTACCTGGCTGCCTTCTTATGCAATTCAGCTCGATCCAACCCCAAAGAAGGGCTGAGGAGCAGGGCAGAGGTCACCATCCAGACAGTTGGAAGCCTCATACTCCAGTCTAGTTGATAATTCTTACAACGAAAGATAGAGGTTATAGGAAAATTTCATTTCAAAGCAGTGAGATTACAAATAAGAAAAAGGATGAATCACTTCATTATTTAGCATAATCTTAAGCAATGTAAGAGACATGTACGGTGGTCTGTCCAGCCTAAAGGGGCAGCCTCAGGTTCCACGGGACCTGCCTCGCCTCCACCAAAGCTGTGTGGGCAGGGGTGGCGCTCTGACCCTAAAGCAGCTAATCCATTGTCAGGCCAGGGCCCTAATGCTTAGGTGGCCTGGCTCAAACAGCATAATTCTGGCCAATGGGATTCTCTCCAGTAACTCTGAACCATTCCATTTGGTGGAATTCTAGCTGGGAGTTTGGAATTCTGGATGATTAGGAAATCAGAAAGACTGGGGCTGGGGCAGGCACAGAGGGCTACAGCAAACTGGTAAGTAAGGAATCATGACCTTGCAAGTTCATCTGTATAACAAGAGGATCAAGGACACCCCAAGACAGGAACCGGGGTGGTGGGACCCCAGGAGAGCACTCTCAGTCCAGTTCCCATGAGCCCCAGGGCACTTCATTTCCCATCCTGTGATATTCGCCAAAGACACACAGAAAACTTCTCTGTCTACCAAACTGATATGAATAGGTTTCTATCACAAAGACCTGGCCTAAAATAAGCACCCAATGTGTGTCTGGTGCTGTGACAACAGTGCTGTCTCAGAGCTGTGAGGCAGACAAAACTCCTTACTGAATAAATGTAGAGTATGGCAGCACGGCTCCAAGAAAATGCTAGTGATATAATACACAAAGTCTGGCTAAAGAATGGAGAGCACAGCTCACTTTGCGCCAGATTTGCCAGAGCACTCTTTAGCAGAGGGAAAGGACTCCAATTTGCCCATGAAGAGCAGGAAGGGTGTAGCTAAACATTGAAGACAATGTTGATAATCTCTCCACGAAACCAGGCTTCATTACCACAATTCCTCTGGGCTCAGTCCACATCCGCTGGCCTCAGTTAGACTGTAGCCTACACAGAACTGGGAGAGGTTCTACTGGCAAGCTCTCTCACCTCAATTTTTGGTGATCCTAGTAAAATACAGCAATCCCCAGAGGAAGCTACTTAGAGCTCTCTTGCCTGCATGCTGAGAGACAAGAGGCATGTCAGGCTGCTGGAGAAGTCCTGCCTCTGAACTTCTCATGGCGTGCCTTCTTGTTCACATCATTAGCTGAAGAGGAAGGGGATGTTCATTCACAGCAGTCCCAATGGCATCAGAAACTACATCCTGATTTTGTGTTCAGGGACAGGAGTGGGAATGGAGATGGAAAACAAAATAAATAAGACACAAATAAGAAGCTAACCATTTATCAGAGGAAATACGATATGTATACAACTGATCCAATCACATGCATGCACAACCCCTAAGTGCTATAAGGTCAACACAAAACATATGAGGAAATCATTTCTAAATCCTGTATGTGAGGAAATTTCCTTGAGAAGTGTAATTGAGTTGGAATATAAATGCCCATAGTTATGTAGGCAAGATCAATATTGCTGTAGAAACATGATTTGAATTAGTAAAATAAGTTACAACGATGGCTTTCAACCTTTTCAGCAGCAAAGTGCTGTCTTCAAATGTAATTTTACTCAGAAGCCCAATAAGCAATGTAGATTCCTAAAAGCACAGTTGCTGTAGTTGAAATGGGGGAACAAGACCTAGAGCCCCACAGTCCTGCAGGCCGTAGAGGGACCACCACAGGGAGGAGCCCCACGAACACAAAGGGCTCCAGGAATCACCGTGGGAAACGCTTCCGGTTAAGTGCACGCGCTCTGCTGCTGGCGGCCCGGGTTGGGATCCCGGGCGTGCACTGACACACCGCTTCTCCGGCCATGCTGAGGCCGCGTCCCACATACAGCAGCTAGAAGGATGTGCAGCTATCACATACAACTATCTACTGGGGCTTTGGGGGAAAAAGAATAAGTAAATAAAATTTAAAAAAAAAAAACAACACGCTTCCTTTAAACGAAAGCTTATGGCTTTCAGGCACACACGGTAATTTGAAATTTACCTAAAGACAGTGTTCCCAGATACTACAATCTACTCACAAAAAAGGATGATGGTTTACAAGGTAAGGACTGAGGTTACATTCTGAGCCTGTGGCTCTAACTCTGCCAGCCCACCCTTAGGCAACACAGATAAGGACCCCCCCAGTCACGTGAAAGTGCCAGAGTCCTGGGCTATCACATCGCACATCTTGTACGTCCTTCTTTTCCTCTTTTACATCTGGTTCTTGACATCTCTAAATTCACTGCTCCTTTGCAGCCCCCAAAGTCCCCTTGGATCTGACAGTTAGTAAGGATTTTCTGAATTTCAACCCAACTAATTTATTCTCAGGGCACACTTAGAATGCGGCCTCCATTTGCCTAAGGAGAACATGACTGCCAGACCCCAAGACTCCACCTCAGTCTGGGTCACTGCCACTGGCCAGACCCCTCCATTCCACCCACACTCTCCTTCAGAAAAATCAGACAGAAAATTCACGTAAGTTAGTCTTGCCCACAATGTGTTCTTAGGAGTCCTGCAGAGGTCCTGTGGTACAGGAAGTCCTCAGGTGCCTCAACAAGCTCCTCTACATTGTGAATTCCTTAGAGGAAGACCAGGTGGGAGAACCTTCATGAATCAGATCCCACATCACTGCCAAGTCCTTAGGGAAACAATCAGCGACTTAAACATTTCCCCCAATTATAGTTAATTTGATCCTTTCTTATAAATAAATACTTTCTTATAAAGACAAGTTGGAAATGAGCCAACACATGGTGAATTACAAATAACGTCTCATTAAAATCACGAAGATGACAAGGATGCCTATTACTATTCAACATTTTACTTCGCCCTCTAACCAATGCAGAGAAATGAAATAAGGTAAAATATTAGGAAGAAAGCAATAAAACTCTCCTTTTTTGCAAATGAAATGCCTGTCTGCCTAGAATCTAGTGGATTGTAGATGGTCAGCCACAGTAACCATTTAAAAAATGTCATTGAGGGGCTGGCCTGGTGGCGTAGTGGTTAAGTTCGTGCGCTCTACTTCGGCAGCCCGGGGTTTGCAGCTTTGGATCCCAGGCGCGGACCTACGCACCACTTATCAAGCCATGCTGTGGCAGGCTTCCCACATATAAAATAGAGGAAGATGGGCACGGATGTTAGCCCAGGGCCAATTTTTCTCAGCGAAAAGAGAAAGATTGGCAACAGACGTTAGCTCAGGGCTAATCTTCCTCACCAAAAAAACCATAAAAAATGTCATTGAAAAAAAATTCCACTCATAATAGCAGAAAAGAAGGAAAAGGAGAAAAACCAAAAAAAAAAAAAAAAAAAAGAAAAGAAAATAGCTAGAAATAAACCAACTCATAAATATGCCAAATCAATCTTATTTTAAATTTTATTGAAGGACATAAAAGAAGATACAATAGTGGAGAGAACTACCATTTCCCAGACAGGAAGACTCAATATTGTAAGACAGGGGTTCTCCCGCCATCAGTTTATAAAGTCAGCATGATCCAACATCTCAACAGGATAATCCGTAGCACTTATAAGGCTGACTCGAGAGGGGAGCTGGAAGAGAAAGCTTCACAGTGACTAAAAAGTGTTTTTACAAAAGAATAATTCTGAAGAGAAACTTACCTTGACAAAACTAAACACACTGTAAAGCTACAATAACTGGTATAATCACAGAAATAGACAACTAGATCATTAAACTGGATAGAGTACAGGAAACGTATATAGATATTTAGGATACGATAAACATATAATTTTAAATAAGTACCAGAAGAGCAAACTATTTGATATGTTATAATGGGAAAAGTAAATATCCACATAAACAAAAATTAAGTTATAGCTCTACCTTGATCAGACACAAAAACAGATTCCAGGTAGATAAGAGATATAAATGTAAAAAAAATCATAAAACCAGAAAAAAATAAGAATATCATTTATATTTACAAAGCGCAGAAGACAAAGAAAAGTTCAGATGTGGCAACACAACAGTTAAAACTTCCATGTTTTATAAACAAAGTTAAAGATATGCAACAAAGAGATTATTTACAAAGGATTTTTTGAGGGGGGAACACGATTAATTTGATCTATTACTTTTTACTCTAAAGCTTTCTATAATGTTTAAATCTTTCATAAGTGAGAATTCAAACATTGTGAATGATAATATATATTTTTTAATCAAAAAAGGTTAAAATAAAGGAACACTTCAACTAAATCCTTTCATAAATATTCACAAATTAAAAATTAGTAAAGAAAGTTTGCTTGCTATTTTTCAGAAAAAAATAAGAGGAATGTGGACAACTATCTGAAGAATTTTCCTTTAGACATTCTCCTTAGTGCTTCTCCCATTGATGTTCTGGAAAAGGAACTATGCACTTCAAAGGGTGTGCCTCTAGGTTTTTGATGATTATCTGAATGCCTGCACTAGTAAACAAAAATCATCCCACAAGTAAACTAAGAATCTCATAAGGAAGAAAAGTCATAATTCCTAACCTATGAGAAGGGTGTTCTTTTTTCTTTTTAAATGGGATAGAATCTGCAAAATTCAAAAATTCTGTGAATTTTTCATAGCAAATGCATTATAAAAGATTTTAAAAATCCACATCTCTGCCAAACCTTTAAGTTTTCTCCCCATCTACAAGGAGACCTACTGGCGTCTTGCTAGAGTGCTGAATTTCGGATCCAGGTGCAAAGTTATCACATAAGTGACACACATTCCCTCACTGCAAAATAGAATCCTATGGGCCAATCTTGTAGGCCTGTCTCAAAGTTAGGTGAAGAAACTCACGCTCACCCAGTAGCATGATCCTTGCCTTTTCCATTCTTTCCAGAAAATAGTCCTTCTTGGCCTTGGTTAAGTCATACTTTTTATTTTACCTTTTTCTAAATAGTAAACAAGTAACTCTAAACTTCTACCATTTCTCTCTCCCACCACCCTACAAATAGCACATCCCACTTATTTCAAAGGTCTGCCAATCTCCTGGGTTTTTCCATCAGTCAAAGCTACTAATGTTTTAGTCTTTCTTTGCCTATGTTCTTTTAAGTAGGGCTTAAAACTCAACCAAAATTCCATATCTAGCATCAACAGCTGGTACAAGAAGTCTCACTTCCTCACCCCAGATCAAGGGAATCTCAGTCACTCCAAGTAGTCCCTGTGTGCATGAAACACACAAGTAAGCAACAGCCACCCCTCAGGGTCCCCTCTTCTCCAGCCATGGTGAGGGGAGACGACAGAGAATCACTCTGACACAAAAGTCTTCCTCACATTGTAATCATTCCACAAACATCTGTTGTACCTATTTATATTAAGCATCTTGACTGATCCTGGATAATGTTTACCCATTTACATCTGCAAATTAAGTTGTTTTCTATCAGAAAATTCAATTCTTTGAAATCCTCTGACAAGCCTAGTGAGAGAAAATAATAAAATTTCAAGACTGAATCTGTGTTGTGTTCTGTAGCTTAGGCTACTGGCAAAAAATAATTAGATTAAAAGATATTTATGAGAAGCTAATCGTTTGGCGCAAAAATTAAACAATAGCTATTAAACAGACGCATCATTTCCGTAATTTTTCCTGACAACTTAGGTATTTTATAAATAACAAGGAAGCATTTTTCTAACGAAATTATATGAAGTAATACAAAGCATAACATAAAGGGCATATACCAGGCAAATATTCAGTCCCTTCTATACTAAATTACGGGTATAAAATGCATGTCTTTTTATGTGCATTTTGTTAAAAGGCTTGAAATGACACATACCAAGTTCTTAACACTCTTGAAGAAGTGGAAATAGATGAGAAGGAGACTTTTACATTGTATTTTTAGAATACCTGTATAATTTGACTTCTCTAACGTATCAATTCTGTCATTAACGCAAAATAATGCTGGCAAAGATGCATTGAAAACAGCATTGTAGTAAATTGCTTGTGGCACTGTAAATTGGTACAACCATTTTCACAATGTATGTAATAGCTTTAGAAATATTTATATCCCTTCACTCAGCAATTATATTTATTTTTCAAGTTTTCCATAACGTGGTTATTATTTTTTATAAAGAAAAGCAATCTAGCTTAATACATGTATCACATTAGATCTTTAAAATGTAGGCTTTTGAAACGTAAGCTAGAAAAATAATAGTCGAGTTGATTCTCATTATTTGCAGTAGTTATGTTCTACCAAGTCACCATAAATACTGAATTAGTGAATTCTGAACTATTGCTCCAAGGGGAAATACAGGGTTAGGTTCCTGTGAGCCTCTGGTCACAACATTTTCATCAACTAATTCAATACATAACCTTGTTTTATGTGTGATTCTGTTTAAAGACACATGAGATAGATATGATTAACATTGAACTCACGGCCAGCTGCACTATAACTCACGCCTGAACAAAGCTTATCTAACATGTATTTTCTCTGTAAGGCACGTTACAGCCTTCTCGCACTTAACGAACACTAGACAGCACTTCAGCACTACACTTAGGGGCCATTTAAACAGTGAAATCACCAATAAAAAGCACAAGAATCTGAAAAACATGCCACTAAGTAGACCATGAAAAGGATACTTGTTTACAGCCTGAGAGTCGAAACAAGAAGGCAGAGTATCACCTCGTTTGACCTCAGTGGGAGGAGACGCATCAGATGACAAATTTTTTATCTCTCTGCACATATGTGTATCCAAGACTGACCATAAAACCACCAGGAATATTGATTTTAGGGTTACAAATAAATTTTAGCAAGTAGACAAATTTGCAAACATGGAACCCACGTGTAATGAGAATCAACCATATGTCTTTACGTTTAAAAGAACAAAATACACAAAAAGATAAACAGCAGAGTAAAGAGATATCCATTAAAAGCTTTCTCACTTCTGCTAACTCAGTGGTTCTCACCCAGGTGTGACTTTGCTCCCAGGGGACATTTGGCAATATCTGGAGACAAACGTTGATTGCCATGATTGGGTCTAGGGTTGAGGCCAGGGATGCTGCAAAACATCCAACACCACCCCAGACTATCTAGCCCAAAATGTCAATACTGAGAGATACTGCCAAGACTGAGAAATCCTGTGCTAAGTCAATATTTTTTTAAGTGTATATTCCTGCACCTTCTATAAACCACCATACACTTTAATGCCTAAAACAATAAATAATTAAATGTCAAAGACGAAGCAGCTCACATACTTTATTTCTTAGTGGCCTTTTATTTTCAAACTTAAAAATTTTTATTAAATGTCATTGAAGACATAAAGCAGTTATAAGCTATACTGAAAAGTGCAACTTTTCCTATCATTTCCACTGAACTTGTAACGATGAATGCAGTAACTCCAACAACAACGTAAAACATAGATCCAGTCTGATAATCCAGTTTCTGTTTTAACACCAGGTAATTAAAAATCATGACTTCCCAGGAAGTGAAAAGTATAGTCTACAGTACACTGTCCATGAAATGGAGAACTCAGCTCTTTCAGAGTAAGTCAAGAACCCCTTTTTCTGTTTTTGTGAGGAAGAACAGCCCTGAGTTAACATCCATGCCAGTCCTCTCTTTTTGTTTTTTTTTTGCTGAGGAAGACTGGCCCTGGGCTAACATCCATGCCCATCTTCCTCCACTTTATATGGGCCGCTGTCACAGCATGGCTTGACAAGCAGTGTCGTGGTGCGCACCTGAATCTGAACCTGGGCAGCCAGCAGCAGAGCGCACGCACTTAACCGCTACGCCACAGGGCCAGCCCATAAGTCAAGAACCTTTGAGAAAGTTCTTATGGTTACCCTGTCTGAGGAAGAAAATTAAAATGTCTAATTAAGTCTTAATGATTCTATGAAAAGAGGCCCAATTTAAGTGGCCTCCAAAATATCCTTAACTGTATAAATGCTGCACACCTCCTTCACTGCCCCCCATGTGGATTCTGAATTACACATTTATTCAGTCTTGAATCAATCATATTTTTAAATAATGAATCAAGCAATTTGTAGAGTGGCCTCCAAGGTTACTCAAGAGCACTCCAAAATCACTGTGCTAACATAACAAAGATGAATAATTCCCAACTGGGACGCAGACTAGTAGACTAAGAACTGCACTCGGAGTTTGAAACCTGAATTCTCAGCTGCATGAGTTTAGAGCCAAGTGATTATTTCAAGAGTCTTTTATTCTGGAAAAATGTTTCAGCTCAATTGTGCAAAAATAAAGCTAAGATATTATTTCCTGTTCTAAGTAGGCTCTGCTGCCCAAAGCCTTCAACTTCCTACAGGGTCTTGTTGACCACTCAGCCCTAGAAACTCTCCTCCATCCTTCTGCAACCTCTCTGGCCACTCTCGCAGGCTCCCGCTCTTCCCCTACCCCAGCCTACATTTGCAGCTCCACACACTGCACTCCAGGCCAGTACTCTTCAGACCACCAGGATCAGAACCACCCAAGGAGCCGGAGATTAAAATGTGATTCCCAGACCACATTCCTGACCTACTGATTGGAATCTTGGGTGGAAGAGTTGGGAATCCACATTTCCATTCCACCTTCCAGTTATTTAGGAACTATAGTCCCAGCCATAGAATAACACCTGTGGCTTCCTGAAAATGCCATCACTTTATCTTTGATTCATTTATCACGATTCCCTCTGCCCTAAACACCTACCCATTGCCCAACCCTATCCTCTAAGCCCATTTTAAGCATCCTAGTTGAACTAGGAAATGTCATCTGCTAGCAACTTCAGTTGAGAGAAATGCCTCTTTTCTAAACTTCCATAGTATGCTACATACCATATCTACCACATAAAATCATAACTGTGAATTTATTGCCTTCCCAATCACCCTGGGAGCTCAATGGTAGGGACCATGTGCCACACCTGGGTTCATTCTCAGTGGCCAGCACAGCTCCTGGCACAAAATAGGAACTCATTGGTTGAATAAGTGAATGAATAGACAGATGGAAGGATGGGGGGATGGATGGCCTGCCTCTGATTGGCACTATTGGACTTTAGCAATTCTACCTAATTTGTGATTAATATTAATGTGAAAAAAAAAAAGAAGACTAGTTGAGTAACCTCTAACAGAGGAATCTTAAGTGAGTGGGGTATGTCTCTCAGGGAGCAAAGAAGAGAGGTAGTTCTCCAGAGCCATTCAAGTTTGGTACTCTGTAGCGTCTCAAAAAAGTCAGCTAATTGACTGATCATGTGCAGCCCTAGTAAGGAGCAAAAACAGATGATAACAATGAGAAGGAAAATTGGTCACCAAAGAACTTTTCTGGGCATGAGCAGATTACAGTTAAAGCCAAGGTTAAATATTGTTATCAAGGACCAAGACAAATACTGTAATCAGCCCCAGTGGATCTGCCTATAAGGAGAAGTGTAGACTCACTGGAGATCATTTACCCTAGGATTCAAAGTTGTCCATGATTTAAAGCGGGAATGTACATTTTTTCATTGTTAACCCATTCTCTAGCCTCTTATTCCTTTCCACCTTTCTAGATTTCCCTTTGGGAAATCACTATATAGCAGTCACAGGATTTGGGTGCTGCTGGCCCCAAACTGAGCTCCAAAGGTTGACCCCTACTGGCACAAGCCAATCAGCACAGTCTCATCCCCATTCTAACTAACTGTAGGATGAGCAGAAACCCAGGCCTAAGCCCGTGACATTCCCCTGGCTGCCATGATGGTTAAGACTGGTCCAGTCAGAGCAAAGCTCAGGTCTTTTATTTGATGGTTATGGATGTGAACAAAGAAGCACATAGCCCTGGTTACTGCTGGCAGTCATCTTAAGAACACGAGAAAATCTAGAGAGAGGAAAGCAGACCCTAGAGAACCACGTCTACAACTTGAAAAGCGTATTTTTTCCATTATTGAGCCAATGCGTTACCTTTATTGTTTCAGCTAATTCGGGCTTTCTATTATCCAAAGCATCATGATACATGCCAACTCCTACCTTTCAAGCTGATCTTTCCCTTTTGTCTTTTCACACACATAAATCCACTGTTTCAAGAGCCTGTGTATGATCCCCCAACATACCTCATCCATTCCCACGTGTATGATCCCCCAACATACCTCATCCATTCCCACCTCCACACTTACATGGGTCATTACCCTGCCCAAAATATTCTTCCCTTGCTCTGTTATTCAAATCCTGTCTGGTCCTCTAGACTCAGGCTGCAGTCCTAATTCCCCTGAAGGCAGACATCCAAGACTATAGTTCTCTTGTCTCCTCTGAGCTCCAACCTAGAGTACATTATCAATACTAGTTGTCTTCCATATCCTACCTTATACTTTTAATTATCCTTTTGCAAGCATAGCCTCAAACTGGAATGCAAGTTCTGTATACTTTTGTAACCCCTTGTAAATGGCCCCTTGAACAATGTCTTGTGATTAGCAGAAAACCAATAAATCTTCTTTAGGCAAATTCAAAATGTGATTTAAACCTCCTAATCACTGGCAGTCTTACCCTCTTAATTCACATAGCAATGTAGAGGATAGAAAGGAATTTCAGACGCAACATATTTCAACATTACACAGTTGGCCATGGTCCTGTCACATTTCACAACCAGACTGGCAGTAACAGCTGGATGAAGATCAGAAATTTATCGGGCTGTCTTCCCATCAGCAAATCACTGAAGTCCTTCCAATGTAGATGCAGACTAACTCCATGAGTTCTGAGAAGTCAGGTCCCATCCATTTCAAACATCTGTATAAAATCATCCTAGGTTCAACACCAGCAAGGAAGACATGAAAGCACAGCCTAAGGCATCCACAGGACAATAGGTTCCCACCACCTCCAAGCCTTTTATATCCTCTTTCATACGTGTAGTCCCAGGCCCCTTCAGAGCACCCAGGGGTACATCTATAAGATTTAAATGAGGAATATGAAATAAACAGATTGAGATTTATCCCCATCATACAGATGGTTAGGAGAAAGTAAATTGAGAAACGATGTCAGGACCCAGCACCATTTTCACTGGTACAAGAAGGACATGGGAAAAGGGAAAGTAAGTGTGTGTGTGTGTGTGTGTGTGTGTGTGTGTGTGTCAGAACACACAAGCAGCAAAAATGTTGATACAGCCACAGAATTGACATTACTGCCACTCAAGGTGCAGCCCTTTTGTGTGTGGCATGACAGGTCCCCCACCTGTACAAGGATTTTGATATCTCATGTAGGGTCTATATTAACAACATCTGAACATGTTTTTCAACCGATTACAGAAATGGAAGGGCTACCCGACAAAATTTAAACCACCACTATAAATGATCTATAGAGTAAAGCAATACCTAATAAATATGTATGGACGTATAATGACTGAGCGCTTATATACAGTTAATCCTCCCCTCACAGAGACCAGCAGTTTCTTTGATAAATGGCCAGATCCATCCTTTCAATACTACTTCTTCATCCTCTTTCTTCCCTGTTAAACACAGTCCTCTTCCTTGGTCCTAAATAAGTTCTGAAGAAGTTCACAGATCATCTGCAGGGCTGGCCAATGAACTGCAATATTACAGTTCAAAGGCTTGTCAACTGAAACGTTACATGTCTTCTCACGGTCTCAGCTATCACATTACCACAAGGAATTTAGTTCTACTAGTTTCTCAAGTCTGTAAATGCTCTCAAAACTGCACTTTATCGTTGGCCATGTGGCTACTAGAGATGGTTCTCAAAGCACCCCCTGTTCTAAGGGACTCTGCCTTGGCCCAGAGGCCAGTGACAAACCTCGTTTTGCTTTTCTATCCACACTGGCCATGGTGCCAAGATGACCTCACAAGCCATCACTGGCTCAAACTCTCACTGGCTCTGTATGCTAAGAGGGTCCCTCTATCCTGTCCTTGTGACTGGACAGAAAGAGCAAGCCTTAGGACAAAGTGCCATTAGGAAGGCTGTCTCCTGAGAAGCTGTCCGGAACACCATGTCTTTTTCTGCTTCTCCTTTCAAAAACATCTCACTAAACATCTTGCCTCACAACTGTGGGGCAAGAAATGAAATAACCAAAATTAATACGGCAAAAGCAGAGTGTTGAATCCAAATAGCTGTGGTTCCATCAAGGGAAAAAACAAACCAACCACCACAAAATCTCTGTCCACACTTTTAAATCCATTCCATGAGTCCAACACAGAGGCCAATCAGCCATGTCCCAGCTCAACTGTCTAGCTTTGTCTTAAAGGGGAAGTCTCCAGCAAGAATCTATTTCAATAAAGCCATGTGGTTTGCAGCAACTGCCTCTCTTTGTCACCAACAGGTCAGGAAAGAGTCCCCTTCAGAGGTGGCGAGGACTGAAGTCAGTGCCTCCCTCCCTCCCTCCCCATTCTGTCTGCCAGGCAGACCAGCCACACCTCAAATCAGAGGACCTGCTCTTCCTCCAAGAAGCAGAAACAGCTGTTCCCCCCTCATCAAGTTTCCAGTCTTCCAGAATGTCTTGGCCCCACCTAATGTTCTCCATGTCCAGCTCTCTTGCTTCACAGAACGAGCAGAATATAGAAAGGAAATGAAATCCAAAGACCTGGGATTCATACAGACAGCCAAGAAATCCCTTGGTCCTCTTTTCAAAACATGTTGAAAGAACTGACAGGGTGAGTCTGGGACACAAACATCCACAGCTTCGAGCTGATATTCTAAGTATCCATTCAACAAATATTTACTGACTACCCAGTCAGAACAAGGTGTTGTCAATACACCCCAGCCAGGTTAGGCTTGCACAAGCGTTGTGAGATGATTAAGTTTCACCAGCACAAACAGAGCAATATAGATTTCAGGCCTCTGTCCAGGAACAGGGAACAACTGTTCCTTATTGATTCACTTGAGCACAAAAAGGATATGCAAATGTGCAAAAGATTTGCAGCCTCTGCTATGCCTGAAATCCTGCCAGAAAACTCAGCAAAGAATACATCTACACACGCACACACATCCAGTAGGATAAGACATACTACGCAAATGCAAGGTTACAAAGAGGTTGCCTCACTAGAAATGTTTCCTATCCTGTTAACCTACCTTTTCTCCATCATTTCCCTCTTTCCTTCTTTCTTCTTCCATGGAAGAATGTACACTTTTTTTTCTAGTCCCTTACTCATTATTACAACAAGCAATACATAGAAGGAAGAGCAAAGAAATGTTCTGTTCTTTACCCGCTAATTTTCCTATACGCATCAGTCGATAAAAGAAAAACCATAACACACATAGTGAACTGCTCCCTGAGGTAATCCCCAAATCTCCACTGACTTAACACAAGTCCAGGGCTATTACTGCAATGACTATGTTACCACTATTGATAAGCAACAAGGAAAACCAGAATAAAGCTAACTTATCAAGATACTGTTGCTTTACTTCCATTACAACTGGCTGTAGAAACATCACACCATGATATTTTTGGTAATTCTACTCAAACTTGCTTTTAACAGGTTTTTCGCCTAAAAAGAGTAGATGATCAGAGGGTGCAAGGAGAGAAGACAAAGCGTAGGATGGCTTGGTGGCGGGTAAGTTAGGAACGGGTGCTCCAGGAAATGAAAAGCGTTCCAAAGCAGAGCAGAGCCTAGAATCTTTGCAAGGCTATGGAATTCATGTCTGTCCTTTTCAGGAAAATACGACCCTTCCCGCCCATACTGCGCAGGTTTTTCTTCAAGGTGTCTGTGGTGACATGCTGTTCTAGGAATACATGATAAACCCCACCACAGGCCTTCCTTTCCAGTTATCGCGTATAATCTTTTGGAAAGATCCATGAAAAGATAGCTGAGGATACAGATGCCCCACGGGAGGCAGAGACCACAAGTGCTGGGGGTCCAAAGGAACGGGCACTGTGAACTCCAGGAGGGAGGGGGGACTAGGGAAGAGGCACCAGGCTGGGCTTGGACGACCCAGTGCACCCCTGTTACAAGGAAGAACCTTTCACAAAATTTTCAAAAAGTCCAGAGAAACACGGAACATTACTTTTTCAACTCTCAAGTATATAATACAGTACTAACTATAATCATCATGCTGTATATTAGATCCCCAAAACTTATTCATCCTATAACTGAAACTTTGTACCCTTTGACCAACATCTCCCCATTTCACGCATCCTCCAGCCCCTAATAACCATCGTTCCACTCTGTTACTGTGAGTTCGGCTTTCTTCGATTCCTCCTGTAAGTGATAACCCAGTATTTGTCTTCCTGACTATTTTACATAGCATAATACCCTCAAGGTTCATCCATCCATGTTGTCACAAATAGCAGGATTTCCTTCTTTCTCGCTGCTGAATAATATTCTGTTGTATATATACACACCACATTTTCTTTATCCATTCAAGGAGGAACATTTTATTTATTTATTTATTTTTGGTGAGGCGATCAGCCCTGTGCTAACATCTGCCAATCCTTTTTTTTTTTTTTTTTTTGCTGAGGAAGACTGGCCCTGGGCTAACATCTGCGCCCATCTTCCTCTATTTTATATGGGACGCTGCCAAAGCACAGCTTCCCAAGCAGTGCGTCAGTGCGCGTCCAGGATCCGAACCGGTGAACCCTGGGCCGCCGCAGCAGAGCATGCGCACTTAAGTGCTTGTGCCACCGGGCTGGCCCCCCAACGAGGAACATTTTAAAGAAATTTGAAGTCTGGATTATGTAACACATAAAAGAATAGGCTGACATGGAGATTAACCAACACTAAGAACACACATAATTACTATACAGAGTATTATCGGTAACTTCTTTTATGGCTTTCTGAGAGAGAAGGGGCATCAAGAGACCTGAGGTGACCCCTCATTAACTCTGAGAACGTTTGGGCTGGAATAACATCAGAGTTCCCTGGGGCTAGATGGATCTCAAAGCCTGCACTGCCCTTCACACCAGCCCCAGGCTCTGAATGTGGACGTTTCCCAAACCTCCATCTTTGGTTCTCCCATAGATGCCCTCAGCTCCCCATAGCAGCACTGAACCCAGCTTAAAAGTACACATTTGTGTGACTATTTCATTCGTTCAATAACTATTTGCTAAGGGCCAGGAATGTGTCAGAGCTCCATGTGACATCTGTCTCACCATTTAATTAATGTCCATCTCTGCCACCAGTCAATAAGCCATAAGAGCAGAGGCCATGTCTACATTGCATATAGTTGCATCTCTGGCCCCTAACGTCGAGCCTGGCATAATGGGCACTCAATAAAAATAGGATGAATTAATATAATCCAACCCCCTGATTTCAGAGTTGAACATACTGAGTTTCTAAACAACCAGATGATGTGGGCAAAGTTATGCTCCTAGACAGTGATGTGCAAAAGACTAAGGCCCAAGGCTTCCTGAGGAACAACACTGATAGTGAAGGTTATTCAACACTGCTTTGGGCAAAGCAACTTTAAAGTAGGTATCATTTGGGTTAAAAGGCTCCGGAATGTGACTTCATTCAAACCGCAGCCCTGTCCTGTAGTGGACACCTGTGAATGGCCACCCCATCACTCATTTCCTCCTAACAAACAACCTGCTTTCCTTTGTGCTTCTGAAGAAGCTGACTTCACTCCTCAGCTTCAGGACACACGTACTAGGGTCAAGCCAAGCAGTAGAGTCCATTCTTCTGGCCACAACAATTGGTTTAGGGCAAACACACAACCTCAATGAGTCCAGGCCTAATGAATTTCAAGACTTCTGCTTGTAACGCTGGTTCAAAGTTGCTGGCTCTTCCATGGTTGATATAGTGCTCATTTATATGACCTAGAACTTCTGAGGCTATTTTCGTTTCCTTGAGTTGAAGACAGTTTGAGGGTGAGGCCCACACCAAGAGGAGGGCAGAGCCAAGAGAGTCCTAGAGACATAGAACTAGATCTCTAATACCAGCATGAATCCCTGGATCAAACCATACCTGAAGCACATCCCATGGCTGGACTTCTCAGTCACAAGAATCACTAAATTCCCTTTATTGTTTAAACCAATCTAGGGTAGGTTTTCTTTTGCTTATAACCAAAAGAATCCTCTAGTATTTATTAGGTGTATGACGTTGGAAAAGTAAAAATGGAGATAACATTTACTTCAAAAGGATGTCTTATTACATATCAACGAGGGACAAGAAAGGGCCTAGCACAATGTCTGGCACTTAAGTCCTAAATATTCTTTGCTTCTTATGAAAGGAGTCACCACAGAGTTCCTTTGAATAGTCTTTTCACCTAGTATATTAAATTGTTTACAAATGTTCTGCAATTTAGGAAAGCATCTGGAGCAGCCAGAAGTGAAGACATAAAAAGGTTGCAAGTCACTGATAATTGAGGCTCAATACAAAATGGAAACAAACATCCTTGAAGTTAAAATAAATATCTATATAATAATGTCTATAGGCACACACAGACTTTACCATTGTAAATACACATGCATAAACAAATAAAAATAGGACAACGAAAATCTAATGTTTACAGAACATTTCAAGAAGCTACCCACTGTACGTAGGGGGATGTTATCAGTTGTCCTGTCTTTGGCTCATTCTCTTCCAATCTCAATTCCCTCCCCACCTCCCCTCCCTCTTTACCCCCACACAATTCACAGGGGGAACACCTGGGCAAATAAGGTTTCAATCAAGCAGGCTGACCTGGGCATAAGGCCTAGGACTGGGGTGGTCAGTAGAGGTGGTCCCCTGGGCAACATGAGCCAGAGAAGAGAAGAGATACAGGCGTGTCCTTGCAAGGCCCATCCAGGGTCAAAACCAGAAAAGCCGGATTGTCCAAAATTCACAGGGCAAATTCCAAGCTGGAAACAGGGGAAAGGGCCAAGAATGTGAAGAGCAAGAAATAACAGACTAGGGAAGGAAAAGTGCAATTCAGCCAAGAAAGTAGCCAATAATAGCAACAGTCAATACTGAACAAGCACAGCACTATGTGAGATCTTCACTTGTGTTAGATCTCATTTAATTATCACAAAAACCCGTGAAGCTATTATTCTTCCCATTTTTAAAGTTCTTATGGAAAATTTTAAACATACATAAAAGTAGAAAGAATAGTTCAATGAAACCTCGTTACCTATAACACAGCTACAAAAATCTACTCAGCATGACCCGATTTATCTGTATTCCCACTACCTCCTCCTCACCACCGCCCCTCACCAGCAGTGCCAGAAAAGCACCAGCAAGTCACGTCAGCAAGCCCAGGTGAAAATTTGAGTCAACCTCTTAATTTTGACTTCACAAGCTTATGGCCTAGTTCCTAGAGCATGTGAACCTCCCTTCACCCGGGTAGGAGCAGCATCCATCTCTGTTCTGTAGTCAACCGTGACGGCGGTCAACATCAACGGGACAGCAGGGTTGAACTGCGACATCTAAAGATTAGGAAAAGATCTCTAAATCCCCACCTTCCGCCATAGATTCCATCAGGGGCAAACAAATGTATCTTGGCACTGTTACTGCCTGAACTCCTTGGTGATTTCCCCCATGAGCATATTAATTTTGTCTTTCCAACTGGATCATGCATTCTGACCCTGTGAATCCACAGCTTAAACTCCTTCAGGATCAAATCCAAACTGCTTCCCGAGGCAGAAAGGCCCGTCACATTCTGGCACTCGTTTATCTCTCAAGTCTGTCACCACTCCTAATACCCCAACAACACTGAACATCTTGGAGTTCCAAAGTACAGCTCCCGGCCTTCTGCAAGCATTTTCTCACCTCCTACTCTTTGACTAAAATGTCTTCCCTCCTGAACACCACCTGCCAGGGTCCCCAAGCAGCCTGGTATGGCTAACATTTCTTTCCTCACCTCCTTCAGAAAGCCTTTTGTGAAAACTTATCCCACCCCAAGACCAGGTTGGGTACCACACCTCTGTATTCCCATATGCCTTGCACATCTCTCTCTCTGCATACCTACCTTATCATCTTATAGTGATTGGTTCTTACATCTCCCACTCCCAGTTTTATGGAGTGCTCCTTGAGGGCTGGGATGTTTACTCACTTTTTACTTTTTTTATTTTTTATGTTTAATGGAAACCTGGGACACAATGGTGAGTTCATTTGGACTGAGTTTGAGGAAGATCGTATCTGCACAGTGAACACTTGGGAGGTCTAGTAGTTAAGTCAAAATATACTTTTGCTTGTTTTTTAGTCTCCAGTGCCTATCAAAGGGCCTGGCACATAGTAGGTCTTCAGGTAATGTTTATTGAATACAACGAGCTAGTGAAAGGACAAAATGATGATCAGACGGACAGCAGAGAGCAACTTTAAACTTTTAGAGATCTCTCTGGAGTGCTTCATGGCCAGTAGATGCTGAGATGTCCAACTGATCCCCTGAAGTAAGGGCCCCATGGGTTAACTGCACACCACGCACAGGAACTTCCTCCCTCCAGCTCCTAGGTGCCTACTAGTCCTAGTGCTCAGGTATTTGATAGACAAGCTCCCACACTCACCCTGCTCATGCCCTTCACAGCGATGCTGACTTTAATCACATGCTCTGTCAGGCCCTTGTCTAAAACTGACTGCAGACTCCTAATCTCTAGAGCATCCCCCTCCCCCTGAAGGTACACTATCACCCCGATCACGTGAGATGTCCTTTTCTGGACCTGGGCCCACCCCGAGATGAATTTGTTAGAAATAGCACCGTCACCACCATGAGAATTATCCAAAGCACAGTGCGCTGAGGTACCTACCAATCCCACCCACCACCCAGTCTTAGCACATATGTAACAGGACAACCCTCTCCATGCCTGATATTCTACGTGTATAAAAACAAAACACTTCTGAGAAAGTGTGTCTCCTATCAGTACTGCCTTGAAATTCACCTACTTATAATTTGACTAAGGATTGCATGGGGGGGAGGGGCACCAGGGAGAGGAAGTCATCAAATCTTTCCCTGCAGCTAAGCTATGGTTTTTGCTTTGAGGTTAGCCTTCAAATTTAGATTCTACTGGTATTCCCTTTGCAAATCACAACTGAATCACCCTAAATTCTCCACAAGAAGCAAACTACAGGATACTGTACTGTAAGGTCTATTGTCATCTTATGCTCCCCTGAAGAATGATGATGTTTTATTATGGTAATCAGCAGGTTACAAAGTACTCACCATGTCTCCAAAGCAAATCAAATCAGATATATCTTTCCCTAGTCTTTTTTTTTTTTTTTAAAGTATTACATTTGTTCTTAGAACTTGTAACAATTTTCCAGAGTGACGGTCCTAGGTTTATTGATTCACAAATGGCCTGTCTGTCAAGTCAGTATATTTTTCTTCACACAGAAAGGAGTTAGAGGGAAGGATTTAACCTTCTAATTTACAGATAGAACTAACCTCTTTTTGTCTCCTAGAAAGTACACATTGAACCCTGTGGATGTAGAAATCAAACTAAGACCCCAAATCTAACACCAAGGAGGCAGAATGCCCTAAAGGGCCCCTCAAGCCCCCACACTGGGGACAGAATTTGCTTCTATAAGTACATGTCCCTGAAATGACCTTTCTATTGCACAATTTGGAAATAATTTATTCATCTGACACAGCTGAGTTCCAATGTAACACCTTGAGGTCCCAGGCCTTGGACAAGTAATGTTACATGTAACGCAGAGTATTGATGATAATATTTTGCAGCAGTCCTGTAAGAATTAAGGTTAATGGGGCAGAAATGCTCATAGGTATTCAGTCCCAAATGGCCATTATATTATCCTTAAACTCTTGATTAAAGAATGGATGTAGTATTAAAATGGTAAAGAAAAGGCTGGTGTTCTTCAAGGCCTAGGAGAAGGAGAGTTGTTGTGACAAGAGAAAGTGGTTAAGACGTTTAAGAGCCTCCTGAATACCATAAAAAGGAAAAAGTGTTCTGATTAAATGTCTGAACTGGTCTCTTAAGACCCAAAAATCACTGTAGTAGAGGAGCCAGGCAATCCATCAGGCTTTAATTTGATGGAACTACACCTTTAAAACTATCCTTTGTAACCTTCTCATCCATCATCTAGCCTCTTGGATGAACCTAACCACTGATAAACCATCTAAGACTGTGGGCTGAGAGTAAGAAGCAGCTGAGGGACTGAGCAAGTAAATCACTTCTCCCCTTGAGGCTCAGTTTTCTCATCCATAGAATGAGTTTGTTCTAAGCATCCAATGAGATAATCTTCGTTAATGAATTTCAGAAACTTTATATAAAGCATAGCATTACTCCACCTTCCAGGAGTTGAGCACCTCTGGGTTAGCTGGTTCAGCTTCTGGACTAAATAAAATGGAAGATTAGCCTGAAACCCCTGAATATCAAGGTGCTGTCAGTCCTAGAAGTGTAGGTTTTCCTCAAATTCTACTTACTTAGAAAACACTTTTTAAAACTACAATTACAGCTTCTTTTCTTGGAAACATAAGTCAGGAAAGCATTCCACCGACTTGACAAAGACCTAGCAGGGAGCATCCATCCCTCACTTCCCTCCCTTCCACAATAAAAGCACCAGTGAGCCTGGGACGTCACTAAGATAACCTCCCCAGTGCTGCTGCACAGACTGCATGATTATGATCTGCATAATTACAACACTGCTCAGATGGCCCACGGAGGAAAGACAAGACAAATGTGTTGTATAGGTCGACAGTATTTCACCGCAAGTGGGCAAAAATACAAAATTTATTAACAGCGTTTAACCATCCACCATAATCGATATGTACCAAGAAGTCATTTTTCTTGAATCCTTTTCAAAAGTGCACCCAAATTGGGCCTCAGGAGAAAAAAAATGAAGTAGCAGAAGCTATGGCCAAGAAAAGAGATATGGGCCTTGACAAGAACCATGACCTTTGACCTGGAAATACTTTATGGGAGAATCAGAAGTGTTCTCAGGCCAGGCTGCCCATTAGTAATACCTGGGCACCTTTAAAAAGGCCAATGCCTGGGCCACACTCGAGAGATTCTGGTTTGACTGGTCTGGGGTATGGTCTGGACATTTGCAGATATAAAAGCTCCCCAACACTGCAATCCACTGATTAAGAGGGTCTCCAAACTCCGTAGCATATAAGGGCTAGGAAACAGTTTTGAAATTTACGCTTATTTTAAGAGATGGAATTTCAGACAGTAACAGCCATAACAACACAACAACAATAGCAGTAATAATAAAAAATAACAAGAGAAGGCATGTGTTTCAGTTTGTCATTTTAAGGAGGAAAACTCCAAAACTGCATTTATGAAAACCAAATGCCAGGAATCTTCAGTGTGGTGGTGATTTCATGACTATGCATTTGTTCATTTAATCCAGTAATTCTCATTCTTAGCTGAATACTAGAATCACCTAGGGGAGCTGTTAAAAATCCTGCTGCCCAGCTACACCTCAGATCAATTACATCAGAATCTCCGGTGGGACCTGAGCATCAATACTTTTAAAAGCCCCATAGGTGATTCCAATGGGCAGCCATATCTCCTAATTCCCTGTAGAAGAGTACAAAGAACACAGGTGCTCTTAACACATAGCCATAGAAACGTGGCCCTGAACCACATCTGAAACCACATCTACACCTACCTTCTCCTCATCCAGGGAAATTCACTAAAATCTACCCAAGTTTCCAAATATTTTTTTTCTATCCACTTTTGTTTGATTTCAAGACATTGGCATGACCTATAAGCCAAACAAAAGAGGTGCCTTGATACCAACTAGTAGCATACTAAATTACCTCAAAAGCTGCTGACAAGTTTTATTTATTTATTTATTTATTTTTAATTTTTTTTAAAGATTTTATTTATTCATTTTTTTCCCCCCAAAGCCCCAGTAGATAGTTGTATGTCATAGGTTCACATCCTTCTAGTTGCTGTACGTGGGACTCGGCCTCGGGTTGGAGGGAGAAGTGGTGCCTTGGGGCGTGCCCGGGATCCGAACCCGGGCCGCCAGCATCAGAGCGCGCGCACTTAACCGCTAAGCCAGAGCCGGCCCATGCTGACAAGTTTTAAATCAGTGCCGTGGTTCTCAAACACCAGAATCCCCTGGGTGACTGGTTGTAACAGATTGCTGACCCCACCCTGGAGTTTCTAAGTCAGGAAGTCTGGGATTGGGCCTCAGAATCTACATTTCTAAGAAGTTCCCAGGTGCTGCTGCTGCTTGGAGGACCAATGTTCTAAAGAAATCAGAACTAAATAAATGGTCAGAAACCTGAAAGCCAGAAACCAGATAATCCTTAGGTCAAGATAGCAAGAGCCCTCAGGGTACTGGTCAGTTTCAATGACATTTAAAAACTGACCTTGTGAAAGGAATTACAAAACATTTTCTACATAACACAGAACAGATAATCTAATGTAGAGACTTGCTATTCGAAGTGTGATGCACAAACTAGCCTCGGCACCACCTAGAACTGCATAGAAATGCAGAATCTCAGGCCCCATCCCAAACCTCCTGGGTCAGAAAGTGTCTCAACAGGATCCTGGGTGATTCAAAGGCACATTGAAGTTTAAGAAGCATGGGTCTTGACCAGTTCCCTCATTCATGCAACAGATAGTTATTGAGCACCTACTCTGTGCACTACACCTAGCAGTGAATAGGATGGACAAACCTCTGCCCTCTTGAAGTGTACACAGAGCAAAGGATGAAATGAAGGCCCAGAGCTGTGGGACTTGCCCAAGTCCACATAGCCAGTTAGTGGCAGAGACAAGGTTAGAACCTATGTCTCCTAATTCCCTGTAGAGTAGTACAAAGAATACACACAACTGCCTCTATCAAAATCAAATATAATTCCCAAAAAATAGGTTACCAAAAAAATCAAGTAGAAGTCAGTTTCTACATATTGAATTAGGAAACCTGGGCATTAGAAATCTAATTCTCATAAACCTCTACTCCCTGACCAAACCAACATGGCTAGATTATACTGGCCAACACACGGTGTTTATATTGGTAGATTTTCTCAGAGGTCTCAGAACAACAGACACGTGTTAAGAAGAAAAACGTCTTGACCACAAGCACTACCTAATACTCAAAGTCTTTTGGTACTTTAAAAAAAAGTCTGTTCAATTAGTAAGCTTCTTGATTTGTCCAAAATGTACTGTTCTGATATATTTAGGTGATGATCTCATTATTGGCATTCTTTACTTCTTCCTAATCTTATAAACCGTTGTCTAGTCAGAGGCGTGCTAACATTTGTCCAGCTAGGTACTGACATAGATTATGCCATTCCATCGCATTGTCTCTGTCATACAGAGAAAACTGAGCAAGGGCAGGGTAACTCAAGTAAACAAAGGACACAGGTTACACAGCTGAAGTGGGAAAACCAGCCTTTACATCTAAGTCTGTCTGACTCCTTATTCCTCCTACCCAAAGTGAAGTCCCTGGACCTCCCACCTGAGAGCTTGCTGGAAATGCAGACCCTCAGGTTCCAGCCTGGACCTGCTAAGTCAGAATCTGCATTTTAATCCCTGGTGATTGATGTCCACACTGTCATCAGGGAAGTACTGTACATGCTATCCCAAAGCAAAGTGACCCAGCTCTCGCTGATCAAGACAATCAGCAAACATCTTTGGTGCACGCCATAAGCAGACAGTAGCCAATCTCTTGAGCCTTGAAGCCACTGAAATGGGGTGCTGGTCACAGTAATTCACAGGGCTTGCTACCATGGGGTCTTTCTAAACAGCTGCCCAGGAGTTGCTGGACAGAAAGACCAACTTCTCTCTCTAGGTGAGTGCCAGGGAGGTCCATAGCCCTGGTGCTAATATATGCAAACCCCATAAACACATAAATAATGTCATGATTCAAATCCTCCTGGCATTATCTACCGGGGGTAAACTTCTCTGTTAAACAACCAATGAGGTGAGAAAGAAAAATACTATTATTCTCAGAACAAAAATCAGCTAATCATCTTAGTGTCTCTCTTTCTCTCTCTCATGGTCCTTAGAGTCTAAAAACCTGGATTAAGGCTCTTACAACTAAACGTAAGCTGGATCCAAATGGATCACTGTTAGGACTGGGGGGAGAGGACAGGAGATGGAAACAAAGGAATACATCCCCACCAGCTTTCCCGGGCTCACCCAATTCAAAGTTTAGGTAGTTTTGAGTTGCTCAAAGTGTGGATCACAGGCCATGTGCTTCAGAATCACTTAAGCATAAAAATGCACATTCCTGAGCCCAAGAATCCACACATTAACAAACCCTTCCCCACAGATTCCTACACACATAAAAATTTGAGGGCAATTGCCCACCTAACCTAGATACAGTTAAATGAGAACCATCAGACTCATCACTTAATCTTATCTTCACAACTGTGAGGCATCGAAATTCCCAATTTTCTGAGGAAGAACCAATCAGGGAAGTTGAGTGTTTGCCCAAGGTCATACAGCCAGTAAGCAACCATGGCTAAAACACCACATTCGTGGCCCTTTCAACTTGATCAAGGCATCAAATTCACAAAGAACAGGGAAGCACTGTCCTGGTGCCAAATCAGTATTTGTCATGTGAGGCAAGAGCAATGCTTTCCCAAAAAAATACTCCTTTGCAGGAGTATTTCAGGGGCTGTTCTGGGTCCCATTTCCCAAGAACGGACCACGACTGCCAACAGGGACAATTGTGCAGCATGTTGTAAGTGGCGATGTTGTAAGGGGCTGTGTTGTAAGGGGCTGGTGCCTGGGTATGGCCACCAAATATAATCCCAATGGCCTAACGAAAGTTCATTTAGCTTCAATTTTAAATTACTCCCAGTGGATACTATTCATAGTAGCTTAGACTCTTCTTTCCAATATGTAAACCTGGGTCACTCATCGCCTGAGGGACATCCACACTTACTCTAAGGCAATGACTCCCAAATGGACTGGCTTCAGGAGACCCACATGAGGCTCTGTCTAAAATACCCTCCTGAACCCTTCAAGCTTGGAGATTCTGATCAGGGATCAAAAGCAAATCCTTAAAAGTCCTAGGGGGAAAAAACTCCCATGTTTTCAAGTAGAGTGGGTAAGGCCCAAGTATGAGACAAAAACTGGAAGCCATATAAGAAAAGCTGGATAAATTCAAGTAAATCTACTTTTTAAAAAATATACGTGGCAATATACACTATAAAATAAGTCCAAAGACAAATGATAAACTAGGAAAAATTACTTGCCACTCAAACAAAGGACTAACTGCCTTAATATATTAAGTCAACAAATGGGTAAAAAATAGACCAACTTAGGAAAAAAGGCACAAAAATATGAACAATTGTCAGAAAAAGAAATGCCAGTTCTTCAACAAGTAAAAGATACTCAACCCCACTTATAAGAGAAATGCAAATTAAAACTACAATAAGACAGTCTTTCATCTGTCAGAAAGACAAAGATCAAAAAGTATAACAACGTGGACACAGGAGCAGGGAAGTGGGACTTCTTACATCTTTCCTCCAAAGGGAAAAATTTGGCAATGTCTATCAATTTTTTAAATTTGTATTTCATTGACCCAACAATTCTGTTTTTAGGAATTTATCTTATAGATAAATACACATGTATGCAAATGCTATTTGTTCATGGATATTCATTAAGAATAACAAAATATTAGAGACCAAAAGATGTCTGTTAATAGGGGACCAGGCAAGTAAGTTACGGCGCATCCACTTGACAGAATACTAAGCAGCCATTAAAAAAAAAAAGGAGAAATGGGCAGTTCTATATGTACTCATGTGCAAAGACCTAAAAAATATAGAACAAAATACTAAAAAGTAAATGTGGTATGCTATCACTTGTGCTTCAAAAAAGATGTAGTTATATTTATATATACACACACATGTGCATGCTTGTCTATGCATGGAGTAACTGTGGATGGACACAGAAAAGCATGAGAGAAGGTTCCTTCTGGGGAAGGAACCTGGTGCTCAAGAGATGGAGGTAGGAAGGATAATTACATTCCCCATATACCTGCCCTCTGTGCACATAATGCCTATTCAAAAAAAAAGTTTAATATGTAAAATAAGGAAATAACCAAGAGAGTCAGAGATTGGGGATGGGACAGAGGGGAAGAGAGCAACTGAGTATGAAGTTGTAGTGCGAGTTCTCTCCTACATCTCTCTTCAATAGTCATTTGACAGTATGTGCAAAAAGCCCTAAAAAATGTCGCTTCAGCCCATGTAATTCCACTTCCGGTAATCCACCCTGAAATAATGAAAAAGCTTTATGTACAAAGATGTCCAAAGTATTACCTATAATCGTGAAAAACAGGAAACAACCAGTATAATGTATGTTGACTGCACCATTTAATAACATTCAGTTCTGCTGTAGAGAACAAGAAAAATGGATGGATGAAACTTATAAGACATGTGAAGTACAGAGAATAAACAAGCAAGCAGCTTTGAGACACGTTACCTATAAAGGAAGCAGAAAACATATGGTCTAAACATAGACAGGAAAGAACAGAAGAACCAAGTGGTCATGCAGTATTCATGAGTACCTAACATCAGCCACCTGTTGATCATACCCACTCTCCCCCAAATTGTCTCCCTGAGACAGGGGGAAAAAAAGCTCTTGATGCTCAAGAGGGGCTTTGATAAGAGATACCTGTGGTCATGCACACTTGCCCCTGCATTTCTGCAACAGAGCAAGTGTGTTTGGGCCTCAGGCACCTTCTGTCTCCTGAGTTCCCTCACTCATTCTCAGATTCGGTCCTCATAACCACATCAGCAGCAGGAAGGGTGTGGTGGCAGATAGAGAGACAGGATATGTGAACATTGCTCAAGCCAGGATACAAGTAACGTGGTCCATCTATCCTGATGGACCTTAGTGTGTTAACTACTCCGTCTCCTTCCCCTTGCTTCTTATTATGTGTTTAAATTGACTTAATAAACTGAATAATTCAAACGTTTTAATTTGGTCTGTGGGTCTTATCCTGTCTGCAAAGACAGGATACTGTCTTTGGAGGCTACCACGGCATCAAGATAGTTTCCCACCACCACGAATACAGGAAATGATTAGGTAAATTTTGATATGACCATTTTTAAAATTATCAATTTAAACTATACTTATGCAGTTTGAAATAACATAAGTACTGTCAACATTAATTGAAAAATATAAAATTAGGGGCCAGCCCTGTGGCATAGTGGTTAAGACTGATGCACTTCACTTTGGTGGCAGAGGTTCGCAGGTTCGGATCTCGGCCGCAGACCTACACCACACATCAGTCATGCTGTGGCAGCGACCCACATACAAACTAGAGGAAGACTGGCATAGATGTTAGCTCAGGGCCAATCTTCCTCAAGCAAAAAAAACAGGAAGATTGGCAACAGATGTTGGCTCAGAGCAAATCTTCCTCATCAAAAAAATTAAAAAATAAAATAAAATTGAAGATATAAACTATATTAAAAATATCCTTTTACTGACAGAAAAATATATACATATAGCCATCTACAAAACAGAAAAACTTTAAGGAAATATACTAAAATGTTAGCAGTAGTTATCTCCAAGGTAAATATATACATGTGATTTTTTTAATGTTTTCATATTCTCCACATGTGTTATTTTTATAATCTGGAAAAATTACAAATTTTTAAATATGAACAGAGAGAAAGACTAGGTGGAAATCAAAATGATAACAGTTGCTGTGGATTTTGGAATAACTATTTTATTCTTCTACTTTCATAGTACTTTCAGTAATGATCACCTTGCATTTTTATAATCAAAAAAACATTTTTCCCATTAAGAGGCTGGCAGTGGATAAGAACCACCAGCTAAAAGCCAGCCCAGGAATTGAGTTAAAGCCTTACTGTATTCAGCTGTAGGTCTCCATGAACTCCAGGTTAAAATAAAATCTGTTAGAATCTTCCTGTCTCACTGTAGGAATAAGATGGAAGAAGGTCTCTGCCAAGTTCCCAAGGCATGTGTTCACCTTTGGGATTGACTTACCACAATTTCCCCAAGGATGTGAGGTCATTTTTGCCCATGACAGACATGCTGCTATTACTAATAGGAGAGTCCAGTGACCCTCCTGCTGTGCTCAAACACCTCTACCCAAAACAGGTGATAAGCCAGGTGACTTTTCATTAAGTAAAGTTTGCTTTAGCACCACAATACAGTCAACAGTTTCCTGGGGCAGAAGCACTGGGAATTTTATCTCCAATTCCAGCAATACAAAGTCAAAGCGCCCAGTTCAACCAGGCAGGATACTATGATGGGAAGATGCTGACATCCAGCATACATCCCATAGAAGGTGAAACCTTGCTCATAATCATCATCACCTAAAATGAACTCTGGAGAATCCAAAGAAAACTCCAGATTCTAACACCAAACACCTGATAGCTTCCCCAGTTCCACCAGCTGCAGTTGGCACTCCTCACCCACAAGTCCAAAATCCAAGCCACCCTCCAGGGCCTATGTCCCTAAAATTTTCCCTTGAGGCCTTCTCAAGCATCAAAGGGAAGCTCATGGCTCAGTGTCTCTTTGGTACCAAATGTGTGTATGTACCTGTACATGTATGCAAGTGTGTCTACTGTAGATATACATATACACTCTAACAGACTCGATAGATAGACCATCTACTGGTGTACCTACACACACACAACAATGCCCAACACAGACTTAAGTCTTGTGAACTCGCTATGGCCTAACTTTTCAGTTATTCATGGTTTGTCTGTACACACAGAGGGTAAGCTCCCTGAGAAGAGGAGCCAGCTTCTGTAACCCCTCCATTACCTCTCACACAGAAACAGAACATTTCCAAACTTCCAAACAAAAAGATCACTTGGGACAGGGTCTGGGAGAATCCATTTGGGCCAGCATCCTAAGTTGATAGAGACAACATGAGATTTTAAATTTTCACTTCTGTTTGGAGGCAGAATACCTTTAAGATCTCTGAGGGATTCTGCCAGCAGAGGAAAAAGCCTCTTGACCCACTGAGGGATGGGCCCTGGGACCACTGTGACCAGCCAGGCCATCCCAGAGCAGAGGCCTGTGCTGGGTCCTGGTGTTGGCTTCACTGGGCCTCAGAGGGGACTCTGAGGAGCTGCAAACGCAAAGTCCCAGGGATGCATATGTGCATGCCAATGAGCCGGGGTGCCCAAGAATGATGCACGTGTGCATGTCTAAAGGAAACGCACCAAAGTTTTCATAGTCATTTGAAAAGATACTGATTTTTTCCCTTAAATATTTTGCTTACTGGGCTTGTTAAATTGAGTATATCACTTACAGAAGGAAAAATGTACAAACAACCTACACAACCAACCACATCATTGCCACTCCTACCACCCCTTCGTGCCCCACTTCATCATTAATGCATGACTAAAGCCTTTAGTTTGGTCCTCTTGCAGCAGAGTTATGGATCCAACACCACACTGCACAGAGTTCTGACAGACTATCAGAACGCTCAGCAGGATGGCATGGGAGGGACGTTGAGACAGGCGGCCTGAACTAGAGGCAGGGTGGTGTGGCGCAGGCCTCAGCTCTGCTGATAACCAACAGCATCTGTAGGGACATCATCTCACTGGGACATAGTCTCCTCATCCCTTAAACTACCCGAGCGATCCTTCCAGACAAAATAGCGCACGAGTCTAAGCCAATGTCCCATTTTCTGCAAGGCATTTGACACACTGTTACGGAAGGTGTAATGTAAGGAAACAAGTAGAGGAAGTCAAAATTGGCAAAAAAAGGGGAGACTGCAGAATATTTTCACTAATTTCTGATACCTGAGAAAAAGATCAAACTGCATTCTAACATTTCTACAGAAAAGAAATTGTCCTAACCTCAAGTGCAGTTCTGTCAGTGGCCTGAGAAAATACGACTGAGGGAAAGAGGATGAGGAGGTCTCCAGGGACCCAGTGACTGACCCCATTTCAGAAGTGAGCATGGGGATGTATTCAATCAATTCTAGTAGAACCAAGTCCCATAAATTTGTATGCACAAGTTAATCCCACGTCGGTTTTAAATCATCTCTAAGAGACTGGTGTACATTTCAGAGAGTTCTGAATTTTACACATCCCTCTCATTTTGTGCAAGAAGTTCCCTCACCTAAGGACACATGGCTGGCTTTAGCAACTTGGTTTTAATAAGCAGATTAAACATACCAAAGAGGCAGTGTAGGGCTCCGGGTAGAACGATGAGATCTACAGCCAGAGGGAACAGGGCAGGAGCCATGTGACCTTGAGCAAGTGCCTTTGATTCCCTAAGCCTCCGATTCCTCACATGTAAAATTGGAATGGCAGCAGCACTCTCATCAAGATGTTGTGACATGAATTAATGCACACGGATACGATGGTGGTGACTATGGCAATGACTACAACCTCATTCCTGTCCTGTCTAGTCAACTTTATGATTTGAGGTCAATCATTTGCATTCTGTGGGCCTTTTTGCCCCCTCGAGTACAAAATGAAGGAAGATCTTTGCTAACCTACAATCCTTTGATTCTAAGCTCCTCTCTATTTACCTGCTTAGGAGACTCATCATCGACAGTAGGAACGAATTTGAACTTCCAGATCCTACCAGTTTCTCGAACATCTGTAGGATGAATGAATAAAAGCAAACATAATGCATGTTTGAATACAACGCAGCTGACTGCAAATTCTAAAGCTATGAGTCTGAATTAGTGAAGTTGTAGGTGACTATAATCTCAATAGGGATCATTTATTGACACTTTACGCCAGGCATAGTGCTGTCTAAAACACATGATTTCATCTATTCCTAATGAGTCTACTTTGAGGTAGGTGTCTGAAGTCCTGTCTGAGGCCCAGAGAGGAGAAGCCACTAGCTTTTATCCCACGAGGGGATACAGGAGGTACAGCTCTCCCTGGCCCTCAGGCCTAGGGTTTCTCTCTCTATGCACACTCTCTCAGCACCATTGGGCTCCAACAAGGAAGCCAAAACCACTTCCTACACACATATCCCTCTGAGAATGGGAATTGCTACATTAAGACAAAAACGGATAGTAGAAAATCCTCCATTTACAAAGCTCCTAGTAACAGCTTTTTGAAAGCCAATGATTTTCATTTATGCAGCAACAAGACATTTTAACTTCCCAGCATTGAAAAGACTGTTATCAGGGCACAGGAATGACAGAACAGCCCAGAATTCCCATAAATAAGAGTCCCAGGTGGTTTTAAGGGCTCTCCCTCGTCAGACAGTGGAATAGTAGGGATTTATGTTTACAAAACGCCTAACTGGGAAGCAGGGAGTAGTTCCCTTGTCAACCACCCTCCACTCCAGGCCCCTCAAAAACTAACAGGAACAGCATCCATTCCCCAGTGACCCTGGGGTGGTCCGCAGCAGACACTACTCTAGTGCTCTGCTTCCATGTCGGCCCCCCGAGACTGCGAGCTCTTCCCAGCTGGGGTCTGTATGGTCAGTGGGGGAAAGGAATTGAAGATCTCACAATCAGAGCACTGGGCAATTCACTTGCCTTTTTATCTTTAATTTATAACGTAAATGGTTTTGATTTTTTTTAAATAGTCTGCATGATACTGACTCAACTTACTGAGGGGTGCACATGGTCACTTTACATAAATGGTCCACGTGTGCTTAAGTATGCTCTAGATATACAGGAGCTGTGTTCTATGCATGTCCACTAAACTGTTGTATCTTTACTGTTTTATTTATTGTTTGCTCATTTGATATTTCAATTACTAGGAAAGATGTATTAAATTCTTCCACAATGCCAATGGATTTGTCAACTTCTTTTGAGATCCAGTCAATTACTACTCTTTACACATACATACATGAAAACCTATATATTAAGGGTAAACGAGTTTAGAATTGTCATACATTCCAGATTTACAGTGTTGCAGATTTAGGTTTACAGGTAGCTTCAGAGTCTATACAGACTTGGGTGTGAGTTCCAACTCCACAACCTGCTCTAAGCCTCAGTCAACTCATCCATGAAAACACGATATAGCTCAAACTTCATAGAGTTCTTGGGGATTAAATGAGAAAGTGCATGTAATACACTTAGCATAGAGCCCCGTTCTCAAGATGCTGGCTGCTAATAAAATGGTCTGTGACTTGCACAAGATCATGCAGCTACTTACTAGCATGGAAGTAGAACCCTCTGACCTCTTGTCAATTAGGCAGCAGGATGGCGTGTGGGAGGAGACAGATGTATCAAGGGTTTATTCCAGGACTTCACAGGTGGGGAAGTACAAGGTAACATTCTCAACAAGGTCTGGATGGGGTAGTGGTAAGTCACATATCAGCTAAACACTCGATCCACCCCAATGCAACTGCAACTGCCCAGTTGAGCTTATTCTCTCTTGGATTTACTTCCCTTTGTTGCTGGCTTGAGGGCTCTGTTGAAACAGCTGCACAATGCACTTTATAAACTTGTCATTCTGAGAAACACTTGGCATATTTAAAGCAGGCAAGAGTCAGTATCTAAACTGTAGATAACTTTAGAGGTTCCATGGAATTGTGTGTGTGTATACGTGTTTGGGGCGGGGGGACGTGTGTGTGGGCAGGGCAGACCATTCATTTCATTAGCAGCTTCCAAATTCTCTACAACATTCTCCCACATCCCAGCGGGGCGAGCAAGTCTTTGTCAAAGTCAAATATAATTGCACATCAGAGGGAGAAGACGCAATTTTCTTCTCCGGCTTCTGAACTCTGAAATTGACGCTTGGGAGTCATTCTGTTCTGAAAATGTCAGCTGCAGGAAAAATACAACAAAAAAGGCAGAAAAAACTAGCAAAGAAACCTGCCAAACAGAAGAACATTCTTAGAAAGCCTCAAGGGTTGACAAGTCACAGATTTGCTGTAAGGAAAAAAGGAAAAGGAAAAAAAAAATTTTAACACACAAAATACCCACCCCTGCTGAAAAGCAACTCCTGTGAAAAGGTTTCCACCTCCACATTCATTAGGAACAGGAACCTGCAGAAAGCCCACGGGGAGTGCAGGAAGGTGCTCGGTCCGGCTGCGAGGATCCAGCACAGACCTGCCCACACTGGCTGGGCAGCGCCTTGACAAGCTGACCTGTATCTCATTCGCAAGAACTTCATAAGTGGACCACCATAGCCTAAAAGCTTATTCAGAAACCAATCCCTTGATGAAATGTAGAAACCGACCAAGTGCATAGTTTGTCAAACCCAGGAAAAAAAATTTTTTTCTAGGATTTACTGACATAGATTCTCTTATTTCTTCTCTTTCCTCTAAAATAAAAGGGAGATGATGTCAGCCACTCAGACATCCTGCTTTCTTTAATCCTTGAGAGTCTCACCACCACTTGTCATAGAGCCCAGCATCAACCACTTCAGTTGCACATCCATAAGGGCCACACTAACCTGACTCCAGGGCCCCCTCACCTCACATTGGCCATTCTTTCGTTTCCTCAAAACCACTGCACAGACATGGGAAACTCAGCCACGGGGCAGACAGACAAGGCTGGGATGTGATCTACAGTGTCCAAAAACTATTTATGATCACCCCTCCCTTCAAGCTTCAGGAGTGCAGTTTAAGCACCTTTGGCCCAGAATTCAAAGGACCAGGCAAATCTCACTGTCAACCTATATGAAGGACAAAGGAATGACAGTAAGTAAAAAGAGAAGGTGAGGGCTTAAAGTGGAATGCACTCTCCTTCCTTCCATGCAAGCCGCCAGGGCAAGGGCCTCTAATTTAACCCTTCACCTTTGCAAGGACAAAGTACTTAAGAAATTAAACATACCTTAAACATACTCCCCTCAAAAATTAGACACTACATACAAAATTAAAATGGCTCTAGCAAAACAATCTAGTAAGAGTGAAAAGAAAGCCAAGATTACTTTATAACTCATTCTGTCTCCCTCAGAATTTTTTTAATCTTTTTGATTTTATTTTCCAGGTAACAAAGGTATAACATGCTGGTGGAACAAATTTAAATCTAATTCCATCCTCCTTCTCCACCTTCACCAAAATTACCCCATGAACAGTCTGATAAACGTTACTTCAAGCATTTTCTATGCAAACTATAACTACCATTAATTTAATACTTGCTGTATGCCAGGTACAATTCTAACACTTCACCTGTGGCATCGGGCTTATTATTCACAACTTCCCTATCAGGAGGCTATTTCTAACTCATTTTATAGACAAAAGAGACAGGCTGGGAATGGCAAGTTATTTAGCCAGGTTCACACCCCCTGCTTGTAAGTACAACTTCTAAAATAGCTAGATATACACACTTGTAAATAAACTATTAACTGAATAATACTGAACCTCTTAAATTTGCAATCTGATGCTCCTTTTCCTACTTAACAACACATATGGTCATCTTTCCATCCACCTCCTTGGTCCCTGCACTGTAGCTGCAATTTATGTTCCAAAAGAAGAAAAGCTTGATTTATCATTCCACTGCCAACAGAGGATAGAAATAAAAGCTATTCGCAATTCTATATTCCCCGTGCTCTCAATATGGAAGCTGTGAAGGTTATCTTTTTTAGGCACTCCAGGAAGTTTGTGGGACTGTGTATATACATACCCTTATGCACATGCAACATTCTCAGCTCTTGTGCCTTGAACAAACTTCAGAGGGAAATTTCAGGTTCTTCCAACAGCAAGGAGAGAGATACATGCCATTTCTCTTCAGAAGGGATAATTAATGAATGCAGCTTTGGGAGGGATATAACTCTACAATGATAAAGATTTCAGATCCCCAAAGAAAGATGACACATAGTCCTCAGTTCTTGGCTCAAACATTTGTTTCCTTTTTTAGACACTAAGACTTTTTAAGGACTTCAGGAATATTTTTTTAGAAATACAATTTCAATTTCACATATACATAATACACTCCTTTCTAGAGACTATGCTTCACTGAAAACTGTATAGCCAATTTTATAGTCTTCAACCACCCAACAGAAATTAGCTGCCACAAATTATATTCTGTCTGTGCTACTGATGAGACCCTCTTTCCTTTTTTCCAATCACTTTTGATTTCCAGCCTGATTCTAGCACCTGCCGTACCCTGCATCAGCCTATGAAGGTAGGAGAATACTGGAGTCATCAATTCCCAATTCTCCATTTTGCAGAGAGGCAGAAATTCCAAGGTTAAGCTTATTAAATATGCTATCATCTCCTCCCGCTAATGATTTAAATTGAAAAGGCACAGGAAGCAAATTCTCTCACTGTCTCATTTATGAGCCACTCGGGAAGCAGCTTAAAATAAGGGTGGGAGCAGTAACAGAAAACCCAACCGGGTCCAGGCCAAGACATCCTTGACTTAGTTTCCATTAATATTTATGAGATATTTACCAACATAAGTGAGAAATACTTCACCCCCACCCAAGGGTGCTGGGCCAGCCAGCTTTGAGCATTGGCATGATGCCTGCTTTTTACATAAAAAACACAGTCAGGAGGAAAGGATTCGCCTGACTTCACAGCCCCAGCTCTGTGGTCAATACTGTGGGCTCCGGAGTCTGCAGACTGAGTTTACACAGCTCTGCCACTGACCGCTCTACGACCTTGGCCAAGCTGCTTAACCATGTAGTGCCTCAGTTTCTTCATATGTAAAACAGAATAATAGTAGTAACTACCTCTTACAATTGTTATGAAGCTTAAATAAGTTAATACTTCTAACCACACTTAGAACAATGTGTGGCACATGTACATGCTCAATAAATCTTTATTATTATCTATTCTTTTAGCATTACACCTCTATCCCACACTAAAAAAGCAACACTAACAGGGCTCTCTACTGTGCACCCTACTTCTGCATGCACTATCCCATTTAGTCCTCAAAACACTCTGACGAGGCAGATAGAAATTTAATTTTCTGATGAATAACCTGAGGCTCAGACAAGTTTCAAATCCTACCCAACATCCTATGCTAGTGACCTGAAATCTGAACCCAAGTCGACTTGTCTTCAAGCTATGCTCCTCCTACCTCCCCAAGCCCTGTGCTCCTCCTGTGCCTTAGCCACAGGAACTAAAAAGGAGTGCCACTTGCCATTTAATGAGTATTCACCGTGTGCTCGGCCCGATGTGAGTGCTTTATACAACACTCTCATTCACAGAGCAACCTTACGAATAGGGAAAATCATTGCTCCCATTTTTCAGATGAGAAAACTGAGGCTTGAATAGTTCAAGTACTATGAAGTAAGTAGGAGAGCTAGGACAGGGCTATCGAGTCTCTCGTAACTGTTTCAGTAACACAGAGAGGGAGGGAGAAAGGCAGGAGGAAACATTTGCTCAACAGGTCCAGTAAACCTTTGTACCATCAAGTCAGTATGTTCCATAGAGGAGTTAACATGTTTGTTTGTTTTTCAGTGGGATATTTAGTAAGACAAGAAGCTCCTAATTCTCCTATAATAAAATTCACAGTATTCTACTGTGACTTTTTAACAAAATTAGACTATAAGTAGAGTCTCCAAATAGTCTCCAGGACAAAGTTATTTTTGCTGAAAAAAAATAAACTAATAGCACAAAATTGAAATGCTGGAGTGAGGAATAATTATTCAGATTCATTATAAAATGGCAATCACCACCTCATTTTTTTCCAGTGCCCTAGGAAAGAGGCTGGGGTAAACAACCACAACCCCTAACAAATTGAAAAAGAAAAGCAGGAACAATTTTGCTTGGGGCATCTTTGTTTTTGTAATGACTGTACTGTTTCACAGTCATTTTTCAAACAAAAACATGAAACTTCCCATTTTATTCCAAATAGAAATCACAATAAAGTTTGAAGCATTCATTCTATTAAGAGTAGTTTGGGGTATGAAGGAAAAGGAATAGGACAAATGAGTAGGTGAGGATGAGCCTACAGAGCAGAAACGCTGGACAGACAGACTAGAAGAGGAAAGGGACAGAAAGCAAGAACACTGAAGACGCAGAGCAGGATGAGGGGAGGGTTCAAGATATTCCGAATTAGTAACATAACCTCTTGCTGTCCTTGGCACCACCAACATCCACCCTCCACCGAAATCTGATTAGCTCATTCTCTCATATTCACTGATCTCCCATGAAACAGGACCACTGAGGAGCTGCCCACATGGTGGATGGGAGAGAATGGTTCCGCACTACTTTCCAATCTCCAGCATCTCAGTTCAAGCAACAGCATCACTTGATGTTCCAAATGAAACCCGTGTTTCCCTCCTCTCTAGTCAATGCCTTTGCAATAAAATTCAGGACCAAGTTTATCAAAATACAGTTCTTCCAGGGACGGCCCAGTGGCATAGTGGTTAAGTTCGGTGAGCTCTACTTCAGCGGCACAGGTTTGGGTCCTGGGCACAGACCTATACACCACTGATAAAGCCATGCTGTGGCCACAACGTACATACAAAAGAGAGGAAGACTGGCAACAGATGTTAGCTCAGGGCCAATCTTCCTCACCAAAAAAAGAAAATACAGTTCTTTCTCTTTATCAATTGCTTACCTCACCTCCTACCTGAAATCTCACACCAATGGCTCAAAAAAACCTTTCTGCTGTCAAAATGATGCTAGGCACAGCTAGCGATAATGATTGCATAGCATAAGGCAAATAAGTAGTGACAGGATTGATCACCTGCCTGCCAGAGCTTCCATCCAATTAGGCCAGGCAGGCAGAGACTGATATCACAGAAGGCAGAAAGATCTTCACCCACGGGAAGAAACAAAACATGGGGCAGAGGGGAAAACCGAGGCTGTAGCAGCTGTCTAGAAGCAAGCAAGCACCCAAAGTTGAAATCAAAGGACTTGAGATAATTATAGGTCACTGACAACTCCATACAGTGAACGCGTTCCCTCATCTGACAGATTAATTTTGTCTTATTTGTAGTCAAAACAAATCTTGAGTGAAATTTAGAATTCTTCAGGCAGAGCAGAACAAATCCTAACTAGATGTCAGCGTAATGTGATTAGAACCAAAATAAACCTACAACCCACATAAAAACACTGAGAACATCAGCCAAGGAGGGGGGATGCTGTGTGTCATTTGCCAAGAGGAGAGGACAGAAAATCACACATTATTCTGGACCTAATTTAAAGGCTCTCTTGCCCCAAATCAATAATAAACTGTGAGCACATCAAGCCCTCTTTCAATACTGCCTTACCCTCAGTCACTAAATAATGACTTAAGACAAGCTACTGCATGAATAGCAGAAAAAGACATGGGTTCTACTTGGACACGTCACTACACTTCACTAAACCCACGTCTCCATCTGTAAAAAGAGACGGTTGGAGTGGATGTTCCTCAAGGTGGAGCTGAATTCTCAAATATCTTCAGTTTGGGGATTTACCTACACAGCTGTTGGCATCCTCTGGGTCATGGCCTGGTCCTATGGGAGCCGCCCTTCCTCGCTCCAGATCTTGCTGAATAGGGAGTTCACCAGCATGTGTTCCGGTAAGGCACTGGATGGACAGACATGTCCAAGTGCAGCTGGTACAAGGCAAGAACGACACTCACAGAGTGCCTACAAGAGGAAGGTCAAGTACGTTCTGCTAGAGTTATGTATATTTTAGGGTCTATCCACTGCCAAAAGAATTCATGGGAGTCTGATATAAAAACACAAACATGTATACAGGGCAGTTAAAATTAAGATAAATCAGAAACCACATGGGCGTTTTCTCTAACACTGATGACTTAGTCATTGGTAGCATGTCTACACAGATAAGCCTAAGGATAACTTCTACGTAAGTCACATTCCTGTAAACCTTCTAGTATCCCTTCCTGAAGCGAGATTACTCATCAGAAAGTTTACTAAACTCGACAAATAATAGGACTCTGCAGTAGTTCTCTCTCAAAGAAAAGGGGAAAGAGCTTGCATTTGTGCATGCACGCACACCAGAAAATAAGACCACAAGTCAGGGGTCTTTGGCATAGCCAGTCTGGGAACTACATGAATTTCCATTGACAGTAAAATGGATCAACTGTAGTCTATTCACACAATGGGTTACTCTACCGCAATCAAGCTGAACAAACTTGTGATACTCACAACGACATGGATGAACCTCACAGACAATGCTGAGCTAACAGCAGTAGTCAACTAATATAATAAATTTCCTTCTTTCAAGGGTGAAAGTTATATTTGGGGGGGAGTGTGTATAACTGGGTAGCCATCTACCACACAGATCTAAAGAGAAGATCACAAAAATCAGAAATAGAAATGATAAAATCTTAGTGTTAGAATGGGCCTTAGATCTTCTCTAGCTCAGCAGCTCCATTTGACAGATAGGAAACAGAGGTGGGTGGGGAATTCAAAGTCACATCTGCTCTTACATGCTAGGTCTGTCCCTGTGCACCATATCAGCTTCTCCCCCTAAAACGTTCCAAACTTACATTTCTACTCTCCTTGGTATAAATCAAATATGTAAGTAAAATACATCATGCTTATTCACTTTCTCTAGGGAAAGTTTTTGCTTCCCCAGTTTGTCACCTCTGCATCCCACTAGGATAAAGATAGAAGTTGACTTAACTCTTCTCAGTAGCTATGCCATTTAGTGACGATACCTGTTGAATACTCACTCAAGGGCTGCTGAGAGATTAAATGCGACTTGCGACTCTTCAAGTCTTGAACACTTCAATTATAATCACAACCTAATGCAAAATTAATTTCCATGTTTTGAAATAATATACCAAACTGACTGACAGAGCTTTTGTCTTCTTCCCTCTGTCAAATGTTGATGCCCATGAACTGCTAAAATCTCTTCAACTGCACTTGAAGGTCAGATTACTTTTACATGCTAATGACTACTCTGAATTAATTACCACTCTTAATTAAATAATTTCATCTGCCTCATATAACTTATGAAAGACCTTTGAGGGAAAAAAAGCCACATTAAAACTTTGTTCCAAACATATCGTACATACTTTTAAAGGAAGACCATTGGGGAGTTTTCTGGAAAGCATCACACATTTGACCTGTTTAACAGAATTATATTTCACAGACACAATGGAGGAAGTTTTATGGTTATTTTTTTCATACTACTACTGACATAATGAAGTCAGGCAAAATCTCATTCATAGTCTATTCAAAAGTTTTGCTCTCATACTAAAATACCATATGGCCCTTTATAGAAAAAGTTTGCTTACCCCTGGACTAAACTATATTGTTATTTATCACTGTGAGAAGACAACAATGTACTTGTAAAATGTAACTACTTGGTGAAATCAAGATTTTAATCTGAAAGTATTAAAATGAAGATTCTATATTTAGTATAAAAAAAAAAGTTTTGCTCTCAATGAAAAGAGAATATCTGGGAAATTAATTATTGAAAAGAATCGAGAAAAAGTTTGAGATGTGAGCATATTAGGCTAGGAGCCTTCAAGAGATTTGTGACAAGAGGCAAAGCGGCAAGTCACTGTCTGCTGTGCACATAGATTGAGCAAGAAAGTGGAAAGATACGCCCTCCAAATTATAGGAAAGGTAATATTGGGGTTTCTGCCCACTCCCTAACATGGAATTGTCTTTCATTTGCTTGGGGGGTGGAGGGGTGAGAGCGTTAACATTTACGAGATCTGGAACATTCTCTGTCCCTAGTAAAGATAGAAATCAGTGAATAGAGCCATAGTTGTAGTTCCAACAGGCTGGGCCACAGGTTCTTATACCCATTTCTTCTGTAGCTGCAAAATACCACACAGGCTCTGGTAGGGTTTGCAATTCAACGAGTATTTATTGAGCACCAATTTCACACAGAGCTTCTTCTAGACCCTATTTGGATTGAGGACTGGGAAAGGATCTGGCATTTACCATGTGCTTCCCACGTGCCAGACACTCTGCTAGGCCCCAAAAGTGTCTGTCACACCTCACTTTTCCTTCTCACAATCACCCTGCAGGGTAAGAGTGATGGGCCATTTCACAGATAGGGTAACCGGAAGTTAAATGACTTGCCCAAGGGCACACAGCTCAGGGCCAGAACAGGAAGTAAACTCAGGTCTACATGACTACCAGATGCACTCCCTCCACTGCCCACACTGACCCCAGGCTACCAGACACCCCTTCCCCAAAAATGAAGAAAACCCAACATTTACAACAGAGCAAGGAGCACCTAAGACAAAGCAAAAGGACACAAGCAGTGTGATGAGACACTGTGTCACAGGGGCTCAAGCAAGATACAACCTCTCACCTGACAGGCAGGTAGTGAGTGGATCAGAAAAGGCTCCACAAAGGAGGGTTCACTGAAGCTGGGCTTTGGGGAGCAAGGTAGATATCTATGCCTAGTGACAGGTGGACAAGCAAAGGAAAAACCGGGCAAAGGCACAAGGGCCAACAGAGCAGAAGGAAAGGGTGCTTTGCCTAGACTGCACAGGGGCTGGTGTGGGGACACAAGCAAAGGATAGGAGGACTTAGGTCCCCCTTATGAGGAGGACTCACATGGCCAACTGGGTTTGTATGTTACCCATTTGGGAAAGACAAATCTCAGAAGGTGTTTTAGTCCATTCAAGTTGCTGTAACAAAAATACCATAGACTGGGTGGCTTAAAATAACAGTCTATATCTCACAGTTCTGGAGGCTGGGAAGTCCAAGATCAAGGTGCCAGTAGATTCAGTGTCTTGTGAGTTTAGGCTTCCTGGCTCATAAATGGCCATCTTCTTGCTGTGTCCTCACATTGTGGAAGAAGTAGAGCTCCCTGGTGTCTCTTTTATAAGGGCACTAATCCCATTCATCAGGGCTCTATCCTCAGGACATAATCACCTCCCAAAGGCCCCACCTCCTAATACCATCGAGGGGCGGGTGGGGGGGGGGTGTATTAGGATTCCAACATAAATTCCTGGGGGAAAACAAACATTTAGTCCCTAACAGAGGCCCCTGAAATGAGGGCTAGAAGAGGAGGATTTAAGAAAGACTGAATGTTCAATTTTGCAGGCTAGGTGAATGGGAAACAGATGTTAGCAATCCACACAGAAGAGAACAGCAATGCAGGTCTGCACATGTCCATAGAGTGCCCTTTCCCAAACATCCTGACCCAACCCAGCAGTGCAGTAGAGAGGATTTTGGTAGAACAGTGTCTCCTTCCAGAAACTGAGATGCTGTGGACAAATCACATGTAAAGAAATACCCCCTAATTTTGTTTATTTACCTTAATGCAAGGGAACCCTAGAATAATCAATAGTTGGCTCTATATCTACCAAGCTAACACAATTACAGACCTTCAAGAACCACCCATTAGAAGAAAAAGAATATAAATTCTGAAAGGGAAAATCATGTCTCTGAGCAATTACCATCTGTATTTGTTAAGTATACCAATAAACATCTTGACAGGGAAGTCAAAGTGGATGATTTCGTTATGACAAGCCTCTACAGCAATCTGTTTCTGTGGCACTTATAAGGTCTTTTTAGAAAGAGTTACCATGGTACTTAGGATCAATATGTAATCAAGAATAAGAAAAGATTAAACATAGAAAACAAAAAAGATTTTTTGACTAAGAGACATTTCTAAACCAAGAGAGGCCCAGAAATGATGCACTCAAAGAGAAGAGACAGAACTCAGCCAGAAGGCCCTAGAAATGATATTCTTTCAGCGAAATGTAGGTGTTTCACCATCGAAAGAAATTTCTCACTGCCATGACAGACCCAAACCACTCAGAGGCATCAAAGGGCTATATTTGTGACATGGCAAATGTGTAAAAAAAAAAAAAAAAAAAAAAAAGTCATCCAAACTGTACTAACCCTAGACTTCTCAGCCTCTAGTTTTGACCCAGGACAAGAACCTGGCAGTCAATAGGAAGGGTATTCCTGCGGGCACCAGTCAAGACTAGACACTGAAACCCAGGGTACCATGAGGGGGTATTTAAGTCACTGCCCCCTACAGAGAGGTGAAAAACCAACCAGACTAAGTGCTGGCTATGATGGTGGCTTCTCAGAAAGACACCCTAAAGAGACCATCTAAAGATCTATTTTTGTTTTAATTCAAGACAAGAAATCTAGGAAAACGAGGTTGCTTATTCCTTCTTGGCTCAAAAGCACGTTTTAAACACAAATAGCCTCAACCTGAGTTAGATATTATTGATTTCTAGAAATTCCATAAATGTAAATCAATGAAATTGGCATTAATCCTTCATGGTCACAGATGAATGCCACAAAGCATGGCTACATCCTCCCACAAAACCTCCTTCTGTCAGGGGCAGAAAGGATGCTGCTTCTCACAAGGTGGGGGGTGCTCCCCCAGGGGTGCACGGCAGGTAGTGGAGCTGCGGGGTGAACGCAGCATCTCTTCCAGTCAAGTCAATCCTCCTCAAACATTTGGGAAGAAAAATAACATTTTTACATTAAAACAGGAGAATTCAAGGAAATTTTCACAAGCCTCCAGTGGGCAATTTGGAGCTAGGGCCAAATCTTTCTGGGGTAGGTGTTGGATATTTTGTGGAAAAGTAATTCCTATATTCTCATCAGCCCTTCTTTAACTTAGAATCATTCCTAACCACGAAAAACAGACTAACAGACTCCTCAGATGCCCGTATTTTTTACCATGTTCATATGGCATTGATACCAAGTGCTGCTAGTAGCTGCCTCCTCATGCTCTAATCACCTTCAGTGTGACCTAGAAACAGTACAACCATAAGGAGGGGTCAACGGCTGGAGGTCACTCCAAAGTGAGGACAGAAGGAAGACTTAGGCAGAGTCTAGCACTCAGCAGGATATAGACAGCACAAAGTAAATAACAACTGCACTAATATTGCAGGAAGTTGTTCTCAAGGTGCTTTAGAATTGTAAATACTATATAGTTGGGACAAAGAAGCCAAGGGACAATCTGTGCATTTTAACTTTTACACTTCATTCCAAACACACCCTTTCTGGAGGTAAGAGCGTGTGGTATCACTTCATACCAGGTATTTAGACTCTCTAGAGGTTATCTTCTTTCACGTCCCTAAAACACATTTTATTAATGCTCAGAGAGTTGTTCCAAGGGCCTGGAGACACCCAGTGGGCAGAGAAAGGGCCCTGCTCGGTGACCAGGCACTCACCGTCTACCCTGCAGCTGCAAGTCACTCAACCACAGCATCACCCTGGGGCGGGCAAGACATCACCAGGCACAGATGAGCGGGGGAAAAGGGAACAGAGGCTCCATGTGGGGCCCCAAATTACCCCAACCATAACTCACAAATTCAATGACATGCTAAGTCCTAGGCCCAGCTCAAAGTAGTAGTGTGTCTTACTATGTCTAAGGCAAGATCCATATATTAGCACCACATACCCATTTCTATAGCATCTTCTTACCTAAATTATTTCAATTCTTGCATAAGGTAAGCATCAGTATGCCCCCATTTTACAGCTTAAAAAACTGAACCTCATAGCTTACATGACTTGCCTCAAACCACAAAGCTACTAAGCAGCACCTATGTCTGACCGACCCTGAAGCCCAGTGTCCCCACCCTCTGATACCACAAGGCCAGTGCTTCTGAACCTGCTCCCCTGCGCCCTTGAGACGATGGCGTGCTCTGGTGGATCCCCAGTGCTGACCCCCAGGGGCTGGCAGCACTTATCATGAGCACGGACGTTGAAATGGGCCATCTGGGGCTCTGGGGCCACATCTCACCAACTTGTTTTGTAACATGCTTAACTAAAGCTCCCATTGACAATGCCAAAAAGAAGGAGAAAATACAGACTATTGGGAGGATTCCGACCTTAAGACTTTTCCTATGTATTGAGAACGTTTTGTTTCACATGGCTTACAAAAATAAGACTTTTAAATACAGAAATAATTTGAAACTAACATCCCTATCCAAGCCCCAGACTTAATGTTTCCTTTTCTGATTGGGAAACAACAGAATGTGGACACTGAATCAAAAGCCACTGGATTCTCTCTCTCTCTCTCTTTCTCTCAAGGGATCCCAAGCAGTAAGAGGCAGAGTGGAGGGAGGGAGTTCCAGGCAGGAAGGTGGGAGGTGGCCCAGCAAGCCAGACCCCCCTACTACATCAGTGGTCCTGGTAAATGAGGCGTGTGGAAGGCCAAGACCTGACAAGCTCCCCCACCCACAACCCCTTTCCTCCCTGGCTCCGTGGGATTAATGAGATGCTACTGGGTGGGGCCCAGAGGGCCGGATGGAGCCAGTCTTAGCAGAGCATGTGCCTTCCAGGCAAAAGGAGCCAAGGATATCAGTGGGGACGTACACTCAACGCCCAATTGCTGTGTCAGAAGTAGAATCCCAAGGCTAACTCATTCTTTGGAATATAGATTCTATCAGAAGACCCCTGAAAGTTTGCTAAGTCACACAGATTTGAGATGACAACTGGATATGTTTGTATTTGTTTTTATCACAAGACAAAAACTTATAAAATAACAGAAATGGAGTGCAATCAATGGACTTACATGCAACAGATGCTATTATTCATGATGGGCTAAAAAAGTAGGTTCTGCTATCAAAAGGTTCTACTATCAAAACTGAGGTATTAACATACAAGAGTCCTTTTTCAAAAAGGCAATTCTTACAGAAAAGAAGCCAATCTTTATTAAGCACCTATTCCAAGATCCTGACCCACCCAAAGCCATCACTGTCAGCATGACCAGTAAATGCAGGCATGAAGTATAGGGTAATGGTTAAGATCCGAGACCCTAAAGCCAGACCTCCTTGGTTCAAAATCCTGACTCCACCACTGAATAGTTATGGGATCCTAAACAAGTTACTCAAGTGTTCTGTTCTGTAGTTTAGGTTTTTTATCTATAAAATGGAGATAAGAACAGGACCTAGCCCACAGGTTTGTTAGGAAGGATAAGTAAGTAAATAAGTAAAACACTGAGATTAGAGCCTGGTTTATGGTAAATCCACCCACAAAAGTATTCACTCTTACCCATCACATGTATGCGCAAGAGCGCTAAGTAAACAACACTGATTAGAAGTAATAGATAATTATTCTATTCACAGAAGGAAGGGATAAACAATAGCTATATACAGACCTTCACTGGTCTAAATGTAGTATTACAGAAAAAAATCTGAACAGGAAAACATGAATCTAAAATAATTTTGCACTAACTAAAAATTCATCCTCAAAGATTGGACTAATATTTTCAAGGAGAATTTAAGATAATCTAAGTTATAAAAATTTTGCTTTATCACAGTTACTTTGTTTTAATAAATTTTATTTCCCTAAATTTCTTTTCAAGTTGATACAAATTTGGTCACCCTTATTTCAAATTGCCCCAATTTTTTTTAAAAAAAAAAAAAAGAACATTTACTTCAATGATTATTTATAAGGCTTAAATATTCACTCATCTAGAAGTCAACATCATATATTTAAATTTACCACCATGATTAAATGGTATATTCATTCATCTCTACCAAACACACCATTTAAGGCTTATTCAGAGAGCCACTGTGGAGAAGTTATATGGAATCCTACTCTTAGAGATACCTCCATTGAATAAAAAGTATAAAAAATTAGAAAAGTCCAAAAACCTATAACCAAAAAAAACTTGACATTTTACCAAGAATAAAAGTAAACATCCTGCAAGTCAAAAATAGAGTACAATAAAATAAAGACTATTTCATACAAAATTTGGTTTTCAGGAATGCTAGATAAGGGATTGGGCTTTTTTTTTTTTTTTTTAGAGAAAACATCTTATATATCTTCTTCAGAAGACAAAAGGGCAAACTTGTGCAAAAAACAGCTTGTTAAAGACATTTGTGCTTCTCTTGCTCAGTGCTGTCTATATCCTTGGGAAGACAACTCAATTGCTTACTAAGCATGCCACATCTTATTATGCTTCAATTACACAATTCCTCTGATGAACCATGTTAGCATTTAATTACCACGCAATTAATTCATGGCACTAACACAAGCTCACAGGCATTTCTGCTTTGGCCACAGACATCATCGAACAGTTGACCCAAAGCCCACCCTGCACTTCCTCGCCTACCTATGCTCTGTCTCGCAGGCATTTGCCTGGGTTATGATTATGAAAGTTCCACAGAATACCAATTCTCCTCCAACTTTAGCCATAGCTGCCCAAAAGAGACCAGCCTTGGGGCAGGGGGCTCGCGTGCAGCATAAACATCCCTACTTGACCGGGGCTTGGTAAAATGAGGAGGACAACTCAAGCATGAAGCGGGGTTTTTGACTAGATGAGTGGTTACCAGACTTTGGTACTCCATAGCAGAAAATCCCCACTCCTTCCCCAACTGGGCTGACATAACCTTGTCTTCAATGTCCTCCCTTGAGAAAATCAACTCAAGCCACTACTTCATTAAAAACAGCCATTTTAAAACCCAAAAAGTAGGAAGGATAATATCTTTCAATAAAAGGCAATTCTTCAAATAAATTTATCTTAATAGAAAATATCATCTTTTATTTTTTCTCCTGTTGACTTTTAGATCAATTCATGGATCAGTTCTTTGGGAGGCATTGGATTAAATGGTTTTTAAGGTCCCTGCTAACCCTTAAACCCTTAAAACACAGCTCAGCAAGTGTTTCTAAGCTAAAAAGAACATAATTATTTGTCACCAGTAAATACAAACAATAATGTGTAGTTCATTTGTTTCATGGGTGCTAAAATGACAAACGCATACACAAGCCAAAAAAAGGAGGAGGGGGATAAAAAGGAAGCATTCTGCTTTCCTGGTATAATTTCTAGGAAGATTAATATCCTGTCTGAATGCCATTCTGCTCACACATGATTTCAAAAAGATGTTTTCCTGCTCTACAATAGGAGTGGAATCAGCTGTTTTAACTTGGGGCCCTCAAGTGTAACTCTCAGGTTGCCTAGTTATTTATAACTACAGAGCAGTGCCTGCTTCTGCCATACCAAAGTATGCAAGACCCTGGGGAAAGGTCACAAGACAATGTCGCTTGTTTCAAACACAATGGCAATTTAAAACTCCAACCTTTGGGAGAGCTTTCATATTAAGAATGCTCAAGGGTCTCCTGGCAGGAGGGCTCTCATCTTTCCTAGGTTCAGCACAGTTCCCAGGAATTCAAAATGTTAGTCTGAAGAGTTGGATTCCAGTCGGGTGTTTGTAGTACAAGCCATGTGATTATCCCATGCAGATATGAATTTGTTCAATAAATATTTGCTGAACATTTCCTACTTACAAGGCACCACTGGAGAGTTTCCTCACTCTTCTCCCACCACACCTAAAAAAGGTATGACAAGGTCCAGTTTTCCAGAGGGTAGCCTACGCCCTTTCACAAACTGCCACTAGATGATGTGCTGTTACAACTGCCAAACTCTTAGAACCTGCAACACACAACCTGAACCTGTTCAGAGGACAGAGAGGTCCCTTCCTCTTAGAGATATCACGGTTGGCTGGATTTGAGCTGAGCATTTAAAGAAAGAAACAAGGGAGAAAGCACCAGGAAGCTTTTACTCCTGGAATGTAGACTCCATTAGGGCCAGATCTTTGCGGGTCTTATTCAAAATTGTTTCCCTCATGTCTACAACAATGCCTGCCAAAAAGTAAATGCTTACTCAGTATTTGTTCAATAAAAAGAAAAGAATAAAGGAGAGAATGATCTTAGGTCTGTCACTGACTTAGCTATCATGTAACTAGCTTCAAGGCATTCACTGACTTTTGGTTAAGGACCCAGTTCAGGCTACCCACAGAGGCAGATTTCCCCTCCTCCAGAGGCCAACAAAGCCCAACTCCATGTCACAGACTGGGTTTAGGGAGAACTTTTTTCATCCCTCCTCACATCAGTTGTGAAATCCTTCGTTTGCTGCTTACTGATGTCACAAAGCAATCCTTAACCCAGCGTGTGGAAGAAGAGGTAGACAGAGCTGAAGTTTCCCCTAACATCTAATGTTTGTGCATAAAATGAAACAGAGCCAACAGTGTAGTTTGAGAAGTCCAGGAAGTGCTCCAGCCTGGGGCCACCAGATAAGTTACAGAACTGAGGACTCGCCCACCAGCTGGGCTCCCCACCCCAGACCCCAACTAGAGGGCAGGTGAGCTCCAGTGGGTGAAACCTCAGGACAGAGCTGCCGGAAGGACACGGCTAAACAGGATTCCTTGCTTGCTGACATGACACCATGGGCTTGTTTAAATGCCAGATGTCCTAGTACATTTTAAAATAGGTTTGTTTCAATTAACATAAACCAGATTTATGACATTTCATGAGCATCGTACATAAGCTAAAGTAAGATTCACTTGCAAAATAAGAGAGGAAGAGAAAGACAAGAAGAACAAAAATCTATCTTCTAAAGGTGTCACCAAGAAACATGGCTTTTTTTTTGTTTTTGTTTTTGTTATTACCTAACAAAAAGAGGGCAGTGTTAAGAATGACCCAGAGTCAAAAAAGAGAAAACTACTACTTCCTCTGTTACCCTCTCAGCACTTAGCACACTGTTCCTCCCTCATGCAGATCACAATAAATAACCTAAAGGAACTATCAGAATTCTTACTTTAAGTCTATGATCTATCTCCAGTTATTTTATACGGTGTAACCTAAGAGTCAAGGTTCCTTTTCTCCATACAGATACTCAATTGTCCTAGCATTCCTTGTTGAAAAGCCCATCCATTCTCCATTGAATTACTTTGGCCCCTTTGATGAAAATCTGTTGACTGTATACATGTGGGTCTATTTCTGGACTCTCGAGCCTATTCCATGGATCTAATATGTCTATCCTTATACCAATGCCACACTACCTTGATCTCTGTTGCTTCATAGTAAACCTTGAAATTAGGTAGTGTGAGCCCTCCAACTACATTCTTTTCAAAACTGTTTTGGCTACTCTGAGTCCTTTGCATTTCCAAACAAATTTTAGAATCATTTTGATTGAGACTGCATTGAACCTTTACGTCAATTTGGGGAAAGGACATTTTAACAATGTTAAGTCTTCCAATCCATAGACATGGTGTCTACCTCCACTGACTTGAGGGACCTACCAGAGTTAAACAAAAACAAAATCTAGAGCTGCTACCTTGTATGCCAAGAACAGTTGTAAAACAAAATCGCTGCAAATTAATTTACAACTTTACACAGTTCTTTCATGAGTTTTACATGCAATGGATTCTACTGATGGATAAATAAAGGCTCAAAAATGCACATATCAAGAAACAGGCAGATGTAGAAACCAAACGCAGGTACTCTCTTCCCCAATTCAAATCCTGGGGCCTTTGATACTATACAGCTTGCTGAAAACTAAGAATCAAAGAGAGGTTGTCAAGAGAGAGAAACCATGTAAGCATGGTTACCAGACGACCACCTGCTCCTAGAAGCTAAGTAAGGCTTCCTTACTCTTCCCTGTTCTCAGACAAGCTCAGAGGAAAAGGACAGGGAACTAATAAAAGCAGAGGCAAATAAATTCAGAGCAGGAAAAAATCCTTCTAGAAAGGCCCCCGCTGGAGAAGAGCCAGGAGAGGAAACACGGCATGGCACATTATGGGAGGTCCACAGAGCACAGCCAAGGGTACACTCATGGTCACCAGGATGCCTGGGAATTTCCAAGAAGGGAAAGGCTAAGGAGGAGGGCAGGCATTGTAATTTCCTTTTCACTCCACAGAAAGAAAATCACTTGCCTAAAGAGCTTTAAAAGGCAGTGGCAGTGAGTGAATCCACTAATCACTTACATCTCTAAACGCATAAAAGCACATTTGGGTTAAGTAGAGAAGTCAGTGCTAAAAGTTTCAGTAAGTGGTGGATTCAAAGTTCAGGGTCGAATACATACACACCATACCAAGATACGCGGATAAGGCCTTTGTGATTCCAGGTGTCTGTGGATGGTTAGTTCAGATCTTAGTGCTGCAGACACAATTCAGGGTCAGTTCTGATGAGAGTCAGCCTGTTTGTTTCACTGTGAATGGGTTATTTTTATTCTCTTCTCCATATTTTTCTACATCTCACCGATTATCTACAGTACACATATTACTTCTGCAATTAAAATAAATAAAACTTTTTTAATAGCTATTGAGGGAGTTTGTTAACTCCATTGCAGCAGAGCTCAAAAACTGGCCACATAAATCCAGGCAATATGTATCAGAGTGGCAGGTCATCAAGTATGAAACTTTGGAAGAGTGGGCAAATACATGGAAGTATTTGAAAACAGAGCAAACAGAGCTGTCAAGTAAAAACCTTCCAGGCTTCACAAAATTGTTTTCCTCCAACCTATCTTTGGGCTCTATGACAGCTAAAATGAAAAGATTAGCCTCAACGTTGTTACCAAATATCCAAGAGTAAGGAAGGGGTGACAGGAAAACAGAAATCTAAGACCATTGATCACCCGGCCTTTATATTTCACACCGACTTGCATTTTTGCAAGTGACAGTTCTCACAGCCTGCCCGTGTGTTCATGTTTCCAAATTCCATCTCCAAACCTGGATCCAGAGCCACAGTTGATGTCCCTCTCTCTCTTCTCCTCCAGCTGGGCCACAAGCCAAGCAACAGATGATACAAAGTGACTCTCTATGGATCAACAGAGTTGTGATAACCAACTCTGGAGTCAAGAGTACAGTTGATTTCCTTTCTGAAATCCACGGTTTAAGGAGAGCCCACATTCACCAGGCCCAGTGCTTTCTGGCGATGAATCCGAAGCCCAGACCTAGAGCTACTTGTCCAAGGTCAGGCACCAGTTGGCAGCACAGACTTGCCATCCTGGCTGACTCCCTACCCACTGCTTTTCCCGTTATGTCACAAAGACAGCTTTCCTCCTCAGAAACTTCAAAGCCTAAAAACTCAATTCATATCCTCTCAAGAGGAAGCCAGTAATTCAAGCATTTGTTTTTGGCAACTCCATGTTTTGAGGGCATTTAAGAAAAGCTGTCCAAGTTAGTAAATTCAAGCTACAATGTCTTTTCCTAGAAAAAGAGTGCTTATTTTGTTGTAAAAAGAAAATAAGAAGGAAGTAGCAGCCTTGTCAAGGGGAATAGGTTTCCAAATTCTATAAAGCTTCATTTAGCTGAGGAAAGTTGTGGACATGCCTTCTAATTCATGCATTAGACCAGGATATTCTTGAAGGCAGAGCCACCTGTCACCAGGCCTCTCACTGGGCCCATCACAGGCATAGGACAAACAGCAATAAAGAGCAGAAGCCATGCCACATGCCATACTCTGTCTGCATCCCACTGACCCTACTGTGCCGAAACTATGCTTAATTGGTTTTTAGCTAGTGTCTTAGTACTTGAGCCTCCACAGAAATGATGCCCATCATAGTCCTATATCTCAAAAATAATCATCTCAAAATCAGTCATAAGGCTTATGAGATTCTTCAAAATAGATATTTAAAAATTAAGTTATATTGGGGCCAGCCCAGTGGCATAGTGGTTGAGGTCGGCACATCCACTTCAGTTCGGATCTTAGGTAGGGACCTACACCACTCATCAAGCCACGCTGTGGTGGCAACCCACATACAAAATAGAGGAAGACTGGCACAGATGTTAGCTCAGGGCCAATCTTACCAAAAAAAAAAAACAAAATTAATGTTAAAAAGATCAGTGAGGGGCCGGCCCAGTGGCTTAGCGGTTAAGTTCATGTGCTCTGCTGCGGTGGCCCAGGGTTTGCAGGTTCAGATCCCTGATGCGGACCTGCACACCGCGTATCAAGCCATGCTGTGGTGGCGTCCCATATAAAGCAGAGGAAGATGGGCATGGATGTTAGCCCAGGGCCAATCTTCCTCAGCAAAAAAAGAGGAGGATTGGCAACAGATGTTAGCTCAGGGCTATCTTCCTCAAAAAAAAAAAAAAAAGATCAGTGAGTCTTCATTAGGCATAACATAAAATCATTTACCACTTTAAAATCCTGCTGGTATAACTATGTCCAATTAAAGAAAAAACAACCACTTTCAGAGGTCCACTCACATCAGTATGGATAGATCCCTCTAACTGTGCCTCTTCCTTTCCAGGGATAACTTGCAGTCAGTTCTGCAGTTCAGACGTCCTGCACCGCAGCAGGTGGCCTTATGATCCAAAGGTAACAATCATGAAAAGCTCTAACCAAGAATTAAGTCTTGCCAGGGGAGCGTGAGTAAACTCCATTTTTGGAAGAGCCAAACAACTAAGGGTGGTATTCAGCAACCTCGAGGGAGGGTGCCCAACCCCCAAGCGTAGTGGGGGTGGAATTGATGGACAGTCATGGATGTCCACCTCAGCCTTCTCCTTGGCCTCAGTTGAAGGCTTATTTGACAAACCCAGGCCAAGAGACACATGTGACCTGCTGAGGAGGAAGAGGAACAAAAGGGATTTGTATAGCCCTGAGTATGCCAATAGACGGCCCACCCCACTTCCTTTCGCCAAATGGAAGCAAGGAGTAGACATGAAAGCTCCTCCTTTTCTTAAACAATGCATGGAGGGAGGCTTACCTGTCCCAAGCTCTTTCAGTCTTTTGAAAAAGGGTCATTTGTCTTGTCCTCACTGGGATGGTCTATAACATGCCCCATAGCACACTGTACCTTTAAGCAGAATATTTCTCATCTCCCAAACCTGCACAAAACGCCTTTTTCAGAGGCACTATTAGTGAGGAACAGAAGCGCTCTGGCAGGACAGCAAGCCCCCTCAGGTTACCAAGTTCTGAACATCAAAATCACATTGACATATGGACCGTGGCAGGGCCAGCACGTTCAGAAAAGATGGTCAAGAGCAGCCTGTGAGAACCGTCTTGAAACAATGCTATCTTTCTTCTGCATCTTTAACCGCTCCAGAAGAGCATGCATACTAAGTAGCAGGGAAAAGTTCCTCAATTGAGGCAAAAATTCCTTTCCCAGCAGTACTCCCTCAAGAAGGAGTTTCAAACTGAGCCCAACACCAAGTGAACGCTGACGGAGCTTCAGATTGTCACAGCAGATATTCTAGATCTTTCTCAGCCATTTTGTAAGGAAATCTTGCTTCCTTTGCCTCACTTGGCTCTGTTTAGGCACCAGGAGTCCAAAGGCATGTCAGACTGCCCTTGCCTAGTCGGAACCCAGTTTAAGCATTTTAATCCACAGCAAAGATGTCCTCTTGTTCTGTGGTATGGAGGCCGGCCACAATGCCTCCCTATACGCTGAGCACACTGGAGACAATGAGTATTTGTTCCCTAGGAATTAAAGGTCTGTGGAGCCATTTCGGCCAGGAAAGACCTGCTGCATTCATTTTAAACAGGAAAAAACCACCAATGGCCACCATCCATTTTGGACATTCACTTCTCTATCACCTGAATTGTGATTGTGAATTTGAGAAAAAAATGTTTAAGGAATAGCAAACTGTACTTAATCAGTAGGCACATTTGCACCACCTTTTTCTCAATTTCAAGTATGTTTGCTTAAAGGAAGCCTAGTTTCAGGCCGGCCCCGTGGCTTAGTGATGGGGTGCGTGCACTCCGCTACTGGCGGCCCAGCTTCGGATCCCGGGCGCGCACCGACGCACCGCTTCTCCCACATACAGCAACTAGAAGGATGTGCGACTATGACATACAACTACCTACTGGGGCTTTGGGGAAAAAAAGGAGGAGGATTGGCAATAGATGTTAGCTCAGAGCCGGTCTTCCTCAGCAAAAAGAGGAGGATTAGCATGGATGTTAGCTCAGGGCTGATCTTCCTCACCAAAAAAAAAAAAAAAAAACAGAAGAAGAAGAAGAAGAAGAGAAGCCTAGTTTCAAGTCATATCCAGGCCATTTCTCTATTCAATTTTTTATAATAAATAAAAATAATCTCCCAGGGATAAGAACAGATTGCAAATATAAAGGTAAGACCAGAAAAAAAAATTTCCTTGTCATCAAGTTTATTCCTAGAATCTTCCATAAAGTCAGCATGACACGTCTGTAATTCTGTCTTAGTAGGTACTAGTGGCAAAGATTAAATCTTCTCTTTCACTGGTCATTTCATCAGCAATGACTTTAGACTCCACTACATTCCATCAACAGATCTCTACTCTATTTAACAATAACCCTTACATAGCTATCTCCAGAGTATCAATTTCTTTAATAATTTTGCTAAATTTCTTTTAACAATTTTTCATGCCCTCCACACGGATTGGTGACTGATTAATGTTTATTCATCAAAAGAACTAAACTTTAAGAAAAAAATAAAGTCCTCCTAGTAAGCAGGTTTTGCGGAAAACATCTCACCGTTGTTAGGAATCATTTGATACCTGGATGTACCTTGCACGCCTGTGATGGATACTCAGATACATGTCAGATTTGTGGCAATCCCAGCTCTACAGGACATAGTTACCAACCCAGAAGCATATTTTTAAAAGTTCCTTCTGGCAGATGAAGAGATTGCCCAACTGCCCCCACACTTTCCTACGAAAGCCAGTAGGGGACATGGGGCCATGGTTTGTGCACAACAGTAGTATAAAATGACAGTGATTTCAAATTATCAGGAAAAACACTGTTCTACTACACTCTTTGAAAGAAACACAAGAAATATTTAGACAGATTTCCAAAGTAGTTTAAATAAAATTAATTTAAGAGCTTCCAAGCTCTTAACAGGTAAGAACCTGTTATCTAGAAAGTTCACTCAATGTAGAATACCTCATTCTACAATGAAACTGGATAAAGGAGGTATTTTTGAGACGGCTTTGTGGTTTTACCCTATAGTACCTATTCTTCACAGCAATTTTACTCAGGATCACTGCTTCACATTATCTCAGCTTCTTGGAAAGCCAAAGATGACTTTCAGTCTCTTCAACCACGCAGGGTTTGTCCACAGGCTTCTAAGAAATTTCAAATAATTACTGTAGATGTGAAAATAGTCTGTGGGCTTTTTAATGTCCTCAAAGACACAGTGTTAACAATTTCACAGACAGGGTCAGTGGGTGACGCTAGGGGCTGCTCTACTGTGCAGAAGAAATTCAAACAAAATCAGAAAGCCACACAAGATATATTTAGAAAAGTTCAGGTAGATAGAAGAACCAGAGCATTTATTTTCAAGACAAAAATCTAATTCTTATCTACATTTTGAACCAGTATGAAGTTCTAGACTTTAAATTTCTCAATTTAGACGGGAAGCTGGGGACTTTCCTTAATTTTCAAGAAGTGAGTGAAAGACCACCAGTGCTCGGGCATCAGCATAGAGGAGCCAGTATGCTGTGGAATGCAGAGAAGAACTCACAGCCCCACCACCAAGAACAGAACTTAGACTGCATTCCTTTTCTACCATTTTCAATGATAAACGGATCTTCTCAATTAAGAATTGCTTCAAGTTATGTTAAGCTGACTGTGGAGTCTCTTGGCATAGAACAATCCCCACAAAAAAAATCATATCATAACGAGGCTCTTGCTACCCCTGAGTGACTCACAGGCTAGTTCAGTCCCGGGTGGCTGCAACTTAAGGGTGGAACTCTAAGGAACCATTTCCAAAGGTCATCAACCAAAGAAACTGCTGGAAACAGACTTCTTCCCATCTAGGGGAAGCAAGAGCCATGCATTCATAGGAGGGTGAGTTCCAGAAGCAGCCGAGAAAAAACACCAATACAAGTCACCGAGAGGTGTTCTAAGTGGCCATCCTAACAATCTAACTAAAGGTCCATCCATTTAGCCTAGTTTTGTTTCACCTCCATAGACTTAAACTTCTTAAATCAAGTAATACCATTTCTAATAGAAAATCAAGTGACCCACACTACCCACCCCCAGATATTTTGGGGAGGGACCAATGCAGAAAACACAAGTGCATGGATATCATCCACACTCAGAGAAGTATACGAGGAGCCTTCAATCATCAATGTCACTCATTCATTCATTCCCCTGAAGAATATTTACTGAATCCCTACTATGTATCAAATATGCCCTAGACACAGAGAACGCAGCTACCAGTAAAACAGGGGCCTCATTCCCACGGGTGTCAGAAACGTTAACAAAAATTCCAACACACTGGGACAAGTGTAGCAACAGCCACACACAAAAGGTAAAATCGTAACCCAAAGAAGGAGCAAACTGTCTCCATCTAGGGGGAGGAAGACACAGCCAAATGCTGCTTCACAGCACAAGGGACAGAGGTAGAGATAATACGATAAAAGTAGAACACAAAAAATCCTCCTTATTTGGCTACAGAACACAGTTCATCTTACAGATGAAGTATATTTAAATGAAACACATTAATGTGTGTGTCTACTGGACAATAGAAGGCAAAGCAACTAACAATAAACTCACAGTTCATTAAAGAGATGATTCACATAGCGCAATTTTTAAAAATTGGGTCTATGCAAATTATAGCCCAATCCTTAAGAGGCAAGGCGTTGGTAAACTAGATATGTAAATGCATAGAGTCAATATTCCATTTCCAGGAACCATCAAGCACCGATCATACCACATACCATATGGGAGTGGGGCTTCTCAAACCTTAAAGTGCATACAAATCACCTGGGGACCTTGTTTAACAGCAGGTTCTGAGGCAGGAAGCCAGGGTGGCGCCCGAGAGTCCACATTTCAAATAAGCTCCCAGGTGATGCAGCTGGACCACACTCTGAGCAGTGAGGGCGAGGAGGGCCAATGGTGCTCCGTCCTAACTGACGATGCTAGTCACACACAGGGCTTTTGAACAATAAAAATTCCAATCCTCATCTGAAACTTAGTGAACCAGCATCTTAGGAGACAGCGTTGCCTATAATTTCTTTTTAAATGGGTCCGTTTTCTCTGTAGGCAGAGCCAGCAGCTTCAGAAGAGATCCATAGGGATAGCGAGTCAGGAAGAGGACGCCCAGCATAGCTGGCTAGACTGGTCAACTCAACTGCCATGACGACATCTGCAGTAGAATCCATCTTGACCCTTTTCATCCACTATAATTGCTTTCCAAAACAAGAGCTTAGATCATTATCAATCTGTTTAGCTTCATAAAACACACAAAGAGGAAAAGCAGATTTTTTTTTTTTTGCTTAAAAATTATAGATAAGGGGTCATCCATGATGAAAGACTGGAAAGAAGCCAAAAGGCAAACATGCAATTAACCAGCCTGATGGCTCCAGGCTCCAATCTTGAAAGGGCTCTCTAGCCACACCCCACCTCACTGCAAAGTACAATTTTGTTAATAAAAGGGATCAAGTGGAATGTGGTCCTTCAGGGTTTTTACACACAAAATTGCTTCTGGGAAAAGGAAGAGTAATAATAGTTTACCCTCTCCAGGTGCAATAGGTGATAGAGCTGGGCCCATTTGAAATACCAGCATTTCAATTTCTCTATATCCACTCTCCGTTTAACAAGGCACTTCAAATTCTGTTCCATGTATTCAGCCTCTTGCCCCCATTTCTACTAGTCTCATTGCAAGTTCTATGCCCTGACCCTCTTCTCTCCCTTGCTTACCCTGGTCTTAGCTGGCAGAGGGCAGGAAAATTTTCAACAGAGAGTTCTCACTTTACCCTTAAACTTGGAAAAGTCATTCCCATGAGAGGCTTTCCTAAGACTGATTTCAGAAGTGTTGCAGTCAGGGTCAACGGGCAGACAGCCATGTTCTGCTCCCCTCCAGTGAATGTTCTGGGGACAAAGATTCCTAGCTTTCTGTGGATCACTCAAAAAATAAATAAATAAAAGGAAGCAGCAGCTTGTAATTCCTACCACATGCCACAGTGTATCATGTTCATCTCTCTATTCTTGGGTCCTAGGAGGGTAATTGTATAAAGAAATGAATGACTAGATAAATGACTGGAAATAACAGGATAAACAACATCCTGTTCTCCAAGAGTTCAGTTTTCTAGCTGGGAGACTGAGAAGGCATCACACAGCATAACTACAAGTGCAGTGAAAGAAATTCAGGCTCAGAAGCCCCAAGTTGCACAGGTAGGTGGTGGTGAAGCCTGCATTTGGGCTCAGGTCTTCCAATGCCACAGCAGCACGCCCTCATTTACTCCATGTTCCCTTCTTGGTATTAGACGTGAAGGGCCTTACAGGAACAGAGAGGAAGGAGGGCTAAGCTGGGGGTGGGTGACGGGGGAAGGCCTCACGAGGAGGCAGCATCTGAGCCAGGCTTGGAGGAGGAGCTGAGCTGACCGGCTGTCAGGGACCCCACAATCACTTGTTCAGCTGTCTGAGTGAATCTGCTTAGAACTCACCTCTTACCAGTATTGAATAAGCATGGGGGTGGGGAAGGTACAGGGCAATGTTTTTTCAAATGAGTGTCTTTTTTCCTCTTCCTTAAAAAAAAAAAACATCTTTATCTTCATCTGCTAGGGCTGCGAAGGAAGAGACAGAAGCCTAGGATATGCAACAAATATGGATGTATTGTTTTCAACTAAAACAATATGCGGTGGGGGCAGTGAGAAGTTACTGATAAAATGGAGAATCATCCAGAAAATCCCCCATGGGGCCTGAACCTCTGCCATCTAATGATTTTTCCTTCTTAAGGGAATAAAGGTTAACAAAGTGTAGCGTTTTTTCTAAATAAGGTCACACAGTCCTTTCTCAGTCAGATATCTGTTCAGTGAATTAACATGTACAAATCTCCTGCCTGAATGGCCATCTCCCTAATCTACTTCTAGAGGGGCTCATGCTGTTGTTTAAAACCACCAAGACCCTGCCAGCTGAGGTCTAGTCATAAACAGAGGTTGTAATTAAATTTCACCAAGGGGCCATGACCTCAGCCCTGGGGAAGGCTGTACGGCCAGGCGCCCCCTTGGCTGTACCCACCCAAACTCCAAGGGAACACATCAGCTCAGGGGCGTTGGGACCCTTGGGGTAAGTGAAGATGCTAAAAGCATTGAGGATGAAAGTGCACATGAAACCTATTGGCCCGTTTCCTGTCCTTTGGCCCTCTACCATTTGTCTTCTTAGGAATAAAGGAATCCCAGTATCACCCAGATAGGGGTGGGGGTGGGGGCTGCATCCCTGATTTAGACAGATCTAAAAACTACCTTCTTCACCAGTATCCTCCCTTATTTGAGACAAGGAGGTGCAGTGTTGTTTACATAGACTTAGCCTGCCCTGTGTTGGACCAGCTTATTATGTGGGAGAGTAAAAGGGACTGCGGCCGTGTAGATTTGGTGCACTTTTGAAGGCAAGCTGAGAACAGATTTACTTCTGACAATAACCTGCTCAAACCCATCCTATACTCAAAAATCATAGCGAGGGTGGGTGGGGGGGACAGTAACTTACTGCAAGGTTATTATGAGCCAGATATGGTGGGGGTGCTTTACCTCCATTATCTTGTTTGATGCCCTTCTCACAACAATCCTACCGGACGTGGGTAGGTTATCAGCATTTTACAGGTGAGGAAACTGAAGCCCAGGAGCTTTGTAACTGGCCTGAACTCACAAAGGCAAGAGAGGGTAGAGGCAAGATTTGAACCCAGGTCAGTATGACAACTGTCTGGCAGTATGGCTCTGCTGTTTCTGACACAATTCAAGATTCTCAGATGAAAGTTCACTGTTGGTTGAGTTACCAGTGCAGCAGCTGGCTGACAGCTGTTTAGGGACCAGACTTCCCAGATCATGATTTATGCACATTATCTGGCTCTCTAGCTACAAACTACAAACATTCTATTCGGCATCTCAAAGAAGGCAGAAGGGAACACGAATCAAATGCAAGTAGTTATTTCCAGATTTCCAATCCTTCAACCCCTAACAGGAAAGCCACACCAACACTCCGACTTGTCCAATGTATCACAGAGGGAAGGTGGCCAGAACATTGTCCTGGGCTTTTATACTCTTTCCAAAGCACCACCTCAAATCACATCCCAAGGGTTATTAGAGACCTGAGAATTTACAAAGTTCTCTGTAAAGAACCATAACAGAAGGCAATTATTCGGAATTAAGGCAAAATAAATCCTTGTTTGCACATTTTCATTTATGAATTTCACAAGTTTTGGAAATTTTGAAGGTATAGGGGAGAATGTTTTAAAAAAAAAAAATCACAAAAGGAAACTTACATATTGAAGAATTGTTTTAAAAACAGAGGATATCTCCAGATGGCAGGATTATGAGGGTAATTTTTATTAACTGATCTGAATTTCCAAATGTATCTGTAATAGCACATATTACTTATATAATAGAAGTTATAAGATGCATCTGAATAACTTAGTTTGCTCATAAAATGACTATGTTTCAGACATTCAGTAAATTACTGAAATATGTACATACACACCAGAAACTGAGAGGAAAACACATTCCCCACCAGCACAGCTTTACCTTTCCCTAATTCTGAGGCCGGTTATTTGCTTCTTCTCCCCTTGGTGAAGTGAGGTTTCACCTGCCTTGAAGAACATTCCTGTACAAGGAACAGAACACAGGAAACACCCTCCACTGCTGATGGAGATATGTCTTTCGAGCAGAAAGCAGTAATGAGGTAGGGCTCTGACTGCCATAAGGGCTCCAAGCACCACCGAGTTACAGCCAAGGGTGGTAATGACCCCAAAGCGATCTGACAGTTACCTACAAGTTGAACAGTCAGCAACCTCAACCCATCTGTTACAAGGCCACTGTTCTCACCGTGTTGTCTTAGATTCTGGATTTGTATGTGTGGCATCCATTCATCAGAGAGCCAGTTATATTAACTCTGTTTTTGTATTTTCTGTATTCTTGATGCTCTGGCATTTGGGGGCTTTACAGACCCAGGGAAAGACTGTCCCTTCCAGGACTAGACAATTCTTAGAAATAGCCAAGGGCTCAGCCAGGAGCATGCCTTTCATATGCAAGCCAAGCAATCCAAAGTCTTCATCTGCCAATCACCTCCTTACCTAACTTTCACATATCAAGCCCCTATTTCCTCTGCCCTAAATCACCCCAGGGCCAAGTACCAGGCACCTAGAATCCTCAACTGTTTACTCAGCCCTGCCTTGTCTCCTGTGGAAACCCCAATAAAAGCTCTGGCCAAGACTTTCTCCTCACTCCTGCGTTCTGACCACCCTTATGCTTCCTACATAGCAAGGCCTCCCCTCTCGGAAAATGTACGTGACAAGAATCATCTTTCAGGGTCTGGCCCCATGGCCTAGTGGTTAAAATCAGTGCACTCTGCTTCGGCGGCCCAGGTTCAGCTCCCACGCACAGACCTACACCACTTATCTGTCAGTGGCCATGCTGTGGTGGTGGCTCACGTACACAAAGAGGAAGATTGGCAGCAGATGTTAGCTCAGGGCCAATCTTCCTTAGGAAAAAAAAATCATCTGTCAATAGTATTGGCCTCTCCATATCATCATTCCTCTAAAAGTTAAGACCTGGGCACAGAACAGCTACCAACCCAGAGCAATGAGAAAAGGCTTCCAAGCAGAAAGTAAACAGCCATCACTAAGCCCACGTGCTTGAAACCATAGAAAAGAGCAACCTCTCAGAGGCCAGAGTCTATCAACTTGGGTATTGGTATACCCTGGCAACTTCCAGTCCTGCCTGAAGCCATAGAACTCTCCGAACAGCACAGGCATGGGGGTTCCTGAGGCAGACTCAAAGATGATCAAATGAGATATGAGATGTCAGAGAGGGGAACGACCCACATACCCTAACTGTCTGGAAGTTAGCTACTATTTCAGCCCAGCACAGAATTCTGAGTCACTAGGAAGAGGTAAAATTATGATACTTACCTAATACTTCTTAAAGTGGGAAAGTATATAATGTACATCAGACATGAGAAAGAAAAACTGAGAACAGTTTCACCTGAAATTGGGGGACATTCAATTACTTAGAAAATTCATTCTGAATTCCTCCTTCCTGGAAGATACCAAAGTAAATGAGGCACCACTGCATTTTCATCATATTGCTTTTATTTTATTCTAACTCTACTCAAAACCTTATTCTTTGCATTTCCTGGACATCTTTGTCCTATTCCATCAACCTCTGCTTCCCTTCCCACGCCCTTGCCAACACGTATTCCCCATGACCACCACCAGATCACACCTATCTAGCATTTCTGTATTAGGCACAGAGGACTCGATGTAAAAAAGTGATGCGTACTCGGCCAAAGCCTCTTCCTCATGCAAAAATTCCATAGGTAGGAAAGCAAGTGACACACCAGCATCTTTACAAATTAAGAACATACACAACTCTGAGTGGCTTTTGCTGATACCAAGACACAGGATAAGGAATTAAATTATTAATATTCTTTTGGGGAAGATGGAACATCTCCACATCTCATTTTCCTAAGGCTGTCTGTAATTTTTACTCCAATTCTGGCACAAGCACCTCTGGGAATATATGCCCAGGCATATTCAGGTTTCCCAACCAGCTGCCTTTGGGATGTGCTGAAGGTCTGCTGTCACCACCGATTCTTCTGAGGACACGGACAAACGTGTCCCACGTCATGCAGAGATAACTCCCACAAATAAGTTCAGGTATTACAACTGCCCAGAACAAGTAAAAAAAATATTTGAGAAACAAATGAACCCATAAATCGATTTAATCTTAGTACAGGTCCCTTTACAAGAAAGGCCATATCCTTAAGGTCAGGGACTGTGTCATATGCCTTTATATGTACCCCAACCTTTTTAGTAGTACACTAGATAGGAAAGTCAAGATATACTGTTGCTCATAATGAGTATTTGTAATCATTTATTATATTTCATTTTAAAAAGCACCATTTTCCCTATTGATCCTAAGGTGGATGGCATGTGGTCATTTTGTTTGCTTCTGTAATAACAATTGGGAACAATAGTTCTAGGGGTCAGCAAGGTCAAATGTCTAACATGCAACAGTGCATAAAATGGAAGAAGTTTAATCCAGGATAATACAGGCCATAATCAAACTGAAAATTGCTAGAGCTGTAAGAACCACATCCTTCCCACGTGGCAGCCTCCTGAGTCCTGAGAGTCACATCTAGAAGGAATCCCGTAATTGGTACAGAAGCAACTATCCTGGGTCCTAGAAGCCTGATATGCAAACATCATGCAAGCTGACCAAACCGAATCAACCCAATGAGTCAACGTCAGAAGAGAAGAGATCTACAAATGAGAAATGCAGTGGCAGCAGCCTGAGCCATCATCTTTAGCATTTACAGAACAGTCAAATGTGTGCAAGGAGGCGATTTCTCCACGTCTTTATCCTTTCCGCTCGTAGGTAATTCAGAAGCAGCCAGGACAGTCAGATGCAATCAAAGGGAACCCACAGTTCATGAGGCATTTGTACTGCTATCTCCAGGATGGACCATACTCTTGCCATAAGGGCAGAGATAATGCTCTGTTCCAACCTCAGGCAATTTCTTCCTTACAATGAGTTCTCTGTGGGCTCTGAGGACATTAGCCCTTCTACCTGTATTCAAGAGCACACCTTGCAGAGAATGAGGGTGTCCACTTCAAGAAAATTCTATGTACATAAAGCGCTTGCAAACTAGACATAACTTTAGAGGAGGAGAATGCCCTCTTTAAATGCCAACTCCTCCAGAAGAGATAGATTGAATTATGCAAATTCAACACATTAACCAAGGGATCAACCCTACCACCACCAGTGTTGGACAAAATGACATCATGTGCCTCCTGACGTGATGTACTAAGATGCAAAACATCATTTATATAGCATTCCTGCCAAAACTACATCAAATCATGAGGAATCTAATAGTGAGGAATTATTATACAAATCCAAATTCCTACAAAATAACTCGCCTATACTCTTCAAAAACGTCAATGTCTTGAAAGACAGAGAAAAGCAGAGGAACTGTTCCTGATTAAGAGAGACTAAAGAGACATGACAACTGAATACAATTTGCATAATCCTGGATTGAATCCTAGGTCGGGGGAAGAACTGCTATAAAAGACAGTATTGTAGTAAGTGGCAAAATTTGGATAGATTTAACAGTATATCAATGTTACATGTCCTATTTTTACTAATAGAACTGTAGTTATGAAGAGCAATGTCCTTGTTCTTAGCAAAGACATACTGAAGTATTTAGGGGCAAAGGGACATGATGTGTACAACTATCAAACTGTTCAGAATAAACAGTATGTAACATGGAGAATGATAAAGCAAATGTGGCAAAATGTTTATAACTGACAAATTTAGGTTAGGCTATACAGAAGTTCTTTGTATTCTTGCAACTTTTCTGTAAATTTTAAGTTATTTGAAAATAGTCTTTTAAAACAACACAAATTAAAATTTAATTTTTGAAGCATTTCCATGGTAACATCCGTTGAATAAGGCAAGACCCCTTGCCCCATATGAAATTCATGTGTCACTATCTACCCAACCACAGACCCAGGCGACTGTGCCTCTCTTCCACCACCTGCACACCTGGCCTAAGCTGAGCCATTCAGATTCACCTCCTAGGAATTAGAAATTGAGAGAGAGACTGAGCCAGGAAGCTGTGAGGCGCTGCGCAGAACAGAGGGAAGTTTCGGGTGTGAAGATTCCATAGGAAGTGTAGGCTAAGGAGCTGATCTGGTTTAGATAAGCAAGGGAGTGTTGGTGCTGTATGGAAATAACTGAGAGGTGCTAGAGAGCGAGCCTTGGTGGGTCCCCAGTGTGCTCTCTTGGGCACTCAGCAAGCGCTCAATCAAGGTTAGTCGCCCTCAGCAGCTGCACTGAACAACCCCACTGACCCTACCCACTTCATTTAAGCTAGCTTGCCTGGGTCTCTTCCTTGTCACAAAGAACAGAGCTCTATCTATACAATGGGATCAACAGTCAACATAAACTATTACACAGCAAGGTGGAACTCCCAGAGAACAGCCACTCACCCCCCACTCCCACGCTTCTGCCCTTTTTCCCATAGGAAGGGATGTCTCCTTCTGTTCTCCTCATGCCCACAGCCTCTTATCCAGGGACAAACTGGTTGCAGGGAAGGGTACAGCCTGTAAGAGAGAACACTTCATCAGGCGGCATGCAGTGCAGTGAACAGCAGGAAGGAGAGGACTTGGGCCCTGACCAGTCAGGAGACCTGGATCCTTGGACCTACTTACAACCTCCCCACAAGTACGGTAAACTACAATACTTCTCTGACCCTGTGGCAGACATCTTTGGGGACCATTCTTCTATGTCCTAATCTCCAGAACTTGTGAATGTTACATGGCAAAACGGACTTTGCAGATGCGATTAAATAAGGACCATGAGATGGGAAGACTTTCTTGGATTATCCAGATGAAACCAATGGAATCACAAAGGTCTTTAAAAGCAGAAAACCTTTCCTAGTTGTGATCAGAGGGAGATAATGTAGCTGGATTTGAAGTGGGAGGAATGGGGTCATCCGGCCAAGGAACGCAGGTGGCCTCTAGAAGCTGGAAAAGGCAAAGAAATTCATTCTCCCCTAGAGCCTCCAGGAGGAAAACGGCCCTGCCAGCACCTTGTTCTAGCCCAGTGAGATTCCTATCAGACTTCTAATCTACAGAATTAAGATAATAGATTTGTGATGTTTTAAGTCAATAAGTTTGTGGTCAGTTGTGACAGCAGCAATAGAAAACTAACACAGACCTTATTCCCTTATCTGGAAGTGAGTGGGCTCTCATCCTTTTCAAGAAGCGGGGTTAGTGGACCCTCGAGTCCACCTCTTGACCTCCCAGAAGTCCCTGGAGAAACCCTGGCCCCTGACCAAATGATCTCTAAAGGGAATTAATTCACAAAATGAATGACCTCCACGTCAGATTGAACTTGTTTGGTACCATCTGCCCTTGTTTTGTACAATATTTTGCCACCAAAGCTCTTTCTTTTTTAGTAAAAAATAAAACGTCCATGTTATTAAGTAATTGGCAGACCCAGTGGCCCAGAGCACTAGCATTCAAATATCCTCCACTTCATCAGTGAACGCTCCCCAGCAGCCACACCCACCCCCAAAGGCTTCTGCGCTGCCTCCAGTCCAGCAGTGAAGTCACCACAGCCCCCTTCCAGATTTCTGAGTCATCCTCACCATTGCAGCCTCAAGCATCAGCAACTGGACATGAACTCAAGGCAGCAAAGCCTAAACCCAGACCTGAAAATTCAGCTGCTGCACAAGGGTCACCCCCCTCCGTACTCCCACCTCATCACTTTCCATAACATCTTCTCCACTCAACTGCCCTTTCATCTTCTGGGAGCCATGCAGCTGGCCGAAGGACACACTGCCAAATGTAATCCATGGGTGCAGCGACGTGCTCCAGCTACACAGCAAGAGCTACTTAACCGATTGCCTCTGCTCTCCGAAGGGCATCTGACGGTATATTTTATCATTGAAATACTTCCATTGAGCAAACATCTGGGGGAGACAGCTACCGTCCTAACTACTATGCGGTCTCACTAATAAGGCCCATGCCACGCCTCGTGGCTGTTGTCAAGATGGTTTATTTTAGAGTAGAGTCTATTTGGAGCTTCCACTTCTTCATCCTACCAACAGCTAGAAAGCATGTAACCCCCTCCTGCAAGAGCAGTTCTAGGGCAAGGAGGCCAAGGCAGCCTAAGGCAGAGCCAGGAGAAAAGAGCTGGAATTGCTTTTGATGATCTCGTTGCATCTACTCAAAACTGAAGCCACCAGACAGGCTGCCCAGGAGATCCATCCAGAGATAGAGAACACGACTTTTAAAGGAAAGAGCATATATAGAAATGGTTCTGGCCCGCAGGAGAGGTCTGTTCTAAGCACGCACATGCAGGAATCGGCCAGACAGGGCGCTGGCTGCCACATAGAAGGAAGAAGCCTGTTCCGGGGTGGGCAGGTCAGCAAAGCTCACCCCACAGGGAATTTTATCAGCCTTTTATCATCCTGTCATCGTCCACTCACATTAAATATGGGATCTGCCACAGATGCCTGCCAAATGACAGAGGGGCTGTGACTTTGCCTTGGAGAAATTTGTTTCTGACAAATGTCACAGAGTAATTCCGGGTGCCTGAGAGACCCTGGCCGCAGACAGCCCAGCACAACCGCAGCAAGTGTGCCAAGGAGCTTCCCTCTGAGCGAGAACAGGAGGGGACTGAGAAAGGGAGAGAGGCCAAGGCTGCCATGGGCAGCAAGCAGCAGCCTCCAGCCTGACTCACATCCTCCTTCTCATACGCACTTCAGCAGAAGTAGTCGCTCCGGAGCATCTGTCAACAGTGAGCAGCACTGGGTATAAATAAGAAGAGGGAGGCAGAGAAAAGGAGCTCTCGGAGACAGGCGGGCCAGTCCAGCGAGGCTCCGTCATGAGGCTTTGAGTGCTGAGCTGCAGGACCAGAAAGGACATCCTGGCAACCTCTGCTGGTTACAGACTTTGTTTGAAGCCCTATGAACTTTCAGACCTGGCACAGCCCTAGTTTTTGGAAGACTATGTATTTAGCTTTCAAGGTGACAAAAATTTTAAAGATTAACAACATTCCGTGCTAGTGAGGGCCCTCACACAGTTGCTGGGAATATAAATTGTATTATCTTTTGAAAGGTGATTTTTTTTTTGTGAAGAAGATCAGCCCTGAGCTAACATCCATGCCAATCCTCTTTTTGCTGAGGAAGACCCGCCCTGAGCTAACATCTATTGCCAATCCTCCTCCTTTTTTTCCCTTTTTCTCCCCAAAGCCCCAGTAGATAGTTGCATGTCATAGTTGCACATCCTTCTAGTTGCTGTATGTCGGATGCCACCCCAGCATGGCTGGACAAGCAGTGCGTCGGTGTGCGCCCGGGATCCAAATCCGGGACGCCAGCAGCAGAGCGCAGGCACCCCACCACCAAGCCACGGGGCCGGCCCCTGAAAGGTGAATTTTAAAGGGGCATATCTTTTGACCTCAGAATTCTACAGAAATGCCCATAATGGTCTACAAGTATTGCAAAAAGGCTCATTGCAATATTACCAAAAAAGGGGGTGGGGGGAGGGAGGCAGCCAGCAAAAGAATGAAAGGTTACATAACTTGTCTTTTCATGTAAAATACATGTAACAATTAACATGAAGAAATAATATGCAGTCTTTCAATATGGGATTTATATTAGCATAGAATAAATGATACGAGTTTTTAAAATACACTACACAAAACAACATCCTACATTATTTTTCTTTAAAAAAAAATGCTCTCACACACACAGCGTCATGAGGACTTTATATAAGAGCGAGTCCTGACACCACCTTGAAAATATTTTTACTTCTCACAAAAAGCAAACTGTTAACAATATCGTTTACTGTTCTTAAGCCAGGTAAGATCTCTGTCTGCAAGAAAGGAGAAGGAATAAAAACTTACAAATCCCCAGTTAATCATTCCTTTAATTAGAAATCATGCTTTTTAGGTTTTGGGGGGTTTTTTTCCTTAAAGAGAAATTTGCCTCTGAAAGTCCTAAATGAGGAAAAGTATTGTGATTGTCTGTGATATCCAACGTAGTAAAATAAAATGGATCAGAATATCCCAGTTTGCAGGAATAGGGGTACCTATGGGGACTCAGCTGCGGGCTGCAGGTGAAATCCTTCTGTGCCCCCTACACCAACTGCCCTGCGAGCAATGCTGGCCCTAGGGTTGGGACAATTTGAATGACAGAGAATGACAGAATCCTGCCTTGAGGCAGAGGCAGGAAGCAAGAATGCCAATAAAGTAAGTATCTGAATACTGTTCAGCACTGCATTTGAAGGAGGAAGGGGCCTGTGTCTCTGTCCCCTGGCATCCTAAAATTTATGTTACATTGTAATTTTTAAAAAAAAGTACAGTCTGGTACAGAGAATGGAGACAGTTCCAAGTCTAGCAACCCTAAGGTATGCAATAGAGGTTCAAAAGGCTGGAAACCTCGACAGGGGTTACCAGTGTGAGGAACATCATTATGGGGGAAGCTGCTGTCTTTTTTTTTTTTTTAATAAATCATTTCTTTTTCTTGTTTTTTTAAAAATATCAATGGGTTGTAAATTATTTTTGTAACTTTGTAAAGTAAAAAGACATTTTAAAGAAATACAAACAAAATCTGTGTTATAGGAAACAATGTACTTTTTTTAGATACTCATTCAACATTTTCCACACCATTTGCTCTCTCCTATCATGCAAATAACTGAAGACCCCAGAGAGGAAGACTTCCGAAGTCTACAAAAGGCAAGGAGACACTTTCTGTTGTGTTTACCTGTGAAAGCTTGTAATTACCGGAGACCAACATAACCACTGTTATTACTCCTGTGTTTGCTCAGGGATTCACAAGCAGTGCCTACTAATTCATTGCTCTTCAGATAAGTTGGCTTTAGATACGCAAGCAGAAGAAGAAAAGCACTTTGTTGGGTTCACTTAACAAATGTTCATTGAGCTCAAGGCTGAGTGCTGGGCCCTGGGATATAAGGATGAAGCATAATCCCCTGTCCTCAAGGGGCACATTGTCTACAGATAAAGAAATTGGCCTCAGACATGGGAATAGAGCTCGAATGAAGGGAACTGAGCCAGACACAGGTGGAAAGGGACAGTTCAGGCAGTCCTTGAAGAATGAGTGGCCAAGATGAGTACACGGTACTCTAAGAGCATCATATCTAAAACGACTCTCTCTGCCCAGTAAGAGTTATCTCCCTCCTTTCACTGTTGAGGAAAAAGGACCAGAAAAGAGTAGCTACTAGTCATTGGTGCCTGTATGAGACACTGAGGCCCAGGTAAACACACCTGGGCACAAGGTTATCACAGTACGGAATTGTGATGTGAATCCAGCTCCCACTAGCTCCAAAGACTCGACTCTGGGTGGAAAAGCAAGACTAACCCCTTAAGCCTAAAGAAGCAAGAAGGAGCTGTTTTCAAGATCCAATTCCATCTCTTCATGGATGGGCCCACCCCAACACCCCAGAGGGGAGGTGCAAGCATGGATTTAGCAACACAAAGTTTGCAAAAGATGCGTAATAGTACAGTTCCTGTCATTGCCTAAAACATGAGAATCAGAGTGCACACCTTGCCATGCATGGAAGCCTCGCTACATGTGTTCAACTTAATTCTGCATCTGGTGAGTGGCTCAGCATACACATGAACTCAGCGTATACATGAAGCCAAAATCAAGGAGTCTAACTGAAAACCTAAAACCCATAAAGCACTAGAATTGCATCTCTGATACAAACAAAATAACCCTGAGCAGAGTGAGGTTATTCAGAGATTGTCTCTGATACAGAAATCCCACACAGTGGCCAGAAAATGGTCCTCAGAACACAGTGAATCACCCTGACCCCCCACCATCTGCCTCTCAGCCTTGACCCATTGAGGACTAAGTTGTAGCACTGGCTTTCGGGACCACCAGCAGCAATCACAGTCCCCCTGGAGAACTGTCCCCATGGAGGCTGACTGAGGCCGGCAGAGGTGGAGTGAGAAGTCGGCCTCCAAGATGAACACACTTTTCTCTTCCCTATTCATTTCTGCCCCACGTTGACCAAGCTCCTCCCCTAACTCAAGGGGCCCAGTGCTACAGAAGCAACTTCTTAAAGTTGACACACAGGGGAGGGCCATATCCAGGGGTACCATGCGGGTGGGTAAGATGGAAGAAAATAATACAAATAATCAGCAACCCAGTCTTGCCACCAGCAGTAAAATCCCATTTCCAGTCGTGGTCCAGGCAGTAAAAGCAAGAGGAGAAAAAGCCCTGCCTGAGGTCTGACAGACCAGGCTGGACCTCGACCCCACTTTCTGTGTGACCCGGGCGAGCTCCTTCACCCTCAACCTCAGTCTTGTCCTCTGTAAAACGGCGACTACCTGCCTCACGGGCTATTGGCAGGGTTAAGACACAAGACCATGTGCCAGGCATGTAGCTCGACGCCTAGTACCTTGTGAGTACTCCATAAACGGCCCTTAGAACTATTAACTACTCAAGCGGACAATCAATTTGGCTTCTCATGAAAACTAAACACAACTTTTCAAAGGTTTGGCTGCAGCAGTGCTGAGCCTGCAACAACACACCAGGGTCTCAGGAGAACAACCCCAGGGCCAATTCACTGCCTGGACTCAAGACACCCCCTTCAGCAGCAGAGCCCTGAACCCCTCCTATCATTCCCCTCCCACCCTCGCTCTGCCTGCTTTGAGGTTTCTGTTGCCAGTTTGCAGCTTCCAATATGGTCTCTTCTCAATGCCCCACTTACGTGCCATGTTAGCCCAGCTGACACAGCCTGCTCTTAACACAAAACGCCCTCAGTATTTCCAGAAATGCTGACTTACGGGGTAGGCACAGTGCAGAGACCCCATAGGATCTCATCTCATGAATCTGAGCAGCACAATAGTGAAGGGAGGATTTCACTGACAAAACCACAACCTACAATAACAATAATGAGCTACAAGCACAAGGACACAGGGCAGGTAACAGTCTCCCATACTTTTCAGCCAGGCTTCTATTTCAGACCACTCACCCTCGCGCGGCTGGAGGAGACAGACAGGCCAGATAGAATCCCGCCAGGTCTCTGGTGGCCTTACAGACACACACCTCAGGCAGTTCACCAAGAGTCACACTCGAGGACAAGTATGAGACTTGCATCCAGAACCTTAGACCTCACTTCTCCATGTGTGATCTACAGACCAGCAGCAGCAGCACCACCTGGAGCTTGTTAGAAATGCAGCATCTGAGGCCCCACCCAGACCTACTCAGTCAGGATCTGCATTCAACTCGATCCTCTAGGTGACATGGCTTTAGGGTATTGAGAACAAAGTAGCCTACCCAGATAGGGTTGTGATAGTTTACTCAGGTTTTTACTTTATCTTTTTCTTTCGTCATCCAAGTTCTATGACAGCATAGACTGTTCCTACCTTAGCCACTGGCACGTAGTAGATACTGAATAAATATTTGTTGAATGAATGAATGTATGGATGGGTGTTCTACCAAGCGACTAAAGAGACCTATCTGTTATAAGTGCAAAGAAAGATGCAACCAAGGGTCTGAGAGAGCAAGAGGGAGAGAATACCTGGGGGTGGGGGCAAAAGGTCTTTAAACGAGGTAGTCAGATAAGTCCTTTCTGAAAGTGAATGGCATTACGTAAGATGAGATGGATAAGGAGGAACAAGCTGAGTAAAAGGATGTCAGGCAGAGGGAACAGCACCCGCATTTGCCACCTAAAGAGTCTTTTCTAGTAGGCCAATCAAGATAGAGAATCAAGACTTGAATGTTTGGCTGTGGTGGTGGAAGGCAGAATCAGAAGGCCCCACGACCACTGTGACTGTTGGGGGCAGAAAGGCCGTGTCTGGAGTCACAGCTGCCATCTCCAAGGCTCTTGGAGCTGAGTGTGTGAGAGGCTGGCTATAAAGGGAGGCAGTCCATCAGCCAGACTCGGCTGGACTTTGTGACTGCTGGCCACGACCCCTCCAGCCTCAGATTCCACAGGTCTACAGTTGCTTACAAAGCAGAAACATGGAGATTACTCACCGTTTTCAACAAGTCAATCCAGGAACTCGTGGGACAGCCAAGCATCCAAGGGTCCAGGAACCCAGTCCAGATGTTACCCTGCAGCAGCACACTGGCAAAAAGAGACAAATGACAAGTGTCAGTGCAGGCAGCTGCGTACTAGGTGAGCAATGTTCTCCCAACATTGAATGGCACTGGTGGGGTCCAGATTATAAAGAGGGAGGAAAAAGAAATCACTACACAGGGTAAATGGTCTCAGAGGACTGTGCAGTAACACAGCTGGCAACCCCTCTGCCCTCAGTCTTGGGAGAGGCACATCCCACCACCAGCAGCCGCTCTCTGAAAATCCCCCCAACATGGAGTCCAGACATATGGCTGCAAAGGGTCCTTAGAGATAATCAGGACCAACCCCTCTCTTTCCAGAAGAGAAAAACTAAGACTCAGAAAGAAGACAGGCCTTGTCCAAAAGCAGCAGTGAGTAATGGTGAGGCTAGAAATAGAATTGCACAATCAAGCCTATAAAGCTTCAATTTACCTGTAAATTACCTTCCTTAATAAAACTCAGTTTCTAAATAAATGTTATTCTTATTCTGTCTGGCTCTTAACCGAGAAGAAGAGACAAAGTAGCCTGCAGTTCCAAATCTTAACCGTTCCTCTAGTTCTCTCTCCTGAATCCCCAAAGACCTTCAACAGCCAAACTGAAACTCCTGGTTTTCTTCAAAAACAACACTAAAAGAAAAAAAACAGAACTGTTCACATTGAGTATGAGAAGAAAATCTAAGAACTTTGGAGAAAAACCTGAAGACCTAAAAATTCTGAATTTATGAGATATAAAGAACACAGAACCAAAACGAAAGCTCCTTTTCCATACATCAGGTTTATGGACCCAAGAGACCAGAACCCTCCAGGGAAATGACTGGAACCATAAGTAGTAGTACATTTCAAGATGTGTGGGCGAAGACTATCGTTAATAGTCATCTTGCTAAAATGAAATGGATAATCAAAATGCTAATTCTCTAAGAAATGAGTCTTCTGATAATGTTTTTAATTAGCCTCATCTAATTAGATATTTAAGCCATAATCATCTAAATAGTTAGCTCTTCCCCTGAGGTTCTAGTTCCAGCTGACCCTGACAAATCAACGCAACCTTGGGCAGATCACAACTAACCTTGCAGACCCTTCAGTCAATTCATCCATAAAAAGAGCACAGATGGGATAAAGCTCAGGTGTCCTTCAGCTTGAGAATTCTAAAATTCCCTCACATTGCTGGCACAAAGCTGAAAGCACCTCCCATTAAGTCAGCGTATACAAAGCATAATTACTCGCCTACTTTGAAGAAGTGAATGTCAGTCATTATAAATTTAAATTGCCATATCTCTTAGGAAATAACTATGAAGTTGGTGTAATAATAGCTGTATTCTGTTTCTAGGGAGTTAGCTCCAGCAGTGACAAATCTGCCCCTCACTACATGGGTATTTGGATCTGTTTTCCCAAAGGTCCATTATTATTTATAAGGCAAAAGTTAGGGTTTCTTTTGCATACAGTGGAATTTAGGCAGTGAGGTCATTTGTTTTGAAACTACAGCAACCATTCCAATTTTTTTTTTCTCATTTTAGCATTCTAGTTACTCTGGGTCAAGAAAAGGAGATGCAGATTTTAAAGAAAATGCAAAGCCGCTAGGCCACCCACCGCACAGTCACGGATTTGGCCCCAGACAACCCATGGTGTAATTTACCGCTCATTTCCCTTTCAACAGTTAGACACCCTCAAATGTAAAAAGCCAATGCAGACTCACACACAGGCAGACCAAAAACATTTCAAGAAATCTTCAACAACCCCAGAATTCATTAAAAAGAAAAAAGGCAACCTACCATAATGTCCCCATTATTCCTTATCCTTATGGAGAGGGAGGGTCCACAAACTCCTCTGGAAATATGAGGGACCCTTTCACCCAAAAAGAGAACATAATGCATTCAGTTTCAAACGGTTCATGAGTGCCCTGAAATTTCTCTCTGTACCTCAGGTTAAGGACCCTGCTAAGTTAAAATGGTATAAGGAGTCCCCTTTTATAATTCTGAACTTTCTACAACCCCTTTGTAAATGGGGTTGTGAATGGCAACCCCATTCGCAAAGTGATACCCAAGGGCAGGTACCAATGAGAAAATCGGCTTCTTGTAGCATTTATTATGGGCAAGTCCACCTCTGCAGCTAGCAATGCAAACAACGGTTTGAAAGCCCTCTGCTCCTGGGATCCTTTGCTTAACAGTTTGAAGAGGGAAATGTCCAAAGCTATGTTTGTGCTTGGTACTCAATTTCTCAAAACTAAAAAAATAACCATCAGGGCCAGCCCTGTGGCCTAGTGGTTAAGTTTGGCGCACTTCACTTCAGTTCCCAGGAGCAGACCTACACCACTGGCAGGCAGCCATGCTGTGGTGGCAACCCACATACAAAATAGAGGAGGATTGGCACAAATGATAGCTCAAGGCAAATCTTCCTCAAGCAAAAAATGAGGCAGATTGGCAACAGATGTTACCTCAGGGCAAATCTTCCTCAGCAAAATAAATAAATAAAATAACCTTCACCAACAAACTGAAATACGTATTGTTTAGGAATGCATACATAGGTGATAAAAATAAGAAAAGCAAGGATTGGTTAAAACAAAAAGTTGAGACACTTGTCACCTCTGAGTGGCCAGGGGAGCTTCTAAGATACTCGTAATGTTGATTTCTTTACCTGGTTGTTGGCTTCACAGATGTTCATTTCCCTCTTCAAACTCCATCCATACATTTTATCTACTCTTCTATATGTATGTCACAAGGTAAAGCAATTACAAAAGAGACAGATTCACGTCAGTGACAGGGACCTCCAGGAGTTCTCCCCCAGTTTAAGATACCCCAATAAACATGCGGAGGGAGCCCAGTGCTTGTCAAAGGGCAGAGCCCAACAAGGAATAGTTACAAGTTCTGGCTCCAGGGGCATCATCTATAAATACATTTTCATTTTTACAAGTCCACGCCCTGGGACAGTCCTGTGCCCCAGGCTGAGGCTACTCTGACCTCCAATGCTGCCCATCAGTCTGAGAAAAGCTGGTGTTGGGTTTCTGCAAACCCAGTGGTCTTTCCTCTCACACGCTCTGCAGGCCTGTTTCCTGGGGCACATTCTGTTACCATGAACGATCTCATAAGTCTTCCTGAACAGCTGAGAAGGGAGCAAAGGTCTAGACACTTCTGCAGAGTCCAGAGGAACGTTTGGCCACCTCCTTCCTCAAGTGGATTCATAGGCGGGGGTTCCTTACATCTTCTCCTTCAGGTGCCTCATCATTACTTTACCTTCCTCCGGAGAATTCTGCTTATTCAATGAATGGTCAAGTCATCCACTGGCCAGAAAAGTAGGTGAAGTGTATGGGGACACAACCAGTATGTCTCAATTCCTAGCCCTTCCCACAATTCCCAATATTATCTTGACCAAGTAAGGAAAGTAAGCTCCTTTCCTAGTAATTTGAGCAAGAGCACGTCATCTAGAAAAGACACCATTTTGTAATCTCCCTCGCAGACAAAGCTGTCTTTATTTTTTTTTTAACTTACACTAGCCAAAAATTGACACCATAACATCAAACATTTTAACCTGATTTTGGATAGCCTACACTCCATACCCTGTGCAAGGCAGTATGTGCCTAAAGGAAATATTGTCATCCCTTATGTCTTGCCATATGTCTTCTAACTCTTCTCCTAGCTCAAGTCTGCAGTTTAAAAAAGCAACGTAAAAGCCAAATTAAGAATACAGAACCCACTCTCTATTGTGTCACCGTCTTCAAAAGTAAAATATCCCACTGGATTCTGCCATCTCTCCTGAGCTCAAGACGGGCACGGCTTTCCCGCATGCATGCGCGTGTGTGTCTATGTATGCATGTAAGAGAAAGAGGGAGAGGCGGGGGAGGGAGAGAGGGATAGAGAGAGAGAAGAGACAGACAGAGACAGAGACAGACTGTGGGTGCGTGAGTGTAACTGTATGTGTGAACACACACAAGAGTGCACACACACGCATGCAAGCCCAACATTCTTTTTGACAGACTCAAAACAATAGCTTATAGGGAAACCATGGCTAAGAGCTCAGGAAAAGTCAAGGCCTGCCAATTCCAGAAGGACAAAGGGTTTCAGCAACTAACACGGGAACAAGATGATCTCATGCCCCTTTCCCACTGAGACTGTGCCTGAGTGGGATCCTTCTCAAACTAGGAGTTCTCACTTACAGCACAGTCACTCTTTCCACCCTACGGGACCCAGGAGGGAGGATGGCCAAGCCAGGAAACGGATTCCAGAGGTAGCTTTTTGATGTTGAACCCAGACAATCCGCAGACAGGGCCTCCTCAGCCAAAGAGGGGGCTGAAGCAAGACCCTGGCTTATCTTAAGGGCATTAGTCACTACATCCAACAGCTAGTTCCTTTAAATCAAGGGCCTGGGCCAAGACTGAAAGTGGACCTCCAATAACAGGCCTGCGTATCTGGGACACTAGACTGTGCTAGGCCTCAGAGATCACAGGCAGGAGAAGGCCACAAGCTCCAGGCCTCATGGTGCCTTTCCCCTCCATTATCACACCAGCAGCCCTGGGCCATGGGGGTAGCATGCATGAATGAGCTCAGGTGCACAGTTCAGCTCCTGCAGCCCCCGATCACGTGTCCCATTTCATATATTTATTATATACCAAGGTGCCAGGCACTAAGCTAAGTGCTGGGAGAGTAAGAAGGTGGTGACTGTTAAGGTCAAAAAGTTTCACAGATCTCCCCCCAATACACACACACACACACACACACACACACACACACACACGATAGTAGTTTTACTTCTGGTATCCTTAGAAAGAAGAGATCAAGACAAAAATGCTCTTAAATGAATTTTTAATTAATCCCAAGACCCCCTATATATGTTTTTTAAATATCAAAAAATAATTCCAGGGCATTATTATCCTATAGGCAAATACTTAATACACACAGATTAAGGATCCCTTGAATAACTTCCACAACACAATCAAACAGCTAGGATTCTGCCCCAAACGGGTGCTGGGGTGGGGGCTGGGGGGTACAAAACAACCAAAAAAGGCTCCCAAATATTTGCCACACTCAGAGGCTATGCTATTTGAAAGGTCACAAGTGAAGGTAGGAAATATTTTTGAAATAAGCCGTAATATGCACCACCTCCTGTAGCTAGGCGGTCTTCTCCAGCGCCCCACCCCAACCAGCGCCCCTTAGACAGCTCTCCTGCAATTCCCTCACAGGGAAACCCCACCCCTGCGCTTTTCTTACTGTTCTAGAATGCTCTCTTGTCTTGTCTGTCAACCTGGAGCTCCTTGAGGGCAAGGACTGCCCTTTCCTGCTGGTACCCTAGCACCTTTCACAGGGCACCCAATAGATTTATAGGAAGGAAAGGGTGAGAAGAGGAAGAAAGACACTTACTTTGCATGTAAATAAGAAGAATCGAGTTTGGGGAGGAGAAAGGATGTAACTGGACCTTTTCCCCCTCAGCCCAGCAAACTCAGTGATTTCACATTCAGGTTTGAAAACTCAAGACTGTTATAAAGATACAAGAAAAAAATTCAACAGTCTTCCCCAAGGCCCAGCCACGTGAGCAGCCCAGCTTCCCCATAAATCAGTCTGACAGCAGCAAAGAGATGGGGTCAGGCTAGGGATGGTGTTTCTTTTTTTCTTTCTTGTGCCTCTCTGCTCTGCTTGCAGTACTGGCTTTTCTACCTCATTTCTTCCTTCTTCCTGTCCTTGAAGTTCTCCACCGCATTCAGGATACAGTTCAAATTTCTTACCTTGGAATACGAGGCCCTGCACACTTAGACCCCCACCTGACTCCCCCTGACTCAGCCCCTTCCATAGACACGCACGCACACACATACCCACGAACCACAAACCAGTCCTGAGAGGCTGTCTGCGATTCTCCCCACCCCACCACATCCTGCCTTCTACTCACCCACTTTGGGGTCTGTGCCCAAGTCATTCCTTCCAGGAAAGCCCAGCTCCCTCATCTGATATAAATCTACCTTCCCCCCAAAACGCAGATCACATCCCCCCAGCCTCCAAGACGACTCCTCTGATCCTCCCAAATTAGTCTTTCCTTCCCCTTCATGCCCAAGGCTTTTGTCCCACTGTGAGAGAGCGTCCTCACACTAGAGAGTTAGCTTCTGTGTGCCTTTCACCCTCCCTAGACTGTATTCCCAGTCTATATAGCTATATGCTCTATATAGCATCCAACATAAACCTTGGCAAAGAGCAAGGACTCAAATACCTATGAAATGCATATGCCTTAGTGTTTCAAGGGTTCCTGTGGGTGGCTCACAGGATGCCAATTCTAGAATCAAACCACGCACACAAACAGCCTCAACAAGAGGGTAGTTTTTTGGTGGAGGTTCCCCCTCAACACACTCTACCAACACAAGTATTCAATTACATTAGTCCATCCATTCAGGCTCTATTTCCCAAAGGGCCAAACAACTAGATTTCCTCGGCAAACTCAGCGTTCCTCTGGGACCTACTAACAAAGCATATGACTTCAGGAGGCACAGGCACACTTTTCTTTATAAAGGACACATCTTCTGGATAAGTAACATTGTTAAAGGAACTAAATTTATAAGTTTACTCTAAAGCCAGATTTTTTGAGACAAATCAACCCATATGCTTTTTCTTCTGATGCATTGGGTGTGTTATGCGGGTCTAGAATTTAGACAGTTCCCTAGGTCAGAAAATGTATTTGCTTATGAACAGATAGAAATGGCAGTGTTCTTAATGCTCGTCTCAGACGAGAAGTCTGCTTGCATGCTCCAAATAAAATAAGGAAGCAGTATTTGACCCCAGTCAAGAAGCCTCTGGAATCTCTTTTCCCCAAAAACAAATGTTTCTCATTTGGTTCAAGCTCTGTTTCAACTACATGCCAAGAAAAGACAAAGAAAAACCCCACTACCACCCACTCCTGCTTTCGTGAAAACATCATAAATTATATTTATTACGTCATATAGTAAAGTTTCCTCACATAGGTAATGCTGACAAATGGTTACAGGAGCTGTTTTCTCAACAACTGCTTTATTCGTAGGTGTTCCTGTGCTTGACTGCCAGGCGCTGGCTTTATTTCTCTCCAGAAACCAGACAGCACAGGGATGTGTGTCCCATCTGAAGTCTTTGATGTTGGTTTCTAAAGAACTGTCATGAACGTCAACGTCAAAAAACAACTCCTTTGTAACATTAAATAGTTTCAGAAACAAAAATTGACTGGATGGAGTGTCTTAATATTCTACCTTTCCACAGCTAAGTAAATCCCAGCTGGGAGAGGGACGTTAGTAGTTTTAGCTTTCACATTGACCCCACAGGCCAACCCCCTTGTCACCATTCTGTTAGCATGCCGATTTAAATTTCTTTGAAATGCCTCTATCTCCTCTGGCACATTTCTTAGATTAGGATACTCTTAGGTAACATGTTTAAGCCCTGACAGTCCCACAATAGCACTTGACCCATCTTTTTGGTTTTTGTTACAGTCTTGCACTCTAATGGAAGCCAAAAGCTTTCCCATTTAAGCCAAAATGAAGGAAGGAAAACTCGAAGTACCTGAATTCTTAAAGGCTAGACAACCTTTACTATTGTCCATTCTTCCTAAGGTCCTCTCTGGCGATGGGTTTTTTGAGAACTTATCCAAGATTCTACACCAAAGATGTATCTTTTTTGTTTCAACCTGAAATTTCAGATGTAGAAGTAACTTTGGAGACCCCTGGGCCCATGTCTTACCAAACTCTCCTGCCACAATTCCACAAGACAGAAGGGGGTGGACCACCTGCACTGGGAAGCCATTCACAGCAAACATGAGATTTTCTTCATTTACGAAGTTCTACGTTGCAGCTTAAATTCATATCATGCAAATTTTGCACTTATTCAATATGTGCGTGCTTACTTTCATACTAAAATAACCTTTGTCTTCCAAATTATCTCAGTAAAATTAAGGCTTCAATAAGAGTCTCGAGTTTATCCTGTGGTTTCATATGCCCAGGTTCACCACCCAGCATTTCATCCCTGTCTAGGAAGCAGGAATCTTGGCTCTGCGCTTCCTCCTACAGACTAGGAACCTACTGCCCGAATGTTTGGTGACTTGATTAAGCGAGTTGGAAGCAGGCCCAGGTACAGAACCCAGGTCTCAGGCCTCAGTCTGGTGCTCTTTACCCCTTTGCATCCACCAATTCACAGCCATGCACAACCACTCCTTAACTCATAAGGTCATGGTCTACTTTAAAATCTGCCCACACACCTGCTCTATATTTAGGTAGTTTTCAGTTGGTGAGTGTTTTCTCCTAAGCACACCCCAAGTTTCACAAAATGGAAGCCTGATTCTTCACTGGTCTCAGATTGCCAAAATCTCCTTGGCCTTTGGAATATTTTGACTTCTCTCCCATTCACTGTGCACATTGTCCTCATCCACACCCATTGGCTAAAATCAAAGTACAAGCTGCTTAGTGGAGACAAGTCATCAGCATCCAAAATCTAAAAAGAAAACCAAAATCGAATCTACTCAGGGGAAAACTGTCATCCCAAACATAATGCAATTCAGTTCAGAACTGTGTTGACCACTTTCCTATAAAGAGCCTTTGGGCCAGTGTTATCTACTTTAAGAGCTGTAGTAAACAGTACTGGAGTAAACATTAGCTGAGTATTTCACATTTCAGGGCAAAAGGCGAGAGAAAGGGAAAAGGGGCCATGCTAATATAAAAGTTGTGTTTATGAATCCCAAGGGGCATCATATATATCTAAAGCAGTGATTCTCAACAGGGAGCAATTTTCCCCCCTCAGGGGATATTTGGCAATGTTTGGAGACCTTCTTGGCTGTCACAACTGAAGGGGGAGGGGTGTGCTACTGGCATCTAGTGGGTAGAGGCCACGGATGGTGTTAAACATCCTATGATGCACAGGACAGCCTCCACAACAGAGAATCATCCAGCCCAAAATGTCAATGGTGGGTTCTCAACCAAGGTTGAGAACCTTTATTTAAAATACAGGAAACGGGAAGAACACTGGGGCAAAGTTATGAGTGCTAATTCTTCCCCTAGGGGGCTGCTTGGTCTGGACATAGCACCTGCATTCCTGGGTCTCTGGCTCATTGTCACTGAACAGAGAGCCTGGTCTTTTTCAGAGATTTTGCAACCTCTAAACTGGATTCAACCATTACTTCTCAAAGCCTTCCAGCATGACGGTTCTCTAAGCCTAGAGCTACTGTCTCTTACCCTAACACCGTTGATCAGGGGCACTTCCCACCGGTCTTCTCTCAGCCCTAACCCATTTCCACTGGAAGGAGGAGCAATGCTGAAAGCGACTTGTTTCTCTGTATCACCGCCCACCAAAAAAGACCCTGGTGATCTCCCAGTTCAAAGAAATAAAAAGCAGCGAGTCCCCACACTCAATTATGTCCTTCCGACTCAAATGATCCCATGCAATTAAACTAAGAACAGACATAGAAACTTCATTTTGAATTCTATTTTCTGCCTTGCAAAAATGCATAAGCAAAAAAGAAAAAAGGCAGCCCTACAATAAAATTAAAAGAAAATTGCATGGCTGAACTGCATTCAATGATGTATAAGGTTTTTACATTTTCATAATATTTGGCAACCATAAATCAGCCCACCACCCCAGCTTAGGGGGTAGACTGAGTATGAAACCATTGTTTTGAGGACAGAAAACGCTACCACCTTGCCTTTCCCAAAACCTTCTCTACTGGCTCCAGCTGTATACACAACTCCCATGAAAGAAACCAGCTTAGTTGAGAGGCTGAACCCCTCCATATACAACCCAACGGTTGTTGGAACCGCAGAACACAGGAGTTGTTTTACAAGTAACATTCTCACTTTCAGGACAAGGAATGTAACATGTCAGATGGGGGAGAACATTAACATCTTAAACTGCCTCCACAAGTTCATCACTACACACATGCAAGCGCGCACTCTCTCTCAAAGAGTCCAAGAGAGTGAACCACTTTCCCAGCCATGCTGCATAGGAATCCCATTTCTCCATTACGCACGAGGCCAAGGATTCTCCAGATGCCAAGCTGGGACAGAGTACAGAAGCTGATGGGAAAAGTGGGAGAAGACACCCAGAAGAAAGAAGAGAGGAAATTGGAACTTATAAGGCTGAAAATAGCAAACACCCCAGCTATGAGCTAAAGGGTTTAACACATTTCAATGCCTCAAAAAAACCAAACCAAACCAAAACACCACTCACCACAAGTTTCCCAGTACATCTACCATCCATAAAACAAATGAGAGGAAATACAAATATCATTTAAGAGGGAAAAAAACTATCTAGTGAAAACTCTACAGATGGCAACAGAGGGTTAATGTCCCAGGGCAAGGCTTCCTCTCAGCAAGTATAAATCTGAAATCATAATAAAGATGCTGAAGGATTTAGTCATGAGCCCTCCCCTAGGCCATCAGAAGGAATGGCAAAAATGCAGAGTGAGCGCTGGGAGCCAGAACGATTTCATTTTATTTCTAACTGTGCAAAGAATTTGCATTTAAAATGAGCATTTCATCAGACCTTCCGAGAATGCTTGATATTTGGCTGCTAACAAGAACACAAGTAATCCTCCAGAACATCAGATTTCTAATTATTTACTTGTAACAAAAGTATCTGGGTTCCTAGTAGACTGAAGAACACTTCTAACTAATTACATCTTCCAAGTCAGGTATAACTTAGAGTATGGTCAAATATAGACAACTCTTAAAATGCAGTCAAATCTCATTAACAAAAAGTAACCTTCTTGGTGACTAAACCCCCCACGAATCAAACTTTACGAAAATTTCTAGGTAACTTCACACTAACAAGGAAAGTATCAGGAAATAAAGATTCGTACAAGAACTGAAGAGAAAACCATTAGAAAAGCTGAAACCATTTTTGAAATTCAGCAATGAAGTGCCGAGCACCAGCCGTGAGAAGCACTGGGTGCAGGAGCATGATTGACGGAGCGGGGCCCAATGCAAGGAAATCCATGAGAGGTCACCCAGCCAGGAAAGCGACCGTTGATACTCACAGGACCTATAAATTATTAACCCTGGTTCTCAGCATCCATATCCAAAATTCAGAACTGTAATTTGATTTTTTAAGAGAGGGAGGAAGGGGAACATCAGAGAGCATCTCGCAATTCCTCAGCCACCAGAGGTGGGGTCAGAAAGAGGGAAGACAGTGGGTGGCTTTAGTCTTGCTCCATAAGAGGGACAGTTTTAAGTTATTTCTTAAATACAGAAAAGCCTTTTATCTTTACTCACTAATAACATTGGAGGGTGGAAAGAAATACTATGAAAACATCAGTAGAAGTTCAGAAAAGGGTTACCAGAGCCATGAGGCTAGAGGAAAGGCAAGGGGCACTCCTATTCTAAGGGGAATAAACACTCCAACTAGCCATAGGGCTCTTGTGGCCACAGCCATTAGCCAAAACGTACAACAAAAAGGGAATTCTTGGGAGTCTGGAGTTGTTTTAGTGTCTCCTCCCACATCCTACTCCTACTCTGCAGTCAGGATGCTTTTCACCAGAGCTAGAAGATATCTTAACAAAAGCATTTTAATTAAAGACGAGACACAAAGCAATGCAAGAGGCAAAGAGAAATAATCAGAGGATGCTTGTCCAGCCTACAGCCTCCATGTGGTTCCCATTCCCACCAGAGCCTTGCACCAAGCTGGCTTTGTATTTGATAGTCCTGGAAGGGAGGCCTGGACCAGCTGGCAAGAGCCACACCCACAGCTCAGGGCCATTTCCTCCTGTTGGATCTCTCATTCCACCCACAGCATTACCCCACTCTTCTCCTAAAAACACAGTGTCCTCTCAGGCTAAGCAGACTTCCCTGCATCCCAGAGGCATGACACCTCTCTATCACCCATGCCTGGCAAACTCCCAGGCTGGGAATCTTGAGGGTCAGGGAAGATGAGTCACTGGCTAAACACCAGGAACCCAATGGGCAGTGCCAGTTTCCAAAACAGATGGCCTAACAACACAGGAAGCAACCAACCAACTCCATGGCTTCCTTAACTAGACCGCCCATGGGCCTTTCAGGAGACCCAGGCCGAGGGCCAGCTGTGGCCAACACAGAGCATAAGCCCGGTGTGTGCCATAAGCCTGGGGGCTTCTGTGAAACAATCCACTGCAGTGCTCCTTCTTCCATCATTTAGTTTCGTTTAAAAAAAAAAAAAACCTGCCCTCCTGACTCCTACAAAGAAAAGTGTCCCAGGCCATTACTTCATTAGCTAGGATAGGGTCTAGCCAACACTTGGACTTTTCTGTGCTGACCAGGCCACTCTTGAGCCAGCAGCAATCTCCGTCAGAGCTTCTGCGTGGGCCCTTCTCTCTGCACGGAGCACTCTTCCCCAGGCAGCTCACCTGGCTGACTGGATTTTACCCTTCAAGTCTCTGCTTCAAAGTCACCTCTTTAGAGACCCATCCAAAATAGGTGCCCTACCTCCCCCTCGGCCCTCTGGTGCTCTCCCCGCACTGGGCCTTGCTCCCTGCTGTCACTCCAGGGCTGCTGGTGCAGAGCCTGGCCCACAGTGGATTCCCAGTAACTATTTACTCAATGAATGAACGTGCTAGGAAAAGTAAATCAAAACATATCTGAAATACTACTCCTAGGTATGAAAGGCACGTCAAAAGGCACATACAAGAATACTCATATCAGCTTTATTTATAAGAACCAAAGTCTGGAAACTACCCAAAGGTCCATAGACAGAAGGGTAGAAAATATGAATAAAAGGAATAAATATAATTCTCATACAACAGTGAGAATGACAGACCTACAACTCAGATGACAGCATAGATGAATCTCACTAACATCAACAACCAGAAACAAGATGACACACTTGATTCCGTTTATATAAAGTTCAAAGGCAGGCAAAATTAAGTCAGGATAGTGATTATGGGGAGAGGATATAGTCACTGTCAGCAGTGTCTGAGGTTCTGGCCAGGGTCTCTTTCTTGATCTGGACGCAGGTTATAGGTGTGCTCTGTTTATGGTTTGTGTACTTTTATCTGTTCTATTTCAAAAAAACTTCATAAAGAAAACATTTGAAATAAACATGAGATTTTTTTTTTTCTTAAAAGAGTCAACTTAAGACTCCTTTGTCACAAGGCCTGGATCCTAAATACAGCGTTCCTCGGATAACGTGTTACATAACAGCAACTCCTTTACACACTGCTGTGTGGCTTGGTGTCTAGGTGTGGTTTGAACACATCTAATGCTTCCCAAGGCTGAAACACACCAGGACACATGGATATCTGCTACGATCTTCCTCCCCTTCACAGTCCCAGAAATGCAAGCCTGGGTCCTAACAAATATTAGTGACTTTAAATGGAAACCGAAGGCAGGAATCACTGCCTGCCATAGACTGAATGTTTGTGTTCCCCCAAAATTCATACATTCAAATCCTAACCCCCAATGTGATAGTATTAGGAGGTGCAGCATTTGGGAGGTAGGTAGGTCATGAGGATGGAGCCCTCAGGAACAGGATGAGTGACCTTATAAAAGGGGCCCCAGAGAGCTCCCTAGCTCCTTCTGCCATGTGAGGACACAGCAAGATGACCATCCCTCTATGAACCAGGAAGCAGCCTCTCACCAGACACCAAGCCTGCCAATGGCTTGATCTTAGACTTCCCAGCCTCCAGAACTGTGAGACATAAACTTCTGTTGTGTATAAGCCACCAGGTCTACGGTATTCTGCTATAGCAGCCCAAACAGACTGAGACACTACCCAAGGCCGATGCAGCACTTGAGCAGGCATCGGAGGCTGCAACTTTGCTCCAAGCCAACCAACCTCAGGTCCTGGGTCACACTCGAGGGAGAAAACAACAATCATGGGTCATCTGCTGTCTCTAATAATTTCTTCTTTTTAAATTATTTCATGAAAATTGATTACTAAAGGGGAAACTCCTCTCAGGCATGAAAAAAACTCCAATGAGTAACAAAGCAGTGGCCACTCAGTTCAGTCCAAAGCTTAGGACCAAGACCAGAGACAGCTAAATGGCCCCAGGCCAACTATGATCTAGAGGACATAGCCCTAGAACAAAATCAGAGGGAGCGGGAGAAAAGAAGAAAACAACTGTGCATGCCCCAGGACATCTAAGACTCACCAGAGTTAATGACAGGTTTACACGTTCTTTCGCACTCAAGGGCCCAAACCACAAGTGTTAGTCGGATCACTGTCTTACTGTCAACACGCAAAACAGAAGTCCAAACTCAACTTGCCCAGTATATCTGTGCACGTTCATTCATACACATTCACACATGTACACACAACCACCTCAAACTCTAATAAATTTCCCTTTGTTGTAAATTAGTTTCATAGGGTATTCAAGGATTGAGGAATAGTGTTAAGGCATATAGTTACTGATTTATAAAACACTTCACCTTTTTTAATAAAGTACATACATATTTTGTCATTCTATTTATGTTTCTGCCCTGTAAGGTAGAAAGAGCAGATGAATTGATCTCCATTTTACCTTTTTTTTTTTTTTTAAACCAGACCCACGGCTTTTCCAACGTTGCCTGTGCCACATGCGTCAGCAGACCTCTGGAATGGTGGTTTAATCATGACAGCCTCCCCTCACATCTACTTGTCACCACGGAGAGGGGGCAGGACTAGGAGAGGAGAGCAGGAAAGAAGTGGCACTGGCTGAGTAGGTCTGGGCGTGTGAGAGGACCACCCAACCTTGCAACAACCTCACGTTTCTTAATTGTGTAGAACTCCTCCCCCACCTAGAGGTTTGGGAGATGCACCAAGAATGGTACAGAAGAACCAGGACCAGACACATCTCTTTAGTGACGATTAATCAGTACACCATTATCTCATTAGGCCCAGCTTAGAAGGAGAAATTAGAATCACAGAAGGACCCAGGTGCCCAAGATGACAGAGACTGCAAACTTGCTATTTCTAATACCCATCTCAAGGAATCAGGCGAGAGGCTGAGGGATGACCCTGCCTGATCCTCGGCACAGACAGAAATTGGAAAAAGGCCCAAGCACAAGAGCAAGCTTTGTCCCCAGTCGCCATCTCTATGCAAGCACTTGCTCAGACGGCGATGCCAGCACGGCCACAGCAGAGCTGCTCCAGGAGCTGCCAGCCAATAAAGACTCCATTGTTGCCTCATATTAGCATTTCCAAATTTCAAGAAAGGGAAGCCAAGGCCTGACAACTGTTGGTGAGGAGCAGTGGGTCAGGCCTGACTGTCACATCACCATCATTTGAGGAAACATTTTTTTTCTAATTTTCTGGCAGATCTGCTTCCAAACTATGGCTATTTATGCCAAGATAGGTAGCTCGAATCACCATAAGCCACACAAGAGAAAAGCACAGAGAGTCCATCCTGGGTGCTCAAAGCAGAAGGTGACAAATGAGAGAGGACTGCCTGAAGCCAAGCAGTGAAGTGGGCGAAACGTAGCCACCCTCCCTCCAACCCATCCAGGGATCCTTCACTTGGCAACTGGCCCTCACAAACATGTGGGCAATCATCTGCCTATGCACACTCCCACACATCTTCCCTCTGTCAAGTTCCTCAGCTTGTCATGGCTTCATAATCTAGAGACGGTACAAAGTGCCAACACAAACCAGCCAGCTTCCTGCCCCTCCACCCCAGCACCATACCCCTGGGTCCCAATAGAAACTCTCCCTGAGCAGAGCCACTCGCCCAGGGAGGCAGGTCATTTGAAAATGCTTTTCTGCCAGCAGAGGCCTGACCCTGTAGAAAGACAGGGCTTATCTCCTCTGCACAGTCATCCGCCCCTGTCTTAAAGAACTTGTAGTTCAAAAACCTTCACAAAACCCCAAGGAGATCCCCCTTTACCAAGGGTAGACAGTGCCATGGGCAAGCTAAACAGCATGGCTAACATTCACAGTTGTAAGACTTAGTTTGTAAGGTATGCTGTTCTATTGTCAAATCTTCTCCCACCCCAAAACCTCATCCCACGGCTTTGTGATCTAATGCTAGGATGTCAAAGAGCCCCAAACTCCCTCTTTCCTGCAGACGGCAGCAGGAGGGGGCAGAGCTAGGGAGAACCTGGGCAGTGGGACACTGGACAGGACAATACCTTAGGATTGTGCCAAGCCCCAGGAACAGTAAAAGGCCATAAATGTCTGTACTTCCAGTCTCCCTGGGAAATTAGAGCCTCTGAAAGCATACTGACTATGTAATAAACCCTCCCTCCCATTCCTAACCACTGGGAATCTAAAATTAGCCAGAAGAAGCATGTACTCAGCCCTGTGTCTCCTACATTGCACCTGATAAGTGTCACTACCTCCTTTGGCAATAACTTGTCTTGGGGAGTGCTATAAATACCACCTAAGCCTACTAATGTGAATTATGAATACCAGGCATAGTTTCAGGGTTTCCAGGCACTGGCTATGTGACAAGGGTGTCAAATTCAAAGTCGCCGGTACAAGACGCAGACTCAGAGAACACACAAATCCCTCAGGCCCCACCCTGCATTCTCACCATGGGGAGGATCCACTCAAGAACACATCTGCCTCCCACGTGGCTAAAGCTGTTACGGCTACAGAAATCCGATGAGACGCTCTTCATCTGTTGTCAAATTGCTAGGAAGTATGAGGCTAAGGGACATAAAAACTTTGCAGTTAGAGAAAAAGACAAGCAGGGTTTTGGCCTTCTTAGATATTTAGATCTCATTCAGTGCTTTCAAGGGATGAAGCCCTTGGAAACAGAGGGCTGGAGTGGCATCAGGTCTTGACTACATGATCCCAGGCTGTTGTCTCCCCTGGAGCTTGCATCCAGACGGTGCTTAACAGATGTTTGTGGAATGATCTTCAGTTCTTTGGGTTTCAAAGGTTCACAACTGCAGAATCCTACTCCCCAGGAGCTGGGCTGGCTACACTGATACAGATAAGGGAGCTTGCTGAAAAGCAGCCAGCCAGTTGGGACACCCCCAGACCTGGGCGAGAAATAAAGCCCTCAGCACAGGAGCAGCTGGGGTCAGGGGTGGGGACTGGGCTCCGAGAACAGAAGCCTGGGGAATGTAGACACACACAGCAGACAGGAGGGATGGCTAAGAAGGAATGGTCCCAGAAGGTGAGTCAAGGCAATAAGACATCCCAGAGGCAGAAGGGAGAGAGAGTGTTAAGAGAAAAGAAGGATAAACAGCAAAATGTGAAGGGCAGCCTGGGACCAAGCTGTGAGATTTGGCTACCAAAGGGTTGTTGGAGGCCTTCCAGAATGGAGTTCTGGTGCAGTGGGAGCTGTGGAAGCTGGAGAGTAGGGGCAAGAGATATAGGTCACTCTTTTTTAAAGTTTGCCAACTGACATCTAACTTGACACCAAGCTAGTGGTAAAAAATCATCACACCCCATCAGTTCACAGCCCCTGTCTTTTAACCACCTTTGTGCTACCCGATTTTCTCCTTGCTGTACCTTCCCACCTTCTCATCTTTGTTCATTCAGTCTCTCCCATCCAGAATGCCCTCATGTCTGTTTTCTGACATCTTACAGAATTCTCAAGGCTCACCCCACCCTGCATTTCCATGAGCCCCCCAAGCTTCCTGGCCCCCATCACTTCCTCTCCCTGTTGGGGACCTCTCTCTTGACATGCAAATTGCAGCAATTTTGTCTCCCCTGCTCATCGTGCACTCCCGTAGGCAGAGTCAGGGTCTCGCTGTTTCTGTATTTCTCCCAATAGGTGCCACAATGCTTTGCCCATGACAGACCCTCAAAAGAGCAGTAAATAAGACCGTTTTCTTTAAAAACAGTTATTTTTCTCCCTCCTTCACTCAAATTCTTTGTGCTTGGTAAGAGATAACTGCTCACACACCACTCGTATGTCAAATATTTCCCCAGCATGTTTGATTCTGTCAGCCCCTCGGGAAGAACTAGAGCGGGGAATGAATCTGTCTAAAGGGACTGGAGTAGTGAGGAGAGGGTGAACACAAGAAGCCAGAGTGTCTCTCCTCTCCCCCTGCCCCCCACCAACATCCCACAGGATCAAAGGAAAGCAGGGCCTTGGGAAGAATGCTCTAGAAGCTCTCCTCAGACCTTTACCCCAAGGAGTTCAGTCCTTACTGGGCTACCCTAGGTCATTCTTTCTCTGAAGGGCTAAATAAACGTAACAAGCCTTCCAGGGTCTGAGCCAAACTAAGGAGCTGGGACCTAAGTTCTCAGAACTAAACCCCTCTCCTGTCCAAGCCCTGCCCACCCAGTGTCAAGCTGAAGTCCTGTGGAGGTGAGCCAGAAGGAGGCCAGTAGAGGCGGTGAGGCAGATACAGCACCCAACTTTGGAAGCATTTGCTCTGAGGCTCCTGCCAGACACCCTACTAGACCTAAAAATGATCCATACCCCATGAAGGTGTCCCCACCTGGGGTCCCCAAGTTTTCACTGAGGCTCCTGGCCAGAGAACCAGCAGCCCTGCAGGAGACAAGCTCCCAGGTGCCATTCATCACAGCCAACTAGGCCCCTCCAGGAAGCCCAGAAGCTAGAAACACTGGGCATTAAAATGTCAGGGCCTAGCCTCCCTGGTGTGGGGGGGCAGCAGCTGAAGCTCACTCTTGGGGTCCTGGAGGCTTCCCTTCTTCTTTCCATTTCTGCCTCCTCTCGCACAAACATTTGCTTGAGGACTGCTCTATAAACTGACATCAGTGGAAAGGAAACATCCGGAGTACAATCAGAGTTGAGTCATTAAATATCACACAGTCCCTTGGGGAAGAAAAAGGCCAAAATGAGCCACAAATTGCTAGGGCTTCAAAACCTCAAAATAAAGTGCGTGTGCCTTTGCTGTGAACAGTATCGTGTACCCCACGTCCTCAGAGTCTCAGGAGGTCTCTTCAGCAGGCAGCCCCCTCAGCTCTCCCACGGGCTGCTGGGGGTCAGCGATCGCATCTGAGGGTGGGCCTGGCGGATGGAGAATAGCACCAAACACTCATTTTTTCCACCTACGCACCAGCAGCTCAGGAAGGACTCATGCTGTTTGCAAACCCTGAAAACTATCATTTTCTGTCCTCCAAAACACTGGCGCGAAAGCAAACCAGCGCCTAGAACCTAAACTCAAGAGGAAGCAGGTAAGTGAAGACAGCCCCTCAGAAAACACAGAGAAAGAACGATTCAGTGCCAGCCTGACTTAGGGCAAACACCCAGCAGCAGTTGCATTTTTGTTGAATTCTCACACGGAAGGCTGATTCAAAGCACCACCAAAAAGAATAAATCCAAGGACAGTTGAATGTTAAACAGGCAGGGACAAGAGGACAGTTTAGGGCCAAGTTTCCATTTTTCACACTACATAAAACTACCTCTCCTCAGCTGGCTCAGTCAGTCAACAAGAAACCATGACGGGAGCAAACACCCAGCTGGCTCTGGGGAAGCCCTCAGACACTCTCTCCCTGGATCCCTGCTAGCAGTCAGGTATCCCAGCTCCTGCACAGGAATAAACCACCTTGGATTAGGCTATTTTGGGCACTTGCCATGTGTGGGTCATATTTTGATCAGCAGGTACTTTCTGCCTCTTGATCTGCACACACAATAGACAGGAGTCTATGCTACTACTTTAAATCCTACTTTTAGGATCTAAGAGTTTAATATTCCATCATAAGTAAGTTGACAATGCCAAATCGCCTCTCTCCCAGCCATCAAATCCGCCCATCTTCCAAGATCTTTCTAGCCAACTATATGGCCTCTTACCCATGAGCCACTTTATGTTTTTATGTTCACCAGTGGGTTGCCTAGAGTTAGCAAACAAAGATACAGGATAACTAGTTAAATTTTGAATGGCAGAGAAACCACAAATAATTCCTTAGTATAAGCATACCCTGTGTAATATTTGGGACATACTTATACTAAAAATTTTTTTTACTATTTATCTGAGATTTTATTGCCTGTATTTTATCTGGCAACCTCAGTTCAACATTCTAAAGAAAACAGTGAAGACTGAGAACAGCTGGAAGCAAACTTTGGGAGCCCCCAGCTGTCAGCTCATTCCACACAGAGGATTAGCTAAAGCAGTACACTGGCCTTGCCACTCTGGACAACAAGAACAGGCAGAGGCAGAGGGCTGCCTCCACCAGAGAGACGAGTCTAGTCCATCCCCCTCTACTTTACTTAGAGGGCTTACTCAAAATATCAACATAGAAAAACGTGAACTTAAAAACACAAGCGGAGAAATATTTTATAATCCCATTTATATGAGGTACATCAAGTACACAAATTCATAGAGATGGAAAGTAGAATGGTGGTTGCCAGGGGCTGAGGGGAGGAGGAGAATGAGGAGCTAGTGTTTAATGGGTACGGAGTTCCAGTTTGACGAAAAAGTTCTGGAGGTGGATGATGGCGACAGTGCGAATGTACTTCATGCTGCTGAACTGTATACTTAGAAATGGCTAAAATGCTAAATCTTATGCAATGTATACTTTATTAAATTTCTTTAAATAGCAAAACTGGAAAAGGAGAAGAAAATTGGCTATGTTTCTCCTGCTCTCACGTCTAATTCATCTCTAACTTCATGGAATAGGTATCCACTGATAAGAATCTTACAGTTTACGAGGAAATCATAGCAGCAAGACACAGATGAAAAGCAAGACCAGGAAGGAGCCCATTTGCCACTCGGGAGGCTGTTGTTGCACCCACCTGGCTCCATCCATCCAGGTCTCAGAATTCCCTGCAGAAGCACCTCCCACCATACTTTTCCTTCTCCCTCTGTGTTCCAAGGGAACATCATCCTATGCTCACCCCTCAACAGGCTCTAGGAACATTTCAAGAGAATTCAAGCGAATCAAAAAAGGTAACCTCCACAGGCATCAGAGATCCTCCAGGCTGGTGAAAGCCGAGGCTCAGAGGCCCCAAATGGCTCTGCAGTTAACTCCCTTTTCTGAAAGAAGCAACCAGGCCTTAGGGTTCTGGACTTTCCTCAGACAAATGAAAAAGCCAAGCAATGGGTGAAAGACAACTAAGGGAGAGAAACATGTTTGATTCCTTTTGGACAAAGACAGTTCTTCCCCATCTGCTCACACAGTGATATCACACGTGCGTGCACCCCGATTCTGGAGGCCCCAGACCACAGTCATGTCAAATAAACACCTGATCTGGAGTTGCAGGTTACCTGCCTTGGAGTGGGTTAGACACAAAACAAGATTTGGGGACTTCAGATACGGTTTTCACACGTACAGTCAGAAAATATAACCCAGACCGAATCAAGGGCTAGAAAGTAGAAATTCTCGAAGTCCATGAACGTCTGAAAGGGTCCAAAGGTTGGTTGGAGGCAGCAGGGAAGGCTCTCTCGCTCAGCCCTGGTCAGCCCCTGCCTGACAATCAGGATTGTGCAAACAACTCCTCTTAGGAGCCCCGATTCTCCTCAGCCTTTACTTGCCCAACTCAACTCTGACCCAGCTAGAATGCTAAACGGCCACAATTACCCCTCACACCACACACCAAACTCATGGGGCAGCCAGTGGCACGCACGAGTGGGTCTGAAGCAGAGGTCCTCTAACCTCCCTGCACCTCCCAATCACACCACTGATTTCCATTCTGTCTCCATCCCCGACACGTACTCCCAGATTCCGCTCTCGTCCTGCAATGGGGCTCAGGAATCATCAGGTTTGGCAAGTTACCCCAGACAATGCCAAAGGAAGGGATCCTCAGACCACACAAAAAACACACCAAGGCAAGATGTGAGCTTTCAAAAAAAAGTTATGAGTACTCTTTAAAGACAGGGGAATGCTCACAAGATACTGTTAGGTAAAAAAAAAAAAAAAGCTGAATACCCAACTGTCTATTCTGCAGTGGTCTATCTAAGCTGTGTATGTATTTAGACACAAATTGAACTTGTTCCCAAGTAAGGAATAAGTCTTTCTTCTATAAACACGGCGATTGATACACCATCAACTTCTGAATTCACCTGCTCACTCCGCTGTACTTGTCACATGCCAGGCTTTCTCCAAGGATCTGGTATCTAAGGGAAGAGAGTGGTTGGTGGGGAGAAAGGGTTCCAGGCCAGGGGTCTTTTCTGAGTAAAAGCTGAGGGTGAGGACTCCAAAGACACTGAGAGGTCAGCTGAGAAGCTGGCTGGCCAGAGCATACCTTCTGCAGGAGACAGTGGGAAACAACATTAGAAAGGTGAGCTGGGGGGCCGGCCCAGTGGTTAAGGGCGCATGCTCCACCACGGCAGCCCGCGGTTCGCCGTTTCAGATCTCGGGCGCGCACCGACGCACCGCTTGTCAAGCCATGCTGTGGTGGCGTCCCACATAAAGTAGAGGAAGATGGGCATGGATGTTAGCCCAGGGCCAGTCTTCCTCAGCAAAAAAAAGAGGAGGATTGGCAGATGTTAGCTCAGGGCCGATCTTCCTCACAAAAAAAAAGAAACGTGAGCTGGGGTCCAGCTACAGAGGCCACTGGGCCACTGAAGGTTTGTCAGCAGCAGCACACAATTAATTATGTGGCAGAATTGGACAGGGAACCCAAATCCTTTTACAACCAGGACAGAGAAGAAACAGCAAGAAGGAAGCAAAGGGAGGAATAGTGATTAAACCAGAAAATAAAGACAAAAAATCATGGAACCACCTACCTTCAATTATGAATACTAAGCCCAGAGATACAGCCACTTCCCAACTTTCTCTTGTCCTTTCTATGCATAGCTTTGGCTGAGGTTCTGTTTGTCTTTATTTCTGAAGGGACCTTAGCACTCCAGGGCCAGTGACTCGACACCGGACTGGTCCCGATACAGCAGGTGCTGTGATTTCTAAGCTGCCCCGCCTTCTGCCAGCTCCCCTTCGTTTGGCCTATCAAGCATCTACTTCAGTCCCAAGGCTCCTGGAAGGGGAGGGAGGAGTGAGAAGGAAAAACACCAGCATCAGGACCCAACTCTGACACAGACTATCCTTCAGAAGCAAAGGATTTGAGTCATGCATAAGCTTCCAGTCATCCCTTCATGAGAAACTACAGTACCAGACACCCCTCCACTTATCAACCACCATCTATTTGGGCCCCCTTCTTTAAGAGGTGATGTATCTCCAATGCTTTTCTTGATAAGTTAAGCTGCTTCATTTCAGGCCTTGAAAACTAATGCTTTGTGACACACTATTTTTCCTACTGCCAAAGAGTTTAACACCCAGCATTCAGTATTTTATATTAAAATCCGTTATCATTTTTGCTACACATCAAAAGCCAATTTTCCCCTAAAACTGCAAGGCTGAGACACCACCAAGTGATGCAAAAAGAATGAGAAGCCAGTTGCCCTGCAAAATTATGTAAATAATGCCCTCTTCTCCCTGAAGGAAAAAGAAGCCTCCTAGACAAACAAAGGAGAAGAAATTGGAAGAGAACGCTCCATCTTAGCCATCTGCTAATAGGATAAGTTGCATTTTAACATTTCAAACTAGGTCAGTACTTGGGTTCTGGTGCTGGGCTTTTAAAGTACTTTCTTGCTTCATATTTGAGAAAAAAGATTGGTGAATCTAGAGACTCCTCCTTGGATTATTATTTGTAACAACCAAACCTTATTTCTAATATTTTGTATGAGAATATTTCGTATCTCAGTTAACTAGGTTGCTGCCCTTGACAAAAAGAAAAATAAAAGTATCTCTGATTGAAAATAAGGTGTACCACATGATGGAAACAAAAATGTCTTTTCTTCCCATGGATTTCAAGCGTTCTAGTCCTTAATCAGAAATAATCAATCTATCATCTCTCTGTAACAAATTCCACATGGGGTTTAGAAAAGAAACATGACTGAGAGGGCACCAAAGGGAAGGCCAGACACACAACAGAATAAACTGAATCCAGAGACGAGGCCCCTTCCAGCCTGCCCAATGCAAGCCCTATTCCTCCCTCTCCGATCACTCTAATATGATCATGCATTTCTATAACTACATTTGCAAATGAGTGACTCAATTCAATAACTGCTACCTAATTCTATAAAGACTTGGGATGTACTTGTTTGAGGGCAGCTATATAGAATTAGGACCCTAACAACTGAGAACACTGTTATTCTTCACTGCTGTGGGCCTGGAGTCTAACAGCACATGGATCTCCCAAGCCTTCCCCAGGGCAACTCGAGACCCAAGGCAGGATCCAATGGAATCTATTGAAAGGTGAGTCTATGCAGGCTCACTGGGCCCAACCAGAGCTAGGCTGGTTTGGCTCCAAGTTCATGTCCTAAATCCATGGCCTTGGGGCTTGTTAAAATACAGAGGCCTGGGTCCTTCTCGAGAAGATTCTGCTTCAGTGGCCCGGGAGTGGGGCAGCCCCAGGTGACTCAGTGCAGCCAGCCTCAGCAGCTCAGGCCTGGCCTACTGTGGGTGAGTAGCAGCCAAGGTCTATTTTGGTGCCATGAGCACCTCACAGTAGCACATTAGGAAAGCATGAAGCTAGAAATCAGCTTGTAGCTATTGGATACAGCAGGCGCAAAAACAGAACAGCACTTTAGTGAGAAGTAATGGGAAGTGAGTTCCCCTAATACCCTCAGGGGATTTGGAACTTGAAAGGGGTTAACTCTGCCAGGAGGAGCACTTCAGAGAAGGAAGACTGAGCCCCAGAGACTGAAGAAAGTGTTAGGGGTCCTTTGCACCATTCCATTCACTGATCTTGACAACTCAGCCACAGGCTGTTTCCATATATGCGCTTATCCTCTGCAGCTATGCAAATCCACCCCAGCAGTCAAAACTCAGCCCAAACCCCACCATCTCCTTAAAACTTTCCACAGCGATCCAGCTGGAAGCCACCTCTCCCCACTTTAAACTCCTAATACACTCGTTAATACCAACTTCCCAAATTGCATTCCATTCAAATAGTGAGTAGTCCATGATCTTTAAAAAAAAAAATCAAGGGCTTCTTGGACAATAAAGTCTGGGAGATCAAAGATTATGCAGATGTGCATTCATTATGGAGATTAGTTTATTAAAGATTCTGATAAGGTCTTTAATAAATAAACTGTTTAATTTTGTTTGACCCAGCATTTTCTAGACTCAAGTGACCCAGGAACCTATTTGCGGAGGAAAACCTATTACCATCTTGCAGAACTGATGATCCACAGAAGAGTTTGGGAAATGCTGATCTATCCCACTCATCTAACAACTAATTATGTCACGTCTTTAGTTTGCTCCTTAACTGACTTGAACAGTTATTTAATCTTGTGTTACTCAACTCCGTGAATTTGCATATTATCTTAAGTAGAATATTCATTTAAGCAGCTAGAAGCATGTCTCATATGTCTTTGGATTCCCAGCAGCCCTTAGTCCAGCCCCTGTAGAGACTCAAGAAGAAATTATTTAATTTGAAAATGTTAGATGTAATCGTATAAAACAAGCATGGGTCTTAGAATATAGTTTTAAAAACCTTAGATCATCAAGTAAGGTTCCATTTGTTTTTTCCTATAAGGAAACTGACCCCAGAGATGTCAAAGTCACAAAAAGTTAACAGAACCATGACTAGAACCCAGGTCTTCCAACTCCTTCGCTAGTATTGCTTCTGTAATTTAAATAAGCCTTATTCTTCCAAGCTCTAGCTGGTCTTCCAGCAGGTAAAGGAATACAGGATATTCTAGCCACTGGAATACCACAGACAGTATGACACAATCACACCAAGTACAAAGAACTGAAACACAAAAAGATATAAGAAATACCAGAGCTCGCTGAACAGGAGCTAAGCATTGTGGAGTCTTCAAAGAGTGCTTATTAGGAGTTTTCAAGGCTTCAGAGCTCAGAATCAAGAACAAGAAAACACTATGACATTTGTCATTTGTGGAGCTGAGTAAGACACTCGACTGTCTACTAGAACAGCAAAAATTACAAGACTTACTTCTTAGAGAGCTGCATTTATACATATAAGGCCTGATTATATTTAAACAAATGCTACTTAAGGGTGTGTGTGTTCCTACCTTGACTGTGGGCCTGTGACTGTGTGCGTGCATGTGCGTATGTGAATCTCTGTTTGTTCCTAAAGAGGCCCAGCGTTGAAATCGTGATACCTCTTATTCCTCCACTAGCCTAGAAGTAACACGGAATCAACCCCAGCATATACATAAGAATCACTTGGGGTGGGGAGGGCAGTCGTTATCTGCTAATGTAGAATCAAGAACCTCCAAAGGTCTTTCACTAAGCCCACAGGTGACTGTGATCCACAGGTAGGGATGGAACTACTGCTCTAGAGGCCTGGGGTTACCTATTTCTCACCTGCAGGTGCCGCCTCACAGGCATTTCAACAGATCCAGCTCTACTCCTAAAGGTCAATTCCTCCAGCAAGGCTTCTCCCCTAAGCCTGGCATTCTCTCTCCTGTCCCGGAACTCCCCTAGCTCTTGACCTGTACACATTGAGTATTCTCCTGGTAACTCCATGGCCACGATACATAGTAACTATAATTTTGTTGAAGGATAAATTGTGGTTCTTTGTAGTTTCTCACACAGGCCCTGCAGTTCTCAGCCTACGTGCACACACACTGCAGATGACAGGTAACACTGTAAAACCCCATGTTCCTGTGCCAGGACCTGGCACCAGTGCACCTCCAGCAGCAGCTAGCTCTGTTTCTACCCCTTCTGCCCCATTCAACAAAGCACATTGGAAGCCATGCAAGCGGAAAGCAATCTCATTACAGGAATCACCTTGCTTTCTATTTTCCTGTAGGTTATCCACCAAGTTTAGTGACTTAACTAGTAGTAAGTAGTAAATCACCTCAATATGCCTCACAATTGGTCCTGAATTAGTGAGTCAGGATGCTGCAATTAAGAACTGTTGACTTAACTAGTTACTAATAGCCTTATGCTGGTGTTGGAAATGGAAACAAAGTAGAGAAGACTAAGAAATGATGGTTCTTTAGAAAGTAGAAAAACCGACTGATTCAAAATCTTCAGAGTCTACATTACTGCATTTTATGGGGTAAACTATACACTATGAAAGTATTCACAAGTTTGGGAATTCATAAAGCTCCAAGATAAAGGCCTTATATAATCAAAAGACTACTGTGCTTCTTTTATAGAACTTCTTACATTATAGTCAAGAACCACCCCATCCACAGGGCCGAGGCCAACTGAAGACTCGGGATTTGGGTCCACATGGGATTTGTCACCTCCATAAACACAGCTAAGGTAACCAATGACCTCATGGTATTACAGACAAAGGCCATTTCTCAGACGCCCTTGTCCTGTCCCCTCAGCAGCACCTAGAATTCCTAACCTCACTTGCCTCCACACTGCTCCCCACTCCCCCACTTTCCTCCCCCATCTCTGGTCTTATCAGCCTCCTCTGCAAGTTCACTCTTTTCCACCACACCATTAACTGGTAAGGTCCCTCCAAGGCTCACATTAGTAGGTGTTCAATAAAGGTTTCTTGACTGGATGGTGAATTCTGTTAACACCAATGGATGAACTGCTAGAAACCAGACTCCCGTTTTCCAGGCACCCTATAGACTGATCCCAAGACTCTCCAACCAGCAAGTAAACCCAGGGAAAATGACGGCCATGTGTTCATACCTGACTCTCTTCTCTTCCCAATGCTCCTTAATCTTTGTGTTTTGGGTTTAGAAATTTTAGTGGATTTTGATTAGGTCTCTTTTGAGGTAGCTAGGAATAAACATTGCTGAAAAGGAAAATAAATCCCCCTTTATAGCTTTAATAAAGAGCTCATTCACAGCCCAACCTATTTTCCTTCTGTCTAAGTTTTAACTTTTTAACAAAGGATGCAAAACTTTTACCAATAAAGGTCACTCGTCCAACAGAAATTGTTAATAGTGATTAAAAAAACTGCAGCTTTATATTAGAATCAGTTAACGAAGCAGGAAGGGCGTGGACGAAGACTAAACTCTGCAATCAGAAGAAATGTTAGAAGGCCTTTATTAAACTGGCTTTTTAAAGAATAAATGTAACAAAATTGTTATTAAATTAACTGTGGTAGGCTGAAATATTGGCCCCCCAAAGATGTCCACATCCCAATCCCCCAAACCTATGAATGTGTTACACATTACATGGCAAAATGAACTCTGCAGATCTGATTAAATTAAGGACCTTGAAATCGTGAGACTATCCTGGATTAGTGGGCCCAATGGAATTACAGGGTCCTTAAAAGAAGGGTTAAGGCCAGAAGAAAGGAGATATGGCAATGGAAGCAGAGGTCAGAGAGCAAGCTTGGAAGATGCTATGCTCCTGGCTCTGAAGATGGGTCCACAAGCCAAGGAATGCCAGCATCCTCTAGAAGCTCAAGAAGGCAAGGAAACAGATTCTCCCCTAGAGCCTCCAGAAGGAGCACAGCCCTACTGACACCTTGATTTTAGGACTTCTGATCTCCAGAACTGTGAGAGAATAAATTTATGTTGCTTTAAACTACGAAGTTTGCGGTAATTTGTTACAGTAGCAAAATGTATCATTGAACACATATCTTTGAAACACTTAAGCTCATTTTCAATGAGAAAAACATAACTTTTCCTCTGGAAAGTAGGACGCACCAGAAGAACAGAAGTACTTTAATAAAATAACAATCCTACCTTGTCAGCCTTTCCTGTGAATGTTTTCAAGATTTGTAAGGTCATTTACACCCTTATTGTAAACACGCATCATCACCTCCTGATAATCGGCCAAGGAGCAGATAAAATAAAGCCGGAAGTCAGGCCCTGCCTGCAGTCCAGTGCACAGGTTTCCATGCTGTAAATACTCTCACCACAGCCAGTTCAAGCTACCGACGTGATGCCCCTGAACACCGAGTTTCAAAGAGATGCGGTCAGCTCACATGAGCTAGTACAAGTCAGCTGGGCAGTTAATTCCATAATTTTCTGTTTCACAGAGTACTTAATATATGCCTCATTCTGAGAAATGATGGGGTACTACGAGATTCTTTTGCAAAAAAAGTATTCTATAAATACAAGTTTGGGAAACAGAATACTAGATCCCTCTTCCCAGACATTCAGACATCAAAGGCTCTGACAAGCTCTGCAGTTGTTTTTCTTATAAAGCCTAATTATAATTTAGCTCAGTATTTTATATTTACTAGTATTCAGGGGTGGGTCTACTTGAAGCTCACACAAGTTAGAAGGCCCTTTTTAGGAAAAAAGGATACAAAATTAGGTGCAGGGCCTTGGAAGGGACCTTATGCGAGGGGTCCTGAAACTTAAACTCCACAGCTCATGGCAAATCCATCCTTGCTTGTATTGGAACTCTCTTGCGCTTAACATCCGACACATCACTAGTTCAGCGCAGCACACATCAGGAAATGCTATCCTAGAGCATGAATCTGAAAGGGGCAGGAAACAGAAGAAAGTACTTGTCGAACAAGCTATCTATTATACACCAGAGTGACTGTATCCAGAACCTGGCTTTGTTTCCATGGGCCACTTTCCAAAAGATAGAAATAGTCTTGTTTCATAGACTGCTTCCTTCAGACAAGTATTCACTGTAATAGTCATTCATTCGTGCTTTCAACATTTGCTGAGCACCACATGGGGAGGACATAAGAATGGCTGAAACAGCCTCAAGGAGCTAAAGCACTGAAGGGATAAGAGATGTGTACCCTTATCACATGCTGCTTTGCACAACAGCTCCACTTCAGAAGAGAAGTTATCAATCCTAAGTAGAAGCAGGGTGGTCAATAACTTCTGCTATGGGGATCCAGGAGGCATAGCCAAGAGCAAGACAGGGATGGGGGTGAGAAAGAGAGAGCAACAGCGAGAGCGATGGCCTTGGAAACACTCCCCAGAGCAGAGAAGTACAGCTAGCACTGCCCTCTCCCTCCTTGGCCACATGCATCACTGTACCACTAGGTTAGGGGTCCGTCTCTAGAAAAAATGCTCTGCAATTTAGTTGTCTTTACAGATCTACAGATAGAACACGCTCTTGCCAAGTTCAAGAGGCACCTCACCCAAAGAAGGGAACCCACCCATATGCTTAGGCCTGTGACAAGGAGAGAGGAAGATATGCAAGAATCTGGGACAATTTGGTCTCTATCTCAAGCTTAAATGCAAGGTGTACCATAAATTTAATGTTTTAATTCAGCATTAATTAGATGCTAAAATCTAAGTTACATACTACCTCTGATAGGGGGAAAGAATCAAGTTCATGAGAGGCCCAAATTGAGACTTGAAGGACAAGAAAGCACACAAGATTGAGGAGACAGGTGAGCAAAGGCACAAAATTGACAGTGAACCTGGGACGGATATCACAATGTATGGCACATGGTGGGTTCTTTATGAGCATCTGCTGAAATACGCATTTGTCCCAACCAAATGAATGAAGACCATCCAGGTTATCCTGCCCAGGTCTCAAATCCAGCCACTGCGTCTGGAGTCCTGCTTTGCATGGTATCAGAGCACCTGTCCCAGCACAGGGAGTTCCTGTCCCTAGAATAACCTTGACCCTGGTTAACCCTGAGACAGCTGGAAGAGAGAGACACCAAATACCTTCTTGTCCCTTTACTAATGGCTTCTGACTTCATTCCAAAGCAACTTGAGATTCCAAGTTCTCTGGACTCAAGGCCAAAATCTCAGTATTCCCACAGGACAACTCACTCCCAAAGAGAAAAAGATCGACACTAGCTAGAGGCTTTTACGATCAGAGTCATTGACTCTGGCCATTCACCCAAAATAAATTTTTACTCCCATTATGGGGCTTCCAGAGGCTGGTGGTATGCTGACCCAATCTGTAAAAACTGGGTAGTAAAGGTCAAGTAACCTGGGTCCAGAATGAAAGACAGATTTTATCACACATGGCAATTCCCATTGATTGGCAGTGGCTGCCTCTCATAGGATAGGTGGAAAAGTGTCATGATCTTCTAGCAATGTCTGCTGTGGGCACAAGGCGAAGTGATGGTTCATGGGCAGTGCATTTACTATCCTTGATTATAATTCAATTAGGTTGTACATTTACATTTTATGTATAAATATATGTACATATATGCATACACATAATATACACTCATGCATCAGTTAATGACAGGCATATGGTCTGACCAATGTGTCGTTAGGTGATTTTGTCATTGTGTGAACACTATAGAGTGTATTTACACAAGCCTAGACGGTATAGCCTACTACACATCTAGGCTGTACGGTACTAATCTGATGGGACCATCGTCATACATGTGGCCTGCCAGTGACCAAAACTTCGTTATAGGGCGCAGAACTGTATACCATAATTCTTTTTCTCTAATTAAACTTTAAAAAATAAAAGCCATATTACAAACAACTACATCTACATTGCAACCATACTGTTAAATTCTACTATATACAAAGAACAAAAAAAAAAAGAGACGATGGAGAGAAGGAAGCACGACTTCAATCTGAGTCCACCATGTGCTAGCACAGCTGTTGGTGGGAGGATCCGACTGTTCAGGCCTGGCCAGCCAGGGGCCCTTGCCTCCCTAGAGGGGAAAGTCCCATGATGAAGAGAAGATTTTCCAGGGAGCCACTTTCTGTTCCTGGCCCTCAGGATCACCTGAGCACCTTTCTTGGCTCAAGAGTTTCACAGGGGAGCTCAGCAGGACCAGGAGGACTGACCCTGCTGAGCAGCCCTTTACTGCTCGCGGCACTGTCTGGGGGCTTTATGTGGTCTCACTAGCCTTGTAGTGAGCCTTATTCCAGGCTCAGACCTAAAGAGGGCGGATGCTGGCTCCACCTAACTCCCAACTTCCCTCTTGCTTCCGAAACAATGTGAACAACACGGGGCTGATCGATTATGTGCCAAACTGTGTGGGACAAGTAATAAACGCTGCAAGAGCCCAGAGGTGAGGAGATCACCAGCTCCTCGATGTTTAAACGGATGGCACGTGTTTAGAGCAAAACTTTAGCACATAAAGCTGTGCTTCCTTCTACAGAGGGGAATGAGGCTGAACAGAATTTGTACAGGAAAGGATCTTTCAGATAACCTTGACTATAAAGCAAAGTCTGTCTTTAACTTGCAAGGATACACATATTTCCACAGGGTAGAGTAAAATAACCTCCATTTAAATATCCTGCCAAATGCACAAAAAAGCAAGGAGGTGGTCTGGCCGCTCCCCAGAGCCCCCTGTTTTCCATGAATTAACCACTACTGGATTAGGTCATGTTGTCGACTATTTCTAGAGCAGCAAACATGGCTTAGCGCCAGACATCCTGCGAGTAAGTTTGACTTTCTGATCAAGGCTGCTTGCAACGGCTCTCTGAATGCTTTTTTGGCCCAGAGCTCATCCTCTCTAATGTGTGCCTTCCCCATGAGCTGTCGGGCGGGGCAGCTCCCGCCAGAAGCAGGGGTGAGAAAGGCGATAGACTACAGGCATCTGGGGCTCCTCCTACACCCTAAAGTCTGCAAATCAATTTGTTGCACTGCCAATTGTAGCATAAATGATTCATAGCTGTGTTAATCAATACATTTTTGCAGACGCTGCTATTAACTCTGATCATTTCAGGAGGGAAATATAGCTCGGGATGCAGAGATCACTGCGCCAAGTTGGTGGCCACAGAAATGTGTACAAATCCTGGTGCTTTTTGAAAGTAGACAATTATATCAGGGAAAAAAGTGAACCTGACCTAAAACAGAGGCATTAGTATCCTTAGGCAGGGGCTAGGGTTAAAAATTCATGTCAGTAAGGAGATGGCTCCACACACCCACAAAGCAACAGTGCCACGACCATGAATTTGTCCAAGTTTACTTTGTCTGTACCAACAGACAAATAGGGGCAGGGCAAAAGAGCACCTTTATAATTAATATTCCAGGTCACAGATGGCAAATAGCAACATGGCAATGACTCCCACTCCCAGTGCTGTGGCAGACATTACTAATCCATCACTGTACTCTTCACGACAGAAGCTGATTTGGCCTCCTGATCTCTCTCACTTCTATCCTCTCAGCAGCCACTCTAATCACCATGAGGTAAAACTGAAGCTAAAACCCATTTGTTTACCTGCTTGACTCCTAATGCTGCTATTGACAAATGTACTCATCAGAAACAATTCCGAGATCTCTGACAGGCTGCACACTAACATGGGAGATGCTCTTTTAAGAAGTCTTGATGGTATTTTTCCTAAAGCAGTTTACAATCAATAAGAGATGAAACAGAACTGTACAAATAACAAAAAGCCAAAAGTGATAAAAGTCCGCTGAACAAATGTGTTGGGGATTTTATTGAAATGTTACAGAATATACATAAAAGAAGTCGTGGAATCAAAGAATCATGGAGCAAACGACCAAACCCATAACACAGCCAAGGAGACCCTCCCCAAACAAGCTGGCTCCTCTAAGCCCCTCGAGCCTCCTTCTCAGGGGCTTGCTCTACCCACATGGCGTTTGCTCATTTCTCAACAAGCTCCTTCCCACCCTAGGGCCTTCCCCAGGCAGCTTCCTTGACATGGAAGGCTCCCTGGTCCCTCTCCATTGACACCCTGCTGCCCACTCCCTACAGCCTGGTCGACTCCCACTCAGGCTACAGGTTTCCACTTAGATGCATTCTCTCAAGGAAGCCTTCCCTGATCACCCTCATGACCCACCCACCCCAGACCAGGGTAGGACTTTCAGTCCTCACCCCAGTTTTCAATGACGCTCGGAGTGAATCCCACATCCTGCTATGCTTTCAATGAGCTCTGCGAGGGCAAAGCAGACGTCCGCTGTGTCCACCACTGCACCCCCAATACATGGCGCAGTGCCTGGAACTTGTAGGAAGCAGTGAACTGATAGGTCAATGGATGAATGAATGACAAGGCAGACGAATTAGAATTAAAGGTCAAACAGCAGTTCAGTAGATTTGTGATGCAGAGGGTGATGGGAAGTCAGGAGAGAGGTGTGTCTGTGACATGAGTTTGAAACAACTAGGCACAAGAAATATCCCATTAAAGTGGAGAAGGCAGACAACAACAACACCATGGAGCATGATACAAAATCCAGAAGTTAAAAGAAAATAAATTTGACTACAAAGATCAAATTTTCTACAGGCAAAAAGTTAACACAAGCAAAGTCAAAAGGGGGAATGTATTTGCAGCATGTAACAGAATGCTAATTTCCATAATAAATAAAAAGCCAATAAAAATCAATAAGAAAGTCCCAACATGATAGACAAATGGGCAAAGGACATGAAGAGACAATTAACAGAAAAATACAAATGACTTAAACATATTAAAAGATGCTCAACCTCACACACAATAAATGACAGAAGATACCGTTTTTACCTAGAGGATAGGCAAACATGAAAAAGTTTAATACACTGTGTTGATAAGTACGTAGGGAAACAGCCATTCTCATACATTGCTGGTTAGACAATTAAGATCTATACAACTTCTTTGGAGGACAGTTTGGCAATATCAAACATGAGCACACTCTTCGACTCAACCATTGCACTTCTAGGAATTTATCACAGATGTATTCATCTTGTATATAAATGTGTGTTTGCATCAACAGCACTGTGTAAAACAGGAGGACTAGAAATGAACTTAATGTCAATCAATAGAAAGTCAGTTAAGAAACCAAATGAAATACTGCTATTAAAAAAGAATGTGGCTGATCTATATCATCTGATAAAAAATGAATTACAATGTTAAGTTAAAAAAAAAGTAAGGTCCCAACAGTGTACAGAGTACTCCATTCATGCAGGAGATGGAAAGATGAGGTGAAGGGAAGGGAGCAGGAATATAAATATATATTCATGTAAACGGACTATTTCTGGAAAAATACACAAGACACTGCTAACAGTGGCTGTCTTGAGGAAGAGATGCTGGCTTCTAGGGGACAAGGGTTTGAGGTAGACTTACTTGTCGGTGCACATCCCTTTCTATTGTTTGAAATTTTTACCACGTGTGAAATTTGTCTTTGAAAAAATTTAAATTATATTAAAAACAGGCAAACAGGACAGATGAACCTAAAGTACAAATTACTGAGAAAAGAAGAGAAACTAGACAGGAGACCTAAGTCACTGAAGTTTCAAATAACCAGGGCTAGAACTGAGAAGGGTACGATGAGAAAATATCCCTTATACCAGAACAGGGGCCCTTACATACAGAGGCTACTGGTAAGGAAAGATCCTAGGTGATAACCTTGACTCAAAAGCAGAACACAACCCACCCTATAAGTAGACCCCAAACAAGCAGGTAACACATTCACAGTCCACAGATAAGAGGACTTAAATGTAACATTCAAATACCTGAGATCTGCTAACACCACGACTAGAAATAGAGGTCATGCCCCACAGATCCACACTGGTGACGTCACCTGGCAGAGGGAATTTGTCCTCTGCTTCTCAACAGGCCCTATCAAGTTTTACAACTTTGAGGAGTCGCTCCTCCTGGAGCACAGAAAAAGATTAGTCCAGAGGGTTACCACAGCCTGGGATTTGGTTTAATAAAATTATAACAAGAAGTTACAAAGCAGAAAGCCTCAGGCTTCTGTGTTAGGGTATCCCCTGGGGCCCTGCAGCCAACATCTACAGGTGATAGCCTTTGAACCAACTGCCCAGGCCAGAGCCTTGTCAGGGCTGCAGCCTTTTTCTCAGAAAACCCCACTATTCATCCTTGAAGTTTAGACTCACAGGACCAGGTGGAGACACTGCCTTCCTCACCCCAGGAGTACTCATCTCACCACTTCTGCCCCTTTATTTGGGGCCTGTTTCCCGACACCTCTTTCGACATAACTATCTGAAAATAGAAAGCAAGTGACATAAGCTGTGGTCTATTTCAGAAATCATGTCAAACATCTGGACGAGAACTCCGAAATGCCTGCCTGGCAAGGGCTTCTCCTCAGCGCTTGGTAAAACAGAGCACAGACACTTCTCTCTCCCCTGCCAGCAGTGTGAGGGATCTCTGGAGTCAGCGAGTTTCACAAGAAGCTCAAGAATTCTGTCAACACACCTTCTAGTGCATATACCAAAAGGAACTTCAATTAGTCATGGCCAAGTAATGATTTTAAATACAAGTATTTCAATTCGCTAAACAACTTCTAATAAGCTGCCAGCAGAGTAAAAGCTCAATAAAACACTCCTGCAGTTTCTTGGCATCTAAGAGCCTAAAGCTCCAAATATTGAAGAATAAAACAAATTAAATTAAAACACACACATTAGCATGCCTCTGCATCTTTTCAAAGTGCTCTTACACACCTTATCTCATACATATACCGTACATGTATATGGTACCCTGTATACTTCTAGCTCCACACAAGGGAGGCTGAAGTATGGTGCATGGTACATAGTTGCTCATACTCATAAATGGTGGATGAATAAAATAAAAAAATACATTTCTTTGAAAAATGCAAGTTTTCCAGAAATATGAGAAGACAAGAAAGATAAACATCTCATACCTGTTTTCATACAGGATGGTTAGATTATAAAATTCACTCACAGATTCACAGAGTGTATTCTAGCCCTCCACAGCTCAGAAACATTAGAGACTCTTAGAAACTTCTAACTCGGTGTTACTTATTTTCCCCACTGTCACACAATCATTTTCTCTTCAAATTGAGGATCACTTTCCTATAATGCTGATTCTCTTATGAAAAACCTAATAAAAACACATTATTAAAAATTTTTTGAATTTTCAATTAGCCATACACATATAGACACCGAGTGAATACAGCCCTGCAGCTATTATATCAGGATGAGGCCTGCTATGATTGTCAATCACAAGGGAACTTGTCATCAGCATATCCGTAGCTAAAAGAGCAATGTGTCTCTTCCTGAAGGTGCTCCCGATGTGTCCTGCTGACCCACAGCAAGGGACAGGCATGAGGCCTGGGTAAGTTCACCCTCTGTACACTCCTATCCCTGGCATTTTGTTCAGTAAAGATCAAATCCAGAAAACATTAACACCAAAGCTGGTGACGGTATAAAATTGGATACGCACAAGTTTTAGGTCTTCCATTTCTAGAAATTTCTTACTTAAATTTACTTAAGGACCAACTGATGCAATTTTCCCTTTCTCCCCTCAGAAAATTTTTCCAAATGGGCAAAGCTAAAGAAAGCTGTACAAATCCTTATTTGCTGAGCTCTAAAGATTCCTTCAGCATCCAAACTTAAACCAAACTCAAGCCACTTGTCGATATTTGGTTTCCAAATTCCAGAGTCTGCGACTACATGTGGTCCTTCTGGGCACAAACCCTAAGAAACCAAACACAAAAGTACAGTCACAGTTGTAGTTACTCAACCTCAGAGGGGCTGTTCTGGTGTCCTGGGGATATGACACGTTTCAATTGCCTAATTATGTAATTATCTAGTTTCATGTTTAATATGTCATCAGTGTGCAGTCAAATTATATCAACAAATATGTAGATGAGAGTGTTGGGGCTTAATTAGGTGTTTGCCCCTAGGGCTGTGCTGCTCTGATCTCAGATTCAAAAACCTAATGCTGGGGCCGGCCCAGTGGCGCAAGCGGTTAAGTGTGCGCGCTCCGCTGCGGCGGCCCGGGGTTCGCTGGTTCGGATCCCGGGCGCGCACCGACGCACTGCTTGGTAAGCCATGCTGTGGCGGCGTCCCATATAAAGTGGAGGAAGATAGGCACAGATGTTAGCCCAGGGCCGTCTTCCTCAGCAAAAAAAGAGGAGGATTGGCGGATGTTAGCTCAGGGCTGATCTCCTCACAAAAAAAAAAAAAAAAAAAAAAAAACCTAATGCTATTCAACTAGGTCTTTTTAATGTTCACTTTAACCTACATATACATACGAATAAACATACTTCCCTCCTCCAAGAAGGAAAGCTGCACACACACTGCCACACGTCCCACCAGGCTGTGACCGAGCCTTGGAGAGACTCTGGATAGGCCCAGTCCTCTGCTTAATCCCAGAGAGCCCCACAGAGAGACGTTCTACGTATTGAAGAGGTTGCGTCCCCTCAAGCCTCACTTGGTGGGCCTGGAGTCCAACAGGCAGCTCAAGGTCATTATTTCTCAACAAGAATCCAGAGCAAAGTAGTCAGTCTCTCAGCTCCTCCCTTGTGCTATATTACAAATTTCCACCATCATCCTGGGAAGAGTTTAAAAAAAGAAAATTTAAATTTGTTTTGATTTTCCTGACTTAGAACCTTTCCCATATCCTCCAGGAAGCCTTTGAGACTTCTAGACCAAATTTCTCTCTCCAATGGCTAAAACTGAATATCACTCAATAACTGTCCCAAGCCATTTACCCTGAATTATTCATGTTCTTACATTACCTTGAAATTGTCCCCTCTAACTACTTCACTGCTTGATTTTAAGTATTGAACCATGTTTTATACTTTGTTCATGATCCACGTGAGTTTAAATACAACGCAGGGCACCATTAGATGCTCAATAAATACTTATTTCAGTTGACTAAGTCTCAAAGAACAGGGATGGGTTCTTTCCAGTACACATGAGAACTCCTGCAGAAGCAAAGCCACCGTGCCCAAAAATGTGGGTACAAGTCATTAACTCAAACAAGTGCTAAGCTTCCCCCAAGACAAAACCCCAAGTTATCCAGATTAAGTGCCATTTAGAAGATAAAAGTCTAGGAATAAAGAGAGAAGCTCAAGTCCTAATTGGGGCTCACATCCTCTAAGCAGGGAGAGCTTGGACAGGAAAGGGCAGTTGTAGAGTTGGTTTTGCCAGTTACTTTTTCTGTGTTTTAAATCGAACCATGAATGACCCAATAAGACAGATATACTATTTTCAGATGCATACAAATTTGCTTTCCACTTCAGAGACAAAATAGTTACTTAACTTTCCAGACAATGGTATGTTCCCCAAAGTCAAACTGTAATGAAATTTTCTCCCTCTGAAACACCAATAGTATAAGTCATTGCTTATGCTAGAAATCTAAAAGTAGATGAATATGAAAACATGTTTAAAGAGAAATATTAGGTCTTTGTATACTTCTATGTATTCCAAAAAAGCTCAAAGACTAGAGTAAATTTAAAATGTCACTAAATTAGAAACCAAAAGCCTTTTTTCTTATCAGTTGGGACCAGGTTTCAGGAAATCTCTGCATTTATATTAATTAGTAAATATCCTAACCAGTGATCTTAGATAAGTCACTTCTAGGATGAAATGATACTTCTCAGGAAAAAATTAGAATTAATTGCCTGAACCATCCTTGCCAGGGAAAATGGACAGAGATGCAAATACCCCAGCATTTAGTTATGTCTGTTGCATTTAGTTATGTCTGTTTCAAGTGTTTCTAGCATTGCTGTGCCCAATGTCTTAGGAATTCACAGTTAAAAGTGACCAAGACATGCTGTGCATCTTAACCAGCAGGCAGCCAGAACACCTTCCAGCTTCCACCCCAAAAACTTACCCAGATTTGTTGGAGTGCCTCCAGAAAACACCCAAGCTGCTTGCTTTCTGCATCTTCTCTGAAAATCACCGGTAATTCAATACACTGACCAGAGTCAAGTTACCCGCTGAACTATGAACCTGGCATAGCCAGAAAAATTAAAAGATAACTAAGCCCTGGACAGTCCAGATAGGTCTCGAGTAGGGTTGGGGTAAGAGGAAGTTCTTAATAAAGCCACACGTGCCAGAAACCACAACGCAGAGTTGGCTATACACAATCGTAATACATGTACTTCTCATAAACTATAAGACTTTAGGTTTTAAAGCAGCTCAAGGGAAAGATTCAGGCGTTTTCACAAGCCTATGACTCAATTCATCCTCCTGGCTCCCCAGTACAGCCAGGTGGGATATCCCAGGTGAGACCACCACAACCACACAGCACACTGAGGAGAGGGCTGCTACCAGGCATCCTCTCCACCTCCCACCTAAAACAGCGCCATCAGGAGATCACTACGCCTCCAGAGTGGATGCTTAGAATTCACCCTGATCCTCAGGCAGAGCAACAAGGGCAGGTAGCCTGGGACCCATCAAAATTAGTAAGCTGTTCCAGTGCCAGTCTTCAGACAAAAGTCTCCCCTGGGAAGGCATCAGTCTTCCTTGGGAAGCTTTAAAAAAAACAGGGTCCCCAGGTCCCACCCTGAGAGGCTCTGATTCAGTGAGTCCCGGTGGGTTTCAGAAGTCTCCATTTTCAAACCTCCCCCAGGTGATTTCTGAAGATCAGCCAGGATCAGGAAATCTAATCCTAAATTCATATATGGCCAGCCCTGGTGGTCTAGTGGTTAAGATTCAGTGCTCTCACTGCCGTGGCCTGGGTTCGTTTCCCAGTCAAGGAACCACACCACCCGTCTGTTGGTTGTCATACTGCGGTGGCTGCATGTTGCTGTAATGCTGAATACTATGCCACCAGTATTTCAAATACCAGCAGGGTCACCCCCATGGTGGACAGCTTTCAGCAGAGCTTCCCGACTGAGACAGACTAGGAAGAAGGACCTGGCTACCCACTTCTGAAAAGAATCAGCCACGAAATCTCTATGAATAGCAGCAGAGCATTGTCTGATATAGCACCAGAAGGTAAGAGGATGGTGCAAAAAGACTGGGCAGGGCTCTGCTCTGCTGTACACAGGGTTGCTATGAGTTGGAATTGACCCAATGGCACTAACCAAATTCATATTACTAACAACCCCAAGGACACATTATAACCTTACCTACAGCAAGTGTTAGTAGCACTCTCAGAATTCCCATATTTGCAACTTAACACAGGACCTATAACATCTAGCACGTTCATCAATATGTAACCACCTTTCCCAGAGGTACCTGCCAGCTTCCATATGCCGTCCTTTTAGAGAAATAAGCATAAGTCGTTTTTAAAAAGAGCTTTTCTCTTCTCAGAAGCATTTCCCACATTCAGCAATTGGAAAGAACCTAAGAGATTCTCCTGTGAATGTGGAAAGCCAAACTTAATCAGTGCAGTCGAGATATAATGGGCAAGGGCTGAAATTGCCCTTGAAATGGCCAGTGGTCAAGGCAGGTCGGCTTCCCATCCTTTTTTCCTTGAACCAAGTTTACAAGCCTCCTCCTACTGTTATTCTTAAAATAAATTCTAGAGACACAAAAATGTCTATATTAGACAACCACAAAAACCAAAAAAGAAGGAAATGTCTGTGCATCCATGAAAACAAACAAATAAAAAACGTTTCTGGTTGTAAACCTTGACTCTTCCCATTAACCTAACTCATGCTGCAAGTCAGTCGTCACTCGAGCCACCACGGCCAGATGTGACTCCCTCTATCCCCCTCCCATCATTCCTCCACCTAATTCTTGAAATGCTCTGTAAAAATGCAAATCTCCCTAGGAAAGGTAATGTTTTGAATTATTAAACATTATTTGTCTTCTAATAAATAAAAATCTCCCATCCTTTCTTGGGAATAGGCTATGAAAACGAGCCTGAGAAAAGCAGAGTCCATCAGAATGGAAAGGGGGGAGGGGAAGGTGATGAAAGTCCAAGAAAGGGAGGCTGAGGGTTCTCATGTCCCCCCACTTATGGGCCCCATGGACTTTCCCTTCCGAGAGGCAAGCTCATGCTGCAGTGAGGAAATAACATACATCATTTGACAAGGATTTGATGCTTTACAAGTATGCAGCACCAGGCCTGGCCCTGGGAACAATTCTCAAAGCTTTGAGGTGAGGAACTGGCAATTTTAACAGTGTTTCAAGGGCAACAGTGAGAGTTATCAACAAGACAGGGAGTCGGGAAGACGTCCCAAGGAAGAGGCCCCAAAGCCAAGATCCCATTTACGTGATCGTTGGCCAGGTGAAGTGGGTAGGGAAAGGAAACTGCCAGGATGTGGGCATGGAGGCAGGGCAGGGTCCACCAGGGATCCGGATCCCAAGTTGTCCAGAGGCAAAGGAGGGGCTGGAGGTCTCAAAGGGATGGTCTGACCCAATCTGCAGAGAGGAGTCTCTGATCACGGTCTGGGGAATGAAGCAGCGCAGCCAGTGGAGGCGCCAGGGTACTTCAGGCACACAAAGGCTGTACCTGAGGGGTCACTGAGGGTGGGATTCTGCCAGGAAAGAGCCCCAAAGGCTTGGTGCAGACTTGTTTGGCCACATTACAAAAGAAGAGAGAGAGGAGAATATAGGACCTAGCAGTGAAGAAGGGAGGCAGGACTTGTTTTGTGAGTGTAGCAAGAAGGCTGTTCCCTGAAAAGTTAGCATAGGCAGCAAAGAACACCCAAGCTCAACAGCAACACCGTTCCCAATTCCAAGATGGCGAAGACAGACCCACACCCATTATACTAAGACCCCCCCAAATCATCACGTCTCTCCTGGGAGTCTACAATTCGGCTCACTGACAATATCTCTGCAGACCAGACTTCCGCGTTCCACTAGCAAGTAAGCAAGGCTGGGTCTGCTCACCGCTCTCCCCCTAGTGCCCAGAGTCACTGTTGTTTAAATCAGTGGTTCTCAAGTGAGGTGATTTTGCCCCCCATGGGACATTTGGCAATGTCTGCAGATATTTTTGGTTGTCACAACTAAGGGAGGAGGGTGCTACTAGCATCTAGTGAGTGGAGGCCATGGATGCTGCTAAACTTGTTACAATGCACAGGATAGCCTCCCTCCCCTCCAAATAGAATTAGTCAGCCCAAAATGTCAAAGGGGCCAAGAAAAACCCTACGTTAAATCAAATTAAGAAGACTGGTGGCAGCTGGCTCAGTGTGAGCAGCGGGGCAGGCACCTCTGGGACACCCAGGAGGCTGGGCCTTGGCACCCAGAGGGCTGGGCCTGCTGCAGCGGAGGAGAGGGGAGCAGGTGTGCCGGGCGGATCTCACCCACCTCCAACCTGGCAATGTTGGACATGACCAAGTTCTGCCAAACTCTCACCCCTACTTTCCCCCTTTGCTGCCTCTTTCTGCCACCTTCAAGTCCCACTTTGAGGGCTCACCTCAAGTCACTCAGGAAGTGGAGGGCATCTCAGAACGGAGGCTACAGCAAGGCCGAGGAATTAGAAGCTTGGCCAAGGAAGATGAAAGCAAGAGAACTCCATGTGGATAGACTTTCTTTATGCCCCTGGCCATAAATCTGAGCTAAGCCCACAAATTACTCCCCAACACACAGTTCATGGGAGATACACACTACCCCAGGCCTCCTCTTCAGACTCATAATTCCTATCACCTGTGGACAACAGTGGGCTATCATGCACAAACCTCAAGATCAACATGCACAGAACCCTCCCCTCCCATCACTGATACTGCCCACGGAAGCACCCAAGCCAAGAGCCTCCGATCCTCCAATTACTCACACATTCCATTGGTTATGCCTCATAAAGAACCCCCTCAACCAGCCCCTTCTCTCCCCTCTCTAGCCCTTTCACCACCACTAATCCAGGTCCCCATTATCTCACCCAAGTGGTGGCAACACCTCCAGAGGAAAGCTTTTCAAACTTTTATGGTCAAGTATGAATGGTGAGGAGGTGTTGAGGAGGCTTGTTAAAAACGCAGATTTAGTAGCTCGAGATAGGGCAAAAGAATGTGCCATTTTACCAAGCACACAAGGTGGTTCTAAACCCAGATGCTCCCAGACCACACTCGGCCCAGGAGGCTTTGGAATTTCAGTCCCTAGAGAGCTGGCACTGTGGTCAGCTCTGTGTCCCCTGCACTCACCACAAGGCAGGGCGCCTCCTAGAAAAATGTTTACTGAGGGAATTAAAAAAAAAAAAAAAAAAAAAAAAATGAAGTTGCAGACCAACTGGCAACCACAGAAGAAAGACAGGACTGAACGGCCAGCTCACTCCCAGCACCCAACTCCAGTGAGGCCAGTGGTCTGACTAGGAGTGAGTTTACACAAATTTCCACATTTGAGGCCCAGTCCCCATTATCACAGAAAGAATTCAGCAGCCAGTCCAGGCTGAGGTGTATCCGGGTCTGAAAGGCTCTTGTCCACATTCCCTCTTCTCCTCCCATCATCATCCACAGGGGTGTCCCTCCCTCCCCCAGATCCCACGCACCTCCCGTCCCAGACAGAGCCAAGGCACTGAAGTACATACCAGGCTGCCAGAGCAGGTCATAGGCCCAGGAGGGCAGCAACCGCTTTGTTCCTCTGTATGTCCTGAGGTTACTGGTACAGGGCCTAATAAAGATTTGCTAAAATGGCAAAAGAAACGTGGCGGAGGGGAAGGATGAACCATCTCAGGTTGTACCTTTCTCATACTTTAAGCCACGACATGGGCATGTAGCAGCCCCACATAAAAGCGTCGAAGGAGCAAGTGGCCGCAGGAGTCACTTCTAAGACACCACACCACAGGCTCCTCCAGGGCCTTAGCCAGGCAGGGCCCTAGGATAAACACTTTTACGTAAACGTAGCTGGCTGGGTGATGTTTTAGTAGAGGCTTCCAAGCACTGGAGAAAGGCAATACCCATAACCAACTCTCCCCACCCTCACCAGTAAAGATATAGTTAACTGGTCAAGAGGACTTAGAAACTGAAGACCACAAACAAAAAGCTGGCGGTTTTAATGCCTCCAAACAGTTATAACACAAGTCTGGGCTAAAGAATCTCTACAAACGATGATTTATTTTATGTGTAAGTTCTCCCCAAAAACGGTGATGGCAAGTTACCTGCAGCAACTGTACTAAAAGCAACGACGCAAAAGCTACACACCAAGTGGGTCCTGCAGGAGGAAGGAAGGAAGGCATACTGAGACACCAACCTTGGTTACCAGCACTTTCACGAAGTTTAATTAAACCCAGGAAGGACATAACCTATCCAAATATTCTTATACAACAAAACACAGTTATGTTTTTCCTTCTACAGAAGGAGAGGAATGCCAAAGCAGGAAGATTTAGTCCCTAAACCACAGTACTAAAGAATTGATACAACTGTATGCTAGTTTTTCCCAGTCCTCTTAGGAAAAGTCTCTTGTGAAATCCAATCCTCTCCTATAAAAATCCACCCAGCCCCTGGGATGCTAAGGGTCTGTCTCAGGACTGAATTCCACTGAAGCCAACACCACTTAGCTCCACCATAAGGTGAGGCCAAGGGTCCCCAGGAGGGAAGGGGACTTACCAGGCTGCAGGGTGGACACACATCCCAGGCAGAGAGCTCAGAGGGCCGGCCCTGTGGCTTAGCGGTTGGGTGCACGCGCTCCACTACTGGCAGCACGGGTTCGGATCCTGGGCATGCACCGACGCACCGCTTCTCCGGCCATGCTAAGGCCGCGTCCCACATACAGCAACTAGAAGGATGTGCAACTATGACATACAACTATCTACTGGGGATTTGGGGGGGAAAAAATAAAAAAGGCGGAGGATTGGCAATAGATGTTAGCTCAGAGCCGGTCTTCCTCAGCAAAAAGAGGAGGATTAGCATGGATGTTAGCTCAGGGCTGATCTTCCTCATAAAAAAAAAAAAAAAGAGAGAGCTCAAAGCACACGAGGAGACCATGCTGGAGATCATCAGCATTCAGTCTGACCCACGAGTACTTATCCCTGGCTGCACATCAGAACCACCTGGGGATGTTTGAGGACAAACAGGGATGCCTGGGCTGCAGCCACGGTGTTACAGATTAAACCACTCTCAGGTGGGGCAGGGTACAGTGTGGCTTAAAAGCTCCCAGGTGAGCCTAATGAGCAGTCAAACTTGAGACTCACTGGCTAGTCCCCAGGAGGAAGCCAGCTCTGCGGCTAGAGGAGCATAGGAGTAGACCAAGATAGCTGGTGTGGCTGGTCCGAGGACAGCTCTCCTGCCATCTTCTGCCAGCATCAGAGTCCACTCCTCCCACCCCCTGCAGACCTCAAGGAAGACAGGACAAAGCCCGTCTGAGGCCTCACCATTCAGCTTCCCATCCATCTCTCCTTCCTACAGCCACTCACCATTCCAGCTGCCTCCCTGACAAGCCCAATCCACAGCCACCAGTTGGAAGGTATAGCACACAGCAAATCACAACGTAAGTGGGCTCCCCACAACCACCCTGTCACTACCATCTTTAGACTTAAAAGAGATATTCAGTGGGTACTTATTCTATGCCAGGCCGAGCACTAAGTGCCTTAGATGCATCATCTCACATAATCCCACCACAACCCACTGAGGCCATTACTGTTATTATCCCCACTTTACAGATGAGAAAATTGAGGCACAGATAGTTAAGAACTTACCCAATGTCTCACAGCAAGTAGTGTCAGTAGGATTCAAATCCAGGTGGTGGGGCTCTAAGTCTTTGCTTCTAACCATTCTGCTACTCAGATAACATCTACTTACAAATGACAGAAGGTCAGCTGTGGCAGAGATGGAAAGGTACCAAGTGAAAGCAGAGAGTCCATTAAAGGTCTGAATCTGATGTCTTAAAAATCAACTTCATCAGTATAGAAGGGGAAAATCTGATTTTTACTGACAATTTGTGTGGAAAAGATTGTGGTTTCAGGGACCATCTGTTTTGCAGGGCACCTATTACAGGTCAGGTGCTGGGGACATGGAGACACAGGCCACACCCTCTGGATGACTTTCTGCCAGCTAATGTGATCGTAGGCTGTGTCAGGACAACCTCCTCCTCACAGGAGAAGCCAGCCCTACACTGCTCTGCACTGGACAGATCACATGGGGGGGCCTCCAAAAGCAGCTGTTTGTGGGCTTGTCTGACTGACTGTGTGGTTATTCGATATTGGTTTTAAAGAACAGTGCCCATGCTCCACTCTAGACCCTCCAAATCAATCTCTAGGAGAGTCCAGGTACTGCCTGCAGCTTACAAGTCTCTACAGCTGGGTTGAGAACTAGTGGCCAAAAGATGGAACCAAGAAGGTGAAAAATCCAGACACCACACACATGAGGAACTGTTGAAGATGGGTTGAATAAAAGCAACTGCATTTAGCCTGGATAAAAGACGGCATGAAGAATAGGAATGGGACGTGGGGGCTTCCTGTGGAAGGCATTTCTACATTGCTACTGCCTGGGGACAGGATGAGGCCCAATGGGTAGACAACAGCGGGAGGGCAACAGCAATGCTTAAGAGAAGGAATTCCCGGTACCTTCAATTTGGAGACCTCCAGAGCTCCTCCTAACTCCAGTTATCATGCTCTGAAAAGCTGTGGAGTGAATGACCTACAGCTCAGATAATCTGAGAGGAGACCATTACTGCAACACAGTGAAAACTGCAATTTTAAACTAACAGCAACTAACTGCTTTCAATCTTATGGACAAGAAAAAATCTGAAGTCATGTACTCATTAGTGCATACATCTGGGGAACAGGAAGGTTTTAAAAATTCTCATTCCCAGACCTCTACCCCAGACATCTGCACTTTGAACAATCACCTCAGGTGACTCACCTCTGATGCAGGAGATGCCTGGACTCTACTCTGAGAAACCCCAAACCCCCGGAGGGCAAGTCTGATACAAAGAATGAGTTCCTAAAACCTTCTTGACCACGGTGATCACTCCTTCTTCTAAACCTCTAAAATGAGTAACACTCATTTTATGTTTTATATACAACTTTATGCTGCTTTCCTTCATGTGCAGATATAGGTATAAGTGTGTTAACCTTGCCAACCAGCAAGGTGACACTTTATACCCCTCTTTATGCTCAGAAAACACCAAGCAGGATTTCCCACACACAGGGGTGCTCAAAGGATGCTTTCTGAATGATCAATTAACACACACTCAACTGACTGTTAAAAGTCAGGACTGGTTAACCATTATCATCCAAAGTGATATGAAATTCTATCGAAAACATTTATTCAACTCCAACTTCATTACCTCTTAAGCATTTAAAAAATTTTAAATACAATTCAACTAGTTGGCAGGATACTCCCCTGGCCCAAGACTTGACTACGAACACATTAAATTCTGGACCACATGGCTTTCAGCTTGTCTGCTAGAAAGTGAGTCAGCTTTCTGAATTCCCAGTTTTATAAAACTGATTGGTTTTACTGTTCTTCAACTGAGGGCCTAACATAAAAAATCAGAACGAAGCAAAGTTGGATCAACAAGGAACCTCAAAGAGGCCTGGTGGAGGCCCATCTTTTGGGAAGTAGACCTGGGAGATGAGGAGCCCCTGGAGTTGTCAGGAAATAAAGAATTCAGGCTTCCTCCTGGAAGAGTGCAGCCTTTAAGGAAAAGGATGCTCTCTCCAACTCGCCCCAGGCAGACACTATACTAAGATCAGGAGTGCTCCAATGGTTTGGTATTGTGAATGGCCAGCTCTGTTCCTTATGTAGGCAAGCCACTGAGGAAGACTCCAGAAAGCATCACTCTCTCCAGGACCTTCTGGCACCAGCAGGTTCTTTGTGGCCCTCAAGCTAGTTTCAGATACGCCAAGGTCTAAGTCAGTGCCGCCCAAGAGAAATACAGTGCAAGTCATATATGTGATTTTAAATTTTCTAGTAGCCACATTCTAAAAAATCAATAGAGGGGCCGACCCGGTGGCATAGTGGTTAAGACCACGCTTTCTGCTCCAGCAGCCTGGGGTTCGTGGGCTCGGATCCCAGGCACGGACAAGTGCACCGTTTATCAAGCCATGTTGTGGCAGGCATCCCCCATACAAAGTAGAGGAAGATGGGCACGGATATTAGCCCAGAGCCAATCTTCCTCAGCAAAAAGAGGAAGATTGGCAACAGATGTTAGCTCAGGGCTAATCTTCCTCTCTCTCTCTCTCTCTCTCTCACACACACACACACACACACACACACACATACAAGTCAATAGAAAGAGGTGAACCTGCTTTTAGTAATATATTTTATTTAATCCAATATATCCAAAATATTATCATTTCAACATGTAATCAATATAAAAAATCATTAATGAGATAGTTTACTTTTTTATGCCAAGTCTGTGAACTCTGGTGTGTTTACAGCACACATCTCCATTTAGATGCTAAATTTTCATTGGAAATGCTTGATCTATATTTTGATTTCATAACATTTACAGCTGAAAAGGCTGATTCACATACCCAAGTTATTCCAAACGCACTTAAAAGTTTTCCAACAAGCAAACTGAGACCTGGTTTTAAATTTAAATGAATTAAATCAAATCAGAAATTCAGTTCCTTAGTCCCGCTAGCCACATTTCAAGTGTTCAACAGCCACAGGTGGCCAGTGGCCACCATAATCGGACAGGCCAGGTCTAAGGTGCCTTCTTTCTAAATTAGTACCTACCAAAAGCTTTCTTTTCTTAATCATCAGAGGGTATGAAGGCTGCTCAAAGGACAAAAGCATAAAGGATCTGTTGTTGCTGTGACAGCTGAAGGGCTTTTTGATTGTCAAACAGTGTATCACTGTAATGCCCTTCCTTAAGGGTGAGGGTGAGTGGGAGTCAGCTAGATACAACCAGGAGAGGAGAGGGCTCTCCCAGAGAAAGGGAATGGAAGCAGATTCCTGGAGCACCTACTGGAGGCCGAGCACTGCCTGAGTATAGAAGAGCCACTGCTGTACTTGATCCCCATCATCTTGTAGGTGACATATCATCAAGTGGAATTAACAGATAAGGAATCCAAGATTGGCCACAATGGGGAACCTGCCCAAGGCGCCGTAACTTCCCAGGGAGATCCTTCCTTTCTCATCATGCCACATTAAGATCCAAGAATGAAAGAGAGAGAGACATGTTGTGGGGTCTGCCCGGTGGCGCAAGTGGTTAAGTGCGCACGCTCCACTGCGGGGGCCCGGGGTTCGCCGGTTCAGATCCCGGGTGCACAGCGACGCACCGCTTGTCCAGCCATGCTCTGGTGGCATCCCATATAAAGTGGAGGAAGATGGGCACAGATGTTAGCCCAGGGCCAGTCTTCCTCAGCAAAAAGAGGAGGATTGGCAGATGTTAGCTCAGGGCTGATCTTCCTCACACAGACACACACAAAAAGGCATGTTCTCGCCTCTCTACATTTAATACCAGGTAGAATCCAAGACACGCCAGAAGGCAGGTAATCAGAGATGACAAAGCCAGGGCTCTTGGTCAACCACACACTGGTCTGAAAATGAAAGTGGATGGGAAGGGGAACCAGAAGGCTAAAAGGGTGGGAAAGGTCTGATAACCTTAGTTTTTACATCTTTGTCCCACTACATACATAATTCTCCCAATGATGCCACCTCACTGCCCACTGGCTACCGAACTATCGTGGCCATGAGTCAGGTGTTCAATTTCTACTGCCAAGGCTTGGAGCCCTCAGAAGCTTTTCTTAGCTCTAAATTCACAAACCTCCATTCAGACTTGATTCAGTTCTTCCAGAACACAGATGCCAAGTCTGAGGTCCCCAGGCAGGGAAAACAATTTTCTGATCCAGCAATTGAAGGGTTATCAAGTAATTGAAGCAACATCCAAGAGGAAATATCTATATATGAATACTGTCATTGAACTCAAAGTTTCTTGGGGAGTCCTTAATAAGACCATGGTAAAACAATTTTCTAAGCTTCTTTGGGCATTAGAGCAAGCATAATATGTTTGGTCTAAAAGGCACATAAAGCCTTACCACTTCCTCTAGAGAAAGCCCAGAAACTAAGCTGATGAGGAAACTTATAAGTTCTTCCTGATTTGACTGGAAGGGAAAGAAGAAACAAAGGTATTGAAGGAAGCAAGTCAGGAGGGAGACAAAATAAGTGATTTTAATTAATTTATACAGGCAGAGTGAAAGAGATACAAATAGCAAGGATTAGATAGCAACTGTCAGATGCAGAGTTATCCCCTGAGACCTTCCTGCTTTGGGGGAGAAGGAGGTGACCTTGCTGGCCATTTCCGAGACATTTCCCAATTTGAACTCCAAAAGCTGTTTTGTAACTCGATCTGTGTATATATAGATTGGTTAGATTTCTGAGCCAGGCTGCAATTGCTGCCTGGGCAGGGTGTTCTGGGTGTGCGGTGAGAAGAAATGGCAGGTGAGGGAAGCAGAGCCTCAAAGTCATGGGATCAGAAAACTCGAGTCCGACCTCTTTTTTCAGACGAGGATCCTGTGGCCAGAGAGGAGAGATAATTGGTCTAAGGCCAATGTCCACATGGGAAGCAGAGCCCCATCTTCTAGGAGCCCTAGGAGCTAAGGGCAAGTCCTGATTCCAGGATACTTAAGGCACCCTCACCAGGGCAAAGGGGCAGGGCTGCTCCTGCAAGGTCAAATGATAATAAGCCTCTCTCACAATGACCTGCGAGTTACCTCTGAAATGTAATCATCAAGGAAGAGAACACTCTATTTGCCAGTTTCCTGAGAGGACGTGGGCCTCACTTCAGCTGTCATTAGACTACAAACTGCAAACCCTACCTCCAGTGGTAAAGACATAATAAATTTAGCAATTTTATCTTGAAGACATGAATATTATGCATTGTATCCACTTAGCTATATAAAAGAGTAAGATTTCTTTCCATCTTTGCAATCTCTAGTTTTGCAATCCTTGCAGCAGGCTGCCTGTGATGTGCACCACACATGGTTTAATGTTTATTCAATAATAAAATTTTCTGTCTTTTCTACCTTTGTGGAGAGGTGTTCTGTGTTGGGAGGAGATTTTGTTTTTAATTGTATTTCCCCAACACTCCTCACAGAATTACCCCAACCTCCACTCAGACCTGACCTCCTTGAAGTTATTTTTAAGCCAATTACATGCTCAACTAAATGGGGTACAATTATGATTTTATGATGTGATTTACCCTATGGATGGGGAAGGGCACCCCCACAACACTCAGAGATCCTCAAAGATGGAACTTGGTCCTCTGAATGTAACTTGGGGACAGTCTCTCAGATCAGTCCCCACGTCCCCCAAGGACCACAAATTCCCACCAGGGAAACACTCCCAAGCGGGTCACATAGCCCCTCAGCTGGCTGGGTCCAGCCCTTAGTACACACTGTGCCCTCTGCAAGGAAAGCCTTGCAGCCGCCCCTGCCTCTGGATAACCCCTATCAGAGCAGGAATCCTGTCTTATTCTGCTCAGTATGTTCCCAGCACAGAGCAAGGCGTGAATGAATGGAAACCTTTAACCCTCCTCTTTTCTCTCCAAGTCAATACAACAGTTCCCCCTTATCCACAGTTTCACCTTCTGAGGTTTCAGTTACCTGTGGTCAGACGTGGTCCGTGGTATGAAAATATTAAATGGAAAATTCCAGAAATAAACAATTCCTAAGTTTTAAATTGCGTGCTGTTCTAAGTAGTGTGATGAAATCTCATGCTTCCTGCTCTGTCCTGCCCTGGACATGAATCATCCCTTTGTCCTGCGTATCCACGCTGTATACGCTACTTGCCTGTTAGTCACTTAGTAGCCGCCTCAATTACCACATTGACTGTTGCAGTATGGCAGTGCTTGTGTTCAAGTAACCCTTATTTTACTTAATAATGGCCCCAAAGTGCAATAGGAGTGATGCTGGCAATTGGATGTGCCAAAGAGAAGCCATCAAATGCTTCCTTCAAGTGAAAAGGTGAAAGTTCTCAACTTAATAAGGAAAGAAAAAAATCATATACTGAGGTTGCTAAGATCTAGGGTAACATTTATTACAGCATAATGTTATAATTATTCTATTTTATTACGAGTTATTGTTGTTAATCTCTTACTGTCCTAATTTATAAATTAAACTTAATCACAGGTATGTGTGTATAGGAAAAAACACAGTATATACATTGTGCAGTTTCAGGCATCCATTGGGGGTCTTGGAACCTATCCTCCGCAGATAAGGGGGAACCACTGTACTATCTCAACATTCAGTTTGTTTCATTTGGAAACATTTGTTCCACCAGGAAATGTTTCTCAGAGAGCGCTGTTTCTACTGTTGCAACGACAAAATCCTTTCAAGAGAAGAACACGCTCATTAAACATTTTGCTCTCACACAGCCAGCAGAAACACAGGTGACAAACATCCACGTCCTAGCCCTGCCACTTGCTATGATATTTCCTCGTGGAAATCTGTCTCTCTGCAAGGCTCTCAGCCGGTTCTGGCACCTCTCCCACCCTTTCCTCCCTGAGATCCATCCATCTCTGTCTATCCTGACAGGAACATGACTGTAAAAGGCATCCTTGAGAAGTAGTGTTCTTAAATTGACTCCTTCTAAAGTCACAACCAGAGTGTGCTTTTAGCAGAGCCCAGTCTGAGGTAAGCTGGACTGTCCTATCCATCTAGACTGTGGGGCTGTCATTAATTATTACTGAGCACTAATGGAAATCTAACTTTATTTACCCCATCAACTTGGCTTGGGTTACCAGAACAAGAAACCAACCCAACGTGAAATGCTTTGGAAAACAACCCACCAGACTGCACGTCCAAACAGCGTTTGCTGCTTAAGAACCATACAGCAGCAGTTCTCAAATCTTGGTGTGCATCAGAATACCCTGGAGAACTTGTTAAACACAAGCTCCTGGGCCCCACTCCCAGAGTTATAGTTCAGTCGGAGGGACAGGACTGCCTTTTTAATAAGTTCCCAGGTGATGCTGAGGCTGCTGGACCCAGGACCACACTTTGAGCAGCCATGCCGAACACAGCACCACAGCCACCAGTTGAACGGCAGAGCCAGATCCTGGCTTCTTCCCAGACTGACCTAGAGGCAAGGCCAAGTATAGTGGTTCTCAAACCCAGTTCCCCTGCAACACTGGTATTCTCCCACTGAAGTCAAAGAACAGATTGGTATTCTCCCACTGAAATCAAAGAACAGATTTCCTACCAGTTTTCAAAGCAAATTAAACCTCTGGCACCACTGACTACTTCCTTCTATTATAATCTAAAAGGGTTTAATTTCTCAACAAATTATACATTTTTTGTTAATACTTCATTGATTTCAACCAATATGACATACAATTGAGAAGAAGTTTTAATGGCTTGGCTGACACAGCCAATACCACATGGAAGGACACCAAAATTCAGTGCACTTGGCCTCCAGCTCAAGTCCAACTTCCCCAAGGCATCTCCTTTGACCACTACAGCGGATGCTCTTATCATTTAACAACATGCCGCTGGACCGCTGGACAAAAGAAGGGCTTGGTTGTGCTCAAAACTCAATCTAGTGGACAAAATAAAACGGGCACACATGTTAAGCCATTTTAACCAAGGCAATGCGTAATCTATTGCTAAATTGTGCGGCATAAACATTCCAGGCTTCAGATTTTCCACACAAGCAATTTGGCATCACTGAAACGGCTACATCCTCCCCACGCCTCGGCACTGGAGCCCTTTAGGATCCCCTACTCAAGCTAAAAGAATCATCGTGAAGTTCCAGCCTTCCCACAATTTAATTTTAAAAATTTAATATACATCTGTCCCTGAGGACCTTGGCAAGAACATATAAACCCTGACTTCGAACACCAACATTCTGCCCACATCCAGTGCAGAGTCTTCCCCTGTCCCATGTGCCTCAGGTCACTCGATCTGGTGCCTCAAACCGGGAGAAATAGCCTGGTGTAGCATCCCCAACAACAGGGATATTTACTGCCTTGTGATTTTTCTTTCACGACCTTTATTCCTTGAATGCATAAGGTAGACTAGCAAATGAAACCAGCAGATTAAAATATTCTATTTCATTTAAAAAAAAAAATCACTATGTTAGCTTTAAAGGGGGGGAGGGCCAACACATCTGGATCCGATCATTGTAAAGTTTCACATTCTTAGCGTCTTCCCTCCCGGAAGGAAGGCAGCAGAGCACAGCGACAGAGCACAGGATGAACTAAGATCCCTGGTACCCTGATCCAGGCTTTGCCACTAGCCCGACGTGTGACCTTGGGCAGAGTCCCTGACCTCTGTAGGGCTCAGTTTCCTAAAGAGGCTTCCTGGCCACAACACCAGTGCTAACTAGTAATATGATTCACGTGTTGATGAATTTATAATGACTTTCACTTTTCTGCTTGATTATACCTGCAAAGATTCCAATTCTCCTGGGAGGAGACACAGCCATTGTTCCTTTCTCTCTGGGGCATGTTGCTCTCTTTTCTCCTCCTCCCAAGCCTGGCAGTCTCTCCACTTCCCCAGTTCAGCTTCTTGCAGCAGAGGCTGTGATGAGAAAGAGCCACCTGGGAGAGCTTCCCAAATTGGCACTGAGCTCTCCCGACTAATGTCTAGCACAGCAGGCCTATAGTTCCTCAAATAAGCTTCTAATTGTCTTTTCGGAAATGTGCGTGGACACTTATTTCAAGCCATTTGGCAAGTGCCTCCCAGGGTATTTCCTCTGACATTGTGCTTGGAGAAGGAGGATTTAAGAGTCTGGAGGAGCATCAGAAAAATCGCACTCCAACTGATCCTTTCCTCAGATGGAGATAAAACCACTTTTTCAAGGACCCACCACTGGTATGATGCGAACCCCCACAGGTCTCCAAGAACTCAAAATTGCCGACTTGTATATTTGGACCAAAGTCTTCTCCCAGGGACAGAGAGGAGTTGTCCTGGCAGGGTTAATGGATGACAAGAATTATGACACACTTGGATGGTCCCAGCAGTGTTCCCCCGTCCCCAGGTGCAACATTCACAGAGTGGTGAGGGCCTCACATCAGATTGGAGAGAGACCCTGAGAGTCAGTAAGAACCACAGTCAAGAGGATGTGGGATGAGCACTCAATTTGGAGTCAAGTTTTGAAACCTGAGTTCAAATCCGTGGCCTACCATCTCTTCCAGGTCCTCAGAAGAGGTTATCAGACCTTGTAACTACCACCTCACTGATTTAAAATATTGACAGGTGTCCCTGCCTTCTTGGCAAGCCCTGCCCCAAATTTACTGTGCATACACATGCGCCTCAGGATCTTATTAAAATTCTGACTCTGAGTCAATAGGTCTGGGTAGAGCCCGAGGTTCTGCATTCCCAACAAGTTCCAGGTGATACTGATGCTGCTGGTCCATGGGCCAACTTTAAACAGCAAGGATAAAGAGATTTATGATCTAATTCAGTGTTTCCCAAACATCCTTGGTAAGAATCACATGGGGTAACTGTTAAATACATTCATACCAGGGCCGCAACCCAGACCAGGGCAGGCCTGGTGAGCTGTCAATCTAACAAGTATTCAGGTGAGTCTTATTATCAGAGAAGTGTGGGAACCCTGGTCCAACTCACCCACATCTCTCATTCAAAGCTCCCACACAGCCTGTGGGCACTCTTACTTCCTTACCATTGTTCTCTTTAGCTTTAAATCTTTAACTTAAAGATTTGTTACCTTCCTTACCATGTTCTTTTTAACTTAAAATCTAGTAACCTAGCTCCTGTTTCGGGGGCCCTGTAGAGTAGAGAGCTGAAGAGAGCTGAAGGCTCTCCCAAACTTTTCCAAGTCCTGGCACACTTGGAAAATGTAAGGCCTGAGCTCTGGCAGCCCCTGATGGCCTGAGAACGGACAGGAACATCACCATCTCAGCACGCCTATAACCATAACCCAGCTCCATGGCTAGACAGCCCTGCTCATACCTCAGCCCCATTAGTTGGTGAGCAAAATCAACCAGCACAACCCTCCAGTACATCTCCCCATTGTTCTTAGATGATCCAAACCAGAGAATAAAAAATAAACATACCCAACTCCCGTCCTGAGGTTGTCCACAAGGGCTAATGCAGCACAAAGGTGAAAAACACATACGTCACTTGACTCGCCCTCTCTAACAAATTACAGCTAATTACCATGTGCCCAGGAGCATGCACAGTCTGCTTTACATCCATCTTATCATTGAATCCTTGCAACAACTCCACCACACAGGGATGATTTGTCCATTTTACTGACGAGGACCCCAAAGCTTACAGAGGTTAGGTGACTTGCCCAAGGTCACACTATGAAGGGTGGCCACTGTGTGATAGGCTCCTACATGCGACCCTTTGCAACACCCATCCCTCTTCTGGTTTGTTGTAATGCCTCCTGCCCACGCACCTGTTTTGTTCCAGGCTGTATCCATCATGCACCTCGCAGACACTCAGAAAAAGATTTGCCAAACTGATGAATGACTCCAAAGCCACAGCTCCTCCACGGAAACAGGCTGCCTCCAAAACCATAACAAGCATACAGATGCACTGTGGTTTAAAAGACTCCCAACTGATTAGATATGAATTTACAAGACATAAGTTGGAGAAAGGAGGGTGAAAGGGCAGTGGCCTGGGAGTCACAAGGCCTGAAGGATTCTTCTCACACTTCTGCCATGCTGCCCTGAGATCTGAACAAGCCACTTGGCCTCTCTGCACCTCAGTTTCTCCATCAACATGATGGTTTAATTCGTCACCCAAACCTTTGTGAACTCCCACGACGTACTAGATGTGGTGCTAAATGGATGAGAGGCCAATTCCATCCCTCGGTAGCCTTGTGCCAACTCCACTCCTCCCACCCCACTGAGCACCAGCCAAGCTAAAGCACACAGAACAGTTTTCAAACAAGTAGGAAACAAAGAAGGTCCTAGGGGGATCATTTGCATCACAAAAGGAATCTTGACTTAGCAAACATCCACCAAAAGGATGGCTAAAGTGACAAGCTCCCCTGATGCGTTTTTTGAGTCAGATTTATTGAAGTATTATGATGTACATTAAATTTCATCCTTTTTAAGTGTACAGTTCTATCGATTTAGACAAACACATGCAGTCCTGCTGCAATGTTAACAATAGTTTATTTATCTAACTTTTCAGGAACAGGTTACATAAAGTGACATGGGCATGTATGGCCCAATGACATAAAATTAATTTTAGCTCCTCTTTCTAAAAGTGAGGGTCGTCATTCTGCCAGAAGGAAGAACACAGAACCAAAAATCTTGTCTCCAGGGGGAAAAAAATCAATTTGCAGACACATCTGCAAGGCATGGAGCATAAGTACCAAGATCTATTGGTCAACGCAATTGAATCTCCTTTACTAATAGGAGAAAGCCCCTCATCCCAGCCCTCCCCCTCTCATATGAAAGCATTTACCAATTTTTTTTTAAATATGCACACAGAGCCCAAGAGCACAAACATATTTCTACCAAAGGTCATCCTTAACAACTTGCACAGTTTAAAACCACAAAGCCTCCTTGAATTAACTGCAAAAATCTCTAATAAATTTCACATACTAACAATGCTCCAAAGGAATTTACCTGGACAAGGAATATAACTTTTGTTTTAAGACTTATCTTAAAATCTATTGCATGAGCTTATGTAAAAAAAAGGAGGGGATGATTATTCAAATAGAACTCAATCTGTTAAAATTACATCTCCACTGCAGAATGAGGTCCTGGTAACTTCAGACTAGACAACAGCATTCTAAGCCAGAAAATGGGAACAAATGTAAACAATCAACCTAATGGTGTTTCTAACCTTACTATGTAGCTGGCTTCTGGTAAAAAGATTTTTCCAAGCCCTAGCTCAGTGGCACTCAAACTTTAGTATTCCTAAGAATCTTCTGATTATGAAAACTACACATTCTTGGATCCACACAGACCTACCAAATTAGAATCTCTGGGGATTGGGCAGCTACAGTGTTTAACCTGAATCCCAGGTAACTCTGATGGTGGTGACTAAGGATCACACTCTAAGAAACGCAGCCCTAGCTAAGAGAGCACGTGTTTTGTTACATAATCACTAAAATAAAGTCAAGACGGTGACGTAACTTGGACATTGATCCCGAGTATAGATTATAATCTATAAACTAATGGCCAAGGCTTAGAAATATTTTCACTATTCAGAGACATTGTCATTGTAGTATCAACAGATAAAACTCCACAGTTACAATCTTTCATTAATGTTCAGTTGCCTGCTTTAAGTGTGATCCCCAGACCAGCACTTCAGAACTTTTGAGTCCTACTTTAGAAGAAAATCTCTGGCGGGTGGGGCCCAGGAATCCATGTTTTAAAATTTCTCCCTGTGATTCTTCTGCACTGTGCATGCTCTCACATGTTTTAGTTAATGCAAATACATTTTATGACAATAATAATCACAATGTTTCTTCTTGCCTTGTCCTCTTACTGGTTTTATTTTTGCTTTGATAAAGGATGGGATGTTTATTTGCTACCACACTCTCTCAACTTATCTCTACCCTCTCCCCACGGTGGTGCAAACTGCAACTTGTAGCACAGAAAGTCCAAGACAGATTCATTTTTCACTAGCTGAGAGACAATTTGCATGGCCTGGGCAGCCAAAGAGTTCAGACCCTGCCCATCGGTCTGGGGGCAGGACTATGTATAAGAAGGCAATCCTCTCAGGCTCTAAGTGCCCTGATTCCAGTGGGCACCTTCCATAACGCCTCCAAGGGCCTCCAGGCAAGCCAGCTGACAAAAAATCAAAGGGGAACTTGGTGGTGGTGGGTTTTTCTCCCTAAAATACTACGTCCACAGTAGCGTGCACTCATTCTCATGTTTTGGAGTGCATCAAAATACCAGGGGAAACTTAATAAAAATACAGTTTGTAACCTTAGCTTGGTTGTAACCTTAGCTTCTGATTCAGTAATATTCCAGAGTCTCCCAAATCTGTATTTTTAACAAATTTCCCAAGAGATTCTTATGCATATCTAGGTTTGCGAATCACTGGTGTTATGGGAGAAACCCGTGGTATGGAGCAGAAAATCTGAACTTGAGTCAAACTTACCCAGTATTTAGCGTATAAACCTTGGTATACCCCAGCTTCCTCAATGTAAAAATAATACTACCTGCCTCAAGGACTGTGATGACGGCAATATATATGCAAGGCCTTACTAAAATGCTAAGTGCCAAATACAGGTCAGTAAAACGGGCAGGTGCAGAATACCACAACTATTACCAACTAGGGTCCCCTTAGCCTAAAAGCTAACTTCACTAACAAGCATTCCATGTCAGATTCAGATTCTGAGACACAAGTTACTTTGACGATCTGTGTTATGTGTTGAATTATATCCCCTCAAAAATGATATTTGAAGTTCTAACTCCCCAGTACTTCAGAATGTGACCTTATTTGGAAATACAGTCTACAGAGGTAATCAAGTTAAAATGAGGACTTGAGGGTGGGCCCTAATCCATTAGGACTGGTGTCCTTATAAAAAGGAGAGATTTGGACATAGAAACAGACACATATAGGAAGAAGACGGCCATCTACATGCCAAGGAGACAAGCCTGGCACAGATGCTCCCCTCACAGCCCTCAGAACAACCCTGCTGCTGCCTTGATCTCGGACTGAGACAATAACTTTCTGTTGTTTAAGCCACCAGTTGGTGGTACTGTGTTACAGCAGCCCTAACAAACTCATACAATCTGTCAGCTTCCCATTCAATAGGAAAGTGCCCTTCTCCTATTCCTTTTGTGAGGGACACCTGGGCACCTGATGCTTCTCGGATTCCACAGGGTTTGTTCTAATATCTTCACCAGGTACGGTCATAAAGGTCTGTATAAACTACTTGTCAGGTTAGTCAGAGGCCAGCTCGGGGGGGACAGGGCATCACTGCAGGCTCTGCTGTGCAGTCCTGAGCCTGTCGCAACTGTCACAAAATCAGAGCACCAAAACTTCTGCAAGTTCACCAGCAAGAACCAGCAAGTGATTTACCAGCCTTATAAAACTGTCTAAACCCATCCCTGCACAGCTAACTCACACTCCCTTTTTACTCCTGTCAGAGTGGCATTCACGGTCAGCTTCCAGCCACCAGCTGGTCTGAGAACTGGTGAGCCAGCCTCAGCACTCAGGCACCTAGGGATCCTAATCAAGAGCCCACAAAAGCCCTCAGGGAGATGATTTTCTCCAACTGAATGCAGCTTTCATTCTCACATAAGTAGAAAAAAACACATTGGGAAAATGCCCCCAAAGAAAATTAAAAGGTCCTTTCGATAAACATTAAAACTGGAACCCCGCAGGGTCTTGTTCAGTTACCAGAAGGAGTATGGGAGACCGAGGAGCAGACTAACCCTACTGAGACGGTCGTCCTGCATCAGACAGGAGCTGCGTCTGTCCAGTGTGCAAGGCCAGCAGGCCCTTCCCCTGCAGGGAGAATGTCCCCAGTGCCCTGGCTGCCTTTACTCCCTACACACCCTTCTTGAGCATCCTGTCCTAAGAGCCTCCCTAAGGTAATTTATAAAAAACAGGTGTCCAGGAACCTCTCTCAGAGATTCCAATTCAGCAAGCCAGGTAGGGTTTAGGAACCAGCGATTTTAAGGAGCTTCCCTGGTGCTTCTGATGCACACCCAGGGCTGAGCACCACAACCGTGAATTAAAGTCAGGGTCCAACAGGATGTCCCAAGAAAAGGAGAAAGTCCAAAGCCCCACTGGTGGTCAGGACAGTGGGATTCCACTGCCAGCTTTGCCAAGTGGCCCCAGTAAGTCTCATCCTCCTGGGCCTCAGTTCTTTCCCTGTCAAAAGGAGAGGCTAACCTAGAACCACTCGGGCCTCTCTTTTTCAAAAAGAACTTCCCTGAAATCACTCTAAGATGTCCCACAAAGACACCTGCCCTTTCTTCTTGGAGGTACTAAACCCAACTCCTTTGTGGCTGCACCTCAGGCTGCCCTTGGCCGACATCTTACCCTTTAACCCTGTGTGTGTGTGGGGGGGAGGGAAGGCCAGGAGTGACAGGTGCTAGGCCCAGTAGAGAGAAAATTAAGCCTCTTAAAGTGCCCTAAATGTAATCTCTTAAACCCAGGAATAATTCACACTCCCCTTGGAAGATTTGCCACGCATGACCTCACGCCACACTCAGGAAGTATCTTCACTTACATCAAACTAGGTCCTAGACATGGGTGTCAAGTAATTAAAGGGGCAGTCTTGAAGCAATGCAAACAGAAAGAGAAGAGAGCAGTTTTAATTCAAACCCACAAAGCTTTGGGGGTCTCTAACCTGGGTGCTTGAGAGAGCAGCACTGAGGGAACCAGAGAACATCCCCACTCATCAGAAGGAATTCACTCCGCCATGGGCTCAAACACCATGAGAAAAAGGAGACATCTCTCCATGTGGTCAAGTGGTCTCTGGGGATGAGTGATGCACCAAAACAACTCACCGGAACACAGAGGTCAATGACAAACACTTGAGACAAGTGAATTTACCATCTTCAACCCAGTGACAAAAGTCATTAGTAGACTGCTTAAGTGCCCCTCTTCAGAGATCAACACGAGAGGCAACCATTTGTCTCTGTCTAGCTGTCCTCTGCAGATGCCTTCTATCACTCAAGTATTTAGCAACGATGTGCTTCATTCATTCAACACTTGAACCCCTAACTCCTAACAAGTGACCTAAAACATATTGCTCCCATGAGACACGGCTTTTCTACCTCAACATATTCTCTTCCTTAGCATGAATCTGGGAAAGATTTCTTTTTCCTTAACCAAGGCTAACCTCTGTAACCAGTAAGTTTTCTTCATCAATTACTCATTAAAAATTTTTTGGTTGTTGGGACCAGCCCAGTGGCATAGTTAAGTTCGTGTGCTCTGCTTCAGCGGCCTGGGGTTCGTGAGTTCGGATTCTGGGTGCGGACATATGCAGGGCTCATCAAGGCTTGCTATGGCAGCATCCCTCATACAAAACAGAGGAAGATTGGCACAGATGTTAGCTCAGGGCCAATCTTCCTCACACACACACAAAAACATTTTTGGTTGAGTACCTACTGTGTGCCGCGCATTGTTTCTAGACACTAGGGGACACAGTGCCAGAGACGGCTTCTCTCATGGAGCTTACATTCTAGTGCCACGAGACAGACAATAAATGAATCACATACGTAATACCAGGGAATGATAAATGATATGAAAACAAAAGAGGAAGATGTTTGAGAGCAGGGACTAAGGGATGCCAGGGAGACTGCAGGAGGTGACATGGGAGCAGACTCCTAAATGAAGTGAAGTGTAAGAGAGCACCTCAAACCTTCAGGAGTCAGGGTGAGAAGATCCAGCAGGAGAGGTGGAGTTGGAGTGGCCAGGGAGTCGAAGGAGAACCAGGTGAGGATCGTGGCATGGAAGCCAGGTGAAGAAAGGGTCCCGAAGAGAGAGGGATCAGCAGCTAAGTGCTGCTGAGAGGCTGCAAGAGATGGCAACTAAGGGTTGGCCCCGAACATCACCAGTACCTGAAGAAGTATGGTTTTGGCTAAGAGGTGCAGCAGAAGCCCAATTGGAGTGGGTTCAAGACAGAATCAGAGGGGAAGAAATGGAACAGAATATATGACAATTCTCCTGGAAACATTTACTATAAGGGAGGGGAGAGGATGGGAGAACAGCTGACTGGGATCTAAGGTCAAGAGTGTGTCGTTGCTGCTGCTTTTTCCCTCAAGATGAGAGATCCTACAATATTTCTCTCATGGGGATTATCCATCAAGGGAAAACTGAGGATGCAGAAAAGAAAGCAGATACACGCATGAGTGAAAGCCTTGAATGCCAACAGAGAACAGGCTCCAATGCACACATGGTTACCATGCTGTGTGGTTCAGTGTAGGGAGGCTAGTAGAATTAGCATGGGAAGATGACGAAACTAGTTTCTGATTGTTTCCTTTTTCTCAGTGAAATAAGCCAGATCATCAGCTGAGAGTGGGATGGGGACAGAAACACAGTGGACTCAGCAGTGCCAAGAGTCCCTCTTGAGGTTTGTGGTCATAAATCAAAAGCAAGACAATGCAGATGGCTGCGTGTTTTCTCCAGCCAGGTTCATCAGCCGGGGGGGCAGGACCAGGGTGAGCAGAGGGTGGGGTTTTCCCAACAAAGTAAGACGAAGGGAGAAAGGGTCAAGGGAGTTGAAGGGGTAGGCAAGCACCTGAGCTGGGGGTGGGGGGATGATGAGAACAAGAGAGAGAGATGATGGACAATGAAAAAAGTAGAAGGGTCACCAGGTCAGAGGCCCTCCTAGGGTGAAGGCTACATGGAATTGGGTACTAAAGGGAATAAGATGAAAGAAAAAAGACAAGGGTCAGCCTGGAATGCTTGTCAAGACTTTGGCGGAGGTGCAGTTACTGGTAATACAGACTACAACTGGGTTTTTCAAATGATGGGTTGCAAGTTTTGTGGATTAGTAAAATCAATTTAGTGGGTCATTACCGGTATTTTTTTAAAGAAAAAGAATAAAAAGTATGAGAGTACATTATACCTAATAAAGGTAAATACCATTCTGTGAAGCTTGATTCAAGTGTGTGTGTACTGGATCATCACATACGATGTATTTCTCCCATAGATTGGGGTTAAAATAAACTTCCAGGACACTAGGACAAGGATTCTCAATCTTAGCACTGCTGGCATTTTACACCACAGAATTCTTTGTTGTGGGGGTTCTCCCGTGCAATGTAGAGTGTTTAGCACCATCTCTGACCTCTAGTCACTAAATACCAGTAGCATCCTTTCCTTCTCTCAAGTTGTGACAAAAATGTCTCTAGACATTGCCAAATATCCTCTGGGTGGCAAAACTGCTGAGAACCAGTGGTCCAGAGATAACCATGAGAGGGATGGCTAAACTAGGATAGAGGAAGATAACCGAAAGAGAGTTGGTCAAGGGATTGAGTTGGGTGAACCAATCGATATAGATGTTCAAGTCACCAAAAGTATTGATGAGAGGAAGGACTGTGGCCCAGATGAACAAAATCTTCCAAGAATGAGGCAAAGTGACCCAGAGGACTGCACATGAGTGTTCTCTACCCCGGCTACACATTAGAATTACCTGGAGCACTTGCCCACCAATCTCAGGCCCCACCCAAAGCAACTAAATCAAAATCTCCAGGATATTCCAATGTGCAGCCAGGGTAGAGAATCCTATAGAAGAGACCCATCCTACAAGGCCCAGCTTAAGTATGACTTCCTTTATGAAAATTTCTCTCCCATTTTGTTTTTTTCATATACCGCACTACCAATTTTGTTTTGCTTATAACTTACATGTGAAATCATTAGAAAAGAATAAAAAGCACAAAATTTAAATGTTTATCTGCTAAAGAATTTTAGATTAGGGGACCCACCAGTGAGGAGAGGAGCCTTTCAGGGAAACTTCTTCTTGAGCTTCGAGTCATCCAAGCCTCTCAAGGATGTCCAGACAAGTGATGGTCCCCGAGGGCAACCAAGCACTTCATATGTTACTGATATGCATCGTTAGAAATGTGTCCCTTTGGCGACACTGTAATAAACATATGTTGAAATTACAGTCATGTGTCACTTGACAGGGATACGTTCTGAGAAATGCGTCGTTAGGCGATTTCGTCGTTGTGTGAACACCATAGAATGTAACACCTAGGTGGTATAGCCTACTACACACCTAGGCTATATGGTACTAATCTTATGGGACCACCATCATATGTGCAGCCTGTTGTTGACCAAAATACCATTAAGTGGTGCATGACTGTAATGGCCATTGCACTTAATTTCCTCCAAAAAAAAATGCACCATTGATCAGATTACAACACAATTTAAGAAACATTTAGGGGCCAGCCCAGTGGCATAGTGATTAAGTTCACGCGCTCCACTTCGGCAGCCCAGGGTTCACTGGTTTGGATCCCGGGCACAGACTTACGCACCGCTCATCCCTACGCACCGCTCATCAAGCCATGCTGTGGCAATGTCCCATATACAAAATAGAGGAAGATGTTAGCTCAGGGCTAATCTTCCTCAGCAAAAGAAAAAGAAAGAAACATTTATCATCTGGTCACCATTTTCTTCACAATACCCTTCACATGTAGCCAACTTTTTATTAACAGAAATCAATGACATTAAATCTTAAATATGTATATATGTATGATGAAAAACAAAAAAACAGGAACCAGAGAATCTCTAACAGTCCTCTCCGCTTTCCCATGAGAATCCATTATAGAATATTTAAAACTATATCCGTGAACTCTGACTTTAACTGTTGATTAAACACAAACATCCATCTATAAAACATCACTAAATCCCCAAACACATACAAAAGAAACAGACAACAGTTAAGTAATATAACCCAAATGTTTATTTTTCCCAGGTTGGTGAAATTGATAAAACTGAGTTAACTTGCCTTCTTGGCTTTCTAACTTTCATCCATGACAGGAGAGAGCACTGGCTGGACAAGAACACACTCTGCAAAACAGAGGAAGCTGCTACTCTACACCACTGGTTCTCAAAGTTCGGTCCCGTGACCAACAAGATCAGCATTATATAGGAACTCGTTAAAAATGCAAATTATCAGACCCCACCCAAGACTTACAGAATCTGAAACTCTGGCCCAACTCTGGGTTTTAACAAGCCCTCCAGGTGATTCTGATGCATTCTAGTTTGGGAACCAGTGCTCAAATCTAAACCATGGTTTTCAAATTGTGTGACAGAGCCCTGGCCTCCAGTGGTTTGAGATTCTGAGTTTCCCACCAGGATTCACAGCGTCACGTGGTACGTACTTTTTAAAATGTGGATGGAGGTTCCACCGCTTTTGAAAGTCTGGTTTTAGCAGTAACTACCAAGAACTCATAAATTCTGCCAAGTTTCAAAAATCACATTAAGGGGGCCTGGCCCAGTGGCATAGCAGTTAAGTTCGCATGCTCCACTTCGGCAGCCCGGGGTTCACAGGTTCAGATCCTGGGCACGGACCTACGCACCGCTTGTCAAGCCATGCTGTGGCAGCATCCCATATAAAGCAGAGGAAGATGGGCACAGATGTTAGCCCAGGGCTAATATTCCTCAGCAAAAAGAGGAGGATTAGCAACAGATGTTAGCTCAGGGCTAATCTTCCTCTCTCTCACACACTCACACACACACACACACACAAGCAAAAAAAAAAAAAATCACATTAAGAGGCAGGATTGAAAATGGTACAGGTGGAGCAATCAGCTAAACCAGGGATAGTATGGAAGGGGACCTAGCTTCAAACACCAGCACAGCCACTAAACAGCACCTCTCTGGGCCTCAGATAGGAAAACCAGCTTTGAGGAGATGCTGCTGCTATCTAGGAAGACTCTTCAGCTGGCCAGAGAATCCCCTTCAAGGACCGATCCCATCCCTCAGAATGGGATCAGAGAAAGTCAAGGAAAAGGAGTGCTTGCTAAGAGCTTTCACAACCTCCTATTTTCACTACTCTCCCGGGGTATCGAGGTAAACAGCTTTTCCTGAAGTCATCCTTCACACTGAAGGAATTTACTAAAAGTTGGGAAATCTCAGGATTTTAGAAGATAATTAACTGAAAGTTTCCAAAGAGATAAGAGATTGCTGCAGAAGGCATCAGAGAAAACAGGCAAGATATTGCCCAGCTTTCGTTAACAAAACGGTTCCAGACGAGATTCCTATTCATTAACCAAATACCATTTTGAAGTGTTTTCATACAGAAAAGCCCAAGTGCTTGAGCAAGTAAACCATTCAAGGTGTATGCCGAGCAAGTTAATCACCGCATCCTTTTAAATTGCCAATTTTAAACAATTTAAGTTTTATGTGTCCTTCCACATCTTTCTCCAAGGTCATACAAATAGAGCTTCTTTTTTAAATCAGAAATAGGATCACACTGCGTATGATACTCTGGATATCATGGACATGCCTCACAAAACAATCCACAGTATGGCTGTACCCTATTTTATTCATCCTACTGGTGGACATTCATGTTGCTTCTAGTTTATTTACTGTAATAATCCTGCAATAAACATCCTCACAGATCCTTACATACTGAGGTTTTTATTTCTGTAAGACAGGACTCCAAATATGGGATTGCTGGGTTACATGGCATACACGTTCCAAATTTTCATGGAAACTGTCTGCTTTCCCAAAAGGTTGCAGCAATTCATATTCCCAAGAGTCTGATAATTGCCCCCCACATATCTCACAGGGGATGTTATCAACCTTTAAATGTGAAGCAACTGGATGGACAGAAAACTAATATCTCTGTTTTGTTTTTTTGTGTGTGTGAGGAGATCAGCCCTGTGCTAACATCTGCCAATCCTCCTCTTTTTTTTGCTGAGGAAGACTGGCTCTGGGCTAACATCCATGCCCATCTTCCTCCACTTTATATGGGACGTCGCCACAGCATGGCTTGCCAAGCAGTGCGTCGGTGCGCACCCGGGATCCGAACCGGCGAACCCCGGGCCACCGCAGCGGAGCGCCAGCACTTAACCGCTTGCACCACCGGGCCGGCCCTTTGTTTTTTAATTTGCATTTCCCCGACCATTATGGAGGTTGAGACTTCTTTCACATTTATTGACCATTTGCATCTCTTCTTTGGGGAATTGCCTGTTCACATCCTTTGCTCATCTTTCTACTGTGTTGTCCTTCAAGTACTATTTAATCACACTTTCATCTCCCCCCGACAATCAACTAGATACATAAAGTACAAAAAAAATCACCCTCTAGGAACTCAGCATGTGGGATGAGGGCAGGGGATGCCTTCTTAGCATGAAGTACATGGTAAGCCCTCGAAAACAATTGCTGAATAAGTGATAGCAGACTTAGAGAATTTTATTTAAGATTGCAGCTAGAAGAGTAAAAAGGAAATATAAATATTCATTACTTGTTCTACATATTCAGAACAGCATCACTTTGGCTGAAATTAAATTGTCGGTTAAGGGAAAAACAAAACCGTGGTCCTGGCACTGACTCTGACAATCCACGGTGAAATGGGTGGCAAATGAGCCCAGTCTTAATTCATAGCTCTGGGTGACACATAAATAAAGGCTCTCATAATCAAAGCATTTTGTACACAGCCTTGTCATTCATATGGCACCTGCCACTGAGCCACAGGTTGTTACGATGGTTAAGGAACAGGGGAAGCCCACCTTAAGCATTTTCTTTCTCTTTTCTTTTTTTGTCTCCACCCACTCCGAGATTTTTTTGCCTTTCAAAATCTCCTGCTTATTGGGGAGGGGGGTGTGGGAAGGGCCTGCAGGGGGAGTTTGACAGAGTTCAGATTCCTTAACTCTTTTAACTTTAGGCAAAACATCTGGTGATACCCACCATTTATCCTCATTCTTTGTAATAGTTTTGTTTGGCTTATGTGTTAACTAGTCTTCTTATTAAATATAAAAATAATAGGATTAAAAAGTTCTGGGGAAAGTGCTGTAATTAAAAAGGCACCAGCTGGGTATGTTAAGCTGTAATTCTAGCCCTGCTTATTAAGTTTTCCTTCTTGTCCTTAAAATTTTTCGTACCCAATAAAAATAACTGAATTATTTAACTCTTTTTTAGTACTTCCTGTATTGGACAAACACCACCCAATCTCCAAGAAAACATCATGACTCAAGAGTTCTGGAGCAATAATGTCACAGATCACAAGTTTAAGACACTGTCCCCAGAGTCTGGGCATGCCACACACACACCACAACACACATACCACACGGCCTGGCAAATTGACAGGCAACTCTGCAACACACATAGGCGTTTTCTAACCTTTTGAAGTTACAAAATCTTCTTAATAGGAAAAAAATGCAGGGACTTTGATCAAGCCATGAAGTTATAATAAGAATCAGGCAAAAGGCCACAAAGCACAATTTATAACACTTTGTTAAGAGAGGCATAAAAAATAGATAAATATTAGGGTAGTAAACTTGGGAATGAAGATTGAAGGGTTTGCAATAAAACTTTTCTCTTTTAATTTTTTATTTCAGCTTTCTTGAGAAAACTTCCCTTTTTAAATTTTTATTATATTATGTTTAGCACAGGCAGAAAAATATTTGACATAAATGCAGTTATAAAGCATAATACTAAAATGAATAAATATATCCTTAGATATATAGTTTTTTTTTCCTGAGCATAGCTGGTAAAAAATTAGATTGTTCACCACCTGTAACCCATCCTTAACTGCTCTTGGGAACTAATGATTTGCTGGGAGTGAGTGGGAGAATCAGTATAATTGTGAGATATAAAAGAAAAACTGGACTAGAAAATAACACACACACAGCCCTCTCTAAAATTTGATTTCATTTAAAAATATTCTAGGGAACAGTGTTTACAAAACCCTGAACAAGTGGGTTTAGCAGTAGGTGAATTCAAGACACCCATATAAGCCTATGCCTGTAAAGAATATCCCCAGTAACTCATTCAACAGAGTCAAGTTCAAAAAATCCACTTTCCCTTAGGAGGCAGAAGCATAAGGGAATATAACCTGATAACCTGAGTGGGTACAAAGGCAGAGAGAAACCAGTGACTTCTCCAATCTGAGGAGCCCCGTGTTTCTGTGATTCATGGTATCACCTCTAAGACTGGAAACTTTACAAAACGGATGGAGGCTTTCTGCAACTGATTTGATTTTCTCCTAAATTAGTTATGCTAATTTTAGATAAATCTATCTTGGGCTCTGGGTGTTTTCCACAATTCTAGGGCTCAATGAAAAAAATAGCACTCACACAGATATTCCTTCTCTCTCAAGGCCACTTGTCTAGTCACATCCACCAGCCCTCCTCGGTTTTTGCATAGATATCCTAAATCAGCAATTAAGGAAGATAAAATCTTGGAAACTCAATGGCTGACATTCACACTGGGGGCACTTAATGAACCAGACATCAGAAAGAGCAGCCTAATCCCTGACATCACAGGACACATCTCCAAGATGAAAGCCTTCCCTCCTCCCCCGCCCTCTCTGTGATCCCTTGAAGCTTCTCCAATGATGAAGCCCCAACGTGCTGACATGACCTCAATACTTATGGCATCATTTCAATAAAACGCCAAGGAGAAAGGGTGGCACGTTCCTGCCAGCTGATTGTAGGTCAGCAAACACGCCCTACCCCTGCCCCTTCACAAAGCAGAGATCCCAGTCTATTTCAAAAGTAAAGATTCCCCACCGCCCCACTCCTGAGAAGTCGCCACCTCCAAGCTCTGGAGAAAGGATGACAGCGCGCAACCTGACGAGTGCCACAACTCAGCACACCCAGGTACTATTAGAAGCCAAAGTAAGTGGTACTTACAGCACCAGAGTGCTTGCTTTACGTATATTTTGGGGTCCATTTCTCAGAACATCGTCCCTACCCTCCCGTCTTTAATCGTGTCTTGGACAACGCCAACATTTCAGCTCATTCCCCTCTCATCTTCAGGAATATCCAGAGGTTAGTTTTCACCACGAGACACAGGGATTCTGAATCAACTCCCTTTCCCCAAGTCATCTCGGCTCTTCACCGGCAGCAAAAATCCAAGTTCCTCCACGCGTCACCTGAACCCCCAACTTCTTTAAACACCCCCTTACCTCGCCTCAACGAGCTGGCACTCGGCGAGAGCCGACCACGCAGCCGCCGGCGCTGCTGCTACCGCCGCCGCAGCCACGGAGGCGACAGGAGGCTCCGACTGGTCTTCGGCCCCCGGGGCGACCGACAGCCAGGCCCTCGGCCCTGATCCGCTACCCCGGGCGCCTCCTCGCCGCAGGGAGTGAGCTCCCGCGCCTTGCGGGGCGTCCAGGCGAACCCTGGCGCCGGGAAAACGCTCTGCACCGGCGCCCGGCCGGGGGACGCCGCCAAGCGAACCGCTCCGGCGGAGCGCCCGGGCAGCCGTGGCGGCGGGGAGAGGGGCGTGTTCCTTGCGCCTCCCAGCCGGAACGCCGCGTCTCGGCAGGACAGGGGAAAGGGGTGAGCCGAGCGCGCAGTCCCTGACGGCGGCTCTCGGCCCTCAACCCCGGCGGGGCCGCCCTGCCGACGCGCTGCAGCCCGCGCGCCCTTGCGGGGACAGCCGCCGTGCGCGCCCTGCGCGGCCGCCTCCGCGCCGGCCTCGACGCGCAAACTTTCTCGGGGAAAACCGCTCCTGCCTCTCCTGCGGGGGCGCCGCGCTATCCCCGGGGCGCAGAAACTGTTCGCCCCCTCCCCTCCGCAGCCAAGACCCACTGAAAATATGGCGCCCCTCGAACGTCGTTCCTCAGTCCCCTCAGGGAATCCCGAAATGCCAGTCTCCAGGACCCCCGGCTCCCAGTGGGCGCGAAATTGCAGCTCGTGGGGCCGAGGAAGGAGAGGGCGCCGCTCGTCTAGCGCGAGGCCAGCGGCACTGAACCCAAATCCTGCTCTCGCTCTCGGCCGGGCGCTGCCCCCATCCCTGAGCGGCCGCTGTTTGCTGGGGGCGAGATTGCCAAGTAAAGGGAGTCGTGGAATCGGCAGGTCTGAGAGTCCGGGACTGGGGAAGGAGCTCCACACCGGCGGGCTGTCTTTGCCCGGAGCCTCGGCCGGCGACTTGTTTGCAAAGTGGCGCTGGAGTCGGGGCGGCCAGTGCTGGAATGAAGCCGCTCCGCCCGCGCCAACTCTCCTGGCGCGGGGGGCCCGGCCGGGGCCGAGGGGACACTCCATGCAGGCGGGACCGCTTTTCAAAGCCCAGTTACCGGAAACCCAGCGGGTGCCCCGGAGGGGACCGGCTGCTCACGGCCAGGAATCCGCTCTCGGGCGCCGGCTGCGAGGCTGTTTGCAAACCGCTGCGCCCGGGTCGAGTCCAGTGAAAGATACATATGCAATAGACAGGTGCATTAATTTTATTTTATTTTTTTTTTCCTGCAAAAAGCCTTCCTAGAACATCAAATCTGGGAGCGTTGCGGGGTTTTTTCCTGCATTGGCATCACTCACGAGATGCAAAAGGAAGGAAAAAACCACCCACATTTTCCTTCTGTAGATGGGAGGGAAAAGACACGAGAAATTCATGCAACGTGCATGCAGCTGGAGAAAGAGGACAACCCGAGTGAGCCGTGCGTCTTACCGGGGGATGCATTTACTGTCTCATTGCAGAGCGCCTGCCTCGGAGTGCAGCCGGCGTCCCCCTGCGCGCCGGGCGACCGCTCCGCTCCCGCAGCCGCCTCAGCCGCTGCCGCCGCCGCTGGCTCCGAGCGCGGAACAAGAGCCGAGGGCGAGCGCGAGCGCACGGCCCGCGAGCGCTGGGAGGGCAGGAAGCGCGTCATCACTCGGGGACGGCGCGGCCCCGCGCGGCTCCGGTCCGGTAGCGGCGCGGCGCGGCACCCGGGCTGGGCCAACACAGGCGTCAGCCGGCCCCTCCTGGGTCTGTGCCCCGCGGCTCGGTGCTGAAGGGGTCCGCGAGGGAAGGCGACACGCCGGCCGAGCTGTTGCGGAGAGAGGGGGGCGCAACCCCGGCTGCCTAGAATTGGGGTTCTGCAATGTAAGGGAGATGGGAGGGTGGGACACGGCGTCTCGTGGAAGCGAACGCAGAACGCTCCCCCCGGACCGCCAGCCAGGCCCTGGAGGAAGCGAGGTGTGGTTTCGATGAGTGGACCGTGGCGGGGGGTGGGGTCCTGCTGCGGCGCCGTCGGCGGGAACCCGCGGCAGCCTGTCCCTCTCTGCACGCGTTGCACACGCAGGCACCGAAACTCTGCTGGTCAGAGGTCACTTGGGGATTTAGAGAACAGCTTTAGGAATAGGGGGACGTACTCTATTAAGAAAAAAATGTTTTCCTGCCTACTACGCCTTTAAAGTCAATTATATACCTCTTACATTTACAGTCATTAGGAAATGTAGGATGATGTGAGACAATGTGACGGTTATTAAGGAGGTGAGGAGACAAATCACAAAACGCTGTGTACCATATGATCCCAATCTTAAAAACTATGATGTATAGAGAGAAGCAGAAAAGACTGAACAGATAAACCCCAAGATGTTAACTAGGTCTCGGTGATTGGTGGAATTGTGGGTGACTTCTTTTTCTGCTTCTAATTTCTGATTTTTTTGTAGGGGACACATTACTTTTGTAATTTCAAAAAAAAAATTTTTTTTTAAGAAAAGATCTGAAATTTTTTTCCATCCCAATACAAAATGACCAGGATAGACCCCTTTTTCCAAGAAATAGGTAGCAAATCTCTTCAATTACGCATAATTGAAACTACTGCAACCTTTTAGTGTTTCCAGAGCATGCAACTGCTGTCGTTATAAACTGGATAGTGAGTTGATTATGTAAATTGAAACTGGAAGGATATCACTGGAACATTGGATAAGGCTGGACACTGTAAGAACAATAGCATGTCCTTGTCCGAGTTGATGAACTTGATTTTATTATGACCACAGAGATGTTTATAACCTTAGAGTACAGCTTTCTGACTTATTGCGGAGAATAAACTTTATAAATCAAAAAGCACAGTCAGAGGGGCCGGCCTGGTGGCAGAGCGGTTAAGTGCGCGCGCTCCGCTGCGGCGGCCCGGGGTTCGCAGGCCTGGAACCCCAGGCGTGTACTGACACACGGCTAGCTAAGCCATGCTGTGGCGGCGTCCCATATAAAGTAGAGGAAGACAGGCACGGATGTTAGCCCAGGGCCAGTCTTCCTCAAGAAAAAAGGGGAGGATTGGCATCGGATGTTAGCTCAGGGCTAGTACTCCTTGCAAAAAAAAAAAAAAAACAAGCACAGTCAGAGAACCAATTAATTGGCAACTTGAGAAAGTCCTAAAAGTTGCAGGGCACACACTGTTTCTAATTGCACAGGAAAAATGTTTCTGTTCACATCTTTTTAAACGTTCACCACTCTAACAGAGTAACTGGTGGTGGCAGCGAGCCACCTCAGGGATGGTTGAAAAGTAAATGTTTATTGATTTCTGTGAGAGATTGGTAATAAGCTCGTTAAATTAATGCCACCTAAATTGTCTCTTGGTTTACTGACAAAGAGCAACCATATTTTCATAGCTCAAATGCCAGGTTTATGTAAGAAACCCATCAAGATGAAGAGAAAAATTGATTGCAACAGTCATTTTTCCCTTCCACTTAATCCTGGGTTCACAGGGCCCAACGGCTCCCCATCAAGCGTCTCAAACTCAGGTTTTTTCCCCCAACTTGGATTTCAAGATTTTCTGTCACTTAATTCACCCTTCTCAAAGTATCCCCATGCTCTTCCACTGCCTGCCAATGAGATGCCGTTTAATATTAGAAGGTGAGCTCTATGAGAGCAAGGATCTTGTCTGCGTCTCTGTGCCTAAAAGAGGGCCTGGCATATAGTGGATACACAATAAAGACTTGTTTCATGGAAGTAGCTATTTGTTCATTGTCTGCTTGGCTAGTTCCTGAGAGATTTGAAAAGTTGTCTCTCCTATTATCCTGGGATGCTAACATCTTCTAGAGTTATACCCTTGATTTAGTCCAGTAATTTTACTCTTTTCAAAATAGCAGCCAAGTCCTAAGGCATTCAGAGCAATGAGGTACAGGTGTTTGAATATCTGTACATTACTAATCCAATTAGCACTATTTTCTGGCTCTCTGAGATCAATCAAACCCCTTTCCCCAGTGAGAGAGAACACCAATCCTAGAATTCTTTGCTTTAGTCCTGGCTTCTAACCAACTGACTTTGGACACCACTTATTTTTATAGTGTCTCAGTTTACCTAACCTCTTATGACCTCAAAGCTATTTACTGTTTCTTGAGGAAAACCGGCTCTAACCGTTCTATTGCATAGCAGTATATTTTTCATCAGCTTCCCCAATAGAAGTAAAATTGATTTTTCCAATAACCTCTAGTAACTGCTCTGAAATTGAGACTCCTCCTCTAGACCTGAAAAGATGGTCATTTCTAAATTTAGAGTCAGCTATTAGGAGTCTCTCTCTTTGCTAGTCACAGCGATCATAGTTCATTGTAGACTAGCAAAAAATCTGAGTTAACAAGTTCACTTTCTTGGGCTTTGTCTCCACCCAGCAGAGGAAAACATGCTAGCAGTTTATCTTAGACTATCTAGGACCTGCAGTAAAACTCATTCCATTTAAGCAGTTTACCAAGCCTTCATATTGTTCTGATCGCTGCTAAGCAAATCATTAGGAACTGAAAAAATATTAATTTGTGTGAATAAAAGGTACAGCATTTGGGGAAGTAAATCAAAGAGATAGCTTCCAAGTCACTTATAAATACACCTGGAACTAAAACTCATTTTTTTCCACAAGCTAGAGCTGTAAATACCAAACCAGACGTTCCTTAGTGCTAAAGAGCCAGATGCTAAGCAATTGCTCCCCTCCCCCACCATTGCATTACTAGCCTTAACCTCCTGACTTCTGTCTGCACATGTATATACCTGAGCAAATCTAACTGTGTCCATATTGAAGAGCAAAAAGAAGTTCCACCAAATATTTTGTTGTGCTTTTGTTTATAAGATCATATTTTGTGCTATGTTAAGATATCTTCTGGGGCTTCCTTGATACAATAACCAACAATTCATGATATTTTTCCCCCTTTCAAAATTGTTTGTATCCACTCCCAGGAGCAAGATGGACTTGGGAACCACATTTTCTAAAAATTGCCTATTACTCAGAATCAGAAATGAAAACAAGGTACTTAGACTTCTATTCTCACTTGAGAATAAGTTTATAGAAATCTCTCCTTCTCTTTTCTAATTATAAATCCTAGGAAAGAATATTACCTAATAATTATAGAGGGAATATTATCTGAATTTCAATACAGCATATAGTTGATAAGTTACTTTCATTTTATTTGAAAGATAGATATTTGGCAATTTGCAAGAATTAATATATTTTAGTTTTTTAGCTATCTCTAAGCATGGGGCCTCACCTCGTTCCTGACTATTCAGAATGGAGTGATAGATGCAGATTTAAGTGTCTTTTTTTTAAAGAGGAAATTGCTCACATAGATTCAGGAAACAATGGTTATTGTTGTACCCAACACAGGATGTGCTTGAGATTAATTTTTCTTTTCCTATGGTATATAAAACACACTGTGGAAGGTTCCTTAAATGTCTCTGAAGAAACTTGCTGTCTAGAAGAATACCAATAATTATTATGCTAAATTGGATTTATCTTTAATCCAAATCAAATGGTTAATATAAACAGTATGTGAGGCATGATGTTTCTATTTTGGTTGCTCACTGATTTAAGACATGTTTGGGGTTGTGATACTGTGGTTAAAAACATTTTAAAATATTTTTATTGTGGACCATCAAAACTCTTATTATCTAACTTTTCAGTCTCTACTCATTTGGGATTTTTTAAAGTGTTATATATATAAACACGTTTTCATGAAATGTTCTATAATATCAAGGTATTTTGGAAAGACTTTTAAACCAAAAAAAAAAAACTTCGTTTTTTAATCTGTGATCATAGCACATTGCCGCTCTATCATTAACATATGTTGAACATGATTGGCTTCTTTGGCTCTGAAGGTGTATTTATTTATAGGTGCCACAAAACTCTTTTAAAACATTTTGTTTAGGCATCAGACCAACTTTAATTTAAAAATAATATATTTATTGTCATGTAGGAAATATCATTCTAAATCTACCTCAAATGGAATAGATTTGTTCTAAACAAGATGATTAGATCATGTGTAAGTAAATGTGGGTAGAAATTACTTATATATTTTTAATGTAATTTCAGAGAGGTAAGTGATGACTTTGGGTCTACATCAAAGACAAAATAAACAAAACCAGCACAATTGTTACTTGCCTGTTTCTTAAATCAATGTAACAAATATTTGTTGGGTTAGTGCCAGGACCCATTATAAGCAAAACACTCTCCCTCCCAGCTGTGCAGAATCCAACTGAATAAAATACAACCCTTGCCTTTCAGGAGGGTTGGAAAGATTAGAAAGGCCACACCAGATATTTAAATTGATTCTGTTGATAAGAGGTCTTTAAAGGTCTCCTTTAATCTAGTCACCTCCCTCAGAGTTACAAGCTTCAGAGGTTTAGAATGCACCAAAAAAGATGTTATTTCCTGACAAGACCAGTCCTAGGCACAGAGGAATAGCTGTAGTCCTTGTAGCCCTATGTTCTGCTGCCCAGAGCAGTCCAAAGCAGGTGTTTTAGGATATCAGCTTGGTGTCATCAAGTGCCCAGTTGAACCTTTAAGGTCGACAACAATGCAGGAGTTCTGATGGACTGGCTCATACAGGATTTGTCTCGCCATTTTGAATATACATTTACTTCCTGCCAGATCCATCTCCTGGAGCTCCATCAGATTATGACGTTTTGATTGTCCTCACTTTGCCTTAAAAGGTGATTCCATTGAGATTTGTCAGACTTTTGACATTATCATTTTATTCTATCTTTATTTTAATAAACTCAAACTTTTCAGCATTAGTCAGAACCACCTTTGCAAAGACTGTAAAGTTGGCATGACACAGAGTCATGTAAAAGATAAATAAGTTGGAAGGGAGCTGGAAAGAAGGAAAAAGAAGGAAATATCCATTCAGATGATTTGTAATGCATCAGCTCTTAACATTATTCTTTAAGTAGTTTCCCAGTGCAAGCTGAATAAGATCAAAACAAAACAAAAACCTCCAGCAGCAACTCAATTAGCTTAATTTTTTCTATCCACAGATAAAATAGAAATAAGGGGATAACATTTCATCTTTCCTAACACCAGAAAGATTATTTGCAAAAACACCATTTTGGTCTCCTATGAAATTAAAGGGTTTTTATCTTTTTTATAAACATATTCATATGTAGCTCAGAACCACAAGGCTGCTATTAAAATATAGGTCTCTTTACAATAATCAGTGGGATGAAGTGGTATTTGAATATCACTTAGCTCTCTAGTTGTTCTCCATCCCATTCTAACTTTTGTTCAGTGATCCTTTTTACTATAGTACCTAAGTACAGAGACCCCAACACATAAACTTTCTACATTCACTGGCTTCATTCATACTACTGACTGACGAATCTTTTCCTTCATTACCCATATCACTTGACACGGCTAAATAGATTTCTTAAAGAATCAGAAAGACAGTCAAAATAAAAGAATTGATTATTCTGAGGTTCCTTCTTTTTATGCTTAAAATAAAAAATAAAGCATTAATGAATTGGTGTTAAACCCTATCATTTTGACAATGACAAGTGTCTGCCTCATCTTTTTGTCCCCTAAAACCCAGCACCCATAGCAGCAGGCACTGAATATATATTTATTAAATAAATTTCTCTACTGTCATTGAGATAAATTAACTCTTTCAGCTGAATGTGGCCCACAAATGCCCAGTTTACAACCAACAGATGACTAGGGCATTGGGACCAAATTCATGAGGGCCAAGTGTGTAAAAACTAATTCCTCTCCTTTTGTGATGTCTGCATCCTCTCTTCAAAAAATTATTTGAATAGTCTCTCTTTCATCTCTGTCTCCCAGTCACTCAGCTCCTCTCTCCAGAGGCAATCATTTTTGCCAGTTTCTTGGCAAAATGGCACCCAGCTCCTCTCTCCAGAGGCAATCATTTTTGCCAGTTTGCCAGAAAATATCTTTCCAGGATATTCTATGTCTATACAAGGATAAACATATGTTCGCTTTTGTCCACAAATACTAGCATACTATTCTGCTACTTGCTTTCTTTGTTATTCTTTGTAGATAGAATTTTTTTTAATTTTAATATGCTGTTGTGAAAATTTTAAAACATAAAAGTAGAGAGAATTGTATAATGAGCCCCATATACTCCATCACCGAACTTCAACAATCTCAAGATATTACCACTTGCTTCATCTATCCTTTATTTGTATATGCATATTTTAAAGCAAATCTCAGACATCATGTCATTTCATCCCCACTCCCTAAATACATTCTACTCTCTAAATCATGCAGACATTTTCTTACATAAACACAATGCCATTATCACACCTAATAAGATTAATATTAATTCCTTGGTATCACCCAGTGCCCAGTCTATACTCAGATTTCCCTAATTGTCTTTAAAATGACAAACATTAGATTTGTTTTCTGTGTTTCTTAAGTCTCTTTTCACCTAGACATCTAGAGTGGCCCATCCTTATTTTTCCTATGGCAGTGAATTGAAGAAAACTGCTCAACTGTCCTATGGAATGTTCCACACCCTGGATCTGTTACTCCTTTGTGGCATTGTTTAACTTGGTCCTCTATCCTCCAATTTCTTGTAAACTGGAAGCTGTTTCTATCAACTTCGTTAGGTTCGGGTTTAACTTTGGGACAAGCATAGCTCATAGCTGGTACCGTGTGTCTCACACTGCATCACATCAGGGGCGCATAATGTCAGGTTGTCCACACTTCAGTGAAGCTGAGATTGACCAGCGGGTTCAGGAGGCGCCAGCCTGGTCCTGACTTTGTAAAGTTCCTATAAGCCTTTTATCAAGGGGGTTCACCATTGATTGTTGCCTGAATTTATGATTCATAATGGCTGCAAAATGGGGGTATTCTAGTTCTAAAACTAGTGTGTAAAAGAATATACTTGGTGACAAGCACCTTCTTTCCCTGAAAAGGTTCACAAGATGTTAGAATTCATTGAATTGGAATATTTACAAAAAAGTTCATGGAAATACTTCATAAGAATTAGCACTAAGAAGGCTCCAAGTCCCTCTAAATTCCATTCGAAAGAAAATTGAAAACTTGTGGTTTCAAAGCTTTGTTTGTTTATTTTTTAAGTTTTAAACAGTCTAGGTCCATTTAGGAGCAGCTGATATTGTCACTTGGGCAAGGAGGGTGTTCTACACTTATATAACATTACAAATATAATCTATTGGGAATTTTTCCCATTTACATAATAGAGCCCATCATATCTATATGAGGAAATATTCTCAGAGTATTCTGAAATTAATTATAGATTTATTCCCTTTATAGAATGCTAGAAAGATGAAAAAAAAAAATCCTCTCTGGGGAGGAAATCTCCAGGGAGATGAATATTCCCAGAATTGAAGATAAGGCCAAGCAGAGAACAACTGTGTGGCTGGGAGGCCAGAGAGAGGGAGGCTTTCTAAACATTGGGCATTTCTCTAAAATGAGGTGTGTCTCTCATTCAAACCTAGACTTGCTGAGCTGCTCATTCAAATGCCTGGGCCCTGCTCCAAGAGATCCAGATTTAGAAAGTCTCTTCCTTCAAAAGCATCCCAGGTGAGAATGATACAGTTGGTCCAGAGACCACATTTGGGAAAACCCCATCATAAATGCTTTCTGAGTCTCACACCTGTGCCTGTTGAACAATACCTAGTAGAGCTGATGCATTATAACACTGTTTGTCCCTGAAGTGTTGCCTTAAGAGTTGTAGTCCATTACGCTACACTGTAAAGATGTGTGCATTTCTCCACACTCCTCATGCAAGTCAAAGAGAGCACCCTCTTGGCAGTGAGCATCAGTGCACCATGCAGCAGGGCTGGTCCATGCCAAACAGCACTCTCCCTGCTGTTGAATAGAGTGTGTCCTGCAATGACTGCTTTATTCTCCACTGTGCCGGCCTTGCTGCCATTCTTTTTGTGTTCTGGAGAAGTTTTGACCCCTAGTAGCTGACAAAATGTGCCAGTGATAGCACAAGACCCATCATGGAGGAGTAAAGGCAGAGCCAATGTGGGCGTGAGAATGCATGCTGTCCAGGGGCTCAAGGGCCTCCTGGGAAGTGGCTGAGAAAATGGAGGGTAAAGAGCAGTGGGAAATTACAGACTGGTGGAGGGAGACTTTCTGGAGGATGAAGGGTATTGAGAGGTATAGCAACAGGATGGATGCTCAACAAGAAACTAGAGGGGCGGCCCGAGATTTCAGAGGAGATCAGAAGAGAAGTGAGGAGCGCCCACCAGTGCACGAGGTTGGGAACATCTATCTCCACAGGGACCGTGATAACAGCTTCATTCAGCGCTGAGTTAGTGAGACAACTTCATCCAAGTTCACCTCCGTTTCTCCACCCAACAGCCTACTCCTGTATTGGTCTTGGGGCTGCAGAATGAACCATTTATGATGGAAAAAGCTCCAAAGTGTCGAAGGTGTGTATGTGTGTGTGCCTATCCATGCTACCTTCATGATCTCTGCAGAAACCAGGTACCAGGCAGAAACACGGAAGGGGCTTGGAATAGCAGTGTCCCCTAGAGTGGGCTAGGGTGACCAAACTTGTGACTAAGCCAGGGAGGAGGGCTGGAGAGAAAAACTGTCCAGGATGGAATATTTTTGTTTGTTTCCAGGGTGTATTGAGGAACTCAGAAGAACCACTAGAATGACTCAATAGCAAAAAACTGGGAGAGTGTTCTGACTCAGAAGAGTTAAGGGGCAGATGAAATGTTGAAGCAAGAGATGCAGGGACCTGAGATCAGGAAGAAGCCAAGCTCCAATCTACTTGAGTGAGCTAGAATGGAACGTGATATGTAATGGGTGGGATGCTTGGGTTTCCTTGACATATGTATGCTTCCAGAAACAAAGTAAGACAAAGCAGATAGAGAGATGTTTTAATTAATTAAAACTCTTCAATATTAAGAAATTCCTAGCAAACAGTGCTGGGTCATTCAATTAGATGTATTTCTAGTATCCAGCATTGCGTTAGGCACGTGGACAGTTCTCAATAAAATTCCTGAATGAATAAAAAAATGATGTTTGGAGTTCAAGCCAAATGATGTGTTATGCCAAATGAAATAATGACTGGAACTCTTTGTACCACAGACGTCTCTAGTACCATCCCACCACCGATGTTTCCTCCGTGTTTTTAATCATAGCACTTATACTTGACTCACATGCACATATCTGTCTTGTCCACAAGATCAAGCTTCCTGATGGCTTGGTTCCCGGGGGGTCATGTCTCACTCAACTTCAAGTCCTCAGTTTTTACAATAGTACTTAGTACAAAGTAGGTGCTGAGCAAATATCTGTTGCAGGAATGACTAAAGGAATGAACAACTAGTAACTTATCAAAGGACTCAGATCTTTAGTATTGACTCAGTTCCGTGTCATCTAAGCTGCCTTTTTTGTCCCTCCCACAATGCACCCCACATGTTTGAAGAAGTAACTTATACAGATGGGGAAAAAATGAACTGGAAGGTTCTAGAAGGAAAGGAGACCCTTAACAGGCCATGCTGTAGTTTGGAAGACAGTGAGCCCTACTGTAGACTACAGTTATGGTTTACCAAATAACCCTGACAGAAGCTGGATGTCACCAGTGTGGTCTGCTGTTGACTCTGGTGGTTTCTTACGCATATGTTCTTTGGTGTTTTTTGGGAACAGACTCAGAAACCATTTCTCATTTCCACAAAATGAGCATAGCGTGGGCAGGCCGTTCCTTCAGAAAAGATAGTGGCCTCCCATATTACCACAAACAGACAAGTGATAAAACATGAAATTACTTATAAGCTGAGGGGAATCTTTTTAGTCCCATGTTTTGACTGACAGTTTTTAAAATTAAGACCAAAGTTATTTGAATTTAATTTTTCTGCAGGTGAGGACCTATTTTGAGGGCTCTGTTTTCTACCTTACCTCGTTCTATTCAAGATTACACAGATCAGTCCTAGCAAAAGTAATTACTTCCAATGGGGGTAATTTACAGAGGAGAAGAATGAGGATTGAAATGAGAATCTGGAAACCCAGGTGGCTCCCACAGTAGATATGTGACCTTGGACATGTTCCTTCACTTTTAACATCAGAGTGTTCTCATTTGTACATTGAGCAGGTTAAGTCAAATAATCCATAATTCCACTTCTAGCATTCTGTATTTCTGTACACATCTGTAAAACATATAATCAGTGCCATTCATCTGACACTTATAATCTATTGCCTTGTACTGTAGTTAATGCACATGTCTTTTTCCCTCAATGCGAGTATTCATCCCTTAGTGGCTGAAATGCATATTATACTTTGTAGTGGTTGCTGTGGCACATCCACTGAGGTGCTCCTTCCCGCAGCTGCTGGGAGTATTGGTGGCTGATGGCTCTCATCTGAGTCCCTCTCCACCCTCCCAGTGTAAGGGAGGTGTATGTGTGGAGGAGGCTAGGAGACAGCCAGTACCTCATGACTAGATCGTTGACGTGGGGGTCCCGGTAATAATGGCCGAGAGGGGACAACTCTGAAGAGCTGCTCCAATGGCAGCGCTTCCCTGGGGATCCCTGAGGTCTGTTTGTGACTGCATTGCAGTCCAACCTCTTCCTCTGTTTATCCTGCTTTCCTCACTCCCTCCAGGTGTGGTTCCTGAGAGCATTCCCCAGTTGGCCTCCTGCATGCAAATCTCAGAGTCTGTTTTCTGGGAGTCGTAACTGTTCCTCAATACCTTCCTGTCTCTTCCCACATATGCACCACACCCTCTGCACAAAGTGGGCTAAAATGAACTGAAGTGCGTAGGGGCCGCAGCAGGTTGGGCAAGAAGCCCATCCTGGGAGAAGCCCTGTTCTTTGTCTCCACAAATACTGAAACTGACAGTGTTTCTCCCGGGATCCAAGTCTCCACTAGCAGAGCCAAGAATAGAGGAAATGTTCTCCATCGGTAAGGCACCAGGAGGGATTTCTTCCTGCTCATCTCTTTTCATGTGTATGCCTAATTCCTGGCAGCAGCTAGAGTGGAGGGACTGAGTCCTACATAACTTGAATAAGACCAACAGAATATTTAAAAGTTGGCCCATCTCCTTGTGCTTCTAAAGCCAGAGAAAAATCTTGGTTTTCAAACTGCTTCCTCTTTCAAATGAAAACCAGGAGGAAACCAATCACACAGTGATGGTCTGGGATCCATCAGCATGGATGGTGTCAAGGTGTTCAGCAGAGCTTGAAGTTATTCCCTTCCATAATAAGGAGGAAATTGCTTTAGGCAACCCCTGGCTCCCCACGTGTTCTAATACATTTACTTTGTTGTTGCTCTTATGAGCATTTGTGTCATTTTAACTAGATTAATTTGGAATCTACACACACAGCCACACACACTTCTTTACCTTTGGAGCCAATTGACTGCATTATATCATCTTGTGTTCACATAAACCTTTCAAACAGATACTTGCTTTTCCTACACAATATCATTTCCTTTCCGCTGTATACTTTCCTTGGATAGCCAGGGGTATCTGTGCTTGATTTTTTTCCCTTGTTTTTTTCGTTAGAATATTAGACATTTGATATGATTTATAGAAGCATAGTCCTTTGAAATGATAAGACAATGAACTGCAGACTTGGGGCATATTTCAATAATTCAAACATTGTCTGATACTGTGTGGTTCCAAGAGGGAAGAAGAACAGTTGACACTAGAAAATTTCCTGCTGGAATGCTGCCAAGGAATAGCTGGCCATCCTGGGGAGGTCCATCATTATGGGACTTTGCTGTTTGTAAATTTAATAAATAGCTCACATCTGCTTATAATATTATGGAAGTCTATGCTAAAAGTACTTCTTGCATAAAGCGCATGGTTTATTTTACAAATCGATCAATGCTTTCTGTTTGTGGGATTTGTCAGGGCGTGCAGGAGAAACACTACACCTGTATTTACATGTAAGAGTCTAGGCTACAGCATTTGAGGCCTACTTCTGCTTGGAATTACAGCGTGATATGGCTGAAACCTTGGAAATCATCTAGTCCTTCCCCAGTATGGTAAAACTGAGGCCCAGAAGAGGTGAGGGACTCAAGTGCAGTTTACCCAGTGTTAGTGACAGAGTTAGGGCTCAGAGGGTGATACAGCCCACCCTCACTCCCTCCCCCCCATTCTCTCTCTTTCTACTTCCTTCCTTCTTTCTTGCTTCTCTTTGTATGGACTCAGCTTCCTTATATTTCTCAGTTTGTGGAATGTTAGCAGCGTTGTTGGTCTGGGCGTGGTCCCTCTCCCATTGGATCCCCATGGACTAATTCTTTCCTCCCATATGGGCAACGATTCATGTGTTTAATGTGCATCATTTTTATTTTTATGAATCTTGAACCGTATGTATTTCCCCCACCCCCAACCTTGACTTTGAAATCTATGCTTTGAAATCCTCCCACGTTGTTATGTGTATATGCATCTAGCCCACAGCCTGGGACCACAGCAGAGTTCTCCAAGGCCACAGCTTTTCCCACCATGTCACTCTACCTCCATGTCACTTCATCCCACAGTGGTTCTATGATAGCCAATCTTGGCTCACTTGCTCTCTCTCGAGAAAAAGCCACATTTTTCCCCCTATTAAACTTATATGGCAGAACAAGTCCAAGGAATATAAGCGATTTAGCAGTGGCTGCGGTAACCTTTCACCTCTAGATAAATTACTGGTATGATTTAATACAATACAGACGGAAAGTGTTCAAAAGCTGTTTTTATTCCATCAAAATGGGCAGAGTGCTTTTAAAGTGTTTGCCAGCACTAATTTCAGTTCTCTAGAGAAAAACATCTTCATTGTTAAACAAAGAAAAGAAAAGACAGTTGGCAGGAGGATGGGGGAATGAACCATTTTTCTGAAGGGCCATTTGGCAACATGTACCAAAGCCTTTGATCTAGTAATTCCACCTCTAGGAATGTATCATGAGGCAATAATAAGGAGCGGTGCAAAGATTCATCAAAGAATATTCACTGCAGCATTATTTGTAATTGTGAAAAGACTGAAATCAATCTCAATGTGCCACAATAGAGAATAAGTTGAACTATGATATATTCTACTAATTCATTCATTCAACACATATTTATTGAGTTCCTGCCATGTGCCAGGCTGGGGATATAAGGAGGATCAAAATAGACAAGGTCTCATCCTGGAAAGCAGTGAGCAATGATACCTGATGCACTGGGAACACTTATGATATAATAAATGATAAAAGCAGGTTATTAGAAAAAAACATGATTATTACAATGTACGTGTTTTATTTTTAGATTTATAATCATAGAATGTTATTCAAAAAATAGCAAAGGTTTTCCTACAAGTTAAGTACAAAATAGCAGATATGATTTTTTAAAAATAATTACTCAAGGCAGCACTTTGTCAGCGGAGCAGCAGGACCACCCTTGGAGACAGTAATGATGCCCAGAGGCTGCTGTCCTTGGGGCAAGTGAGCACTGACTCCATCAGTATGAGCCAAGTAATCCTCGGGCCGCTGAGCTGGGAGTTGGAGGTCTGAGTTCCAGCTAGGACATCGTGAGGTCAAAGACAATCTTCCATCTGTTCGTGACTCCATTTCCCACCTGTAAAATGAAGGTATTGGACTGGGGCCCCCGGCGATCTCCTTCTGTCCTAAAGTTCTTCCTTTTCTCATGACTGTATTCCACATACTGTGGTTTTCCTGTTTTTGCCTGTGTTGTGACACGTTTGTTTTTTTTTTTAACTCTCTGAATGACTGAATTGGGTCACTGCTCCACGAATCCAATTGTCAGTGTGTCGCCTGTGGAAATGACTGGAAATACTTGACGGCCCATGCTGAGAACAGTGAAGCTGTGCGTACCTGTATGTCCTTAGGGTTTTCTTCTCCAAATTACGTGTTACTAATAAATAGTAATGATTTAATAAATAGTGATTCTGCCAATCACACACCAAACAGTCGAGATTTTCATAGTTATATCGCACATTTTCTTCCTATTAAAAACGTTAACTTTCTTCTAAAACTACACTTTAAAGTTCCTCCTTTTTATTTTAGACTTAGCAAGTCAAATGCTATTTCCAAGTAAGGGTATATTATTCCATTAAAACCCACAGAAACATTTATTATCATCTTCCTTTATCATAAAATTATTTTAAAACACCTTTTCTGATTGTCACTGTACAATGATTAGACTTTGAACTGTTAAAAATCAAATATCATTCCATTTTAGGAGGTGGACAGTACACAGGGGAGTTCAGAGCAACTGAAATATCTGGCGGAAATGTCTGATGGGTGCTTGTCAGTGTGACATTTCACTTGCTTCTTTGTTGCCCAACCTGTGCCCAGTATTTCTGGACTTCTTGACCATTCAAAATGTTAACCAATACAATATTTGATCACAGCATCTTATGTATATTAACTCAATTTTTCTAAAAGTATAGTCTGCAGACCTTTGAGAGTAGAAACATATCTTTATACGCATTAAAAACACAGATTCCTGTACTCAATCCTAGACTTACTAAATCAGAATCTCTGGGGTTCAGGCCTTGGGATCTGAATTTTAGACCAGCCTCCCCCACCCAGTGATTCTTATGTGCACTAAAATTTGAGAACCCCTGAACTTTATTATTTTATGATTAAAATTAGCTACTCTCAAATATTTTCTCACTTGTAACCCCATTTTCCTTTTTGTCCAATATATCATAATTCCCAGTACTGATTTTTGAAATAGTCTCCACAATTAACCTTTCCTCCTGGAAAATTGGCTATTAATTTCCTCTATGAGTGTGTTTGTGTGTGTATCTAGTTTTATCCAGGAGGATCCCATGACAGGATCTCATTTCTCTCCACTGTTACTATTTGAACTTTTTTTTTAAGACACTATGGTCCTTATGAAGACAATGCTGACTTTATTCTGTTGTAGTTTCTGGAATTAGAATGTCTTTTTTTATGTCAAAAGAAAGAAAATGACTCTGCCCCTCATTCACAGTCATGTGCTTCTCCAGGGATGTCTCAGTAGCTGTAAGTCCAAATGAGGTATGCCCCTCACCACCATCAGCCTGCTCAGATCCTATTTATGGAAAGAAAGCAGATGAGAGAAAAGAGAGGAATAATACCTGAAGTCAAAGAACAGATTCACAGTCTTTAAAAAAAAAAAAAAAAAATACACAGGTCTTTTCCCTCACACCCCAATCTCCCATCTCCCTACTCTGGGTGAGTTTAGCAACTAGAATCTCGTGGTTAATTTTCTGACCGAATCTATCTTATTATTAGTCACCTATTGTTATAAACAAGTTATCCTAAATTTAGTGGAATAAACAATAAATATTATCTCACAGTTTCTGTGGGTCAGGAATCCAGGAGCAGCTTAGCTGGGTGGTCTGGCTCAAGGTCTCTTGTGAGGCTGCTGTTAAGATGTCAGTCAGAGCTGCAGGGCTTATAGAGGGCTTGATGGTAGCTGAAGGATTTGCTTCCAAAGTGGTTCATTCATATTCCTGGCAAGTTAGAGCTGGTTGTTGGCAGGAGACCTCAGTTCCATCCCACGTGGACCTCTCCAAAGGACTTCTTGAGCATCCTCACAAAATGGCAGCTGGCTTCCCCCAGAGCGAGTGAGAGAAAGACAGAAGCCACAGTGCTTTTTATAGTGTAACCTCTGAAGTCACACTCCATCATTTCCTCAACTCCCTATTCAGTGTGGGAGGGTATGAACACTGGAAATAAAAGAATCAGAAGGGAAAGGCTCCTTTGTTATGTGGGGTTGGTGCTGGGCCAGGCAACAAGTAGGAAGGGCCCATTCAGAGAGGTGTGAAGGGAGCATCAGGGACGTGGAGGAGCTTTGGGAAGTTTTCTCAGACTCTTGTTTTCCATTTCTTGGTCTGAGGTAATTTATAGTGTTGTTTTAACCTTTTACAAACAGTCACACTAGAAAGCTATTGGGAATATTTAAAAGAAAAAAGAAAGGAAAGTCAAATCAGGAAAAGTTACTTCTTTTTTCCTCCCTTTTTGACTCTGTGACAGAAGGCTGATGGCAAAAGAGGAAAGTAAAATTTTTGATTTCTCTAGAGAAACACAGATTACATGTAAAAATGCAATATAGTATATCTGGGTTTGGATAAACTATCCCCCAGGCTTACCTAAATGTTTTCATGTCCAAGATTGATTGGCTGTCAGAGTAATTTTCCTGGAGGCTTTTTGGGATTGGAGGCACAGGAGGTAGGGATTATCATATTGGAAATATATTTTGAAATGGATCCGAACTATATTTGTAAGTTTTCCTCAACCCTGGGCATGTAGACTTTTAATAAACTGTTCACTTTAGCTAAGAATGAACATGGCAGGAAATGAAACCCTGGACCTGAGCTCTAATCTGATGTGGCCCCTAATACTATGGATGACACCCTGGACCTCGCTCTTCCCATGGGAACACATGGTTAATTGTACTTCTCTTCTGCTGTATCGAGTAAGAGTAATAATATCCAAGGGTCCCATTATTGCTGAATAGCTTACCCAGAGATTAAAGAATAGGCCCATTTTAGGCTCTTAAGTGAATCAGTAGACAAAGAGAAGAAGGTGGTGGGGAGGAAAGTAAGAGATTATAGAAATGTTCCAGCCACTGGCTGTGAGTAAGCAGCTAACTCTGGGAAGTGAGAATCTGGAAGGAGCTAAAGAAAGACGCTTCTGCTCCCTCAGCATGGTGATGATCACACACCAAGAGGGGACAATCATAAGGAATAAGGTACAAAGCAATTACAGCTCCCTTTGGAAGCCTTCATTTCTTTACCAGTGTCTGTGGTCAATGCAAGGTTTATCACATACTTTTACTAAAAGTTGGTCAGTAAAGTATCCAGTGTAGTTTATTTTCTTTCCATAGGAGAACTCAATAAGACTTTGGGGGTATTAAGAAAAGCTCAGGCTTTCACATACAGTCATTCTTAGATCAATCTATTCTAGAACAGACTTCTGACATATGAAAACTATCTTTCATTTGACAGGTACTCACCTGAGACCTTTGAGGTACACTCCACCTTTTGACTCTATTTATCTATGCGTTTTTTTTTTCTTTTTGTGAGGAAGACTTGCCCTGAGCTAACATCCATTGCCAATCTTTCTCTTTTTTTCTTGAGGAAGATTAGCCCTGAGACAACATCTGTGCCAATCTTCCTCCATTTTGTATGTGGGTAGCCACCTCAGCATGGCTGACGAATGGTGTAGGTCCCTGCCCCTGGATCTGAACCCGCAAACCCAGGCCGCTGATGTGGAGTGCACGAACTTAACCATTAGGCCACGGGGCCAATCCCCTCTATGCACATTTTATCACTAAGAAGTTATGGGCATTTCTTGATAAAAAGTATTGAACTTTTCCCACATAGTCCTTTTGTGTATGTCTGATACAAATCATCAGAGAAATCTAAAGGAATATGTGATGGAAAATTAGGGCCCCAACTCTGCCCTTGTGAAACTCAGGTGTAAGGAAACTGCCCTAGACTTAGCATCAGGAAACCTCGGTGTGAAAACCCTCTCTGCCACCTTGAACTAGCACTTGACCTTTCTGAGCTTCATCTCCTCAACTGAAAGATGGAATTATAACATCTACCTAACAGGGATGTTGTGAGGACTAACTACAATCACATACAGGAATGTACCTGGCATGTTCCCAATACATGGTTGTTGGATTAATTCATGGCCATTGAATCAGTGTCTCTATTTTTTTTAGAGGCTTCCCAATAATTTTCAAATTCTTTTAACAAGTGGTTATTTAGAACGGACCATGAGCCAGGCCTGTGCTCCGTGCTGGAGAGATGGTTGTGCTCTTTGCTCTCAAAAACTCTTTGGAGTTTACAGTCTAGAGAGGAATACAGACTAGAAGGCAGGTAGTTATAATGAGGGGTGCCAAGTGCTATGCAGTGAGAATTTTTATGCTTATATCCTATTCATCCCAAATCTGCAGCTATGTAGCTTTCATAATCTGGAAACCCATGAAAGGGAAGTGCTGAGCAATCGCAGGGCAGGACTGTACTACATGGCAGACCTGTTACTGGGCTCGAAGTAATGGTTGGTGCCCTCTGTGACCCAACCCAGGAATGGTAGAATGGCCACACCGCACACACCTGTGCAGCCACTCAAGATCTTTTTCACTCATCAGATTTTTGGGAGTTAGTTTTTGTGCCCTCAAGACCACAGACTAGAGTCAGCCTTCAATTTTCCTTTTTTAAACAAAAAAATCAGCTTATTGAAGTAAAATTCACACACCATTAAATTCACTCGTTTTAAGTGTACAATTCAATGATTTTTAGTAAATTTATAGAGTTGTGCAACCATCACCACAATCTAGTTTGAGAACATTTTCCATCACCCCTAGAAGGAACCTCATGCCCGTTGGCAGTCATTCCCTGTTCCCACCCTTAGCCCCAGGCAATGACCAATCTATTTTCCATCTTGATAGATTTGCCTATTTTGGACATTTCATATAAGAGGAATCAAACAATATGTGTTTGTTTGTGTCTGGCTTCTTTCCCTTGGCATAATGTTTTTGAGGTATATCCATGTCGTAGCGTGGATCTGCACCTTTACTGCTGAATAGTATTCCATTGTATGGCTATTCCATACTTTATCCACTCACCAGCTGGTGGGCATTTGGATTGTTTCCACTTTTTGGCTATTACCCTTGATTTCTCTTATGACCGTCTGTGAATGGGTCAGATTTCTAACAGAGTTATCCTTGTTTTTGCCCCAAGTGCAAAAACAAAATGGCATTACAGCCTTTCAGCAGCATCCTCAAGAGAGTGTGGATTTCTTTCTCTGTTCTTTTCTTAGGTCATCTTTGTGTGTTCTCTATCTTTCTCCCACCTTTCCCTGTCACTTCTCCCTCTTTTCCTTGCCTCACTGTCGCTCTCCTCTTAGCTGGTCATAAGACACGCAGCATGCTTTACTGGCATGAGCCCTGAGTGACAAGCCAGAACACCTGGGTATAAGTCCGGGTTTGAGTCTGTTGGTGGCTAGACATTTTCTGAGCCTTAGTTACTTCATTTGAGGGAGATAGACTAGAGTACTTTTACTTTATTCTTTTAGCAGAGTTATTTTCTTAAAATAAAATCTTAGTAGAATCCCAATGCATAACAGAGTAAATTGCCACAAAGTATGATGTGGTAGGTGGAGTTTGGGATCCTGTTGACTCTGTCCTGGGGATGTTCTGTGGGCCTCAGAGCTCTAGAGTACACAGCTTGAAATGCCCTGGGCTAGTTCCATTCTAAGAGTCCATAAAAGTGGTTTTAAAACCTCAGACTATCCTAGCCCTTTTCCAACATATTCATATGGAAGGAACTAGGGGTAGTGGCAAAAGCACTAGACATAAGAATCAGAAGACCTGGCTCTAACACTTTTTACCTGTGTAATCTTGAGCAAATTATTTAACCTGAATCTTGCTTTCCTCATCTGTAAATTAGAAGTGGTAATGTATACGATGTCACATCATATTCACATTTAACATACAGGAATTCAAGGCTACGATTGGCACGAAGAGAAATTTAGTTACGATGCTGGCCCTGGTTGTATTTGCTCTCAGCTCCAATCCTCACCCCTTACCTGCTCTGTGTCTCTGACAAGGGGGCTGACCCCCACAGGTTGCATCTAACAGGCTCCCTTGTCCACTGGCTTCCAGCTGTATTCCACCAATGGGAGGCGCTAGAGGGAGACTAGAGGGCAGGAAGAAGGTGAGGCTAGGTATTTCTCCCTCCCTTCTTCTTAGATGGCATCTCCTTTATGGCTCCACTTCCTGATGAACTGGCCCACCTTGTTCCAGTTTAACTCCAGTGATCCCAGCCCCTGGGTTCTGGTTACACCTCCTTTTTCTGTTTTTCTTCAGCCAAGGGACAGTAGAGGCTTCCAGAAATTGGGAACCTGTAGGTTGCTTCACTGTCTTTTGTTTGGTTTCTCAACTCTCTTCTTCTGAACATTTCTGTTACCTATGTAACCAATTCCTTGTATTAAAGCCCCTGGATTTGAATACCTAGAGTGGTTTCTGTTTCCTGGTTAGACTGTGACAGATGCAATTAAACTCTCAGCCAAAACAGAGAAGGAGAGAATAAGAATCTAAACAGGTTGGGCAACTCCACTAGCCATTCGTCTCAATGAGCCTGTGCTCTGGAGTGAAGGTGAAGTGGGAGACCCAAGACCCTCAGTTAGTCTCAGGTCTTAGTGCTTCTCATTGGGCTTAAACATGTGGAGGGTTTTGGTATATCCAGGTCTCTAAAGACATCCTAACTTATTTACATAGACACCAAACCATGTTTTCTGTTCTTTGTGGTCAGGAAATGTTCAGTAAATGTGGTTTGACCTTTCCTGGTGACTACAGAACCCAACCCCTCATGCAGGAGAAAGCTCTGCTGAGAATCACAAGACGATGTGAGGATCAGATAAAATAGGATGAGTAAAAGCACATTATAAACTGTAAAGTTTCAAATAAATATAGAGCATTATTAATACTTATTTTCCAAGGCCAAGTCTTCCAGGAACAATGCAATTTAATATCATCTTTTTATGGGGCTTAAGAAGTTACTTTGGAGATTTTTCTAGTATTCTCTATTGTTTTATACTAATGTTCCATAAGGGAGACAAAGAGAGAGCATTTAACCTAAGTTAACAGTTTTGTTCTACTAGAGAGAGAAAAAAACAAAACGTGATGTTCTTTTCTTTTCTATAAAATTCATTGGAATTTACAGGATCATAAAAAGGCCACATCGTTCTTTGTCTTGGAGATGAAATTGGTTTAGGGGAAAGTATGACATTTTTGGCTTTACTTGCTAAGTGCTCCATGTCAGGTTAATGTTTCTTGGTCTTTCCCTACATCTTCTTTCTAAAATCAACCCTAAGTTTAAGTTAGAAAAGGAAAATAAGTTTAAATTCCATTTTTTTCTTCTCCAAGTCAGAAAGGTGATTTTTGACAACCATAGGATATTCACATTGCTGCACTAAACCACAAATTATTTTCATGTGAATTAAGCCCCCACAAATTTATTTCTTTCAAAATATGGATCTCGTGGGCATCTATTTTGAACAAGTAAACGTCTTTTCTTAAGTCTTTGTTCAAATCGTCAATCAACTTGCTTTACTGGCCTATCTTTTAGGACCAAGGACTGAACATTCTTTTTGATTCTAAGAGATAAAGAAGCTAATGGACACTAATACAAGTTGGCCTGTTCAGTTACTGATTTCCACTTTACAAAATAATGTTGATGATAAGCCCCATAAGATGCTGTCTTAGGTTTCTCAAATTAGAATTGAGAAAGAGTTGCTAGCCAAACTTCATAAAATTTGTCCCCTGGTTGCCACATTTGACAAATTTGTCTCTCTGGTGACATATATGTGGCTGGACCCATAGAGTGATGAAATACCCCTCTTCTTGCCTGATCTTCGTTTTGGCTGCTAACTCAGCAATAGATCTGAATTTCTGAGTAGGTGTTCAGCTTTTAGATTTTTCCGAGTGTCTCCAAAAATGTAATAAAGAACCCCAAATCAATTTTTTGAATAGTTTGAAACGAGATCTTTTCTATTGAGACAAGCATTGATGGATGTTGCTAGATTCCTGCCACGCTGTGTCGGGGGTGGGGGTGGGGATGAGTGGGGATGTGGAGGGACAAGCAGGGTCTGTTCTGTTTTACACAGGGCTGAAATCTTACAATACACGCCATGTAATCAGGCTAAGGATAAATAATCCTCATGAATAAATTTACAGTGAATTGACCTACATTTCACATTAGCTAAAGCACACTTAAGTCATTAAACGAATTCTCCCTCTGGTTCATTAGTTCTCAGCATGCTCTGATCCTTTACCCATTTGTCATATAGCTCATGAAAGCTGAATATGGAGAAAAGAAACTAAATCATTGCCTCCATCCCTTTATCAGGTCAGGACATGTTCCCCATAGAGGAATTATTACGATGTTAGAAATTGACTGGTTCTCCTCTTGATCTTGGCTAAAAGACCGAGAAGCTACACTCAATGTATTGGCTTTATGGCATTCTGCCAAGCATTGTGCACATTAGCAATGATGTGCCCATGCTCACATTCACCCAGGAGTTGTCTAGTGCTAAGAGCTTAGATTCAGCACTGCGACAGCCTTCAAGAATGGATCTGGTGATAGTTCTGAGTATCAGAGTTGATGATTAAAGAGGTTGGCCTTTTAAAGAATTCTCACCTGAAGCTGAAACACTCTCCCCTTCCTCCCTGAAGACACTCATTGAGTAAAGGTGGTACAGAGGGGAACATTGTAGGTCTGCCTCAGATACTATTTGCCATAACAAATGGACCTACTTTTAAAAAGCTTTATTCTTCTTAGCGTAGAACTCAGGGTGTTTCATGAAGCTGTTGGTCTGACTTTGGAAAGTCTGAGAAACAAATCAACATTATAACATTAGCAGTTGGGTGCAGTGTTTTAATAAATAATGTCATACATACAGTGATGCTCTAGAGTAGAGACAGGAGCTCTGCAAAGAAGAAAAAATGGAAACCAACATAAACAGGACTCATTATGTGTCCTCAATGGCTGCCCCCAAAGCTCATAGGATCTTAATTGGCATTACTAGAGATATAAACAAGGGAAGGAAGGAGGTGCACTGGAAAGACCAAAGCTATGATATTTGTCCAGAATTTTGGCAAGTACTGTAAGAGGTACATAGACAAAGTGGAGCATGTTCAGAATTGAATAATATAAGAGATGCCATATAAAATATAAAATATAAATATAAAATATAAAATTGCTTCTATTTAAATAACATATGCTAAGACAAGCCCTGAGCTGGGGGCTGGAGATGCAGAGATAAATATAACACCCTCCCTACCCTCAAGGAGGTCATAGCCAGCATTGGCTGAAAAAACTGAAGATTCGTAGCTGGGTAAAAAGAAGACTCTAGGTGCTCAAATACTTGAAAAATCATCACATAGAAGAGAGATTAGTCCTGTTCTGTGTGTTACTAAGGGTAGAATTAAATCCAATGGGTGGAAGCCACAAGACTCATTGTAGCTCAGTATGACAATATGAGGTTGAAATTTCCAACAGTGAGAGGTGTCTAAAGGTAAAACAGACAGCTTGAAGAATTGTGAGGTCCAGATTCTTAGATGTTTAAGAACAGGACTGATGACCCATTGGCAGGAATTCAGGGGTAGTGGAGGTAGTGATGGGGACATAGACTCACATACTCATCATACTCACATACTCACATATTTACCCTACCATGTACCAGCACACCAGGTGCACCACTATGTCCCCCATTTTGTGGGCATACTATGAGCAAAACCAAGACTCTTCTCTCAAGGAGCTTGTGATTTGTGGAAAGAGACAAACGTGAATCGAACAGTCACAGAAATATATGCAAAACTGCAACTGGGAAAAGTGTTTGGATGGAGAGGCACATGGTATTACAAGAACGGATAAAAGGGCTTTGACCTTGTTGGGAAGGTCAGGGAAGACTTTGACGAGGAATGCTCAACTGAGCTGAGATCCAACGGATGAGCAGGGGTAGAGAAGTTCGCTCCAGGCAGAAGGACAGAAAGTCCAAGGTCCTGTGGTGGGAAGAAACCTCTCAGATAATAGTGTTTCTCAATGATCTTTAAGGTCCTTTTCTTTTTAAAAATTTTATTTATTTATTGAATAGGTAATATATAAACGGAACAAAATTCCAAGGTATGAACAGGCACAGGGTGAAAGTTAGTCTCCCTTTTTGCTCTGACTTTCCAGAGACAGTAACTCATCAGGGTTTTCTGATTATTCTGCAGGTATTAGATGCATCAATCAATCTTCCTTTTTCTTGCCTCCACAACATTGTGGCATGCCATACGCCATTCCGCATCTTGCTTTATTCTCCAAGTGGTAGATCTTGAGGTTCTGCCAGTACATTTAGAGCTACCTTGTATTTTTTTTAGTAGCCACACAGCAATCCACTGAAGGAGGCACCACTTTCCTGAAGACATTTGGGAGGATTGCAAGCAATGCAGCAATGAATATCCCTGTATGTACATAATTTTGCACATTTTTGAGTATATCTGTAATGCAAATTTTTGTCTTTTTCTTTAAAAAAATTTTTCATATCATTTTTGATTACAAAAGTGATAAATGCTTCTAGGGAAATAGTTAAACATTGCAGAAATACATCATGCAGAATGTGAAAGTACCCAAGAATTCCACCCTCCATAAATAACCACTATGACTATTAGTTTGCCCAGATGATTTCTAATCTAGAGTAACTGAAAAAGAAGGAATATTGGCACAAAAAGCAGACAGTAGATCCAGAATCTCTCCGTCTACGGTTTGGGGATCCTATGGAAGAGAAGCTACCAGAGAGTACCAATGAATTCCTCTACTATGTTAAGGGTTTTTAACCTGGGCTCCGTGGATGGCTTCGGAACACAGATTAATTTATCTACATATGTGTATTTTCCAAGGAAGGGGTCTGTAGCTTTCATCAGATTCTCAAAAGGATGTATGACCCCTAAAAGTTAGGGGCACCCACAAAAACAGAGATGCTATCAGGTAAGTTTCATTTTTGTTTAAGAGTGATGTTAATCTTGGCAGAGGACTCTTCCAAGAGTTCCTAAATTTTTGTAGAATTTGCACATATTATTCAGCCTCATCTACAAAATGTGGATAATAACAGTAACTCATACAGTTGTTGTGAGGATTAAATAAGTTAATATTTACCAGCAGTTAGAAAAGTTTCTGTCAAATAACAAGCTTTACATCCATGTTCATGAAACAACCCTAACTCACATGTCTCCTGCCTGCCCTAGCCCCAATGAGAAAACCAAAGTCTGTAAGTAAAGAACAGCAGACTCTCGACAAGCAGCCCAGACCTCCTGAATAATTTCTAATACAGAATCTTCCCCAGGGCAGCATGCTATCCCTATCAGGAAGCAAAATGTATCTAGGTCATTTGAGGAAGTAGCTGGGCAAGAGGATGTTGAAGCACTGCAATAAAATGATGTTAATTTTGTAGCTAATAAGGATGGTATTTTACCATTAAAAAATGCAAATTATATGGGATATATATATACATTCATGCATACATACCTACATATATAGGCCATATTTCAGAAAGAAATTATCTAATTTTCAATTGAGGGATTTTTTTCCCAACAGCAAGAGAAGGAACTACCTCTAAACCAAAATATCTGAAAATTCCGAGTTAGGATATGTAACCAGCAAGACTTATCATTGCCTTACTCTTTCCTCACCACTACCCCATTGCTAAAAAAAATATATATATATGTATTTTGGAACTGGGGATGCGTTCCAAGACCCCAATGGATGCCTGAAACCACAGATAGTACCAAACCCTGTATATGCTATGTTTTTTCCTCTACATACATACCTATGATAAAGTTTAATTTATAAATTAGGCACAGTAAGAATTAACAAAAATAACCAATAATAAAAAAGAACAATTATAACAACATACTGTAATAAAAGTTATGTGAATGTGGTCTCTCTCTCTCTCTCAAAATTATCTTATTGTGCTGTACTCACTCTTCTTTGTCTTGTGATGATGTGAGATGATACAATGCCTATGTGATGAGATGAAGTGAAGTGAAGGATGTAGGCATTGTGATGTAGCATTAGGCTACTATTGACCTTCTGACAGAGTGTTAGAAGGAAAATCACCAAGTTATGACGATGTTGATGGTTGGATGTCAGGAGCAGACGAAGTAGATGGTTGGGGATCCAACAAAGGGATGATTCACATCCCAAGTGGGATGGAGCAGGATGGTGTGAGATTTCCTTATGATACTCAGAATGGCATGCAATTTAAAACTTATGAATTGTTTATTTCTGGAATTTTCCATTTAATATTTTTGGACTGTGGTTGACTTGGGTAACTGAAACCATGGAAAGTGAAACCGCAGATAAGGGGGGACTACTGTATATGTATACAGTATATATGTGTGTATATATATATATACATATACACACACATATTCATATATGTATTAATTTACTTACAGAATATTGAATTTTGTTATCTAAAAGGCACTTTAAATATTTCAGAGACTTGAGGACTGGTGAAAAAGCACCTGCAGGCTTGAATCCCAGGTCCATTATTTTTTTCCCTCTGTCTCACGATGTGGCTCAGTAGGGTCCCAGCCCTGCACTGACAAAACTTTAGTCAGGAGAATGCATTCAGTTCCATCTCTCAAGTACTTACTGAGCAGCTAGTCTGTGCCAGCAGCCTTGCATAAAAAGCAGAGAAATCAGATGGAGTCTCTGCCTCTGTTAGCTTGTCTGTAAAATAAGATACTTGAATTAGATGATTAATCCATCTTTTCCCAGCTCTGGTTCTGTGAGTCCCGTGATATTGACGTAAAACCAAGCAATCATTTGCAACCAAAAATTCTTCAGAAATACTTATCAATAGCCTTCATGATGATCAAATTGCTACCAAAATCCCATCCGCTTGACAGTGCTTCCTCTAGCACTTGAATCATTAACAACGTTCATTAACAGTAATAGCATATCAGTAATAACAATGTGCTATTTGTACAGCACTCCGTAATACCAAGAACTCTGCGCAACAACTGCAGGTCAGAGAGCACTGGTACTCTCATCCCTATTTTTACAGATAAGGAGACTGGGGCTGAGAAATGTTAAGGTGGCAGAACAGGGACTTGAACCAGGTCTGACTTCCGGTGAGGGCTCTTTCCACCCACACCACCACCCGCTTATGATATGCTGTTGGGCATTGTCCCTGCTGTGTGTCCAAGTCTTCCCTCCCTTCCTCCTAGGCAGGGTGAGTCCTTCTTGTTTTCTCTATTGTGCCCACAACATCCTGTCCACACCCAGCAGACATCTGCTTCGCTCTGGTGCAGGCCACGTCCCATATCTGTTTGGCTGGACTGGGAAGCTCTTGGGTGGATCAGGGCTCTGTGGACAGGCCTAAGAGTAGGCAGTTAAAAAATGCTCCTGCTTGCCTGTTTCCTAGGGCCTGCCCTGGCAACTCTGTTCCCCAGGCCGGAAGCAGGACCCCAGAGTCCTTTGTCTGCATTATCCCAGCATCAGCAGGCCCTGAATTGTCCATTTGAAACTCCCTAGAGGAAGCTTGTTATCAGCTGAACTTGTTCTCTTTAAGGTTTTGATCTCCGCAAAGATGAATGGGTCGCTTTAAGTGCTTCTGTGTGTGGCTCTGAGAGACATGCAGCCAAGGCTGCAGGGCCAGCCCCTCACCTCGGTAGTCCAGGTGCTGACCCTCCTGAGGCCAGCCCCCTCGGGACATTTCCAATAGTAATAATAATAAAATGTGCTTGTTTGATGTATTTTATTTACAGCAGTGGGAATATTTTTCAAAGCACAGCCAGACTCAAACAATCAGGTTGCGATAGGCATGACTGAGTGAAGGGAGGATGAGGGATGGCACTCAGGGTTCATGGAGCTATTAAGTTGCAAAGTAGAGACGGGAATGCAGATCTCCCAACACCAGGTCCTGTGATCAGCACATTCTATCAGCCTTAGACCACTGTGTAGAGCTGGTCAGGTTTCTCTTGGAGACTTTCTCTGCCCTTTTGGTGATCCAGTGCACTTCAGCAGCCAGCCAGTAAACCCCTACCTCCTCATCAAGCTAAGACTTGTCTTCCCCTGGTGAAAGGCACGAGTTCTGAAATTGCCCTGTTCTCCATCCACCGCAGCAAATCTCTCACTGTCTTTCTAAACGGATCACAGCTCAAAGGGGAAAATAATGGGACTCAATGTATTTGCATACAGATATGAATTAATGAGTAATTATTAAATGTGCATGTCAGGGGTACTTTGGAATCCCCAAACATAGGCCTCTTGAAGGGTGGAATTTCAAGAGCTATTTTTGGGTACACAAAATACATTGGAAGGTGTCTGCTTACCGCTTAAACTCCATTCTAGATGCCCCACAGTGTGGATGCCTGGGTGGGCCTGGGAAGAGGAGGTTCTCAGGCCCAGGACATTATTTAAGCTCTGAGCCCACGAGCAATGATAGTACAAAAATGATGCAGTGATGCAAAAGAGCTGTGACTGATTCAAGTTCAGACAATGAATTAACCTCTGAGACACTGTTGCTGAGAACAAAGTCAGGTGCATGACACTGAAGACCAGTTTCTATTGATGAGCCTGAGGCTCTGCACATTGCTGAGTCATCCTAGAACCATGTTCCCAGGACTGTGCCAACTAAGGTGGTGAGTCTGCGCTCCTGTCCTCTGCTGCTCCCACTCCCAAGCCCTGCTTGTTCTGGAAGCCCAGCAACACTTCTGCAGCAAGAGAGCACTAGGGAATCCACTCCGAGACTCTGGGGCTCGAGCCAGGCTGCTAACTTTTCAGCAGGAATCTTGGGGCTCGTTGGTTTACATATTACCCCAATCACAAAACTAAGAGTCCTCAGACTCCTTGTCCTCTCCATCAACCACTGTTACATGTCTTTCCAGACCATCTCTGCGCCTCCGGCTTCCTTCTCTCCTGTAATTGAAGTGTACGCTTCAGAAACAGACTCATCTTCTTTCCTGTCTGCTCTGGACTTCCAGCTTCTCCCAGCAGTGCTCTCCCAATGCCCAGACACTCCTTTCCATGCTAGGGGGCCTTCCACTAATGTGCCATCAGAATCCCCACTCTAATGGGAAGACTCCTGCTAACCTTAGCTGGGCACTGACCACAGCTCAGGGACCATGCTCAAAGTGCTTGGCTTGGATTATTTCATTTAATCCTCCCAACAAACTAATGATGTAGGTACTATTATCACCAATTTTACAAGTGAAGAAACTGATGCACAGGCTGGTTAAGTAATTTGCCCCTAATCACACAGTTGGAAAATGGAGGAACTGGTGTGTTCTTGCTAATATAAACAATGCTCCAGTGCATAGCCTTGTGCTTTTATTTTTATAAGCTGTCAAATAAATTATTTGAAGTGAAATGATGGGGTCAAACAGAAAGCACATAAAACATCTTAATAAATCTTTCCAAATTGCCCACAAAAATGATTGTACAAATTATACCCCCATCAATGAGGGATAAGAGCACCTGTTGACCAACGTCCTTGCCAATACCAGATATTTTCAATCTTATATCTTTGTCAACTTGATAAATAAATGATCTTGTTTTAACTTCTATTCTTTAGTTAATAGTGAGTTTGAGTATATTTTCATGTTTACTGGCCAGTTATAATTTTCTGTGCAGATTTAAACGTTAGTAGTACAAAACAGAAGTGATTTTCCCCACAAAATCTGCATTTCTTTTATTCCCTATTAGTTGATGGTATGATCATCCACCAGTTACTCAAATTAGAAACCCGGGAATAGACTGTGGTTCTTCCTTTTCCCTTTCCCTCTACAGTTGGTCCATCCAGTTGCGTGGACTCTGCCTCATGAATGCCCCTAGGATGGACTCCTCTGTGCTGTCCCCTGGGCCTCCCTGGGCGTGCATCCCTCGTCACCATTCTTGCAACAGTCCTTGGGCACTGCTGCTGGGGAACTACTGCACGGGCCTTGTCCCATGTCATCCGCAGTACCCTTAGAGGTGGGTTCTTTCACGTATCATACATGTGCCCCTCGCCTCCACCCCCACTGTGAGAGGCGAGGAATGTCCTCAGCCCCTTATCCATTGCCCCCAATGGCTCCCTCCCCTTGCCTTCTTGTTTCCTTGTTCCAAAGACCTGCCTACATCCCTCCACCTTCTGCAGGCCCACTTCAAACCTTCCTGGACCCCAAGGAAGCCCTTGCGAGGTCAGAGAGCCTGCGGCAAAGCCCCTTCTACCAAGAATTCAGGATCGACCTGTGATCCGTGGTCTCTCCCTGACTCGGACCGCCCTTCTTTCTCTTCCTAACCCCGGCTGGCCCCTTCTCCTTTTCTCTATATCTCTGCACATCTCCCTTGCCTCTGCGTTCCCTACTTCGTAGCCTTTCGTCCTCCATGTTTTCCCTTCTGTTTTTCTGTCACTGTTTTCTGGTCTCAGTCATTTAATTGCCTTCTTGCTTCCCCCCAGAGAGAATAGGATCTCAGGGGCTCAAGAAGGAGGCAGGAGGGGAAGGGCCCCACCAGATCCTCCATGAGGGCGGAAAACAACTGTGACTTTCCCTTGCTCTGTCTTTCGGGATAAGCAAGCAAATCCAGGTGGGACCCCACCTCCACCTCCCCCAGACCAGTGCCCACTGGCCCTGAGGCTCATCCATCACCATAAGTTGGGCCTCTCATCTTCAGGAGTCCACGTCCTCCCCCCGAGCAGCCATCACCCGTGTCCCTGCTCTCACGTTACCCTGAGGCGGCTCTTGGCCCCATTGAAACCAGCTGAAAGGACCTTTGCCCCTGAGCATCCCCCGTTTGGGGACCTTCAGCCACCACACCTGCTTCTCCATCCCCACCCCGGTTCCAGAAAGACCAGGACTGCCCGGTTCTCTGCCTGGATGCCACACAGAGTCCAGGGTTTTTCAGGATATCAGTCATATAGCACCCTGGAAGCTGGCCTTCCTAGATAAGAAACTTCAGAAGTTTGTCAGATAAATCTTTATCAAGACAAGTACCTCTATCTTCCTCAGAGGAAAGCTGACTTTCCTTATGGTGCCAACTTTTTAAAATGTTTTTTCTTAAATCATATTTCAGCACATATGAGGTAAAGAATAGTTGAGTCAGGGGCCGCCCCGGTGGCGCAAGTGGTTAAGTGCGCACGCTCCGCTGCCGCCTTGGCAGATGTTAGCTCAGGGCCAATCTTCCTCACAAAAAAAAAGAATGGATGAGTCAGGGCTGAGTCTAAGAAACGAGGCACATGGGATGGAGTCAAATGGGGTTCTTTCAGCCCAGGCCTGGAGCAGATTCTGGAGGAGGAAGGGGGCGGGCTGTTTCTGAGGAAGGGCGAGGAATCTGATGGCATCCAGTGAATCGCGATCTGTGGCTCAGAATCTCTGGTGATCCTCACAATTTCAGTCCGGATGTAGTGAGCACGTCTATAGAAAAATGAGCTGGTTAAGAGAAACCTCATCAGGTCCTCCTGCGGGGGGTGAAGGGCCTGCTGTGCTCCGGTCACCCCCCACCTGCAGAGGCAGGGGCTCCCAGGGCCATCTGTAGTCCCACGCCCTCGCCTCACCTCTCCCCTGCAGATAAGGACAGTGACATCTTCAGAGCTTTGGGGCACCCACAGCAGAAAATGAATAGCACCTCTTCCTGCCCAAACAGCTGTCTTGTTGGCCTCCTTGCACCCGCCTCTGGCTCAAAAGCCTGTTCAGATCAGGTTTTCTTTCTGTTATAGATGCTTTTACTCTCCGTTTCGTTGAATTTAACTAAGGTTTGGATGTTTAAAAATAAAGTCAACATCTGCTTTGTGATTCTCCTGTAGCCAGGTCACAGTTTAAGCCGCTGCAGCTGGCTCCTGTCTGCACTAGGGTTGTGGGGTCTCCACCACCACAGTGTTTCTAGAAGGGTAATCTTCAAACTCTGACATGCACCAGAATCACCTGGGGTGTTTGTCACACACACATATTCCTGGGCTGCTCCCCACACCTGCTGAATCAAAATTTCCAGGTGTGTATACTTTTTAACAAGCCCCAGGAGGCTCTCTTGTGTAACCAAGCTCAAACTATTGACTTATAGAGGGGGAAAATGTGGGCTCTGAGGAGGAAGCCTGGGCTAGAATTCTGGCTCTGCTGAATGACTTTGGGAGAGTTACTTAATTACTCTGTCTCAGTTTTCTCATCTGTAAATTGAGCTGATAGTACCTCCCTGGGGGATTGTTGAAAGGAATGAACAAGGAAACGTGTGCAAATCACTTCTAGAACAGTGCCTTCACACAGTAAGTGCTTAACAGAATTATTGTCAAGCCCCCAACTAGTGGAGCAGGACTCCCAGGTCCTCCCTGCTACGGTTAGGGAGTTCCATCTCCAGAACAGGGTCTTTGTGATTGTGGCTGAGCTGGGCTGGAGGCAGGAGGCGATGAAATACCACTTTATGCTTATCTCTAAGCTTTTAAAACTATGTATTTTATTCTTTTACAGACAGGCAGCTCCTCTGGGCAGGGTCTTGCTCTGCTCCTCTGCCACCGTCCCGACCCCTAGCAGAGGGTGTGGGGTGGGAGCTCAAGAAAGCTAGTTCAGATGCCCTGGCCCTTTCCTTCCAGCCAGCCCAGGCCAAAGTGTTTCTCTCTCAGTATCTGAATACTTTCTGAAGTAGCAACACCATCCCCAAAGCCCCTTTTCTCCTGCCTCCTTATGGTCCAGACACTGCTCATCCCTCAACCCACAGTAAACTCCCAGACCTGTATTTGATGATAATGTGACCCTGTGCCTGGCACAGGCTCAGCCCTTCATGTTTGTCCTCCCAGCAACCCCACGAAACTGATCATTATCCCCATTTTCAGCTGAGAGAAATAAAGTTCAGGGAAGTCCTGTCACTTGCTTAAGTCCACACAGCTAACAGATGGTATAGTGAGGATCTGAACCTGTGTTTCTGACCCCAGAGTCTACTCGTAACCACCATGGTCCTCTGGGCAGCCACCTGTCTCTGTGTCCCCCTGAAGCAACTGGCCAGTGAGCTGTGCTGCAGGATGTCTCCTCATGCAGGTGCCACAGGCTTGTCAGTTTGACATAGCACTGTGATTTGACACAGACTCTGAGTGAGGCTGAATCTCGTGCTAGCTGTGTGATCTTGGGCAAGTTAGTTAACCTCTCTGGGCCTCAGTTTCCTCATCTATAGAATCAGACTCATAATGTAACCTACTCATGGGGTCATTGTGAGGATTATGTACAGGGCTCAGCTCAGTGCCAGCACTAGATATTTATATGTGACGTCTATATAGTAATTTATAATGATTATCCTACACCTTCATCTTTTAGGGCAGAAGTTGGTAAACTACAGTCTCTGGGCCAAATCTGCCCCACCACATGTTGTGTATGGCCAGTGAGATGGGAACAGTTTTTACATTTTTAAATGGTTTAAAAAATATCAAAAGAATAATGTTTCATGACATGTGAAAATTATATGTAATTCAAATTTCGATGTCCAAAAATAAAGTCTTATTGAAGTCCACCATGCTCATTCATTTACATATTGTTTGTGGTTACTTTCACTTTACAGCGGCAGAGTTGAGTATTGCAACAGAGACTGCCTGGCCGGCAAAGCCAAAAATATTTACTATCTGATCCTTTACAGAAAATGTTTGCCATTCCCTGTTCTAGGGCATAAAGGGCTTATTCTAAAGGCTTCTGCACAGCCCTGGCCTGGGCTGTAAGTCATGAGGAACCCTCTAAACCTGAGCCCCTGGCAGTAAGAGAGCAGCAAAGTTCCCATGTAACTGCAGACCTCCTTGGCAGGGGTGGGTTATGGAGTGTTGCCACAGTGTGGGTTTTGGACACAGTGAGGCAGCAGACAAAGGGAGTTGGGGCAGAAAAGGTAAAAAGAGATAAGGTCCTTAGCTGGGACTCAAAGAGACCCACCATCCTCTCCCAGCAGATGCACTTCATCACCTGGCTTCCAGAACTTCCCAGCCTGCCTTGCATCTAGTGGGGCCATGTGATTAAGTCCCGGACAAAGACCTGTAAGAAGAAGAGTTGCACCAGCGTCCAGAACACTTCCTTAGAAATAGCTAGCATGTGTTCTTCACTCTGTCTTGGCTTTCTCCTTTACCCTGTTGCCTGGAAGATGGCTGGAGTTCTAGCATCCGCTTTGGACCATGAAGATAAGAACCACTTCCTAGGGATGGCAGATCACTGATCTGGAAGTAGGCTGGATTCCAAGGACTCTGAGGAACAGAGCCACTACTCCAGGCCTGAACTGCTTACCTCCAGACTTTTACACGAGAAAGAGAGAGAAAAAACCCTTCTGTCTGTTGAAGTCACTGTTATTTTGGAATTCTTATTCTGAGTCAAACTTAATCCTAACTGATAGAGTCCTCATGGCATCTTCTGGTGATAATGTCTTCTTTTCTTCCCCCCCAGTTGTCCTTGACCTTTGTTTTAATAGACTTTCCCTGTATCAAAATGTGGGGGAGCTGGGGTGGGAGGGACCACCACCCTTGGTGATTGAAGAGGTGGTGCCGGAGGGCAGTGAGGAGCACAGGCTTGCTGAGGGCACTGAGGCCCATCTCTGTTCTTGCGTCCCTCAGCCTGGCAAAGTGGTGGCAGTTCCTTCTCTCAGCTTAGCACCAAGCTGGGCATACAAGAAGAGGTTTTAATCTAGTTTTATTTTTTATTTCTTAAGCTAGCTATTTTCAGTATCATCATCATTTATCCTCTGATGGTTACCCAAGTACTGAAGGCAAGCATTGCCTTCATAAAATTGAGAACTGGTCACTTCCCCCTCTACTTTAAAACTTTTGTTACCCAACATCTTACTTTTTCTGGAAAGCAAAGACCAACATCCTAAGTCCAGCCACAAACCCCTTCACAACGTGGCTGAAGCCAATCTCTTCATTTCCTCTCCTACCTTTCTCAGAAAACCAAAAGTGCAGCTACCGCGAGGTATCTGTGGATGGCAGCCTTGCAGAGGCATCCTGTTCCCACAGGGTATCGTGGGGTTGGCCACTAGAGGGACCCTTCTCAAAGTTAAAAACTAGAGCGAGCGAGCGAGAGAGAGAGAGAGAGAGAGACAGAGAGAGACAGAGAGAGAGACAGAGAGAGAGACAGAGAGACAGAGAGAGAGACAGAGAGAGAGGAAGGGAGGGAGAGAGAGAGGGAGAGAGAAAGTGTGTGTGTGTGTGTGTGTGTGTGTGTGTGTGTGTGTGTGTGTGTGTGTGTCTGGGTAGGGAGGTGAGTTTCAAGGCTTAATTACCAGCTTCCTCATCCAAGAGCAGGTGGTAGAAGATGCTGACCTGAATTGGGGCCTTGGGTGTTTACTCAGGCAGGTTAGATGAGGCCCTGAGAGCCGGCGGAGAGTAGGGGTGGATACAGGAGAGGGAGCACTGGAAAATCTGGTCCAGACCTGCCTTCTCTCCTAACACTCTCTACACAAATTCAGGGACTGAGTAGATTGGAATACATTTTTTGAGTTGGGCTCAAATCCTTTGCTTTCCTAACTCAGGAACCAAGTAGATTCAGATATCACAGTATCCCTCTCTATCTAAACTCACATTCCAAACTCAGGAACCAAATGGCCTAGGACAGTGAGAGATATTTATACTTTATATTTTAGGAGAAAAAAATACATTGAGATGTAATATAATAAAATATTTTCTATCTTATACCTCATGAGTCAGTATTTTATTAAAATATAATTATTAGGCTTACAGAATCAATCTATTAAGAGTCATGTTTATTGAAACATTGCATCTTTTAGGCTGCTTACATGTTTTATTCTATAAAACCAGAATGGTGACAATATGGTTTACAATTGTCATTGTTTTCATGGCTACATTTTGGCTATTATAGAATTGAGTTCAATTTCCTCAAACTAATGTTCAAGACTCTCAATATTACCTGTGTTTTTCTATCCAGCTAAGCAACCTTACTGCCTACCCACGTACGCCTGTTCACGTCTTGCTTTTGCTGTCACCGTTCTCCATGCTAGGACCTCACCCCACTTTCTCCTTTGCCTTCCAAATATGATTGCTTCTTCACAGAGAAACATTGCTTTTCTGAACTGTAATCCTCAGAATCTACACCGCAGACCTTAACTCTGTAGAATACTCTCTATTTGTTTTCTGAGGATTCATGTACATAAGCCTCATTCCTTAATAAAACCATAAGCTTCTTAAAGATGAGAACTAGGCCATTATTTTTCTTTCCTTTTCTTTTTTAATTCTTTTATTAGGGTCAGGCCAGTAGCAGACTTTCAATAAATATCTCTGAATCACTGCTAAATTTGCCCCCTTTTCGAAGGCAGACATTTGACTTAGAAATGCACCAGGAGCAAATGGGAACCAGAAATAATAAAACCTTGTGAAATGCAATTTCCTGTTTTGTGTATTGCCAGAGTCAAATATTTCTACCATATCTCCTAGGAAATATAGAATGAATCAAAATTGAAAAATGTACAGCAAAAAAACTGAATGGCTGCTAAGGAAGCAAAAATAAAGCACAAGCTGTCCTAGCCGTAGACCCCAACAGGTGACAAGTCACAGAGTAAGGCCAGCTGTTCCATGTGTGGAGCACCAGATGAGCCTGGAGCCTGCCCATACCTGTGCAGATGTGGCTTCTCATTCCATTCTTTGTTTTGTTTCTGTTAACATTTAAACCCTCTGCAGGTGAGAAGCTGACTGGAGAGGGCTCTCCCAGGAGCCAGGGACCAGAGCAGGTCCTGTGTCTGGAGGGGTGCTGTGTGGTTTTGCTTGGGGCTGTCAGTTCCAGTCCTGCCCTTCCACAGTGTCCTAGGCCTCCAGTGTCCAGACTCCATTCCCCAGACTCTCCTGCCAGCTCCTTCTCGTAGGAGTCTGCCTCTGAGAGGCGCCGGCAGGAGCCAAAAGCAGGAAGAAAGAACCAGCCTATACCATCTCCTGCCCCTGGCAGGCCTCTGGCAGTGGCAGCAGCCGCAGGAGTATGGGGTCTTGGTTCCTGCCCAGGGCAGTGAGAAGCCCCATCAGTGACAGTGGCAAAGCCTCCGGTAGGCCAGTGTAGTGAGGCTGGCGTGCTCCAGCATCCTGACATCTGGGTCATCCCCTTGTTCCTGTGCTTCCCCCAGCCCCCTCAACACCTTTGCAACCAGTTCTCTGCATTAAATCCCTCTCTGCATGAAATATGCAGAGTGAGTGCTGATTTCCTAACTGGACCTCACTAATACAGGTGCCAGATTAAACCTGGATGCTGTGGACAGAACAAAGGGCCCAGGTATAGATTCAATCTAGGTAGAAAAGTGAGGAAATGCAGGGTGGACCAGGAGGACAGCCACCTGCAGGAAATTTCCTCTGCTGTTCACAGGCCAATGAGTGAAGACACGAGGGCCAGCAAGAGGCCAGGCAGGGTGTCAGGTCAGCCCCAGTGTGAAGGAATGTATCAGGGCCTAACCTGAGATGAGGTTCAGAAGGAGGAGGGAGGAATGGAGAGGATACAGAGACAGTGGGTGGAAGAGAGGGCCCACTGAGATGCAAAGGAGTGGCCAGATTCCCAAAGACACACCACCATGTCACTATTTGGCTTAGGGCTGGCCTTGTAGCATGGAGGGATGAGAAAACTGGATTTCAGGCTATAGCTTAAGAATGCATGTTGGAATTAAGATGGATTTGATAATACACTCTAATTTGAAAATATCTTAGAGTTAAGATGGATTTGATGAGACTTTAAAAAATTCAGATTTTGTTTGGGCTGTAAGTTTGGTGTTACTCAAATAGAAGTTCTTTTCTTTCTCAGTCACTAGGCTGGACTTGCTTCTAGCAAATAGCATACTGTAAAAGTGGTGGGATGTCACTTCCAAGAACAGGTCACACAAAACTGTGACTTGCGTCTTGCTAGGGCCCTCTCTCTGACTCTTCTCACTGGCTGGCTCTGATGATACCATCTGTGAGCTGCCCTATGGAGAGGCCCACATGGCAGGAAACTGAAGGTGGCCATCAGTCAACAGCCCACGAGGAACTGAATCTTGCCAACAGCCTCATGTGTGAGCTGGGGTGCAGATACCTTCTCAGTTGAGTCTTGAGATGTCTGCAGCCCTGGCTGACACCTTGACTGCAGAGGACCCAGCAAGGCACACCCAGATTCCTCATGTATAGAAACTGTGAGATAATAAATGTTGTAAGCTTCTGAGTTTGGGGGTAATTTGTTACACAGAATAGATAGCTAATACAGATACTCTACCCTGAGCCAGCCAAGATGAGGGCTTCTTTCCCCTTCTCCCTCCATCTGCAGATCCAGAGCATGGGCCGCATTCAGTGGATGGATACAGATGAATGACCAATGACCCACTTGGAGACTGACCTAAAAGGAGAGGCAGGATCCTTTGAAAGGAAGAGGAGCATAGGTGATAAATAAACTAAGAGGGAGCGGGGGCGGTTAGGGGGGAGGTGGTGGAAACTTTCAAGAGGAAAGGTCCTTCAGCTGAGAGCTAGGGCCACATCTGTTAGAGGGGTTGGGTGGGGATGAGTGTTCGTCAGGCCTGAATCTCATCCACAAACTTGGGTGTAGGAGAAATACTGCATTTCCTTTGCTTTTCTTAAGTAAAATTAATTGTACCTCCAAATCTACCTCCTGCTGGGCAGCCATTCCTAGGGCTGTGCCACTTTCCCAGGGTAGGACAAAGGTTCTGGGTCATTCTTGGGGTGAGGCCCCTCCAGGTATTGTCAGCAGGCACTTGCTCTCTTTGTCTGCATCGTGCCTTCAATTCTGCTGGCTCTGCTGGTCCTTTCGCTGCTTGGAGCATGGGAGTCTGGCAAGCCAGGCTCAGGCCTAGGATCCAGCCTCGCTGGGCACCATGCAATGCTTCCCTCTGAGGTCCTGCCACCCCCTTGGGCTCTGCCAGGGAGCAGGACACTGGTCCTGTCTCTTACTGGGAATCCCGGACCCCTTGCTCCTGAATTTCCTTTGGATCTGAGGCAATTCCTCTCTCCTTCTTGCTTGCTGCTTCCTTCAAATCTCTTTATCTTTTCCCAATAGGCCTATACTTTTGGAAATAAAAGCCAGGAAGAGGTGCCTTGAGTAACTACCTTTTCCTGCCCTGCCCACATCTCCACTGAGGTAAGGAATCAGAGTCTCCTACTTGCTCAAATGGGGGAGGATAAGGGGAACAATAGGGAGAAAAATATAAATTAATTTCTTTAAAAATTCTCCTGCCAGAGATGAAAACGTTGATAAGCTAGTCACTTCAGTAGCATTTCTGCCAATATGCCCTAATCTGAATTGAATCATCAAGAAACAATCAATCATACAAATGCAAATTGAGGAACAGTTTACAAAACAAAAGTCTATGCTCTTCAAAAATGTCCTTACCATGAAGGAAAAAGGCCAGGCACTGCTCCAGAGTAAAGGAGACTCAGAAAGACATGACACCTAAAGGCAGTGGTGGTCTTGAATTGGAATCAGGATCAGAAAAAAAGATGCTACAAAGGACATTATTGAGACAATTGTTAAAATTTGAATATTCTCTATACATTATATAATGGTATTACAGCGATATTAAATTTCCTCGATTTGTTAATTATATTGTGATTATGTAGGAAAATATCCTCGTTGTTAAGATACACACAGAGGTATTTCAAGGTAAAGAAGTGAGATGTCTTCGACTGACTCTCAAGTGGTTCAGCAAAAAGTTTGTTTATATATATAGAAACATAAATTTACATATGTATAAATTACGCAAAATGAGACAAAATGTTGACAATTGGTGACTCTAGGCAAAGGCTATATGGGAAAGTTGGCTTGCTCTTAGAGAGGGGAGGCAGATCCGTGAGCAATGTGTCAGAACTGGTAGGAGGGCCAAAATGGACAAAAGCTACAGTGGCAGCCACTTTGAGGTACCGAGATTGGGGATAGCATAGGTGATGGGGCTCGTGGTAGATGCTCCCAGGAATGAAAAGCTTCTGTGGTTGATGCAGAGTTGGCATGGGGTGGGCAGGGGAAGGTGGCAAGAATTAGATTTAATTAAGGAAAAGTTACAGAAATGGAATGGATCTGAGGACTGTGGAAATTTCACAGGCTTCTGCTGAGTGGTGTTTGGGTTGAGAAAAGAGAGTTCATTGACATAGTGTGTGTCTGGGAATGGCTTTGAGTGGGATGTTTGGGAGGATAAAGAACAAAGAAGGAGGGTCCCAAGTTCTTGATCACTTGGCAAGTAATGGATGGAACAATTTCTAATTATTTAAAGAGAGGTGAACAAGCAAGGAAAGGGAGAGGGGGGCTCAGAGGGGAAAACTGATTGTGGCCTAGACTGTTGGCAGGAGGCCTGTACAGGTTGCTCAGCTGCCTCTCCTCCAGTGGTATCCTCTCCGCCAAGTTAGTTAGCTCAGCTGGAGGATGATAAAAGGCAGGCTGGCTGCTCTTGGACCTGGGATAACATATCTAAAGCCAATCCAGAAGAGGCTGTAATTGGACAGATGAAATGTTGGCCGTGCACTGAGGCACCAGAGATCATGAAGATCCAGGCCAAACTCCCAGGCTGCTCCAACCTTCTGCATGGATGTGGGCAGGAGAGGCAGGTGACAGCCCATGGCTCCTTCCTGAGGAAACCTTTTTTGGTGCTGGGGGAGATGCAGGTGAGCAGGGGACTGGTGGGACAAGAGTCTATGGTCTACGGGCTTCACTAGGTTCAAACCTTGAGAGGCAGCTCCAGGCTCTTACCCTAGCCAACCGTGCCTGGTGCCCAAGTGTTAGCTTGTTACTGTGTCCAGCAGGCCGAGAGCAACATTGCATCAAGTTCCTAAGCCGAGTCAGAGGTGCTGGCACATTTGGGTTCCAGGAGGCTAAGAGAGGCAGCTTCAGACAACCATTAGTCATCTCCCCTGTGAGGGAGGGGTCAAGGAATTGAGTCTACATAGCTCAAATTCATAGCTTCTCCAGAACCCAAGGAGTGGAGGGAGAGGTTAAAAGGACAGCAATAAGGTAGCCATAAGGTGCACTGGAGTTACATCAGGTGTGTATTTAACTCAACAAATTCAATTTCTGTGCCAGAGGCTGCAGTAGAGGGCAGAGGGACAAAGAGGAGTGAGATGGAGAAGAGAGGGAGAGCAAGAGCCAGTGTGAGAGAAAAAGAAAACAAAGACCTGGGGGCTCCACCACCCCTTGTTGTGTCCTTTACCTCGGCCACACCTTTGAAGATAGTCCTTTCATTAGTAGTCCTTTCATTAGTGCTCTTTAGTCACCCTTTGCACTATGCCTTTTGTTCCTTGCCAGGACCTTGACCTAGACAGTGCTAACGGTTATTGGGACCACATGTGACACTGGCACCCAATGCATTTAGAGAAAATATTACCCCCAAAACTTCTTACCTGGAGACTGTGCAAATGAACCTGTAGACTTAGTGAGAATTGGCTTTTATCAGTAGAACAGGAAGGCTGAAACCTGGCCCTACACTGGGACTCATTACTTTATTCCCAGTGTCCAGGCGTGTCCCACTGGGACCAGAAAGCTGCCACTGTGCCGTTTGTGTGTGTGTGTTGGAGGGGAGGGTGCAGATTTTTCCAGGTTCATGGGTTCCCTGCTCAGATCCAAGACTCTTCACACATAGTTCTGGATGCTGCATATGTGCTTAATGCCTAGCAGTAAGTCTTTGGTTATAGATGAAACAAACTCTCCCTCCCACAGTACTAGCCACAGAGTGCTGAGGTTACAGGTATATTTGTACACGCACAGAGAAAAGTCCAAAAGGGAATATGCCAATCTCTTAACAGTGGAGACCTCTGGCAGACGAGATTAGAGAGGACCTTTCTCTTTCTATTTTGTATATTTCCATCTTGGTTAATGATTTAAAAATTCTTATCCTATTTTTATAATCACAAAAATGATATTATTGAGTACTACAGAAACCCCTTGAAATTTTTATTTGAATTGCGTTAAATCTCTATATTAACTGGATAAACAGTTGTCAGCTCTAGAATAGTTCATCTCTTCAACCAGTACATGTTATTGAATGTTACTTTTATACTTTCCAATAACATTTGGTTATCCTGGTATATGTGTGTGTGTGTGTGCTCGCGCACGCGTGTGTGTATTAAAAACAGAGTAAAATATACCAAGTGCCTTTTCTGTGTTAACTGTTGTTTATTCTTAGGCCTCACTTTAATACTACGAAGCAGGTATTTACGGATGAGGAGACAGGCTCTGGCCTTGCTGGGAACTGGGCTCCCAGTCCAGATCCAGATGATAATAAAGCTTGGGCTGCACCAGTTTCCCCACATTCTAAAGTGCGGAAACTGGGTGTCGACTGGATGAGCTGGATGATATCCATTACATATTTCATGAAGCTACTTCCCCTTCAGGCAACTAATTACAACCTGGTATATATTACAAATACATATATTAGTATGAAATTATGAATTGTCCCTTAAAATATTGAAATTTAACTTCATGCTAATGACTGTACTCGCCTATAAGAAATACTCTTATGTCAAGGATCCAGGACTTTAATTAGCATTAAAAGTAATCACCCTCAAGCACTTTTGGAATGTACCATAAATTTTTCCATTTCACATGCCAGTCGTCATTTTTTTCTTTAAAGTTATTTGTTTTTAATGAGTATAAGGATATTTTTTATTTTTTGAAACTGGCATTTTTGAAGAAAGCTAGGGTCATACAAGTCTCTCTTCCCTCAGTGGCTGTAAGCCGGGTACAGAGCAGCAATTAGGGGTAGGTGAGAGCAGGCTCTGGAGTCAGATGGGGTAGGTTTGAATCCCAATTCTGCCATTTCTTGCTGTGTGTCCTTGAGTAAATTACTTAATTTCTTTATCAGTCAGGAAAATAGAAACCCACTGGCTATTTTACCAGAGAGAATTTAATAGCGGGAATTGGTTAAATGGGTGCTGGAGGAGAGCAAGGCAAAAAAAGCAACACAGCACAGAACTGCAGGCAGCAGCTGCCACCCCCAGGGCTGGAGGCTGCAGGGCAAAGAGAAGAAGCTGGGGTTCTCAGAATCTAGAAGATGGGAGGAGGGGCCTTGTGGAGCAGGAGCCCCAGATCTTTGAAGTGAAGGGCCATTGCTGGGAGGATGTTGACGGGAGCAGAAAGCAAAGGAAGGGGCAAGTCCCTTCTCCCTCCTGCTGGCGCCCCATTGGCAGAGCCTGACAAGGCACAGCAGAAATGAGGTTTGCAGAGTCCCAGGGCCCAGAGTCACAAAGCAGTGTAGACGGTGGCTGTGTAGCCTGCCTCCCTCTCTCAGCTTCAGCTTCTTCAACAATGAATTAGAAATGAGAAGAGTACTTACCTCAAAAGCTCGTTATGAGGATTAAATGAGATAATGACTCTAAAGTGCTCAGCCCAGTGTCTGGCAATTAGCAGTGCTCATTTTGGCTGGCTTACTGTTAATAAATCACATTAAGGTCAAGACATATGGCAATGAAATCAGTGTCAAAGAATAATTAAGACATTTATTTTACATGCAAATTGTTTACTCAAGTGTGAATGAGTCAGTTGGTAGGGGAGAGGAGGAAAAGGAGGGGAGGGGAGTGGAGGAGAGGAGAGGGGATAGGAGAAGGGGAAAAACTGCCTAAGTCTGGGAATAGTGATTCTATCTTGTTTGCACATTTTGGGTACATTGGTTACCTAGCACCTAGCAGAGGCGAAGCTGAGCATTCTTTGAGTAGGGTGACTAGGGGTATCAGTTATGGGTTCTCCAGGATACCCCGAGAGCTTGGCTGCGAGCACACCTGGCAGACCAGTGTGCCAGCCTCCTTCCCTCAGCACCGCCACCCTTGCTGGGCAAGGGCTGCTCTATTTCCCTCACTGGGAGGTCTCGCCAGGGTCAGCACTTAGTCTGGGTCTCACCCAGTGATTCTCAGCCTGAGCTGACATTGGAATTGCCAGGGGAGCTGGGGATGCCCAGCTCCATCCCTGGAGATTCTGATGCAATTGATGGGGGTGGGAGGGCTGGGCATCAGGATTTCTAAAAGTTCCCCAGGTGATTCGGAGGTGCAACCAGGTTTCAGAACCGCTGGTCTATACAAACAAATCAACTCGAATGGGAGTTATCTGAATTAACACATCAATTCAATTTTTAAAAAATGATCAGCTTAATAAAGAAATAGTTGATAATGGGTAAATTTTGTTAACTTAAGAAAAAGGAAAAAACTGAAGAAAAAGGATGAAACATCTTACTAATACAGCTCAAAGTAAGAAGTGAGTAAACACTAAATGCCCTTCCCCAGATCTACTGAATTAGAATCTTGGCAATCAGGTTGGAAATCTGGAGTTTTAAAAAGCACCTAGGTGATTCTGATGATCAGCTGGGGTGGAATACCCTGAAAGTAAAGTAGAATTCATTAACTTTTCAAAAATTCTTCTTGATGTTAATATCAATCTTGGCTTAACTCACCCTAATATTGCATCCAGGCTTTATTAGAATACGTCTTCCCAACGCACCCTGCATCTCTGCAGCAGATCAGCCCTAGGCTTGCCCAAGTGTGACTGAACCAAAGTGGGTCTGCTTCTTGGTAAGTTGAAATCGGAGGCTTTACCAGAAGTAGTTGTCACACAAAGTAAGGTTTATTTGCCGCAAATAAGGAGCCCACAGGGAAATTATTTCACAAAGCTGTGGCTCCCCGAGCACGAGACAGCAGGAGCCTTTTATTTCAGATGGTGAATGAATATTCAAAAGAGAGAGATGGGTATTCGCTTGCACAGGCTCAGTTGGAAAACATGCTTCCACATACATCGCATGTTATGGTAATAAGGCTTAAGCTCCTCCTGGGGAGAGATCTTAGTATTAAAATGAGGCAAAAGTCATCTCTTGGGCACTTTTCAGCCCATCTGTGTAGGCATCACTCTTGCGGGTTTGGACTGGTTCAGGGTGGCTGGTGATTGCATCTCTTAATATAACAAGAAAGAAAAAACAATTTGGAGGAACAGTTAAATGCTTCCGAAACCTCCTTTGAGTTCCTCGGGGCAATTAGTCGGTGACACAAGGTCCCTTTGACTTCAAAATTCCTGTAGCTTTTCACAATTGCAGGCTGTGCACACTTCACTAAAGGAAACATGTCTGTGGTGGCCTTTGCCCACAACCTGAGGTTGAAAGAGTTAGAGCAGATTTCAGCTCTTCAGGGCCTCCCATTTGTTCCTAACTGCAAGTGCTGAGGGTTAGGTACAGGGTCTGATGACTTGAACAACCAACAGTGCAGTGCTGGAAAATGACCTTGTTTGGGGGAGGCGCGGAGGTAGGGCTGAGGAGGGGAAGGATGAGGCAATCTCAGTCCTCTGATCCAAGAGGCCAACAGCCCAGCTGTGCCTTTATTCATTAGTGGGGGAAGGGACAAAAGACATTGTTGCCCAAATTGATCAAGTTAACTACACCAAGGCAATTCCAGGCCAGAGACTGCTGCAGATATGGCCCCACGGGCCTATAGGTGGAGGCCTATATATAGTGTCCAGATCACCTCTAGGCACATGTCTGTGTTGGGTGTAGAACAAAGCAACTCCACAGTGGAGTTCACCACCAGGGGTCCTGAAGACCCACAGGGTGGGCTCAGTTGGTCATTTTGAAGGCCAACGTATATGAAAACACTCAACTAAGTGTAGAGCAATTTTTGGATGAAATGTGATTGGCATGTGTTATCAGAACCATTTCAACACTCACCTCAGTCAGAATAGAATTGTTTTCTTCTCTGTCTCATGGACCAGTGTGTGGAAAAGCAAAGAGGGGAAAAAAACAAATTAGAAAATAGTATGTACTGTAAGATTCCATTTGTATAGAAAAGTATTTTTATGACTAGAAAAAGGCTGGATGGATAGATTAAATAATGAAATGCTAATAGCAGTTATCTTTGTGGGACCTATGAATAACTTAAAATTTCCTCTTTGTTAATCTATATTTTCTAAAATTTCTTCCAAATATATTTAGTGTCAAATTAAAACACAAAAGGAAGGATGACTGTCTTAGTCTGTTCTTGTGCTATAACAGAATACCACAGACTGGGTCGCTTATATAAAACAAACACTTATTTCTCACAGTTCTGGAGGCTGGGAAGTCCAAAATCAAGGTGCCCACAGATTCACCGCCTGGTGAGAGCCAGCTTCCTGGTTCATAGATGGCTGTCTTCTCACTGTGTCCTCACATGGTGGTAGGGGCAAGGGAGTTCTCTGGAGTCTCTTTCATAAGGGCACTAATCCCGTTCATGAGGGCTCTGCCTTCATGACTTAATCACCCCCCAAAGTCCCCACCTCCTAATACCATGACCTCTGGGGGCCAGGTTTCAATGTGTGAATTTGGAGAGGACACAAACATTCAGTTTATAACAATGACTTTTTAAAAAGGAAAGGAGAAGCTTTGGAGAAGCAGTCTCATGTGGGGTGGGCACAAGGACTTTGGCAAGCCGAGTCCCCAAGCCAAAGTATCTTTGTATAGACATAAGATAAACTTGCACAATTTATCAATATCTATTTTTTGGTTGACTTGTTTAAGTCTATAAGACAAAAAAATCATATGAAGAAATGTCTAAGATGCACATAAGGAAACCATCCTTGAGTCTTTACCTCCATTTTTCACTACAAATTTTCTCACAGGTCTCCGCATATAGTCTTAGATAAAACATGTCTTTGATGTGTTTACCCAATGAGGAGGAGAGAGAAAAATTTTAAGTGGTAGCCCTTCAAAGAGAAGGCTAATGAAATGCAGTATAAGTTAAATATTTGTATCCTGGCAGGATCTTTTATTTTCTGAAAGAAAAAAAGGAAAAACAGAGCAAATCATGTTCACTGTGACACTCCCCAAACGAATTTTGATCTTTATTCTTCCAAAGAGAAAATTTCCACAGTTTAGTTCTCTCTCCATTACATTTTGATCTCCTCAAATCCATCCTTTAGGAATAGCCAACTAATTAATCTTCTCTCCAAAGGCAGCTTTGGAAAAATAATAATTAGGAAATGAGCAAAAAAACCTCCCATCTCAAATATTTACTAATGAGTAAGAATGTTCACCTTAGCTCAAAGACCTGAGACAGGCCCCAGAAGACCACAGGTTCTGTCCACCCAAAGTCTGCTTTCACAAAGCTCTTCTTTTTCTTTTTCATTTAAATTTCTCATATAGCATCATCATGTTCTGGTAAGTACTGGATTTTCCAAGTCATCTTTGTTTTGATTCATGGTTTGTGATCCTTATTGTAACAATCAAGCCAGGCAATGCCACGCTGTCAGATGAGAATGATCACATCTTCTACCATACCTAATTGGGTGGCATCTGCTAACTGGTCACATGGTCACAGGAGGCGCCCCCACCTCCCAAGGCCCAAAGATGGGATAGGGGTGGGGTGGGGTTGGAGCAGTCCGGGGAAGCGGGGCTAGAAAATGACATAAACCTTACTGTGTAGAAAATCCCCTTCTAGCTTTCTGAACATTTTCAAAATTAATTATTTTTTGAATAGATAATACACACATGAGGCACAAAATTCAAAATGCACAAAAGAATATACAGTGGTGCCAAGTGTAATTCATATAAGCACACTGCATATGGCTATGCAGGTAGTATATGCACAACTCCAGGGAAGCCTTTTCCCATAGTTTAAAATTTTTATGTATTTATTTTTTCAGGATAAACTCTTTTTCCTTATTATATAAACAATATATCTTCTTGGGGGCATGTGGAAAATACTGGAAAGTCCAAAGCATGTAAAAATAATCTGTAATTCCAGCCAACTAGCGATAACATCTGCCTACATTTGGATGTGGTTCCTTTCAGCTCTTTTAAAAACACATACATTTGCTAAGTGCATTAAATCGCACAATTGCATTAACTAATTGCATTTCTACTCCCATCTCTTAGCCACTTCAGCCTCCTCCTAAAGCCAACCAGAGCCAGGGCCCAGAGAAGGCTTTGTTTCGTGCAAGTAAAACAACATTTGGATTGAGGATGCCTGGGATGGTGAGAGTCCAGCCTTTCAGTTGTCATATCCTGTCACGTGCTCCTCAAGTACAATCCTGTGATTGGCCAGGGGGTGGAGGTAGGGCTTCAAGTAAGGTCAGCAAACCTCAGGATTTTCTGGCAACTTTGAGTAACTTTGGGACAAAACCTATCCCCTTAGCCTTCTGGGGTTTTACAACAGAGTGGTTACCAAATACTACAGGTCCATGCAGAGGTTTCAGCTGTTCATAGTGAGGTGAAAACAAAAGGACAATGCAAGATTTTTCAGAGTTAAACGTATTCACTGTAAAAGGATTGTTTTTCATAATGTCCTATCTTTTGATGTTAAAATAGGTTTTTCTTTTAGAAACAATGAAATTTTAAAAACTATTTTCATAGCAGTAGCAAGAAAAAAAAAAGTTGGCAACCCTACATCAGTGCCCTAAATTATTTTTGAAATTTTAATGACTTGTCAAATCTGACCGTCTCAGAATCATTGAACTCCATAGGAACCTCTTATTGAATGAAGCTGTCCCAGAGAAGGCTCTGTTATGCATTCATTTGCTTGGCTCACCCAAGGCACTCAATATGTGTTTGTCAAGCCACTGTTCACAAAGCAAATAGGAATGGGGCTGGGATGGGGGCCTTCATTGTGTTGAGGCTCCCTAAAACACTAGGTCTGAGAAAGGTATTCACACTTGCTACAATGACATTATTGCCGACCCCAAAGGAGGTGCTTTAAAGTCTTTATATCTCTGAATTGCTCATGAGGATGTTACAAGTATGTGTGGTCTCATTTTATGGAAGAGGAAATGAAGACTCTCAGAGATTACATTGCCCAAACCACACAGCTGGAGAGTTTAGATTAGAACCCAAGTTAGTTGGATGCCAGAGACTTGACAGCTCCCCTATACCACACCCAGATCACAGACCACCAGTTGAGGACCCCGGATCTGGGCAGTTTGGAAATTTCTTTATCTTTCTTTTCCTCCCTCTTCCCACAAAACAAGAAAAATGTTAAAGAAGAGGAAGAGGGGTGCCTTCTTAATTCTCAGTACCACTTTGGATGAGGACTCTGAGCCCCTTAGATCTGAGTCATAATGGCTCCATTTAAAAATCAATTGGAGGCCAGCCCATGGCCTAGTGGTTAAGTCCAGTGCACTCCACTTTGGTGGCCAGGTTTGGTTCGTGGGCATGGACCTACCCCACTCATCAGCCATGCTGTGGCGGCAACCCACATACAAAATAGAGGAAGATTGGCACAGATGTTAGCTCAGGGCTAATCTTCCTCAAGCCAAAAGAGGAGGATTGGCAATAGATGTTAGCTCAGGTTGAATCTTCCTCACCAAAAAAAAAAAAAAAGTCAAATTGAAGAAAAATCATACAGAGCTAATCCAATTTTGCACAAATGTAGCAGAAGAATTATCTCTGTTCACTGTTAGGTTCCCTTTCTGCATTTTTTCCCTTCTCTAAATTTACTAGCTTTCCCCCTAACCAGCCACAATTTGATTTGGCAGAATCCCTTAAAGCTGAGTAATGAATGTTTATTGACAACTGTATGTGCAAAGCACACAGATTCAGGCTTCTTGAATTTTAAGGTACAAACAAATCACCCACGAATCTGTTAAACATGCGGAGTCTGATTCGATGGGTCTGGAGTGGGGCCCGAGAGTCTGCATTTCTAACAAGCTCCCAGTAGATGCTCATGCTGCTGGTCCTTGGATGACCTCTGGAGTGCTGAGATTTTAGGTAAGATTAATTTTCCTAAGTAGGTACTTTCTGAGCTGGGCCCCACAATAAAACCTCTTTCAGGGAAGATTGTTTTTCAGGCATTTCACCATAGCGTGAGTTCCACCCTAAGCTGTGTGAAATGAAAGGCTGTGTGCACTCTGAAAGGAGCTTGGAGCTCTGCAAACAATTCTGCACTATCTTTTTATTTTCTGTGAGGAGACCTTCCTGGCTCCCTAAGTCACATCAACAGTCAGCTGTCAACTTGAATTCTTTATAAAGATGGCTCTTTGTGGAACCTCCACTTTCACATTTGCCTCAAATACATAATTTAATTGTGAATTATCCAGTTAACTAAGAATAAGCAAGTTAGGCCTATCGATCCATGTAGTGTTTTATAGTTTAGATGATATAATTCTTGTATTTGCCCTAGGCCTTATTTATTTATTTAGGATTACAAAATTATATTCTGAAAAGAACTGTAGACGTCATCTAGTATCACTTTACAGAAGAATTGTGGTCGAGAGAGAGTGACTGATTTGTCCAGGGAGACACAGCGTCCAGGCTGTGTCAGAACCCAGACCTTCTCAGCCCAAGGGCTCTGGGACTGGACTTACGGGCCAGGTGCCCTGTATCAGTTGGTGTAGGCAATCCAGGGTGCTCGAGCTCTCCGACTCTCTGCATCCTTAAATGTTTCCTATGAGGAATCTTTGACATTCCCATCTACACCTTCTTTGTGTGCCTTTTAAGAACCCACAGACTACAAGGAGTCACAGGAGGGCCACCTGTTTAGTGGTGAAGGTTGAGACACCTACCAGATAATCTCAAACTTGGCTGCTTGGGCTGATGTCAGCTCTGCCACCTCTGAGGTCTCAGCGGCAGGAAAGTGAGGGGAAGAGGGGATAGTGCAGGAGCCCTTGCTGTTGCCTAGGCAAGTAGAAAGCATACATGAGCCTGGCTGGCTAGCTTCCCCCGTGTTGCAGCCTTGTGAAATTTAGCACATGAGAAATCAGTCTAACAAGCTTCCACTCATTATGAATTAGCACATATCGAGAACATGAGTGATGGTATTCCGGTGGGCTCTATATTTAGCACCACATGTCTGGATATCTGGGAACTGCTTTTCAGAATTTAAAAAAGAAAGTGCTTGCGAAAGAAAATTGCCTTATGACTGAAGCAGCTTTCAAATATTTTTTAGCCTTCAGACTGTTTTCCTCTTTATCAGTTACATAATTAAGTTCCTGCTATATGCAAAATAAATACTAGAACTTCCTTCTTTCCTCCTTCCTTCCTTCCTTCCTTCCTTCCTTCATTCCTTCCTTCCTTTCCATCTCTCCATCCATCCATCTCTCCATCCATCCATCCATCCATCCATCTCTAGGTAATTTGGAATTATCTGGAAACATAGATGTGCTGGAGGCAAAGTTTAACCTATGTGACATGCATGTAGCTACAGTATTAGAGAATTCAAATTTAACAAAACACACTTAAAAGCTTGTCTCAAAATATGTCTCATGAAACACAGATTTCATAGGATGCTGGCAAAACCAACCAACCAAAGGAAGAGGTTCTGTACTCTTATTTAATTAGAGAACTGTCCTAAATGTTGTGTGTGGAATCTACCTCTTATAGATTTACAATGCCCATTACTATATTAAAATCTTTGAGAAGTACTTCAGTAATGAAACATTTAAATTTTGTTTAACTTAAAATATGGTCTGTGGAGTTGGTCAGCTGAATATTTGAACAATTTTCTTATTGGTCTATGATAAGTACTGAAATAAACTGAGTAAGCATTTAGAAACTTTAGAGAAATTTGACAGAATAATTTAATGTTTGTTGACCCTAATAATAAAACAATTGAGTGTCTTTTTGGGTGTCTTTGTAACTTCATTTATTTGGTAATTTGTTTCTATTAGATTTTACAAAAAAAAAAAGGTCTGAGACAAATTGCAAATAAAAGAAAAATTGGCTCTTCATCACAGAGAGTTCGAGAGGCATTGGCTTAAGTCAATTTTCCCAGACCTATTTGAACAAAGAAACTCTTTTTATAGGCCACTCTGTTAATAGCCTAAGCAACTAGAGTTTTGCACACTGTATTTTGGGAAAGGCTATGCAAAAATTTAACCAAACATAATTCAATCTTTCTTTAACAATTTCAAAAGCACTTCAGAATTTTGAGTGCCTCAAGGTCATAATTTAGAGCAATAATTTTTACTGTGCTGTGTACAGCTGGGTTGTAGTCTTAATTACTAAACACGCATACCACACAGATGACCAGGCTGCAGTGTTTGCATGTGATATGACGCACATTAAGGGTTAGAGACAGTTCTTGACAGCCTGAGCAAGGGGTGAAACTTGCAAAAAGTAAAAACATTAAAAAAAGAGGAGAGACATGAGATGAAGTACTTAGTGCCAATTAAAATTTCATGCTTAGTCAAATCAAGTGCTCATATTTTAAAGAAATTTAAGATGGTAATATAAGCTATGAAAATTTTATTTCATTTTATCTTTCCTTCAAATCTGAGTTGAAAGGGTTTTCTTTTTTAAAAATATCCTTCTTTCTCCCAAATTACCTTAGTTCAGTGCTAATTTGATCTTTTCATTATTAATTCAAATTTGCAGAGTTAAAAGAAACCAGTTTCTCTGTCGATTGTGAGAAGAAAAAGAAATGGCTTTATTTGAAAATGGATTGTCGGGGCAGAAAAATTTTCCTTCTAACCTTCTAGGTTCTTCAGCTAATAATTAAATTGACATAAGACAGATTAACAGGAGCAAAACAAATTTAATTTCATATGTATGGGAGCCCCATAAGAATATGAGACCCAAAGGCAGTCTGACAACTGAGGCTTATTGGTCTTCCTGAGCTAAGAAATGGGGTAGGGGCCCTGGGCCTCAAAGTGGAGGAGGGCGATTCACAGGAAGATAAGAGCAGATGTTTGGTAATCAGATGTTTGCCTTGACATGCAGGTAAGTCTTTTAGATTAGAAAGTTATCTCTGGTAATAGGTCTCTTCTGGGCCAGGCCCTCTATCTAAATTCTTTTAGGCAGTTAAGGGAGAGGCAAAAGTTTTTTTCAGTCTGCTGGGTCTTGATTGCCTTCAGCTTGGCATAATCCACATGCCAAAGTGGTACATTTTGGGATGGCACATTCTGCTCCCCTCAGTATCTGTATGATTGCTTTTTAAATTTCTCTCTGCCAATATGCTGGTCATTTGTGGATCCTCAGTTCCTGTTCCTTCCCTTCTGTTTACTGACATATATTTTAGGAACTCCATTTCCCAGACACTCTTGTCAGTTGGCTTTCTGTTGGGTTCTGTCCATTGTTGGAAGCCCTGAGCAGAGACTGGGAGGCAGGCAGGGGAGAAGGGCCACTCCCTTCCCACTTCTGACTTCTGTGGTGCGGTCCCTGAAGCTGAGGATGGTTCCTAGCGCTGACAGCCTGGAGCCTCATCCTCAGCCCCAGCAGGCTCAGTGGTCAGCACTCACCAGACAACACCTCCTGCACGGTTTCAGCACCTGCCTGGGGCTCCAACTTGGCAGTTCCCGCATTAGCCCAAGGGAGTTTCCTGGGTGGTCCCAATGCTCCACAGGACACCCCAGCAGCAGAGCGGAGAGAGTGCACCCCTTTAATCCCCCAGCCCTAGGAGTGATATGTCACTGACTAACTGCCCCGAGTAACTCAAAGGAGGTTTTGAAAGCACTTAACTGTTGCTGAAAGTTGTTTTCCAGTTACGTTAAGAGATGCAATCACCAACAGCCCTGAACCGGTCCAAACCCCACCACCAGAGTGACGCCTGTGCGGATGGGCCAAGAAGAGTCCTTTGCTTCACTGTGTGCAAAAAGTTGCCTTTGCTTCATTTTAATGTTAAGATCTCTGTCCCAGGAGGAGCTTAAGCCTTATTAGCATAACATGAGGTGTATGTGGAAGCATGTTTTCAAACTAAGCCTGCATGAGCTTATACCCGCCTCTACATGTGATGATGAAACTTCCCTTTTGAATATTCATTCCCTATCAAAAATAAAAGGCACCTGCTTTCCCTTGCTTGGGGGGCCACGGCTTTGGAAGCGATGCCTTGTGGTCTCCTTAATTGCTGCAAATAAATTGCACTTTGTGTAAAAACTACCTCTGGTGAAGGCTTTGATTTCAACTCACCAAGAAGCAAACTCAGTTTGGTTGGGTAACTAGTATTTCCTTAAATTACTAACACTTGTGTTATCTCATCTTTCCCTTTTTGTTCTTTCAGTGCTTTTTGCCTGTATTAAAGCCTCTCTGTTTGAAATATCTAGCACGGTACTCATCAGAAAACTATTCTGAAGAAATACTACATTGATACTGTATTTAAATATAAATACATATGTGTCTATATGCGTGTGTGTGTGTGTGTGTGTGTGTGTGTGTATATAATGTATTATATGTATATATAAAGTGTATTATTTTATACACATATATTTTAATATCCAATAAAGAAAATATATTTTAACATCCACTGACAAGACCTCCCTCTGCCAAAATTTGTACAAAGATGCAATTAATCATAAACTAATGAAATAAACAAATAAAATAAAGGTAACTAATGGTGGTAGGTGAATGGGAGTGAAATCTGTATTTCATAAAATATATAGTAAAAGATACTGGCTTTTAAAACATTACTTAATGTAATGGGTTGAACAAGAGTTTCCCAAAGTGTGTTCCACAGAACAGTTAGTCTTTACATAGAAAAAAAAAAAAGGGATTCTGTGTTCATACCTCTGGCATTTAGAGTATATTATACCACTCCTCTCCAAGATTCACAATGTATATTAGCATCTTAATCTGTTCAGGCTGCTATAACAAAATACCACAGACTGGGTAGCTCATAAACAACAGGAATTATTTCTCACAGTTCTGGAGGTTGAAGGTTCAAGATCAAGGTGCCAACATGGTAGGGTTCTGTCTAAGGCCCCCTTCCGGGTTGCAGACTGCTAACTTCTTGATGTGTCCTCACTTGGTGGCAGGAGCCCTGAGGGAGCTTTATAGGGCTTCTTTTATAGGAACACTAATCCCATCCATGAGGGCTGCACTCTCATGACCCAATCATCTTCCACCTCCTAATACTATCACAATGGGTATTAGGATTCCAACCTGTGAATTTTGGGAGGACACAGACATTCAGACCACAGCAATTAGCATATAAATGGCTCTGAGACATCCTTCAGTAAAGATACCTGCTTAATTTTGTTTAAATAAAATTTTCCAAAATTTAGTTGTCCATGGGATTTTCTTTTCTATTTATCAATAGTAAACTACCATACTTTAGAACTTATTATGGGCCAGGCATTTTGCAAGAATTATTTTCTTTAATCCACTGCTTCAAACACACACACACAATTTCTTTTTTTTTAATTGAGATATAATTGACATATAATATTGTGTAAGTTTAAGGTGTATAACATGATGATACATATATATATTGCAATATGATTACCACAGTAAGTTTAGTTAACACCTCCATCATCTCATATAATTACCTTATTTTCCTTTTCCTGGTAAGAAAATTTAAGAGTAACTCTCCTAGCAACTTTCAAGTATATAATACAGTATTGTTAACTACAGTCACCATGTTGTACCTTAGATCCCCAGAACTTATTCTTCTATAACTGGAAGTTGTACCTTTTGACCAGCATCTCCCCATTTCCCTATCTCCCAGTCTCTGACAACCACCACTCTACTCTGTTTCTATGAGGTTGGTTTTTCAAATTCCACATATAAGTGAGATCATACAATATTTCTCTGTCTTTCTCTAACTTATTTCTCTTAGCATAATGCTTTCAAGCTCTAGTCATGTTGTTGCAAATGTCAGGATTTCCTTCTTTCTCACGGCTGAACAAAATTCCATTGTACATATATATGTACCACATTTTCTTTATCCATTCATCCACTGATGGACTCTTAGATTGTTTCCCTGTCTTGGCTACTGTGAATAATGCTGCAAAGAACATGGGAGTATTGATACCTCTTTGAGGTAGTGATTTCATTTCCCTTCAGTATATACCCAGAAGTGGGATTGCTAGATCATATGGTAGATCTATTTTTAATTATTTGAGGAACATTCATACTGTTTTCCATAGTGGCTGCACAATTTACATTCCCAGCAACAGTACACAAGGGTTCCCTTTTTTCCACATCCTCGCCAACACTTGTTATCTCTGTCTTTTTGATAATAGCCATTCTAACAGGTGTAAGGTGATATCTCATTGTAGTTATGATTTGCATTTCCCTGATGATTAGTGATGTTAAGCATCTTTTCATGTACCTTTTGATCATTCATAGATCTTCTTTGGAAAAATGTCTACTCAATTCTTCTGCCCATTTTTTAATTGGATTGTTGTTTTTGCTATTGAGCTGAGTTCCTTGTATATCAGACAGATGGTTTGCAAATATTTGCTCCCATTCCACAGGTTGCCTTTTCCTTTGTTGATTGCTTCTTCTCCTATGCAGAAGCTTTTTAATTCATGTAGTCTCACTTGTTTATTTTTGCTTTTGTTGCTTGTGCTTTTGGTCTCATATTCAAGAAATCATTGCCAAGACCCATGTCAAGGAGCTTTTTCCCTATGTTTTCTTCTAGGAGTTTTAGTTTCAGGTCTTACATTTAAGTCTTTAATCTATTTCAAGTTAATTTTTATGAGTGGTGTAAGACAGGGGTCCAATTTCATTCTTTTGCTGGTGATTATCCAGTTTTCCCAACACTATTTATTGAATAGACTATCCTTTCCCTACTGAGTATTCTTGGCTCCCTGGTCAAATGTTAGTTGACTGTATATGCACACACACACATAATTTCATCACTATCCCTAAACAGCCATTGCCGCTTCTTTGGATCAAAGGAAATATTAGTTAAAAAGATAAATATTTCATCACATGTTCTGCTTATCTCCTTACATATTTCACTCTATCCCATATTTCACTTCTCAGTATTTTAATTATAAACATTTTCTTGTGCAATATAAATTGCATAAATAGTGAGCATATGGTTTCCCTTAGCCAATGCTGGCAACACAATATGATTGATAGCATCTACCCGAGAAACCGCTTTTCTTCACAAAACGTCCTGGGATTAAATCACAGAAAGATGTAGGAGTAAAGAATTCTTTGGTGCTTTCCACATTTCTATTTAAATGCAACACTCATCTTAACGTGATAAATAAAGATAACCAAAGTCCTCAAGGAAATAAGAGAAAAGCACAGCCTCGTGTCTTTGTGCTCTGAGCTGCAGGGTAATAATTGGAGTAGTACAATATCCTGTGTGCCAAATGGCCTCCTGAGTGTGGAGTGGACCACAGCCAGACTCCATTTAGGTCTCAGGAACCCTCTGATATTTCTAGTGCAGGGTGTAGGACCCCAGCCCTCTCACTGGAAAGGCTGCTTGCGTCTTTTCTTGAAGTTCAATAAGCTGCTGGAAAGATGATTTTTTTTTAAATTTGTTCATGTATGAACGAATTTCTGCACATCACCCAGCTCCAGAGATGTAAACGCAGCTTGGAATTTGAATCTAGATGATTCCTAATAGGAGCCATGATTTGGATTTGGCTCAAAATTCTCAATCTGATTTTGCAGGACAGGCTGATGGTGGCTGCTGGCCAGCACTCAGGCCTGGCCTGGCAGAGCCCGCTTCTCTCGCCTCCTGTATTCTTCCCTTGCTTGGGCCTCTGAAATGCCCACGAGCTGACAGCTGCTGGAGGCGGGGCAGAAAGGCCTGGCAGGAACAGGTGGCCCCACCTGTGTCTCAGTGGTGCCAGCTCCAACAACTGGTCACCCAGCAGGGAGAAGGGCAGTGGGGCAGAAAGACAAAAACGGGGGCGGGGGCATGGGGGAGCCGCAGTGATCCGGTGGGAGTTAGAGGCAGGGGAGAGGAATGAGGCGGAGGGCAAGCCACTCCAGCTGCTTTAGCATGAAGAATTGGCTTCTCTGAAGGATTTGCTAGAGTCATGTAGCACTGGTGAATCAGGAGGCTCACACAGAAGAAGCTAAAGTGAACAATAATTCTTTTTTAAAAATATGGCCACCTAGGTTGTTTCCCTAAATCCTCTGATCCTGCAATCCCAAGCAGGGTTTGAAACCTGATAACCTTTCCTGACTCCACCAGAGGTAAACAGACCACACACAGGCCCCAGGCATGGAGGGGAGCTCCCTCTCTCAGGAGGGCTGAACAACCAGGAGCTCTGGTTTCAGGCAGCATGCCACAGGCCTCCAGGGGGAAGCCAGAGAGCCAGGGGCAGCATCATAATGGAGGGACAGTCTGAGCAGACTTGGGCTCTTCGGGGTCCTGGCTGGCTAACTTAGTCCCAGCACTGCCCAATCTCCTAGAATTCTCACATCACTTCTTTTCAGGTAAGGCCCTGACAGGCAGAGTGGGACACCTCTGGTGCTCCACGTGATTGCTTTTACGTGCCCCTCCCCAGCCTCAGTGTGTTTGACTTCAGGTACACGTGCCTCATGTGTGATTCTTCTTTGGAGGACGCCCTGGGCTACGGGAGCCCTTTGGCCACCTGCACGGAGAGCCTCGAAGGCCTGCGAGCTTCTGCCTGTGGGGCCCTTAGCCAACGACTGAGAGGTGCCAGGCTCTGGAAGCCAGTTTCCTTGCCTCAGGTCAAGACGGACTGTAAAGCACAACTCACCCTCCAGAACTCTCCTGCAGTATCAGATTGAAGCTCCCTTCTGTAGGATTTTGCCTGAGATCACAGCCTGTAGGGGAGGAAAAGTAATTGTCCCTCTATCCTTCTAGGTTCTTGGTTGAGACTCCTCTGTAATAAAAGATTAACAAGAGAAAAACAAGCAATTTTAATTACGTATGCATATATGTACATATGGGAGCCCCGCAAAGATACGAGATTCAAAGAAGCCACCAGAGCAGGATGCTTTTATACTGTTTAGACAGAGAAACAATAAATTTGTGAAGAATTGATAAAACAAAGGAGTTTGGGCCAGGGGTAGTAATACAGTGAAAAAGTAATAAGATTTGTTTATACAGGCTTTTCAGCCCTAAATTCCCTGTCTCCGGTGAAAGGAGGTCTCGCTCCTCCTGGTGCAGGGAGGGAACCTTTCACATGGGAGGTGTATCTCCTGCTCTCAGGGAAGAATGGCAAGGTCCGAGCAACCTTTCTGCTTCTGCCGGTTTCTCAAACTCTTAAGATATTCAATATGCCAAGGTGCCGTATTTTGGGGTAGCATGTCCTGAACCCCATCACATCTTTCCCCATCTCCTGCTTCCCCATCTCCTTCCCAGTTTCCCCTAGAAGCACTTCATAATAAATCACTTGCACCTGAATTCTCCACTCAGCGTCTGCTTCTGGGGAAACCAATTTAAAACAGGCAGGTTTTAAAATCCCGGTATCCCCCAGAGGAGTAGTGCCTTGAGGAATAGTGCTTTAAGACATTAATGAGCTGGCTCTGATTATTTAATAAAGCAGTTCCATTAAAGAGCCTCCCTGGACAAAACCGAGCTTGATATGGGTGAGTTTCGGTGTTCTTTCGCCCTCTGGAGAGAGTCTTGTTGGGCTGAGGTACTAGCCCAGGAAGAGCCAAAGGCTATTGTGGCTTCGTGGCCTGTAGGCTCAGAGGAGACCTTTGCCTAGGGCTGCCTCTGCCTAGGGGTGTTGAATATAGTGCAGGGTCCTGGCAAGGGGAGAGGCTCAGGCAATCAGGGACTGTTACTGCACAAAGGGCACGATCTGCTTGCCAGGAGACAAAAGCCAATCGTCAAGAGGCAAGATGGTGGAAAAGAAAGGGCAGTTTATTACAGCTTGCTAGCAAGGGGGAAGATGGCCGACTAATGTCTCAAAGAACCATCTTAAGGGGGCACAAAATCTTACAGCAGTTATATAGGCCATTGGGTTATAGGGGAGGGGGTTAGGAATGTTGACCCTCTGGTGTTACAGACTGGGAGTGCCACACCAGATCTTTCAGTGTTCATTGATGATGGCTATCAGCATAGACTCTCTGTTCTGGGGTCATCCCATTCCTAAGGAACTCAAAAGAACAAAGTTATCATCTTGTCGCAGCTGGGAGGTACATCTACAAGCTGGGGTTGTACAATCTACAGAGCAGTTAGATCTCCTGGAGGGTGCATATCCAGCTGGGTTAGTTTGTCAGAGGTCATTCAAAGTTGCAATAGGGCTTCTTTTCTAAAATACGGCTTCCCTCATGTCAATCTTGTGTTGAGACAGTATCAGGCCCACTAGGCTGGACCATCAGTGTTCTAGGCTATGATCTCAAATCAGAAGAGCTGCCCACATTTCTGGCAACTTTTTACCAATACTCCAATTCTCTATAGAATGAGAATGCAAATTAGGAGAAGTTTGAGGTTGTACTATTTTAATGATTTTAGCAATGTTTTCCGCTATCTTAAAAGCATAGCCTACAACAGTAATAAAAAAAAATCGTTTCAAATGGTCTTTTCCTCTAGGCACACAGGTGTTTTGTTCTTAACCGTATGATATTGCTCCATTATGTATTTTTAAAAGTTATGTGTGAACAGGCACCATTGACTGAATATAAAGGGAAATCATTTGATTGGAGCAGGGCAGGAAATGTAAACAATTTATACCCTCAGGCACAAGTGAGAAGTGAGGGTAGAAATTGAAAAGTCTGAATAAATGGAATCAATCCCCATTTATGTTAAATAGTCTGGGAGTGGAGCACAAAGAATGTGGTATTAATTTAACTTCAGTAAGTACTTAGGGCTGAAACTATAGGGTTTTGTTTTTAAAATGTAGGGAATCTAGCCTCTTAAGTTAAAGTCCTAGATATACACGATTACTCAGACTTTTTTGCTCAGTGTGAGGTTGGGAAAAGTAAAGGTGTTAATAGGACATGAAATCATTTTTAAAATTATTTTTTATTGCTGTTGTGAAGTACATTATACCTGAGAATATATAATGCATGTGTACAGTTTGAAGAATAAAAATGAAATGTACTCCTGTGGACAATGCACTCAGCATTAGAAATCAAATATGCTAGCACTTTTGAAGACCCTCTGCATCCTCCCTTCTCCCCCACTGCATCCTTTCCTCTCCTTTAAGACATAACATGTATCCTAAAATTTGTATCAATCCTTTGCTTTTCTTTACAGCTTTACACATAGGTAAGGAGACTTCAATAATATATGATTAAGCTTTGTACGTGGTAGACCTTTAATATAAATGGAATCACATTCTGCGCCTTTTTCAGTTACCAGCTTTTCTTTTCTTTCAATATTGCTCTTGAGATGTGTTAGCTGTGGTTCATTTATTTTCATTGTATTACATTATTCCATTGTGATTATACCATCATTTTTAATCCATTCTACTCTTGAGGGAATTTAGGTTGTTTCTGATTTTGTGAAATTACAAATCAGGCTTTCGTGAATGTTTTCCTGGTGCACACTTTTGAGCTTCTCTAGGGTATACCTAGGAGTGGAAATATGGGTCCTAGGGGATGTGCATCTTTAACTTTATAGACAGTGTGTGGGTTCCAGCAGCTGAACGTGAGGGAAACCTGACAGTGCCTTGCCTCACGCGTGGGGCACTACCTCTTTCCTCCTGCCCTGGACGCTCACTTTGGAAATGTGGAAGACTTACCTTCTGGGGCAAGACTCTGACTGACGGTGGATGAAGCCTATGGATAAATGCTTCCCCCTTTTCTCTTCACCATGTAAAATGGGAGACACGTTTCTACAGCTTCTCACATGAGGATTAGAGCGCCTCTAGCAGCAACACAAATGTGTCCTTCCCTGCTTCCTTTCCTCTTCCACTCTCCAACAGAATGCTTTGCTTTATTTGGCTGTAATTTCTGGGAAAGCCAGGTTAAGATACTTCTATTCTATTATAAATTTTTACAGCTATGAATTTTCTCCTGAGTACCCTCAGTTAGTTGTATCTCAACACGTTTCGATGTACAGATCTTTTTGGGGGGAATGGAGAGTTCTAAGACTTCCCTACTTTTTGCTGTTATTTAGTCATTGACCTATGAATTATTTGTGTGTCTTTATATTTTCAAATTTTAGATTTTAAAAGTTATCTTTTTGTTATTGATCACTATATTAGTTATACCATGATTAGAGGATGAGTTCTGTTAGACACTGATTCTTTGAAATTTGTAGAGACTTGATTTGTGGCTTACTACATGGTCAATTTTTATAAATGTTTCATTTGTGCTTGGAAAAAAAGCCTTTTCTTCAGTTTTGTTGTAACAACGTTCTGTATTATTGTCCTCTCCAAATCTTCTATATATTTGCTGAGCGCTTTTCTGTGTGTCTAATCTGTCAATTTCTGAGAGAAGAATATTAATATATCCCACTAGGATGGCAAGTTTGTCAGTTTCTCTTGGGCAGTCAATTTTTGCTGTATATATTTTTGCTTTACAGAGTCAGCCAAGGTTAGTCAGGCTGAAAAATGTAGTTGAGGTCAGGAAAATGATTGCTTCAGCGTTTCAAATTCTTCTAGGCTGTTTTGAAAGAAAAGAAATGGGTAAGCCTCAGCTGAACTAGTTTTTTTTAAAGTAAGTAATGGGTGAATAGGTAAGGAAAACCTCGTTTGTCTGTAATAAGTTGTTCTATTTGAATATATGGATTTTCCACATAGCTGATGTTCAGGCAATTAAATGTCTAAATATTTAAAAAAATTAACTGTTACCTCTCCCTATCCTTTTATTTTGAAAATTTTCAAACCCATATAAATTTGAAAGAAGAGTATAATTAAAGCACATAAAATACATACACCCTTCTTCTAAATTCACCAATTGTTAATGTTTTGTCATATCTGCCTCCTTTTTACCCCATGTATAATTTTTTTAGTTGAACTGTTGGAAAGTAAACTGAGACATCATGACACTTCACCTCCATATATTTTAGCATGTGTCTCCCAAGATATTCTTCTAAAGAACCACAATACCATTATAACATCTAAAACTTTAATAGAATCAATAGAATCATCAAATATATGGTCATATTCAGATTTCTCAAATTAAACCCCAAAATGTCCTTTGTGGTTGGTTTGTGTTAAAAAACTCAGTATTCATTTACAGTTCTCATTGCATTTGGTTGTCATGTTTCTTTAGCCTCTTTTTATTCAGAACAACTCTCTTTTCTCACCCATTTTTTGGTCTTTCAAGACATTGACGTTTTAAGAGTCCAGGGTAGTTGTCTTGCAGAATGTGCCATTGGCTGGATTTCTCAGATTGTTTCCCTGTGGCTAGTTGTAGGTTATTTTATTTTATTTTTGCTGAGGAAGATTCACCCTGAGCTAACAGCTGTTGCCCATCTTCCTCTTTTTGCTTGAGGAAGGTTCGCCCTGAGCTAACATCTGTACCAATCTTTCTCTATTTTGTATGTGGGTCACTGCCTCAGCATGGCCGCTGATGAGTGGTGTAGATCCACACTCGGGAACCAAACCTGGGCTGATGAAGTGGAGTGCAGAACTCAACCACTAGGCCCCCAGGCTGACCCCTAGATGCGGGTTATTTTTAGCAAGAATACTACAGAGGTGATGCTTCCCATACCTGACATCAGGAAGCACATGACGTCTTTTTCCCCTCATTATTGGTGATACTAATTCTTTGGTTAAGCTTATTAAAGTATAATTTACATATAGTGTCATTCACCATTTTTAGTGTATTGTCCCATGAGTTTTGTGTAAATGTATACAGTTACATAACCACTTCAATCTAGATGTGGAATTGTTCCATCATCCCCAAAAGTTCCCTCGGGCTCCTTTGTTTTCTATCTCCTTCTCTGAACCCCAAATCCTGGCAACCACACATCTGATTTCTGTCAGTAGTTTTGCCTTTTCATGAATGCAAAATAAATGAAATCATAGAGTACATGGGCTTCTGTGTTTGGCTTCTTTTATTTAGCGTACTGCTTCAGGGATTTATCCATGTTGTTTCTTTTTTTTTTTTTATAATTTTATTTATTTATCTTTTTCCCCCAAAGCCCCAGTAGATAGTTGTATGTCATAGTTGCACATCCTTCTAGTTGCTGTATGTGGGACGTGGCCTCAGCATGGCTGGAGAAGCGGTGTGTCGGTGCGCGCCCGGGATCCGAACCCGGGCCGCCAGCAGCGGAGCGCACGCACTTAACCCCTAAGCCACGGGGCCGGCCCTATCCATGTTGTTTCATGTATCAACAGTTTGTTCCTTTTTCTTGTTGATTAGCATTTCATTGTATAGATAGAGCAAAAGTTGTTATTCCTTGACCAGTTGTTGGACATTTGGGTTATTTATAGATTTTAGCTATCATAAATAAAGCTGCTGTGAACATTTATGTGGACTTTTCACAATTCTCTTAAGTAAATACCCAGGAATGGGACTGCTGATTGCCTGGTAAGTACATGCTTAACTATAAGAATCTGCCAAACTATTTTCCAAAGTAACTGCACCACTTTGCATGCCCACCAGCAACATATGAGAATTTTAGTTGCATCACATCCTAGGCAGCACTTGGTTTTGTCAGTCTGTTTAGTTTTAGCTATTCTAGTAGATGTATAGTAGAATCTCATGGTAGGGTGATGCTAAATTTAATTATGTGGTAAGGCAGTGTCCACCACATCTCTCCATTGTAAATATTCCTTTTTTCTTTGTCATTAATAGGTAATTTTTAGGTGATACTTTGAGATCTTGCACATGTTTTCTTTCACTCAATGGTTTTGGCATCTAGTGATGAAATTTTCCTGAATTAAATTTACATTGGTGATTGCAAAATAGTGATTTAAGATAATTCTATTATTTTTCTTCATTAACTGATATTCTTTTGTAAAAAAGGAGTTTTTCCCTCTTTTCCTCTCTCTCCCTGGTTTCAGTATCTACACAAGTGGTTTATTTTTGTACATTCCATTATAATCAGTTACTGTCTCTATTAATTTTGATGCTCAGATTGTCCTGGATTTGACCATGGGAGCCTCCTCAAGCTGGCTCCTGTGTCCTTTTGACATGTCTCCGTCAGTCTTTGAGCATGTCCTTGCTTTCTGGATTGATAAGTTTTTCCAGGCTTATCTTATACTTTCCTGGAATCAGCTACTTCTCTAAGGAGCCCTGGTTCCTTTAAGTGAAAAATGGTATTTATAAAACAAATTCTGAGCATCCTAGCTATTGGAGTGTCATCGTTTTTAAGCTGGTTGAGTGGGCAGACCTGGAATATATACTAAATTTTTAAAAATAATATTGAGTTTGTATCGATACCTCCAATTCAAATCTAGTACCACAGTGTTCTTCTCACATTTCAAATTCTCCCACAGAGAAAACCTTGGTTCCCCCCAAAATATCAATATATTTACTTATTCTTTCTACCCTACAAATATACACAAAATATACACAAAATAATTTCAGAATTATTACACTGGTCACTTTACTAACAGCAAACCAACTAAGTAAATTCAAGATTTTTTGTAGTTCTTTTTGTCCTAAGGATATTTTCAACTCAGATTATAATATTTTCAAAACTACTTGAATTATTTTTTTCTCTGGTGTTATGTTAGCAATTTGATGTATAGTTAAATTGTTTTGTGTCTGTATTTAATTTTATAGTTTGATTCATTCATCCTTTTTAATTTAATTTCATTTTTGAATGTGGGAGACATTTTCTTCGTTTAATAATGTAGACCTTATGTTGTTGTCAACAAGATGCCTGATGAATTTCTCGTGGTAATTTCAGAGAAAGTTTCATCTGATAGAACCATCCCAACCAAAGAATGTTGGGGTGTGCATCAATCTAATTTTGGAGGAATATTGCTAGTAACAGCCATAGGACCCTGTGACATTACAAAAACCATTAAAAATACCCTCCCATTAGATGATAAGCTCCTTTGGAACAGGGACAATGTCTTTGAATCCCCAGAACCTAACAAATGATCAACACATGAAAGATATTCAATAAATCTTTATTGAACGAATAGAAGGATGAATAAAACAGGTGAGTGGAAAGGAAGAATATCTCAACAAGCTAAAATGACAGGCTAACATCACCTAAATTAAATATGTTAGGCCTGAATGAAGTTTATGTTATAAAAGAAAAAGTAACACATGTACAAATGCATGAAATGTGGGATTCCTGGCTTAACGACAATGTAAACAGACCAGAGAGATTTCACTGACTCAGGATATTACTGCTCAAAAATCTCAAAACCCTGATAAATTTTTAGACTTCATTAAAATAAATATTTTTTATATTTGTGCAACATCCGGATAGTCCCGCTGCTGATTCATGGTCAGATGACCCTTAAGTGCTGTATCCAGTTCCAAGTGACACTTTTGAAGTGGGACATTGATACAAAGGAAGGGTTTTTAGGAGAGTGACCGTGAGCGTGAGGGATCTGAAAACCACATCAAGGTCCCAGGTGGTGGAAGGTACCAGGGAAGCTTCCTTGGGGAAGACTTTGAGATGGAATAACAACTCTTCAAATTTGTGAAAGACGTGAACAAAAAAGATCTGTCACTCTGTGGAGCTTCAAGTAGCAGAACTCAGACCAATTCGTGGAAGGTATAGAGGCTAAATTTAGCCCAGGATAAGAAGATACTTTCTTATAGAGTTGAACAGAAAGAGAATGAGTTACCGCAAATGGGTGAGATCCAAGCATGGTGAGGTCCATGGCATTGTCACATACTGGCTGTGACCTCCTTTCAGGAATGCTGGAAGGGCAAGCCCTGCTTTGAGTTATTCCAAATGCACTTGAAGGAACTGTCCAATGGGAAGATTCCACACCTGAATCCTTTGGGTTAGCGTTGTCGTTAAAGATCATTGTCATCCTCTAATAATTAGATGTTTCTAAGATTTGAGGAATATGTCCACATATCGGTAGGTGGGATTTCTGTGGAATTATGTCACCCTGGGGCTCTAAACTGTTTTTCAAATTTAGATCACAAAATACCAATTTTTGAGATACTTCAGATATAAAGGGCTGCCTGATAAAACCAGTTTTTGAAATACTGCCTAATATACTACTCTGAGAGATTCGCAATCAATCAGAACATATTAAAGGGTCTGAGGAGAAGGCTGTTTTAACTTTAACTCAGCATTTCCTAACCTTAGTTGCCAATGGAACTCTACATTTTTTTTTTAACACAATAAATATCTCTTCTTCCAACGTTCCTTGGTAATGCTGCCTGCTTTCCTGATTTTTCTGTCTTCTCCCTGTGGGGTGACCCTCATCTAATACTGTTTCTGCAAGACTGCAGCCTCAAACACAATTTTCGAAATCAACCACAAGGTGGCTCTGCTTGTCATACAAAAGAAGGCAGCAAGTACTTGCCAACCTCTGCGGCGCAAGGGCCTCATACAGGAAAGGTTTGAGTCTGTGCTGCCAAAGGTGGTTGGGATTCAGGAAAACATGGGGTGTACACGGGTTAAATTAGAAATATTGTCACCTGACTCAGATGGGTGAAGTTTTTAGAAGAGTGTTGTAAGAACTGGGGTTTTCTGGTTGTCTCTTCCAAGTTTCCATTTTGAGGATTAATTTCCCTGGAGTTCATGAATGGGATTCTTTTCTTCCAGGTCAGTGAAGAGCAAAGCACCTGCAATCTGGGAAGAGACTTTGCCAGCAAAACCACTGTTTCTAACTAGGCACGTTTTCATTTCCTTTTAGAGAACAAAGAGATGTTGAAGCAGGAAGCCAGAGCTGTTGGCACTGAGCACTTCTGCATCCTAACCTCCTGCTTAACCCTCAGTGCTGATGAATTCGTTTTAATCAGCAACAGCAGGAGCAATTCAGTGGTTCTCTGATCCTGATTGCACCATTTTCCAAGAACTGATTTTTGCAGGTGTATGCATTTTTAATGAGTGGGAAGAATAATTATTGTCCTCAAGGCTAAGAACGAGCTATTTCTCACTGAGTTGAAAGAGCTTATTATGAGCTGTGCTGTAGGTGGGCAAGAAGGGTAAATGATTTCCAAGGGCTCTCAGTATCCTTGTGGTTGCCAGTTCTAAGAAGGTCTGTGTTCATAGATGATACCTTCAGATAGCTTCAGAAAAATCTATCACTTTATATCAGCTTTTTCTGTGTTGCTCACTCTGTTCTTCCTTTTTAAGTCCTCTCTCAATTTCAGGATTTCATTCATTTGTTAGAAATATTCAGCATCTACTCTTTGTAAAGCCCATATGCTAAGTGCCATAGGGGATTCAAAGATGAATTCCTTGACGTGGAGGTTGGGGAGAGAGGAGATAGACAAATATATAAAAAGTAGCAAGTTATGAGCCAAAGGTTCAACAGGACAGGGAATGTATGCTGAATATGGAACTTCCAGCCTGTAGATTCTAAACTAGAACCCTGCATTCTGTTGTGGAAGAGATCTCTTTAAAATCCTCTGGGAGAGGGTTATCTGGGTTATCTGTGCTCAGTCACCATTTATCCTTTTGAATTGTCTCCAAGTTCTCAAATAATTAGAGAGGGAAAGGAGGTTCATGGTTGTGTCACTGTTTATCCTGAGGGTTCCAAGAAGGATGTTACTGACAAGAAGCTAATGATACCTAGAAGAGGATGTAGGAAATGTAAGTGGCAGAAGTGCAGGCTGCTGTTTGGTTGACCAAAGATATTTTCTTGATATTTCTGCCCAGCAGGATATGATATTTGCTATAGAAATATTTTGTCTTTTTCCAAATGGCTTTTTTATTCCTTTTTTTAATTAGTAAAAACTTTTAAATATATAAGCATAATAAAACGAACATGCATTTCCTCCACACCAAAATTCAACAGTTGCTAACATGTTGCCATATTTGCTTTATCTCTGTATGTGTTCCCAAAATGTGTTTTAAAGATGCTTCCCCTCAAACTAGAATCCAATTAAATCTCATGCATGTATTTGGTTGTTATGTCTCTTTAGTCTCTTTTAATTTAAAGAGAGTCTCTCTCCTCTAAAAAAAAAATAACATTGACTTTTTGAAGAGACTATACTAGTTTTACAGATTATGGAATGTCCCACATTTTGGATTCATCTGATGGTTTCCTCTTGATGCCTTAAAACTTGCTCCACTATCCTCCTGTATTTCCTAGAAACTGCAAAGTTAGGTCTAAAGATGGCCCTGCATGCAGTCTCTGGCTTAAATTTTCTAAAGAGTACATCTTTAGTCCTTCAGTCTTCTGGAGTCTGGGATTTTGCCTATACCTTAAACACTTTCAGCCAGTAATGCAAAAGACAGACAACAGGAAGTGTTGACAAGGTTGTGGAGAAATGGAAAGGCTTATACATTGTTGGTGGGAATGCAAAATGTTGCAGCCACTTTGGAAAACAGTTTGGTGTTTCTTAAAAAGTTAAACTCAAATTTACCATATAACCCAGAAATTCTAGTCCTAAGTATCTATCCAAGAGAAATAAAAACATATGTCCACATAAAGACTTGCACATGAATGTTTATAGCTGCATTAATCATAATGGCCCAAAAGTAGAAGTAATCCCAAATGTTCATCAATTGGTGAATGGGTAAACAAAGTTTGGTATATCCAGACAATGGAATACTACTCAGCAATAAAAAAGTAATTAACTACTGCAGTTCCTCAAAAAATTAAAAATAGAACTACCATATGATCCAGCAATCCTACTTCTGGGTATATATTCAAAAGAATTGAGAGCAGAGTCTCGAAGAGATTTGTACATCCGTGTTCATATTCACAGCATTTAACCGCTAGACCACCAGCATTATTCACAATAGCTAAAAGGTGGAAGCAACTCAAGTACCATCAATGAATGAATGGATAAACAAAATGTGGTATATATATATATATATATATATATATATATACACACAATGGAATCTTGTTCAGATTTATAAAGGAAGGAAATCTCGTCACATGTTACAACATGGATGAACCTTGAACACATTATGCTAAATGAAACAAGCCAGTCACAAAAAGAAAAATACTGTATGATTCCACTTATATGAGGTTATCTAAAGTAGTCAAATTCATAGAAACAGAAAGCAGAATGGTAGTTACCAGGGCCTTGTGCGGGGTGGGGGTGGGGGTGTGATGTGAGTTGTTTTTTAGTGGGTATAGAGTTTCAGTTTTGCAAGATGAAAAAGTTCTGGAGATCTTTTGAACAACAACGTGAATATACTTAACACTACTGAACTGGACACTTAAAAATGGTTAAGATGCGAGCCAGCCCTGGTGGTCTAGCGGTTAAGATTCGGCGCTCTCACCGCTGCGGCCCAGGTTTGTTTCCCAGTTGTGGAACCACACCACTTTGTCAGTTGTCATACTGTGGTGGCAGCTCACACAGAGAACTAAAAACTAACAACTAGGATACACAAGCATGCATTGAAGCTTTAAAGAGAAGAAAACAAAAACAAACTCTAGGGGAACCCAGTCATCGGGGGGGCCCCAAACTTTAAAAAAAAATGGAGCATCAATGTATACTGCATGTTATGCACTCCCTAAAGACATGTAAGCAAAAGATGTTCCTAAGACTGAAAATAAAAGACATTAACGAACTACTGATACGTGCTACAGCATGGATGGACTTTAAAAACATTATGCTAAGTAGAAGAAACTAAACACAAAAGACAATGTATTGTGTCATTTCATTTGTATGAAATTTCCAGAATGGGCAAATCTATAGAGACGGAAAATAGATAAGTCATTGCCTGGGGCTGGGGTAGGAATGCAGGTGAGCTGTAAATGGGCACAGAGGTCTAATTGAGGTGATACTGGGTTACAGTGATGGTTATACAACTTGGTAAAAATTATTGAATTTTAACTTAAAATGGGTGAATTTTATAATACAAATTATACTTAGATAAAGTAAAAAAGAAAAAAATGATTTTTAGTCAATCTATCTCCCCTCAACCCTGACCTGTACCCCTGTGTTCAAAGATACCCAGTGCCTTCAATTTGATGGATCTATTACTCAAATTGACTTGTCTCTTATAGGTCTTTTTCACCTTAGTTTTCATCTTTGTCAAGTCTGCTACATCAGTTATCACTTGTCCATTTGTTTTCTAACATCTAAAACATTACTGACATCTTTCCTCTGCTGTCATTCCCACCTCAGCTTTTGATTTATGCCCTTTTTGTTGGGTTCTGGCCATTCATCTGCTGGTCACCTCTGGGAGTTTCCAGAGCCCATCCCACATCCACATTAGTAGTGTGGCTTCTGGAATCACTGGAGTCACATAATGAGTTCTGAGATCAGTTCAGCTCACAACAACCTAGGAAAATTTATCAGCTGCATGGTTATTGCTAGCCTCACTCAAGTGAGCACTTTTTGTCACAAGCTTAATGTAGCTGAAAGCCCTTGTGCCATATTGAATAATTCTCACAATCTTATCTTAGTTAGTTTCCCCTTCCATCATCATAATAATCCAGACACAATGATAAGCAAGGAGGCATTATTGAGAGGGAAGTGGAGATGTGACTAATTCAGAACTATATGTTCTTTCAGGTCTCATTTGATGATATTTTCTTCTTGTGGGTGCATGTGATTCATCACACATACCTGCCTATGTGCATTGGAAATGCCTATGAGTGTACTTGATAGCTCCTGACGTCTTGACTTCCAGGACAATTGTTTAAATATGTCGGTGTCTTCCCAAGAGCCTTGCATCAATTGATGCGATAAATATTGGAATTACAAAGCCTTTAACTCAGGGTAAAGGTAACAGAGCCCAGCTCTAACTCTTGAACTATGCCTTTAACCACAAAGGAAGCCATGTGAATATTATAGTTATAAGATTTAAAAAAGAATGTGGATCATCATCACGTGCTTTATATACACATAATGTTAGAGTGTTGTGAAAGGGAGACAAAGGGAAGGTAAGCACTGCCTAAGGCAGGTTTTATTCTATACCTCTGCCCCCTTAAATTGAGAGCTTTGCAACTTTTACCTCAATTTGTTTCCTCACCATTTCTGTTATCTAGTTGTGTGATCTTGGTCAGCCATATAACTGGGGATAATATTCAAATATGTGCCAACTGATATGAGGCAGGCTCTGACCCATCAGAGGATGGTCCCCAAGCTTCCTGCCGTGCTAGGCTTTAATCCCTACTTGGTGAATTGTGGTGAGGTCCAGGAGGTCCTGGGGGAGGGTCTAGGACAGCTGGGGCAAGAGGAGCATTTAGGAGGCTTTGGGCAATGACAGTGGGTTTAGAATTGTTTCAATTATATCATCTGGCATGACTACAATAGTTCATAATGGCTGCATATAACCTTTTTAAGGTTATGTTCCTCATCTGTAAAGTGGGGATAATATCCACACTGCCTGCTTTGTAGAGTTGTTGAACCATGTATATAAATATTCTTTGAGCACGGTAAAGCCCTATATAACAGAAATATGAGAAATATGAGATTTTTTTGTTTTGTGTGTGAATGTGCTTCCTGCTGGGGAGGTGAGGAGCTTTCCCAGCTGGTGAGGGTTCACCGCGGCTGAGGTTGCCAGAGACTAACTCTAATCTGAGAGTACTCAGTATTCTAACAAAACTAAGAAGTGATATGGACAATGAGATTGGCCCTCTAGAAGGGAGCTTTCATCAGCTATTGGCGCCAGCGTATGGGGTGCGAGGTCTGAAGCTCTGAGAAGAGGGGAGCAGGAAACCCCTCAGGGGCTGTTCCACGACTGCCCTTCACCTGCTCCCTGAAGTGTGATTTGGGGGTGAGTGGACAAGGGATGGAGAGGAGAGGAAAACCATATTTCAACTCTGACCCATCAGGGAGTTAATTGTTTTCTGCCAAAGGGAATATACCTAAAAGTGCGTGGCTCATAACAGGTACTCTCTACGTGTTTGATAATTAGCACTGCAGTAACGCTAGTAGCAGAATGCAGGATTACACAAGACAGGACACAGTATGCAGATCAGAGAGAGGTAGAAAGCAACAAGACTATTAAAATGGAAGAGAAGCTACTGTTCAGGAATAAGTAATTAATGGCAGGCATGTTTCAGAACATACCGGAATGAAGCAAAGTCTTCATTATTATCTCTTGATTTATTCATTTAACACAAAATTCCATGGCACCTTATCATGGTAGGTTTGCTTGATGGTTTGCTTCTCTTACATGGTGCTGCCGTCGTCCTATCCCTCTAATGCACTTTTATAGCAATTTTTAGTTAAATCAATATGCAGTGTTTTTCACATTATGTCTATATATATTGTTCACTTTGAGCTAGGTAGGATACTATAATTGTTTCCTTTATTGTACAACTTTCTATTTCTGGAATTGGTAAGTGCCCTTTCTCTCAATTATTTGGGTTATGTATATACATATATAAAATTAACCGCATTATGTTAATTTCTAATATGTCCCAACAACCTCTCAGTTTTCCATGTGGTCAGTCCTGTCAGATAATCTATCAGTTTCTTTTTTTTCTTCTCCGCATCTCCAGAAGACCTTCTACCTAGAGACCTCTATTTTCCTGCTACAATCTAGACTGGTTGTTCTGTAGGCTTGCCACGCAACTGTCATCCTGAGATGAGCTTTACCACCAGCCTGGGAATTCACCCAAACTTTTTCCTAGTTGGATCCTTTCTATCCTGAACCCCATATCTTTCTCTTTATGACTGTGCTGGATTTCTTCCGTTTATCCCTCCAGATCCATTCTTGATGCTATTCTGGGCCACAGAATGTTAACTTGTATGGACTGCCTAAAACCTCCCTCCTTGACCTCCAGATTCTAGCTGGGTTCAGCCAATGGGAATCACTGGTAGGAGATTGGAGGGCGGCAGGAGAGTGAGGTAGGGTACTGATTGCCTCAGGTACTTCTTGGCCAGGTTGCTGTGGACTGGCTGTATCCTACCAAGGCCACAGCTCCTGTCAGATGGCCCTCTCTAAAGATGCTCTCTCAGGATGCCAAGACCTGTTGCTTTGCCTTGCTCTTTCAGTTACTAGGACTGGTAATTTCCCAGGGGTACTGCACCATACCTTGCAGATTTCCTTAAACTGTGCAATCACCTTTGCAAATAGTTCGTTTATTAAACTACTCAAGTTGCCCATTGTGAATGTGCAATCTGCTTCCTGCCTAGATCCTGACTGCTTCATTGATTTACTCCTGTATTTTGGTGGAATTTGACCTGAATTCCTAAGAAAAAGCATGTGTGTGGTAAGTACATTTTTTAAGACTTTGATTGTGGATATTGTAGTTGACCAGACAACATCCATTCTACCCCCAGATAATTAGTCTAAGCCAATAATACTAATTCCATTCTTGTGCCAGTGACTGGTTAAAAAATGAGCGTGGGACCCAACTTAGGCAAATGAGATGTAAGGAGAAGTCTTCAGAGAGGATTTTGGTGACAGGTTTCTTGTTCCTAACAGAGAATCACTAGAAGAGGCATAGTACCAACTTCCTCTGGATACTGATGTACCTAGATATGACATTTGGAACATCTGTGTTTATCTTGCTATTGGCCTGGGGATAAAACCAATAACAAAGATATAAGAGTGGAGAGTTGGAAAGAACCTTCATCCCTGATGTCATTGTTCAACCAATGAATTCATGAATCCTGGAGCCAGCCCTACTTCTGAACTTCCTTTATGCAAGATAATATTTTTAAAAAGTTATTTTTTTTAATCGAGTTTCAATCACTGGCTCCATAAATTGCAGCCAAAAGATTCATTGCATGTCTAAATTTGTCTTTATTTTATCATCAAACTTTAATGATAGTTTGGCTAGATATAGAATTCTAGACTGAAAATTATCTTTCATCAGTATTGTGTAAAAGGTATTCAGACAGACTCTGAAGCAAGATTTCCAAGGTTCAAATCCTGGCTCAGTCACTAACTAGATGTGTCTCTGGACAAGTATCCTGTGTGTCAAGGGTTGCCAGATTTAACAACAACAACAAAAATACAAGATGCCTAATTACATGTAGATTATTTCTAACTGCTTATGCAATGTACATTGAGATAAAAGAAAAATATCGCATGGAGCATACGTAAACTAAAAATTATTTATTTATCTGAAATATCAGAAGTATTTAAATTATATACCTCTTTAATTATATTTCCCTGGTCATTTGGCTCTCCTTAATGGATCCTTGTTTTGTAGAATTTGATTACAAAATTCCTTAAAGTAACAGTCTAAGTTCCATTGCACTGCAACATGGCTGCTACAGTGGTCACATCCAACTCATTTCATTCTTTTGTCTATTGAACATTCTTTAATGAGCAAACATACTCAACATTAACATTAAGAACCAGTTTACTGAGCATGTATGGGCATATAAAGTTAACTCTGAGAACTGGTCTCCAAATTTAATTTGTGGAAACATATGATACCATCTTTCATGGTATAAGTTGCTTTTCCATTCTGCAGGATTGCATTGAATCTCTTGATCAATGACTTTTTAAAATGTCCACTGACAAAAAAAAGAGCATTATCCTCAACTTTTATTCTCCTCTTCTTCAACATTACATGTGAAAATTTCACTTGCTCCCATGCTAGAGGAGTATGGAGCAACTCCATGTAGAATAGAATTCTTTAAAGAATGAAACAATTTCAAAAGGTAGTCAGGGCAAGTGGTATACTAATTATCCACTTCAAGTAGGAATTTCTTTACCTGTTCATAAATAGTGTTGTTCCTTTTAAGAACAGCCTTGACATTTCAAGGGATAAATATTTTGCCAATATTTTCTTTGGTGCATTCAACACATTATGTTAAGCGTTAGTTCTGTAATAAGGCTGTTTGTTCTTCTTTCAACGTGCATAATCCTATTGCTAAAGAGATGTTGAAAATTATGAACAAGAAATAAAGAGGCTTCACTAAATGGATTATTGGAGCCATTTCTTCAGCATTCAACTATTATTTCAGTGCCTCAAATAAATTGACATTAGTGCATTTGTTAAGAGAGCCAATGGGGTTTTGAATACTTAAGAACTGCAGAACACTGAATGACAGCTGTCAGGGGTGTGCAAGAGCACTGCCACACTTAGAAATCTACTGAAAACTTATAGGACCCAGCATGTAGTTGTATTCATTACTAACACATATTACAGTGACATAGTAAGGACACATAGCCAGATATGTAAGGGAAACAGATACCAGCGGAATCTGGAAGAATCAGTGTGCAGGCTTCCTTATGCTCTCTTCCTCCCGTGGTGGGTCACACAGAAGGCACTCTTCCCCCAGCAACACGTATGCAACTTTTCTGCCCAGGGAAGTTCATTAGAGTCTCAGTGCCCAAGATTTGTTTTTCTTTTTAATGAGTTTTTTAATTTTAGGATAGTTTTAGATTTACAGAAAAATTGTGAAGATAGTAGAGTCCCCATATATCCATTTTCCTCTATTATTAACATCTTACGTTAGTATGGTATGTTTATCAAAATTAATGAATCAATATTAATACATTCTTATTCACCATAGCCCATATTTTATTCAAATTTCCTTAATTATTACCTAATGTCCTTTTTCTGTTCAAGGATCTCATCCAACATTACATTTAGTTGGCATGTACAGTTTCTCAGACTTTCCTGTGTATTGATCAGAAGTTATTTCTAATTAGTGGTGGTTGCTTTCTGGACATTAGACTTTGGCTAAAGAATAGTTTTTCTCTTTCATGAATATCAAAAATAAGTGCTTTTAGTTGTGACTCCCTCTTTTGGTCTTACCTCAGCCAAACCTGCGGGAAAGAGCATAAGAAATTGTTTGGATCTTTATTGGGGGGCAGGGAGGAGCGTGCATATGATTTTCAGCTAGTGTTGCCATTTAAGTGATGCAAGCACCAATAACTGTGGCAGAAAAAAAGCTCTAATTGCTGAAATCTTGTAATTTATTGAAAAAAGCCAAATACAAGACATTTAGGGCATTCTGACAAGGTCAACGTAGGCTCTAGGAAGAAATTATTAAATATAGGACATGTTCTGCACATACAGGACATCTGGCAACTCTATCTGGCGGTCACAACCCCGGGACCTTCCTCAGCCCAAGTGAGGCTTGCTCTAACCCTGAAGACGGAGGCAGCCTGGGATATAGGGTGTGGGCGGCCTGGCTCTTCCCACCAGCCCTGGGGGTCTCCACCGCAAGGAGACTCCCTCCTCTTTTCTGGACTTTCTGGCCCTGGTATGAACCTTTCGGGTGCCCATGGGCATTTAATATTTTCTGTTCCTGACTGTTATACAACATTTCACCTCAAAACTGAAGTGCCCTTCACCAAAGGGCATGCCTTTTCAGTGAGAGGAACCTGGGGCTGGGTGAGTGGAGGTGACCTCCGTGTTCTGTGGCTTGGAGGAGCTCCCAGCCCAGTGCTTTGGAGAAAGAGGTGGCAGAAATGTTTCTCCAGTCAAAGGAGACGTCCTCCCTCCAGGCCAGCCTGAGGCCCGTGGTCCCATGGGAAGCCTGGATCCACACAAACAGGGAGCTACCTGCTTGGTTCCATCTGGGACTCCAGTCCCACCCTTTCCACTTGCCCTCTGACCTCTGCCAAGTGGCTTTACCTCTCTGAGCCCCAATGTCCTGTCTGTACAGTGGGGATAATGACAGTGGCTGTCTTTCAAGGTCCTTGTGAGGCTCGAATGCTGCCCATGAGGGTCACCTGGGCAGGCTTTAAAACACATCCCTGCCGTGCCCGCCCTCAGCAATGCTGATTTAATTGCCATGGGTGCGGCCTGGACATTGGTATTTTTTGAAAGCTCTCAGGTGATTCTCACTTGCAGCCATAGCTGAGACCACCTTCTCTGACAGGAAAGCACTTTCTAAGGGGACTCTTTAGAGGTGCCGGCTGCTGCTTTGATGAACGAGGGCACCACACCACCCATTTTCCCAAAAATATGATCCCGTGGATGCCTGAAATCCACTGACAGGGGTGGAGGGGAAGTACTTTGAAAAGGCAGGTGAGGGGTCCTGCCATGTGCTCTGTGACTTCAGAATTTCCAAGCCAGAGCTGCCCACAGACAGATGCCTTCTGAGCCACCAGCCCTGTCCCAGGCCAGGACCCAACAAACCTACCCTGGTGCTGTGAGTGGGCCAGGTCCTCCCCAGGGGGACCCAGCCTCATAGCTGAGGGACAGCCTCCCCTCCCCAGACACAGGACCTGGGACTGGGGGGTCGAGGTCATTCTGCTCACATCACCCCCTCACTGCACGTTAGGGTAAAGGGCAGCAGTCACAAGAGAATTAAACAAGGAAAGAGCCAGTTGCCCTGTGCCAGGAGAGGGAGGAGAGGATGTTTCGAGGCACAGTGGGGAGAGCATCTGCTTTCTCATCCTGAGGACAGAGGATCTGCCGAAGGTTCCACAGCCCAGAGGAAGAAAACAGCTGGAGAGCCAGGCGCCTCAGGAAAGAAAGTAGAGAGCGTGAGCCCCCCGGGGCAATATCCCAGAGTTAGCAGAGTCTTGGATAAGGAGGAGAGAATAGGTTCTCTCCAGGGGGCAGAACAGCCCCTGCCTGAGGAGCTTCATCCAAAGTCCAGCCCCCCAGTAGAGGCCAGAGCACTTAGCCTCCTCAGGCTCGAGGTTCTTCACTAGGGCAGTGAACAGGCTGGGGAGGCTACAGCTCCCGAGAGAGACTTTGGCCATGGGAGGAAGCGGCTGGTTTCCCGCTGGTGAGCTGTGGTTGAAAAACAGGGGCTCGCTGGAGACACTGTTTTTCTGAGGCTTACTCACAGTCCTGTGTCCCAGGCTCCTGGCCAGAGGTAGGAAAGGAAAGGGAGGGAGGTACAGGGAGAGTGGTGTGGGAGCTTAAAACCCTTATGAGGGATGACTTGTGGTTATGAATTCTCAAGGGATACTTTATTTTCTCCCGAGAATAGGCAATTTAAGATAAGCACTTTTCTTTGCCGTCTGTTCAGTAGTGTTGGTGCTTCTATCCAGTTCACCCATTCACTGAGAGGATATCCTTTTGGGGTCCCAATCTTGTGGGGGGTAGGGTTTTATTAGACCCTCCCCCTTGAGTTCCCTGTGTTTCTCTCCTATCATCTCACCTCCATAAGGCTATGAAAACTGAAGTTTAAATTTACCATCAAGACTGGGAGGTCTACCATTGATTGGCTTACTTGACGATGTCCTTAAGACAAAAGCTGGTTTCAATGCTTAGCTTACCTCTCTGGATTCTTGGGTTTTGGGCCTGGGTATTTCTTATTTTCTTCCCAGCTCATCAGTGTGTTTAAGACATTAAAAAAGTTTATTCAGAGTTTGTTTTCAGAAGGAGGCTTGTTCAAGGTACCTAGTCCACCTTACTACCAAAAAGGGAATTAGTCTCAGTTTCTTAACCTAGAAATAGAGACAGTTGATCTGGAAGAGAAGGTCCTAACATTTTTGAGACAGACTCTTGAAAATTAGGGTCTAGATACTCTCTTTCCAGGAAAATGTGTATGCATACACACAAAATGTATGTGTGTTTGTTCCCCTGAAGCTGTTCATGGACTCAAGACTAAGAACTTGCAGACAAGTTTCTGAGATCCCTGCCAGAGATAACTTTTGATGGCCTTGCCATGTTCTCTGTGGGGTCAAGGCTAGAGAGTTTCCATGTCTCCTTTTGATAGGTCTGAAGAGCACAGACTTTTGTTTCTGAATCAGGGCTTCCAGGACCTTCCGGACCTAGTGGGCAATGGGCAACAGACTTGCCAGCTAAGACTCGCACAGTGAAGAGAGCTAAAGCAGACCCACTCTATCTTCATTCATTCATTCATTCAAAAAATATGTACTGACCTTGTTCCAATTATCTATTGCTGCATAACAAACTACCCCAAAACTTAATGACCTAAAATGATAACAATTATTTTTCTCTCTCCTGGATCTGTTTGTGACTAGGCTCAGCTAGATGGTGTTCACCTGGGATTATTCATTTGGTTGCAGTCACACAGTGGCTGGGGCTGGAGTCATCTGGAAGATGACTAGCATGTCTTCTAGTCATGTCTAGCAGTTGCTATTGTCAGCTGGAACCTCAGCTAGAGTTGTCGGCTGGGACCCCTACATGTGGCCCAGGTTTCCTCACAGCAGCGTGGCTAGATTAAGAGAGTAAGCATCCCAAAAGAGAGAAAGCTGGGCAGAAGTTCTATTACCTCACAAGACAGCCTTGGAAGATGCATGACGCTCCTTGATGGCAGAAAAATGAAAGAGTACGTAGGAATGTTTTAAAACCACCACCTACCCCTTCTGCATGCCAAGCCCTGGACAAGGCCCTTGGAATAGAGCAGTAAGTCATACAAACCCTGCCTTCATGGTACTTATGGTGTAGTGGTGGAGATAAACACTAATAAAATAATATTACAGATATGTACACAGTGAGAAACCTTGATAGTGCTATGGAAGATGAGTACAGGGAGCCATGAGAAATTATATCACACATTTGTATGACCTGGACCAGGGACCCAAGAGAGAAATCCTTGAAGAAGAGACATCAAACTGCTAGTAAGTCTTGTTGTTTAGGCCTCAAAATATATCTCAAATCTGTCCACTCCACTCCATTTCCACTGTCTCCAAAGCCACCAGCATCTCTCACCCAGATACTGTACCAGCCTCCTAATGACTCCCAGCTTCTACTCTTCCCCCCAACAGGCCCTTCTCCTCACAGCAGCCAGATTGATTTAAAAAAATTAGATCAGGTTGCAGTTTTGTATGGCTTTATTGAGTTATAGTTGACATACAATAATCTGCACATTTTAAGTGTTTAATTTGATGAGTTCTATCATATATATATATGCCCATGAAGCCATCACTACAATAAAGATAATGAACATATCACACCCAAAAGTCTTCTCATGACTCTTTGCAATCCAGACCTCCTTCCCTCATCTCCCATCCCAGGGTAACCATTAGTCTGCTTTCTGTCACTGTAGACTAGTTTGCATTTTCTAGAACTCTACATAAATGGAATCATATAATATGTACTATCTTTGGTATGGTTTAATGATTTCATTCTGTTATCAACAGTTTGTTCTTTTTGTTGCTGAGTGATATCCCTGAATATGGATGTATTGCAATTTGTTTATCCATTTACTTGCTGATGGACATTTGGGTTATTTTTCGTTTTTAGCTATTACAAATAAAGTTGCGATAGCATTCATGTGGAAGTCTTTGTATGGGCATATGCTTTCATTTCTCTTGGGTAAATACGTGAGAATGGAATGGCTGAGTCATAGGTTGGTATATGTTTAACTTTTTAAGAAATTGCCAAAATATTTTCCAAGACAGTTGGAACTATTTTACATTCCCCCCTGAAGTGTCTGAGCTTTTCAGTTGTTCCACATCCTCTCCAACACTAGGTGCAGTAAGTCTTTTTGATTCTAGCTTTTCTAACATGTGTGTAGTGGTATCTCACTATGGTTTTAATTTGCATTTCCCTGATAACTATTGATGTTGAGCATCTTTTCATGTGCTTATTGTCAAGCTTGCCTACACACAAGACAAAGCCAAGGCGTGGATGATTCGACTCATAAAGATGCAAGGAGCCACTTTTTGATTTAGACAATTACTCAAGTAGACAGCGAATAGAAGAGTAAGCCAAAGGTGCCAGATCCTCATGGTCCTTGCCCCACACAGCAAAAAGGATGATACCAAGATGAAAGGGGCCAGATGACTGCAATGTGAGCTGTGGGAAACCCCATTGCTGAGGAGCCAGTTCTAGACTACGGCTAAGGGGTTTTTGTGTTCTGTAGCTCTATTTGGAGCAGGGTGGGACAGAACACCCACACCTCATCAGAACCCGGGAAGAGGTGAGAAGCTGTCTCATGTTGGCCTCGTAAGGGAGATTGCCTGAGCTCCCCACAAGCCTCTCATCCTCTCCTGTTATGAGAGGACGACGTGGCATTATGCCAAGACTCAGATACGTTGTGATTCAAGCCTTTGACTGCTGAGTTGCCAGGGCACCGTGGCAAAGCCATTCCCCTGTGCTTATTTACCATCTATATATCTTCTTTGATGAGGTGCCTGTTCAAATCCTCTGCCCACTTTTAAAATTGGGTTGTATGTCTTCTTATTGAGTTGTAAAAGTCCTTTACTTATTTTATGTATAAAAGTCCTTTGTTGGATATTACATTTTGCAAATAGTTTCTCCCAGTCAGTGTCTTATCTTTACTTTCTTAATGGTGTCTTTCAGAAAGTTAAAGTTTTAAATTTCCATGAAGCCTAGTTTATCAAAATTTTCTTTTACCATTAATGTTCTTTGTGACACATCTAAGAAATTTTGCCTAGCCCAAGGTCACAACGATTTTCTCCTATGTTTTCTTGTAGATTCTAAAAGTTTTATAATTTTAGCTCTTACATATAGCTTTGATACTTTTTGAATTAATTTTTGTGTATGATGTGAGATAAGAGTGGAGATTCATTTTTTTCCACACAGATAACCAGTTATTCCAGCACCATTTGTTGAAAAGATTCTCCCTTCGCCGTTGAATTACCCTGGAAAATTGGTTGAAAACCAATCAACTGTATATATATGGAACTACTTCTGTGCTCTATTTTACATTCCATTAGTCTGTTTATGCTGATACCACACTGTCTTGATCACTGTAGCTTTATACTAAATCTTGAAATCAGGCAAGATAAGTCATCCAATTTGATAAAGATTGGTAGCTTTCCTTCTTCTTCTAAGTTCTGTTTTTTTTTGTTGTTGTTGTGAGGAAGATCAGCTCTGTGCTAATCCTCCTCTTTTTTTGCTGAGGAAGACTGGCCCTGGGCTAACATCCATGCTCGTCTTCCTCCGCTTTATATGGGACACCGCCACAGCATGGCTTGCCAAGCAGTGCGTCGGTGCGCGCCCAGGATCCGAACCGGCGAACCCTGGGCTGCTGCAGTGGAGTGTGCGCACATAACAGCTTGCGCCACTGGGCTGGCCCCCTTCTTCTAAGTTCTGGATCTATTAAACTGTTCCCTACAGTTTGTGTAGAATTTCCCTGTGAAACCATCTACATCTAGGCTCAGTGCGTTTTTGGAGGGTAGTGGTTGCTCTCTGACAATTTTCTGGAAGATTATCCATTTCACCCACGTTTTCAAATATATTTACCCAGAGTTGAGTAAAAGAATCACTCGTGATTCTATTTATTATCATTTTTTTCTGTTGGTGGTTAATTTTCTTATTGTTTCTTATTTTGGGGTATTTGTACCCCTCGGTTTCCTGGATTAGGTTATATAATTTATTTTTCAAAGAGTTAATCTACTTTTTAAATTTAGTTTTTCAAAGAACCAGTTCTTGTATTTATTAGTTCTATCCTTTTCCTGTATTTAATGTAATGTTTTGCCATTTTAATCTTTATTAATAAATTATTTCTTCTTGCTTTTCAGATTTTTGAGCTGAATGCATAATTAGATAATTTCAATTACTTTTTATTTAATAGAAGAATTTAAGGCTATGAATCTTATTCTGAGAAAGGCTTTTGCTGAATCCCATAGGCTATGATAGTTGATGTTTTCATTATTATTATTTTCTGGATATTCTACAATTTTAGTATTCATTTCCTGTTGTGCCCAAGAGCTAAGAGAGTTCAAATTTTTTCCAGGTTGCGGTCTTTTTTTTTTTTTTTTTGCTGAGGAAGATTGGCCGTGGGCTAACATCTGTGCCCATCTTCCCCTACTTTATATGTGGGACACCTGCCACAGCATGGCTTGATAAGTGGTGTGTAGGTCCGCGCCCATGATCCGAACCTGCAAACTCCAGGCCGCCAAAGCAGAGCATTTGAACTTAACCACTATGCCATGGGGCCAGCCCCTGGGTGGTGGTCTTTTTAATCTCCTAATTTTTAGTTTTGTTAATTATATTCAGAGAATGTTGTCTATAAAATTTTCAATACAATGTTTCTACTTTGGGAAATTTATTGAGGTTTTCTTTGTGGTATGATAAATGGTCAATTTTGTGAATATTTCAAGGGCCTTTGAAAAGATGTAGTCTGTCTTTTTCAACGAGCAGAGTACAATATCAATTATTAAAATCAACTAAAATCTACCCATCTTTAAATTTAAAAGTCGAGAAGATATTTTTGTGTTTAGCAGTAATATACTAGATCTTTGCCTCACAGATCTTTAGAAATCATGAAGGTTTTATCTGTTTTTCCCTCCCTTATCTGTTTTCCTCTTTATTTCTATTCTCTTTTATCTACTCTATGTGTAATAAGTAACTTAGTTCTATTTCTAAAATTAGTTATTTTCATCACTGAAAATAATGAATGTTCTGTGTTCTTAATTCAAAAGGCATGTGTTCAGGGGAATGGTTTAGAGTTCTTCCTTTACTAAGGGGGGACATATACTGAGTAGCTGTTTTAAATTCTCATGGATCCCCACTGCTTTGTAAAGAGATAATAGACTTGCATACGTACCAAAAAAAAAAAAAAAGTCTCTCTAGGAGGACGGTCATTGTAAGGATTTTCATAGGGTAGCAACTTAATAGTCCATCAATATGTTTATGGAATAGCATGCAGCTGTCAAGAAAGAAGGAGAAAGACCCATATAGGCAGACATACAATTATCATAAAAATAGGAGTGAAAAATGGAGTATATGTGCATCCATGCATGTATGTAAAGACAGAGAAAAGAAAGACGAACAAGAGGTTGTTGGCAGTTGTAACTTCAGAAGGATAGGTAGGAGGTAAATGGGACATTTTGCCTTTTACTCTAAATTCCTACAAATTTCTTGATATTTATATAAGACCATACAAATATATTGTTTTATCCTTTTTTTTTTTTTAAGACCAGGCCCTCAGCAGTGGAGGATGAAGGTGTTCCATACCATCTAGGTGTAGCGTGTACGGCAATACTATGGAGTAGATGTTTTCCTTTCTCTGCTCTTCAAGAAGACTTTCAATTTCTTTTTTCACACTCCCTTTGAGAAAAGTGTGACAAACACTCCTTTTCAACTGTCTTTAGCATCCAAAAATCATCCACCTTGATGTCCTATCTTAGTGAGGATAATGGACAATGTTAAGATCTATCCCTACCCTTTCTCCTAATAGAATGTATTTGTCCTTATCCTGTTTCTAAAATTTCTTATTAAGTGAAAATGGGTAGTGATATATACCAAACGCTACCTTGAAGATTTTCATAAATAGTAGTGATCCATGAATATTTTTTAAGATGGTAAATCACGAAATAAGCTAGGTAACATATTATTTTGTTGTTAGTGCCATTGAGTGGATTTGGACTTCTAGTGACCCTGTGTAGAGGGGAACCCTGCCTGGTCTTTTTGCGCCATCCTCTCGTCTTCCAGCGCTCTATCGGACAATGCTCTGCTGCTATTCACAGGGTTTTCATGGCTGATTTTTCTAGAAGTGGGTGGCCAGTTCTTTCTTCCTAGTCTGTCTTAGTCTGGAAGCTTCACTGAAACCTGTCCACCATGGGTACCCTGCTGGTATTTGAAATAACGGTGGCTTAGCTTTCAGCATCAGAGCAACACGCAACCTCCAGAGTATGACAACCAACAGATGGGTGGTGTGGTTCCCTGACCAGGAAACGAATCTGGCCAGGGTGGTGAGAGCACCAAATGTTAACCACTAGACCACCAGGGCTGGCTAACATTTTATTACTCTTAGAAAATACAATAGACCCAACCCAGTATGACTGCACATTTCTCAGAGGTTTCTGCGTCCCTTTTACCCCAGCCTGGGGAGTTGGGGTGCTAGGCAGATCCTGCCAGGCAGAAGCTGAAGTACAAGGGCAGGAGCTATGCTTTCTCCTCCCCCGTCTCCCATCCTGTTGTGTTCAGTTGTCTTCTTTACATGAGTACCGAAGTGTTTGCAAGGAGGTGTTGACACTGCACAGCCAGTCACTGATTGTGTAAGTCTGAAGACACAAGCAGGGATTTCTTCTGGTTCAGGCAGTGAATGTATAGTGATGTATGAGATGAGTCCAGGCAGGAAAGGCCATGCCCTGCAGAGAAGTAATCCTGACAATTTGATCCTGGACCTTGGCAATTTGATCCTGGACTTTGGAATGGGGGGCAGTCCAAAGTCTGGTTTATCAGAGTTTCTTGGAGCAGTCCTCCTACTTCCTTCACCCTGGAACTTTCTGAGCAGCAGACTCACTCTCAGAGCAGTATCAGGGATGAAGTCCCTAGAATCTAGAAACCTTAGGCACAAAGCACTTTTTTTCTCAATTCTTTTTCATTTATTTTAGGGATCTGGATCCGTTTTCATCTTGCTTCCTAAGAGAATTATATTATTTTAGGGTTGTTGAGGGACTTTGGGAAACTATGAGTTCATCCTCTCATTTTAGAGATGAGGTCACTGAAGGTCAGAGGGGGGAAGGTCTTGCTCAGTGTCAGACAGCTGACATAATATAACACAGGCAAAGTTGCTACTTTGCCCTCCTTCAGCTTGCAGGCATCAGATAATGCCAGTGAGCACATGTCACAGATTTTCCCTGAAAGTTTCCATTTCAAATATTGTATCTCACAATCAGACAACACTTAGACCCACTATCGGAGGGTGACTTCTGTTGACAAAATCAAAGGTTCAACTCTCAAATTCCAAATCTGAAGCTTTTTAGATGTTGGGATCTCATTGAGAATCTGATGAAATCTATGAATCTTCTCCCCAGAAAAATCCTGCTCACATATACAAACATACTTTTGCATGCAATTTCAAGAGTTTTGCAGACCACTTAAAGCCCACTACTGCCTACAAAGTATAGGTTCAGAACCCCTAATCTACAAGTAGAAGTTTCAGTATTGGTCGGAGAGGAGCACCATGGTAGACAACGGTGTGCAAGTGTGAGCTGGCGGCACTCAAGGCATAAGAACAACAAATATAAGTAACATTATGTGCTTCACACCCTGCAAAGATCCTTTTAACCTCCCAACACTGTGTGGTTAGTAGTAATATGCTAATTTTGTCCGTGAGGAAATAGAGGATTGCAAAGTTCAGAGGACTATTCCACTTTACTGGAAAATGGCAGAAGCAGAAGTAAATCACATCTTCTCTGTCCCAGTCTAGCACTTTCTCAGCTACACTGCTTGTGTTTTGTCTCAGAATCCTTCCTGAACAACTGAATGCCAACCTTTTTTAGATGTATATCTCTTTAGGGTCTTATAAAAAAGTCCTTAAAGAGCAGTATCACGAAAAGGCTTATGACACAACCCAAAGGAATATAAACCTGTGGCCACCCTCTGGGCTCTCTTTCTCCAAGGCCCTGGGGTAGTTCCCAGAACAGAGCGGTTATGACTCGGGATGAGTTCTCATAATCACCAGGGCAGATTCTACAGAGCCAAGTGATTTAGAGCCCTCCTCACAAATGCACTTTTCCAAGAGTTATCCCAAGCATTGGTGCCTGACATGCAATCATTAGAACTTTATGTCTTTGGTTCTAAGAACTGTCATTGTTTCAAAAGAAAAAAAATGGCTCTTCTCCAACCTACTCTGAGTTATCTGGTCTTTTTCTCAAAGGACAAATTAGAGATGGGTTTAAAAGTGGGGAGGAGACAGAACATCTGCCAAAATCTTAAAGAGGCAGGAGAGCAAAAAACCAAATGTTAATTATTTCATAAGGAAAAGGATTCTAAAGCAGGAAAGTGGGCTGAAACATAAGTCCATGTATAAGTCAGAGATTTCAAAAGTGGTACCAGTGACTTCTGTAATACTTCTCACCCGCCCCAAGCAAATGGGAAAAGTTCAAGTCCCTTATAAACTTCAGGTCTCACTACTTATAGTCATTGCACCCATCACTTGTTCAACAGCTTGAATAGATAAAATGGGGAGCTACAAGCTTTTCACCTTAGTGTGAATTATTCTGGCCTTATGCCAAAGGACAGCCAAGAGTTAGTTTTATCAGGAAGAAGCAAGCAGACCAAAATACTGTAGAGCCTGTTAGGAGAGTAAAAAACGGGGAAGGCAGTGCTTTACGGGGAGGTGGGAGATCAAAAATACAAGCTTCCATCTATTATAAAGAGACCAAGGGCAGGGCCTGAATAAAGATCCTATGAAAACCTAGAGATTACTATCCCTGCAGAAGGTGGCAGGTCCCAAAGCAGAGAGGATGAGGACCCAGAAGGTCCAGTCAGTCAGTGACATCAGAAGTGAGAGCAGTTACCCCTGACCTGAGACGGGAGAAAACACAGATTCCTATATACTTCAGGCTAGATTCTTGGTGACTACACTCTCCCTTGGGCAACAGCTTAGAAAAGGGGAAAGAACACGGGTGGGGGACTTTAAGGGTCTTTTCACTTTAGTTATCTGGTCTCTTCTCTAAGGATGGATGAGAGTTGGTTTTGATAGAGGAGTGGGAGACAGAATGTGAAGGCTCTGGGCACCTAGAAGAGGGCTGTGAAGAATGATGTAGCATCAAAATGGGAGGTGGAGAAGCTGGAAAACACATAGTCAAACCTCCTCAGCAGGTCTAGGGCAGGCTGCAGGAAAGCTGCATACAGATCCTGGAGATGCCCTCTACAGACAACATGGCATAGCTGTAAACTTGCAGGACAAGATCCCATAATCCGTTTACAAGTCAGATTATTTCAGAAATGACACCCGTTAACTTCCTCCAAGAAAGGGAGAAAAGTGCAGATGCCCAAGTGCCTCAGGCTACATTCCTGATGGTCCATTACTCTCTGTCTTGGAAAACAGCTCAACAAATCACCTGTGGATGGGGTGGGAGCTGTGGTCTTCACCTGAGTGAATTCTCTGGCCTCTTAGAAAAATGACAACTTGGAGTTGGTTTTGCACAGGTGGAAGAGAGAGAATATCAAGAGAACGGATACCTGGGGAGTGACTGCTAAGAAAGCAGAGAACAGTACACAGGCAGGGGCTGAGGGAGCAAGAAAACAAGTTGCTGTACTTCATAACAAAGCCTAGAGCAAGTCGTGAGACAAAAAGATTCCAGACATCCCAGAAATGCCTCCCATAATAGAGGGTGGCATGTCTTAGAGCTGGGCAGGATGAGGACACAGAACACATGTTCTGTAAGTCGGAGGTATCTGAAAGGGCATCACCTACCTTTCCCCTAGAAAGGGGAAACAGCAGATCTGTGTAAGCCTATCGTGAGTTTGAGCCGCTACTTCTTACAAATTGCTTGGAGAGGCAGAGAGGGCTGTGTGCCATTGGGGTGGGTCCTGAGGAGCAAGAGATGGATCAGTGGAGTGGATGCCCAATTCCATCCAAAGAGGGAGGAGGAGCCGGGAAAACCTTGTCACTGGTACAAGCCAAAGGGGGAAGGGCAAACCATCACACCAGCTACTGAATTTTAAAGTCAAATTGTTCCTTTTGAAGGCTTTCCCTGCATTCTGACAGACAGTCCTTCCTATTTTTTGGTGTCAAAATATTTTTTATAAAATGACCCAAAAATACAAAGCTGCTTTGTTTTGTGAATTTTTGTTAAAATTTTCTTAGTAGGTTAAATAAAAGGTTGTCAAGCCTACATCAGTTCTTTTTTTTTTTAATTTTTAAATTTCCCTTGTCCTTGAACCCTAAGTCTGAGACCAACTGCACTGGTTCACAGTGCCCTCAGCTGACTTTTAACATTACATCAGAGAAAGGGCCAGGGGAGCAGGGAACGTTGGACAACTGCTCCCATATCAACACGCACCTGCCCTTCCCTTTGTCTTTCCCTCCTGTGGCAAATGGGTTTTCTGGGCACAGGATTGGTTTGGAAGCGTCTACTGGTCCTTCAGACCCCTCGAGCGCCACCCAAGTAGAGACTCTCACTTCTTCTCCTCCCTGGCTGCAGGGAACTGTAGCTCGTTTCCGAATTATTCCCCCAAACCTTCCCTATGTCACTGCCAATATGTAGAAGCAGGCAGACACTGCTTAAAATTTTTTTCTCCTTTCACAAGGAGAGTGGGATGATATGGAGATACAGATAAGAAGAAAGAGGAGCCACAGGCTGGAGGAGCGCTGACTATCCACGAGGAATAGCCCCTGGGGAACAGGGGAGCCCATTCTCTCCCTCCCTTGCTCCATGGGTTTGAAGACCCCATCCAGAGAGTGATAACTTAGGCCAGGCTAAGGGCACTAAGGTGCCTTCAGATACTGTCAACAGGAACAGGTAACATCAAGAGATTGCTAAGGAAGGAGTTACTGGTCTGACTGCCTTACTGTCCAACTTTCTCAAAAGTGCCTCTTTTAGGCACCCCCAGTCCTTGACAATGGGCTGTATCTATACTCCAAACCAAGACGTAACACAAAATTTAACAGAAGTGTCTCAGAAGTCTGAATACCCTCTTCACGCTGTCCCAGCCCAACCTGTGAAATTGCACAGGAATCTCCAGAGAATACTCACAATAGTTCTCCCAACCCCCAAGATTCTTCTCACGAGGGGTGAAATCAAAGATAACTGTCCACCCAAGTTCCACCTAATAGAGTATTCCTAAGCCTATGCGAGAACCTCCAAGAGCAGGGGTTCTTGACCAGGGTCCATATGTATTCTTTGGAGTTTTAAGGGCCTGGAAATAGGGCTCCAATTATATACATATTTTCTTCTTTTTCTCTTTAGAGTACTTTCTATTACTTTGGGTCAAAACTGATTTTTCTTTTTTTTTTTTGGTGTTCACCAGATTTTTCAAAATTTCCCTCCTCTGTTCTCTTTCATTCAGGAAAGATCAGACAGTGGAATGGCCAAAAGAGAAGGGGCCTTAGGAGAGGTAGAGCTTTGTGGACCACCCAGCAGAGGGGGACAGAATCAGGGAAGGAGAAGGAGCTAGTTTCAGTCCCTCTCCTGGTCTGTCTTTAGATATGACACTGAGAGCGAGAGATAGCCATCACCCAGGCCCCCACTGTAGACTCTTACACAACAGCCCAAAAGTCACCCTGATCACCCTCAAGGGAACTATCAGCACCTTTAGAGTCTGACATTGCAGCTAACACCCACATCACTTGACATCTTGCCCAGACACTTGTATCACCTAGAAAGATGAACTTGGGCCTCACTCTGGGCTGTGCATCATCTGTGGTCCTTCTTCCACCTCTGACACACATGCACAGAGAAAGCCATCTCGGGAAAGCCCTCCCCTACCATATTCTTGTTCTCGATTTAGCTAAAAGCCATCCATAGGCCAGAGATCTCAGAAATGATACATTATCCCTCTTCTGAGACAGGGGGAAAATCCAGCCACAATCTTAGTCAAAAAAAAAAGAAGCAGCAACAGCAGCTGTATTTTTCACCTGTCTGAGACTTATGTGATTATTTCCCAAAGGATAACTTAGGGTTGGTTTGAATAAGGGAGAAGAAGACAGAACATGGAGGCTCTGGGTGCCTGAGAGGAGGCCAACTGCAGAGGAGGTGGTGAAGCCAGAAGACAAACATCTAAACTTCATAGAAGTCCACAGCAGACCCTGGGGAATGCTCCAAATACAGGCTGTTAGAGATGCCCCCTGCCACAGGGGGCAGGTGCCAAAGCATAAGGGATGAGAACCCATAATCGACCCCTAAGTCAGTGGTTTCAGAAGTGACACCAGTTACTCCTCTCTGAGAAAGGGGAAACATGTAGATCCCCATAAACTTTAGGCAACATTCCTAATCCCCAGGGAACTCTCCCCTGGGAAACAGGTTGCAAGCAAAAATGGAAACGCGTGGATCTCTCTGACCATAGTGCTAATTATCTGGCCTCTTATCCAAAGAGCTTCAAGTAGATTTTGACAGGTTGGAGCTGAGGACACCAAGACACCGAGCACGAGGGAGGAGGCTGCTAAGAAGATGAAAGAGAGATCAGAGGGGAGGTGGAGGAGAGCAAGAAAACAACCTTGCACATTTCTTAAAGAAATTTAGGGCAAGTCCTGGGGAAAGATTCTAAACATAGCCTAGGGATATAGTATGGTATATCCTAAAGCACGCTTGATAAGAACCTGCAGTCCATCTGTATTTCAGAGATTTTGGAAACGCATCTGTTCCCTCTCTCCCTGGAATAGAGGAAATGCATAGACCCCTGTAAATCCGGGCAACATTCCTGTTGGCCATGGCATTCCCCTTTGGGCAGCAGGTTGAATGTCAAAATGAGGAACTGTGGGTCTTTTTCACCTTGGTGTGATATACCTGGCCCCTTGCCAAAGGATGCCTGATTTTTGGTTTTGATTAAGGAGGAGGAGACAAAACACGAAGGCACTTGTGGACGAAAGAAAGCCTTGAAAAATGCTGCTGCATTGAAAAGGGATGTGGGAAAATTAGGAAATAAATAACCACACTTCGCAGAAGCTCAAGAGAGAAAGATCCTTCGTATATATGTCCCAGAGATGCCAACAGCAGGAGTGGGTGGTGTGTCCAAAACTGGGCTGAATGAAAACCCTTCCACAAGCCAGAGATTCAGAGGTGACATCAGCTACCCCTCCCCTGGGACAGGGGAAGGTGCATCCTTGTAGACTTAGACCTTCATCTTTGTTCCCGTATCCTCCGTGGAGCAGCAGCTTGGAAAGGCAGTAATGGGGAAGGGTTTTGTTTCATTTACGGTGAGTTATGTGGCCTTGCGAAGGATGGCTGAGAGCAGCGTGGGCAGGAGGGATTATGCGAAGATCAAGGAGCTGGGCACCCCAGAGGAGCCTGCTATGGAGGATGCCAACAGCATCAAAAGGGGTAGAGGAGGAGCTGGAATACCATACCCAAACTTCATAGACTCAGGGCACATCTCAGGAAAAGCTCCAAATGAAGGCCCTAGTGGGGCCTTCCACTTGGAGTGAGTTCCAAAAACGATGGGATATGAACCCATAATGTGGTTTTGAAATGTCTTTTCGTCTATCAAATTACAGTGAGAGTACACAGTTGTGTGTATGTGTCATGTAATCCCCTTAATAGATACTGATTCAGGAAAAGTGGAGGAAATCTCATAATTTCTCCCATAATATATGTGAGTGAGGATGCAGCATCCACCGGCCTAGCAGCCCTAAAACACCCAGTTAACACTTTCAGGAGAGACAGAAACTTTAAGGGTCTGAATCTTTAGTTTCTACCCACATCATTGGGCTCCCAGTCCCCAGCATAGTCTCAACCAACAAGTCAGCTGTGGACCCAAATCTGGAGTGACGGAAATCAATCTCTACCCGATAAACACACAGAATGCCCCACCCCTGCCCCCAACGTTGTACAGTCCAACTGCAAGTGCATTAGAATTCCCCTGCCCTTTGCAGGGCAACACATAATCCATCAGCAGGGAATTTAAGAGCAAGGGGTTGGTCTCATTCATCTTTTTTCCCTTGTGTCTGGCCTAGTGCATGGCATAGTTTGACTCTCAGTATTTGTTTATTAACGAATAAAGGGAGAAACGGGGAGGAGGGAGTTGGAGAGCAGACAGAGAAAACATGCTTATGTCTAAACAACAAAAGGAAGAGAGGATACTGCTAAGTGCTCTTTCTTTCGCCTGTTGAGGGATTCTTTCTGACTCTTACGTTTTTTTCTCTCCTTCTTCTTGCCCTTATCCTTCTTCCAGTGACCAATTCTCTCTTTACTTTTAGTATTACTTAATCTCTTCCCATTTTTGCCTTATTTACACCCCTATTTGTTTTCTAGACATTTCTACTTTTCTCTCTTTCATTTTCTGCTTATTTCATCTGTTTCTCTGATATTTTTTCCTATTTGATCTATTATTCTGTCAAGTGATAATCTTTTGTTTTTTCCTTTTAAATAAGGATGACAGGGCCTCAGGAGAGTGAAAGGGTGAAAGAATAGTTAAGTGAAAGGGCATCATCTAAGAATTTTCAGCAGGGGTAGGGCCTATTCATCCTTCTTTCTCTTGCCGTGTCCCAGTGAATCTGAAATGACCATTCAAGGATTGTGCTACCCCCATCTCCCTCTGGGCCCTTTTTGCTTGCCCTTTGGATCTACCAGTTACCAACAAGAGGGGGATCAACCCTCTTAGGCACCACCCAGCTTTCTGTCCTCTCCTGCACTAGCTCAGGGAGGCAGCCCCAGGCCCTGTTTCTGAGCAGCACCGAAGACTCATGTTCTGCAAAAGCCAAGGGAACTCCTTGTTTTTTCCACAGTCTTCTTCCCTAGAAGCTGATATCTGAGAACTCCACATACTCATGTCTAGCCTTGGTTCAGGAGTGTCTAGGCAACTTTGTAAGAGATGCACAGAGGCTACCCCTAATTAAAGGATGAATCCTAGTGTAGGGGTTCAGAATGAGTCTCCCCAAGATGTGCCACTCTGGCATGCAGATTATTTTGAGTTGAAAACAATCAAGGCCCACAAAACGCAGGAAGAAACTTTGACCTTCCCCCTAACTGCCTAACAGAATTTAAGATAGAAGGCCTGTTCTAGGAAGGAGCTATCACCATAGATAATTCTAGTATAATATGAACTAGGTGTGGTAGACAGGGAAGAAGCTAGCAAGGCCCACTTGATCGAAGTCCTCTCTGTGTCCCTTTGTCTCTAGATGGCCCAGCAAACGTTTGGTTACCAAACACTAACTCTTTTCATTTTCCTGTAAATTGCCTCCTTTCCCTTTGAAGATCGAGACCCCTGTCCTCTTCTCCTTAGTCCAGAATGGCATATATATCTCATTTTGCCTGACTGTCTTTGGAATTTTTCATGCTTCTGTGAATTCCCCCTGCACATTTATTAAATTTGATTTTATCCTGTTAATCTGTCATATGTCATTTTAATTATTTGACCAGCAAGAAGAACAAAGAACAGAAGGGAGAAATTTCCCCTCCCTGACACTGGTTTCAGCTCCCAAGTTTAGCTTCACGCTAATGAAATCGGCTCAACTCAAGGTGGACATAAGGGAAGCCAAACTGTAGAAAAGAAACCATATTATAACTTTGAATGACCTCTGATTAACTAACCCAGACATGCTCTGTAGGTTTTATGGCCCGTCCCAGCTGCTTTAAGTTGATAATTTTGTTCTTTTGAGTTCCTCAGGAATGTGATGACCCCCGGGCAGAGAGTCTATGCTGATAGCCATCATCAATGACAACCGAAAGATCAGGGTATAGGGCATTGCTCCAGTCTCTGATGCATACCAAGTAGAACAAAAGACTGCCAGGAACTAAGATCAGATGTCTGCCCCCACCCAGAGACCAGCCCCCTATATAACTGGGCTGTAGTCTTTGTTCTATATGATGGTTCTTTGGGACATTAGTCGGCCATCTTCTCCCTTGCTAGCAAGCTGTAATAAAGTCCTTTCTCTCCTACCACCTTGCCTCTTGACTACTGGCATATCTTGCAGTGGGCAGACAACCCCCCTTGGGTGGTAACACTAAGATCATCTCCATTAACTCCAAAGACCCTTCACTGGGCAGGGGCTATGCCTCATTCATCTTTGAATCCCAGCATCATCGGGAGTTCCTCGCCACAGAAGGTTCTCTCCATTTGAAAAATAAAATAATTCCCCTAAAAGCATTAAAATTTAAAGTTAATAGGGCTGGCCTGGTGGCATAGTGGTTAAGTTCACGCACTCCACTTCGGTGGCCCGGGGTTCCTAGGTTTGGATCCCGGGCACGGACCTATGCACTGCCCATCAAGCCATGCTGTGGCGGTGTCCCACATACAAAATAGAGGAAGATGGGCACAGATGTTAACTCAGGGCTAATCTTCCTCAGCAAAAAGAGGAAGATTAGCAATGGATGTTAGCTTAGGGCCAATCTTCCTAGGCAAAAAAATAAAATAAAATAAAATAAAAAAATTAAAGTTAATTTTCTAAAGCATTATAATACATATAAGGAAAGAGCAGTTGCTCTTTAAGGAAAGAGTTCTTTCCTCTTTAAGGAAAGAGCAGTTGCTTTCTGTACAGAATGAGGTAGGGGAAGGCAGAGACTGTGGCTACCAGTCATGGATGGTGGAAAAGGCATGACTTTATTTGGAGGCTCAGATGGCAAGTTTTCAGACTTGAGCCTGCAATCATGAGTAACTGTGAAGGCCTTTGCATCTGAGTTCTAATGATGTGGAGGAGAGCGCACAAAAGGGGTTTCCCCTTTTCAGAACCTGGATCTGTAGCTGGGAGAAGGATCCAAGCAGACACAAAATGCCATCTAGAGTCACCACCTATCTGTTACTATTACCCTCAACCAATGACTCCTGCTGCTCAGACAGTTAATTCCCTTGAAGGGAATTAACAGACTCAAATTCTTCCAACTCTAAGGAGAAACTTGAATGGCTTTGTTTCCAGGAGAATTTCTTGAAATGATGCTTGTGGGTTTAATTCTTGCATTGTTATTTAGATTGTCACAAATCGATTCCACTGATTTTAAGTTCCCTTTCAGCAGGACCTGGGGCTTGGTGTGCCCCTGGTACCTGGTAGTTGTAGGTAGGAATTGCATAATCATTTCATCAGTTTCAACTCTCTGACCCTTGTGATTTAGCTCTTGTCATTTGTTCTTGAAATTTCAGTGGCATCTGCATTTCCAACCTCTTCATATTTGCTTTTATCTTTAAGAGATATGTATATTCTTCAGTCATTTTGCTCCTTGGCTCTGAACCCTAACATGGGGAGACAGTGTGTTCAGCCACAGTGGAGTTGTTTTCTAATCAGTAGCTCCTCTCAACTCAGCTGAATCTAAAACTTTTCCTGACTTTTTCTTAGATCTTGATTATTCAGGGCCTGCCCAGTTTTGATGGTGGGTTATTAGGGTGACCTACAAAATTTCTGTCCTTCCCAAAAATAAGGCTCCTAAGTTCAACAGCCTATGCCTGTGTCAAGAGATTTTCACATATTGAGGTATATGGGGTAACTATTCAGGTTCAAGCTGATTTAGCTTGAACTAAAGAAGCCTGATTTATGGCCTATCAAACATACATTGTACATCTGCATTAACGGTTAAAGAACGTACTCTTTTAAGAATGCATACTTTCCCTCTTAAGAATGCTATTGGTAATGCCCTATTGGGGACATCCGCCCGTATTAGTCCCTTTCCCGACATTAGGGTCATGTTGACCTGCTAATTTGCAACTAAATACCTCTTTGAAACTTTGAAAATGTATCCTGGGTGTGTTTAATGTACATTCTTTGTTCTAAAAAGATATAAGATTGTACTGAAAAGCATGCTTCTCCAGAACGCTTCCTTCCTTTCTGGAAAAGGCCTTCCCAGGTTATCATCCTCACTCTGGCTCAAGCAAAATTCACTTTATTTCTCTTATCTATAAAATGGTTATCGGTTATTTTGCCTTGACATTTCTGTAACTGAAATTTCATCATTATCCTAATTTCCCAAGGTTAAGCTATTGCCCTTCAGCTCAAAGCGAACAAAAGAGTCAAAAAGGCAGCTAAGAGCAGGTTTTGAGGCTAAAAGAGGGAAAGAAGGGCCGGCCCCATGGCTTAGCGGTTAAGTGCACGAGCTCCGCTGCTGGCGGCCCGGGTTCGGATCCCAGGCGTGCACCGATGCACTGCTTCTCCGGCCATGCTGAGGCCGTGTCCCACATAAAGCAACTAGAAGGATGTGCAGCTATGACATACAACTATCTACTGGGGCTTTGGGGGAAAAAAATAAATAAATAAAAATTAAAAAAAAAAAAAAAGAGGGAAAGAAAAGACTGAAGAATAGTCAGTGCACAAAGAAGGAGTGCCCCGAGGTAACATTCCTGGTTGTTGTCTGCTTCTCTCCCTCCTCCGTTAAAGCTGTCACTATCAGGATGTCTCCTGGGAACAGCCCCAGAGAGAACAGAGGGCCTGGTCCACTGCTTCCGGACTCATTTCAGTCCTTCTATCCTTGTTCTCCTCATACCTCTCACCTTATCTGACTCTCTGACAGTCTTTTCTGGTGTCATCACTTTCCTTGCCCTCCCATAGGCCTCTCTTCATTGCCTCCACACCCTGCCTTCTCTGTTTCCATTGCTCGTTTTCAGTCTTTCTATTGGTCTCTCAAATTGTGCCATGACCGTACCTATAAGAACAAAGGACAGCAAGAGGAAGACAATAATTTCTTCCTAACTTACGAACTGCCTCTTAGAGCCAGGTTGATTCCTTAGTTGATGCTTCATCCTCATTTTCTTTTGGGCTCACACCAAGTTGTTTTATGCCTCCTCCAAATCCCATCATCAGGGAAGCTCTACTATCCTCAGAAACTATAACCTTAATCTCTGCCCTTCAAAAAAGAATGTTCAATCCCACTCTAGAAGCCTACCACAAGACCTAGCTACTTAAAGGCTGGTTTCTTCACACACACCTTTCTCCTTCTTCTCAGATCAGTGTCGTCTCTCCGCATTCTTGTTTCAGGAGCCTCCTCTTCAACCCCCATACAGCAGACTAGCATCTCTGCTAATTCCCACACCCTGACCCAAGGCAAAACAATTGCATGGTATAATATATTCCAAGGACCAACCTGAAGGCCCTACATCAGATATTAGCCCTAAAAATAGACAGTCCTCAGAGTTCTATGCAGTTCTCAAACCAGGTGAACTCTAATGTCAAAAACCCTTACCTTATTAGAAAGCAAAGTTAGAATCTCCACTGGACAGGGAATTCATTGAGGCCAAAAGCCATCCATTGTTTCATTCCTAATGCCTCACAAGGAGCCCAGTACATGGTAAACTCTCCATAATTGATTGAAATGATTTCTCCAAATATGTAAGAACAAAAATCAAAGTTCACTTTCTATAGTGTTTTACCCAGGTTTGGTAAGAAATTGGAGAAAAAGCATATGGTGGTGCTGCATGATCCAAAGCATAGGATGAGTGGAATTTGGTTAGACAGTGAGAGGAGAGAAGGGAAACGGGTGAGTCCTGGACAGAAGATAATTATGATTGCAGTAAAATGCGAGTTGGGTGTAGCTGTTCATTTTTGATGATCCCAACTGCATGTGGGAGTGGAGAAATCTGTGACCTGGAGATCCCTAAAGTAACGAGAAGTAGGTTTTCCCCAACAACTGTAGTCGAGAGAGCTACTTATTAGGTGAAAAAAAATTTTACCTCAATATTGAATTAAATAAACAAATCATCTGCCCTCCCGGTGGTCTATATTCAACAGCTATTAAATTCAACCATACCAATACCGGCCCTGATATCAGGTTCCCTACATTAATCCCAGTATATACGGGGTTAAAATCAAAAGCACCCATCCCTTTTCCCTGCTTTTTTAGTTGCATTCGTATAAATATTGATTTCTTTAACCTACGTGTCCCTGAGCTTCACATATGCAGGAAACTAGCATTGAGATTAGAGAACCGACCTCCCTCTCACAGGAGCAAATAGAAGTTACAAATTGTTAAAATCCAGGTAGCCTCATGCTGAAGGCTCCTTTTTATTATGGGTCCTTGAAGTTTATTGCAGGAAAACTGATGTCCAGAGAATATCAGGAAACTAAAGTTTCCCCAACCCCAACTCCTCAGCTCTCTGGCACCGGAATCCACCATCCATCACGGAAGCAGACAACCAAGGACACTCACCTGAAGATTTCCTTATCTCGCCACCCCTCTGCCTGCAAGTAGTCACATTCCTTACAACCTTTAAAACCTCTTGCCTCCCATCTTTCGGGGAGAGGAATCTGTGTGCTTCTTCTCATCTTCCGTCTGACATCACCTGAAATAAAACCCCTTTCCTTGCCACAAGCCTGGAGTACCAGTTTTTTTTGGTCCGCTTTGTGGCAGGTAAATGAACCTGTGTTTGTGTTCAGTAACAATACTTTTTCTCCAAACTGAATATCTTTCATACAATTCTTTTCTCCATAAAAAATTTTGAGTTTGAGGGTTTAATTTAAGACCACCACATCCTGACCCAATTGATTGGCTTCATAGACTCGTGCAGTTCACACCCACTCTCACTCTAAGGTCCAATCTCTTTCAGGCCACACCCTACACGAGAAAGTGTGGGCCCAGTTATGTGAGTTTCCAACTTGATACTTTCTAGGGGGATTCCCTTCACAGTAGGGGTCCTTTGAAAAGTCAATTCTCTTTACCATCCCCTTTCAACCAAGTGTAACTAAAGTAGCAGACAGACATTTCTAGAAGACACCACTCCATAAGGTCTGACAGGTCAGAGGTCAAGGTTTACACAGCCTCTTGACAAGTTTCCTGGCAGGGGCCATCAAATATCCTAGTGATATTGCCAAATTTTTGCGTTAGGGTCTCAGAGCTTCTTGGCAGTTCTGGTCGTGGTGGTTCACTCAGCAGGGACAGCCCCAGCCCCTCTAACAGTTCTTTCTTTCATTCATAAAGCTGTTATGTGCCAGAGTAATGACGTGCCTCTCACCGAGCCTGGGAGTGGGCATATAAGAGGGCAAAGTGAAGGAGCTAGTGGTTATCACTGGTAGGAGCCCCCAGGGCTCTCTCCTGCCTGAGGTGGTATCCAGAAGCTGTTCCTTCTTCAGTTCACAATGTTTACAGTGTTTCTTGCCTCTTCAAACAACCCCAAGTTCCTATCTTGCCTATCTTCTTCTTCCTACCCTGTGTTCCTATATCTTTTTCTTTTTAATTGTGGTAAAATACACATAATATAAAATTACCATCAGTGACATTTAGCACATTCACAATGTTGTGTATCTATCACCCTCTAGTTCCAAACTATTTTAACCACCCCAAAAGGAAACTCCACACTCATTAAACAGTCACTCCCCATCCTCCCCTGCTTCTCCTACTGCCCCTTCCCCCAGAAGTCACTAATCTGCTTTCTGTCTTTATGGATTTGCTTATTTCAGATATTTCTTAAAAACTGAATCATGCAATATGACTTTTTGTGTTTGGCTTCTTTCACGAAGCATAAGGTTTTCAAGGTTCATCCATGTTGTAGCATGTGTCAGTACTTCATTCCTTTTTATGACTGAATAGTATTCTATTGTATGGATATACTACATTTTGTTTATCCATTAATTGATAGACCCTTTGAGTTGTTTCTGCTTTTTGGATATTATGAGTAGTGCTGCTATGGACATTTGTGTATAAGTTTTTGTTTGAACACCCATTGTTAGTTCTTCTAGCTATAAGTCTAGGAGTAGGATTGCTGAGTTATATGTAACTCTATCTTTAACTTATTGAGAGATTTCCAAACTATTTTCCACAATGGCTGCAGCATTTTGCAATCCCGCCAGCAATATGTGAGGGTCCTAATTTCTCCACAACCTTACCAACACTTGTTAGTCTCTGTTTTTAAATTATACTCATCCTAATGCATATAAAGTTGTACCCCATTGTGGTTTTTATTTGCGTTTCTCTAATGACTAATGATATTGAGCATCTTTTTATGTGTTTTTTGGCTATTTGTATATTTCCTTTGGAGAAATGTCTGTTTGAGTCCTTTGTTCTTTTTTTTTTTTGCTGAGGAAGGTTAGACTTGAGCTAATATCTGTTGCCAATCTTTCTCCACTTTATATGTGGGTCACTGCCACAGCATGGCTGATGAGTGGTATGGGTCTGTGCCTGGGATCCGAAACTGTGAACCCAGGCTGCCAAAGCAGAGTGTGCCAAACTTAATCACTATGCCACGGGGCCGGGCCCCCTTTGCTCATTTTTTTTTTTTTCTGAGAAAGACTGGCCCTGAGCTAACATCTGTTGCCAATCTTCCTCTTTTTGCTGAGGAAGATTGGCCCTGAGCTAACATCCATGCCTATCTTCCTCTATTTTGTACGTGAGATGCTGCCACAGCATGCCTTGACAAGCGGTGCGTCGGTGCGCACCCAGGATCCGAACCCACAAACTCTGGGCCACCGCAGCGGAGCGTGTACACTTAACTGCTATGCCACCGTGCCGGCCCCACCCCTTTGCTCATTTTTTAATGGGTGTTTTTGTCTTTTTGTTGTTGATTTGTAAGAGATCTCTATATATTTTGGATAATAGACCCTTATCAGATATATTACTTTAAAATATTTTCTTCTATTCTGTAGGTTGTCTTTTTATTTTCTTGATAGTGTCCTTTGATGCACAAAAGTTTTAATTTTGACAAAGTCCAATTTATCTATTTTTTCTTTTATTGTTTGCACTTTTGGTGTCATATCTAAGAAACCATTTCCAAATCTAAGGTCATGAAGATTTAGCCCTATCTTTTCTTTTAAGAGTTTATGGTTTTAGCTATTATATTTAGGTCATTGATCCATTTTGAGTTAATTTTTGTATATGATGTGAGGTAAGGGTCCAACATCCTTCTTTTGCATGTGGCTATCCAGTTGTCCCAGCACCATTTATTGAAAAGACTATTCTTTCCCCATTGAGGGTCTTGGCATCCTTGTCAAAAATCAATTGACCTTAGATTTATGGCTATATTTCTGAAATCTCAATTCTATTTTATTGATCTACATGTCATTCTTACTCCAGTATCACATTGTTTTGACTATTGTAGCTTTGTAGTAAGTTTTGAAATCAGGAATTAAGTGTTAGTCCTCCAATGCTGTTCTTCTATTTCAAGAATTTTTGGCTATTTGGGGCCCCTTGCAATTCCATATGAATTTTAGAATGAATTTTTCCATTTCTACTAAAAAAGATCATTAGTTTTTTGATAAGAATTACGTTGAATCTGTGGATAGCTTTGGGTATTAATGCCATCTTAACGATATTAAATCTTCCAATCCATGAACATGGGATATTTTTCCATTTATTGATATCTTTGATTTCTTTTAGCAATGTTTTGTAGTTTTCTGTGTACAAGTCTTCTATCATCTTGGTTAAATATATTCCCGAATATTTTATTCTCCTTGATACTATTGTAAATGGAATTGTTTTCTTGAGTTCCTGTTTGGATTGTTTATTGTTAGTGTCTAGAAATAAGACTGATTTTTGATCTTATACCCTCATAACTTTGCTGAATTCATTTATTAGCTGTAATAGGTTTTTTTTTTTTTTGGTAGATTATTTAGGGTTTTCTGCATACAGGATAATGTCATCTGTGAATAGAGAAAGTTTTATTTCTTCTTTTTCATTTTAGTTGCCTTATTATTTTTTTCTTTCATAATTGATCTGGCTAGAATTTCCAATACAATGTTGAATAGCAGTGGTAAAAGTAAGCATCCTTGTCTTGTTACTGATCTTTAGGGAAAAGATTTCAGCCCGTTACTATTGAGTATAATGATGTTAACTGTCGGTTTTTTCATAAATGCCTTTTATTATGTTGAGGAAATTCCCTTCTACTATTCCCAGTTTTCTGAATGTTTTTATCACTAAAGGATGTTGGATTTTGTCAAATTCTTTTTGGTATCAATCGAGATGATCATGTGATTTTTCCTCCTTCATTCTATTAATGTAGTGTATTACATGATTGAGTTTTGTATGTTGACAAGTCTTTGCATTCCTGGGATAAATCCCTGTATCATTTTATTATTCTTTTCTGTTCCATCTCTCATATCTATTTCTCCTCTCACATTTATTTATTTCCTGTTGTATGTGTGCATATCATTTCTGCATCCATCTTTCTCAACATTTGTCACTCAGTCACTGTTCTGTGTCTCTTTTATTGTTTGTATGTTGTGCTATTATTGTCTCAAATAATTGCCTTGTATTTCACCGTCACAGACAGATTAGAACCAAATTAGCAAGGGACGGCAGAAGAACTCAAAGAGGAGAACCATAGTTGACCAATTACAGGGGCAGAGCCCACGAACCTAAGTCAAGATGAGGTCACAGTGTCCATCTTTCCCATGCCCAATCCTCGTGGATCAAGAATGATGATCCTGCTGGAGTCTTGTAAGATTCTGCCCTAGAAGAATGGGGAGAAGAGCTACCATCCTTAGGATTTTGATATGGACTACTGACTCAGTGGTCCTTGACCAATGAGAACATGTCTACATGACAGTATTTGGGGAAGTTTAGAAGCATCAGGAAAGCCTCGCTCCTTAAAATTGCTAAACCAACCCCTACTAATAATGCATTAGAGTATACCATTGGAGCTTCATTTCCTTAGGTACAGGGACTGGACCTTTAAACACTTTAGCAGGTAAATCATCAGATCTTTTATAAAGGTACATGATCAAGTTCTGAGAAGATGTGAAGAAAGAACAGGAAGGTCGGGGTACATGGGAAGAGGTTCTAGGAAAAGGTAGGAGAGTGCACAAAAGATTTGGTTGGGAAATATATAAACACACTTCCCATTGTACAAAGGGGCCTGGGGTGAATTCTGAGAAAACAATCCAAACGACAGAAGTTGCCTTCTAATATCAGGATGTGATTTCCCCTTAAAGAAGGTAAATGCCCAGACTTGTCCAGGACAAGTCACGAGACACAGATTTCAGAAGGGACACTAGAAAAAAATCACTTCGGAATGAGTAACAATTCAGTTTCCAGGTGCCAGCTAAGTTACACTAAGGCATTCCCAGTTTCCCTCACAGGGGAGGGAGGATAAAGTATTTTACGAGTCTAAATTCTCACCTAATGTGGCACCAGCAGTTCTAAGCCTTTCAACATAAACCCATCAAGGAATCAGTTTCTGGCTCCAATTGTAGGTCCCACTTGACACTCCCACAGATTTGACCACTATGGGGAATCCTTGTACCTTATTTTTTTTTTTAAACCTCACCTTGGTCCCATCATGTCTGGGGAAATACTAACTCCTAAACCAAACACATTAATTGTAAAAAATATCAGAAAGATCATATTTAAATCAAGTTTTCCTATTTGAAATTGACTTTAGCTCCTAATTGGCAGCCATTTCTTGTCTGATTTTAAGTGACCGAGCCATTTTTCTGCTGAGGATTGGATCTGATCCCAGGATGACTACAGTGATAAATGCCATGATGGCTCCATCTTGGCCAAGCCCCTGTCAACCAGGGGAAGGAACATTCATCTCTGCAGGAAGAGATGGGGAAACCATGTGTGATCCTCAGGTAGGAAACTGCAGTGGCTGAATCCCTGTGTTTAGGAGGTAAGCCACCTCCAGAGCTCATTGTTTGGGAATCCCTCCCTAAAGTAGCATATGTGTGAATTTAACTCAGGGTTAAAAAAATAACTATTCACACAGCCTTCAAGTGTGTCTACTTCTGTGTGACTTTAGATCCCTTCAGATGATTGAGAATGGAGACGTAGAGGAAAGAGATGGCCGTGGGTACCTAGGAAGTAGGAAGAGGGTGCTGAAGGAGCCAGCAGGAAGATGTTGAAAGAATCAAGTCCCTCACTTCTCCAACCCATCTACTGATGACACCGAGGAGGCCCCCCGGTCTTGCAGGGCAGGCGCTACTAATGTCCAGAGGAAGCCCTCACTAAGGCAGCAAGTCCAAGGCCTGTTTCAGTCAGGTCACAAAGGTAGGGAGGCGTGTGAGGTTTCAGAAGTGACACCAGGACTTTTCTCCATTTTAAGCCTAATTGGGAGCATTCTTGACAATCACCAAGCCTCATTTTCCCCACAGTGAGCCACTCAGCATCACCTAAATCGACTTCAGGTCATTCAAATGGTGCCCAAGGTGAGGGCTAGATTTCAACTTTTTAGCTTGACTAGAGAAGAAGGCATGTGGGGAGTACATCAGCTAGCGCTCACCCAAAGCAACTTGTGCAGATAAGAGTTAGCGTGGCAGGCCTGAGACTGCTATCTTAGAAAGGCCTGCGTGCAATGTTGGCCCTTGGCGAGCATCTAGGAACTCGGGTTTTGGGAACTTAGATTTAGGGTTCCCACCACCCTAACACTGATAAGAGTGGCTCATTGTGCCTAAACTGTTTGTACAAAGAACGTGGTTTTTGCTCAGCACCTGCTTTCCTTCTATGAGTCTGAGATTTTGGTACATGGCAGGCAGAGGGTGTCTATATGACCAGCTCCCAATAAAAACACTGGGCACTGAGTCTCTAAGGAGCTTCTCTGGTAGACAGTATTTCACATGCGTTGTCATAACTCATTGGAGGAATTAAGCATGTCCTGTGGGACTCCATTGGGAGAAGACTCCAGCCTCTGCTCCAAGCACCTTCTGCTTTTGCTGATTTTGTTTGTATCCTTATGCTGTAATAAATCACAGTCGTGAGTACAACTATATGCTCAGTCCTAGGAGTCCTCCTAGCCACTCATCAAACCTTGGGTTGGTCTTGGGATCTCCCAGATACTACCCAGTTCTTCTTTTCCTTCATTCTATCAGATCTTATACCTAGAAGCACTTTGGGGGGATTAGGGAGGAGAAGAAAGAGAAAGAAAAATTTCTATCCTTCAATCCCAATATATCCCCCCTCATCCCTTTCCATTTCTGCTTCATTCAAACACATCCCTTAAACCACTTATCTTTTCTCGCATCTCCTTCTCTCAGAATTACAGAAAGAAATTCTAAAGAAGCTCATCAACCATAACAGAGATGTCTGGGGTATATTGTCTGTTCTAGAGACTAGCTTCGAGTCGGCAGCAGCGCCCTTCCTGTATGTTGGTTTCTGATACTGTGAGCCTTGATTTCTCAGTCTTTCCTGCCTCCTTTTACTTTAATCTCCCTCTTTTAAATTGTTGTTTTTTTTTTTCCCTTTCCCTCTGCTACAGTGTCCATCTACATTTTTTGTTTGTTCTGGAGTTGTCTCTGAAGCTGTCTCTATCTCTGACACAATCTCAATACTTGAATGTTTGCTTGTCTTCCTCTCTCACAGCTAAATGCATTTCAAGGAAATTTTTTCCAGAAAAGCCGAGAGAAAGAAACCATCTGAGTACTTGTGTAGAACTAATTGAATCATCTCTCTGTGAACAAATGATGACTTATTTTCCCCACTAGGCCCCAGTGGGTCAGAAGTGATTATCTAAATAGTACCTACTCCTGTCAAAATCTGTGCTCCAACCTGGCTGCCTGCAAGCTCTCCCACTTTCAACGATGAAGTATGTAACTATAGGGAATCTACATCGTGACCCAACACACTAATACGCACAGGCCAAAATCTCCATCCTTCAACAAAAGCGTCAAGAAGTGATTTCAAGCCCTACACCTGACCGCTGACAAGAGCCAAGCTTCCCAAAGTTCCACTGTCATGATCAAAGCCTTAGAAGCCCCATGCCCTATCCTTTTTGACTGGCCCCTGTGGGTCTAGGTGACTGAGTCACAGCCACTGGTATTAAAACAAAAAAATAATAACCTTCCTTCACATCCCCTACTCCAATAGGAATCGTTGCTACAAAGGTGGAGACAATACAAAAACACACATGCTGCTGTCTCAGCCCCAAAAGGCCATATGTCACTCCCAGCAGTGTTTCCAGGGCTTCCAGACCGGGCTCCAAGGCTTCCCAGTGGGGTTTCCAAGGATTTCAGACAGGAGCTTCCAGACTTCCTTTTAGAGGTTTTAGGACTTTATGTCAAGATTTCAGGGAATCCCTTACAGGAATTATAAGACTTGTTGTCAAGGTTTCTAAAGCTTCCACTAAGGGGTCACGGGGCTCCCTGGCAGAGGCCATAGATTTATTCTGTGGGTTTTTTAGAAGCTGTAAGCAGCAGCTTATAGCAGTGTCTTCAAGGACTCAGGGAATAGCTGATTATTATTTGTCAGGGAGGCTTCTGGAGGGTCCTATCAGCGTGTGCTTTCCTCAGTCACCTCCTTTCATTCATTCATTCAGCAAACATTTAAAGAATATCTACTATGTCCTAGGCACAGAGCTGGGTCAGACTTATGACAACATAGCATTAACCTCAAAGAGCTCACAGTCAGAGCTGCTCCTAAGGCTCTCCTGCTAGTGGGGGCTGCCACATCTGTTCCTGTCCTCAGCTCCCATGAGGCCCCTCGTCTACACAGCCTTGGTTCCCTTCAAGCTGAACAGCTCAGGGTTGATCTTTCAGTTCCGTGGCTGGGGAGCAGCTGCTCATGTTATCTCCGGCAGTAGTTTTGTTCCAAGCTCTTTCAAAAAGTTTACTAACACTTCCTGTGAAGAGGCACTAGAACGGCAAATCGCTATCACCCCACCAACTACAATTCTTGGGCCCTCTGGCACTTCTTTGGCTGCACTCTGAGGCAATGGTAGGACTTTTCAAAGAGCGGGAATCTGAAAAGGCCATTTAGCCCAAACACCAGCCCTACTCAGCCGTACTTCGTTGGCCTAGTAGCCACACTTTCCACCATATTTTCACATTTGTTCCTGGGAATAGATTCCATGAGGCACAACTGAAGAGGAATATATTCTCTAATGAAACACACCAGGAGTGGGATTAAGCACCTCTCATCTTCAAGAGCCTTCCTCAGCCAGGACCTTCTTCCATACAGCTAAGATTCCAGCCAGCTTCACAGCTCAACTTAAGGGACTGACCCCTATTAAAATGAAAGTGCCCAGAAGGCTTCTAGCCTCCGTCAGACTTTTTCACACCCCTACTGGGAGCGATCAGATCCTTTCAGAGAAGATAAGTGAGAACAAGTTTTGACACTGGAAAGAGAGTGAGAGAACAAGATGGCACTGGGCACCTGAGAGGAAGAGGGGGCTTGAAGGGGTATGAAAAGACCTCAAATAGATTTCTCTATTGCATCGATGGCCCTCAGGCCCACCCTGAAAAGAAGATCCAAGCCAGTACTAGAGGTGATGCCTACAACCAGGGGACATACTCTCTAAGTGAGGCAAGACCAGGGCCCAGCTGGCGCTCAGGCTTCCAAAGGGGTAGGAGGTCCTCTCTCCTTTCTAGATATCCAGTACACGTACCCCACTAAACCCATAGTGTTACCCCTCTTAACCCCTTATCTCCACACCTCTTTCCTCCCTGATCAGAAAAGCCCTGATGGGGTCTTTGAAAGTATATGACATCACAAAGGGTACCAGCACTATCGCCAGGAGAGACTGTGCTCAGGTAGAGGAATAAATAATAGCAGCTAACAGTGATAGCTGTATACCATCTAACTATACTCAGCATTCTACATATATTGAACTCTTTACCTGCCCAACATCCCTGTGATGTAGGTACTATTTGTTATTTCTTATTCATTTTACAGGTGAGAAAACCGAGACAGAGATTTTGAGTAACTTGCCCTATGTTGCACACCTATAATACACAGGTATAATAGGAGGACTTGAACTCTGGCAGTCTGGCTCTAGACTCTCAGTTCTAATGCCCAGTAACTCCATGGTGACTGGGAATTTCTCTGACAAGACTTATTTGCCATCAGTGTTTCCTTCCTTTCAATTTTTCTTCCATTGTATTAGTTTAGCTGCTGAAGACAACTCCTGGTCCCCTCAGTCCTCCTGGGACAAAATTTTCTCTTACTTTTCCATCCCTGGCCCATTCAGTCAACCAACTCCTTCTAACTTGGCCTTTGCTCTGTTTCCCTCTCCCCAAACTTGAAGCCTTGCAAACATCTTTCTCCTCTTCCCTTGGAGCTGGGAACTGAGGGAGCCGTCTGGTGTGGCAAGAGAGCCCACCCCCAAGGTCAGAGCCCCTGTGTGCTCGGCAGGGTCTGAACTCTGCTGTCTGAATCTGCCCGGGGTTCCGGCTTCCTGGGGCCTTGCTGACACCCTCCACCCTCACCCCTCGCTCTTTGATCACACTGTCTTGCATCGCTCTTTGCTCTGCTTTCACTCTCTTCCCTCTTGGTCCTTCCACCCCCATTCATCATCTGTTTCCACCTTTTTGCTACTGTATCTATTTGTCTTTCTCTGCCTTGTTTTCCTTCTGCTATGTGTTTATCTCTGGAATATTTTTTCCCCAATTTACTCTTTCTGGATGCATCTTGTTGAAGGTATGTCTGCGTCTGTTTTTTATTGCCTACTTTTTTTTTCTTTCAAGGGGACCAAGAGGGTAGCAGGAGCTCACCACCCCAGGATAAAATCTATTCTCTTTTAACGTGGTTTAAGGGCCTTTGAGTCTGTCTCCACCTTCGACTCTTGACACTCCTGCCCAACACAGTGCTGCAGCCACAAGGAACGTTACTTTCTCTCTACATATGCTCTACCCTTCGCAGGTAACATTCCCTCTGCTGGAAAGACTTTGCCACCCTGAACCCACTGTCAGCCAACTCCCACTCGTTCCTCAAGCCTCAGACATTGCTTCCTCTAGGAGGCCTTTCCCCACTGAGGTGTCTCTCCTGTGTGGGCTTCACCCTGTATTTCTGCTGTTAAAGCCATGAGCATGTGTGTATTGCATTTGCCTCTTCACTTGTATGTCCCCCTCCCCATTAGACTTAGCTCTTTGAAGGCAAAGATTTACTTCCAGACTTCCTTCCTTTCAACAGAATACAGTAAGAAGGCTGCCTCTGGCATCCTCCTTACCAACTAGTTATTCACTCCCCAAATCATCCTCCGAAGTGTTGGCTCATTTCTGCCCAGTTTGAGGATTCTACAAGCCAAATGTTATCTGCTTCCTCCTGCAAGCCTCAAGAGGCTTTGATCGCTTGGGGGGTATTTCTTCCGAGGCTTCTCATATCAACCTCTATTTTTATTAATCACAAAAGAAAGTGAGGTTGGGTGGAGGTTTTGTGGACTCCTTCCCATAACCATCTTGGTGGCTCCATTATAAGTAGGAAACCCAGACGAAACCCATCACGTATCAGCAACCCTTACCCACTGCTCCCTAACAAGTGTGCATTCCCCCAAGGGAGGCACCAGATCTCATTCTCTTCCTCCCTCTCCCAGTGCCCTCAACACATATTTGTTGAAATGTTTCACTCACATATCTATGTGTGTATGTGCATGTGTGCATATGTGTATGTATATGTGTGTGTATGCATATACACACCATATCCAGATATGGATATATATAGGTAGTTCTTTTACACAGATAGGTTTCATCCACGTTTATATATGTGTGTAGGAGTATAGGATAGGGATGGGGCTACGAGTCCTAGAAGACAGAGAGTACTCTGGTTGTTCTGGCTGCATCTGAGAAATTGTGGGTTTCGGCCATGGGCTGGATTCTAAGAAGACCCAATCAGTTCCAAACACCTTTAAATCAGAGCTGTGAAGTTTATATATTCTCTTAAAGGAAAATGTCTCCTCTAGCAGCTGTAGCAAAAGAAAAACTACATCATTACCTGCCCGATACCCCAAAACCCTGCCTGTAGTATCTTTTTGTTGAATGAATATTTGAACACTGTCCAGTCAATTCCCATTTCTTTGTTTCTTTGCATGTTCCCCAACCCTAGAGAGGGAAATTTGAGCCACGATATATTCTGAAGTTTCTATTGCTGGCTTCACCACCAGCCAGAGCCTCCAATAGGGGCACTCTGCCCTGGTCACCTGCTGGCAAGAGGCAGCTTACCGCAGCTGATCCTACAGCAAATATCCAGCAGCTGAGAGCTCAGAATTGCTCTGTCCGTTCTGGCTCAGCTACGCCCTGGCTGTGCTGCCCACAGATACTCCTGTGCTCCCAGCCCTTGCATTCGCTGGCTCTCTTGAGGAACTTTTGCCACATCTCATGCGGTGAGACTCCTCAGTCACCTTCCTTCACATGATTTTCTTAGCTATTTTAGACATTTACTCTCCCACGTGAATTCTAAGACCATCTTATTTAATTTTGAAACAACAAACAAAAGAATACTTAAGGAGATATTTTTAAATCTCCCACCATAATTGTATTTTTAAAATCACGTTCTCCTTGCATGTCTAATAATTTTTGCTTGATACACTTATCTGCTATATTGCTAGGTGTATATTAATTTTTGACATAATTTATTCAACCTAGTTCACGGTAATACCGCTATTCCTGCTTTCTTGTATATATGTTTGCATTTGTCCATTTCTTTATTTTCAAGCTTTTTGGAAGCATTTTGTTTTAAGTATATTTCTTGTTCAACAGCATATAACAAGGTTTTTTTTAAAAAACTCAATCACGTAGTGTCTTTTCATAGGAAAATTCAGTCCACTCATGTTTCACAATAATTGTTATACTGTTATATTCCTTTTATTCCTTTCTTCTTATTTTATGTTTACCATTTATTTAATTTTATTCCTCATTTTTTGCATTTCCTTATTTTCCATGTATTCTCCCTTTTCCCCTTGTTAATTTAGAAATTCTGTATTTTCCATTCTGCTCATCATTACCCCTCAGTTCCTGACATTAATGATCAAATGCATGTTTCTTTACCAGTAAATAAAAAGATCTAAATAGTCTTCCATCCCCCATAAATTCCACACATGTTGTCACAGAGATGCCACACCCAGATACTAAGGCACACCCGGCTGGGGGGTGGAGGTTGTGGGGGGCAGGCAAAGTGGGCTCAGATCTGAGAGTGGGACTCTATGGGCCCCGTCAAGTCCCTATCTCCCTGGACTGACCAGATCTGACGGTTCCCAGTTCCTGAGACCCAAAACCCCAATTTTAAAGCTGGAGATGCCTCTTTCAGACTTGATGCATCTGTCATCAGACCCCTTAGAATAGGTCAGATGGGGACCGATTTGAGGGTGAGGAGATAAAGAGGCTGCCCCAGGGCACCAGGGAGGAGGGTATAGGAAGTGGGGAATGTGCTGGGGGGAACTGGAGGGGATGACACTGGACTGCAGGGCCACTCTCCCAGATAAGGGAATCTCCTTCTCAGGTACAGAAGCTCCCCAACACCAAAGCCTGTTGCAGCACTGGGAAGGATGAGCGCAGTGGGCCTAGGCACTTGCAGGGAGAAGGGTGAAGGCAGGAGGGAAGAGCACCCCTTGGGATCACAGCCGGGGAAAGGGGAGATGGAGGAGGATGCAGCGGGCAGGACTCCAAGCAGAGGTCCAGGACAGACTGGGCTCCGTGACTGGGGCCTTCCTGCTATGGAGGAGATGGGATTCTGACTGAGGAGGAGAGGACAGTATCCTGGTCTTGTGATTGAAGTGTTTCCTCTCAGGGAGTGTAGAAGGGGCTGGGGCAGTCAGGTCAGCCTTGGATTGGGAATGGGCAGGCCCTTTACCCTTGGCCCTCAGCTGGGCACTGCACATTTAGGAGATTGGGTCAGAGCCTGAGCGAGACTCTCCATGCCCCCTGGGGGAAGATGGACCCTCCAGCTCTCGTCAGATTCCTCTAGAAACCCAGGATTCCTCCTGGATCAGGACCCTAGATGCTGGCACATCCTAAGGGACTGTGAGGGTCAAGAGGCGCCCTTCCTCAGGGTCTGCAAAGGGCACTTTGAAAACATCTTGGATCCACTATCTCATGCTGAGTCCATGCAGAGCTGGGGATACAGATGAGAATAAGACACGCTAAAGGAGGCCGTGGGCTCCTGGGTTAGACATGGTGGGACAGCAGGGAGAGGGCCACTCTGCTTAGCTGAGCATTGACTACACGACAGGCACCGTGATGCACAGTAATCCTTACAACAAGGACTACTATCACTGGTTTAGAGATGAAAAATCAGAGGCTTAGGTAGCTTGCCCAAGATTACACACCTAATAGGTGTGAGAGCTTAGATGAAATCTGATCCTGTTTGATTTCAAAGCCCAAGTCTTAGCCTCTGGACTCTCCTACATTATTCTGAATACTTTGGTAGCCTTCATTTGGAATCTAGCCTTACACTTCCCAATGAATAAGGAAGCAGCCCAAGGATTGAGCCAATAAAATATGGGAGAACCCTTTGTGACAGGGCAATCTGCTCCCAAGTCACTTCGATACTTGCTTTTCTTACACACACACACACACACACACACACACACACACACAAGTGTGCAAGGTGGGTTGGCTGGTCCCTCCCTTGGGAAGATACAATGAATCATTCAGGTTCCCCTGCCCCCAAACCATGGTCAGAATCCCCACAAACGTATTCCACACGAGCTCCCCTCACCCTGCCCTAAGCTGCCCATGCTTCTTTTCCTGTTAGAATCACACTTCCAGCAAGGCCTGCGAGTATTAGGAGAGGTTCCCCAAAAGAGCAGACAGACATCCCTTGATCCGATTGTCAAAGGGCTTGGTTCCCTGTTCCCACAGTTTCTTCATGTCTCTGGCCCTCTTAAAATTGAAAATATCTTTTAAAATTATTTGCTTGTAGAAAATACAGCTAATAAAAAGGAAAATGGGCAGCATTGGTCTCGTCACTCACAAATAACCACTGTCCCCATTTTGGCATCTCTCTCTCCCTCTACCCTAGGAAAGAATATGTCTAAGAAACAAAGTTTAATTGTTGCGTTGGGGAAGTGGGGAGCGGCTATAAAGCTATTACAGTTTTTGTAAGCAATTCAAGTTGTAGGCGCTGTTTAAGCCATTGAAGTGTTAAAAAAACTCATCCATACTAACTTTGTAGTTTAAGTAATATAGGGGATGTTTAATAGTTAAACCTGTCATCTACGAGTAAATGCTCAAGGAACAATGCTTTTAAAAATGGTATTTATTAAATGTATGGGTTTAATAAGCCAAGCACAAAAAGCAACACAGATAGCGGTGAGTACTGCTTTCCATGGGCAGAAGCCCTTTGAATCTGAAGGAATAACAACATAAAGGATAAGTGGTAAGTGATTGAGATCTGGGAGAGAGTGATGAAAGGACAGCATAGAAAATGCCAGAAAGACCCGGGAGGGGCCATGATCATGGGAGTGACAGGAGAACAGATGCCTCAGATGCTTCAGAACAAGCGGGCCACAAGGGCGAGGTGGCGGGATGGCCACCTTTGCTCAGCCAGAGCCTCTTATCCCCAGATGCGGGAGAGAGGGATGGCTGGGCACAGGCATGATAAGAGGGGATCTGAATGGAATGAGTAGGAAAGGGAGAGATCACTTCATTTCTGGGGAGGACTGAGAGATGAGAAATGGGCGCTTGCCCGGCCCCCATGATCCAGAAAGTCTAGAACTGCTCAACCTATTCGGACGAAGAAACCGAGGCTGGAAGAGGTGGTGAAGGAGAGGAAGGCTGTACCACTCGGCCTCCCTGTGTTCAGTTTGGAGCTCATCTCCTGGCACCCGATGGGCCCGGCCGGGCCTGTGTGGCTGTGCGCGGACATGGCGAGGAAGCCGCCGCTGGAAGCCAGTACAGGCGGAACAGAGGCCCGGGGCTGCCACCAGCCGAGCTTCCACAGGGCACCTCCGGCGTTTGCACCGCGCAGCCCTGTGCTGAGGCCAGCGCGGGGCACGGAAAAGCGCTCAGCGCGCACAACCCCCAAGACGCTCAAGCGCGCGGAGGCGGGGCCGCCCAGGAGAGCGGCCACGGGGTGCAGCACACGCCAGCCCGGCCATTGGCCCGGCCCCTGCCGGCAAGCTCCGGAAACCCTGTCTTACCCAGCAGGGCCAGTGCGCAGCTGCCTGGAGACCCCGGCGCGGGAGATTCCACCCCTGGCTGCCGTTGGAAGACGTTGGCCGTTCCCCGTCACGACTTCCTTCCGTTAGGCTCGCTGCGCCTCTCGTGGTGGTCCCAGGACTCGAGGGTGGCCGGACGCGCTCTGGCTGCGGCAGGCCCACTGCGGGGCTCTGTAGGGTGGGAGACCAAAAGCCTAGACTTGCCTAGGCCTTGAACTATAGCAGAGCCATATATTCTTGTGGTGACAGTGGCCTTAGGAAAAGAATTCTGTCTCTAGGATGATTAGGTCTGAGCTGCACAAGCCTTAAATAATGGGCTGGCATATGTGATGGCCTTTGGGGGACATCTGGAAAACTTCAGACCCTGTCACGGGAAGGGGCTGATAGGGGGTTATTAAATCGGGTGAATTTGTAGTTACACCCATAAATACTGATTTTGAGCTGCCAACTGGTAGATAACTTCTCTTTAGCTCAGGCTGAGGATTTTTAGCCAGCTATTCTGACTACAAGAGGAGAGCAGACATGCTTCCTGCTCTTTGAGTGATCTCCTTGGGACCCTAGTCATCAATATAGTGAAGCCTACAACCATTTAGGGTTCCACTGACTCAGCCTCTGCACCCAGCCCACAGGTTCCTGTTGCCACCAGAAAAGCCTAGGGGTTTCTACCATCCAGGACATGCCTGTTTTCCTTCTGTATTTTTTTTCCCTATCAAAGCCCTCTCATTCTCTCATCTAATACAACAATGTATCCCCCCTCTTCTAAATAGGTGAAAAACTATTCTCAAAATGACTTAAATCACATTGATGTCATTGGAGAAGTCACTTAATGCTTAAGTGTGCTGTTAGGTTCAAAGGATTAAACAAAAGAATATTGCTCTCAGTGAGTTCCCTCCCTAGTGGGAGAGTTCACTTTGCCCTCCAATCAATGCTGGCGTTCTGGCTCATAAGGTTAAGTCGGGTGTGTGCACTGCATAAGGCTCTAAAGTTTGTCCATTAATGAGGCAAATGTTTGTGGTGGTCCGAAGTTGGAACCCTGAAATGATATCAGACTGAATCTAGGTGCAGGCCCACCAGAGTGGTTGGGCTTGTGGGCCGGGGGGTATGTTCTTCCTGAAACCAGAACTGGGGAAGTGAAATACATAGAAAATTGGGGTGGTAAGAAAGGCTGCCTTTTAGGTCCTATGGTGGTGGTACTCTTAAAACCTACTTTAAAGTAGGTTAAGCCTATATACGAATGTTTACATCCATAGTAGGAGTAATTAGAGAAGACTTACCACAGTCATCAGGGACCCAAAGGAAATGAGGATGGGACATCACTAGATAGTCATTCCTGACCTAAGAGCTGTGTGGAATTAGAAGAAAATTACTTCTTCCTTTCTCCTGAATTAGTACTCTGTCTCTGTAAGTGGGCCTGGAAGATAGAAACAATATTGCAGAGATAACAGCAGTCCAAATGTAATTTTGAGAGCTATTAAGAATTTGGGATCCAATCTTGAGGTTGAATACCCTTCAGTATTCAAGATCTGGGGAGTGGTGTCAGAATCGCAGGAGTCCTTGGTCGAGGATGATATGTGATATTCATTGTTAGGCAGGCAGTCTGCTATAAACGGGGTCTCCATGGTCTCCTTAGATCCTCTTCCTAACAGGAAGGATACAAGATGTACAATGTCAGTTATACATCCACGTTCTAAACTGGAAGTCTTTTTTGGTGATTTGCTTCTTTTATCTCTTAGCTCTCCCCTCCATTTTAGCATCACCAAAGTGCCTAAAGTTAGCATGGGCTGTTTGTTCCCACACTGAAAACCTGCCCTCTGTGCTGCTGGACTAGGTGGTAAAGAGTGCTGGGTTCTAGTGGGAGCCTGGGGTTGAATTCCTAAGTATCCTAAGTTTTGTCCCTTCCTCCAATTGGGAGGTGATATGAGGAGCCCAAAAACGTTTGGAACCCAGATTAAAGCTGGGCAGAGAGAGCTTGCAGAGGGATCAGCCCTGTGGGAGACTGGATTATGATCAGAAAATGGGATAGAGACACAAGGGATGGTGGGGAGCAAGGACTCTTCCCCAGCCTGAGAGTGCTACTTGGGGCCTTTGCTGTCACTCAAAACCGGGCCTGGAGCTGTCTCTTTGGAGCAGTGTGCTGAGAGACAATGCACCAATTGTCCCCATGTTGGGTGAGGGTGTACACCCTTGGAAGTGTCAGTTCCTAGGTTGATGGTAATTGGAAGAGCTTTTGGGGTGTCTTTGAAGAAGCCAGAGAATAGGTTAGAAAATACATGAATGGAAATTTCTTGTCTTTTGGGATAAGACAATGGAGAAAGAGAATTACTTCTATTTACTGGATTCATGGGCCTTGCCTTTGGTCAGATGATACCCTTCTTCTTAGCTATTGTTTCCTCTTTCACTTACCTTGGGTTTGGTGATACCGTAAAGGGAAAATAGATGAGGCAGGGGAGGGATAGCAAAACCAGAGTAAGTAAAGGAGAAACCAAGATGAGATTATAGACAGAATAAAATATTGGAGAAGTTTGGCTATAGTAGTAGAGATAGGGTAACCAGGAGAAAAAATGGATTTAGGTAGAGACTATCTGAAAGAAAAGGTAGAAGAACATTGAGGAAAGGGCAGAGGCTAAGAAGAGGGAGAAGGCAGTGGCAGAAACGTAGGAAAACCAGAGACAAAACAGGAAAGACTAAACATTCTTCCCTCTCTCTCTACTTTCCTTCTTTACTCCCTCCTTTTCTTCCTATAAACAGTGTGTCTACTACATGCCAAGTCCTAGCTAGGTACTGAGGATAAAAGATGAATAAGACTCATTCCTTGCTCTAGAAGAGCTCATATGTAGTGGGGAGATAATGTCATGGCTGACTGTAGGGCGCGAGGGGGAGAAATGGGTTTCCAAGGACTGCCTTTTCTATGTGTAGGTAAGAGGGGACTAAGAAAATGGCGACCTCCAGAATGAGTTCTGAAGTTACCTTTGTAATTGCTATTGGGCTAAGGGTGGAAGACCAGCTAATACGTGTGGGCTAAGGATTGAGACCCTCGTAGAGACTTCTTCGGGACGGTGGCTGGCGTGGTGTTTTACAGGTACTGGACAAGAGTCTGAAGTGAGCCAGGGATAAGATGCTTCCTGGGTCCCCAGTGCCACACCCACAGGCACAGTGGGAGGCGTAATATTATCACCTCTCTTTTCCCTGAAGTACCTCTGCGCTGCTGTGGGTTGTCCAACTGAAACTCACCTTGAGCTCTCTCTTCGCCATCATGCTATGTGCCAAAGGGAGGAAAAGGAAGTTGTAAGAAATTTGGAAAATAACAAAGAAGAAACATCCTCATCCCAAAATAACAAAAAAAGAAAAACATTTTTGGTATCCAATTTATGGGTCCCTGAAGTCCAGGAAGCCCAAGGACCAGAGAACAAATAACCCTCTGGTAGGAGAAGAGATCACCAGTGTTTAAGGGTCTTTGCTGAGGCTGGGTTTTCACCCCTTGATGAGAGAGGCTCTTTGGGGGAGATGCTTTTGTGCAGGTATTTTAAAACTTCCATACCCTTATAGGTGCAGGAAACAGAGAGTTCCCAGAACATGGACCCTCTGAGGGAGTCAAAGTTTGTTATGTATCTAGGTTTGGGTTTGTAAAGCAGGCATTGAAGAGCAGCTGTGAGTTTCCAGAGTTAGGGAGGAACAAGGTTATGAGTGGATCTGGGAGACCTTTCTGACATTGTCTAGTTCAAAGGTGTTCGCAGCTGTTGAAGCTAATGGAGGGAGGGGTTTGAGGTTGCCTGGCCAGAGGTTGAAAGAACCTGGAACTAATGCAAGGACTAGATGGATGCTTTGACCCCGAGACACAAAGCCAGGTGAAGGACATTATCTCTATTACTGTCATTTCACCAAACGTTTTGAAGAATGGTGTGCTAAGGTCCTATAATGACAGACGGTGCTTTAAGTTGGATAGATATCTTTATTAAAACAACAGCAGTACCACCACATTTTTCTCATTTTCCATGGGCCATTGAAAACTTTCACAAAATTGCCACAGTCCTTGGACAGCATTTAATTTCCGCTGATCTAGCCCAGCTCTACCGCCTCAGCAACAATGGCAGACAGTCACAGAGTTTCCCCATTTTTGTTTCTTTGAGCAGATGGCCAAGGGAAGAGTTCTGGGTCATCAAGAATATGGCCAGAAACCTGGTGATGATTCTGAAATCTCTGGCTTATGGATCAATTAGGGGTTCTCCCCCTGCTTTCCCCTCTGAAAGTGTTTCTCTATGGCCATTTAGCAAATTTCCCAGCATCTTCATCTTTTATAAAGTTTAGAAGCTTCTTTTCTGGCTCTCATATTTCCCTTTTGGTGTGTGTACTGCCTTTTCTAAGATATTTTTGGCTCTCTTCCCAACTTACTTCCAGCTGTTCTTTGGAGAAAGGCCAGATAATTCACAATGGTGTTGAAAAAAACCAAAACAAAACAAGAAAATCCTGTGTGTCTTATCATTTTTGGCATCTGGTTTTGTTTTGTTTTGCTTTCCTTTAAATGGTGTTTAGTTTCTGGACCCAAAAGCCTGCAATTCTAATGGCCTATTTTGCGGTGTCTTTGCCCGAGAATAGTGCTTGGAGAATACAAGCCATAAATAGCATGATGGGCCCCAGTCTATAGTCTCTCATGGTCCCCACACATCTGTTGTTCAATTTTAAAGAGAACTGCTGTGGAAAGGGCTTGCCATTGAGTCTTCCCTGGGTAGCTAGCAAGGACCGTGATTCCGAAACTCAAAATATTCGATGTGAAGGCATTTTGAACAAGGAACAAAAAGCCTGTGTTCTAGTCCTGGCACTGCTGTTATTAGCCGTGTGAACTTCAACGTATATCTGGATTTCTTTGGGTTGTGGTTTCCTCATGGGTAAAATTAGGATATTAATACCTATCTCATCGGGTTGTTGTGAAAATTAAATGTGCTCTGTAATCTGTCATGTAAATATTTGCAAATTTTTATGATTTAAGAGCCATTTAAAAATATTCCCTGGCCACATAGCAGACACGCTGACATTTCTACCCTCAGATCAAGGGTTTTCACTGCTGTGTATTGCATATTTAAATGGCTGAGGCAAAATTTTATGTTTTTATGGAAGTATTTTTGTGTGGAGAGGGGTCCGTAGCTTTCTTCAGTTTCCTTGAGGGGGTCTGTCACTCTAAAATGTTAAAAACCAGTGCTTCAGAGCTGAAAAGTTGGATTCAGTAACAGGAATAAATTTATTGTTTCCAAAAGGTCCCTCTTAACATGTCTGCAGTAGAAGTTGCAGTGTTTTTTACAGAGTGAAATCCTTAACGTGGCCTGATGACTGTACAGACTATTTGAAATTGAAACTGAAAATTTGGGACGTATGGTCATGGTAGCCACTAAGTTATCCAACTGCCCACAGTGTGAAGGAGGGCGTAAAACAAATTATTAACTATGTGGACCTAAAAAAGTTACCTTACCTCATGGAGTCTGTTACCTCATTTGTGAAGTGAGAGATTTGACCCTGAAGATTTCCAAAGTTCCGGATTTGAATTCTGCAGGGAAGTGAGATAAAAGCTGGAGTGGGATGGAGCCCTGCTGTGGCAGACACTATCCAGGCTTTGTGTAGGAGGAAAAAGAGGGAGAGTCAGAGTGAGGAGGAGGGGCAGAGCATCCGAGGAGCCCCATCCTTCATAAAGATGGGAGACGTGAGCCTGCTGAGGTGAAGAGCCAGGGTAATCACGGCAGGAAGAGAGCAGATGGTCTACTTCTTAAGATCCGAGACTCTGGAGACCAGAGACTCAACCTCCACCTTTCACCCTGGGGCTGACTTGACAGAAGACAAGCCATCCCTCAGTGAACAGACATGTCATTTTCCCTGCACTCACGGAATTTCCAGTTCTCGCAGGAGCAAATGCCTGGAGTCTTCCTGCTTTCCACATCAGGTGGTGTGGCTACTTCAGGAAAATGCTGCCCTACAAATGCCTCAAGACACAAGTAAGTCATAGGGATGGCAAGGCTGTTTGGAGGGATTAAGAGAACCTCATATCTGTACTTTAGGGTATATTGGAATCCCCACCCACACATGATAAATTTTAAGCAAAAAAATCTTTATTTTTTTAAACTACTATTGATGCATTATTAAGCAAAATCCATAGTTGATATTAGGGTTCATTATTTGTGTTTTTTTTTAACTTGGTTGAGGCTATCTGTGTGTGTGGAATGACTGGCTGGCTCATCATATGGTAGGTGTATATTTAACCGCCAAAGAAACTACCAAACTGTTCTCTAAAGTCATGGTACCATTTTACATTCCCACGGCCAGTGTATGAGTGTTCTATCCTCACCAACACTTGACGTGGTCTTTTTAATTTTACCCACTCTTATAGGTTTAGAGATGTCTCATTGTGGTTTAAATGTGCAATTCCCTGGTGACTAGTGATGTTGAGCATCTTGTGTTTATTTGTCATTCCCATATTTTCTTTGGTGAAGTGTCTTCAAATCTGTTGCCCCCTCTCTACTTTTTATTACTGAGTTTGAAGAGTTCTTTTTATATTCTAACTATAAGGACTTTATCAGATATAGCGTATGCAACTATTTTCTCCCAGTATGTGACTTGTCTTTCCATTTAACAGTATCTTTTAAAGAGCAAAAATTTATATTTTTTTAAATTATAAAATTTGTAATTTTATAAGTTCATCAGCTTGTTCTCTTATGAATTGTGTTTTTGGTGTAGTGTCTGAAAAATTGTTGCCTAACTCAAGGTCACAAAAGTTTCTTCTGCTTTCATCTAGAAATTTTATAGTTTTAGATTTTACATATAGGCTTATGATCCATTTTTAATTAATTTTTGCATATGGTACAAAAATTTGTAGATATTTCAAAGTATGGCACAAAGTTAACTTTGCGTGTGGATATCTGATTGTACCAACACCATTAAGAAGACTATTGTTTCTCTACTACTTTGCAACTTTTGTCAGAGATCATTTGTCCACATATATATGGTTCTATTTCTGGACTTTCTATTGTGTTGCATTGATTAATTTGTTGATCTTTATGCCAATGTCACACTATTTTGATTACTGTAGCTTTATAAGAAGTCTTGAAATCAGACAGTATTAGTCTTCTGACTTCTTTTTTCTAAGTTGTCTTGGCTATTCTAGGTCCTTTGCATTTCCATATGAATTTTAGAATAAGCTTGTCAATTTCTTCAAAAATGCTTGCTGGGACTTTTATTAGGATAACATTGAACCTATAGCTCAGTTTTAGGAGAATTGCCACCTTAATACTGAGTCTTCTGAATTATGACCCCCTTATGAATTACTGAGTCTTATGAATTATGAATAGCTCTGCGTTTAGTTAGATCTTCATTAATTTCTTTCAGCAATGTTTTGTAGTTTCAGGTACAGGTCTTGTACATCTTTTGTTGGATTTATCCTAAGTAGTTCATATTTCTTAATGTTATTGTAAATGGCATTTTTTTTTTAAATTTCAATTTCTGATTCTTTGTTGCTGGTATTTACAAAAACAGTTGAGTTTTGCATATTGATCTTGTATCTTGCAAATTTGCTGAACTCATTTATTAGTTCTAGTAGTTTTTTTTGAAGACTCATTAGATTTTCTATATAGGCAATCCTACCATCTGTGAATAAAAACAGTTTTATTTCCTTTCCAAACTGGATGCCTTTTCTTTTTCTTGCCTTATTGCGCTGGTTAGAACCTCCAGTGCAGTGTTGAATAGAAATAATGAGATGGAACATGTTTTTATTCTTCCTGAACTTAGTCTTTAGTAATTAAATATGATGTTAGCTATGGATTTTTTTAGGTGTTCTTTATCAGATTAAGAAGTTTTCTTCTCCTACTGGTTTGAAAGTTTTTAATCAGGAATGAATGTTGGATTTTGTCAAATGTCAAATGCTTTTTCTGCATTCTCTGAGATGATTATGTGTTGTTGTTGTTGTTGTTTTGAAAAAAACAAACTAGCTCTGTGGACTAGAAAAAATTGAGAACAGAGGAATAAATTTTTTCGAATAATATCCTTATCTTGTGATTCTCTAGAATAGAGGTCAGCCACCCTCTTTTTATGTAGTAAATATCTTTTCTCTAGTAAAATTTCAAATAGTTAATACTTTAGGCTTTGCAGGCCACATACAGTGTGTGTTACTTATTCTTCTTTGTTTTTGTTATTTTTTTTTAACATTCCTGTAAAAAATAAACTATTCTCCGCTTATGTTAAAACATTTTGGTCTGGCAACCTGAGCTAAAATGATTTTTACATTATTACAGAATTGGCTGTATAGTTGTAAAAAGCAGCAGCAGCAGCAGTGACAGAAATGTATGTGGCCAGCAAAGCCCAAAATATCTACGGCTGGCCCTTTACCCAAAAAACTTTGCCAATCTCTTATTCTAGAATATTGTTACAAAATACTTCAAAAGGAACATTACATTTTCATATACTGTATGGTCCAGATTAAATTAAGCCAAGGGTGCTAGCTTCTCCTTATCTGCAGTGCTACTCCCTAAACTGGGAATTTTTTAAAAAGAATGTGGTTATTAAAACATGTGGTATGAAGAAGCAGCTGAGGATGTCAATTTCATTATTAGTCTGGAAATTAATTGGTGGTAACTATGCTTGATTTCTCAGAGATTAGAAGACTTGGCTCCTTGATTTGGAAGCAGCGCTCGCTGCGACTTTGTTCTTTGGAAATAGACAAGGTATAGTCTTGATTGGCTAGGCATTGAGTTCTCCCTTTAAGTGCATTTAGCTGACACTTCTATAGCAGTAATTATATTCCAGACATTGTTCTAAGGGTTTTAGCCTCTGGGCCTGTCTTCTTGTCTGTAAAATAGGGATGATAATGGTAGCTTCCTCATAGGGTTGCTGAAGGGATTACATGTGGTTAAGTAATTTATGTGAGATATTCGTACAGTGGTGGAGCCAGAATCTGGCTCTTCACTCTGTACCATGCCGTTCTTCTAGTACATTGAGTTCTTTCTCAGCTCCCTCCCTTTACCATCTGGTCCTCTTCCCCAGGTCTCCTAGGTTGCTACAAAGACTGATAGAAGTAAGATATGAATGAAAGGTCCCATTTGACACCCTTTTAGTGGACTCCAAGATTTATAGCAGTTTTTAAAGCAGTGTTCAATTTTAATTTGGGTATAAAACAATGTTTTATTAATCTTTATTTAAATCTTGATTTAATATCTCTTCAAGAGTTCAAAACCTTGTGAGTGAGGAGGGCCAGAATGTTTTACAGAGGAAGAGAGAGAGAGACAAGAAGTATGAAACTAAAGAAACTGAGAAACTGGGAAAGCTTCCACCCTTTTCTTTTCCTCTGACCTGAAAACAGATTTGAAATTTGGAGGTGAGTCAACGAGCTTTCTCTGGTTTAGCTTCATTTAAATCAGTTTTAACTGGTTTGTGTTTTTCTAAACAAACCTCTCTGGGGTAACCATTGACGGCCTATTATGACACTGACTTCTTTTAAAGGTCAAGAAGCAAAATAACCAAAATCAAAACATGTCATTCATTGTAAACTCCCTCCCCAAGTGCACATTTCTCCTAAAGTGCACACCCCCAGGGACACTGATTTTATTCCTTGAGAATGAGCAGGGACGTATCTGTCCAATGCTCAGTTCCACACAGCTGAGTTCCTCCTGAGCCAGTTCCCGTGCACTGCCCTGGGCCAGGCCTCATTGCGTCTCCCACGGGCTCATGGTTCCTGGTTTTCTCCTTTCTACATAAGTGCATTACTTTCCTATCAAGTCCCTAGTTGTATGGCTTTATATATCCATATACCAGTATAGTAGTGTGGGTCTCTTTTTGCCTGGCAAGGGGCCCAGCGTTTGACACATAAGGGTAGCAGGGAAAGCTGTACTGTCGTCAGGCTCCAGCCTTAGACTTTTTCTTGGGCCTTCAGTGAACTCATCTACTTTCCCAGGTGTCGAACGCCTTCTTCTTTTACCTAAATTTGTCCTGTCTCAGTACCCAGATTCTGAAGTGGCAACTTTTACTACACTAACTCCATTTGAAAGTTCCCTCCTTGTGTTTTCAGCTATTGATTACTCAAATTTATATCCACTTGAAGTAGCTTTAGTTGTCTCTCACCAGAGGTATCTATTTCTTGAGGGGGAGGGGTTCCACTGTAGATGTAATGCATCTTAATTTTAGTAAATCCAGAAAATACAGATAAGCAAATAGAGAAAGATTGGAATCATCTGTAATCCAGCTGTCCTGAGTCAACTTGCTGGTAACATTTTAGTGGCTATCCTCAGAGTGTTTGCCCATGTACACGTTATTTTTATTTTTCCAGAAATGGGATCACTTGGTACAATTCTGTCATAGATTTTTTCTTTTAATTTTTCTGAGCTTATACTCTTCTACAACATCAATTTTAATGATCTACCACATAGATGTGCTTTAATTTATTAACAACTCTGCCGTTGTTCCCAGGTCTCATTCCAGGAGGATTTTCACATTGAAGATGAATGGACACCAACTAGGGACACTGAGAACAAGGGCCTCATGATATAATGTTTGGCTGTCTCTTGATGGGGAGGGCAAATGTGCTCTTGTGGTCAAGTACGGGAGTGGTGGGTTCTGTCATGTGGAGGTTTCTTTGAAATTGTGCATTTCACTCATGGAGCAAATGGTGCCATTATAAGCTCAGCACTGAGGTATGTAAATGTGGCATTAAAACCTTCTTGAAGTATCTGCTGTCTCATCATGTACGTGCTTCAAAGTGATGCTAGTGCATTATAATAAAGTATACTTTTGATGACATATGATCTGACAAAGCATTTATTTGTATAAAACATCTTTCAAAACAACACAAATTGAATAATATTTAGTTCTATAGGTAATAGATAAGGATATCTTCCTACGACTTGGGGCAGAAAAATGTCATATTATTTGGAGCCCCCACTTGTAAAGGGCAGCAAGAAGGGTTCTGTATAAATCATTGGAGGGTCCTGCACTATTTAAGCTGTACCAGGACCCCAAGTCTTAACCTTGAGAGAAGGGGCAGAAGAATGTGAGCAGCTTTATTCTTTAGTCCATTGGTTTGCTTTGAAGATGCCCTTGTTCAGGCCCTAAAATTTCAAATTCAGGCAACTCCCCCTGTGGCTCCACTCACCCTGGGCTGGGCTGGCTACAGTGAACTTACTTCACTGCTGCTCTCAATTGTTATGTGCATGGTACACAGCCTCCCCATGGAGCTGGGATACTTTCTCCCTTCCAAGATGCTTCTGTCTCAGGGATGCCGAATGTGAGTAGAGTGATAATATTAGCCACTATCAGAAATGGAAATCCCAGCTACTCCAGTGGATCCAGAATCCATCTTTTCTTCAAGTTGGATAGTTCATCCTTAGAGCCTTGTTTGGTCTCTGTCATCCAATCAAACATAGTGGAGAAGGGGGATCTTCAACCTGGCTCATCTCCACCTGGCTTGAAACATACAAATGGTGTCAACTTTCAACTGTGACCCAGAAAGATATGACTCAAGACAAATGTCTAACTGCACTTCTGTAAAGAAGAGAAACTTTCAACTATTTTTTGCTAAGGCACGCAGTCGTCAGTGGAAAGAAACACCTTCCCTTATCATGTACCTTACTATGTCCAATGTTTTTCCATCACATAACAGTAGCTTCCATTTACTTAGCCCTGTCTGTGTCACAGGCAATATTATTCTAGATGATTTATACGTTTTTATGCATTCAATCCTCACAACAGTCCTGGTATTATGTCTTCTCACCCCAATTATTACAAATGATGAAACAGGCACTGGGAATTTACATTATTTGCTCAGGAATACTTGGTTATTAAAATTCTATTTTGTGTAATGAAAGAAGTATAATTATAAAATTGGAAGTGTTTGGAAAAAATCTTAAAATTTAGTACCTCTGTTACAGTCTTCATGAATTAAGGTTTTGCTGCTTATCTGTTTGCTGTGAGACTATAAGGATGAGGTGGGACAGAACATAACTTCAATGTAATTTCAAAGTTTTAGATTTAGAACTTGGCAGTGATATGGAGGTTTTGCAAAACTTGGAGAAGATAGCTCCCCTCCTCCTCCTGCAAAGAAGAAATTTTATGATCTTGGGTTTCCCATCTTGGTGAGCTTATTGATCGTTTTCGCCACTGCTCTGTGGGAAGCCCCTTCCCTTGCCCACTGCTCTCTTAAAAAGACCCCCCTTACAGCACATGAAACTTTAAAGAGTAGAAGCCACAGTGACTTGGCCAATTGTGCTAACAGTCTTCAAAGAAATTGTGTTTAAGGGAAATGCTAATTGCAGAGCACATCTGGCATTTTAAGAGAAAAAAAATTCTCTAAGCTGCACTAAGTTTTGTCATTTATAATGTTTATTATAGAGAAGGAAAAATATTTTCACAGCCCTTAAATTTCCTTAAGCAGTGACTGTTGTTCTCTAGCAAATCTGGGAAAGCCTCAGGGATGATGCAGGGCGTTGGCCAAATTAGGGAGCTTTCATATTTCCCCAGGAAAGGAAAGAGATTTGAAGAATACTCCAGTCCAGAAGCAGAGGTGGAGAAGTGACCTCTGGTTGCTATGCTTTGGACAGTTGATTCAGTTCCTATGATGATTCCTGTCTGTGTCCCAGCTCTGAATTTGCCCCATCTTACCAAATTGAGTTGAATGGACATTGCCGACAGTGATAACAGCGATAGGAATATTGTCCCACCTTTGCTTGCCGTGTAGTTGACCCTGGCTAGTTAATTCGTCTCTACAGTCCCAGGTCAAATATCACTATTTCCTACAGTGTTTCTTCTCTTCCCCAGACAAAATTGATCCTCTTTGGATTTCCCAAAACACTTGTCACATACCTCCACGCCTTGATTTAATAGGTCTGTTTCTCAACTAAACTGAGCTTTTTGAGAGCAGAAACTAAGACTCATCTCTGATATTGCAGTACCTAGTGGCAGATTCTGAACTAAGTTGTTGAAATTTGTCTAATACCAAGGAAGATGATAACATAAGTGACATCTGTCTTTGGGAGGTTTTCACCCCACTTCCCCCAGGGCTACCCTTTACCTCGTGCTTTGTCCGCCAAATGCCTGTGACCGTCTGCTCTAGATTCTTCGTTTACTCCTGGGCAAGGCTTTTCAGGCTGCCTATGGAGGCAAACGCTAGCTAGCTGTACCCCTCGAGATCTGGAGATTTGGGGCGAGCTAAAATTTCTTGATGTTTCATACTTCATCTCAAAAATCCATCTACATTTTATGTTCTGCATGTCCTACTACATGTGAAAAATTTTCTCTTAAAGCTTCTGGAAAATGTAGATAATTTCATAGTTCCAGAGAGTGTAGTTTGAGAAGCGTGGTGCTAAGTAACCAAAACTGATTACGACTCATTGTGGGCAACTTCCTAGTAAGGCATCAGATGGCATTCTGCAAGGAGGAATTTCTGAAACCTGAGAATGAGGGGACTTGGGGAGCAGTATCCAGGCAGCAATCACCTTATTGGTTGTATCTTATTATGTCCAACAAAAATTGTTCCTGATAGAGACTTTAGAATTAGTTTGGAGCCCAAGTTTCTCTCTGTTGTTAATTGCGATAGAAAAAAACTCTCCTAGACTGCTGAGAAGATGAAATAACTATGTATTTAGTGTTCTCTGAAATTCTGTACACATTATCTAATGTTATTATAAAAGAGTTTACCCAGGTTTAGATTGATTTGTATGAATTGTAAACCAATTGGTGCTTTTCCATATAAACATCTCAGGTTGGAGTAACCACTGACTGCATCTTGAATTTGGCCACTGACCAGTATTAAAAATTAAGACACAAACTAACCAAAGACAAAATGATAAATGTCATTGAGAGTAAACCATTTTTCCTTATAGGCGCTTTCCCAAGTCACTGATTTTTTTCCTTGGGAATGGGTCAGAATCCTTCTGTCAAATGCTCAGTTCAACTGAAGTCAACATTTTCTGTGTAGGTGCAGTGGAGCAGTTTCTGTGCAGCACCCTATGACAGGCTTGAGGGCTTTTCCCAGGGAAGATGTTAATGGCTTTCTACAACAATGTGGTGTTTCCTTAACTTGCCCTGAGTTGATAGATTTCAAATATATAGATTGACACATACACCAATTAAGTAGTGTGGGTTCCATTTTGTCTTACAGTGCCCAGAGCTCATTTGACATGCTCATTTGTGAACCACTGCCCTTTTCAGAGGTTGTCCTATGAAGGCCCCAAGTAGAACTGTGATGTTAGCAGGTATCCTGTGAGGCAATTACTTTTTCATATTGCTTTTACTTTTGGGAGGTATTTCAGAGAACTCATGCTTCCCACTAACTATCAGCACTGTATAAAAGAAACAGGAGAAATTATTTTAATATTATATTTTACTGTACTTGATATATCCAAAATATTATCATTTCAAGATGTAATATTAAAAATTATTAATAAGATATTTTACATTTTTAATACTAAATCTTTGAAGTCTTGTGTGTATTTTACGCTTAAAGTACATCTCAGTGTGAGCTAGCCACATTTCAAACGCTCAATACAAAGGAAACCATCAACAAAATGAAAAGACAACCTAACAATTGGGAGAAGATATTTGCAAACCATACATCTGATAAAGGCTTAATCTCCAAAATATATAAAGAACTCATGCATCTCAACAACAAAAAAAACTAACAACCCAATTAAAAAATGGGCAAAAGACCTGAACAGACATTTCTCCAAAGAAGATAGACAGATGGCCAACAGACACATGAAAAGATGTTCAAAATCATTAACTATCAGGGAAATGCAAATTAAAACTACAATGAGATATCACCTCACGCCAGTCAGAATGGCTATAATTAGCAAGACAGGAAACAACATGTGTTGGAGAGGATGTGGAGAGAAGGGAACTCTCATACACTGCTGGTGGGAGTGCAAACTGGTGCAGCCACTATGGAAAACAGTATGGAGATTCCTCAAAGAATCAAGGATAGAACTACCATATGATCCAGCTATTCCACTGCTGGGTATTTATCCAAAGAACTTGAAAACACCAATGCATAAAGATACATGCACCCCTGTGTTCACTGCAGCGTTATTCACAATAGCCAAGACTTGGAAGCAACCTAAGTGCCCATCAAGGGACGAATGGATAAAGAAGATGTGGTATATATACACAATGGAATACTACTCAGCCATAAGAAACGATGAAATCCAGCCATTTGTGACGACATGGATGGACATTGAGGGCATTATGCAAAGTGAAATAAGTCAGAGGGAGAAAGTCAAATATCATATGATTTCCTTCATTAAGTGGTAGATAATAACAACAATAAACAAACACATAGAGATTGGACTGGTGGTTACCAGAGGGGAAGAGGGGAGGGAGGAGGGTGAAAGGGATAATTTGGCACATGTGTGTGGTGATGGATTGTAATTAGTATCTGGGTGGTGAACATGATGTAATCTATGCAGAAATAGAAGTATAATGATGTACACCTGAAATTTATACAATGTTATAAACCAATGTTACCGCAATAAACAAAAAATTAAACAAAACAAAACAAAAAAACGCTCAATAGCCACCTATGGCTAGTGACCACTGTTTTGAACACAGCTTGAAACCTCCTTTTACCCTTTCTTAAATCTCTCAGGCTCCAAAGTGGCTGCCATTGATATAAAAACTCCATTTAAGGTTCCATTTCTGATTTCTGCCACTGGTGGTTAAGCAAGTCACTACTTGATTAATGTAGTGACAGGTCTGCTCCTCACAAGGTGTATCTACTCTTTAGAGGAAAAATAATTTTTTTCCCTATTACAGAAGCAACATATATTCATTGGGTTGATATAATAAATACATTTAAGCAAAAAGAGAAAGACTAGAATAATCTATAATCCTACTCTCCAGAGATAACTACTCTATTTTAGTGGCCATTCTTATAGATTTTTTCCATATATATATCTTTCCCCGGAAATGGGATTATATGGTACACATTGTTTTATCTTCTCGTAATTACAGTTTTCTACAACTTCAATTTTAATGATCTATCATATGGATGTGCCTCAGTTTATTTAACCAATCTGCTGTTACCTGTAGGTTTCCAGACCTGAGAACTTGCCTCTAGAGGAGGAAAGGCTAGCAGCTGGATACACCCTAAGAACAGCCCCATAGTGTAATGTTCGCTTGTTTCTTGATGGGAAGGGCATGAGTGCATTTGTGATGAAATGAGGGATAGGTAGATTATGGTAAGTGGAGGAATCTTTGGGATTAGATATTTCTGCTCATGGAGCAGAGGAGGCCAGCATGTGCTGAGTGGCCATGGTATGTATTGAATTCATTAAAGCCCTCTTGTAGTGTCATCCCATGTCACTCCAGAGTGAGAGCACTGTCATGGTGGAGGCTGTGGTGTGCTGCCCAGACGACCACCACCTTCAGTTCCTAGGCACTCGTTCCTCCAGCTGCTGAAAAGTCACAGCTCAATTCCTCTCCAGGAACTATCTTGGCTAAAGGGACCTGCCGTGATCAAGGTCATGCCCCTTCCCTGGGAGAGCACTCATCCAGGCTATAATTGCCTGCGTCCCTCACGCCCTTCTGGGATGACTTTCCAGGGCTCTCCCAGTCCCAGAGCTCTTTGTGGAATCTGCTGAGGCCTGTGTTGGGACTGCATTGTGGTTTTCCCTTTCTCTCCAACCAGTTTTGCTTTCTTCTCTTCACCTTCCCACCGCTGTATCTCCTGGGCGTACCTTCCAATAACCTTCCACGTGCACATCTCCAATTCAGTGTCTGCTTCCCAGGAAACCCAATCTGTGACAGGCACTAAAAGTTTACTTTTTTGGTCTGACAAAGAGTTGATGTGTATGATAAGTCTTACAGAGACAATACAAGTCGAATAATATTGAGTTCTAATTGTAGTAGTTATAGATTTCTCCACAACACTGGTGTTGCTAGAAATGTAACATTTCCTTTCTAAGTTAAATCAAATCTGGCTTGGGGCTGTCACTTGAGGAAGTCAACAAGAGGTGTTCTGTATTTGTCATTCTCTATGGCTCTTTCCCCCTAATTTGGGGTGTGCCAAGATCCCAGGTCTCAGGTCTGAGAAAAAGTTGGTGGGGAGGTGGGCAGGCCCCGCCTAGGCCTCAGCTGTCTTCTCATAGGCAGGCCATTCTCCTTGTGGCGTCTCTCACCCAGTGCTGGCCTGGGACCTTAGAGCTCCTCTCTGTACTGACATGCTGGGTCCATAGCCCCGCATATGGCCACATGCGCCCTCCTCATTATGAAGGAGGAAAAATACTTTTACAACCTATTTCCTCCCTTGAAATTTCAGGCTTTACTCAGCAATTTCTTTATTCATGATGAGGGGATTTTATTCCTTAAGCAGCAACTGTTGGCTGCCAGCCACCCTGGAGCAGCCTCGGGAAAGTGGCAGAGCCCTAGCTGAGCCGGCTAACCTTCATATTTCCCCAGGAGAGGAAACAATTATAAATTTCTCTACCTGAGAAGCAGAGATGTAGAAGTGACCCCTGGTTCCTGTGCTGGGGAAAGGTGGTTTGATTTTTATGAGGATTCCTACCTTTTTTCCTGTTTAGGTCCTGAGATTGCCCCCTTCTTCGTCTATATTAAGTTGGGTTGGGAAGCCATTGCTGACAGATGGATCAGACAAGTTATGATTTAGCCATTGTTATGGGTTGAATTGTGTCCCCCTAAAAGATTTGTTGAAGATCTAACCCCCAGTACCTCAGAATGTAACTATATTTGGAAATAGGATTTTTACAGATGTATTTAGTTAAGATGAGGTCATACTGGAGTAGGGTAGGCCCTTAATCCAATATGACTCGTGTCTTGCAAGAAGAGGAGAGACACAGAGACTCAGACACAGGAGGGGAGAACACCACGTGACGACAGAGGCAGGGACTGAAGTGTTGCAGCTGCAAGCCAAGGAGGCAAGGATTGCTGGGAAACAGCCAGAGGCCAGGAAGAGGCAAGGGAGGATTCTCCCCTACAGGCTTCAGAGGGAGCATGGCCCTGCGGATGATACCTTCATTTCAGACTTCTAGCCTCCAGAGTTATGAGACAATAAATTTCTGTTGTAAGCCACTCAATGTGTGGTACTTTGCTACAGCAGCCCTAGGAAACTAATACAGCCATTATCACAAAACCCTTAACTAGTGAAGCCGGAAAGAGCTCTGGTTTTCTGTCTTGCAGTCCAGAACTTGATCCAGGCACTATTCTAAAATTTGCCAACTTCCATCGGCTTAGGGAGACCATCTGTTTAGATCCTCTGGTGACGAGTATTATTGTAGCTCTAATAAGGAGTTGAGCACCATGGATGTGACTTAGGAGCTGAGAGGTCATTTCTAGTTCAAGGAAATCAGTGAGGCTGAAAGGAAAGCTAACCTTGTTTGGGGACCTGGAAAGTCACTGTTTGGATTTGGCTGGGGCCCAGGAGGGGCTTCCTCGCAGGACCCTATGTTGCTGCTCTGTAGAGTTTATGGCTTCTGAGAATGAAGCTCTAGAAAGGAATTTGAAGATTACCTGGTACCATTTGGTGTCTCATTTCAAGTGGAGGAAACCAAGATCTGGGAAGGTTAAGTGACTTGCCCAGAGGCCCCACTGGTAAATAGTAGGGTCAGTCTGGAGTCCCAAGCATCCTGCGATGCAGGCCAGTGTGCTTTCCCCAGCTCTGGACTCCCAGGGTAGGCCTGTCAAAACATTGTGCAAAGTCAGGAAGCAACGCCAAGGAAGCTCGGCACTGACTTCTCAGAACTAGTAAGGTAAGCAGATTGGGCTTTGGGGACAAATCCATCAATTTGTTTGAGCCTCAAGTAACTGCCGAAAGGCAGCAAGCATTGACATCATGAACAGACTTGAGGCTTTTGCATTAGTTAGTAGCGTTTAGATCCTAGCTCTGTGGTTACAGACCAAGGAACTTTAGGAGGAGTTATTTAAACTCTCTGAGCCAGAATTTATCTTTAAAAGTTAGGTAGTTGTAACCTTGCAGGATTGACGAATGATTAGATAAGAGATGTTTTGTAAAGGGTTTGGCTCAGAATAGGTGCCCACTAACCTTTGCTGTCTTTCTTCCTTTTGTTCCTTTTTAAGTTCTCATCTGTGTCTTAAAATTGAACCTGATTTGATAACAACGAATATAGTGACAAAATACTACTTTTACCTTTACTACTACCAAAAAATAGATAAGATTTGCTGAGTAAATGCCAGACTGTGTCTCCTAATGGCTTTACATGGATTATTAATCAGCATAACCCTAGGATGTAGTTACAACTGTTAACCTCATTGTACAGATGAAAAAACTGAAGCTTAAATAATTAAGAAACTTGCCCAGGATCACATGGCTCGACGGCTATGGAGCTGGAACAGGAACCCACACAGTTTGGGTTTTCCATGACCACATATATGAAAAAATCAAAATGAGCAACATTAGTCCCCAGTGTCCACCATGGAATTAGAGCAGAGTCATGTTGCAAAGCAGGAAACTAGGCTCACAGTTACCACCAGGTGGCAAAGTTTGTCAAGTTTGCTGACTTGCCCATAACCTTAAATGACTTGGTAGAGTTGGTTGTGGCTTTCAAATAAGAAACATTAGGTCAAGTGTAGCCAAGACATAACCAAGTACTCTGAGTTAATATTTGAAAAGTCGGATTATTTTCCAGCAATACTATCTGTTGTACTCAGATGCATGACCAAACGGACAATATGGTTTGTACATCCATGTGAATCTTGAATCCTCCTTATAACATTCCTACCTCATGATTGTCCAGACTACTTGAACACCTCCAAAGATGGGGAGCATACCACCTCTTAAGGAAGCCCTTCTTAACTTTAGAGAACACTGATTGAAAATTCTGCCCATTGGTGGATTGATGGCCTAAATGTGAATAAGCAAAACTTTTAAAATGTCATAAGAAGATAGAGAAAAGTATCTTTATGACTTTGGGGCAGGGAATTATTTCTTAAGCAAAATCACAAAGGAAAAAAATAGATACATCTAATTGCATTAAAATTTTAAAACTTTTATTTCTCAAAAGACATCATAAAAATATGAAAAGCAGGTCACAGGGAGATGATGTTTACAGCACTTAAAAATGACCAAGAAGTAGTGTCCAATGTGTATATATATGTGTAAGAGAAGGAAATAACACAATAAAAATACAAAAAGCAAAAGACTTTTAAAAGAATTTTACAGAAGAAATCTGAGTGACTAATTAATATATGCAAAATTGCTCAATCTCAATTGTAAACAAGAGAAATGCAAATTAAAACTATGATGGTTTACCGTTTTTAACTCAACTGTATTAGTTTGCTAGGGCTGCCATCACCAAGTACCACAGACTGGGTGGCTTAAACAACAGAAATTTATTTCTGCACAGCTCTGGAGGCTAGAAGTCCAAGATCCAGGTGTTGGCAGGGTTGGTTTCTTCTGAGGGCCTTCCTCCTTGTCTTATAGATGGCCGTCTTCTCCCCATGTCTTCACATGGTCGTCCTCTGTGCATGTCTGTGTCCTAATCGCCTCTGCTTATGTCATCAGTGAGATTAAATTAGGGCCCACCCTAATGACCTAATTTAACCTTAACCTTAACTACCTCTTTAAAGACTCTAATTCCAAATACAGTCACATTCTCAGGTACTGCAGGTTAGGACTTCACATATGAATTTTGGGAGGACACAATTCAGCCCACAATACTCACCATATTAGCAATATTTAAAAATCTGACAATACTAAATGTAGTTGAGTATGGGGAGCAATAGGAAATCTTACATACTGCTGATGAGGAAAGTGATTTTGCATTAAAACTGAAGATGTAAATACCCTATTACCAGCTATTCTATTCCTAGAGATGTTCTCTAGAAAACCTGTGCACAGGTGACTGAGAAGGCATGTACACAAATGATCATACCAGCATTGGAAAAACTGAAACAATCCAAACATCCATCAGCAAGAGAATGAGGTATGTTTATATAATGGAACACTCTATATCAGGGAAAATAAACGAACTAGAGCTACACATGTATATCTAGACGAATCTTACAAACAGAATGTGGAGTGAAGAAAAGCAAATTGCAGAAGAATATTTATAGTATTACCATTTTTATAAAGTTCAAAAACAGAAAATAAACAGAATAACTTTTAGGGATTATACATATGTAGTAAAACTAATATTTAAAAAGAGAGAGAGAGAGGACAATAAGCCCAAAATTCAGGACAGTCCTTAGCTCTGGGAAAGGAAAGGGACAAGGATGTGGTCAAGAAGGGTTACCTAGGGGGCTTCAACTGCTTTGAAAAGAGTTTATTTTTTAAGCTGGTTGGTAGGTATACAGGTGTTCACTATATTATACTTTGGCTTTTTTTACATATGTAAAATGTTACCTATTTTTTTTTTAAAAAAGAAAAAATCGAAGAAAATGTGAATGGAGTCTAGAGACTGTGGACAAAGAAACAAAATAAGTCTTCACCAGGAATGTTCCTTTTGGCCAACATTACAGCAGTTATTGATGAGAAGGAGAATGGAATACTTCAAACTTTGGTTGCTATTCATAGAGAAAAGACAAATAAATCAGCGACCAATGAGGATCAAACAGTTGGTTGGAGATCAAGGCTGGAACAGTTTATTTTCTAGACAGCCCATGAGAAAGGTATAAGCTGTTACACATTAACCACTGTGTTCATCAACTTAATAAGTCATATCAAGCACTTGACTTAATATAAAGGTATAATAATAAATTACTTTCATAATGTAAATGTGCCTACACGGCTGAAATTTTAAAAGACTATTTAGGAGCCGGCCCGGTTGCGTATCGGTTAAGTGCCCTCGCTCTGCTGCAGCAGCCGGAGAGTTTGCAAGTTCAGATCCCGGGCACACTGACGCACCGCTTGTCAAGCCATGCTGTGACAGTGTCCCATATAAAGTAGAGGAGGATGGGCATGGATGTTAGCCCAGGGCCAATCTTCCTCTGCAAAAAGAGGAGGATAGGCATTGGATGTTAATTCAGGGCTGATCTTCCTCACAAAATAAATAAAAATATAAGACTATTTATGTGACTTAAAGAGATTCAAATAACATTAATGACAGTGTACATAACTTGAATTAAGCAAAAAAAGTTCTATTAAGACAAGCACCACAGGAAAGAATATACTAACTTCCTTAGAGTGGAAATTAAAAGTTAATACTAGTCTCTTACCCGGTTCCTTTTTAGGAAAAAACATGAACAATTAAGGTAAATTCTCAAAAGGAGGAAGAAGACAGATATATGAAAATATTCTTAACTTCAAATGAGCTTAAAAATCTGTTTGAAAAGACAAGATACATGAGCACATACAAAAACACCCAGTTAAATAGCAGTGCAAAACTGTGTCTAATTTCAGCAAACATTTGACTACCTACTATGTGCCAATCCTGTGCAGGGTCTGGGGTATGGAGGTGAAACACAAAGTCTCCTTCAAAGAGCTCTGTGGGAGAGACAGACAGGCAAATAAACAATCTGAATACCATGTGAGAAGTGCTGCCACAGCAGAGGGCGTGGCCCAGCCTAGGGAGGTCCAGGAAGGCTTTTGGGTGGAGGTGATGCCTGAACTGAATCTTAAAGAATGAAGAGGAGTTATGAAGGCAGATAGGAGTTGGGCTTTCTAGGTAGAGAGAACAGCATAAGCAGACATGAGGTGAGAGAATATGGGCTTTCAGCAAACAGCAAGCACCATGACTGAGGGCATGGTGGGTACAGCTGGAGATAATGGTAGGGAGAGGCCAGATCATGAGGATTCTTGTACACCAGGTGAAAGAGTTTGGGCTTTATCCTAAAGGCAGTGGGGCACCACAGAAGGCTTGAAGTTGGGGGGTGACATGATCAGGATTGTTTTTTAGCTCCTGGGAGGAGTACAGAGGGCAGGTTGATTGGAGGTGAGAGTGGACACTGACTATCACACCTCCAAGAGGCATGCACAAAAAGAATCCATGAGGATGAGATAGAGGGGGCACTGCAGAAAAAACCCTGGGAACAGCAGCATTTCAAGGTGGGCAAAAGCAGAGGAGAGTAGCTGGAAGGAGACGATACATTCGAATTTGTTTAAAATTCTGAGTCACTTCTCACTTCTTCCTGACAATTTGTGTCGGAGCTGCTTTAGCTAAGAAACAAACTTTCCAGTATATTTTATAAGGGCCATAAGCAACTGAAAGCACTGTCTTGGGAAAAGAACACTTTTCCCAAGTGTTGGAGTCAAGACCAGGGTTTGAGTAATTGCTCAGCCACGTGCTGGTGTATCTTGAATGAAACACTGAGTCTCAATTTCCTCATCTGTAAAATGAATATGAGTTTGACACAATTGCTGTGAGGATTGAAAAGTATGATGCTTGTAGAATTGGCTACAGGGACTGTGCACATTGCACCAACACAAAGGAAACCAATATCTGACATCAAAGGAGAAAGTCTAATGAGCTGAAGACTCTTAAGAAGTAACCACGAATTAGACTAGATAGAGATCTAGAGAGAGAAACACACAATAGGAAGAGTCTAGACTCCTCCTCAGGGGGAAAAAATGGAGGTTGGTTTGATTAACTTTGATTTTCATTTGTCAGCTTGATAAACATTTAATTGTAGTAATATTAAACAGTCTACAATTCTTTGAAGCTCTTTCAATGTGGACAAGGAACTAGTTTGTTTTTTTAAAGACGTTTCATATATTTTTCACAAGCTGTTTTCAAAAGCTATACTTTCAAATGTAAATATAGACTTAATGCGCTTTAGCAAATTAAGCAATTTTAAAGGTTTAACATGGGAAACTTAATCCAAGGAAATTATTTTAGTAGTAATAACCAAAATTTACTAAGTCCTATTAGGTACCTGTGCTTTCTATGTCCTATCTCTAATCCTCACAAAATGGAGGTAATAGATATTGTTACTCTCACTTAATAGACAAGATTGGAGCCCAGAGGGTTTTACTAACTTGGCCAAGATCACACACACAGAAAATGGCAGAGCAGGATTGTGAACCCAAGTTTGAGAGACTCCAAAATTCACCGCCCTGCCTTACCTTCGCCCTGAAGGAAAATCACTGAAAAGGGGCACATGACAAAGCCTGGGCAGTCACAGAGGGCTTTCAGGAGGAAGTGATGTTTGAACATAGTCCCAGAAGGAAGAATAGGAGTCTTGAAGGCAGGTGAGAGGTTGGGGGGACATATGAAAGGCATGAAAGTGAGAAAACATAATGCTTTCAGGGAACAGCAAGTAAAGGATGGATGGCCCTTTATGACTTACAGAGTACTTTCACACGCAAGTTCCTGTTCTATCTTCAGGAAGGAATTACCATCTTTCCCATCTTACAGATGAAAACAAGGCACATTGGAGATGCAATGACCTGCTTAAGGACACAGAAAAAGTAAATTGCTGACCTAAAGCTCAGAGTCAGATCTTCAGAGGCCAGATCCTGGGCTGCTCCTGGCTGTGGTAGTTACAAAACTTCGCTACATATTTTCCATTCTAACCTCATGTGGTTTTATCATATCTTTCCTACCATTATTTCCCTTCTGTTCCAATTATTTCACCTACTTCTTTTTACTTTATTTTATCTGATCATTGCATATATTTTTGTGAGCTTGCTCAAACTAACGTTCAATGAACCAGGGCATGAATTGATAAAAACTTCAATACGCACAAAAAAGAAATTGTTTTGATATTTTATATACCCTTCCAGTTCTGGGCCTTAGGAAAACATATCTTTATCCAATTGTGATGTTAAGGGATATACAATTTTGTGTATCGCTAGTTTCATTGGAAGCTCCATCAGAAACATGTTTCTGTGTTGCTACACTCTTCGTGATGGTAATTTTCTATGACTGCATTTTTTTCTGTGAAGGAGACATGGCCATTCTCATACCACTGCACATTCAGACTGGTTCTTTGTTGATTTTCCAAGGCTAGGCTACCATCAGGCTGCCGTAGGACTTCTCACTATCCCAAGCCTTCCCTCCGGAGCTTCTTTAACTGCCTTCACACCTGTCCTGCCCACTCCAGGGGTATAGGTATTGATGTGTGTCAATTTGTGACCTCATTCAAGGGTCCTTTACTCAGTTAACTGCATGTCTTTTCCATTTCACCATGTCAGGCTCTAGCCCGTGATAAATTCCCTGGGTCTCTATTATGTAAATCACCTCCAATCCTGTTTTGGAACAAGGTATGATATAAATAAAGAGAATGAATACACTTCCTGAGAGGACAAGGATTCTCTTTACAAATGGTACAGCACTACTATGCATAATTAGTGATGCATAGTGATTTCTTGCTTACGACAATTGCATGCTTTAATCTGTTAGGTGCTAGTATAAACAAAAAGGTGCATAGTTTCACTTTAAGGGCTTGGAATAAAAGTCTCTTTTTCTTTTCTGTAGCTACCTAGAGAGGAGATGGGTTCAGGAGAAACAGCTTTGAGAGAGGCCCTATAGGGAAGCGGTTATAAGCACACAGGATAATGAGCCAGACGGATCCGGGTTTGAGTCCCAGCTCTGCTCTTATTGGATGAGAGACTTTGGACAAATTGTTTATCCTACATGAGTCATAGTTTCTACATCCCTACCTTCTTTAGAGGGTGGTTTAGGGATTAAATAAGACCCAGTATATAGTGAGTGTTCAGTCAACATTAATATTATTATTGGAATACTTTCTTTGAAATAACAATTTCAAAGCTTGGAATACATGATGATGGTGAACCTTATGTGGTCATAAGGCACAAAATAATGAAACAACTGGAATGATCAGAATTTCCACTAAGGGGTTGTTTTTCACTTTCTCCCAGAATGGAGAAGGAAACCAGGCCTTTAACTGCGGACACAGCCTGCAGCTATGGGTTTAAATGAATGAATGACTGGAGTGTATCCTTGGGTAAGTAATTTAATTTCCTTGTATCTTACTTTCTCTTCTGTAGAATATTGATTCATGGAAAACTAATGGCTTTGGAAAACCCTCTAGATAGAGACTGTTTATAGCTGTGCTTATGTTGTTCTATGAGCATGGACGTGCTGGTAGTGCAGTTACTCAAATCCCATGTATTCCTTTCAGCGGCATTTGCCTACTGACGAAATGTTTGTGTGTTCATGTCACAAAGGCCCTCAGGAGAATGAAAGCCATTTTCACTGAGGTCTAATTTGAAGCAAGCTCGCACATGGACAGGACATAACGCTGGTGTGCTCTGCTTTAGAGAAGACCATTTGCCCATGAATTTGCAGATTAGCCTGAAGAATCGAAGGCAAATGATCAAGTCAGAGACCCCCAAGGACCCCTCTGCTTGCAAGTTTGGCTTCAGCAGGAATGATTACTGCTTCCTGGCTGCGTGTTGATTCATGCTTGTCCTATCAAAAAAGCATATCCTAGAGCAGAACAGTGATCAACTAAGAAAGAAAGCATTAATTATTAACCCAGGAAAACATTCAATCTCCCTACCTTTAGGGATTTGGAAATAATGGTATTTATTCCAAAGCAAGGATAGTGAAAAGTACTTAATAGTAGACTGAGTTGCTTTAAGAACTAACACTTCGGGTGTCAAATGCAATACAAACCACCACATAATGCCTGATACACAACAGACTCAGTGAAATTACGTTGAAATGAGTGAATGGATGAAGGAAGGAAGAAATTAGCAAAAAGCTAGAACTTGATATGTGGGCTGATTCATAGTTTGAATGACCCTAGACACGTCTCTTAACTTGAGCCTCAGTTTCTCATCTGGTAAACAGAAGCAATGTCCACTTCACTGGTTGGTTGTGAGAAAGAAATAGAATAATGCAGTTAGAGACGTGGTTAAAGGCACCTGACAGTCATAAGACCTAGATTGTAGATCAGGCTTAATTCAACACAATATAATTCATCAGATATTTACTGAGCACTTATTATTTGCCTGGCATTGTACCCCCAGGTGCTGGAATTGGATAAGAGATGAATAAGACAGCTAGGCTTGTCCCTTGGATAAGACAACTGGGATGATGGCAGACCCAGGTTCTGGATCGTAGCACTTTTATTTTATTTTACATATATTCCCCTAATAGGTCCCTCCAAACTCCACTCTGGTTGAGTTGCTCCAGTCCTTGCCCTGAAGAAACTCACAGTCTATTAGGAGAGACAAACCTGTAAACCCAAAATTCCAAAGCAGCATGCTAAAGGAACAATGGTGGTACATAGAATGCTTATGGAGGGAATGAGGAGAGGCTGATGAACTCTAGCGGGGGAGTTGGATAAAGGGTCCTGAAGGGGATGCTGTCTGACTGAATTATGGAAAATAAACAGGAGTTCTTACAGAGAGAAAAAGGAAAAAAAGGACATTTCAGATAACAGGAAGCATAACATGCAAACTCAAACAAACAGGAAATGGCCAGTTCCAGTTTCTGCAGCAAATAGCTCTATTTAACCTTTATGGAATTTGGAATGTCCTCAAGTCTCTCTGGGCTTCCAGTTTTCTCCTCTCAGAAAATGAAGGTTGGGGGTGGGGAGGGAAGAGCCAACCTAGATCTTCTGTAAGATGCTTTCTATCTGGATACCTCCTTGCTGGAGCAGAGAGAAAAGGGGTAGCTTTGGAAATATCAAGTGTTATTTTTAGGGCCTGAGCCAGAAACTCCATCTTTCTGACAATCTAGATGACAGGCAGAGCCTCTAGTCGTTCAGAAATTTCTGCGTACATTAATTCACCCACTTCACCAGCATTTATGGCACTGACTGAGCCAGGCCCTATGCTATGAAGGAGGCCACCGTCCAGCAGAGGGACACATGAAAATAAGTACACGAGTACCATGGAAATCATGTTGGTCTGCACGTGGCAGGTGCGTGGAGGCAGTAAAACAGAAGCCCCTAGGGCGTGTAGGTCACGCGCAGGGTGAGACGATTTAGCTCCCAGCAAAAAGGAACTTCCTGGTTCCTCGTCCTGCCTCACCTTCTCCAAGAGGTCGCCGACATTCTCAGCTGCCAATTCTCCCTTGGCATGGCGACGAGGCGTCCTCTCTTCACCTGCAACCTTTCACAAGCGTGAGGGGCTCCACGCATGCAGAGCGGATGCAGGTGCCAGGGCTGACCAGAGGGTGTCTGCTCCCGCGACAGCTTCGCTCACAACCGAGCACCCGCTGCAGGGCCCCCCAGCGTCGGCGGGGAGGGGTGGCGGGGAAGGCGAGCTGTCCAGTGCCTCCAGGGGTTGGGCTCACGGCCAGCTGGGCGGGACTCAAGCTACCGATATAAGAGAGGAGCGCCACTGTCCCGGCCACAACGCTGGAGCTAGCGCCCCAGCTGGACCCGGAGGCGACGGGCACTGAACTTGCAACTCACGCCCAGAGTGATTGAAGAAGAGGAAAAGGTCTGATTTCTGTTTCTTCGTTTGTTTAATACCAATGAATGGGAGGCGGGGCGGGTTTGTGGGCGCGCGAGAGATGGGCTCGACCTGCCGGGGTCGTAGGCGCGTTGGTACCATCAGAGGGGTCGGGGAGGGGTCCAGCCACGTCTCGAGGGGCCCCAGGCGCCCAAACTCAGCAGCTTCTCTCCCCTGCAGGAGCGCTTTTTCCCACCACTCCCAGGCCCAGCCTTGGAAGATGCGGCTCCTCGGGAAACTCCGCGCCTCGGCCGCGGGCAGCGCTGCGCCGGAGCTCGCCTTCCCTAACGTGCTCACCCCGGGCCGCATCCCCGAGTTCTGCATCCCGCCGCGGCTGCCTGCGCCCTGCGCGCCCGAGTCTCCGCCCCCAGACGGCTCTCTGCCCCGGCGGTGCGCGGCCGACCAGGACCTGTGGCCCCGAGAAGCCGACGAGGGCGCCGGGCGCACGGACTGGGACCCGCGCTCGCAGGCCGCGCTCTCGCTGCCGCACTTGCCCCGCGCGCGCACCGCCTACGGCTTCTGCGCGCTGCTCGAGAGCCCGCACACGCGCCGCAAGGAGTCGCTCTTCCTTGGGGGTCCCCGTGCTGCCGCGATTCGCCCCCGGGCCCACACCTTCGGCGGCGGCGGCCGAGGAGACGCCCCCCTTGTGCCCCGGGGCGGAGCCCCCACCACCACCCCCACGGCCCCCGGTGGTCCCCGCCCGCCCCGAGACGCGCTCGCCCCGAGGCCCCGCGGCTTCCGCCTCCTGCGCGCCCCTGAAGGGCTGCTGAGACGCGCTCTGCGGGCCCGCAGGAGTCGCCGCCTGGCGCGCGCCCTGTCTGTGTCCAGCGGGGACGAGGACGAGGAGCGCAGCGCCGGCTCGAGGTCCCCCGCCCGGGCCCCCTCCGCCTCTCCGCCGCCGCCCGCCGGCCCGCGGCCCGAGCGCCTGGAGGCGGAGGGCACCGTGGCTCTGGACCGCGTCGGCGGCGCCCTGCGCCTGGCCGCCCAGTACAGCCCGGCCAGCGGGCGCCTCCGCGTCCGGCTGCTCCGCGCCGAGGGCCTGGCCGGAGGAGCCGCCGAGCCCCGCGCCGTCGGCTGCCGCGTCAGCTTCGTCCTGCAGCCGCCGGGCAAGACGCGCCAGCAGCGCAGCGCCGTGGTCCGGCGGAGCCGCAAGGCCGCCTTCGACCAGGACTTCTGCCTCGACGGGCTCTCGGAGGACGAGCTGCGCCGCCTGGCCGTGCGCGTCAAGGCCGAGAACAAGGGCCGCGGCCTGGAGCGGGGCCGCCTGCTGGGCCAGGGCGAGCTGCCGCTGGGCCCCCTGCTGCTGCTCTGAGGGCGCGCAGCCCCAGGCCCTCCCGTCGGGGCGCCTTCTGCCCGCTGGGGACTCTAGGACACGGACAGCCGCTTTGTACAAAATAAATACTATTTATTCATTTTTCTATTCATGATCTTGCTTTATTGACATTATAGTTCTTAGATGTTTGTTTTTGTCATCATTTATTGGTAGGGAAGGGAAAAATAATGACTCACTCTACTATTCATAGCATCTAATTCCCTTTTCCAGACCGTTTTTACATTCAAAGGCAAAAGCGTTGGCTTATGATGGAAGAGAGAGAAAGGAACTACACACCATCTGCGTTGTTTTTCCTGCCCGCTTGATATCAACGCTAAAGGGTTTATGGGTTTTTTAAAAAGGTTATTCCTTCAGAATCATGCCCAACTTCAGAATCATGCCCATCGCTAAGATTCATATATACAGCGTTACATATTTAATGTGGCATAGGTTGATATCCTCAGTCGTGCCCACACACGCATCTGAGTGAGAGACCTTCTGTAATAAGGATACGTTGGTGGGAAAAGAATTCCCTTTCCATTAAGAAAGTGATTCTTTTGAAAGTGAAGTCTTCAAAAATTGCTGAGGAAAAGGAAAACGAAGTGAAAGATTTTGCAATGGATGGTCATGTAGGGAATAGGTATTCCCTGCATCCTCCTCTTCTTTCTTCCTTCCTTCTCTCTCCAGAAGGAGCCCTGGGAAATCTTACTATTTCAGCAGAGAACTCTTTCCTGCCTCTGTGAACAAGTTGCTATTTTTTTGCGGCGTTATTTCCACCTAGCTATGTATCTAAGTTACATAGTAATTTAATGGCCTTTCAATTGGATTTCCCGGATGAGTTGAAGCGTAAACTGTCATTTTTAACACTGGGTTCTAAGAGAGTGTTTCTTAATCCAATTTATTTTCATTTGTTAACTCAACAAATAGACCTGAGTCCACTGGAAACTGATGATATGCAAGAGAGTTTGCCCTTGACTATAGGCATCTGTGATGTGGTGGAAAGCACAATGGGTGGGTGGGGGTTGAGGATATAGACTCCAATCTTTTTTCTGCCACTCACCTATGTCTGAACTAGGGAAAAATCAATTCATCTCCCTGAACCTCATTTCCTATATCAGTGAAATGGGGGCATTAATACCTACCTCAGAGGGTTTTGTGAAGATGGGCCTTAATATCCAGATAACCCTTAGCTACATGTGAAATATGATAGCATATCTGAAAAGGCTTGAACTGTGCTGGTGAATAGGTACTCAGTAATGTTCCAGAAAATGAACTCCTTCACTTCTCCTCCTTTGTTTCCAATTGTTTCTTCCTGATCCTGGAGTGGAGCCTAGCAGAATGGATGGCTACATGAGACTGAGGATTTAGGGGGGCCAGGAGTGGGAATATAGTACCCTTCAGGATCCCTGTGGTAAATTTCCCCATAAGCAATAGTTTGCACTCATTCTTCATCAAAAAGCCCTTCAGCATTGTTAGTACTGAAATGAGGTTCTGGGTACAAATTCGGTCAGAAGAAATAAATAAAAATCCTGGATTTTAAACATCATTTCAAAGTGGACAAATTAGCCCTTAGAAATCATCTAATCAAACGACTTCTGAAATTGACTTGCCCAAAGCCAGATACTAGTGACTGGCTGAGCTCAGACAAGAACCAAGTTGTCCTGACTTCTCCAGAAGACTAACCTACCCTTTGTTCTCTCATTCAACGGTTATTTGTCCAGCCCTTACTCTGTGATAGGCACAGTCCCAAGCCCGGTTATGAGTAAGACAGGGACGCTCCTGTTCTCCCAGGACTTCGTTTCAGCAGGGTTAGCCAAACAGTGGCCAAGTCTTGTTCTTACAGAGTATGGTGACTATTGTGAAGACAATGAACCAGGAAGGGTGATAGAGACTCTCTGGGTTGGGGAAGAGGTAGGTGGGATGCTGTCAGAGATAGCGTGGTCAGGAAAGGTCTTCCTAAGACCTGAGGAGGGAATTATCCACAAGAGGAACTTAATCTATCCAAATAACCACTTAATGTGACCATATAACCCCTTAATACATCCAAACCAGAATTCTTGATTTTTCCCTCCCAAACCTTCTCCTCCCCTACTCTTTCTTACTTCAATAAATGGCACCGTCATTCTTCCTTTCACACAAACCAAATACCTGGAATCATCCTTAACTTCTCTCACGCTCCACTTTTCTCAAATGTGAATATCACCTCTTTAGAGCATCCTCCCCTGGACACCCTATCTAAAGAAAAGCATCATTGTCACTATTACTGCTTTATTTTTTTTCATAGCACTTATCACTACCTAACATTATATTATTCACTTATTTTGTCAGTGTTTTTTGTTGATTTTCTCTTCCACTAGAATGTAGCTTTATAAAGGCAGGAACTTTTTTTATTCATTGCTCTATTTCCAGTGCCTAGAAGAGTCTGGCATATGGTAGACACTCAATAAATACCGACTGAGTGTTGCATGAACATTGCCTGAATTGAGTGTTGAATGAATAGAGGAAGAGGTGGAATAAATGGACAAGAGTAGAGGACCTAGGACTAAGCCTTGAGACAAACCAACATTTAGAAATTCCATAGAGGAGGAGAAGTCAGTATCGCGGAAAGAGAAGCACCAGCCAGTGAGGTAGGGGAAAGACCAGGGGAGTGTGCAGTCATGGCAGCCAAGATAGGAAAGTATTCCAAGAAGGAGGGGATGTTTGACCCATTTAAATCCTGCAGGGAAGTCAAGAAAAATGAGAACAGAGAAATGCCCACTGGTATTGGCAAGCTGGAGGTCAGCAGTGACCTTGAGAAGAGTGGTTCTATGAGAGTACGTAGTGACAACAGGAGCCAGACTAGAATGGGTTAAAATGTGAATGGAAGGTGAGAAAGTACAGGCAGAAAGTTTTGAAAGAAAGGCGAGAAAAAGGCTGTAGTTGGAAGACAATACAGAGTCAAAGAAAATTTGTTTTAATATGAAAGAATCCAACATATGTTTGGAATATTCAGAATAGAGGGAGATATTGACAGTGAAGAGAAAGAAAATCGGCAATGGCTATAGGAGCAGAGTCTTTGGAAAAGCAAGAGAGGGTCCAGAACACATGTGGGTGGAAGTAGTGATCAAGAAGCCATGTCCTGATCCATATCTTGTTCCCTATCTCTAGTCTGCCATCCACAGCATTGTTCCATCCTGAGGCAGGTCTCACTTGTGGTCCTAGGATGTTTGCCAGAAACAACTGGACTACCCCACGATTTCTCCTTAGAGTCCAGGCTGGAGAGAAAGCCTTGCTTCTATGAGCACTCCCATGATATTGAGGAAGAACTTCCCCAGAAGTTCCCAGCAAAATTCTCTATATATTTTATCGACCCAAATTGGGTTGTAATCCCAGTGATGAACCACTCCCTTCAAGGGGAAGAGTGTTAGCCTTAGAGTTATAGGGCCTATCTCTGTAGCTGAGTGCGAGGTCAGCGTCTGCCAAGGCAGATGCTTCTTCCTATCAGGAAGTAAGAAAGGGGAAACGAGGCGAACTATTAGAAAGAGCAGAAAGTCTGAGCTGAGGCCAGAAAGACCTAGTTTCAAATCTAGGCTCTGCTATCAACTAGTTGTATGATCTTGGGGAAAATGCTTAACTTCTTTGAACCTCAGTTTTGTCTTTTCTAAAATACTGGGTATGAAGAGCGCAAGGGTTAAATGAGATAATTGCATTTAGTCACAGCAAGATTCATATTAGCCGGGGTAGGTGCCCTTTTGTTTTCAAATATAATTTGAACATCCCCTCTTGAGCTCATGCAGAGAGGAGTATAATTTTGCTGAATGGCTTTATGCACATCTGTGGCTCTAGTACTAAGTCTGTACAAAGGGCACTCCACTGGGAACATGTCTGGGTGACTACACTAAATGACACAAACTCAAAGAATCACATCTTTCCATTCCACTGGTTGTACGTTTCAGGCTCCATCTGCCATGTTCCAGAAAGAGAGGAACAACAGCTCAGCTGACGTGTGCTTCTAAAATCCAAACATTACTACGAGGAGGTTTTCATCATTTGTGAACATCAAGGCCTTGATAACATATCCTCATATGACCAGACACTAGTATTTATCCTGGCAGGGAAAATCCATATTTTATTTTATTTGGCAAAAGGAATAGGATTTATTTTGCACATTGGTAACAGTTCCTGATTTTTAAAAAAAACAACGTCTTCTGTCTCTGTCTGTCTGTCAGGAGACGGTGCCTCATTTGTAAAAACAGTCCATGCAGCGCTCTGGATCTTCATTTCTTCCTGCTCCTGGTCACCTGGGCTGGAGCCACCGTAGCTTTCTGCTTTACTCAGGCTGCTCTGCACTGCCTCTTCACCATCATTTTATTTTTATTTTTAAATCATTTCAGGTTCACAGAAAAGTTACAACAACAGTACAAAGAATTCCCATATACCCTTCTCCCAGATTCTCCAAATGTTAACATTTTACCACATTTGTTTCTTATCATTATCTATCTATATCTATGCATCTATCTATCTGTATCTTTTTTTTTGGAAAGATTTGGGAGTAAGTTGCAGATATGTGCCCTTTTATCCCTAAATACTTCAGTGTGTATTTCCTGAAACTAAAGATATTCTCTTTCATAATTCCCTTATAAAAATCAAGGAATTAGTATTGATTCAATACTATTAGATAATCTACAGACCCTATCCAAATTTTTCTAATTGGCCAATAATGTTTTGGAGGTTTTTTTTTAGGAAAAGAATATTCTGGATCACAAGTTGTATTCAATTGTCATGTCTCTTTAATCTTCTTTTATTTCAGGCTTTCGTAATCTTCACCTGTTTTATAACTTCAGGTCAGTTTTTTTATAGCATGTTCCCCAGTTTAGGTTTGTATGATATTCCCTTGTGATTACATTCAGGTTACGTATTTCTGGCAGAAATACCACAGAAGTGATGTGTCTTCTCAATGCATCATGTCAGAGGCCCACAATATCAATTTGTCTCATTTCTAATGATGTTAACTGTGATTACTTGGTTCAAGTGGTGTTGTTTACCAGGTTTCTCCACCGTAAAGTTACTATTTTCCCTTTGTAATTAATAAGTCTCTTGTGAGAGGTACTTTGGGACTAGTAAATATCCTGTTTCTCATCAACATTTTGCTCTCTAGATTTTAACATTCTTTGATGATTCTTGCCTAAAACACTTATTACTACAGAGATTGCCAAATGCTGATTTTAGAATTTCATCCTTTCTTCTATATTTGTAGTTGAAATTCTACTGTGAGGAAGAGATTTCCCTTTTCCACCATATTTATTCATGTGTTTATTTATATCTGTATGGACTCCTGGGTTTTTATTTTATTCTATTGGTTATAACTCATTGCAATTATTGTTTATTTTGATTCTCAAAAATGGCCCAGGTTTGACCAGACAGAGCCACTTCAAGCTGGCTCTTGTGTCCTTGTGATAGCTTCACTGGACACCTACTTTCTGGATCTAAAATTTGTTCCAGGCTCATCTTGCACTTCTGATACCCAACCCCTAAGTCAACCATTTCTCAAGGCATCTTGGTTCCTTATGTTGATGGATGGTATTTGGAAACCAAGATTTGAGTGCTAAGTGTGCTCATTGCTTCTGAGGTTTCATTGCTTCTAAGCTCTCTCAGCAAACAGAGCTAAAATACACACACACTCTCTCCTACAAATACATCTATATTTACATATCTGGTTATCTTTAAAAAAATAAATTGAAACTGAGCCATCATCAGATTTAATTTCCTAATAGTTTGCATTCATCAAAAACAAAATCCTTCTATGTCTATACCTTACCCAGAATTCTTAGCATTAAAATTTAAGATCCACTGTGCTCTTATCCTCCAGAATGCCCCTTCCCCAGTATTCCTCTGCCACAAGAAGAGGGTCCACTTGCTGTACCATAAATACATCTGTTTACTGTACCCTGAACAGATTTGTGCTGTTTGAATTTTTCATTAGGAGCGTAAAATGAAACACTGTTTAAAATATAAGTAACAAGCCATCAAACTTGCAGAACTGCTAAAAGAAATGTTAAATCAATAAATGTCAATATTTGATGTTAATAGCTTATACACAAGAGCAGATAGCTGGGGAGTGGAGGTGATCACGTGAGAAGTTTTCTCCTGATTGGAAAAGGCCAGTCTTAAAAAACCATAGTAGAAAAACCTGGAGTTTGCAAAGCTGTGACGCCTTTGCTAAAACCGTAATCCCTTTGCTGTGCCCTTAGCATTTGGAAGGGCTGCAAGGCACAACTGGTTCTTGGAAAAGTGTGACAATGATACCCAGCACTCTGCTTTGGGCCTCCAGTCACCACCTGTCCACAACCTCCAACGGCGTGGGGAGCGCTCCCTTCCTCTTCCCCCGCAGCCCCTAGGTTTTGTATTTCCTGCCCTCCTGTAAATGGGTGTGGGGAGAAGGGTCTGGGAAGGACAGAAAGAAGAAAATTTTAAAAGATAAACTGAGGCATGTTAAAAATTTTAAGAGTTTATTTGAGCAAAAATTGATTCCAGTCAGACAGTGCCAAACTGGAAGTGGTCAGGAGCTGGGAAAACGACTTACATAGAGACGCTGCGCAAACAAAGGAAGGAGATTATTTGATTGGCTAGAGCTGAAAGCCTAGTCAGCTGTTTGTGATTGGTTGTCTTTAGGTTTCAATTTTGTAACCTTGAGGCATTTGCAGGCTTAGATTTTGGTTTGCTTGTGTAGGCCACCATGGCAGTAGAGCCGCCTCAATCTAAGGGCCTCCTTGTTTAATCAATTTAATGAAAGAAAGAGAGAGAGAGCGGGAGAGAGGAAGAAAAGAAGGAAGGAAGGAAAAAAGAAAGAAAGAGAGAGAAAGGAAAGAAAGAAGGAAGGGAGGAAGGAAGCGAGGGAGGAAGAAAGGAAGGAAGAGAAAAGAAGGGAGAGAGGGAAAGATGTTGATTTTTTTTTTTTAATTTTGAAAATCTGATTTAATCTTTAGTGATACAGCAATTTAAAAATCCTGATTAAGGTTAAGTTTATTTTTTATTTTAACAACAGTCATATATAAAGAAAATATCTCACAAAGATATTTAGGTCCCAATGAAGTGGACCGTTGACTGCAGCCACAAAATCACAAAACTTATTTTTCAATCCTGTCTATCAATTTGCAAATGTTTTTGTTGAAATTTTACCAATAAATTTCCATCATTCCTGATTATTAATTGTAGGGGAACAGCTCTGCTCTGGTGCCCTAGCCACCTTGCAAAGATCCACATAGACCCCACAGGCAAAGGGTTGAACCTCAGCTAATCTGAGTCTTCGCAGAACACCTTGTGATTCTCCTGAACACTAGAGAATGGAAGGCCTGTAAGGAGCTGCTATGAGACCATCTCCTGCTCACCTTCCTATCTCCCTAGGAGGCAGTCATGAAGAGTTTCTCATTGCCTCCTAGGTTCCAATGAGGTATGAGACATTCTGACCCATCCCCCTCAGAATGGAGATGCAGAATATAAAACCTGTTAGTGGCAGTCTAGAATTGGCTCCTCAGCGATGGGGTACTCCACAGTTTACATTTCAGTTAGCTGGTTCCTTTTGTTTCAGTGTCATCTTTCAATGTATAGGACAAGGACCATGGGAAGTTGTACCTTTGGCTGTCTTTCCTTTTGCTATTATATGAATAATAAACTGCCTGAATCTAAAAATGGTTCATTGTATATTTACTGGTCAAAGTAGTCAGGCCTTGGTCTTTGCTTTGCCTTGTCTCATGTGTGCTTGACATTTATCAGCTGTTCTTACAAACTTTGTATTCTTACGTTTTCAACAAATGAGCTCAGATGCCTATTAAAATCCATTATTGGACAATTTTTGAAGAAATCAGTAAATTATATATCCAAGTTTTTTTTAAGTGTTCAAATATTGAGGTTTTAATGTGTGGCATACCTTCATAGTTTTCATTAACAAAAATCACTTAACAGTAAAAATATTTTCAAAATGCTCTCTCTATAGCAGGAGTTTCTTCTGGAAGGAGGTTACTTTTTCACTCATTGGCCAACCTCTTGTTGATATGTTAAATTTGCTATTGTTTTTTAACCCCATAGGGTGGTCCACAAAGAACTCAGACCACAAATATGAAAAGTATCAGCTTGACTATGTTCTCATTTTCAGTGGTGTTTGCATTATTAGTATTTTTCCAATCTGACATTTCTTTGAAGAAATATTTCAGTCATCTGTCCATTTTGTGATGGTCATCTTAGTCAAAGGTTGATAATATTGTCCATAAATCCAGTAAACCAAGCACAGCAAGTGCTGTAAGGCAAGAGATGCTGAAAGCATAAGGCTGAGGAGGCCACCCTAACCCTCTGTTTCAAGGACCCCGCTCTTTCCTAAGAACCTCTAACATCTGGACCAATGAAGGCACTAGTGACAGTGCTTATAACTAACATTGGGAAAGCTTAACTTCTTGCTTTCAAGAAGAAAATATAAATAAATGTATAGATATCTTTTCCCTACACTGCAATGGATTATTTTGCTCCTGGGGTGCATATAATCCATTTTGAAGACCAATACTCCGGATTTTCAATTGTCAAAAGACCAAGCACCCTTATTAGGAAGATAAATCTGTTGATTAACTGAAAGAAATTAATTTGATCCTGAATAGAGAAATCAAATAATTTGAGATCTGAACAGATGATTTCATAGATAATGAGTAGACACTTTGTGTAAATGCTGGCTCTTTTTGAGATGAGTAAACATGGTAAACGTATGAGTCCTTGTAACTTATCTGACAAATGGTTCCTGACCATTCTCTTCCAACTGACTCCCTGTACCCTTATCCAAATGAGTAGTGGATATTTATGGGTTTTGATCACCTGGTAATAATTGTTCCTTGTGGAAAAAATATCTTGATTTTCTTACATGAAATCACTCCTCCCATTCTCTCAGTCCATATGTTTCAGATGGTGTTGATTCCATAACAAGTTTTAGGGCTGGGTCTGACTCAGGCCTGGCCAATAAGAGCATTTCATACTCTTCCTCACAGTGATTGGTCCAAGGATGTAAATGTGACTTAATTTGTTCCAGTGAGATTCAGACCCAGGAGTTGATTTAAATTGTTGAGAAAGAGAAAAACTATTTTCTGCTAAATTTGAACCCGACAGGATGTAGGCTTGGAGCTCTTGGTAGCCATCTTGCCAATACATGGAAGCCAAGGATAAAGCCAACATGGAGAAAAGCAGAGTGATAAATGGAGAGTCAGAGACCCAGTGACATCACTTGAATTCTGAAGCTAGCTGGAGCTAGAGCCAACTTACCTCTAAACTCCTTTTCTTTCTTTTTATTTTTTTTGTGAGGAAGATTAGCCCTGAGCTAACATCCATTGCCAATCCTCCTCTTTTTGCTGAGGAAGATTGGCCTTGGGCTAACATCCATGCCCATCTTCCTCTATTTTATATGGGATGTCACCACAGCATGACTTGACAAGCAGTGCGCTGGCGCGCACCTGGGATCCAAACCTGCGAAAGCGGAATGCATGCGCTTAACCACTAACACGACCGGGCTGGCCCCTAAACTCCTTTTTAAATTAAACCAGGTTTGAGTTGTGTTTTCTGTCACTGCATCAAAAAAGAGCCTTGACCCGGTGGCATAGCGGTTAAGTTTTCGTGCTCCGCTTCGGTGGCCCAGGGTTCACCAGTTCGGATCCTGGGCCGTGGACATACTCACTGCTCATCAATCTATGCTGAGGCAGCCTCCCACGTAGAACAACTAGAAGGATGTACAACCATGACATACAACTATCTACTGGTGCTTTGGGGAGAAAAAAGGAAAAAAAGGAGGAAGATTGGCAACAGATGTTGGCTCAGGGCCAATCTTCCCCCCAAAAATTAAATAAATTAAATAAATAAGGTGTCTGTATTGAAAAAAAAAAAAAAGAGCCTTGACTGGGTGCACCAGAATTTGAGCTCTCCTCATTTCCGACCTCCCACCTACTGTAGACCTCACTCATATCCTTAATTTCTAAACCAGGAAGTCAGTAATAAAATGAGGCGAGGGATAGAGCAAGGCTCAAGGATGGGATAAGTATGTGTATTTCATGCATTAATTGGTCACTAAAAAGAACAACTAGAAGCTTAAAGATTGTTTTGGGGCCAAAGTGTGCCCACGTCAAGTTAGCTGTGTGAAAATGTCAAAACTTTTTAGGTAAGACCGTACCTGGCAGCAGCTTACCTGAGTTGCATGCATCACATCTTGTAGGAAACCTGTCTCTGAAAGGATAATCTTGGAAAAGTCAAACTTGCAAAGTGACAAAACCTGAGAGGTATTGTTTTGAGTTGGGTATATTGGATAGTAATAATAATTTCTTGAATATCGCTTCCTAGTCTGTAAAGTGCTTTCACAGAATTTACTCCTCGTGATACTAACAGCAACCCTTTAAGTCAGGTATAGGTACTTTTATTACTATTTGCCCTATTTTACAGATAAAGAATCTTAATAAATTCCTCATGGTAACCCAGTTAGTGAGTGAAAGAGCCAGGAATCAGTCCCAGGTCTTCTGATTGTTAAGACCACTTCCCAATTAAATTATAAGCTCCTGGAATCAGGCTCTGTTTCTTACACTTCTTTGTATATTCCTGCCAGTAGCCCCCAACCATGCTGTACGTGCAGGAGGTAAGCCTGCAATAAACACAGGTGAAATGTGTCAGTGTTGGGCATTTGGTGATCAAATCAAAAAGGGACAAAATGGAGAAAGGTCACACGGAGTGTCAGGTGGTTTGGGAGAAGTGGGAGGAAATCAAATGGGAGTTTTATCATCAGCACCTTACTCCCCCATTCTCCCTCTAACTTTCCATGCCCCATATTCCACAAGAGGCTGTTCTGGGTGTCAGTCCCTAGATGGACAGTAGACAGTCACAGATTTCTACCATCTATGTAAAATTTACTACAGGAGGTCCTGTGTCCGAAAATCTCTTAACTTAAAAAAAAAAAAAAAGATTGTAAAGAAAAAAACACCAGACTTGATGTGGTTAATGACAGAGAGGGGAAAAAAGAAAGGAACAGGATTAAAGTTCATATTTTAACTTTAGTTTTGGTTTACTGAATAAATTAATAAATATATGTATGGATTATATGTCTACATAATTTTAACAGTTCATGATAGAGAATTTGCGTATAGTGTAGTTTATTTTTTTTTATTTTTTTCTTTCTTTTAAAAATTTTTTGTTTATTGCAGTAACATTGGTTTATAACATTGTATAAATTTCAGGTGTACATCATTATACTTCTATTTCTGCATAGATTACATCATGTTCACCACCAAAATACTAATTACAACCCATCACCACACACATGTGCCGAATTATCCCTTTCGCCCTCCTCCCTCCCCCCTTCCCCTCAGGTAACCACCAATCCAATCTCTGTCTCTATGTGTTTGTTTATTGTTGTTATTATCTACTACTTAATGAAGGAAATCATACGGTATTTGACCTTCTGCCTCTGACTTATTTCACTTTGCATAATACCCTCAATGTTCATCCATGTTGTCACAAATGGCTGGATTTCATCGTTTCTTATGACTGAGTAGTATTTCATTGTGTATATATACCACATCTTCTTTATCCATTCGTCCCTTGATGGGCACTTAGGTTGCTTCCAAGTCTTGGCTATTGTAAATAACGTTGCAATGAACACAGGGGTGCATGTATCTTTATGCATTGGTGTTTTCAAGTTCTTTGGATAAATACCCAGCAGTGGAATAGCTGGATCATATGGTAGTTCTATCCTTGATTCTTTGAGGAATCTCCATACTGTTTTCCATAGTGGCTGCACCAGTTTGCACTCCCACCAGCAGTGTGTGAGAGTTCCCTTCTCTCCACATCCTCTCCAACATAGGTTGTTACCTGTCTTGTTAATTATAGCCATTCTGATGGGTGTGAGGTGATATCTCATTGTAGTTTTGATTTGCATTTCCCTGATAGTTAACGATTTTGAACATCTTTTCATGTGTCTGTTGGCCGTCTGTATATCTTCTTTGGAGAAATGTCTGTTCAGTTCTTTTGCCCATTTTTTAATTGCGTTGTTAGTTTTTTTGTTGTTGAGATGCATGAGTTCTTTATATATTTTGGGGATTAAGCCCTTATCAGATGTATGGTTTGCAAATATCTTCTCCCAATTGTTAGGTTGTCTTTTTGTTTTGTTGATGGTTTCCTTTGCTGTGCCGAAGCTTTTTAGTTTGATGTAGCCCCATTTGTTTATTTTTACTATTGTTTCTCTTGCCCGGTCAGACATGGTGCTTGAAAATATGTTGCTAAGACCGATGTGGAAGAGCATCTTCGAAACTGCCTATGTTTTCTTCTAGAAGTTTCATAGTTTCAGGTCTTACATTCAAGTCTTTAATCCATTTGGAGTTTGTGTATGGTGTAAGGTAAGGGTCTACTTTCACTTTTTTGCATATGGCTATCCAGTTTTCCCAACACCATTGAAGAGACTTTCTTTTCTCCATTGTATGTTCTTGGCTCCTTTGTCAAGATTAGCTGTCCATAGATGTGTGGGTTTATTTCTGGGCTTTTGATTCTATTCCATTGATCTGTGTATCTGTTTTTGTGCCAGTATCCCACTATTTTGGTTACTATAGCTTTGTAGTATATTTTGAAATCAGGGAGTGTGATACCTCCAGCTTTGTTCTTTTTTCTCAGGATTCCTTTAGCTATTCGGGGTCTTTTGTTGTTCCATATAAATTTTAGGATTCTTTGTTCTATTTCTGTGAAAAATGTTGTTGGAACTTTGATAGGGATTGCATTGAATCTATAGATTGCTATAGGAAGTATGGACATCTTAACTATGTTAATTCTTCCAATCCAAGAGCATGGAATATCTTTCCATTTCTTTGTGTCTTCTTCAATTTCTTTCAGCAATGTTTTATAGTTTTCTGTGTACAGATCTTTCACCTCTTTGGTTAAGTTTATTCCTAGGTATTTTATTCTTTTTGTTGCAATTGTAAATGAGATGGTATTCTTAATTTCTCTTTCCGCTACTTCGTTGTTAGTGTTGAGAAATGCAACTGATTTTTGTATGTTGATTTTGTATCCTGCAACTTTACCCTATTCGTTTATTACTTCTAAAAGTTTTCTGGTGGATTCTTTAGGGTTTTCTATATATAAAATCATGTCATCTGCAAATAGTGACAATTTCACTTCTTCCTTTCCAATTTGGATCCCTTTTATTTCTCTCTCTTGCCTGATTGCTCTGGCTAGGACTTCCAGTACCATGTTAAATAGGAGTGGTGACAGTGGGCATCCTTGTCTGGTTCCTGTTCTTAGAGGGATAGCTTTCAGTTTTTCACCATTGAGGATGATATTAGCTGTGAGTTTCTCATATATGGACTTTATTATGTTGAGGTACTTTCCTTCTATACCCTTCAGAGTTTTTATCATAAATGGATGCTGTATCTTGTCAAATGCTTTCTCTGCATCTATTGAGATGATCATGTGATTTTTGTTGTTCATTTTATTAATGTGGTGTATTACGTTGATTGCTTTGCGAATGTTAAACCATCCCTGCATACCTGGAATAAATCCCACTTGATCGTGGTGTATAATCTTTTTAACGTATTGTTGTATGCTATTTGCTAGTATTTTGTTGAGGATTTTTGCATCGATGTTCATCAGTGATATTGGCCTGTAATTTTCTTTTTTTTTTGTTGTCCTTGTCTGGTTTTGGTATCAGGGTAACGTCGGCTTTGTAGAATGAGTTAGGGAGCTTCCCCTCCTCCTCAATTTTTTGGAAGAGGTTGAGAAGGATAGGTATTAAGTCTTCTTTGAATGTTTGGTAGAATTCACCAGGGAAGCCATCTGGTCCTGGACTTTTATTTTTGGGGAGGTTTTTGATTACTGATTCGATCTCCTTACTGGTGATTGGTCTATTCAAATTCTCTACTTCTTCTTGATCCAGTTTTGGAAGGTTGTATGATTCTAAGAATTTATCCATTTCTTCCAGATTGTCGAATTGGTTGGCATATAGCTTTTCATAGTATTCTCTTATAATCTTTTGTATTTCTGAGGTGTCTGTTGTAATTTCTCCTCTTTCATTTCTGATTTTACTTATTTGTGCCTTCTCTCTTTTTTTCTTGGTGAGTCTAGCTAAAGGTTTGTCAATTTTGTTGATCTTTTCAAAGAACCAGCTCTTGGTTTTATTAATTTTTTCTATTGTTTTTTTGGTCTCTATTTCATTTATTTCTTCTCTGATTTTTATTATTTCTCTTCTTCTACTGATTTGGGCTTTGTTTGGTCTTCTTTTTCCAGTTCCTTTAGATGCACTGTTAGATTGTTTATTTGAGATTTTTCTTGTTTGTTGAGATAGGCCTGTATTGCTATAAACTTGCCTCTTAGAACCGCTTTTGCTGTATCCCATAAATTCTGGCATGTTGTATTTTCATTTTCATTTGTCTCCAGGTATTTTTTGATTTCTTCTTTGATTTCTTCATTGACCCAGTCGTTGTTCAGCGTATAGTGTAGTTTAGATTAAAAACTAACAACTCAGAGAGATTGATCAAAGGGAACACACTTTCAGTTATAAGACAAATAAGTTCTGCAACCCTAATGTACAGCATGGTGACTGTAGTTAATAACAATGTATTATAGTCTTGAAATTTGCTAAGAGAGTAAGTCTCAAGTGTTCTCACCATACACACAAATATAGTAATTATGGGAGGTGATGGATATGTTAATTAGTTTGATTGTGGTAATCATTTCACAACGTGTACATGTACTAAAACATCGCATTGTATACCTTAAATTTATACAATTTTTAGTTATAAAGAAATTAATTAAAATATTTTTAAAAAATGATGGCTCAAGGAGACTCGATTTGTCTCTAAAGGGACACATCTTTGACTCATTATCTATTCTTATTTGATTATACTTTTATTCTCCTGGGGTCAAATTAGAGTCATTCTGGATTTATTCCATGGTCACTCTAGAATCCCCCAGCGGATATTTCGGGGCCATTCCAACACTGGGGTGAGCAGTGCCATCAGCTGCTCCACAGAGACAATGAATAGGGAGAAGAGTCAGTCCCTGCAGAGGACAAAGCCTCGTGAGTAATACGTAACTTGAACATTGCTGCTGTGTTGGGAGGTGGGATCACGGTCATGTTTTTTCTTTATTCATAATATTTTTCAAAGTTGAGTTTAAAAAAATAAAAACACTCTACTCGATTTTACAGAGGTCTGTCTTAGAACCTGAAAGAATTATCCTTGGGCAAAGTACTTAATCTGGCTAAGCCTCAGTTCTCCCTACATTACAGGATTATTTTAAAGATGGAAGGAAATGAAGGTCTGTCCATAATAGCCTTAAAACTAAGGTGGAGGCAGCCTGGGAGTGACTGTGAACTGTCAGGGGCCTTCCTTAGCGCAGAGAAACAGGCAAGAGACAGGGAGAGAGGCAGGCAAGCCTGGCAGCATGCGTGGATCTCTGCGCATCTGGCACTTAATAACAGCAACACTGACGTTGTTGCTAGCGAACATTTATTGTGTGCTTACTATTAAGGCACCATGCCGAGGACTGTACATGCATGGTTTATTTAATTCTCCCAACAATCCTATGCCTGTGAAGTGGATATGAAGAGAAAACTAAGGCTCAGAAATAAACGCCTAGATAGTAAAGCGAGGCAATTGAAGAGCAGGGCCTACAACCTGCGTTGCACAAGGTAGCGGTTAGGAGCATGGATTTGTCATCCAACTGTCTCTCTTCTACCTAGGAAACATGTGACCCTCAGAGATTTACTTTTTTCTCTCTGCCTTGGTTTCCTCATTTTGAAATAGGGATGTAATATCATCTACTTTGGAGAGTTCTTATAAGGATTAAGTCGATTAATACGTAAGGTACTGGCCTATTCCAAGCCTTTACACAGATATCGAGCACCTGGTCAGTGTTCCCATTGTGCCAGGACTGAAATGAGAGGACATCTGAAGAACTTGGAACCAGAGTGGGGCCTCATTCTTAGCTGGAAATCTAGAAGCCTGGATCTTCTGGCTGACGTGGCCCGAGGTGGACTTCTGATGTGGCCCCTGACCCTGTGCTGATGTGGACCCCCATGCCCTGACTGTGGGCCTGCTCTGCCTGATGCCAGCCAGCTGTGGAGATGCTAAGGCCAATGCTGCATATCCTGTCAAGTCCCTGGCCCTGGAGTGGTTGATTACCCGTGCCAGGGACTGCAGGTCTCAGTCACAGGAGTGAGTGTTCTTGCCTTCAGGAGACTAGAGTGTGGGGAGAGAAGCTATGTGTGCCCCCCAAGCTGTCTGCATTAGTTCCTCAGGCGCTGAGGGGAGTGGGGAGCCGTGCTGGGAGATGAGAGGGTGCTGCTGGAGAAAACCCCTAAGCCAGGTATGGGGCAGATTTTCATCTATGAAGGGGTGTGATTAAGAGATAAGAGACCATTTGCCCCTTTGGGATGTCCTGAGCTGTGTTCCTCCTCAAAGTAAGGGGAAAAGAATCAGTGATGGGGGAACTTGTGCACTGGCATGAGCTAGTTTCTCCCCAACGTGTCAGCCGCAAAGGCTTGGAATCTGTCCCACTTGGCCAAGGCCAAAGCTTTTGCTTCTGGATGTGAGGTCCTCTGAGAAAGAGAAAATGGGCAGTGCCAAGGTATCTCTTAGACTCCTAGTACAGAACCAACCCTGGCTTCAGAGGATCTGGCTTACAGCTTGTCTTACTGCCCTCTGTAAGGTAGGAAATTGTCAAACCCCTCGGGGCTGAAGGCCTTCTGTGGTAGGCACCCTCTGGAATGGGCTGCGGGCTTCCTGGTGAGCCAGGCAGGGGAGGCCAAGCTGCAGCTGGTGCATGTAGCCCATACCCAGAGCTGCGTGGAAGCAAAGAAAGGCAAGAGGGCAAGGGAGCTGAGAGCGCTGGCAAAGAAGTGGGTGGTGCAAGTGGACAGGGAAGTGAAGAGAGGAGGGCTGATAGGCAGAATAACGGAGCCCTGAAGAGGCTGTGTGTCAGTGTGACTGTCAAACCCTATGATTGGAGTAAGGGATGAGAACAGGAAGGAAAAGAAAGTATGATCAGGAATGGGAAGATCAGGATGAAATGGACAATTATGGGCACTGCTTTTGCAGGTTTGATCTGGGTGGGGTGCTGCAATTTAAAAAAGTATTCTTATTATTTATCAACTCATTCTGAGTACAAAGCATGGTTCTAAGTGCTTTAAATTTATTAAGATATTTTACCCTCATGGCAACCTATCATTATTCCTACTTTGTAGATGAGCAGACCAAGTGACAGGGAAGTCTTGCCCCAGGTCACATGACTAGGAATGGGTAGAGCTTGGATTTGGACCCAGGCAGCCTGGCATGAGAGGTCAAGCTCTTAACCCTAGTTTCTCTCTGTAGAAGACTCCAGCCATGAGGGCTGGGGTGCCTGCTGCAGGCAGGGACAGGTGGATTGTCAAGTTGAGGGATGGTGGGATGGTAGAGGAGAGAGGATTTGAAAACAAACTTCAGGGGCTGGCCCTGTGGCACAGTGGTTAAGTGCGCGCACTCCGCTGCTGGCGGCCTGGGTTTGGATCCCGGGCGTGCACCGATGCACTGCTTGTCAGGCCATACTGTGGTGGCATCCCACATGAAGTGGAGGAAGATGGGCATGGATGTTAGCTCGGGGCCAGCATTCCTCAGCAAAAAGAGGAGGATTGGCATGGATGTTAGCTCAGGGCTGATCTTCCTCACCAAAAAAAAAGAAAAGAAACTTCACCCATCTCACAACTTTTTTCTAGGCACTAGCCTGACAATGTAAATCCTGCACAAATCAAGGCTTAGAAAGAACATCCTAATGCAATTTACCCTGAAGTATTAGCGCTCTAACTACACTAGGAATCAAATATTTTTGTCTACGTTCCAGACATTTTTTTCTGAAGATGGGTATCTTAAGGACACTTAAAAAAAAATCAAATAAGGAGGAGATATATTCTTTGAAAAGAGACAACTAAAAATAATTAGTAAAACAACTAAGGAACAGAAGCAAGGGATAAAAAACTTTGGGAGCCTGGAATGGAACATCTGACGTGGTTTTGTTTCCGTGTAGATCACTTGACAGGAAACTCCAAACAGCTTAATCAGTTCTGTTCTTTGTATTTCCATTCACTGTAATTTGGTCATGGTCACAATGTCATTTTTGTTCCAATGAATAGAAATCCAGAAAGGGAAAGGATTAGGTGAGAAAAAGAGGCGAGTGCGGAGGGGAGATTTTCCGATGCTCTTGGTTTATCACAAAATGTCCTAGTCTGGACAGCATTTTCCTTTCACAACAGGCCACTGTTGGGTTCCTCCTCTTCTAAAGAGGAGAGAATGTTCATGGAATGTTAGAGGTTTTTGGAGCACTTACTCTGTGCTATCTTCAAAGAACTCATAATCTTGTGGAAGAGAAGGCATGTCTACAAGACAAGACAAAGTGGAAGAGGCCTGACAGAGGCAGAAGTGAAGACGATGGGCTGATCAGATCTGACTTCCAAGGACCCCCTCAAGGGCAGGCTGATCTACTGCTCTTACCTTCTGCTTTCTCCCTCCTGGCTCCTCGAGTGGGAACACAGCACCTGTGACTCGCCTTAGTGGAGTTTAACTCAGTTCACAGGGTGCTTTCCTTTCATACACTTCGAGGGCAACATAAGGGAAGGTTGATACAGGTGGAGACTTTGATTTTTGTAGAGGTTAACCCAGAGGTCTAGGCCTGCTCAGGGCATGGGGAGGCCTGGACTGATGGAAGGGCCTGGGGTAACCTGCATATGCCTGGGAGGCTGGGTCAAGACCAAGGGTGCAAGGAAAGAGGTTGCCATCCTGTTGGAATGCTGGCTTACTGGGGGCTGGAGAGGGCACGTTTAGTTTCAGGGCGTGAGGAACAAGGAAAAAGGGTGTGACGAGGAGGAAGGTTAGGGGTAAGGCCTACTGTAGGATCAATGCCCACAGAACAGTTGCACTGCATCTGCTTCCCTATCTCCTCCTCCACCTCTTCAAGATCTGTTTCCAGAAGGTTATACGGGAACTGAATATTTGTAAAACAGATTCTTCTTTTACACCTTCCTAGATTATGCTTCCTGAGATGTTTTATCATTTCTGTTTGGTCCTCAATTGTCAACGTTTCCACAAACTTTAGCTTTAACACATTTCCTCTATTTCATCCTTTTCTCCCCAAGCCAACCTTCTCCCTAATTCCTCCAGCTTACACGTATACATACACTCTTATATGTAAAGGCAAGGTTTTCGTTTGAAGGAATATTCCAAGAATTCCTACTTATAATCTTGCTTTTCTTTTTACGGATTTCCCTACTATTTTTAGGGAGGCAGAGTGATGTCAGACCATCAGAGTCCCATTAAAGTTCATCCACTTAATACCTGTGTGACCTCAGGTACTTAAATTATATTAGCCTCAGTGTTCTCGTTTGCAAAGCGGGGCTAATAATAATAACAACCATACCCACCTGCCTTGGGATTGCACTAAGAATTAGAGACAATACCTGCAAAGACCCTGGCAGAGTGCCTGGCACATAGTGAGCCCTCGGTAATGGGTAACTATTTATACTGTCTTAAAAGAGGTCATTTCTGTATTTTTTAGTAACCCTGGTAAACAACCTGCAGTACAATCCTGGGAATTTGTAATTCCTGCATTGTGAGAATTGCTCATAATTTACAGAGATTTCAAGCACCTCCTGTTTAGGGGGAAGTTTAATATTTCATGGGTTGTTTGGATGTAAAAATCAAAATAAGCTCACTTTTCATTGTAAAATGAGATCCTGTTTATTGTCTGTCTTGACACATTAGAATCTAATTTCCACGAGATCAGGATTCATGTCTTGTCTTGCTTATTTCTGTATCCCCAGTACCTAGAATAGTACTTGGCACGTAGTAAGCACTCAATAAGTATTTCCTGATGAATAAATGTATAGTCAGATTATTTCCAGTAAACTGTTTAAGGAAGCGAAGAAATGTGCATGTATCTATGTATCTATATATCCGTTCTTTTTAAATCTCTGACAACATTGGTAATCACACTAAATGTAAATAGATGCATGCCTTGTCTTGAGGACCGCAGGGGAGGACAGCAGTGGCTGAGGGGCGAGTGCCAGCCTATGGACTTGGGGAAAGCGCGCTATGTGTGATGTGCCCCAGAAGGCAGAAGAAGGCATCATAGAATTCCCCATGGCATCTAAAGAGGGGCCCAGAAGAGGCTGAGAGACAGCTGGTCCATCCAGAAAGGCCCGGTATCAGAACCAGGAAGAAGCAGAGTGAGGGAGCCCAGTGACCAGAGGCCATGGCAAGGCGTGACCATCCACAGTGAGGCCAGTTCATAAGGACAGGACCAGATGAGGACCACCAAGCTACTGCTCAGCAGAGCCAGCTGTCCCTGACAATGGCTTTTAGTGCAGACACCTCCCCACTGGAAAGAGAGATGAAAGGTAAAGAAAGGTGGAAAATCTTGAACTGACTGAGTTTAAACTCTGAATTCACTATGTTTAAATATGGAATTACCAAGTTACCTTAAACTCAACACACATATACACACACTTTATGCAGGTATCCTGCCAGACAAAAAGTTTTTTGTGAGATCTAAAGTCAAGTGTTTAAAATCATGTGATTTCAAAAATAATGTGGATAACAAAACGAAATCTTAAACATGTGCTCTCCAAAAAGCTTGTGAATTGGTTTGGTCCGGCAGGTGCCAAGGTCACAGTTAATTTGATAACTAATTATTTACCAGAAATGCAGCTGCTTGTCGGAATTATAACCAGGTTGAACTTTGGTCTGAGTGGCAGTTTCTAGAGAAACAGGTGGCCAGGGTGAAAACCCAGGGTTGGGTTACACAAGCCAGTGTCTGGCTTTGTTTTCAAGGGGGTATTATGACTTCGAGGGCCATGTCTTGCAGCTGCTGCAGGTGTCACTTAAGCAGGTTTATAATACTCACATGGGTGACATGAGACCCTTGGGTCTCAATGGCTGCTGTGTCTTATCATTTTGTTGACCTTGCTTTTCCAGAAGAGCACACAAGATGCATTGTTCAGCCATAGGCAGAACATGTCCACTGGGAATCTGGATTGGGGGACACCAGGAGGTCAAGAGGACAAGTGGGTGGCATGCATAGGAGGCTAAGGTTGGGAGAACCTTCTAAGCGTCAGAGTGGAATGGGAAACATGCAAGAAATGAGACCTGAGCAAGAACTGACATGTTCCAAAAGGGGACTGGCTGACGTCAGCAGTAACCCAGTTATCAGACCTGGGGCTAAGCTAGCTGCCAAGAAGTCTTAATGCTCAACTCCACAATGTGTGGCTGGTCTGGTTAAATCTTTTTGCATCAGATCAACATAGGGCCCAGGAGCTGGGAGCAAGGGTGACCCTGCTGGTGCAGATCATGCAGCTTTGTTAGGGAAACAGGTTTTTTTTTTCTTTGATGAGAAAGATTAGCCCTGAGCTAACATCTGTTGCCAATCCTCCTCCTTTTTGCTGAGGAAGATTGGCACTGGGCTAACATCCATGCCCATCTTCCTCTACTTTACATGTGGGACATATAAGCCTGCCACAGCATGGCTTGATAAGCGGTGTATAGGTCTGCACCCAGGATCCAAACCAGCAAACCCCGGGGCTGCTGGAACGGAGCACGCAAACTTAACCCCTACGCCACCGCACCGGCCCCATTTTAGACTTTGCTCACCAAATACTCCATGTCCCCTGTCTCCCAGAAACCCTATGCTCAAGAATCCCCCTCTCTAACAGAACTTCAGAATCCCACCAGTTTGAGTGCATAGGACAAGGCCCAGGAGTCTTTCTTGATTCCTCATGATTGTCATTGTAAGGGAGGTCTAGACTTTGGTTTGGGGTGATTCAGAGATAATGGGAGAGTAGTAGCGATTCTCCATTTGGGCCCAGGAAGGCCAAAGGATTTGTTGCTATCCTTCCTTCAGAAGCTCCTGTAAGGGCCATAGCCAGAAATTCCAGAGCATTTGGGGAGGTCAAGAGGAGCTGATGGGCACCAAAGTGCTGGAAGCAGAAGGAATCAGAGAATGGGTGTGGGTGTTAGGGAGAGCTTGAGGTCAGACCAAAATCGAGGCAAGGCTTGGAAAGGAAAGTGGAGTTGGTTAGGTGTGTTGGCTAGATTCAAAAACAAAAGGTCCAGTGAGACAATTTTCAAATAGTTCTGTTCTTAGAAGGTGGAAAGAACCTATGTGAAAGTCCCAGTGGAGAATCTGAAGACATAGTTTAGATTCACTCCTGCGCCTTTTCTTTTACCGTTTGTAGCCTCCACGTTACTGCCATGATAATAACTATCTATGCCCAGTGTGGCAAAGGGGAAAGAGTCCCAGCCGGGATTCCAGGGGCCTGGTCTCTTCATTGGAAAGCCATTTCTCTCTCTAAGTCTCAATCTACTTATCTGTAAAGTGGGACAATAACAATGATCTCAATGTGCTATGAGAATTGGATGAAATAATGTATTTATGAAGCCCAAGGGTTAAAACCATCACAAGAAAGAGTTATAATTATTTATTTCCCCAGCTATACAAAGATGTGGGATTTAGAGGAGTTGTTATGCACGGAAATCATGTACAAAACACTGATGTTTTAAATTTATTTTACATGTTGTTTCATTTCTCTTTCATGTCAGAGACTAGTAAGGGCCTCTGAGGTCAAATTTAAAAAGGTAAAGAAAGACATCAATGAAATAGCAGATAGACTGCAAGCAGAACCCATTCTCCTGGTAAGATATTTACATTTCCACTGGACATTAATGGACATGTGTTTAACAGAAAGAGGACTTATCAGGTCTTGATAACAGGCTGCTCGAACCACATTTCTTAACCAACTCTATTTCTGCTTGCCCAGGGAAACAAGGTCTCTGTTGATATTGATTTTTTGCTAATTTTATTGATAATCCTAACAATTCTGTGTCTTTTTTAATATTTTGTAAATAGTATCTTTATGGGATATTTTGAGCTACAAATGTTTAAAAGAATTCTGATGACGTAGTTGTGCAGCCGGTGTTAACAGCATAGACCCCTATCAAAGTGGGGATTTGCGACGGAACGGGGGATTCAGGGGTTTCATCACAAATCGTCAAAATGCTGAAGTGAGTGAAAGAAGATGTCTACTAATTAAAATAAAAACAGTTCTTAAATAGCTGTGTTAACCTGAAGGAGAAAACATTTTAAATGTGACACCAAGAGAGATCTGAAAAAAGCACCAGGAATCCTAGTAAAAATTTGATGTGAGAAAGCAGTAGTGGGAATGATGCCTAGTAGAAAAGCTTAAGAAATAGAGTCAGAAGTTTCAGGGTCCCCATTGGTAAATAATATGCCTTTATTTGTACTGTTTTATCCAATACAACTACTGAAAATATTTTAATTTAAGGACTATGCTAACATTTCAGAAGGTTCAAACACTGAGAGGAGACATCAGCCACAATTCTACCACCTCAGCACAACGGTTAGAATCTTTTCATATTCCCTTCCATTTTTGTCTGTTTGCTTAATTTCTGAAATTACAGTTGCACACTTCTAACAACGTTATACATTTCCACATTGTTACAGTCTTTATAGGTTTAATGGGCATGTTTTGGTTTTTTTCTTTTTGCTTTCTTCACTGGTTTCTTCTTGTCCCACAAACATATGCAGATTTTTCATCATAAAAAAGAAAGGTCTTCCTTGGCTGCTTATATATATATTCCCCAGTGAAAAAAAGCAAAGCTCAAGAAAAAAAATGTGTGTGGAATGCTGCTTGCCCCTTAGAAGTAAGATATCCTCTTTGATTACAGTAAGTATTGGTTTTTGAGACTCCTCTAGTGAGGAAGGGTTATAATTCTACCAACAGCAAAGCTTTTGTGCTCTCTTTAGCAATTCTTTGTCAGCTTTCTCTTTCCCCTAGGAATTCTTATCTTTCCTGCATCGCTTGTTAGTCTAATGAAAAACTGTTTCCGTGTTCTGCCCTAGGAGCCAGATCTATAAACTCACAGGCTCAACCTTCTAATTCAGCATCTAATAGGTATCCATTGTTAAAAGATAAACTGAGGCATGTTAAAAATTTTGAGTTTATCTCAGCAAAAGTCAATTCCAACTGGGCAGCGCCAAACCAGAAGTGGTTAGGGTGTTCCACTGTCAGGAGCTCAGCCAGGGAATTTTATAGAGAAAACGTGGAAGCAAGGTAAGAAAATTATTGATTGGCTATAGCTGAAAGCCTGGTTGGCTGTCTGTGATTGGTTGTCCTTAGGTTTCGATTTTGCAACCTTGAGACATTTACAGGGTTAGATTTTGGTTTGCTTACGTAGGCCACCATGGCATTAGAGCCACCTCAGTCTAAGGGCCTAGTTGTTTAATTAATTTAACCATTTGGAGAATCCAAGGAAGGTTTAATACAAACCCCTTAGACCTGAGCCCAGAACTTAACCTTAGTGCTGTACTTCTATACACTAAATTGCTTCCGGACTGCAGTCGTGGGTCTGCCTGGGTTCCTCTAGGCCTCTGAATTAATCTCTTCAAATGTGTAGGGCATGATAAAATTGTGCATTTTTATTTCTGTGTCCTATAAATTCATTTACTCAGACCAACATTTCTTGAACAAAAAAGCAAACATAAGCAAAATATTTTAATGAGGTCCTTCCACCATTCAGATAAATTACCATCAGTACTCGATAGACTCAACCAGGTGGTTGCTTCACTTTTCTGAACCATTTTCAAAACTCCAGCACCCACCCCTTCCTTCCCTCTTTAGAGTAGCCAAAGCCCTTGCTTTCTCCTGCCTTCCCCTCTTTTTAGCAACACATATTTCAGCACTCTGAACACACCTGGCACATAGTAGGTATTCAATAAATTTATCAAGTGAATGAATAAAAGTATGAATTCTTACAAAGCAGTTACTGAGATGCTATACAAAGAGTTTCACATCAGACCTCCTTTAAGTGTCATAACCTTCCAAGGTAGATATTATTATTTCCATTTTACAGAGGAAAAAAGGAAGACTCAGAAAATAAAGTGACTTTTTTCAGGTTCACTTATCCACTTGTGGAAGGCTGAATATGGCCCCCTAAAGATGTCCACATCCTAATCCCCAGAACCTACAAATATGTTACCTTTTATGGCAAAAGAGATTTTATAGATGTGGTACATTAAGAATATTGAGATGGGAAGATTACCCTGGATTATTTGGGTGGGGGGGGGCGCAATGTAATCACAAGGATCCTTATAAGAGGGAGGCAGGAGGGTCAGCTAGATAGAGAGAAGGTGACATGATGATGGAAGCAGAGGGAGAACTGGTGATGTGATTTGAGGCCACGAGCCAAGGAATGCAGGTAGCCTCTAGAAGCTGGAAAAGGTAAGGACAGGGATTCTCCCCTAGAGCCTCCAGAAGGAACACAACCTTGCTTTTAGCCTGTTAACCCCATTTTGACTTCTGACCTCCAGAATGATAAGATAATCAATTTGTGTTGTTTTAAGCCACTAGGTTTGTGGTCATTTGTTACAGCAGCAACAGGAAACTCATACACCATCGTGACTGGTGATTGAAAGGGCAGGACTCATAAGAACAATCTTACAGCAACTTAATCTCTTCTCACTGCTGCCCTGTACTCTTGCTGTGGGACTGGTTCTTCCTGGCCTGAGAAAAAATCTCGTGCAGGTCCCATAACTTCTCCTATGTGATGAAAGTCCCCAGTTCCCCTAGTCTTCCAAATGGTCTCAGATCAATAATTAAAATTATTTTTTAATAATTAGCCATAATAAGCAAATAATAAGCCAGCCCCGTGGCTTAGCGGTTGAGTGCGCGCTCTCCGCTGCTGGCGGCCCAGGGTCGGATCCTGGGCGCGCACCAACGCACCGCTTCTCTGGCCATGCTGAGGCGGCGTCCCACATACAGCAACTAGAAGGATGCGCAACTATGACATACAACTATCTACTGGGGCTTTGGGGGAAAAATAAATAAAATTATTTTAAAAAAAAATTAAAATGTCCAGTGCTATGTATTTTAATTTATTTAAACACAAACAAACAAAGCAAATAAATGAACCCTAAACTTCAAACATAAATCTTCTGTCTTTCCCCAGCCGGGTCCTACTATGGGAGGGAAACCTGCTGCGGCCATTTGGCTCTCCTGACATTAACAGCTTCTCCTTCCCCCATCAGACTTACTATAAATTCAAATGACTGCAGAGTTGCAGTGGAGAGAGGAAAGAAAGGCAAAGGACTGGAAGGGTCTTATTTGACCAGCACTTATCTCATTGTAGTTTCCTCCGACCTAGCAAGTGTTTAAGGACGATTTTCTCTTTTGTGGATTTCCTGGAGCTGTGCTTCCAGGCTGAAAATCCTTTCCCTGCCACCGCCTTGTTGGGGTGGATATGTATCTTCTGGCTGGTCACTTAGCAGCTCCTCCCTTTGCCCCTCTGTCCCTCAGGGCAACTTCAGCCTCATTCTTCCAAGGCGACCCCCTGGGGAAGAACCTCAAGGGCACCCGACAAGCTCTTTCTGCCAGGGTCCCGCTCTGGTCCTGGGCAAACACTGACACGTCCTTGGCCCTCCAGGAGCACAGTTATGCCCTCACAGTGCAGCCCACTCTGCTGCCCTGGCTGCTCCCACTAGCCTCTGCTCTTTAGCTGTCTCCAGTCTCCAAGTTTCCTTCAGCCTCCGATTGTAACTCTCTTAGGTTTGCAAGTGCTAACAGCATTCCAGCCACCTCCTCTGAAAACAAAATGGACACTTTGTCCTGTCGCCATTTTAAGGAACGTGTACATCATTTTTTCACAACCATGGAGGGGAAAAAAACCCAGACAAGGTTTCACTAGGAGATAAAACAAAAATAATATGCTCACCATGTCTGGTTCTGGTCCCCTAAATAAATGAAGACTTGACCTTCTCCAGTGAAGACAGGTTTCCTGCCTCTGTAATCCCTTCCTGTCCCGAAGCGGGTGGGGACTGTCCTCTGATTCTTATCTGACCCCAGCAAAACCTTCACCGTGACTTCTGCAATGCTGACATCTGACCTTATGTTATGACTTCTGAGGATACGATAATCATGTGGGAAAGTTGCTGCTTTCCTACCACGACAGGCTAAGGTAAACTAGGTAACCTTGCTAATACTGAGGGTTTTTTCCCTTTAAATATCTATCATGGATTTTATTTTTTATTTTTGCCAGCCAGTCCTTCCGAAGTCTGAGTGCCTTGAGCTCCTTTGAAAGTAAATGTCTTTTCTTTCCTAAATGCTTTTGTCTGAGTCTTCTTTTCTCAAATCCTGCATAGGCTCTGTAGTATTTCACTTTGGAATGCGGCGTGACGGGCACCTATTGTCTTGGAGTCTCAGCCAAAACTGAGACTGACATCATTCCATTGTCACATCCTGGCCCATGAATCAGGTGCAAGCCTGGGATTCTAAGCTGAGGAATCTGAAGCCAGTCCATTTTCTAGCACACTATGGTCTCCTGGCTATTATGGAGTTAAAGCGCCCAAGTTTCTCCTCTCAGTCTAATTGTGTTTAGACTTTCATCTCTCCTGGTGCAGTGGAAGGTGTTGTCGTCAATGCCTCCACTTCCTTCAGGGAAGGAGGTTGTAGGAGGCAGTTGTCCCAGTGTCTCTAAAATCCAACCACACGTGCCGCCATGAAAGAAGTTTAATTCTGGGAAGAAAAGTAAGTCAGCACTAACCTCATTTTACAAATGAATTTTAGCTCAGTGGTACTATGAGGTCATCCAATTGTGTCAGGTCCTACCTGGGTTCCAGCCTCTGTAATTCCTTCTTCTTCCATACCTGGAGGTCACTTGATTCCTAGACGCAGGACCCACCTCCTCCCCTGTTACCTGGTCCAATCCAGATGGAGGCAGGTGATTTTCAACCAGCTTCAGCCCTGTGTTCTGGGCATTGAGACCTCCTTGATGAGAAAGTGTCTTCCTTCCTCCCGTATGCCCTGTTCTTATCACTGAGTCTTGACCTTGGACTCTATACCTGAACTTCTCTTCTAGTAAACTGCTCAGAACCCTGTTTTCTTCAAGGGACTTTGACCCAGAACTTGAGGAGAAACCTCTCCTGCCTGTCCCAAATTTGGGCCCCCATTTGTCTCTAGGCACTGCTCACTGTTTGGGATGCCCTGACAGTTTCACATGAGTGACTTCACTTCTCTTCCATGGCCAATATTTGCCTAGTCTGTGCCAGATGAACAGTACACCTGCTCACCAGGTGGAGCCCCCTCCGGGTGCTCAGGGGGAAGTTCTCAGAGGCTATGCTCTACTGGGTCCTGAGATCTGACAAGAAGCCTTTGTCCCGGGTGCTTATTTTAAGTGTCTCCATGACTTCTCCCTATCAGAGCAACTAGTAGGGGCATTTTTTCTTAATATGGAAGTGAAGAAAAAAGTAGTAACTTTCCTAGTTACCCAGCAAGGTGAAACTGATTTCTATTCCACTTTGCTCCCAATTGGCTACCTTTTTTTTTTTTTTGGTGAAGAAGATTGGCCTTGAGATAACATCTGTTGCCAATCTTCCTCTTTTTGCTTGAGTAAGATTGTTGCTGAGCTAACATCTGTGCCAATCTTTCTCTGTTTTGTACATAGGACGCTGCCACAGCATGGCTGATGAACAATGTGTAGGTCTGTGCCAGGGATCCGAACCCGTGAACCGTGGGCCACTGACACAAAGCACACGATCTTAACTGCTATGCCACCATGCTGGCCCACCAGTTGGCTATTTTTAAAAATTAATTGCTTAGTTTTCCACTCACTTGTTGCTGCTGTGGAAGATCAAAATTTGGCCACCACAAAATATATCTCTCTACCTTGATTATTTTCTCTGACAGACATTTGACTTCCCCCAAACTGCCTAAAGAATTTAACATAGAAGGCCTGTTTCAGGAAGAAGCCACTACCATATGATGGCTGTGTATAATGTAAAATAGATGCTGCGATAGGAAAGGCACCAACAAGCCCATCTTATCAAAAGTTCTGTCTCTCTCAGGCCACATTCTCTAGGTGGCCATGTAAACGGCTGTCGGACAAACATTTGCATTTCCATCTCCATGTGAATTGTCATCTTCCCCTCTGAAATCTCCCATAGCTGTCTCCTCCCCCACCCCCAACATCCTCCTTTGTTTTTATCTAAATCTATTTAAGGTGAAAAACCTCGGCCATTTGTTGAGAAACTCAGTCACCCTGGTTTCTCCCATGTATACATGTTATTAAACTTTGTTTGATTTTTCTCCTGCTAACCTATCTTTTAATTACTTGGCCAGCCATAAGAACCTTAAAGGAAAGGGCGGAGGGGGATTCTCCTTCTTCCCCAACACTGCCATAACTGCAATAAGGGGACAGGACAGGTCATAGTATGCAGGGCAGTTTGAAGGATTGCCAAGAGCATTAGCGTCCTTTTTCTTCATCCCGGTTTCTCTTCCCACCTAATAGCTTCCTCGCACATACACATTTGCTCTTAGAGCAGCAGGCTGGAGGGAGCAGAACATCTTCAGGGTGATGTGCACTGAGAGGGGACCAGATAGAATCATCCACCAATGGAGGGGTACCACTGGAACTTAGTGAGTTGGGGCAGACCACCTAGCTTGTCCTTTTTCAGGCCAGGTGCTGTCACACCACTGCCATCTTAGCATTGCACATCAGTTCTGCCATTTTTCAGTTTGGGCCTCCCCCTGGGCACTCCAGATGCCTCCTGTTGAACTACTTGTCTCAATATTGGCTTCACAGCTCTGCTTGGCACCTAATCCCCCAGTACACCTGATGCATTTCACTACGTCTCTGCCCATCTGCTCCATGCGCCGCCATCCTACTGGGCTTGACCTGAGGGGTCATGAGCATATTAGTAACTGAGTAGAATTAATATTAGCAGAATAGCCGAGCAAGATGACTGACGCACCAGTATATCTGCACTCATGACTCTCATACTCATTACTTTTTTAAAAAAATGTGTTTTAAGGATCAGCAGTGTCCTAGGTACTGTGGAGACCCGAGTAGCTCACAGCCTGGTGAAGGGATCAGACTTGTAAACAAATAATTGCCATTCAGTGTGATAAACTGCTGTCAAGTTCATTCATAAAAACTGATGGTGATCTTCAGGTGGTCTCCTTCCAGGTGAGGCACTGGATGGTGTCAGGAGCTGTGCTCAGTGCTTTGGCTCGTTCAGTATGAGTTTCTTAAAGTGGAATAGGCATCATGATAGTTGTGAGCATGTGCACATGTGTATGTGTGCATGTATGTGTGCGTGTTTGAGTGAGTGCACTCACACACATCCCCTGGGGCTGCTCAAAGCCGTTTATCCTTTCTGTGATGCCAAGTCTATGACCAAGCCCACAGGATTTAGTCAGAAGTAATAAATTCTGTTTCAGACCTGCCAGATGATCTGGGGAAAGCCATTTATATCCTCTGAGTTTCAGTTTCCACATCTTTGAAAAAAAATTAGATCCCGCTCATGGGGTTGTTGTGAGGACAAAGAGAGATAATATATATGAAAATAGCTCTGACAACTCTGAAGCGTTGAACACATGTGACTTGCAACAACTCCAGCCAAGGTTCGAAATGTTGATTAGAGTAGGCTCGCTCCCAGGCCAGCCTTGTAAATGCCTCTGGCTCTTGGAGAACTGGAGGAACCGGGCTATGCCCGCCGCAGCGTCTCCTCCCAGGCTCTGTGTCCTGCACACACCCGCCTAGAACCTGCCTGCCCTGTGGCTCAAGTCGCAAGGGCTGTTGGCTGCTGCCGGGAAACCAAGAGGAGGCAATGAAGAAGAAGGGGCAGCAGGCCAGGGAAAATAGGAAGTTGGTGCATTTGCATGATGGTGGGGATTTTTTTTCTTTTTTGGCTGGGAGATAAGAGTGTTTTTGTTAGTTTAAGGGGGGCAGGGGGCCATGGCAGTTATCTTAACAGATCTTGTTTGTGGATGGCTCCAGACTTTGAGACCTGGCAAGTGCTGGCACTAAGAGAAACTGAAGTGTTTTCAACCCAGAGGAAAATCCCCCAAGTCTTTCCTGATTATCGCTATAGCGCTAAAGTCTGCAGAGGCAACACACTCGGCCCAGCTCGTCACCACTTGAGGAGGTGGCAGGGATGCTGCAGAGGCCTGTCACTTCTATCGGGCTTTTGCTAAGATGAAACCGAGTGGGGGGGGGGCAGCCTGAGAGTATCAGAATAGAGGCATTTTCCTCTCTCTGGTCTGCGGTGAACTAGCTGCAGCAGTGAGTCAGGGGACCAGGGAAGGGTTTCCATGGTCCCAAGGCCTCAAGGGTGAATTCCTAGATACAGACTCTGTACCGGTCTTGCTGACCCACTCCCCAGTCCAGAGTCCAAGCCCCTTGTGAGCTTGTTCTGTCTGACCTTCCTCAATCTCACGTCTGCCCTCTCGGCCACATGCCCTTCACTCTCCGCCATTCCCGGATCTTGTGGGTGCCGTTTTAGGTCTCCACACCTTTGCCCCTGCTTGACATACCTTTCCCCTCTCCTAAGCCTGTTGACTTTCTCATTTGTGGCCCAGAGGTGCTATGGAGCCCTCTCCACGCTCCCAGGCAGAACTGATCCTCCATCCTGGTTCTCATGCGGCTTTGTACAAACCTGCATTATAGCCTTTGCTGCAACCACACACACAGCGGTTTGTCTGCCCCACTGGGGTTGAAGGCAGGGCCTGTGTCCCTTTATTTTTACGTTAAGTCTCTAATCCATGTAGGAAGTATCCTGATAAACAGTGAGAGAAGTGGATATAATTTTATCTTTTTTTCCATATGGCTATCCAGTTATCCCCAATACTGGAATATTTAAAAAGTCCAGCTCATCCTCACTGATTTGGTATGCCCCTATGCTAATTCCAAAAGGATATTTAATAGAAATTAACAAGCTGATTCTAACGTTCACATGGAAGAGAAAACGTGTAGACTAGTTCCCCCCTCCAAAATATTTTTGCAAAAAAAGAACAATAAAGGGGGATGTATCCTACCAAATACCAAAATGAAATGAAATATTATAGCAAGTAAAACAGTATGCTATTGACATTCAACAGGAGAGATCACAGAACCTTAGGAAATAAAACAGAGTCCTGCGTATTTGAAAATGAGGTTCTTGATAAAGGTAATATTTTAAATCTTTGGGAGAAGGATAGATAACATTTATTAAATTTTGTCGAGACAACTGGCTATCCTTTTATAAAGAGAATTTCTTCTTGGTTTGTTTGTGTGCGTATATATTGATAAAGTCGGAGGAAATTTTGGGCTTTCCCTTTTGGCCCAGGGATTTACTGGCTTAATACCTCATATATTGAGATTCCTTTTAGAGAGTCACCAGAATAAATTAGAAGGATCTTAGGCTTAAAAATATAAACAATTTTATTGTGATGATCCATGATGATGTAAGAGTGAATACATAAGGATGATTAATTGACTGGGGTAAAGTAGAGAAGTGAGCTCTCTGGGCACTTCTGGTGGTAATCACAGTCACACCCAGATAAGCTCTTGACAAAGGAAGTGCTTACCTTAGCAATGACCAGCTCTCCAGCTGTGCTAAGTGTTTAATGAAGTGCTGCCAATGCTGGGAACTCCGGATGCAAACGCTGTATGTCCCCTGGAGGGAAGAAGCTGCTCCTTACCTTTAGAGGCCCTGTAGTTGGTCCGGCTGAGAATACAGCTGGATGGGTCTAATTGTGCATATGCCTTCTGGCTTCCCGACACCTACTCCCAGCTCTCTGGGTCAAGGATAGTGGAAGGCAGCAATAAAATACGCTTGGGTTTTTATTTCAACTCTTGATGTAAGTGAGTGCTCTTTGTCATTAGGTCTAACCCAACATAAAGAAAAGCAAGATACGTTGTAGGGAAACTGCAAAAGTTGGAGGATGCAGAGAAAACCTTAAGAGGAGTGAATGGGAGGAGAGGAGGAAAAGAGGTGATAACTAGAGGAAGATTTAGGAAAAAGGGAATTTTTTTGGTTTTGTTTGTTGGTTTTGTTTCTGAAGAAGAGAGGGATTTGAGGCTATTTATACTGAAGGGAAGAAACTATTTTTAAGAGGGTTTAAGATAGAGGAGAAAATTCTCTCCAGAATCTCAATGATGACCCAACTTCAATTACTATTTAAGCTACTATTCCCTGTCCCCTCCTTCAAGATCCATATTTTCAGATATCTACCTGACTTTAGCCTTGTCTGCAATATGTTAGTTTCTTAAACATACAGGAGAATACATTAGGGTAGTTAATGAGTTATTGGAGGGCTGGGTGGCTTAGCTATTAAGTGCCCGCACTCCGATACTGGCAGCCCGGGTTCGGGTCCCGGGCGTGCACCGACGCACCGCTTCTCCGGCCATGCTGAGGCCACGTCCCACATACATACAGCAACTAGAAGGATGTGCAACTATGACATACAACTATCCACTGGGGCTTTGGGGAAGAAAAAAAGGAGGAGGATTGGCAATACATGTTAGCTCAGAGCCGGTCTTCCTCAGCAAAAAGAGGAGGATTAGCACGGATGTTAGCTCAGGGCTGATCTTCCTCACAAAAAAAAAAAAAAATGAGTTATTGGAAATTAATTTAAAACCAAGGCCCTCAATACAGGAGGGAATCAAGTTCTTGTATTTATTTTTTATTTTTATTTTTTGTGAGGAAGACCAGCCCTGAGCTAACATCCGATGCCAATCCTCCTCTTTTTTTTTTTTTTTTTTAGCTGAAGCAGACTGCCCCTGGGCTAACATCTGTGCCCATCTTCCTCTACTTTATATGGGACACAGCCACAGCATGCCTTAACAAGCGGTACGTAGGTGCGCGCCCCAGATCCGGTTCGGGCCACCGCAGCAGAGCGCGCGCACTTAACCACTTGAGCCACAGGGCGGGCCTGGGGAATCAAGTTCTTTTAAAGGATGAGGTCCAGAGCATAGATGACACAAATGTTAGTCTGGGATAGAGAGGAGTGAGTGGGATAGTGATGAGTAAAGATACAAGCAAATTAATGTACGAACTACAACAAAAGGTAGCATCTTTCTCTATGAAGTAGCATGCACATCTTTTCAGCTCCTGGGCATCAGTGACCAGTCTTTGCAGGCTGGGGGAGGGTGCTTCTCAGGTTTCCGTGAAAGCAAGTGTGACCAGGTCCCATGCCCCACAAATCAGTCAGTTGCATTTGGGGAACTGGTCCTATCTAGCCATCTCTAGTAACTCATCATACTAAATTCTGCAAAGCCTCTTCTGATCTGAGCCTAGAAAAGCTGCTAGTGGGTCAGGCTTGCCCTTCTGGACTGGCAGGGGTATAATGCATAGGTGAGTCAGTTGGTCTAAGGCGTTGAGGAGCCAAGTGCACAAATTAGAGAGGATATACCTGCTGAGCATCAGAGAGTGGGGAAGACAGAGGGGCTGAGGACGGTGTGTAATGGGAGAAGCTGCTGACCAACTACCCAAAAGAATTGCCTGTTTGCATCGAAGCCCCAGTTGAAGTTCTTAACCGTTCTCTCCATGTATAAAAGGGACATAAGGAATGATTTCCTGTTTCATTTTACCTAAAATATTGCAACTTCTTTAACTCACTGGTACTACTGAAAAATAATTGTGTCTGAATTTTCCCAGGGATGTATGCATTTCAGACAGCTTGCCTATAATATCAGTGATTCAGGAACGGTCAATATTTGTACTGCTCTGTGTCACTGAAGGTTGCAAATCATTGTCTGTCAGTAAAATACCGGCAGTTTCCTAACCCCTGAATATGCTTATGTTTTTCTGTTGCACTACTAAAACATAAATCAGAAGTTTAGAGCTTGAAAAAGATGCTTGAGATAATTTATACCAGGATGGCAAATATCTAGTCTTATTTTCCATCATTCTTTTCCACCAGCACCCATGACAGACATCATTAGTCAATCCCAGCATTCTTTCCCATTGAACTCAATTAGGAGTTCAGATTCCTCAATATGGTATTTTATGTGATCACTACCCATTGATTGGAGTTGATCCTTGAAATGAAATCCATTTGCCACCCCTAGTTGTACTCAATAGGTAAGAAAGTGACTTTCCTAATGTGACACAGTTGATCAGTGTCAGAGCCTGGACAAAAACACAGTCTCTTGTTGCATTGTTAACTATATCCATTGCTGTATGATTTATAATACAAACTCTTTAAAAGATCTAAAAAATAAATGCTCTTTGTGGAAAAAAGGTATTTGGAAGAAAAATTTGTGGACTGAAGAAAATGGGAAATGGGAAGTTACTGTTGTCTATATTTCAACTCGTTTCTTTTTTTTTTGTGAGGAAGGTCAGCCCTGAGCTAACATCCGTGCTAATCTTCCTCTTTTTGCTGAGGAAGACGGGCTCTGAGCTAACATCTATTGCCAATCCTCCTCCTTTTTTTTTTTTTTTTTTTACCCCCAAAGCCCCAGTAGATAGTTGTATGTCATAGCTGCACATCCTTCTAGTTGCTGTATGTGGGACGCGGCCTCAGCATGGCCGGAGAAGCGGTGCGTCAGTGCACGCCCGGGATCCGAACCCGGGCCACCAGCAGCGGAGCGCGCGCACTTAACCGCTAAGCCACGGGGCTGGCCCTTAACTCTTTTCAATCTTGATTATTGGTCATGGTTTGGCTAATGGAGGAAATTAAGCTGACTGCAGAAACCATACATTCCACACCATTCCAAGAAACTTTGTTCATTTACTTATTCAACATTTATATATTTGGTGCCAGATTTGTACCACACACTATACTAAGCACTGAGAAGATAAGATGATCAAAATATGACCTTGACTCTCAGTAAGATCAAGAAACAATAGGGGAGACAGACATGGACCAAAACTGGATGCACCAGCAGCGTGCAGCTCAATAAAGGCATGTGCAGTGTACCACAAGAACAAAGCTGTCAACTCTACCCAGGGGCATGAGAGTCAGGAAGGCTGCTTGACCCAAATCTTCAAGTAAAAAGTAACCTCATCACTAAGAGATTCTGGAAAATGTTAGTAACCATTATTGGCGAGCCAAATGTTGCATTTTTGGGTCATGAAATATTTGTGGACTTGAATTTTCTTCATGAAAAGTTGCTCTTAATAAGTCCATATGGTTTTATTAAGGGAAGGCCATAGTAATTTTGCTGCCTGCTGTATGACTAATGGCACAAAGCAATGTTTGCCACAATCACATTTTCAGGAGCAGAATGTATGTACTTCCAGGCAAATATACTTCCTGGTCTAACAGACTCTCCTTGTGTGTCTGTAGGGCTGATGTCAGGGAGTTCACGGTCTGACACTGGGTGAACCACGTATGGTCCAAACCTACGTGAAACCACCTGTAAGACCAAACTGACACTTTCCCTGTTTGACGTCATGACCCTAAAATCAAATTTGCTTACCCTCGTTCTTTTGTTGTTGAACACACCTGGTTATTGTTTGCTGTTTAAGTAAGGGAGAAAGATAAAGAGCCTCTATCCTGAAAACCTTGGGTTATAAACGAAGTCATCATGGCTGCAGACCAATCATCCAGATGCCCTTGGGCAACTGGTGGCCAATGAAACCCAGTGCCAAGTAGGTCACCCAGCTGGTTAAGGCTAAAGTTGGTAGACCGATTTATAAGTGTTTTTCCACTCTCTTTGGCAGGGATGAGGAGAAATGCGTTCACTTAGAGAGGTCAAGAAAATAAAAAATGCGTTCACTTAGAGAGGTCAAAAAAATTGCCTAGAGCTCCATGTCTAATGAAAGGCTCTACTCAATATGGACCATGGCAGAATATCATTCATCTAGATTCTCTGCTGAACCAATATCATTAAGAGGTGGTGACCCAGTTTCCATGTGGCCTCTACCTTCTCTTTCTACATGTGGGTTTAGGTTACTGCAGATGCTAAGAGACAAAGATTCCATTGGGTAAAAGATTTGGTGTGAATTGCCCGATTGCTCCACTAGGAATCATTGAAATGAAATTTGAGGCTGAGCCTGGGATGCCCTTGAATAGTATCAGTCTTAGATTGGACTCTTTTTATTTTGAGAAAATTTGGCTAAAACAAATGTCATTTTTACCCAGTGGTAGCTCTTGGTGCCTGAGACCACCATGGAGTTGAGGGCAAGATTGGAAGTTAAGATGGATTAGGAGGGATCCAAACGGGGGAGGGGGCAGGAGTGGACTGAGGTGCATGGGCCCCCCGGGCAGGATAACAGTTTAGAGCCCCTTCAAAGAGTTGTTGAACATTCATTTAAAGGAGTGGCTGCCTGGGGGAAGGACAATGAAGCAAGTCTATCACCACCAAGGGCTTCTCCCACGTGGTCTGGGCTATTCAGCCCTGGACCCAAGACCCCTCTCACCAAAGCAAAACTCTGAAGGCAGCTGAGGTATCTGTTACCTGATACCAGAGCACATCCTCTGGGGTTTTACACCCTATGTCAGGCAGCTGATAGCTACATACGACACAGAGTTGCAGTAACTCCAATGTTCTCCACATCATTGCATTTCTGGTGGGGCTTCAGTGCCCCTTATAGAGGGCTGCCCCAGGGAAACCACTGGCTTGCCCCTGCTGAGGGGTGAACCAGTAATGCCAGGGAAGAAAATCCAGGATGACTGCTCTGAGTCTGCACACTGGCTCAGCCACAGAGAGGAGAGGTCTCTGGCAGGGGCAGGGCTGAAAGCTGAGCACTGAGAACAGAAGAGCAGCCAGGAGCTTGAAGCAGCCAACTCTGGATGCAGGGCTGGGCTCACCAAACAATGGTCCTGCTATGATAAGTGCCTGTGAAGTACAAAATTTTAAAACGTGATAAAAGTATAATTTTTTAAAAAATGTGAGATGACACTCAGAGCTTCTTACACTGGTAACAAACTCTTCCTTGTTAAATTTTGGCCTTTTACTTCATGCCACTTTTCTACTTTCCTGACCCTCTCTCCTTTGTTGATTAAACACATGTTTATAGAGCATCTACTCTGTTTCAGGCACAATTCTTGACACCAGAGGTGGGACAGTGAGAAGGATAAACCAACTCACTATTCTCTTGGACACTATGTTCTAGTGGATGGACAGACAATAACAAATAAAGATATAATTATATATTATATACATTACAATGTATATTATAATATAATTATATATTATATTACATTACATTATATATACATAGTATGTATATATTTTTAAGGTGGTGCTAAGTCTCTCCTCCCCTGGGAAGGAGAGAATGAGGGGCCAGAGAGAGACACCCCTTGCACACCATGCCTCCTTGGGCTTAGAGCATGAATTCTCTCTTTGTGAAAACTTGGGCTGGGGAGTAAGTGTTCCCTTCAACAAGAGCGATGCAGGAGGCAGGAATTGTGTGCGACATCAGAGGGTGACACTTCTGCCCTAGGGGAGGCATATTGCAGTGTTGCTAATCCCTCAGGCTGACCTTACGTTTCCTGGAAAGCCCATTTCTGAGTGTAGTTGGGCCGCAGAGAACCACACCAGCAGTCAGGGGCAGCTCACCCTCAGGGCTTCCCATCCCTCTCTGACTGCTTATATACCTGTCCACTCTGGGTATCAGTTATGGCAATGTGGTAGGGCTTCTCTGCCGTCAGGGATGACATTGCGCTGGACAGCAAGGCCATCCTCATGGTTAATAAAATGACTACGACCCTGGCCTTGTATTCAGCCAGAGGGACTTCATCTCTTGTGACCTGGCTGGTGATGACTGGGGGATTCAGGGGGAGGGGGAGAGAGATGCTGGTGGGGAGCGTGTGTTGGCACACAGTAAAGGGGCATGGGAGTGACTGCTAATGGGTATGGAGTTTCTTTTTGGGATAATGGAAATATTCTGGAATTAGTGATGATGGTTGCACAACTTTGTGAACATACTAAAAACCACTGAGTTGTACCCCTTTAAAGGGTGAATTTTATGGTATGTGAATTATATCTCAATTAACAAAAACAACTCCAAATTCAGCAGAAAGAGGGGAGGAGTCTTGGTCTTCTGACTTCAGCTCTTATATTCTTCCCATTACATCATAGCCACCTCTTTATTCTATTATCATGTTACCTGATCCTCCATCAAAGAGAAATACCATAAATTCAAAACCACTTGACCACTTCTGTCCTAGTGTTTCTGGGGACTTTTGGTTCCACTTTTGCTATAGGCTCAGTCATTTAATCCCAGTTCAGGTAAATATAAGAGCAGAACACTAACAGGAAGTCAAGGCCAACACCTGTCCACAATAGTGCAGCCTGAATTACCATGAGAACAACACGTTTCTGAATCATTGGTGTGATGAGTAAGTGGAAAGAGGGCAAGCAGGGCCGCAGTACTGATGCAGGTGAGAGCTGAGTTATGCTTCCCAGATGTCAAATTCTGGAGAGGCCTGAGAGGGGCTGCAATTAAAATCAGTAACCCCATGTTCTAAACACAACATGCAGCACCAGCTTGACAGGAGAGAGAAGGGAAGCACATCGTGCGTGAGGTGAAACGTTTGTTGGGAGGATGAAAGGGACTGCTCACTGCTTCCCACAACCACAGTAATACCTAGAATCCAATGGGGGTGTGGAGCCTCACAACGATCACCCCTGGAATTACTGGGAAATTCAGCAAAGGGACCTCCCGGCTATGCCACTTCCACCTATAAGATCTAAGAGAAGACACGTCCCCTCCCTGAACCTCAGGGATATAGTGGGGATATTAATACTTCATTCTTAGTAAGGCTGTAAATGAGATACTGCACGTGCACACTGCCTACACACAGTAAGGTGTCAAAAATATGGTAGCTCTTCTTGGCTATGAGGTAGCCAGGGGAGCTATTATGACCTGATTTAACAGATAGACAAACTGCAGCCAGAAAGACTGATCCATGGCTTCTTAGAGACAGAACTGAATAAATTCCTGTTTTATGGCCCAGCCTGATAGACTGTCTATGTTTTCTTAACGATAATATGTGAAAGAGGTACACAAAAGCAAAGCAGAGGATGCAGCCTCCCAGAGCTGCTCCCCAGAGAGCCCATGTTGCAAACTGTCTCCTGCCTTGTCTTTTGAAATTGCAAGCCGGCTCACAAATCATATTAGTTCCCCTCTCCTTTCAGAAGAAATTCCAGGCTCCCTGCTGTGACATTTGAGGATCTTCAGAGATTGGCCCAGTTCCACTGCCTGGCCCCCCCTCCTGCCCCTCCTTCCTCAGCCAGCTCTCCACCTTTCTCTTTATGTGCCATCCATGCGTGTTACCTTATGCCACTGACCCCATAAGACATTAACCATAACCCTGCTCAGAACAAGCCTAACATGTTCTCTTTAGCTTACAGGAAACCACAAAGAGAGGAAGGAGACAATGGCTGAGACATAGGTCAGATCCAGTTAAAACCAGTTGAAGGCAACATGGCAGTCTGACTTGACCTGACATAGACCCTGCAGCTCATTATACACTCATTGTAATACATCACCATATTATAGAACACGCCCACCAACAGCTTACAACTGCCATGGCAATGGCAGGATACAACCAAATAAGGAAAGAAAAGAGGTGGCACCCTTGATCCCCAGAAAAGCCTGCCTATTAGCCTGAATAACTATGAATATTTTTCTCCCCTTCATTACCTAGACCCCTTATAATAGCTGCTTAATCACCCCAGGAGCTTAGAAGTTGATTTGTGAACTTTGTTCCCACTTCCCCATTCTTTGGCCATTGAATAAAGCTTGTGCTATTGAACGCTCAGCTTCGGTCTCCTTTCAAAGTTGCAACACCTAACAGAGGAAGAACCCCAAGAGGAAGAGCAAGAGACCCTTCCCAAGAGTTCAGTTGGTAACACCTTAACACAAGCTGAGGCCTCCTTGCAAATTGCTCTGTCTCCTAACCCGTCATCTCCCACTCACCCTTGAAGGTCTGTTTCAAATGCTGCAGCCCTGGAGAAGCTTCTTCACTCACCCGGTCCTTGTTAGTTTCTCCAATTATGGTGCCACACAGCTCCTGGACTTCGATATATCAGTGACTCCTTAAGCCCAAGGACTAGAAGCCTGAAACCCCTGGGATGGGAGAATTTTGCAGTTAAATAATTTAAGGCCTTATGAGAAATATAGAATTGGAGACACCAAAGTCACAGATCTACAAAACACCTTTATTTTGATTTTTACACTTAACTAAAATAAAATAACAAGAATGCTACCATTACTAAACCATCAGCAATGTTTTTGCACATATTAAGTAATAATTCCTTGGAAATGTTTAGAATCTGCTTCCATTGCAGTTTCAATGATAGGCTTGTATAGGCATTTATTTTATATGCACGCCTAGGGTTGTTTTGTTTTCCTTTTCTGATTTTATGACTTGAAGCTGGTAACTCTCATCACCAGCTCCCATCTTGTCCCAGAAACCCACTTACGTGCATCCCTTAACTCTCTTCCTTCTCACAAATGGGGAGATGCAGTTATAATACCAGGGCTTACTTTTCCTTACTATTCTTTCTCTCTCCCAAAGATGCTTTGTAAATACCTTTACTCTCGCCCTGCCATACGGGCTCCCATCCTTTTTTCTCCAGCAACCTCTTTTTTTTTCCTAATTATATCTAAAGAAGTGACATGTGATTCTCTGGTAGCTGAGAAGTGTGTAGAAACAAATACGTAAATCCCAAAATTTGGCACAAGGAGAATGCATCACTAGAATGTACCTTAATTATCTTAACTGGGGACAAGGTGGAGAAATGCTGATTGAATTGTGAGCAGCTCACAATATAGAATCTGTCCATAGATTATAGACAGATTATACAGATATAGATTATATAGTTAAATATAAGAATCTGTCTCCTGCTTATAAGGTGTTTGCTCTTTGAGAATGGGACTGTCATGTAACCAGCTCTGTATCTCTAGTGCAGGGCCTGGCTTATTGTAGATTTTCTAAAAAAAAAACCTTTGTCCAATGAATGAATGAATGAACGAATAAATTTGTAAAGACAGAGTTGGGATGACTAAAGTCTGGGATGACTTAAGGCTTGAAGAACTATAATAATGACTGTTTTTATTTGGTTCAGAGCAGGAAGAGCTGCAAAGGCACGAGCCTATTATTTAGGGTGGATGATGTAATGTTTACAGATGACAAAGAGAAAACACACTGTTTTTTAACTTTGCCATTCCATCAAGGTTAATGATCTGCAGAATGAAAAACATGGGGATCAGGAAATGGAAGCCCGAGATAGGGGAAAGGAATGGGGAAAAAACACCTAACTGTTTTGAATAAGTACATATCCGGGCTCAGGCAAATTGCATGTAAATGGACTAGAATGCCTGTCAACTGTCTTTGAGGAATTATGAAAAACAGGAAAGTACTAAAAGATTGGAGATAGGAAAACACTGCTCTAACTGTCCACAAAGGATAGGATGCATGGATGGTGTGTTGGACTAAAGGACCAAGAGCGGGGCAGACGTCTGTAGGGAGAGAATGACTGCTGACAGAGTAATGGCAGGGCCTCGATCTGCGTTAATGTGTGTGGGTGATGGTAATTGAAAGGATGAGACGTGAGGGAGTTGCAAGTTAATTACTACTTGGCAGCGAGACAAGAGAAATGAGATAATCCCTGGCAGTGGAGACAGTGACTAGTGCTCACAAGCCTTGAAGTTGGTGACTCTGGTTAGAATCCTGGCACTGCTACTAGTCAACTCTGTGTCCTTGAGCAAGTCATTTAATTCCTTGAGCTTCTCTTTCCTCTCTAGTCTGAAGGGGACAATAACACCAACTCTCATGTCGGGAGGAGTCGTGGCTTCTGAGGTGCCCGACGGGAAGCCTGTGCCCGGCACAGAGTGAGTCTTCAAAGGAAGTCCATATTCATATGGGCTCTTCTCTCTTGCCTTGCTTCTCCATTCTCTTTTCTTCTTTTTCATTTATTTTCTCAACTGTGGTAGGCTGACTGAAGCCAGATGCAGTGCCCCATTTCTAAGCAGGGTCAGGGGCAAACACTCCTATGGGGAAATCTGACAAAGAGGGTGGGGCCAGATTTGGCAGCTCCATGGCTGGCAGGTCACACCCATCAGTTGTCCTTCCAGGGTCATTATTTCTATAGAATATCCCCTTGTTCAAGAGATGGAATACAGTCACCAGCAACATGGTGGTTGTACCTGATGACCTCCTACCCATCAAGGAAACTACCTGGAGCTCCAGGGGAGTTCATTCAAATGAGATTTGTCTGTCTTTCCTGTTCACAGGGCAAGGCATCTAGACACAAACCATTTTCTTCATGGTAGTGACCATGTAGGCCAATTTTCTTGCCCTTCTCACATCCCCTTTTTTCTCAGATTGTCCCCACATCCTTTGCCCAGTAGACAGCCAGACGTCCACTCTGCTCTCCTCCATTCATGAACAGTCTTGGTTTATATTTTTAGGAATGCCTTAGAAAAATTATACATACGTTTTCGAAATAAAAAACATGCTTTTGAGGGGCTGGCCAGGTGGTGTAGCAGTTAGGTGTGCACGTTCCACTTCGGCGGCCTAGGGGTCATGGGTTCGGATCCCCGGGTGTGCACAGAGGCACTGCTTGTCAAGCTATGCTGTGGCGGCATCCCATATAAAGTAGAGGAAAAAGGGCATGGATGTTAGCCCAGGGCCAATCTTCCTCAGCAAAAAGAGGAGGATTGGCAACAGATGTTAGCTCTGGGCTGATCGTCCTCACAAAACAAACAAAAAAACAAACATGCTTTTGAAATGATGAAGAAACAAACCTTAAATCCAAATGTACATGTAGGGGTCACCCCTCCCAGCATGAGGGAACACACCACAACAGCACTGGTATGCACTGCATTAATGATGGAAAGCTTCCATCTCATCCTACACAAGCTTTAGGTCTTCCATTTTGGGGGCAATATAGAGCAAGACTACATGTACATGAAGTTATAAAATCACTCCCAAAAATGATGAGGACTTGGTAAGCTATTAAGAAATAATTTAGAAAATTAAACAGAGAAGCTAACTGGAGTCTAGGCAGTTTGGGGATTCCTGGAGCCAAGAGTATAGCCACCATCTAACCCTGGGGAGCATCAACACGTCAGTAAATAAGCCTGATCCTTAGTGTCTGGTGGTGAGCTTGGGCCAAGGGCAGGACCTGAAGTACTGGTGGGTGGATGTATGTACACTGTGTGCCGCTGTGTGATCACCTTCTCTACAAGTCACAGGTTTGACCATTGGGTGTCAGTTGCTGTTAGACATGGTGACCCCTGTATCGCACTTCTTCCTCTAACCTTCCAAGATAAGCTGAATGACCCTCCTACCCACATGTCTCCTTGAATTCTTGAAAATGCCCATCTTTAGAGAAGGAGTCCCAGGGATGTGGCCACTCCCTCTGCTCCCCCAGGGATGTCCTGGCTCCTCATGAGCTCAGCTTCCTGAGCCACGCCCCAGTTTCCTTCCTTTGTTCCCTGGCTAAGACCCCCACATTACACCGGGATAGAATGACAGCGTTTGTCTGAAGGAAGTGGAGTCTGAACAAAGACAAAGGTGCAGAGCTGCTCCCTGAACCCTGGGCATCAAGAAGGTGCCTGTGGGTAGGAAGGGGAAATTGGCCTCACTGAGGCAGCGCTAGAAAGACATTTTAAGTGGTTGAGGTGTGGATGGGAGGGAAATTTATTTAATTCAAATTTTGATGATCGTCCCTTTATTCCATGATTAGAAAATGTGGGCTTCCCTTTAAAACAGGACTTCACCATCACTGGAAATGCTTTGTGTTTTATTCTCATGTTTACCATGTCTCAACTCAGCAGAGAGAAAACACAGCCCACTGGTGACACTAATATTAACATGTGCAAAGGGAAACATGAATAGCGTTTGGCTCTAGCAGAGAAGAACATACGGTAGTGATGAGAGAACTGTGAGTAAATTATTCTGACAGTGACTCAGTATTTCTGCTGCCCTAAATGAATCATTGGTAGAGACCAAACAAGTATTAATACAGAGGACATTGTCCCAAACAGAGGGACAAATCTGACATTCTGTAATAGCTCTCTTTGTCATTTATGGTCCAAAACAGATGAGCTCTGGAACATGTAATTTTATTGCTGAAATCAATAAAGGCTGGCCTCGGGCCAGTGCTTAGAATAGCTATTCAACTGTCTGGCAGATGGACAGATTGCTCTGCGGGCCTCCTGGGCTCGCCCTGCTTCTGTCGGCCCAGACTCAAGCCTGGTCCCCAACCCACCACTTTCTGCCCCAGATCCATAGCGGGCATCCTCCTTTCCCCACGTTTACTGCGGGGCTTCCCCAGTGCAGACCCAGCAGCTCCCCACCCTGGTGTGATGTATCTTGATATGTCTCTTTCTCAAAAACCAAACCAAATCAAACAAGCCATAATTTTTCCATGCTCCACAGCACAGGCTGATTCATAAAGGCCACTGATCACCTTGGGACTTTTCTCTGTCATGTGGGAAAAGGATTTCATGCTCGGCTACATGGGGCATGGGGAGCTTCCTGGCACTTTGGCGTGGTGGTAAGAGCACTGACCGAGGAGCCTGAACTTTAAGGCTCTCATTGTGGTTCCGCCCCTAATGGGCGTGTGAGCTGGGCAGGATCCCACACTTCTCTGGGCCTTGTTTCTCCATCTGTATTGGCTGGGATATGGCGGGGATCAGAGGCTTACAAGCCATCCTGTAGAGATGCTTCAGGGGAGCTACAGACTCTTGAGTCAAACTTAATTAAAAAATTAAAGTGTCTTTAAACAGTAATAAAAGACAGCAAGAATAATCAAATAGATTGTATTCTAATTTTAACCATAGGAGATATGAGCACATGAATTTGTGTTTCCATGTGAATTTATTCTGTGGCCTTGGAAAATATCTTGTCTGGACGTCTCCTCAGGCATATATTTAAAAATACTTTGTAGACGCATCATATTGACCTGGAAGGTTGCCACTCATCACAGGTCTTGTCTTAAAATCAGGGCAGTGCATGTGCATTAGCATAGCTCTGTGTGCCACACTGTATTAAAGGCTATGCCAAACTCAGATCTGTCTGCTTGACACACACTCTTTTTGCAGATTAATTCTCACTTGTGCAATAACTAGTGAATGCCACACATGTTGCAAAGTAAAAGTATTATATTACAGGTATTTTAAGCAATTATTGTGCTTATTGCACCCAGAAACGTCTTCAAGCTTTAAGGGAAGTTTATTAAAGTGTCTCCTGAGATTGACAGAAGAGCCGTTAAAAGACTGGAACCATTGACAGTAATTTACCTGTGTGGCAGGGTTTTCTTGATACTGAGCAACCAGAACAATAAGTTATTGGAGATGATAGAAAATGTAACTGTCATCTAATGCCCCAATTTCAAAACCGTCTCTCGTTCTTACTTTTTCAGGTTATAATGAGCAAAGGTTATAAATTTTAACTAAAATAAATTCATATTAATAAAATATAATATGTATCTGTTTTATAAATATCAGGATCCAGGGTAAGATTTCGTTTGAAAGAAGAGAGATATTTCCTACTAAAAATGTTTGCGGTCCCCGGCAGGATGCTCCTTCCCGCTTTTACTGCCATTGCAGCTGGTGCCACCCTTGTAAGAGGGGGACACTTATTTGGTGTGATCTGGGGCCACCAGAAGGGTCCTTGCTGTTGGTGTCGTTTTCTTCACCAAGAGGTAAAGCCTTTCTTTTCATGATAAGGCCGAATAGCTATCAATAAATGCCTTGCTTCTGGAAGAAATGTCTAGAGAAATAGACATTCACAGGAGGTGGGAAAGATTGACATTAGAACCTTCCCAGAGAGTAGGTTTTGGCTGCTGAGGAGGCTCTGGGTACATAAATGGGGTAGGAAAGAGGGATTTAAAGGACAATGGAAACTGGAGTTTCCTGATTTCCTCAGTGGTGTGGACAACAGAATTTTGGTTCTAACTCAAGAGAAAATAATTTTCTCGTGATTGGGAGTGGGAGCGGGCTCAGTATTCATAAACAGCCAACTATGAACTCACTGTGCTAGGGGACTTCCTCACACGTGTGATCTCTTAATCCTCAAAACAATTTTGCAAGGCAGCTACTATTAATTCTAAATTATAGATGAGGAAAATGAGATGCTGAGAGATTAAATAATTTGAAAAATAAGCCCAAATTTATTTTAGACTTTAGTCCCATTTGCCAGTGTAGACAGGTTTTCTGCTCTGACTATGTTTCCTGCCCTGACCCTCTGGGCCCCACAGCTGTCTTGGAGCTGCCAGCCTCTGCTTGGAAAGGGAAGGAAGGGAAATGACCCCCTTCTGGTAGAATTATACCACATCAGAGCTGGAAGGGCCCTCAGAGATAATCACTCAAGTCCTACCCCTTATCTCACACCTGGGGAGACTGAGCACCTGAATGGTTAAGTCTCTGATTGACTCAGAGTCACAGAGCTGACAAACAGCTCTTATTGGCAATTCCAGGGATGCATTTCTTAGAAAGAAATAGAAATCATTATTTGAAATGACATCTTTGGATAACCTATGAGTTGCTAGTCACTTCTACTGGTTTTCTCTGGCTCCTGTTAATGAAATACTGGTTTTCTGGTCACACATGTGAGTTGGAAAGATGCTTTCTCCCTTTTGCCAACACCTGGGGCTATTTCTAGGCACACGCTTCTGAGAGCAACGAGAGTGGGTTAATTTCTTACGAGCTGTCACAGAGGGGAAAGGCTGGCTCAGTAACTGAAGCCACAACACACCACACAGAATAGCAAGGCCTGCTTTGGGCTGGCAGCAAACCTGGTAGGAGCTGTCTCTTCGTCCACCTGTCTCCAGAGGATCTCATGTGCCCTCACCTGAAGGCTGGCTGAGCCCGCCTTCATCAGCTTGGGGTGGAACAGCATGAGAATGGGGCTAGAAATACTGGGCAGAGACTTAGTCTGAGTTCAAGGCCCCACACCACCCGTACTTCTTCAAAATCATTTGTTAATGAATGGTTTGTGTTATTAATTTGGCGTATGATCTTAATTGTTAGTGAAATGGGGCATCCTCTGCTTTCCCACACCTCCCAGGATCAGGAGGCCAATTTAGAGCTGAGTCATAGGATAACAAAATCTCACAATTCCTGGCTTAAAAGAAGCCTCTGGGCCTAGACAGTTTCTTCAGAAACATCAACAATTTTGTGAGCAGTGAGGGGGCAGAACCTCTTTCCCGAAGGAGGTAGCCTAGCCACTGTAATAAAAGTTTACTTATAAAAACAAGCAGCTGTGCTATAGTTAGCCAGTTCAATTTCTTTAAGTATTGCATTAAAATTTTATTTATCTTGTTGAGTTTTGGATGCTCCCTTAAATTTTGCACCCGAGGTGAGTCCTCGCTCTGGGATACCTATCACATTCTGTCCAGCATTTATTCCCCTCCTCCTGGTACCAGTACACCAAATTTCCTTTGAAAACAATCCATCTGTCTCTATTTTCAGTTGTGTGATTTGGTGGGATCGACCCCACCCCAGTTCCAGGAATGGGCCGTGATTGGCTTAAACCAGTCTACATAATTCCTTCCCCACAGAATGCTTGGTTTAAGGGATTTGAAATTAAGCTAGTCCAAGAAGAGTGAACTTGGACTTAAGCTGGAAATGCAGGGCCATGGACACTCTCCTCCTTGGGTTTGTGGTGTGAGCATGTATGGCCAGGAACTGCTGGGACCAGTAGAAGTGAGCTTGAAGCTCTGGGCCATCCTCAGACTCTGCCAAAAAGGAAGAATCCAGAGATACATGCAAGTTCTGTGAGGTCTATAGCTTATACAATTTTGGTGCTCTCTTTAAGAAATGAATACATAATTCCAAATACATTAAGCAAGCACAAACATGAATATTTAATTAGAATGAGAAAAGAAGTCATAACAAATTACAAATTGGAAAGACCTGATGAATACCACAAACATCACAAAATCCAGTTAAACAGCACGTCTTTATTAATTAATATCTGACACACCCTTATAGTACTTTTCCCATGTTTTTGGCTATATATTATTTGATCACCTCTTTACATTACAATGATTTAATAGCATTTTTTACAGAGAAGAAAAAAAGATAGTCTTTCCTTTAGTATGGATGATTAAAATATTTGATTATTCGTAGTTTAGAAAAGTTGTTTCAGCGTTATAACTCGTTATTGGTAATGTCATGTAACGTTTTTAGAATTGCTGTTAAATATGGAAAGCTTAAGCTTCATTAGCTTCATGGTGAATTTACCTCTTATCTCATTCCATTCCCCAATGTGAACCACGTATTAGATGATGCCTCCTTGCCTCTTAAGGTCTGTATAAGACTTTGGCTCAAATTCCTGAATAAAAAATAAAATGCCCTCCCCAAGATTTCTGCAGTTCCTGGGTAAGGTCTTATATACTCATGGTAGTTATTTTTGGTCAGCCCAGCATCTATTCACCCTATTTCTAGTGATAGTATTTTTGGTCTTTTCTACCCTCCCCCATTATCAATTTGTATAGTTGAATGGGACACACCTCTGAAAGTCAGGATTGCAGCACGTGTTCTAGACTCAAGACCAGCAATATATTGCATTTGTCCTGGCCACCACATTTGGCTCTGAGATGAGCAGGAGACTCAGTTAGAGTCCATGACACTCAATTAGTCTTTTGTTGAAACTTTTGGGGAAGAGAAGCTTGCTCTGTTCTGAGAAGGTGTGAGGTCTGATAAAGTAAAAAAAAGTGTCCAGGGGATTGCAGGACCATGTGAGCTAGTTTGGAGAGAGGGAGAAAACTGGGCTAAATTTAGCTTTCTTTGCTATCTTTGTAATATTTTGGGAAAAAGAATTCATGGTCCATTGTTTGGCTAACAGATATCAAGCTGCTGCCAAAGGAAAGAAGACACTGAAAGGGGAACTGAGGAGGATGAATGAAAAACTGAATTTGATTCTCTTAGAAAGGGGAAGACACCCAGCTTCCTGATCTGTAAGAGTAAATGATGAGCCCAGTCAAGGGCAAGACAACCCTGTCTCTTTATAGCCAAAAATGTTTATAAACATTAACCAATCATCCATCTATGTCAAGTCACATTTAATGCATAGAATGTTTGAGTTGGGAGGGCCTTTCTTAAGAGGCAAGGTTTGGAAATACCAGGATTTCATTACTAAAAAATAAAATTCATATTCAATACGACATTTCATATTTAATGACTTGTAACTTTTATTAAACTTGCTTCTCAAACCTCCCAAGACACTGGGAATTCCCACCTCTATAGAGAGATCATGAAAACTCAAGACAAAATTAGTCATTCAGCCTTATGAGCTCCTAAAATACTTTGCACATTCCAATCATGATAGCCCTTTTCTCAGTTCTATGTCAGTATGTTAATGGATCTATCTTCCCCACTAGACTTCAAGCTCCTTCAAAAGAACTTGCTTATATGGCATTTTCCCCAACAATGCCTGGCACATAATGGGCGCTTGAAAGAAGCTAGACAGACTTAGGTTTGGAATCTCAGTTCTTTTATTGGCATACTAGATATCCTTGGACAAATTATTTTAACCTTTGTGAAAGCTCTCAGGACGTGCTTGGTGCAGAATATATGCTCTTCTCCATGAATGAATGAAGCTGAGAAAAAAATTGATGATTTCCCCAAACTATTAAGGATAGGTGTGACAAGAATTCATGAGTTTTGGACTCTTGGCCCAAGAGTCTTAAGTGCTAATCTTTCTTCAGTCAAAAGGAAGCCATTTCTGGAACTCATCTCCCAAATCCAACTTTTCCATGTTTGAGAGGAGAGCTGTAACTCATAGCAACTCCTAGCCATGGTGGAAAGAACACTATACAGAGTGAGCCATGTGGCTGGGCTCTAGGCACAGCTGATTAAATATTTGAGCAATGCATTTTATAATGTGACTTCACTAAGTGCCTACCTATTGCACATAACCCATTGGCAATTAAAGGGCACAGCAATTGCCTCAGATTGCAAAGGCACATCCTTCACTGCTTAAAATAGAAAAATCACTAACACCCTCCTGAAGGACGCAAATAGAGATGTTGGGACATATGCCATTCTTAATGACTCAACCAGAGACAAGTCCATGTCAGTGAGACTCCTCTGAGGTTGCCCAAATGTTAGATGACAAGCAGTTGTAAACCATGATTTAGAACTTGTGTTCTCGTGGTAAAACCCAATGAGTGTAGCTAAGGTTGGGGTTTATATTCATGTTAAGCTCCTGGAGAGCAATCACTTCCTTTTGAGTTGTCCATGGCTGCCTGACTTCCTTTGATGTCAGTGAATTAGGCAGACTTCCTTCTAAACACAGCTAAAAAAAAGAATCTAATGAGTTAGAATTTTCCACTCATGTGGGGCATATTGGGTCATGACCAGAATTTTTTTTTTTTTAAATAAATGAAATGGAATGTCTTAGAATAGAAAACATCAGCATCCATCACATGTAGTAAGAGTAAGGGATGCTTCATGCAACATTTGTTTTAGTTTCATACAGGAAATGTATTATGATATAAATGTATTACTTATTGTGGTTCATGATAAGAAAAAGAATGGAAAGCAGCTGGTTTGAGGACTCTTCTGTTTTTTTCTTTCTATTTTTTTAGGACTCTTCTGTTTTTAATGTGGTTTTACCAAATGTTTGTCTCTATCCATTGCCACAAATATTTCAGTGAAAATTAAATACTGTCACAGCTCGTTTTGGTAATAATACCTACTACATCCATGACAGTGTGGGAGGTGCTTCATATAACTTATTTTCAAGGTAAGCATTAATATCCCTATTTTAGCATTGAGGAATCTAAGGTTTAAAACTGTTAATTGGTATGTCCAGCATCACACCACTTGCAAATATCTTACTCTAGGCCCCGCCTTCTTTTCCTTATGTACAGCATTTTAATGAAAGAATAATTTAGGGTGCTCTTAAAATCTGTTGATTTGGCTTTGGAAGAGATTTGAATCCTTTGAACTCGGTTGTTTGGGAATTTGCCCTGCACACACAAAGATGTGGCTCTTTGGGGGGAATGCTGGGAAAGATAGAGGCAAAAGAATGAATGTACAGCTGCCCACGCTTCCTAGAAACTGACTCAAATGATCTAAGGAAGATAAAAATGGGAGACATTTTGCATCAGCTGTGAAACCAGAGAAGGTGTCCTCTATATTGCAGGCTTGGGGGAATTTCTGTCACATACAATCACCCAGGGCCAATTCACAGCTCTGTTTTCTGAGAAAGTAGAACTACGTCATGGAAAATCCCGGCAGTATCTTCCTCCCCGGCTCATACATTCTTTAATTTAGAGGGTTGATAAACTGTCATCTCTGGCTCTAATCTCTCTTCCTCCTCCTCCTCCCAGAACTCCTTCTGCCAACACTTGTCAACACATGCAAAGAGATACCAGGGTAGATTTGCCTGTCCTGGACTCCTTGCTCTTAGAACACTTCCTTGTTCTCTTCTTCTTAGCTCTGTATCACTGGGAAGGAAGAGGGTCACAGGGAGCAGACAGGGGAGCTCGAAGGGAGCTGACCCCTGCATGTTGTGTTTCTCGGGCTCCGACATCGGCTGGCTGCTACCACTGGGAGGCATTGGTGGAAGATTGGTGGGTAGAAGGGAGAAGCTGGAGTATTTCTTCGCCTCTAACTCAGGGGGCATCTCCAGCAGCACCTGTATCTCCTCTGTGGCTCCAGCTCCTGTTGGACAGGCACACCATAGTTCCAGTTTCTCCTGTTTGTCCCTGGTCTAGAGGTCATGGTGGTTGCCTGCTGTTGCTAATCTCTGAGTCGGCTCATTACACTCTGTTGGCTCCTTGCTTTTCCGACACCTGTGTAACTTGCCCTCCACATTAAAGTCCCTTGGTTTTAAATACTCAGTGTGGTTTATATATTCCAGGTTGGACCCTGACTGATACAGTGGAGTGGGGCACTGGCCCAGAGTGCCAGAATGCCAGTTAGGTTCAGCTGGAACACCTTGCTACACGTTTACCTGAAGATGAATAACTATGGCAGAGTGAGTGGGTAAACAATCAATAAAGTGTCTGAGAAACCACCGACATGCAGGTGCGATGGAGAATGCAGGCTCTGGATCTCGGGTGATCTATTTCTACAAGCAGCATCATGACAGCTCTCCAGGTCCCACTCTGTGCGGTGAACTTGCATCACTGCCAGGGCTAGCTGGACCCAACTATCAATGGGGAAGGAAGGAAGCACTCCAGCACCACCTCCACTGACCCATACCTAACAATTGCTGCCCAATGACTGTAGGCCAAATAAAAGGTCTTGCCTGATTGTAACTCTCAGAAGGATAAGGACCTGGGATACCCAGGGGTCCAGCCACAGTGTATTCTTCACCCGTCTTGGTGGTTTGTTTGTTTCTTTTGATTTTATAACAAATGAAATATATCCTGAAATAATACTCATAGATAATAAAACCTGCCTACATGTATCTTTTTAAAAACGCAATATAATACCACACCTATAATATAACAGAGAAATAAAATAAAGGTAATGATAAAATTTATTTCAACAGGTAAATGGCAAGGTCTGATTTCACTAGAAGAGATAATGAATTGGTCAGATTGTTGCACCTGTGCATAATAAATGAGTGGGGATTTAAGAGAAAGAAGCAGATAAGATACCACTCAATATACAAGATGTAAAGGAGAGTGAAACAGCAGTGGCACCTGTGGAGGACACTGAAGTAGGAACTAGCATTAGAATCCACTATAGCAGACCAGAGTTATTTATCTGTGATAAGAGAAAGCGGGAAGTAATCTTAATTGAAGTAGGGATAACATAACATGCCAAGATAAACTACATACTGACATAGGGGAGAAAATGAGGAAGTCTGACATATTCTCACTAATGACCTGGGACGTATTTGTAAGTGTAGTATCAATTATTGCCTTTTGATGAGATGGACTGAGGAGTGACGGAGTTTCATGGAAAACACACTTCCTATCTTGAAATCTTGAAACCTTTTTTTTTTTTTATTCCATCCTCTACTACACTGAAGACTTTAGGGACCATATACTACAATAGGTGATGGAGAATAAAGGACAGACCGGAAAAGAGCATCCAGGAGTGGACACTGAGGGTCATTATTGGAGTAACATGGAAAAAAACAGGCAAGCCTAAAATAAATGTATAATTTCAATACTAGATTTCTTATCATTGTTCTAAAAAATTATAAACAAGTGACGGTAAAATTGTAAGTATTAAAAAAGACTTTCATTAATGAAATGCCATGAGATTCTTGCATTTAATGTATACTCATATTTTAATAATATTAGGCTCTAAATCTGCTAAAGAATCTGCTAAATCTGCTACAGGTAGTCTCAGATTTCTTTTGTTACATTTTTTCATGGGACAGCTATCAGTACAGACGAACACAGGTGTGTGCAGTACAAAGCAAGCATGTGGCACGATTCTCCACAATGATGAACAACTTTTGGTATATTTCCAAACTAAACAAAGTGCAAACTTCTCCTGATTTGCATAGTAGTTGTATTCTTGGGAAATCAGTGTCTATGTTAAAACAAAGCAAAAACTACTTCATGTTATATGTAAAACAGAGGTAGGTTTGAGGCTACCATAATTATAAAAAGGTTTTTCCGCTGTGTGAATACTTGCTGGAACATTCAAAAGTCATGCCAGACTTGGAAAGATTCTTCGTCATATGGGACTGTCCTGTCCATTGCAGGTGACTTAGCATCCCCAGTCTACCCCTAAATGTGGACAGAGTTCCTACAATCGTTGTGCTGACTGAACACTCTTCTTCAAATCACCAAAATGCCCCCTGAGTTATGACATCACCCCATTGAGAACCACTGCTTTAAGCCATGAAATAATCTAATCTACCTGTTCCCCAGCTGTGTCATACAGAGCCCGTCTTTCCACTCCTCTCTCACGCCAGAGGCGACCCCAGGGACCGAGCTGACAGCCGTTGCCCAGCACCTGGCTGATGTGGCTTTCCTAGGACGTGACCCAGCTGCTGTGGTTCTGCACATCATTAACGGCCCACTCTCTCATCTACCCCTTCCTTTTAGGGCAAGTGGTACAGAGTCCACTGACTGGGATGTGAGCTAGGGAGAGTGAGGAGCATAGGTTTGTATCATGTACCCTACTGACATGATGCAATATATTGACTCCTAAGCTTTTCACCACAAAGGTAACAACTGCTTGTTCAGCAGGATTCCTCTTGCTGCCCCTCCCCCCGTCCAGTGATCTAAGCTTTCAAGATCTCTTTAAGTTCGAATGCGCATCCATCAATTCCTTTATCCAGGTGCTGCCCAGGCTGCTGCTAGCCCATACGGTGGTGATGATGGCCACTTCCTGTAAATTACTAAAAGGCACACCCTAGACAATTCTGTAGGAAAATGCCATAATACATTGATTTTGTCATAATAAATCCACAGATCTGTATTGTCTACAATACAGATACAATATGTTGTACAGATACAATACAATATGAATGTTCCCCTCCCCACCCGCAGTACACAATCTGCCCAACCCTAGAGGCGGCCCTGTCTGTGTGATTCAGGCCACTGCTACCTCCTGATCACTGCTAACTCTAATCATTCTGACTATGAATTAAATCAACAAGCACCTATTAATCACCTACTGTGTGTAAGGCTCTGTGCTCAGCACTGAGAGGGAAATATAAACAGGTTCAAGACATGGCCCCTTGAGAAACTCATAATTCAGTTTGTGAAAAGAAACAGTGCTGTATACTTCCCTGGCTGCTGCTTTTGGATCAGCAACTTGATGTTAGATAATTTGCTTAACTTTATTACAGATGGTTTTACAATAGAGATTCAACTAGTCTCCTACTAATGTCATAGCAATTGTATGAGATATGAGGATTTGGAGAAAGATGCAGGCAACTTAGACATTTAAAAAATAGAGGCTTGTGTGATTTCCTTCTACATAAACATAACTGCTTTGGAATCTTAGTCTTGCTGGGAAAGTGTAAACTTTTGCATGTTAAGAGACTCAATTTTATCTTGAGACCAGTTGGAAGATGTATCACTTTTTAGAGTGTCTACTGAGCATTTTCTTCTAGTGATTTCCTGGTGAGCTTCTTTTATTTTTCAGCTGATAATGCACATAGGATATGCCCTTCTCAGGGAAAACTACAAACTAAGAACAAATTTATGGCTTTAATTAGTCCTTTGACATAAATGCAACAATCATATTTTCCTTTAGGAGCTCTTTAACACTGCTTTCATGATTAAAGGGCACTAATAAAGCTGTCCCCATCCTAGAAAGATGAGCAAACCTGTAAAAGTCCTTAGGAAGATTGGTATGGGATCCTTCACGTACTAGTCAATGTTCTTGGTGGCAAGCAATTGAAATCAACTCTAGTCCTTTAAGCAGAAGAGGAATTTATTGACAAGATATTGGTTTCTCATTGGCTCTCTAGGAAGGCTGGAGAACCAGGCTTGGAAAATGCGGGAAACAAAGAGAATCCGTGTGGTCAGAACAACAGCCACAGGAACATTCACCCCTCAATCGGTCCATGAAGATGCTGACACAGCCACCATAAGCCCTGATACTGGCACTGCTGCTGCTGCCCACACTGCCATGGAGAGCTGGTGCTGCAGTCACCCTGGGCCTGCTTCACTGAGTCATGTCTGGGGATGTCTGATTGGCCACGCCCAAGTCATGGGCTCCTGCCCTGGTTGCAAGGGAGGCTGGGAAAATAAGTCTGACCTTTTCAGCTTCTGTGGTGACAGCTAGGCTCTGCATCCTTCCAAACCTCAAGCTCAAGGGAATTCTGAAACAGAAGATGACAGTTTAAATGGTAGGCCCGTTAAAGACAGGCAAACATTCATTTCTCTCATGGAATGACTAAGGAGAGTAATTAGAACATGGATGTGTTTTATCTTACTCAACTGATAGCCTTTATCACTTTTTAAATCTTCATCCTTTCTTTTCTAAAAAAATGAAAACAAAATCCACATAGCGTTTTGGCTATGTTTCCCCAAAAACTTGTGTTTGAGAATATATGCCTTTTTCCTTGCTTAAGACAGTACCTGAGGCACAAGGTTTCTTACTGGCATCCTATGTCTTTCATTGTTTCATTCCCTTGATCAAGAACTGACTCCCTATTGACCACGGACAGGGAGTCCCAGCCTCTCTCATCTCTTTGCAATGAGCATTCAGTCCTAGTAGGCTACCCTGCCCCGAAATGAATTGAAACTTGTCAAGCAATCTGTCAGTGACTCTCGCCCCATCAAACTAGTTTTCAGATGCTGAAGAGCTCACTCCTTCATGGCATGGAGCTCTCCGGTAGCTTTCCTCTGCATATACCCAACAAAAAGCAGACCACAGAAGGGACCCTAAGTTAATTAGCCAATGTGTGGACTTCAGCCTGTGGGCCAAGAAAGGCCAATGTAATCTAAATGTTTCAATTGTATAAATCAAAGCCATTAAATGGGCTATTACATTTTAAAATGAGTATGGAATTAATTATATTAGTCCTAAAGCAAAATTGTGCTTGAATAGATATCAACTTTCACCAGATTTTCTTTCACTTCTGGCCATGGCATTATGGCCCTGTTGCACACATTTCGATTTGCCTTTGTTCTTTCATAACAATAGAGGAGGAAGATACCATAACTGTCAAAGCACATTTATGCTCTATTCTAATGGCCTACAGGTAATAAATCATCCAGTCAGTTGCATGGGACCTAAGCCTTCCCTTCCTAATTCCCAAATGGCCAAGTAGTTGTAAGACTAAATTACATAGCACTAATTAAAAAGTTAATATGGACATGGATCACTGTATTACTTTATATAATTCATATTTCCTCTACTTCTGCCAAAGGCTGCCCCTCTTTTATTAGTTACTCCTCAGGTTATTGGAATAGAGTATAGCCCGCTTGGGTTATTATAATGCTCAAAGAGATTATACATCAGTTTCATCACTAAGTCCAGAGCTTCTGTCAAAGAGCTTTGATCTTTGTTAGCCTTTTAGGCAGAAGCCTCGGAAGCTTTTGTCAAAATCAGCGAAGATAAAGAATGGTCATAGTGACTGATAGTCCTTGGGTACCTGGCCTCTTTTCAGTCAAGAGAATGCAGAGGTCTTTGTTAGAATCATATAATATTATAAGTGTACAGGCCAAATGGAAATTTATTTTTCAATCATCTCCCACAACAGAAAATTTCCCTTCTATGACACTTACCAGATTCAATATTTTTAAGCTTTTTTTTTTGGTGAGAAAGATTGACCCTGTGCTAATATCTGCTGCCAATCCTCCTCTTTTTGCTGAGAAAGATTGGCCCTGAGCTAACATCTATGCCAGTCTTCCTCTGTTTTGTATGTGGGACGCCACCACAGCGTGGCTTGATGAGTAGTGCGTAGGTCCACGCCTGAGTTCCAAACCTGCGAACCCCGGGCTGCTGAAGTGGAGTGCGTGAACTTAACCACTACACAACCAGGTCAGCCCCTTAAAACCCTTTTTATTGTAAAATATAACATCACAGAGAAACCAGCAAGAGAACAAAAAGGTACAGTTCAAGGATTAATCACAAGGCAAATACTTATGACACCTAGGTCAAGAAACAGAACCTGTTTACACGTAAACCTGCACACGAATATTTGTAGCAATGTTTCCATAATCGCGAAAAACTGGAAACAGCACCAATGTCCCTCAGTGAGTGAATGAACAAACTGTGGTATGTCCATACAATAGGATACTATTCAGCAATAAAACAGAACTAACTATTGATACATGCAACAACTTGGGTGACTCTCAAAGGCATTATGGAAAGTGAAAGAAGCCAGTCTCTAAAGCTTATTTACCATGTGATTCCATTTATGTGATGTTCTTGAAAAGACAAAACTATAGTGATGGAGAACAGATCAGCGATTGCCAGGGGTAAAGGGGTAGGGGAGAGTATGACCATAAAAGGCTAGCACAAGGTAGTTTTTTTTGGTAATAGAACCCCAAAATCCTGGTTGTGGTGATCGTTACACAAATCCATACATGTGTTAAAATTCATAGAACTGTACACCAGAAGAAAAGTCAATTTTACTGTCAGATAATTTAAAAAATTAAGTTAAAAGAAAAGAAACGGAACATGGCCAGCACCCCAGAAGTCCTCCTGGTTCCCCCCTCCCTGAAGAGGTAATCATTGATGCATTGATATTTTGAATAGTTGATATCACCTGCTTTGGCTTATCAATATGCTTAAATCCAGGCTGATTGCTGTCAGGTGTCCAGCAGGGTTTTAAGTCAAGGGAGTACTCAGAAAGTCATAAGAGTTCAGGGCTGGAATAGTGCTGACTTGTTTGCATTTCCTACTCCAAATGACTTTGTTTAAATTGGTGAAAATAACATAGTAGAAGCTCAAGAAATATCTATTGAATCAATAAATAAAATTTTGACAAGAGGTACGAAAGATATTTTCAAATCACTTGCAAATCATCATCAACTCCATTACCGATTTACCCAAGATCATCAAAAAGAGAAAATAAAATTATCTGCAAATTTGCTATGATAGCATTACATACCATGAAATAAGGGCAAGACTTCGTGAAGCATAGTCTTTACGAATTTTATTTTTGACAACTTAACGTCACTGTATCTACAGCAGAATGTTTTTTCTCTTCCAAAATAAAAACTATTTAAGGAACTCTGTAGGACCAGAAAATTTAACAAGTTACCACAACTTAGAACGTTAAAACGTAGGAAGCTGAAAAAATTAATTAATATTTTAAAATTTGGTTTATATTGACAGAATATCTACTTTTTTTGTTGCTGTTGGTTTTAAGCTCGCAAGCTGATATACATAGTAATTTTTCTTTAGTCACAGAGAATGTTATTTGGTTATTAATAAAGTTATGTACCCATGTGTGGCAAAGTAAGCTTGTTTTCATGTACTAAGAGTGGGCGTTGGAGCAGTAACATCTGTTGTTTTTGTTTTGTATATCTGTGCCCTCTCTGCTGGGACAGCACCCCCTTCCTTGGAGGAATTGCCCTTCCACTGCTCCACCAGGTTCCTGGTACCACTGCCAACAATGGTGCCCATGGCCAGGGTGATTGGCTCAGGGACACGTGACTAAGCTGGGCCAGTCAGAGGCTTCTCTAGGGCTTGTGTTGCTCTTCTTTCCTCTGGGGTCATTAGGCTAGTTTGATAAATGCTGGAAATGTTGGCAGCTGTGGCCTCCATCCACTATTCCCTCCGCTCAATGGAAGAAGCCTGATCACAGTAGGAGAGGGGGAGATGGAGAGGGAGACAGGGAGAACCACAGACTGTAGTTGCTGTGGCCAAGCATTTTTGATGATCCAGGCTCCTGCCCTGCTTGACAGTACCCTTGTGCACCGTCCTTGGCAATGTAAGGCACCAGTTATCCATACCCTGTACCCGATGAAAACAATGACAGTGAATACTCACTGAGCTTGTATGATGCATTAAGCTATGCTAAGCCCTTTACCCCCAGTCGTATTTTCTTCTCATAACCACTCTAGAATTTTTATATGCTCAATTACTTCCCCTAGTTTTATAGTTGAGGACACAGACACAGAGAGGTTAAGAAATGTGTCCAAGGTCACACAGCTAGTAAGAGGTGGAGCTGGGATTCAAGGAGAGGAAGTCAAACCTCAGAGCCTCAGTCAGGTTTCTAAGCTTCCAATGCAAGAGAGCTGCAGACAGAAGAATTCACGCCTCCTCCTTGAAGTCCTCCTGCATTACACAAGCTATATTGAATTCCTTGTGTCTCAGCTTTATTTATTTATGGTCACTTCACCAAGCGGTTCACACGAGAGACAGTACAGGGTTGTGGTTAAAAGTCTGGGTTCAAATCCCAGCTTGGCCTCCTACTAGCAGTGTGACCTCAGCCTCAGTTTCCTCATTTGTAAAATGGGGATAAATATAGTACCTAGCTCCCTATGTTGTTGCAAGTATTAAACATGTTAACATATGTCAGGCATTTAGAGCAGGATGTGTCGTGTAAAAAATTACTATATAAGTGTGAGCTGTTATCATCCTGATGTTCTCCAAATGTTTTGGTGTCCATGTCGTCTCCCCAGGTAGAATTAGGCTCTGTGAACTCTGGGTCCCTTGTCCCCCTTGCATCCTCTAAAGAGGCTGGTGTGGTAGGGAGCGCACAGTAGGCGCATCCTGGCTTAAATGCTTGCGGGTGAAACCTGCTATGTTTTGACTCAGTGTCCCCTCTTGCAAGCATTATTAAAGATACACAAGGCAAAAATGCTCATTTGGAATTTTGCCTTTTATGCCCTAAATTCATATTATCTGTGTCAGTGGCAACTTGCAATTAAATGTTTCTGCCCTATAAATATCCGAAATGCAGACCTGAAAATCAGACACATTTTCTGGAAAACTTCCCACTCCTGGCTCAGCATTTGGAAATCTGATGTCTTTCCCAGCCACCGCTCCAACAGGAGGGGCTTGGGGAGCAGTGGGGAAGGGAGAGGACGGCAGAGGAAATGTGAGCTCTGAAAAAACAATCATCTCTTTCAAAATATCACCAGCAGAATGAGGCACGTCACGTCCAGCTGACATTTCTATTTTATTGAAGAGATGCAAACAAACCATTGGGTAAGGGCTTTGGCACTTATTGAATCAACGTTAATTGCCCTCGGGGCTTTACTTAGTGAAATCAGAAAGATCACCAGGCTTAAGCTGCTAAAGTCATCTCTGAGATGAACAGCTTCATCATTTGTCAGCTAGTGACATACATTAGTAGGTAATTTCCCTCTGCAAACGGCTGTGCATGAGCTCATAGGATCAATTCCAAATTTTTAAGAGACAGAGCAAAGCTTTGGAGGTGGGCAGATCTGGGTTCAAAATTTTTATCTGCCACCTGTAGCTGTGTGACATTTCAGAGGCTTCCACGTAAAACGGACATAAGTCATATCTACTTTGCTGGAGTGTGGTGAGAGTTTGAGATAATATATGAAAAGTACCCAAATCATGCCTTGCAGATACTGAGAACTCCAAAAGGAACTTTCATGAAAGATATGATGCCAAAAGGCAATGGTCAGAACAGCCGAGTTGAATGTTACCAGATTTGCATTTAAGAATTTTTTCCTAACCAAGCAGATTTGGGCGAGGCTACATCCAATTTAGGAATTCAGGTCATACCTAAGAAATGAAGTTTACTCCTCAAAACATACATTACATTTGAATGGATGTTCACCTGGCTCCATTACTGGTAATTTTTTCTGTTCATATTCATATTTCAACTGGTGCCTTCTGAAGGCAGGGCTTTTTAATGTAAAAAGGAGGGCTTGAAACAGGGATAAAGTGTGTTACAATATGTTCTTATCCCGTGCCCATCGCAGATATTACTAGTCAATTATAGTTTTTTTTTCCTTGCTGTTGAACCTGGATGTGGCTTTTCTATTCTTCTTAACGCATTGCTCCAAATAACCTTAGTATTGATAACAGTTGGTATTTGAGATAAATCCTGTTCAGCATCCTGGCTTAAATTTGGATAATTCCAGAAATAACAGAAGCCTATGGGGTAGATGATTTAGATAGGTGGGCCCTCTGTGCGCCTCAGATCAGATCACAAGCAGCTGCCCGGAAAATGTACAAAACAAACACCACCTGCCTTGTGACTCTGCAATTTTGCTGCTTATAACAGTGTTCTTATGTGGAGCTATTGGCATGGCTTTGAATCAACACAACCTATTTCCTTTGAGAACTAGCTGTAGATACACGGAGTTATCACGAATGTGACAGTGCAGAAAGCACAGAGGCAATCTGTGGAGGGATCTGGATCTTGAGGTGCCAGATGGGTGCTGGCCCCTTTCTGTCACCCGGAGGAGGAGGAGGGATGGAACATACACACCGGGGACCTCTGCACGTTTGAGACCCTCACTGGAGTTCATGCCTGCGGTAAGGCACACGAGGCTGCCCTTGAAGCTGGAACTGCTGGTGTGGAGGTGGGCTTGGGGTAGACTCTGGGGATGACTTATAAGCTTAAGTATTTCTCATTATCCAAAATTTAAATGTTTGGGCTGGAGAAAAATTAGGTTCAGCAGATCACACCATCCCCTAGGCAGCTCCTTGAACATTAGTGCTCTAGCTCCCCTGGAGATGGGGACCAGAGCCAGCATAGAGACTTGCAGGTCAGAATGCATTTGCAAACTGTCCTCCTAGAAGTCAGGGGCTATTCCAGGAGGTACTCTGGAAGCAGCTGTGGGAGTGAGTAGGAGGCTGAGGGCTGGGGCCTTGAAATTATGTCCAAACGCTGGACATATTTCTCACCATCTCCACTGCTACTGCCCTGGTCTGGACCACTTCGTTTCTGGCCTGAAGTAGGCAATAACTTCTTAACTGGTCTCTTTGCATCCATCCTCATTGCCATCTAGTCTATTCTCAATGCAGCTGCAAGTGCGAGCCTGTTGAAACAGAAATCACATCAGGCCATTTCCTGACTCCAAACTCTGCAGTGGCTCCCCATTTCACTCAGCGTAAAAGCCAGATTTGTTCAAGGCCTTGCACAACCTAGCCCCCATTACCTCTGCAATCTCCTCTCCCACTCCTCTCCTCCTTATTCAGTATACTCCTGCCACCCTGCTGTCTTGGCTCTTCCTCCAGCATGCAGGTATGTTTCCATGTAGGGCCTTTGCTCAGGCTGCTCTCTGCCTGGGATGCTCTTCTCCCAGATATCTGCTTGGTGGTTTCTTCACTCCGTTTTCAAATCTTCGGTCACACCTCCCTTTCTCCGTGAGGCTTCCCCGGACTTCCTCCTCTATGGCAGTTTTCCCCACACCAGCCGGGCACCCTGGATTCCCCTTCCTCTGGTTGACTTTTCTTTTTTCTGTTACATGCATCACCTTCCAACATACCATATAATTTGTTGATTATGTTTATTGTGTATTATCTGCCTCTCCTTGCTAAAAATATAAGTTCCATAAGGGCAGGAATATTTGTCTGTTTTGTTTACTGGTGTTTCCCAGGCAGTTAGAACACTGCCCAGCACATAATAGGATTTCAAAAAATATTTGCTAAATTAGTGTATGAATGAATGAATGAAGAGGTTTCTGGGTCCATCACCTCTTCATCAACCAGAGCAACTTCATCTTTAAAATTAGCTTTGATGTTAGGCTTCTGCATAAGATTCTATTGGAAGAAAAGATTCAGCAGCTAAAAAATCCATTTAGAAACCACCACTCTGGTCCAATCCTCCCTTTATACAGAAGGGGGATCTGGGCCCAGAGGAGTCACACATCCAGTTAGAGCAGAACCAGAAGAGGACCCGTCTTTCCTGATTTATAATCTCAGCCTTCTTCAGTCCATTTCACACTCAGCATTCCCACCTCCTGCCTTCCCTACTCCTGCCTTAAATCTTTCCACCTGTTTTTAAAGAAGCAGCATTTCACAATTGGTCTAACCGAGAGTTTTACTGCTAAGAAAGAGTAACAGGACCTGTGCTCTGAAAAGCCCCCTCCCTTTTTCAAGCTCTGATTCCCACAAGTGACAGGTTGGTAAGTATGTGATAAGCTGGGTTTTCTATTTCCAGCTCAGTCTCCCCAGGTGTGATTCGGCTTATTGATGCTGTTATTACCAGTAATTAGCTTTCATATTCTTTTTTTCCTTCTGGCAACGCCCAGTTCCTAGAAATTTCGCAAGCATTTCTCACATATGCAAAGGTGAATGAAGTGGTAAACAGCACCATCTGTTCTGTATTTTCCTCCCCAGAAGGTTTTTTGTCCCCTCTTCTTTTCTCCCTTATGGCATCTTATGGGGGAAACGATTGGCCAATCATCCAGCCAGAGTCATAGACACACTACACGGGCTTTATCTTGTTTCCAACTTTAAATAAAAAGGAAAAAGAAAAAAAGATTTCACAAAGGAGTAGCTAATGCTTATCTCAGTGAGATTATGGTGTTTAGCAATGAACAATATGACACAGAGGGACTGCATCCTCATGCTGGTGACACAGCATTATAATGGTGACTCTCCTTCTAGGATGAGTGGTCGGGGCATGTGCAGATGCTGTTTCCTCTGCCTGGAATGCTCTGCCCACAGACCTGGCTGGGTTGGCCCAGCTGCCTCAGCATTATCACCATCACCTATGACAGGCCTTCCCTGACCCCAGTCTATCATATCACTCTGTTGTAGCATCTTCATGTTACTTCCCGTAACTTGTTTATCTCCTTTCTTAAAATCATTTACTGTCTGTCTCCAATCCCACCTAGAATGTAGACACCATGAGAGCTTGGACATATCTGCCTTGTTCCTTTGCATATTCTGGTGCCTGGAAGAAGGCTTATAGTGAGTTCAAGCACATACTTCCATGGAACCAATAGTTTAGAAGCTTGTACCTCATCTAGAGTTACTAATCTCTGGGTTACCTCACCACCCCTTTTTTGCTGTCACAGTCCTTCCCACCACGTGTAAGCAATTTGCTGTATTTTCCTTTGTTTGACATACCCAGAGTGGTTTCTGTTTTCATGACTGGACCTTATCAACAAGTGATGAAACCGCCACGCAATATCTGAAATCAAAAAACAAAGCTGAATTCATTGCTTACTGCAGTAAGGGAGAGCTATGTTGGTCAAGAGTATTCACTTTGAGCAGAGAAGTCTGCTAATATTATTTGGGGTTTGGGGAAACACGGAGTTCAGGGATTGGAGGACTTTTAGAGGCAAAACCATGTTGACGTGATCTGCAGAAGCTTGGTTACTTGGCTGAGACTTGCTGCTTGGCTGTCACTCAGAGATATGTTTATTGAAGTGAGTCCATCTCTGACTGGCTGACTTGCAAGAGTGAAGGTTGGTGCTGTGTGGGTAGGCTTGCAGAAGCATGTTTAGTGAGGCAAGTTGTTGATCAATTATACAAGTTTAAAATCAGTTTTGATGTCTTCTTGTTACCAGGCCACAGAACAATCATTTTTTTCTTAAGTTTGTGGAAATATTTTTATTCTCAGTTCCTCCCTTTTGGTCCACATTTAGCCAAGGCTATAAGAAAGACCATCAGGGATGGTCTAGATCTTCATTGTAACTGATTCTCCTTAAAGATAAGATTTCATTTGTGGACATCTGATTTTCAGATTGCATATTGATCAATATGATTCCATCCTGTTTTTGTCACAAAATGATTTGCTGAATAATCTGTCAGAATAATGGTTGCTCAGAAACATTTAAGACTCTGGACAGCAAACATTGGACAACTGTAAGACAAATAAGTTTAACTAGAATTATGTCACAAAAAGGAATTGGAAGACAATACAGAACAATGACTCAGGATTTTCTAGGCCCCAGGAAGAAAGCAAGTCTCAGTGTCTCCCTGCCTCTGTCTCAGATAGTCTTGCGTGGTTACTTCTTTTAGCTTTGATATAGATTGCTTTATCTCACCCACAGCATTAATCCAGATACAACACAAAGTGCTAGCAATGGTTTGGGCTATGACTCACTTGGGGAAAAAATTCCAAATGCACTAAAGTTTTTCTCTGGACACAAACACTTTTGGAATTACAGAAACACAATCACGGGAATCTTCTTCACTGAATATAGAGTATAGTATTGCTGGATTAAGAACGTTACACCACTGGATGGTAATACAAGAAAGAGAAAGTGACAATAATTCATAATTAGCTAAGCACTTAGTAGAAAAATATTGGGTGCCTTCTGTTAGCAATAAGGGTTTATTATATGTAACATAGTTTGAAAGATTTTTTATAATTCTAAAGATGTTTTTAATGATTTTCTTAAGGCTTCTAATTGCTCTGAGACAAAGAACCTAAGCATTGGTTATTGAATTAAGAGGTAGGCTTTAATAGTCAATGGATTTCTGATGTGCTCCATGTTGCTGGGTTCTCATCCATAGAGTATGGCCTAACCTTTCTGCAAAGAAAGGTTTATATAATGTAGGAAGAATGCATTTGGATTGTGATGGTCCACTGCTCTGATTAATTTGTCTTGTCCATGGAGTCTTTTGCCCATAGGGACTCTGGGACCATATATATATATGTATATATATATATTTTGGGGGGGTAATATCTTATGCACCGTAGGTATTCTTGTGTCTAGATCAGCTATAATTTGATCACGTACAACTCATAGGAGCTGCCATACATTTTGTCTGGAAGCAGATTTTATTTATTAAATTTGTAGATGTTTTACCACAGAGACTAAAGTTGTATTCTTTGGACAGTGATCCCAAAATATCAGTTACAATTATTATATGCCCTCAAATTTGTCTTTTATTATTATTGTTGTTGTTGTTATTTTTTATATGGTGCAACCAGTCATTTTTACTTTAAGTCAAATTTTCTTTTTTTTTTTTTTGTGAGGAAGATCAACCCTTTGTTAACATCTGCCAATCCTCCTCCTTTTTTTGCTGAGGAAGACTGTCCCTGGGCTAACATCCGTGCCCATCTTCCTCCACTTTATATGGGACGCCGCCACAGCATGGCTTGCAAGCGATGTGTCGGTGCGCGCCTGGGATCCAAACCAGCGAACCCCAGGCCGCCGCATTGGAGTGCGCGCACTTAACCACTTGCGCCACCAGGTTGGCCCGCAAATTTTCTCTTTTTATTTCTTACTACGTCAAGTCAGAGTAAATAGAGTAGTTGGAAATAATAGTGGCACCCACATAAACAAGAACAATGTCTTACCCATCTATAAGGTCAGACAATTCCCCTTGGGAATTTAGAGAAGGACAGAGAATTCTTTAAGTATTTGGAGTGGCATCAGCAGATTTTGGGGTAGTTGTCCTTTTGATTGTTGCCTACGTGGGGACATTGATTTTTTGAAGTCCGTTCTGCTTGTATTATCTATAGGTATCCTTGTCTGTAGGCTCAGCTCTTACAGAAGAGAGGCCCTTTTTGTTATTTTATCTAGAGATCCATAAGTTATGTGGATTTCTGGCTTGTTTGCCTGATAAAGCTATTGAAATGTCTATCCACATATTGAATATTTTTTAACTTGACGGTTAGCATTCTAGTTTTTTTCTGATTAAATCCCCTAATTCATGTTTAAGCCCATTTACAAAAAGAGGACAAAGTTCCCTTTTACTTTAGTATTGGGTTTATCCTAGAATACTGTTTGAAAATTATCTGAACTCTATTTTTTATCTTTAATTTACCAATTTTTTAATATTTTTATTTTATTTTTAATTGTGGTTACAAATGCATGACATTAAATTGTTACTTCACAATTCTGAATCTTAACTTAATCTAACCTTAAAAGAAATACTGCTGAAACTATCTTATGTAGTTTATTTTCTATTTATTTAAAATTTTATATAGCTGGGTTATTTATATCTTTTCTTTTTTACCCTGCTGATTTTAAATATATTTTTCCATCTAAGGGACTAAAAATAAATTGAATTAGTCTGTATAGATCTGTAGTTCAGGACAATAAGTATCTCACAGTGTTGGAATTCTGTAGCAATATTTTGCCTGTCTTTTGAAGTTTAGAAAACTCCTGAATTATAGCCCTTGATTTGCTCTAGACCAGGGTTTGAATTTGACTTCTATAAATCTGTTTTCTGGCCTAGCAATTTTACAATAGGATTGTTCTTTTCCTGAGAAAACCTGGAAGAAAGGGTAGCTCATTAAGGAGGTCAGGTAAAGTTGAGTAGAAAGAGAGAGAAATGCAAGTGTAGGTTTCAGAAGGTTACAAAGGCTTTGAGAGAGGTTATCTTGCAGTTAGCCTTCTGTTTTGAGGCCTGGGCACACCAATTAAAGAAGGAAATATTGACTACTTGGGTTTTTGTCAAAAGTTCCCCATAATAGCCATTGTTATTGTAAGTTAAAATATTTTACCTTTACCAAGGAAAATTTAAGAGTCTTAAGAATATAACTTTATAGAGGATGTAAAAGCTCTTTCAAGAGGAGGCTGAGATTTTGACATAGAAAACGCATCATGAAAAAAGAGAGGCCACTGTCATCAGCCCACAGTGTCAACAGTGTCTGGGGTACCCCAACCAAGCAGAGGTTAGGAAGGAGCCATATGATCAACATCTCAACAATCATCAGCCTCAGATAAGGACTACACAAAGAGACCTTCTTTCATAAGTTTATAAGATAAGAAATGTCCACATAAAGATTTTGTAGATCTGAGGCAAAGTGTGACTAATAGCTTTCTCACAAATTGTACGATGATTTAGAGGACTGCCAACCATTCGTCCTCGGGGCTGGCTTGGATTGGAGACTTATCAGGCCTATGCCTCCTTGCCTCCCTCTTCTTTATGGATCTCTTCCTTATGCATTTAACAGAAAAAGACAACCTAGAACAAAACAAAAACACATGAAGCAAGACTTTGTACCTGTAGACAAACAAAAGCAAACACAAAGCAAACAAGAGGAAATAAGAAGGTTCGTGGTAAAAATACTTATCAAATGACATACCTTCAAAACAAAAGGTGTAATGACTTTATACAAAGACCTAAGTCTAATTATTTACCAAATGATGCACCTCCAAACCAAGAAGTCTAATTATTTAATACAAAGACAGACTCCTCGTGATCTTATAGACAGATCTACCCGCTTACAGTTAACAACGAGAACTCAACGAAGCTCGTCAGAACTTCAATTATTGTTGAAACTGACTCATCTGGCAACAGATTCTGAAAGACAAATGAGATTTGGGCAGAGGGGCCCCAGTGAGGGCACATGTTGGTCTGATGGTTCCCTAGAACACTGCCAAGCCAGTCTTCACAGCAATCTTAGTGGAACTTCCAGAAATGATAAAGGCTCATAAAAGCCCCTCTCAATATCTGAAATTAAAAAAAAAAAACACCCAAGCTGAATTTATTGTTTACCATAGTAACAGACAGCTATGCTCTCTGAGTAGAGCACTCCGCTAATGATATAGGAGTTTGGGGAAGCGCGGAGTTGAGGGATTGGAGGACTTTTAGAGGCAAAACTGTGTTGACGTGATGCAGAAGCTTGGTTACTTGCCTGAGACTGTTGTTGATTGGCTGTTACTCAGAGGCATGTTTATTAAAATAAGTCCACCTCTGACTGGCCAACCTTCAGAAGTGAGGTTCAACACTGACTGACTGGCTTGCAAAAGCATGTTCACTGGAGCAAGTTGTTGATCGATTAAACAGGTTTAAAACCAGTTTTGGTGCCTTCTGGTTACCAAGGTTACATAACAGTCTTTTCCTAAATTAATGGAAAATTTTTTTTATTCTCAATCCCAGCTGATGCACCTACCTTAGTCTATGTCTGGACTTTAGGTCTATTTCCACTATGCCCTTTGTTAACTTTGTGACATTTCTTGAAAAAGTCACTTAGCTTTACTAAACTTCAGGCTCCTCCTTTGTAAGATATGGCTAATGATACCTACCTCAAGGATTATTATGAAGATTATATGTTATAATGATTGTGAAAACTCTCTAAATTATAAAATATCCTGAAAATATAAAACACACTTGAAATTCTCTCAAAATTTGATAATATATGCCAAAAGGGTGTGTAAATTCTAAAGTGCTATATAATCATAAATATTTATATAATTGTTTTTAGTAGTTATATTATTATCATGCCCTGTTCTTCAAGACCCGACTCAAACGTTCTTTCCTCCAAGAAAATATCCTTGAGAACCCAAGTCTTTTTTGATCTTCCCCCTTCTCTGGATTTTGACGCTTATCATCCATACCACACAAATTAGCACTTATAATTATTCTATCTTGACTTATTCAGTGTAATTTCTGGTTGTTGGTCTTCTTTCCCCAAACAGATTTAAATTACTTAGTGTAAGAACCTCGTCTTCATTAACATCAAAAAATATCAGAGGTGGAGAGCTCATGAGGCCAGGGTCAATCAGTAGTCGCACATGTATCCACACCCCAGTGTGAACCTATACAGACATAGCTAATCAATCACAGAGCTCTTTCTCCCTGAGCCCAGAAGTTGTCTTTGCATTCTTTTCACCATAGCACTCCAGGCAGCCCCTATAAGTTCAGTAGAGTTATACCTGAGATAAAACCTTCTTGCTATCCTGGATCTACTCCAACCCTCTCATTTTCCAAATAAGAAAATTAAGGCCCAAAGAGGGAGTGGCTTGCTCATGGAGTACAGAGCCAGAATTAGAACTAGTGTGTCCTATTCCTTGTCATCATTCTTTCTTCAGTATCATGAAATATACTGCATTGTTAATATCCTCAAGGAAGCCTGACAGTTACTGAGCTCATACTGGGTACTCAACAAACAGCTATGACTATCCTTCTTAGGGCTGAGTTTGGTCAGGCATTTGGAAAGCAGAGCATTACCGCAACACTGTTGACATTATAATTTAATATTGTTGGGTTGGACTGGAGTGGCTGCTTAATTCGTGATTGTGAATTATCTGACATTTCAGTTCAAATTTGTAGTTTTCAAACTCTTTTCTTTCTATAGTGAGGTCCACAAAAGATATCCCAAATCTGTTAAAGTACCTACCCCCGACCCCAGCCCCCCACTCCCACCTAACTCTATACCATTCACACAAATGGAAAGAGTCAATAATTACACAAAACCTTCCTGGTTAAATATGGCAATGGAAAAATACATCAATCACATTCACAATGAAAATTAGATTTAAAAAGCATAAGTCTAAATATGTATTTGCATGGAATTAATTTATTCTCTTTCAGATTATTTAAGACTGAGTTAGATGCATCTAAGCTAATTGTTTTTCTTGGTTCTCTCTCCAGGCACTTAAATGGGCATTTTACAAAATGGTAATTAAAGGCAGTAGGTTTTTTTTAACCCCAACATGAACAGCATTTTGGCTCTTTGGAGGCTGTTGTTGTAAACTAGACCTTGATGTGGGAGGGAGGGGATTGGAGAGGAAGGGGGCTCTTGCTCAGAAACAACCCAGACTGGCAAATCCTTTCAGAAAGAGACCCTGATATCCATTGATACATAACAATAATAGTTTTACTTACCATAGCAACCAACCCATCCTCATTCCTTTTTACCTGCTATGTTATCTCTGGGAATACCGTGCCTTCTACAAACAGGTTCAATTCTTTAATCCCAAGCCTATTAAATTTAGAATTTTTTTCTCCCTCCTCCCACAGTCCTTCTTTTCCCCATTTCATTTTGTAAAAGAAAATATAACCAACCAGAAAAGGCAATTTATCAATGTGTGTTAGGAGCCATAATAATGTTCAGAGCCTTTGATCTCAAAATCTTATCACTTAGAATTTATTGTAAGGAAAAAATCAAAAGAAGAAAAAATATTTTTCACTTGGGAAGAGTGAAAAAAGTTCAATAATAAGGAAATAGCTACGTTAATTATTATATATCTACTTCAAGGGCTATAAGACCAAAGACTAGTAGTAACATGAACAACTCAAATTATAATCATAAATAAAAAGTACAAAAAATTAGTATGTGTGTACATACTATCTTGGAACCATACAAATATAGGTATACTTACAAACAAAAAACTGGAAAGTACTGGACAAGGACAAAAAATAATTTAGATCAGAGTGGCAAGAGAATAGTTGTATTTTGGTGGTGATCATTTTTCAAAATGTTCTTTAATAATACAAAAAATTAATTGTTCACCAGTGCAGTTAGTATTATGGCATATGAAAGCAGAAGGGTCTCTAGTTTGGGAGTCAGGAAATGCCACTCACTGCCAATATGACCCTGGAAAATCCTTTCACCCTCCGATCCCACTTTTTTCACCTATAAAATGAGGACCTTGGGGCTGGCCCAGTGGCACAGTGGTTAAGTTCATGTGCTCCACTTCAGCGACCCAGGGTTCTTGGGTTCGGATCCCAGGCTCAGACCTACACACCACTCATCAAGCCATGTTGTGGTGGTGTCTCACATATGAAAAATAGAGGAAGATGGGCACAGATGTTAGCTCAGGGCCAATCCTCCTCACATACAAAAAAAAACAATAAAATGAGGACGTTAAGCAGCTTTTTCCTAAGTTGACTTGTAGTTTTAAACTCTATTATCTTTCATGGACTTACTTTCTTCTTTATTTAAGTCGATGTTTGAAAGTGTTTTAAAATGTTTAAGGATGATAACTATTTGTCAAATTTCAGGGGGTTGGTCCAGTAAAAAAACTCAGGCCTCAGTCTCAAGCTTAGAGAAATGGGTTACATAAAATAAAAAGTAATATATCTGTCCTGGATTAAAACTAGTCATTTTCTCTTGAGCATAAAGTTTTGATTTATCTGCTTTTTAGAAAAGCTCATACTTCCAACCTACTGCTAATTACATAGTTAATCATGCAGGAAAATGTCTTTGAATGATGGAGAAATAGTGTTGTCCAAGGGCAATCTGATATGATGGGTGAATAAATCAAGACTGCTGGCAGAATAAGCTGCTCTCTTCTCATTGTTGCAAGGCACAGTGGTATCCGTATTTTAGTTTTATGTGCTAAGAAATCAGCAAGTCAAAGTTCTCAGCAGGTGGCAACATGATCACCAGAGGTGCTCCCAGGGGCTGTTGGGGACCTAAGAAGCAGTGTTTTTAGAATACATTTTACTTATCTTGGATCCAAAATTTAGTTCCTTTTCTGAGGCTGCCCTTCTCCTGTTTCTCTTTAGACCCAAATCCAGCCCATCTCTTGGGTACCCAAAGCCTAGCAGAGGCTTTGTTGTCATGTGCACGTGGTTCCAAATCATTGTCCTCTCTACCAGTTGTATGACCATGCATCTTCTCTAAGCATCATGATCTATTTATAAAGTCCTTCCTCACATGTCGGTGGCACAAAGAGATCTAATAATGTGTCTCTAGTATAGTGTCTGGAACATGGTGAATATTAAATAAATGTTGGAACCTTTCTCATTTCCCAATTCCCTCTTTTAAAAATCTTGTCTACAGCACTATTGCCTGTAACACTTTAGCACTTTGTATTGTTTCTCAAATGACTCATATGAGTATAACTTATCTACTAAATCTCTTAGATGTGGGGGTTCCAGCTACAGGATAAGCACCTATTGAACATGCTAGAAGCTTAGGGGAAAGTCCAGTGACGTTATCCATTATGAAGAAGCCAAAAATAGAACTAGTATTTATTGAGTGGTTCTACATACCAGGCACTGTGCTGAGGACTTGGAATATGTTGTTTCCTTAAATACTTACAAAAACTCCGTGCAGCAGGTAATATCACTGCCTCTCTGCTACTGAAGAAATGACATTTAAAAAGATTGATGGATGTGATCAAGAGATACAGAGAGTAAACAACAGCTGAGATCTGGAACCCGCATTCCTCTAATTTTGAATATAAACTCTTCTCAAGAAATGAGTTTACTATCAACGACTGACCCATGTAGAATTGTTACAGAGTACCCAGAGTCCGTCATTCAACCCCAGATTTGTAGACGGAGTGGTGCCTTTGACTCCATTGTCATCAGTGACTAATGACTGTTGGAAACTGGCTCTGCAGCAGTATTCTAGCTCTGATGTCACTAGAGAGTTCATATTTCTGCTCCATCAGCTGCAGGATGATACAGAAAGGAAAAGAAGGATTGTCGACTCCTTGACAAAGGTGAACTCTATTAACCTACCTAGAAGAAAAGCTAGAGTGTCTCTAAGCCCCATCTCTATTCGGACTTTTCTCTAATGATATAATTGTTATTTCCTTTCATTGATTCTGACAAAATTTGATCCTGGTCTATGATGGATCTCTCTTATCTGTATTGGTTTTAAATGACTAAATTAATGGCTTTGGGAAAGAAACAATAATTCTTACTAAAGTTTAAAGCTGTTGAATTCGCATTGAATATTTAAAAATTCTGATGTTCTAGGACTTTTTTTTATTGATGTCATAATAGTTTATAACACTGTGAGATTCCAGTTGTACATTAGTGTTTGTCAGTCACCATATAAATGCGCCCCTTCACCCCTTGTGCCCACCCCTCAACTGCCTTCCCCCTGGTAACCACCAAACTGTTCTCTCTGTCCATGTGTTAGTTTATATTCCGCATATGAGAGAGCTCATACAGTGTTTGTCTTTCTCTGTCTGCCTTATTTCACTTAACATAATACCCTCCAGGTCCATCCGTATTGTTGCAAATGGGACGATTTAGTCTTTTTTTATGGTTGAGTAGTATTCCATTGTGTGTGTGTATATATATATATATATATATATATATATATATATATATATACACACACACACCACATCTTTATCCAGTCATCTGTTGATGTACACTTGGGTTGCTTCCCTGTCTTAGCTATAGTGAATAATGCTGCAATGAACACAGGGGTGCATAAGCCTCTTTGGCTTGTTGATTTCAAGTTCTTTGGGTAAATACCCAGTAGTGGGATAGCTGGATCATAAGGTATTTCTATTTTTAATTTTTTGAGGAATCTCCATACTGTTTTCCATAGAGGCAGCACCAGTTTGCATTCCCACCAGCAGTGAATGAGGGTTCCCTTTTCTCCACATCCTGTCCAACATTGGTTATTTTTTGTCTTGGTGATTATAGCCATTCTCACGGGTGTAAGGTGATATCTTAGTGTAGTTTTGATTTGAGTTTCCCTGATGATTAGTGATGTTGAACATGTTTTCATATGCCTATTGGCCATCTGTATATCTTCCTTGGAAAAATGTCTGTTAATATCCTCTGCCTGTTTTTTGATCGAGTTATTTGTTTTTCTGTTGTTCAGATGTGTGAGTTCTTTACATATTATGGAGATTAATCCCTTATTGGATATATAGTTTGCGAATATTTTCTCCCAGTTGGTGGGTTGTCTTTTCATTTTGATCCTGGTTTCGTTTGCCTTGCAGAAGCTCTTTAGTCTAATGAAGTCCCACTTGTTTATTTTTTCTTTTGTTTCCCTTGTCCGAGTAGACATGGAATTCGAGAAGATCCCTTTATGACCAATTACGAATAGTGTACTGCCTACATTTTCTTCCAGGAGTTTTATAGTTTCAGGTCTCACCTTCAGGTCTTTGATTCATTTTGAGTTAATTTTTGTGTATGGCAAAAGAAGATGGTCTACTTTCATTCTTTTGCAAGTGGCTGTCCAGTTTTCCCAGAACCACTTATTGAAGAGACTTTCCTTTCTCCATTGTATGTTCTTTGCTCCTTTGTCCAAGATTAGCTCCCCGTGGATATGAGTTTTTATTTCTGGGGCTTCAATTCCATTGATCTGTGTGTCAGTTTTTGTACCAGTACCATGCTGTTTTGATTACTATCACTTTGCTGTATGTTTTGAAGTCAGGGATTGTGATGCCTCCAGCTTTGTTCTTTTTTCTCAGGATTGCTTTAGCTATTTGGGGTCTTTTGTTGCCCCATATGAATTTTAGGATTCTTTGTTCTATTTCTGTGAAGAATGTCATTGGGATTCTGATTGGGATTGCACTGAATCTGTAGATTGCTTTAGGTAGTATAGACATTTTAACTATGTTTATTCTTCCAATCCATGTGCATGGGATATCTTTCCATTTCTTTATGTCATCATTGATTTCTTTCAATAATGTCTCGTAGTTTTCATTGTATAGGTCTTTCACCTCCTTGGTTAAATTTATTTCTAGGACTTTTTAATGGACCTGGATATTTTATAGACGTCTTATATCAAGAGGATAATGATTATGTTACTTTGAAATTCTGTCCTAAATGTGGCCTTTGCCTAATTGTTATTGCTACTTTTTAATTATTAAAGCGTAACTGTGGTCAACAGTCTTGAGGGGACTGAGGTACATGGTTGTAATAACACATAGATTAAAAAAATCCACTTTGAATATACGTTTCCTTCAAAAGGTCCTTATATGTGCAAGTGTTGGCAAGGATGTAGAGCAAACAGAACTCTCATATATTGTCAATGGGAAGGTAAAATGGCACAACCACTTTGGAAAAGAGTTTGTCAATTTCTTAAAAAGTTAAATATACATCTATCACATATGATGCAGCCATTCCACTCTAGGTATTTGCACAAGAGAAATGAAAGCACATGCCTACACAGTCTTGTACATGAATATCCATAGCAGCATTATTCATAATAGTAAAAAACTGGAAACAATTTAAATATCCATCAATGGATACTGAGCCTGGAAGTCCAGCCTACTGACTGGGGTCAGCTTCTCTTCTTTAGTTTGGAATAAGCTCCAATATGTAAAGAGCTTGGAAGTTGTCACTTCCATTCATACAACAAGAAAAAAGCTGCACAAACTGAAAACTAATGACTTAACGACTTTTTCATCAGAGATTTGAGGTAGCAGAGCAAACCAGCACCCTGAAATCTGGAGAGACAGACAGGAGAATACAGAGAATCACAGCCAAGATCAGTCTATCTGGAACAGAAGCTGCTGGAGCCATAAACTTATAAGAATATTTATATGGTAATTTTGATAAATTGTTGGAGTGTGAGTGTGGACTAATGTGAGAGTGAGATACTCTTGGGATCCACAGTTGTGGGGGGGGGGAGTTGTGGGTGGTGTGCTTTCATGAATTTTACCTCCAGGAACCCCACGAGGTTCTCATAGCAAAGAGCTAAGCAGAAACCTTGGTAGTAACCATTTTGTAATACTCCCAGTATATTTTCCATAACAAAAGCCTACTCTACCAGGAAAAAGACTTTACCAGAGCCTTACTGACTTAGGGGAGATGGCAATTACCTAACTCTAACCCTTCTATCCTTCCTATCTCATCTAGGGGGGAGAAAAGTAAAAAAAAAAAAAAAAAAAAATTGTGACGGTCCCAGCCCAGGAGCAAAGGCCCACTAAAAGACTGAGATTTAATCATAGGATTATAGACTGCTTCCCCTCTCCAATATTTACTACCACATCAACAGAACCCCAATACAATAATAGTGGATAACAGTTGAAAGAGCTACAAGGCAGATACTCTATTTAAGAAAGTGTTCTTAGGGAAACCCAAAGATACAGATCAGACAAAAACGAGGACACTAGAAGAAACTGAAGTCTCAGACACCTTCAGCTTCAGCAAACAGTAAGCACAGTATAACTTCACCAGATAAATATAAACTTGCATACTAAAGGCCTGTTTACCTCAGTTCTTATTTTCCAACACATCATATCTAACTTTCAGTAAAAAATTACAAGACATGCTAAAAGGCAATAAAAAACAGCCTGAAGAGACATAACAAACATTCAGAACCAGATTCAGATATGACAAAGATTTTGGAATGATCAGACAGGGAATTCAAAATAACTATGATTAATATGTTAAGGGGTCTAATGAAAAAAGTAGACAACATGCACAAACAGATGGGTAATGTAAGCAGAGAGATGGAAACTTAAAAGAAAATCAAAAGGAAATGCTAGAAATTGAAACACTGTAACAGAAATGAAGGAAGCCTCTGAGGGTTCGTCAGTAGACTGGGTACAGCCGAGCAAAGAATCAGTGAGCTTTATGATATGTCCATAGAAACTTCCCAAACTGAAATGCAAGGAGAAAAAATAGTGAAGAAAAAATTCAGAACAGAATACCCAAGAATTGTGTGATAATTTCAAAATGTGTAACATATGAGTAATACCAGGAGAAGAAGAGAGAATGACACAAATGAAATATCTGAAGTAAAAATGGATGAGAATTTTCCAAAATGAATGACAGATACCAAAGAACAGATCCAAGAAACTGAGAGAACACCAAAGAGGATAAATCCAAAAACGTCTACACCTAGGCATATCACATTCAAACAGCAGAAAACCAAAAACAAAGATAAAAGCTTGAAAGAAGCCAAAGAGGGGAAAATACCTTACTTACAGAGGAACAAGGATAAGAATTATATTGGACTCCTTGTCAGAAACCGTGCAAGCAGGAAGAGAGTGAAGTGAAATGTTTAAAGTATTGAAAGAAAAAAAAACATTAAAATATCTAGTGAAATTATCCTTCAAAAGTGAAAGAGAAATAAAGACTTTCTCAGGCAAAGAAGAACTAAGAGAATTAATTGCTAGCAAATCTACCCTGCAAGAAAAAATAAGTTCTTCAAGGAGAAGAAAAATGATATAGGTCAGAAACTCAGATTTAAATAAAGAAATGAAGTGTGTCAGAGAAGGAATAAATGAAGGCAAAATGATATATTTTATTTTTCTTATTCTTAATTGATTTGATGGATAACTGTTCAAAGTAACAATAGTATGTAACAATACATTGGATAATGATAGCATATGGATAAGTGAGACAAATGAAAACAAAGTTATAAGAGATGAGAGGGAGGAATTGAGAATACTCTTTTATAACATACCTGCACTACTCATGAAACAGTATAGTGTTATTTGAAAGTGGATCTAGATTAGCTGTAAATGTATCACTAGGGCTAATGTGTAATCATATCACAAAAGCACTAGGGCAACCACTAAAGAAATTTTTAAAAGAAGTATAATTGATATGCTAAGAGAGAAGAGAAAATAGAACCCTATAAAATATTCAATTAAAACCAGAAAAGGCAGAAAAAGAGGGGAAAGGGAAAAAAGAATCAAGTAACAGGCACAAGGAATAGAAAACAGTTACAAACAGGTGAATGGATAAAAGAATTGCGGTTTATCCACTCAGTAGCCATCCATTCAGCAACATAACGGACCACACTATTGACCTAGGCAATAACATGGATACATCTCAGAATAATAATTCTGAGTGAAAGAAGCCAGACCAAAAAAATATATATATATGTGTATACGTATATTTTTCCATTTGTATAAAATTCTATAAAGCACAAACTAATCTATAGTGACAAAAAGCAGATGAGTAGTTCCCTGGGGACTGGAGAGGGAGGTGAGGTGGGTCAGGAGAGAGGGATTACGAAGGAGTGTGGAGAAACTGTTAGGAGTGATGGATGTCTTCATTATCTTGATTGAGGTGATGGTTTCATGGGTATATATGCATGCCAAAACTCATGAAATTGTATCCTTCAAGTAAGCGCAATTTATTGTATGTCAATTATACTTCAAAAAAGTTGATAAAAAAGAGCTTACATGAGGAAAGACAGTGAGATGTGAAAAAAGCCATGAATGTGGAGGTCAGAGAGGTCTGCAATTAAATTCATGATTTACTTGCTGCGTGATCTTAGGCAATTTATTTAACTCTCCTGAATCAATGCGTTCTTCTCTGTAAAATGGGGATTGCGTTAGAATTGTGTTCATATATATCTGAAAATTCGACAATGGCTGAAACAAATAAGGGATTTATTTGTCTCGTGGACGCAAACTTTGGGTGTAGGCTGTCCAGAGCTGGCATGGAGGATCAGTGACATCATCCATCATCAAGGAACTAAGATCCCTCTACCTTCCTTAGTGATGGCTGCCATTCCTCAAGCAACTTGTATATTCCAGCTGGAAGGGGGAGGAAGGGGAAAAGGCACCATCAGCAGACCTCTTCCTATGTTTCATTGGCCATAGCTGAGTCACATGGCTGAAAAAGGCTCTGGGAAGGCAAGTTTTTGTTCTCTAGCCTCGATAGCACAGAAGAGGAAGCAATAAGGGGTAGGGTTGGGTGTTGAAAAAGCCAATCTACAGCATCTACCCTAGGTACAGTAATAGTAACTAGCCCAAATAGTCACTGAGAAGCTTTAAGGGCATAAAGGATAAAAATTTACTGTGAAAACCATAAAATGCAAAAGACAAAAATCTATGTTGCTATTTGCTTCCTAATACACCAGAGGCCTCATCTGACCAGAGATTGTAATCCTCTCAAATTAATGCCAGAGCCATTACAGCGCCATAATAAAATTCTTAGCTAATGGGATTTTGCTACGTTGATATGCGAAACAGTAAAAACTGGGTTTGTAAACACCGTGGGCTGCCTCAAGTCTATTCCATCTGTTAAGCTCATAAGCCTGGAGGTGGAAGAACTTCTACACACCATGGCTGAACCCCACAAGAAGTATTTCCCACCAGTGACAAGGTGCTAGCTGAATGCCTAGGAAAGCACTTGTCAGGTCACCCTGGGAGGCCAAGAGTCCTCAGATCAGCACACTGGATTGAACTACAGTAGCAATATATACATGAAGATAGAGAAGAGGCTCAATGTCAGGTTTCATGCAGGCTTTTCTAAACCGTCCACTCTAAGGTGCCCCTTCACCCTAGTCACACTCTTTCTCATTATCACATTTTATTTTCTGAAACACTACTGAAATTGTTTGTTTATTGCCCTATCTCCTCCTCCACCTTTGCAAACTTAATTCCATAAGAGTAAGGACCTTTTGTGTCTTATTTACAGTTGTAAATCTAGAATCTTGAACAGTGTTTGTCCCATGGTAGATGTTCTAAACGAACTTTTCGAATGCCTTTTTATCCACTTACATATTTTTATTGCTCTCCCCCATCTAGTTAATTAACACATCCATCGCCTCACATATTTTTCTTCTTCTTCTTCCTCTTTGATGAGAACATTTAAGCTCTACTTTCTTAGCAAATTATCAATTATACAATATAGTGTTATCAATTATAGTCACCATGTTATACATTAAATTCTCATTCATCTTATAACTGAAAGTTTGTGCACTTTTACCATGTTACACCATATACCATACATTATTGCTTTAATATCATAGAGATCACATGGTACCCACCTCTTACTCTGTCTTTTAAACATCTCTACCAAAAACAGTATTTTGACCTAAGTCCTGGGAATGGATATAGGGAAAATGTTTGTGAATCATTGAAGGGTGTGTAAAAGAAAATTTGATTCTGAAGAAATAATCTTCTAGGCATGTTTGAGCCATATTAAAGCTAGTATTTTAGGTGCAGAATGCATTATCTTTGTAAAACCAAGTGACAAAGCTATTGATTTGATTCTTAAATTCGTACTTTAATGCTTTTCATACTGGCATATTGCCAATCTGTTGTGTAGGGTTTTCCTTAGAATGTGTTCATATATTTAAATCACAAAATGCAATTATTGTGCCTTATCATTTGGGGAAAAGATGTGCACACCTAAAGCCTGATGGGAAACATAAGAACTCTTAAAGCAATTTTCTGCAACCAACATGCCATTGCCACACATTCCCAGCTTCATTATTACTGGGAAAAATTTTTCCTTTCTTTTTTAATTCAAAATATTTTTTGGCATCTTCTACACTCAGATAGCTGTATTTAGTTATTGTGCAATGTGAATCTTCACTATAATCTGGTGCTAGCTCACATCTTCAAGGTCATTGGGTTCTGACATTAGATTGGTCTTTAGTTGAGAGGGTCTAATAGTAAGGTGTAGATCCACTGACAAAACACACGAGGGATCCACTAGAGGGCAGCAAAATGCAAACCAAATTTAAATTTGCCCCAGAAAGGCTGATGTTGTAAAAGATGTGTTGTAAATAATACGTCTTAAGTGCAAAAAATTCAAATTAGTTCAGTGATGTAAAATAATTTATGTACAAATGTTTCTCCTTTCCTGGAAGTAGTAGTCCAAAGACTCATTAGGTTGAAGAGCAAAGTGAGAATAGAATTGGTTCTAGTCTCAGCTCTTTTACTAATTGTGTGATTTGGGGCAATCTACAATTTGCCTTTCTGGTCCTCTTCTATGATATATGAATTTGCACGAAATGATTATTGAATTTCTTTTCAACTCTAAAATTCCATGGATTTATTTTGATATATTATATGAATATAATAGATATATTGAATATAATTATATATCATAAAATGTATTATATGAATTATATTTCAGTCATTTAAAAATCTTGTTGGGGGCTGGCCTGGTGGCGCAGCGGTCAAGTGCGCACGCTCCACTTCGGCGGCCTGGGGTTCACAGGTTTGGATCCCACCGACTCACTGCTTGTCAAGCCATGATGTGGCAGTGTCCCATTTAAAGTAGAGGAAGATGGACACGGATGTTAGCCCAGGGCCAATCTTCCTCAGCAAAAAAGGAGGAGGACTGGCACCAGATGTTAACTCAGGGCTGATCTTCCTCACACACACACACACACACAAAAAATATCTTGATTAGGCTCTTACATTATTTGATCAACCATAACTTGACATTAGTGGATATTCTGTTTGGAAATACCCACCATTATTTCATGGAAAATTTAGGTCCCTGAAATGTGTTGATTTACTTTGTTAACAAAATGATCATTCTGGGCCGGCCCTGTGGCGTAGCGGTTAAGTGCATGCGCTCTGCTGCTGGCGGCCAGAGTTTGGATCCCGGCCGCCCAGCCAGGCACCACTTGTCAGGCCATGCTGTGGCGGTGTCCCATATAAACGGGAGGAAGATAGGCACAGATGTTAGCCCAGGGCCAGTCTTCCTCAGCAAAAAGAGGAAGGATTGGCATGGATGTTAGCTCAGAGCTGATCTTCCTCACACACACAATAATAAAATAAAATGGTCATTCTGCCCCCAAACTATTATTTGTATATAATCTAGTGACAATAATGATTGCAATGTTTTCTGGAATAAGGTTTTAGTATTTAAACCATCAATGCAATCTGTTTCTATTTAAAAAAAAAAAAACAGAAAAATAAAACCCCACAATGATCTTGTATATAGGCAAGTTGTTTTCACGCTCCATTTATTTTCCTTTTAAAGTACTACATATGTGAACTCAGTATTAGTTACATTACCAAAATTCTAAAATCATTAAGGTTATACATTAAAAAAAATAATTGTTGGCCGAAAGACCAAGGAAACGGTGACTTAGAGTAGATAGAAGAGCATGTTACAGATCTGAACCGATTTTTATTTATATTTTATATCATTCATTATTCACATTTGTTCAATGACTGTCATTGTAAATACAATAACCCATTTTCAGCTTTTGCCTGAGCTGTCACTAAAACTGAAACTCTTTTCTAAATAGCATTTTTCATGAGCACCAATGGATAAAACTGTCAACAGTTTAGTGAAAGCAGAAATCATTTCTGAACCCAGACTGATAATGTAGTCATATTTAACACCACACCACATATTTAAATATTTTCAACCCTCATTTAGGGCACATTTTCCTCCTATACGCATAAGAAAGGAAGAAATATGCCTGGTTGGCAGTGAATGTGAGGGATGAAGGAAAAATCATCCTTTAAAACATAGTAAACCTATTATTATCAGAAGCCAGAGGTAGAACAATGTTACAGGTAGGCTCTTGACTCCCTGCCCTGGCACATTAGCTCACCTGCTGCCAATAAGGCTGACACCCCTTTTTCTACGACTCTGAGGCTAGTTAGCTTCCTCTTCAGCCTTAGACTCAGCTCATCTCAGTGCCTAAAGTCATTAGCAAGAGATAAATTACTCCTTTCAACCAATTTGCTTTTCCACTAGAGGGCGAGGACTGTGAGGAGACCCCAACCTCAGTCAACAATTTCAAACATAAGTTGCCGTTTCACAACAGTAGTGAGATGAGCCCTTCAGACACTGTATAACTTATGTAACAAGTAAAATACTGATTGCCTAGGTGCAAATCCTGACTCTGCTCTTCATTCTGTGCCTCAAGATCCTCATCTGCAAAATGAGATCGCTGTGCCAAATTTTTAAGGGTGGTTTTAAGAATCACAAGTTAATACTTGTGAAACTATTATAATTATTATTTAAGCTTAGAACATTAAAATGTTTTCAATTTCTCCAGTGCTTTTCCAGAAAAATGCAGCCAAGAGTATCAGACTGGATTCCTACTAATATTCACAGTTGACCTTGGACAAGTCACTTCACCTCCTTTGGCCTCACTGTCTTATCCAGGGTCTTAAGCAACCCTTCGTAAGTAATAAATATTCTAAGATGGTCTTAATGAATGTTGTGGAATAAGCAAACTTCATAATGAGGAAATTAGAGCAATTAGATCGCCCAGACCCTCTAGTTTTAACACTTCATGTGACTCATTATCTCCCAATAGGACTGTGGGGAACAAATGAAATGCAGTTGGCTATCTACACTGGGAAACACTACTGCAGAACACCGTACCATTTGCTGAAAAGAGTTTTGAAGTTATCTATACAAAATATTACATCTTTTGCTGTGATAATTAATCCAGTATCATCTCTGCCAATATTGGACTGAAAGGCCTGAAAGAATAAATACACCTTTATTTTCTACAAAGCGGCTGTCCGTGTCCGCGAGTCCCCAGCAGGCGCCTAGAAAGCGCCCCGACGGGAGGGCCTGGGGCTGCGCGCCCTCAGAACAGCAGCAGGGGGCCCAGCGGCAGCTCGCCCTGGCCCAGCAGGCGGCCCCGCTCCAGGCCGCGGCCCTTGTTCTCGGCCTTGACGCGCACGGCCAGGCGGCGCAGCTCGTCCTCCGAGAGCCCGTCGAGGCAGAAGTCCTGGTCGAAGGCGGCCTTGCGGCTCCGCCGGACCACGGCGCTGCGCTGCTGGCGCGTCTTGCCCGGCGGCTGCAGGACGAAGCTGACGCGGCAGCCGACGGCGCGGGGCTCGGCGGCTCCTCCGGCCAGGCCCTCGACGCGGAGCAGCCGGACGCGGAGGCGCCCGCTGGCCGGGCTGTACTGGGCGGCCAGGCGCAGGGCGCCGCCGACGCGGTCCAGAGCCACGGTGCCCTCCGCCTCCAGGCGCTCGGGCCGCGGGCCGGCGGGCGGCGGCGGAGAGGCGCAGGGGGCCCGGACGGGGTACCTCGAGCCGGCGCCGCGCTCCTCGTCTTCGTCCCCGCTGTACACGGAGCGGGCGCGCGCCAGGCTGCGACTCCGGGGCCGCAGCGCGCGTCTCAGCAGCCCTTCAGGGGCGCGCAGGAGGCGGCGTCCGCGGGGCCTCGGGGAGAGCGCGTCTCGGGGCGGGCGGGGACCACCGGGGGCCGCGGGGGTGGTGGCGGGGGCTCCGCCCCGAGCCACGAGTGGGGCGTCTCCGCCGCCACCTCCCAAGGTGTGGGCCCGGGGTCGGGGCGCGGCGGCGCGAGGGCCTCCGAGGAAGAGCGACTCCTTGCGGCGCGTGTGCGGGCTCTCGAGCAGCGCGCAGAAGCCGTAGGCAGTGCGCGCGCGGGGCAGGTGCTGCAGCGAGAGCGCGGCCTGCGAGCGCGGGTCCCAGTCCGTGCGCCCGGCGCCCTCGTTTGTCTCTGCTTCTTCGCCCCAGGAGTCCCGGAGTGCAGCCAGGGCCGGGCAGGGCGCGAGTCGCGGGGGGATGCAGAACTCGGGGATGCGGTCCGGGGTGAGCACGTTTGCGCACGCGGCGGGCGTTACGGTCCTGGCTCTGCGGGCTCGACCCTGGAGAAACCCATTTCCGCCCCGTAGGAGGCGCTCGGGACCCCAGCAGAGCCGCTCGAGGCACCACATCAGGCGGCAAGTGCCGGATCCGGGCCAGCCTCTGCTGGAGCTGGTCAGCCTGCAACGCCCAAACGCACACTGATCGTCAGAGCGAGCCCTGCAGGGCGCAGCAATTCCTCTCTCTTTTCTTCTACTTTTGGTGTGCTTCCTCCTGCCTCCCCCGGGACAAGGCAAACTGCCCCTCACCTGCTATTGCAAATTATGTTTCAGTGATTGAAAAACAATCGTTCTTCTCTTGTCCTGTCTCTATTCCGTAGTTACGACTACTTCGGGGCTTGTTGCTTTAATCTGGATCCGCCTTTGCTCGCCTAAGGCGGAGATTCAAAAGGTTGGCCTCTAACTTTCATCTCACTTTCCTCCATGCCACGAGGCGCTTTGCTTGGGCAATCGTTTCCTGAATCCTTGGATTCCTGCACTCTAGTCCTCAGCTGGAATTAAAATAATAATTGTTATCCCCTCAAATAATAACAATAATAATAACTTGCTCTCCCTTTTTAGGCGCAAAGAGCCTCAGAGAGCCCCAGGGGGAGTTAAGCAAGGCTATGGGTCCCTCCTAATGTACCTGGGGTCCGGTGAGATGGGTCTCTGCACCATTCAGCTTGGGGCATCGACCTGGAGAGGCGCGCAGCCCCTGGGACGTTCAAAGCGCGCGCGGCGGGGTTCAGTAGCACTGTTCACAGACAACTGGCCGGAACCTTTATACCTGGGGCCTGGGACGCCGGCCAGTGGGCGGGCGGGAGCGGCGCTGCTTGGTAACCTGACGCCAGGCCTTCCCTTCTGCCACGTGGCTGGATCTGCTGCACAAATTCAAGAGATCCAGTTCTCTCTCTTTCCTGCTTTGAGTGGGGATGTTATCCTGAACAAGTTTCCATTTCCTCACGGTGTAAAAGAGGGTTGTCTTTACTATATCATAGAGTCTTTGCGAGGATCGACGGACATACTGAATGTGAATGCACAGAAGCACTCTACACCCATTATTAAAAGAAGATAAAAGTCAGGTTTGTCTTATTCTTACCTATAGTCTCCCCCAAATCCAGCTTTTCAGTTGCTCAGCTTTCGAAGTTCCTTACCTGCTTTCTGGTTTTCAGTTCTGATTTTAAATGTTTTTTCTTTGTTGATTATAAACCACTCTGGGTATAGAGAACCTTATGGGGTGCTGGAAATATTCCACATCTTAATCTGGGTGGAGTTACAGGGGTGTATCCATATGTTAAGAAATCACTTAGCATACACTTAAGATTACATATAAGGTTGTATTTATCTCATACCTCAGTTTAAAAAGTCAACCCCCTTCTTAAGCGACGTGTGCTGATTTTTGATTGGGAAAATACACTCCTGCTTATAATTGGGCTGTTGGAACCATTCCTTGGAGGCACCCTGACCACATCCACCTTCCTAGGCTGTGCTCCGGAGAGACCCTGTTCCTTCCTTTTGAAAACTGACCAGTGTTCACTGTAAAAGAGCTGCTTCCAGCTAGCTCAGGTTGAAAGGGATCTGAGGCATTGTTGTGTATTGGTTTAATATGTTTTCAAATCCACTTGTTTATGACTTAAGTTGTTTTAATTCACTTGTTTACAACAAAGACAAAAAAAGCTGTTGTTTTGATATAAGAATGAAGTAAATTGTGTCAGGATGTCATCTCATCTGTTGTCGTCAATAAAGAAGTCAGTAGCCCAGCTGCTGAGGGGCCCTGCTAGGGGCTTATCAGTAAGAACAACTGGAGAAGCAACTATGACAAGGGGACATTCAGAGAGACTCAGTATAAATACTGAGAGTTTGTGAGAATTATTCGAGAGTGTTCTGTCTGGGCAAGGTGACTCTTTGCTGATCTAAATAGCTCTCGGAAGATCTTGAGACACTGGCTCTGGCTTTGGCCAAGGCAACTCTTTGGTCAGCAGTGGTAAATGGTGCAGCAGTCTCAGGAAGAGAAGGGACACCTGACAGTCCTTGAAGTGATAACTTTAGGAGCAGCCTATCCTGCTGTCAACACCAGTGCTGTTGTTCCCTAGCAACATGCTCTAGCAACAGGGGACTTGTCACTTTTGCCCTGGCAGCTGGAAGTCAGCTCTCAGTTGGCCTAGCCGCCTCTCCCGAGTGCCTACTCATGTACAAAGGTACACCTTGAACTAAATTTGGACTTTATTCCTTTCATCATCCCTCGCCTGGAATAATAATGTGATTAATCTATCATTGGTTTGGAGTATATTATGCTTTTTCTTTATTGGCTTATCAAAAGACATTATCTTGTATGCTACTGGCTTGTGAAACTATTATAAATGCCACAGTGAACCTGTGTTAAATAAACTCTTGGCAAAGACAGTCTCCGTCTCTGAGCATTTTTTGGCCCCCGAACAAAACAGTCATTTTGATCAGCATTTGGGTGTATGCTGTTTCTGCCTAAGATACTGCCTTGTAAATTAATTGCTTCTCCTAATAATGTTCAATAAATTAAACTGAATTCATGCAAAGGTGATTTCAGGATGGGCCACGTGCATTTTGTTTCCAGGATATACATACACAGGCACTGTGCTTGATTTACATATAGTTTCTAGAGTTATCGCATAAACCTTGCAAATTATGATTGTTCCTAGTAATTTACCAAGTTCACATAGGGAAATGGAGGAAATAATACATACTAACAGGCATAAATGAGTTTTTTTGGGATTAAATGACTCTAATAATGTAAAATACTTAGCACGGTGCCTGGATCATGATAAGTGCTAAATACACTGAAGCAGTGATTATTATTATTAATAATAATTAAAATAGAAGGGAAGTTGTAGAGTGTAGTGGTTAAGAAAATTGGGTCTGAAATCAGATCTAGTTTTGATTCCAGAATGGCCACCCACTATGTGACCTCGAGCAAGTCACTTATCCTTTCTAAGCCACAGTATCAAATGTAAAATTAGGAGGTGGGGCCTTTGGGAGGTAATGGGATTAGTGACCTTATAAAAGAGACCAAGGAGAGCTCCCTCACTCCTTCTGATAGTAAGAGTATCTACCTACAGGGTAGCATATAATAAGATAATGCATATAAAGAGTTTAGCATAGAGCCTGACATACACAATGTCAGATATTATATTTATTGTTATTACAGAAGAGAGCAAAAGTTCATTAGTTCATTTATTCATTGAAAACAATATTTGCAGAATGCTTCTTGGGTTCCACATGCTAGTCAGGTGGTTCCGGGCTGTACAAGATCATATCAGCTATGTACATCTGTGAGAAGAGGAATGAAATGATGAGGATGAAATATTTGAATTCCACCTGGCTGAGGCAGGAGTGAAACTGGGGGCTAACCTGCTTTAACTATGCTCAGTTGTCTGTTTGCAAAAGCAGTTAGATAATGCATTACTAAAACCCACCTACAGACAACATCTCTGACGCTTAGGTCATCATGGTAATGGGTGCTTGAATTTTTCAGGAACTGAGAGTCGAATCCTTGTCCAGTTCAGGCTGGTTAAGACCACCAACTCATCAACTGGGCCTTCTTGGATGACTGATAGGTGACCCTTTGACTTCAAGGAGCTGAAAACTCCACCCTCAGATCATGGTAACGCCACCATTTTTGAACATGCGTCCTATGAATAGCCATTAAGCTTGACTACCTTTGTGCAGGTCATCAATTACCTCACTTCTCCTTACCTCCAATCATCTATCCCCACACTTCAGACCACCCCATCCCTTTATCCCATAAATATACCTAATCCCCATCTTTCAGAGAGGTAGATTTAAGATTTGTTCTCCCATCTCCTTGCTTGGCTGCCTTGTGAACTAAACACTCTCTCTGCTGCAAACCTGTCATTTGGTGATTGGCATTCTGCAATCCACTTCAGAGCTTTCTCCCAGTTAACCCTCCTAACTTTTCTGACAATCCATGGTGTCATGCTTATCATGTGGTGGGCAAAATGAGCCTAGTTTGGTATCAGGAGTGAGAAGAGACTATTGACCACGATTTATATATTTAGTCTGGGGGGCAGGGTTGGTGGGTCCATGGGTTTACCATGCTTTTGACTAGCTACTTCTTTGTCTTTTTATATCATCTCCACTCCTGGCCAAAAATCTTGGGCCAGTGCTAAATCTATGGGAGAATGATTACCAAATTATATACTCAAGGGTCACATGCATGTGTTTTGACTCAACTTTTCTTGGGAGAAAAGATGATGTTGGCTGCAAGTGAGAGCCCAGAGAGCCCTTAGTTAAAATGGTGAGGCTCACAATCTGCGAAGAGTTGTTAGGCAAAGCTATGTTGTGGTGGGAGAAAGAGAAAAAGCACCAGGGCATGAGAAATTTAGGAGTGAAGAAATATAGACTCTGGAGTGAATCTATCCTAGGTTCAAATCTGTTGTGCAAGTTTTTAGCTATGGGACTGTGGGCAAGTTAATTAACCTCTTTGAGCCAAGCTGTAAAATGGGAGTAATAATACCTATTACACAAGATTGTGTGAGGGTTAAAAATGCATGAAATGCCTGGCACATAGTAAGTGCTGGCTAACAGGTAGCTGTTATTATTACTATACAGGTTTGCTTGGCTAGGGATTAACTGATTCACACATGGACTCCTTTAAAAACATTTTCTTCTTGGCAAAGCAAAGCAGATATGCTTTGTTTTTATTAACAATTCACCTTCTTCAATAACACTTTAGAAGCAGAGATTAGACACATCCTGTATAAGATTTCTTGAAAACAGCAGAGACCTGCCCTCACATGGCTGGTCCCCTGTGACCACATTAAGCCTTATGTTTAAGTACTTACCTCGGGAGCGTGAGCCATGCAGTCCTTGTGAGGATGGTGTAACAGGATGAGGCCCTGTCCTTTGAACACACAAATCTATTCAGAGGAAGTCGCGGCCGTTCTGAGCTCACAGCTATAGTCACGGGAACATCCAGTAATGGAGCTGGAAAACAATTCTGCGAAGTAAGCATAAATAGATCACACACCATTGAGGCCAGAGATGCTCTTGGAGTAGAAGGAAACTGAGCAATTTAAAGCAGACTTAAATAATATATAGGAGGTTGAGTGTTGAGGAAAGCAAGAAGAAGGTTTACAACCAAATAAAATACTGGTGTTCTGACTTATCCATCTCATTCAACACAACTGGAGTAAGGAGTAATGGAAAGAACACAGACCAGGAAATCAGGACACTTGGGTTTTAACTCTGACAGTCACTAACTCATTGCGAGACTTTGGCAAGTCCCTTAATTCTCTCTCATACTCAGTATCTCCATCTGTCAAATGAGAGGATTGGATTAACCAGGTAATATTTATTTTCCTCTGGCTCTAGCATTCTGCGATCCCCTCTAGAGCTTTCTCCCAGTTAACCTTCCTAACTTTTCTGACAGTCCATGGTGTCATGCTTATTCTCTATCTTTCTCTTTCATTTCCCTTTTCCCCCCAATTCCCTTTTGCTTTTCTCAACAAATCCCAGAATTGCGGAATCGGGTGTGGGTATGGGGTAGCGTCAAGTTAGAATTTCTTATTTTTCCATTTTTAAGCAAGAGTTGTTAATATTTAAAAAGTGTCCCTAATTTTGACTTTTGTTTTTAACAGAAATAATATTTTGCTCATCTTTTTACTACTCATTCCCTCATTGCAATTGCCTTTGTTGTCCTTCTCATTGTTCTTAAGCCAGAATGAATGTAAGAACTATAATTACTAGAATGTCATTTTCTTTGGTTAACCTCTGTCTCCCAATTCCTTTTGGTATAGAACTATACATTAGAGTACTAATGGTGTTTCCAAACTATAACATTAGTTATAGTTTGTTCTGACTTGGGACTGTAAATTTCTGACTTCAAGAAGTATGGAAGATTTGGGGCATTATGGTGTACACATAATAATCAATCCCTCAACACATACTGAAAAAGGAAAATATTAAAAATTAAAAGCTTTTAATACTATATGGTAATAGCATTATTTGTCCTGACAGGTTTGAGCTGAATTTTCCACCCAGAGATTTTTCTATTCTGCCATTTACCTTTCAAAGTAAGATCTCAGAGAATTATGACTAGCCCAGTGGTAATTTAACTGTAATTATTGAAAGAGAAAAGGGTGGCAGTGCTCAGGGAGCTGAAGGAAATTAATACCTGCTGTGTAATTTTGGGGAAATCACTTAATATTCCTGACCTTAATTTTCCTTTAAAATGGAACTACTACTACCTGCATTATTTATCTCACAGATCTTTTGTGAGGATTACGTGAAAATGTATATCTTGGCATAATAACGGCATGATAGCTCATGAGGTATAGCCGAAGAACTATTAATAAAATGGAATAATGCGTGTAAAAGCATGCATGTGCATTATTCTTTCAAAAGTGTAAAGTACCATAGAAGTGCAAGAAATTATTATTACATGAGGATTAGTATCGCCCACTTCTTCCACTAGATTACACTTTCCATTCTATTTGCTTGAACACGACTTTTTGCCTATGGCATCTTTTGTATCGTCTTGCACTGTTATGCCTACAGTCTTGCACTGTTTCTTAACTTTTTATGGTGCATGCCATAACATAATACTGTTTTTGGCATCCCCGTCTGTGCATAGTTGGTGTGAATGCACAAGGAGAGAGGGATTGTTGGAGAAGCGGGGGGTGGATTAGAAAAAACTTGGGGACAGACTGAGGAGGGCTTTGTGAACACTGGAAAGTTATTGGGTGTTTCTGAGCTGGTAAGTAATGTTTAAGAGGAGACAAGAGGCCCAAAATGGAGTCACTTGTGCTAAGCTCCACCAAAACTTAATACCTAACCTAACTGCAATTTCAACCTTCCCAGGAATGTGACCTTTAACCAGTCAATCTGGAATTTCCTGGTCGGCACAAGGCACAAGGAGGTAATCCACTGATAGACCCCTTCCATTTTTCTTAGGAGGGTGACCTTGCCTGAAACAATACATTCTTGGTTAATAATTTGCTTTTTTTTACCGCTTCCTCTCTGGCTTAAAAAAACTTTCCTCTTCTGCAGCTTGATGGAGCTCCTTTCTATTTGCTAGATGGGATGCTGCCCAAATCATGAATCATTTAATAAAGCCAGTTTGATCTTTAAATTTAACCAGTTGAATTTTTGTTGTTTAACACTAACCTGAACTCACCTGTGCTTTGGAAAATTAGCTCTGGTGGCAGTGTGCAGGTGTATGGAGAAGGGAAAAACTAGAGGCCAGGAGGCCAGTGAGAACTGCATGGTCCAGGTGAGATATAAGAATTTAGGAAAAGTAAAACAGACAAAAGTAAAATAGACAGGTTTGGCTGTTAATTGGTTGTGGATGGTGAAGGAAAGAAGTCTAAATGCCTTGTAGGTATTTTGTCAGGGTGACTGAGTGAGGAAAAACAAATCAAGGATTTATTTTCTGTATGCAGGAGTGGAGGATGGAGGTGGGTATGGATAGTACTTGTTAGTATCGGTTTTGTCTTTTACATCCATTTTACATAACACCAATTGAAGATGTTTTGACTTTTTTTCCCTTCTCCAATGGACTTTGAATGTAAGAAATGATTTTTGTTTTTGATCCTGTACAAGCCTAAGTCGTTGTCTTAGTCCGTTCAAGCTGCTATAACAAAATAACCATAGACTGGGTGGTTTAAAAACAACACAAATTTATTTCTCATAGTTCTGAAGGCTGGGAAATCCTAGATAGAGCCGACTCAGTGTCTGGTGAGAGCCCACTTCCTGGTTCAAAGATGGCCCTTGTCTTTGCTATGTCCTCACATGGCAGAAGGGGCAAGGGCGCTATCTGGCATCTCTTTTATATTAAGAACATTAATCCCCATTCATGAAGGCTCTGTCCTCAAGACCTACTTATCTCCCAAAGGCCCCACCTCCTAATACCATCACATTGGTGTTTAAGGGTTTCAACATATGAATTCTGGGCGGGGGAGGGAGCACATTCAGTCCATAGCAGTTGTTTAAGAGCAACTTACACATAGTTGATAAGACATTTCCTGTAACAAAGAATTTAATAAATGCTTGTGACTACAAATAACCTTAGCATTTCTCAGGTTTATTTCTGTTTACTGCATCTCAATAGCTTCTTCAAATATATTTTAGGAAAAAAGTCCAGTTCTCTCACGAAAATTGTTTTGGCAACGGGTGGTTAAATTTCACTAACGTAGAAAGTCCTTGCATTATAAAAGTCTTGTTTTCAAAGTCTTGCCACACCAGAGACAATTCAACGATGGCATGGAAGAAAGTGATGTAAAAATAACAGCTAACCCATACTTAAAGGAAGAAAAGTACTACATTTCTTTATTTCCCTAATGGGATAGATAACTAAGAAGTGGCTCCGGAATTAAGAATGAATCAGGCGCAAAAGGGAGCAAGAGAATGGCAAAACGCACATTCAGTTCCCACTCTGCCATCTTAACGCTGCAGTTCTGTTCCCCCTCATCCCACTTTTACATCATTAAAGCGTGTTTTCATGAAGCAAAAAGCGGAGACCTTGCCCCAGGCGGAGTAGATATGTAGCAGGACAAGGGTGCAGCGTCTCCTGTTAGGGGTGGCTGCTTAGGAGGCGCGCGGGGTGGGCTCGAGGCCTGGGCGGCGCCAGGCTCCCGTCGGGTCGCTTGGGGCGAGGCCCGGGAGCTGCTTTCGCCCAGGACCGCTGGGCTCGGCAGCCCCGAGGTCAACAGGGGCCGGGAGGCCGAGCGGCCACGCATATGTCTCTGTGCTCTCTCCTTTTCTTCCCTAACATCCTTTTCCTCTCATGCAGGCCCTCGGACACGACTGGACACTACTGCCGAGGCACGCCCAAAGCCGACCTCCCTGCCGCTCCCCCGCCCGCCCTCAGGCGGCGGCGGCGGCTGCAGCGGCGCATACCACCCGGTCCCGTCCCCCGCGGTCCCTCGCGGCGGCAGCGCGCCTGCGCACGGCCAGGTCACGCGCGGCGCGGGGGCGGGCCGGCGCCCTAGGGGCTGTCATGCGGGGCGCAGGTCTCCGCCCTCAGTGCGCCGGGCGGTTCCGGCTCCTCGCTCTGCCGCCTGAGCCCCACCATGGTGCTGGAGTCGGTGGTCGCAGACCTCCTGAACCGCTTCCTGGGGGACTATGTGGAGAACCTGAACAAATCGCAGCTGAAGCTGGGGATCTGGGGCGGTAAGCGAGGGGGCGCGGCCGGGGGGCTGCGGCCGCCGGCTCAGGGGCCCACGCCGCGTGCTCGTCTGCCCGGGTTCCAGCCCGGGCCCTGCTCCCTTCACCGCCTGAGAGTCCGCCTGCGCGGAGGGCGCTCGGGGGGGGGGGGCCCTTTACAGGCGGCAGGTGCGGGGCGCCGCGAGGCCTGTGCCCGCCTCCGCTGCCACAGGGTCCCGGGGCCCCGCCCCGGGTGGGGAGACGCGGCAGGATAGCGCTCGCGCTGCCCCAGTGCCTGCTTTTCCTGTCTCTGAGGCCGAAGCCCCTGCCCTGACCCGCCTTGCCCACCTTGGGGGGTCCGCTAGCTGCCCGCAGCGTGACCCCTTTGGCTCCACAGCATAAAAAAGCCCTTTCTGCTCTGGCAGCGCGTGCAGTGAGGATGGCTGCGTAGTCACAAACGCCCAGATAAAGTGGCACCGAGGAAAAAGAAAAAGGAGATTGCGTCTCGCAGTTATCTTTTCTGGTATTCTATAGCCTGCAGGAACCGGCTTCCTTCTGGTTGGGATTGCAGGGTTTGGGAAGGGATCAGCAGCAGCAGATCATTACGAAAGGCGTGTCAGTAGGGCGTCTTCTCGTTAGTACTTTCAGCTTCTGAGAAAGTGATTTCTTCCCCTAGTATTTACTTCTCCTTCAACGAGAAGAGGGCTTGCCGTTTTTTGTTGGAGGGATAGAAATTCAGGCCACGACCAGCATCATCATTAATTAGGTGCATGCCACGAATTTACGCCAACGTTGCTATCCTAGAGGTTAAGTGTGTAGAAGTAGACAGTAGTATGCTTGTTATGAGAGAGAGAAAGATGAGCCCTGAGCTAACATCTATTGCATCTTCCTCTTGTTGAGGAGGATTGGCCCGTGAGCTAACGTCCGTGCCCATGCTCCTCTGTTTTGTATGTGGGACACCGCCCCAGCATGGTTTGATGAGCAGTGGGCGTAGGTCCCAGCCCCGGATCCTGGCGAGGAACCGGCAGCCCAAGTGGAGGGCGGGAACTTAACAGCTACACCACTGATCTCTCCATCTAGGTGGTGTGGCCAGCTACACCACCTAGCTGGCCCTATGGGTGGAACTGCGTTTAATTCCGTCAACAAATAGTTATAGATCTGTGCTGTCCCATAGCGTTGACACTCACCACTGTGGCTGTTGAGCACTTGAATTGTGGTTAGTGCGAATTGAGATGTGCTATAAGTATAAAATATTAAGTTTCGAAAATGCTCAATAGCAGAAAGTATGTAATATCTAAATTTTTTAATGTTGGTTACATGTTGAAATAATATTCGATTATATTGGGTTAAACACAATATATTATTAAATATATATTATATATAAAACATGTAATATGTAATATATTATTAAATATGTATTAAATAAATACATAAGTATATTAAATATATACAGTGTATTATTAAAAATCATTCCCCCTTTTTACTTTTTTCTTTTTTTTCTTAAAAACCTGGCTCCTGGGACCAGCCCCGTGGCGTAAGTGGCACTGGTTTGTGGGTTCAGATCCCAGGCGGGGACCTACACCACTCCTCAGCCATACTGGGGCAGTGACCCACATACAAAGTAGAGGAAGATTGGCACAGGCGTTAGCTCAGGGCTAATCTTCCTCAAGCAAAAAAAGAGGAAGATTGGCAACAGGTGTTAGCTCAGGGCAAATCTTCCTCAGCAAAAAAACCCCAGAAAACAAAAAAAAAAAAACCTGGCTCCTAAAATTTATAGTTACTTATATGAACCATATTTTTATATTGGGCAATGTTGTTATAGAACCATGAGTGCTGCCCTAAATTGTGGAGGAGCCTGCTTTGAATAGGTTGCTATTAAATCAATCATTCGGTTGGTTCAGTGTCCTTTGCCCAACAATACATACTTTGTTTACATGTCCTCCTCCCAAACTAAGTAAATGTGAAAGAGGAGTAAAGAAGGGGACGTGTAAGGAATTAAATGTCCACTGCCTCCTGCAGTGATCGAGTGTTTCTTCAGAATACTGTCTAATACTACAAATTATTGCTTCTAGTTTGTAAACATTATTTGAAATCTGAAAAGGTCTGGGGCTAGCATTTAGGAAACCTGCTGTTCTAGGTTGTTGTGATAGACAAGCATTTATCTTACTGGGCCTTAGTTTCTTCATCTTAATTTAAACTTTAAAAAAAATCATACCAAATAATATAATATTCCTATGTAATCACTACTCACAATGACTTACCCAGGTTATAACATTGTGCCCTATTTACCTCAGACTTTTTTTTTTTTTTAAAGAAATAAAGTTTATGGATAGATTCAAAGATTCCTTCCCTACCAAATTTTCCTTTTTCTTTAAAATTAGGGGTTGGAGTAGGTAGCATCTTTGGGACCTTCAGTGCCAGTACTCTGTGGTTCTAATTGTAAATGTTTTTACTATGAAATTGTGAAGTATACTGCCTGAGGAATTGGAACTTTTTCACAACTGAAATTAAAGTACCATAATTTTATGTCATTTACTCCTCCTCTTTTTTGGTGAAATGTAGGAAAAGAGACTTTCTTTTCTTTCATCTCGTTTTTTTTCTTTTAGAAAAAGCATTCTGCAAGTGGGCAAAATCAACTTGATAATAGCTCTGAGCAAATGAACTCATTTCTTTCAGCAGTTGTATCCAGTGGAAGTCCGATCAGGGATTTGCACAGCTTTATCAGCCCATAGTTCTGCTTCTGTAAAGTTTTGCTGTCTTTTATTTTTATGGTTGTTATAAAGGAAGCTAGAAGTCATGAGCTTTTACTGTTATTGCTCAATATATTTTCTTTAAAACACTAATTCCCCATTAAAATAGAAAGGCAAAATATGTGAGTTGACTATTTCTGTTCTTTGAAAATATGCTGAAGAAATTTATCTTAAACTTTTTATGGTAAACAAGTGGGAATATTAATTTAATGAAATAGCTGATATTTATGACATCCATGATGTTGACAAATTTTATAAAGAACTGAAAATTTTATGTAATCTTATTTGGAAACTATTTGCTTTAGCAAATAAGGTTTATGTGTCATAGAGTTTGACTTTTCCAGTATTTTCCTTGTTAAATTTTCACATCTTGAGAAAGGGAAGGGTTTAACCTGTAAAAATTTCACACAGCTGATCTTACTATAAACTAAGGTGATTTTTTTTTTTTTTGTGAGGAAGATCAGCCCTGAGCTAACATCCACGCTAATCTTCCTCTTTTTGCTGAGGAAGACCGGCTCTGAGCTAACATCTATTGCCAATCCTCCTCCTTTTTTTTTTTTTTTTCCCAAAGCCCCAGTAGATAGTTGTCTGTCATAGTTGCACATCCTTCTAGTTGCTGTATGTGGGATGCGACCTCAGCATGGCTGGAGAAGCGGTGCGTCGGTGCGTGCCGGGATCCGAACCTGGGCCGCCAGTAGCGGAGCGCTCGCGCTTAACCACTAAGCCACGGGGCCGGCCCTAAGGTGATTTTTCTTAACTGGAGTATTTGAGTAGGCGAAGGCAGTGATTTTCAACTGGGGATGACTTTGCCATCAAGAGGATATTTGGCAATGAGACATTTTTGGTTTCACACTGAGGGACAGAGGTGTGCTACTGGGATCCAGTGCATAGACTCCAGGAATACTACTACATCCTGCAATGCACAGGACGGCTCCCCACAACAAAGAATTATCTACCCCAAAATGTTTGTTGGGAAACCCTAGTCTAAGGAGAATATTGAGATTGTCATCTTCATTTATAGGAGACCTCTGGGTGCTGAACAAGTCATAGTAAGAAGTAAAAAAGGACTTAGAGGAAGTATATGCCTCATGAAATTTATAACTTGAGAGAAACAGATGTCTTATGAAGTGACCGAAAGGTATTATGTCAGTAAAAATGCATAATCTTTGTTTGGATGATATCAGGAAGAAGTTTTAAGAATCAAAATGTTTTGTTAACATAATTTGAAAAAGATTATGCTGTGCATACATTCGTACTTATATAGGCATTCACAGTGAAATCCACAATAAAAAGTTGTAGAGTGAGAAGGATGGGGAAAATTATTTGAATGTCTAGAATCAGGAATTGTACTGTGTATATTACCTTTAAATTGGAGAAGCAAAAAAACAAAAAGAAACCACCTGTCATTTTCTTCCTGTTTTTATTCTTTTAAAGATTTTTTTCATGCCAAGCAATTCCTGTGTATTTTTAAAAGTGATTTAAGCAGGGTGATCTTTTAAAAATTCTTCCTGTTGTAGAAAAATGAGGCCCTGATTATTTACTAGCTGTGGGACCCATGGGCAAAACATTTTAATTATTTAAGCCTCAGTTTCCTTATCTGTAAAATGGGGAAATAACATTGTGTGTTTGTGAGAACAATTTTCTGAAAATCCGTTGTAGTTATAATTGTTAAATTGTTAATACTGACAGTAATAGTGATGATAAACAGGCCTAGCTGAGTGATGGAAAACAGCCTGCTTTGTTTTATTTTGTTTTCATAAGCATGTTTTTTCTTTTTTTTTTTTTTAACTTTTTGTTTATTGCAGTAACATTGGTTTATAACATTGTAAAAATTTCAGGTGTACATCATTATACTTTTATTTCTGCATAGATTACATCATGTTCACCACCAAAATACTAATTACAACCCATCACCACACACATGTACCAAATTATCCCTTTCACCCTCCTGCCTCCCCCCTTCCCCTCTGGTAACCACCAATCCAATCTCTGTCTCTATGTGTTTGTTTATTGTTGTTATTATGTACTACTTAATGAAGGAAATCATACGGTATTTGACCTTCTCCCTCTGACTTATTTCACTTTGCATTATACCCTCAATGTCCATCCATGTTGTCACAAATGCCTGGATTTCATCGTTTCTCATGGCTGAGTAGTATTCCATTGTGTACATATACCACATCTTCTTTATCCATTCATCCCTTGATGGGCACTTAGGTTGCTTCCAAGTCTTGGCTATTGTAAATAACGCTGCAGTGAACACAGGGGTGCATGTACCTTTACAAATTGGTGTTTTCAAGTTCTTTGGATAAATACCCAACGGTGGAATAGCTGGATCATATGGTAGTTCTATCCTTGATTTTTTGAGGAATCTCCATACTGTTTTCCATAGTGGCTGCACCAGTTTGCACTCCCACCAGCAGTGTATGAGAGTTCCCTTCTCTCCACATCCTCTCCAACACATGCTGTTTCCTGTCTTGTTAATTATAGATTATATGGCTATAATCTGACGGGCGTGAGGTGATATCTCATTGTAGTTTTGATTTGCATTTCCCTGATAGTGAGTGATTTTGAACATCTTTTCATGTGTCTGTTGGCCGTCTGTATATCTTCTTTGGAGAAATGTCTGTTCAGGTCTTTTGCCCATTTTTTAATTGGGTTGTTAGTTTTTTTGTTGTTGAGATGCATGAGTTCTTTATATATTTTGGAGATTAAGCCCTTCTCAGATGTATGGTTTGCAAATATCTTCTCCCAATTGTTATGTTGTCTTTTCATTTTGTTGATGGTTTCCTTTGCTGTACAGAAGCTTTTCAGTTTGATGTAGTCCCATTTGTTTATTTTTTCTATTGTTTCTCTTGCCCGGTCAGACATGGTACTTGAAAATATGTTGCTAAGACCGATGTCGAAGAGCGTACTGCCTATCTTTTCTTCTAGAAGTTTCATAGTTTCAGGTCTTACATTCAAGTCTTTAGTCCATTTGGAGTTAATTATTGTGTATGGTCTAAGGTAAGGGTCTACTTTCATTTTTTTGCATGTGGCTATCCAGTTTTCCCAACACCATTTGTTGAAGAGACTTTCTTTTCCCCATTGTATGTTCTTGGCTCCTTTGTCAAAGATTAGCTGTCCATAGATGTGTGGGTTTATTTCTGGGCTCTCGATTCTATTCCATTGATCTGTGTGTCTGTTTTTGTGCCAGTACCACGCTGTTTTGGTTACTATAGCTTTGTAGTATATTTTGAAATCAGGGAGTGTGATACCTCCAGCTTTGTTCTTTTTTCTCAGGATTCCTTTAGCTATTCGGGGTCTTTTGTTGTTCCATATAAATTTTAGGATTCTTTGTTCTATTTCTGTGAAAAATGTTGTTGGAACTTTGACAGGGATTGCATTGAATCTATAGATTGCTTTAGGAAGTATGGACATCTTAACTATGTTAATTCTTCCAATCCAAGAGCCCATTGGATTATCTTTCCATTTCTTTGTGTCTTCTTCAATTTCTTTCAAAAATCTTTTATAGTTTTGGGTGTACAGATCTTTCACCTCTTTGGTTAAGTTTATTCCTGGGTATTTTATTCTTTTTGTTGCAATTGTAAATGGGATTGTATTCTTAATTTCTCTTTCTGCTACTTCGTTGTTAGTGTACAGAAATGCAGCTGATTTTTGTATGTTGATTTTGTATCCTGCAACTTTACCATATTTGTTTATTACTTCTAAAAGTTTTCTGGTGGATTCTTTAGGGTTTTCTATATATAAAATCATGTCATCTGCAAATAGTGACAGTTTCACTTCTTCCTTTCCAATTTGGATCCCTTTTATTTCTTTCTCTTGCCTGATTGCTCTGGCTAGGACTTCCAGTACCATGTTAAATAGGAGTGGTGACAGTGGGCATCCTTGTCTGGTTCCTGTTCTTAGAGGGATAGCTTTCAGTTTTTCACCATTGAGGATGATAGTATGTTTTTTCTTAACTTCGGACGTTAGGGTTTTCATATTCTCTAGTGTGATAATTTTGTGTAGAGCTAACACCACATATGTAAACATTTCTTATTTTCCAAACGAATTTCTTAAAAACTTATTTATGTTTGAATTTACACTTACAAACTTATATTACCTGCCAGCTAGTTTGTAAGACAGGTTTTCAACATTCAGAAAAGTGCCTGGTGGGCATGTTGCTGCCTATGCAGGTAGGAAGGTTTATCCAGGTTTTTGTTCCCCACAGACTAGTACCAGGAGATAAATTGCACAGCCCTTAGCTATTTGAGGTGTGTCCAGGATATAATCGTTTTAAGAGTAAAATGATTTGAAAAGGTATTTGAAAAGGTATGTTAAAGCGCCAGATCTTGTGCAATTTGATTTAAGTAATATTGTTGCAATGTAGATCCTTTGTGAGTTTGATTTTTCAAGGTGATTTACTGTGGCAAGTCAGCAGGAAAATCCTTAATTTAGAATTCTGCTGCTCTCACTTCTCTTTGACAGGTAGAATATACATAGAGGCTGTGTTGTGTTGGATGCAAGGAGTGGCTGTGGTGACCAGGAGTAGGAGCCAGGTGGAGTGCTTTCAGAGTTTGTAGCTCTGCAAACCAGGCTGAGCCCATGCTGATTACTTTACTGTCCTTCGCCTACCCCTGACACTTTTCCATCAGCTGCCAGATATTGTTGGGGTGGAGCAGCATGAGGAAGGAGGAAACCTGGGTTCTAATTTCATCTCCAATACTGCCTCTTTTGTGTGGCTTTTGGCAAGTCACTGACCAGTGACCACTAGTTTCTTATCTGTAAATGAGAGAGTTAGACAAGGTCATCTCTTCTGGCTTTAAATTTCTGTGATTTGAACAAGTCCAGAGCATCGTGAGCTCCTTCATTAGATAAGTGATACTGCCACTTGCTCTGCTTTCATGGTGAGAAATGGTAGTCAAATAGTGTATTTGTTTCCTTTCCTTTTTGTTCTTCGCTCAATATTGGTGAGCAAAGAGTCACAGTCATGAAATATGACATGATAAATGAAGTTCCAGCCTCATGCTGATATTTGCAAATCCAAATCTGATATATCACATTATCTTAACAGGTAGCTGTAGGGTAGCTTGAGAATGCAAGAAAAAGCAGGTCTCTTTGCTTCTTTTTACTTTGATACATAAAACATAGCAGTATCTATGTAGAGGACTTTTTTAGTCTCTTCTTCCCAGCCAACACTTGGTATAGTGAAGGCCACATTTCTCATTAGCTTGTCCTATGCCATGTAAAGTAAACAACAAAAAGTTCAATATTGTAATGTAATATACTTAGGCTCAGTTATTACAATTAAGGCAATGCTTAAAATTTTAAAGTGAAAACACCTTTCAACATATTTAAATAGCATTATAAATTAAAAATTCACCCCTTTTCTAGAAATAAAACTGGAAGTTGATACTTTGGTAACCATTCTACTAGGAAGCTCTGCCACCTTACTCACTGTTATGAGATCCCTGATGTGTACTTGAAAGGGAGAAGGTTCAGTGGTATGGCAGCTTCCCACCTTTCGTTGCCAGGACTTTCTATTTCAACAGAGAAATGGAAAGAGTAAGAGTCAAATGTTTCCTTTCCCTCTTCCAGCTTCTCCTCCCCAGACGAAATCACTGTGAACTCTTGTTAAAAGGGGTATCGACTGGTTAATTTGGATTAAAAAGCTAGATTCAATTGAAATGAATCACTACAATATTTTCTTCAGTATTCTTTATGAGAAAATATTAGTTATTAAAGTAATTTGATTTATGCTTTAAAAAACCGTTCAGCCATTTACTTTAGCTCACTTTGGAAAATGAACATGTCTGAATATTTTGATATGCTTTCAAATAATGAGTGTTTATGTTAGAGATACATAAAGGAAATCTTAAAAATAAATACATAGCACTACATATTCTTTTTTTCACTATTTTACAATATGCAAAGCTAGTTTCATGGATTAAGGCATGGCATTTTTGTTGGTGGTTTGGTTTTTTGTTTTTAATGACAGTTTTGGGTTAATCTCTGTGTTTTATATTAAGAACATTGACCAGGGAGTCAGGAGACATAGGTTCTATTCTTAGCACTGCTGCAGGTTAATTGTATAACCTTGGATAAATCACCTAATCTCTTTAGGCTTCAGTTTCTTCAGGTATAAAGTGAGAGGGGATTAGGTTTAAATATCTTTATGCTACTGAATAGTTCTAAATTATAACTTGTGAACTTCTGTCTTTTGTTTTTGGAACATGTAGATTTTTTTTTCTTTGTGCTGAGGAAGATTAACCCTGAACTAATATCTCTGCCAGTCTTCTTCTACTTTATATGTGAGGCACTGCCACAGCATGGCTGAGGAGTGGTGTAGGTCTGCAACCGGGATCCGAAACCGCAAATCCAGGCTGCTGAAGCGGAGTCTGCCAAACTTAACCACTAGGCTGCGGGACTGGCCTCCAAAATGGAGATTTTTAAGAAGTATTATAATGACCAGTTTGCAATGCTATTTCCTGCTTCTGTGTTTTCTACTGTGGCACTATCCTTTCTTCTCTTAATCCTAACACAAACCTTGATTCTAATCTATCTTTCTGGTCATATCCTTGTTAGTTGTACTAGTTTTAGTTTCCCTATTTGATTTTGGGTTTCTTCACACTCTTAAAATGCAAAGACCAAAAGTGGATCCACCAACTACAAAGGCCTCTCAATGCTGAGTTGTATAGCGTTTTTTTTTTTTTTCGATGGAGATAGAATTATCTTCTGAATTAAAATTCTCTACCTTTTCTGCTCTGCTCTTTGGGAGATAGTGTGATGTTCTGAACCCAGCGTTGGGCATCAGAAGATTTGAGCCCTGGCTCTACCACTCACTAGGTTGACATAGTATTCCTGGGTCAGTCATTTAACCTCTGTAAGCCTCAGTTTCTTTTGCTTAATATGTATGTCCTGCCTCGTTTACCAGGAGGCTGTGAGGATCAAGTAATGTAATAGATCTGAGAGTATTTTTTTAAATATAAAGGTTTATGTTCTTATTGCAGTTTTTTCTACCCCAGTATAATATGCATTCTGAATCAATTAAGTCAGTATTTATTGAGCACCTACTATGAGGAGAATCAATAAGGAGTTTATAATCAGGTTGGGGATTTATATGGTTAAAGTGTTAAGTGCCATAAGAAAGATATAGCTAAACTTCTGTGCAAGTTCAGATTATTTCTGACTAGAGGTATTTGACATCAACACTGTATTTCTTACATTTATTTTGTGGGCTGTTATGTGTTTTATTTATTTATGTATTTATTTTTTTCCTGAGGAAGATTAGCCCTGAGCTAACATATATTGCCAATCTTCCTTGTTTTTTGCTTGAGGAAGATTGGCCCTGAGCTAACATCTGTGCCAATCTTTCACTACTTTGTATGTGGGTTGCCATCACAGTGTGGCTGAGGAGTGCTATAGGTCCGCACCTGGGATCCGAGCCCGTGAACCCAGGCCGCTGAAGCGGAATGCACCAAACTCAACCACTAGGCCACGGGCCTGGCCCCAGCTCTTATGTATTTTAAAATCCATTCTCGGACTTAGGCAGGCTTGTTCCATATTATGCCAATACCACTGATTTTTGTTTGTAAATGTACTAACTTGGTGGATTTCTGTAATTTAGCAAGCATTTCTTTTTCTATTGTATTTTTTTTGAGATGACTCCAACTCTCCTTACCTTGGTGTCATTTGCTTATTTAATGGATTTACTTCATTTCCATCTTCTGGTTCATTAGGAAAGATTATTAGGTAAATTCTGATCCAGGATTTATCCTTTTAAGGGACTTCTTAAAATGTCCTTCAAGATTAGCTTTCAAACTTTATGTGTGACTCTCTAGCTGTGTATGCTCATCCAAAATATTTCTAGTTTATTAGTGAGAATTATATGGGATCAAAATCAGACATCTTCTCTTCTGAAGCACAGACTACACTTATTGCTTATTCTCATCCTTTAGGCCTGTCGGTCCATTTAAGAAGGAAATCACTTCGTAGAACTTCCTTTGAAACTTCATGGGATCAGAAACACCTGACTATGGGATAGGCTTTAGTGCCTTCCTTGCTGGCAGAGTTTATCTGTCTCCAATTATTAGTCATTCTTTCCCTTGTTTTTTTTTGAAGATTAGACACAAATGTTTACCCTTCCTCCAGGTTTTCAGGAACTTCGTATGGCCTCTGTGTGTTCTTAGCCCGGGTGATCTGGCTAGAGCGGTAAAGTTACTTGCATGTGTATAGATTTATTATGTTATCTTGAAATAGAAATGGAAAACGAAATCTTAACTTCTTCCTCAGCATTCAGGTAAGTATAAAATGGTTGATATTTAGGAGGGGGTCTGCCTTAATCTTAGTTCTATAAATTATTTTTATTTAAACAGAATTTTTGACATTCATAGGATAGACAGTGAAACTCCTGCATATGTATCTGCAGAAAAGCATGCAGTTTAGTTGAAGAATATTTGTTAGCACAGTGCCTTACCTAAATAAGGCACTCATCTACTGGTTGAATGAATGCATACACTTTTACCCTGGTGTTAATCTGAAATAAACTGCTATTCCTCCCTTTTTCTTTGTATCAGGACTAGCGGCTCCTCCTTCAGTGCAAATAATTTATAGAATGTATCATTGTTATTTCATTGCTGTATTTACAGTTTATTGGATAACATACACATTTTTCAGAGAGAAAGTATGCATTTGTTTGCTAGATTCTAAGTAGCAGAAATAGATCTTTTTTCATGTGTCTGTCAGTAAGGTAGATAATAGATATAGGAGGAATTTATATAAAACATATTGAGGTCATATTGACATTAGAATTTACCTTTGTTTTGTTTCCCCATTTCTTATTACAATTTGCATAATTTTAACATAAAAGTACTATCTGATTATTATAAAAACTAGAAAATACTGAAAAACATTAATAAAAAAACTTTACTATTTCCTAGCAATAATCATTATTGTCTCTTTTTGTCTCTCTTTCTAAATATACTTGTTTAACTCTGTTAGCCATATTGGTAGTTTTCAGTATTTCACATCTTAAATACCATTTATTTATTAAAGAACCAAAGTGCCACTGCAATAGAAACAGCCCACTTTTTATAAGGACATTTATACCTCATATCTAATGCAAATTACTTCTGAGCACTCCTGATGACACTTGACCCACTAGTTGAGAATCGCTGGGTAGAACAGTCAGAATCATGAGCACGTTTGCAAGTCTCCATATGGGCCTTAGATCCTCTTAAACTAGTTTGGATTGCTTCAGATATGCGCTAGCCTCTGTGCAGATCACTTCTTTTGGTGTGAATAGAGTTCCCAATTGTAATTTTTTGTAATTCATCATCTGACAGAATTAAATCCAGGAATATTTTTCCACTTATGTAATTTTTGTACATATAATACTTCTTAAGGATTGTTTTTTTCCAATTGCCGAACACATGTCAGTTCTTCATGAGTACTTTGTTATCCCTACGTTTGGTCAGTTATGGCATCTTGTCAATTCTACCTCCAAAATTACTTTTTACTCTGAGTCTGCCTCTTCAACCCTGAAGCTACTGCCTATTTCAGGTTTTAATTTCTCTTCAGTGTATGGTAGAAGCTGGCTGACTGCCTGTATTCTTTCCGTTTCCTCCTATTATAGTGCTGCAGTATTTTACTCCCATTTGTGAGGCTTCTTACCTCCTTGTCTCCTTTTATTGCAGTTTTCAATGATTTATTTTAGAAAATTTAAAATATATATATACACACACACAGAAAATGAATTTTATTATATGGAAATGACCACCGTGATCATTATGATGTCTAGACAGACAACACAGTTGTTTGTTTTCTGTGTATGTGTGTGTATATATAATTTTTAAATTGGATCAACCTGGGCATTCTTGAACCTTTTTTTAAAACTTAATATTTTGTGAGCATTTTCCCATTAACATTTTGTGAACATTTTCCCATGATTGTCTACATTTGTTTTGCTCTATATCATAGATGTATTATGGTTTATGCCTTCTTCCTGGACATGTAGTTCTTTAGGTCCTCCCTCCCATCCAGCCATCCTTTCTGCTATTATAACCAATTTTGCAATATCCTTGTAGCTAAATTGTTTGGACAAATCCATGATTATTTCTTAGGAAAGAAGTGTAATGTTTCTAAAATATAGCTCTGATTTTGTCATCTCTGTTATATATATTTCATCTCTCTGTTGTGACCAGTCTGAACTTTCCATCCTAAAAACTCTTTGTTAGTCTGGCCCCTGCCAACCTTTCTGACTTTTATCTCCTATCCTTTTCTCACACCCTCCAGCTACATCAGACCACATGTGGTTTCTAAGATGTGTCTTACTCATGCATGTCCGTTTGCCCTCTTTTCTTATCAACCCAGTAAATAGTTCTTTGACCTTGTAGCCTAAACGTTCTTATGAAGTTCTTAATCTTCCTAGGCAGAGTTAGGTTGTTCCTTATTTGCATCTTGTGCATTCTACTGTTGGAATGCCAGTAGAGTATTTCCAAAATTTTAGAAATTTAGTCTCCTCTGTTAGGTTGTGAGCTCCTCAATAGCAGGGAGGTTGTTCTAGTCATCTCTCTCTTTTCAGCACTTAAGTCAGCCTGCTTTGGTGGTCTAGTGGTTAAGTGGCTCTCAGTGCTGCTGCTCTGGTTTGTTTCTTGGTTAGGGAACCACACCACCCATTTGTCGCTTGTCATACTGTGGCGGCTGCATGTTGTGATGCTGACAGCTATACCACTGGCAGAGTCATCCATGGTGGATAAGTTTCAGTGGCACTTCCAGACTAAGACAGACTAGGAAGAAGGACCTGGCCACTCACTTCTGAAAAAATTGGCCATGAAAACCCTATGAATAGCAGCATGTTCACTGCTTCTTCAGCGAATAGAATTCACTATTCTAGCAGTGTCTTCGCTTGAAGGTGAAGACGAGGCTGGATTCAGCTCTGCTGTACACAGGGTCTCTAGGAGAGTAAGAGTGGGAATTGATGGCATTGACGCATAGTAGGTGCTTAATAAATGTTTGAATAAATCTGAAATCTGGGGAAAAGCAAATCTTTAACAATGGCATAATGGAATTAAATATACTTTTTAACCTTTATAATTCACTCCAAAATACTATGAGGAAAAAATTACTTGATCGAAAAATATTTATGGAGAGCCTAGGAAGCAGAGTATTTTTTTAAAAATAAATATGTTATAAGTGATTAAGAAAATGTATAACTGAATAATTTATGCTTGCATTTAATGTTGAAACTATAGATTTATTAATCTTTACAGAATTTAAGTGAAATGAAAACTTTTTGTTTGCTAAAGTTTTTATGTAAGCAAGAAATTTAAGTATTATATATCAACAAATATAGGTGTTTAAAATTTGAGTCATATAATAATATCATTGTGGCTTTAGTTCTTATAACTTAACAGCTGCATAAATTTAAGAAATGTTGGACTAATTAAAGAATATTAGAACCATAAAAAATAATCATGGGAAAAGTAGGATGTTTGGAGTTTTAAAAGCCTAACACCATATTCCTGTAGAAAATATTCATTGACACCATAATTAAGGAAAGAATCCTGGGTTACAGGATCATTGATCTGTTCTAGTAGTCATCTCTTTATGTCTTTCTGTTGAGATTTTGGCTTAATCATTCAAAATGATGGATATTTTCTTTGGTTGTGAAGTTCTTCAGTCTGCAAGTCTCCAAATTCTTTCTCATTGTCTATTTAAATGTTAGCCAGTTGAAATATTTTGTAATTTCTTTTGCAATGGGCTAACCTAAAGTATGCTACAGTTAATAATTCTTGTTCATATATAGCAGCTCTTTTATGCCATTAGCTTCTTAAGTTCTTGAAGTTTCTTTTGCTCACCCTTGTCTTCTTAGCAATTAGCATTATGACATAGTGATTGGTACTACATTATGACAGGTTATACTAATTGGTATATTAACTTTATATTTTTCTTCTTCTTTTTTAAAGGTGATGTGGCTTTAGATAATCTACAGATCAAAGAAAATGCTCTGGTAAGTTTTTTAAACTATATTGATTACTCAGTTAATTTGGTAAGCTCTTAGAAACCTTTGGTTACTAGGTATCTGGTACCAGGTACCAGATAAAGTGATTGAGTCACTCAGAGAAGGATTAGTGGTTTAACTATTTGCTGTAGGAAAATCTGAGATTAAACATTTAGAATTTTTTTCCCCTGGTGATCAAAATAATATCTTTTGGAAAATGGAATGTTTTTCCTTGACGTTATTTGACTGTATAAATTTGTAGCAGACATTTGTCTTACTGAAGTAGTTTTCTTCAGAATTATTTGTATGTATTTTTCAGTAAATAAGGGCTTGATTTTAACAATTTATCTAATGAATAATTGTACTTTTGGAAATATATTGACAGTCCAGCCTTATAATATTATGGTAATATTAAGAGGTAGAATAGATTTTTTTGGAGTCTAGCCCCAGAAAGTAATTTGTCATTTACTATTGAGCTAAAAACAAACAAGACAATACTCTCCATCCTCCAGCCCCCCACCCCACCATCCCCCTTTAGGCTTTAGCTGATTGGACTTAATTTGAGTTTATGAAGGCACTTAAGAATGAATTTATTCTTTAATTAACAGATCAGATTTCTAATTAACCTACAGTGTGTTTTATAATCCTGGCTTTTACCTCTGGTTGGATTTCTACATGGTGAATTGTGTAATAGGGAGAACCGTATACACAAAATGCTCCCATGACTGGTCTCAGAGAAGCCAGTTTTGGATATTGAAGATCCTAGGATTAGAACTTTGTCACAGGAGTAACAATTTATTTTGTTATAGTGAAAACAGCTTGGCGTGGTGGAAAGAACATGGACCTTACAGTCTGGCAGAACTGGTTTGAGTGCTAGCTCTGCCTTTTACCAGATGTGTGACTTTTGGCAAGTTTCTCAATTTCTTTGAGTATCAGTTTAATCATCTTTAAAGTGGAGTTAATAATACAAAACAGTATAGTATCTCTGTGCCTTTGCGGCTTGAATAAGATGACAAGTAGAGCCTGGCAAGTAGTGGACACTCAAATTATTTAAATTTTCTTTCCCTCCTTTTTTATAGAGTGCTGCAACTTTTTATTTTATTATTTATTTAGTTATTTATTTTTTAATTTTTTTTGTGAGGAAGATCAACCCTGAGCTAACATCCATGCCAATCCTCCTCTTTTTTGCTGAGGAAGACCGCCCCTGAGCTAACATCGATTGCCAATCCTCCTCTTTTTTTTTTTCGCTTTTTCTCCCCAAAGCCCCAGTAGATAGTTGTATGTCATAGTTGCACATCCTTCTAGTTGTTGTATGTGGGACACCACCTCAGCATGGCTGGATAAGCGGTGTGTCGGTGTGTGCCCGGGATCCAAACCCGGGCTGCCAGTAGTAAAGCGCATGCACTTAACCACTAAGCCACGGGGCCGGCACCTACAACTTCTTAAATTTTGTCTGAAAATTTAGAACTTAAGATTCTATTGGTGGAGATTGGAATAAAGGTTATTTTTCCTCTATATATGAAAATATTTTAGAAGGAAATAAGTATAACTAGAATTGTGGTGACAAGATATCTATGTAACATACTTAGAAGACAAACTGAACTCTTTGTTAGCCTAATTTGAATTTTGGTTATAATTAAATATAATAAATTATTTTGTAATTTATATTGTCCATTAATTCAAACTAGTCTCCTTTCCCAAATTAAAATGAATTGGTGAAGTTTTACTTTGATGTGGGTTCTTTGTTTTGTGTGAAAAATTATTTCAGGAGGATCAAAATGAGCATGAGACCACACTTTTAAAAGTATATAGTTTACAATTTGTATCCTGTATAATATGAAGACCCTTGAATTTATCTCCATTCTACCTCCCCCCACCCCCCGCCCCAGGAAGGTAGAGCTACTGGCTTATCACCAGAGAGGATTTTTTTTTTTGGTCTAAAAAAAGACTTTTTATCAAAAAGCTATTAGTATTTTGTTCAATTCCTATTCACTTAGAATGCTTGAATAATCATATGATAGGGTAAATTGATTATTTTAGTTAATTATTACCTAAAGTACTGTATTTCAGTTGCCAGATTTTGATAGTATTAATATATACTAAGCTATGCCTAATATAAAAACCATTCTGATTGGTTTAATTTTTAATAATTCTAAAGACTCAAGTATCATTGTGAATATCAGTTATTGTTTACTATTTTGTGAATAAAAGAGTTATTTGTGCTTTCTAGTGGTTTGGAATCTAGATAAGTGAAAGTTTATTGTTATTGATTGGTACTTGTCAGTAACTTACCTAAAGTAAATGCTAATTTGATAAATAATACGTTGGGAATGTGCCTTTTCTTTTAATTTTTTATTCATTTATTAAATATTTTATTTGAGAGAGAATTGTTCAGTTAATGTTTTCAACATAATTATGTGAAAGAACTCTTCCTTTTCCTACTCTAGTATTTCAGATAAGCAGTGTCCATCTGTTGTTATAAAAGTTCATGGGATTTCCATCTGTCTTAGTTTGGTTTATTGAAACAAATAACTAGTTTACTCAATTACTTTCTTTAACTACCAACTCCTTTTCTATTGTTCCTATTTATAATTTTGCATCTCTTGTGAATTCTTTCTTCAAAGTAAAAGTTTAACTTAATAAAAACTTTTCTTCAGCTGTAAAACGTATCCTTTATGAGTTACTCAAATAAAGAAAATTTGTTTCGTGTTTTTCCTTAGCGATGACTGGGTATTTAAGAGATGATACAAAGGTGATTTTTGGGGGCCTTAATAATTTAAGATGTCCTTTAATCTTTTTTTCCTTTTCAAGAGTGAATTGGGTGTTCCTTTTAAAGTCAAGGCTGGCCAAATTGGTAAGTACTTCACTCTTCATTTGAGTTAGTCTTAGTCCTTTTAGTTTTTTATTTTTCCTGTGTTATTTAATCTAAAACATCTTTTTTAGCTTGAACAAAAATGTGAGGTGTTTTGGCTTATGTTGATTAGAGCTTTTGGAGTTCTGAGCTTAATGTATATTATGTAGTACTACATATTTCAAAGTTTTTGACAAAAGTGTAGAAAATCAGTCTCTAAAATTGAAGAACATTTGAACTGCAATGATAACGTTTCAGGTTTTGGTTCCACCACACAGAATATATCTTAATTTTCAGAATTAGATATTTTGTGTGCTTTTTCTTTATATGTGAAAGTAGTATAATTTGCAAACTCTAGTAAATAAAATTTACGTGTAGCTTATTTCCCTCATGTTTTGTTCAACCATTTCACTTGATATATAATGCAGTGCTGTGGTATGGAGGATATGTTTTGGTAAGTAGAAAGTCTTTCTTGGAGCTAAACTCTTACACTAAGGTCATCCATAACTAAGCATACATCTTTGTTGAAGAAATTTTGCGGTAGCAAGTTTAATCTATGAAGTCCTCTCAACTAATCCATACTATCTGATTTTTACTTTTTTGTTAAAGTATAAATTACAACCCTTGTTGACTTACTCTTAGTTTAGAATTTTCATTTAGGCCACCATCCTTCTTTCCACCTCCATCACCCTGCTACTTCATCACTATTCTGTCATCTCTTACCAATTAATTGAATGTTTCTGCTTGAGTTCACTTTATATTACCTATATATGTTCTTTTAATATAAAGTAACATTTTCATGCTTTTGTCTCTTGAAACAGGAGACAACTCCCTTAGATGAAAGCATCCCTAGGGCACGCATTATCTTTTTTCTTTGTCTTTTATACAGAGGCTTGTACTGGTGAGGTGGTGATGTTTAGCAGTGTTCTAGAAGTATTGTTGTGGCCCTGCATGCAAAATCCTAGAGTGAAGTTATAGCCACTCATTCATTCCTTTACCTTTGAGATATTTATGTGCACCTGCTACATATGAGACTATGCAAGTAACTGTGGGAGAGGCAAGGAAGACTATGATATCTTTGTTCTGAAGGAAGTTATAGAGATCTAAAATTAGGACATAATATTGCAATCGCATTTCCAGGGTGTTGGATTAGTTATATTTGACTACAGAACTTTTACATTATTCATTATGTTATTATAACTAGATTTTCTATTTTGGAAGAGGTTTTCTAATGGTTCAAAATTTGTTCTTTTTGCTTTTAAAGTATTATAAGAATTTAATGGCTTCCTTCAGGGTTACTCATTGAATTTTGAGAGACCCTTTACTTATAAGGATGTGAAGCATATTTTCTTTATATTTATCCCTTTTTTTTGTTTTGGTTTATGGAGCATTTATATTAGTTACTAAATTTCTGTTAGGTTGAAATATTACACCTAACCTGTAGAATCAGTGTGGCTAAGTAAGCTCGAGAATGTTTTAGTGTTCTAAGAGCTAAACATATTTGTGGGTGCTCCTGGGTTATTCTTTTACTTAAAAAATTTCCTGATCTATAAAAGGGAGGCATACTATAATTAACTGAATTCCAATGGAATTCAGAATAATGAAGGATGGAAAGACAATGAAGGATGGAAGGATAATGGGTTAGGGTAAATGGAGATAAGAAAAGGTTTAGGGAACAGACAGTCCCTTTTTGGTATGCTAGTTAAAGGTGCATTTCTCACTTTTTCAGTCTCATGCTCGCCAAGCAGGCAATCAAATCAATTTTTTAGGAGTTTATGAGATAATTACAGATATAACAGTATCTATTATAAATATAGGTGATACTCACTATAAGATCATCAGACTTAGAAATGACCCAGGAATATACTGGCATTGCCTCTAGACTCCCCTGACATGGGAGCCATTTAAGAAACTCAGCAGGGTTACAAGATGAAGAAAAACAAAAATTTAAATAATTTGAGATTTTAATCCTGGGAATAGATTTCCAGGTAAAACTGGCTTGCCTATGTAGCCATCCAGGTGAATCAAAATATCCTTTCTTACATTGCTTATTTCATTTTCTCATCAGCTTGTTATCTTGTTTAACAATTCTTTGAACTTTGACCGTCTTTATTTAAAAGTGCCAGTGATTCTGGTGGTGTAAGTAGCTTAGTCATTCACATACTAGTATGACTTAGTTGAATCTGATTCTTTTCTCTTAACAGTCTTGATCAGCAGCACTGAGAGAAATATAGCTTTTATAGGGTTATTATTTTTAAAATTGTGATGTGAGAAGGTATTTTATTTTGGAACACAGAAAACTTTAGGGATAGAAAAGGTTTGGATTGAATTGCTGTGGTACTGTCGAGGGCAGATTGAGACATTGGTTGCCTTGAGACCTGGAAAGAGGGCCTACTAGAGATTGGGAAAAGAGTAAAGAAATAAATATGGAAAGTTACTAAAGAGATTTTAACCATTTCAAAATTTAGCTGAGAGTATGCCCTTTTTGTTTTCTCTCTCCTGCTCTGTGTATCCTTTTCCCATAAAACTCCAGGCTTGGCTTAGTGACAGAGCCATAATTCATCTACATGATGAGTGAAAAAGTTTCTGCAGTTAGTCTCTGAAAAACCTAATATTAATACCGTTGTTTCTAAGAGAGAAGACGTATTCTGCCTTTCAAGTTACTTATAAGTAGGTATTTGGAATTTAGCTGGTCTGAACTGCCTGTAACTCATAATACTAATCGTGAAGTGCAGTATACCTTGCCTTTAGGACTGTCCTCTTCCAAGTTCTCTTCCTTTGGTACTCTTCTCTGTGTTGCTGCTTCAATTCCTGGGATCTTGTACAGAAATTATTTTGTAATTGTGCTGTAGAGGTCTATTTGTAGGTGTGGATAGAACAGCATGTACATTATTCAGACTGTCAACGGTTAGATGAGGAAGAGCACCAGTTCTGGTTCCAGCATCCTCACTGATGACTTGGGTGGACTTAAGCAATTAAGTTAACCTCTCTGGGACTGAGTTTCCTTTTTTTGAAAATTGAAATAATAGCTGCCTCATTCTTCTTACAGTTTGAGAATATTAAATGAAATAACAGTTATCCAAAAGTTTGAAAAATATAAAGCACAATGTGAATAGTCACTTAAAATAGTCATATAATGTGGAAAAGATATTTGTAAACTTCAGTGTTGGAGTTTTTTGTTTATTTTGAGTGAGATAGATATTCTATGTGTGCAGGATTTTGTTATACTTCTTTTCTTAATGGAAAGTGAGACGTGTATCTTTTTGAGCAGCCAGATAAGAATTTAAGGTTGAAATTATGTTTCTTCAGATAAATTAACTTTGAAGATTCCTTGGAAGAACCTTTATGGAGAAGCAGTTGTTGCAACCCTAGAGGGATTATACCTGCTTATTGTCCCTGGAGCAAGTATGTTATTTTAGATTATGACCATTCAGTAACATCACAGTGAAATTAAATTGTTACCTGAGTTAAGTATTTTAATATGTTTAGTAAAACAGAAGATAATTCAAACAAACTAATCACATACGTATATGCACTTATATACATACATTTTACCATATACAGACGCATATATATTGCCACATTTGAATATAAAATATTTTTATGTTATTGTTGGAAAGAATAATTTCAACCATTTGTTAAATTTATTCTGTTCTCTATGAGTAATTATTTTGCAGCTAAGGCTTCCTATTAAGTTGAGATGCATTAGACAGATTTACTTTCGGGGGATGAAATGAAACAGGTTTTAAAAAATTACTGATGTTTTAACCTACAGATTTCAAGATTGGAAAACGTTTTTTTCCCATTTTGTTGCTTCTGATTTTGAGTGAATGTTCTCTCAAAAATGTGTATAAATAGGTAATTTTTTTCATTATAAATTATAGTATTTTAATTTTTAATTAATGTTTTAAAGCAGTTATGTTTAAGTAGTATCTTTTGTTATTAATGTTTGTTCAGTTATAAGAACAATATGTTAAGAAAAGGTGGATATTTTAGGAAAAATTACTTATATTTTCTCAACCACAAAACAAACATAATTTTTATTTTTATATTTTGCTTTCCAGTGTTTACCATATACATCCTTGATTTGACGTAGTATTTATCATGTTACATACACAACATGGATTTGGCTTTTTCACTTAATATATGTGTTTTTAATATGTTTCACAGTTTTCATGGTGATAGTGACAATTTTGAAAGGCTATACGATATTTCCTTGTGGGTTGCCTACTATTTTTCACTATTACAGTGAACTTTATAAACACCTGCCTCTTATAGATATCTTTTTTATTCTTTTGTGTTATTTCCTTAGGATACATTATCAGAAATGAGATTACTAGATAAAAAGGATATATATATATCTTATGATTGTTGATACATATTCTTGAATTACTTTCTGAAAGTCTTTTTATCAGTCTACACTGATACCATCTGGTAGTGGGTATTACGTTCTTTGTAGTTTCTCGAAATTTTACCACTCAGATATGATAACTGGAAATTTTCTAATGTACTTTCTGCCTTCCCTCTGTTCCTCCCTTTTATGTGTCTGCTCACCCTTTTCTCCTCTTACCCTTTTTCCTATCTTCCTTTCTCCCTTTATTCCTTTCCTTTCCTCCTCTACTTTTTTTTCTTTTTCTTTTTTTTGCTGAGGAAGATTAGCCCTGAGCTAACATCTGTTGCCAATCTTCCTTTATTTTTTTTGCTTGAGGAAGATTAGCCCTGAGCTAACATCTGTGCCATTCTTCCTCTATTTTGTATGTGGGTCACTGCCACAAGCACGGCTGACGAGTGATGAAGGTCTGTGCCTGGGATCCAAACCTGCGAACATGGGCTGCCGAAGCACAGTGCGCCAAACTTAACCACTACACCACGAGGCTGGCCCCACTTCCCTTCTCTACTTTTTGATATAAGCTTTATAAATAAATAGGAATCATTTATGTTTAAGCTTTTTTAAAAACTCATCTAAAGAATGCAACTCTTTTCTGAGTTCCCAAAAAGAAAATGACAAATTTTCTTTTTAATTAATATGCCAAAAAAATGACATATTACACACACACATACACAATCATAATGAGGCTGAAATTTTCCTATTTGTTTATTTATTAATTGCATTTCGTTATGTGTGAATTCACTATATGTTTTTAGGTATTAAATATGATGCTGAAAAAGAAGAAAAATCCTTGCAAGATATTAAACAGAAAGAGCTATCCCGAATTGAAGAAGCCCTTCAAAAAGCTGCAGAGAAAGGTATAATAAGCTTACGTTTTAGATAAACTTAGATATACCTATATTTTAGATATATTTAATACACTGTAAAGAGGATACTTTCATAAGCCGTCATAAACTGTAGTTTCAAAGAAAGAATCTTTTAAAATCATATCTCAAAATATTGGTTATAAATATTTTAATGACTAACATTTAGGAATCATTGCCTTTTTCTGTGATTGTTTTATCTCACTGTCAGTTTAATTTTCCCGCTTTTCTTAACCATTCGTATTTACTGTGCTACTTTATGGAGACTTCTGAAATTCTCTGTGTTCTTGCAGACCTCTTTGTTTTTGCCAAAGGTTAACAGTTTCTTTAACTGCGTTTTTACCTGTGTTCTTGGAAGATAATGAAGTTCAGTATATTAATATAGTGAAATAATGTTTAGAGGAAATGGTGCTGTAATTCTGTTCCTAGCTATGTCTCTTTGTATTGTATAGGATGTTTTAAAAAACTTAATTCTTCAGATTTCAGCATTTTAACATCCTACCTTAAGTTTTAATTTTTTTGTTTTTATGTAAAAATAAATCTGATGACTATTTTTATTTGGCTTATGGAGCAAGAATAAGGATAAGATGAAAAAGAGTAGTCTATAGAGTGGTGAGCTGAAAGACTTTTCCAAACCTCCAGTTTGTTTTTCAAGTCAAATCACAACCTGATTGCTGATTGGGGCATGAAGGTTATTAGCATTTTACATCATTTTTGTGTCATTTGGTGGCATATTTATATATTTCTGTGATGAAAGAAGATGATACAAGAAGTGCTAAGGCATTTCTCTTTGGTCTATCTTAAAAGATATGGCAAATATTGAGTTAGAAATGATGGAAATTATATTTAGATATAATGAGATTTCTTTTCCTGCCTAAGCTGCTGACATTTAATTGAATCAATAATAAGTCTCTCTTAAAAATAGCTTGCTCCTTAAAATTCTTTATCACTGATTTTAATTTTTTTTGCCCCGTTTTCTCTTCTACAGAATTATTGATCCTTTTACAAAAAATTACTAAAATACTTAAAATACAGAGACTGTCTTCCCCCCCCCACCCCAAAGCCCCAGTAGATAGTTGTATGTCATAGCTGCACATCCTTCTAGTTGCTGTATGTGGGACGCGGCCTCAGCATGGCGGGAGAAGCGGTGCGTTGGTGTGCACCCGGGATCTGAACCTGGGCTGCCAGTAGCGAGTGCGCGCACTTAACCGCTAAGCCACGGGGCCGACCCTACAGAGACTGTCTTAATGGAAAAAATTAAAAAAGCCTAACCATTTTTTCCCTCTCTTTATACTTAAGCACATTTTGTCTTTTTGCTGAAGCTTAAGAATCTATATGTTTATGAAAATAGTTTTCTTTATTTCTATTACTTTTATGTGCCAAATAAAGCAAGGTGAGAATCATTTTGTTTTATGACAATCCAGTGTGATTATTTCTTTTTATTCACTTTTGGTTAATTAGTGTATGTGGAAGTGGTACTATAAAAATGAGGAGAAAGACTTGTAGAGCACTAGAATTTCATTTCTTTCTTGAAACAGTTCAGATTAAATATATTTTCTTAACACACATGTGTATAATTATATATATTCATCAATAAGTTTATTGACATATACTTAGATATATTGATATAACGTGCAATTATACACTTATAATTTATAATATATAATTAAGTTATATTTTCCCTTTTGAAAAACAAACCCCAAACTCCTCTTTTTTTTTTGGATGGAAATAACTGGGATTGCTTAAAAAATATTTTAGTGTTTCTAGTGAACTATAAGAAAAAGCCTCTCCTGTTTTAGTAGTTGATAGCTTGATTGGCAAAATGATAACTTGCTATACATTTTGTATTGAGTGCCTATGAAATTTTGTCTCCTGGGTTTTCAGTGCTTTAGAAAGTTATATGTTTGGGTCTGGCAGAGAGGCTATTAAGGATGATTTGATATATCTATAGAGGATGAACATGTGTAGTATTAAGTTGGTGTAAGTAGGACTTTTAAGTTTATATAATATGTAATAATTACATTGTGCTTTCTTGGATGATAAAATTTAGGTTTTCTTGGGATAGAACTAAAATTCAGAAAGTGAAACTCACTTTTAACATTATGTTAGATTTGTCAGAAAAATGTTTTGAGTATAAAAGAGATGAGTTCTGGAATTGGGAAACATGTTGATAGAGATTGTTTTTCCTCAATTGTCAAGAAATGCATTTAATTATTTTAACTGCATGTAAACTTGTTTTCTAGTTTCTATGAATATGGATCACCTCTTCATATAATATTATTTATGTGAATGATAAAGACAATCCAGACCTTTAGATACTTTGCATTTCACCGTATTAATTAATAGTTATTACTAATTACCGTACTCTGTTTTTCAGACTTACTATTTTTCCACTTATATCTTGATTTTAAAAGCACAAACGCACCATCATGCGTGCATAGAGACTCAGAGAGATAAGATGAGAAAGTGATTCAACTCTAAGCAGCAGATGATAAAAATGAAAACAAAGTCTTTATGCTGATCTACTTTAAAAAAGTATTTTTGCTTATAGATACTTTTATTTATTTGTAAGTTTTATTTGATAAAATAGAGTGCTGTCCACTATCATATGGGGAAAAAAGAAAATTAAAATATGAGTTTATTTCTAGAGAGTTTGTTTTACTATAAAAATATACTTGATATTTTTCTCCTTTCATTTTATTATAGTGAGTTTATTTTCTTGGAAAGGCTGTTATAAAATAAAGGAAAGATTAAATTCCTAGTGAGGCCAAAAGATTCCCAAATGTTATAGATTCTGTATTTAAAATGTTAATTTTATCAAAGTAATATATACACACACTTTAAAATCAAATAGTTTTGCCAAAAAGAGTTACTTTGAAAAATGTCAGTCCCCTTTTCCACCCTTCTCTACCCTTTAGACCCACTGCTTAGAGAGACCCGTCCTTTTAGACATACTAACATTCTGTCATTATCTAAGTTATTAATGTAAGGCATTATCTAGGATTTACTCTTAAGCTAGTCAAGGAGTTTACCTCTCTTACCATCTCTTTTCCCTCTAAATTCCCCTCCCTATCTTATCATAATATGGTTGTATTATAATTTTTGGCCAATTAATAGTCAAAATTTGCATTTCTATGACAATATAATTATTATTCACTGCATAGGTCAAATGCTGTATTATGATTATATTTCATTTCTTATCTAATCTTTTGTTTTTCTTGAATTTGTAAGTGCTTCTTTTTTTATTTGCTTAGTCTTTTATGTAAACTTACCTTTAATTCTTTTCATGTGCTATATGAAATCTGTTATATGACTGTCAAAGTTATTTTTCAGTGCCCAAACCCATCAATTGATCCCCTCACCATCCCCCCTTTTCTCGTGGGATCTCACTGTGAACTGGTTGTGTTTTCAGTCTTGCTACACAGTTGTCACCCTGGGACTGGTCTTCAGTGCTCTTCTGTGTTTAATTCACTGTTTCCTGGGCCCCTTGCCTTTTGTTCTTTGTTAGTTTGTTCCTTTGTTTTGCTGGAGCATATCGAATAGCTTTTAAGAAAGGGTGCACTGGTTATAATTTTTAAAATCCTTTCAAGTCTGAAAGTCTTTGTTTTTTACTTCCACACGTGTTTGAGTTGGCTGAGGATAGAATGCTAGGTTAAAATTTGCATTTTGAAGGCAATATCTTCTAGCTTCCAGGTGTTTTGAGAAGTCTGTTGCCAATATGCTCAACACATCGTAAACACAAAAATTAGAAAATACCTAGACCCTACTATCAAAGACCCTACATTTTAGTTGGGAAAATAAGACACGTGCATAACAGGAGAAAGTGTTGAGTCGCATCAAAGAGGTATAGATAAAGTGTTTAGGGAGTTCAGAATGGACATATGTTCAGCCAAAGAGATTAGGGAAGACACTGTGAAAATATATATATTTCAATTGGGTCTAAAGGATGAGTATGCAGAAAGGAGAGAGGGCATTCTAGGTAGAGGGGACAGAGAAGATGGAAAAGTATAGAACATGTATGGGGAACAGCTAAGAATTTGGGAGTTTGATAGAGTGTAGTTAGATGTAAGTTGGAAAGCTAAGTTGAGGTCAATTTTAAGAGATTTGAGTGCCATGATGATGATAATGATAATGATAGCAGCTAGCATTTATTGAGCATTTACTATTTGCCAGTCACTCTTCAAAATGCTTTATATGTATTGACTCCTTTAATAGTCATTAACTATTGACATAAGAGCTGATATAACTATATGATATAAGGGCTGTTATTGTTCCCATTTTACAGTTGAGAAAGCTGAAAGTTAAATAACCTGTCCTAGATCATGCAGCTAGAAAATGATAGAGCTAGAATTTGAACCTAGTTTAACTCTAGATCCTGTATTTTTAACTCTGTGTTATAATGGACTTTAATCTGTAGCTAGTGGGAAAGTAAGTTTTCCTTTTTCTTTCTTTAAAATCCAGCGAGTAACATGATCACAGCTATTTAGGGAAGGTTAAACTTGCTGTGGTGTCTATGCTGATTTGGGGAGGGAAATGGAAGATGGTGCTATCTAGCCATCGTTAACAAGAATGGATAGAAAGGATTCAGGCAGGATATCTAAAGAGAACAGATCAGATTAAAGATGAGTTCATTTCAGCTGACTTTAAAATCAATATAAATATCGTAGCAATATTTTATTCTGAAAATGGGCAAAATGGTAGGCAAAAAGGGAGCCAAAATAGCAGACTTTTGCTCTATTTGAAAATATGTCAAGTAATTCAGTGAGACATTAGCCATAATTGATATTTGTCTGCTTTGCTTAATTTGAAATTATTAATAGCTATAATTTTAATTATTAAGAATTTTCATTTTAATATTATGAAAATAAAGCTTGTATGGAAATAATGAAAATGATGTCACTGAATATTTCCTTAGAAATAAATCATTTTGGTGTCACTGAATTTTAGTTGTTCTGTTACGTGATTTCTAATTCTTTGAGTTAAGTTTAGACATATTTTACATGTGAAATTAAAGGTGTCTTTTAAATGCTTTGCATTTTGGTTATTGCTGCCATGCGGATGCAGGCGCACATTCAGGGGAATTCATATATGGCTTGGAAAGCTTTGTTTACAAGGACGTCAAGCCTGGTGGGTATGCATGGTAAATTATATTCAGCTATATAAAAAATTATATTCTTACCCATGCTTGTGCTTTTAATGGAGTCCATTTGGTGACATGGCATCCTTTTAGAAAATATGGAAATGTAATTCATGTTTTCCCTCTTTACCATCATTTCCTTTTCCCTACCTTCTGTAGCCATTTATTCATTCATTAAATATTTAGTGTCTTCCTGTGGCAAGTGCTATGCTGGATGGTGAATGTTCGTGGGGTAAAATAGTCACGATCCACTGCCCTTGTGAAGCTGACAATTTGATCTGTAGATAACTTTCAAATCCAGACTACCTTCTTGACTTGAGTTCTGTAGTATACGTAGTATTTTCTTAATTAGGCAGCTCTTCTCCTATCGGAGTGTTTCAAACTTGTAAAAAGCAATAAAATGGGACCTTTTTTTTTGGGTGAGACTTTATTTAGAACCTTGGTAAGAGGTGCTGTTCTGACTTTCTTCTCATATCCTCCCTGGTTTGCTGCACCTCTGTAGTAACTCCAGAGACACCTCTAGACAGCTATCTTGTACAGTTGAAATTTGAAGCTTCACAAAAGGTAAATTTGAAGGCTGACTGCTTTAGGATTTATAATAGGATTCTTTTATAGCCTAGGAAATTTACCAAATGCATTAAAATAATAACTTATAATATTTTAAATAATAATTTGATTTATTTAACTGTATTTTCTGTAACTTTTAGGAGCTTGTTATATTAACTTACTCACACTTAAAATTTGTTTTGATTAAATGGCAAGCGAGGTCTGTATCTCGAAATGTAAACAACAAGCATTATGATAGAATTACTTCTGCAGCTAGAAACTTCTTTAATATTTAGGTTCATTATGACAAATGTAAGAATTTGCATGGCAAATTTCACAGCATTTAAAGAAATTACCTTGAAAAGAGTTTCTCTTTTTAACAAATCTGCCCCTTTAGTAAGTGTGGCTATGTTAATTTTTCTTAAAGTTACTTTGTTTAATATAAAAGATAGTGTGGAGATACTCATGGCTCACTGTCTAGTTTTGTAGGTTATAATTGAACCAGCTTGCTGTGTCTGCCAGGGGCAGCGTTTTCTGATCCTACTAGGAGTAACCTGCGTCTAAGATACAAATGAATTTCACTGTCCCATTCAAATATATAACAAAATCATTGGGCAGCATTGTTAAAAAAAAAACAGACAGAGGTCACTATAAAGGAAGGCCTAATTGATTCAGGGTTTCCTTTTTTTCAAAAAACGTACATTAACCTGGATAAAAAACTAGGCCTAGAGTATTGCTGATTCTGAAATGAGAATAGTTAATTTTGTTGGTGATATCTTCATTCACTTGGCTAGGACTTTATGTGTGCTTTTAGGATCCTTTCGTCTTCAGTTTCTGAGTGTATATTCCTTCCTCATGATGTCATTTTTTTTTTTTTTTTTTTATTATTCTAGAGCAACGGTTCTCAAAAAGTCAAAACTATTTTCATAATAACACTAAGCTATTGTTTGATTTGTCACTGTGTTGACACTGGTGCTGATGGTGCAAAAGCAATGTTATATAAAATTGCTGGCCACCTTAGCATGAATCAAGGCAGTGGCACCAAACTGTACTAATAGTGATTGTGTGGTTCACTACCATGCACTCACAGTAAAAAACAAAATAAAACAAAGCACAAAGCACCAGTTTTACTTAAGAATGTCCTTGATGAAGTAGGAAGTTTTTAATTTTAATAAACTTTAGCTCCTGAGTACATGTCTTTAATATTTCGTGTGACAAAAGAGGAAGTATGCGTTAAGCACTTATGCAGACTGAAGTAGGATAATTGTCTCAAGGAAAAGTACTTGTGCAGTTGTTGGAGTTGTCAGCTGAACTAGTTGCTTTTTCGATGGAAAACGATTTTATTTGGAAGAATGACTGACAGACTATTATTATTCAGATTTGAGTGTTTAGTAGACACTTCAACAAAACAACTTTAGGAATAAACAACTGACAGTGTTGCTAATGATAAGATTTGAGCTTTTGAGCAGAAAATAGAATTTTGGAAGACTTGTATTTACCACCTTGAGCTTGACAACTTCCCAATACTTAAAGACTTTTCTCATGAGATTGGTGGTGATATTAACAAATGTGATTTTTGATACTGATTAATGAAATAACTCAATATTTGGAACATCTGCATAATTCACTGAAGCACTGTTTCCATATTACCAATGCATGATAAAAAATCAGGCATGTGTAAAAGGTCCATTTAAAGTAGGAAGTAGACCAATTGATTTTAATTTGGATGAAAAATTCGTTGATAGAGTTTCAGATTCCATGATGCAGCTAACCTTTAAGAAACTACTACTCGTATGAGTTTGGGTGTAGTATCCATAATTACATGAAAAGGCCATGAAGGTGTTCCTCCCTTTTCCTATTACATATTTCCTATTACATATCTGTAATTAGATCAGATTTTCTTCCTATGCGTCCATCTAAACCACATATCTCAACAGATCAAAGGTAGAAGCAGTTATGCCAATCTAGCTGTCTTCTGCTAAGCTAGACATTAAACAGATTTGTGGGAATGTAACAACATTCCACTCTTCTCACCACCACTTTTTGTTTGCAAGATATAGTTATTTTTCATAAATATGTGTTATCTATGCTATAACATAATGGTTTTTTTAAATGAGTTAAATAAATAAATATTGACAAAAGTTCTCAGTTTTTATTTCCAATATGGTAAATATCAATAATTGTAACTCGCACTAATAAAAAGCGCTTTAAGGATCTCAAATTTTAAATGTGTTAGAGACCCGAGGGTTTAAGTGTTTGTTTTTGGCCCCGAGACCAAAATATTTGAGAACTCCTTTATTTATTTATTTATTTATTTTTTTTGTGAGGGGGATCAGTGCTGAGCTAATATCTGATGCTAATCCTCCTCTCTTTTGCTGAGGAAGATTGGCCCTGGGCTAACATCTGTGCCCATCTTCCTCTAGTTTATATGGGATCCCACCACAGCATGGCATGACAAGCGGTGCGTCGGTGGACGCCCAGGATCCGAACCTGCAAACCCCGGGCCACCGCTGAGGATCGTGCGTACTTAACCTCTTGCACCACCGGGCCGGCCCCTGAGAACTCCTTTAGAGATGATTGAGAATGATAAATTTATTATTCATCAGATTAAATAGAAACTTTCTCTAAAGAACTATGTAACACTCAGATTCGATTTTGAAACTATTTGGAGAGGTTTAAACATGGTGCATCTAAAATTGAGATCAAAGACAGAACAAGGTGCTAGAACGAATGTGAAAGTAGAAAGATAATAGGAGGTCAGGTAAGAAGAACGAGTTATGGTAGATTCTAAACCCAAGCAGCTGACCCTCTGTCTCTGAAAGCTGTTCTAGCCAAGTAGGACAGTTTTCAGGGCTACTCTGGCTTTCTTACTTGTTTCTTTTCAAATGGTATTTCTTTGAGAACTCAGTCTTTTTCTAAATGTTTAATTTATGAATGAATAAGATTCAGGGACCATCACTATGGCAAGAAATATTGGCAATAGCAAAGTCTAGATTCTGTTATATATTTAGTAAATATTTTCTTCTTGAAACTCAAGATTTATAATCTTGTAATCCAAGATTTGGTTCTTAGTTTTTGTAGTGGCAGAACAATTTGCTTTAAAGTATCAAGGAAGAACAAATTTAAAATTTCAAGCTAAATTTCATATATATATTCTCAAATATATATAATGTTAACTGAGATTATATATTTTATTATAATGTTCAGATGTGGATTTTTTGATTCATTTGAACAGATATGTTTCATGCGCTTTGTGCCCAGATAATAGGATAATTCCTATCCTAATAAAGACTCCTGCCTGGTGGCAAGTTGTGCAGACACTTCCAATACAGTGTAATCTCTGCTTAATGGAAGTTTATATAGGGTGCAGGGGTAGGTGGCCCTGGAGCTGCTTAGAGTAGTTGAAGAATGCTTCACACGGGTAGTAGTGCTGGACCTGAGCTTTGTAGGCCTCCTAGGAGTTTGCCTGGTGAAGAACTTCAGGGAGGGCAACTCAAGTTCAGGGAATGACCCCTGTAGAGGATTTGGCATTAGAAAGTATGGCTTGTTTTGGAAAGTATAAATAGTATTTCTTAAGTATCTAGTGCAAGGATGACTGGCAAGAGATAGAGCAGGACAAGGAGATAGGGGTTAGTTCTTGAAAGGACCTTTGTGTCCTGCAAACGCTTTTTCATTTTATTTGGCAGGCTGCAGAGAGCCTTTAAAAGAATTTTGAGTAGGGGATTAATGGGCTGTGAATAGTATTTTAGAAGATATCAGTCTGGTAGCGGTATAGAAGGACGTTTAGTAGGAGGTAGAGTGGAGACTGGAAGGAGGGGAGACCATGCAGAGACTGCCTCAAGAGTGTAGACTAGAGTTGATGTCTAGTAGGCAGTTGAATGTAAAGATTTATGACTTGGATAAGATAGGTGTTGGTTAATGCCGTGAAGTGAGGCAGTGCCAGATAAAAGAGAATGAGATTTTTAAAGGAATTATTAAGCCAATTTCAATGTACAGTTCAATGTACATTTTATGCCCTTTTTGTATTTTTTCTATCCTAAAGTCATTCAAGATTTTCGCTTGTGAGGTTTATCATCCAGAGGAAGTCATCTGTTGGCAACCTACCCATTCATTTCATTTGTGTTCCTATGTCCCTACCACACATTTATCAAAACCTTTCTCTGAAAGTTTTATATTCTGTCATTATTACATTTCCAATATTTTGGTAACATTGAAATTAAAATTTGTATTGTGAAAAGTCATAAGTATTATAAAGGGCATTGTGTATGGCCCAATTTTTGTATAATTGTACCTGCCAAGTTATTTTTTAGATTAAAGAATGGTATTCTGTACTAAAGAAAGTTTGTGAATTTCTGTTTGTAATGAAATAGGTCAGTTTAGAATAAAGTAAGGTGAATTGTACCAAAATTTGCTGTCAGGAAGAATTCTCTTGTTTTTTTTTCTGTCCTCTAGTCTGCTAACTTGAATTTTATCCTTTTCTCACTAAAATGCTTCCACTGAGAAGGACGTAAACGTAAAAAGCACAAAAAACATTTTAAGAAACCTTTTAAAGGTCTTGATCGCTCCAAAGGTAGGTAAAAGTAGTTTTTATGCTGTGTGTTATTTATACACATTGCCACTTGATTTCTATCTTTGAAGGTAAAATGAGGGTTATTCAAAAGTAAGTTTTAAGTTGAAAATGTATATTAAAATTTAAAATAAATCTAAAATAAAACAAGGACACTAGAGTATGCTATAATTTCTGTTGAGTAGTGCTTTAGCTATCCTTTGGTCATTGGTTATGAGATATCTGAGAATTTCAACTCTTGAGCTTGTATTTTCTATTTTTTATAGATAAACCAAAAGAAGCCAAAAAGGATACATTTTTGGAAAAATTGGCAACTCAAGTAATTAAAAATATACAAGTAAAAATCACTGACATTCACATTAAATATGAAGATGATGTAAGTAATTTCAGTTTACTCAGTTTGTTAGTAATTAAATGTGTATTTTATGATACTAATCCTTGATTTGTCTGTATATGGATTATCTGTACCCAATTTTAAATCCAAGATTGATTTTTTTTTTTTTCTGATAAGTACACTACCATATCTCCTTTCCTGTGTTAGGCTTTTTTCATTAGGTGTGTAAATATATCATAAAACCACCATATGCTTCTTTCTAAAGCTAATATAAGAGATTTTCAGATTGTCTTATATTATTTATTTTGAATTTTGTTTAGTGCCTTAATGCTTATACTATTATAACTTTAAGGGACTGATTTGTTTTATACTGACAAAAAAATTAGTTCTAAGAGGGGAAGAAATAATCAATTTAATGCTGGTTGGTAGAGTGGGGACTAAAACCCAGGTCACTTGACTGCTAGTCCCATTCTCTTTACGTTCCATGAGGTTGGACTGAACACCCCCAACTATTCGCATACGTGTGCAACAATATATTTAGAAACCAGACGTCACTTATAACCAGAAGTTTAACATTACTTGATTAAGAACTGTTTTACTGATTAATTTTAGTTAAAATATATCAAATATTTTGAACTTAATATGCATTGCTTTGTTTTAAAGTTTGAAACATATATAAGAAACCTTGAATTTTTTCAGTTAGCTAAGAAATTGGAAATGATATTCCATCTCTTCCAAAAATGAGTTACCTTTTTTTGTGTTTGATATGCTTTAATTTTGGATTGAATTAAAGCAATACAGACATATTTAGAATTTATTTTCCTTTCCTCATATGTTTCTTATGTAACTTAATATTCAGTAAGACATAGTTGTAGTTTTTCAAGATATACCATCTCTATCTTGTTATGGTTTTATATAGTCATTCAACTGAATTTTTTAAACAAATAAATGTCTAAAAAACCTAATTCATCAATTCCCTTGTTTAAAACAAACTTAGGAAAATAAAATCTATTCAACACATCAAGCGAATTATTCTTAAAACTAATGGCATATTGATGAATGAGAACCTCATTTGGAACTTAAACTAAGCTTTTGTGCTGGGCAAGTACAATTAGAAAGGTACATTGTTTCTCTCTAATAAAAAAAATACAGATACACAGGAGTGGGATAAGTAACATCATTTATGTTTAAATTGTTGTCAGTGACAAAATACATTAAAATAATCTAAAAGGTAAAGAATTAAAAAGTGCAAGAGGATCTTCCTTGTATCATTTCTCTTTCAATGTTATTACCTTAATTATTGTATCTAGAAGGATAATGAAAAATATAGAGTGTAAGAAGTAGGGGTAGAGAAAGTATAATAATTTATCGTAAAGATGCTCATTGGATGATAGCACTAGTTTGTAGGTAGTGCATTAGCAACTGAGGAGTTGTGTTTTATTAAAGTTCCTTTTGAAATAGCTGCAAATTAGTTTCAGCTAATTACCTGTAGGTATAAAAAGATGAGTTTGGGAATAAAGGAAAATATGTTTTGCTACAAATCACAATATATTTGATATTAAAAACAAAGCTCACGAAGCTGTTTGTGCTTTTCAGCGGTACCAGAGCATGCATTTTTCTTATTTGAGAGGCTGTATGTGACTACACTCTGGAGTCCCTGTTGGATGATTCAGAACATTATGTTTTTTCTCCTCTCTCTAGTTTCGCTAGTTTCTGTCATGACCAAAAAACTCTATGACTTTTGGACATCTTCAAGATGTCTAAAACAATGACATCGTACACATTGTGGTACATTTTAAGCATTGTGTATAAATATAACTTAGGTATTGAAGATCAGAAATAGAACAGAAGTTTAACATTGGCAGATTTTGGGTTAAGAGACTGAGGAAATCAAATATTAAGAATCTTGAGCATTTCCTATCAAAGCACTTTTGAAGTGTCAAGGGAATTAAAGGTTTAAAGAGACAGTTCACACTTCTAAGTGTGAAAATCTTAAATGTTTTAAAGATAATTTAGTGGCAGTGTTATTATCTGAGACAACTTGTTTTATTTATTTATGAAGAACACCTTTAATGATATACGTAAAGAAACTCTCTCTTTTTAAAACTATCTAGACAATCTGTTGAGTCATGGTTAGTGAATCTTCTCAGTTCTAGTAAGAAAAGAGTTCCACTGGGAAAGTATCATATTAGTGTCATGCCTACAAAATATGGATAATCCCAGCCATGTTATTGCCTTCCTCCCCTTTCTTTTCCATAAATCCATTTGGGTTGTGTGACTTACTTGTAAACTGATTGCCCTATGTTGCCTGTTATAAAGAGTAGAGCATAGATTTACTCTCACCATCAGTATATTTAATGTAACCTTTTCTCGTTTGATAGGTCACTGATCCAAAGCAGCCTCTTTCCTTTGGTGTCACACTGAGAGAACTTAGTCTATTGGTAATGTGGTCTTATTTAAAATTTCTGTGGAACCTGTGAAATATTATTTCCAAGTCACAGGGTGAATTGCCTAAAATCAACTATCACTACAAATAGCTATTTTATTTTTATGTATAATCTTTCTACAGCTTTTCTAGAAGTTCAGAATTTTTAGTGATGCTTTTATTACATTCTCTAATTATTTTGATTTGTCTTTGACTTTGACAAATATTAAAAGCCTTGAAAGAATTAAAAGCTATATCTTAAACGTGGGAAAGTAGGGGAAGATAAATTTCTATAGAGGTATGTTCTCATCCTTGGTATAGGTAGATGGAATTTCCGAATAGCTTCTACATGTGTGCATGTTTGTATGTATGAGTGTGTGTGTATGTTATATTGAGATGTATATAAGGTAATATATTTTGATTAAGTATTGTATAATACAGTTTGATTTTTCTCTTAAAGGTCTTTAAGAATAGAGAGTGTGTATATTTATGTTGGACATTTTTTTTCTGTCATGGGTAACTAAGTGTTAGGAAACATGCTTTAAAGTTAAGGACAATGAGCAGTAAATCATACTGGATACATGTTTTCCTTATGATTAGTTATATGGAGAGGACCTTAGTAGGGAAAGAAGAAAAATGAAAAAGAAGCAGACTGCCAGAGAAACAGAAAAAGGACATGATTGCATGGGGGCCTTAAGAATAATACATGCATGCAGAGAAGTAGAGATACACGTTGAGTTGAAGACCAAAGCAGAAACATGAAAAAGAACTGGAGAAACAAAGGAAAGAGAGTCAAAGAAGCTAGTGTTTAATATACTGTTTATCCTCTACCTGTTTCCAAAATGAATTTGAAGTAGCTTTTGATAAAAAAAGAAATATACAATAACAGCTTTAAAGAGACTGGAATCTGTGTTCTGAAAGGTAGAGAGAGAATTTTTCCCAAAAAATTAGACTAACAATATTAGTCACAAGTGATCACAGTATTTAATGACCTTGTAGCAGACGAAACAAAAAATACAAAATAGTCATATACCTCCCATTGACTGATAACAGGCATACTCCTGCATAAGAATGATGCATAGTTTCCTTAGTGTGCATTGTTTGATTCTCTGTATCTTTGCTCAGACTCTTCATATTGTTTTCTTTGCCTGTGTTACTCTCTTCCCTTTGTGTGCCTGGAGATTCTATTCAGGTTTTTATACTTATGTTAGGTATTACCTTGTCTTTCTTTGTCCTTTTTTACTTCCCTCTTAGAATTTACCATTTCTTCTTTTATGCTCCCTGTTAAATTTTATCAAAGCACCTGTAACATATTATTGTACTGGTTACCATGTTGCTCTCCTTCTATCTAACCTTCATTCATTTAGTGATAAAATAGTACCTATATTTTACTGTTTTTGTGATGATCAAAAGAATAGTTTGTGTAAAGCACTTGAAACATTGTCTGGCTCATTATTTCCTGCTTCAACTACTGCGTTGACTACTGTAACAACAACGACAGCAAACTTACCTCTTTCTGTAGCCATACTATTCCTTTCTTCCATCTTTGCAATTTCAATCTAAACTTTTATAGCTGAGGTAATCTTCCCACCTCTGATGTGGATCCCTTCCTCCCCCATGTCCTCAGGAACCTTTTTTTCCTCCCTCTCTCCCTTCCTGCCTTCTTTCCATCAATTTCTTTCACATTCCTGAATCTTAAACTCCCCTCCCTCCCCCTACAACTCCTTATTCTTATAAGCATTTAATCACATTCACGTCTCTCCTTTACAACAAAATTAAAAAGCCTCTCCTTAACCTTCTCTCACCCTACCCAGGCCCCATCTGACTATTGTCTTCTATTTCTCTTCTTTCTAACTAAACTTTTTGAGAGAATTCTCTACCTTTGCTACCTTTATTTCCCTACTTCCTGCTGACTCCGTACCCACTGTACTCTGACTCTACTAATCCACTGAAACTGTTGTTAACAAGTTCATCAGTAACGCCCTAGCTGCTGAATAAGTTTATTTTAGTTTATTTCATGGCAGCATTTGGCATTGCTGACCATGCAGATTTTCTAGAGATGTGTTCATGCTGTGATTTTCATATGATCCTGATTTTCTTCCTACGTTGCAATAATTATTTTTCATTATTTTTAAGTATGTGGACCTTCTTCAGTAGCTTATAGTCTAGCTCTCTGTTTTTATTTGTACCCAGTTCCTTCCACAGTTCAGACACAGTAGCTCAGTAATTATTTTCTGGATGAATGAACTCAGTTAAGTTAGAACCTCCTCAATTCTGTTTTCACCTTTCCTTTGATTTTGTCATACAGATATGAAAAGAAACAGCTAACATTAGCCAACATTAGCTAGATGTCTTTTCTTCCTATTTTGTTACAGTTTACAACTATTAGAGCACTATTTTGTGATATGTATAATTCATTTCACAGTTATTCTCTTTTTTTTCTTTTAGACTGCAAATGAACAATGGACTCCATGCATATTAAATGAAGCAGAAAAAATTATATACAAGGTATTAGACTAGATTAAAATTTCTTGTTATTTTCCTAGATACAAACACTTAATGTATTTTCTTGAAGAAACTTTGATGGAGCAGAAAGTGCGTGCCATTGGAGTGTGAGTTAAAAGTCTAAGGTCTAGTTTTGGCTCTGCTACTTACTATGTGACCTTGTATAATCACTTACCTATTTTGAGGTTTAGGTTCCTCACATAGCATGTAAAGAAACTGGGTAAAATTAATATTTCTCAAATTGTATTTTATGGAGCTTTAGGTAATTGAGCTATTATTAGATTTGTAGAAAAAGCATTCTCTTTTCAAGTAAGTTATTGACTAAAGTACTAAGCTTTACATAGTTAAACAGGTATGTTTCATTTTATTTTAAACTACAGGACTTCACAGTACTTTAAGTATGCTAATAAACATTGTGAATCTTCAAGAGGGATATTTAGTAGGTAGCTTTCCCCACCTTGTTGATCATAGAATCCTGCCCCTTCACCCTTCCCTTGAAACAGCCGTTCATATCCACTGGAGGAATCATGTCTTTCTTACTCAGCAAAACATTTACAGGGTCTGTTAAATACTAAGTTCTCAGTAGATATTTGATAATTGAAGGAATGAATCCCCTTGGAAATAGTGTTCCTGGAAGCACCATTTAGCAAATGCTATATTAATAATAAAGTCTCTGAATAACATGCATATATTTTCCCCCATTTTTGCATTATTTTCTTTCCTTTAAAAGTTCAAAATGGCAATTGGATAATTTCACAGTAAATTTGAGAATAACTTTTTAATACTGATTCATAATTTCGATGTGTTAGTTGCTTGATGTCTTTCATTTTTCTTTTATAGCTTATACGACTTGACAGTCTGAGTGCCTACTGGAATGTAAACTGCAGCATGTCTTACCAGGGATCAAGAGAACAGATCTTGGTAATTTCAGTTTATACCTGGAAGAGCTAATCACACTCCCTAAATTTGTTTAACATAAGAGGTCCTTAATGAGGACGGGATATCAGTCTTTTGTTTAAGTTGTATATAACTAAATCAGAAATATGAAACAGTTTTTGGAATCAGTTTTGTTTTTGAAGATCTCTGTCAAATCATTCACTTGACAGATGAGAACCTATAGTATTAAATTAAAATGGTCTTTTACACTCTCATTTTGATAGCTTTCTGGTTACATTGTGGTTTTTCATATGAGAATGATTACTTGAAGAGTATTGTAAAGAAAGATGGTACCTTTCAGATCTAAAGAGTATATCCTTGGGGCTGGCCCCGTGTAGTAGTGGTCAAGTTCGGCACACTCCATTTCCGTGGCCTGGGTTTGTGAGTTTGGATCTTGGGCGTGGACCTACACCACTCGTCAGTCATGCTTTGGTGGCGACCCACATATAAAGTGGAGAAAGACTGGCACAGATATTAGCTCAGGGTTAATCTTCCTCAAGCAAAAAAAGGGGAAGATTGGCAACAGATGTTAGCTGGGGGCTAATCTTCCTCAGTAAAAAAAAAAAAAAAGAAAAAAAAAAGAGTATATCCTTGGTGAATGTTGTAAGCATTTGTGATGATGATTTCCTGAACAATCAAAGATTAATTTAAAACCTGAGTGTACTAAGCCAATCTTAGTCATGTTTATTTACTTAGAGGAGAAAGGAAGAGGAGTTGAATTTTCTGAACTGAATTAATTCCAAGATTGTATCTCTCATTTCTCAGAAAGATACTATAACAAATAATTTGCCTTAGTCTAGAAAGTGTTTGAGATCCCAATTCATGGATGTTTATATAGATTTTTTTTTTAAGTCGGGGGAACACAATGTTATGATGTTGTTTATAGATGTTTAGAATTTTAAAAAATTATCTACTTCTATGTTTTATTCTAAAGAAATATACCTGTAACTAATGCTTAGTGTGTTTTCTTGTGGACTACTAATTACAAAGAGGGGAATAAAGATATTTAAAAACCAAATTTCTTTTTGTATGTGTGGCTGAATATGTGTGCATTTTCTTTTTCATTCTCATATAATTCAAATTTTTTGTTTAGGATCAGCTGAAAAGTGAAATTCTTACAAGTAGCAAAATACCCCCAAACCATCAATATAGTAAGTAATGATAAAAGTTTATTTCATGTTACAGGAAGCATGGAATTAAATATTTTAATATACTTTTTTCTGATAAGTTACCTTGACAAAGAGAAAGTTAATTTTATACCTTAGTTTTATGATGCAGCATCTTTGGATTGTAAGTAATTATTTAGGAATAGATTATAACTATTGGAGAATGAGAGAGAGAAGAGCAGTGTGGCTATAGTTCACTCCCAATAGCTAACCCCGCTTGACCTCCATGTCTTCTTACCTTGTTATCATCTTCTTTGTTTTAGGAATTAGGTATTCTTTTTTTTTCTTTGTTTAATAACTGAGTTTCTGATATCTTGGTATTTAAGTCACCCCTAGCATGTCACTATTGCAGTATTAAGACAAACTAATCACTCTAGAGAATTTTTTAAGTGAACTTTTCTGTTTCTTGCAGCCTCACCTTTATTTATTTTTAAGTATAGATCTCTTACAAAGCTGCCTGCTTATTTGTTTGTTTATCCCATCTGTTTCCTCCATTTCAGTTTCCGTCTAAAGAAGCTATTGGTTTGTTTTTATTTAGTATCCTTCTTTATGTTCGTTCTCAGCTTTCATGCCCATGTTCTGCCATATTCCATATTACTCTGGTTCACTATTGTTTTCTTCATATTCTTTTATAACTAATTACCATTATATGAGAGTTGGCACTTGCTCCTTATCCTCATAGACCTCTCTAAGATTTAATGATGACAGAGTTTTCAGATGCTGCTAGTTTGTGAAAGCATTTCAAGTTTCATTCGTGAAAGAACTAGTTCAGAAAAATCTACAACTTCATTCTTGGACATCTTCCACGTGTAAATAACCTCTAAATAAATATAAATTTTTATGGTCTTATGCAAATTGTAAACATTATCAGGTATTGAAATTTATATAATTTAATATTATTCACAGTTAAAATTTATAACTTACTTTGCCCTTTCATCTTCCCTAATACACCTTTTCATACTACTTCTCGACTTCAAAAATATTTTCTTTAGTTGATTCTAAGATAATATATGTAATGATCATTTTGAAAATTGTAAAGTAGTAAGCAGTTTTTTTCTGGGCAATATGAATTTCACTTGTAATTCTGTTCCTAAATTCTGCCAGTGATTAAATAAGACAGAAATTAATCAGATTTTGTTTCCTACTTTGTATTAATATTTTTAATGAATAATGAAATCGTTAAATGTCTTGTAGCAAGGAAGAGAAGCCTAATTTTACACAAACTGTGAATAACTGAGAGTAGATTGTCTATATTTTGTACATTTCTTACTTAGAAGCATAGGACTTCAGTTTCCTCCTTGGAGATTCCGTTTTAACCATTGAGCTTGACAGTTGTTATTATGCAGATAGGTAGATGCTTAAATATTTTTTGGTAGTGATTTTTTAACTTTTTTTTTATGTATTTTTCATCATTTTTCTTTACTTTCAGAGTAACAGTGTTCTCATAATTATTTACATGTAATATAAACATATCTTATGTCTTCTCATGTGATATAAGTTTTCCAGCCCATATCAGCCTCTGCAAAACTCTACATGAATCCTTATGCAGAAACAGAGCTCAAAACACCCAAACTTGATTGGAATATAGAAGTACAAAATATTGCCATTGAACTGACTAAACCTCAGGTAAGATTCAGTTTGACGTTTCTAGCTTTGGTTAGCCTTGAATCTTGATTGCTTTTGTCTTTTGTGATTATTCCTTCTCCAATGCTATAGTGGTTCTTTTGGTACGTTATGATGAAATTTGACTCCTAAAATATATATATATATTTTTTTTAAAAGAAAATAAATGCCAAATTTAAGAAATAGTTTCCTTCATTTTATCTGATCTTTTCCTTATTGGTGAAGAATCTTACCAAATTGTAGTGAATGACATTATTCTCATTTAATCCCCAGTTGTTGATGGAGGATTTTAGGATTTTAGCTTTTTCTTCCTCAGATTTTAGTAGCAGACGCTCTTATATTAAATATGGTTTACTTAATTTGTAGAACAACTATGTTGACAGCTTTTTCCCTTCATTTGTGTCTCAAGTTTGGTTATTTGCCCAGGGGATAACAGAGCCGGAGAACTGGATGTGAAGGAAGGACAGAGAATTTAGCTAATTGAGCTTTTAGCCCAGTGCAGCGCACTAAAAATATAATGCAAGTTGTATATGTAATTTTAAATTTTCTAGTAGCTACATTAACAAAGTAAAAGGAAAAAGTGAAATTAATTAATAAAATTAGTAATATTTTATTTAACCTAATATATCCAAAATATTATCATTTCAACATGTAAACAATATAAAAAATTAAGATCTTTTACATCCTTTACTTTTTCCTTAAGTCTTCGAAATCTGGAGTATATTTTAAATTTACAGTACGTTTAAGTTCAGACGATTTACATTTTCACTGCTGAATAGCCGTATGGTAACCCTTAGGTAGAATTACATTAAGAGAAATAGAGAGGAAGAAGCTAGACTTGCTGCTTTCATCTTACCTACAGTCATGTTACATGTGTGTGCATGTGTGTGTGCATGTGTGTGTGTTTTTCTCCATTTGAGCTGTTTACCAGATACACACAGAGTTGTTATGTGCGTGGTAAGATGGGCAATTAAATAGCATTATCTTGCTTTAGTTATGCAATAAGTTTCTGCACCAGTTTGAAAATCAGCTCATAGATAGCTACTGCTGAAATGATGGACTGGAGGAAAATGTGTAGTTTTAGGAACAAGCATGTTCCATGTCGGTGGTTACGGATACCATATTTCACTGTTTCTAACATGCATTTATTTCATACTTTAACATGTTTGAAAATAGGATGTATATAATTATTGGTGATATGACAGTTTAATCAGTGGCAGTGTTTTCTTTTGTAGTGGAACTTAAAAATTATGTTACAACTTATAACTAATGGTGTCTTAAATTTGATGAAATACGTTATCGAGTTACCAGGCAACTATGATATTCATTGATCAGGGAATTTGGAGTCTCACTAGACTGAAAATATAATAAAATTTGATGTTTATTCATGTGTGCAATGTAATAAATGTAACTTTGTTTTTGTTTTAATAGTACTTAAGTATGATTGACCTTTTGGAGTCAGTGGATTATATGGTTAGAAATGCTCCTTACAGGAAATATAAACCTTATTTACCACTTCATACCAATGGTCGACAATGGTAAGTTAGAATTTTCTTTTTTATGAGAAACATATGATCGTATAGTTAGGGACTCTCAGGGTTAAGAGACCTTTAAAGCCATGTAATGAAGGCACATTTTTTTTTTAATGATAGGAATATCTTTTATATTATGTCCTTGTTACTTTTTTTATAAAAACATTCTCTTGTACTCCTGCTCCTAGATTATTCCCAAATTCTTAACTTGCAGCATTTTTTGATCTTATTGCCGTTTACTCACCCACATGGGCTCAATGTTTTATAACCATATTGGGATACTATTAATTTTGCACAACATGTCATTCTGTGCCTTTATGATTTTGCTTTGGCATACCCTCTTCCTGGAGTGGTTTGCTCATTTTGTAATCTGTTTAAGTCAGAGAATTGTACTGGGGAATTGAAATATTATTGCTGAGCTCTTCTAGGAAGACAGTTAATGAGAAAAAAAATGTAACAGTGTAGATCTAAAAAGTCCAAGTCATTTTCCTGCTTTTTCTTAAACCTTTATATTCAAATGTGCATTAACAAAATTTGATTTGCAGGTGGAAATATGCAATTGATTCTGTTCTTGAAGTTCATATAAGAAGGTATACACAGATGTGGTCATGGAGTAACATTAAAAAACACAGGCAGTTGCTCAAGAGTTATAAAAATGCCTACAAAAACAAGCTAACCCAGGCTAAAGTCCCAGAAGAAATACAGAAACAAATTCAGGTATATCTTGCATGTATTGGTGAAAGGTATTATTTCGTAAATCATCCTTTAATGTTAATTCTTCTATATTTAATTTGAATTAAAACATAATTTTAGAAAAAACAAAACTTATCTCTTTTTGAGAGAATGTAATGGGAAAATGCGGACTATTTTTTCCCAGTTTTCTTCCTTAAAAAAACTCTCCCCTCCCATCCTAGTATCAGATAAAATGAGCTGTGAACTATTTAGAGAATTGTGTTTGGTTTTTATAATAATGTTTAGAAAATGAATATCACAGCTGCTCAAGTATATTTATTATTAGGTAGATGTATATTATTGGTTTTGTTAGTGGCTTTTATTAAAGAGTTCAAAGTATTATTTATAAACAACAACTCTTATTCCTTAAGATAGGAGGAGTCTTACTTACCCCCTTTTGAAACTAGAAAAACACAACACTGAATACATAATTTGCTTAATATCATCTGATCTTGATCATGTAACTATTTCTGCCACAAATTCATAATGTAAAGAATTAATTGAATTCCTATTATTCTGAAATATATGATAATCACTAGTATTATATATTAGAAAAAGCATCAAGTTTCTTGACATCCCAGGTCTGGTGTTCTCATGTATAAAGTGGAAACAATATCTGTCTCACAGCATTGTGAGAATTGCATGAGATAACACATAGAGCACCTGACACACACCCAGTACATGTTAGATTCCTCTTACGTACTTTTATGTAAATTCACCAAATCAGTTTGTACTTACCCTACTTGTTGATTTACAGAATTTTACATTCTTAAATTTTGTGTTTTATAATGGTAACTTTATTTTAGTACAACGGTTGTAAAATAATATAGAATAGAGGGAGTTAGAAGTACGAACCATAAGGATAATACCTAAAACAAGTCCCCGTCAAAATATTCTTGTTTCTATTTGCATATATGGCTGTCTGTGTATTATAAAGATCTCGTTAAAATTCTTATTTTCATATTATGTTTAATGAGGATTTACTTTTCTTGGAAAAATTATTTCCCTATTGCAAAAATTAAAAATGTAAAAGCCAAGTGTACCTTGAAATTTATACCTATGCTTTCATTAGATCACAAGTACTGTTTGTTTATGGACTAGATAAACCTAGAAATCATAGAAGAAAAAAATGTTTTTAATCTAATGACCATTTTTCTTTATTACAAGTTTCTACTTTGTTTTATAGGATTTGGAGAAGACTCTAGATGTTTTTAACATAATTTTAGCAAGGCAACAAGCACAAGTTGAGGTAATCATTTTTGTTAGCTGATTTTATGTTTTAAACATGTTAATACTACTACTTTAAACCTATGATCAGGAAATCTTAGTTTGAGAAAGTTGTTGAGATTTACTCAAGTGAATAAAAGTTGAGTTTTCCTGGTTTAGTTTAGTCTCAAGACTTATTTTGAGTACCTCTTCTCATTAACATTTCAACTCTTACAACTTCAATAGGACACAATGGGATTAGTTCCATTTAAAAAATATCTCAAAACTAAAGACAAACACAGCAAGCACTTGGATTAACAATATTTTACTTAAGTCTGAAATGAACTCAAAATATTGGTGGCTAAGAATTGATTGCTTTTGCTGAAGCTTTGTATTCATGAATTTTTTTTTCTTTTTTTGGTGAGGAAGACTATCCCTGAGCTAACATCCATTGCTAATCCTCCTCTTTTTGCTGAGGAAGATTAGCTCTGAGCTAACATCTGTGGCCATCTTCCTATATTTTGTATGTGGGATGCCCCCACAGCATGGCTTGATGAGTGGTCTGCGCCCAGGATCCGAACCTGGGAAGCCCGGGCTGCTGAAGCAGAGCACAAACTTAACCTCTACACCACCGGGCCAGCCCCTGTACTCATGAAAATTTTAAAGTAGAAAGTTTAGTGATAAAAATGAAAATAGTATCTAACATTTTCTTGATGTAATTTGTTGGGTACTGTCAGTTCTGAGAGAAGTACTGTTATCTTCAATTTATATCAGGAAATTGAGGCGTAGAGAGGTTAAATAAATTGTCTAAGTTCTAGTTATGAAAAATAAAAAATTACACTAATCTTCTCTGCCAAGAGAATAAAGTTAAATGTTATTTTATATAGAATATAAAGTAATCATATATATATTTTTTACCCATTACATTTCTGACTGCTAAAAATGGATTGGTAAGCTTGATGAAAGATAGTTATGGCTGAGGTATACCTGAGACCTCTGTTAGTTTTGTGGGCAGATGTAGACCTATTCCCTTATTCTTTCTTTAATGTCTAGTTGTTAAAGAGGACTTATTTAACTTGGTTTGACCAATTGTTTTTACTATAGAATTCAGCTCTTTTAATTTTTCTTTTAGATTGCTGGGAGGCTTGCAATAGTTACTACCAATTCACAACCGATTTAAAATATTTTAAATTTTAAGTGGGAAAACTATTAAAGTTTACTTATTCAGGGAACGAGAAGATAGAGCCAAAATACTTATCCTCTCCTTCTGTTTTGTGCTTTTTGGTCATTTGTCTATATTTCACTGAAAAGTGGGCAAAAACAAAGAACAGCAGAAAATCAAGTCAGGATTTGTTGAGGAAAGAGGATGAAATGAGATTTGAGGACTATCTATATTTATTTATATTCTACCCCCTCCCCACATCCGTAGTTAGCAAGCCAGCAATGTATATGAGTTCTGAAATATGATTGTTTTAAACTAATACTTTTTTTTTGAGTGTGGAAGCATTTTCCTTTCAGGGAACTTTTCATTTTACACATCTGCAGTCCTAGTGGCTCTTTAACTTAAAAATCTGGAAGACATATTGCTCAGAAAAATTTCACTTGAAGCCTTTACTATATTCCTAACAAAGTGTAACCTCATCAAAGTGGAATCAGTAGGTATGGAAAGTAAATTTACATTGGGACTACATTAACCAAATGATGTTGAGCATCATTTCAGAAGGAACTGGCTATCTTCACGTTATTAACCTAACGTAGTGTTAAAAAAAATTTTAACCATTGTTCTTACCTGGTTGCACCTGAAAATGAAGAGGGCATTTACTCTTTAATTAAATTTTTTAATTTTTATTTTTTAGGTGATTCGATCTGGGCAAAAATTAAGGAAAAAGTCCACTGACACAGGCGAGAAACGTGGAGGCTGGTTTAGTGGGTTTTGGGGTAAGAAGGAATCTAAGAAAAAAGATGAAGAATCTTTGATTCCTGAAAGTAAGTTCCAAGTAAGATAATTTATTGATAAGAAAATAATGTATAAAATATATTTTAGCCAGTTAGTTGAATTTTATTTCATAGTACTTTTGAAATAAAAGTAGCTCAGAGTAGTAAACATATATGTAAGCAAATACAGCAGGCTGGGACATTTCTGTGTTTATCTAAGTAAAGTAAAACTTTGATATTTTTGAGAAAAATTATTTGTGTGAAATTTAAGAAGTTTAAATTTGGAACTCTCAACATTTAGCATAGCTTATGGTTACTTTTTACATGGATATTTAATTAGAAGTGTCACTTAATTTCTAAAATACTTGAAGAATTCTAAAATCCTTATATGAGACCTGAATTCGTTTAATGGTGTCTCCTTGCATGTTTTTGACCTAAGCAAGCAAATACATGATGTTTTTTTTAACTAGTCAAAGTAGTATGTTAGTGGAAGTTGCCTGGCTGCTTTTGCTTTAGCATTTGTGTCTGTTGATTTTAGGGCACTTGTTAGTTTGGTTTGATTTTTTGATTGTATCTGTAAAACTGAAGCAATTGATTTATTAAAATATTGTCTTTTCTTTGTAGCTATTGATGACCTTATGACTCCAGAGGAAAAAGATAAGCTCTTCACTGCTATTGGTTATAGTGAGAGCACCCGCAACCTAACTTTACCCAAGCAGGTAATTATTTAGGTCGTCTAAGAGGTATTTTGTTTCATTTTACAGTCATGCTGCAGACAAAACTACATTTTGGTCAATGACGGACTGCATATACTATCATGTAGCCTTGGTGTGTAGTAGGCTGTACTGTCTAGGTTTGTGTAAGTACACTCTATGATGTTCACACAGTGATAAAATCGCCTAATGACGCATTTCTCAGAACGGATCCCTGTCGTTAAGTGACGCATGACTGTACTGTATTATCTTGAAATGGGTTAAACAAGTTATTGATTTTTAAAGTAGCTAATAAAAATATGTTATCATTTGCTTCTGCTTTACTATTTGTTAAGTGTTTCCAGTTAGACCTTGCCAGTTAAAACTCTCTTCAACTTGAATAACCTGATAAAAAGTACTTATTATAGAGTTAAATTAAATCTCTAAAAATTTTATCATTAAAATAAATTTTTTTATTGTGAAATGCAATTCATATCTGAGTGAGCAAAACCAAAATGTATTGCTAATTTGATTTATCACAAAGCGAACAGCTGTGTAATTACTATCAAGGTTAAAATATAGACTTTGCTATAGATAACGGCATTGTTGTGAGTACCATCCCTGTTCTTTCACTAGATGTATTTTGCTCATTTTCATTGCTGTGTAGGATTTGATCATTTGAAAATACCACAACTTATTTATTCATATTTTGTTGATGGGCATTTGGGTTGTTTCTGTTTTTTGGTTGTTATGCTGCAGTTAACTTCTTATAAATGTCTTTAGTGGGCATATGTAAGATTTTCTGTCCATTATATTCTTGGGAGTGGAATTGCTGTGTCATAAGATATGAGTATATTTAACTTTAATAAATGGTGTTAAATAGTTTTCCAATGTGGAAAACACTTCTGTCAGTAGTATGTGAGGCTTCTTGTTGCTCCACATCTTTTTCTACTCTTGGCATTATCAGTCTTTTAAATTTAGCCATTCTGAATGGTGAGTATGTAGTAGTATTTCATTGTGGTTTTAATTTGCATTTCCTGGATGATTAAAAAGGATTTTCACCATTTTATATATTTATAGGCCTGTTAGATATCCTCTTTTGTGAAGTGGCTTTTGAGTGTCTTGTTCATTATTGGGTTGTCTTTTTATTATTAGTTTGTAAGAGTTCTTTATACATTTTGGATATGGAGCCTTTGCTAATTAGAAGTATTGTTAATATCTTCCCCCATAATTGGCTTGCTTTTTCATTTTTAGTTGTGTTGCAAATATCTTCTTCTGTAATGTGTGTTTTCACTTTCTTTTAAAACAGGTTTAAAAAGTTTTTCCTTACTGTAAGGTCATGAAACTATTTTCCTTCCAGAAGCTTTATATTATTTTACTTTAAATATTTAGATCTAAGGTCTGTCTAGAATTGATTTTTGTATATTGGTGCGGGGCGGTTTTTGTATATGGTGTGAGGTCTTAAAAAATTTAAGATTAATTTTTTTTCTGTATGGCTGTCTACTTGACTTAGTGTCTGTTATTGAAAGGATCATGTTTTCCACAATGCTCTGCAGTTACCATCAGTCAAATGTCTGTATACTTTTGGAATCGCAATTCAATTACGTTGGTTATCTGTCTATCTTTGTAGTCTGTTGTCTTAGTTACTATAACTTTGTAATCAGTCCTGAGCTCTAACTGTGTAAATCCTTCAACACTGTTCTTCTTTAAGATTGTCTTATCTATTCTTGGCCCTTTGCATTTCCATATAAATTTTAGAACCAGCTGGTCGGTTTCTACAAAAATACTCTGAGACTTTGGGATTTATTGAATGTATAAATTAATTTGGGGAAGAACTGACATCTTTATAGTATTGAATCTTCTAATCTATAAATACAGCCTATGCTTCTATGTATGTACCTCTTTAATTCCTCCCAATAATGTTTTATAGTTTCTGTTTAGAAGTTTAACATCCCTTGTTGGATTTGTTATAAATTTTGTTGAGGTAAAATTTATATATGATAAAATGCATAGATCTTAAGGTTCATATTGATGAATTTGGATAACTGAATACACCTGTATAATGACCAGCCAAAAAAAAGTAGAGAACATTTCCATCCCCCCAAAAAATTCCCCCATGACCTTTTCCAGTCATTTTTCCTCTCCTGCCTTGCAAAAGCAGCCACTTTATGACTTGTGTCACCACAGGTTGCTCTTTCTTATTCATACAATTTTTTTTGTTTCTAGCTTCTTTTGCTTAAGATAATGTGTTTTTTTTTTTTTTCCCAATCTCCTATTGATATATATTTTTGTTGTTTCAAGTTTTGGCTAGTATGGATAAGGCTTCTGTGAACATTCTTATACAAGTCTTTTTTGGACATGTTTTTTTTTTTGGTGAGGAAGATTAGCCCTGAGCTAACATCTGTTGCCAACCCTCCTCTTTTTGCTGAGGAAGATTGGCCCTCGGCTAACATCCATGCCCATCTTCCTCTACATTATATGTGGGATGCCTGCCACAGCATGGCTTGATAAGCGGTGCATAGTTCTGCACCCAGGATCCCAACCTGTGAACCTCGGGCCACCGAATCGGAGTGTGCGAACTTAATCACTATGCCACTGGGCTGGTCCCTGGACATATGTTTTCGTTTCTCTTGGATAAATACCTGGAAATGGAATTGCTGGGTCATAGAGTAGATGTATGTGTAACTTTTAAAGAAACTGGGAAACAGTTCTCCAAATGGTTGTAATATTTTATATTCCCACTACTAATTCCAGTTATTCCACATTCTTGCCACATCTGGTATTGTTAGGCTTTTTAATTTTAGCCGTTCTAGTGGATGTATTATTCCACTATGGTTTTAGTATGCATTTTCCTGATGAGTAAAGATGTTTAGCATCTTTTTATGTCTTGTTGGCCATTTATGTATTCATTTGTGAAGAATCTGTTCAAGTGTTTTTTTGCTCATTTTAAAATTGTGTTGTTTGTCCTTTTATTGTTGTTTTTAGGAGTTCTTTATATGTTCTTCATCAAGAAAAAATATGTATATGGGGTATTTTTTCTCAGTCTGTGGCTTGCCTATTAATTTTCTTAATAGTGGTTATATATGAGAAGAAATTTTTAATTTTGATAAAGTCTATCTGTCATTCTTTATTTGTTTAAAAAACGTTTCCAGCTTTATTGAGATATAATTGACATAACATTGTGTAAGTTTAAGGTGTACAAGGTAGTGATTTTATATATCTATATATTGCAAAATGATTACCACAGTAAGGTTAGTTAACACATCCATCACCTCACATAGTTATAATTTTGGGGGAAGGGCAGGGATGGAAATGTTCTGTCTCTCTCACTTTTCTTTTTTTTCTGTGGTGAGAACTTTAAAAATCTGCTCTCTTAGCAACTTTCAAATATACAATACAGTATTGTTAAATATAGTCACCATATTATACATTACATCCACACAACTTACTCATCTTATAACTGGAAGTTTGTACCCTTTGACCAACTTCACCCATTTCCTCCACACCCCACTCCCCCCCTCAACCCTCCCCCTCACCTGGCAACCACCAGTCTGTTTTCTGTTTCTGTGAGTTTGGTCTTTTTAGATTCCACATATAAATGAGATCATATGGTATTTATCTGTCTCTGTCTGACTCATTTCACTTAGCATAATGCCCTCAGGTTTCATCCATGTTGTCACAAATTGCAGGATTTCCTTCTTTTTTATGGCTGAATAATATTCCATTGTGTATATCTACACTATATTTTCTTTATCCATTCATCTGTGAATGGACACTTAGGTTATTTCTATGTCTTGGCTATGTGAATAATGCTACAGTGAACATGGAGGTGCAGATATATCTTTAGGATAGTGATTTTGTTTCCTTCAGATATATACCCAGAAGTGGAATTGCTGGATCATATGTTAGTTCTATTTTTAATTTTGGGGGGAACCTGCATACTGTTTTATGTAGTGACTGTACCAATTTACATTACCACCAGCAGTGCACAAGGGTTCCTTTTTCTCCACATCTTCACCTTGTTATCACTTGTCTTTTTGATAATAGGTATTCTAAGGGTGTGAAGTGATATCTCGTGGTTTTGATTTGCATTTCGCTGATGATTAGTGATGTTAAGCATCTTTTACTGTACCTGTTGGCCATTTGGATATCTTCTTTAGAAAAATGTCTGTTTAGGTCTTCTGCCCATTTTTTAATTGGATTATTTGTTTTTTTGCTATTGAATTGTATGAGTTCCTTATATATTTTGGATATTAACCCCTTATCAGATATGTGGTTCGCAAATATTTTCTCCCATTCAGTAGATTGCCTTTTCATTTTATTGATTGTTTCTTTTGCTGTGTGGAAGCTTTTTAGTTTGTTGTAGTCCCCCTTGTTTATTTTTGCTTTTGTTGTTTGTGCTTTCAGTGTAATAATATCCATAAAATCATTGCCAAGACCAATGTCAAGGAGTTTTTTCGGTATGTTTTCTTCTAGGAGTTTTATGATTTTAGGTGTTAGATTTGTCTTTAATCCATTTCAAGTTAATTTTTGTGAATGATGTAAGATAGGAGTCCAGTTTCATTCTTTTGTATGTGAATATCCAGTTTTCCCAGCAGCATTTATTGAAGAGACTATCTTTTCTACATTGAGTGTTCTTGGCTCCCTTGTCAAATATTAGTTGACCATATATGCGTGGATTTATTTCTGGGCTCTTGATTCTGTTCCATTGGTCTGTGTGTCTGTTTTTATGCCAGTAACATACTGTTTTGATTCCTATAGCTTTGTAATATAGTTTGAAATCAGAGAGTATGATGCCTCCAGCTTTGTTCTTCTTTCTCGACGTTGCTTTGGGTATTGGGGTCCTTTTTTGGTCCCATATGAATTTTAGGATTGTTTTTTTCTATTTCTGTAAAAAATGCCACTGGAATTTTGATAGGGATTGCATTGTATTTATAGATTACCTTCATAGTATGGACATTTTAACAATATTAATTCTTCCAATCCATGAACACAGGATATATCTCCCTTTATTTGTATCTTCTTCAGTGCCTTTCATGAGTGTCTTGTAGCTTTCAGCGTACAAATCTTTCACCTCCTTTGTTGGATTTATTTGTATTTTATTATTTTTGATGTATTGTAACTGGGATTGTTTTCTTTATTTCTTTTTCAGATAATTCATTTCCAGTGTATAGAAACAGAACTTATTTTTCTGTATTATTGATTTTATATCCTGCAACTTTACTGAATTTGTTCATTAATTCTAATTTATTTTTGTGTGGCGTCCTTAGGATTGTCCATATATAAGTTCATATCATCAGCAAACAGAGACAATTTTACTTCTTCTTTTACAATTCAGATGCCTTTTATTTCTTTTTCTTGCCTGATTGCTCTGGCTGGGACTTCCAATACTGCATTGAATAGGAGTGGTAAGAGCGGGCACCCTTGTCTTGTTCCTGATCTTAGAGTAAAAGCTTTCAGCCTTTCATTATTGAGTATGATGTTAGCTGTGGGCTTGTCAGATATGGCCTTTATTATGTTGAAGTGCATTCTTTCTCCACCAAATTTGTTGAAAGTTTTTATCATGAATGGATGTTGTATTTTGTCAGATGCCTTTTCTGCATATTGAGATGATCATATGATTTTTTAAAAATCATTTAAATTTTTTATTGAGGTCACATTGGTTTATAACATTATATATAAATCTTAGATGTACATCATGTTTAGATTTCTGTTTAGACTACATCATGTTCATGACTCAAAGACTAATTATCATCAGTCACCATTCACATGTGCCCTTTTACCCCTTTTTCCCTCCCCCTCCCCCAAATCATGTGATTTTTGTCTTTCATTTTATTATGTAATGTATCACATTTCTTGATTTGCATATGTTGGACCATCCTTGCATTCTAGAGATGAATCCCACCTGATTATGGCATATGATCCTTTTAATGTGCTGCTGAATTTGGTTTGCTAGTATTGTGTTGAGAATTTTTCCATCTGTATTCATCAGTGATACTGGCCTGTAGTTTTCTTTTCTGGTAGTGTCCTTTTCTGACTTTGGTATCAGGGTAATGCTGGCCTTGTAAAATGAGTTTGAGAGTGTTCCTCCTCTTCAGTTTTTTGGAAGAGTGTAAGAAGGATTGGAGTAAATTCTTCTTTAAGTGTTTGGTAGAATTCACTAGTGAATCCATCTGGTCCTGGGCTTTTCTTTGTTGAGAGGTGTTTGATTAATGATTCAATCTCCTTACTCATTATTGGTCTGTTCAGATTTTCTGTTTCTTCATTATTCAGTCTTGGTAGATTTCATGTTTCTAGGAATTTATCTGTTTTTTCTAGGTTGTCCAATTTGTTCATAGTAGTCTCTTATGATCCTTTGTATTTTTCTGGTATCAGTTGTAATGTCTCCTCTTTCATTTATAATTTTATTTATATGTATTATCTCTCTTTTTTTCTTGGTTAGACTAGCTAAGGATTTGTCAATTTTGTTTATATTTTCAAAGGACCAACTCCTGGTTTTGTTAATCTTTTCTAATATTTTCCTATTCTCTATTTTATTTATGTCTGCTCTAATCTTTATTATTTCCTTTCTTCTTCTAACTTTGAGCTTAGTTTATTCTTCTTTTTCTAGTTCCTTGAGGTATAATGTTAATTGTTTGAGATACTACTTTTTTCTTGATGTACGTGTTTATCACTATGCACTTCCCTTTTAGAATTGCTTTTGCTGCATCTCATAAGTTTTGGTGTTGTGTTTCTATTTTCATTTGTCTCATGATATATTTCTTTTCCCCATTTGATTTCTTCTTTGATCTGTTGGTTGTTCAAGAGTGCGTTGTTTAATGTCCATGTATTTGTGAATTTATCCTGTACATTTTTTCCTCCTGTTAAGATTTCTAGTTTCATTCTATTGTGGTTGGAAAAGATACTTGATATGATTTGTATCTTTTTGAATTTGTTGAGACTTATTTTGTGGCCTACTCTATGATCTACCCTAGAAAATTTCTTTGTGTGCTTGAGAAGAATGTTTATTCTACTGCTGTTGGGCAGAATGTTCTGTGTATGTCTGTTAGGTCCATTTGGCCTGTAGTGTTGTTCAGATCTATTGTTTCCTATTTTTTCTCTGTCTGGATGATCTGTCTGTTGTTGAGAGTGGGCTATTGAAGTCCTCAACTAATATTGTATTGCTGTTTATTTCTCTTTTTAGTTCTGTTAGTATTTGCTTTATATATTTAGGTGCTCTGATGTTGGGTGCATAAATATTTAGAATTGTTACATATGCTTGATTTATCAACCCCTTTATCATTATATAATCACCTTCGTTGTCTCTTTTGACCATTTTTAACTTAAAGTCTATTTTTTCCTGATATAAGTATAGCTACCCCTGTTTTCTTTTGTTACCGTTTGTTTGAAATACCTTTTCATTCCTTTACTCTCAGTCTGTGTGTGTCCTTAAAGCTAAAGTGAGTCTCTTGTAGGCAGCATATCATTGGATCTTATTTTTTTAATGCATTCTGCCGTTCTGTGTCTTTTGATTGGAGAATTTAATGCATTTACATTTAAAGTAATTATTGATAAGTAAGGACTTACTATTGCCATTTTGTTAATTATTTTCTGTTTTGTAGATCCTTTGTTTCTTGCTTCCTCTCTTGATGTCTTCCTGTGTGGTTTGATGAGGCTCATATCCCTGGTTCTCTGTCCTACCTCCAGTCTTGACCTATCAGTTTTTGGGTCAGGATTTTTTTTTCTCAATGTCATGTTAACTCTCCAAAGTCATCAAGCAGGTGTTCTTTGTATTTTGTCCATTTTTTGAGCCAGACAATTGGTCTGACTTAGTTTTCTTTAGTGAAAGTGGCTGAATTGAATCTTTTTTTTTTTTTTTTGTGAGGAAGATCAGCCCTGAGCTAACATCCGTGCTAATCCTCCTCTTTTTGCTGAGGAGGACTGGCTCTGAGCTAACATCTATTGCCAATCCTCCTCCTTTTTTTTTTTTTTGTCCCCCAAAGCCCGTTAGATAGTTGTATGTCATAGCTGCACATCTTTCTAGTTGCTGTATGTGGGACGCGGCCTCAGCATGGCTGGAGAAGCGGTGCGTCAGTGCACGCCCGGGATCCGAACCCGGGCTGCCAGCAGCAGAGCGTGCGCACTTAACCACTAAGCCTCGGGCCAGCCCTGAATTGAATCTTTATGCCACAAAATATTTTATCATTTCATTTTTGTTACCTTTAAAACTAAGAGAAATGAATTTTCGATGCTTTGTAAATGTTCTACTTGAGCAAGCAATTTTGTATTGAATTTTCTAATGTTCTTTTTTCCACTGAGCATATTGGTGTCAAAACCTGCCATATTGTTTTTTAGATCATTTTATAATTCAACAAATTTAAATAAGAATAAATTATTAAAGAAAGTAATAATTACTTTAACAATTTTCATGTATTCTTTTTGTTTAGTATGTTGCCTATATAATGACACTGAAGTTAGTAAGCACCTCTGTTACAATAAGAGAAAACAAAAATATTCCAGAAATACTAAAAATTCAGATAATTGGCCTGGGCACCCAAGTATCTCAGCGACCAGGAGCACAAGCACTTAAGTAAGTTTTAAAATGCTTATTATTTTAATTTTTATTTCTAGATATGACTTGAGGCCAAAAAAAATATTGTGTTATTTAAAATAAAAGAACTGATTAATAGTAGTTCTCTAATTTTTTCTTGTGTGTCAAGATAGTCTTTTTATATTTGAGTTTGTTTTGTTATGGAGCCATAGGAGGAGCTCATCATTTGTTCTACCCTCCTTCGCAAATTTCCTTCACAAATACTTATTGGATACTGTTTAATTTATAAATTTGATACTATGCAGGCTATACATAGGAACAGTAAGTTTCTATTCTCAACACATTTATGTTGTAGTTGATGAGAGGATACACAAAAAGTTAATAATTTAGGAACCATATAACATGTTAGAAAGCTCATAGATGAGAAGGTGCTGTAGAATTAAATCCTTATGGTTAATGTTGTACAAGCTCAGTTGTGGAAGAGAATGACTTGGGCTGGGAGAATTGGTGCTTAGGCTAGCTGAATGGAAAGGACTAGGAGAAGCAGGAATGAGGTAGGAGAGTGTTCAGCGTGGCATGAAATTAGGAGATGAGTTCCGTGTGTTAAGTATAGCTTGTATTCATGCCACAGTGATCAGAACTCCTGCAGTGTTCTGGAGTTGGCCAAAGTAGGTTTTTCATGTGGATGAGGAGGAGTTAAAAAAAAAAAAAAAAAACTGAAGAAACCCCAGATTGTGCAGTAACTGAATGCCAGGCTGAGGAGTTTGGACTTCAGCTCAGGGTAATGGGCATGGTCCTGGCTCTCAGAAAAGTTTTTTAAAAGGAAAATTTGTGTTTTAACCCATTACGTTACCGAGGATCTTATTTATATTACTTCTTTTTTCCCAATTGGACTGTAGAGTGGAAGCCAAATTAGAACACTGGTATATAACAGGTCTGAGACAGCAGGATATTATACCATCACTTGTGGCTTCAGTTGGTGATACTGCATCATCCTTGCTTAAAATTGAATTTGAAACCAATCCAGAGAATAGTACTGCCGACCAGACTCTGGTCGTTCAGTCCCAGCCTGTGGAAGTCATCTATGATGCTGTAAGTGCAAAGAAAAAGTGAATCTTTATTAAATCCATCTTATATTTCTGACATACGGTTTTCTTATTTTTCCTCTTTCATATTTAACATTTATTTACTTAGCAGCTAAGTTTACTAAAACTTTTTTCTTGTTTTAAAAGCAGTACATGTTTAGCAGTTAATTTTTATTTTTCATATGCTACCAATTTTTTCTACTATCAAGTTAAAATGTATTTATCTATGCTTATGTTAACTTAAAAAAATCTAATATACTATTTAAAAAGTCCCAAATAATTACACACTGACTTCCTGCTTCTGTTCATTTTTGCTTATTCTCCCTTTTCCCTCAATATTTGGAACCAATTCAAAGAGCTTTAGGAGTAATTAAAATAATTTTAAATACTGTTTACATGAGAAAAAAGCATCAACATTAGGTTGTTATTGAAAATGCTGGCTCAAGTTCTGTGTCTATGGCTCCATCTTTTATTCAGACTCTCTTAACTCATCTCAACCTAGCCATCAGGATGGGAATGGTTCATTACTCATTGAATCACTTGTGGGTTGGCCCACCCTGTTGTTGAGATCCCTGACTTATTTTTACTTTATTCGTTAGTTTTTTTTTTTTCTTCGTGAGGAAGATTGGCCCTGAGCTAACATGTGTGCCCGTCTTCCTCTATTTTGTGGGATGCCACCACAGCGTGACTTGATGAATGGTGTGTTGATCCGTGCTCAGGATTCGAACCTGTGAACTCCAGGCCTTGGAAGTGGAGCATGGGAACTTAACCACTACACCACCGGTCCGGCCCTACTTTACAGTTTAGAAATGGATTCATGGTGTGGGTGGGAGGCGTTATATAAAGACTCTAGAACCCCTTGTATTTTGATTGTTAAAAACTGTTAAATTGTGGAAAAATACATATAACTTAATTTACCATCTTAACTATTTTTAAGTATATAGTTCAGTGGTGTTAAGTACATTCATATTGTTGTACATCCAGTCTCCAGAACTCATCCCATCTTGCAAAATGTCTGGTTTTTTAAGTTTAAGTTTTGCATGTAGGTGAGGGCTGGAGAGCTTTCCTATTTCCTCTCTAAACGTCAAAGTGCAGGGGAATCCAATTGCAGTATAGAGAAGTGGATTTTCACCTTCTGGCTAATCACAGGCTAAGATTAGTGAATCTACTTAGTGAATCTACTGCTAACTAGAAATAGTGTCCATTGCCACATTAACGTGACACCATAGAACATATTTGAGGTCACCTTAATGATATGCACACATTTGTTGCCTCTCCAGTAAGCTTACTTGGGCTATTCCTTTTTTCAGGTTCTCTTTCACTCCAAAGGGAGATGTAGTAGGGCAGAATATTTTTGGAGGTACCTCCTCGGTTCAAAGCCATAGTTGTTTAGACTTGAGCTGAAACTTTAAAATTTATAATATAGAAAGTACTGCATATAACTTGCTTATATTTTAAATTATTTTACAGAAAACCATCAATGCAGTGGTTGAATTCTTTCAGTCAAATAAGGGATTAGATCTTGAGCAAATAAAATCAGCTACATTGATGAAGCTGGAAGAAATTAAAGAGAGGACAGCTACAGGTAAAGAATTTGCATAAGCATCAACTAAACTCTCAAAATTTTGTCTATTCGAATGTAAATATTGTATTTAGAATAGTATAGATTGCTTTTTTTCATTGTTTTAAATTCAGACTATATTACACAGTGGAGTTGCGTTGTGTGTACATGGGTTACCCGGAGTCAAATACACCTGCTAGACTCAGTGAGAGCATAACATGGGGCACAATTGATTCTTTCTGCCGTTACCTTCAAGAACTTGTGCCTCAGAGTGAGCTTGAGTTGGAAAACATCACTCTATCTCAGTTCTTAAGAAACTGTTTACCGTACTGTGTGTGAATCTAGTTTTAAGATACATCCTTTTGTTCAACATGACCTCTAAACTCAAGCCGACTACTTTGATTTCTTAACTAAAGAAATAATGAATTCTTCTTTCTTTGGATAAAATACTAGCTATGTTGAGTTTAGTATATTGCGTGATGATTTGATTGTTTCCCATTGACCACGTGCAATTTCCCTTTACACGCTGAATTGATAAGCTAATCTGTGAGAAGAACTGATGGTCCTCCATAATGCTTTTCAAGTGATATTCTTACTCTCATTGTTAGTAATATGATTATGTATGTCAACTTGACCGTCTAATCTTTCATTATTTCTTTTTCTTCTTTTAGGACTTACACATATTATTGAAACTCGAAAAGTCCTTGATTTAAGGATAAATCTGAAGCCTTCTTATCTAATAGTTCCACAGACGGGTTTTCACCACAGAAAGTCAGATCTTCTCATTTTAGATTTTGGTACATTTCAGGTAGGTATATATGCACTTTTGCCCATTTTTGCTCAGCTTGGACTAGTTATCTGATAGTTTGCTGTTTTTCCCTCCGAGTTCACTTAAGCTAAACCTAGACTTATTTCTTCTTGGTATTTTGTCCAGCCTAGCTTAGATTGAGTATTTTATATGTATTTTATGGCTGTTAAAAAAACAGAAAAACCCCTGAAATTTTCTGTAGTGGTAGATAACTTGATGTTCAGGACTAGATTACTGCTGTATTTTCCTAATTGGAGAGAAGCACTCTTTGTTTTCAAGTACTCCTAAGTTTCCAGAATTTAATTACACAGTCTTATTTGTTAATTTATATATTTTGACAATAGGAAATTATACACATATGAATATATGTTTGTTAAACCACTGTCAGCAACTAAGTAGAGTAAGAGAACTTTAAGGTTTTGGGTTTTAAACCTCTTAAAAATCCAGGCCTCTGAGAAAAAGTGAAGATTTCAAAAAATATAGTCCTGAATTGATCCTTGCTTTCTTTGTGAAGAGAGAAATGGAAGTAGAATCTGAATTCTAATCGCCTAATTATTCTGGTGATGTAGGCGAGAAGGAACAAAACCTGCTATTTTATGGTGAAGAATTTAGGATAGGTAGTAGGGGATCTGAGCCATAAGTGGCGATAACTCCTGAGAGTCAGGAAGAGTTGCATGTCTAGACAGATTATTTGAGGTAGAAGGCTATGTAACTGATCTCCTAATTAATGCAAATGTGCTGAGCACCTATTACCCAAACATATTAGAGATGTATGCTGAAATATTATATTCCTAATAAAATATTCACAAATAATTATCAGAAAATTAAGCAAAATGTGAGTTCATTAAGGGCAATGTTTTCGTTTTATTTAGATTTTAAGAAAACACAAGTGAAGTAGTTGATGTATGTACTTTTCTGTTAAAAGGAAATTGAAGTTTTTTTTATCCACGTTAGCTTTACACTAAAGGTCAAGGTTTGCAGAAGACTAGTAATTCATCTCTGGAAGAAATAATGGATAAAGCATATGACAAGTTTGATGTTGAAATAAAAAGTGTGCAACTACTTTTTGCAAGAGCAGGTAAACTGTTGCTCAATTTTTAGGATCTTGAAATTATGTTGAGTAGCTTTGGTAAATATATGTGTATGTGTTTATGTATATCAACCGTGACAACGTTTTGCACACATATCCTCTTGGTCACTTAAGAAAAACCAAATAGGAGCCCATCAGTGCAAATCATTACTATAGGTACAAATAGAGATAAAAATTTGGCTATTCATCTTAGGGTATTTAGCACCATTTGAATCTAAGTCCAGTCATTGCCTGTATTTTTGTAATGTGACTGTGAAACTGCCCAAAATATAAAATAGAAGTTGCAATTGGCTCAGGTTCCTCTGTCCCAGTACTTTTGGGAGGTCTCACTGTTGTTTTCTCTTGCTGCCTTTATTTTTAAATATATTATTATATTAGCCTAGTCTTTATTTCAGTAGTATTACATCTTCTACTTTTGTGGATATCTGAGAAGTACGGATATAGTCTTAAAACCTTTAAGATAATTTTTTTCTGAAAGCGTTGGTGTTTTCTACTGCTTAAGTAAGGATAGCTAGTTCTCTATACTTTAGTTTCTAGAAGGAATAAATATTTGCTGAATATCCTTGAAGATATCACTTTGTGGTAGGTCATTGGAGGAAAGGACACAATCTCTGTGTGCAGAGTGTATACTCTAGTAGGAGTGATGAGATTTATTAAAATATAAATATATAATACCTCTACTTAGTTTTCATATATTAGGAGCTTGTTAATTCCTTGAAGGGAAGTACTTATGCAGACCGTTAAAAATGCCTTTTCTTTTCTATGTATTTAATAATAATTATTTGAATTATAAGTGATAAAAGAGGTTTATTCATTGCCATCTGTTAAGATCTGTGTAGAAGTCTGTTAGTCATTGGAAAGTCTGTCTTTGGGACCTTTTTATTTGGAGGAAAGTTATTAATACGCTTTTTTGTCATACAGTCTTCCTTGATAAAACTCATTTTTGCTGTAGAATTATGTGTTCAACTAGTGTAATTGCACTTAGGACCCCAGAAACCTTTTCTTCTTCTGTCATTTTTTTCCTTTTTTCACTGCAACCACTCACCTTGATCATTAATTCTGGAATCAAAGCAATAAATTCCTGGGTTTTTTTCTGTTTGCTTTAAAATGCAAGATTTTATATAAATATTCTCCAGATAAATATTTAGAATTATTTTTATATCAGTCTTTGACTCCGGTCAATCTGTATTAAAAAAATGTTGGTCATTTAACTTGTATGCTTAAAGAAGTAAAAATTGGTATTCATTGAATATGTTTAACTATTTTCTAATAAGTTAGAGTAGTTTTCCACAGAATATCAGATAATCTAAAAATGATTATTTAATAAATAAAACTAGTAATTTAATTAAAATTTTTTTAAGAGGAAAACTGGAAGAAGAGTCGATTTCAGCATCCATCAACTATGCATATATTGCAACCCATGGATATTCATGTTGAGTTGGCCAAGGCAATGGTAGAAAAAGACATTAGAATGGCCAGGTAATGTATGAGTTTCCTTTGTATTATAAAATCAATAAGGTGAAATATATCTATATCAGTTACTGGATTTTAAGAAAGCAAAGCTGGATTTCCAAAGGACGGGAAAAAATGATTATCTTATAGCAGAAACACACTTTTAAGAAAATGTTTATTTGAATTATGTTACCTCTCTTATTTCAGAAGTATTTAGACTTTTACATTCTGTAAAAGCTGGTTATCCATGTTTTTGAATGGATCAAATCTGAGGTTCAATATTGATAAAATAAAATCTTCAAAAATTAGAGATTTTGTTCTTTTGCTTATGAAACCATATAAAATCTTGAATAATCTAAAGGAATGAAAAGTAGAAACTGAATTTTAAATTTAAGTAGATAATGAAATATTTATGCTGCGTTCTTAGAAACAGCCTTATTGAAGTATTATTGACGTTCAGTAAGCTACATCTGTTTAAAGTGTACAATTTGATAAGTTTTGACGTGTGTGTGTGTGTATATATATATGTCTATATATATATATGAAATCATCACCATAGTCAAGATAATGAACACCTCACCAAATGAATCATCTCCAAAAGTGCTTATGCCCCTTTGTATTCTCTCCTTCCCATCCCTGCTTGCTAACTCCTCTCCCCTCAATCCCTGGACAACATTGATCTTCTTTCTAACACTATAGATTTGTTAGAATTTTCTATAAATAGAATCGTATAGTTTCAACTCTTTTATTTGGCTTCTTTGATTTAGCATAATTAATTTGAGATTCATTCATTTTGTGTGTACCAATAGTTCATTGATAGTCTTTATCAGATGGATGTTAAACCAATCTTGCATTACTGGAGAAACCTCATTTGGTAATGATGTATTATTTTTGTAAATTATTGTTGGATTTGGTTTGCTAAAATTTTATTATGAAGTTTTATATCTCTGTAATTTATGAGGTATATTGGTCTGTGCTTCTATTTTTTTGTTTTGATATCAGAGTATCAGGGTGATGGCCTCATGGAATGAGTTTTCTGAAAGAAGTTGTATAGAATTAGTATTATTTCTTGCTTATATGTTTAGTAGAATTCACCAATGAAGCCATCTGGGCCTGGAGTTTTCTTTTTTCGGGGAGGGTTTTTAACTACAAATTCAATTTTTTTTAACTCAAATTCAATTTCTTAAATAGACATGGGGCTATTCAGATTATCTGTTTTTTTTTGAGTGATCTTGGGTAGTTTGTCTTTCAAGAAGGAATTTGCCCATCTTATTAGTTGAGTTTATTGTCATAAAATTGTTCATAATATTTCCGTATTACCTTTTTATTATGTGTCGAATCTGTAATGATGTTCTCTCTCTCACTCCTGATATTTGTAATTTGTGCCTTTTCTGGTCAGTCTGGCTGGAGACTTATGAATTTTGTCAATCTTTTGCTGAAAGAATCAGTTTTTGGTTTCAATTATTGTCTCTATTGTGTTTCCATTTTTTATTTCATTGATTTCCACTCTCATGTTTATCATTGCTTTTTTTCTTCTGTTTACTTTGGGTTTCATTTGCTTTACTTTCCTAGTTTCTTAAGATGGAAGCTGAGACCACTGATTGGAGACCTTTCTTTTCTAGTATAGGCATTTAGTGTTATAAATTTCTCTTGAAATACTGCTTTACCATACTGCACACATTTTGAAACTGTTAAGTCAGTAAGCTTATTTGTATTTTTAGGATTTTCCTCATTTGTTTCCTGTCTTTCAGCTGTCCTTAGTTGACTGATATCCAATGTCTTTGAAATCATTTTTTCGTGTATTTTGTCCAGTTTTTTAGTTATTTTAGGTGGCAGAGTTAATCCAGTCCTTTTGTTTGTGATGCTTTTACTTTTATGTAACATTTCAGAAACAATAAGGAAGTATCTCAGATTTTTATGGTGCTTTTCAATTTACAGAGTACTTTTGTAGAAAGTTCAATTTTTTGAGGTAGGAATAGCCAACTGGCCTCTTTTGAACATTAGTGGTTTGTGTGTTATACAGAAATCATTCTTCATCTAGTGGTTAGCATCTGTCAACTTGGAGCTGTTCACAGCTTAGTTAGGAAGTCAAAGATAAACAACAACCTGAAGAGCTTTCTGAGCAGCAGACAGTTGTCACAAAGCTGTTAAGACAAGCAAAGCTAGGCAGTTACGTTGAGTAGGGAAGCAGAACAGAAGCAGCTGCCGAAAAGTAAGCAGCTAATGAAAGCACAACAGTGATTCAGCAGTGAGTAAAACAGATGTCCTCATGGAGCTTGTATGTTCATCAGATGAGACATAACATAAACAAATATACGTATGACATGTGAGGTGCTGACAAGTGCTGTAAAAGGAAACAAAGCAAGGCGAGGGGATAGAGAGTTATGGGGTAGATAGTCTTTGATGTTTATGATGAGAAATAGTTAAAAGTATGTATAAAAAAGTAGACAATTGTGTTTGAAAATATTTTCATAAAAATTACTTAACTTTAAAAGATTTGGCTGCTTAAGAAGGATATATTTAAGTTATCTGGAAACTTGACTTACGTGGAACTTCCCATTCCCTAACAATGTTGACTAAATGAGGCATTAATGTAATTATGTTAAAACATGTCCAAGGTAACTTTAACTCCACAATGTAGTCTTTTCTCCAAGCCATCCATTCCTCCTTCCATAATGTAGAGAAGCTGAATCATAAAACCTCACAGTTGAATTGTGTTTTTAGATTTAAAGTATCAGGAGGGCTTCCTTTGATGCATGTGAGAATTTCTGACCAGAAGATGAGAGAGGTGCTGTGTTTGATTAACAGTATCCCCTTGCCACAGAAATCATCTGCACCGTCTCCAGAGAGACAGGTAAATGGATATGGTAAAATGCTAAATCTGTTTACATTTGTATATATAGTGAGTTCTTTTTCATCTTTCTTTGAGCTATTTTGTTTTTCAATATTTTTTAGGACCAGTTTCATTTATTTGATACACTTTTGAAGTTTAATGTTGTTGATTCTTTACAAAACTGCATATGGGATTGAGTAAATAAAGATTGTAGCCTATTTTCACTACTGTTTTAGAGTGGCGGTAGAAAGTCAGTTTTAGGCAACAAAGGGAAGAAAAATACATAAATGAAAGGAAAAAATGTCTTTCAAATTTATGAAATATATTTTAAATGAAATTTGGTATAGAAATATTTTTTAAATGTTGCAAAATAAAATGATTGGTATAAAATTTTCTTATATTTTAGACTTAAAAGTTCTAGATTACTTTAATTGGAATTGATCTTTACAACATAAAATAAATGTTAGATTTCTACTTAACTTTGAAATGAAATTTGAGAGAGCCAACTAATGTTGATACCGTTTTTCAGGAACCTGTTAAAAAGATGCACACTTAGTATTGTTATAGATAGCAACTAAATGACACACAATGATAAATAGGCTTATCTACTAGAGTTGTACATAGTTCTGCCCTTGTAAATACAGGTGGTAATCTTAGTAATTAGTAAACTCCAGCCAACCATTAGTTAGTTGATTGCATAATATGCTTAGATGGAAGATTTGTGTATTGTGTGTGTATGTGTCTTTCTATCTCTCTCTATCCTCTATTACTTTATTTCTCTCAATTAGGTACATTTAACCCTACTAAATCAATATGTTAAGCAAACTTTTGTATTCTTTGCTAGGTGTCCCCAATTCCTGTTATTTCAGATAGGACGAAAGGCCTACTTGATACTTCACTGTTGCTAGATGGAGTAGAATCAGGTAAGGAAAGTCGAATGTTCTTTATTAAACCAAAACTGTAAATTGGTATACAGAGATAAAATTTTCAGAATATAAAGGAATTTTGAAAGTGTTACAGTAATATACTAATTTTAGTTCTAGTTGTACTACTAACCAATAGTGTGACTTTGAGTCACTTGTTTTTTTTTAAACCCAGTTTCTTCATTTGAGTGAAAGGATTTTTGTGGTTGACAATGCTTAAGATTCTAAATAAGTTGCTTTTTTTCCCCCAATCTCTATGTGATCTTTTTTTTCTAGCTCTGGCCTAACTGATCTCTTTTAATTTTGAACTAGAGTGTAAGCTTCATGAGGACAAGGATCATATCTGTCCTGGTCACTCTGGTGTCCTTAGTGGCTGGTACAGACTGATACATGATAGATGATGCTCAATAAATATTTTATTGAATATTGAATGAATGAACTAAAGTGAAAAACAATCAGAACTATTGAAGAAAAAGGGTGGTTTGATTTTATATACGATTATCACATGCTAGGCTAAGTCACTTTATGGGACTTAGGAAAACACTAAGAAACTATATTCTGATTCTGAATATGAAGATTATATCTAATAAATGAAATTTACTTTTGAGAGATTTAAACTTAAGTGTTTATGCATTTTCATTGGACATTCTCTCAAGTCAAATGAATGTCTTCTTCTTTAGAGTCTGATGATGAGTATTTTGATGCTGAAGATGGAGACATACAGACTGGTAAAAGTATGAAAGGATCAGAACTGAAAAAAGTTGCAGAGATGCCAAATGAGGAGGTCATTAATCTTCTGCTAAAGTTTGAAATTAAAGAGGTATGTGTACTTATTTTGTCTGTTAAGTAAATATATTCTTGTTACCACTATCCTTGTAAACTATCTCATGCTACCCAAACATTAAATATATTAAAAATATGATACTCTGTCTTCCCTATTGCTCAATACACACACATACACATACACATACAGTTCCAAGAAAATGAAATGTTGTTTTGTAAAAATTGATATGAGTGATCTATGGCGTATCTAATCTGTTCTGGAAAAACTCAAAACTCTTAATTTTCTTTTCTGTAGAAAATTTCTATGATATGTTTACTTTAATGTTTTGTTGTTGTTTACTTTTAAGCTAAATAATATTGCTCATTGTCATGTTTATAATTTGGAAAAATGTAAACAACCTAAATTTCCAACATGTCTTTACATCCGTTAAAATGTAATAAAAGGAAAAATTGAAAGGTGTTCACAATATATCATTATTTGGGGGAAAAAAAATTACAATACCAAGGGCACTATGATTCCATTTAAAAATTACACACACGTATGTTTTTTCTTTGATAAATGACAGTGTTCATCTCTGTGTGGTGGGATTATAGTTTTTTATTTTTGCCTGTTTGCTTTCCATATATTCTTATTTTTATTATAATGAATATGCATTGCTTTGATAGTAAAACACAAAAGGTATAAAAAAGAGATGTTTCTTATTGACTGCTGTATCTCCCAATGTGAGATCAAGTCCTAAAATATAATGTCAGAAATACCAGATTTTAATTGCATATACAAATCTAAGTATTACTGTTATTTGTTTTAAAAAAAGTTATGTTCTCTACCTTTAGCTTTGACTTATTTCTCTCACACACCCATCTAAAATATCAGAAAATACCTTGACCCTAACTTCAAAATATATTCAAATGGTTGCTTTTCCCTTCCACTGCTCCTGCACTGTCTAAGTCACCATCATCTCTGGCCTGGACTATTGCAGTAGCCTCTTAACTGCCTTTCTGCTTCCATGAGGTACTCTGTTTTTCACATAGCAGCCAGAGCGATCCTTTTAAAATGAAAGTCAGATCGTGTCATTGTTCTGCTCACGACCCTACACTAGCTTCCCATCTCGCTCAGGGTAAAGGGCTGAGTCCTTCCCATGGCCTACAAGTCACCCCATGTGACTTCTTTGGCTTCATCTTCAGTTCTCTTCCACTTGCTCACTCTGCTGCAGCCATATTTCATTCACTTCTTCAGTGAATATTTATCGAGTGCCGCTACATACCAGGCATTGTTTTGATACTGGAACCATAGCAGTGAGCAAAGTTCTTGCCTCGTGGAGCCTTCACTTGCCTTTTGTTCTTCCGTATATATACCAAAGCACGTTATTTGTGCTTGCTGTTTTCTTTGCCTTGAACACTTTTCCTGCATGACTTGATTCTTTACTTCCTTCAGATATTTGCTCAAATGCCATCTTAGTGGAGAGGCCTGCCCACCCAACACAAGATAGCAATCTTCACTTTCCCCCACTCTTTCTAGAATGTAAGTTCTATGAAGGCAAGGACTTTGTCTGTCCTGGTCACTTCGATGTCCTTATTGGCTGGCAGAGCCTCATACAAGGTAGATGATGCCCAATAAATGTTTTACTGAATATTAAAAGAATGAACTAAAGTGATAACCAGAATCATCTAAGAAAAAAATAGTAGTGCTGTTTGAAATATTTTTCCTAATTTTACTTTTTCTGCTGTTCCAAAGTTTTGAATGTTTTTGTAGTGAAATTTATCAAATTTTTTTCTTTATATCCTAATTTTAGTGTATGTTTAGAAAATTCTCCTCCATTACAAAAGTATTTACCTGCGATTTTATATATTATGATTTCATTGCTTTCGCTTAAATCATTTATTTATCTGAAATTTTTTTGTATATCAATTCTGTACTGAGTATCTTACTGTGCTGTCTTATTTCTGTTTTCCAGTTGACACTGCTGGAAAGGAAAGGAAAGAAATTATATACTTTCCTTAAGTATATAATTATATCACTGCTAACAATATTAATTTTTGCCTTTTTTTCAGTGTCTATATTGTTCTGGTTACTATTGCTGCCTAACAGGTTACCCCAAAACGTAGTAGCTCAAAACAACAATTTTATTTTGCTCAGAGTTTTGAGGTTAGGAATTCTGGAAGGGCCCAGCTTGGTAATTGTTGCATATAGTCTTTCGTGTGCTTGCAGTCAGGTATGACTGGACCTACAGTGACCTGAGGTCTCAGAGGGGCTTAGAAGTGGCACACTTATAATGCTGGTAGTTGATTCTGGCTTATGACTGGAAGCTCAGCTGGGACTGTTGACTGGAATACCTGCTCATGGCCTCTTGAGGGTGGCAGTCTCAGGGTAGTTGAATATTTTATGTGGCAACTGGCTTCCCCAAGAGTGAGCACTCCCAGGTGGAAGTTTTATGGCCTTTTTTGGCATTGGAAGTCATTATAGTATCACTTCCTCTATAGTCTATTGATTGAAGCAGTCCCAAACCTGTCCAAATTCAAAGGGAGGGGACAAAGACCTCCATCTCTTGATGGAGCATCAAAGAACTTGCATTTTTAAAAAATTGCTACATATATATTTTATTTATTATTGACTAAATATACTGGTTATCATTTCCATAATAAATTTAAATAGTATTATAATAGTAACCATCCTTGTCTTACTTTTTACTTTCATAGGAATGCTTCTTTTATCACCAAACATTATTTTTGTTTTGAGACATAGGTTTAAGAAAATCATATTAAGGAAGAATCCATACATTGCTGTTTTTACTAAATTAAAAAAAGTAAATCAATAATGGATGTAAAATTTCATGATGATTTTTATATAGATGTAGTTATAATCTCAATAATAGAATTTAAGATGATAATTTCCAATCATAGTAAATAACTTAATGGTGGTAGAGGAGTATGATCAAAGTTTGTACTATTTTCATGATGATACGTATGAAGATTTTTTTTTTTAATTTTAAGTATGATTCGAACTACTTATCAACCTTTCATTGGCTGTCCTGATTCTTTTAGGTGATTTTGGAATTTACTAAACAACAGAAAGAAGAAGATACAATTTTAGTATTTAATGTTACTCAGTTAGGAACAGAGGCTACGGTGAGAACATTTGATTTAACTGCTGTATCTTGTTTAAAGAAAATCAGCTTGGATTACCATGAAATTCAAGGTAATAGCCATAAAAATAGAAATAATAGCCAATAATAAATATATTACTTTGAGTATCTGAAACACTTTCATTTATGTAATAATATTTATAATAAATAATAGCACTGTTCTAAGCACTTTACAAATAATAACTCATTTAATCCTTATAACAATGGTTTGAAATGGGCAGTGTTATTGTCTCCAGTTTACATATGAAGAAACTAAGGCATAAATTGGTATGTAATTTACCCAAGGTCACACTGCTGGTTAGTGGTTGAACCATGATTAAAACTGGAAGCCTGGCTATAGGGTCTGTATTCTTGACTACTGTGATCTGCTGTCTCAGAGAGTCCATATAAATCTCCTTTATGTAGGGAGTAGTATTCCCATTTTAGAAACAAAGAAAGACTAAATAAGAGAGATTAAGTGGCTTACTCAGTACCATGCATCTCAGGAATGGCAAAACCTGGAATTTGTCTCTGGTCTTATAATATTGAAGTCCTTGTTCTTTCTGTTGAATAGTGTTCATATATCAGAAGCCGCACCAGGTTATAAAAATAAAAATGGTGAGACATAAAATTCATTCCTTTAGAAGCTCTTACAGTTTATTCATTTCAGTGTACATCTTGTGTCCTCATTAGATATTTGAGGAATGAAGGAATGGGTAATTAAATTTACCTACAGTAATTAAAATTACCTAACATTTTAGTCAAATATAAAGACCTATTTTTTGTTATTTTTTTAATAGTTGAAACTAAAATAAACCTCAGTTTAGGACAAAAATGGTTTATATGTTAGTAAGTTTCTGTAAGCACTGTGTTAAGATGGAATTTACATTAGTGTCTTGAGGGGAAAAAAATATAAATAATAAATTTGCTGGGCTTTTTTTTTTTCTTTAGGGAAGGTTTTGATCTTGAAGGTCAAGGGAAAATTCTGAGATGTCTCAGAAGGAGGTTTTATAGAACCGCAAATAGTAAAGGATGGATAAAATGGTAGATAAATCACTTCTCGCTCCACAGCTTCTCAAAGCAGTTCCTTGGCACGTCTACATAAGGATATAGAGGGTGTCTGGTAGTACCTGTGTTTTTAAATTAAAAAAAAATTAACAGTTCCCACTCTTTTAAAAAAAATCTTTCCTCTTCTGTGTAAGCCTTCTCTTTTAGTCTAAACAAAGGAAAATTATTTAAATTTCTTTTATGTGAATGAATTATTTGTTCATAGAATTTTATAGCTCAACAGGATATTACATATTTTTCTAGTCCAAGCTCCTTGTTATATACTTGAGAAAGCTGAAGTTAAATAGCTTTTTGTAAGGATAGAGATGAGCTACAATTCATATTTCCTAATTCTTACACCTGTGGTCTGTCTGCTGCCCTACAAATGCACATATGGCCTTAAAAATATGTAGAGAAGTTTTGATTATTTTTGAACACAAATATAAAATCAAATTAAAATAATTATGCATGTTTTTAAGTAAGTTGGATACCAGAGGAAAGGTAAGGATTTAGACTGATTTGTTTCTTCACCAGTGATGACTTTAGTATATAATAGCCATGAAAATATGTTCAGATAGTCTTTTAAGGCTTAATTAACAAAATTTTTTACAAAGAAAAAGACATCCAGAAGATTCCAAACTTAAAAAAAGAGCAATTTGTTTGAAACACTTTTTTTCTTTTTCTTTAATCTAGGATCCAGAAAGAAGCCACTTCACTTGATTAGCTCTTCTGACAAACCTGGATTAGATCTCTTAAAAGTGGAGTATATTAAGGTAAGGGCCATAGAATGTTTATATATTTATTATATACTCTGAACTGTCCTCTTGAAGGAAAAAGATGACAGTAGATTACTAAAGGCTCTGGATGTGTATCATAGGTTTTAATTATAGGGATATCTACTGTTTCTCTTTGCATTTGTACACCTTTTTCTTTCACTTAAGTACAGGACTAGGACTGTTACAAAACCACCAAGCTTCTTGTCCTCAAAGATGGAAGTCTGGGATGAAGTGAGACCTACTCCTATCTTCTGGGGCATATTCACTTACCTACACTCATTGTATATGAGTCAAAAGGGATACCTATTCATCAAAAGGGATCAAGTCAAATTGGATTGGGTTCAGAAGAGAACTGCCAGGATTGGGAAGGGACTCAAAAATATATCATATGAGAAACACTGAGGGAACTGATGGTATTTAGCTTCATTCAAGACTAGTTGATTTGTTTAATCGTTCAACAACTATTTATTTGTAAGATTCTGTTAGGCACTTGGGATACAGAGATGAAAAATATTCCCCTTTTTCAAGGAAATTATAGACAAGTAGGAAGATAGGCAAGTAAACAACAATTAAAATATAGTGTGATTGATTGTCTAATAAAGTAGAGCACAAAGCATTGTGGGATCAGGGAGGCAGGGAAACTAGCCTAGCCAGAAGGCTTCTCACTAGAGGTAAAACTGAATTTACTTTGTGTTGTCCCAAGGTACAGAACTTGAGCCAATGGGTAATTATGATGGGAGATAGATTTTTGACTCAGTATGAAGACCTCATTAAATCAAAGTTCTCTAAAGATTGAATTTCTAAGAAAATGAGGTTTCTTTCACTGGAGATATCCTAAAATAGACTTGCCAAAGACTTTATAAATGGATTCAAAGGTTAGGTGATGGATGGGCTAGATGACCTTTAAATTTTCCAATCTTCAGAGCTTATAATTCTGATCTCTAGCTATAGTTTCCCAGAAGTGAATGTTGCCATACTCTCCCATATTTGAAGGGAAGAACAAATTTGCACATAATAAATAAATAAATAAATAATTTGAATGTAACTTTAAAATAAGACAATAAAATTAAATAGTAATGTATATAAAATATAATTCTAACTGAATATAAATAAATTAACTAGAGATCATAAATAAGTGATTTATTTACTTTGGTCTTAGTTCTTTCTTTAGAACTTTTGTTTGTTTTTTTAGGCTGATAAGAATGGACCTAGTTTTCAAACTACTTTTGAAAAAACTGAACAAACACTTAAGGTAAGAAATTCTATTAAAAGAATATATCATATTTGAAAATAACCTACTCTAGAAGTCTCCAATATCCTTTGAGGAATATTGACTGGGTAATTTGATGAAATAATCAAGAACCAATAAAAGTTATGAATTAACCTCATAGATACCTACCATGCTCTATGTTGATGATTCAGCGTCATAAAGCTGTTGTTTTGACTTACTGTAGCACGTCTGAATTATTTCTAAAGAAGGGAATGCTGTAGACAAGGGAACTTTGATTTACTAAGAACCAGCAGGGTTCTAAACAAACCAAACTTGACACTATGGTTTAATGTAGGACTCAGAAAGTATGTGAAATGCGAGGAGAGATGTTGATTTCTTCTGGAGCCATGCTAAGGGAGTTGTGTAGAGGAAGAAGAGGCAAAATGTCATTGTGGGTTACATTAAAAACAAAATGAGAGAAATGAATTTTAGATTAGACTTTTGAGAGATGGGGAATCTGTTGAATATTGTGACCCTTCCTTTTTATAATTTTTATATCCACTTAGTGTTTTGAGGCAATGAAAAGAAATTCTTTTCTATAAACGAAGATCTTTTTAAAATTTTAATTTGCTATTAGAAAACCACATAGTCTTGAAAGCAATTTGTGTTGCTATTTTAGCTTTCTGGAGTCATTGTTTTGAAAAATGTAATACTTTTTTTCTGTAAGTTATGTATTCTTTGTTTCTTTTTAAATGATAGGACTATTGTGGTTTTAGAAGATCATTTAGTGACTAAGAACTCACTCAAAATTGTACTTTTTACATTTAAACTCATGAATGTCACATTTGAACTCATTTCTTGACATAGTAGTAACACATGGTGATTCTGAAATTTCATGTTTTAATTTATATGTTTTATATAATTGTGATAAATAGTCCATTGAAGATCCAGAAAATCATATATATATTGAATATCAGGATGGCCATGACAAGCAGATTATAGGCTCCGTGATAATTATGCTTGGGAGATGGAGTAATTAGGTTACTTTGGTACTCAAATGAACTGCTGAAGTGTGTGAGTGTAATTTATTCTCCATATATTTCCTATTTAAGGAGTTGTGAATCTTCCTCTCTTCTCTCTGCCTTCCAAGCCATGTAAGGCAGTGATGTAAGCCTAGCAAGGAGGCTTTTGGGTCCATCATGGGGACTACTAGTATAATTGGCCTGGGAAACTAATTTTCTTTTTAAACATTTCTAGGTGGCTTTTTCATCTTTAAATCTGTTGATGCAAACGCAAGCTCTTCTCTCTTCTATTAATTACCTGACAGCCATTATTCCATCAGATGGCCAAAACGTGGGTGATACCAAGGAACTACAAATTTCAACTGAAAAGCAACAAAAAAATTTAGCTCTGCAGAAAGGTATGAAAAACACTTTTTTGTTTCTTGTTAGCAAAGGTTTTAGAATTCTAGAGCTAAATGGAGAATCTTAGAGATCATCTAGTTCAGTCATTTACATGCCATTTTCCTCAGTTCTGTCCTTTTCTTTAAATTAAATCATATCCGGGTGCCAGATATATAAGGCAAATGTAATTAATACTGTTGTTTTTAAAAATGTCTGTTTTTGTTCTTATTTTGGTGGTGGTGAGGGGATGTCTTTAGGTGGGTAACGGGCAAAAGACCTGTATTTACTCTGAGCTCTTCCTCCCCTCTCACTGGCTCCTAAGGGGTTCCATAGAGGGTTAGTCTTTCCTTACATTTTATAAATAAGGAAATCAAGACCCAGAGACATGAGGGTAGGGACACAGGGACAGCATCTAACTGGTTAAGAGCCCAGATTTTCAGAAAGAACTCAGTTCAGATTCTGACTTTTCTTCTTAAACTATGTCACTGTGAGCACATTATTTACCTTCTCTGAGTTTCAATGTGCTTATCTTATTTATTTATTTTACATCTCTTTCTTGCTTTTAAATTATAAAAGTAACACATCTCACTATGAAAAATGCAAACTCTGCAAAATATATAAAGCAAAAAAAAAGTATTTGAAATCTTTAAGAACTTGAGACTTTTATAATTTTTTTTAACAGAACTGTGGTTCACTTAATATAGGGAAGAAACCTTAGTAGAATTTAGATTACTAGAATCCCACTGTGATAGAGTGCTTTGTTTTATTTGTAGTGATTGTATCCTCTAAAGATAGTGACATTATTGACTTCAGGCTGTTTGCCAAGTTGAATGCTTTCTGTGTCATTGTTTGTGATGAGAAGAAAAATATTGCTGAAATCAAGATTCAAGGTAAAGTTCTCACAGTATTAAAAATTGTTTAAAAGATTAGCTTTTTATTTTTTTTGCAATGCTAAAGAATATACAATGGAGGGCTCTGAGCTGTGAAAACTGCGTAGTTTTATTTTGTGTCATACTTGGACTGCGTGCCTCCTTAACTCTTTGGGATGTAGATATTGGTCAGAATCTGATCATCAACTTGAACCATACATACTGGTGTTTTGTACCATTTTGAAAGTTGTCTCGGAGGTGAAAAGGGATACTAATGTCAATATAGTGATGCCATTGATGAGCTGGGATAAGTGTCAATCCAGAATTCAGGTTAAGCTTTATGAATATGCTTTATCTTGGTACAGGTGCAAAGCAACCTTATCATGAAGAACAAAACCTATAAGCCCATTATGTCCTTATAGGCAAAAACTGCTAAAACTAATCTAGCTTTTTCTCTGACTCTGCCAGCTCATTGTGATCTGGTAAAGGTAAAGAATATGTTTAATGAAATTCTTGAAGAACTTAAAAACTAGAAAACTAGGGTGTTTTTTCTTTGTTCTTTCCAAACTGGCATTTCATCTATTAGTCTGAATTTGAATCATGAAACTTTTATAGCTTTCATGTAAATGACTGGATATAAGGTGTAAAGGATTTACTAAAATCCCAAGATAATCTGTTTGCACCAGATGTAGTTTTTTCAGAAGGTTGAAAAATCAGGTAATCATTTTTTAAACTAATTTATAGGTTTCATTGTTTACAAAACTAAAAATATCTAATATTGCAACTTATTTATCAATTGGGACTTCAAACATCGTTAAATTTTTAAAACTATCATCCCCCAAATAAAATTGTGAAATGGAAAGAAACATCTTAAGATCTTATTATGGTGGATCTATGGAAATTATGCTAAGTGAAATAGATCAGACAGAGAAAGTCAGATACCCTGTGATTTCATTCATAAGTGGAAGATAACAACAACAACCACAAACAAACACATAGATACAGAGATTAGATTGGTGTTTACCAGAGAGGAGGAGGGAAGGGAGGAGGATGAGAGGGGTAATAGGGCACATGTGTACTTGATGGATGGTAATTAGTCTTTGGGTGGTGAACATCATGTAGTTTACACAGAAATTGAAATATAATGATGTACACCTGGAAAAATAAATCAATAAAAATCTGTCTGCAGTTGAAAAAAAAGATCTCATTATAGTAGATCTATAGAAATTATAATAATATAATTTTTTTTCAGGCCTCGATTCCTCTCTTTCTCTTCAGTCAAGAAAACAGTCACTATTTGCCAGACTGGAAAATATTATTGTCACAGATGTTGATCCTAATACAGTTCATAAAAAAGTAGGTGGTGGTAAATAGATTGCTAATATTTTTTGATGATTGAAAGTGAAATTTTATTTTTAAATATATTCTATATTGTTAATGAAATATATTTTGATAGAAAAATGTTTGTTTCCATAATGATTATATATAAATATAAACCCTTTTTAAATGGGACTTTATTTTGTCATTATCCTCTTGGATGGAATACATTCAAATCTCTGCTTTTCAGGCCGTGTCAATAATGGGAAATGAAGTTTTTCGTTTTAACTTGGATTTGTATCCAGATGCTACTGAGGGGGATGCCTATGCTGACATGTCCAAAGTGGATGGTGTGGTATCACTCAACGTTGGCTGCATTCAGATCGTGTATCTTCATAAATTCCTCATGTCACTTCTGGTAAAATCAGTAATTATATATTGATTTTTCAACTTGGAAATACTTAAATAAGTCTAATAATTATGATTGCAAATCTTACAAACATTGGATTTTAGGGTGTGCCTTCTTTTGATTGTAGATGGTTTTTATGTGTTAATGTAGAGGTCAAAACCTTTCTTTAACAGTTGAAATCTGAATCATTTAATGATTTTTGTCTAAAACTGGAATTATTTTTGCTAGAACATAATGAAACCAAATTCTCAAGTACAAAAACTATTGAAAATGTTTTTTTCTCTGTTCCTCAGCCACGTAACCTTAGGCCTTATTAAGTAGCTCATTAATATGGATGGATAATCAGTAATTCCTTCCTAACTCTAGAAAAATAGGACTCAACTGAAAGTTATCTATTGGAAAAGAACTAGCACATAAATAAAAAGAAAATGGTGTTGTTAATGATATGTTTGTCTTCTGCTTGAATATCTCCTTTTATACTTTGTGTCCACAGAACTTCCTCAACAATTTCCAGACAGCCAAAGAGGCTCTGAGTGCTGCCACTGCCCAAGCTGCAGAAAAGGCTGCCACAAGTGTGAAAGACCTTGCCCAGAGGAGTTTTCGTGTTTCTATCGATATTGATTTGAAAGCACCAGTTATAGTCATCCCACAGTCTTCCATTTCCACCGATGCAGTAGTGGTAGATCTTGGGTTAATCCGAGTTCAAAATCAGTTCAGTCTGGTGTCTGGTGAAGACTACGTAAACCCTCCAGTAATTGATAGAATGGATGTGCAGCTAACAAAGCTTAAGCTTTCTAGGTATACTCTCTCAATAATCATGGATCTAACTATTATTTAATGTTTTCCATGAAATTTTATGCCCGTTGGAATTCGTACCCAACGTACTTCAATTGCACAGAACAGTTTATTTTTTAATCAGCTTTTTATTTTGAAAAATTTCAAACCTATAGAAAAATTGCAAAAATAGTACTGTGAATGTGCTTATAATCTTTCACCTAGGGCTGGCCCTGTGGCTTAGCGGTTAAGTGTGCACGCTCCGCTGCTGGTGGCCCGGGTTCAGATCCCGGGTGTGCACCGACGCACCACTTCTCCTGCCATGCTGAGGCCGCGTCCCACATACAGCAGTTAGCAGGATGTGCAGCTATGACATACAACTATCTACTGGGGCTTTGGGGGAAAAAATAAATAAATAAATAAAATTATAAAAAAAAAAAAAAAATCTTTCACCTAGACTCATCGTTTACATTTGCTTTAACTTTATGTATATGCATATATTATCATTTAAAACATCTTTTTAATTTAATTTTAATTGAGATGTAATTGACTTATGGCATTATATTAGTTTCAGATGTACAACATAATGATTCGATATATGTATGTATTGTGAAATGATCACCACAGTAAGTCTAGTTAACATCTATCAACACACATAGTTACAGAATTTTTTTCCTTGTGATGAGAACTTTTTTTTTTTTTTTTTTTTTTTTTTTTTTTTTTTTGTGAGGAGATCAGCCCTGAGCTAACATCCGCCAATCCTCCTCTTTTTTCGCTGAGGAAGACGGCCCTGGGCTAACATCGGTGCCCATCTTCCTCCACTTTATATGGGACGCCGCCACAGCATGGCTTACCAAGCAGTGCGTCGGTGCGCGCCCGGGATCCGAACCAGCGAACCCCGGGCCGCCGCAGCGGAGCGCGCGCACTTAACCGCTTGCGCCACCGGGCCGGCCCCATGATGAGAACTTTTAACATCTACTCTCTTAGCAACTTTCAAATATACAATACAGTATTATTAACTGTGGTCACCATGCTGTACATTATATACCTAGGACTTATTTATTGTATAACATTATTAAAACATTTTTGGCTAAACCATTTGAGAATAGACATCTTAACCCTCTGCCCCTAAATACTTTGGCATGTGTCTGCTAAGAACAAAAACTTTTGTTCTCTTACATAACCACAGTGAAATTATCAAATTCTGGAAATTTAACACTGATATAATACTATTATCTAATATGCAGTCAATATTCAGATTTTACCGGTTGTTCCAATAATGTCTGTTATAGTAATTTTTTCCTTGATCCTGCATCACATAAATCATTTAATTATATCCTATACTACTGAGGGGCATTTCTGTACTGATAGATACTTAGTCTGGAATAGTTCTTTAGCCTTCCTTTGTCTTTCATGATGATGACAGTTTTGAAGAGTACAGTCTAGTTGTTTCATGGAATGTCTCTCAGTTTGGTTTTGTCTGAGTGATTCCTCATGATTTAATTGAGCTTATACATTTTTGGCTTTGTAAGTAATGATGTATCTGTAGTGCTCACACCAGCTGACATGTGCAAGTCTGTACATAGTTCATTTTAAAATCATTTTATTCCCCATCCAAGGATATTTAATTATTCTGAATAAAAATGGGATCATTATAAGGCAAGTCCAGAAAATAATCCTGGAGAAGAGTTTTATGAAACTCCTTAGAAAATGATAACTGTTCATCTTGCTATTTTTTTTATCTCTGTACCAATGTACATTATCAGACCATGAACAACTGTATTTAATGATTTCCCCATATCTTCAACAATAGGAATTTCTTGCTAAATTGCATTCAATTTGTCACCTATTTACTGTTTAAAGAAAAAGTTTTCTTAATTGCTGATTGTATATCATATATTTTAATCTACCCTTGCTAGTGTATTACAGATTAAATTAATTACAGATTGAGATTAGAAAACACTCAGCACTGTTTCAAATGAATGTTTACAGCAGCAACTTTTGACTTTGTGTTTTTTTTTTTTTTGGAGGGAGGAAGATCAGCTCTGTGCTAACATCTGCCAATCCTCCTCTTTTTTTTTTTATTTTTATTTTTTTGCTGAGGAAGACTCGCCCTGGATTAACATCCGTGCCCATCCTCTTCCACTTTAAATGGGAGGCCGCCACAGCATGGCTTGCCAAGCGGTGCATCGGTGCGCGCCCGAGATCCAAACCGGTGAACCCCAGGCGGCCGCAGCGGAGCGTGCACACTTAACCGCTTGTGCCATCTGGCCGGCCCTGACTTTGTGGTTTTTTAATGATATGTTGCATTTCCTCCCTATATTTATGCATATGTATCAATTATATATTTCATTAGGACAGTGATCCAGCCAGGCGTCTCTCATCTTGATATTCAACTGTTGCATCCAGTTAACTTGGAGTTTTCTGTAAATCGGAATCTAGCTTCGTCTTGGTACCACAAGGTACCAGTTGTAGAAATTAAAGGACATCTTGAGTCAATGAATGTAAGTATATGAGTGAAAAGAACTTGTTATTGAAATTATAGACTCTGAAGACTTTTTCAATATAAATCCATATAATATGTGGAATTTTTTACTGATGAATATAAGAAAAATTTCAGGGAGATGTTGTCCAACAAGATTTTTATTATTTTTAGTAGAATTTAATCTTTAGTTAAGTGTTACTTAACTTTTACATTTGCTACATGGTGCTGACCCCGTGGCTTAGTGGTTAAGTGTGCGCGCTCTGCTACTGGCGGCCCGGGTTTGGATCCCGGGCGCGCACTGACGTGCTGCTTCTCCGGCCATGCTGAGGCCGCGTCCCACATACAGCAACTAGAAGGACGTGCAACTATGACATATAACTATCTACTGGCGCTTTGGGGAAAAAAAAGGAGGAGGATTGGCGATAGATGTTAGCTCAGAGCTGATCTTCCTCAAAAAAATAAATAAATAAAAAATAAATTTGCTACATGTACACATTAGCAGAGATCTGTATGTAAATTATTTATTAGCATATTATATTACATCTTGTTCCGTTTATTTTTAGGGATAAATGGATTTTTTTTTTTAATTTTTTGTGAGGAAGATCAGCCCTGAGCTAACATCCACTGCCAATCCTCCTCTTTTTGCCGAGGAAGATTGGCCCTAGGCTAACATCCGTGCCTATCTTCCTCTACTTTATATGGGATGCCGCCACAGCATGGCTTGACAAGCGGTGTGTCTGTGTGTGCCCGGGATCCGAACCTGCGAACTCTCGGGCAGCTGTAGCGGAACGCTTGCCCTTAACCGCTATGCTGTGGGGCCAGCCCCTAAATGGATATTTTTAAAATTATTTTTAGGGATATCTAAGTACCCCTAAGATAATTATAGCATTGAGGGAAATGCCTATTTTTTATATTGAAGACAGATTTTTAATTTCATTGGAATTGTTATTGTTTAAAAAGTGGAATTTATGTGTTTTCTGAATTTGTCACTTTTTTTTAAATGATCAGGTTTCTTTAATCGTTAACTTTCACTAAGGATAATATAAGTTAAGTAGATGAAATTAATACACTCATAAATCTCATTATTTTTCTCCAAACACTTTCTTATCTGTGAAAATAAAAATTTTACCATGAAATAAGTAGTAAAATAATTGAGTGGGTAGTGATTATGTAATTTTTCAATGTTAAGATTATTTTGTCCTTCGTGTTTTGTCACTAGGAATTTATTTTCTATATTAAAATTGTTTCACTTTAAAATGAAATATCTTTATCTTTTCTCTTAACATAATATTTTACAGGTTAATCTAAATCAGGACGATCTTAACCTTTTGTTTAGAATACTAACAGAAAATCTTGGTGAAGCTACTGAAGACTTGAATAAAGTGGAACCAAGAATACAAAAGACAGGTAAGAGACTGACCGTAGGTGGCATAATACACGTATCTATTTATTTTACAATTTAGTAGGGGAGATACACAATAAATATGAAGTAGACAATAAATATGAAGTAAACAAAGATGTATTTACAAATTGTGGTTTGTATTACCAAGAAAACAAGTAAGATAATTATTGAATAAAACCATAGTTTGACTGTTTTTGGTTAAGCAAACAATCAGTTCAGATTTTTTTCTAAGTTGCATAAGTTAGGAGGAAGCCCTAAAGAAAGATTTCAAACCAGTGGAGGATTCCTGGGATAATTAGTGAATTTGCATGTATAGAAAAAAAACATTTAAAGTTGGCACTAGGCTATGGTAGCATACTTTATCTGGGTTTTTTTTGGTGTGTGTGTGTAAGGAAGATTAGCCCTGAGCTAACATACGATGCCAATCCTCCTCTTTTTGCTGAGGAAGATTGGCCCTGGGCTAACATATGTACCCATCTTTCTCTACTTTATATGGGACGCCACCACAGCATGGCTTAACAAGCCGTGCGTCAGTGCGCGCCTGGGATCCGAACCTGTGAACCCCAGGCCGCCGAAGAGGAGCGTGCGTGCCTAACCACTGCGCGCGCGCCTAACCACTGTGCCACCGGGCGGCCCCTTGATCTGGTTTGAAATAAGGATTAGTAGTGAAATATCCCTGAGAATTGAAACATTTGAAAAATCACCACTCAACAAAAATACTGAAAAAATTATACTGCAGTAAAAATGCAAAGAGAATCTAAATTATTAGCTACAAAGGCCCTTTTGACTTAAAGGTTAGGTAACTACCAGATTTATTTTTTTAAGCTATTTTATATGTATATACACACACAGACATCTTTATTTTTTCAAATGAATGGTACCATCCTATATGTGTGTGTATGTGTGTGTATTTCTGCACTTTCCTTTTTTTTTAATTAACAGTGTATATTGGTGTTCATTCCATATCTATAGATTTATGTATATGCATACTATGTATAGATCTGCCTCTTTGTTTTTAATGGCTCCCTGGTATTAAATTCTGTTGAAGTATCATAATTTATTTAGCAAGTCCCTATTGATGGATGTTTCAGGTTGTTTTCAATCTTCCACTCTTACCATGTTGTGTTGAATATCCTTGTACATAGACTTTTACAAGTACATGCATATCTGTAGGGGAAATACCAGGACTCCTGGATTAAAGAGTATTTAATTTTTACTAATTTAATTCAAATTAATAATTAATTAAAATTAACTTAATTTAACATTTTGACAGATCTTACCATTTGCCCCTCATAGAACTTGTACTAATTTTGCACTCCTACCAGGTTGTTTTTCTGGTACAAACACAGCAGATTATCAGACTTTTAAATTTTTGCCAATTTGCTAAGTGAAAAATGATATATCACTATATTTTATCGTTTAAAAAATTTTTTTGACTGTATATTTTTTACTGTAAGTGCACAAATCTTAAGTATATAATTCAGTGAATTTTTACACACGGCTATACCTGTGTTATCACCATGATTAAGATATAGAACATTTCCAGCACAGCGCCCCAGAAGGCATCCCTATGCCCCTTCCCAGTCAGTACCAAACACCTACCCTGCCCACAAATCTTCCCAGAATTAACTGCCATTCTAATTTGTAATACCGTAGATAGATTAGTTTTGCTTCTTCTTGAATTTCATATAAATGGAATCATACAGAATTTACTCTTTGGTTTGGCTTTTTTCATTCATCATTGTTTGTGAAATACATCCCTGTTGTTGTATGCAAGCAGTACTTTGTTCTTTTTATTCCTATGCAGTATTATTATATGAATGTATCAATATTTATTTTATCCATTCTATCTTTGATGATCATTTGGGTTGTTTCCCATTTTTGACTATCATGAATAAAGTTGCTGTGAATGTTACTGCACATGTCTTTTGGCATACTTATATACTGTTTTCTTTTAGGTATCTAGCTAGGAGTAGTATTACTGCATCATATGTTCGGTGTACATTTACTTTCAGTAACTTATGCCAAATTATATCAAACAGTTTTTGAAGTAGTTGTACCGGTTTACTTTCCTATCACCAATATATGAGAGTTCCAGTTGTTTCACACTTTTTTTTTTTTTGAAATCATGGACTTATTAGAGGGCTCAGAAGGAAGCCCTGTGAATAGAGTAAAATCAAGTATCGATCTTTTCTTTTCTTATAATAAATGTAGATGCTGTAGTTTAGATTCATAATAAATAAAGGACTCTTTTAAGCTGTGGGCCTTCTGATTGTAAAAAGAAAGTTTAAATAGACCTGCAGGGTTTTAGAAATTGTGTTCATAATAGGCATTAATTCTCCATTTGGGATGAAATGACTCCCCAGTTCTTACCCTACTAACTTTTTTTTTTTTAATTGTGGTAACATTGGTTTACAACACTGCATAAATTTCAAGTGTACATCATTATACTTCTGTTTCTGCATAGATTGCATCATGTTCACCATCCAAATACTAATTACAATCCGTCACCACACACATGTGCCTAATCATCCCTTTAGCCCTCCTCCCTCCCCCCTTCCCCTCTGGTAACCACCAATCCAGTCTCTGTCTCTATGTGTTTGTTGTTGTTTTTATCTTCTACTTAATGAGTGAGATCATACGGTGTTTGACCTTCTCCCTCTGACTTATTTCGCTGTGCACAGTACCCTTAATGTCCATCCACGTTGTCACAAATGCCTGGATTTCATCGTTTCTTATGGCTGAGTAGTATTCCATTGTGATATATACCACATCTTTATCCATTCGTCCATTGATAGGCTCTTAGTCTTGGCTTTTGTGAATAATGCTGCATTGAACACAGGGGTGCATATATCTCTACGCATTGGTGTTTTCCTGTTCTTTGGATAAATACCCAGCAGTGGAATAGCTGGATCATATGGTAATTCTATCCTTAATTTTTTGAGGAATCTCCATACTGTTTTCCGTAGTGGCTGCACCAGTTTGCATTCCCACCAGCAGTGTATGAGAGTTCCCTTCTCGCCACATCCTCTCCAACACTTGTTTCCTGTGTTGTTATTTATAGCCATTCTGATTGGGTGTGAGGTGATATCTCATTGTAGTTTTGATTTGCATTTCCCTGATAGTTAATGGTGTTGAACATCTTTTCATGTGCCTGTTGGCCATCTGTGTATCTTCTTTGGAGAAATGTCTGTTCAGGTCTTTTGCCCATTTTTTAATTGGGTTGTTAGTTTTTTTTTGAGGAGGACTAGCCCTGATCCAACATCCGATACCAATCCTCCCCTTTTTTCTTGAGGAGATTGGTCGTGGGCTAACATCCGTGTCCATCTTCTTCTACTTTATATGGGACGCCACCACAGCATGGCTTACCAAGCGGTGCATTGGTGCATGCCCAGGATCTGAACCTGCAAACCCTGGGGCACTGCAGCGGAGCATGCATACTTAACCGCTGCGCCACCGGGCCGGCCCCAAATTGGGTTATTAGCTTTTTTGTTATTGAGATGTATGAGTTCTTTATATATTTTGGAAATTAACCCTTTATCAGATATATGGTTTGCAAATATCTTCTCCCAGTTGTTAGGTTGTCTTTTCGTTTTGTTGATGGTTTCCTTTGCTGTGCAGAAGCTTTTTAGTTTGACCTAGTCCCATTTGTTTACTTTTTCTATTGTTTCTCTTGCCCGGTCAGACATGGTACTTGAAAATATGTTGCTAAGACTGATGTTGAAGAGCGTACTTCCTATGTTTTCTTCTAGAAGTTTCATAGTTTCAGGTCTTACATTCAAGTCTTTAATCCATTTGGAGTTAATTTTTGTGTATGGTGTAAGGTAAGGGTCTACTTTCATTTTTTTGCATGTGGCTGTCCAGTTTTCCCAACATCATTTGTTGAAGAGCCTTTCCTTTCTCCATTGTATGTTCTTGGCTCCTTTGTCAAAAATTAGCTGTCCATAGATGTGTGGGTTTATTTCTGGGCCCTCAATTCTATTCCATTGATCTGTGTGTCTGTTTCTGTGCCAGTACTGTGCTGTTTGTAGTATATTTTGAAATCAGGGAGTGTGATACCTCCAGCTTTGTTCTTTTTTCTCAGGATTCCTTTGGCTATTCGGGGTCTTTTTTTGTTCTGTATAAATTTTAGGATTCTTTGTTCTATTTCTGTGAAAAATGTTGTTGGAACTTTGATAGGGATTGCATTGAATCTATAGATTGCTTTAGGAAGTGTGGCTGTGTTAATTCTTCCAATGTTAATTGGCTATGTTAATTCTGCCAATCTGAGAGTGTGGAATATCTTTCTATTTCTTTGTGTCTTCTTCAGTTTCTTTCAGTAATGTTTTATAGTTTTCAGTGTACAGATATTTCACCTCTTTGGTTAAGTTTATCCCTAGGTATTGTATTCTTTTTGTTGCAACTGTAAATGGGATTGTATTCTTTTTTTTTTTTTTATGAGGAAGATTAGCCCTGAGCTAACGTCCGTTGCCAATTGTCCTCTTTTTTTGCTGAGGAAGATTGGTCCTGGGCTAACATTTGTGCCCATCTTCCTCTACTTTATATGGGACGCTGCCACAGCATGGCTTGGCAAGCATTGTGTCGGTCCACACCTGAGATCCGAACCTGTGAACCCTGGGCCGCCGAAGCAGAGTGCGTGAACTTAACCACTATGTGCACCAGGCCGGCCCCAGGATTGTATTAATATCTCTTTCTGCTACTTCATCATTATTGTATAAAAACGCAACTGATTTTTCTATGTTTATTTTGTATCCTGCAACTTTACCGTATTCATTTATTATTTCTAAAAGTTTTTGGTGTATTCTTTAGGGTTTTCTATATATAAAATCATGTCATCTGCAAATAGTGACAGTTTCACTTCTTCCTTTCCAATTTGGATCCCTTTTATTTCTTTTTCTTGCCTGATTGCTCTGGCTAGGACTTCCAATACTGTGTTAAATAAGAGTAGTGAAAGTGGGCGTTCTTGTCTGGTTCCTGTTCTTAGAGGGTGTTTCACATTTTCGCTAGTACTTGGTATTGTCAGTATTTTTAAATTTAGCCATCCTGGCAGATATGCAGTGGTATCTCTATGGCTTTTATTTGTACCCTGATTACTAATGAAATTGAAAACCTTTTCATATGATTGTTGGCCATTTGAATATCCTCTTTTGTGATGTGACTATTCAAGTCTATTGACCATTATTTTTATTGAGATGTTTGTCTTTTTTCTTATTAATATATAGGAGTCCTTTATTTATTCTGGATATGAACCCTTTGCTGGTTATATGTGTTGTATGTCTATGTGTTGGTATATGTGTAGAAATGTCTTCTTCCTATCATTGGTTTGCCTTTTCTCTCTCTTAATGGGTCTTTGTGAATAGAAATAGTTAATTGTAATGAATTCCAATTTACCATTTTTTTTAATGATCAGTGCTTTTCAAAAATTAAAGAAGTCTTCACCTATTCCAAGAATTGTTTTCTAAAAGCAAAATATTCACTAGAATTATTTCCCCTGGATCACATTATGTTTGGCACAGTGCTGGAATAAAGGAATAGTTAGGAAACCTTGCCTTATGTTTTTCTTTCACAAAAATAATAATTGACAGCAGTGGTTTTCTGTATGGGTTTCTGGTATAGTTTATGCTACAGCGTTCCTTTGTGTTACATTAGTGGTCATGGGTAAAGTTAAGTGCAATAATATTAATAACTAATGTAATGATATTGAGCGTTGGTTGAGAGAAGGCTATAAAGTCAGACTGATGAGTTTGGACTTCACCACTTGCCATCTGTGTGACTCTAGGAAAGGTACTGAATCTATCTGAACCTCAATTTTCTCCTCTGTGAAATGAGGACAATAACATTTTTATCTCAAAGGGTTGAGACAATCCATGTACAGCCCTTAGCACATTGTCTACACAGAGGTAAGCACTTAGCAAGTGATAGCTGTTATTAGTTTTGTGTATTACAGCTTGGAACACAGTTTTATTGCACATCAGGGTGTGTGAATTTCAGCACATCATCATACTCATATAGCTTTACTTTTGCTTCTTGGTATGACAAAAGAGACTCTAAACATTTCCCCCTTTTTTTTTTTCTTTTCTAGCCTTAACTCTTATTATCTTCCTCATGATTTAGTTATATCAAACTCCATTCTGTTTTCAAAACCCAACCTCTTAACTTATTCTCACAGTCTTCTCTGTGTGAGGAGGTGCTTCAGTTCTACTTGAATTGTAATTCCCCTGTTAAGCCTTTCTTGACCTCCCATAACAATGTCATGCCTAGTTCTGTGCTTTTTGCACATTTTATATAGGGTCTATTAACATTTGTTCACTTAATCTGACTAAGTGTAGCCTCCTTATTTTGTTTCCTTGTATTTTAAATGTATATGTCTCTTCTGCTAAACTCTGAGCTTTCTAAGGGCTGGAGCTGTATATTACTGATTTGTGGTCTTTCAGTGCCTGCCCCAGGTCTAGAGTACTGGTGTTTAAGTACTCCATGAGTATTTGTGGAGAAATGTGTGAATAGAAGTGAATGAATTTCTTTTAAACATCTTTAGGTGAAACTAAAGAGCCACTTGAAATCTCTACAGCACAACAAGATGTACATGCTTCACAAAGTTCTTTAACAGCTGGAGTGGGAGAAATTAGATCTGTAGACATCATTAATATGCTGCTGAATTTTGAAATCAAAGAGGTGTGTAATTTTCATCTGTTTTTGTAAAGTGAGGTAAATAAATAATGGATTTTTGGAGTTCCCTCTACTAAAATAAACTTCTAGATTATTGATATAGATGTAAAAAAATCTTACATAGACTGTAATTTGTACGTAGCAGTAATGTTTTAAAATTTGAGAGTTTGTTAAAGATGGGTTATATTTGGGCAATATAATATTTCATAGAGAAAATGGTAGCATGTCCTATAACATGCTTTTCAAATGATTTTAGGACAGATGGAATGTGGCTTGCTTTGGATTTCATATAGGAAAGGCTGGAAAGGGAAACAGTGGCAGAGAAATCTTTTGCAAATTTTAGAAACCCTTGGTAGAATAAAACACAATATGTCTACATTTTTTAAATGTTATATTACCACCATCTGCTTCCCATCTGCAGATTCTTGAGGAAAGATTAAATGGATTTTCCTCTTCTGTATTCACACATTTAGCAAATATTCATTGCATGTTCTAAGCACTGAGAATACAGAGGTAAAAGGCAGAGACTCTGAACTCAAACAAGAAAACAATTAAAATTTTTCTAAGTGCTCCCATTAAAAATGTGCCCAGGGAGCTTGTGGCAGTGATGGGAGGGAGGGGGCATCTAAGCAGTCTGAGAAGGTCAGGGAAGATTTGTTGGAGGAAGTGGCATTCGAGTTTTTAAAGAAGAGTAAGGTGTAGTCTGAGAAAAGGAGATCAGGAAAAGGGACTGGGACAGAGTAGAAAGAGGAACAGGCATAAAGATGTGAATATGTGAGACAGCATAGTGGATACAGGTACTTGCAAGAACTTCTTTCAGAATCTCATCATTAAATGGTTGTACAGAGGTTATGTTCTTTCTCTGAGTTAAAAATAATAAACTTTTAAACAAATAAGTTCTACTTTTTTGATCTGAAATAAATGCTTTGAAACTAGCTTCTTTCATGTTAAACCTCTGCTATTTTTCTGGTTAATATTACAGTTATTGAAGATTTTTGAGCTTTGATAATTGAAACATTTATAGATGAATCATTCTGTTTGCAAATGGGCTTCGTTAACATATGTACATAGAAAACTCATAAGTTCTTATATCATTTGTAATACATATTATTACAGTTCCCTTCCATTAGGACAGTGGTTGGGGTGGGGGGAAGCAATTTGCATCCTCCCCTCAGGCCAATATTTGGCACTGTCTGAAGACATTTTTGGTGTCTGGCAACCAGTGGGTAGAGGCCGGTGATGCTATAAACATTCTGCAGCACACAGGACTGCTCCCCAGTGCAGAGAATTATCCAGCCCAAAATGTCAGTGGTGCCAGTGTTGAGAAATCTTGCTTTAGGAGTACAGTCATGCACCGCATAACGATGTTTCGGTCAGTGACAAACTGCATATACAACAGTGGTCCTGTAAGATTAGTACCATACAGCCTGAGTGTGTAGGAGGTTATACCATCTACACTTGTGTAAGTACACTCTATGATGTTCATACGACGACGAAATCTCCTAACGACGCATTTCTCAAAACAGATCCCTGTTGTTGAGCAACACATGACTGTAGTATAAAAATTGACCATTTATCTCACAGACTTTCAAATGAAAGGCCATGCATCAGCCTAGGACTTCTGTGAATTAGGCAGAACTACTCTTTTTTTTTTTTTTTTTTTACCTTTACCTTGAAAACTACTAGAATATAGTGGCATTGTTTCAAAAGTCTGAACAAGTAAATGTGTCTTCCAAAGTAAATAACACTAGGCAATTTCCAGACACAAAGAGAAGTAAACATCTTTACATTGCGTGAGTTTTTTTGTTATATCACTCTGAATGGTTATTAAATTGTTGACTTATCCTCATTGTATATTAGGGAAATAGTTTGTGGTAATACTGGTACCTTTTTCTAGGTTGTGGTTACTTTGATGAAAAAAGCAGAAAAGAAAGGAAAGCCTATACATGAACTAAATGTCCTGCAGCTTGGAATGGAAGCTAGAGTTAAAACTTATGACTTGACTGCTAAAGCTTATCTAAAAAAAATTAGTATGCGATGCTTTGAGTTCACTGGTAAGTGTAAACTATAGTCTGTGTAAATTATCTATGTAGTAGACAGATGGTCCCTACCTTTTTATCAATAATAAGCATATTTATTATTCACCATAATTATTTAGTTATATTAAATTTATTACATTGATACAAAGGAATTTTATATTTTAAAATTTATTATCTATGTAGTTACTTATCATAAAGAATATATCTAAATATATATCTATATTTAGCATTAAGTAAAATGTATCCTAAAGAAAAATGAAGCATATGTCTTCATTGTCTATACATTATGCTTCAGTACTTGTAAAAGGCAACATTTAATTATAACTATACTATGAGAACTGATATATTAGGAAATCAGAACCCAAGTACAGTACCCAGGTGTAGAGTCCAGGGATCCTTTTTGAAAAGGTGAGTTAATTTACTCGGAAGTAACTTTTTGTTTGTTTTTTATTTATTTTTAAATTACATTGGTGTTTTTTAATTTGTTTTTAATGACGTTAATATATACTTATGAAAAATGAAAATTAAACAATACAAAAATGTATAGGGGAAAAATTTCACATCACCTTATGTTCTCACTCCCTTACCCCCGCATGAATACTAAGTTACTGTTCAGCAAGTTTCCTCAACCTTTCAAATTCACTTTCTAAATTGCATCAAGCCAACTTTTAAAGTTGCTATGGATGTTTAAAGTTTAAGGGAACTCTGTGGGGTAACTTTAAGTAAAGCAGGCTTGTTTGAGAATAATCCCTAGTTTATGTGTTTTATGGAGTAGCACGAAATGTTACAAGAGTTGTAATTGGCTGGTGCTGGGTTTTTTTTTTTTTTTTTTTAGTGGAGTTTCTTTCCTTTTTTTTTCAAAACCAGTTTTATTGAGCTATGATTTATATACTGTAAAATTCACCCTTTTTGGTATACAGTTCTATGAGTTTTGCCAAACATACATTTATGTAACTGGTCTGTTTTAAAATACATTTGAAATGTGTAAACGACTTATTGGAGCTACCTTGTCTTTTTTTGTTTTAGACTCGAAAGGAGAACCTCTTCACATTATTAATTCTTCTAATGTAACTGATGAACCCCTTCTGAAAATGTTATTGACAAAGGTACCTGGTTGTATATCTAGGTTCTTTAATTGCATTAAAGGTTGTATATTTTGTATTTGTAAGGGTTGTATTAAAGGTTGTATATCTAATTCTTTAATATTTGAATATATGAAATTATGTAATTTCTCCATATTTAATGTTTCAGTTTTCGCCCATAAATTTTTTGCTCTAAAACTGGTTGATTATAGTGAATTATGCAAGCATCTGACCATCCTGGATAATTTCAGTTACCTTCTGAGTTAACCCTGTGTTGTTGAATAAGTGGGAGTATACAAAATTCCATTGTAATCTGAAGCAAAGTTTGCTGTAGTCTAGATACACTAGCATTTTTCCCTACCATTAGTACTAAGTAGGATAAGGAATTTGAGTTTTTGCTTCTATAGAATGTGAGAAATGCTTATGTGGTCAATTTTTGGCATGTTCTTCTTTGCCTTTAAGAAATATGTTTATAGTGTTTTCATAGCATACTTTGAAAAGTAAAGAATATATATATATTTTTCAATGTGTGAATTTTTTAGTGTTTGCAACCCAGTGGTTTAATCTTTCACTATTTCTAGGCAGACAGTGATGGACCAGAATTTAAAACCATTCATGACAATACCAAACAGAAACTAAAGGTAAATCTTTTCTAATTAACTATAAGCCTAGGTTATATTAATCATTAAATCTAGCTTCATAGCCATCTTCAGTTGTGAGATTGTAGAGTTCTAAAATTAGAATGAGGGTGGCAATAATATTAGATCTAATCTTGTTGATAAAAGAAATGAATATAGAGTTGAAATAAAATTCTTAGAAAAGTTCATTTGATTTCCTAAGAGGTTGTTTCCCAGATATGAATTAATGATTCCTTGTTGAGTACAAAAATAATACACTTAAAGGGTATTTTTTTCACTAGGGTTATTTGGCCTAACGTTGACGGGAGCATTAAATATTTGAATTATATACTGACTAGGATGAGAATAAAATTAAGGACAAGGCTAAAAGTACGGCCCAGTACAAACGTTGCTCATAGTCCATTTGAGCTTGTATAGTCTGCCTTGGAACCATCTGAAATGTGATTGAGCTGAGGCCTAATAATACTTCCTATATCTTTACTTAAAACCCGTCATGTTCTGTTGAGGTTAAGAGTTACAGCTGGGTGTGGGAGAGGGCAGAGTGTTGGTCTGTTGTCTGATAAGGATTAACATTGTAATAGTGAGTTCTTTCTTAAAAAATTAAAAAAGGACCTTAATTGAACTATTCTTGTGCTGCTTGTAAATGTTGAAACTTAATATAAAAATGTCAGCATATCTGAAATCTGGTTCTCTAATTGTTTGTTATCTTAGGTTTCATTTTCATCCTTAGACTTAGTACTTCATTTGGAAGCTTTACTCTCCTTCCTGGATCTTTTATCATCTGCCCTCCCATCCTCTGAACCTTCCTCTTCTGAGAAAGAATCTAAGCTGAAACCGCTTGTGGAAGAGTCCAGAAGTATTGTTGTCAAAGCTGGTATTAACTTTTGAGTCATGGTCTAATACTTTCTGTCTGAACTTTAAAAATTGTATAATAACTTATATTTTCAAGCTAAGGTAAATATTTAGCACCTTAATGGTACAGCTGCTCTGACAGATTAGGTTAGTTTCAAAAGAAAGCAAAATTTATCCCTATGGTATTGTAGAGTAATTTAGTGAGGCATTTTAAATAAGTGTTTAATATTAATCATGTATTTATATTTGATTTCACTTTCTAGCTTTTACATAAAGTTGTATATACTTTGCATTGATGTCTCTGCAGCCTTCACTCCAATGAAAGTAGGAGAGGAAGAAATTAAAATATGAATACGATCATGCCCTAGTAACACAGGCCCATTTCAGTCAGTCAAGTAAACCTACCTGGCGCTCAACAATTTGAAGTGCAGGACACACAAGGAAAAATCTCCTGGAAGAGACAGACTCACTTTGGTTTCTGAATTTAAATCACATACAGATATGGGCACATTTTCCTCAAGTATATGGCTTGTGCTATGAAATGTTAGATATGATGTATCCTGAGTGAATATGGACTTGTTTTTAAGTCAAATATGTTAATTATTTTTCTTTCATATCATATTATGAATATCTAACATCCAGTAATTTAATTTTCAGACCATTACCTGTTTGAGTTATATTTTACTACTGGCATCTTTAAAGTGTAAAACTTAGTACTATTAGATCTGATACAAGGATCAAATTTTTTTTTAACCAAGGAGCAGGGCAATACTTTTGCTGTAAACTAAAGTAGAAGGGTTTTACCTTCTTTGTCTTTAATGTGCTTGTTACATTAATATCCATGGAAATGCTTTTTTATATAACATATACATACATACATACACACACAATTAAATAAATGAAGAAGCAATGTTTAAGCTCACAATAAACTACAAAAAATATTAATCCAAAGAAACAGTCTTCCAGTTATGCTATATACTTTGTTTTTATGGCTGATTATGCTACCTTAAATCTTAAGGGAAAAAACCCTATTATCATCTTAGTGATTAAGGACTGATGTCCCCATGTTTTTAGAATTTAGTGGGAAAAGGTCTGTTTCCCTTACACATGACAAATCTCTAGGAAAGTATATCCTAAATTTATCAATCAGGACCTGGACTAAAGCAGATTAAGGGAATCCCTTGATTGTGATTCTTATACACATGTACAAGCACACATTATAATTTTTTTGTACTTTTTAAACTTTATCCCTTTATGTTTATGTCTCATAGAATTTATTTTAGAATTCTTCATGGAGAAACAGAATTCAATCTAGAGAAACTGGTTCTACAGTTAATAACACGCATTATAAGTGTCATAGTTAATAATATCTATTAACTATCATCGCTATTCCAGTTTTTCATGAAATATTCTTTTTTGACCTAATATATGATATGAAAAGGTGTTCAAAATCAAAATTTGGGGCCAATAGAATTCTAGAATTCTAATATAGAGGATTTTCTTTTTTCCCAGAAGAAAAATTATAGTAAAGTTTCCATCTAGCAAATTGTACTTTCAAGGCACTATGAAAGTTTGCCTTTATTCTTAACTTGGAGGAGAATATGCTAGTTTCTGTCTGATTGGCATTTGAAGATTGATTCAAAATCCCTATTATATGTAATCTTACTGGAAGACTTTTTGATTCTTCATAGTTCATAATGTACTTTTATTTTAGCGAATTTGAGATTATTTTGTGTTATATCATTTTTGCACTTTGCTAATCACAAGGTATGTATTACTTTTTAGTATCCAGCGACGCTTCTCAAGATGATGTTTTTGATTTAAAGATCATAGCTGAATTAAATGCATTTAATGTCTTTGTCTGTGATCAGAAGTGTAACATTGCAGATATTAGAATACACGGTAAGTAATTATTCCTTGCTGTGGGTATTTCTGTTTCTTTACATAGACCTCCAGGAAGAATGAGCTTGTGCGTGGTAGATTTTTCATGAATCATCTTTTAGTTTACTCGTATTGAAGAGTTGTGCAAACTTTTCAAAGATGTACTTTGAGATGTTAGAAGTAAATTTGTTATGATTCACAACTGACATGAGACATTCCTTATGTATTTAAAAAATTTCCGAATAAGTCTAAGGCTTAATCTCTCATATTCTGTTTGCATTTTCAGAATAATGTAACTTTAATTTAAATCAAGAAATGAATATCATGATAACATCTCAGTGGGTAAAGACAATGTCGTTATCCTTATTTCCCTTGTCTTTTGGGCATATATAGTATCAGGAAGAGAAGTTTCTAAAAGAAATTTTTAAGCCTTACTCATCATTAGTTGATATAAGGATGAGTTCAGATTATACTATGGGTTCTGGAGCCAGCCTGCCAAGGTTCACATTTTGGCTGTAACGCTTACTGGCTAACCTTGAGCAAATTAATTAACCTTTCTGTGCCTTAGTTCCCTCTTCTGTAAAATGGAGATAGTTGTAACAATTATTCATATAGGGTTGTTGTGAGGATTAAGTTTACACATTTACATATATTTAGAAAAGTGCCTGGTACATAGTAAGCAGTTTAAAAAGGTTAAAAAATTGGTTTCAGGGGTCGGCCCGGTGGCGCAAGCTGTTAAGTGCGCGCACTCCACTGCAGGGGCCCGGGGTTCGCCAGTTCGGATCCCAGGTGCGCACTGACACACCGCTTGTCAAGCCATGCTGTGGCAGCATCCCATATAAAGTGGAGGAAGATGGGCATGGATGTTAGCCCAGGGCCAGTCTTCCTCAGCAAAAAGAGGAGGATTGGCAGATGTTAGCTCAGGGCCGATCTTCCTCAAAAAAGAAAAAATCGGTTTCATTCAACAAATATTACTAAGTATCTATTTTATGGGTGGCATGGTAGTGATTTGGGCTTATTACTAGGTCTTAGCTGCAGGCATTCTCTCTACTGAGGAGCAGTTTTAGAAATCTCCCTGCCTTTAGAAATTATGCAAATGGCAAAAAGTGTTTTGGAGGGAAATCTTAGAAGATTGTATTTTAGGTAAAGTTTATTGTAGAAAGAATAGTACTTATTCATCAGATTATATTCATTTATGCTTAGTTATTGGAGCAGTAGTTCTCATAATAACTGTCAGATGGCTATTTAACAAACATTATGTGTGTTCCTAAATGACTGCTTCTGATCTTGCCAGTGCACAGGATATTCGTGTTTGGAGACCTGTGATTAATTTCCTTTGAAATTTGGTTTCTTTTGTTTAAAAATTGTCACAACTTTTATGTATGAGATGCCTGTAGCACTTGAAGATATTATAATCTTTCTTAGGTATCTCATGCATAGAAGTTGATGCCTTTAATATGTCTAATAGTGAGAATTTTTTTTCGTTCTGTATCTTGGTAGTATATTATTGAACTTAAATACCACTGAATTGGTTCACTTGGATTGGGTGAAAAGTTTGTACATGTTATGTTTCCCATAGGAATGGATACCTCTATTTCTGTGAAGCCAAAGCAGACCAACATGTTTGCCAGACTTAAAGATATCGTAGTTACAAATGTTGATTTGCTGTCTATTCACAAAAAGGTAATTAAAAATTAGGTTTTTATATTGCAATTTATTTTTTTTCTTTGGGTTTGAGATGCCTTTATTCATTTGTTCAGTATATATTTATTAAGTGTTGTGTGTCAGGTACTTTATTAGGGATTGGGCATGAATATCGTTGTTGTCTGGGTTCACATTGTTTGTGGAATAAGTGATTTGTAAAAGTTATTTCTGACCATTAGGTAATTGATATTTCCATTGATAAAATGATTTTTATAGGAATAGTAAAAAGTTATTGTCAAGTAAAATGTTTTTAACTAATGAGTTATTGAAGGTTGAATTTAAATGGTGCTTCTTCATATAGAAAGAATTCTGTAATAAGGAAACATTTATAATACAGTGATACAGCTCTTTTGATGTAATAACCAGTTAATTTAATACTTTTAGGCTGTCTCTATTTTGGAAGATGAAGTCTTTAGATTCCAAATGACTCTTTTTCCAGACGCCACGGAAGGAAAGGCTTATGCTGATATGTCTGAAGTAGATGGCAGACTTAGTCTCAAAGTCGGTTGTATTCAAATTGTTTATGTTCATAAATTCTTCATGTCTCTTTTGGTAAGTTTTTTTAAAAATATATTTATTTCTTACTGAGGCCTAAATATCTTTGCTTATACATCTGAATCTAGATAGTCAAACTGTTTACTAATAGGGCTGTGTGATAAATGCCCAAAGGCTAAACAGAATATTATATATATATAGTTAAGGAAATGCTTTACATGATGGGTAACCAAATTAATTTTTGTTATCATTGTTTTGAACATATAAACTGTCATTCTTTAGCGTTTCCATAGTTATATATTTCTTTTAATTATTTATTTCCATGTACGTGTCAAACTTAAGAGTTTAAATCTGCCTATGCCTCTTAGCAAGGCTGTTAATCAAAGCTTACAGGTTGTCAATTTCTACGTAAAACAGTCATGTTTTATTTTTCTGGAAAGTAATTTATTTGGAAGGGGGAGTTTAAGTCACTTTGTATTATTAATCAATGAGCATCAAGAATATTGCTTCTAAGAATGATCTTTTCTTCATTGGGAAAAATCTTTCTGTTTTTAGTTGAAATTGAGATGAAGTGCATCTTACTCTAAAAAAGGAAGCTTTGATTCTTATTAGTGATTGCAAGATTGTAGACACTTTAAGCATCTTTCCTTATGCCTGAGTACACTTAAAAAATATCTTCAGGAATAACCTGACAAAACCTTAGTTTCCAAGAGTAAACTTTTTTCCTGTGACCTAGAGGTACAGAATTGAACCTGCTTTGAGAGAAGTTAAGTGTTCTCCTCCATCTCTTTTATTTAAATTTGAATTTAAAATGACTAAGATTCCTGAGTAAAAAGGAGATATAAAAAAGACTTGTTAACCAAAATTTGTCATAAAAACCAAATAATTCCGAAATATATAGAATGAAAGTTAAAGGACGCTTCTTTCCTAGAGGTAACTATTGTTAATATCTCAGAGTGTATCTTTCTAAACTTTACTCTCTCCATATACACAATCATAAATAACATCTTTTTTTTTTGTGAGGAATATCAGCACTGAGCTAATATCCATGCCAATCCTCCTCTTTTTGCTGAGGAAGACTGGCCCTGGGCTAACATCTATTGCCAATCCTCCTCCTTTTTTTCCCCTTTTTCTCCCCAAAGCCCCAGTAGATAGTTGTATGTCATAGTTGCACATCCTTCTAGTTGCTGTATGTGGGACGCCGCCTCAGCATGGCCGGACAAGTGGTGCATCGGTGCACGCTCAGATCTGAACCCGGGCTGCCAGTAGCAGAGCGCACGCACTTAACTGCTAAGCCGTGGGGCTGGCCCCTAACATCTCTTTTATATTACCACTTTTATTTAGTTTTTCCTTTTAAAGTAAATGCTTTTTAAAGTTTTTCCTTTTTAAAATAAATCTTGTTTTTTGAGAATTCTAAACATCAGTCTCTTTCAACAGAATTTCCTCAACAATTTCCAAACTGCCAAAGAAGCTTTGAGTGCAGCCACAGTCCAGGCTGCAGAAAGAGCTGCTTCCAGCATGAAAGACTTGGCTCAGAAGAGTTTCCGCCTTTTGATGGATATCAATTTGAAAGCACCAGTTATTATCATTCCTCAGTCTTCAGTGTCACCTAATGCTGTTATAGCAGACCTGGGTTTAATCAGAGTTGAGAACGAATTTAGCTTAGTTCCTATGGAACAATATTCGCTTCCTCCAGTGATTGACAAAATGAGCATCCAACTCACTCAGTTGAAGCTGTCCAGGTATAAATATATAATCCAATTGTGTATTACTTACTAGAAATAGAATTTTCATAGAATCTTTGCTAGGGTAAAATACTCTAGTAATTTGTGATTCTTGTTCCTTAATTCTCCTAATTATGAGAACTTGACCATTGGTTTTTGGTCAGTGGTTAATAGTAGTACACCTCATAGAATCTGCATTTGTCTAACTAAATTTATAATGTGATTTTTTTCCATTCTACAAAAATTTCCTATGATAAAATTATAGTTTGCTCAATAATCATTTAGATTTATTTTTATTTATTTTTTTTAACTTTGCACATAGCTATTTTCTTTAGATGGGAGAAAACTTCTTAAAATGTAATAAAATTTGAGATTTATTTCTCATTTCCAAACCTTGTCATATTTGGGAATTTTTAATGAGGTATCCCAGGGATTATTTAATCCAAATGGGGAAGTGTTGGCTCTGTTGAATGACAAGAGTACTTATTTGGTTGTGCAGATGGTTGTTGGCAGGCAAGCTAGAAATGACTATCAACCATATGTTTGTTTAACTTCTAGGTTTGGTGAGTTTTTCTCTTTGAGTTTGGAGCATTACCAATAACATAAAACTAAAGACTAAGTAGACTATCACTTTCTTTGTCCTCTAATTGTAGGAGGATGTAACATTTGTTAGTATGTCATTGCACTAGTTGCTAATATTAAAAAGTCTTTGTGAAAGATAGTAAATAGTGCAGTAGTCATACTTTATGAAATTTGTGTCCTTGAAATCGGTATCACATAGGCTTTGTTTTAGATGGCTCTGCATATAAACTTGATTTATTCTGATTTGGATTGATTTGTGAAAAGAAGCATGTTCCAAAAGAATTCTGTAGCAGCCTTCAGTGTTTAGGAAAATGGTATGTGGAAACTATTACAGAATATTATAGTCTTCATTTTAAAATGTAAATTTCAGAAATACAAAATAAATTCTTGTTTATCTTTCAGAACTATTTTGCAGGCTGGCTTGCCACAATATGACATTGAAATTTTAAAACCAGTCAATATGCTTTTGTCTATTCAGCGAAATTTAGCAGCAACATGGTGTACGCAAATTCCAGGGATGAAGATAAAAGGAAAACTAAAACCCATGCAGGTAAGTATATGTATAAAATATCTGAAAATTGCTATATAGGCTTTTATCATTGGTCATAGTGCAGTTCTAGTATACCTCAGAAGTGATGATGCATAAAAGAGAATACTTTGTTAACTGAAAATGAGATCATCCTAGCTTCCCATGCTTCTCTTTATTTCATTTTAGTCAGATATTTGGTAAAGCCAGCAAAAAGTCTGAGATAAAACCTATTGGAGTCTACTGAAAATATTAGTAATTTTAGAAAATTTTATTAAAGTTTTAAGGCAGTTTAATTATAAGACACTATAAAGTGATATTTAGATACCACATTTAAAGCACCTTAGTAGTATTTTTAATGTATTGAAGCACTTTTTAAGTTAGAAAAGTGGACATTTTAAATAGGTGAATATGTTTATTTGATAAGCATATAAATACAGCAATATTTTAGTATTATAGTTAGCAGGTCATGTTTAAGCTCACAGGAAGAGATGATACTGGTCAAAGATGGTCATGGAAGTGTAGGAATCCTATGATTCTTGTGTGCCTGTGTGTGAAACTGTTGAAGCCAAACAGTAGGGGATGGGATAGATAGAGTGGGGAGGGAGTGACTAAACAAAAGAGTGTGTGAAAAATAAATAAAAATTTAGTAGTTTAGTGTTTTTTGATATCTGTGATTATTGCAGAGTTAGTCCTAAGGTAAGACAGGAAGGGTCAAAGGAGCAGAGTTCTACTAGGGAAGACGTTAAAATTGAAGTTTGTAGTAGGGATGAAAGTACGTGTAGATATTATATGAGTAAGAGTGTGTGTTTAGGGTATTTGTAGAGACTTCTCTATTCCAGAGTATGGGACTCTTCTTAATTTCTCCCTTGCTGTTAAGAGATTAGATCCCAGGGCCGGCCCCATGGCTTAGTGGTTAAGTGCACGCGCTCCGCTGCTGGTGGCCCGGGTTCATATCCCGGGCGCACACCGACGCACCGCTTCTCCGGCCATGCTGAGGCTGCGTCCTACGTACAGCAACTAGAAGGATGTGCAACTATGACATACAACTATCTACTGGGGCTTTGGGGGGAAAAAATAAATAAATAAAATTAAAAAAAAAAAAAAAGAGATTAGATCTCAGGACTAATATTTGACCCTTTCCCTTTCCTTTCAAAGATTGTATGGTTATAGGTTTGCTGAAAGCAAAAGTAAAACCTAAATGTCTATCAATAGGAGAATATGGATCAAATTATGGTATATTCATACAATGGATGTTATAAAGCAGATAAAGTGAATGAGCTAGAACTACATGAAACGTATGTCTTAAACATAAAAATGAGTTGCAAAATGATAGTACAGTTCTACATTATTTCAAATTTTACAGCAAGCAAGACAATGGACAATGCTGTATACTGTTTATAGGGGAATGCAATAGTGGTAAATGTAAGAAAGCATTCATGGGAAGAATAATTGTCTAATTCAGGATAGTGTCTTTCTCTGAGATGGAAAGAAGAAGGGTATGGGGCCTCATAGAAGTAAACATGGAGCATCAACCGTATCTGTAAAAGGATCTGAAGGAAATATACCAACTTGTTAAGGTTTAACAAAGCTAGATGGTAGATGCACTGGGGAGGATTATAGTATTCTCTATGCTTTTTCTTTATGCTTGAAGTATTTCAAAAGAAACAAGAAAAAAAAGGAACAGATCCAACAGTTTGCATCAAAGCATGATCATCCCTTTAAGTAAAAGGACCCCTGTTAAATCAAGAATGCAGCCATGGTGGGTATGATCTCCACTGCCTAATTTGTCAGCGATCCAGGCCCCTCTAAATACCTCCTCATTGGTCAAAGTCTGTATAGTTTTCCTGGGTCTGGAGTGCAGTTAAGAAAGGGTATCCGGCAGGCAAGTTGTTTGGGTAGATCAGCTTGGCAGTTCTTAACGAACTGTTGGGCTTCCTCTCAAATTGTCCTTCAAACTTACTGAAGGTCAGTCTAAGTATATGATACAATTGCTCTTTTTCACCTGCAGCAAACCAAAGAAGGAGGTGAAGTTAGCTGCTCTTCAGGCAGCTGTGATATCTTGGTTGGTATCACAAGTGAGAGTGAATAGACAAGGAAGTTCTAGGGAGTTAAAATGACATCTGTTCTCTGAGAACTAGGGCTTGGAGCCAACAAGATATCCCTGGTCATTATCTCATGCTAAAATATCTCCCCATTTTCGTTTAGGCAGAAAATTTCTCTGGCTATAGGGGCCTATTTAGGGGACAAAGGGTTCTGTGGTGTTCAGAGGAGAGGGTGCTATGATTGCATACGTGCTTGTGTAAATTTGTGTTTAAGTACTTGAAGCAGGCCTTTTGGACCGCTATGTGTGTAGGGGAAGTGTACAAAAGATAGAGGAATTTAAAAGTTTAATGAATCTTAGCAGCCAGTAGCAGCTTCATTTGTTCTAGCTGCTTCATGTTGTTCTACAGCCACCTATGAGGAAAATGATATTATTCCTATTTTAAAAATTAAGACACTTGAGTTAAGGAAGCCAAGAAACTTGGCCAACATCACAGCTTGAACATAGTAGAGTTGACACAGATCTACCTGACTTAAAAGCTCTTGCTTTTTTTTTTTTCTTTTTGCCACATATCCCGTTTTATAAAGGTAGGAGAAGAACAAGATACTCCTTTCCTGATCTGTGTTTTGGTTTTTAAAAATTCTCTGTAAATGCATTTGTTATTGTTCTAAGAGACATTATTCTTGATAAGTTAAACAAATGTTTTATGTATGTCCAGATGCATATGTACTGAGAATAAGAGCTACTTTGGAGGAGAGCATCTTTTTACTTCTTGGTGGAGACCAGTAACTCGGTAGCACTCTTCCTATATTGAGCTTAGAGGGAAGTAAATAATGTGGAGGGATGTGCTGGTACTGAGAGAGAAAAGAGAGAGGTAGAATGGAGATGAGGAGGTAAGGAGAGGGGAGAGAGGCACAGATCCAGGTACAGGATGAGATAGATAGTAACAGATAAGGCAGGAAGAGAGAGAGAGTACCAGAGGCAGGAACTTGGATATGGGTGGAGGCAGAAGTGTGTTTACACACAGGAGGAATGTCTCATACAATACAAAATGAACTACTACTCTCCTGGTATTTATGGTCCCAATTCTCTCTTTTTTTTAGTTAGAAGAACAATTAGTTAATTTGAGGAACCATAAATTAAGACATAGATATGATATTCTGCATTTTTGCCTACTTTATATTAATAACAACTTATTGTTGGTTTCCAGGTTGCTCTCAGTGAAGATGACTTAACAGTTTTAATGAAAATTTTGCTGGAAAATATTGGAGAAGCTTCTTCACAGCCAAGCCCTACACAATCTACCCAGGAGGCTGTGAGAGTAAGAAAAGATGTTTCGAGTGGACTTGACCACCCCGAAGGTATAAATTAATGAAGATTTTTGCTTTGATTATGGAGAAAAATTAGTGTTAATGCTGTATTTATATTTAGTGTTTTTTTCGTTGTCCAGCATAATGTGATATGAACCGATTCAATATTGTATTATTTACTGTGGAAAATTGGCTGGGGCTGGGCCTGGAGCTGTCTTGAAGCTCCCAGGGAAGGAGGTATGCTCATTGTCTGCTGTAAGAGGAGGGGCCACCTGTTGCCTGCATGATGCAAGTTTGCCCTTTACTTGTGAAAGCTGAATTTGCTGAATTCAGGAGGCACTGAGGTGGTATACCTTGAGAGAAAAAGCAAACTAGGCATGCAGCTTAAGGTCCCTAATTAATTAATTAATTGATTATTTAATTATTTACAGTCCCAAAATGATTAAGAGAGAAAGGACTTTGGTATCACACTTAGATGACTGACCCATGAGAAAGGAGGGTATTCTTGTATAGTAACAGCTTTACTTATCTGGCCTTATTGGAGAATGATGTAGTCAGATACATAAGGGAATTTTCCAGATTATTAAAATTGAATCTTTTAAAAGCACCGAACCTTTTAAATTCAGCCATTTTAAAAGATAATTTTTCTAAAATACAAGGTTCCTTCTTGCTTTCTTAAACAGTTATATAGAATATAATCACTCTTTTTCCACCAAAGGCATTGATGTGAATAGCATATGTTTTATTAGACTGTAAATAGGTTAATATTTCCATGGCTCAAAAGAGATGAAGTGCTCCTCGCCCTTATACTCAACGGCCCCAGCCTGCTGTGCTTTCATAAGTGCTACTTTCCGTGGCTCATGTTTCATAATCTCTTGAGAATGGCTTGCAACCATTTAGGTGAAGTGCTTTGATAATTATAACTACTTTATAATAATAAACTACTCTATAGTAGTTACTCTGGACGGGCTTTTTAAAAAAAATTATCTTGATACTCTTTGCAAGGCCTCCTCTTTTTTTTTTTTTAAATGTAGATAGTCTACCTCTGTCACTTTGCCCTCTACTAAATAAATAATAAATCATTGCCATTTTTATTAATTGTCTCAAAATATGATTTAAAGAACCTTAGAAAGTATGATAAATTTAGAATACTGACTTATTATCCCAGCTTTTTAAATATGTATAAAATCATATACCTACTTAAAAGCTTTTTAATTTTCATGTTTATGTTTAAACCATCAGATCAAGAAGATTTGACAAAAGCAAAGTTTACTATGGACCAGAATGTCACTCTCCAATTTGACTTTCACTTTGAGTCTCTTTCCATTATCCTTTATAACAATGACATTAACCAGGTATGTAGTAAATTTCTGTATTTACAAATAAATCCTTAGCTCTTGATATTCAATTTTAAAATATTGACATTTTTGATGTGACTCTTATTTGAAAAGAATAATTTGGCTGTTAAATTCTGTTTGGCCTACAGAATATGCATTTGTCTTTCTCTTCACTTTGTTAGTGTTTCTAATCTTACTAGGCTAAGGAATTAAAGTTTTTACTTTTTTTCAAGTAACATCAGTGCTGAAACACTTAGATCCATTTCTAGTAGAAGAATTTTATATGTAAGTTATTACTTATATGTACAATTTTATTACATAGCTAGATATATATGCATATATAACTTTTTAAGGAGAATAATTTAGTAGTGGCTTTGGAACCTTAGAGGATTATTTTAGAATTCATGATTCTTCATGATATATAAGCATTATGTTTCTGTTGAATAAATTAGATATGTAGTAGATATGTATTAAGGATACTGATTAATGAATTGGACAGCCAAGGTCTAATGCCGTAGTGATTTGAACTAAATAATGTATCAGTGGGCAAGCCCAGTGGTGTAGTGGTTAAGTTCACGTGCTCTGCTTCAGCGGCCCGGGTTTCGCTGGTTTGGATCCTGGGCGCGGACCGACGCACCACTCGTCAAGCCATGCTGAGGCAGTGTCCCACACAGAGCAACTAGAAGGATGTATAGCTGTAACATATGACTATCTACTGGGGCTTTGGGGAGAAAAAAGGGAAAAAGGAGGAAGATGGGCAATAGATGTTAGCTCATGGCCAATCTTCCTCAAAAAAAAACAACCTTGCTTTAAATAAATAAATAGTGTATCAGTGCTATTTTAGAAAGCTATTTTTTTATTATGTAGATAGTGTCTTCTAATAAATATTTTTGATTGTATCAATTAATTATGTCATGTCATACTCATAATACATGTCATATGATAATACCCATAATCTACATTGATTATGGGTATGTTATCTGTTGTTAATGTCCATTTATATGTTATCTCACATTTCATATTGTTTTCTAAAAATTATACGGTGTTCATACATTATTACTGTTGAGCCTTAGGCTGGTATCTGTCATTTGTTCAATGAACTGTCTTAATTTCTAATGTTTAATGTTAATGAAAAGGTCAGAAAATGACCTTATGGAAAATGAACAGGCAAATTTTGTCTTCATTTCATGTAAGGTACCATCATTCTGCTGGTTCATTGGCCTTAGAATCTCACTGTCTTCTTTTTACTTCCTTCTTTGTTGACCTGCTTTATTCATTTAGACACTGAGTACTATCAGTTTTTTCTTTGAGTGAACATTTGTTCTTTCCTGTCGATTCTCCCTGCTGCTTTATTTGAAACTTCTTAGCTCACGCTATAGTACTGCAGTGGCTTCCTTGTTTGTTGCTCTTTTTCCTTTCATCCATCCTAGACATTGGCAAAAGTTCACTTTCCTAAATGAATCTCACGTAGCCATTTACAACTTCCCATTCTACTTAAAAAACGTTCAGTGTTATGTGAATTTTACCTTATTAAAAAGAACATTTGGTGGCTCCAAATTGTCTATGTCAGTAACTGTTATCACTAACACTAGTATATTGTGGTCAGTAGATGTGTCAGGTCATTTCCATTAATTGTTCAGGTCAGAAGTTTGTGAGTTATTTACATTTATATAAATTAAAGGCATTCCAAGTTTGCCAGTAATAACATCATTCTGGCCCAGCTGCATGCAGTGTACTTTCTCGAGTGAGAGAAGATGTGGAGTTATAACCAGTGTGCCAAGAATTGCACAATCACTAGTACCCCTTATATCAATGCCGGGGTCTGTGGTGAGCAATTCTGACTGATGTTCTTTACTTTCAAGAAAAATTTTTTTTTTTTTTTTTGATTGATTGGTTTGGTTTTGTTCTTTGTAAAGTCTGGGCATACCTGTGGAATTTGGAGCTATGTGTTATGGTGGAATACAGATTGAAGTCCTTCTTCCTATAAATAAAAGTGTAAATTTTTAGTTTAGAATTTAAGACTTTAATTAGGCCTCTATATTTCTTTCCAGTCCTCATTCCCTACCGTTCTTTAATTGGAATATTCAAGCCTAAGCAGCCTGTACCTTATGCCCTCAGAGCATCTTGAATTTTTTGCTCATGTTTTTCCCCATCTAGAATGTCTTCTGCCCCCTCTTAGCCTATCTGATCCCACTTAGTCTCCAAGGCTCAATTAAGTTCTTACCTTCTTCATGAATTTTTCCCAGCTCACAATGATCTGTTTGACTCTCTGGGCTTTTGTTATTTATATTCTTTACCTAATCACTTAATATCCTTTGTGGAATATAGGAGGATATAAGTATGAATAAATAAATGACTAAGTGTCATTTGTGATTATTTACAACTTATAGCATCTCCTTGTGATGTTCCTTGTAATATATTTCTATTTTGTTTTCTCAGTTAGGATATAAGCTTACTGAGATCACCTGCCATGCCTTTTCTTTTCTCATAAACCCCGTAGTTCCTATCACAGTGTTTTTTACAGAAGAGCTCATTAAATATTGATTGACAAAAATATTTCCTGATCATTTTTATTTGCATTGAACTATAAATCAGATAAATTTTTATATATTAACCATTGTTGAATATCAACACACACATATATGTATTTATTTGTATGTATATATTCACTTGCAAATATGCATATTATTCTCTGTTCCATTTTTGTGTTTTCACACCCATACTTTTAAAATTTGTGACATCAATTTGCCTTTAATCTCTGAGTTAAGAAATTGCATAATATTTAAAGATAATTGATTCTTTTGCTTAAAAAATATACCACAGGAATCCAGACATTCATTTCATAATGAGAGTTTCCGGCTTGGAGAACTCAGACTACATCTTATGGCCTCAGCAGGGAGGATGTTTAAGGATGGATCAATGAATGTCAGCATTGAACTTAAGACATGCACCCTTGATGATCTCAGAGAAGGCATTGAGAGAGCAACATCAAGGTTTGTCATCTCTAAACTTGCTGTACCTTGTTTAAGGTCGACATTGTACCTGGCATTGCTACCAGGCATTGATTGTGAGGCTTGGGATGATCAAAAGAGGTCTTTGGTCATATTTCAGTTTGAAGTGCATCAAGAAGTAGTGCTGATGTCAGATTCAGTTGCTTTAAAGTTTGAATTAAAGGGAAGTTTAATAATAAAATGGAGTACTGTCTTAAAAGCAGGAACTAAGAGAATGGAAGAATTTTGATAGTTAAACCCACATGAGGTGGTTCGTTGGTGGTAGATTTTTCTAAATTGTCCCCAGTAGGCATATTTAAAAAAAAAAAATAACCTGAAAGTTATAGATCTTTTCTGTGTGTCTTATTTATTTTGTCTATATATTTTAAAACAGTTCTATGAAATTTTTTCCAAGGTTTTAATAGAAATGGCATCCCTAGCATTTTCACATTATCAACCCATTTTTGAAAGATTAATTTATATCAGCCTACTATAAAGTGAGAAATCTGTAACTTCAATAGCCTAATTATATTTTTATTCCTTTCCCAAATAATGAGACATATACTCTTTTCATCCTTGATGTTTTTTTGGAGAAAAACTATGCTGCTACCTAAACTTGGACTCCATTGAATACATACTGTATACTTTTGACCCTTTTGTTCTTCTAAGAGATGAATGAGTGAGGAAAGAGTTCTATCATGCAACCAGTTTTTCTAGTTTGCAAATTTATGCCTGGGGTGGTCATCCACAGTTGTCTAGGCAGGGGTGATAAAGGCCGTGTTTGGTAGTCTGCTCTTTCCAGCATATGTGAGGATGTGTGAGAATTATCATCACAGACACTTGGTAAACATTGGCTGATTTGAATTGCATTAAATGCTTTTGGACTCAAATTATATAGAATGATCTTTGGAGATAAACTTATTCAGGGAGGTTTTATGTCATAAAATACTATGAAAAGGTTGTCTTTTAGATTTTTGTGGGACTGCATTAATATGTTTTGTTAATTGCTGCAATTCCTTTCAGCAGTCGTTGGTTTGTTTTGTTAGTATTGCATTATAATTATAAAATATTCTGTAATTGCTTAGTAATAGGAATGTTATCGTGGAGGTTAGGAGACCATGTCTTGTTTACTAATTAGCTAATTAAACTCACATTAACATTGACCTGTTTTCTATTCAGATTAGAAACTGAAAGGTGAAAGAGATTATTAAGATGTATAGAAAATTTTTCATTTTTTAAAATTATTTTAGCAGGAATAAAATAGTGATTGTATATATTTTTTTTCAGAATGATTGATAAGAAGAATGACCAAGATAACAACAGTTCTATGATTGATATAAGTTACAAACAAGACAAAAATGAAAGGGAAATTGTTGCTATTCTTGACAAGCTGTATGTATGTGCCAGTGTGGAATTTCTGATGACTGTGGCAGATTTCTTTATCAAAGCTGTGTCTCAGAGTGCAGAAAATATGGCAAAAGAAGCACAGATTTCACTACGACAGACTGCCACAGCAAAAATCAAGATAGACAAAGGTTAGCAGAATTTATCTGCCATAGATGACAACTTATATATTTTAACAAAAATTACAAACAGGAGAAAAGAGAAATGGAGAATTTAAGAATGTAAACTTACTTTTCCAAGTTTAAACATGTTCTGTAGAAAAACTTTAGTAAACATAGATTTTTAAGAAAGAGGTAGTCTAGAAATATGTACTGGGTTAGGGGCCAGGAAACCTCTGCTCTAGTTGCAACTCTGCCATTAACATTTCTTTACTCATCTAGAAATAGTCATTCTGGGTCTGGGTTGGCAGCCTGTTTTATAGAAGGGGAATCTTTTATTCAAAGAAAATATTTGGAAGAATTATAGCATATTGAAAAACAATTGAACAGATAAAAGCAGAAGGTGAGGGTATTGCAGGACCCAGCATGACATCTCTGGACATCACCTTAGACTCCTTAAACTCAGTGGAGTATTTGCAAATGTCTGGTCTTGGTGTACGCTAAAGCCACTTCCCTGCTCTATACATCATTTATTCCAGCATTACCAAAAAGATCAGTGATTTTCTATGTTAAATCATAATTGTCTAAGGTCAGACATTTTTCTCTCTAATGTGTAACTCAGCAAGACTGGAAAACTACCATTTACTGGCAAGGTCAGAATTTTATTTTTCCGTTTACCTCGCTTAAACAGCAATCATATCTGATATCTCTGTATTCATATATACATTTAATGTATTTATACTATAGATTGTATGACACTGTGTACTTTATGGTGAAATCAAAGTAAACAAATGATAATGGTCTGTCTACTTTATCAGAGTCTGTTATCCTCTTCCTGATATTCCCCTCTCCTGTTTTCCCTTGTTTGCCCCTGCAACATAACATAATACACACTCGTGTGTATATATGTGCACACACCTTAATTCTGACAAAAAGAATTTCAAAACAAGATTATTCCTGCTAGGTCAAAGTGGGAACGATCTTCTTATGACAGGGATCAGATTGCATTATCTGCCCAATCAGCATTTGTTTAATAATCACTTATCATTAGTATTAATCGATCATGTATTGATATTGTTAATTTCACCATCTCCATTAGAGCAGAATATTGGGAACAACTTAGCAATATATATATAACATGTACTCAAGTGACAAGATTTACTTTACTGTGACTTTTTTGGTTCCTATTTTTGTTTCTTCAGATGACTCTTTAAGGCCAAATATGACTTTAAAGGCCAAGATCACAGATCCAGAAGTGGTATTTGTTGCCAACCTGACAAAGGCTGATGCTCCAGCTCTGACAGCCTCATTCCAGTGTGACCTCTCCCTATCAACATCCAAACTGGAACAGATGATGGAAGCTTCTTTGAGAGATCTTAAAGTGCTCGCTTGCCCTTTTCTCAGAGAAAAGAGAGGACAAAACATTACCACGGTAAGAATTACCTTAACTCCTAAGCGTGAATTGATGGATGGCAGAAATGGTTGATTCATAGAATCCTAGAATGTGAGAGCTCTGTAGGACTTCAGAGCTTATTTACTTACAAACTTGAGGTTTTACAAATAAGGATATTGAGTTCCAAAGATGTTAAGTTACTTAGCCCTGACTGTTAATGATAGAACTGGGGACTACCTCCAGACTGGTTTTCTTTTCATTATACCATCTTCTGTTGAATAGTATTTAAATTTTAGTACAAATAAACATTCCTTTTCAGCTGTTTCTTTTGTTCACCACAGTATATCCAATGAATGAATGAATATTAAAATCTTTAAGCTTAGAACAGAAAATTCAGTTGGAGTCATGTGACCAAGAGAGATTGTGTTTTGCTGGATTGAAAGTTAACTTAAATTGCGTTGTCACATTATTGTTGAAAAATATGATTTTAATTAATTAACTTAATTACCATACCGATTATTTTTTAATGTTAAATTGATAATTTTATGTTAAAGAGGATCATTATATTATGCGACTCATTTGAAGTGGCCGTGTTATTTTAAATTTAATAATTTGTGGGCAAAGTGACTTGCGTAAAGAAATACAGTGCTAAGCTTAGTCTATATTTATCTTGAAGCATTCTTTAGTGGGATCATCTTTTGACGCATCACAGAAATCTTATATTAATCACTCCATTAAAGGCTCATATTAATTTTTTAAAAATGAAAGTTATCCAGTACTAATTCCCTTATTCAATTCAGGTGGAAGATTATTTCTTTAATGATGTATAAGAATAAGGGCTTCATAGTTTTAATAAATCATTGAGTTTGAAGATTTGAAATTTATTCTAATAAGGACCTTATATGATATTCAAGAGTGACGTATTGTTAGTCATCTGAAAACTGTTCATTTACCTCTCTTACCTTAGTCTTTTTTTTAAGGTGTTAACAGAACTATTTGTTTAAAATAACAATTTCAAGTGATTTAGCTGTCATAAAAATTATAGTGAAATACCAATTTCATTTCCTCATGTACCCCTTTGGAAATATAAGACCTTAACCATAGTCTTTATTTCATTTTTGTACATATCTTAAAAGTATATTTTACAGAGGGCATCCTTTAAAAGATATTTTATTAAAAGGAAGCATTTTAAACTTCTAATAGTAAACGTGCATCACTTCTTAAGAATTTGGCATAAAGGAATTGGTCAGAACTGCTTAAAGTCTTTTCACAATGTTCACAGACTTGTCATTTCAGAAGAGCCCTCACAAGAGAGTCTCAGCTAGTTTAATTTGCCTTTTTGCTTTTACTAGTAGGCTATAGTTAAAGATCTCAAATTAAGTAAGACGTGTTCTTATAAGTGAGTGTTACATATATAACAGATCTATTACTAATGAAATGTGAATTTCATTTCTTTCTTTCTAGATCTTACAGCCCTGTTCTTTACTTATGAAAAAATGTACATGGGGTTCAGGAAAACAAAATATAAAAATTATTGTTGAAGAATTTATAATTAAGGTTAGTGCCCATCATATTATTTGGGTGAAAATTAATTCTTATTTTTCTAACAATATCTTTTGAGGTCTCTCATAACTAGATCGTTATGCTAGTCACATATTCAGTAATCAGTAAATAAATCTAACATTAAAGTATATTTTTCTTTAATGCAAATGTTTGTTTCTAGTTTCTTTAAAAGAGTTCAAATGATCTGAATAGTTTTTGTTTATTATATTTGTGTCCGTGTGTTGTGGAGATTGGGTTTAGCGGGAGAGTAGAGATGGGGTGGGAAGAGAAGGGAAGGAAGGATGAAAAAATGAGGTTGCTATTATTTTGTTTGTGGTAAGTTATTTTTAGGCTTTTATTTGAGGTATAATTTGATTGAATTTAGTAATTATGTGATTAAATGTTTTTATGTAGCTTATAAAATATTTGTAATGACACATGTATGCTAGAAATAAATTATTAGGATTTACTTTTTTTATTTTACATTTGAAGTATTGAAATGGCAATAATTCTTCTCCAATGGCATTCATATTCTTTAAGTATGACCTCATGACTAGTTATAAATGGAAGATGTAGAATCATTTCCAAAATCTATTTCTCTCTCTTCCAAAGGACACAAAATAGAGGTGGTTAATACCAATTCTGATAGTAGCTTTACTATATAGATAAATAACCAATAGTGATTAAACCAAGGCTTAAACTAATCTCTTTTGAATTACTCTGTAGATAACAATGTAGTTTTCACTCAATATTTTAAAATACTAGATAGTCTTAGATTGTATTTTGTTAACGGATTTACTTTTTTAAAGACAAAGTAGTAAATACGGAGAAAAGTCCTTGAATTTGCATGTACTTTGTCTAAGACTCTATGTTAAGGTGCTAGGGGGATTGTCTTTCCTTTTCTTTGTATGTCAATTTATTTATTTATTCAACAAACATTTTTTGAGCTCTTACTATGTATGAAAAATGTCCTGTACAAGGCGTTGGGGGATATGTGGTCTCTGCCTTCAGAAAACTTAACAACATATGTGAGAGGAAGAAGAAAATCAATGATTCCAGCTTTCAGTGCAAGAGGCATGCACAAGGAGCTGTTCAGAGCACAGGCAAGGGGTCTTTAGCTCAGACTGGGACCATCAGGGAAAGCTGTCTGGAAGTGGGGCTATTTGAACTGAGTTTTGAAAATGAGATGGTGGTTTAGATGGAGAGCGAGGGGAAGAGTTATTCCAACAGCACGGACAATACGCACAAAGGCAAAGCTGTGAAAAATTCTTTTAAGAACTTAGAGGGGTGATCTCATATGGCTGGAGAGAATAGTGTGGTGGAGATATAGGATTGAGAATACTAATTATAGGTGACATTAATAAGGCAAGGACAAAAAAAGGATTCAGTTGACAGATAAGTTTGGGAAGCGGTACATCCTAGATCATTCTTTTGGTGATATATCTCTTTAGCATATTAAACAAGTAAGAATTGTAAGAAGTGAACAGTGAAGGAATCCACTTATTTAACCCGGTATTGCTCAGACTTTGAGAAACCCTGGCTAGCTAATTAATGAGGTATCAGATCACAAAGAGCTTTGTAGCCTAAGTTAAAGAGACTGAATTTTATCCAGAAAGTTATGGGAAGTTATTGACGATTTTAAACATAGGAATGACATGCCAAGATTTGGGTTTCAGAAAAATCGTACTGGTAGAAGTAGTGTGGAGGGTGGGCTGAGAGGGTGCTGACTGGACATACAAGACACCATCAGTGTAGAACTAAGGCACAGTGATAGGAATCAGGAGGTGAGCAAAGATACTATCCAAAGATAATAAGAGGTAGAATTTGCAGATCTTTGGGTAAGTGAAAGGCAATCCATGATGATTCTCAGGCTTCCTATATCTATCAATAAGACAAATGAAAACCATGCATGTATGTCTTGACGAGGATCACACACTTTGGTTTCGTTAATGCACCTGGTTAAAAAACGAAAAATTCAGTTAACGCGTCTACATTTTTCTGTTCACATAATACTCTGAATTGATCAGTTTAACTTTAGGTTTTTGTTTTTTTCTTTTTTGGTAAGGAAGATCAGCCCTGAGCTAACATCCATGCCAATCCTCCTCTTTTTGCTGAGGAAGACCGGCTCTGAGCTAACATCTATTGCCAATCCTCCTCCTTTTTTTCTCTTTTTCTCCCCAAAGCCCCAGTAGATAGTTGTATGTCATAGTTATACATCCTTCTAGTTGCTGTATGTGGGACGCCGCCTCAGCATGGCCAGACAAGTGGTGCGTTGGTGCACGCCTGCGATCCAAACCCAGGCCGCCAGCAGTGGAGCGTGTGCACTTAACCGCTAAGCCACAGGGCCGGCCCCTAACTTTAGGTTTTGACAACTGACATATAACATTAGTGATTTAATTCCAGAGTAACCTGGGCAGAAATCATTGTTATGAGTTTAGTGGACTTAACACATGATTTTGTGTGTGCTCTCGTTTTTCTTAGTTATGAATTTAATATATTTAAAATTTTAGTTACTTTTTACCTTTTGTACTATGTAGTAATTCTCATCTTGGAAAGAATTTATTCTAAAAATTTTTCTGCTTTCTTTTTTAAAGATTTCACCCATAATTCTTAATACTGTGATGACAATCATGGCTGCTCTGTCTCCAAAGGAAAAAGAAGATGAATCCAAAGATACATCTAAGGAAACGGAAAATCTTTGGGGTGTCAAATCTATTAGTGATTATAACTCTTGGTTTCTTGGTGTTGATATGGCAACAGAAATAACAGAAAATTTCAAAGACATTGAACATCCATTGATAGAGGAAAATTGTGCTGTTGTTGTAGAGTCAGTTCAAGTTACCTTAGAATGTGGCCTTGGGCATCGTACTGTACCTTTATTATTGGCGGAATCTAAGTTTTCAGGAAACATTAAAAATTGGACTTCTCTAATGGCTGCTGCTGCTGACATGACGCTAGAGGTATGATCACATCATTTAGTACCTTCAGAGCCAACCTCTCACAAGGACAATTGCAGAATGAAGTTGTGAGCTTTTCCTGTGTGTTCATGGCCACAGCAAATATATATGTGAATAGACAATACATTCTGACATTTAATTTTTCATTTATAATATTTATTTGGTCATTATTTTTTAAATATTCTTTTGCTAAATAATTTGTTTATGGCAATAAAGTAAGAGAGTAAGGGAAAGTGCACCCTCTTTATATATATTCTTTGTGTCTTTAGGTGTATTGTTAAAATGACTATTGACATACAACATTAATTACTTAATATTTTTTCCTACTGGGTATAGAAATAGGAGCTAAAATTGAAAGACTCTGTTATAATTCTCTGCCTTTCCAGATTCACTATTACAATGAAATCCATGCTGTTTGGGAGCCACTGATTGAGAGAGTGGAGGGGAAGAACCAATGGAGTTTAAGGCTTAATGTAAGGAAACAATAAAATATCTTTGTGTAGAGTGACACTAAGCACATTCATTTATATTTTTTAGTTCAGTCGTTCTCAAGATGTGGTCTAGGATCCTTGAGGCCATTTTAGGGAGTTCATTGGGGTAAAAACTCTTTGCATAATAATACTCAGACATTATATATCATTTCATTCTCCTTCTCTCATGAGCATAGAATGGAATTTTCTAGAGACTATGTGATATTGCAACAGAATGAATGCAGAAGCAGAAATGAGAATGCACCTGTCTTCTCTTAAGGGAGGCAATAAAGAGATTTGTAAATGCCTCTCTTCTTGCTGTATATATATATATATTTTTTTTTACAATTTTATTTATTTATTTATTTATTTTTTCCCCCAAAGCCCCAGTAGATAGTTGTATGTCATAGGTGCACATCCTTCTAGTTGTTGTACGTGGGGCGCGGCCTCAGCATGGCCAGAGAAGCGGTGCGTTGGTGCGCGCTCGGGATCCGAACCCGGGCCACCAGCAGCGGAGCGCGCGCACTTAACCACTAAGCCACGGGGCCAGCCCTTGCTGTATATTTTTAATAGTTATTTTTCATTAAAAATATTTTTTATGTTAACATGTAATTGTTATTTTTAAATGAATATTTAAAATTCTCAGTTTTAGTTTCTAATAGAGTACATATTGATAGATAAAACCTACATAAATTAAGCTTTTGGGGATCCTCAGTGATTTTAAGAGACCAAAAAATTCGAGAACTGCTATTCTAGTTTGTGAATTCTTTTGTGTTGTCTCTTTATGTACTTCTTGAGAACACTTCAGAATCCTCGATACAAAGCACATTTTTCTAGATTAACAGGAGCATGAATTATATACTCCTAACAAATTATCACAATATACCTCTCTGGGGCAGCCTGACTGAAGTGTGAGGTGCTGAAATTGACTCAGCAGATTCTTATTTCAAAGATGAGAAGTCACATGACCTGTGTTCCAATTTCCTCTCAGTACAGTAGAAGTAATATTTCTGATCTAGCTGTCTCTGGCATTGGCAGGCTAACAAAGAATGTTTTACAAGGCTTTTGAAATATTATTAGAAGAAAAACTATGATGGAATCTGACGGCTGGTTGAAAGCTTATCATATTACTTATTTATAGATGTTACCAGTAAAAAGGAGAGGGAATTCCACCTTACCTCCAATAAGGATCAATGGAGACTTCAGAGTCATTTTCGATTGCTTGTTCATCAACACATAATGACTAAGTAGTTAGGCGATTCTGGGTAAATAGCTTGCTCTGGGGAATGCACAAGAGACAATTACTGTAGCTGACTTTGAGTGCTTTCATGGCGCAATGCTAAACTTATCCCGTGCATTGACTACACACTGAAAGAAAGAATGCTGAGCTGTGCTAAATCAAAGCGAAGCACTGAATAGTTTTGAAAATGAGATTTTTTGAGTAGCCTTAACATAAAGTGACGAGTTTAGGAGAATTGAACTCTATTGAGACTATTTTAATTGGCTAATCACTTAAATTTATGTTATTTATCCTCATAGGTAAAGAAGAATCCAGTCCAGGATAAAAGCTTGATGCCAGGAGATGATTTTATTTTTCTTCCTGAGCCACAAACAGCAGTTCATATTTCTTCAGGAGATACAATGAATATAACAATATCTAAAAGTTGTCTTAATGTTTTCAACAATTTAGCAAAAGTATGTTTGATTTTTGCTTGGAGTATTTCAAGTAGAATTTTAAATTGAAACATGTATGGATTATTTTTGTCATCAAAATTAGTTTCTAAAAAACGTGTAGTCATAGTTTAATTTTTGGAAAAAACTTGCCTTTTGCAGAAATTTTATTGTAATGTTATGTTCCTTTTCAGGGTTTTTCGGAGGGCACTGCTTCTACTTTTGACTACTCTTTAAAAGACAGGGCTCCTTTTACAGTAAAAAATGCTCTAGGTGTTCCCATTAAGGTACAGCCCAATCATAACCTCAGAGTAATGGGTTCCCCTGAGAAAAGTGATGTTTATCATGTGGATGCTGGTAAGAATTTGGAATTGGAATATGCCAGCATGGAACCTTCACGTCAAGGGAAACTCTCTGTATTGAGCCATCAAGAAAGCTCCTTCTTCACTCTGACCTTTGGTATGCTATATTTATTTTAAGGGCATCTTCGGAATTGTTGGTGTGGCCTTATTTTTTTTTTATATGAGGAAGATGAGCCCTGAGCTAACATCTGTTGCCAATCCTCCTCCTTTTGCTGAGGAAAATTGGCCCTGGGCTAACATCCATGCCCATCTTCCTCCACTTTTTATATGGGACGCCGCCACAGCATGTCTTGACAAGCGGTGCGTCGGTGTATGCCCGGGATCCAAACCCCAGGCTGCCACAGCAGAACGTGCACACTTAACCGCTGTGCCACCGGGCCAGCCCCAGTGTGGGCTTGTTTTTGATAAAATATGAAAAAAATATTTTGCTGCAGATAGCTTGGGAGACAACATTTCTAAGTAGTTGATAAACTCTTGTCTCTTGTTTTCTTCTTCTAAACTTAAAATTAAACTTGATTAATTTAAGAATTACCTTAGAAAACTAGATTATTTCTGTGTCCTTAAATAATACACTATGTAGTATGCCTCAAAAAGGATGAGAGTTCAATGAGGAGAGAAAATAACTATATTCAGAAATCCTAAAATATTGACAGTAATCGTTACCGTTACAAAGAAAAGGGGATTATTGCTGTACAGTTGAGAGAATAGGAACAAGTTGGATTTAGTTTGGTTTTTTTTTGGTGAGGAAGACTAGCCCTGAGCTAACATCTGATGCTAATCCTCCTCTTTTTTTGCTGAGGAAGATTGGCCCTAGGCTAACATCCATACCCATCTTTCTCCACTTTATATGGGACGCTGCCACTGCATGGCTTGACAGGCGGCGCGTCAGTGCACGCCCAGGATCCGAACCCATGAACCCCAGGCTGCCAAAGCGGAACGCGCGCACTTAACCGCTGCGCCACCGGGCTGGCCCCAGATTTAGTTTGTTTTAATACATTCAAAACCCCCAAGAGAAATTGTTTTGGGTCAAAATTTTTCTGATAATAACTAGTTTCCTTTCTTTGTTAATTTCTGTGACTTAGAAAAGCATTTTGTATAGTCATCATTTCTAGTCATGAGGAAGAATACTCGTCATTATTTTGAGGCATTGATGATTAGTCTGTCTTACAGAGATATAAGTAGATTAATATTTGGAATGCTTCTCACTTATGCTCTGCCTTAGTACCTCATGGATATACAGAAGTTGCACGAGTCCCTGTTGCCAGACCTGGACGGCGATTGTATAATGTACGGAATCCCAATGCCAGTCGTTCTGACTCGGTCTTGGTACAGATTGATGCAACTGAAGGGAATAAAGTAATCACCCTTCGCTCTCCTCTTCAGGTAATGCATTTAAGTGAATTGTATCTCTTTAAATATATCAAGAGATATTAAATCCTTTAGCTGAATATCGTAAAACTTCATTAGGTTGATAACGATTATTCAGAAATAAATAATAGATTGAACTGGCTGCTATTTCCTGTCCAACTTGCTTTTGTAATATTCTTCACTTTAAATGTCTGATAAAACAATCTTGTTAAAGTCCATTTTTGTGGTCTCCTGGGTTTAAAATTAATGAAGTTTTTTATTTATTCCTTTAAAGATTCAGAGTTGAGGAATATTATAATTATAGCAGTTGTCAAATAGGATAACATTTTGTTCTCTTTGTATATCACTTGGAATTGAATTTTTCAAGTATTTGTGAAGGGATATTGGAGTGATCTCCGTAGAAAAAAAATTTAGCATCTTAATCTGTATAAATATTTTCTTTTCTATCTTTAAGACTTTATCCATATTTCTTTTTCTGTGCATTATTACAGGTTTCAGTATATGGTCAGTGAAAGAACATTTCTTCGTACCTCTAACGTCAGATAAAAGTGAAAGGATTTCAAATTTTGGTCATCGTTATCTCTCAGTTTTCTGTTAGTTCTAGCCTATATCACATTATAGTCAAGCAAGAGAGTTGTACTGCTTTTCCTATTTCCTTTGCTGTTATTTTCTGTTTAGTCACATGGGGGCATTGAGAAAAGGTTGTAATGGAGAAAATATTATGCTGAAATCTTCAAAGATTAAAACGTATTTGAAAGATAGTATTATATACTAACAGTAAACATCAGCATGTGATATATAGGGCGTGTGAATATCCTAATGATTTTCAACTGCTACTTAAACATCAAGTTTCATCTATATAGCACTTAAACGTCCTAAAAATTTTCAGTGGCCAGTAAAAACATCTTCCAGTATTGGGTTTGAAACTTATTAGATCTAAAAGTAATTGTGTGTAGCTCACATTTTTCTTTTGAACTTCTACGTCTTTATAAACAACTTGTATATCTCTTTATCCAACAGATTAAAAACCATTTCTCTGTTGCATTCATCATCTATAAGTCTGTTAAGAATGTTAAGCTTTTGGAGCGCATTGGAGTAGCCAAACCTGAAGAGGAGTTCCATGTTCCTTTAGATTCATACAGGTAGATACTTCTTTGAATATACTAAGCTTTAAAAGAATCATAATATATATTTTTAATTCTATGAATTGTCTATGATCTAGAAAAAAAAACCTTATATTTTTATTATCTAAAGATCTGTAAAAGCCTGTTTTAAGACATATGGTTATAGAAAAATACATTTATATTATCATTGAATTTACCAGATGAAAATTCCTTGTTATCTATTTGATGTTTTAGAATTTTCTGAGACCTGTTTTTATTAGCTTGCCTTTGCATTTGAAATCACTTTTTTTTTTTAAGTTATCATTGTTTACAGAGTGTTTTTTCCTAGAAAATTCCTCCATGAGTTAGCTATGTGACTTTGGGCAAGTTTCTTAACCTTTCTTAGCTTTGATTTCCTCATCTGTAAAAATAGGAATAATAGTACTTACCTTGTAGAGTTATCAAGAAGGTTTAATGAGATTCATTTTCTTAAGTTCTCAGTACAAACTTTTTTCTCTTTGTGTAGATGTCAATTGTTTATTCAGCCAGCTGGTATCTTAGAGAATCAGTACAAAGAATCCACCACTTACATTTCCTGGAAGGAAGAACTTCACAGGAGCAGGGAAGTCAGATGCATGCTGCAGTGTCCATCAGTAGAAATCAACTTCTTACCCCTCATGGTCAATACAGTTGCTCTGCCTGATGAATTAAGCTATATATGTACACATGGGGAAGACTGGGATCCAGCTTATATTATTCATCTTTATCCTACCCTCACTTTGCGGAATCTTCTCCCGTATTCTATAAGATATTTACTTGAGGTATGTCTCTTGCATTTTGTTTGATTTTTATTATTGCACGGAGTTAACTTTCTTTTTTTTAATGGTCTTTTTAGTTGAGGTCAGTGTTTTACATAGCGTACTTGTAATGCTTTAATAATATTAATAATAGCAAAAACTGGTATAGTATCTGTGTGCCAACCACTGTACCATTGCTTTACATGTATTAACACATTTAATCCTTACAATAACTTCCTGAAGTAGGTAGTATTATTAGACCCATTTACAGATGAGGAAACTGAGTAACAGGGTTTAAGTGACAGGCCCAAGATCCCACAGCTAATAAGTTGTAGAGCTAGAATTCGAACCTAGGCAGTTTGACTCCTTGGTCTGTACCACCAAACTCTGCTGCATCTGCTATAAATTAAGAACCATAATAATCTCTTTATTGACTAAGTAAAATTCTATCAGCTAAAGGATAGAAAAAAGCCAGTGAGAAAATATTTCATCTTAATTTATTCTATCATTAATTTTAAAGTTAATATTGTGTTTATTTGGTCCAGGTTTCTATTGAACTTAAAACTAATTACTATCTAGCTTAATAAATAATGGGAAACATTTTCTACTAATGAAGTATGATAAATATTTTTAAATTTCTACATGCCACAACATTTTAAAATACAAAAGTCTGGAAAGTGTTTGGAACCTAAATTATTTATTTTCTTTATCTGACAATGAGCCATCCCTGAGTTGTATAGCCCAAAATGAATTAAATGAACTAAATAGTATTTATGCAAGAGAAGCTTTCGGTAAGGAAGTTTGATTTGTTATGTTGCTATTCTTTATTTTAAAAACAATTCCACCTTACTTAGATAGCTTATCAGAATAGTTTGATATCACTTTCCTTATTCTCTATATGGGAATCATCAGGCATAGTATGTGAGTAGAGAATGAAGCTGAAGCCCAGGTAGTTAAGTGGCTCATTTAATGACAGTTCTTAATGGACAGCAGCCGGGGTTCCTGAATCCAGCCCTTTGATTCTTGGCACAAATCTGACTTTTTCTCAAAACTTACGGCCATTGGCCTACTAATGGCCGAAAGACAATTTCTGCCTTTGGCTATGATATTGTGTTTTCTCTTTAGTCCTTAATGATTATTGGACATTCATAATATGTAAACATGGTACTTCATTGAAGACTTGTCAGTTAATCTGAATCTGGTAGGTTATTTAGCATTTGTATAAAATATCGATGCTGCTATTGCAGAGGTTTTTAAAAAATCTCTCAGCAAATTGAGTTTTTGTTTGTTTGTTTGTTTTTAGGGAACAGCAGAAACTTATGAGCTAGCAGAAGGCAGTGCTGCCGATGTTCTACATTCGAGAATCAGTGGAGAAATAATGGAATTAGTTCTGATGAAATATCAGGGCAAAAACTGGAATGGACATTTCCGTATATGTGATACGCTTCCCGAATTCTCTCCTGTGTGTTTTTCTTCTGACTCCACAGAAATGATGACTGTCGACCTGTCAATACATGTCAGGCGAATTGGCAGCCAGATGGTGCTGTCTGTCTTTAGTCCCTATTGGCTAATCAACAAGACTTGTCGGGTTCTCCAGTATCGTTCAGAAGATATTCACGTGAAACATCCCGCTGATTTCAGGGATATTATTTTATTCTCTTTCAAGAAGAAGAACATTTTTAGTAAAAATAAGGTATGTTTTTGTTGATATAACAAGTTAAAATTGGTAAATTCCTAATCTGGAAACTGGGGAGTTATTAGTGTTCCCTAAAACCATGCTTACCTATTTGCTGAATGCTATTGGTATGAATTAGGTCCAAGGAGACTTTTAAGGAATACATAATCAAGTGGGATGTTGGGAACTAACAACAATTTGCCGAGGCTCAGTTGCCCTTTCTTCCAGCGCCCCTGGAATTACTTCTGTTTTTGAAGTAGTGTCAGGTAGAAAGCTTGATTTTATATAGTTTACCAGTGATGGAGTGGCATTTAAAAAGACAGAACAGTTGAATTTGACTTGTATTAACTGAGCCCTCCTATGTATGAAGCACTAAGCCAGGCGTTTGAGAGAGAAACCTAAAGCCTGGGCCTAGTCCTTGATGCTCTGGTATCTTCTTTCCTTTTCAGACTCATATCTTGGTACTACTTACCACGCACTTTCCCAATTGCTCACCTCTAGGCCTTTGTATATGCTGGATCCTCTTCCCCTATACTTTCCCTGTCTGCCACTTCATTTCTGGTTATCTGCTGTTCATCCTTTGGCATTCTACTCAGGCCTGACGTGTGAAGGATTTTTGACCGCCTGAAATGGGGCTAGATATCACATCCACGTTCTCTTAGAGTGGTGGTTCTCAAATTTCATTGTGCGTTGGAATCACCTAGAGGGCTTTTAAAACAGATTGCTGGTTGTGCCCCTGTAGTTTGATTCAATAGGTCTGGGTAGGGTTTGAGAATTTGCATTTCTAACAGATTTCCAGGTGAGCACAGTTATGTCTCTTCTATAAAACTTTATCTAAATCCCATAGCCAGAAGTAAACTTTTAACCCTCTCACCTTGATGGCATTTTGTGCCTGCTTTATGGCTCGTCACATTGAGTCTTGCATCATAATTATTACTATGTATTTCCTGTCTCTGTTTAGTTGGAAGCTCATTGAAGACAGGAACTGTGTCCTATTGTCTTCCATTCTGCTTATCATAATGCCTTTGATTGAGCATTTGCTGAATAATTGTAAAGGCATAAATTTATGTGATAAAACTTGAAGAATTTGTTATCTCTATATCATAAGTCTAACACTGGAAAATATTTTACATTATAAAACTTTTTAAAACAGCAGAGAGTCTTACTGGTATACATCTTTAAAATCACTATACTCGTTGTATAGGTGAATGGGAAGATCAGAGCTCTGCTTTTATTGTATTGGCCTTAGAGTTTCTGTGGTTCTGTTACTCATTTGCAATATGACTTTGATTGTATTTTTCTGTGTCCCATGATACTAAATAAATTTCCAGGTCTAGCAACTTTCCATCAAATGAAATTAATATAGTCTTTTAGGTTTCTTACGTGATGGTATGTGTTCTCTGGTATAGGTACAATTAAAAATTTCAACTAGTGCCTGGTCCAGTAGTTTTTCATTGGATACAGTGGGAAGTTATGGGTGTGTGAAGTGTCCTGCCAACAATATGGAATACCTGGTAAGATTCTGCTTGCTTGTTTACCTTTGACTTCATTCACTTTTTCTTCAATTCAGTAAACCAGGTAGATCCTAAGAGGTACAGAAATTTGAATTCAAAATATTATGTGAAGGACTGTTATCTCTACAAATTTCTATGGCCACTAGTATCAAAGCAAAACATGAATTTGTCAAAGTTTAAGAAAGTGAGTTAAATCCATCCAGGCAAGCAACTTGGTAAATATTCAGAGTATACTAGAATCCTCATTCCATACCACTCCCTGCCAAACGTTTCTTAAATCTGACTGTGGAAATTTGAATAATCTGATGTATTCAGATTAAATAAAGCAGTTTACCTGTTTTATTACCACTTTGAAATTTTTATCTTCTTTTATTAGCAGCAGAGTATACTAAAGCGGCAAAACTTGAGCCTCTATACTAATTATAAAACAATTTATGTTGGGAAGGTGAAAAAGTAAAGCATACAAATAAATTAAATCTGTTATTACAAGTCATCATTAGTTAAATTACCGATGGATAATCCTTGAATTGATTTCTATTTACTTATTTTTTTTGTGTGAGGAAGATCAGCCCTGAGCTAACATCCATGCCAGTCCTCCTCTTTTTGCCAGGGAAGACTGGCCCTGAGCTAACATCCCTGCCCATCTTCCTCCACTTTATATGGGACGCCGCCACAGCATGGCTTGAGAAGCGGTGTGTCAGTGCGCGCCTGGGATCCGAACCCAGGCCACCAGCAGTGGAGTGCGCGCACTTAACCCCTACGCCACAGGGCTGGCCCCCTCGAATTGATTTCTGATGGAGCAAAACTAAATAACCAAAATTTTTCTTCCTAGAAGATAATCAGTAGTGGAGTATGGCTTATAGTAGTTAATTTATTTAAGAAATCTTATTTTAAAATATTTTAAGAAATCCCTATATGAATGGGGGGGGGTGTGTGTATATTTCAGAGAACCTGTATAAAGTAATAGAAAATGATAAGCTTGTTTCCTTTCCACAGGTTGGTGTTAGCATCAAAATGAGCAGTTTTAATCTTACAAGAATAGTTACTCTGACTCCCTTTTGTACCATTGCAAACAAGTCATCATTAGAACTAGAAGTTGGTGAAATTGCATCTGATGGCTCAATGCCAACTAATAAGTGGAACTATGTTGCTTCCTCAGAGGTAAAATTTTCCTTTAATACAACTGGCTCCTAAAATGTACAAGTAAATACAGACATATAGATAAGAATTGCATATACTTACCTCTTTGTCATACTTACTTGGATACCATATTTGTGTCTTTAAATATGACAGCCAACTTTCAAAGACTTTTCACATTGTAAGCATATGTTAAAAAAAAAGAACAAAATTGTTGGTAATATTTACCACTTGCTCAGTCTAAACAGTTAACACTTATTCTCTTGTTCTTCATGTATGTATAGAGTGTGGATATGTACTGTGAAAAGGACATAAAGGTAATATTATGTGTTGTCTCAGTAGGCAAGATAATGTATCTGTATTCAAGAAGCATATAATCTTGTTGGAAGGCTTAAGACTCATATAAATTAACACACGGAGAAAAAGATAGCGTATGCTGTTATAGGTAGTTGTAGACTTTCTGGATAGATGAGGTGGAAGTTTTCTTGAAAATTTATTAAAATTCAACCCCTCACTTTATAGAAAAGGAAATTGAATCTCATACTTTTCTAAGGTCGGTGAAGTCATTAGAAGTTGAGATCATTGTGGTCTAGATCAAAAAGGAAAGTTTCATAGAGGAGGGGATTTGAGCTAAACTTTGAAGGCTCAGTAAGATTTGAGGAGGTGAAGAGAATGAGGGAAAGACGGGGGAGAGGACAGGTGCAAAGACGAATAGCATTAGTGCTTACATTTGCCTGCGTTTTCAACCAAACCAGCTGATCTTAAAGATAGAGTCATTCTTCTGTACATCTCAAAAAAAAAAGATTCTAAAATTATTTTTAAAAATACTTATTTACAAGAAGCGTAAGAGGAAGGATTCCAATTACAGTACAAACAAATGTAGAACTCTAAGAGGCCTGGGCTTTAGACTTAGAACTTAGCTTAGAACTTAGAATGATCTCCATAGACTTGGCAACAAATAAATGCTCGTCATCTTCTTATCTTTGATGTCAGTTTGATCACAGTCGTTATTTTTGTTCAGAAATAGAATTTACCCAGTATTCTATAACAGAGTGACGTTTTGTATTATATTAAGAACTGAAATCTCAGTTTTACAGAAAAGAAAACTCAGGCTCAAAGAAGTATATGATTTGATTAAGGTTAAACTGCTAGGAAGGTAGCGTCAGCACTTCCAGCAAGGTTTGTGGTGGTCTCTCCTCTGCCTTCAATTGTCTTTCTGATTTATCTAGGATAAGATACTATGTGAAAGAATTCATAGTGTATTAAGGAATTAAAATGGGATATGCACAAAAGCAAATGTTATTAAGATGATAGTTTTTAAACATTTGAGATATTTGAGGCTTTCTTAATCAATAAGCTCTTCAGTTTCTCATATGGTTATTATTCCATAAGTATATATAGACTAATATATCTATATTCTTCTGATTGAGTTTCTTTGATTTCATAAATAGTCATTATAATGTCAGTAATCTTAATAGAGATGTGGAGGAAATATTTTAAGAAACCTAGTGATAATTGGATCACGATCAGTTTTAGAATTGAAAAATGAATTAGCCACTGTCTTATTTATACTACAGTATTGTTTTAAGACTGATTACTAACTTTTCTATTTTTAGTGCCTTCCGTTTTGGCCTGAAAATTTGTCAGGCAAACTTTGTGTGCGAGTGGTGGGCTGTGAAGGATCTTCCAAACCATTCTTTTATAACCGACAGGATAATGGCACTTTACTGAGCTTAGAAGATCTGGTAAATTTTCGTGTTTTAAAATAAAATGTCTTTGATTTTTAAAATTTGCTTTATTAAAACATCCTATAAAATCTGGTAACTATTTGAAGGTGCTAATATATCAATATATATTGCCATATATATATTTATAAGAGATCAGAGCCAATGTGCTTTTCAGTAAGGACTTAAGAAAACAAACTTTTTGTATCTACATAACTGATTGAAATTCCAAATGTAAGGGCGGGTTAAACCAGTACCTCAAGCATGCTTTTTTTTTTTTCCTATAATAGGACGGGGGTATCTTGGTGGATGTGAACACTGCTGAACATTCAACTGTCATAACCTTTTCTGATTACCATGAGGGATCTGCACCTGCCCTAATAATGAACCACACACAATGGGATGTCCTCACATATAAACAGAGGTATGAAAAAAAGGGTTCATGGAACGTCTGATTTTCTTTTACTTGTCCACAATCCCCTCTAGGAAACAGTTAGGGCTAGAAGTGTTTCACATTCCAATTTTAGAAAGGTAATATGGAACATATGCTGTTATTACTAATACTTTCAGCAGGTTTTGACACAATACGCTGTAGTCAAACGTGTTAATATTTCTGCAGCAAAACTTATGAATAGTCGTACCAAGTGGGATAAATAAAAACCATTAATAGTCTCACATCAGTTCAGATCAGGTTTTGCTGCCAAATAACTTTTGACACCAAACTTACAGAAAAATCTTTGGACTTTTGGAGCTTTTTATTTTTATTTATTTATTTATTTATTTTTTGTGTGAGGGAGATCAGCACTGAGCTAACATCTGATGCCAATCCTCCTCCCTTTGCTGAGGAAGACTGGCCCTGGGCTAACATCCGTGCCCATCTTCCTCCACTTTATATGGGACGCTGCCACAGCATGGCTTGCCAAGCAGTGAGTCGGTGTGTGCCCGAGATCTGAACCTGGCGAACCCTGGGCCGCCGTAGCAGAGCGCATGTACTTAACCACTTGCGCCACCGGGCCGGCCCCAGGAGCTTTTTAAATTTCAGTATTGCATATATGGAATTGTGAACCTGTTTAAGCATTATCTTTCTTTTGTAATCTGGTAATGCTCAGTGAACCTCTCCCTATAAATCCATATCTAGTTTTTTTTTGGTAGGGGTAGTAGAAGATTAAATGAGAGAACATTGAGTAGATAGTGGTGTTGAATGTATAGGACAAGATGATAGGAATTTTGTTGTGTTTGCCTGTGCTGTCATCTGGCTTGGATGATGCCATTATTTAATGGTATAACAGATAGTTTTAAACCCTTAAAATATGTAATATTATATATTTTCAAAGAATTATTATAAATCTACAAGATGTTGTTTTATATGAATAATTCTATATAAATAACTTTAAAAGCACAGATTGGGATTGAAACCTAATTGGATTACTTTTTTTTTTTTTTTAAGTTTTCTGGAAAGTGTTTTGTATTACATGGAGCAATACTTCTTAAACTTTAATGATCTATTTTAAGATCTCCTAGAAATCTTATTAAAATGCACATTCTCATTTGGTAGGTTTTGGGTGGGGCCCAGGATTTTGCATTTCCAGCAAGCACCCCGGTAATGTTGATGCTGCTGGTCCATAGACCACACTTTGACTAGCAATGATATGGACCCATTTTTTATTCTGAGACTCATATCTCATATTTCTTATGTATTGCATTTGATTAAAAAGCTTAGATTTTAAGCACTGAGTAAAGTTCTTCTGCTACTAAAGAATTTACTGTTCCCAGCCTTTTCTACAGGTGGACTCTGATGTACCAGTCTGTTTACCTTAATGAATTTCACTGGTGTGATCTTACCTGGATCAATTCAGAGTACACTGCAACTTCAGAAAGGGCAATATTCTGTTCCCTCAAGCTGCAAAACCATTAGTTTATTGGACATTTTAGGGTACTTATTTTTAGGTAGAGTTGTGTTTTATTGACAAATGCAATTTTATAAGATTTTTGTACCAATCTCCTCCTCAGTAAACCAGGTCTGGGTTTCTCAAGGCCAAGATGTTTTTATCTTTCCTCTGTTGGTTGTGTTTCAGTGGGTCACAGGAAGAAGTAGAATTGCAGCCAGGACAAGCTCGACTTTTTGCGTGGGCAGATCCTACTGGTACCAGAAAATTGACATGGAGATATGCAGCAAATGTTGAGGAACACGATCTGTTAAAGGTATCATTTCATGTGAATGAGTGCTGTATGAGTTGCCTGATGGCAAAGGAAGTAGACAGGCTAGCTTCACACAATCGTCTTTGTCCTCGATGAACTAAAAATGAATAGGAAATATTTTCGAAATAATTTACTTTTGAAGTTATATTTTATTGTAGATTAGTCAAAATAATTTAATTTACAATTTAAAAAATAGGCCTGCTTTGTATTGACCATAAAGACCAGTAAAGTACTTTTTTATTTACCTTTTTTTTAAAAGGAAGGAATTTTAAGGCTAAGTGAAAAACAACTTTATTTTGAACATATGCATACTACTGTTGGCTGTGAGGTTTTTAGACATGTTTTCCCAACCAAGGCCATATATTTTGTTAATTAAAGGAGTCTGACAGTATGCAAATTATCCAGTTTAAGAAATTTAATGAAATATTTATTGAAATAATATTTAGGTAGCTAAATTAATCAAATATATTATTTCTTAGACTTTGGGAAGGGCTTAAGAATTCATCTACTAGCCTCCCTCTAATATAGGAGTTGTTCCTGCGTTGGTGATAGATCATCTAGTTTCTATAGGAATATGTTCTGTCATGAAAAGTTCATACAGTGTGACATTCAATTGTCTGGTAATGCCAGTTGTTAAAAAAGCTTTCTTGACTTTTGCTTTAAAATGGTTATTGGCCAACAGTGACTGAATTATCGTCTCCTATATTCCCTCTGAAATAGCCATAAAACAGATAAAGACTTACCCACTTTCGAAAAATCAGACTGACCGTTCTCTGTTACGAGATTCTTGGAGTGATTTTTACCAGGACAGTTCGATGGAGCTCTGTTGGCTTGCTTGTGCTTTGCTTTTTTGCAACAGAGAAACTCTCAAGGTTTTTAAGTGGTAGAGAGAGGCTTAAATTCCCTGTCGTGCTTAGCTCCCTGGCTCGGAGACACGGGCGCGCGGCCTGGGGCCCCTGCTCTGTGCTGTATTATTTCCCCTCTCCTCACGTGTAATGCTGCTCAGCAGCCACCACGCCCAGAAAGTAGTGTACAGACGAGAGAGCGAGTGGCAGTGACGCCCGGGAGGAGGTCATCCAGGTCTGTATATCAAGGCAGATTCAGAAAGAGTCCTGGTAACAGTGTGTGCAGGGGATTGCAGGTTTTAATGCTTCTCTTCTGTTTGGTGTTAGAGAACCAGGCAGTAGGCAAAGTAGATAATTGCACCTCAGTCAGCAGATAATCTGCCAGGTTATGAAAATTCAGCCAGAAGCAAGGCAGTTGCCCATTTCCTTGTCCACTAAGTTGATCTGAAAAAGGAGTTCTGCTCACGCCCAGCTGGACATGACAAGGGAGTTCAAAGAAAATACATACATTCTTGGCAAACACTAGGTCTGAAGTGATCTTCCCTCATTAAGTGTAAATAAACAGGAAAAAAACAACATGGGGTTTATGAAAAAAATATTTCAGGAAAAAATTGTAGCATTATCTTATGGATTCAGAGGGGTGATTATACCTCTGAAAAATTTTATACTACAGGAGGACCAGAGTAAAATTTTCAAAATGTATGCCTAGCATCCTTACCTAAGTTATAAAGATATGACAACTATGAAATAGGAGAAAGCATGGTGAAATAAAAAGACAAAGAGGACAAAGTAAAGTGAAAGGGAAGTGGGGAAACAGAATGTATTCCATACATACTATACATACACCATTTAATCTTAAATTTTAATTAGAGAAATATGAAGATTATGATTTTTTATAAAAGCTATCAATTAGTAGAACTAAAATCAGTGATAAAAGAATTTTAAAAGAATTGAGAAGCGCCGGCCCCGTGGCTTGGCGGTTAAGTGCGCGGGCTCCGCTGCTGGCGGCCTGGGTTCAGATCCCGGGCGTGCACCGACGCACCGCCTGTCCAGCCATGCTGAGGCTGCGTCCCACATACAGCAACTAGAAGGATGTGCAACTATGACATACAACTATCTACTGGGGCTTTGGGGGAAAAAAAGGAGGAGGATTGGCAATAGATGTTAGCTCAGAGCCAGTCCTCCTCAGCAAAAAGAGGAGGATTAGCATGGATGTTAGCTCAGGGCTGATCTTCCTCACAAAAAAAAAAAAAAAGAAAGAAAATGAAAATAAAGAAAATTTTAGTAAAAGAAGGAAACCTAAGAAAATAGATAATAAGTGGCAAGTATCTTTCATTGAGTATGTATCATGTGTTAATGCTTTTCATATATTATCACTAATTATTATGGTTGAACTTAGAACTGCTGGTTAGAATTCAAAACCAGGTTTATCTGACTTTACCATCCATGGACCATGCTTCCCATCAGTTATGTCAGTAAATGAAAATGGTTTAAATTCTCCAATTAAAGGACAAAAAAACACTGAGATTAAGGTAAAAAATACTATCTAATTATGTGCTACTTACAAGAGATCTGTCTTAACGAAACTAACACAGAAAGTTATAAGCATAAAGAGATGGTAAAGATTTAACAGGCAAACAGAAGCAAAAAGAAAGCAAAGTTGGTGATTTTAATTTCTGGACAACTATAATTCAAAGCAAAAACTGTTAAATAGAATATGGTAATATGACAAGGCATGATAGCCATAAAACTTCATGCAGTGAATCACATTGCATCAAAATATGTAATTTAGGATGCTGGAAGTCAAGTGAAACACAGCTACCTCAGGATATTTTAACACACCTCGTTTAATTTTTAACAGATCAAACAGATTAAAAAATGAATAGGATTAGAGAGTATTTGAATAATAAGTAGATTGAACCAAGATAAATATCAAATTTTGTGGTTTGCAAAGCGAGAATTTACCTTCTTAATAGGTATCTGAAGTATTTACAAAATTTGATGACATAATAGAGTTAAAAAAAAAAAGGATAGGCTACTTTGACATATGTTAAAAGCAATAGATTAAAAAAAAAAGCAATAGGTAAATTTTTTTTTTTTTTTGGTGGGGAAGATCAGCCCTGAGCTAACATCCATGCTAATCCTCCTCTTTTTGCTGAGGAAGACCGGCTCTGAGCTAACATCTATTGCCAATCCTCCTCCTTTTTTTCTCCCCAAAGCCCCAGTGGATAGTTGTATGTCATAGTTGCACATCCTTCTAGTTGCTGTATGTGGGACGCGGCCTCAGCATGGCTGGAGAAGCAGTGCGTCGGTGCACGCCCAGGATCCAAACCCGGGCCGCCAGTAGTGGAGCACGCGCACTTAACCGCTAAGCCACGGGGCTGGCCCCAATAGGTAAATTTTAAACAACAAAACTCAACTATTCCTATGCTCATGGTGAATCTTTTATTCATGTGTCTTTGGTTTTCTTCCAAGAAGGCGTAAGATGAAAAGCACATAGTAGGTACTTGTACTGCCTGTTGAAATGAACTGCTGTTGTATTTATCTTAATCCCAGAACCAAGAGGAATCATTGTTTTAATCTCTGAAAACACCAAATCAAGCCTCATATTTTTAAGTGGTATATGAGCCCTCAGCCAAGAAGGCTATTCATAGTGAAACTTAGTACAGACTGATCACCATAATTTGACTGTTTAACAATGTGATTTATATAAATATTTGCAATGTTATAAATTATTAAAACATAAAAATAAACTAGTTAGTTTTGCCTGAGGTTAGTTTTCTAATAAACTTCTAAACCATTGTGTTCTCCATCTTGGAGACAAGTAAACATCTTATGGTATTGGCGTGGTCAAAGGATGCTCTTGTTTCTGCTGAGTGCCCTTTGAGCACTAACTAGGTAACTCAAACTAAAGTAAAAAGAAATTAAGCACTATTAATCTTTGTTCTTGTTTGAAAAAATTGGTGAGTATGTTTTGAAATAGATATAACTTTAATTAATTTATATCATTTTGATGGTTAGAGTTTCCCAATTTATAGTCATGCTTTTTAAACTTTTCTAAACATTCTCAGTTACTCTAGTTCAACTTTATGTAATAAAAACTTACTGCTTGTGGGTTTAATATAAAGTCTCTCTTTTCCCCAGGATGGATGTGGACAGTTTCCATATGATGCCAACATCCAGATACACTGGGTATCCTTCCTGGATGGGCGCCAGAGAGTTTTGCTTTTCACCGATGATGTTGCCTTGGTTTCCAAAGCACTACAGGCAGAAGAAATGGAGCAGGCCAATCATGAAGTAACGTTTTCTCTCCACAGTCTTGGGCTTTCACTGGTTAACAATGAAAACAAGCAGGAAGTTTCATATGTTGGGATAACCAGGTATGGAAGAAGGAAGATAAGGCATCAGGAATCTTTAAAAGACACTGAGTTCATAATATCAGATTTGATGAGAGTAAACAGATAGCTGTTCTGATTTTGATATAGTGTACATTCTTTCAGAACAACTTACTGAACAGTTTTCACTGCTAGTTGAAAAGCCCCTGAGATAGAAAGATGACTAAGATAATATCATGTCTTTGCCCTTACATTTCTCATCGTCAGTTGGTGGGGAAGAAAGAGGTTTGCTCCTTTCTGTGTTGTTTGTATGTATTTTTTTTAAATGAATTATAAAAGCACTGAGAAATGATACAAAGAAGTATTTACATGTACATGGAAATACAAAGGTGGAAGCAACTGTTTTGTGCAATAGAGGTTGGAGAAGCTGGCATGGGTCAGGGGAAGCTAACAACAGTAAGTCAGATAAATTGGAAAAAACATTCATAGAGGAGGCAATATTTAACATGGCTACATAATCTTTAATGGGTGATTATTTAGAACTTTTTAATAGTGGTGGGACCAGTTATTTTCTCTGGTTCTGCTTATATCTGCATAAGAAAAATATTTGAATTTATTTATTTTGGTTTTTTAAATCACACTAACTTTGGTAAAAGACTCATTCTTTTTTGGAGGCTGGTGGGTAGAATGGTTAATTGTTACCATGTATAACCAGCATAGATCTATCCATAATCATGTGTTTAGTGAAGTAAAAAATTAAGAAAGCGATCATGTATGTAAGGAACTTTGCACAACACCTGACAGATTATGGGTTCTATAAATGGTGTTATACATACCATTAATATCATATTAATACATTTATGTATATATGAGTAATATATTCTCTTGTTTATACATTTAAGTATTGTGTATTTTTAAACTAAATATGAAGATCATTTTTAAGTCATATAAATCCAGTTTTCTCCACTCTCTTGTTCTTTGATATAACTTATTTTTACTTTAATATTATACATGCTATTATACTTTGTCAGATTGGCCTTTATTTATTAGGACTTTTAAAAATTCATCTAAAACAACATGATTACCTTTTTTCTGACATACTACACATTCAGCACTCATTCAGTAAGGATGTGTACTGAGGAACATAAGTCAGTTACATAATTTTTTTAAATAGACTTTAATTTTTTTGAGCAGTTTTAGGTTTACAGAAAAATTGAGTGTCAAGTACAGAGTTCCCATATACCCCTCCCAGGTTTCCTCTATTATTAACATCTTGAAATAGTGTGGTACGTTTGTTACTACTGATGAACTAATATTGATACATTATTGTTTTCTAAAAAGTCCATTGTTTATGTTTACATTAGCGTTCACTCTGTGTTGTAAATTTTATGGCTTTTGACAAATGCTTCTTTCTCTTAGCAATATCCTTTTAAGATTCCTTATGTCTTTTTGTAGCTTGATAATTCATTTCTTTTTATCACTGAATAATATTCTATGTCTGGATGTAACACAGTTTATTTATCCATTCACCTATTGAAGGACATCTTTGTTGCTTCCAAGTTTTGGCAATTATGAATAAAGCTGCTATAAACTTTCATGTGGAGGTTTTGTGTAGACATTGGTTTTCAACTCATTTGGGTAAACATCAGGGAGCATGGTTGTTGAATCATATGGTAAGAGTATGTTTAGTTTTGTAAGAACCTGCCAAATTATCTTCCAAAGTGGCTGCACCATTTTGCCTTCCCACCAGGAAGGAATGAGAGTCCTGTTGTTCCACATCCTTGCCTGCGTTCAGTGTTGTCAGTGTTCAAGATTTTGCCTAATCTAATAGGTGTGTAGTGGTATCTCATTGCTGTTTTAATTTGCAATTCCCTAATTACATATGATGTTGAGCATCTTTTCATATGTTTATTTGCCACCTGAATATCTTCTTTGGTGAGGTTCAGATGTTTTGCCCTTTTTTAATTTTTAATTTTCTTATTGTTGAGTTTTAAGAGTTCTTTGTATATTTTTGGATGCCAGTCTTTTATCAAATATGTGTTTTGCAGATATTGTCTCCTAGTCTGTGACTTGTTTTTTCATTCTTTTAATAGTGTCTCACAGAGAAGAAGTTGTTAATTGTAATGAAGTTCAACATCAGTTTTTTTGTTCATGCATTGTGCTTTTGGTGTGGTATCTTAAAAGTCATCACCAAACTCAAAGTCACTTAGATTTTCTCCTGTATTATCTTCCAGGATTTTATAGTTTTGGGTTTGATATTTAGGTCTATAATCCATTTTGAGTTAATTTTTGTGCAATGTGTAAGCTCTGTGTCTAGATTCATTTTTTCTTTGTGTGTAAATGTCCAGTTGTTCCATTAACATTTGTTGAAAAGAGTGTCCTTTCTCCATTGAATTGCCTTTGCTCCTTTTCAAAGATCAGTTGACTGTATTTCTGTGGGTCTATTTCTGGACTCTTGATTCTGTTCTCTTGATCTGTTTGTCTGTTCTTCCACCAATACCACACCGTCTTGATTTCTGTAGTTTTATAGTGACATAGTGTCAGTCCTCCAACTTCTTTCTCCTTCAATATTGTATTGGCTATTTTGAGTCTTTTGCCTTTCCATATAAACTTTAGAATCAATTTGTTCATATCCACAAAATAATTAGCTGGGATTTTGCTTGAGATTGCATCAGATCTATAGATCAACTTGGGAAAAACTGATATCTTGATGGTTTTAGTCTTCATATCCATGTACATGAATATTTCTGTTTGTTTAGGTCTTGGATCTCTTTCATCAGGCTTTTATAGTTTTCCTCATATAGGTCTTGTACAAATTTGTTAGATTTTGTTTATACCTAAACATATCATTTTTTTGGTGCTAATGTAAATACTATTGTGTTTTTAATTTTAAATTCCAGTTGGTCATTGCTGGTATATAAGAAAGCAATTAACTTTTGTGTATTAACCTTGTATCTTGAAGCTTGTTAGTTTCAGGAGTTTTTTGGTTGATTCTTAGGGATTTTCTACATAGACATTCATGTCATCTGAGAACAAAGACAGCTTTATTTCTTTTTTCCCAATCTGTGTACCTTTTATTTTCTTGTCTTATTGCATTATCTAGGATTTCCTGTACAGTTTTGAATAGGAGTGGTAAGAGTGGACATCCTTGCTTTGTTCCTGATCTTAGCAAGAAAGCATCTAGTTTCTCACCATTAAGTATGATGTTTATAGGTTTTTTGTAGATGTTCTTTATTCAAGTTGAGGAAGTTCCCCCCTCTTCCTCGTTTGCCGAAGAGTTTTTATCATGAATCGGTGTTGTATTTATATAGTTTATAGTAGATATTTTATTCTTTACTTTCGTTGACTGGTGTCCCGTAAATATATTAGGTAGTGAGGACGTTGGTAACGTGATCATTCACTAATATCAACAAGCTATGTAAATTAAAATATTATGGAATTATATTTTATCATTGTGCAAACAGTATTTTCTAATCAGGGATCAGCAAAGTATAGCCCATGAGTGAAGTCTAGCCCACTGCCTGTTTTTTGTACAACCCTTGATCTAAGAATGATTTTTTACATTTTTAAATGGTTGAAAAAAATCAAAAGAAAAATAGTACTTTGTAACACATGAAAATTATATGAACTTCCAAGTTTGTTCTGCATAAGTAAAGTTTTATTAGGACACAGCCTTGCTATTTCTTTTATATGTCTATGGCTGCTTTTGCACTGCTGCTCAGTGAACAACAAATGACAGTGATGTAGTTGTAACTTGAGAGAGTTTGAGTGCCACACATGTAGCTATACTGCAACTTTTATTTTTTATTACTAATACATATTCGTCAAAACAAGAAGAGAAAAGTGGACTTTTAATGTCTCACTTATAGGGCACAGTTATCAAATGAAATGGCAGAGCATTATTTTATCATGTAAGGACACTGTACCTATGCTAAAAGAACAATATATTGACATTTCCGAGCTAAGCACACGTCACAGTATGCCCAACTCACAGGAAAGCAATGGCCATAAAAATTAGAAAATTTAAGACGAAATATCTCATCACAGCAGAATGTTATCACAAAAATAAAAAACCAAAAATGAGATTTCAACCAAAGTTAGATTCTGAGCGACTCATTTGTTAGCCAAGCAAGGAAAGCCTTTTACCAACGGTGAGTTAATTGAATCATGCCTGATTCTAGCAGCTAAAGAAATGTGTCCAAAGATAATAAACTTGGGACCATTAGCCTTTCGGTAACAACAGTTGCTTGAAGAATTGTGGACATTCAGAGCAACATCAATAGTCAATTAGAAAGGCAAATAATTTCAGGTAGTTTTCCTTGGCTCTTGAGAGTCAAAAAATGTTACCAATACTGTTCAGTTGTTTTATATTTGAGAAGCCAGTGCTGAGCTTGAAGTGACTGGAGAATTAACTTCAGTGAATAGTCGGCGTAGAACAACTCCAGGTGAAAATATTTTCAACAAGTTGAGGAAGTACTATATCAGTGCAACCTGAAGTGGAATCATCTAAGATATATTGCAACTGATGATGGGAAGAATATGTGTGGAGCAGAAAAAGACTTAGTTGGGTAAATTCACAAAGCTTGTGAAAATGTAATGTTTAAAGCCTGTGGTTATTCAGTGTATTGTCCATCAGCAGGTACTTTGTGGAAAATATTTGAATCAGTTGTGTGTTATCAAACCAGCAGTGTCAAATAGTGACCTTCATTCACTCTTGTGGACTTAACCATCGTTAGTTCTGTGAATTTTTGTCAAATAGAAACTGAATGTCCTGACTTGTCTTACCACACAGAAGTTTTATGACTAAACAGTGATGCTTTTTTTTATTGTACTGTTTTTGAGTTTTGGGCCCAGATTAAAGTTTTTCTGAATGAAAAGAACCACCCTCAACCTCTGTTATTGAAGACTGAATAGCTTTGGAAAAGAGCTTTTGCTGCAGAATTGATAATGAATTCAACCTAAAAGTAGAAGACAAAACAGCGCTTATCTGTGAAACCTATACTGCAGTAAAGTCATTTTGACAACTAACTTTTGAATCACAAGTAATGTCAGGCTGTTTTATATACTGCCTGTGCTGTCCAGAGTTAAAACAAGAAGTGAGATCTTCATCCCAGCACAAGTTTGGACCAGATACATTTTATGATCTGCAACTACATTTCCAGCAACATTTTTTCCAACCTCACACCAAGTGCAAAGGAAATTTCCACATTTCAAAACCCATTTACCTGTGTAATGGAAGAGCTTCTGCCTAACCTTCGATTGGAAGTGATCCATCTTAATGCATTGACTTGCCAATAGGCAACTATCAAAAGAAGAATCTAATAGATTAGGAAACCAAATTTTAGATTTAGAATTTTCTAATAGAAAATAGAATTTTATAAATGCATTTGAAGAAATACATATGCTCAATTAAAATAACATTCTCATAGATCAATACCAGTTTTTGGCAGTAACTACCTGTGTGAAAGGACCTTTTTAAAGATACTCATTGGGGGCTGGCCCCGTGGCTTAACAGTTAAGTGCGTGCACTCCGCTACTGGCGGCCTGGGTTCCGATCCTGGGCGCGCACCGAGGCACCACTTGTCCGGCCATGCTGAGGCAGCATCCCACATACAGCAACTAGAAGGATGTGCAACTATGACCTACAACTATCTACTGGGGCTTTGGGGAGAAAAAGGGAAAAAAAAGAAAAAAAGGAGGAGGATTGGCAATAGATGTTAGCTCAGTGCCGGTCTTCCTCAGCAAAAACAGGAGGATTGGCATGGATGTTAGCTCAGGGCTGATCTTCCTAACAAAAAAAAAAATAAATAAATAAATAAGTAACTAAGTAAATAAATAAAGATACTCATTGTAGATCAGCATTAACAAATGAATATTTCCAGTAGATTTTGATAATAGGGAACACTAACTTTAAGCCCTAATTAAGTGAAATGTTGTCACCCCCACAAAAGAAGTGTAAAAAAAATTTTTTTTGTAATTATGTATGGTGACAGATGTTAACTAGACTTATTGTGATGATCATTTTACAATATATACAAATATCGAATCATTATGTTGTACACCTGAAATTAATATAATATTATATGTCAGTTATACCTCAATAAAAACAAGTAAATAATAAAAAATAAAAAATAAGTGTATTTTACTCATTAATAGAATCGTACTCTATTGTTCTTTTTGCATTTTGAATTTCATTGATTAAAAAAATTTGTGGAAGTTTTTTTTCTCTTCTTTTTTAAGTACCTACACATTTTGTCTCAGCCCACAAAGCCTAAAATATTTATGAAATGGCCCCTTACAAATAACATTTGCCAATCCCTTAATTAATTGATGTCAGTGTGTGATAGAAAAACATTTTCCCTACTCCTTTCCCTTATGTACTTTTATAACACAGGTATCTTTGGTGTTTAAAAAAATCTCTTCTCCTGTAATTTTCATAGGAGATTGATAGTTGCAGTAATTTAGAGTTGAATTACAATTTCATAAACCTAAATATATATTCCTAATTCAGTTTTCTTTGTGAATTATTTTAGTTCTGGTGTTATTTGGGAAATGAAACCAAAACAGAAATGGAAGCCTTTTAGTCAAAAGCAGATAATCTTATTGGAACAGTCCTATAAGAAATATCAAGAATCAAGAGACCGTGGCTGGATTAAACTAGACAATAATTTTGAGGTATACCAAAATTTTTTTGTTTTGGTTTTTATGTGTCTTTTGTTGTTGTTGGTAGTAGTAAGTAAAATTTACTGTCCAAGTAAAAAAATGTGTGTGCAGAAACTAATTTATTAATAAATAAACTTATTTATTAGTTATTAGTAGGATTGGCATAACTAATAATATTTATTAGTACAGTTTTAATTAAAATATATTGTTATTAAATCTTATATTATGAAACATGATTTAAATATGTTTCTCTTCTGCATTTTTATGATTTCTTCTATTCACAAGGCAGATAGTTTCATGGAAATTGTTTTGTTTTCAGTAAGATTATGAAGAAATTAAGATTGCTTATTGAAACTTTTTCTCTTATGTTTTGAATGATACCAATATGTATAGCTAAATAAAATCTGTGCAAAATTACATATTTCAATGATGAGAAACCTGTTTAGAAAACCTCAGTTAAATTCATTAAATGTGAATGATTGCTGGATGTGGGTAGATGTCCACAAACAAACGTGTACTCTACACAGGCCCTTACAGTGTTGAAACTGCAAGTCTCTTTTGCTCCAAGAAGACCCCAGAAGCTTGACTGCAATTTCTGGCTTGCTCTGATTCAGGCGTATTGTTTTGATTACTTTTTGTCTTTGTTATCTGATGGCTGAGTTTGCATTGGTCACCAGATGTGCTCCCCACCCTCGCCCCCATCCCCATAAATGTTAGCCGTGTTCAAATGAAAAAAAGACCCAAAAACTATACAATTAGTGTCAGACGTAAATAAGCTGTTAACTATTCATTGTTTAACTTTATTAAAACAAAATTTAAGAATTATCTAGAATTATCCATTACTGTTGAGGTTTTTAAAAAATGCAAAGCATGGTTTATTTTCTTTAAGTGCAGTTTATATAATTGAAAAGTTCCCTAATTATTTTCTTATTTTTCTCATAACTTTGGTAAAAACGTAGTGATTCTGCTTCAAAGATCTCAACTGTAGATCCCCTTAAGGTAGATCTTTTGGTGAGATATAGAGATTAAGATATTTTTCTCTTTTAATTTGTGAGTAAATGGATATTTAAAATGGGACACACTGCTAATACCAACTCATCACAAACACATGTGCTTTTCTTCCAGGTCAATTTTGATCAAGTTCCAATGGAAATGCGCCTCCCTATTCGGTGCCCTATAAAGCGAGATTTTTTATCAGGAATTCAGATTGAATTTAAGCAGTCTCCTCACCAGAGAAGTTTAAGGGCCAGGTTGTATTGGCTTCAGGTAACATTGTCATCCTCAATTCAATAAATATATCTAATCACTTTTGGAATCTTGGGGATGAAATTTTTTTTACCAGATTCTAGCATACATTGTTAATTGGTATCTTTCTTTTTGTTTGTTTATTCCCCTTCTCCCACGGATCCTGTGGATTCAACATACTTACCATCCAAGTCTAAAGACCTTGTGACTGTTGAGACTATTTAATTTGACCAGTTAGCCTGCAAGAGTGTTTTCTTGCACTGAAATTGTTATTTCTAAATATTCCTTTGAATTTGTCATGGAATCCCAAAATAAGATTTTCTTTTGTCATTCTGTATGGAAATGAACAAGGCTTTATTGGAGGATGTTTTAGACTGCTTGCTTGCTTGCTCCCTTTTTGCCTCCCTCCCTCTCTTTCTTTTAACTGCTAAATACTATTTAGGACATTTTTATTCTTTTTTCTTCTTTCTACCTGTGCTCTAATTTAATATCCAGTCTCCACTTACATTTTATTTAAATTATAGAGAGTTGAAGTCTCACATGATCCATAGGTACAAATATTTTCATTAATGGTGTACGTGCTATACAACGTTAATGCAGTTATGAAGATATTTGTATGTTCCTTTGTATAAAAGCTTGCCCTTGCTGAGATATATAAGAATTTTAGATTTAAAGTGAAGCTTCTAATAGCATCACATATACATACAGATACTTATGATGAAATTAGTGGCGTCTTCTGTAATACTGTCTCTGAAACTAAAAGTTTAAATTTATTTTAAATGTAGCTAAGTTAGTTTTCTTTTTTTTTTTTTTCAGGTTGATAATCAGTTACCAGGTACAATGTTCCCTGTTTTATTTCATCCTGTGGCCCCTCCAAAATCCATTGCTTTGGATTCAGGTAAAAAAACATCAAAAATTAAGTTGAGATATGCGCTATTTATAAAAGCTAAGTAGACATTATTTTGACCTAGTATGTATAAAGGTTGATTGCTTTTTTCTTGTTTTCTTTGTTTCTCTTAGAACCCAAACCTTTCATTGATGTGAGCGTCATTACAAGATTTAATGAGTACAGTAAAGTCTTACAGTTCAAGTAAGATTCTCTTATTTATCTAAAGGAATTTAAAATGAAAATCTACTTTGAAAATAAATTTTACTCTTTTTGAAAGTGACTTCGATATAAAAATTTTTTTCCACCTGAAAATATTAATCTACTTTTGGTCAAGTAATTTTCTACGTTGGAGCTTATTTTCATAATAGCCTCCATTTAGTTTAAAGTGTAAGATTCCTTCAGCCACCTCCTCCCCTTTGTAACTCCGATTAGAATATAAAGTAGTCAGGGAAATATAAATGATGTATGTATTTGTGAGGTGGGTTCTTTAAAGCAATTGCTCTGGACTTTAAAAATTGGATAATGCATCCTACATCATCTAGTTGTTTTCGTCTCTTCTGTAACATGATAAATGTGGGATTTGGGACTTTAAATGCCAAGTGTTAATACAGCAGTATTACCTCTAGTGAAACCTTCACTTTAATGAAAAAAAAAATCTCAGTCTAAGTAGACTGTGTTCTTGTTTAATCACACTTTTTAAGAGATGAAAGAAGAAGATCTTGCTGTGGCTTTTGGCCAGAATCAAAGTTTTAACCTTAAAAATTGCAAGGTTTGATAGAAGTCCTTTTCTAGCTTTAAAAAAATTTTTTTTCTTAGGTATTTTATGGTCCTCATTCAGGAAATGGCCTTAAAAGTTGATCAGGGGTTTCTAGGAGCTATTGTTGCACTGTTTACCCCAGCAACTGACCCTGAAGCCGAAAGAAAACGGGTAACAATTTTTATTTCTTGGGAAAATTATAAAATTTAAAAGATTCAGTCAACCATTTTTTGAGCTAACTATAGTAGAGAAAAAAATTAAAATAGAAATTCTCGACTTAATGTTTTTCAGACAAAGTTAATCCAGCAAGATATTGATGCTCTAAACACAGAATTAATGGAGACCTCAATGACTGATATGTCAGTTCTTAGTTTCTTTGAACATTTCCATATTTCTCCTGTTAAGGTTTGTTGTAATTATCATTTTGAAATTTTGGCATAATTGTTGTAGAACTTTTAGAGAGTCTGTTTACAAATGTGGGTTTTCTTTCATTGTGTCAAATATTTGTTGTGAATTTTATTTGATTCATTGAAATAATTAAGACAATTCTCTGTAACATATGTATAACCGTAATTCCCACAGAGCAACTACCAGAGCATGTTCTCTAGTCTTGAATTAATAACCCCTTTATTTAAGGAAGAAGCTGACAAAAGCATTTCTTAATTAAGCGAAGAAGTACTCACCAACGTTTAATGTTTTGGTTGCACTTTGTAACTATGATCACTGTCTAAACAGAAAGCTATAATGAGTGCCCTAACCAGAACGTGAAAATGCTGAAGTAGGTATTATACTGTTGATGTGGTGTTTTTCAACCTTCCAAAATTTGATTGTAACTAAGAGAGTGGAAAATTAGATACCTTTCACTTGCCTGATTTTGTACTTGATGAACCCATTTCCTTTTCTCCTTTTGTTGTTCTTTTTAGGTTTTATAGGGAGAGGTAACTGCTTAGTAAGTTCACAAATGCCATCAACCATAATGTTCTAAACTTGTGTAATGGGCCAGATTTACAATTAAGTAACTCTTTAAAATATTGATGATCCTTTACAGTCTCAAAAACTGTTTATGGCACATTATTTTCAGTTGCATTCACCAATCCATTCAGCGAAATGAATGCATTTATAAAATGGAATTATTATTTTAAATTGATGTATTAGTTTGGTGGTATCAGACATATCCATTGTGTTAGGTTTAAAATTGATATTGTTTTATGTGGTAGGTTATACACAATTTCTTTTTCATTATTAGGTGAAGATCAGTTATTTATGAGATTGAACAATACCTTCCACAAATATTTATTGAATGCCAACTATCAAAGTTTCTGTGGGAGGTATAAAATGACTTCATGGAGTTTATAATCTAGGGGGGTATTAAAGATTGATAATTTACCTATTCATGTTTTTAGGCACATTGAGAATTGTACCATGAAGTTGAATAATTAAGATCATGAAGCATAGTTATTTTCTTATTCTGTGATAACTTTGCCCTAGGGAAAGGCTGGGTCTCTGTCCACCTAAGCTTGCCTTTCCTGGATCCCAACACCCTCTGGCTACAGATGGGCAGAAGCCCACATCAGAGAAAAAACCCAACAACCAGGCTTTCCTGACCTTAGCTCAAGTCTGCTCTTTTGAGCTCTATATTGGTTAGGTGAAATGCCTAGGGAATGGCAGAATGAGAAAGGAGTCATCTGCTTTATTTACATGCCGAATTACCTTTTGCTTGTGTCTTCTGGCACTAGTGCACTAATGATGATACGGCACAAAGTAGAAGCAGCTAGATGGGAATGTGAAAATCTCATGTTTAAGTACTAAGTTGAAGGGGTCTGTGGAAGCCAAAAACTCTATTAATTTTTGAAAAATTAATTTAGCAGCTTGCTAATTGTTCCATAATTGTCATGTTATTGTTACTTGTTATTATTGTATAATTATAATATAATTGTTATTGTTAATTGTTGCCATAAGTTATTTACCTTAACTGGATGAAAATAAATGATTATCCATTATTTTGACTTGTAGACTACTTGTGTGCCAGTTGACATGTTTTTCTTCTTAAAATGATTATGCTATTTTTTAAAATGTTTTGGGTCCCTCCATATAAACACAATGGTATTTGTACTCTTTGAGTAAAATTATAGCTCTATTTTTGGGACAGACTGATTTGTATTTTATCAAAAAGTAAGTAGAATCAGATATGAATGAGTTATTCTATGTTATGTATAGAGTAAAAATAATAGCTTTCTTTAGGACTCGTCATTGAAAGATACATTTGTTTGTATCTGGAAGATCTGGTTCCTTTGCATATAATTTTTTTGTTTTTGTTTTTAGCTTTCATTTATTGAATATTATTTTTGTTTTAGTTGCATTTGAGTTTGTCTTTGGGTTCCGGAGGTGAAGAGTCAGACAAAGAAAAACAGGAAATGATTGCAATTCATTCTGTCAATCTGCTGTTGAAAAGCATAGGTGCTACCCTGACTGACGTGGATGACCTCATATTCAAGTAAGATTTACGTTAAAGTACACTGGGAGGCTTTGTGCCAAGGTTATGTTTCTGGATGTTAATTCTCTCCCTTTGTGCTAGAATGTTAGCTTAGAAAAATGATAATGTTACTATTTATACTTGAAGAGTTTGGTCCCTTTCTAAAAATGCTCTTTAGGTATGCTTATTTTACTCATAAAGATACGATAGAGTCTTATATTGTCTTCAGTTATTCAAACCTAGATAATACATGAATGTAGAATAAAAATTGAATGGTTTTGGTAGTATATTATAAATGGCCATGTTTTAAAACAGAATTATATTTAGAAATACATAGCAATTGGCTAAGATTTCAGTGTAATCCTATGGCAAAGTCTAGATAATAACTCCTTGCTACATTTGATATAAGAATATTTATGTGTGCCAGATACATACAAATTCAATGAATGTTGGTTGACTTGTATATTCAACAGTGGTATTGGAACAAGTAGTTACCTTGGAGGAAAAAAATGCATTTATTACATTATCAAATTTCATAAGAATCAAAAGATTAAATATAAAATTCAAATTGAAAAGACTAAGAAAAAAATAGAAGTTAATTGCTATCAAATCTCTGAATAAAGGAAGTCTTTCCAAGTTTAAAAGCAATGGAAAAAAATCCCAATGGAAAATATAAAATAGATTTGACTACATAAAAATTAAATATTTTTCAACAAAATCAGTGAAAATAATTAAAAAAGAACAGGGAAAATATAATGACAAATATGACAGAGAGAGGATTAATAGTTAATATTAAACATGGATTAAAAAAACTAAAGATTCCAGTGCCATAATTGCCAGAGGACAATGAGTTAATTTGCAAAAGGGAAGATACAGTGACTGAGAGATATTTAAAATGTTTAACTTTATTATTTATCAAAGAATTTGCAAATTAAAAGAAATTATCAAAGATTTCAAAATATGAGCAATCCTAATACTAGAGGGGGTAGATCTAAGAAATGGGCACCTTTTTTTTTTTTTTTTTTTTTACTAATTGTATGAGTAGGAAATGATATATATCAAGAGCCTTAAATGTTTTTCACTCAGTAATTCTTTTTTTGGGAATTCAGTCCAAAAAATAATCCTGAAATGCAACCAAAGAGTTATATTCAAGATACACATGGCAACATTAATTATTATGCCAAAATTTGGAAATGTCTGATAGTGGAAGAATTGTTTGTTATGACACTTCCACATGATGGAATGCTAGGCACCCATTAAAAATGGTTACATAGAATTTTGAATAACATAGAGAAATCCCTGTCCACAATGTTGAGTGTAAAATATGCATAGAAAATGTTTTAAATATTTTTAAATCACATAGAAAAGGAAAGAAAGAATTCAAAGTGGGAAATGAGAAGAAAAAACTTAAAAATCCTCTGTGTGGTGGGATTATGATTGACTTTTTTGAACCTTTTTACTCTTTATGTGTTTATGAAAGACTTGTATGAGAATGCACTATTTTTTATAGTAATTTTGTTACCAAAATATTAAGATCTCAAATGTAAACTATATGTGGCAGATGTACAAATCTGTGAAAGAATTAGCAATGATTATTTTATTATTGAAATTTTAAATCTCTTTGAAAATATAATCTTAGTACGTTTGAATCTTTCTTTCTCCTCCCAGACTTGCTTATTATGAAATTAACTATCAGTTTTACAAGAGAGATCAGCTCATGTGGAGTGTTATTAGACATTACAGTGAACAGGTAATTTCCTATCATAGTAGTTCATAAATAATATACTTTATAAAATATCAAAACAAGACATTTGTATGTGATTGTACAGTGTGCAGTAATGTTTACCTAATTTACCTAAATTTGCAATCTCATTACTTAGAAGATTTCTCGAATTATTAATTTCTATTTTTTTAGTTCTTTCCCCCCTATATATATAACCTTTTATTTTATTCATTTATTTTTTAATTTTTTGTTAATTGCAGTAACATTGGTTTATAACATTGTAAAAATTTCAGGTGTACATCATTATACTTCTATTTCTGCATAGATTACATCATGTTCACCACCAAAATACTAATTACAACCCATCACCACACACATGTACTGAATTATCCCTTTCACCCTCCTCCCTCCCCCCTTCCCCTCTGGTAACCACCAATCCAATCTCTGTCCCTATGTGTTTGTTTATTGTTGTTATTATCTACTACTTAATGAAGGAAATCATATAGTATTTGACCTTCTCCCTCTGACTTATTTCACTTTGCATTATACCCTCAATGTCCATCCATGTTGTCACAAATGGCTGGATTTCATCGTTTCTTATGGCTGAGTAGTATTTCATTGTGTATATATACCACATCTTCTTTATCCATTCGTCCCATGATGGGCACTTAGGTTGCTTCCACGTCTTGGCTATTGTGAATAACGCTGCAATGAACACAGGGGTGCATGTACCTTTACAAATTGGTGTTTTCAAATTCTTTGGATAAATACCCAAAAGTGGAATAGCTGGATCATATGGTAGTTCTATCCTTGATTTTTTGAGGAATCTCCATACTGTTTTCCATAGTGGCTGCACCAGTTTGCACTCCCACCAGCGGTGTATGAGAGTTCCCTTCTCACCACATCCTCTCCAACACATGTTGTTTCCTGTCTTGTTAATTATACCCATTCTGATGGGAGTGAGGTGATATCTCGTTGTGGTTTTGATTTGCATTTCCCTGATAGTTAGTGATTTTGAACATCTTTTCATGTGTCTGTTGGCCGTCTGTATATCTTCTTTGGAGAAATGTCTGTTCAGGTCTTTTGCCCATTTTTTAATTGGGTTGGTAGTTTTTTTGTTGTTGAGGTGCATGAGTTCTTTATATATTTTGGAGATTAAGCCCTTCTCAGATGTATGGTTTGCAAATATCTTCTCCCAATTGTTAGGTTGTCTTTTCGTTTTGTTGGTTTCCTTTGCTGTGCAGAAGCTTTTTAGTTTGATGTAGTCCCATTTGTTTATTTTTTCTATTGTTTCTCTTGCCCGGTCAGACATGGTGTTTGAAAATATGTTGCTAAGACCGATGTCGAAGAGCGTACTGCCTATCTTTTCTTGTAGAAGTTTCATAGTTTCAGGTCTTACATTCAAGTCTTTAATCCATTTGGAGTTAATTATTGTGTATGGTCTAAGGTAAGGGTCTACTTTCATTTTTTTGCATGTGGCTATCCAGTTTTCCCAACACCATTTGTTGAAGAGACTTTCTTTTCCCCATTGTATGTTCTTGGCTCCTTTGTCAAAGATTAGCTGTCCATAGATGTGTGGGTTTATTTCTGGGCTCTTGATTCTATTCCATTGATCTGTGTGTCTGTTTTTGTGCCAGTACCATGCTGTTTTGGTTACTATAGCTTTGTAGTATATTTTGAAATCAGAGAGTGTGATACCTCCAGCTTTGTTCTCTTTTCTCAGGATTCCTTTAGCTGTTCGGGGTCTTTTGTTGTTCCGTATAAATTTTAGGATTCTTTGCTCTATTTCTGTGAAAAATGTTGTTGGAACTTTGACAGGGATTGCATTGAATCTATAGATGGCTTTAGGAAGTATGGACATCTTAACTATGTTAATTCTTCCAATCCAAGAGCACGGAATATCTTTCCATTTCTTTGTGTCTTCTTCAATTTCTTTCAAAAATCTTTTATAGTTTTGGGTGTACAGATCTTTCACCTCTTTGGTTAAGTTTATTCCTGGGTATTTTATTCTTTTTGTTGCAATTGTAAATGGGATTATATTCTTAATTTCTCTTTCTGCTACTTCGTTGTTAGTGTACAGAAATGCAACTGATTTTTGTATGTTGATTTTGTATCCTGCAACTTTACCATATTTGTTTATTACTTCTAAAAGTTTTCTGGTGGATTCTTTAGGGTTTTCTATATATAAAATCATGTCATCTGCAAATAGTGACAGTTTCACTTCTTCCTTTCCAATTTGGATCCCTTTTATTTCTTTCTCTTGCCTGATTGCTCTGGCTAGGACTTCCAGTACCATGTTAAATAGGAGTGGTGACAGTGGGCATCCTTGTCTGGTTCCTGTTCTTAGAGGGATAGCTTTCAGTTTTTCACCATTGAGGATGATATTAGCTGTGGGTTTGTCATATATGGTCTTTATTATGTTGAGGTACTTTCCTTCTATACCCGTTTTATTCAGAGTTTTTATCATAAATGGATGCTGTATCTTGTCAAATGCTTTCTCTGCATCTATTGAGATGATCATGTGATTTTTATTCTTCATTTTATTAATGTGGTGTATTACGTTGATTGATTTGCAAATGTTAAACCATTCCTGCATACCTGGAATAAATCCCACTTGATCACGTTGTATAATCTTTTTAACGTATTGTTGTATGCGATTTGCTAGTATTTTGTTGAGGATTTTTGCATCGATGTTCATCAGTGATATTGGCCTGTAATTTTCTTTTTTTCTGTTGTCCTTGTCTGGTTTTGGTATCAGGGTAATGTCAGCTTCATAGAATGAGTTAAGGAGCTTCCCCCCCTCCTCAATTTTTTGGAAGAGTTTGAGAAGGATAGGTATTAAGTCTTCTTTGAATGTTTGGTAGAATTCACCAGGGAAGTCGTCTGGTCCTGGACTTTTATTTTTGGGGAGGTTTTTGATTACTGATTCGATCTCCTTACTGGTGATTGGTCTATTCAAATTCTCTACTTCTTCTTGATCCAGTTTTGGAAGGTTGTATGATGCTCAGAATTTATCCATTTCTTCCAGATTGTCGAATTGGTTGGCATATAGCTTTTCATAGTATTCTCTTATAATCTTTTGTATTTCTGAGGTGTCTGTTGTAACCTCTCCTCTTTCATTTCTGATTTTACTTATTTGTGCCTTCTCTCTTTTTTTCTTGGTGAGTCTAGCTAAAGGTTTGTCAATTTTGTTGATCTTTTCAAAGAACCAGCTCTTGGTTTTTTTTTTCTATTGTTTTTTTGGTCTCTATTTCATTTATTTCTGCTCTGATTTTTATTATTTCCCTTCTTCTACTGATTTTGGGCTTTGTTTGTTCTTCTTTTTCCATTTCCTTTAGGTGCATTGTTAGATTGTTTATTTGAGATTTTTCTTGTTTGTTGAGATAGGCCTGTATCACTATAAACTTCCCTCTTAGAACCGCTTTTGCTGTATCCCATAAATTCTGGCATGTCATATTTTCATTTTCATTTGTCTCCAGGTATTTTTTGATTTCTTCTTTGATTTCTTCATCAACCCAGTTGTTGTTCAGTAGCATTTTGTTTAATTTCCATGTATTTGTGGCTTTTCTGATTTTCTTCCTATAGTTGATTTCTAGTTTCATACCGTTGTGGTCAGAAAAGATGCTTGGTATTATTTCAATCTTCTTAAATTTATGGAGACTCGTTTTGTGTCCTAATATGTGATCAATCCTGGAGAATGTTCCATGTGCATTTGAAAAGAACGTGTATTCTTCGGTTTTTGGAAGGAATGCTCTGTATATATCTACTAGGTCCATCTGTTCTAGTGTATCATTTAAGGCCAGTGTTTCCTTATTGAGCTTCTGTTTGGATGATCTATCTGTTGGCGTAAGTGGAGTGTTAAAGTCCCCTACTATTATTGTGTTACTGTCTATTTCTGTTTTTATGTCTGTTAATAATTGCTTTATATATTTAGGTGCACCTACATTGGGTGCGTAGATATTTACAAGTGTTATATCCTCTTGTTGGATTGTTCCCTTGATCATTATGTAATGACCTTCTTTGGCTCTTTTTACAGTTTTTGTTTTAAAGTCTATTTTGTCTGATATGAGTACTGCTACCCCAGCTTTCTTTTCATTGCCATTTGCATGGAGTATCTTTTTACATCCCTTCACTTTCAGTTTGTGAGTGTCTTTAGGTCTGAAGTGTGTCTCTTGTATGCAGCATATATGTGGGTCTTGTTTTTTTATCCAGTCAGCCACCCTATGCCTTTTAATTGGAGCCTTTAGTCCATAGACGTTTAAAGTAGCTGTTGATAAGTATGTACTTACTGTCATTTTTTAACTTTTTTTTTCCTCAGTGTTTTAGTAGTCCTTCTCTGTTCCTTCCTTCTTCTATACAGAATTGACGGTCTCTTTAGTTTGACCTCTGTCTGAAAGCTCTACTCTTTAACTCCCCTCCTCCCTCCTCTTATGTTTTTGATATCATATCTAACCTCTTTTTTGTGCATTAAATCCATTACCCTCTTATCATGGAAATAGATAATTTTTCCTATTTGTGGTCTTCTCTTTTCCCCTTAAATCAATCCCTTTAACATTTCTTGTAGCACTGGTTTCTTGGTGACAAACTCCTTTAATTTTTGTTTGTCTGGGAAATTTTTGATCTCTCCTTCCATTTTGAATGATAACCTTGCTGGGTAGAGTATTCTTGGCTGTAAGTTTTTTCCTTTTAGCACTTTAAATCTATCATGCCATTCTCTTCTAGCCTGTAAGGTTTCTGCTGAGAAGTCAGCTGATAGCCTTATGGGGTTTCCTTTGTATGTAACTTGACTTTCTCTTTTGGCTTTTAGGATTCTTTCTTTATCTTTAATTCTGGACATTTTGATTATGATGTGTCTTGGTGTGGACCTCTTTGGGTTTATCTTGTTTGGGGCTCTCTGTGCTTCCTGTACCTGGATATCTGTTTCCTTCCTTAGGTTAGGGAAGTTTTCATCTATTATTTCTTGAAATAGATTCTCTGCCCCTTTGTCTCGCTCTTCTCCTTCCAGGACACCTATAACACAGATGTTAGTGTGCTTGATATTGTCCCAGAGGTCCCTTAGACTGTCCTCACTCTTTTTAATTCTTTTCTCTTTTACCTGTACAGCTTGGGTAATTTCTTCTAGTCTTTCATCCAGCTCACAGATCCGTTCTTCTGTATCCTCTACTCTGCTTTTGAGTCCCTCTAGTGAATTTTTCATTTCCAGTATTGTATTCTTCATTTCTGATTGGTTCTTTTTTATATCTTCCATTTCTTTGTTGACATTCTCACTGAGTTCATCTATTCTTCTCCCCACATCAGTGACCATCCTTAACACTCTTTGTTTGACCTCTCTGTTGGGTAGGTTGCTCATTTCTGTTTCACTTAGTTCCTTTTCTGGAGTTTTGTCCTGTTCCTTTACTTGGAATGTATTCCTTTGCCTCCTCATTTTGCCTCTTTCCCTGTGGTTGTGACTATGTATTAGGTAGGTCAGCTACGTCTCCTGCTCTTGGATAGGTGACCTTATGTAAGTGATGGCTTAGGAGGCCTGCCGAGTGCTTCCCTCAGTTCTCAATGTTCCAGGGGTGACCCCTATGTGGGCTACGTGTGTCCTTCTGTTGTGGCCTGTTTGCTCTCCCTGTAGGTGCCCAGGGAGGCCGAGTTATGCTCCTGGCCAGCTGTTGTAATGCTCAGCTGCTTGTAGTTGTTGTGGGCCCTTCAGTCTCTTTATCAGGTGTGGGGAGCCCCAGCACAGTTGGCTGCAAGTTCTTATACCACATTTGTGTTGCAGTATTTCTTTTAAGTGAGTAGGCCCCCAGTGTGGCAGGTTGTTAGGCTCAGGGCCTTAAAATTGCTATAAGCCTCCAGCCTTTAGGTCTCTTGTCAGTTCTCTGAGGATTGCAGCTGGGTGGGGCTGGCCTCAGGCTCGGGAGCACCCAATTGTTTCAGGCTTTGGAAGGTGGGGCAAACCCCCTATGTGGGTCTCTGAGAAGCACAAGTCTTCTGCAGCTGACAAGCCCTGCCGCCCACAGGTCCACACATACAGTGAACACAGTCCTGCCCTGTGTGAGCGCCCCGACCTCCCAAAGCGGACCCAGTCTCTCCACGGCGGGAGCCCGCCACACACCACCACTGCCCCACACTCTCCACCTGCTCCTTGTGCACTCCCTGCCCCACTGAAGTTGGCTCAGTTGCCAGGCTGCAGAGAATCCAGTCACCAATCTATGCAGGCCCACAAGTTGCCTGAGGGCTTGTTGTTGGGTGGGGCCAGTCTCTAGGGTGGGCTGCCTGCCCTGGCTGAGCTGGATTAAATCGGTGCTCTAGTGGGTGGAGCAGACCCTGGACTAGCAGGCCTCAGGGAGAACTCCAATGGCGTCTGTGTCAGCACGCCCACACCAGGCCACAACAATGGCCGCCACCAATGTCCCAGTCCCTGGAGAGGTCCCACCTCTCACCAAGTCGCACACAGGGCCTATTAGGTGAGTCTCTTTTCACCAAAGCACTGTGCACCTTTCTTTCTGGTGATTTTAGGTTGCTTTCTGAAACGGGTGAGTTTGCGTGTGGGCCTTTTAAGAGCTGGTTTTAATTTCTTTGTGAACCAGCTTTTCTGGGGGTATTCCCCAATGTTTTAGTAGCAGGCAAAGTCAGATATTATGCCACTTGTCTCGATTGTGCTGGGTCCACAAATGCCGACAGCGGGAGTGCTCCCCGACTCAGGGCCTCGCTCCTCCAGGGAGGCTGTGTACCTGTGGGCTGCTCCTGGCAGCCGTGAGGTGCTGCAGCTTGTGAAGGCAGCGTTTTTCCTCTCCAGAAGGGAGTTTCTGCCTCTTCTACCTCAGGTAGGATTGTCCATTGTTGCAGGAGTTCCTCTTATCCAGTTTTCAGTTCTGTCTCAGGGGTAATTTTTCCATGAGTAGTTGTAAATTGGCTGTGTCCGCAGGAGGTGGTGAGTTCAGAGTCTGCCTACGCCGCCATCTTGACTTCTCTCTCTCTGTATATAACTTTTTAAAAGTTTCCTCTAGTGGCTTTTTCCCTTTGCAATTATATATTTACCACTTTAGGAAACAATAGTGATTTAGGAGTCTTTACACTTTATTTCTTCAATGACTACAGTTTCTAAGCGTAGTCTAGTAGAATTTCGAGAGGAATTCTAAGCCACTTTCCTCCCCATGCCTAAGTTACTCTGTGGTTCAAATTGTATGGACAGTGAGGTACAAGTTATTTCAGGGTACTGAGGTACCATTGCTATACTGTGAACTCCAGAGTGACATCCCCTTTTCCTTCCTCTACTGGAAAGTCCTTTCTTCTATGGTGTATATAGACATTATGGTTATTACATGTCCAAATAAGGATATATTTTCATTTGTTTTTGTTTTGGTTATTAATTGTTCCTTATCTAGTTTCATAGTAATAATAATAATAATATAATAATAAAAATAACTAACAATTACTGAATTATATATTCATTTCCACATAGCTTTTCTTTAACAACCTAATTTAATCAGCACCCCCCCCCACCCCCCCCCCGACCTTTTCCTATTGCATCATGATGTTTCTTACAACAGTTGTAAAGGATTTAATTTACTTTTTTTTTCCTTTAGTTCTTGAAACAGATGTATGTACTTGTATTGGGCTTGGATGTGCTTGGAAACCCATTTGGATTAATTAGAGGTCTGTCTGAAGGAGTTGAAGCTTTATTCTATGAACCCTTCCAGGTATTGATCTTTTATTTATTTCAAGTGTAGATATAGAAAAATAGATGTTCTATTTTTTTAATGTTAAATAATTTGTATTTTAATTGTATCTAGGAATTGAGTAATGTTCAAGTAACAAAAATATATCAATTTTATATTTTTATTTAAAATTACTTGAAATAACATTAAAGGATTGTTTTAGAAATTAATTAATTTCTGGTATCTGGGCAATAAAACGTGCCCACATTTTTCAGGATTTAATGTAATTGTAAGGAAGAGGGCTGGGTAGATTAAGACTGTTTCAAGGCTGTTTTCACCATCATGGAAAGGACTAATGGGGCATCAAAAGCTGACTTGGCTCCATATTCAAGCTTTCCTCTAACCTGTTCACCTCCACTTAAAGGATCCAGGAGCCCAAAGTAGTGAGTGTTTTAGAATAACAAAGCAGAGAGAATAAATGGGAGGACAAGAGAGCCAAAACTATGTGGGCTGTTAGTTTTGTTACCAGTGCTTGCCTTAGCATCTGATGGCACTTGGTATTGGGAGGCCAATGTCACATTGTGATTGAAACCTGTGATTTACTCCTATCCAATTTTTGTCATCTTAAAGGATTTTCTGAGATCATGTGGGTTGAAAGTATTTCAAACACAGTATTTCAGTTAGACGGTGAAAACTGTGTCATCACAGTGTTTATGGATCTTTACAGATTCTGTATCTTCATAGAAACCCTAAAATACTAGGCTAAAAGTCTTAAACTTATTTAAATTTTAAATAGCAAGCTTTTTTTTTTTTTTTGGCCAGGGTGCTGTTCAAGGCCCTGAAGAATTTGCTGAGGGGTTAGTGATTGGAGTAAGAAGTCTCTTTGGACACACAGTAGGTATGTATCACATATTTGTATATATGTATATATTTTCTTATAGTTATAAAATGCATTGTTTATGAAAAACAAATTATATTTTTTAAAGGAAGTATCACTTCTCTACTAATCCTTTTTAAAAGATGTGTTACTTTGTTCTTAAATGAAAAATTATTTAACACTGACTTGCTGGGTTTTTTTATGTCAGTGTAGTGTTGAATCAATGTACTTTAAATAGTTTTATTTCTCTTCTTGATAAATGAGAACTGGGAAAAATAAATTTTTGCATTTTTGTATATGAGACAGAATTTTAAGCACCTGCTAGTTTAAAGTAGTCGCATGCTGTGTATTGTGGTAATACTCTTTAAAGAAACAATGTGACTTACTTCTCTGGGCCTTTTGATAGGTGGTGCAGCAGGAGTTGTATCTCGAATTACCGGTTCTGTGGGAAAAGGTTTGGCAGCAATCACAATGGACAAGGAATATCAGCAAAAAAGAAGAGAAGAGATGAGTCGACAGCCTAAAGATTTCGGAGACAGCCTGGCCAGAGGAGGAAAGGGCTTCCTCCTAGTAAGTCTCCTGCTGAATCTTCAAGAAACCCTCCATTTTTATATACACTTTAGAAGATGTACTCTAGCTGGGTGTATGAAACTTGGAATACTGCTTTGAGTAGGGGTGTCAGAAGGGCACTAGTGATAAATTGTGGACTTTTCTGTTTCCTTTTTAGCTCTCCTTCCCCATTATCACCATCAGATCTGTTCCCTAAATGCCAGACTTAGTTTGGCACTTGGGCTGGAGTGAAAACTGTGTAATGACAGCAGGTTAGCACTGGTGTGGAAGGGGGAGGAGGTAAAGTGGAGAAATACAGTAAATGATGGTGACTGAAAGGAGGAGTTCTTCAGGTCGTCATCAATTGACCATTGCTGTGGAAGGGAGGTGTAGAAGTAAGCGTTATGAACCAGGAACTGCCATTCACTACTTTTCAGTACTTTAAAAATTTTACAGATAATGTATGAATACTATTTAATTATACAGGCAATATATGAATATTCTCCTTATAAGTAATTATAAGAACTTATAAGTTCTCCTTTTAAGTAATGAAAACATTATAGGTAAGTCTATAAAGTACTCTTTGATCACCCTTCATTTCTTTCCAGAGGTATCTAATCTTTTCAATATAGTGTGTATCCTTCAGTTCTCCTTCTATGCATTTATATAAAATATACAAGTAGTTTTAGTTACTACCATTACTTGACAATTATTAAGAATGTATAAACATATTACTGTTTTAATTTTGGAAATAATTTCAGGAAACTGTAACTTCAGTGTTTGTGGCAGTGATTTGTTATGGTCGTTTTCTCCTGTAAAGTGCTTTATTTGTCAAGTTATTTGCTATCCTTCAGAGGTCCCTTCATTTTCAATTTTCCACACTTTCATTAAATTACAAAGTAGTCTCATTAAAATTTATAATTAGATTTTAGGGATTAATTTGTTTTACTCACTCATTTTACTGATATGGAAATTGAGGCTTAAAGAGATTAAATCAACTGCTCATAGTTACATAGCTGGTAGGTGCCAGAGCCAGATGAAGAATCTTTTCACCTGCTTTACTGTTCTTTCTATTATAAAATTTTACTTCTACAAGGTGTTTTCATTTAAAATTTGCTGTGATATAGTATTTAAAAAATCAGTGCTCACTTGTATGTGCATGATTTTCACATTATCAAATAATGTGAACTTTAAAAAAAGTTATTTCTAGTATGTCTATAGAGACCTCTAGTGGTTCGTTTAAAATTAAGCACCTTCCATTCAGCTTGACTTGATTGATTTCTCTTTCAGGGAGTTGTTGGTGGAGTGACTGGAATAATAACAAAACCTGTAGAAGGTAGGTTGAGAATGTTTCCTTCCTGAACAAAGTCTGAAGAGTTGATGCATGGTAAACGTAATAGATGTTATTGCTACTAGGTATTTGATTGAGAGAATTTCTAATTTTATGTTCATAGTCTTAAATTATTGTTTAATGAATGTACTTTCCTCAGAAAGCAGAGACGTTAAGTAGTAGACTGTGATTCAGACTTTGAATGTTATTTTCAGCAGAGCCATAGTTAAACTAGATTCCTTGGGGCCCTCAGTAGCAATTGACTCATTTTTTTGTCCTATTAAAAGAGCACATTACTTTTATTCGGTGCAATCCTTATCAAAATCGCGGTTGGCTTCTTTGCAGAAATTGACAAACTGATTCTAAAATTTATATGGGAATTCAAGGGGCCCCAGATAGCCAAAACATTCTTGGAAAAAAAAGAACAAAATAGGAGAAATTACACTATCCAATTTGAAAACTTACTATAAAGTTACAGTAACAAGACAGTGTGATACTGGCATACGGATAGACATACAGATCAATGGAATAGAATTGAGATTCCAGAAATAAACTCTTACATTTATGGTCAGTTAATCTTCGACAAGGGTGCTAAGATAATCCATAAAGAAAGAATAGCCTATTCAACAAATGGTGCTGGGACAACTGGATATAAACATATAGTTTATATATATAGCCCAGCAATTCCACTTCTAGGTGTATATCCAAAAGAATTGAAAACATATGTTCACTCAAAAACTTGTACGTAAATGTTCATAGAAACATTATTCATAATAGCCAGAATGTAATAGCAACCCTAATGTCCATCAACAAATGTATGGGTAAACAAAATGTATATTCATACAATGGGCTATTACCCAGCTATAAAAACAAATCAAGTACTGATACAAGTACAAGATGAATGAACTTTGAAAACATGATGTTAAGTGAAAAAAGCCAGTCACAAAAGACTACATATTGTATGATTCCATTTGTAGGAAATGTCCAGCATAGGCAAATCCATGGAGATAGAAAGTAGATTAGTGGTTGCCTAGGTCTGGGGGGATAGGTAGGAAGGAGGAAATCTGCATAGAGACTGGGTGGGGAGGGGTTAGGTGGAAATGAGAAACGATTGCTAGTGGGCATGAGGTTTCTGTTTGAGATAATACAAATGTTCTAAAATTGATTGTGGTGGTGGTTGCACAACTCTGAATATACTAAAAACCATTTAACTTGTACACTTTAATGGATGAATTATGTGGTATGTGGATTATATTTCAATAAAGTTCTTATATTTAAAAAAAAGATACACATTGAAAAAATCTCCTGATGGTGAGCATAAAACAAGAGTATTTTCTGGTCAGTTCTTACCTTCCAGTCACAGGTACTGACTGAACTCCTGGATCAGTAGTTGTAAATCTTGAGCATGCCTGAGGAGTACCTGGAGGGCTTGGTAAAACGCTCCGAGTGTTTCTAATTCAGTAGGTCTAGAGTGGAGCCTAATAATTTCCATTTTTAACACTTTGAGAACCATTGTTTTGTCATAACGTTAGGATTAAATTGAACATTTTTTTTTTTTTTTTTTTTTTTTTGTGAGGAGATCAGCCCTGAGCTAACATCCGCCAATCCTCCTCTTTTTTTGCTGAGGAAGATGGCCCTGGGCTAACATCGGTGCCTGTCTTCCTCCACTTTATATGGGACGCCGCCACAGCATGGCTTACCAAGCAGTGCGTCGGTGCGCGCCCGGGATCCGAACCAGCGAACCCCGGGCCGCCGCAGCGGAGCGCGCGCACTTAACCACTTGCGCCACCGGGCCGGCCCCTAAATTTAACATTTTTAGAAAGCCAAATTCTAGAAGTTTCCTGCGTTAAAAAAAATTCAGTATTTGGCTTAGGCTTTTGTTGAGTTTAAACTTGCTTATTTAAAAAATGCATTCATTGTCTTTGGTTTTATAAAGGTGCCAAAAAGGAAGGAGCTGCTGGATTCTTTAAAGGAATTGGAAAAGGGCTTGTGGGTGCTGTGGCTCGTCCGACTGGTGGCATCATAGACATGGCCAGCAGCACCTTCCAAGGAATTCAGAGGTAATTAAGTACATACCGTGTGCAAGGTATGTGTCTGTGTGCTAATTGCTGCTAGGAATCCATAGGTAGGTTAAGTACTTTTCCTTCTGTTAAGGATATTAAAGTCTAATTGAAAGCTGTGACAAGTTCACAAGGTAGAGTGCCACCAGAAGGGAGTAAGAAGAGACTTTTTTTATGGCTCAATTTCTCTTTTATTCCACAAATGTGTATTGGTACCTGCTGTATGCCAGGCACTGTGCTAGACACCAGGGATACAAAGAGTGGACAACCTAGTATCCTGCCTTTATTATTTTGGTATTTTCTTTTCTTCAAGAAAAAGTAGGGGAACTTGGAGTCGGACAGACTTGGTTTTAATATTTGTCTCATTATTTTGTGCAAGTTATTTCAAATTACTCTTTTTTTAATCAAATATTGATATGGAATGTAGTACAGTTTTTAATCAACATATATTTGTATTATTTTGAAAGATTCTCACATATTTTCTCATACTTATTCTGCTCCCTTATAAAGGGCAGCAGAATCAACTGAGGAAGTGTCCAGCCTCCGTCCCCCTCGCCTGATCCGTGAAGATGGCATTATTCGCCCATATGACAGACAGGAATCCGAAGGCTATGATTTATTTGAGGTATAAATTCTATTTTTCATGGTCATGAGTGAAATTTAATTTTAAAGATTTCTAGGAACAGGATTTCATGGGTGGTTCTTAAAGTTCCTGATTCACGAATTTCTTTAAGGATTACACAAGGAACATGGTTTGTAGAGTAGAATTTAATTATTTGTTGTTTATTTTAGTGTAATATGTTAAATATTTTTTTTCTGCACAGGAGCAAAGCTTTTTTGTGCAGAAAGGATAATATTAAAAGAAGTCTTAGGCTTTGTTACTATTTGTGTAGTAGCTCATTTAGTTAATACTGTTAACTTTGGTCTCCTGCTTTGTAGCTAATTATTGGAATTTCACTGCTTCCTTTTCTCCCAACTAAATTAATTTATTTGGACTGTTCTGTAAATCTAGATTTATTCAGGTAAACAGAAGCTGGAGGAGAGAAAAAAAGATTATGTACAATTATAATCTTTTTAAACCTTAAAAAAAATTTTAAGGTGTTTTTTGGCTTTTAGTTTTAACTTTACTGCATTTAAATAATATGTATGTGTATAAATTGCTCTTCTCCCGTGACTAGCTTGCTCTCAAAATAAATTTATTAATATTTTCCTACTTTGACTTTAAAATAAAATGACTCTTCATTGTTCTTAGCTTTTGGTTTTTACTGTATATGATTACATTTTATCTTTAAGCATGCTTCTAACTTTATTTTCTTTCTTTTTCTGCCTACACAGCAAGAACTGGAAATACAGGAGTAAATGTTTCCTATACTACTACTTGATTTCATCCTTAAAAATCAAAACAAACTGTGGTATTAATTGACTGTCTTTGATTTATTTAGATTGAGAGTCATTTTAATGAAATTTTCTTTACTACTCTCACCTTTATTTGAACTTATCATAGTGGCTTGACTACAAATAAAAATGGTGGTATTCCTGGTAATACTGTACAGGAATAAGCGATCAATATAAAAGATTAAATCATGCAGGAAATCAAGTGTTTTCTCCATTTAGTTGGTAAAAGACTTTATTGAGCTTAGAAGCAGACACTTTTGCTATCATTTTGAAAATTTTCTCTTTTCTTATGGTGTTCATGTGCATTTCAGGTAAAGTTCAAAGAAAAAGGACAATTATTATGTCCAGTGTATCATGTGTTCTTTGTGTTTGTGAGTCCCGATGATAGAATTACATAACTGTTTCACAAATTACCCTAAATTTATTCAAGTCATCAGGTTGAAACTATTAACTGGGACATATGTGTTAATAATTGAAGTATCAATTGCTCTGGGTCTGTCTTTAGACCTCAAATCAGAATTGGCATATGAATTTTGAGACTATGTTCCCTTAATCTCTTTTTTTCTTTTTTAACCTCTTTGTACTCTTGCTACATAATTAGCAATTGTTTTATAATTATATACATTGTCAACCTTTAACATCTGTTAAATGAAAATTTAAATTGAATCTCAATGTTGGTTATGCTTGTTTCATAATTATTAGCTTTAATTAATGTAAATATAAGTTGAACATGTAATGAGGCAAATTACTTATGTGGCACTTAATTTATAGATATCTTTGTTTTTAAAAACCAACCTTTTTGCTTTCACGTCTTTAAAAAGGATTCATTATCTTAATGGGAACAAAAATAATTATAAATTATCATTTTGAAATTAGTGTCCCCATAGTTAATTTTTAAAATAATTTATGGTTTTTTTTTTTTTTTTTTTGTGAGGAAGATCAGCCCTGAGCTAACATCCATGCTAATCCTCCTCTTTTTGCTGAGGAAGACCGGCTCTGAGCTAACATCTATTGCCAATCCTCCTCCTTTTGTTTCTTTTTCCCCAAAGCCCCAGTAGATAGTTGTATGTCATAGTTGCACATCCTTCTAGTTGCTGTATGTGGGACGTGACCTCAGCATGGCCGGAGAAGCAGTGCGTCGGTGCGCGCCAGGGGTCCAAACCTGGGCCGCCAGCAGCGGAGCACGCGCACTTAACCGCTAAGCCACGGGGCCGGCCCTAAAATAATTTATGTTTTGATTTCTCTTTTTTATAAATGATAGAAATGTTCAATTTGATTTAGCAACATCTTAGTTAGAAACTTTCATTCTTTCCCCCAAAATTGAAAGCAAAGTATAAACTTAATGTGTTGTACATTTGAAGAAAATGAAACTAACGTACAACTATTCAATTGGATTATATATATTTTTAAACTATAGTTACCGAAAAATAAAGTGAATAGTTCATATTTAAAACAAGCATTTTAAAGAAGGAAGAATGATATCCAAAGACCAGCCTAAAACTGTAGCTGACAAACTTTTCTCGTGCCTAGGTAATTGAGGGTTGGCAAAAATGTCACGGCATGTACAGTTTCTATGAGAATCAAGCACAGTAACTAATTCAAGATGCTGTCTTAAATCATCACTAATAATTACCCTTCCTTCTTAGGTAAAAGTAACGATTTTTAATTTTCCTGGATATATTGCAATTTTAATGAAATTGGACATTTGGGAAATCATATAACTTGTTAAAATTTTTTTCTTATTGTTTACTTTTTGTTTGTTTAGCTTTTTATGTTATTAACCTTTTTCTTGTGATTTTCCTTCTTACATTGCATGTCAATAAGCACAAAACTTCAAGAAACTTTATTTTAGCTAAATACAGTCATCTTGTCTGATTTATTAGTTTTTCTTAAGATATGAGACAGCCTTTTAAACTTTAATGTGTTATTATAGTTACTGGAAGAAATAGAATGATTGCACATTAATGAAAGGACTTGGTAATTTTGTTCCGTGGGTGGCAAGGGTGGGCATGGATAATTAAGAAATGTAGGCCTTTTCATCCCTTGCCCATCTTGCTGTAATCTGTTAGTTGGATCCGAAGTATTTATTGCTCATCCAGACTATGCTGGATATGCAAAAGAAATGAGACTTCTGTTCTTAAGGGACCAAGTATAACAAAAAAGTGTAAATATTAAAGAGTACTAACTAGAGTGTAAAATTATGTCCTCCTAGCCCTATTGTAATATGGGTACATTCTAAATAATTTATTTGGGAATCTTTTGATTTACCCCATTTTCTTTTTTTCCTGAGTATTGCTCTGTATTCTTTAATACTAAGCTTTGAAAGTTACTAAGCCAAATACTGTGTTTTCATGGGATATACTCTTATGCTTATCCTCTATTCTCCTAGGATAATTGCTGTTTACACATGCATATATATATATGTACATGCACACCCAGTTTTTATTTAATACTCATCCTGGTTCACATACTTAGGATCATATAATTAAAATGATGTTCCTTGCTTTTTCATTTTAATTATATTTTTCCATTTTCATGGAAATGCTTCATTCTTAATTCTTGCATTACCATCTATTGAGGTAACCTTACATCATGTATTTGACCATTTGACATTAAAGTTATTTCTGTTATTTTACCAACAGTAATAATGCTGTGGTAAACATCATTATACATACTGCTTTTTCATATCTTGTGTTATTTTCTTAGAATTTACTTGAAAAAATTGCATGCTTTTGCTAAATATTGTAAATTCTTCAAGTTGCATTTTGGAAAGGGAGAGTGAATATTTTATCAACTAATCTGGTTTCCTGCTGCCATCAGTGACTGAATATCTTAATCTGAATCTCAGAGTGTAGTGGGTTTTAGTAGTGCTGAAAACAAGGTTTCTATAGTGTATTATGATGATGAATTACACTTTAAAAGCTTTCAGTGGTTTAAAGCGCGATAGCCTGATAACTAATGAAAATGCATACAAGATGGAAAGTGGGTAGTATTTCTTGTACATTGCATCTCAGATCTAAATATTTTAATATATTTAAATTTGAAAGCTGAAAATAAACGTACTAAGTTATTATAGTCATTTCTTATTTTCTCTTTAAAGAAATTAAGGTATACATGTTAAAAGATTTTAGCTAATTCACGTAAGTAAGGTGTAAAGTAAGTGACTATTCAGCTCCACCTCTCTCTGGACCCATGCAGAAGATGAGATCCCAGTTCTTTGGGGGTTCATCTTTCTTGTGTATGGCTTTTTGTAATTATCAAGGAATGACTGGGAACCAAGGATCTTTAAAAAACGTGTATTTAAGCTTTGAAATCATAACAAGTGTGCTTTCTCTGCTTGTGATTATTATTGATTATATTATCCTTTTCATAATATTGGTGTTGTATTCTTGGTTATAAAATGTTAAGATCTTATTTGTTATGTATGTTTATGTTCTATATTTTCATATATATTATCTCATCTGATCTTTAATCATGCATTATAGATAATGTCAATAATAATATTCATTAGCATTCATTATAAAAAGTAACTTTCATTGGTTTTTAATGTGTGTTGACTAATTCAAGTCACAATAGTTTTGAGATAGTTGAAAAAGAAAATAAATGTATTTTAATGTGCTACTGTTTATACTTGAAGTATTTTATGCTTGTAATTGCCTTTAGCAATAAATTGTGCCAGTTATTTGAAATCTTAGAAATTCTCCATGTGTATATTAATATTGTCATTACATTTTTTTTCTCTCAGGAATATAAATTGATACATACGTGTTCTTCTCATGTATATTTAATCTATAAGACCAAATATTCAAAAACATTAAATATCAGTTATCTTGGAATTTTATTATGTGTATATCCACCTCTGTGTAAATCAGTGGTTCTTAACCTTTGAGAAGGATCACAGACCCCTTCAAAAAATCTGATGAAAAATATGAACTGTCCTCTGAAAAAAGTTGCAAAACCACATTTTCTAAATTTTATATTCTATTTTAGGTGGTTCATAGACCTCCCAAAGTCTTTCCATGGACCCCAGGTTAAGAATCCCTGTCATCTTAATGTTGCAGTTTTATATTAGCATATGTTCTTATTCTGTTAATGAAAATGTGTGATTATTTCTGGTAGATATTTTTAAATTTCTAAGTTATCACAGAATGAATGTATTTTACCAGAAGATCACTTGGTAAACTTGGTTTGTCTTTTAGGGCACAGTGGGAGTTAATTTATAAACATGCTATGAATATTTTTTCAGTTTCATGTGCCAATATGTAGAATTGTGCTTTTGTTTCTAATAATTCTTTCCTAACTAGCGCTGTTATTATAATTAGCTAACATACAGTATTGGAAATACTATTTGGATGCATGTCCTACCCAAATCTTGAGTTTTGTTTTCTTTTCAGAATCACATCAAAAAGTTAGAAGGAGAGATCTACCGATACCACTGTGCTATTCCTGGAAGCAAGAAGACAATCCTTATGATTACAAATAGGTATTAACTTTAAGTGACATTTTTTCAAATGCAAGTTATATAGATGATAAGAATTATAAATCCTAAAATGGCGTAGGATTTGGAGAACTACACTTCAACTGCAGAATGTTTGTTGTCATAGAATCACAAAAATACAGATCTGGATAGGTCCTTTGAGATCATCTGTTCTGACCCTCTTATTTTGGAGATGCTGAAACTGAGACTCATCATGGTTTAGGGGCTTATCCAGGTTACACAGCTACTGAGAGACAGAGTCTACAGTAAACTTCATAAGTGCCGTAGTGACACCTTTACATGTGAATTATAAATCCAAGTATGGACGGTGAATTCATGAATCACTTTTTGTTACTAGGTTTTATTTTGGATGACTAGCATACCTTTTTTAAAGGATGGTATTACTTCTGTGTATTTTTTCCAGTTTTTTCTAAGTATTTTGGGAGTGGTAGATAATTTTTCCAAATAAAAGAACTTGGACTAAACTACTAAGTTTATTTTTTTGAGATTTACCCTACATCACTTATTCCAAATACGGTTATAGATGAATAATTTTCAAAACTTTATAAGTTATGTATTTTGTAGGACTAAGACAAAGTACTTAACATAGGTAAAATCTGCATTAGATTCCTTACTAATGCATTTAAATATATCGGAATGTAAAGGAGAAAAAGGAAAGCTAAAATGACAGGATTCAGACTTAAACCTACAAACTTTTTCAAAGAGAGAGTTAACTAGGCATCTGATTTACCCATTAATTAAGTAAAAATATTCACAAAACAATTAATCTAAAAAGCAGTTTTTACAGATTTGACAAGTAATCATTTATTTTTATACCCATAATTTTATGTTGTATCCATTAGATTAGACCAAAACCAATATTTATTTGTATTGTGTATTGTACTTAGCTACAATAGCAATGTGTTAATTCATTTTAAAATTGTATACCTTTAAGTAATTCAACACTAGGCAATGAAAATCAGTTAGGGTTTTTGGTTTTTTTTTTGGTATTGCTTAATACTTCAGTACTTTTTTTTTTTTTTGGTGTGGGATATTGGCTCTGAGCTAATATCTGTGCCCGTCTTCCTCTATTTTGTATGTGGGATGCTGCCACAGCATGGCTTGAGGAGCGGTGTGTAGGTCCGCGCCTGGGATGCGAACCTGTGAACCCTGAGCCGCTGAAGTGGAGCACGCAAACTTAACCACTACGCCACTGGGCCAGCCCCTAGTGCTTGTTTTGATTTAGGCATTTTGTGGGAATATTACTGTATACATTATATGTCTGGTTTCTCTTTAACTAAATTGAAAAATCATAATAATTTTAAATCTAGTCACTTTCAGAACTTTTCAGAAGGCAATTAGGAAAATAAGATTCCTGACCAGTACAATGACTTAGTCTCCTTGTAGCTTTAGTAGACAGGCTTTCTAACAGGAATTTCTTTGACTGAAGTGGTTATCATTATGCTGATCTGTTTCACCTTTAATGATTACATAAAAATAACATTTCTTTCAAAATCAATATTTTAAAACATAACTCTTTTATTGCTAAAGTTGTGCTTATTCATTGTGGATAATATAGATCAGGAGTCAACAAAATTTCTTTAAATAGACAGACAGTAAACATTTAGGTTTTGAGGGCCATACTGTGTTTCCCAGGTACTCAACTCTGCCCTTGTAGTGGGAAAACAGCCATGAACAATATGTAAATGAATGGGGTGGCTGTATTCTAGTAAAATTTTATTTACTAAAACAGGCCATGGGTTGGATTTGGCTCTAGGCCATATTTTGCCCACTTCTGATATAGATAATAATTAGAAAGATGAAAATAACTAAAGTAACCATATGTTGTGGTTTGCATAGGACGGAGCTGGTTTGCCCTTTTTATCCCAATGTAATTATTAGTAGCTGTCCCATTCATTCTTACAAATGTCCTGGTTTGAGTGATAAATTGTATGGTAACCCTTAAAAATAGCCTTTACCAGCAATCCTCCCATCCAGAGATGATTAGCTGGTATATCTGATTTTTGCAGTACAGTCATGCATTGCCTAGTGATGGGACCCATATTCCCATCATTCCCATGAAATGCATCATTAGGCAATTTTGTCATTGTGCAAATATCATAAAGTATACTTAGACAAACCTAGATGGTATAGCCTACTACACACCTAGGCTATATGGTACTAATCGTACGGGACCACCATCATATATTCGGTCTGTCATTGACGGAAATGTCGTTATGTGGCTCATGACTGCATATGTATTTTTTTTTTTTTTTTTTTTTTTTTTTTTTTTGTGAGGAGATCAGCCCTGAGCTAACATCCGCCAATCCTCCTCTTTTTTTTGCTGAGGAAGATGGCCCTGGGCTAACATCGGTGCCTATCTTCCTCCACTTTATATGGGACGCCGCCACAGCATGGCTTGACAAGCAGTACTTCGGTGCGCGCCCGGGATCCGAACCAGCGAACCCCGGGCCGCCGCAGCGGAGCGCGCGCACTTAACCGCTTGCGCCACCGGGCCGGCCCCGACTGCATATGTATTTTATAAAAACTATGTACAAAAAATGGATTATGTACATTTAACTGACCTAGGTTTTTCACCTAACAATGTAGTGTGATCATCTTCCCAAGCTATTAAATATTCTTTGACAACATGATTTTTAATGACTACATAATATTGTATTTATGGATACACTATAATTTATTCAAATGCTGCCTTATTATTTGACGTTCAGTTTTCTCCTTCCCAGTAGTGTATAATTATAAACACATCTTTGCAGCTAAGTCTTTTTTTCCTATAATTATTTCCTTAGGACAAATTCTTATTAGGAGGATTGCTGATTTAAAAGTTGTACAGATTTTTGAGGCCCTTTCTATATATTGCCTATGGTTTTATCAGAAAGGTTGTATCAGATTTTTTACGTACAACTAACAATAAATGAGAGTGTCCTTTCTCCTGTGTTTTGCTAAGACTAAGTGTTGTCATTTGAAATTTTTTGTTTTTGCTAACTTACTAGGTAGAACATAGTTTCTTTGTTTTAATTAACATTTATTTGATTGCTGATGAGTATGAGTATTTTAATATATTCATCATCCATTTATAGTTTGTATTCTGTGAATTGCTTGTTCATATCCTTTGCTCATTTTCATTATGTTAGTCTTTTCCTTACTGAATTTAAAGAGCATTTTATAAATTAATGCTATCAGCCTTTTTTTACCCAATGTAGTATTGACATTTTAATGTATTTGTTGAGTTTTCCAATATATAGGACTTTTAATTTTTCCATATTGAAATTCATCTAAAATTTGGTCTCAGTATTTTTTTCTTATCAGTTTTTAAAAACACAATACGAGTTCTCGTGACCTAAATTTATTAGGCTGCAGCTCCACTACTTGGTCCTAACTCCTACATAATATCTTATTTTAGTAATCTTCATTAGGAAATTGTTCTCTGAACAGACTTTTTTTAAACCGTCTGTCTTAGTCTGTTTGGGCTGCTGTAAGAAAAATACCATAGACAAGTGGCTGAAACAGCAGACATTTATTTTTCACAGTTCTGGAGCCAGGACGTCCAAGATCAAGGTGCCAGCAGCTTGTTTTTCTGGTGAGGGCCCACTTCCTGGTTTATAAACAGCTGTCTTCTTGCTGTGTCCTTACATGGCAGAAAGGGCAAGGGACCTTTCTCGGGCCTCTTTTCTAAGGGCGATAATCCCATTCATGAGGGCACCACCCCCATGACCTAATCATCTCACAAAGGCCCCACCTCCGCATACCATCACACTGGGGATTAGGATTTAAAATATGAATTTTGGGGAGACATAAGCATTCAGTCTGTTGCACCATCAATGTATGACAGATACAGGGACACAGAGATGAATGTTACATCTTCTGTTCCCTCCCTATCTAAAGGGGGGACCTACAGATTATCAGTGACATCACAGTGTGATAGGTGCTAGGATAAACTGATGAACAGAGACTCTGAAGGCAGAGGAAAAACTCTTGGTACAGTGAAGTGGGAACCAGGTTGTCATGGGGAAGGTGTTAGGGAGGTTTCTTAGATCAGGAGATACTTGAGCTGAGTCTTTTAGAGTTTGGAGTTGTCATACATAGGCATCATAGCGGTGGAAGATCACTAATGTTTTTACAAGTATAGACTCATATTTTATTGTTCAGTATCGCAGCTTTTCACACGGGGGTATATGCACATAGTACACACATTAAGTCTCTTTTTTTTCTTTCCCACCCAAGTTTTATAAACAAGGAGTGATATGATGAGGTTTGTAGTGTAGAGAGACCTCTGGCAGCAGTTTGGATGCTGGATTGGAGGAGGATCAGAATGGAGGCAGGGAGACCAGTTAGAGACTATTAGTTTTCTATTGCTGCACAATAAATTTTCATAAAATTAGCATCTTCAAACAACACAAATTTATTATCTCACAGTTTCTCTGGGTGTGGAGTCAGGTATGGCGTGGCTGAGTTCTCTTAACGTGTCTCACAAGGCAGAAATCAAGGTGTTAGCTTTCTTTCTGGAAGCTCTTCAGAAGAAGACCCTTGCAAACTCATTTAATGTTGTTGGCAGAATTCAGTTCCTTGCAGTTATAGGACCAAGATCCCTCTTTTCTTGATCTCTTTCAGCCAGGAGGCTGCCCTCAACTCCTAGAGCTCACCCCACATTCCTTGCCATGTGGTTCTCTCCTTCAAATTATCAACAACACTCTGAATCTCTGACTTTTCTGTCTCTGACCCAGATTTAAAGGGCCCATGTGATTAGGTCAGGCCCACCCAGAGAAACTTTTTTCTTAAAGTCACCTGTGCCTTATAATAAAACCTAACCATGGGAGTGAAATCCATCATATTCATAGTCCTAGGGATTATACAGGGCTATGTACAAGGGGATGGAAAATCTTGGGGAACATCTTAGAATTCTGTCTACCACAAAAACTGTGGTAGTTATCCTGACAGGAAGTGGTGAGGGCCTAAGCTAAAAGAATGAGGATAGAAATGAAGATGTAGCCTTAAGAAACCAAGGATTGGTGAATGAAGGTGGGAGAGAAGGGGGAATACAAGATGACTTTCTGGTTTTGGGCTTGAGTACCAAGGGGGTTGGTATTACCGTTTACAGTAATTTGAGGAAAAAGATAATTTTTTTGTTTTTGAACTTACTGAGTTTGACATAGCTTTGAGATATCAAAGTAGAGATGCCTCAGTAGTCAAGGAAACAGATATAGATAATTGGAGTTTAGATAAAGATCTGGAGTTGAGATCGTGGAGACTGCCCTGAGAGAGTGTGTCGAATAGAAGACCAAGATTTGACCTCTGGTAAACATAGAGCAGGAGGAAGAGAATGAAGGAAATTTAAGGTAGGAGGAGAACAACATTATTGGAGCAGTCAAGAGAAGAGAGAGTTTTAAGACAGTCAGAATGGTGAATTGCATCTGACATTGATTTGTAATAGTTATCTTTCATGCTTAGCTCTATCATCTGATTCTCTACTGGGGGAAGAGGTGGGGGGAGTGGAATCCACTTCCTAGAGACTATTTGGAATGTTTAGGGATGTTGGAGGTTGTCACAATGATTAGATGGCACTCTTGGCACTTGGCAGGATGGGGCTAGGGTCGCTGAACTTCCTACGGTGCGCAACGCAGTCCCAAACAAGCCCCAAATTTCAGTAGCACCTCTGCTGAGAAATATAGTGCCAGGAGTCTGTTTCAGTCCCCACATTCCATTGGTCGCCAAGTTCATTCAACTCTACCTTCTAAACATCTGGAATCTAGCTCGCTCTTCTCCCTTCTCACAGCCACTGCTGTAATTGAGGCTCTGTTTCCTGATTGGAGTATTACAGTAACTTCCTACTTTGATTGTCTACCCCACCTCTCCTCCTTGGCCACTAGAGCCATGACTCTAAAATAAGAAACGTTATTGTGTCATTTCCATTGCCTGTAGATTAAAGTCAAAGTTTCTTAAAAAGGTGCAAAAAAAAAAAATGCCCTTCAAGATCCGGCACTGTGCAAATTTTCTTACCTCTATACATCTGGTACTCGAGCTACAGACCTCCACATTCCTCAAATATATCTTCCCTTTTTTGTACCCCTATATATATGTCAATGCATTGTTCCCTTTGTCTGGACTATTATTTCCCTTTCTCACCTAGAGAATTCCTTCCTTTTAAGAATCAGCTTTTATGCCACCTACTTTACCAACATAATCAGCCTGTCTTCTGTGCTCCAAAAGAATTTCCTACACACTCTGCTATTGCACTTGCCTGACTGTGCTGTAGCATTTATTTACATATTTATTTCCCTTTCTAGCCTCTGAGAAACTCTATCTTCTTTGTTTCTCTAGCACCCTAGGTATTTGTAGAATTAACAGTTCTACTTTCCTAGTTTCGCTTTCTGTAATAGAAACTTTAGAATCAAGTATAGTTATATCAGCAATTAATCTGAATCACATCCTGGAAAATCAATGTGGATGCCCTTAAAGGACTGCTTGATTTTTTGTTGTTGCTATTGAGTAAAATGGGATACTCTCTCTGATATAGTACATTAGTGTTAAAGTGTTCAAACCTCATATTTATAAGTAGCCCTAATGTGAATCTTTGCTGACATTTGAGGTTTGTGACATTTCTTGCACATTCTTGACTGGATGGTATAAATGATTGACAGTAAAGAGCAATTAATAATTTCCAAATAGAACATTTTCAGGGGCTTCTGCCTTTATTGCTTCCCACTTGAGAGTATAGCCTGTTCCTTATGTATTTCAAAGATGATTTGAGCTTTTTGGTCAGTTTCAAAAAAAAAAATGACACTTTTCTGAATTTTGCAAGATTGACAGAAGGGGAATTTTTGAAAGTCTGCTTTATTAGTTGGTAGATCTATATTTGCTCTTTATTTGACAGTTATCTAGACCTTTTTTTAATGTACTCTTTTTTAGTGCCAGGTTATACTGTTTACTGAGCGAGAAATACCTGTGCCTTCCAGCAGAGTGAAATATTAGAATAATTAACTGTCTTTATCACTACCTGTATGTTTTTGTTTCCTTTTGCAAAATAGGCGAGTGTTATGTATCAAGGAAGTTGAAATCCTAGGTTGTATGTCTATAGACTGGCAGTGTCCATTTGAAGATTTTGTAGCTCCTCCTAGTGTCTGTGGAAATCTGCTACAAATTTCAGTTAAGGTAAGAAAACATGAATCAGACCTTTAGAGCCAAGAATCTGTTAAATAAATGGAAACCAAAGCTTTGTGATTCTGTTTTACAGTTAACTAGACAAAATGTTTGAGAGATTATTATTATTATTATATGCTGAAATATAAAGAAAGATGTAATCAATTTATTTGTGTACTGTACTTTATTTTCTGACAGCCCTTGATTGCATGGAGTGGAATATCAAGTCTATCCATTGAAAGAATTAGGATGCTGATACTTTCTTTTTGGTAGAATAAAGCATTAGTAAATAGAAGTCTTTTTACTTCATATGGATACCCATTTTGCTATAATCTTAGATACTTCCTGAAAGATTCCCTTTTTAGGCTTTTAGGAGATTATTATAAATATCATAGCTAAAACACTCATGTTTTAGAATATTTGGCATTTATAGAATACTAATACAATTTGAGTATATAATAATACTTTCGTGTCTTTCCTCATCATTTTCTAAGAACTTTAATTACATAGCAAGTAATTAGCAAAAATTATAACCCATCTTTTGCTTAGTTCTCAGACTCACTTTACTCTGAAATGTATCATTTTTGTTATACATGTTATAAATTTATTTTCACCTCTTTAAAGAAACTACCAATTTTTATTCTAAAGGTGGTAATTTCTACAGTATATTTTTTCCTAAACGATAATTATGTTCTATTGCTAAAACTATCTGAAAAACATTTATCATAAAATTTAATAGTCAGAGATGCAAGTACTATTAGGCTTTAATTTATATTTTCTTTTCATAGAAGTTTACAAATAAAAAAAGCTATCATGAAACCATACTATTTTGTATTTCAGCCTTACCTCATTGTAGACTGTCAAAATTTAGAGTGCCTTAGTATATGAAACATAGTTTTCAAATTATGGAAAGACTGTGTCACTATGCATGTATATTACAGTTTCCTTGGTTATCACTTTCTTTCACATCAGTGGTGAGAATTGACTCAATGTATTTTACATTATGTAAGAATCTTATCTATCAGCGAAGGAAATGAAGGAAGGGTTTTTTGGTTTGTCACGTGTGATGAGTTATCAAGTGGTGTTTCTGTAGGCTATTTATCATAGCCTGCAGAAAGCTATTATTTTATACAGATAGATGTGTACTCATCCAATTTCATAAATTCTAACAACTCACATGTGAAACCACTATCCTTGTACCAAAATGATTTATTTTTTATCATACCTGATTATGTGTATTTGGTTAGTCTACTAGTTATAAAATAGAGTTGACATTTAAGCATCCAATTAAAGGTTATGATTTCTTTTTCTTCTCCAGAATAATTTCTTTTCTGTCGTTGTTTCTTTTGAAACCCAGGAGCAGGGTCTGTTCCACAAAAAAGACAGTGCCAGTCAAGGCTGTCTCCGGAAAATTTACCTGCAGGATACCACCACAGCAGAGGTAAACAATTTATTTTAAAGAACATCCTCTCAGTTTTTTAGCTGAAAGATTAAAAAAGAAATCTGTTATAATTAACAATACCCATTATTTCTCTCAAAAGATCTTTTGGTTATAACTATGGATGCATATATAAGCATGAAATAATATACTATGGGCTTAATAGGGCAGAGGGTCTTCTTTTGCATTATGTATGTGGACTGTGTATTCTTGTCTTTAGCTGTGGGACCTGTGTGGAGAGCTCCAGGCTTTATACCTTTCTCCTCTACCAATTGAGCCTGTACTTGTCTTTACCATTCGTAATAACTCTTTGGTTTTACAGAGAGCACATAATGCCATTGAGGATGCACAGTCAGTGAGACACCAGCAAAAACTGATGAAGCAGTCATCACTGAAACTTCTCGTGCCCTAAATACCATTTTCATCAGAGATCCCAGGAGGCTGCTATGGGGAGAAAAACCAATCATCGGTCCTGTGTATAAGTCACTCTTGTTTATCTTGCTAAAGAGAATTTTTCGGGCAATCTTTTAGTTTTAGAATTTTTTTCTAGAATAGCTAGTATTGGGTTTTCCATTTTTTCCTCTTAGTTTTCACTCTTATTTTGTAACCGTGTCTATGTTGGCAGTCTACTTCTACACCGCCACCTGAATGGGTCAGACGCTCAAAGAAATATCACTTTAAACACAGAGTGGAATTTCCATTAATGTTAAAATTGTGAAGCAAAGGGCAATGGGCTTGTTTTTAATTAAAGTCCTTACTAAAGAATAAGAAGGGAGCTTAGAATGACTTGTGTTCTTTGAGAGGTTTTGCACAAACCTTTGGACAGATGTCGAATATTTTGTTTAAGGGTGATTTGCTCAATAATTGAACTGAGATAACATTTTTGGTAAACCAGGTAATTAACTGAAGAAAAGCCACTAACGGGAGAAATGATGTTTCCTGTTTTCTTTTCATGAAAACATTATTTTTCTTCTAATGAAAACCTGTTTTGGTGATTATTTTTCCTCCTTGCACTCTAATGTAAAGACATAGAGAATCAAACCTTAAAATGTCTATACTCTGTTCTCTGTAATGTAGTGTCCACAAAGTTTTTATAGGCTCTTCAAGATGAACTTATATGGCACAATTATAATTTGCTGATACATGAAAATATTGTACTTCGAGTTTTTTAAGACTCAGAAATATGAAAAATTCAATATTTTTATATTTCCAGAAATTGTTTTTTACCAGTTGAAAGCTTGTTAAGGGAATCATAAGTTAACACTTAATGCACACCTAGAAATGTTTTTTAAATGCTTACTAGGAAGAATGAAAAATCTCCAGTTATATGTAAAGTAAGTAAAATAAGGCGTGTGTAACAACAGTGTGGAAGATGACTGGTAGGCGTGTTCTTTGAGGGAGCAAGCCTATGAGAATCAGTTCAATACAGTATTATTTTTGTCCTTTCTGCATCTTGCTTCTGCTGATCAGCCATATACTGCCTGTTAACATTTTAAAAAAATACTCAAAAGTGCTTAATTTCCTTGGATGAATCTTTAAATTTGCTCATGGTTTATAACATGGCATTTATTTCAAATCACTGAATTAATGATAAAGTGAAGATGTGGACATACTTGGCTTGCTCCGTTTTTGTTGACATGTGGCGATGTTTCTATCTTTATTCATGTTTTTTAAGACCAGCCTTAAAACTTTTAAAATTTTTCCTAGTCATTGTTTACTGTAGGCTCCAAAAAGAGGATATAATATATATCTAATGCCCTAAATGTTTGATCTCTGATGCAGTATGCTGGTCTTTGCCTTTTCAACATCATTTTTTTTTCTGTGAAGAAAAGTATCATATATAAAACTTCTAGCTTTAAACAGAATTTTTATATCAGTGGTTAATTGCAGTTTATTAAAAGGAGCATTGTAAACAATTTCATAGCAAGTATGCTAGTATTTTGTGTCTTTAAAACTGGATTTAATCAGGGATTTGAGATATTTGATTGTGTTTTTCATATTAATTACAGCTATTGACAATGTCCCAAATAATTAAGAAATTGTACTGATGGCATGTACAAAACATTGAGCTAAGAGAAATTTATAGAAACCTATAAATTCATCATCTCAGTTGGCTTCAAAATAAACTTTCAAATATTTGTAACATTTCAATTTGATTTAATCCCCTGGGACAGAAATAATTCATTGGTAAAGTGTAATAAAGTCTTTTGTGTTTTTAAAAGTTCTTTGAGAGTCAATTACTTGCATATGAACTACTGAGAGAAATAAAACATTTGGTGCATTGTTTACAGGTGTGAAAACTTCGTGGATTTGTGTTAAATATTCAAGTAATATTTGCTTTTATTTTTTATGTCTTTCCCTTTTCCTCTTCCAGTCCTATAATAGTGAGAAGTTAGATTAATAGTTAGGGAGGGCTTTAAAAGATTTCAATCAGGGAAAGGTGTTTTCTGGGGATAGTGAGTCCCTTTACTGTAGCATTGGAGATCTGTGGCACAGGGAGAATACAGAGAACATATTTGACCAAGGGCCCAGCTACCACACTTTGAAATGCATGGCTGCATTTGCATTGAGGCCATGCCTTCTGTGGTTTCTATCAGTCACTGACTGTGTATGGCAGGGATACTAGGGCAGGCCCATTTTTGGGAGACATGGAGCTCCTCTGACAGCCGACTTTGGCTTGAAGGCTCTTCAGTGGCCGTGCAGAACCTTTCTTAGACTGCATGGTAGCCTGGGAGGCTTCTGTCCAATGTGTCCCTCTGTCTCTCTCCCTCCCTCCCTCCCTTCACTGGGAGATCAAACTTCAAGTCTGAAGGCTTTCCCAGTACTGGAAGAACAGGCACACACTGAGGACTGTAGCAAAGCAGGGGCATCAAGATAAAAAAGAACAAAAAATTGAAAGAAGAGTACACCAAATCTTCCTAAGAAAAATCTGATTTAGGATGGATTTCCTTACATGTGCTTCATGATTTAGTATTGTTTTTGTTTTGAATTGTGTATGAGGGAGGACACTATCGTCTCTTTGGTTCTTTGGGTGTCTTAAGTGTATTGATCTGGTGCTGCCTGTATCTGTATTTTTAACAGTGCTCCATGTGTATTTCTAAGGTACAGATAGGACCAAAAATTAATTCTCTGGACTTAAACTCTTGAAGAGCTCTGCAAATACCAATGCCAGTTAAAATATATAGTTTCAATTACTGTCAGAGCCAAAACAACCATCTTTTTATTTTGGAGAAAACTGAAGATTCTTTTAAAGGATAGGAGATTACTCATATCAGAATCATCTGTCCTTGAGGGATAAGCCCTTTTGGTTGAGAATCACTGCCAGAATGTCCACTAATACTGCTGAAAGTGGATTCTATGCCATGTGTCTTTGGGCTCTGAAAAGAAATTGAAACTCACTGGAGCAGAGGGAACACATTTCTCTTGGTAACTGTGCCTATAGTGGAAGAATTTAGGCTTATTCTTGAATTCATGATTCAAAGTATCTTCAGTTATGAGGCAATCTCTCATTCAAATACACAACATTGTGAGTCTCTTTGAACTGAAAAAGGCTTTAAAGAGGCTGTTTATTTTGTTTTTACATACTACAGACCCGCAGTCCCTTACCAAAATTCAAAAGCTGTGAAAACCAAAAGCTTTTTCGTAAGTTTGAAGCAAAGACATTTGATAGAAAATCTGAACTGAACTGACATGAGGCTATTCGTGGTCCTTATTCTATTTGGTGTAAATGAGTTTGGCTGTAGCAAAATTAATGTTTGATTATGGGATGATGCTCCAGACTTCACTGGAGGTGTGCAAACTATGGTATATGAGGCATGTACCATATGTGGTATATGAGGCATATTGCCTTTCTAAAACTTGAAAAGTTCTCTATTCTGAAACACATGGTCCCAGGGGTTTCAGATAAGAGAATGTAGATCTGTATACCCTCAAAATTATCAATTTATTAAAGTTGCTTCCCGAATTTTAGAAAAATCATAAATTATAGGAGAAACCATGAGGAACAAGAGCATTTTCTTCCCACTTCAGACCATGCCATTGTTCAATTTTACAGTTATGATGGCAAATATTTTTGATAAAGGGTTCACAGTAATTGATGTTGACATATAGGAGCCTCAATTGTTGCCATATGATGGTGCATCATAAAGATGTATGAAAACTCTGGAGAAAAAGTACAAAACAGAAGAATATAGTCATGATTTCTATCCCCGTTGTATATTAATTAAGTAAATATCTGGTGGGTGAAAAGTTTTAGAATTGACTTCTGGAGGAAAAATAATTCAAGTAGTAACGCAGTGAACCAACATGATCCTCTAGGTTGGTAGTGTCCACTAAGATGATAGTGAACACTTCACAAAGAGGATTTAGTTCTTTAGTGTTCTTTTTACTTTGGAGAACAACCAAGTGACTTCCCCAGAGATTGACTATTATGTTTCCCAGTTGTGGTTTAAATTCCATGGTAAATAATTTTTATCAAAAATAGATTTCAGTTCTTGGTCTTTGGATTTGTTCATTTTTGTAGAAAACATTTACCTTATAATACGTTTTTCTCTTAGACAAACCATTTTCCTCTTTTGTTTGTCCTCTTCTTTTAAGCTTTCCTTCTTTATGGATCATTTTATTTCTTTTCTTTTTCTGGTGCCTCTCTATTATTAAATTCTCTGTATTAATTAGGTATTATACCAGCGATTGGCAAACTACACAGCCCATGGGCCACATAATCTGTTCTTGTCAATAAAGTTTTATTGAAACACAACCACACCCATTTATTTGCATTGGTTATGGCTGTTCCCACACTACAATGACAGCGTTGGGTAGTTGCGACAGAGACAATATGGCTGGCAAAACCTAAAATATTTACTATCTGACCCTTTGCAGAAAAAGTTCATCAATCTCTATATTATAGTATTATATAATTAATCTTACAGATGGAGCAGAAACAAGACACTAAGTGATTTACCCAAGGTCCTAGCTTGAGATAGGAGCTGAAATGAGGATCCAACACCTACCAACCTCCCTCTCTTAGCTCCACCTCTTCCTTTTCTTTCTTCCTAGAAACGAGGATACTTGTGTCAGTTTTGAATGAACATGGCCAATCTTGGCTTCTTAGATTTCTTTTAGAACCTTATACTCTTATCCCACAATCATCTATGTATTTTCTCCTCATCTATGTTTTCGGCCTAACAGTGACACAAGCATTTCCCATAGTAACACTCAAAATCTAAAACCAGCCCCGTGTCTAATTTTTTTTCCCAGAGAATTCTTACATGTAGTCTAATATTACTATGGCACTTTACTAGCAAACATAGCTTTTGAGGTGTAAAAACTAAGAAATAAAAACTTTGTATGGGACATAAAACTTGGCTTTATCTTGAATGCACTGTCAGAATGAAGAATCAAATGCATGATATTCTACCATAGTCAAACCATTAGAGAGTTCTACCCATGTCAGAAGCAGAAAAGAAAAATGCCCAAGATGCATACTTTGCCACAACTAGGTAGGGGTTCACCAAGGAGGAAATGATATTTTTAAGCACAGTATATCATATTATAGAGTAATAATGTAACAAATGAGCAGGTGTTTAAAGATTGCAATTTGAATGGAAGCTGTAACATTTTAGCTTCACTAGAGGATGCTGCTGCTAGTTAAGCAAGCACTTATTGAAGGTTTAAATTAAGAAGCCACACTTGACAGGGCCCATTTCCCTTCCCTGTGGAATGCTGTTAGAGATTCTCAACCTAGCTTGACACTGCTGATCAAATCTTCCCTACTTCATTCAATTTAGAATGATTCACACTTTCAAAAATAGTTTAAATGGGGGAGGAGGGGTAGGCATGAATTACAGGATTAACCGAGTTCTTAACTTTTTCAATAAAGATTTCCTGGACTCTGTAGTCATTTGAATATCAGTAACTGTGGTATGGAAGTAGTGGGTTTTATTTCTATAAGTCGAGATAAGCGAGTCATACTCCTGAGAGATCCAGGAATAGTCCTGAAGTCTATGTGACATTTTAATATAGCTGGAGTTATTGACCACAAATACATTGCAGGAAACAACTGTTTGCCCATGTAAAAGCTTCCTGTGGTTGAAGTTTAGAGATCTAGAAAATGCTCCTCTTGAGTTGACCCCAAATGAACAGATTGGAAATCTTGTGTGACTGTTACTACAATCCAGATGGTGAATGGATACTATTGAAAACACTGTTTTGTAAGGGCCATCAAGACTAATTACCCATGACTCAGACTGGTGGATAAGAATATTGCCCATTCTACCTAAAATTAATGACTCAATCAATTAATGTTGAATTATAATACAGCTCTTTTGAAGCACCAGTAGTGCTTATTTTTATGTCAAATGGATTGATTTTAATTAATAGCACTCATTTTTTGGAGAAAATTCACTTAGGGGCCTTTGTTTCAGTTGTACTTAAATTCATAGAATTATAGTAGTCCATGGTTGGAAGTTCCTTATATTCAACATAAATCTATTTTCCTGTGGCTTCCATCAGTTGAGCTCAGTCCGAAATCCTTGGGGCCATCAGAATAAGAATGACTCTTTCTATATATGGAAGCCTGTATATGGGAGAGCTGCATGATAGAATTGATGGCTGGCCTACTGTCCTACCATTCATTCAGTAAGGCATGTAAGTCTTCAAGTTCTCATCTTTTTCTACCTAAACCATCCCTGATTAGACTTAACTTCAGGTCATTCCATAATCTCAATGGCTCTCCCCTAAATGCAACAGTTCATGCATGTCCCTCTCAGATATGGTACACTGGTCTGAATGAGTGTTGCAGGAACCAACTGAGGCAGAGTGGTACTTGGGCAATTTCATGTTTTTCTACTACTTTTCTAATAGTAGTAAATATCCCAAGCTGTTAAAGTAGTTATATAAAATAAAATTTCCCCATTATTGTAATGCTTTTCCTCATTATTATAATTTATTAATCTTGTAACTTTAACTTACACAAGAATATTGTTGAGTTATCCCTTTTATCACTTTTACTAAGCGTAAAAGTGAATTTGTGGTACTCTAAATTTAAAAATCAAGACTCTGAAAAAAATCCCTCTACCTCTCTCTCAGCCTTAGTTTCTTCATTTGAAAATAAGACCTTTGGGCCGGCCCCGTGGCTCGGCGGTTGGGTGCGCGCGCTCCGCTGCTGGCGGCCCGGGTTCGGATCCCGGGCGCGCACCGACGCGCGGCTTCTCCAGCCGTGCTGTATGTCCCACATACAGCAACTGGAAGGATGTGCAGCTATGACATACAACTATCTACTGGGGCTTTGGGGGTAAAAAATAGATAAATAAAATCTTTAAAAAAAGAAAAAAAGAAAAGAAGACCTTTGGACCAGATCTGCCTTTTTGTGATCCCTATGGATTTTACAGATATTGACAAAATGATGAGTTTTATAATTGTTATTTTGAAGTGTGAGGTGTGTTACTTGAAGAAGTTTTTATTCTCTCTCTCTCACAATATCCCCATAGACATTAAATATGTATTTTTAATAATCAATGAGTTTTTTTTTTTTAAACCACAAAGCCTTTACTAGAAAGAAAAAGAAGAGGAAGTGAGATATTGTTGTTAGTCCTAGCATGTGAAAATGGTCTGGAGGTGGAGAGTGCAGGTAACTGAGTGCCAAAAAGAGCCCCTGGGTGACCTGTGAAGAGGAATGGCCAAGTCTGGAGCCAGGCGACTGCTGTGAAAATGGAATCCTGCTCTTTCTCAGAGGCACACCCTTGGCAGTGCACTTCAGTTATCTGAGGATCCAGGCTGTGTGATGCGGTCACAGCTCATGCCGGACCAACCTAGGCTCTCCATAAGATATCACTACAATGGACTGAATGTTTAGGTCCCCTTAAAATTCATATTGAAATTGTAACCCCCAAGGTGATGGTATTAGGAGATGGGGCCTTTGGGAGATGATTAGGTAATGAGGGTGGGGCCCCCATGCATGAGATTATTGGACTTATAAAAGAGACCCCCAAGAGATTCCTCACACCCTTCTACCATGTGAGGACACAGGGAGAAGGCACCATCTTGTCTATGAAGAAGTGGGCTCTCACCAGACACCAAATCTGCTGGTACCATTATCTTGGACTTCACAGACTCCAGAACTATGAGAAATAAATGTTTGTTGCCTATAGGCCACCCAGTTTATGGTATTTTTGTTACAGCAGCCCAAGCAGACTAAGATAATCATCCACTCAAAAGACTCCTGTGCTGGCCGGCCCTGTCATCTGAAATTTTGTTGGAGTCCTTGCTTTGGATAAAGAGTTGCAAATATTGACCATGTGGATTAATTTGCATGAGTTAATTTACCAAATCAGAAAAAGGTAGGTGACTGCCAGGATTAGAGTTCCAAGAAGTTAGAAATATCCAATAAAATATTAAATAGATATGCTTTAAAAGAGGATTATAAACAAGATACTATAAAAAAAGGGGCAAATTTGAATAAGAACCAAATAGATCTTCTAGAAATGAAAAATATTATTGAAATAAAAAGTCAATGGACAGCCACAAGAGTAAATTAAACATAACTAAAATAAGAATTAGTAAACTGGAAGATAGAATTGACTCAATACACTTCCTGGAATGCAGCAGAGATAAACAGATGGAAAATGTAAAAGAGAAGTTAAGCAACATAGAGGATAGAATGAGAATATCCAACATACTTCTAATCCAAGTCCTAGAAGGAGAGAATAGAAAAATGGTTGATATGTTCCATAATTTATGAAAGATATGATTTGATAAATGCAGGAAACAAAGTGAGCCCAGAGCAGGATAAATAAAAATAAATCCAGACCTAAACCTACGTTGAATTGAAACCATAGCAATGCAAATACAAAGAGAAAAACGGGAAAATGATTAGAAAAAGCAGACAATTGATCCTGACAAAGGATCAATTATTAGGCTGACAGCAGAATTCTCAACAACATAGAGCCCCGGAGACAATGGGATATCTATAAATTGTTGAGAGAAAACCAACTGTCTGCCTAGTTGTGTCTTTAATCAACTATATTTTCATTGAAGAGTGAGGGTTAAATAATCCTATTAAAAAAAAAAAAGTTTTCCACTTGCAGATCCTTTCTTAAAAAATTACTAAAGGATAACCTTCAGGAAAAAGGAAATTGAACATGAAAAAGAAGGAATAAAATATAAGAAGCAATGGGAACAAAGAAATTGGTAAACTTTAAAATACCACTTTAAATAGCAACAAAGGTGCATAAGAAGAAGTTTATCAAAACTGGGCAAGACATTTATGGAGAAAATTATAAAACTCTATTGAAACAAAGTTTAAATTTTCTTAAATGGAAAGTTATACGGTGTTCATGGGTGGTAAGACTTATTAAAGAGTAATCATATTCAAACTCATCTATAAATTTAATGCAATTGTAATCAACATTCCATTAATTTTGCGTGTGTGTGTGTATAACTTGAAAGGCTGTTCCAAAAATTTACATGGAAGAGTGAAAGGCCAGGAGTTAATAAATCAATTTGAGGAATAGGATCAAGTGGAGAGCAGGTTTTGTTCTTTCAATTTTAAAGCTTGCCAAAAAAAACCATAGTAGTTAAAACAATGTAACATTTTCAGAGAAATAGGTAGATAAATGGGACAAAATAAACAGACTAATAACAGACCAAGGTATATATGGAAATATGTGATATACTGATAATAATAATAATAAGAGTAAATAAAATTTATATGGTTCTTACTATTTAAGTTCCAGGCACTGTTCAAGGAGCTTTACATATTCTAACTTATTTATCCTCACAGGTGGCATTAAATTTCAGTCGAGCACAGCAGCCTTACTCATAATAGCAAAAAGGTGGAAACTACCCAGATGTCTATCAAGGGATGAATGGATAAACAAGTTGTGGCATACACATACGCTGGAACATTGTTTAGACCTGAAGAGAAATGAAGTACTGATACAGGCGTCCTGATACAGAGATATGGCAGGTTCAGTTCCAGACCACCCCGACAAAGCGAATACCACAATCAAGCAAGTCACAGAGATTTTTTGGTTTCCCAGAGCATATAAAAGTTAAGTTTACACTATACTGTAGTCTATTAAGTGTGCAATAGCATCATGTCTAAAAAAAAATATGTGCATACCTTAATTAAAAAATACTTTATTGCTAAAATTGCTAACCATCATCTGAGACTTCAGCGAGTCATAATCTTCTTTCTGGTGGAGGGTCTTGCCTCAGTGTTGATGGCTGCTGACTGGTCAGGGTGGTGGTTGCTGAAGGCTGGGGTGGCTGGCAATTTCTTACAATAAGAACAATGAAGTTTGCTGCATTGATTGACACTTCCTTTCGTGAGCAATTTCTCTGTAGCATGCAATGCTGTTTGATAGCATTTTACCCATGGTAGAACTTCTTTCAAAATTGGAGTCAATCCTCTCCAACCCTGCCACTGCTTTATCAACTAAGTTTATGTAATATTCTAAATCTTTGTTGTTATTTCAGCAATCTTTACAGCATCTTCACCAGGACTAGATTCCATCTCAAGAAATCACTTTCTTTGCTCATCTATAAAAAGCAACTCCTCGTTCATTAAAGTTTCTTTTTCTTTTTCTTTTTTTTTTTTTGCTGAGGAAGATTCGCCCTAAGCTAACATCTGTGCCAATCCTCCTCTACCTTGTATGTGGGTCACTACCACAGCATGCCTGACGAGTGGTGTAGGTCTGCACCCAGGAACTGAACCCATGAACCCAGGCTGCTGAAGTGGAGTGCACCAAACTTAACCACCAGGCCATGGGGCTGGCCCACCTTAAAGTTTTATCATGAGATTGCAATAATTTAGTCACATCTTCAGGCTCCACTTTTAATTCTAGTTCTCTTGCTATTTCTACATCTGCAGTTACTTCCTCTACGGAAGTCTTGAACCGCTCCAACTTGTCCATGAGGGTTGGAATCAACTTCTTCCAAACTCCTGTTAATGTTGATATTTTGACCTATTCCCATAAATCACGAATGTTCTTAATGGCATCTAAGAGAATGGTGAATCCTTTCCAGAAGGTTTTCACTTTACTTTGCTCTGGTCCATCAGAAGAATCACTATCTGTGGCAGCTATAGACTTACAAAATGTATTTCTTAAATAATAAAATTTGAAAGTCAAATTTTGACTTTCTTGATCCATGGGCTGCAGAACAGATGTTGCGTTAGCAGGCATAAAAACAACATTCATCTTGTCCATCTGCATCAGAGCTCTTGGGTGACCAGGTGCATTGTCAATGGGCAGTAATATTTTGAAATGAATCTTTTTTCCTGAACAGTAGTTCTCAACAGTGAGCTTGAAATATTTAGTGAACCATGTTGTAAACAGATATGCTGTCATCCAGGCTTTGTTGTTCCATTCATAGCGCAGGCGGAGTAGATTTAGCATAATTCTTAAGGGCCCTAGAATATTTGGATGTGTAAATGAGCGTTGGCTTCAACTTAAAGTCACCAGCTATATTAGCCCCTAATGAGAGAGTCAGCCTGTCCTTTGAAGCTTTGAAGCCAGGCATTGACTTCTCTCTAGCTATGAAAGTCCTAGATGGCATCTTCTTCCAATATAAGGCCGTTTTGTCTACATTGAAACTCTGTTGTTTAGTGTAGCCAGCTTTATTAATTATCTTAGCTAGATCGTCTGGATAACTTGCTGCAGCTTCTACATCAGCACGTGTTGCTTCATCAAACCTCATGAACCAACCTCTGCTAGCTTCAAACCTTTCTTCTGCAGCTTCCTCACCTCTCTCAGCCTTCACGGAATTCAAGAGAGTTAGGGCTTTGCTCTGGGTTAGGCTTTGGCGTAGAGAATGTTGTGGCTGGTTTGATCTTCTATCCAGATCACTAAAACTTTCTCCATATCAGTATTAAAGCAATTTTGCTTTTTTATCATTCATGTGTTCATTGGAGTAGCATTTTTAATTTCCTTCAAGAACTTTTCCTTTGCATTCACAACTTGGCTAATTGTTTGCCACAAGAGGCCTAACTTCAGCCTATCTCAGCCTTCAACCTGCCTTCCTCACTAAGCTTAATCATTTCTAGATTTTGATTTAAAGTGAGAGATGTTTGACTCTTCCTTACAGTTGAACACTTAGAGGTCTTTGTAGGGTTATTATTAACTGGCCTAATTTCAATACTGTTGTGTCTCAGGGAATAAGGAGGCCCGAGGAGAGGGAGAGAGATGGGGGAACACCTGGTTGGTGGAGCAGTGGGAACACACACCACATTTATCAATTAAGTTTGCCGTCTTATATGGGCGTGGTCCATGGCACCCCAAAACAATTACAGTAGTAACATCAAAGATCACTGATCACAGATCACCACAACAAATATATTAATAATGATAAAGTTTGAAATGTTCCGAGAATTACCAAAATGTGACACAGACACGAAGTGAGCAAATGCTGTTGGAAAAATGGCGCTGATAGACTTGCCCAATGCAGGGTTGTCACAGACTTTCAATCTGTGAAGCACAATAAAAACAAAGCACAATAAAATGAGGCTATACCTGTACGTGCTATAAGATGAATGAACCTCAAAAGCATATGGTAAGTGAAAGAAGCCAGACACAAAAGGTCACATTTTGTATGATTCTTTTTATATTAAATATCTGGGACAGGCAAATCCACAGAGACAGAAAGCAGATCAGTGGCTGCTGGGGGCTGGGGGAGGTGGAAATGGGGAGTGATTACTTAAAGAGTATGGGATGTTCTTGTGGGGTGATGAAAAAGTTGTGAAACTAGAGAGAGTGAATGTGCTAAATGCCACTGAATTGTACACTTTAAAATGGTGAATTGTCTATTAATGTGAATTTCACCTCAATAAAAAAATTTCAGTCAGCAAAAATAGACCATTCAGTAAATATTGCTTGGGAAATTGATTTATTCAAACAGCAAAAAAATGAAATGGGATTTCCTCTTCATACTGCACACTAAAATAAATACCAGGTATATTAAAGACCTAAATGCAAAGCAGTACTTTAAAACTTATGGAAGAAAATATAGAAGACTATCTTTATCGTCTTGAGAAGCTAGAATTTTCTGTGAGAGAAAAGACCAGCAAAAAGTTAAATGAAAAGACACAAATCAGGAGGAAACGTTTACAACCAGTACAACTGACAAAGGACTGTTATTGAGAATATATGATGAACTCCTTCATCTCAGCAAGAAAAAGACAACAGCCCAACAGAAAAATGAGGAAAGGCTATGACCAGACAATTCACAGAAAAAGAAATATGAAAAGTAATCAGGAACATGCAAACAAAAACAATGAGAGGCCCTTTACAGCTGTCAGGTTGGCAACAACACAAGTTTGAGAATAGCTGATGCTTCACAAGGTGTGGAGACATGCGCACAGCAAGACCTTGCTGGTGGGATGTAAAATCCCTTTAGAGAACAGTCTGGCAATATCCGCTACAGCTGAACACACGCGTATAGAACAGCAGTTCCACTCCAGACATCCGACCTGGAGAAACTCTCCAACGAGCAAAGAGGAACCAAGTAAATATACAAGGACGTATGCTGCAATACTTTAAATAAACACAAAAATACGGAAACAACTGTCCATCAGTAGTGGATTAAAAGAACAGGCAAAAAGAATACTAAAATAGAGGCTGTAAGAAGAAATGAACTCTGTGTGTGTGTGTCTGTGTACATGTACACATATATAATCTAAAAAACAAAATATTGAGTGAAAAGAACAAGTTGCAAAGATATTTAAGGCACATGAAAATTATACATGCCAACTTCAGGACACTGATGATTTCTGAGAAGGGAGGGTCAGAGAAGGAATGGGATAGGAGAGGGATGGGCTTTAGGTATATCCGTGATGGTTTGTTCATTAAAAATAAAAGAGAGCGATTGCTAGGAATAATGGCAAAATGTTGACATCTGTTAAATCCAAGTGGTAAGGACATGAGTGTTTATAAGATTATTTTTCATGTTTTATGTACAGAAAGAAACAAAGAAACAAAGAAAAGGAAAGAAAGAAAGAAAGAGAAAGAAAGAAAGAAGGAGAAATAGAGAGAAAGAAGAAAGCATGACCCCATGGTCGTGACACTATTTGGACTGAGAGCTGTGTTAGCACAGCTGGGCCAGTTGGGCTGCATTTCTCTCAGGCCAGAGCCCAGGACACTCGAAAGAAAGGATTGACCTGTAGGGGGGCTCCTGGTGAGAGTGGAGAGAGCGGATGTTGAAGTAACTCTTTTGCCAAGCGGGTCTTGGCAAAAGACAAGGAAGGAAAACAGGGGAAGGGGGAAGAGTCCAGAAGATTCCATGATCACCCCCTGGGGACGTCTGCTCTCTCCCCACACCCCACCCAGATGACAGCAAAGGAATGAGAAAGGAACGGACCAACAAGGGGAGGCCAGCGGAGGAGAGATGTCACAAATTTGATCGTAATTGACTTAGCAAATGGGATAGAGCTGACACATAGAGGGGACAGGGCGATGCCAAGAGGCAGTGACCCGCTGATCACGCTGAGGAATATTGGGAAGCCTTATAAAGTAGAGAAGGCCATGTTTGGGTGGAACTGAAACCAGAAGGATTCACTGAAAGTCTTAAAATGAGTAATTAGATACCCACTTCTCCTCCCCCACTTCCCACAGCCAGCTGATATCCCTTCTCTGCACTTTGAAGGAGACAGGGGTGTGCGGGGGCAGGAGGCAGTCAGCACCCTGGAGGAGTGGACCCGGAAAGTTTCTGCACTCTGAGATACTAGGCCCAGTAGGGGGCAGTTTGAGGTGCCACACCAAAAAGGGGGAGCAGTTAAGGAGAAACGAACATTTTGATTAAGCAGACCCCCAGGCTCTCCTTCTTCCCTCACACTCTCAAAACACTGGCAGTCAGACTCAGAATCCCAGACAGGAAAATGGTTATTTTTTTCCTCTGGAGAAATTGATTTGCCCAAGAGGTTTTTGGCATTTTGAGATTTTGACAATAGAGATTTTTCACATCTGAGAGTCTCTGGACAAAGTAGCAGGTTTGATTGGGACCTGTGATGGCTGCAGCAGCAAAGGGGAAGCGTGAACTCTCAGAGTGAGGCTGAACTGGGGAGACGAGGCAGAGCAATGAACTGACCCCTGGGGAAGGAAGGGGCCTGTCCAGGAGAACTCTGAAAAGAAGTCAGACTTCATATTTGTTCCTTGAAGGTAGAAATGCTGTAAAGTACAGAAAAAATGTACAAAGTCTGACTATGTGGAAGAGAATTTCTAAGGAAAGTCAATTCCATTACTTGCAGGTACAAATGGTTCAGCAACTTAAACTAGGCTATCAAAGTCTGGTCTGGCCAGGGCTCTGGGGGACCCGCTTTTAATGAATTAGATAAAGTTGATTCATATCTCATATACCAAATGATTGTCAATTGCTGCTCCTAAGGTAATTGAGAATGCTTGAGAGGTAATTTAAGTGATACTTTACACTATTAATTAGCTCTACCTAACTTTTTTATTTCATTGATGGAGCAGAGGCCTGGCTTGAATTACTTTGGCAATCCCAGCTAATGAGATTTTCTGAGTAAGAAAATGTTTCTGGATCTAGTGTGGCCTGATGGGAATCTGGTTCGGATTCAGAAAGGTTTTGACCTTCTGTGGGCACTCAGTTAGCATTTATATACGGCAGTCCAGCCCTAAGCCTGTCTTGTCTAGCCACTCATTAAACATTTCCACTGGAAAGCTCCCTCTTCTAAAGCAGAACCCACATATTTGAAACAATTGTGTCTTATGGTTGATCCAATTAATTAGTTAAGAAACCAGGGCTTTGGGCAGTTAACTTGTTGCTTCTAGAAACATTTGCTTTTGATTCAACATCGTTGTCAAAACAAAGATAAACAGGGATTATGTGGCCTCCCAGAGAAAAATAATCTTCCACTCATTTGCTCTTTGAGGAAGCCTGCCATGTGTTTTATCCTTTTTTTTTTTTTGCTGAGGAAGATTCACCCTGAGCTAATGTCTGTGCCAATCTTCCTCTATTTTGTACATGAGTTGCCGCCACAGCATGGCTGACAAGTGGTATAGGTCCACGCCCGGGATCTGAACCTGCGAACCTGGGCCGCTGAAGTGGAGCACGCCGAAGTTAACCACTATACTAGTGGGCAGGCCCCTGTTTTATCTTTTTTGTGTCAGAAAATATGGAATGCTTTTGCATAAAGAAATACTGAATGTCTACCCCCAGAATGGCTCTTGTCTTCATGAGGCTGACAATCTAAGTGGGAGATCCACTACAGCACAGGGCCATATTGGATGGGTGATTAAGGAGTGGCTCAGACAAATCTCCCACTACCTGCATTTAATTTTAATTTTTGGTTTTCTCTTCTGTTCCCCCAAACTCCTTTTTTTATCTGCCCCCTTTCCTAGCTCCCAGATGCTGAGGAGGAGAGACTCTGAGCTCGCCTACCTTAGCATCAAGCAAGCCCATCGTACTGCTTGTTATGTTTGCCTGGACCACCCTACTGGGAGAATGTGACAGCTGGTTAGCCACGGTGGACAGAGAAGAGCTGTTGTTATTTGTCTTGAAGATGCTGCTTTTCTGTGATCAGGGCACCTCCTGAGGCCCCAGCTGCACGGGCATAGGACAGGGGCACCAGTTTGTGGTGGGAATGCCTAGGTAGGGGTCTCAGGACTGCCCTCACCTCTCTGAGCCTGTCTCCTTGATGGGAACTGGACAGGTTGGTTCTGAAAGCCCTTCTAGCCCATTAGTGGGTTGAGTAGTTTGAACCATGAGTAAAAAGCCCTGGTTACAATGAGCTTGGAGTTCTTTTAAAGAATGGCAGTTTGTCTGTGGTAAAATTTAGAAAGCTTTCTAGGGATCAAACCTACAATTCAGAAGTTGTTAGCACAGGTCAGTTAAAGAAACACTTAGTGAGTACCTCCCCCGTGCCATACGCTGTACTCGCTGGGGACACAGACATAACAGTCCGCTTATCTGGGCCGTTTGGCCTAGGGAGGCACCAAGACAAGGAAGAAACAATCAGGTCTAATGAAACTATAGTTTTCATTGCTCTTGAAATTTTGAGAATAAACTTTCTTTATTTTAATTCTCTTGCCATAGGGTAAATTTATATATTAATATGTGCATAATTATAATTAATCTAAATACACTTGAATTGTACATTTCTGAATTAAATTAGGAAGCACAGTCTTATTGATGCAAAAAGAAAATGGATGGGCATGCTGATGGATTCAGTTACCTTTTATAAACGCTGAATTGGCTTCTTGAATTAAAATAATCATATGTGTCTCTTGAAAAGATATTTACACTGACACTTTATAAATGCTAACTAAATTCCTTCCCGACTAAGCAGCCAGGCCCTTAAACTGGAGGCATTTAATTTTAGGAAAGGTGAAGTTCCAGATTAATTAATCATTTTAAGTTTTTTTTTACATTATTTATAACGTTTTAGTAAATGTGCCAAACAAGAGCCAAAGTCATCTTTTTGCAGGGAGCAGCTATTTGTGTTTTCAAATCTGTTATTCAAAAGCTGTGCTTTGGGTAAATTTGAATGTTGTGTCTTCCTGGGAGAATTTGCCACCATTTGTGCTCAGTTTGATTTTGGTCTTCAAAGTTCCAAGTGTATTCGTGTAATTTGGACGGAGACACTGTTTAGGACCCCACATTTCTTTCCTAAAGGCATCTTTGTATGAAAACTTTTGTTGACTATTTATATTACATCCTTTTCCTTTTAAGCATTTGCTTTAATCTGACCTTTCTGATTTGAAATTCTATTTGTCTTAAAATTTTTTTCATTCAGGGCACTTGAGAAGTGGGTTATTCTCGCAAGCATTTGTAGCATTTATACAGGAGGCAGTAAAGCAGAGTGGAGAGCTCATAAGCTTTTCCAACAGACCATGTGAATCTCTCTGCACAGTCATTTGGTGGCTCTGTCTGGTTTCCTTAACAGTAAAATAAAGATGATAATACCTGCTTCATGGAGGTGTTGGGAAGATGAAACGACATCATGTGTGTAAAGTGTCTGGCATGGTGTTCAAAGCTCCAAGGAACTAAGTAAAAGATAGCTTTTTGTATCAGTATCTAAAACCATGCAAAAATTAATTGCAAAAAGTATACCATAAACAAATATTAATAACCCTTCTATAGTGCTTAAATAATTCTGTTTTAATGACAATTTTTAATTTGAATGAAAATGCAGTCCCACCTCCGTGCATGCCCACAAAATAGGAGAGGGCGTCTGCTGGAAGCATTACTGGAATCCAGCTCACATGAATGGGTGTGCGCTGCAGAATGGATTTCATACTTTAAAGGGACTAATAAAAAGACCAGAATGGATTTTATACTTTAAAGGGACTAATAAAAAGACCAAAATGCTCTGCAAATGAAGTGATGTGTGTTAAAAAGAACAGCCACTATTTGTCTCAGTTTTCAGACCTCCTATTTGAAAGGGCTGTTCCTGGATGCGATGCCCAGACTTGCAAGTTCCCTGAATCAGGAGAACCATGTGTGAAACACATCAAGGAAGTAAGGCTTCCCAAAAACCCAACTTCATTGTTTTTCTTGGAGGTGGAGAGAGCTGCTGTTCAGAAAAATTTCCAAGGTTTCTGTGATTTGTTATGAATTGAAGGTCGTCGTTCCCTGGATGGGATCGTAGGAGGCACCGGAGTCCGCCCGCCAGTCAACGTGGAAGCAGATGTGTGCTGGCAATTCTGCAGCAGGGGAAAGAAAATCTGGGATAAAAACTCATTTGGCTTGCCTCTTAGGTTTCATTTTACGTCTCTCCAGACTGTCTCTTCCTCGTCTTCCACTAGAGGGCACCCAGGTACCAGCTGTGCCAGGGCTCCAAGTAGGGGTCTTGTCCGATTCAGGTCCCAGGAGAGAGTTGGGGCTACACCAGGAGACGGGGGCAGGATTCTGGGTCCAGCCTGGGGTTCAGGGCTCCCTCCAGACGTGACCCTCCGACTCCCTGGAGAGGGTGGGGACTGTGAGAGCCCTTACACTTCAGGACTGGGATTTCAGAAACCCCAAGGAGGGTTTTTCATTTTCCATCTTCTCTATTTCTTTGTTTCAAAACGGCACTGCAGGGATGAATTGTGGTGGATCTCAGGGCTTTGGGGACTATATTCCTGAACCCCAGTTGTCAGACCCGTCCAAACATGTATGTCCTTATGGGAGCAATAGACTGGAATATTTGAAACCAGAACTCCAGAAAATCCATACCAGCTGTTTTCACTGATCAGGGCAAGCTCTCTGTCACAGAGCCTCTGGTCTCCCTGCCCCCTGCCAGCGTTGCTCTCACATTGGCATTTTACGGGTGAGGAGGATTCCTCTTGACTTAAAATTCAAATTAACAGGTCCTGGTTCCTGGGGCTGTAGGTGGGCTCCCTACATTGATCTCTGTGATCAATGCCTGCCAATCCTGTCCTCCCTGCCCTCTTCTTTGTTTCTCCTGGCTCTGTGTTGGAGGACATAATTTTGAGCGCCCTGCCCCCGTATGAATTACTTCTGCCACTTTGAAACATTTGATGAAATAACCAGGAGCCACACTTCCACTGCACTTCATGCCTTACAACACACTTTTGCACACATTCTGTCACTTGGTACTTCCACAACCATAAGGCATAACTCTCATCCCTCCCACTTCACAGATGAGAAAAACAAGGCTCAGAGCGAGTAAGCGCTGACACTAGGACTTGAACTCACATAATCAGACTCAAAAGGGATGGCTCATATTTTTTCAGGTCTTTGCAGCAGTAGGAATTTGAGTTTGATTTCAGAGAAAATCTGCTGACTCCCTGACCTTCACATGGTGTGTGTAATCAGGAGATTGTGAATTCGCTCCAGATAGTCTTCAGAAAATGGCAGCCATGTATTTGTCTTGGACAGGTTGAAGGGCGTCCTTCCTTGAGGCAGGAGGATGAACTGGACAAACCCTGGAGGTAGCTGCTAACCGTACCGCTCAGTAGAACAAAGCACCCAGAAACAGACGAACCAATTCATCTATTCGATGAATGTAACAGATGAATAGAAATAGATGAACCTTTTAACGCAAGAACATTTGTGGATAATTGTATAAAATCAGGCAATTTCCGGCCCAGTTCATAACTACTGTGGACCCTTTTAGGAGGTGCTCATCTGTTATAGATTTAAAAATTGTACTCGGCGTGAGACCTCATTGTTCCAGAGCACGGCTTCTGTCGCGCGTGAAGACTGCAGTACTGTCCGTGGCCACAGGGTGGCGGAGTGACTTAAGCTTCTTGCCTTTCAGTCTCTGGACCCGAAGCTCAGCTGGAGTCAAAGTGAGCAAAATGGAGCAGCTTAGAGTTTGCTCCGAGTGATGTGGGCTTCACGTTTAGGAACCTCTTAAAAAGGGAGCAGAAAGAGCTCTGTTCCCATAATGCCAGTGTTGGGAGGCAAGTGAGGAGAGGGCTGCTCGATTCTGAAGAAGTGCAGGAGACTCTCGGCGGGAGCTATGAGTGGTCATATCCACCTGGGTGGCCCGTTAACTGGTGGACGCTGAGTGAGCTCTGTCCTTTGGGAATTACGAAACTGTTGCCCCATCCCCCCCCCAGCTCCCGATATGAGCTTTCTTTCCTGGAGTTCCGCTTTTATAGATGGTTTGCCCGCATTTTTTTTACTCATTATTTCTTAAAGAGGTGGTTTAAATGTAGTATAAATTTCGGGAGAAATAAGGCACAGCCCAATGTGGCAACAATACATTTCTGAACCCCACGTTTGGACATATGTTTCTGACACATGTGACTGTCTTTAGGGGAATGGTGAGAGAATATATGGGGACTAATTTGGACCTTCTGGGACGTGCAGGCACTGCACACACGCACAATGGGACCATCGGTGCACCTCGACTTGAAGGAGCATTAGCTGCCTGCTTGCTATGTGCGCCACAATGCAGGTGTGAGCCATGGTCCGCCCGCTGGGGGCCTTCCCAAGCTCCCTCAGGTAGGTGGAGAGGGCAGGAGCACGAGAGATCCCCCTTCAGGCTTTCACCTGTGCAGTTCTGCCCAAGCCCTGGGTGCGGCCATATAAGACAGCAGAGGGTTAGTGCCGTTAGCTCTAGTCATCTCAGCAAGATCAGCAGAAGCAATTTTGAACTTCAACATGGGGATGGTTTTCAGGCACATCCTGAGGGACGGAGGAGCCTCTAACATCTTTCTGTAGAAGTGGTTAATATTCATTTTCTCAAATTTGAGATCATATACTTGTGTGTGTGTGTGTGTGCTTGCACGTGTTTTTGTATGAGACACACAAACACCATGAAACAGGAGCAGTATTGCTGCTAAACTTGCAGAACACAGGCTGTTAGCATTTTCCTCCCTCAATATTTGCTTTTGTGTCAACATTTGTGTCATTCATTTATTAATCTTTTATAGATATTCATAGAACACCTACTGGGTGCCAGGCAAATTAAAATGAAACAGAGTCATGCTTATTTTTAGAAAAAGACAGACCCCGGGGAATCCATCCTTTATGTGGGAGGGAAAAAGCAGCACTATGCCGTGTGGCTGAGAATGTGGGCTTGGGGTTAGGCTGCCTGAGTGTGAATCCTGGTGCCGGCTCTTCTATCTGCTTGTTGCTGGTTCAGGTTCCTCATCCCAATATGTGGATGATAGTAGTACCCACATCAACACACTGTTGTCAGGACCAGATGAACGCATACAAAGGGCTTTTCACCATGCATGTGGAAAGAACTTAAACACATAGCCGTTAAGATTCTTCCTTTCTCTTTGTCAACTAAAGCTTCCCACAATCCTCTTTTAACAGATCTCTCTCATGCTTGTGGACCAGCTAAGGTGGGGGCTAAAGGTGAACTGGACAAAGGTGTTTCTGTTCAGGAAGCAGAGACTTGTCTTCATGGCCACCAGGGAGGGGGTAGGTAATGACAGAATGAGCTCAGAGATGAACCCATTGCTCTGGCCAACTGGGCACGAGGTGAAGATGAGGGACACCTGCTGTGGCCCCTGACTCTGATTGGGTTGCCTGACGGGGAGCCACCATCCTCTTGAGGCATCGCTTTTGTGTCTTTTCAGAAACAGCGGTCCCTTAAGGAGAGTATGACATTCAGAAACACAAAAGGACCCCTCTCCTGTCAAGAGGATTCCAGGGCATGGGGGGATTGCCCTTAGAGCCGGTCTAAGCTCCCATTTCTGGGAGAGCCCCTGGTCATGGAGCCCCTTTCAGGGCCCGGCAGTCAGGACACAGGTCCACGCGGGCACCTGTGGGGCAAAGGAGCCCCTGATAAGGTTCTGTCTGCGCGTGTCAGCTGGGGCTTCCTGGAGCTGTGCCTTACCCGTATTCTAACAAATTTATTGCTGAAGGTGTGTGGGGAGGAACCTCAAGCCTTGAGCTCCCTGGGCTGAGAATGAGTGACCCCCAAGCTCTCAGTAGAGGGTAGGATAGCTCCCATCAAGGGAGGCTCCGAAAGGCTGTGAGCTGAGACCCACCAGGGACTTCTGCTGTCCTACGCCCAGGCTCACGGCAGTTAATGGGCAGGTGGATGTCCCTGTGGGCAGCTCAGTGCTGGGCACAAGGGGGTGCTCTGTATGTGTCTACTGGAGGAGAGATGGAGAGAGGGCCAGAGTGAGGGTGAGGCCCAGCTCCACAGCCCCAGAAGGGCAATATGTACCCCAGGAGGGGCGTGCCTGGGCACCTGAGACTTGAGTTCTTGGTTCCTCTTTGCTAGACAGGTGACCTTGAGCAGATTATTTCACACTGTGGAGCCTCAGTTTTCAAATCTGTAAAACAGGGAGAAAAACTATAGTTGCTGCCTCCCTCACTGGGCTCAGCCAATGTGAGTGAGGGCAGCTGGTGTGTCTGGGCCACTGTGATCCCTGAAGAGAGGCGTCTCCACGGAGGCTGGCCTATCCGCAGTGCCCGCCCAGGCATTCCCAAGGTGTCCCTTGCTGGCCTCCAGCTCTGAGTTGCTCCCCAGGTGAGGAGAACTCAGTGGTGTCCACAGGTTGTCCGTCCTCATCACTTGGCCAAGACGTGCCCTTGCGGGAGCCAAATCCGAGTCAGTTTTGGAGTCGTCGACTCTGACCTCAGCAAACTCCCTTCCTCAGTCTCCCACCTGTGTCTCCCTGTGTCTTCCTCAGTCTCCCTCCGGGGGCCCAGGTGCTCCCTTACTCTGGGGTCCCTGTGGGGTGCCTCACCTTTCCTGACACCCCTCCCTTCATCCAAACCCACACGTTCCATGAGCTGGCCGTCTAGCTGACTGGGCAATGTAGGCATCATGGATAGAAACACCTTAACGTGGTACGTCTCCCCACTGCCTCCCAACCCAAAGCACGCTTCTACAGTGCCTTAAACTTAAGGTTTGAGTAAAGGGAAATGTTCAGGTCTCACGGCAGGGCCAAGGGGGCCAGAAACGCCTCTCACCCCGGGGACTATTCAGGAGGCTTTGCCCTGGCGTTGGCTTTGCTGCCCGTGGTCCCCCTCAGCCATCTCCATTTGAGCCCGCGGTGAGGACACTCTCCCTGGCCTTCTCCCCCGCCCGTGCCCTCAGCACGCATGCTGCCCGCCTCCCCGCAGGTCCTGCTCCCACGGACAGATGCCTGCTGCTCCCAGCCCTGGCTGGGTTTAGGGGATCTGGCAGTGACTGAGACATGTCGCCATCTTCAAGGCACTCATAGGCTCGTTGGGGAGACAGACTGGCTTTACATGCCTCGTTCTCACATCTATAAAACGGTTTTCTCTGGGTCCCTCAGCTGAGCAACGCCAGTCGTCCTGGGTGTTCCTCAGATCCGCTGATGCCAGACCATTGTTCATGCCCGTCGACAAGTGTTTACTGAGCACTTCCTGAGTGTCCAGACTTGTCTCTCGTGGACGAGCCCCATTTGCTTACTTGAATGTTCTCATCCAGCCCTCATGGGACCCACACAACACAGATGATCTGAGTGACAATTTTCTCAGCTCTGCCAAGGATGGTTCGTAACTAGGACCGTTCCAGGTGCAGAAGAGAGAAGTGAATTCACCACATAAAGTGGATGCCTTAGGGCACTGGGCTTTTTTTTTTTCCTGCTTCTTTGTGACATGTTCTTTCATTTCCCATCCTCTGAACATTGGTTTCTCTCACTTCCTCCCTCTTCTGAACCTTTCATTCTTTAATACTCCTTCTTGGATTATTTCTTCCATCCTTTATCCTCCTGAGCACAGAGGGAGAAACAGAAACATGGGGCAGATGTGGGTACTTTCATTAGTGATGGGTGACGATTCTGCTTGATTTGAACATCTGCACGTGGAGGGGTGGGATCTAAGATAAAACATACGCTGCCACCTGTAGTTCAACCAGGATTTTTTTTCAGGTTAACCATTAAGAAGAAAATAAAATTCAGCACATATCTGCACTCACGCCCCTCCCCCCGCAGTGGCTGACTTTGCTAATAGAATACGGCCCTCTGTCCTAGCTCCCCTAAAGGCAGCTTCTCCATCCTTCTTTTAAAGTGTTTGAAATTTAGCTGTTTGGATATATAATACGTGCACATGACCCAAATCTCAGCAAGATACAAAAGGGTATGCCAGGAAGAGGGTCTTCCTCCCTCCTGGCTTCCCAAGCCACCTTGCTCACTTCCCCACAGAAATCACCACCACCAACTTCTTCCAGCCTTTCGTGATTCAGTTGTCCAGGCAACCATGACTGACGGATCAGAACTGATGGGTGAGATGAAATGAGCTGGCCGTCCTGGAGGGTGGGGACACTGGAGCAAAATGGCGGCTGGGCAGAAGGAGGTACTCTGGCTGATGGTGGTGGAGTTCGTGGACTGACTGCAGGAGTAAGAGGCTCTGGTCATGGGTAGCAGCCCCTGGGCCCGTTGCTGCCTCTTTCTCCTGCCTCCCTGAGCCCCCACCCACTTTTGTGGGGGCATGGACCCTGTCCAGTGTGGGCTGAGGCTGTGGTCATTCCTCACTGTAGCCGGGACCTCTCTACCCCTGGGGGAGTACTGGGAGGACAAGAAGATAAGCAGGATTTCCTTCCAAAAATGCCTGCCAGGCTCTGACTCTGGTGCTGAAAAGGGGCTCTGTGGGTTGAAGACAGTGATTTGTTATTCTTATTGTTTAATATTCATCAAGTGCCTGTAATGTGTTGGAGGACATTGAGGAAGATTGGTGGCTGGTAAAATTAAACTGAGCTCAGAACTGGCCTGGTGCCTCCAGGTCTCTGGCAGGCCAAGTTCTGGTTTCTTCTGTTTGTCCCCAGGAATGACCTCACAAATCAGGAATGAGAAGCCCCCACCAACATGGGCCTGCTGATAATTCTCCTTAGAAAAGGCATTGATTCTCATTGTTTTCCCCACCTCGGGTTAAAGAGGGGACAGTAACACTGTCACCCTCGAGAATGAGGCAGCCAGAGAGGGAAGGTGACCCGAACAGGTGACAAAGCAAATCAGTGCAAATGACATCCTTGAGCCAAATCTATGACATCAGCGAAGCTGGGCTTCAGTCCTTCCCTCCCCTTCTCCCTGGTTGGGATGTTGAAGACACACAGGCTCCTCATTCTTCGTCCCCTTTCAAGACCACCTGCCATGAAACAATGACACACTCATTCATGCTGAAGAGTGACTGATAGCTAACATTATGGTGCTTAGCATGTGTCAAGCACTGTGCCAGGTATTTTTACCTCCATTATTTCATTGAATACTCCCAGCCACTCTTTGTGGCAAATGCTGTCATTAGCCACATTTTATAGATGAGGGGACCTGGCATTGACCACCATCTAGTTAGCAGGCAGGAGGAGCCAAGGTACATAACAACCACCTGATAGCATTATATGTGCCACACCTGGGACCAGTTACCCTTTAACAAAGCAGAACAGCTTTTGGCCGGCGAGTTCAGCCCAGGCTGAACGTTAGAATCACCTGGGGGGCTTTTAAACCGTACCAATGCCTGGGCCCCTCTCTTGGGATTTGGATTTAATTGGTCTGGTGGGGGAGGGGGAGCAGCATTGGTGTATTTAAAACACTTGCCATGTGACTGCAATGGGTACCCAGGGTTGAGACCTCCTGCTAATGAGTAAGGCCAGAGAGAGGGGCAGCGAACACAGGGAAAGAGTGAGAGATGCATTTGGGGAGATTGCCTCCAAAGCTCAGAGAAGTGACCATGCTTACTAAAGAAAGTTGATCTCAACTGGGAGGAAATATTTGCAAATCATATATCCAACAAGAGGTTAATCTCCAAAATATACGAAGAACTCATACAACTCAGCAACAACAACAAAAAATCAACCTGATCAAAAAATGGGCACAGGATATGAACAGACATTTTTCCAAAGAAGATATATGGATGGCCAACAGGCACATGAAAAGATGTTCAACATCACTAATCACCAGGGAAATGCAAATCAAAACTACAATGAGATATCACCTTACACCTGTTAGAAAGGCTATAATTACCAAGAAAAAAAACAACAAATGTTGGAGATGATGTGGAGAAAAGGGAACCCTCATACGCTGCTGGTGGGAATGTGAACTAGTGCAGCGACTATGGAAAACAGTATGGAGATTCCTCAAAAAATTAAAAATCGAAATACCATATGACCCAGCTATACCACTACTGGATATTTATCCAAAGAACTTGAAATCAACAATTCAAAGAGACTTATGCACCCCTATGTTCATTGCAGCATTGTTCACAATAGCTAAGACGTGGAAGCAACCCAAGTGCCCAAGTGATGAGTGGATAAAGAAGATGCAGTATATATATATATATATATATATATATATATATATATACACACACACAATGGAATACTACTCAGTCATAAAAAAGACAAAATTGTTCCATTTGCAACAACATGGATGGAACTTGAGGGTATTATGTTAAGTGAGATAAGCCAGACAGAGAAAGACAAACACCGTATGATTCCACTCCTACGTGGAAGATAAATAAACACATGGACAAAGAGAACAGATTAGTGGTCACCAGAGAAGGGGATTGGGAGGTGGGCATAAGAGGTAAAGGGGACCATATATATGGTGACTGACAAATAATGATGTACAACTGAAATTTCACAATGTTATAAACTATTATGACATCAAAAAAAAAAAAATCCAGAGGTATTAAACAAAGAAAAAGAAAAAACGAAAGCTGGTCTCGAGCCCTGGGAGGTGATGCGAATAAAGTAATTGTGCTTCCAGGGAAAGGGCAGAGTGTGGCTGGGCCGGTTGAAATTCTGGAGCCCAGGGACCAGTTTACTAAGGCCTCATCCTTACGGTGGTCCTCAAAGGATCTAGTTCAGGGAGAGACCCAGAAATTTGGGACTACTCCAGTGGCCCCCAGGGCCCGACCTTTGTTTTTCTCCCCACCGGACAGTGACTGGCTTGACTTGGGGAGCCGCTCTCCAAGAGCCTGAGGTGCCGTGGGAGGGGGGCCCTGGGAGCTAAGCCAGGAAGAGGAAGTGGTAGTGGTGGGAGAGGGGCAAGAACATGGCACAGGCGAGACCAGGGAAAGAGAATTTGAACCTTTGGAATTAATTGTGCCACCAGCACGAGAATCTTCCCATAGCATGGAGAACATTAGGTCCAGATCTCGGAAGGCAGAGTTAGCCTCTCTGTGGATTCTCTCGCAGGGTGTGTCATGTGTGCCTCCACTGGATGAATCCCATCAGAACAGGGTTGGTTGTTCACCAGTCTCCTCATTTGTGTTGTAAGGGGACCTGGCGATTTGAGAGTGTGTCTTGTTCATCTTTGTACCCACCTCCTATGCTTAGCACAGAGCCAGATATAATAGGTGTCCGAAAGGATGACCAACTGTTCCAGGTTGCATGGGACTGAAGGGGTGCCCAGTATCTGGAACTTTCAGTGATAAAATGGGGAAAGTTTTGGGCAAACTGGGATATATTGGTCACCTTAGTGCCCACTGAAACTTCGGAAGCAAGAGCCCAAAGTGGTGGGTGGTTGGCTGCTCTGAGGCTGCAAAGCTGCCATGGATATGGTGTGGGCACAGTCTGTCTGGAGGGAGGCTGTCTTCCTAAAGGGTGTCTCTGATGTGTTATGAAGACCCTACCTAAGCCATTGATTCCACCAGTTGTTTCCCATTTCTCCTGATACATGGAAAATAAACAATACCATCTATATAGGTGGTGGGGGAGGGAGAAGGGAAGGCAAAGTCTTAAGTCAGAGACGGAGAGTCTTCAGGGATAGGTGGGAAATTCACCTCTGCTTCTAACTGAGAAGAGAGTAGTATTTGGAAAAGAACAGCTGGCTGCATCAATGGTACAGAAGAAGGAGACTGTACTGGGCACAGCACATAGTAATGGTCAGAATAATGGCTACTCTCTTTTGAACACTTGTTCTGTGCCAGGTGCTGTGGTAAGAAGGTTTTTTTAAACATTTATTTGAAAAATACAGAAAAACAAAAAATTAAAATGTCCTATAATCCCATTGTTATTCTCGGATGGTGGGTATGATGACATGAAGTCAGATGGGAGAGTTCCCCCGCCTTCAGCTGGACCCTCCAATCTCACAGTCCAAGGGGAGCACAGGCTGCAGTTTTGGGCGTGTCCTCGACTTCCCCCCACATAATGCAGATGTGTCTATGTCTTTGCGGACGTGTCTTCACAATGGAATCAATCTGTATGTTTGGTCTGTGACTGTTTTTGTTTTGTTTTGTTTTTAGCATATATAGACGTCCTTCTTTCCACATCACTGGATATTGATCTTTGTTGTTTTAACTTCTGCAGAGCATTCCAGTGTATGAATGCAACATAATTTTTCTCCCTCTCCCTGATTGGTAATTTACTTGTTTCAGGCATTGTTATTATTCTCATTTTGCTATTACAATGCCTCATGAAACATTTTTTAGATATCTTTACATACGTGTACAAATCTTTCTGTTGAATACATTCTTAGAAGTGAGGGTGTCTGGATACATTCTTGGAAGTGAGGGTGTCTGGACCAGAATTCATCTACATTTTGATCTGCATAAATACTGCAAAATTGACATCCAAAATGATGGTACCAATTTCTATTTCCAACTCCTTTTCTCCGCCACCCTGCCATTACCGAATGTTATCATTTTCAAAAAAAATTTGCAGGACCTATGAGTGAAAAGTGATATTTTGTTGAATATGCATTTCACTAATCATCTTTTTGATATGAATTTGAGCATCTTCTCATTTGTTTATTGGCTATTTAAATTTCCTTTTCTGTTCATGTCCTCTACCTAGTTTTTCTATGAAGTACTTGTATTTTTCTTGTACGTTTATCACAGATCTTTTTGTATAAGACCTATAAACACTTTGAGAATTATACCTTATCTATTTTACTATGTTTTTTGCTTTTCAAATAAGATTTTAATTTTGATTTACTAAAATCTGGTAATTCATTTCAGTTTTCTTTCTCTTCCTTAGATTTTGTATGATGGTATCAACTTTGTTAAATTCTTTGCCCATATTCTTACATTTAAATTAATGGTGCAGAGGGCCAGGAAAAATCGTAGGACCTCAGAGATACCAGGAAATAGGGATTGAGTGACAAAGTGAGAAAAATGTAATACAGGAGGAACATAAATTTCATAGATGTTGCCAAGGGGGAGCCTGGCCAGATTTTGTTCTGGGGGAAGTTAGCACACAAAATCCTCCATTTTTTTCTTACCTTCTCTTCTCATCTTTGGGTTTGAAAAGACTAATTTTGGAAAACATGGCTTGACTGTTCCAGCTAAGAGCACCCTGCCTGCCCTCCCCCAGGCTTCCCTGGCTGTGCCACTGCTGCCACAAGAGCTGTAAAAAAAGAGATAGAATGGACACCTAGAGTGGGAGAAGGTGAGTTTCTAATCACCGAAGGTGTTCAAACCTCTTGATGGGGTTTTTACAGAGAAGATGGGGTCTCAGGGTCTGATGACCTTCAGCCTGCTTTTAGCCCTGAGGTTCTCTGATTCTGGGACTCGGCAATGGAATATATTAATTGGGAGGAATATCATATAATGCTTTTAACAGTAAAAGAACTGGAAGTCATTGAAGGGGAATGGGGGTACAGCAAGTTTTCACTGGAGGGCAGATCTCAGTCTGGAGGGAGGGCGCAGGTGGAGAAGGCAACAGGAGCCCTATTTTAGGAGTGTATGGATAGTGCTTTTTAAAGGCCTAACACAAAGCTGGCATGGAGGCAAGATCCAAGAGTGAAGAAGACTCAACCATCTGGCCATCAGCCGGAGTCTCAGGCAGCTAAAAACAGATAATGTCTTGTCTTGCCTTGCTGACAATTTCATCTCCGAAGGGAGAGAAAGCAAAGAGGAAAACGGGTAATTGGGACCAGAGGGAGTCTATTTGGGGTAGGAGAGGACAAGAACCCCAGAAGACTGTGGCCCCAGTCTCGGGATCTGTCTAGGAGGAAAGAGAAGCTGAATGGACACATCATCCATGTGTGAGCAGGACCAAGTCCTAAGGGTCCGGGAGAAGAGGGGTGATTCTTACCCCTAAAGCCTTAAAGGATGATGCTGATTACCAGGACAGGAGGCTCTACATTGCCGTTCTGCCTACACAATCAAACGTGACCCAAAAAGAAAGAGGTGGAGAAGAAGGAAACCAGTGTGGCCACACAAAACAGGAGAGGGGGAGTGCATTAGTCAAGGTTCTCCAAAGAAACAGAACCAATAGGATGGAGGCGCGTGTGCGCGCACACACACAAACGTAATTCTTTTAGGAATTGGCTTACATGATTTTTGGGGCTGGAAAGTCCAAAATCAGTGGGGCAGGTCGGAAGATTGGAAGTTCAGGTAAGAGTTGATTTGGTGGTTTTGAGTCCACATTCTGCAGGGAGCAGGTTGGAAACTCAGGCAGGGTTCCTATGTTGCAGTCTTGAGGATAATTCCTTCCACTTTGGGGAACCTCAGTCTTTGCCCCGAAGGCCTTCGACTGATCAGATGAGGCCCACATACATTATGAAGGGAATCTGCTTTACTCGAAGTTTACTGATCTAAATGTCAATCTTATCTAAGAAATACCTTCCCAGCAACATCAAGACTGGTGTTTGACCAAACAACTGGGCACCATAGCTTAGCCAAGTTGACACATAAGTAACCATCACAAGGAGCACATGGCCAAGGGCAAATACAAGAACACTGCCCTGCTGTAAGATGAGTCCCAGGAAGCCTAAGGTGGGAAATGGCTGAAGAGGCATCTAGAGACCATGGCAGGGACGCTGAAGATTAGTGTGCAGCAGGAGGATGGGAAACTGAGTACAGCAGGGTGCAGGTCGCTTGTCTTCTCTCTTTGCCAGGAAGGACTATCTCTAACCTGGAGTAGGTAAAACTTAAGTGTGTAAGAGAGATCTGAGACTGAAGATAAGAAGAGACCCAAGCACCTTTAAATCCACAAGCCTCTAGGGTGAGACCAGTTGCAGCTCCGGGTGCTGGAACTTCCGGAGATGCGATCGGTGAACTCCTGTCGGGACTTGAGAGAGTTCACAGAGAGCCAGAGGGAATCAAAGGGCTTTTCATACGGGGAACATATTGGATATAAATCACTGGCCAATTTCTAAAATAAATGACAAGCCAGTGGTCTGAGCATTTAGAAATAAAGGGTTGCAGAGTGAGAGCTAGCCTGGGGTAACAGGGTTTGAGATGACCAGTACCATGCACCAGTGCATATGCACTCCTGCCTGGTACTGCACACTTGTGCATATGCACTCCTGCCCTGTACCGTGCACCTGTGCATATGCACTCCTTACCGGTACCGCACACCTATGAGTATGCACGTCTTACCGGTACCGCACACCTGTGCATACACACTCTTCCCTGGTACTGGGCACCTGTGCATGTGCACTCCTGCCCAGTACTGTGCACCTGCACAAATGCACTCCTTGCTGCAGCCGTGGGTATAAGGTTGCCTTCATTCATCTCCCATAGACCCCCCCCCCCCCCCCCCCCCGTTCTGGGAGCCGAGCAGAGTCAGAGGGCAAGGGCTTTGCTCAAAATCCCATGGCTGGAAATACGGGACTCGGCATTAGCAGAGCTGTGTTCTTTCTCTTCCTCTACAGCAGGGCCGGCAAACTATGGCCGTGGGCTGAATTGGCCCCCCAGCTATTTTTGTATAGTCTGTGAGCTAAGAACGGATTTTTTTAATGGTTGGACAAAAAAAAAACAAGAACTGCATTTTGCAACATGTGAAAATGATATGAAATTTACATTTTGGTGCCCATAAATAAAGTCTTGTTGGCACACAGCCACACCCTTTGTTAAACGCTGTCTGTGGCTGCTTCTGTGCTAGAACAGCAGAGTTGAACAGTTGTGACAGACACTGTCTGACCTGTGAAGCCTAAAATATTTATTCCCTGGCCCTTTTCAGAAAAAGTTGACTGACCCCTGTTCTCCAGCCTCTTGGCTGGAGAAGGGCTCCTGTGTTAACAGTTACTGTCCTAGCAGAGAAAGCTTGTGGAAACATCAGAATCTGGGAACCAAAAAGATGAGAACCGTTTTTCATATAGGCCTAGCTTGTGTGAGGTGATGCTACCAAGGAACTTGGGGAGGGAAGTGGAGACAGGGCCAGGCGGTGTGACGAAAACTTCTGTGATTTACTTTAATTCCATTCTGTCTTTTAGATGGTGGGCCTGGCTTTCAGGAGGGCATTGGCAAAGTCTCTCGTGGCAGCCTGTGGATCTAATAGAGAAAATGTGGATGTGATGATAACAATTAGCTGTGCGTGTTGTAGGCTGATCAACTTTACCTAAGGATTTGATGAATGAATTGTCGCCAAGCTAAGGCCTCTAGTAATATGCGGTAGGGCCGTGTCTGTGAGCCTATCCCATCTAGCATTTACACCAAATGTTTGGATAAAGACACACAGAGCATGCTTATCCAGTCCAAAGTAAAATAAGGCTGGGTGCATTAGCAGTTCAAACAGAAGACTGGGAGTTTCACATTAACAAGGAGGCGATTATAAACCAAGAGTGTGATATCATGAAAAAGCAAATACAGTCTTAAGTCTAAGAAGAGAAGCGTGTGCTCAAATCATGGGAAACCACAGGACTTGAACTGCATTGGATAGATGTGATGGGAGCATCATGTCCTGTCCCAGGCTCTACATCATAAGAGAGACCTTTGTGAGTGACACGACTAGGGAGGGGCTTAGCCAGCATGATTATAGGTCTGGGAACAATGTCACATGAGGAATAGGAGAAGGCACCAGGAATCTTGGGCTTGGGGAAGAGAACTTAAATAGGGCATTGTCTTAATTGGGTTCCCTGAGCACAGACCCTGAGACAAGGATTGGGTTTTATTTGGGAAGTGCAGAAAACACTGGAAGGGGAGTGGGCGAGGGAGACAGGGAAGGGCAGGCAGCCAGTAAAGGAGGTGTTATCCAGGCCACTCCCACTGTAGGCAACTGGGCTTAATCCTTTGAGAAACTCTGGGAAATGGTGTAGAGCATGCATTTCAGTGATCCCACCCAAGGGGTGAGGGATCTGGGGCATTCGTATGCCATCTCCCATCTGTCATTGATTGAAGGCTGTGCCCACGCCTCTATCCAAGTCTTCAGAGAGTCCCCAGACTCAGAGATACCACACTCGTGGTGGGAAGGCTCTATGGCATGATCCCAACACATGTGCTAGGGGCTTTGGAACTCTCCTCAGATAGTTGAAGAGCTGTGATGTGGGTGAGAATTACAGGAAGCAAATTTGTGGTGAAGGGAAAGAAGCCTTTTATACAGTTGTAGCTCCATGAATTGGTGGCTTCACAAGGCAGCATGCCCCCCACCAGCAGAGTGGGGGCCAGATCCTGGAAATGCTGTGGAGGCTTTCTGGCTTTGAGGGGAATGTTGAAAAGAATGACATGCTGTCCCTTTCCAGGTCCAAGATGCTCCACTTTTATGAATGAAATTCTAATGGACTATGGAGCATCGGGTAGGGGCTGAAGGAGCTTGGTGGTGATGGTGAGGGCTGAAGATCCGTGAAATCACACCGTGCACACTGTTCCCATGCTCCCTGAGCTGGGGTCAGCCTTGGATAAATGGTGGGGGAACTGCAGGCTGATTCCATTCCAGGGCTTTGATCCTTCTGATTCCCAACATCAGCGTTGGTGAGCAAAGTTGAAGGGCACTTAAAATAAAGCCTGAGTTCAAAATCAGCCCTTCAGGCAAAAGCATTAACGCAGGAGGCAGTGGGGATCCTGCGTGCGCACCAACCCATTGGCCCCTTGGCTTCGTGTCAGAGGTCTCGATGCTCTGTACCCCTCCATGCCTTCCCTCCCAGACCCTCCGAGCTGGAGCTCAGCCGCTCATGACAGAGGCAGCTCATTATTTTGCTGCAGTTGACTTGAAATCTGAAATCAATGGAGTATCAAATATGCAGTCCTCAGTTTGATACCGTTTTTCAAAGGTGCAGTAACGTTCAGAAATGACACCGCATTTCCTAATTATGAAATTCTGTCGTTGCCGCTCAGTCTAGGATGAGTTGGCTGCAGGGTTGTCTTTTTCTTTTTCTTTTTTAAGGTTTAGCACACACTACGATTATTTTAAAATTGCTTTGGAAGAATATATTTCATCAGCGAACTATGAGTGTGCTTATTACTGAAGTTGGAGGCAATTTGAGAGGAAGGATAAATTAGCAGAGACTCCGGAGGCCTCGGGAAACGTGCCCTCCCTCCTCCCTGCTGCTTCCTTCTCACCACAGCTAATCAAACTTTTCACTGTCAGGGCCTCTAGATGCTTCTGCCCACCTCACTTGTGGCACACTGGTCAGGATCATGGACTATTCGAGGACTGGAAGGGACTGCCGGGAAACCCCTGCTCTACATAAGAACTGTGGAACAGCTGACAGGAAGGATGGAGAAGAGGCGAGAAGTTAACCCAAGGGCTCCCTGGAAGCCAGGGTCCCTTGGACCCCTGTGAGCTCTGCGACCAGAAGAGAAGCCGCCTCAGAGGCTGGAGCTCCTGGGAAGCCACGGCTTTGTTTGCTCAGGGACACGATGCCTCTGTGGGGAGTGGGACTGTTGAGTGGACTCCCAACATTTAAAAAGTGGTCTGGAGTGAATGAATGACACACGCAAAGTCATGGAGAATCTCCAGAAGGTCGAGTGAAAGAAGCCAAACACAAAAGGGCACATGCTATGTGATTCCATTGATAGCACTGTTTTAGAATAAGCAAAACACATCTACAGTGGTAGATGTCAGAATGGTGGTGCCTCTGCTGACTTAATATTACCTAGATGAATACAGATAGAGGCTGACAGCCAATGGGAGCCCACCCCAGACGCCCACTTGTTACTTAGCTCTCCTAGGAGGGCACCGCCTCATGAGTTTACTCTTTCTGTTAAGAAATAGAGTCACAACAGCTTTTCATTCCTGCTTAGGTGTCTGCCCCGTTATCCGAGCCACGAGCTAACTACCTGAAGCAGCCTTGCCTTCTGAGTAATGTATTCAACCTAGAGCCCACACCCTCCTATCGCAGCGGGGAAGGGACTGGCAGGATTAGCACAAAGTCAAATGCTGGAGGGCAGACGCTGATAACACCCACGTGCCTCCCGGGACTAGGGTGAAGGGAACTACCTCATTCGTATGAGATGATACTTCCCAAGGAACTTTTCCCTTTCTTTTCTTTTTTTTTTTTTTGGTAACAAAGACCTCTTCACATTGACGAATTATGAATATGCAGAAAAGATGGTGTGAGACCACCTTGTGTCTCTGAACTGAGGCCAGTTTAATTCCTAGGACTCTAGTCCCTGGTACTTTTCCTGCATTTTCAGCAGCACCTGAAATAGATTTCACTTCATATGAAATGCAAAACACTGCAGAGTAGAAAGCTCACCCTGGTCTCTGATCCAGGCGAGCGTTCTCAAGCCTGGTGTTCATATTTTTTTCTCCTTTTCTTCAAGATACTGCCTTGCTAAGCCCACAGATGGGGATAAGTAGATGCATAATGTATTACCCAAAATATTCCACCAGGCACCTTCTCTTACAGGTCGGGAGGCCTTGCAAATGGAGTCTTCTAGGTCACCGCATTTCCATCCGAGAGAAATTCCCTCTCATAATTAAGATTATGTCAGCATTTCCATTACAGAACCGGGTGGTAAAATCCACTCTGAAGTGGAGCTGGTTTTAAGAGCTTGGTCTTGGAGAAAACTCTCTCTGACAATGGATGTGCAGCACTTTTCCCCTTGGAAACTAGAGAAAGAAAAATGCATGGTAAGTCAGGAGCAGTGGGGCTGGCTGCTGGTCAAGGGGTTGGGGAGACGAAGTCTGCCTGGTCTCCTGGACCGTGGCATGTGCAGCGGAAGGTCTCCCAGTCCAAGCCAGTGTCCCCAGACTGTCCTCTGCCCATCTCCTCTGTCAGGATCACCTCGGAAGTGCCTGTTCTAAGCACACCACCTACCCTGCCCAATCAGAATATCCGGGGCGGGGGCTGGGAATCTGCATTTTGTAACTAGGTTCCCAGATGATTCCTTTTCCCAGAAAAGGCAAAGCCTCCTGATCCAGGCTTTGCTATTTTGTTGCTGGTGACCTTGGCCAAGTATCTTCACCTCGTTATGTCTTGCATCCTCATTTATAAGATAGCTAGCATTTATTGTTTACCGTGTGTCAAGCATGTTCTAGAGAGTCCCATGAATTAGCTCATCTAATCCTCACAGCAGCCCTACGAGGTTGGCACTATAATTATCTGCATTTTTAGGATAAGGAGCAGGAGACAGAGAGGTTAAGTAAGCTGCCAAATCACACAGCTAATCGAGCGGCATAGATGGGCTTTGAACTCGGGGAGTTGGGCTCTGCCATGTTGGGCTGCCTCTTGGAGGATAATTGTAACTCGCACTGTCCTGGGCTGTGGGGGGCAAATGAGGTAGAGAATGTAAAGCTGCTCTGTCGCCTGTGTGATCATTTTTAGGGTATTTTGACCTTGGGTTCTCTGAACCCTGGGTCCATGCCTCCGTCCAGTTCCCTCTTTGGGCTTGTCCTGGCTCTTCCTGATCTCTCATTGTCTTTCCTCTCCCTTCCCGGTGCTACTCAGATCTTTGATTTGTGAACAGCTAATCGCACCGGCTAATGTACACTCAAATGTTAATAAATGATGATAGCCTAATGCTTTGCTTTTCTCAGATAAGATGCTTTCATTTCAGCTGAAGTTTTAACTCAGAAACTCCTAATCTGCTGACACTAGGGATCCCTCTCTCTGTCTTTCTCCTTACCAGCCCCACATTCTATGAGGTGTTTCTGAAAGAAGCAAACTTCATTAATTAATTAGGAATTGGTTCCATACATGCATCTTTATATTTTATAGAATGGAAGAGAATTCGTGGACAGTATTTCTGTGGCTTACTTGAAATCTTGAAAACCTCAGAAGAAATGCTTCTCGTTACCGTCTTACTGGGTCACCAAGTGTCTGGACACCCCTTGAAGGAAGCCATTGTGTCTCCCTAAGGGCCAAGTAGCACGGCAGAACGGAGTCTGTCAGGGCGGGGAGGGGAGGGTAGGAGCTTGTGACAGCATTATCCCTCTCTGTCTCTGGGTTGGGCTGGCCCTGCTGCTCAGGACTTGCTCCCCAAGGAGCTGATGAGAAGGTGGACAGCAGTCTCACTAAAGGGGCAGCAGCTGGTGTGTGGAGCCCACAGGGTGGAATGGGGTTGCTGCCGGTTGCTCAAGGGGCAGGACATGACTGGAAGTTGCTGTGAAAGGTGAGTGTGTTTGCCTGAGAGTCATTACAGCCCTTCACATACTCTGTGAAACTTGTATTTTTCCCTCTTTTATTAATGGATATATTCCCTGTGCTCACTATACATACCTGACACACAAAGACGCTTATTACGCACTGGGCACATGAATGACTTTGGGGCTTGTGGAGTGGTCTCTGCTGCCCCCTCGCCCCATCACTCACTGTCCTCCAGCCACACTGGCTTCCTGGAACACATCAGCCATGCTCCTGCCTTGGGGCCTTTAGCTGGTCTCTCTCTTAGGGTTTTAGTACTGAAAGTCTTACCTCCTGGGAACCCCTTGGTGCTGGGCAAACTGAGGCAGTTGATGACCTTACATTTCTCTGGAACATTCTTCTCCAACATTCCAACCAGACAACCCACTTCATTCCCATCAGGCCTTTGGTCAAATCTTGCTTTCTCAAAGAGGCCCACTACTTCCTACCCTCACCACCCCAATTCGCCTAGAATTAAGCTCCATGAGGGCAGCCTATTTTCTTTCTTGATTTAGCCCAAATGCCTAGAACAGTGCCTGGCATGTGGCATGTAGTAGATGCTCAATAAATCTTGAATGCATGAATGAGTGTTCACATTTTCTGTGCAGATTGTACTAAATACTATGGAGGGATTTAAAAAAGCAAAATCTATAATCCCTGCTTTCAAAGAATTTATAATCTAGAGTGAGAGAGGCAGCAAGAAGAGGTAGTTGAGCCTTTCTCATCTGAAAAAGGTTCATCCTTTACGCTGAAGCCCACTCTTGATATAATCTAGTTCCTTCCTCCTCTGGTCATATGAACTTTGTGAAAGGCTGGCTCTTTTTATAGCACCCATTTCTTCACTGCCCATCTAATCCCGTGCTATCTGATTTTCACTTCTCATGCTCCGTTGAAATCCTTCTCCTTAAAACCATTGATAACCTCTTTATTGCCAAATGAGAGAATAGCTCTTGGTCCTTAGCCTACCAAACCCTCAGCCACATCTGCCTGCACTGCTAGACGCTTCCTCCTTCATCAAGGGCTCCCTTCCCTTGGTTTTGTTGTATCTCCTTGTGGAACTGTTTCTTTTGCAGGTCCATATTCCTCTGCGTACTTCCCAAATGTTGGTTCTTCCTGAGAGTTTGTCCTTGGACTGCTCCTTGTTCCTTCCACACTCTCCCTAGGTGGCCTCACTTACTCTCAGAGTTTTATATTCCTGATCCCCACATCTCTGTGTCTCCAGCTCAAATCTCACCTCCAAGCTTCAGCCTCATGTACACTGCCTACTTAGCATCTCCCCTTGATGTCATCAGGCCCCGCATGCTGGCCACATCCCAACAGAACTAACCACCAACCACTCCTAACATGCTTTGCTTCCTGTTTCCTTTATTTCTTTTGATGGCACCACCATTTAGCTAGTCTGTCAAGGTGGAAAAGTGGGAATCATCCTTAACTTCTCTTTTTCCCTCACCTCTCAAATTCAGGAAACCATCAATCCTGTTAATTTTACTTCCAAAACACTTCTCAAATATGTCACTTTCACTCTATAACAACAGCAACCCTCCTCTCTTCCCCATTCAGCTTTATTCCAACAACCTCCTGACAGATTCCTTGCCTCCGGTCTGGTCCCCTCAAGCCCATCCTCACCCAGCTGTCATTCTTTCCTTATTGAACGCCTGTCCTGTACCAAGCATAGTGATACATACCAGGGATATAGTAGTGAAAAAGACAAAGACCCTATTCTCATACGTCGGCGGTATCCACATAAATAATAAATCTTACACTGGTCCTGTCTGGCTTACAACCTTCTAACGTGTTTCAACCTTTATCCCACTTATCCTTTGCATGATTGGGTCATGAATTCCTTTTAGAATCTGATAAAAACTGAATTCATGGACAAAACTTTGCTTACAACTTCAGGGGAGAGGACACTGGACCCTGAAGGCCAGACTACATGAATCCTTGACCTGCATGATCAAGGTTAAGCTGTTTTGAACAATACACCTGGCCTGACCCCTCTCCCGGCCTTGCTTCTAATCATGTCCATCTGTCTCACTCTTTGATGTCACAGCCACACGGAACTTCCTGATGTTTCTCACATGTGTCATCCATTCGTCTGGTGACCATTTAGTAGGAACTCATTTCTTCAGATTCTGAGTCACCAAAAGTACAGAAGTGAGAAAGAACATGAAATGGGCTTTACATTCTCAGTGCCTTTCTCCTGTGCCCCTCTGGTCCTTCCTTGTTAACTGGCCATTGCCCACTTTAAAATTCCACTCAGGTATCTTTCTTCCTGAAAGACTCTCCTAAGTGTAACCTCTCTTCAGATTGGATTCCTTCTCTGGATTTGCATGTCTGCAAATGTTTGTTTTTCTGCCCTTAATACATTCTATGATAATTTTCTGTTTATGTGGCTGTTCCTTGCACTAAATTAGGGGCTTTAAAGGACAGAAACAGTTTTGCTCTTGATTGCTTTATCCTTGGTGCCTGCTTCAATTCAGTACTCAATAAATATTTGTGGAATGAATAAATGAATGAATGAATGAATGAATAGGAAGGATGAAGGAAGGGCTGTATCAAGCTGCACCAAAGGAGATCCCTGAATGCTGGCCTAGGCGTGTTGTTCTTCATTGAGTAGCTCATGGAAGAGCTCTTGGAAGTGTTGGGCAGGGGATGATAGGGCAAAAATGAGTCTTTTTGAGGGCAAATGTGGCAATGGCTTCCAGGTGGGTGGAGGGGGATAGCCTCTGCCAAGGGAAGAATCTAAGCACCAAGGAAGGATCTAAGTGGGGGAAGAGGAGGAGGCCTAGTGGGAAGGCTGGGCTGAGGACTCAGGCTCCAGCTCTGATGCTTTTTAGCTGTGGGATAATTATTTAGGCACTGCCCTCTCCCGGCCCTACTTTCTTCACCTGTTAATTTAGGAGGTTTAATTGGATATGCTCTGGGACCTTGTTTTATGTTTCTGGGTCTTTCCAGCTTGATGCAGCCCAAACGTGCAGCTTCTTGAGGAGCCTGAGATTTACTGGGCCCGTGATAGAAATGGCCCCTGGAGGCCACTGTAGCCACCTCGTGTCTTGCTGAATTCGGATGTCTGGACAGATTACTCAGAATTGGAAGGCATCTGAGGGTATTTCAGGGTGATAGGGATCTCAGATGTCACCAGGGCTTTGATTGCTGAATAATTAGGCCCCAAGTGACGGCTGGCTACATCTCCAGCCCCTCTGTCCCATGTCAACTTGGCTCTAGCCCCCTTGTTTCCTCTCTTTGGTTGTAGGAGCGGCTGCTGGCTGTGATCTTCCTGCCAGGATCGGCCCTTCTCAGAGCTGACAAGGCCCCCTCAGAAGGAGCCCTGTGCAGGTGAGAGGGCCAGTGTGTCCATTCGTGCCTCTGACAGGCTGACGCTCACTGACTGCTGCTTTAAATAGACCCCAAATCCCGGGAGGAGGAGGGGACAGGGTGTGAGCACCTCAAGCCCGTGCCTGGGCACGCTGCTGGGGTGTCAGGGATGATGTCCGAGCGCCTCACAACAACCGGGCAGGCACTGTTTCTGCTTCCCTTGAGACACGAGGGACAGGCCCAGAGAGGCTGAGGAGCGTGCCCAGTCTCTGAGCCAGTATTCGCACCAGGGCTCTTCGACTCCAGAGTCTGTGGTCTTTCCAACGACACAGGTGTAGAGAACCAGCCCCTGGACACCACAGGTCGCCCACAATGGGACTTCTTATTATCTTGGAATCCAAGATGTGGGTTTGAGTCGTGGCTTTGCCATTTACTGGGTGACATTGGGCAAGTGACTTCACACCTGTGAGCTTCATTTGCCTTATCTGTTAAAGTGAAGGTGATTCCACTTACTGGACAAACTTGTGAGAACTGGAATTACACACATGCTAATCCTTGTCACTCTCCTCCATGGTGGTGATTTTTTGGAGGGCGGGTGGCAGTAGACTAGCTGAGCACATCTCCCCTTGGCAGCTGGAACTGTGCTTCCAGCCTGGGGGTTGTCCTGCCCACCCAGGCCCGTGGCTGACCCCTCAGAGCAGGCCTTGGCTCCCAGGAGTGGCTGAGACCCAAGGGAACATGGGTTCCAGGCTTCCCTGGAGGTGACAAGACCTCCCTGGGAGGAAGAGAGGAGGAGCCTCTCCGGGGCACCCTTTGGCCCTGCTTTTGCGGGGCAGCTCTAGTGTTACAGGGAAGTGGGTCTGAAAGGCCTCAGGAGCTTGGGGTGGGAGTGGAGATGAGGATGGAGGAAGCCACAGGTTAGGAGACTGCAGCCCAGGATTAAAACCCAGCTCCAGCACTTGGTGGCTGTGAGACTTTGGGGAATTTACTCAACCTCTCTGCACCCCAGTCCTTTCATCTGTGACTCTCGGCGTACTCCACAAATTGTTACACAGATTTCAAAAGGAGGGGAGGCTGAAGGGGGAATAAAAATATTGAGGCCATATAGTTTCTAGAAATTTGGGTTGCTGATTTACATGGAATATTTTTTCTGATTTGTGAATTTAATGATATGAAAAGTCTTACACAAGGACAGAATTAAACTATTTTGATATAATTTAATGAATAATTGTTTCAAAGACTCACAACTAATTCTGCTAAAAAAAATCTAGGCTATTTGATCACTGTCGATTAAGAATCCTTTCTACTCTTTTTTCCTAATGTCAATTGCAAGAGGATGTTAGTAGAGATCATGATAGAAGCAGCCAGGAAAAACTAAACCTTTCCTGTCCCTTATAACTATTTTGAACACGTTTGCTGAAAATATTTTTACCTGTTGACTCTTATTTCCCAACAAGGACAAACACTCTTCTTCCCACAAACGCCTTTTTCTTTTCATGTTCACTATTAATTCTCTCCATGATGCCCTTTTCTAGAAACCAAAATAAGGATTTGCTTGATGATGATAATGACACAGTACATGGTCCTGGACTAACACTGCACACAATTCCAGCTTGATGTTTCTCTATTATTTATTGTGCTATCAACACAGCTTCTCAATTGGATCCTGGTCTTAAATCAGGGATCCCATCACAGAACCTAATGTGAGAGAAAACCAGATGCACCAGGAGCCTCCTTTATTTATCCTCCCTGGCTTGTTGAGCAGTCAGAAAACAGAGACTAGCATTAAAAGGTGTGTGCTGAATAACTTTGTCTGGTTGCTAATGATCTGTGATGTGGCTGAAACACCAGCTATTGCTGATGCTACTCTGAGCAGATTTGTATTCTGGAGGAGTCAGACCCAAACTCCTTTGTCTAATAAGACATTTAACATTTAGAACATAGAGCCAGAGAAGCCTCAAGGCATTTAACATTTTATTTGAGTCTTATGGGAAATGCAAAAGGGTCAAGGAATTGGGATAGTTGTTAGGTCTTTGAGGTTGACTCAGTTGGTTAAAATCCACTGAGGGTGTTGCTTGGAACACCCGGATTTTGTATGGGACCGGTTCCCTGGTAAGTTACATCTGACTCGAGTATTACTCATTGAATATGCGCATCTTCTGAGTGCCAACTATGTGCTAGGCATTGGGCTGCATTCTAGAGATGGATGCACAGGTCAAAAACCCTTGGTCCCTGCGCTAACGAACCTATACTCTCAAGAGAGAGGGGTAACCAAATGACTGCAATATCTAGGTAAGGCTGCTGGAAGGCTCCCTGTGAGAGTAACTAGAAGGCCTATTGGACTCTGGCTTTGGGGTGTCAATTATAAGGAGGGTTTCTGGACTTTACCCTCTGACCTCTGCCTCCTATAAAGCCATGATGACCCCAAGTTTCCAAGAGGGTGATTTTCAAGGGTTGTCTTTGTTCACTTCCTCACAATAATTAACTAAAGGGTAAGGAAAGGCATTTCAATGACAGAAAAACAGTATCAGGTGAGATCCCAGATGAAGTCTTATGATGCAGACCCTCTAACCCAGGCAGCATGGTACAATGAGAAAACTCTGTACCCTCTCCTGGCTGCCACTTGCCAGGCATGGAACCAGTGATATGCTGGTAAACTGGCTCTCAGAGCAGGGAAGAAAAAGCCCTGATCTGTGATGTTTGCCAATTTCCATGGTGTAAATACTCCCATTATGACCAATTACAAGCTATCAGTAGTTTTTTTTTTTTTTTTATTGATGTTTTAATGGTTTCTAACATTGTGAAATTTTGGGTTGTACATATTTGTTTGTCCATCACCATATATATGACTCCCTTCACCCCTTGTGCCCACCCCTCACCCCCCACGCCCCACCCCCACCCCCACTGCCCCTGGTAACCACAGTCCAGTTTTCTCTGTCCATGTGTTGGTTTATATTCCACATATGAGTGAGATCATACAGTGTTTGTCTTTCTCTTTCTGGCTTATTTCACTTAACATAATACGCTTCAGGCCCATCCATGTTGTTGCAAATGGGACGATTTTGTCTTTTTTTATGGCTGAGTAGTATTCCATTGTATATATATATACCACATTTTCTTAATCCAATCGTCTGTCGAGGGACACTTAGGTTGCTTCCACTTCTTGGCTATGGTGAATAGTGCTGCAATGAACATAGGGGTGCATAAGCCTCTTTGGATTGTTGATTTCAGGTGCATTGGATAGATTCCCAGTAGTGGGATGGCTGGATCATAGGGCATCTCTATTTTTAATTCTTTGAGGAATCTCCATACCGTTTTCCATAGAGGCTGCACCAATTTGCATTCCCACCAGCTGTGTATGAGGGTTCCTGTTTCTCCACATCCTCTCCAACATTTGTTGTTTTTTGTCTTGGTGATTATAGCCATTCTAACAGGCGTGAGGTGGTATCTTAGTGTTGTTTTGATTTGCATTTCCCTGATGATTAGTGATGTTGAGCATCTTTCATGTGCCTATTGGCCATCTGTATATCTTCCTTAGAGAAGTGTCTGTTCATTTCCTCTGCCCATTTTTTGATCGGGTTGTTTGTTTTTTTGTTGTTCAATTGTGTGAGTTCTTTATATATTATGGAGATCAACCCCTTGTCTGATGTATGTTTTGCAAATATTCTCTCCCAGCTGGTTGGTTGTCTGTTCATCTTGATTCTGGTTTCATTTGTCTTATAAAAGCTCTTTAATCTGATAAAGTCCCACTTGTTTATTTTTTCTTTAGTTTCCCTAGTCTGGGTAGGCATGTCATCCGAAAAGATTCCTTTAAAACCAATGTCAAATAGTGTGTTGCCTATATTTTCTTCTATGAGTTTTATAGTTTCAGGTCTCACCTTCAGGTCTTTGATCCATTTTGAGTTAATTTTTGTGAATGGCGATAGCACATGGTCCACTTTCATTCTTTTGCATGTGGCTGTCCAGTTTTCCCAGCACCATTTATTGAAGAGACTTTCCTTTCTCCATTGCATGTTCTTAGCACCTTTGTCGAAAATTAGCTGTCCGTATATGTGTGGTTTTATTTCTGGGCTTTCAATTCTGTTCCATTGATCTGTGTGTCTGTTTTTGTACCAGTACCGTGCTGTTTTGATTACTATTGCTTTGTAGTATGTTTTGAAGTCAGGGATTGTGATGCCTCCTGCTTTGTTCTTTTTCTTTAGGATTTCTTTAGCTATTCGGGGTCTTTTGTTGCCCCATATAAATTTTAGTATTCTTTTTTCTATTTCTGTGAAGAATGTCATTGGGATTCTGATTGGGATTGCATTGAATCTGTAGATTGCTTTAGGTAATATAGACATTTTAACTATGTTTATTCTTCCAATCCACGTGCATGGGATATCTTCCCATTTCTTTTTGTCATCATGGATTTCTTTCAATAATGTCTTGTAGTTCTCATTGAGGCTATCTAGTTTTAACAACTGGCTTGAAAAATCCATGAAAATTTAATAGGCTCTGGTGAGCCACGGGAACTGGCTTCAGCACACGACTGCGTGGAACCTTGTTTAATCTTCGTTTCCCCAGAGGTAACGAGGTCTGCCCTGGTATCTCCAGAGCTGTGGTAAACATGGAAGTGAGGTGGGCCAGGCCATGGATTCTCATGGTGCCTGGCACACAGGAGGGTCTCAGTAAATGTTGGTTCCCTCACTTCCTCCTTTCTTCACCCAGAGAACAGCAAAGTGAGATATGTGTTGCCACTCACTCATTTATTCAACTTTTATTGAACACCTACTATGTGTTAGCTACCCTGCTAGACCCCAAGGGTTTAAAATCGGCTAAGACAAGAGCCTTGCCTGAGAGCATCCTATAGACCAGTGCAGGAGACAGAGCCATGGGTGGGAGCTTGGAGACTAGTGCTGTGAACTAGCTGTGTAGAGGTCATCATGGAAGCAAAGAAGAAGGCCAAAGAGGAATGGGGGATTGGGGAAGTTTTCTTGGAGGACAGGACATTTATTGAGTTCTGAAGCATGAGGCAGATGAACAGGGGAGAAAGTCCCGATAAACCAGTGTAGACAAGTGACTTTCTTTTTATTATTGCTCCCCTAAGGAGTCTTTCCAAACATGTTGATCCTAATCTTTCTGACCTTCTCTCATGAAATTTAAAAGTATGCTACATATCTGTTTATATATTGCAGGGCTATTTGTGCTTTATACATAAAAAGAGTAAGATTCTTTCTGCTCCCCAGAACTATACGGGCAATATAGCGCCTTGTTGAGAATGCACGCTCTAGGCCAAAACTCCTGGTGGTGGTGGTGGGGGCCGGTGTTAGAAACCATGACTCGTCTTGCTAACCATTGAGCACATAATAAGCTGTTAATAATTGTCTGCAAACTGAATGAATACGTAAATAAGCATCGCTGCAAGTGGAAAGAACTGGAGCAAGGAGTGAGGTAGAAGAATAAAATAGCACAGATGAATGAGGCAGTGCAGGGTTTTGCTCCCATTTACAAATAAGGAAACCGAGGCTGTGAGAACGGTAAGTGATAGAGTTGGAGCAGTAAGTTGGGTCCAGTTGGCAGGTCCTCAAATGCCAGGTGAGATGTCAAATTCCAGGTGATGTATGAGATTCTTAACCCCCCAGCTCACACTGAGGAGGGGTTACCTGTGGCTCTCAGGACTCCTCATTGCTCCCTCTTAGTGATGAGCCAAGACAGGATCTGTGGACGCCAAGGTGGAGATGAACAACTACTGGCTAACTTACTACGCTCCGAAGTTTTAATGAAAGAGCTACAATAACCAAGCTCTGGCACTTGAGAATCCATCTCAATTTCCCCTTTCTTTCTAAAGCGACAGTGATTAAGGATTCATTCTGCACATAAAACAAGTGATCAATGGCTCCTGGCAGTTGCCATTGTCTCTCTCCTCCCCCAAACACCCCCCCATCAGTAGACAATGTATCTTGGGGAGCTGCCGGGGTCTGAGAAAAATGAGTTTGCCAGACACAGTTCTATTTTGATTTAGATCACAAATAGCTCAGCTCAGTTTTTACGTTGATAACAAGGAGATGGGCTCCTTTTCCTGAGTTCTGCAATCTGGGAATAAGTCCATCTCTGTTGAGAGAAAGAGAAAGACAGACTGATCTTTTTGTGTTAGTCGCAATACACTGTACCCAGATGCTTGTGGTCAAGCGACACACAAGACACCTCAGGCTGACTGACCTGGCCTCTTTCCTGGAATCTGACGGATCTGTGGGGTTACAAAGCCAGGGGCCCTGGTTCTTCCTAGGTCCCCCAAACCAGTCCTCACTGGGATAAATGGTAGGCATCTGCCCTAGAGAGAGGGTGAAGGCAAGGAAGAGGCCAGGCTGGGAGGAGGGACTGTCAGCCCACGGCTGCAACACCCCTGTGGAGTGGGGTAGGGAGTGGAGGCAGCAAGTCCAGGAAGAGCTAGTGGGTGGAAAGGTCTTAGACTAAGGCATGTACCCAAAGGGACATCAGCCAGGAGGAAAGACGGGCACATGAGGAGACGAGTTTCAACCTCCCCACTCCATACCCTCCTCCAAAAGGTTCTCCTTCCTTCCGACCCCTTTCTCCTGAAGGGAATAAATACTGAATTTGTACCTAAGGAGCCCAGTTAAGGAGCCAGAGCCAGTCACAGGGAAGGGGGTGATCAGTGAGAGAAGCACCAATAGAAGCAACTGCTGAAGTCTCTGGGGAAGCCTCACTGAGGAGGGGACGTCTGGACAGACGATGAGGGAGAAAGTGGGGGTTTTCCAGCCAGGCAATCGGGGGAGGGGCATTCCAGTCAGGGGACACAGTCTGGGTGAGGGCACCCGTCCTCTGGAGCTGGATGGGGCAGGGGGTGCGAGGGAGGATGGCGGGAGGTGAGGACGAAGGGTGGGCTGGGTGTCCAGGGACTGTAGCACCAGGGGTTATTCTGAGGCAAGAAGTGAATTCAAATAAAACATTGTCTACATATAACATATAATCTCAACCATTAGAAAAATCATTGAAAGTAAATTTGGGAAGGAAAGAAACCGAACTGTTAGTAGCAGTGCTTACCTCTGGTGGTCATGAGTGACTTCTTTGTTATATTTTTCTGTATATTCCAACTGTTAGTGAGCATATGCTGCTTTACTTTTTTTTTTTTTTGGCCTGTTTGTTTTTAAACAGCTTTATTGAGATATAACTCACATACCATACAATTCACCCATTTAAAGTGTATAAATCAATGTTTTTTAGTATATTCACAGAGTTGTGCAGTCATCACCACAATTTTAGAACATTTTTCATTACCCCAAAAAGAAGCCCTGTACCCATTAGCAGACATTCCCCATTTTCCCCATCCATCCCAACTCCTACTTTCTGTCTCTATAAATTTGTCTATTCTGGACATTTTTTAAAAAGGGAATCATAAAATATGTGGTGTTTTGTGACTGGCTTTTCTTTCTTGAAATCATATTTTGAAGGTTTATCCATGTTATAGCATGTATTGGTACTTCATTCCTTTTTATGGCTGAGTAATATTCCATTGTATAGATGTACCACATTTGTTTATCCATCATTAGTTGATGGACATTTGGGTTGTTTCCACATTCTGGGTATTATGAATAATGCTTCTGTGAACGTTCATGTACAAGTTTTTTTGTGAACGTATGTTTTCAATTGTCTTGGGTATATATACCTACTAGTGGGATTGCTGGGTCATATGGTAACTATATTTAACTTTTTGAGGAACTGCCAGACTGTTTTCCAAAGCAGCGCCACCATTTTACATTCCCACCAGCAATGCATGAGTGATTCAGCTTCTCCTTATCATCTTCAACACTTGTTATTATGGAACTTTTTTATTCTAGCCATCCTGGTGGATGTGAAGTGGTATCTCATCGTGGTTTCAATTTGCATTTTCCTAATGACTAATGATCTTGAATACGTTTTCATGTGCTTATTGGTCATTTGTGTATCTTCTCTGGAGAAATGTCTATTCAAATCCTTTGCCCATTTTTAAATTTTATTATCTGTCTTTCTATTGTTGAGTTATAAGTGTTCTTTATATATTCTGAAGACTACACCCTCATCAGATATGTGATTTGCAAATATTTTCCCACATTCTGTGGGTTGTCTTTTCACTTTCTTGACAGTGTCCTTTGAAGGACAAAAGTTTTAATTTTTATGAAGTCCAAATTATCTATTTTCATTTAGATACTAAGAAACCTTGGCCTAATCCAGGGTCACAAAGATTTACCCCACGTTTTCTTCTAAGAATTTTATAGTTTCAGCTCTTACATTTAGGTCTTTGATTGGTTTTGAGTTAATTTTTATGTATGGTGCAAGTTAAGGGTCCAACTTCATTCTTTTGCATGTGGATATCCAGTTGTCCTGGCAGCATTTGTTGAAGAGACTATTCTTTTCCCCATTGAAGTGTCTTGGCACCCTTATCAAAAATCAGTTGTCCTTAAAGGTATGGATTTACTTCAGGACACTCAATACTAACCCATTGATCTATATGTCTATCCTTATGCCAGCTTTTTATGCCATAGTTTTGGTTACTGTATCTTTGTAGTAAGTTTTGAAGTTGTGAAGTGTGAGTCTTTCAACTTTGTTCTGTTTTGTTTTTTTTTTCCAACTGTGTTATTTTTAAGGATTATTTTGGCTCTTTTAGGTTTCTTGAATTATTATATGAATTTTAGGGTCAACTTGTCAATTTCACCAAAAAACCCTACTGGGATTTTGATAGGGATTGCATTGAATCTGCAGATCAATTTGGGGGGCTTTACTTTTAAAGAAGAAAGTGTTCTTAAAGTGAGGCAGTATGGTATGGAAGAAAGATGGATGGAGGCTTCCAAGTCAGGTGGACATCTGTTCATGTCTGACCTCACAGCACTGACTTGCTTTGATCTTGGGCAAACCAAGTCTTCTTTGAGCCTCTGTTTCCTCATCTGTAAAACAGGCCTGAGGATACTCCCTGTATAGGTGTTTTGGGGATTAAATGAGCTTACCTGTGCAGGGTGTAATGAGAGTGCCTGGCACATAACTCCAGTGTCCATTCGTTTCCTGGGGGTGTTGGAACTCACTCAACAAACAGGAGGGAAAGTATTAGGTTAGAAAAATGTGAAAGCTGGGAAGGACCTCAGTGATTAAATGAATGCATATTGAAATGTCATTGTCTGGACCTTAATCTTTCATTTGCCCCTAGAACACTTTTCTCCCTACACTTTTGACAAAATTCTACGCACCCTGATGGCCTAGTTGGAAGTCATCTTCTCTTTTCTGAGTGTACCTAGCACTTTTTCTTCTCTGACAATGTCTAATTCTGTTTGCCTGTTTTCTACAGATTTGGGTCTGAGTCTTAACTCTGCTTCTAAACCGTAAGCCTATAAAGCTGGATTTGGCCACGCCCTCCTTGACATATCAGTATGGCAGGGCTGGATAAAGCATAGCCCCATTCGTGTTCAGACAGTGTGGATCTGTGTGTACATGTAGGCGTGTGTGTGTGGTCAGATTTCCTTGCACACCTCTGCCCACTCTCCCCACGCTCACACATACCCTGCCTCATGCTCAGCAAGGCTCTGCTAGCAGTGAAATGTTTCAGGACACAGGCGAGTTGACTCTTGAAGACCACTGAAGGGCTGCAGAGATCTCTTCTGCCTTGGGCTGTGGGTGCTCACTCCACCACCCATGCCTGGCACAGCTGGGAGGCAGCCAGCCCCCTCTCCAGCAGGCAGGAGGTTTATCATTGCTTTTAATTTTACCAATTTGACAGATGAAAAATAGTATCATGTCTTGATTTGTATTTCTTTCAGTACTGCTGAAGTTGAATTTTTTTCATGTCTATCAGTCATTTGTACTTCCCCTCTACCTGAAGTAGTTCAACGTTTGGATTTGAACTGATAAGAAATAGACTGATGATTAGCAGGAGATGCAGTTCAACAACTCGTTAGAGGCTGATGAGTCAAAAGCTTGGAACTGGCTCAGTGTGGGGTGTGTGCGTGTGAGGTTGTAGGGGTTGTGTGGGGGGAGTGTGTGTGTTTGTAGGTGGAGACACAGCCTGAGAGACCTGGAGACTCACCACTGACTTCATTCTGTGGCCCTGTAAGTCATGATAGAACTTTTATGCCATGCGGTCCCTGTTAAATGCAAATGTTAGCATCACAGCCCTCCACATGGAGCTGTGGCTGGGATCTGTTTCTCTTAATTCTTTCATTTAAGCCTCCTTGCTGACTTCACATGTTAGCGACTCTGTCAAAACATCTCTTATGTGTGCACAGGCTTCTGATCACTTCCCTTGGAAAAATAGAATTGAACGTTACACGCCCATGTTGGGGTGAGAAATTGCTTTTTTGTATCTGTTGCCAGTTGCTAGTTAATTACCTAAATGTTTGATGAAGGCCAGAAGTGGGGTTGGGGCTGGAGGCAGAAAGAGAGAGGGGAACCCACGTGCTCACTCGCCACATGGAGAGTTTCTGATGCCTGGAGTGTGCTGTTGGGGCAGGATGGTCAGAAAAAAGTTAAACTAGGCCACGGTGTTGAGTCCCAGGGTAGCTGAGGGCAAAGATGTCAGCCCCTTGTCCTTGCTCAGAACCTAAGATAAAAGCTTGGAGGATGGCTTCACAGAGCTGGAGATGTTTGGGCTAAGAGTGGGTGGACAAGGGATGAGCATGCTCTAGGCAGAGAGGACAATGAGGCAAAGGCCTGGTGCCACAGAGAGCCTGACATGTGGGAAGTGGCAGGTGCTTGAGAAGACCAGGCTCTGGGGTTCTGGGCCTGGATGGTGGAAGTGAATGATGAGGATGAAAAAGTGGGCACTGGGCACCTAATAGAGGCCTTTGGTCTCTATTCTGTAGGTGATGGGAATGTAAAGGTGGGACACCTTCAGTCAGAGCGATCAGAAGAGAGAATTGGCTGCCTGTGTCTATTGATGGACTGTGGGATTAAGTGACAAGGTGGTGTAGGGATGACTCTGGCTTGTGGTTTGGAAGCCTGGGTGGATGGTGTTGCCAGGAACTGAGAGAATGGAAGTAACGAGTTCAAGATTGAACATGTTGAAACTGAGGAGTCTGTGGTACACCTAAGAAGGTGGGAGTTTGGAAGAGAGATGTGGGCTGAAGATAGAAATAGAAGTTTGACGGTCACCAGCCTTTGGTGATAGTTGAGTGTAGAGGTGTATATTAAGTTGCCTAGAGAGAGTGGTGTGTGAGAAAATGGCCAAGGATCAAGGCTCAGGGAACAGCAGATTCATGGGCAGAACAAGGAGAATGTATTGGAGAGACAGAGGTGAGAGGAAATTCAGTGCAGTCAGTTTTCTGGAAGCCTGTGGAGAAGGCACTTCCTAGGAAGAAAGTACTAATGACAGGGTTAAATGCCAGAGAGGTTTGGCAAGATCAGTGCTAAGATGGATTTGACAATGTAGCATTCGGCCAAGGGCATGGGCTTTGGGTTGAGATGAACCTGGGTTCAAATCCTGGTTCTAGCACTTAGTATCTCTAGGGTCTTGGAGATGTCACTTAACCTCAGCCTCAGCTTCTGCATCTATAAAATGGGAGATGATAATAGTAGTCACTTCATAGGGTTGTTGCAAGGATTTGGGGAATTATTGCAGGTAAGGTACTTGGCACAAATCCTGGCACACTGAGCAGGCAATAGATGCTACTATTACAGTTATTTTATATAAAAATGGGAACAATATCTACTCACAAAACTGTGGTAAGAATTACATGAGCACATGCATGGATGCCATATCTCTTGTCTAGTACCAAATGGGTGGGTTGTGATATTGTGATTTATAACAAGAAATACATATTGGTCTTCCTCCTGTTTCTGGCATAGAGCTCCTAAGATTCTTGGAGCCCAGGTTGGGGGAAGGAGTAGAGGAAGCTACACCACCAAAGCACATGAAGCACATGAAGAAGACTAATGCCAAGAAAGACAGCCAGTAAGCCCCAAAATCAGTATAATTCTTTCCATTGAAATTGAATAATAGAGCAATCTGCAAATAACTTTAAAATGAGTATGTTTGAGATTCTCAAAGATGTAAAGGAAGGAATAACACCTAAAAAGAGCAAGAAATTATGAAACAAAAAAGACAGGTAGAAATCAAGAACAGGTGTAAAGGAAAATGAACTAATTAGGCACTGGAAATGAAACATTAAGTAACTGGGATAAAAATGTGTTCAGGGGACACATCAACTGTCGACTGGATATACCCAAGAGAGCATCAGTGATTTGGGTTATAAGACTGGGAAGTTCACCCCAAATGTTACACAGAGATAAAGAGGTGGAAAATATGAAAGAAAAGTTAAGAGACATGGAAAACAGACTGAGAGTGTCCAACACATTGGGCTTCTAGTAATTGAAGGAGTGTGAGAAAAGCCATTTTCAAAGAGATAAAAGCTGAGAAGATTCTGAAATTGAAAAAAGACACAAGCCCTCAGATGAGAAGCACATACTAAATGCTGAACAGGAACGTGCCCAGCACAGTGCCTGGCAAATGGTAGCTGTACAGTAGATATTAACTCCTTTTCCTTCCTTCCTTCTTTCTTCTCTTCCTCCCTCTGTCCCTCCTTTCCTCCCTCCTTCCTTTCTCTACCCTTCCCTTCCTCCTCTCCTTCCTTCTTTCCCTCCCTCCCTGCTTCCTTCCCTCTTTCCTTCCTTCCTTCCTTCTTTCTGGAAACAATTACTGAACATCTGATATGAGCTTGACACTGTGCTGGGCTTTGGACGTTCAAAGATAACTTGAATCATTCCTCCCTCCCCTGGCAAAGAGCGGAGAGTTTGGTAGGGAAGACAAGCATGTAAACAAGTATATGCAACAAAGTTACAGGGCCTGTGACAGAAATCTATATAGAATCTGTGCACGTGTGTGTCAAGCTTGATGGAGTAGATGATGCTCTCATAGTGTCATGAAGGAGGACAAGCCAAGGAGAGAGAATAGTATGGATGAAGGCACAGAGGCACAGATATTTGAGTTTGGGGAAAATACATGCAGCTCACTGTGGTTGGAATGCTGGGTTTGAGGGGCATGTGTGCATCTTTCCTTTTTTCTCCCCGCATGTTGTGAACTCCCTAAAGGTATGCTCTGTGGGGGCTCATATGTTCCCAGAGCACATCCTGCAGGGTTTGTGAACAGCTGACTTTATAAAGCGTCTTGCTGATTTACCTGCATAGACGCAGAGCTATCTTAGTGGATGCATTTTATCACCAACTTTCTAGAGAACAGAGGCTCAATGCCTTCCACGGATGCTGTGTGTTGCTCACATTCAGTCACTTCTTAAACACAAATCCCTTACATCAAGTGCTCCAACAGCTCCAGGGATGTGGTAATACTTTGGAGAGAGGCCGATCTGCCTTTGCAGGTCCACGGCTGATTCACTGGGGGAGAGTTTCTTAGCTTCTCTCTTCTTTCTTTTGTCACTGAGGAATGACGATGCCTGCCGCTTCCACGTTTCACTGACGTGTTGTTATCAGGAACATTGGCAATGCTCTTTGATATATGGAGATGAAAGATGCTGGATTAATTCAAAGCTTTATTTGTTGTTTTTCGCTATTATTACTAGTTAAATTGCTGAACACACTTTTGACAGTCTTGTCAGAAGCAGTCCCATATGTCCTCTCCCTGGAAGAGTAAACATTGCCTTCAGAGGCTTGACTACTATTTTTTTTTTCTTTGTTGGCTGTGAAAAATGACTTCAAATCACAGGATTTAGGATGATGATATTTTTGATGTACTCTATCCTCTTTCAAGCTCTAACTCTACTCCCCACTCCTGTGTAAAAAATGAAAGGGCAGAGAAAAATTCTGACGTCAGCCTTGCCTTGGCTTCCAGAGCCGCCTAGGGGCCAGTGTGAGGAGGCTGTCATCTGACGGGCGATGAAGGCTGTACAGGATGCTAGTCTAAATGTCTGGCTATTGCTGTCGCCTGAGATACCCCTGAACACAGATTTGCCTTCTGTCCTAAACCACAAGCTCCTTGAGAGCCTGGATTTTGTGCAGCTATCTCTGTCCTCTGGACAGAAAATAATTCTTTGAAGCTAGTAGAGTTACAGCCTCTAGAGTCTTTCATCTCAGATCCCATCCAAGTCCCAAGGAGAGCCCTAGCAATGTATTCACATGTTTTTGTAAAATTCACAAAAGTAAGATATTTTAACAACAATGAGTTAAGACCCCAGTCTCTTTCCAATCCAGCTTCTCCTCCATCAAACTTCCTTTTGTGTCCAGGTGGCAGGGTGTGGCCAAGAACATTTTTGTGATTCTGCTAAAGGAAAGTTGATTGGGAATTTGCTACTTTGACCACAATTTGCAAAGATTATTTGGAACATATCAAGAAAATAAGTAAGAATTTATAGATTTGGACCTATGTGAAGAGTACCTACTCTTGTCATCTTTATTTATTAAAGAACTCAGAGAAAACTCAAATGAAGATTAATAGGCTATGAAATCAAAGCAATAAGATAAATGATTAAATCAATAAAATTATTCACTTCCTGATGTCAGAAGTGTAACAAAAAAATTCAGATTCTATTAAAAGGAGAAAATCTATAAGAAAGAGAGATACGTTTTGGAATTTACTGACATTTGGGGCCAAGTAATTCTTATCTGTAGTTATCCTGGGCATTGTAGAATGTTTAGCAGTATCCTTAGCCTCTACTCACTAGATATCAGTACTACCTGCCCAGTGGTGACAACTTAAAATGTTTCCAGACATTGCCACATGTGCCCTGGGGGCAAAATAGCCCCTTTTGAGAACCACTGACATCACTACACTAAAGCAAGTGGAGAAGAAAGGAGCTGATGTAAGTACTTTTGGAAATCTGTGTTTTGACTATATACTATGAGGCTAAAGACAAATAGAAGTGCACACATATTTTTCCTATGGGGATATGGGTTAGCAATCCTGAAACTGCTTTCTGTGTATACCAGGGTTGAACAAATGAGTAAATGTATTATAGATAATGAGAGCCAGGTTTCTCACTGTGAGAGAAAGAAGTTACAAATAAGGAAAGAGGAAAGTGTAGAATGAATTTTGCGGTGCTGGATTGGACTCAGAGAATTAGTAGGAACTCTTAGTGTGTGTATAATATATACACACACACACACATATATACACACATACACAGGTAGTGAAATAAATATAGATGTGCATGTATACATGGGTTAATGTACATGCATATATTATCTACTTCTGTCCACTGAGAGGGCTAGAAGCAGTGACATCCCAGGAGCAATGAACAAACCTAGCACCCACATGTTGGTTTCTAAATACCACTCTCCATTAAAAGGAACCAGAGTTCCTTGGAGAAGTGGCTGATTCCTGGGCTGGGGTAGGGAAAAGACAAGATGAGCCTAGAGCATCGTGTGGTACCAGAAAGTAAAGAAATGCTTAAAAAAAAAATGGGAACATGTCAAATGGTGCGGGAACCGATCTGAAACATACTCCCAATGGTCAAAACTTGAAGAATTTGAGCAACAAAGTAAATTTGGATAGTATTTGATTATAACCCAAAGAATAAAATAAATAGCCATGAGTCCATACTCATATGAAAAGTAACTGAAAAATATAAATGTAGGAGAAGCTCAACTCTTCCATAAATAAAATAGAAAATCACCATTAAAACCTCAGTATTATAATAGCTATAAGCAAGCTCCACTAATGGATAATAAAATCAGTAGATGAAAGTTTAAGGAGAACCAGGATTTTTGCATAGTCTCAAAATATCTCCTCCTAAATATTTATTAAATAGAAATGGAGAAATAGTAACTTTCCAGTGGAGAAATCTGGCAGATGCCACCTTAACCGAATGATCAAGGTGAACGTTGCTAATAATAAGACATAGCAACAGCATGTCCCCCTGACATGATGCACTGGGGCATGTCACCTCTGTGGAATTCTTTCCAGTAATGCGTAAGCTCAATTTAATCAGGAGAAAACACCAGAGAATTCAAATTGAGGAACCTTCTGCAAGGTACCCCACCAGTGCTCTTCAAAAGGGTCAAGATCATGGAAGACAAGGAAAGCCTGAGTAACTGTCACAGATTGGAGGAGACTAAGGGGATGCAGCAACTAAATGCAGTGTGGATAGAATCCTGTAACAGAGAAAGGGTGTAAGTGGAAAAACTAGTGAAATCCAAATAAAGTCTGTAGATTAGTTCATAGTATTGTATCAATGTTAATTTCTTACATTGATGATTGTGCTATGCTACATGAAATGTTATCATTAGGGGAAGCTGGGTGAACTCTTTGCACTATTTTTCTTCTGTAGGTCTAAAATTATCTCAAAATAAAAATTTTAAAATTTTCAATTAACCACACCAGAGGGAAAACTGAATTGTCTTTCTAATATTTGGATAGAAAATATTATAAAATAATTGTTACATGAAGAGATAATGAAAGAATCTGTAGTCAAAAATGTAGGGGAAAATATTATAGAGGTGTGTAGAGCATTGTTATTTTTCTGGATTTTGTATTTGTTAACTTCTTATACAGTATTTGTAATTTGTAGTGATTTCTCTTATTTTATGTAAGTATTCCTCTTCGTACTTAAATTTGTATTCTTAATCTTGTAATCAGAGCCAGGCACAGAGGGGATGTCTGTTACACATGTTGGTTTCCTGTCCCATTCTTTCCATCTTTCCTGGGCTGGTGGCTATGAAACAGACTGTTTTCTCCATAGGTTCACCCCCATTCTTCTCTACAAAATGGTCAGGTCAGGAACCTCCCAGCTCCCTCCACCAATAGTTTTACAACAGTCATAGTGTGTCTTCAAAAGAGACAGACCCAGTGGTTAAATGAAGTTCTTGGAATCCTGCTGACTCTGAGACTCTGCTCCTAAATTTTCTGGCTATCTGTCTAGTGATCTCAATTTATATCACTTTCTGTGTTTTATCCTCTGCCTCAGTTGAGCTTCATTATTTGGGGTCTCCAATGATGAGAAAATATATTTGCTTTTTCTCTTTTATTTTTTTAGGTTATTATTTTCAGTTCTAAAAATAAGTATTCTTTTTTGGAAATTAAAGAAAAAGAAAGAATCTCTCCAAGACATGCTAACCCTAGCCCTAACCATTGTAAATATTTTGGTATATTCCCTTCCTGTCTTTTTCTTATACATGGGGATGTGAATGTGTATATTTTAAAACATATTTGTGATAATGCTGTAGGTACAATTTGTTTCCTGCTAACAGCACAATGTAAATATTTTCTCACAGTGTTTTATGTGGTCTTTATATACATCATATTAGTGACTGCATGCTCTTCTGTTGAATGAATATTATAGCTTACTTAACCATACCTGGATCACTAGATGCCGTGATGGACTTTATTCATAAGATGTGTGAGTGTGCACGCGTGTGTGTGAATGTAACTTTTACGAGATGCACTGAGGAACGACAACCAGAAAACTCCAGATAGATGTAAGCAACTTAGGCAAGAGCCAAGTCTCTACTAGGTTCCTGGAGTGATCACTTGGAGGCTGTGAGAAGTAGGGAGGCGATACCAAGCAAAAAACACAAGTTTGGGTCCTAGGAAGGGTCTGGAGTTCAGATTTTGCTTGAGCTAAATGATTTTCTATTTCCAAGATGAGTGCCTAAGAGGATGTTTATTAAGCACCAGGAGAAATGAAAATTAATGCAAATGTCTATTAGCCACTAAAGCCCAAGGAAGGACAAGAATGAGACATTGCAGCAGAGAGGAAACGCAATCCATAATAATGGAGCCAGCAGCGTGTGTGGAGACTTCCAATGAAGACAGAGACTTGCAGCGTAATTAAATCAAGTCCTTGGACAGCTGAGAAACAGGGCTGTTAATGTGCTGAAGCCCACTCTGCAGCAGAGGAGGCTGAAGATGCATTAGAGTTTAGAGACTTGGCTTCCGATGTCTGTGGAAGCCACACCCATCCTGTGGTCCAGCATCTCAAAAAGAATAATTGTACTAATTAGTAATGTGAGTGATATGAAGGCCCCTGATTCTGCAGATTTGCCTAAGGTAATGGAATGCAGATGGTCATTGATTTATTTGGATAAACAAACAATATTTTACCAAGGGAGGGGATTATTCAGTTAATACAATTTTGTGGACAGTTTGCCTCCTAAACAATCCACATACTTTGAAGGATGTTGGTGACATTCAAAAGTCCAGAAATGCTTGGCATGGAAAGAACAATAGGAACTTGAGACATCTCAGCCCAGGTACTCGGTAAAAGCCAGCTAAGTGCTTTGGAGCAAGCTGGCATTGGAGGTGGGCAACAGTCTACCAGAGGAATCCTGAGGATTATAGGGGCTGCCACTCAGCTCAAAGACAGGGCCTTGTATTAGAAATTCCAGCTCTTGCCATATATGCCATCTTGATGCCCATGATTTCCCACAGATGTTTCTAACCAAAGCAAAATGCTATTCTACACACGTCCACAGACGCTGCCAAGTCGAGAGAGTTGGGACTCTCTCAGGGGCCTACTCAGCTGCTCAATGGAGAAGGGAAAATGAAAGAGGGGAAATTGTTCTTCTGGTGCAGAATGGAGCCAGCTGAGGTGATTTCCTATACCACATTGGCATTTGACAGGATGAGAGTTGTTTCTGAGCCAAACGTAGAGGGGATATCATTGCCCTTTTTGAAGTGACTGTTTTTTTACCCATTGGAGGCAAAATCATTATGTGGATTTATTTCCAATAAGGCAATGGTTTTTTAGAAGGGAAAGGTAATAAATCTCAGTGACAAAAATAAGTAGACGGTTTTGGATTCTGTTTCTTGCCACCCCTAGGTTGATGTCCCACACTTTGGCATGGTATGAAGGCTCTTTGTGATCTGTGCATTTTCCAGCGTCATCTTCCAGCATGTTTCTGCCATGATCATACCCCAGCTAACCTTGTGGTTTCTAGAACACAGTCTGCTCTCTGTCAGTCCTCTAGGTCCTGAAATATTGATGAAATAGATGCTTTTCTCTGTCATAGGCATGTTGCCTTCATGATATTCCCTGTCTCCTGCAAGATCCACCTTGAGATTCATCCCCTCAGGGAATCTCTGTATCAGACAAGACTCCAAAGGAAATAGACGATGCACTCACTTTAGTGTAATTCCAGGAGAGTCTAATACAGTTACCAATAGAAACAATAGAGATACTATTCACAGAAGAAGAGGCAGGGTGTAGATCCATCAGCACCCTAATTCCAAAGGGGTGAGAAAAGGAAGGAGTCACCAGAATCCAAACTCAGAAGGGCAGAGTTATGTGTATAAGGCCATCTTGAGAGAAATCAGCCCCAGCCGATCAAATAAATACTCTGGATGCCCTCTCTCCCTTCCTTTGATCTCCTGCCCTCTCCCTTCCTTTGATCTCCTGCCAGAGCTCTCCATTAGCCACATCCAACCAGCAGCCAGAGGGCATGGGAGCCTTGTTGAGATGCAAATGAATCAGCCTGGGGGCAGAGATCAGGGCAGGTAGAGAAGGAAGGCGAGTGTATCTGGAGGAGAAATGGAAAATATTCAGCACAGTTCACCTCTTTTGTCTGACAGAATCCATTCTTGTCCTCTCTCTGTGTGGAAAGTTCGTATTCTCCAAATAACAAATGAAAAAATTCCATCAATTCAATTATGCTCATATGGTAAACCTAACCCAATAACCACTACTGATGTTCTTTATACAAGGTAGTTGGGAGGGCAGGCAGGGGGAGAAACTAAATAAGTAACATATGAAACATAGCTGTTATAGTTCTTAATTCTGTACCTAGTCTTGAGGCCCACCTAGATAATCACAGCTATTTTCTTTCACCGCCAATTCCATGTTCCCATTACCCTTTCCTAGACCCATAGGTTGGACGGGATTCTTTAACTTACTTTGTGGCTGAGGATACTGAAATCTTTATTCCTGTACGATCAGAAGCCTTGGCAGTCTTGACTTTATTGGGTTAAGTTGATCAAGGCCATTGGGCAAGAGAGTACTAAAAGACACTCCAGTGAGTATTTTGGATTTCAAACCTAATCCATCTTATTTCTATTGGATCCATTTTCCACCTAGTAATTTGGATCATGTACATGCATACCAGCCATTACAATGGCTTCCTTAAATTACTTTCTTTTCAATGGTATGAGAAGCTCAAAATGATCAGGGGGAAACCTCAGCTTCCAATTCATTGGAACCATGACTTCCAAACACACTGAGCCCAAAGCTTTGGGAATGAGAAGCAAAAGTTCTTTAAATAAGTTATTAGGAATAATAGGAGAACCACTCCTAACTGTACTACTAGTTTTTTCAATCCAAGCATCCTGACTATGAGAAAGATGAAACCACATAGAGGCTACTTGTTCAAGGTATGTTCTGCATCTTGCAGGAGAGTAGCCTAACTGCACAGGGTGTTTCTCCAGCTGGTACTGTAACTAAACCCTTAGCAAGCTACTCCACTGTTCTATCAAGCTAGCTGCTTCTGAATATGAGATCAATTAATTCTTCAGTGTGAGCCTGTGTCTGTCCCTCCTTTGTTATAAAATGTGTCCCCTGGTTGAAGGCAACATTGTATGGGATACCACAGTCTTGGGTAAGATATTCTGTAAGCCTATCAATGGTGGCCTTACCTGAAGCAGTTTGGGTAGGAATGGCAAATGTATACCCATAATGTGTGTCTAATCTTATGATAACAAAGCACTGGTCACTCCGTGATCAGGGATCTAGTGTAATCAACTTGCCAACCGGTAGCTGGCTGGTTTCCCCTGGACTGGTGCCACTCAGCATTGGTCTCTGCTGATGGCGTGTAGGATACTCAATATCGGAAGTAACCACATCATTCTTGATGAGGGTAAGACAATACAGTTCAAAATAGGCATAGTCTTCTTCCATGCAAATATAGCCACTTTGTACATGAGTGGGCTTTGTACCCATTGAGCAGGTATCAGATGACTGGGGGAAGATCCTGTCTGACATCCACAGGATCGGTCATCTTGTCTACCTCATTATTGACAGCTGCCTCCTCTGTGCATGCCTCTGGTGGGCATTGAAATGGACAGGTATCTTCACATTTTTTACCCATTCTGAGAGCTATGTCCCTTCCTTCTTTTTCAATCTTCCTGTTCCCACTTTTCTAATTTGGTTCTGACCAGCCAACCTACCATGAGACAGAGTAGAACCGCAGGCCATTTCTCCTTCTATAGATTCCTTTTCTTAACCTTGGCATATGGATAGATTTCAGGGAGTTCATGAACTTGGATGGGAGAAAATTAAATCTACATTTTCACTAACAGCTAACTGAAATTTAGAATTTCTTTCAATTATGAATGCAGTTAACAAAACACATTAATGTTAGTAGTACCTTTGACTTTGTCATAGAATAGGATAGAAATCACACAATCTTTAATAACACAGTTCATTGCTTGTGGATATCTTGAAATATCATCTATGCATCACTACTTTGAAAATACAGCAGTTCTTAGCCAAGCTGCTAGAAGAAACATGATTGCAGTCTTCCTACATACATGTGCTTATGCAGTGGTGCCACTAAAGGTGGAGCTACTTGTTCTCACCTTGGTAGGCCAGATACCTATGATGCCTTTCAGTGTTCCCTGTCTACAATTGTTTGTTGATAAATTTATGAAAATAGTTTAGTAGTTTTCAGAGTTTAAAAAGGGCTTGAAAAACTGGATGATTCAAATGAAAATTCTTAACTCTGTATAGGATACTTCCAAATTTGGCTTCACCAAATGAAAGGAGCCCCATACTATTGGAGAGACAGTAGTAAAGCCATATACACTAGACAAAGACGGGCTGTTTGTGGACTAGAGCTGAAGAACAAGCCGATAACAATGCCCTTGTTAAATGGAGAGATCTGGTCTGGAATGGTTGAGTGTTAAAAAAACATTCTGAAGTCTGTCATTGACAATCGGCATCTTTGCCAGTCCCCTTCAGTATATGGCCAGATGCAAACAAACGTTTCTCATTGTGGTCTGCTCCTTGCTTTTGCTCCCCGTGTGCATGTTGGTGCATCTAACGAATTCTTGTTTTATGAGTCCCTTTTAAATCTACAAAGCCCTGTAGTATTTTGGAGATGATAAAAAGTTTTTTTTCCCCCCAAACAAAAGTTTGCCTGGAAATAAAGGCTTCAGACTCTGTAAAGATGGTGCTTCTACAATACTTGATGATGAATCTGCTTTAGGTGTATAGTGACACTGGAAGCTCCTTACATTTATGTCACTTATTCCTTTTCACACAGACACGCATTTAAATCATGTCTAGATTCTTCCAACAATCCTGAAAGAAGTTTGGTAAATAGCTATAAAGTCATCAACTTTATCAGGATCGGGTCTCTGAGTCATAGTATTTAAAAAAGATTTTGTCAAGAAATAGGAGCAGAGTATGAGGTCCTCTGGCAAGAGCACCTGCTAGCCACTGCTAGCAAACTAAGGGCGGAATTTTACCTTTTCTCAAAGAAACAGAAAACCCACTCTTGAACCTTTCTGAAAGAAAGAATTTTATCCATGAGTTGGCCTACCTTGCAGATATTTTTAACCATAAGAACAAGATAAATCTTTCAATTCAGGATCTTGAACTTACCATTATGGATGCTACTGAAAAATTAAAGAACTTTCTTGTCTTAGCTACTGATATGGAAAAAAAACAGTAGAGGCCACCATCGTTACAAACTTTCGACTGCTGAAGGGGTTGCTTTTCCAAGATGGAGTTGAGATCCAAAATTCTCCGTCAATTTCCTTGAAAAGATAAATCAGAAAACACCTGGAAACTCTTCAAAAGTTTTTCAAAATTTATCTCTATCTTGATGACACTAAAGTTGAATTACGGATCCACAATCCCTCTCTCTCTGATATAAACTATATTGAAGATGTGGACTGAGCCAAAGAGGAGCAGGTTGCTTTTAGGACAAAAAAACTTATTACAATTGGAGTTTCAAACAACCTTGCAAAATTTTGGTGTTCCTTGAGAGAAGTCCATCTTGGTCTTGTGAAGTGAGCTATGGAAACTTTAATTCTACTTGTAACATTGTATCTTTGTGAACAGGAATTTTTTAACATTTGTAATCATTAAAACAAAAAGTCAAAATTAATTGGATGTCCAACTTTATCTGTGTTGCCTGTCTGTCAATAACCATCCCAGAGTTTATTTTTCATGATAAACAACAAGGGACTTTGCATTGACATGTCTTTTAAAAAATAAATTCAACCTCAACTTGCCTATATTATTTTGTCTTGGTATTTAATGTGTTAATAAGGTAGCACATATATTGCTATATTACAAATACATAAATATGTATATATACATACATACACAAATCACAATATATACAACTAAACATATATGTAAAACTATATTTTAATGTGATTGGTTTCCTGTGTAGTCTTATGCATTTTATTTTTATGCACTTAAAATTGTTAATCTGGAAATGTGTCTGTATGCTTCACTAGATTGCCAAAGAGGACCATGGGGCGTAAAAAGGGTAAGAAGCCCTGTTCTAAATGCAATACCAACCAAAGTTGTGTCCTCTGGGAGGGAACCAGTCAGGGAATAAATAGCGACTGAATTCCTCCTCCCTTGATCCTTTGCTGAAGTCCCTTATTCTCAGAACCTTCCAGAAGCCAGGGTCAAGGGAGACTTGTGGTACATTCGTAGAGGTCACCCTGCCAGGACAGACAGCAGGGTGGAGGAGAGTGAAGGGTGAATCTGGAGGGGACAATGGAAGATATGCGGAGTCTTTCTCTTCTCTCTCTCCCAGTGCTGTGTTACTTCACCACACACTTTATACCTCTGTCACAGTAATGGTATTTTAATTATTTCAGTTCAGTTCTACTCATCAAATATTTCTGAGCACCTACTAGAATCCAGGCTTTCTTCATATATTATCTTGCTTAATACTTGAAAAGTGGACACTAGCATCTTCATTTTACAGAGAAAATAAGCTTGGTCACGCAGTTAGCAAATGATAGAGTTGACTCAGTGAAGGACCTTCCAACACCTTTCCCTACACGGTCCTTCTGCTTTTCTCAGCAAATCACACAGGTAAGGAGACAAAAGACTCTGAACAATAGGAGAGAGGTAAAACAGGGCTGGAACATTTGTATGTAAGTGTGTTAGCTGTTGTTAGATGCAGCAGGCTGATGACAACTTCATGTTTGGACTATAGGCTATCATAAAGAATAGAACTTCAAGTTTAAACATTTATAGTAAATACCTTAAATAACATAAGACTTATTTGTAGGAAGATTTACCAGTCTAAGCTTAGTAGTTTTTCTTTCTTTCTTTTTTTTTTTTTTTGTGAGGATATCAGCCCTGTGTTAACATCTGCCAATCCTCCTCTTTTTTTTTGCTGAGGAAGACTGGTCCTGGGCTAACATCCGTGCCCATCCTCCTCCACTTTATATGGGACGCCGCCACAGCATGGCTTGCCAAGCAATGCATCGGTGCATGCCTGGGATCCGAACCGGCGAACCCCGGGCCACCGCAGCGAAGTGTGTGCACTTAACCGCTACGCCACCCAGCCAGCCCCAGTAGTTTTTCTTCATAATTAAAGCTTAAAGTTTTCTTATATGTCTATAATCTCCATGTGTGTACCTATGAAAGTTACATTCACACGTAATGTGTATTATTAAGGTGTTTTTTTTAAACACTACCAGTGCCCTAATTTAGGACCTGACAGTTGTCCTGTCTTTTGCAGTAGCCTCCTAACCTATTGCTCTGCCTTTCATTTCTTCTTCTCCAATGAGTGTATCTCATAGAAGGTATGGATAATAGGGTTTAGATGCTGAAATCCTATTCCAAATCCCTACACTTCAGTTGACCCTTTTTGCTCAAAGAGGTTCTGTCCTGCTCTTCTGTGCTGCATCTCTAGTTTCTGTCTTTGCTGGTCAGACCCTTTTTAACTGGAGGACTGCCCAAGCTCAATGGGTTCAAATACCACAAAGATTTGTATCCCAAATCTCTATTTCCATCTCTTTCTCAGTTTCAGATTCACTGGCTACTGCATGTTACCACATGGATAGATGGACCAGGGCATCTCAAACTTAGGATTAACAAAACGAACTTATCTTGTTCCTCTTAAAACTAGCTTCTTAACTTCTCAACAAATGGTGCTGGAACAATTGGGCATAGATAGGTAAATAAATGAACAAATACCTCACACCATATACAAAAATTAACTCGAAATGGATCATAGACCTAAAATATAAAACCCAAATCTTTAAAACTTCTAGAAGAAAACATAGGATAAAGTTTTTGACAAAAAATCATTACCCTGGACAAGGCAATGATTTCTTAAGATACAAGAATCACTAACTACAAAACAAAAGTTTGATAAATTGGACTTCATCAAAACTAAGTGCTTCTACCCTTTAAAAGCATCATTAGAAATATAAAAAGGCAAACCACAGGCTGGGAGAAAGTATTTGCAAATTACATATGTGATAAAGGATGTGTATTCAGAATATATAAAGAACTCTCACGACTCATTAATAGAATGAACCCAATAAAAAATGGACCAATAATTTTAATAGACATTTTATCAGAGATATGATATTATAAGTACAAGAAAAGATGTTAAATATCATTATTCATTAGAGAAATGCAAACTAATGAACAGCACAATGAAACACCGCTACATACCCATTAGAATGGCTAAAATGAAAAAAATTCTGACAATACCAAGCACTGGCGAAGATGCAGTATAACTGGAACCCTTACATTGTTGGTGGGAATGCAATGGCACAGGCATAGTGGAAAAGTTTGGCAATTTCTTATAATGTTAAGTGTACACTTCCCATACAACTGAGAAGTCATGCTCCTAGGTCTTTACTCATGAGAAATGAAAACAAATATTCACACAAAGATTTGTACTCGAATGTTCATGGCAGCTTTATTTATAATAGCCCCAAACTAGAAACAACCCAAATGTCCATCAACCAGTGAATGGATAAACAGCTTATGATGCATCCAACGGCATGCTACCCAGCAATACAAAGGAGCAAACTACTGATACAAGCAACAGCATGGGTGAATCTAAAAAGCATTATGTTAAGTGGAAAAAAGTTACACAAAAGACTACACACTGTATGATTCCATTTGTGTGAAACTCTGGAAAGGCAAAAAACTTTAAGGACAGAAACCAGATTAGTGTTTGCCAGGTCTGGGATAAAGGGAAGGGACTGATTTCAAGGAAAGATGCGAGAACTTTATAGGGTGATGGGAATATTCTATATCTTGACAGTAGAGGAAGTTACATGACTATATATGTTTTTCAAACCTCAGAACTGGATGCCTAAAATGGATGAATTTCCTACATGTAAGTTATATCTCAATAAACCTCACATTGAAAATAAAAAAATTTTTTAAGTCCCCTCACCCCCAAATGGCTTCTCCTCTAATTTTATCTACCTCAGGAACTGGTTCTACCTTCCATCCAGGTCCCCAACCCTGAAATCTGTATTGTAATTGATTCCTTTCTCTCCCACAACACCAAAAACAAGCAGTTGCAAAGTCAAACAAGTTATTCCTCTTTGAAAATTCCTAAATCTCTCTTCACCTCTGCATCCCCACTGTTTTTCTTTTGTCCACGCCATTATCTCTGCTTGCCTGGATTATTGTGACAGCCCTGATAGGCCCCTCTGATGTTGTCACTGCCCTTTCCACTGCTGCAGAGTGGATCTGTCAGAAATGCACATTCCTCGTGGCATTCTCCTGCTTAGAACTGTTCACTATTCCCCAATCATTGCATAAAGGATTAACACCACTCTCGTCATGATCTGGCCCTTGCTTACTTTTTCATTCTCATTTACCATTACCCTCCCATAAACACTCCGTGCATTCTAACCTCACAGTACTTCTTCAGTTTGCATGAAGAATGTGTGGTTCCCAGAATGAGTTATGCAGACGCTCTTCACTATGTCAGGAATGCCCTTATTACACTCTTCACTTGGCCAACGCAGTCATCCTTAGAGACTCTATTCAAGCATACCATCACTCTGGAAAGGCTTTCCTGAAATCTCTATTTGGGCAACACACCCTTCTGTGTGTCCTCATGGCACCCCATGCATGCCTTGAACACAGAAGTTGCTGACTTGTATATTGTAAGGCTAAGCTTATTGAATGCAGGTCTCATATATTTTTCACTCACTTATGCCAAGAACTCAGCATAGTTTTTGTTTCACAGTTGAAGTGAATTTTTGTTGGGCAAGTGTTCAGTAGAAGTGTCCACTAGACAGAATTCCTGGACAAACAGCACAAAGAAACTCTCTCAAAATGGGGTTGTTAAGGATGATGGAGTGGGCCTTACTTGAAGTTATAGATTCCCTGGAGTTGGTACTTCTCCCCTCCCCCACACGCTCCCAGGACCCTACTCCCTACCTCTGACACCTAGCAGTGCTGTTCTACCAAGCGACTCCCAAGCCATTCCCTACATCCTGGCCCACGTAGATTTTCTCTGACCCAAGTTATTTCATGGCCAATGGTCCATAAATTATGGAGTGAAGCTGTTGCATTTGTTCCTTGAAGAGGATTATTAGAGAAATAACCCAATAAACAGGATTTGTGTGTGTGTGTGTGTGTGTGTGTGTGAGGAAGATCAGCCCTGAGCTAACATCTGCCAATCCTCCTCTTTTTGCTGAGGAAGACTGGCTCTGGGCTAACATCCATGCCCATCTTCCTCCACTTTACATGGGATGTGGCCACAGCATGGCTTGAAAAGCGGTGCGTTGGTGCGTGCCCGGGATCCAAACCGGCGAACCCCAGGCCACCACAGCAGAGGGCGCACTTAATCGCTTGCACCACCGGGCCGGCCCCAAAGCAGGATATTTTAATGGAGAAGGGTAGGAAGGTGATGAACAATTTGATTCCACTGCAAATATAAAGTCGTCATTATTATCCGCCAGCCTGATCAACACCAAATTTTAACATGAAGGGTAGCATAGAAAGGGGTCTATTTTCAGCACTTACTGCTGGTGAGCTACCTCCATTAATGCTATCAAGGATTGTGTGACCCCCCTGAAGGAGAGACGTACAGCAAAGAATGTGTGTGCGTACGTCTTCAGGACATGCTAACTGAGTACCCTGCACGTTAACTTCCCAGCCTTCTCTTCCTCAGTCAACTCACTTCTCCCCTATTAGGTGAAAGGCTCTGACTCCTGAGGAAATGTGTGTGTAAGTAGGTGACTTTGATGCTGGGCAAGAACAGGGCTTCGTCCTGGATAAAGGTCGATTGGGAAGATAAATGCTCTCTCTGTCTCCATTCTTCACACAGGTGAATAGAGTGATAGTCAACCTGTTTATTTTCCAGCAAAGGGGACGTGGCCATGTGACATGTGAAGAAAGAGCCTGCATTTACCTCCCAGATATTTGACCCTGTCTTCTGAGAGTTATTGGGCATATTTCAAGTCTAAATCCACAGGAGAGCATTTCCAGAGCACATGACTGTGCATTTAGACAGAGATGAGGAAACGACCTGACCAGAGATGCATTAAGGAAATCCAATTCCGTGACCTTCATCTGTGTCAAGTACATCACCTGCATCTCATGACGTTTTTTGGTAATGCGACTTGACTGTCATTTTTCATTTTTCTTCCCTCCGTACTACCTGGTAGTTTCTATCAAGTTCCTACCTTAAGAGTTCCTGTAGGAAGCACATGATTAATCTTTTATAGACCTACTCACCTAGGTTTGAAGGTAGTTTGTTTACAACATTGTCAATCCCTTGAACCCTGAATCCCCCGGGGTGTGTGTTTGTTGAGCCAAGGTCCTGGCTGAAAGGAATGATGGGTTCAGTTCGGCTCAAGAAAACACTTAGAGCTATTTGGTTTCAATTCAGAGGGGGTGATTTTTAGAGAGAGAGTTAGTGACTGGTAACAGTATTTTGTTTACAGAAATCTTGACTCTCTATCTGCATTTGTGTGAGGGGCCCTGTGCCCTTATGAGGAGAAGGATGGGTACCCTCAGCCTGAACAAAACTGTGTCCCATTCTAGGGTCATGGCTTTCCAAACTTTTTTTTTTTAAGTAGCAGAAACCTGTCGTCAAAATCTCATAAGAAACCAACATATTTAACAGATAAATTGGTAGGTATTTTAGTAGCAGAATGTCTTTATAAGTTCAATACATGATATATAGTTAGTCAATAAAAGCAGGGAAGTGTTTGAGGAACACAGAAATTTGAAACTGCTAGTGACTGATGACAATTGCAATCTTTTATCAGTTTCAGCTTTTGCTTTATTTCTTTTTTTTTTTTTTTTTTAATATTTAGGTTGTACTGTATCAAGAAAAGCCAGATTCACAGAGGTCAATAATTGCAAGTTGTATGTTTTCTAATAGCTTTCCTTACAATCTCAGGGTACTCTTCAATTTAAAAAAAAAAAAAAAAAAAAAAGGCTGGACAGGGCTGGCCCGGTGGCGTAGTGGTTAAGTTCGCATGCCCTGATTCAGCCGCCTGGGGGTCGCAGGTTCAGATCCCAACCATGGACCTATGCCCTGCTTATCAAGCCATGCTGTGGGAGGCATCCCACATATAAAAAATAGAGGGATATGGGCACAGCTGTTGGCTCAGGGCCAATCTTCTTCAGGTGAAAGAGGAGGATTGGCAACAGATGTTAGCTCAGGGCTAATCTTTTTCACACACACACACAAAAAAAGGCTAGAGAAGCTTTATTTTGAGGGCTGAATAAAACTGAAGTTACCTGGAAGCTCCAATGAACACATTGGTGTTTTCATTTATATTAAAATTTGGGAGGCCGGCCCGGTGGGGTAGTGGTTAAGTGCGCACGCTCCGCTGCTGGCGGCCCAGGTTCGGATCCCGGGCGTGCACCGAGGCACTGCTTGTCAAGCCACGCTGTGGCAGCGTCCCATATAAAGTGGAGGAAGATGGGCACAGATGTTAGTCCAGGGCCAGTCTTCCTCAGGAAAAAGAGGAGGATTGGCATGGATGTTAGCTCAGGGCTGATCTTCCTCACAAAAAAAAAAAAATGGGATTTGGGATATAATACATTTGCATGTTAACATGCTTTCCAATAGTTTGATAAATAAAAGTATTTTTAAAAAATGAGATTTGAGAGATCTAGTTCTGTGGAATATAGAGTCAACACATTCTACCCTGTCTCTGCCAGTAAAAGCAATGAGAAATCTTGGACAGAACACATGAAGCAGCTCTCTGAAGACTCTGAATAGTCAATGGTAGCAGGCAGATTGGGAAAGGAGACCAGAATTTGAAGTTCTACCAAACTGGTAGTGAGGGATTTGCCGTTTTTGTTTTCTGCTATCACCTGGTTTGGACTTGAAGGCACCCCGAAACCTGGAAGCACTCACTGGGTATGGAAACAGAAACTTCAAGAGGACTCCTCTCTTTCTGGTGTGAGGCGCAGGAAAAGGGCTCCTTCAGGTCAGAGATAGTGGGAGAAATCTTCAGGGTTTCCCCACTTCTTCCATGCTCTATCCCTAGGCAGCACAGTGAAAATACTGGTGCCTAGACAGATGCCTAAAATTCCAAGGGAGAGAATCCTTTCTGACCAGAATGCCTGGGGTCCCAAGAGTGTGGAGTGAATCTTTACTGATATTTTCTCTCTTCATGCTACCACTGTTTGGCCCGGCCTGCAGACACAATTGTGGGAAGTTCACGGCAGAGCAGGGAAACCAAAGCCCCAGCTTTCTTACTGGAAGACTGAGAAGAGAGGCCCTGGAGAGCCAGAAAGTGTTGAGGAGATCATAGAGAAAAGAGAGGTCAAGGGAATGATCTCAAAGTTGTGTATGAATTTCTGGGTTCATTTCTGAACTGCACATGCATGAATCTGACCCTAAACAGCATACCACAGGCTTTGAGGACTGAGCTACAGCGTTCATCATTGCTGGGTTCCCAGACTGGCTACTCTGGCACATGTGCAGGACAGATCTAAATAGCACAACAAACACTTTCAAACTTGAACTGATGTTGTAACCATAGCCCACAGAAGGCAGATTCGGATTTGCAGCCTAAACTTAACCTAGGTGATTGCCTACTAAAACAAACAAAAATCATCAATCTTCTTAGGATTTGTACACGACCTAGAGTCTCATAACATAATGTTCAAGATGTCCAGGATACAATCCAAACTTAGTATTTGAAGAACAAGGAAAAATTCAACATTCAAGAGAAAAGATAATCAACAGACTCCAACCCTAAGAAAGCATAGATGTTGGAATTATCAGACATAGGCTTTAAAGCATTAAAATCATGCTTTGAGAAATAAGACCAAACATTCTTGAAATTAATAGAAAGTCTCAGCAAAGAAATAAAAGATATAAAGAAGAACCAAAAGGAAATTAAGAACTGGAAAATACAATATCCAAAATTTTAAAAAAAATTCTCTCTATAGAATGAGATTCTATGATATGTCTATCATGATATGATAGAGAAAAACACCAGTGAACTTGACAGATCAGTAGAAATTATTCAATCTGAACAACAGAGAGAAAACAAGATTGAAAAGACAAACAGAGCCTCAGAAACCTATAGGACAGTACAAAAAACTGAGATTTGGGTAACATGTTTGTTGATCAAAGATATTTATAAACCTTAAGGCAAATCACTGGTTACATGCAGGGGAAAGCTTTCCTTTCCTTGATGAATTGGTATATGTTATTGCTTAGAGACAGTGAGAAAAATATAACATATCACTGCATATTTCCCCTGTCATTTTTGTTGCCAGGAAACTGTGAGTTAAATTTCAGGCCCAACTATGATGATAAGTTTGGAAACTTCCAGACAGCTTTTTCATTGTTTATTTCCTGTGCAAAAGTCAAAGAAAAAAATAAAAGAGATAAAATTGGAAAACAACAAGCAAAACTATTGCTGTTAGCAGATAACATAGTTGTCTTCATAGAAACTTATGGAATCTAAAAAAAAAATACTAGAACTAATTAATGAATTTAGCAAGATTGGTGGCTACAAGGTCAATATACAAAAACCAATTATCTTTCTAAATATTGGCAATGACCAATTGGAGAATGAAAATTTAAAAGAATCAGTATAATTTACAAGAGCATCAAAAACAACAGATACCTAGGGATAACTTTAAGGAAAGATGTGCAAGACCTCCACAGTAAAAACTACAAAGGATTGCTGAGAACAATTAAAGCAAATTGAAAAAAAAAGGAGTTATAGTATGTTCATTTTGATTGTCAAATGTTGAACGAATCTCACATTCCTTGTATGAAATCATCATCGTCATGAAATATTAATGTTTTCATATAATTTTGAATTGTTTCTTAAAATTTTACTAAGAATTTTTGTCTTTATATTCATGAGGATATTGGTTTGTGTCTTATGTATAAAACTCATATTTTGATATCAGGGTTATGCTAACCTCATAAAATGGTTTGGGAATGTTCACTCCTTCTCTATTTGCTGAAAGAAGTTGTGTGTGATTGGTATTATTTATTCTTTAAATGTTTGATAAAATTAACCTGAGAAGCTATTAACCTGGACTTTTCATTGTGGGAGGATTTCTAATTATTAATTTCTTAAATCAAGGGCTATTCAGATTATCTGTATCTTCTTGTGTCAGTTGTGCTAATTTGTATCTTTCAAGGAATTTGCCCATCTCGTCTGATTTATTGGCATAAAGTTGTTTATAATATTCCATTACTATTTTGTTTTTTTAATGTAGTGTCTCTAGTGATGTCATCTTTTTCATTCCAAATATTGGCAATGTATGCTTTATTCTTTTATTTTTGATAATTCTAGTCAAATGGGTTTAACATTTTTGATATTTTCAAAAACTAATATTTGTTTACATTTATTTGTTATATTATTTGTCTGTTTTGTATTTCATTGACTTCTCTCTTTTTTTCCCCCCATCATTCTACTTATGTTGGTTTCATATTGCTCTACTTTGCCTAGCTTCTTAAGGAGGAAGTTCAAATAATTGGTTTTATACCCCCGCCCCCAGTAGAAGCATTTAGAGCAATAAGTGTACCTCTAAGCACTGCTCTAGTTGTATCTCATAAATTTTCCTGATATATTTCCATTATCACTCAGTTTTAAATATTTTCTAATTTCCTTCATTGTTTATTCTTTCACCTACGGGTTATTTAGAAGTATTTGGCTTAATTTCCAAATATTTGGGAATTTCCCACATATCTTACTATTATTTTCTAGTTTAAGCCCATTGAGTCAGCGATCATACTCTGCATGATTTCAATTTTCTTAAATTTATTGAACCATGTTTTGTGGCTCAGCACATTGTCTACTTCAGTGAATTGTTTACACATTAACTTGTAAAGAATGTGTGTTCTGCTGTTGGGTGGGTGCAGTGTCCTATAAATGTCAGTTAGGTTAAATTACTTGATGATGTTTCTCAAATTTCTATTCTTACTGATTTTTGTCTACTTTCTTCTCTTGATTACTGAGAAGGGTGTGTTAAAACTGTCACTATGAATTTGAATTGGTATATTTTCCCCATCAACTAGTGCTGTTAGTTTTTGCATCATGTATCTTGAAACTCTTACTGGATGTATACATATTTAGGACTGTTATGTCTTCTCCCCAAACTGACTTCTTTATCATTATAAAATGTCCCTTTTTGTCTCTGGTCCTTGCTTTGAGGACTACTCTGTTATCTATAAAGCCACATATGATTAGTTTTTGCGTGTGTAATATTTTCCATCTTTAACTTTGAACTTTTATGTGTCTTTACGTTTAAAGCATACCTCTTGTAAGCAACATATAATTTGATCTCTATTTTTTATCTAGTCTGACATTCTTTAACTTTGAATTAGAATCTTAATTCACTTTCAGTTAATGAATTATTGACATGATTGACTTTAAGTCTACCATTTTGCTATTTGTTTTCTATTACTTGACTATGTTTCAGTATTCCATTTTACTTCCTTTATTGGCTTTTTATCTATACCACTCTTTTTTTATTTTTTTTCACGGTTGCTCTAGGGATTACAATATACATTCTTAAACTGTTACAATCTATCATGAGTTAATATTATACCACTTCATCTACAATGTAATAAACTTACAGTAGTATGTTCCCATTTATGCCGTTCCATTCTTTGTGCTATTGTTGTCACATTTTACTTATATATTATAAACCCTTGTTACTTTTTATTGTCTTTCCAAAGTCAATTATATTTTAAATAAATTTAAAAATATTTTATATTTTTCCCACATACTTACATTTCTGTTACTTTTCATTTCTTTATGTAGATCCATGTTTCCATCTGGTATAGTTTTCTATTAATCTAAAGGACTTCCTTTAACATTTATTGTAGTATAGATCTGCTGGTGATGAATTCTCGCACTTTTATTTTTGAAGGATACTTTTACTGGATCTAGTATTCTAGGTTGATGAGTTGTTTTATTTTAGCATTTTAAAGATATAATTTTGTTGTCTTCTATTTTGCAGTATTTCTAACGGAAGTCAGTAGTTATTTTTATCACTATTCCCTGTAGACAGTGTGTAGTTTTCTTTGCCTGCTTTTAGAATTGTCTCTCCATCTCTGGTTTTTACCTATTTGACTCTGATGTACGTAGGTGTGGGTTTTCTTGTATTTTTCCTACTTGGGTTTGTTGAACTTCCTATATAGATTGGTTGATATTTTTCATCAAATTTAGATGAATTTTAGCCATTATTTCTCCAAACCTTTTTTTGCCCTAATTTTTCTCTAAGCTCTACTTTTGGGACTCAGATAATATGTATATTGGCTTGATGTTTTTCCACATGTCACTGAGACTTTGTTCATTTTTTTTCAGCCATCTATTTCTCTGTTTTAGTTGTGATGGTTTCTATTACCCTGTCTTCAAGTTCACTTTCTTCTGTAGTATCAAATTTATTTGTAAGCTCAGCCAGTGAAATTTTTCTTTCAGTTATTAGATTTTTCAGCTCAAGAATTTCTAGTTTTTTAAAATAGTTTCCATTTATTTACTGAGATTCCCAATTTGTTTGCTCATTATGTCCATCTTTTTAAAATATAAACATAAAACATAATAGCTATTTTGAATTTTGAATTCTTTGCTAATTTTAAAATCTCTGTCTTCTCTGGGTCTATTTCTATTGATTTTTCCCTCCAAGTTATGGGTTAAATTTTCCTTCTTTATGTATCTAGTATTATTTGTTTATGTGCTGGATATTGAAACAGTGGATTTCACTTGGTCTTTTTTCGATGGGCAGTGAGTTTATGGTTAGATTGGTTTGAAACTTTTGAGCTTTTTAAATAAGGTTTATAGAATGAGCCTAGTTGAGCCCTTACTGCAACTGGCTAGAGTCCCAACTGAATGCTTGGGAGTATTCAGCAAGGCCTCTAAACTCTGGCTGTTTAAAATTCCTTTGTTTTACAGCACTATGTGACTTCTGGAATCTTCATTTAGCTCATATTGCCTGAACATGTACAGCTTAGTACGTGTTCTGAACATATACAACTTAGTACCCTGCCAAAGAGTTAAGGGGATCCCTACATGGATTTTTGGAACTCCTTCTGTGTGCAGCTTCTTCTTCTATGGTACCCTGTCTTATAATTCAAACGACTTCATCAGCCCTGAATTCCAGTCTATACCTCTTTAGCTCAACAAGACCTCAGAGTTCTGCTTGCGACCCACCTCCCTACTTTGTTCTAACTTCAAGCAGATATGTGTGGTGGTGGTGGCAACCGGAAGGTATATTTTCCTTCTCTCAGGGATGACAGTCCTGTGCTGACTGTTTTACAATGACTGAAAATAACTTATTCGTATATTTTGTCTAGTTCAAGAGTTGTTTACAATAGCGGGGCTAGTCTGGTACCAAGTATTCCCTTATGATTAGAAGCAGAAGTCTCACTTGTTTTTGACTAAGTTCAACCTATTATTTCAAGTAGCTGGGGGTTAACTAAATCCAACTGCTGTTCCATCTCATCTTCCTTAAAACAAGTCAATAGCATATGTGAGCAACTAAAGTCTCAAGGGCTAAGATCATGAAGTATATGCAATTAATACTACTGCACTAATAAATTCTACTATGAAAGCATAAATTGGCATTTAAACTTGAATTTTGAGCTTGGCATGATAATTTTTAAAACTCTTTCAAGGAAGAATTTTAAAAAGGTAAGCCAACAGCTCTCTATAGATTGAATATTGGAAGATGTTTTTTTTCCCATTTGGAAGCATTGATTTCTTCCCTTCCTGGGTTTTTATGTGATGTGCTGATTGACATGGCTGCTTTAAGATGGCAAGTCCATTGAATTTCATTTTTTATCATCTCTAAACATCTTGATTCAGGCCTCAGAGTCATTGATTGATTACAGTGTTGTCCTGAACATTGTGATGGGTTATTCTGTTTTGTTTTGTTTTAAAATTTAACCTTTGTGTGTGGGTGAAGTGAAGGAGAGGGGTCTGTTATTTTGCGGACCCTGCTTCAGGTGGTTAATTTTGTGACCATATATTCAGATTCCTGTAATTCGTAATTTGTTTCTTTAGGCAAGTGCTAGGAAAAGTTAATCTTTCTTAGATAGTTCTTTCTTCTTAGTAGAGGCAAAGAGTTTTCAGGAAGCAGAGAACTCCTCTCCTCATTTTCCCCAGGTCACCCTGACATGCGGAGGAGTTCAGGGTTCGGTGTGTTACAGAATGTGGCTCTGAAGAGTTAACCACATTGTTTGGCTTCTCATTAGTGCCCCAACTGGGTGGAGCGAAGAGCTGAGCTGAAGACAGCCTGAGCCCAAAGATGAGAGAAGCAGAAGAGCTTGCAGGTATCCTTGCGTGTACTCTCCAGTTCTACTCTGTCTCTCCCAAAGGTTAGCCTTCATTGTCCAGGGCTGAGGATTACTTCCTCGCCCTCTTACTAGCCACTCTTCTAACGCTGGATATTTCTTAGGCCTAATATGTAGAGTGTCTCAGTCAATCTCAGCTTTTTTGCTCTGGTAAAAGTAGCTGGGAGAAATGTTGATATATTAACTTTAAAAAATGCTCTTGGATAATGTTCAGGATCTATTATGTAATATGTTTATTTTATTTGCTTTTAGAATTTAATGTTTTCTAATCCCATGCATGAGTAAATCCACAAATATGAGAAGCTCAGGCCTCCATCTATCTTATGGTGCCCTTAACTCACTGTCCTGGGATATAATCTTGGTAACAGCTTTGTATGGAAAACAGTGGAATGAGTGGACTAAAGAATTTCCTCTAATTTTCTGCACTTTGGAATATGTAGGCTATCAGAGCCATTGGCCCTTTGGAGATCTCATAATGACCTGTCATCACAGGAGAGTTGAGATTTCCCTGAATCGTCCTGTATTCATACATTCCTCCCCCATGTTTCTACTGTGAAGCTTTGTTAGGACTCTTGCCTCAGACAAAAGTTTATCTGGTATTTTCAAAAATTCCCAACCTGGAATTGGTAGCAATCTTTAACTTCCCACATGCAAAGAAAGAGAGAGGGAGGCTCTTTAATAATAAAATAATAACTAAATTTAGTACAAGTCACAATTTACAAAGGACTTTCTAATGAAATCCTCACAACCACCCAGGGAAGCAAGCAGTATTATTATCATCATCGTTCAGAGGAAGAAATGGAGGTTTGTAACCATATTATACAAGAATGTTAGGGAATGTAAAAATGAGGATAGCTTGATAAATGAGTAGAGAGATTTTGAAATTTTGAACATTGAATTTTGTTTTTGATTGAACTATGGGACTGGAAGGGATCTGCGAAGTCCCACTCAATAGTCTTATTTTTCATACATAGAGACTTAGACCCAGTGAGCTAGGGACTTGCCAAGGGTTGAAGTGCTGCCTGGTATCAGAGCCAGAGCAAGGCGCCCTGGGTGGAAGAGCAGCCTCCTAGGGCAGAGCTGACTATCCATATTCCCAACAATGCTTCTGCTTAACCATTTTGCAGGACTTCTGTCCAGATTGGACATAGGAAGAAGGCCTGGCTTGTTGAGGTCACAGTAAGGGTGGGTATATCCTACCCCAAAATCACTTTTGCTCTAAGGTTTTGGGTCTCTCAAGACCATTATTAAAATTCAACTCAATGGTGTGGGAGGGGAAAGACATCTAGGCAGTAGGCTCCATGATCATACCAGCATGAATTAGTTGGTCAAGTTGGCCTGCTGTCACCTTGTAGTCTGACTTCTAAGGTGACAGCTGGCTGGGCTGGCACATTTTTATTGGGCAAGAAAGGGAATGAAGGGCTATAGTGCACAGGATTGGGGAAGGTGAACCTAAGTGGGGTACCATGATGAAGAGTCCTGGGGAGTTCAGCGGGCATTGGGCAGCTGGGTTTGGCAGGCTGGGAGGATACCAGGCTTCACTCAGTTCTTCACAGGGCCAATTCTGTCTGGATCTTTCAACATGACTCCAGGGACTGATTCATGTCCAACTGCCTGGTCAACATCCTCATGTGGATATCAAATAGGCATCTCATACTTGACATGTCTATAATTAGATGTTTGATTTCACCAGCCCAAACTGGCTTGTTCCCCAGTCTTACTCATCTCACTGGAGTGAACTTCATTCTTCCGGTTGGTCAGGGCTTTTATCTTCTCCTAAATCTACCTCTTTCATTTTTTTTTTTTACCAAAGCCATACTTTATACATTCAGTAGATTATTGCTGTGCGAGACTTAGATTTTTGATGTGTTAATGAGACTGATAAATAGCTAATAAGGTCTCAATAATATTTAAATAAAAGATCTGATAGAAGATGATGTTTTACACTTGTAAGACAATCCACCCAGCGTCTTTCTTATCTGTATCCAGGGCCGTAAACATACCTGTACTTTATAGGGATTAGTACCTTTGTAAGGTTGTGGCACACCTTACCATTTTACCAAGAGTGATCTCACTTGGTTTCACAGCAAGAACATTGACACAGATGTCTTTATTTTTCTTATTCCATAGACAAGGAAGCTGAAGGAGAATGAATGACCTGCCTATGTTCTAACAGCTAGTCCAAGGAAGAGACTGCACTCACAGCCTGGCCCCAAAGCCTACTGGGCAGCGTGGAGCCTCCAGGCATCCGTGGTTCAGTCTGAGTGAGGGAACAGTGGTAGATTGCCCTGGAGAGGAAGTCTGGGACTCACTTGTGGAGAGCCTTGAATGCCACTCAAGAGTTAGGACTCCATCTTCTAAAACTGGAATCTCCATAATAGGACCCACTCCTTCCAGGAGTGTGCTAGGTAATCCATTCAGGCACAGTAAAATATTAAAACTTCTGTTCAGACTTGTAACCCTCCTCTTTTTAATTAATATTTTTGTTAATATTTTATAATATGATAACATATTTTCAGAGTAAGACATAAATACACACGCATACCTATATCTCGAAATTGTTTTTATTGGTAAGAGTGAAATGAGGCTTTTTGAGTAAGACAGTATCATGGTGACAGCAGTTTGGGAAAATCAATGGTGCCTACAATAGCTGGGGACACGAAGAGAGCCCCATCCACAAAGACTCTTGAGCACACCAGTCAGTCTGGTTTGTATGGGAAGCTGAAGTCAGATGATATGAGTGAAAGTACCCTAAAAATATAAAATAAATAAGAAAGCATACCAAAAGATGAAACAGAATTTGTCTTTAAAACTGCCCAGCAGCTGATGCTAGATTCTTGGAAATCAGAGTCTGTTAATGGCTAAGAGGAGAAGCTTAAAAATAAGATGAGGAACTTGGAACCGATGCTGAGGAAACCCTTTTCAGATCTGACTGAGCAGATTTTGAATTGTTTATTTACTTGGCATTCCAACTGTCTGTTCTAGAATCATTAGAGCCTTATATGTGGAAAAGTAAAAGCACTTTAGAAAGAGGAGCTGTGCTTTGAAACACTCGAATGAGTTTTTAAGGCATCTTTACCTTTTCATACAGGATAGCATTTATCATTCTGTGGTCCACCGCCGATAAAACATCAGCAGAAAGGCACATGATGAAGGAAATAGCCGTGTGAAGAAATTGACTACCCAAGCATTAATAAGTAGGAGGTTCCGTTAGTTCTAAACCCCCTCAAGCTTCAACATTTTTTATGCCCAGAAGCAAAGGCAACATTTTCCTGCTTTTCAGAACACGAGCTGAACCTGTGTTTCAGGAGCTCTGGCTTGAAAAGCTTTTATTCTACAAGGAACAAAGTGGCAAACTTTCTAATTTAGTTAAAATTCCTGTAACTTAAGAACCAGCTAAAAAGGATCTTGATGCAGAACAGTCTGTTTGCCAGAGTGAGGACTCCACTGGCGTGACAACTATTTTTAGGGAGAATGCTGGCAGGCAGCATTCTAATGAAAGGCACAACAGAAGTACCCTAAATGCCTTCCCTCTTTGTCCAACCTAGACTGGTGAGAAGGCCAGTTTTACAATCACATTTTCCTTAGTTCAAAGATTTTATGTCTGTGCATATTGCGTATGGTTCAGACACTGCTAATTTCCATGGAGGAAACAAAAATACCATTTGCAAATCTATGGCTTAATGGTGGCTGTTGGTTGTTCAGGAATGATCGTTTCTTGGCTCCAAGGAAGGTTGTATTGAGAGACGTCAAATCTTAACTAGGAGTGTAACTGAAGAAAGTACTGAGTAAACCTGAGTCCCTATAAATAAGTGAAATTCAAACTCTTCTTGGAGGAAATAACGCATGTATTATTATGAATGCTTTTGTTGAAGGCAAGAGATTTTTGCTGTTGTTGTTAGAACAAAGGATTCTACTTAAACAACAAAAATATAAACAGGACATTCCTCACTGTCTGCTCCCGGCTTTGGGTTTCTTGTGGTTTGGCTTCTTATAAGGAGAATTCTGTCTGGAAGAGCAAAGGGCAGCAGGGGCCCTGAGCTGGGTGGAGGTCAGAAGACCCAGGTCTCGTTTGTCTTTGTGAAGAACTGACTCAAGTGTGACCAGGAGTAGAAGCTTCTGCTCTCAGGCCTTAGTTTCTTGTCCCATAAGTGGTGCTTCCTGAGGCTCCCTCTGGCTCTAAGAGTGTGACCCTGTACCTGTAGTTTTCCATGTTTCTTCTTTTCTCACTAGACAACACGAGTGTAACTTCTCTAACAGTCGAGCCCTGCCCTGGTCTGGCCCTGTGCTCTCCCAGTGGGATAGGCTGATCGGCAGCAAGCACCATCTGCATCGAGCCTCACTCACCTTCGATTGTAGGCTGCACCATTATGTTACATACCACTAAGAAAACAACACACATGACAAGATGGGGTGCATCTTGATTTCAGAAATGTTAAGGAAAAAAGAAAAGATAATAATGTGCACCTCTGGATGATGCAATGTAGCCATTAAATGCAGTGTGGTAATTGGTAGAACAGGCACTGGGGGAAGCACCAGAGAGAGGAGCAGCTACTCTGCCTTGGAAGGGAGTGGCAAAAAGTCTTTCAAAAGGCCTCTGGGTCAACTGAAGGGCAGTGTGCCATTAGAAGGCAGTCTGCCTGAGTTCCGTTCCCGGCTCTGTCACTTCCTGGCTGCATGACCTAAGGCAAGTTTCTTCATCTCTTTGTAACTCAGTTTTCTCATCCGTAAAGTGGGGATAAGAATAGTTGTAGGGATTAAGCTAATGAATATGTGTAAAAAATGTGGAACAGAGCCAGGCACTTAGTAAGCACTCCTTGAATGTTGCGATTGACATGATTATGTGATTAATGCCTGGTTCCCCCTGCAGAATATGAGCTCTGGGAAAGCAGGGAATAGGCAAGTTTTGCCCCCTCATTGTAGTTCCTAGTGCCTATGAGTGCCTGCCGTATAGTAAGTGCTCAATAAATATTTGCCAAATGAATGAATTTGCTATTTGTTATCCCCTATTGGACATTAGTCAGTGTTCTCTTTTATCCATGATGGTACATTCCATTCACTGACCTCCCAAGGCTTTTCCATGCAACGAGTGTGATGAAAACCTTTTGAAATTAGTTTTTGGTACAGTTAGCAAATGTCTCACAGAACTACACTCTTAGGTCCCTGCAGATGATAGGTGTCTTTGTATTATCGGTCTGTAGACTCTGGCTTACTAATAAGGACAAAAGTAGATGCTAGAAATAAATGAGTAAGAAGACCCACTGTTCCCACAGCTCAACCTTCTCAAGGCTCTGCTGATCGGAAGGCAGATGATGTCCTTGAGCGACTCCACAACCCAGATAAGGCTGTCTAAGACACAGGGACTGTTTCTGCTTTGACAAATGGGACTGACCTTCCAGTCCTGGTAAAACACTCCAGTTTCAACAAAGTCCGTATCAGGTGGGAGATGATAGATGGCTGGAAGTATGTAAATCCACAGGCAGGTGTTAACTGGCTGCCTTGTTATGCAATTAACCCGCAATTCACAAGCACATCCAAGAAAGAAGGGAAGTTGTTTGCCATCTCTTCTGGGCTTTTTAGTTAAGTGGCTGTATTAAGAAACACTTCTTAAAAAGAAAGATTCATTAGGTGTAGATTCTAAGAGTCTCTATCTGAATTAAGACTCTAATTCAGCTTCAAATAACACTTGTCTAAACACAAGATGAGTCAATTAGCAGAATTGGAGGGATATCAAGGTTTCTTTGTATGTTTTCACCGGTGCTACCCCCAGCAGTTAAAGAAGGTAACAGCAGAAATATCTTTATCAGGCCAGAAGTGAAGTGGCGACTGAGGAATGAGAATTTCACAGTTAATTTGTCACAGGAAGAAAAGACATCTTATGTTATTTGGTTCTCTGTCCTCAGTTTCAGATAGGAACTTGCTTTCCCGTCCCTTATCTTTTTGTCCAATCCAACATGTCAGCTTGGTTCTCTTTCTCTGAAGCTAATCCAAACTCCTGTATTTTTCTAAACTTGCAATTCAATGTCACTCTATTTTCAGATACTTGAAATTATGAATTACTAATTGAAATTTTGATTCAATTTGTAAAAATGAGGACCTGGAAGGGCATGATAATTATCTTCAAATAGTTAAAGGTCTTTCATGGGAAAGATGAAAAACGTTGTTCTGTAAGGGTGTAGAACAAGGGACAGATACTACAGAGGGAGTTTTTAATTCATTATAAAGATGGATTGTCTATCAGTCAAGGATGAGCAAAAATGAAATCGGTATCACAGGAGATAGTAGGTTTCCCATATCAGGGTAATCCTTGGATTTGCCAGGGCCTGCAGATTAGGTGGTCGTTAATGCTGCTCACCAGTATTTGGCTCTCCTCTCATTCTAGCCACTTGGAAGCCTGAAATTCCTGGTCCCCTTGTGGTACAGTGAGGGCATGTGACTACTTCCTGCTTCTAGGTCCAGCCCACAATATTAAATTGCCAGAATGAAACTTTAAGGGTTCTCCTCCCCTGCCAATGTAATCTAGAAAGCACAGGCCTAGATGGAGATTCCATCACCCTGACTCCCAGAGGGGTAATCATAAGCAGACACCCCCTGTCATCCTGCACTGGACGTACAGCAAAAAGGAGAAATAAGCTTTTTAAGCCACTGTAGCATAATCTAACTCATCTTGAATACAGATTTTGCTCAGTTATCCTAGGGCAGCAATAAGCTCAGGAAGGCAGATCCCTCCCCCAGCCTCAGGGTTGGACTGTGATCAGTCACAGCCAGCCACGGCAATCCCATTTCCCTTTTCCAGAGAAGAAAACACGCTGGCTGGCCATGTGACCAAGTTCTGGCTGATGAGACTTAAGGGTGGTCTTGGATGGGAGAGGCTTTGAAAAAGATTTTTCTTTCTGATAAAAAGAGGGCCAAGAACAAGGAGAAGAGTTATTTTCTCCCTGCTTTTGATTGTTTCATGTGAGATCATGATGCTTGAAGGGGGAAAAAAAGCCATAGTCTCTTTCACACAGAGAGAGTGGTGTACTAGTGGAATTCATTATTCCAGGAGGTAGCACAGGTTGCACTGCATGAAGTGGAGTTCCCACTTCCTAAGTTCACATCTAGCCAATTGATACCTCCATGCATATGTCTCGTAGGCTCCTCGAGTTCATGTTCAAAAACTGTTCCTCCTTTTGGGGTCCCTGTCTCAGCTAAAGGAACCATAGTTCTCCCTGTGGCGCGATTCAGAAACCTGGGAGTGACCCTCACTTCTGCCTCTCCCTCATCAAGTCCCTAATATTTCCCAAATCCATCCTTTCCCGTCCATCTCCATTGCTTCTGCAGTAGCACAGGCACCTCTGCAAATGGCTATTCACCTAACTAGCTTGCCTCAAACCTAGCTCCCCTCCAGCTTCGTACTGCAGCCAGAGGGACCTTTCTAAAACAAATTGATCACATAAGCCCCCTGCTTAAAACAACTTCAGTGACTTCCTGATGTTCCCTGGATAAAGCCCCAATCCTTGGCCAGGTTTACAAGACTCTTCATGGTCTACCTCTGGCTATATCTATGGTTTCAGATTAGGCCACTCCCACTTGTCATCTTTGCTCTGTTCTTAACTGCATTACCTCCAGGTCACAGACAGAGTCCTGTGCGCTCTCTTCATTCCCTGCCCCTTGCACATGCTAACCCGTTTTCTTAGAACAATCCCTTCTTTCTCCCCTTTCCCTTGCCCAGCTAACTCCCCATCTTCCTTAAGAACTTTCTTCCTTCCTTCTCACAGAAGCCTCCCTCACTTCCTCAATGCTGGCTTAGCTGGCTTTCTCTGTGCAAATATCACACTTTTTTTCCTACCGCCATTTTAGCATCTTGCACCACTGAGTTATAATTTCCTATTAATCCTCTATCTCTCCCACTAGATTGTAGCCCCTTGAGGGTAATGATTACCCTTCCCATCTTTGGAAAAGTGCCTGACATGTATTAGGTTCTCCATGAAGGACTGTGTGCACTGTCATTATCTGCCTCTTTGCTAGACAGAAGAAATAGTCCTTGCATGTGGGTTTTGAGAATACTGTTGTGGTGATGAGCCAGGGATTGAGGCAGCAGATAGGGATGATGATGAGAGAGAGAACTTGGGTTAGACAAGGCTCTGGGTCTGGAGGTGTAAACCAGGCAAACAGTGTGTACGTGATGAAGCTGGAAGCCAGAACAAGAGCAGGGATAGAAGCTCAAAAGGTATGAGCTGGGCCTGGGCAGCCATCCAGCTGGAGAGGTTCTGGGCAAAAGCCCTGGGAGGAGAGAACACCCAGCTTGAAGTAGCAAAGGCCTAAAACATGGGCTGTCTCAGCACAGAGCCAGGGGGAAGCTTGCTTTCTTTAATAGAGAGAACTTAGCTGACCTGAGGGAGATGCAAGGTGGAGAAGAAACAAGCAACCTGTGTTCAGTTGGAGAAAGCTGGAACCACGCATGTAGCTGTGAATACCCTGCCTGTATAGAATGTACCCCAAGACCCTTCACATCGCAGTACATTAGACCTTGGGTTCTAAGCAGACAGAGAGTGGGAGGCAGAGCCTGGCTCAGGATGAAGGAGGTGCAGAGCTGTCATCCTGGGCTCGGGCACTCTCTGAGAGGAGCAGCACTCAGAATCATCAGCACACATAGGATCCTTTGGTGTGAGGACATCCCTGGTTTCTGCCACAGATTAACAGAAACGGTTCAAATTGGTGACAGATCCATAAAGACGCACAGATCTGAGTGAAGAGTTGATAAAGTAGGAGAGTCAAAACCGGACTTTATTGGAGGAGAAATTTATCAAGTAGTAAGTGTGGACCAAAAAAACCAGAAAGGACACTTGACCCAGGTGAAGGTTTTCTGAAATTTCTCCTTGGAATTTCATATGAACATCTAGCTGTCACCAGAACTTACTCAGAATACCCAGGAGATACTGCAGGCTTATTTACTGGTCTTGTCTAAGGGTTAAGGTGGCCCAGGCCTTTAGAATCTATGTCTTCCTGCTGAATTCAAGCAACTGGCACACAAATGATGAGTTAGCGTCTTCCAAGAATTGTAAGGACAATAGAGAAACCTGTCTCTTGGCTCTCTGTTGCCTCAATGGAGCCATGGTGGCCTTCACAATCAGGTTTCCAATCTCCTCTATGGCCAGGCCTTTGCCTTCCTCCCTTGCAAATGTCAATCACATCAGGCTACCATATGGTTCCATTACTTGATCTCTATTTTCATTTTACAGAATGAAACTTCCCTGGAGGGACCATGTCCCCCTCCCCAGTCCCTTGTTGGTGCTCTCTGGACATTTATACTTAGCTCTGTTATTTCTTTTCAATAACGATGAGTCATCCCTCACAGGGGCTTGAAGATTAAGCAAAACACTGTGGTGGGTATGCACAGATGGGGTACACGCTCCATAAATGCTTTTTCCATGTACAATCAAGCAAGTCAGACTTTCGAACACTGCTGAATTTAGAATTAAACTTAATACTCTTCAAGTTTTTCTGTCCCCAGGAGAATTTCGTTACAAATATGTGTCTAATAATTGTTTTCCCTTGTTTCTGATTTTTAAAAAAAGACCTAATATTTTGTTTGTCATGTAACACATGCAGCTCATATTATTTTCTATTGCCTTTAAGAATAGCATGAAATCCATCTTACTCCATGAAAACTTTATAACAAGTGAGGGAATGTTTACTGACCAGTCATTAACAGTGACATGATTTAGGCTGAGAGGAGCCTGCTAGAGGAGCCTGACACAGAGTGGTCAGCCTCCATTCACCAGGCCTTCATTGTGTGCCTACTGGGCCCAGCACTGAATTTGTAGAAAAAGGGTTATATTTTCTGGAGCAATGAGCAATATTCAAAAATGGTAAAAGGGACTAAATCTGTAAAACAGAAGTTGTCACCTAACACATCACTCACGTTAAAGGAGATCCAAGCGGGACTATTAGGGTAAGGCCTGGGAACAACCTCAGGTCTAGGGTGGAAGGGATCACTGAGCTAGATACAGTTTCATCCATCAGTGGGCTGCAAAGACTCAAGCTCTTTAATACCAGCACTAATGAAGGGCCATGACCCCAATAATAGGAACACATGTAGCATAAATACTGTATGCTCTGTACTGTTCTAAGAATCTTACATATTTATTTCCTGTAGTCCCTATAATAACCCAATGAGGTGAGTATTATTATCATAACCATTTTATAGATGAAGGGAATGGAAGTCAAGTGACTTACACAGCTAAAAGGGGCTGAGCTGGGGTTTGAACCCAGGCAGTCTGGCTGCAAAGCCTGCTATGCACTATTGCCTCCCTACACAGAGGATGAGATTGAAGTCTTTAATTTTTGACTTGGGAGTTCATTTTCTGTTCCCATCTCAAGCAACTCCTTCTTCTCACTTATAAACAAATATATATAGTGACACTTGTTGAAGGCTAGAGGCCAGTTTGCATTGTTTGAGCTCTCGCTGGTCTGAGTTTGGGGGAGATCCCTAGAGGATGCATGGCAGACCTGGGGAGTTGGTCTGGGGATGAGCTAACCATACTGGAACTAATTTTCTGAAGCCAGGAGAGCCTACAGGCCAAAACAAAAATCAGGACCCAGTGGATAGTCAACACTTAAGCCCCTCCCCACAGAGGTCCTCTCCCACCCAGACCTGTCCAGCTGGTGATTTTGGGGCTGTGTGTTTGGTGAAGCATAAATATGAAAAGACCAGTGTTTCCTTACATTGTATTCAGAGGAAAGTGAAATGAAAAGATCGGAGATTGAAAAGAGCATGGGCCTCTTGTTGGGGCAGATTAACCAAAAGAGAGGCCAGAGTTGTCTCTGCTCACACCCCCACCGCACTCCCTTACACACAGTCTTCCCAAGCTCCCTCTAAGCCTTGGCATTATTGGCCGGGCCCTCTCCCTGCATTTCGTCCTGCCATAATCCCACACATTTCCCAAGGCCCAGCTCAAGGCTGTGCTCCTCTACGATGCCCTCATGGTCCTCTGGTCCTCCCCATCTCACCCTTCCCCAAGCCCCTCAGCATGTGGTCAGAAATACAGAGCTCCCAGGAGTAGTTTTACTCACTGTTGTTGCACAAGTCTTCTGTTCTGTATCAGTATGGACAGTACTAGAAAATGAGACTGTGTCCTGACTTTAACATCCTCTCCAGCTCTCCCCCCACTATACTGGCCCACTGACTACTGTGGAGGTTTCATTGTAACCTACACATTTCAGCACAGGGTTTGTAATCTCTGGATTTGGAGAAAAAAAAAAAAAGACAAAAGAGAAGCTTGAGAGCAAAAAGATAGTTTGCTTTGGGAGAAGAGAGATGCTTCCCTAGTAAAAGATAAAACGGCCAAATCGGGGTAGGCTTGTGCCCCCGAGGTAAGAGGAAAGGTCATTTATTTAAGCAGTAAATGCCTAGAAATGCAGATCGGATTTATAGGGCGCCTACCAATCCATAAAAAAAGCTTGCACACAGATGCATGCATAATGATCCCAAACTGCCTATGAAATTTATCTTTGTGAGTAAAGAGAGGAGGGCTTGTTGATCCTGTTATGATTTTTACCCCATCCTTCCAAAGAAGACAGGGTTAATACCAAGAGAGATAAATCATGATGTGATTTTTGTATATATGCACAAAGCAAACACAATGAATATTTGATTTTCTCCAACTTCTGCAGGGCTAAATCAATTTGAAGAGATAACGGTAGAGGATTAAGTTATTGGAACGTGTGTAACTATAAAGTTTTGAATACAGTTAACTCACAAGTTATTACGATTTCAGTATAACATCTATTATCATTGAAATAACAGATGTGTTGTATATTGTAAAACTAAGGGGAAATTGGATATGCACACATTTTTCAAAAGAGACCAGGCTCTTATTAAATTATTTCTGAAATGCAATACTGTAAAAATTATTGCAAAGGGTAGGCTAACTGAAGGGGTGTCCTCAAAATGAGGCTACCTTACAAATAATGCTATTAATAGAAAGTCAGCTTAAAATATGAGGCAAGCAAAATGTTATATGAGCTCTTGTACTTTGCCAAATTAGAAAGACGGGAATTTATCACAATTAAGGACTTAGGATAATTCAAAGCCACAAAACGGAAAATAACAGTCTGTAAAAGTGGGCTTGGTGTAAAGAATGGTGATTTCCCAACTCTGCCAACCACACTGTGTCCTTGATTTCACTCCTTGACTATGATGATTAAACCACAAACTCCTCATGAACAGTGAGTTATGGCCGCCATCCTCTCAGCAGTCACAGTATCTGAACCCAGAGTTGGGACATGTGCTTTAATGAGAACATGTGGATGTGCAGGAATGAGGGAAGGGAAACTTGACATAGAGTTTTTCTCATAAAATCTGGAATGTATGGTCACTTTTCCTGTCTTGCTCGGCGAAGTACTGGCCTTAAAACAGAGACTCAGAAACTACTTCCTCATGGATCTGAATTGCAACCTGCTCTGTGCCAAGTGCCACCCTTGAGGCACCTCTGTAAATTTTCTGATTACATTATTGTGATGACATTATTAGTAGCATTCAGCTAATATTTGGTCTAGAATCTTGAAATCTGTTGCTACGTTTTTATTTTCTTTCTCCACCTGTGCACAATTGCGCTTTTCTTCTTTGAAAGGTTTGGGGGAACGAATCCCACTGTATCATTATTTATCAAGTTTCATGGTCAGGAAAGAATATACCAGAAATGTGAGGTTGGAGGTGGAGGAAGATCTAATTAAGCTTGACTCTGTCTGGTTTTCAATTCTACTACCATTGACAGCTCACTCCTAGGAGAAAGAGGTCCCTGTTGGTCTCTACCACAAAAAGGTTTTTAATGAAATATTCAAGATAGCTGAGGACCTTTAGAACGGGTAATTTTATTCAACATACACTATGATCTTTCTGCTGGTTGTGGGCTCTGGACCAATACCCAGGAGCTTCTCTTGGAGTGCTTGACTATTATGCATTATGTTAGGGTATTCTGTGAAACGTCAATTTACTTGGAGTCAGATACACCATGTTTTAACTTTGAGACTAAAATTGTCTCTAGGGTTTAGTTTGCCGCCATGATTAAGTTCTTACTGTTCTGCAAATCCTAGACTTATTTTTAACTACTTCAATGCTGCATTTTTTAAAAAGACTAATGAATGGTTATAAAAGAAAGAGAAAGAAAAAGCACATACAAAAATCTAGAACTCAGGAAGCATGCTCTGATAAAGTGCAAACTTTCATTAAATAATGCCTGTAGTGAGTTTACCTGCCCTTGGCTTTGCCTCTGGTTTCAAGAGCCTGCCTAACCAGGCCTGGGACGTAGTGAGGTGGCTCCCTTCAGTGTCTTATACACTTAGCTCTCGAAAATCTCTATCTACAAACCGATTTTTCCCATCCATTACAAAACGAGGAGGAGAAATTGAATGCGTGGGTTGAAATCCCTGTTAATCAATTGGACTATTCCCCTTGGGTTGTGGTTGAAGAGCAAGTTTTCATTATCTCCAATAATTAGCATCATCTTTTTTGAAATTAGCTGAATGGACTGACACAGTAATCTGTGGTAGATATGTCATGTGTCTTTTCATTATTAACTTTTTGGGGAGAAGGGAGTGGGGGAAGAAGTGGACTGTGGGAATTTTTTTCTTATCTTGGTGGGATTTAACACGAGCGTGTGGTGGGGGGTAGAGTCTCTTTTAGATGATCTAAAAGTGTGATGAGCATGAGCTTTGGAGACATAATCAACAGCTTGAATCCTGTTCCTACAATTTGCTTGGTGAGTGAAATTGGGTAAGTTTTTAACCTCTTTAATCTGTGCTTCTGCCTCTGTAAAATGGAGATAATAATAATGCCTTCCTTATAAGGTTATTGTAAAGATTAAATGAGCTAGTGCACATAAAGCACTTAAGAAGTTACTGGCACTTAGTAAATACCCAATACATTGTAGCTACTATTACTGTAGCTTATTACTTTAGGCAACTGTCATATCAAATGGAAATTCTTTTTTGTTCGTCTGATATTGATGGGTTCACTTAACCACTATGCTCAAGACTCCAGATGAGGCCATCAGAGGCATACAGAGACAAAGCCACTGTTCTTGTAGGGGGATCAGTTGTGGTGAGAAATGATCATGGTACAAGGTGGGAGTGCCACAGGAGAGGAACAGGGTAGTGTCTGGTGCAGTGGTGCTGATGCAACAAGCCCCTTCATCGAGTGGTTGATGGCAGAGGATGTGGGACAGAACTACAGAGTGATTTTGGCTGTGGTTCCTGGCAGCGGAGCCCCCAAGCCTAGCTTTCTTTTCGAAGGTGTTATGGACTAAATGTTTGTGTTCTGACCCCAAATTCATATGTTGAAGCCCTAACTCCCAATGTGACAGTATTTGGAGGTGGGGCCTTTGGCAGCTGATTATGTTTAGATGAGGTCATCAGGGTGAGGCCCCTCTGATGACATTAGTGCCCTTATAAGAATAAGAAGAGACAAGAACATTCTGTCTGTCTGTCTCTCTCTCTCTTTCTTTCTTATGTAAGGACACAGTAAGAAGGTGGCTGTCTGCAAGCCAGGATAGGGCCTTCACCTGGAAGCATATCTGTTGGCACCTTGATCTTGGACTTTCCAGTCTCTAGAACTGTGAGAAATAAATGCCTATTGTTTAAGCCACCCAGTCTATAGTATTTTGTTATAGCAGCCTGAGATGACTAAGACACAGGGCTTCTGTAAGCTTCCTGTTATCCTTTTAACAAATCCCTTTTCTGCTTCAGTCAGCCAGAGTCCATCTGCTGCTTGCCACTAAGAAGCTGATCAATGTGCCCCTCACTGGCAGGATCTGCATTCTCAGGCTGTGGCACAGCCTGTGTCACTGGTCCTATTTGCCTGCCTTCTTCTCTTCATCCTGCTCCAACAGGCTAATTCCATCAGGGTTCCTCCATTCATCTTCCATAGTGGGAAGATCTGAATGGCCTAGTTAATTACACTGGGCAGAGTGTGACATCAGACCACCCTGATGGACTCTGGTCAACCTGGAGATTGGGCCACTCTTGGTCTAATTAGGGGCAAAGACATGTTTAAGGCAGACCTTGGGTCATCTTCCCATAGCATGGGGCACAAAGCGGGCATGGCTTGTGGACAGGGATAGTAAGCATGGTAGGCACCATGATTGACGTTTCTAGTACAGTTATCACCATGTAACATAAAGCAAGGCACAAGCCAGCAAGATATGGGGGTGGGGGGGACGGGGGGAGTGGAAATCCAGGGCTGGGATGGAATAACTGGGAAGGGCTTATTAGATAGAGGTGCCAACCCCACCTCTTCCTCATCTGTCGCTGTATTTCTAATGGCTTTTCCTAACTGCATGCTTTCAGCTGTGTTCCCATAAAATATTAGACATTCTTTTATTGTAAAATTTTCATATCCTATTTTTGTTGTTTATCTTTCTGTCTCTTTTTCATCTTCTCTGTGAATTCTTTAAGGTCAAGAACCCATTTAAAAACATAAAGCCTAGGGGCTGGCCCAGTGGTGTAGTGGCTAAATTTGCATGCTCTGCTTCGGTGGCCCAGGATTCGCAGGTTTGGATCCTGGGCACGGACATGCACACCGCACATTAAGCCATGCTATGGTGGTGTCCCACATACAAAATAGAGGAAGATGGGCACAGATGTTAGCTTATGGCCAATCCTCCTCACCAAAAACCAAAACATAACATAAAGCCTAATGTAGAGGTGGATCCATAAAAGTTCATATTAGTTAGAGTGTTAATGGCTATTGTAGTAAACAAACTGCCAATTATAAAGACTCAGACATGATGGATGGAAGTCTATTTCCCACTTACAAAAAGAACCAAGTAGGAATTCCTGATTAGTAGGTGGCCCTCCTCTAAGCAGGGATCAGTGATCAGGACCCTTTTATCATATGGCTTCACTGTCTTTGACATGTGACTTCCTAGGGCTCCATACTTATCTGCATTAAACTACAAGGAGGATTCCATGTGCAGAGTTTTATAAGCCAGGCCTGGAAGTGGCACATAACACTTCCATTCACATTCCATTGGCTAGAGTGCAGTCACATGGCTACCCCTAAATTCATGAGAGGTTGGGAAGTGCAGTTGAGCTGTGGGCCAAGGAAGAAGAGAAAATAGTCTGGCATGCAGCTAGCTAACTTCTTGAGTCCTGAGCTGGGAGGTGAAGAAAAAGAAGGATCTAAATGGACAGAGATGAGGGGATGACGTCTCAGATAGCAGCAGGCATGAGGACTGCAGTATGGAGAGCAAGAAGAGAGGGCTGGCTGTGAGGAGCTCAGAGTGGAAAATTAACCTCTTATCACCAAAGTTCCTGGTCTGAGATTTCAGTATCTCAAATGAGGAAAGAGTGCTGTGGTTGAAGAGGCTAGCTTGGGACCCAGAGTGCCTGGTTCAGATCTCAGCTCAGACACTTAACAGCTGTGTTATCTTGCAGAAACTCTCTGTGCTTCATTTTCCTCATCTGCGAAGTGGGGACAGAAGTACCATCTACCTCATAGGTATGTTGTGAGGATTAAATGAATTAAAACTTATAAAGAATATAGAAGAGTGTCTAGCATATAATAAGAATTCAATAAATGTTACTACTTTCATTCTTTCCACATGTATGCATATATGTGTGTGTTTGTGTGTGTGAAATTATAACATCATGAAGACACAGATATAGAAATATGGGGTAAGGGAAAGAGAAGGGAGGGTTGGCAAGGGATTTGTATTTTGGTCCCTAACTAATAATGTCGCAGCACTCACTGACCCTTATTAATCTTAGTACTTTAAACAGTCAACGCTCTCTTCTGATTGCCTCTACTGTCCCACCGATTATCAATTGGTTCTTTAGTGACATTTGGTCATACATTTTGCATTTTGTGTTATAACATAAATCTTTCTCTCTTCCACCTTTTGTCTGACGTTTGGCTCATTTGTACAAGGAATGTAATGACACTCATTAGTATTGGTAGGACCCAGCTGCTGCCGGCTTCCTTAGAGCAAAGCCGCACTCATGCAGGCCTTTATTTCAGTGGGGTGTGCTGCCCATTAATGCAAGGTCATTGCCAGTTCCTGCTCAGTTTTCCCCCTTCCTCTCTTTGCCGCTTCTGGCTTACCCATCCTATTGCTCAGTGGGCTGCCTTCCATGGTCAAAGGCCATATCCCACCCACTCTCCTCACTTGGGCTGCAAGTTCTTGGGGTCCTGTGGCAATAACCCCAAGCCAGCAGCTGCCCCAAGTGCAAGTCTGACGGCTTCCCCACCAGCTGCCAGGAGGGGCGGAGCAGCAGCCTCCGGGTAAGGTGATGGGTAACGGGCACTGATATTTGATGAACCACCTCTTCGCATTCTTGCTTCACAGAGAGGCCCAGAGAAGTGGGTTTGCCAAGTTCTCAAATAAGAAAACACTGTGTTTCCACCCGACTTCACATTCGGAAGTAAACTCGCTGGGCAACTTCTTACATGAGGCTCATGTAACTTTAATGCTTCGTCCTGGCATTGTTTACTTGCCTGGCTGGTACTGGCCCCTCTGCGTGGCCTCCTGGAGGACAGGATTTGTTCCGTGCCTTGAGGGCATGCCGTCCCAGGTCAGCAGATGGCCTTCTGATTACTATTTCCAGCCCGTCTTACCTGCCCATTCCCTCACTGTATGAACAGCTGTTTCCTTCACTTGAGTGCTGCCCAACCGGATTGGTGATTTTTCTTCTGCCCTTTTGTTTGCACAGAACATAAATCTTCCTCTTTTTCTGACCTGGCCTGCAGTTCCATCCACCTGTGCCCGCCTAGAGCAATGTATAACTCTCGCCAGGTTCTGTTTCCTTTGCTCACTTCAGCCTATAAACCAAACTTTCTTCTTCCTACCACCCCCTCTTCTGGGCTGATTCAGCACTCTCTTAGCACCTGGCTGCCAGTTAACACTTAACCACAAAAAATTCATTATTTTATGGGTCTGACCTGAACTGGAAACTTCTGACAGAATGAGATATGCAACAGAAATCTCAGTCCCATTGGCCTCCTTTCTCTTTTTCTAGAGTCTGAGGAGGCTTAATTTATACCAGGTTAGCAGCGACTGTGCTAATTGAAAATGAGTTAATTAAATAACTTGGTACTTTGAGCTGTCAAAATATAGCCAGTCAATTGAATCAATCCAGTTAAATGTTTAACAATGATCACAAAAATCGGATATGAACTTAAGAAGAAAGGAAAAGGAGGCTATGTTCCTAAGAGGGCAGTCTTGCGGATTGTAGATGGTAACTAGTCAAATGCTATTGACTTTCCTAATTACTGCAACTGTTTCAGTGACGTTTGGTTTTACAATTTTACCTTGGTTTCCTGGATTAGAGAAAAATCCCTCAGGACATTTTCTTGTTGCCCTCTTTTTATTGAAGGTGTAAAATTCTCTCAAAACTTTGTTTCTCACCTTCAATCGAAAACCAAGAAAGTGAAGTATTCATGCAATAAAGTTGTAGCAACAGGCTGGTCAGAAAGAGACGACTCAGCTGTGGTTGTAGTTAGCTTTCCAGTGAAATGAATGAGATCCTCTGTTACGTTATGATCTAGAATCTACCAAACACAGCCTCATGCATGTAACTGTTGATAGGTGAAAACCGGTTGAGAATGCTGAACTACCTTTCCATTTATTCCATTTATTCTGGATGTTAAGCATGTGGATTTTAAAGATGGATCGTTTGCTCTCTCCCTCTCTTCCTCATTTTTGCTTTGCAGCAGGCCAAGATTTGGTGTGTAATTAAAACCTAAGTATCTAAATGAGAACTTAATTGTTAAGGAGAGTGTATGTAGCATAAGGGATGCCTTCAAGTTGACTTAGGCTGAATTTACAAGGCAGCAAAGCATCTGGATGGAAAACTCTGACAATCCGTCCTTTCGGCAGGTCCCTTTCACCTCACAGAAACGGCGTGTTGAATCCATCCCACTGGAATTAATTGATCATCCCATTTCTTTGACAGAGCAGAAGAACAGTTTATGGCATTTGTATGGTGGTTTTTATTTTTCAATGTGTTTTCGCATTTGTTATCTTTTGATCCTCACATCAACCCTGTGAGATAGGTAGGTCAGATACAACTTTCCCATTTTATATGTAGAAAAAGGAGATTCAGAATGGTTTACCTGGCTTGTCCGAGGTTGTGGAACTAGTTAGTATCAGAACCAGAATTATATGATGGACGTACTGACTCCTAGTCTAGTGAAGCATTTTCATTTCACACATATCTTAAAAGGTATACTCTTTGAACTTTTTAAAAACCAACATGTAAGGGCAGCAAACAAACTTATGTCAAACTCCTTACCCCCAACAGCAAAGCTCACGTAATCAGGTGTGCTTTAATGGTTTGTGGGACAGCTTTATGGTTTGTGTCTCCAATGACAAACCTCTGGCACTACCAGATCCTGAAGCGCCACCTGAGTCATCAAATCAAGAGCACTTATGTGCACTATGGTTTTGATTCTAAGACCAAGCCACTGCTGGTGAACAACATCTGTCTTAAACATTTATAATTCATATACGGAACTTATATTATTTGTCAAGTAAATAGAACATTCTGTTATACAGAACAGCAAGTATTTTTTTCTTAGTGGGTGGGAGTCTAAAACTTGAGAGATGACAGGGACAACAGAGCCATCGGGTTGAGTCTTCTCATTTTAAAGATGAGGAAATCAAGGCCCAGGGAAGTGAAATGACTCCATCAAGATCTCGAGCTACTTGACATCAGACTCAAGTCTCCTGCCTTTCAGTCTAGTGCCTGTTCACCATGGTGTCTGTCATCTCAGAGGTGTGAACTGGGTCACCTGACCTCATGCAGGGGGATAGAAGCCTTCCCAGGGGGAGCTTGGGTCCCTCTTACAGTGATCGTGAGTACAAATAAAATCACTATATAATTATAGTTTGTCTAAAAGCATGGGGTTTAGAGAACCAATTTATTATCAAAATATTTGAGTTAATTATAGATGCAGTAATATGGTTTTCTTTCGACCCTTCTGTATTGAGCCTTGTTTAATAATTTGTAAATTCACTACATGTTAAGATAATAAACTATTTTCTTTGTTGGTTAGGCTCCTGGAACCACAAATCTCACATTTTTAAAATAATAATAGCAAATATGTAGTGAGAACTTACTATATCCAAGCACTTTGATTACATTTTCCCATTTAATTCTTTCAAGCATCAGGTGAATCTGATACTCTTATGATCTCATTGTACAGACAAGGAGGCTGAGGCTACACCCTCTCTAAATGGCAGGGTTTTGACTTAAGTCAACATGGTCTGACTCTAGAAACTGCATTTTCAAACATTGCTATTCAGCCAACTTAGTCATATTTCAAAAAAATTTCACGAACTTCTCACGCTGTTTAATTTCTCTGATAACTATGAAATGAATTGTAAATTAACATTATAAGTTGCTCAATATTTTCTGCTAAGGACATCTGGATTTGGTAACCGGGTAATGCCGGGACAGATGCCCTCCTGAGTTAGTTGGAGAGGGCTCTCCAAGGGTGCTGACTTCTCACAAACATCTTGTAGAAGGACTTCCCCAGCAAGTTCTGTACCTCTAAAGAAAATTCTAAACACGTATAAGGTTCTGTATAAGAACCTCTTTTATAATCTGGACACTTGTTTTAGAAGATCATACTTAAAATGATAACAAACACTATGAACATAATTATTAAAGTAGATCTTAAAGCCCAATTTATGTTTTCGTTTGTTTCTAAGTTAGGAGTAGGGCAGTAAAATGACATGTTTTTTCTTGTTTTCTTCTTTTTCTAGGTGTGATCACCCAAGTTTTTCCTGCTGATCGCTGAACATTCAGCGTGAACCATCACAGCACAGGCAGGCTGCCCATCTCAGGTGAGAGTACTTGGAATAATTGGCTTTTGATTTTGAAACCACATCAATTTAACAAGCAAGAACCCACAGAGAGCTTAAGCAACCTCAGTAGTTCTCCTTTACAACTCCATTTTCCCTTGACTTACCACCAACTCTTTCAATAAACGTGAGCTTGTGAAAGAAAAAACTACATAAAATTTTATACTTCTCGTATTCTGTTTTCCTTTTTAAGTTGCAAACTGAAGCCTGATTGTACTGCACTCCAACCAAAAGACCCCCTCAGGCAAGAAACACATTATGGAAAGCTATTTATAAGGTTTAAATTATCCGTATTAACATACTTAAGATTCACCAGTGCAGTTTCTAGATGCCAGATCCAATCCTCAGTGATGCCTCAGCTTTCAGTTATAGACTTGACTGCATAGACGCTCTCAGGAGGAAAACGCAGCATGAAACCACCCGGCTGGAAGACTCCTGGAGGAATTAACTAATCCAGCCCCCTGCCTCTGGCAGCACCAAAAGCAAAACCCATTTAGGTATTGCACAGGCCTATATGTCTGTTTTGTTTGCAAAACCTGATTGGTTCCCTCTCTTTCCATTTTTTTAAATGAAAGCTATAGGCAAAGTATAAGAAAAAACATTACTTAGTATATATTAGATACACGTGTATTCAGCCAGCCCTTGACCATTAAGTATTTATTGGAATTCTCCTCTATTAAAAGGATAACATTAGGCCTAGAAAGTTAATGCAGTGTAGGTAAAAACACAGTGTATGCTCACAAAGAGCTTAAAATGTGGTTAGGAAGGCATGACATATATCAGAAACATCAGATTTCACTTCAAGACAGCACTGCACTGTGTTGACACAAGTGTTAGAGACCTAATGTGTACTAGCACAGACAAACCTAATCGCATTCACTTGGACTTCTAGTTCTTTCATGCTTTCATGTCCTGGGAATTCATTCACAGCATTTCAAAATTATAAAAACTTGATTTTAGGGAGGTTAGAGATATCCAATTTTTCTATCTTGAATTCTTGCCCAGAAATGTATCTTTTCCCTCTATCCCCATCTCACTGTTGGAAATTAGTAGTGTCCCTAGTTGGACTGATGTAAGAGACCCAGGAAAGCAGACCCAGGGCCTCCATGTAAGGTTTTAGTTCATAGTATTCCCCTGAGCTGGGGGAGGATTTTCACTGGGAAGAGATGGTTAATGGTTAATTGTCCCTCACTCCTAAGGTGGGGTCAACAGGCTCTTTTTTGGGTCAGAATGCATGGGATTAAACAGAAAACTGGGTGGAAAAGCAACTTTTCATTAATTCACTCATTCATTCATTAGGCTGTTATGGGCTAGAGTGTGAGGCTACAAAGATGCATGACACTTGGCTCTGATTTGTGAAGAGCTCACAATAAACAAATAACCATGATGCTGTGGCAAAGGGGAATAACAGAGGCAGGTAAAATGTGTACTGTGGGAGCCAGGAGGGAGAAGGATTATATCAGCATGAGGTCTGCAGAATGTTTCATAAATTATGTAACACCTAAACTAGGCTTTGGAGGATAGGGGATTTCATCAGATGGAGAAGGTACGAGAATCATTCTAGGTGGAGGGAACACTGTGTGCAAAGTAGTGGCCCTGGAACATGGTGTGATCAGAGAATGACAAGGAGAAGAGGACCCGTGGAAAGGGGTGAGGGGTTGAGGCTGGGCCAGTAGTTTGGTGACCACATTTTTATAAAGGTCCTTTTAGAAAGCTTGGTCTGGGAGCTTGGATCTGATTCAGAGAGAAGGATGGGAACAAGGGATGGGAATCATTTAAAGCTCTTAAACAGGAAAGGACATGTCTGGCTTCATGCTTTAGGAAGGTCATGTCAGCACCCAGTGTATGGAGAGATATTGAGGTGTGAAAAGCCCAAAATGGGGAGACTGGCTTGGAGGCCATGGCAATAGTCCTGGTGAGAGAAGATGAGGGCTGAGCCAAGGTGGAGAGAGAATGGCTTCAGGAGATCGTTGGCATCACCAGAGATGACAGGATTTATGGACTAGATCTTGTGGGCAAAGGAGAGGAAAAGCTGGGGAAGTGCCCACTTTCTTTCAAGATACATGGAGATAAATGTAACGTGAGAAGAAGAGCAAGTTGGGAAGGGATGGTGTAGAGCCAAGGAGTTTTTGAAATGAGTTTAGTTGTAGATGTGTATTTGTGGGACAAATGGTTGGTGATGTTTAGTTCAGTTGAAAATACAAGATTGTAGAGCTGAGGAGTGGCACATGGTGGGACAGGATGATTACACTCTCCATGGATGACCGAATGGGGGTTGTAGTTTGGGGAAATGTTGCTGTTGCTGGAGGAATCCTCCTGTCTGCATCCCCAGAGATGGTTGTGGGGTCATTAGTCTCAGCCCCACTGTGGTTCACATGGGTCAACACTTCTCCAATTTTTCTACCAAGATGCCCTTACATTACAGGGGAGACTGGGGTCTGGGGGCAAGGAGAAATTTTCTTTCAAGTGCCTGTTTTATTTGAAAAATGTATTTAATGTCTGAACTCTGCTACATAAAATATCCATGTTCACATTGTGATATAAATTATGTTTTAAATTGTTTACCAGTTAAATTATGCATGTTAACTTCCCCCCGGCCTGAATCTATGCACATCTGGTGAGATGTACCACGGTTTTCCTGTGGCCTTGGGTCCCCTTGGCATGTGACTGCCCGCGCTTTTTGGTTTGAGAAGCACAGATCTAATAGAGATCTGACCCTTACTGTGGTCAGCTCTTCTCCTGTTCAGAAAGAGCCTCCTGGTCCCCACATGCTTGAGTCTCAGGTTGTGATATCCCAGAATTCCCGAGCCATACCCTTGGACAGGGTAAAAGCAAATACTGACTTCATAACAACAAACAACTCGGAGTTGGTCTTTTTTCTTTTCTTGAAAAAAAAAAAAAAGGACAAAAAACATTATGTATTGACCTTTTTTTTTAATTACAAAGATAGGATACAATGGAAAAAACTGGATAATACACAAGTGTGTAAAATATCAAGTGTGTTTCCACCTTCCTCCTCCTATTCTTTCCCACCCCCAACTCCTATTCCTCAGGATGACCTGTCTGAATGATTGGGTGTGTTATATTACCTTGCTGCTCAAAGTAAGGTCAAGTGACTACTAGCATCAGCCTCACCTGGGAGCTTGTTAGAAATGCAGAGTCTCAGGCCCCCCCCGGCCTACTGAATCAGAATCTGCATTTTAAGAAGATTCCCAGGTGATTCATATGCACATTAAGTTTGAGGAATGCATTTTTTTGTGGAATGAGGAGAAGGGAAAGTTTATTTCCTCTCTCTTCATACAGGAATATCCCCAAATCCTGCTGCCTTCTCTGGGCTTTTTGAACTTGTTCTGTCATCTTGGGAGGAGGTCAACCTGCAGCTGGCTGTGGAGCATCATCTCTGCTCTGCACGGGATCCATGCCCTCCTGGGAAAGGGGTCACCAGCCCACCTGGCTGTTTGCAGACTCCATCCATTCCTTTAGCTCTCTCTGCCCTCAGATTTCCAGGAAAACAAAACAAAACAGAAGGAAGAATCCCCAAGCTGTGCTTCCTAGTGAGCCCCTCAGCCATTCACACCCATCTGAACAGAATCTGGCTCTCCTGGTGTTACTTGGAAGCCAATAGGAAAGGAGGAATATCAGCTTCTTGTACAAATCACCAAGGTCCCTGGGTGCCGTTGTCACTGCTGGGGAGCTCGTGGCAAGGTTGCTGGTGCAGGTGCTTCACCAGGGCCAGGTGTGAGGAGGTTAAAGCAGAGACTTCACAGAGAAGACACCTCAATTCACTATAAATTTTACAAACTGGAAGCCGCCTTGCTGTGGAAGGAACAGAGTTTGTATACCGTTGGCGTGGATCCAGGGCACGTGAGGCATAAAGATTCGAGTCAGCCCTTCAGGTCTCCGACGTGGTGCAGTCAGTTGCGCTGGTTGCATTGGTTATGGATCTTGGGATCAGGCACAAGAGTCAACCTTTCTCCTTTGTGTGGCGTAGTGGCTACTACGGAAGCTGAAATATGCTGGATGTTCTAAAACAATTGTACCAGGTTAAGCCACGATTAGGGCCACTGTGGCTGGCTCCTCTGGAGATGCAGAGGTTTAATTGAAGGGATTTGATAGTAGTAAAACATGTATGAAATTACTAAGAGGATGATGGAAATTAGACACATTTATTTATTCATTCAACCTGTAAATTGAGCATAGAACAGGCCAGTGTTTTCTAGTGTTTTAAAGCCTATGCTTTATTTTGATATACTTAAAATACCCTTCCTTCACTGCCAGGATTTTGATACACTCCTTGTTACCTCCCCCTCACCTCCATCATCTCCATCAAAAATCAATGTCTTCTGTGTATCCTCACTGGCTAAGACAATTTTTTTGGACTTTAACTTCCATGCTATGAAAATAATGGCTTTTTTCATTTTTTAACTATAAAAACATAATATTGAATATGTTTTCTCAAACTACATATTGTCTCTGTGTCCCACCTGGAGAGTTTGATCTACTCCTTTAGGGATTCTCTCCCCTGAGAGAGAATCACTATGCTAGAAATTTAGTGCTGGTGAAATTCTGGAAATAATTACCTTGTAAAGATCATACCCGAGATCCCAGACAAACAAGGAGTCGGCTTCTTCCAATAGATAGAGAAGACAAGATAAAGGAGAGGGCAGACAGTAAAGTTTTGGGTTATAATTGGTTTTTCTCAAATATACTTTCCTTCAAATCCCTTCATGGATGAAATATGGTTCTGGGAAGGCATTTTGCCTATTTCTAAGTTGTAATTTCAGCCATGCCTGCCAATATCTGGAATTTCTTGGAAGGAACCAATTTATTTTTCCCATTGGAAGTTAGAGTTTTAAGAGCCTTGGGAGGTGCCCTCTCAGATGATGAAATTCTTACTGAAGTATAAATGGTTGGTTGAGGTCTTTCTTTAAAGTAAATTTTGATATGGGAGGAGGGAAAGAGCGTGAGAATTTGTGTATCTGAAAAAAGAAGATGGAAAAGCCACAGAAAGAGGAGACACAGGATATGGAAGACAGTGGCTAGTGTAACAGTTAATCTATAGCAGTTTTAGTATATTGATATCCTCTGACATCTCCTTTCCATGCATGGGTGGTGAAGGGCCGACATAATATTTCCACTCAGTATCCCAATATAGCATCTGACACATAGTAGACACTCAATAAATGTTGAATGAATAAGTGAATTCCAAAAAATATTACTTGGTATCTTCTCTAACTCTTGCTACCTGTCACGCGGGAAATAATGCTCAGCGGGCAGATGGCTTGTGACATTTCAGGGCTCAATCTGATGTACAAAGTTCATCTGGACATCTTAAGAGAACTTTACAGAAAAAGATAATTTTCACAAAATCTCTGTAAGACACACAGAACAAATCTCAGAAGCCTGATCTTAGCTTTACTACTACTACCCTTGTGAAATTCTCCAAGTCTCAGTTTTTCACCTGTAAAAAAGTAGTAATGAGTATTTCATAGGGTTGTCATGAGGATTAAATCAGATATGTAGGGTATAAGATACAGGGACTGCCACTGTGTAGGTGTTAAAAATACACAGAGTTATTCCAAAGTTATTCATGATAGGTGTAAAATTAAGTGGAGATCTGAGTTCCCTGACAGTTTAAATTCCTCTGGAGTAGTAATTTTCAGGCCTGTGGATTCTTTGACAAGTGATGCACGGAGTGGTCCTTTTTGGAGACATTGCCTGGTTCTCAGGCAGGGTGGGAATATTGTTTTTTGACCAGCCTGCTTAGGAATGTGTCTCAAACCAGGGATATAACCCAGAGGCACTAGAATCTCTTCACACTGGGAAGACCCTTGGATTTAAGGCAGATGTTATAATAATGTTTTCAGGAGTCATGGGCTCTTTTAGAGCTTGCCCTGGTGGTCTTAAAGCTAAATATTCAGGTATCCAGGGCCTGGACCATGAGCTTATTAGAGGCAACGGAGTGTGACTTTTTCTTGGTAAATGCCCAGCTTCTAGCTGGGGCCTTCTTGTAGCTGGTAGGCATTTGCTGAGTGAATGAATGAAGGCCCCAGTGAAGGCTAACCAGAGAAATGAGCTAGAAAGATTGCAGATAGGGAACCAGTGCGGAGAGAGGGAGGCTGGTGATGGATGGGGTCAAGGTTGGCAGGTCAAATCAAGAAGCATCGCAAAAGGTAGGCCAGAGCAAAGGTCATACCCAAGCCAGTTCCCACAGAGGTTTTAGCGTTGGTGGCACCCTCAAACTCCACATTCTATAGAGCAGCTATAGGTTTTCTTAGAGGGCCTCCCTGAGGCAACTTGAACCTGACCTTAGAGCATCCTGGGTCACTATGGGGAGTTGACTTGAGGAGAGGCCAAGTCTGAGTCACTTTTGAGCTAGGGTTTTTTAGTCCGACTTGCATGACTGCCTGCTTCCTGTTAGAGTGGGGACAGAAAGCCTCGGATGCCTGGGATCGCTTGTGTGTGAGTCACCTTTGGGCTACTGTCAGCTGTTTCTCTGTGTGGTAGGCCGGAACTATTGCAGAAGGCTTTTGATCACGTCCTTAGGAGTGGTTCTTTTTAAATCTTTCTCCTCTTAACTTAAGATCCACCAATTGGCCCTGGAAGCAAATACTCATGACCTGGCCTCACAGGTCCAGGAGAGAGGTGAACCCAGACTTGTGCAGCATTTCTTTATTTATCCTTAAAAACCTTTTATTATGGAGAATATGACCCTCCATATACTCATCAAATGACTTCAACAATTATCAGCTCCTATGTACTGTCTCCCCCTATCCTTTGAAGTAAATCCAAACAAAATATCATTTCATAGGCTAGGGATTCAAAATTATTATCATCATCACCACCACAATCATCATCATCACAGGTTCCTTTGAGAATCTGATTAATACTGTAGACTTTCTTCACCAGAAAAATGCCCCCATATACCTGCACCCCAAATCCTACGTACTGTTTCACGGGATTCACAAAATTCCTGAAACCCTGCCAAGGACTCTCTATTAAGAAGCTCTGCTTTGGATTGTAGTAGCCAGCTGTGGTCGTTATTCTTGGATCTCCATCAGGTGAGAAGACAGTTGATTGGCACAAAAACAATGTGATGTTCTGCTGCAGAGTGGGGAAGTGTAGATGAGTTCCTAAGACGAGTTGAAGTCCATCCTGATTCATTATTTTAGCCCATCTCTGAAGTGTCACTTACATTAGCACAAAGCACAAATTATTATTTTCAATGAAGGTGGAAGTAGCTCAAAACCTTTGAAAGTAATACTTATGAATATGTAATAAAAAATTAGTCTGGGTTTAGTGAAGTGGCAGATACTTCCAATCAATATTAATGAGGGAATATGAGACTAAAAGAGAAGTAGGTTATAATACCAATGCACCAAAATTGAGAAAGATAAATTTTAACAAAAATGATTAAAATAATTGATGCCAATATAATTTTTATATGTTCCAAATTTTTAAGGGACAAGAAATTGCTTTGGAATTCAGGGTCAGCAGATTACATGTTTAAATGCCAGCTCAGCTACAACTGTGCCATTACTAACTTTCACTAAGTATTGAAAAATCTATGTGGGGTATATTTTGATTTCCCACTTTTGCTCTTTTTAAGAGAGAAAAGTTAAAAGGTGAATCCATCATCAGGTTGGTATTTAAGCTCATAATCAAGATGACCAGCATAACATTTAAGATACAAGCTGCTGAAAATAATTGATTATCTCATGTACAGTCAATCTCATTGACATATGGCAAAGATTACAACATAAATGTGAGAGTCAGCATAAAATCAACTTGCTTGAAAGTACTAAAAATTATATTAGCAGGTAACCAAACAGATGTCTTCTTAACAAGGCCTGGGAATGATTTCCTTCCATTCTTGCCAGCTACCTTCTCTTCTTCTGCAAACCCCGTCTCCAATTCCCTCTGCTGTGGTGGTCATTCCTCCCTATTACCTAAGTGTTCTTGACCATTTAGAAAGATCGAGAGGGCCATCACTCGCTTGATAGGCACAGACTAAATCATTATCCCCTAGGTAGCTTCACCAGGGGGATCTGAGCTCACCTTTGGAGATCTTTCCTCATTTTCTACTACTCTTCCATCTTCAGCCTACTTTATTTCATAGGATTGAGAATAAGCATGCTAACTTCTGACTTGACCTCTTTCTTTCTCTCTCTCTCTCTACGTGTATATATATGTATACACACACACACATATACACACACAGACTCACACATTTTTTTCTCCTCTGTATGAGCTTGGACTTGCATTAAGAAAATAATGTATATTTAGCATTTCTAGATATTTGTAATAGGGGGGTTTTCAGGTTATCTTTAGTCTGACATCTTTCTAGAATTATAAGTTTAATCCAGTTTCCTTCTATCTCTGCTTGGCCTGGTCTAGTGTTGACTCCAACCTCAGGTTCCACATCACAGTTTCTAGAAGGCTCTAGGCTTCTCCGTCATGTACCAAGATGACATCAACAGTTCCAGATGTTCCAACAAACCCAGAGGAAACGTGATGGTCCCTTTTGGTAGCTCTCTTGGAAGAAAGCGTAATTTTACTTAGCTGGAAACACTTTGGGTCTCACTGGCTCACATTGGGCTGTATGCCCATCCCTGAGCAAATCACTATGACTGGGGATGGCATCTGCTGAGTGGCTGAAGCTCACCTCTGTACCTAGAGTAGAGGTCCAGCTTGCTTGAGCCACACGAATGATAATGGGACAGGAATTCAGGGTACTCGTGTCCAGAAGGAGGGAGAATGTGTGTGGACAGCAAACAACACATGTCCATTTTACTTTCCCTTTTGCTCTTACCTGGATGGGTGTTTAATGAAATGCGTCTAGGGGTTTGTTATGCCAAAATTTGGGATTTTGCAATGGTGGAATCATCAAATGGGCATCAGGAAAAGGATGTGCAATATCCTTATCTGGAGACAGAAAAAATTGCATCACAATGTTCTTTATGTAAGGAATAAGTCTGTTATGAGGACTTAAAAGTCCTAAAAGCCTAAAAGTAAAGATAAAAACCAGAGAGTTTGTAATACCAGCGGTTGATGATACTAACACGAGCATAAATAATAATGATAATATAGTTGTATAGCAATTTACCATTTATAGGACAGTTTTGCATTCAGTTAGATTTAATGGTATATGTAAGGCTGGTATGAATTTCATTCCTAGTAGCAGAATCCCCACAAACATACCAAATAACCCAGTGATTTGTAGAAGTAACAGCTTGTTCTAAAATTAAAACGTTATTTTGCTATGGAAGTAAATATGTGCTTCAAATGACAACACATTAGCTACTCAAAGTTTTATGTACAAAGATATTTATAATAACAGAAAAATTGGAAACAATGAAATGAGTATTGAACAGTAATAAAATGGTTAAATAAATCATAGTGTATCTATTCCATTGCATTATTAGTAGATGATTTTAAAATGATGCCCTCAAAGAATGTCTAATGACAGGAAAACTTCATTATACAAGTGATAAAAGCAATTTAAAAATCTGAATGAACCGATATTCAGTATGTTTCTAATATTATTAAAAATAAATGTGTAGGGATGAAACATGCACCCAAGCATAGGGATAATATTCAAAATATTTAACAATGGCTATGGCAGGGACTAACCAATCCGAATGGACACCATATATATATATAATTTTTTTTTCTTTGCTAAGGAAGGTTAGCCCTGAGCTAACATCTGTATCAATCTTCCTCTACTTTATATGTGCGTTGCTGCCACAGCATGGCTGACAATTGGAGTAGGTCTGTGCTTGGAATCTGAGCCTACGAACCTGGGCCGCCAAAGCGGAACACATGGAACTTAACCAGTGTGCCACAGGGCTGGCCCTGATGCCCTCTATTCTTAATTGGTATGGCCATGATGCCCATGCTTACTGGCTGAGTATCTATTCTCAGAAAATTAACAGTAGTAAGATAATAGGAGTGGATTTTTTTCTTTTTGTTTTAAAAAAATTTTGTACTTTCTGTTTTCTAAATTTTGTACAATGAGAATATATTATTTATAATAAGAATTAATAGAAAAGAATGAATATTCCTTTTAGAGAAAACTATTTATAATTTCTTAGAATTTTACAATGCTTTTTCCATTCTTCTCTGTTCCTGTGCCCCTTCTCCACCCTCCAGTGAATTTGTCTCCTTTAGTCCAGGCAATTTACAGAAAACACCAGAAATGGGTCAAAAGATGTGTTCTTTGAAATACCCAACAAAACTAAACTAAATCAACACCATAGAAAAGAAAAGTCTATTGTCTCTTAATGATTATTGGCGTAAAACCACAATGCAACCAGTTATATTTTTAGTGGAGGAATCATACTGGCCAGCCTACCTATTGACTATTAAAATTTTTTCTCTGTAACCGAGGAAAATAATTACAATGTTATTTTGTAATGCAATATATTACATTACATTAGTAAATATTTACTAATTTTAACTTTCACTATGCACCAGGCCTTGTTCTAAGCACTTTTCTTAGATGATCTCCTTCGATCCTCTCAACCACCCCATTAAATAGGTGCCATTGTCTTCATTTTATAGATGAGGCTTCGAGAGGTCAAGTAATTTGTGCGAGGTCACACAGCTAGCAGTAGTAGAGCTGAAGTTTGATCTGAGAGAGTCTGACTCCACAGCTTTGCTCTTAACCAGTTCCTTATCTTTCTACCCTTGTTTAATTTATGAATATAAGAGCATGATTCTAAAAATAAGAGTGCAGATATACTATACTTCTATACCTACCCACCCCAAAGAAATATAGTAGGTGCTTAATAAATGGTAGATTATGATACTTTTATTGAATCTGTTGGCATTTAAAAATTCTTCTAGTAGACAATGCTCACAGTCCCTCTGATCTGTAGGGATTGCTTGCTGTTTGTTCTTTGCAGTAATATCTATGCTCTTATGCCTCAGTTTTCTTTCCCATTAAATGGAGATAGTAATGATACCTACCTTTCAGGCTGTGTGGATTAAATAAGTGAAAGCAGATAAAGCCGTTAGATCAAAGCCTGCCGTTAAAGTAAGAACTCAGTAAATGTGAGTTGTTGCTATGTTTTGTTGTAATTTTTTCACTTAGGGTCAGAAATATCTGCCTATGAGGGACCTATATAAAGAGGTTTGAACTAGTTCATCAGCAAGGCTCCCATTACAGAGAAAGCGAGGCACGGACTCTTCAAAGAGTGGACTGTAAATGTCCACATACAACATTCAGCCATTGTCTTCATTTCCAGATCTAATATTTATTTGTACTATATACTCCAGATTTACCAGAATCTGGAATAATCTGAAATTTTCCAGAATAACCTCCTCCTAAAGACCCTGCTTTGCTCTTTAGTTTGGTTAAGACTTTCCCTAATGGATTTTGCACACGCTACGCTTATGTTGTTGATTTAAGATTAGCTTAGAGTGAATTTCAGCCAGCAAGGATTTCAGCAACTGATTATAAGTTGTTCATAATATGGCCGAGGTGAAGGGAATTTTGTCCAGTGGTTTGATGTTAACAGAATGCGAGGCTAATGAGATATTAATTGAGCAGGGAACGCCTAATTAGGAATCACAGAGGGCTTGTGCTGGCGGCATGGGTAGTAAAGGTATCCAGTGAAGGCTGAGTTGTGGATTTTGAAAAGGACTAACTAAGCTTGGCCATTTCTGCACTTTTCCTGCAGCCCAATGGGCCTTGTCCTTCCAAATTTTCCGGGCAAGTGGCAGCAGCTGAGACAGAAATCCTGATTTGTGGAAGTTGAAAGGACGGTGAGAGAGAGCTCTTTCCCTTCCTGAGGATGAAGAACACAAGCAATTGATTTCTGGGGCAGGCAATCTCTAAACGATTGTACACTCCCTGATAATTTGGGGAGCTGCTAACATTTTTGGAAATGGGAATATATTTAAAATTCTAACATATAATTTTCAGCTATTTCCAACCTCCCATATGTGTATCGCCAAAAGTGAATTTTGAGAGCAGTAGTGGGAAAATACTGCCTGGGGATAAAGAAAAGTTACCGCAGGAGTCTGGTTTCTATATTAATTTATTTCACAATAAGAGCAAATTCCTTTCCCTAGGGGAATATTTGACACAGTAATTGCACTAGGAAACAGTCACTCTTTCGTTTCATTTTCTCGCTCTTTTTTAAACTTTCTTTGTAAAGCAAAGTGTTATTAATCTTCCTGAAAGAGCTGCTTAAACAAGATATGTGGGCTGTGAGATATGTGTTTTATGTGTGTGTATACATATATAAAATGAATATTATATATATGTATATATGTTCATTTATTATTGTTGGATCTCAGAATGACATTTTCACCAATCAAAAGAGAAAATTAGGAATATATGAGATCAGAAACACTATGAAACATGTCTTTCCAGATTTAGGGAGTAAGAGAACACATGCCATCCACATATTGTGGATAACAAGCAAAAATCATAGACCCGAGCTCAACTTGCATTACCTCTGATCAAGTAATAATGACTTTATTACTTATAATGATTTTTTTTTTTTTGGTGAGGAAAATTGGCCCTGAGCTAACATCTATTGCCAATCTTCCTCTTTTTGCGCGAGGAAGACTGTCGCTGAGCCAGTCTTTCCTCCACTTTGTATGTGGGATGGCACCACAGCATGGCTTGATGAGCGGTGTGCAGGTCCATGCCCGGGATCTGAACCAACAAACCCCAGGCTGCTGAAGCGGAGCATGGGAACCTAACCACCACGCCACTGGGTCAGCCCCACAATGATTTAAATTGTGTTCATGATGCAAATTTTAAGCAGTGAATTCATATGTATGCGGCGGTTTTAATGGTCGGTACATATCCAATTTCAAACACTGTGCTTTAAGATAGAGGGATTTGAGAAGTACGTCTTTCTGTATCCTAGCTTTTGATTGGGACTAGCCATCTAGGATCCTGTGAAACTCAGCAGCTTTCCTGTTCCATGCTCCTTCTCACCTTCTGCAGGGATTTAGCACTGTCAAACTACTAACTTCAAAACCTCTAATAAACTCAGCTGCACCAAGATTCTGGCACTTAAAGTTGCTGTCCCTCCCAGGAGCATTTGTAACTGAAAAGACAACCCATATAAGAGGAATAGATTCAACTGTTAGAAGAAAGGTGGAATTTTAGCATGTATTTCAGGGTAGGAGGTTTTCTGGACTACCTCGATTATGATCATGAACAAAGCATGCACATAATACACACATACCACATTCTGCAAGGAAAATGAAGCTGCTTACAAAAATTTAAAGAAAAATAAAAACACTACAAAAACTTTAAAAAGTAAGAAAGGGAATCAAAGGCAATAAAAAAATAGGAAGAGAAAAATAAGTTGGTTCTAAGGGGAAAATTAACATTTCAAACAGATGTTAAATCCTTTATTATATTATTATATCTATTATTTTCATTATTATAACAACCACATAACATATAGAAAGTCGGGAAATTGACAAAAATATTTCCCATCATCCTTTTCCCAATACAAAAGTTACTCTTTTAAAAAATTTTTGTTTCAACAATCTCATTATATAGATTAAGAAACGATTATTTAGAAAAATTAACTGACTTGCTCATGATGACCCAGCTCATACGGAACTCATCAAGGCTGACAAACAGGTCACACATTTAAGGAAGGCTGATAGATGATATTGGAGAGTTCCTTGCTGACTTTCAAGTGCCGTCAACTCATGCCAGCCTGTGTCTAATAGACGCTATGATCAGTCCATTCCATTGGGCTTACTTTAGGGATGAGAACTCTTCCCAGACATCTCCGAAGCTCTAGAACAGATTATAAAAGCAGAACTGGGCCGTACTCCAGGATTCCTCTCTCTAAGGCCAGCCCTTCCCCTACTGCACTTTGTTACCTTATTGATTCAATTGTTAAATCTAGAATGGATACTGTTAATAGTTTTCTCTGAATGATTTGTCATTTTTAGAGGAGGACATCTTCTTTTCATGTGAAAATCAATTTAGGTTGGGAAAGAAAAGAAACAACTTGATGAGGCAGTTAGTATTATGGCCTTTTGATAGTCTATGAGGAAACTGAGGCCCAGAAGGTTGAATGGAGAGGTTGAGTCAGGCCCTAAGGCAAGTCTATGAACTCCCAAATCCCTTGCTCTCAAATTCTATGCCATGGGTAGAAAATATGTGGGAGTTGTGCTATTGCTCCTCAATTCTGTGTCTTGCCAGATATTGCTAATTAATCAAGATACTCTTTCCTCTTGAGTCGAAATTCAGCCTCAGAATCCTTCTCAACACAGCACTCTAGGCAACCACTACCAACCTATGGGAATTGCCATAATGTGAAACCTATTGGCCAACTTGGCACTGTAGTATACTCATTCCTTGAACTAAGTTCTTGCAATGAGTAGAGTCCTGAATATCGCCTGTAACACTTAAGTGGGTCTGTGAGCAAATCTCTTACATTCTCAGCCTCTCAGCCTCTCTACATTATACACGGGAACAATACTATCCATGTTCTAAGGGTGATGTGAGGAGCACAACAGATAAGAAAATACGTGAAAAAGCACTCAATATACAGTTCAAGTGTAAGGATAATAATAATATTTAGTTTTACAGATGAGAAAAACTGGCTTTACTTACAGAATTCATCATACCTTTAGGTATTTACATTTTTAACCCTTTTTATAACAAAATTTAATGTGCTTTCATTGTTAATTATCTCATTTACAGCCTGGACATCCAGAAGTAGGGGAAAGTTGCTAAAATTAGGCGATGAAGTTCTGCTAATGATTCTTTTTTAGTTGCTCCCTTTCTATAATGATAACATTGCTACCTGCCCCAACACATGAGGTTGCCTTCAACCGCTGTAAAGTGGGTCTGGCTTCTAAATTCCTTTTCATTTCTTGGGCGGTCTTGACTCCATCCCTTCCTGTGCTCCCAGCACTGGGAAATTGAGGAGTGGGATGATTTACGAAAGCATGAGCAAGGTGGAAGTGCCACCAAAAGAGGTGCCTTACCCCAGGGCTCAAATCAATAGGGAACTGTTCACACCTGGGCTTGCAGGAGCACAGAAGAGAGTGGTTGCTGGAACCTGGAGAGGATAGCCTTTGGAGAGGGCTGTTGGTCAGGAGCTGGGACCTTTGGCAGATGAATGAATGCAGCCTGTGGCACCCTGTGACCCAGCAGAAAGGGAATCAGAAGATGGCAGGCAAGGGAGCTGTTCGTGTGGTCCATGTGCTCTGTCTCTTGGGCACAGAGACATGGAGAGGGGGAGACTGGGGTACACAGAAGACACCCAGAGCAGTAGGCATTCAGAAAGATAAGTAGAGTGGTATTGAGAGGAATGAGATTTATTTGGTGCTATGGCAGGAGGTAAAGAGGAGAGGGAGAAAGGGACATGTGATCCCTAGGTCTTGACAGTCCAGGTGAGAAGAGTGTCCTTATATTATGTAGAGATGGCAGACTGAGTCACTCTCTGGAGGCGACATGGAGACCCAGTGTGAAGCTCTGATATCAATCTAGGCTATTTTCTTCTAAGCTCTCTGAGCTCCCTTTCTGAAGCAAGTGAGATTGCCAGAAAGCTAAGTATCTGCACTGAACTTCCTTAGTTTGTGAGAGAAAAGTCTTCCCAGGGCCGTGATACAACGCTCTGTCCTCAGTATTTTTTTAATAAAGATATAATTGAGATATAATATTGTGTAAGTTTAAGGTGTATGACATGTTGATTTAATAAACATATATTGTGAAATGATTACCACCCTAGCATTAGCCAGCACCTCCATCACCTCACGTAATTACCATTTCTTTTTTGTGGTGAGAACATTTAAGATCTACTCTCTTAGCAACTTTCAAGTGTATAATACAGTCTTGTTAACTATAGTGATCATGCTGTACATTAGATCCCCAGAACTTATTCATCTTATAACTGAAAATTTGTACCCTTTGACCAACATCTCCCCATTTCCCCCACCCCCCAGCCCCTGGCAACCACCATTCTACTCTCTGCTTCTATGAGTTTGACTTTTTTAGATTCCATATATAGGTGATATCATACAATATTTGTCTCTCTCTGTCTGACTTATTTCACTTAGCATAACGCCCTCAAGTTCCATCCATGTTGTTGCAAATGGCAGGATTTCCTTTTTTCTCATGGCTGAATAATATTCCATTATGTGTATGTGTATATATGTACATGTATATATATGTATATGTGTGTATATCTATATGTACATGTATATATATGTATATGTGTGTGTGTGTATATATATATGTTCTATTGTATATAGGTATACAATGGAAATGAAAACAGGATCTTGAAGAGATATCTGCACTCTCATATTCATAGCCAAGACATGGAAACAACCTTACTGTCTATCAATGGATGAACAGATAAAGAAGATGTGATATTTATGGATATTATATATTATATATTAATATTAGATATTATATATGTGAGATATATATCACATCTTCTTTATCCATATCTCTTCAAGATCTTGTTTATATTTCCTTTGGATATATACTCAGAAGTGCGATTGCTGGATCATATGGTAGTTCTAGTTTTAATTTTTTGAGGAACTTCCATACTTTTTCCACAGTAGGTGCACCAATTTACATTCCCACCAAAGTGCATAAGGGTTCCCTTTTCTCCACAACCTTGCCAGCACTTGTTATCTCTTGTCTTTTTTTTTTTTTTAGGATTTTATTTATTTATTTTTTCCCTCCAAAGCCCCAGTAGATTGTTGTATGTCATAGCTGCACATCCTTCTAGTTGCTGTATGTGGAACGCGGCCTCAGCATGGCCGGAGAAGCGGTGCGTCGGTGCGCACTCAGGATCCGAACCCGGGCCGCCAGCAGCGGAGCGCACGCACTTAACCGCTAAGCCACGGGGCCGGCCCTCTTGTCTTTTTGATGATAGCTATTCTAACAGGTGTGAGGTGATAGCTCATTGTGGTTTTGATTTGCATTTCCCTGATGATTAGTGATGTTGAGCACTTTTTCATGTACATATTAGCCATTTGTATGTCTTCTTTGGAAAAATGTCTATTCAGTTCCTCTGCCCATTTTTGTATTGGATTGATTTCTTTTTTTTCTTTTTTTGCTATGGAGTTATATGAGTTCTTTATATGTTTTGAATATTAACCCCTTATCGGATAGATGATTTGCAAGTATTTTCTTCCATTCAGTAGGCTGCCTTTTCATTCTGTCGATTGTTTCTTTTGCTGTGCAGAAGCTTTTTGGTTTGATGTAGTCCCACTTATTAATTTTTGCTTGTACTTTTGCTTGCACTTTTGATATTATATCCAAAAAAGTCATTGCCAAGACCAATGTCAAAGAGCTTTCCTCCTATGTTTTCTTCTAGCTTTATGGTTTAAGGTCTTATTTTTAAGTCTTTAATCCATTTTGAATTAATTTTTGTAAGTGGTATAAGATAGGGGTCCAATTTCTTTCTTCTTATGTCATTATCCATTTCCCAGCACCATTTATTGAAGAGACTATCTTTTCCCCATTGAGTATTTGTGGATCCCTTGTTGAATATCAGTTGACTGTATATGCAAGGGTTTATTTCTGGACTCACAATTCTGTTCCATTTGTCCATGCATCTATTTTTACACCAGTGCCAGACTGTTTTGATTATTATGGCTTTGTAGTATAGTTTGAAATCAGGAAGTGTGATGCCTTTAGCTTTATTCTTCTTTCTTAGAATTGCGTTGGCTATTCAGAGTCTTTTGTGGTTTCATACAAATTTTAAGATTGTTTTCTCTATTTCTGTGAAGAATGCCATTGGAATTTTGAATAGAGATTTCATTGAATCTATAGATGGCTTTGGGTAGTATGGACATTTTAACCATATTAATTCTTCTGATCCGTGAACATGGTATATCTTTCCATTTATTTGTGTCTTCAATTTCTTTTATCAAAGTTGTATACTTTTCAGTGTACAGATCTTTTACCTCCTTGGTTAAATTTATTCCTAAGTATTTTATTGTTTTTGATGCTATTGTGAATAGGATTTTTAAAAAATTTCTTCTGCAGATATTTCATTCTTATTGCTTAGAAATGCAACTTATTTCTCTATGTTGATTTTGTATCCTACAACTTTACTGAATTCATTGATTAGTTCTGACAGTTCTTTGGTGGAGTCTTTAGGATATTCTATATATAAGATCATATCACCTGCAAAGACAGTCAATTTTATTTCTTCCTTTCCTGTTTGAATGATTTTTATTTCCTTTTCTTGCCTAATTGCTCTGTCTAGGACTTTCAGTACTGCTGAATGAGAGTGGTGAGAGTGGGAACCCTTGACTTGTTCCTGATTTTAGAGGAAAGCTCTCAATCTTTCATTTTTGAGTGTGATGTTGACTTGTGGGAAATCAAAAAGATCTTGAAACAAATGAAAATGGGAACACCACATACCAAAACCTATGGGTTGTAGGAAAAGCAGTTCTAACAGGGAAATTTACAGCAATTAACACCTACATTCATTAAGAAAAAAGAAATATCTCAAATAAGATGTCCTCAGTATTTTACCAAGTGTTGAGCTTCTAAAAAATCACTTCAAGAACATTTCTTTCCTCAAGTTGCTTCCTGAGATACTGATGATGATCACTGAGTTGTTCAAACAGACTACTATGAAGTTCTTGAAAATTAGTCTTTATCATGTGTGATCACTAAACCACCTGCATCAAAATGACCAGGAGTTTGTACTGAAAATGTGGATTCCTAGGCCCTAGGCAAGACTGTCTGAGTCAGAATCTGCAAGAAGACCCCAGGAATTTGTTTTACACAGGCTTCGCAGGTCATTCGTAGGGACCCTAAACTTGGAGAACCACATTTTAGAGTTTTGCCTGAGAGAAAACAGCATTTCTCTAGACTTAAGTGATTGTGGTTATCTCACATGATTTTGAACCCTATGGTTTTTGGTCCAAGCATCTCTCCTTTTTTCTTACTTAGCTCTAACCATTTTATCCTTGTTTTAATTATTTAAATGTATATGTAAGCCACCTAAGACATTTTTAGAAGTTGACAAGGTATGAATAATTAAAGAATAAAGTTAGAGTATTATGAAATAATAGTTTTCCCTGTGCTGCTGACTTATATATACTTGTTTCAGGCCATGCAGTCTTTTTTTAACATGAAAATTCTAGTTTTTGATAAAGTTGCTTTAAAACTTACACCTTTGACTTAAAAGCTCATATTCTGACTCATCTATTTGCCCACTACAGTTTGACTCCAGGCCTGCATTCTCAGCATCTACAACTAATTGCACTTATTTAAAAATGTGTCTCATTTCCTAGGTATCTCTCTTGGGGTCTGTAAGGGGTCCAGCTGTGAGTGCAAAAGGCAAGAGTCCTGGGGAAAGGGGTCCCAGCAATGCTGTGTGTTGCCGCCAAAGGTCTAGTACCATAGCTTGCTTTACAATGCATTTCCCAAGGACTCTTGGAAGGTAGAGATGCAGTGAAGATATTCATCTATCTTTAGTGTCAGACAAACTTGGTTTAAGTTCTGGCTTTGTCACTTACTGCTGTATAACTGACTATGGACATGATTCTTAACCTCTTAAGCTTTGGTTTCAGAGATTTCAATGGAGGAAACAGCAGCTCTTAGTGGCAGATTGGATAAAGTGGGTAAAGGTAAGGAATGAAGCCAAGAAGATGCTGAGGCTGTTTTCTGGAGGTCAGAAAATGGGGCTATTTCCCTTAGCACTCTCTGGGACCCTTAGCATATTAGGGGGCTGGCCACAACAAATTAGTTAGGCAGATCCCAATTTTAGCATCCCAAGAGCCCTTTTCAAATTGGCATTCTATTTCCCTTTCTAGGTGCCCACTCACTGTCTTCGTAGGGATCCTCTAGGGCAGTGGTGGCAAACTACAGCCAGTGGGCCAAATCTAGCCCACACCCCCTGTTTTTGTAAATAAAGTTCCATTGCAGCACAGTCACTTCTATTCACTCATTGATTCATGTGTTGTCTATGGCTGCTTTTATGCTACCACGGCAGAGTTAAGTAGTTGTGACAAAGACCAAGTGGCTCACAGAGCCTAAAATATTGACTGTCAGGTCATTTGCGGAAAATGTTTGCTGATCCTTGCTCCAAGACAAGCTTTCCTTGTCCCACCTCTCTCTCCCCTCAGGGCCTTTGGAGGAGATGGGCTCATCTGAGACATTCTCTTGATGACGGTGTTCCTGGTGTCAGCCCTCCTCTGTAGCATTCTCTTTTTAGCATTAGCATTTAGAAGACTTGTCCTAAGAAGGGAGCAGAGTAGAAACTGAAGGCAGAATCAATGGGGTACATTTTTGACTGTGGAAATTTTGTCGTTACTCAAGTCCTACTACACTGACAAAACAATTACAGAAACTGAAGACATTTTTCCATTTGGTAGAACTGAAAACAGCTTTTGCTCACAGACCTCCTTCCTGGTCACTAGGATCAGCATTCTCAGATTAGAAGGGAGGTGGAGTAAAGGCAAGAATGGGGGACAATAGGGCAGTTTGGGGGCTACTGCTTAACCCTTTGTTAACCCTGTTGTGTATCTCCTCAGTGCACCGAGAACTTGGCCATCTTGGGGGAGCAGGCAGGTCCTTAAGGCTAATGAAAGTTGACTGACGAAAGCTGAGTCCTGCTACTTCTTGGGCCAAATACTAACCAGATCTGTTGGGCTGCCTTGGAGGACTCTCCATCCCCCTCCAGGTTATTGCAGAGACCTAGTGGCAGAAAGCTTTGGTGTCAAGTTCTGAGGTTGACTCCCCACCCCTGATCCCAGCCTCCTCTGCCTGGGCAGAAGGATGCCTCCCAATCCTCCCTGCCCCCCTCCCAGCTCAGTCAGTATTTCCTCCCCTCTGGCTTGCTTTTCCCACTTCGCCTCCTTTGGACACCTTGTTGCTTCTCTCCTGACTTCCCTTCACCTTTGGTGGCCAAACCCCCCTTTCTCCTTCAAATCCCAGATCTAATGTCTCCTCTGCTGTGAATCTTTCCGTCTGGCTCTGCCAGACAGAAGCTCTTCTCTCTGTGACCTCAGAATATTTTCCTACTCTGTTGTAGCCCCACTCAGACGGTGTATTTACATTTTTATCTCTTGCTCCCTCAGACAGTGGGCGAGGACTACATCTTTTTCATTTTTGTTCCTAGCAGTGTCTGGCGCATGAGAGAGCACCAGTAAATGCAAAGCAATAAAGCATCAAGGCTACTAGCAGGAGTTAGGATCTGTGGGGCCCTGGGCAAGTTACTTAACCTCTTTAAGCCTCACTTCCCTGCTGTCATGTGGGAATAATAACAGTTCTCAGCCATAGGATTATTATGAGGATTAAATGAACTGATAAGATAAGGTGCTTAGCATAGTGCCTGGTACACAGTAAAGTCTCAATAAGTATCAGCCGCTGCTATTCCTGGTAAAAACCTCCAATTATTTAATTATCTAATATAATGAACAACAGTACTGATGATAACAACTAGATGACTGAATAAATTGATGGATGAACGCTTGTGTTATTCTCTTTCATTCCCTTGATGGGGCCGTTGACAAAGACTGGTGTGCCACCTAAACGGAAAAGCTGTCTTTGGTAGTGAGACACCCGGCTTCTCCCGAAGCTTCTCCTTTTCTGGAAAGCCTTCTCCCTACTTGGGTGAAGTTTGGAGGCTCTGAACTTTCTTTTTCTTCAATCAGGTCAAGTGATCCTGTGCAGGGGGGAACCAACACCAAAGGCCAAGGAATGGGCTCCAACACCCCAACTCATTAATATCGTCAGCATCTTAACAAATGGGAGGCCGGAGAGCCAGACCGAGCAGCCACTTGGTCACATGGCGGGGGTCTGCCCTGGGGCCCTGCGCACATTGAGCGGCCGGGCACAAGTGCCATCCATATTTCTCTGCACAGCCCCGGCCCCCACCTCCCACGTCAGCCTGCTGAGCGGGCTTGGCCAAGGTTCTTGTGCTTCACAGAGAAGATTTATTCCTCAAGACTGACCTACATGGACGTATGTATCTAAATTCACAAAAGCTTGAGTTTGATGGCAAGCAACAAAAGGTCAGAGGAAAAGCAGGCAAGGCATTTAAATCAAAATGATGAAACTGGGTAATTTCATTAGCAACAGTTGTATTTACTGGAAGTCACAGATGGTGCAGTTTAGCTCATAGCCAAGTTTTTAGGACAAAATAAGAATGGAGAAAGAAATATTTCAAGGGAGAGGTGGTTAAAAATTAAATAGGCACCAGATGGCTCAAAACTGTCCTTCCTATAAATTTGGTGAACGAAGGCACGCTGAATCCAAAGCCTTTCTGAATGGAATCAGAGCTTGGAAATGGACTTGAAGAATATATAAATAAGGCCTTTAAAAGAGGGAGATATCAAGTTTGAAATTATATTGAGTGAAGGTGACAGTTAATTATATAAATCATGTTACATTTCATTTGTTTATTTAGCATTTATTGAGAACGTACTGTGTGCTAGGTCCTATTTTTAATGTCTATTAATGATACAAAGGAAAGTTATATTTTCCTGGAATGTCTGAAATGTCCTTGCTTAGGCTAAGAGAGGGAAAAACGTGGCTTTGAAATGCATTTGGCCATGGAGACACACTTGTTTCTCCCCTGGTGCATTTGGTAAGAAATACTTAAATGATTTCCCAAGTTAATCTAAACCCTTCACCATGCATGGAGCCCTTCATGAGCTGTCACTGTCTACCCCACTAGACTTGGAGTTCTCAAAGCTGCTTTGCATCGGATTGTCTAAGGACCTGCATCTCAGCTAGCAACTCAGTTGAGGCTATTGCACAGAGAACTACTGTTCTAGACTCTTCCTTTGCCTGTCCTCATCATATCTTCTGTTCAGCGTGCTGGCAGCTAGCTGCTGCTCCCTGAACTCCCATGTCTTATGCCCTTAACCTTTGCACAAGGTTCCCTAAAGCACTTTTGCCATTTTGTCCTCATGCTCACCCCCCAAGTCTCAGCTTAAGAAAAATCTCCTCTGGAAACACCCTTGTTGCTACCAGGGGCCAGACTGTGAAGAGCCAATGTAAGAACTTTGACTGTTACTTGGGTGGAATAGGAACCTTTGCAGAGTTTTGAGTAGAAGAGAAACAAGATATGACATGTGTTTAACAGGCTCATTCTGAGACTTTTGGTTCTAATAATGATAAAGTGGCTTTTCTTGGACTAACCCTCCTGCTGATATGAGCTATGGACAACATATGAAACAATTGTTTGAAGGCCCTGGAAAGCAATATATAGCAGGCAGAAACTGGAGGGGACATGACCTTTGCAATAAGAGAACGGTATTGGGTAAGACTTCTCTCTTGAGGGCATCCCGCTGTCTATGTGATGTGTAGTGGGGAGCTCAAGAGGAAAGCTGCACTTTTACTTACCATCAGGCTGCCAGAGCAACTGGTAATTGAGGCAGGATACACTGGAAAGTGATGGCCATCAAATTTGCACACAAGTTTCCCTCAGTTCCTTGGCTGCACCCTGAATTACGCATGGACACGGTGAGATCCCAGGATCCCAGAGGAAAAACGACAATAGCTCGTTAAAAGAACTCAACAGAGATTTCTGCCTTCTCCAGGGGGACTGAGTTTGGAGTTGAATCCTGCCAAGACTTAGAGAGGCTGAGTAAACACCTTGGGCTTGCCGTTAAAATCCCAGACAGACAACACGTTACAGTAAAGATCATATTTTAGGACTAAGGCTCTGAAATAGACCTGCCCTAACAAAGCTTAAAACTAAGCCTCCACTAGTTCAAGGTGATCCACCAGTAATTTAAATGTCCGCAGGGACAAAACTCAGCACTCTTCAGAGGAAGCTCGACAATGTATCATTCACAATGTCTGCATACCATTAAGCGATAGCCCCCGTAGAGGAGGCTAGGAGTGTATGCATTTTAAGATTTTATATCCTTTGCCTGTGTATTTGATTTTTTATCCATTGAAAAAATCACTATCCTTAATCATTTCAAATTAACTAATATCATATTATAAATGTTTCTAATGATCTGGGTTCCAAGATCCAATACCCAGTGACATTTCCAGTGTTACTGTCTGGAGTAGTGGGAAGCTATCTGCTTATCTTTAGGTCACTACCCATGTTTTCTTCACAACTTTAGCTCTGTTTCACTTTACATTCTCTGACACTACTCTCTCTAATTCTTGATAATTGAACTATAGGCATACGTGATGTTACCAGCATTTTGGCCTCCCAATTCCTTGAGCTGCTTTTGTGGATGATTCTGTCCCACTCTAATTCAGCCACTCACTTCAAGGTGAAACCCTAGGACTTGTCATTGCTAATGACTACAACGCCTCCAACAATGTCAGTGTCAAACATGCATCTTTCTGACCCCCACCTTCTCTCCCTCTAGCTTACATCCTTTCCCACACCAGCTCCAACAGCCCCTCACCTACTAGCCATTGATCCACCTACATTATATCCTTCTCTAACTCTCCAGAAGCCTGCTCCTCTCTCCTTGCTATTTCAATTCCTTTGCGCACACACCCCTCTCGCTTGTCGCTCTCCCACTTCTACATTCTGGCTTGGTTAACCACAAGTCTGATTAAATCCAACTCTTTGTCTCCTACAAGCCTGTGCCTATACAGCTGGAGAAAAACGCAAAACCGAGCTGAAGGCTTCAACAGAGCCCTCAATGCTCTTTACTTTCCCACTCTCTGAGACAGCTATGTCCACCTTCTCCTTTCTCCTCAAACTCCTGAAATCTCTTCCTTATCTTTCCATTCAGACCATGCCTCTATTTCACTGAAAAAAAAAAAAAAATTAAAAAAAGAAGGAATCAGCAAAGAGCTTGCATAGACTCACCCCTGCGTCTCCCCGTTTCCGTCCTGTGCCCATTTATTCTGCCTGATGGTATGGACGAAAGCTGCTAACTCCCATCCCTCCATTTGGGCACTACCTCTCCAGGGTATCGCTCCAGAACGATAGAGAGAACTTCTCTTCTCTCCCTCCTAGAACATCAACTGTTTCCCTCCCCACTGGATTATTCCCAACAGCACACAGATCTATTATAAAAATTGCAACCCTTTGACTCCACTTTTCCCCTTACCTACTGCCCTGTCACTCCTCAGTGCAGCCACTCTTCTCAAAAGCACCGTCTCTGGTTGCCGCCCAGTATGACTCTTGAACTCTGTCATCTTTGCGGTCTTCTCAGGATGTATATTAGGTGATTAGTGTAGTGGCACATTGTCTTTTTACTTTCTCTTTAAGCAACATTGTATTTCAGTGGAGTTATGGGTAATCATGGTTTTCTTCCTTTTACTTATTTGTTCTTTCTAAATTTTCTATGATGAATATGCAATACTTTGGTGAAAGTGGGATACAATAAAATTACATAAAAAGAAACACCATATTTTATGAATAATTTACAATCAATTTTTACAGCAAAAATTGGCAGTGGGTTGGAATGGAGTGGCCATCGGGATTGGGGCCAGTTCTACTCCTGACTTGCTCTTGAGAAGCCACTTAAGTTCTCTGAATTTCAGATTCCTCAGCTGTGAAGGAGAGAAACTGCCATTTTCCCAGCCTTCCTTTCAACAATCTTGTGAGAATCTTAAAAGAAAATGGATGTGAAAATGCTTTGGGAACTATACAAATGTAAGCCCTTATTACCCCTTCCCCGGATATTTGCTGTGAGCTACATGGATAACAACCTCCTTTTACTAATGAGGCAATGGGGGTGCTGAGATGGGGCAGGTTTAAAGCCACATCAAAGGTGAGCACTAACAAAATCAGGTTTTCATGCTTCTTGTCCAGGTTCTTGTCTGTGTCCCATTTTTTTCATCTACCCCACTTCTAAAATATTCAGCAAAATGGAGTCCTTTTCCCTCCATCAAAGATGGCTGTAAGGGCTGGCTCACAAGAAGGGGTGCTGTGAAGGCATCTTGGGCCACCGGATGCTGTGGAGATAATGACTGAAGGCCATTGAGAACATTTGGGTTTTTAATGTCTGTTAAAGAAGCTACTCCTTAGCCACGTGGGACCCTCCCAAAAATTGGCCCAGTAGGGTTGTTGTGTGCTAAAGCTGTGACCTGGAATCTGCAACACCAAGGATGCTGAGGTGCGGGCACTCCAACCATGCAGAACATGGTGCATTGTGTCAATTGTTTCATTCTCAGTCCTTTCTTTATTTTCTTCCCTTGACTTGGTTTGGACTTCTAGTAAGTAGGGAGGGAAAACTCCACTAATACCCTAGAAGGAATAGGTTTGTTGCATCCCAGGCATGACTCACTCCCGGTGTTGATAACCTGCTGGGTGAAGTACTTTCCTTCCTTTCACTAGTCCCTAAATTCAGTCCTTGATCTCCTACTCCAAGACTTGATGAAAGAATCCCAGTTTTCACTGGGGCAAGTAACTCTCAAGACACTGAACTGGCAAGCAGATTTCTTCACTGCGCAGCCCTCCATGGTTTGTCTCATAGGTTCCCACTTCCCAGGAGGATGCTTACCTCTGCTTTGTACCAATCGCTGTCCCACCCTTCACAAAGAGGGAACTGCATTTACTGAAAGTCTACTTTCAGTAACAGCAGGGATATTCATCTACATTGCTCAACTTAATCATCAAGACAGCCCTTTAAGGTGCATATTAACCCAGTTAACTGAACCTCTTTGACCCCACTGTGTAGAGAGGTACAGAAGAACTGAAGCTCAGAAAGCGAAGAAGCCACGGTGCTGGGGTTTGGAGTGAACTCTCTAACTCCAGAGCAGAGCTCTTGCTACCATCCCAAGAGGTTTTTCCAGGCCTTTTCCTTTCTAAAGATTTCCTTGTCAACTCCTCCCTCTCTACCTATTAAAATGAAAGGAACAGTTTGATTTCATGCTTCCTCAACCTTCACCTTTCCCTACTGAGGAGCACGCATATTTTTAATTTTGTCCTCAAGGGTGCCAGGATGCTGACCAAATCCATCCAGACAGGGGCACCTGGAGCTGCTTCACACTCACCAAAGGAGTTTCCTGGGGGAGGAGAAGGGTTCCACCCAAAAGTTTTAGAAATGACACCTTGGTTTTCTTGATAATTGGATTGTTAGAGTTTTCTGGGGAAGAATCTGAATCCAAAGAAGCACAATCTAAATGTAAATGAATGTTTACGTGGGTGTTTGGAGGGACTCTGGGGTTGGAGTACTGATGCAGTGGTGCTTGATAATGCCTGGGGAGCTGACTTTGGAGGCCAGGGTGGGGAATTACCCCTCCTTCTCCTGTTCCCGTCTCGATAGAGAGAAATGGATCTACTCTGGCTTAAGGGCCTGGTTAAGCCTTGTTGTCAATCAGTCAATGAAAACATAATAATAGAAAAACACTTATTGAGCTATAAAAGGAGCTACAGAAATGGCCCCAGCCTCCCAATGGTTCCAGTCCAAACAGACTGCCCTTGGGGAATCTGTCTTATCGTCCAGTGCATTGGGTTTCTTTGTCCTTGACCTCCTGCGCCGTCATACTGTAGATGGCTGCTCTTCCTCCTCTGCTCAGGTCTCGGGGAGCCCAGGACTCAAGACCCGAGCTTTTGCTCTTGGCTCTACCTCCTCTCCCCAGACAGCTCATCTGTCCTCTTGGCTCGGATGGCTCTTCTCTACTGTTGATTCCTCCCCCAGCCTGTACACAGGGGTACAGGGTCCTCCCACCTGAACACTCAGATCCTGTTCTCGAGAACGACCTTGTCTCCTGGCAGGTAGAGAGCATGTCTGATATGACTGTGTGCCCACTAGGGTAGAGCCTTCAGTAGATACTCTAAGCCTGTTTTTAATCTGTGCACACAAACCAGACAGAACATTCACCTTTCAACAAACAGGTAACGGATGTGGACATAATGAATGGTTTTAGGATTAACATGTTAAAACAGGTAATATGTGGAATCACATGATCCCTCCTCCACTTGACTCTCTACCAGGCTAAAGGATATATGAAGAAAACAGAAGGTTTTTTCTTAGGTGGGGAGTAAGTATATGATTAAGAACATTGTTCTCTCAATTCGATTAAGTCAATTAAAAACTGTTTATCGAGCCTCCACTCTGTTCCAGGCAGGCTGTGAGCTAGGTGCTAAGATATGACTATAACCTGCTCTGCTTTCCCAGAGATCACAGGCTAGAAGGAGAGACAGGCAAGTACAGAAGGTTACAGTGCAACGTGACAAGGGGTTAACTCCTTATGAGGAGATGGGGCTGCTGGGAGGCAGGGAAAACTGTCAGAAAAGCATTCTAAGAAAAGGAAATATCTGAGTTTTGTTGAAAAGTCTAAATAAAAATGACCTACGCAAGAATGGAAGGAACATGCCAGGTAGAGAGTGCTGTATAGGCAAAGCTTGGGAATGAGCAAAGGCAGCTGTGTTGGAGATCTGTGAGTGGCTTATCACCAGAGCATTATTGAAGTAACAGGGAGAATGGCAGGAGATGGGTGGCAGAGGGCAGAAATAGACCCAGGGGGTCCCCTGCAGCCCAACTTAAGGTCTTGTTCTTTCTCCTGCAGTCATGTAGAACAAGTGGAGGGCTACAGCAGAGGAGAAGCATGGCCCTGAGCTGCTGTAAAAAGATAGACAGGAGCATGGTGGGGCTATGAGACCGGCTATGAGCCTACTGAGGCAGTCCAGGAGAGAGATGATGAAAGTGTAGAGAGGAGACAGATTTGACAGATGCATTTTTGCCACAAAAATGAGGACAAGGAGTAGTGACATACCAATCCTGTGTAATTCATCCTTGTTCCTCCAACCCTCTGTTATAAGGAACAGTGTGTGATGCATTGCAGGCTCTTAATAAATGTGGAAATGAATGAATACCCCAAATAGTTATCTAATTCCTACAACTGGTTAAAATTAAAAGACAAAACCAAAAAGAGTAGCTAGGTCTGGAAAGTGTGGGTGGAACAGTATCAACGAATACACATAACAGGACATTTGTCACTTGTAGACCAGAGGAATTAGCACCAGGCACAGTTTGATTAACTGAGCTGCAACTGGATTATTCATAGTAGAATGTGATTGAATGATGCATTTAAATTATCCAAGATCTAATTTTCTTATCTATCTTTGTGATGGAGATGATGGTATTTTCCTCACAGATGTGTTGTGAAGATCAAGACAGAAAATGTATGTCAAAATATTTTGCAATCTGTTAAGGGCTATAAAATGTTGCCGTTCATTAAGGATCGCTCCAGTTAGTGAATCGGGCGGATCAACAGGGCTGATCTTGGAAAGTCAACCAGCTGCCATCAAAGCTTTCTCGGAGTCCAGCCCTGGCTAGTCCCCATGGAGAGACCAGAGCCACAGTTCCTAAACTGTTCCCCCTCTCCCTTCTCTACTCTGGTTCTCCTTTTTGTGTTTGTTTTTCTTCCTGCACCTGCCCTAGGCTGCCCCTGCCTGGTGCCCACCTCATGAGCAGCACCCAGGATGATGTCATCCCTTCCCCTGCTTAAACACTAAACCCCCTCTAGATAAGCAGGTGTGGCTGTGAGCCCCTGGGCAGCAGCAGGTCACCAGAGAGGTGATGCCAGTACTGGGGAGGTGGCAGGATCCAGAATGTGGCCCAGCATGGGAGTAGGTGTAAGGCAGGCATACTAAGAGTTCTCTCCCACATATGCATACTGGGTAGAAAGGCATGTTTGAGTGTGTCTGTGGGCTGGGGGGGGGGGTGCAGCCCTCAGAAACTCGGCCATCACGATAGAGCAAATAAAACCAGCTGACGTTTAGATGGTCCTTGGGTTTGCAAAGCCCTTTCACTTCTGTCCCATCACGTAGTTTTGACAAAGTGAGATGGGGCTGTTACTCCTATTTGTCCAAAGGAGAAACTGAGGCTTACGGTGACTCACCCAAGCTCCCAAGTGGTGACTGACAGGTGCGGGCCCAGAAAGAGCTTTCTAACTCCATGTGTTTTTAGTCCTTTGCTGCCTTTGGCAGATGAACACGGATGTGGTGCTGGTTTTTGTAGCAAGCTGCATTTGGTAGGAATAGATGAAGAAAACTTCAAAAAGTTAACATTCTTTCTGACACAAAAGTAGTAAGTGCTCATTGTGGAAACTGTAAAAACACAGAAAAGTCTAAAGAAAAATCTTCAGATCATCCAGAATCTCACCATTCAGAGACAAGCACTGTTAACGTTTATTGCATTTCCTTCAATCTTTCTTCTGTGTCTTATGCATAGCTGAGATTGCAATTTATATGCAATTACATATCCTACTTTGATTTTCCCATAACATTAAAAACTCTTATAACTGATTTTTATCGGCTTTGTAATATTCCTTTAAATGTGCATACCCTAATTGACATAAGCATTCCCTGTTATTGGTCACTCAGATCAGGGGGAGTTTCTTGTTGATTCATTCCTCAGGTCCCATAGACACCACAGCAGCATCCCAGCTGACACTGTGTTTCAGGAGTTTGAATCTCAAAGATTCTTAGTCTTTTAGGTTGAGCAAACTTGTCTCTAACTAAGCCAACCACTTATTTATTTAGCACACAATACGAAAACACGTCGTTCAACAAGAATATGAGGTCTGAACTGGACGGAGAGAGGTGACACATGAGAAGTCCTCACTCTTGAAGAGCTTGCAGTATTACATGGCTTAGAACTAAAGCACATGCAACAAGCCGTTTAGGGCAGATGCTCATTGCCGGGCTGTGATACTCACTGACAGACTGCTCAGGGAATGGGTTTGCCGAGGCAGAGCCATGGCCATCAAGAGAGCAGGCGGCTCTCTTATCCTCTCTTACACTTGCCTTCATAGGCAGGTCGGACCTCACAGGTTTGCTCCCCAGGACTGACTCATATGCTCAGCAATTCACCTGGTCGATGCAGCCTGGCAACTTCTGTGAAGTCTGTGTTTGTGTGCTGAATAACCTGGGTATAGATATCAACTCCAATAACTAACATTTCTTGAGTGTTTTCTGTGTCCCAAGCACCCTATGAAGTGCTACAGAAGAACCCCTTTATCCTCCTTATACAAGAAGGCAGTGTCACACTGTGGTCAAAGACCAATGACTAGGGTCAAGCTGCTTGCTGGCTGTGTGACTTTAGACAGAATATTTAACCCATTTGTGTTTTCGTTTCCTCAACTGTAGAAGGGAGATAGAAAAATGTCCACCTCTTAGGGTTGTGGAGAGGATAAGCTAAGTTAAGACAGGGAAAGCATTTAGCCTAGTGACTGAAACATGGTAATCATACAATAAAGGTGAACTCATTCCTTAAACCTCTCAAAAAACTTCCTGGTACGTCCTATTCTTATTTCCACTTTATGAAGGCTGAAATCAAGGCACAGAGAGGTTAGGTGCCTTGCCCAGGGTCACACAGACAGAATGGACTCCAGAGATTGCACTCTAATTACTATGCTATATTGCCCAGAAGGCATTTTCCATTAGGAAAGGAGACCCTGCAAAGAAAGCAGAGCACGCTAACTTGGGTATGTGGTCAGGTCTTCAAAGATGAAAGCAGAGCCTGAAAAGGAACGAGAAGACTAGAGACGTTTGTTTGCCAGGATCTCGGGCAATAATAAAAAGAATTCTTCTGGCTGCCAGAAGTCAGGAAAGCCAGCTGTAGTCTTTTGGTCCTTAGAAGAGGAGAAGGTTGGGAAACTTAAAATATTTCTGGCTGCAACAAAGTGACCCATAGGATGCTGGCTGCTTTACTGATGATGCAATAGGTACAAATGATTCAAATTTGGTGAAAGAAAGCACTGTCACCACACTGATGATTCAAATTTGGTGACAGAAAGCACTGTGTCCTGGGGGAGACCCTGTGTGGGGGCACTGGCCTGGGCAGAAGGAGTCAGAGGGAACTTAGTTTGGCTTCAATCTTTCACTCTTTTATTCTCCAATCAAGTTGAAGTCTCCTTGTACGCCACCTCAGTTTCCCTCTCCTGCCTTCCTCTTCACTAATAAGAATTTGGCGTGGTGTCTATTTATCTGTTTACTTCTGTGTTACACCATACCATTCCAACCTTAGTGTTCTCAGCTTGCTATTTTCACTCGCTGTTGTGTTGTTGCCATCTATGTTGATACAGATAGCTCTAGTTCATTTGTTTTGACTGCTGTATAGTAGTTCACATATTCCATAATGTGTTCATTTCCTTACTAATGGACGTTTCTATTTTGTGGATGTTGGCTATTTCATATAATATTGCAGTAAGCATTTTTGTACCATTCTTCTTATAAAAACATGTGAGGATTTCTGGTTTTGGTATCAAGTTATCATATAAAATGTATAGCATAATTTTTCATTTTTTCCCCCCAATTACCTGAAACTTTTTGGATAAAATAAGGATTATATGTGAGGTTTTTTTTAGGGTTTGCTAAAACTCACTTGTAAACCATTTGCATTGGTTTTCTTTTTAAAGAGGATGGAGGTATGAGGATATTGGAAGATATTTGACTAGGATGGAATTGTTGAACTACAAGATAGGCACATTTTTAATTGCTAAGTTGCTCTCCAAAGTGACTATACCAATTTATACTTCTACCAGCATGTATGAGCGTTATTGTTTCCTCAAGTTCCCTCCAACATTTGGTGTTATTTAACTTACCTAATGATATCTCGTAGTTTTAAATTTGCATTTAACTGATTATTGGGGACATTATGTTTCCTTCTTTTGTGAATTGCTTGCCCATGTATTTGACTATTTTTCTACTGGTGTATTTGTCTTTTTTGTCATGATTTTAGGAATTCTTTACATAGCCTGCATTCAAATCCATATAGTGAGTTTTACCCCAAGTTTATAAATATGTTCTTCTATATTTTACTATAATAATTATAAAAGTTTGTTTTCTTACATGTAAGAATTTATCTGGAGTATATTTTTGTGTACAGTATGAGCCAAGGATTCAGCTTTATCTTTTGTCATGTGGAAAACCAATTACTGAGTAGCGATTCAGTTTATTTAATGGTTACTGGTTTGTTCAGATGTTCTAACTTTTTCCTGGGTTAATTTAGTGTATACATATGTGTGTGTGTGTATGTGTACCCACATATTTATATCTATACCCATCTCAATATCTCTCTCTCTATCTAAATTTTCCATGTCATCTAATTTTTTGAATTTATAGGAATTCAGCTTTTTCATGAGATCCTCTTCTGTTGGTATCGTTCATCGCTTTTTTTTTCTTTTTTCGTTGGGCAGACTTGCTTGAGGTTTTTCTTTTCTACTAGTCGTTTAAAACCAGCTTTTAGTTTTATAGATCATTAATATGTTTTTTCTATTAATTTTTAGTCCTATCTTTTTTATTTATTCCCTTCTACTTTTTTGGGGTTTCATCTCTCTTTTTCGTATTTCATGAATTGGATACTTAACTCATTTATTTTCAATATTTAATGCATGAATTTAAGACAAATTTCTCCATAATTCTCTGCTTTCATTGACTCCCATAAATTTGATATATAGTGCTTTCATTGTTATTCAGTTCCCAATATTTCAAAACCTCCATTGTGATTATTGTTCTTTAACTCATTGGTTACCTAGAAGTGTGATTTTTACTTTCCAAATTTATGCCTTTTATATTTTTCTGTTTTATTTTTATTTTAATTACTTCATAGTCATATAGTGAGTTCTTTATGACATAGATTCTATGGAATTTCTGGAAACAACCTTTATGACCTAGGAGGTGATCACCTTATGACTGTTCTGTGTGTTTGAAAGAATGCATATTCTCCACTCTTGGGTCACAGGGATCAAGATTGATGTTAGTGCTGTTCAAGTCTATTTATTTGCTTATTTTTGGTCTGCTTGATCTCTTACTAATTGATATATGAAAAAATTCCCACTAGCTGTGTTGATTTGTCAACTTAGTGTAATTCTGTCACTTTTTCTTTACATGAGAACATACCGTTGGGTGCACACAGATTCATGAATGTTATAGCCCCTCAGTGGATTTTCCCTTCATCGTTATGGTTTTCCCTCTTCGTGGCAGGTACAGTTAGGACTCTGCATCCTCGCTGCTGTGTTGGGGCCATCTGACTGGTTCTGAAGAATGTACTCTGAGGAGAAGTGACATGTGTCACCTCTGGAGTGCCTTCTTCCTTTCTTTCTTCCCCTGCCATGGTCATCTTGGAGGCCGTATGTTCCAGAGGACAGAGCTACAACATGGAGGCAGGACTCCTAACCTATATTAGACTTGATGTATTAAGCCAACTGGGATGTCAGAGGTTTGTCAGTTGTAGCAGCTATGACTGAAATACACTCTTGTTATTATGCTTTTTGCCATAAATTCGATTTCTCATTTTGTTTGTATTTCGTATATATGAATATATATAATATATATTATATATCTTTTTGTTCAAACTTTACTTACTAATTCCTTTATATTCAACTCTATGTTCAACCTTGCTTTAAATGTTTATTTTTAAAAAGACAATATTGCTTGGTTAAAAGTTCATTTAGAGTCTCTGTTTTTTTAATCGGTGAATTTAATTTTATTTGTTGTGATCACTGATGTCTTTGATCTTATTTCTGCCATTTTATTTTTGTGTTTTGTTTTTAACAACCTTTTTATTTTTCCCCCCTTTCTTGCTTTTTGTTAAATTGCTTTAGTAGTCTCTGTTTTCTTAGTTTTTATTTTCTGGTGGCACTGCTAAAATTTTAATATGCAATCTTTTAAATATGTCTTTTATTTCTTAATTTTCATTTTGTAATAATTTCAGACTTACAAGAGGTTGCAAATTAGTACAAATAATTCCAGCATATCCTTCTTCTTCATCCCTAGATAATCACAGTAAAATTAACAAAACTAGGAAATTAACATTGATCCAATACTAATCACTAATCTGTAAACCTTATTCCATTTTTCCAGTTGTCCCCATGATGTTCTTTTCCAGGACAAGGTTCCAATCCAGGATCTCTCATTGTATTTAGTTGTCATATCTGCTTAGTCTCCTCCGATCTGGGACAGCTCCTCACTTTTTCTTTCTCTTTCATGACCTTGACACTTTGAAGAGTTCTAGCCAACTAAGTTTTGTAGAATGATCTTCACTTTGGGTTACTCTGATGTTTCTTTATAATTAAGTTCAGGTAATGTATTTTTGGCAAGAACACCACAAACATAATGTGCTTTTCTTAGTACTATGTGATACCAATTAGTCCCATTACTGGTGATGTTAACTTTGATCATCTTGTTATGGTGATGTCTGTCATGGTTTTCCACTGTCAAGTTACCATTTTTCCTTTTGCAATTGGAAAATATCTTGTGGGGGGATACTTGACCCATGCAATCATCCTGATTCTCATCATACTCTCACTCATTAACTGCAGCGTCCATTGATGATTCTTGCCCACCACGCTAACTATCATGGTGTTTGCAAAAAACAGTGATTTTTCTATTTCCATTCTTTTTTTACATTTATTAATTGAAATACACTATAAGGAAGAGCTGTCTCTTTTCAGTAGTATTGACTTATTTGATTTTTTAATTCTCATCATTACGTACTCAATTTTTTTTCCTATGTGTCATGATCCATTATTATCATTATTTATATTATTGCTCAAAACAGATTTGCCATTGGGACTTTCTTTAGGTTGGCTTCTGTGTCCTTTTGACATGCCCCCATCACTTTTCGAGCACTTCCTTACTTTTTGGCACCTCAAGATGTTCCAGGCTTATCTTATACTGTGCCTAAGTCTGAAATCAGCCATTTCTCCAAAGCCTTCTGCTTCCTTTTGTTGGAGACCAGATTCTGAAACCAAGATCTGGTTACTAGTTGTGCTTTTTGCTACTGTGGTGTCATTGCTTCTAGATCCTCTTAGTAGACAAAATTGGGAAATTGTTCCATATCAGTTCATAGAATCTTCCTCTTTCTTTCTTACAGCTGCATAGTATTCCATTGTGTGGATGTACCACAGTTCATTCAACTATTCTCCTATATGTGGGCATTTAGGTTGTTTCTAATATTTTGAAATTACAAACAATGCTGCAATGAATAACCTCATGTGTGTACATTATTGTATTGTTGGAGATGTATCTTCAGGTTGAATTCCTAAAAGTGGAAGTGCTGCACCAAAAGGCAAGCACATAGGTAATTTGTTAGATATTGACAATACCTAAAGGGTTGTAGTAATTTCCAGTTTCCATTTTCACAGCTTGTTTGAGAGTGATTGCTTCCTGTTTTACCACAGCTTTGTCAATAGAATGTGTAGTCTTTTTAATTTTCGCTAATCTGATAGATGAGAAAAAGTATCTCATTGTTGTTTTAATTTGCATTTATCTAGTTATGAGTGAGTTTAATATCTTTTTTTTTATGTTTGGGGGCTATATGTATATCTTTTTTTTGGTGAGTTTTCTGTTCATGTCTTTTTTCTATTTTTCTATTGGGATTTTGGTAGGTTTTTGCTCAATTTCTAAGAGTTCTTTATATGTTAGTGTTATCAGCCCTTTGTGATGTCTGCTGCAAGTATTTTCTCACAATTTGTCAGTTGTTTTTTGACTTTTTTTATGTTTTTTCTTTTCCATAAATAAAATACTTTAAAAGTAAATCTTCGTTTATTTTTACAAACAAATTTTATAGAACCATTTATCAATCTTTTCTTTTGTTATCTCCGGATTTTGAGTCATAGTTAGAATGCCTTTCCGTACACTGAGGTTAAAGAGAAATTCACTCATATTTTCTTTTAGTATTTGTATGGTTCCTTTTTTAATTTAAGTCCCTAATCCATTTGGAATTCATTTTTGTCTATTGTTTGAGGCATGGATTTTATTTTATCTTGTTCTAAATGGCTACTCAGTTTCCCTAGCACTATTTATTCAAAAATCAATCTTTGACTCAATTATTTGAGATGTCACTTTTTATCATATACTGAAATCCCACATCCACTTGGGTCTATTCTTGGGCTGTCTGTTCTACTCGGGCAGTCTATTTGTCTATTCATGGGCCACTACCACCCTGTTTTAATTATAGAGGCTTTACACTATATTTTAATGTCTGTCTGACAGAGTTGGCTCCCCTTGTAGTTTTTGTTTTTCTGTTTTTTGTTTGTTTAGGTTTTTGTTTCATTTTATTTTAGTGTTTTTCTGGCTATCCATGCACGTTATCCCCCCCCCCCCCATATGAACTTTAGTAGCAACTTGTCTAACTTCCTAAAAATGTTTGTTGGAATTTTATTGAGCTTGCATTAAATTTTAATTAACCAAGGGAGAACTGACAATTTTTATGAGGTTGAATCATCTTATCCAAGAATGAATTCCTTTCATTTGTTTAAGTTTACTTTCATGTTTTTCAAGAGTATTTTAAAGTTTTCTTAGATTGATTTTACACATTTCTTGCTAAGTTTTTTTCTAAGTATTTAATATTTTGCTATTGCAAATGATTTTTTCCTACCATTATTTCCTGTAACTGGTTATTATATGTGTAGAAGGCTATCAATTTCTATATTAACATGCATTTTTAATTTAGTAGACTCTAACCCTCATTCATTACCTTCACACACTCCTGAACAATGTAAGAATTTAAACTTTGATCTATCCACTCACCTCTTTTATTTTTCTCTTGTATTTAAGTGTCTCCTTGATTTCTTTTTACTCTTGTCATCATTATTACTATGATAAGCAGTCAATGCTTCTTTAGATTTGTCCATAGGTTTGCCATTATTTTTGCTCATCATAAACTTTCTCAGTCTTTATCTGAAAATGCATTCTTGAGTGGTGGTTCAGCTGGAGAGTATATTCCATTGTTTTCCAGCATCTGCTGTTGCTGGTAGGAAGTCTTCAGTCAACCTAATTGTTGTTGCTTGTTAATTTCTCTTCTCACCTCTGATGGCTTTTAAAGCTGTCTCTTTGTCTATAATGTATTATTACTATGTGTGTAGGTGTGCATTTGTTTTAATTTATTCTTCTCAGGATTTTGTATGTTCTTACAATATGAGTATTTTTGTCTTCAATTCTCGAAAAATTTTTTGAGTATTATCTCTTTGAATATTGACTCTTCTCCATTCTTCCTATTTCCATGTTCTGGAACTCCTAATGTATATGTTGGAAATTACTATATCCTTCATGTATCTTAACTCTTTTTCATATTTTCTGTCTGTGTTCCATTCTGAGGGGTTTCTTTACATCTATTTTTATATTTCACTTCATCCCTCACTGGTTCTGTCCAGTTTTCTGTTCAACTCTTCCACTGGAGTTTTTCCACTGACTCTATATTTTTATTTTTAGATTTCATATTTGATTCTCTTTCAAATCTTTTCTTTTTCATACTGCTCTATTTTTGCCATATAATTTCTATTCCTGCTGTTCACTTTTGAACCAAGGGCAGATCAAAGTTTTGTGGAACCTAAAACTTATACATTTTGGAAGTGCCCTCTTTAAGAAAAAGAATATACAATTACAAATACAAAATTAAGTACAATAGTGGAATATTTATTTGGAATGAGAAAAGAAATCATAAAAAATAATGGATTTCAAAAAGCTGACAAATATCTCACAAAATCCAGAAAAATAACAACATACTTTTATTAATTAACTGCCTGATACATCTCTATAGTTGACCTCCTCTTCATATGGCAGGTTTATAACATTACTTTTAAGGGAAGAATAGAAAGATAATTCAGTCTTTTCCCCAGGATATTTGATCAAAATTTAATTTTTGTTATTTGTGGTTTATAAAAGTTAGTTTCAGCTTCACACATAGCTTTTGGCAATATCATACATTTTAAGAACTGCCGCCAAATTTGTGAAAACCTCTCATTTCTTTCATATATAAGCTGTAGGAATTGAAAGAATTTTCTACATATGAGCCTCTGGCTCTATACATTTCAATTCTTTTTCTTTTCTACATATTTGTGTGTGGGGTACTGTAGGACAAGTTTATGTTGGGATATGATCTCTGACTCAGTACCTTCATGTTGCTACATGGAAATGACTGTGAACCACATAAATATATCCCACTGAATCAAAACTAAATGTATCTTCAACTTTAGCCCAATCCCAAAGAAGCCCATTGCCATTCCAGTGCTTTCAAATAAAAATAGAAATGTGATGGAGGGAGAATGGAAAGAGACAGTGGTCTTAACTAATTAAGGTTAAAATACATTTTATAAATTGTATAAAAACATGAGGCCATGTGATCACACTGCGAGGGTCCCTCCCAGGGCTTTGGAAAGGGCCTGTGCCAGGGAGAGGCCCTGAATCTTTAGTTTCATTAGCTTTACAGTAAACTTGCCTCTTTGAACATCTGAATCATAATTATTTTCAAGCCTTGTTCACATTGCTTTATTATATCTAGGCATGAGGGATGCATCAGCTGACTCTTTTCAGGGTGTTGTTTTACCTTGCCTTATCTGTAATCTTGGATTATGAAGTCAGCTTCTTTGGGGCTTGCTTTCTACGGGAGTCTCATGGTGCAATGGGGAACTGATGGTTGCCTTTGCCAGGGCTCGCTGGTCCCAGTCCATTTATGTTAATTTCTCAGCTAGAGTGGAGAGTCCCACAATATGCAATATACAATATGAAAGTCGTGAATTTAGACTCCACACATTTACATGGCACTGACTGGGGGTTCTCACTTCTTTAGGTGCCTCTTTTCATCCTTGTCTGGAGGACGTCAAGCTTCCTTTCTGCTTCTCTGAACCAGTGGGGAAACTCTTCTAGACCTTGTTTCAGATTTGAAGCAGCACTTCATGGGTCCTGGCAGGATCAGTTTTAGCCTTCCAAGGACATGATGCCACTGGTCTCTCCTTCCTACACACATCAGAAATCTGTCCCCCCACTATTAGGACTTAAATCCAGATCCAAGAATCCCATGGGCCGTTTTAGTTTCAATTCTTGCTCACCACACTGACTTTGAGTTTTCTCTTTATTTTTGTCACCTACCTTGGTTTCAAGCTTCACTATGTACCCAACATTCTTTGGTTAGATTTTATCTGACATATGCGTGTATTTGGAAATGGAGAGTGATCATTTGAATAAATCTAGGCAGTCAGCTGCAACTCATTCATTCATTCAACACTATATTTTTGAGTGCCTCCATATGTCTGACACTGTCTGGAGTACTAGCTATGTATCTGTACGTAATTCAAACTCCCTGCCCTTGGAGAGTTGACTTTCTAGTAAATTGAAATCAGTTCTTTTGTGCTAGGGACTCTTTTTTTCCCCTCCAGAAAGGGCAAAGGGGCCTAACTCCCCTCTCTTCTCTTCCCTGCACATATCTGAGGTTACAAACGCACTGTAGCAACTCTGTGACCATGAGTACAGTCTTACCATTTGAGGATATTAAATGTAAACTCTAGGTATTCCCTACAGTCTTAGTGTGCCCAGACTTTTCTACCACTGTGGACCCCTTTCATTTAGGAAGGACTTGTCTATCATATACATTGCAATAATAATTAAGCCCCCCCTTCTTTTTGTATGCCTCACAACATGATTCTTTAATTATTTGAAAATGGTTTTCCTTTTTATTCACTTTTCATTTATTTATGTAAAGAAAAATTCACCCTTTCTGGTGTACAGTTCTAAGGGATTTGACGAACTATACAGTCTTGCAACCACCACCACAGTCTTGATACAAAATTGTTCCATCATCCCCAAATACCCTCTTATCCCCCTTTGTGGTCAAACCCTCCTCTTCTCCCCAGCCTTTGGCAACCACTGATCTGTTCTCGATCCCTTTAGCTTTATCTTTTCAAGAATATCATATAAATGGAATCATACAGGTTGTAGCCTTTTGTGTCTGGTTTCTTTCACTTAGTGTAATGTATTGAGATTCATGGATTCGTTCATCCATGTTCTTGTGCACATCAGTAGTTTGTTTCCTTTCTCTCCTTTTTTTTTTTTTTTAAAAAGGTCTAAATCAGAACTTCTTGGTTGTAAAAGCTAATTACGGTCAATGAGAATTGATTGATTTATGATATTTCTTGTTTCTAAGATACCATCACATAATTATATCTAATATGCCCCACATTATAGATCTTTTAGGGAAAAAAGAAACAATTGTAAGGCTTCTGATTTAAAACATATTGAAATGGGAACAAACCTGCTGCTTGAGGTTCAGGAAATACTGGAATCCCAGGCCAACCCAGAAGAATACGGTGATGTTTTAGTAAATGTGGGAAACTGCATAGCTGGTAAATATAAGATTTTTAAAGCTGCTTTAAAATACTGAAACTAGCAGGTGCTCAACAAACGTTTGTTGAATATGTGAAGGATGGAATGATGGAGGCTTATTGAACCTTAGGGGTTTCCTGAAGCATAGAGACTCCCAAGCTGGTGATTACTTGCCCAGAAGACCATCTGCCTTCGATCCCAAACCTACTGGCTGCTACGTGCAGTCCTCTCTGATGTTGGAGAAGCAAGGGCTTTGGCATGGTCTCAACCTCGTGGGTTCCTGAGGCAATACAAAAGAGCAGCCAGGTAGCACACTGCAGTCGTCCCATATCTTTCCAGAAGCTTATTTGGGGTCTGCCTGCCAGGCTGCACACCTGCTCCAGCTTGCCTAGTCACATGGCTCATTGAGCAGTGAGTTCCCTTACATGGGGCGGCCACACACCTGTTTTCTTTAGTCAGGCGAGTAAATATGTTAGCGGTACAAGCCAAATTTCCCTTCAGATGCATGTGCAGAGCCCCCATCACAGGTGTCAGGAGGCAAATGCACCTCTGGGACAGGGATGGGCCCCTGTGGCTGACAAGGGTGGTCTCTTCCCACACCTGTGTGCTTCATACTCAAGCCAAAAGGATATAAAACACATATTAAATACATACACTGCTTTGAAGTAGCTTACTGCCATTTTGGAGGCAGTGTGCCATATTGGTGAAGGTTCTTGTTGCATGCTTGCTGAGTGACTGGCACGTCCCTGTCCTTTTAGGCAGGAGGTGTAGGTGTATAGAATCTCAGTGTTGGAAAGACCCTTGAGACCATCCAGGCAAGTCAACCAAGTGACTACTCTTGCTTGGACATCTGTCTCTGCCTCTCTGCAGCATCACATGAGACAGCCGATGTCACATCATCAGTAGGGTCCCCCGGGCATTTCCAGATATCTTAGTTCAGCAGCATAGATGAGCTAGGCTCCTAGCTATGAGGAATTCCTGGTGCACTAACTGGGAACAAGAGTGAGAGGTCCTGGTTTTGTCTGGTGATTTTTTTTTTTTTTATAATTTTATTTATTTATTTTCCCCCCAAAGCCCCAGTAGATAGTTGTATGTCATAGCTGCACATCCTTCTAGTTGCTGTACGTGGGCCACGGCCTCAGCATGGCCGGAGAAGCGGTGCCTCGGTGCACGCCCGGGATCCGAACCCGGGCCGCCAGCAGCGGAGCGCACGCACTTAACCGTTAAGCCACAGGGCCGGCCCTTGTCTGGTGATTCTTAAAGCTTGATTGTGGCCAACCTCCTGATGGACAAGGATTTCATTTACAAGTCCAGTCCTTTTTCTTCGATTCTTTTGGGTAAATGCTATATCCGTAAGAAAGATTTTCTTAGTTTCTCTTTTTTTTCACTTTTGTTTTTGTATAGGACTAAGGTTTATTTATTAGAGTCCTACAACATAAATTACTAAGGGTTACTAACATTTGATGATCAAAACTAAAACTGCTGGTTTACCAAAAGTTTAATTCAGGATTCTTTTCCTAACAAATAGAGACCTTCTTGGTGTTCCTCGAACATGCCAAGATCATTTCCACCCCAGGATCTTTGCCCTTACTGTTTCTTTAAAGACCTTTGCACAGACTATAAGAAATATCTAATTGTTGTTAAAACAAAATCTGTTTCCCATTGTCTTTTCTTCCTTGGCTAAATTTTTCCCACTGATGCCAATAGCATGTACCCTGGGCACCCCCTTTCAAAAAGAAGAGACAGAGATTGCTGAAACCTACCTCATCTCCCAAGAGCCTGCAATATATGATGTAATTTTACACTAGGTGAGCTTTAATGTCTTTCTAACATTAATTTTGCAATTTGACCTTCACTGGGAGAGGCTAAGTCTCTCAGTAATTTAAAAAATTTGGTTGTATGCTCTTTGTAAACATCATGTAAATATCCATATACACAGATTGCATGTTCCAGAGTTTACTTAACCTTCTCCTACTTTGGGATGTTTAGATTAAAACCGCTTTCTATAATTTTTATAGATCTGTAAAATAGGAAATCCACTCATACATAATCAAGAGGTGACCAGATTTGCTTGTCTTTGTGCAGAGCATAAAGTATCCCTTGGAAAAGACAATTGAAACCCACAGTCCAAAAAGAGCTCATCCATGTTTTAGTTTAGAAATCTTAGCCAAGAAGCTGGGTAAACAGTGATCAAAAACACAAATGGTATTCAACGAAAGAAATTCATAATGTAGTTTAAGTATTCACTGAATCTTTTATTAAAATATCTTGGTTTATTAAATGCCATATTTAAGCTTGCCTTCCAAATACAGTTTTAATAATGATCGTTAAGGGTACTGCGGTATAGTTTGTGCACCCATTAAAAGAGAGAAATATGCTTACACTGGGTAGTCATAAAACCTGTCAACCGCCGTTTTGTAAGTGGCTGAGAAGTGAATTGCCACAGAAAGCCAGACTTGCAGCAGCTGCAAGTAACGAAGTTTCTAAATGCTGACACTGGTCATGAAACTGATATTTTATTTAGACGTCCTTGCAGCACAGAGCTCTCGGAAACCATGTTTATAGCCTTCGTGAAATAGAAATACAAGTGATAGTGTATATTTTGGCAGGTAGTGCCCGATTTAGTTGTAATAATTCACAGCACTGCTCCAGGGCTTCCACGTTGCTCCGGGCAAAAACCTGGATTATAAATTGTAGCACACAAAGCTGAATTTGACCTACCAGTTGATGCATAATAAACTGACTTAATTCTGAATATTAACTACACATTGTGGCCTAAAGGTTTTATGCTCTCTAAATGTAACAATAAATTATACAAAAATCTTCCTCTTGGGTGAAGCCTAAATATAAATAAATCCCCAATCTTAATACTATGCCGAAAGATGGGTTACTATAGATACCAGAGAGAATATATTAATCTTAAATATTATTGCCGAATAAAATAACTTTAGAATATCACTCAGTAGCTGAACTAATTATAGAAACTTTGGGGAGAAGTTTCAGTACTTTAACAGACCACTTTTCCATTTGCTCCATTTCTTGAGCGGTCAACTGAAAGATTTCACCTGTGTCTTCAGTGATCAGCATGAATAAAATGATTCATTTAAAAAAATTATCCCCAGTCCCAAGCACAGGGTTTAGTTCATATAAGCGCTCAGCAAATATTTGTCAGTGAATGAATGAGGTAGGAATGTTCTGAAACATCACATCGTCTGATCAAAACAGTCTTGGGTTTGAGGAATGCATATTCCTGGATTTAGGTATTTTGCTCTACAGATGACTTCCTGTGTGATATTGAGCAAATCACTTAGCTTCTCTAAGCATTTTTACTTGCTTGTAAAAGGGAGATTAAGAAAAAAGAAAAAATGACCCATCCCTATCTCACAGGATTGTGGTTTGTGAGTAGTTGAGACTAGTGTCTGTGAAGTATTTTGAAAATTATTGTTATCTCTAGCAAAGATGTCTTATACAGGCAAGAAACCAGCAGTGCTAGCAGAGGGGTGGCCTCTCTTTGCCACGCTTGTATCGTGTGGCTCCACCTCTCCCGGGCCACAGTTGATTGGACCTGGGGTAGATAATCAGATCTTCTCTTTTGAGAATTTGAACTGAGAGATCCAGAGCCTGAAAGTTGGTTCACAATTGTCCCTAACCTGGAAGTTCCTTCTTGAGGCCTGGTTCTATTTCCTGCCCCCAGTTTCCATGAGCTATCCTTGTGTCCTAGTAATAAACCTCATCTTCCTCAAGTTATCGAATAGGATTCTATTTCTGGCGACTGAACAATCCTGACATTTTTGTACAAGTCCCTTCACCCATTTCTTGGGCACCTACCATAATTCAGACTTAGGGATTTTTGGTTTAATATTGGGAGGATAAAATATAAAACTATGATATGAGTCAAAAATGTTAATACATATAAAAACATGAGTTGTGGTTTAAATGAAATAGCAGAGAGAAATAACATCTGCTCAAGGATGAGGGGAAGATTAGGAAAGTCCTAATAGATGAGGGGTCTTATGTGCATCTCTTCTTTTATATATACTGCCTCTATTGTGGTACGAGCTCCCTGTTATGTCTTGTGTGGACTTCCTCATTGCTACCTTTGCCCTCAGTCCGCCCTCCATACTGCTACCAGAGTTATCAGGTAACATCAAATGTATGGTATCAGACATGGGTCCTAAAATGACCCTTAAAAGACCCCCACACCTATGGGTTAAGGTCCAAACTCCTACATTGGTATACCCAGCGAGGTCCCAGAATTCCTTTCTAGACACGTGTCCTACTCCTGCTGCACACGCTCTGGGCTCCAACCACCTTGAACCTGTCCTTGTTCTTGATCATGTTTTGCACTTGCCTCTGTGCCTTGCCGTGCACCATTCTCTCATCTTTACCTGTAAATCCACTGCTCCTCCTTATAGCCTCAGCTGAAATACCACCACCTCTCTGAGCCTTCCCATGATCCCTTTTCAATAGCAGAATTAATATTTTAAGTGTATCTGTGTCTACACAATGCATTACACACACTAGCACAGTGCATTGTAGTTATTTGTCTATGCATCCGTCTGTCCTTCTTTTAGGAAGCAACTAGAAGGCAGGATAGGTGCTACTTGTCTTTGCGTCTCCAGTGAACAAATGGAAGGAACTCATGGAAAGGGCTCAGCAAATGATTGTTTAATTGGATGGGGATGAGATCTGAAGTGGTCCTGTAACAATGGCTAAGATTTTGAAAGGTGGATATGGGACAGGGAGGCTTCAAGGAACAGGCAACAAGAACCTGGACACAAAGTGGGCAGGACAGTTCACAGCAGATTCAGGGGAGAACTTGCATCCGGTTTGGCTGGAACAAGGGGAAGAGATAACGAAGATAAAGAAAAATGATAATGTTGGAAAAATCAGTTGGGATCCTGTTGTAGAGGATTTTCATTTTAAAAATGTGAGCTTAATTTTGTAGGCACCAGGGAGCTGTGTCCATTGAGCATAATAATGGTGATGTGATCAAAACGGCCTTGTAAGGAGATTAACCTGGGAGGGGTGCAGAGGCTGGACTGGAATGGAGAGGCCGAGTTACTCTCATGATGCTCCAGGGGAGTAGGACAGTCACGCTCCCCCATTGTTTCCAGCTTCTTAACTATTTCTTTATATGTTACTATTCTCTTTTTAAACAAATTAAAAGAGTCCTCCATCATGGCAGTCTCCTTTTCCTTCATCTCAGGTGTTGCTAGGATTTTGGGGGCTTTAAAGCATCCGATAGACAAGAACAAGGGCATATCATTGCTATCCAGATGATCACCCTGACTTTCATTTTTAGTAACGCTGAGAGATGGAAATGGTTTGATATGGAGACACGCTTGACCTGTTCTATTTTTGCCATGCTTTCAGGCGGCTCAACAGAACACTGGGTTCCTGCTTCGACGAGGGAATTGGAAGGTTTCACTTTCCCTCGGTGGCAATGGTTTCCCTTCTGGCTCAGCAAAATTCAGAAACCACTACCTTCAATGCACAGCTGCCTTCTGTCACAAATACCACTTCCTCCTTGAAGCCTTTTTGGGTTCTTCACCACCCCCAAGATTGAAGTGACCCCACCTCTATGATATCTCCTTTTTTTACCTGAAATTATGATTATTTGTAAAATGACTTTATATACCTACTAGCCTGAAATCTCCTTGAGGGCAGAATGAGGGCTTATTCATCCTCAATACCCCTCTCGCCTATCCTGTTCCATTGGTGTCCGTGTGTCTTGCACATAGCAGGTATCAATACTTTACGTTTGAATAGCACTTAACATTCTGCATGAATTTTCTATAAATCAGGAAAGGAAGGCTTTATCATCCCCACTTCCATTTTGCAGATGAGAAAATAAAGTACTTGAATCATATACCTAAGGTTGCATAAAATAACAAAGCAGAGAGCAAAATCCATTTTTTTCCGGAAGGCATCCTCCCTGTACATATCTGTGTCCAAATTTCTCCTTGTGATAAGGACACCAGTCATATTAGATTAGAGGCCTACTCTACTCCAGTGTGACTTCATCTTAACTAATCACATCTGCAACGTCCTCTTTCTACTACACCCTCCTACCTCATGTTGTCTGATGAATGAGTGAATTTGAATTTTAGTTGGGATTTTTTTTTTTTTGAATTACACAAAATTTCTGTGAGGAAAGAACCTGTTGCAATGCCATCACACTCTCTGTAGCATCCTGGGGAGGCACATGTGACAAGCAGGGGCGCGTGGGAGATTTCCTTAATCCGTCTGAAATATTTAAAATTCAGCCATTAATCATAACAGCTGCATTCTTGCTTCAAGTGATCAGCTACTAATGATTTCGACATTCTGGGTTTTAGAAATTCCTATTAATTGTCCTTAAAAAAAGGGCAAGAATGAATAATCTTGACTTCATTTGTGAGGAAAGAATCAATCTCTCTCACTCTCTCAGTTTTTCTCACTTTCCTTTTTTTCCTTCAACATCAATTGATCTAAAGCACAGTTATTTTGTGGACCCTTGTTTCTCTGGTTCTGACTTGTAAAGGTTGCGCATTCCAGGTCGTGGTTTGGCCCTCAGAATCCACAGGGAGGGATGGGCTCTTGATAACGGGTGCTTCTGGGAGCAGTCCATGTGAACCAGCTTAGCTGTAGAACACAGCCCAGCCAGAAGACACAGGCAGGACATAAGGCTGGAGAGGGTAAACATCCAACCCATACTCATGGTGATGAGTTTCTTTAACGCTGAGAACACAGTATAGCTTTAAAGATAATATATGAGTACATAGATATGTGTATATACATACGTGGGTATATGTGTGTGCATGTATATATATGTGTCTGTGGGCGTCTATGTCTACATGTCTATAGCTATATCATCTATATATAATCACGTTTTGCGATGCCTACTTAATACAAAAACTCTTGAGTTTTTCCATAGTTCCTTTTAGTCTTTGCTCGTAAATTCACAGAATTTGGTATGAAGGTTTGGAGGTTTTCAAATGGGTTATTTCTCATCTTAACCTGCTATGCAAGGTAATCAGTTAATCTTCAATAAGTCACTAGTGATTTCAGAAATACTGAAGCATTCCATGTGGACAGCATTCAACTGCTAATAAGTAAGGAGTTTAATTTACTTTCAAATGGGAACATTCATAAGATGATTCGACCAGGTTTATTTTTAATCATTTGTATTTAGATGTTTTGAATGAACCTATGTATTAGTTTGCTAGGGCTGCTGTAAGAAAGTACCACAAACTGAGTGGCTTAAAGGACAGAAATTTATTGTCTTGCAGGTCTGGAGGCCAGAAGTCTAAGATCAAGATGCTGGCATGGCCATGTTCCCTCTGAAGGTGCTAGCGAAGGATCTGTTCCAGGCCTCTCTCCCAGCTTCTGGTAGTTCTTTGACTCGTGGCAGCATAACTTCAGTTTTCACATGGCATTCTCCCTGTGCATATCTGTGTCCAAATTTGCCCTTTTGATAAGGACACCAGTCATATTAGATTAGAGGCCTACTCTACTCCAGGGTGACTTCATCTTAACTAATTACATCTGCAACATCCTATTTCTGAAGAAGGTCACGTTCTGAGGTACTGGGGGTTAGGACTTTAACATATGAATTTTGTGGGGACACAATTCAACCCATAACAACCTGTTAAATTGTCAGTGTTCTAGAAGGACCCAACTACCCCCTCACTCAAATTCCAAATTGCGTTTTTGACATAGGTATCCTCACATGACAAGATAGCCACCAGAGATGTTAGTAATTAGGCCAGTCAAATTCTATGGAGTCAATTTCATGGCTGCCTGATTTGCTGGGGCAAGGTCTCAGCCCCATGTCCTGGCCCAGCTAAATTGACAAGCATTAAATAATGATAGCCACCATTTATCAAGTTCCTACAAAATATGAAAGACTATTCTAGTTTCCTTATAGATATTATATAATCCTTAGAAAAACACTTCAAGGTACTATTTTTAATGCCCATTTTATAGATTAGAAAACTAAGGCTCAGATAGTTTAAGAGACTTGCCCATGGTCATAGAGACTACAGAGATCCATGCCTTGCAGTGTTTCAGAAACTTGTTGTGATGATTGAGTCAGTCTGGAATCATCTGCAGACCTGGTGTTTGATCTGCCTTGGGTAACTCATCAACACAGCCTCACCCCTCTTGAAACCCTCGGTCCAGATACACAGGACTCTTCCCATTTAAAAACAGTTTTTAGTTTTGGTTGGTTTTCCAGTTCGTTACCACATCCAGAGACCAGATCAATGGTCTATTGACCTGGTTGGCACCTTGGCCCCTTCCTTGTTCCTTCCAGCCCCTTCCTAGGGGCCAGCCCCTGCTCTTGAAATCCTGGCTGCTGGCTGTGATCCTGTTTCCATTTGGAAGGACCTGCTTGGAGTAGGACTTGCTAGTGGACATGTGCTCTGCCTATTTGAGCAGTATCCCTGTAAACTGAGCTCAGCCTGAATTGTACCCTAAATTTTCCAGGTTCTTGTGGACATCAGGATTGGCACTGCTCGTGCATCCCTGGGTGGGGTGGGGTTGGCAAATGAGAGAAACTACTATTTCTGGGGAATTAGTTAACTAATTAAACATTTTTGAGTATATTATTGCCAAGCACTATACTTTACGTTAGTTTAACGATACTGAAAGCCACAGCCATGATCCCTGTCCTCTTGGAGCACCTCAGTCTCAACCCAGACCCAGTTTACTCCCCTATTCTTAAGGTCCCATCACTGAGATCTCAGCACACTCGACAGCCATGGCTGCATGAGGTGGACAGAACATGCATACAAGACAGAAGCCCATAGAATTCTTGAGGTGAAATTTGCAAATAACATATGCTCCAAAATATTTCAGGTTATAGCCATACTACATTACTCTGATTAACATGCATTCTAATATCCTTGCTTGAGTAGATGATAACGTGGTAGAGACACAACTCATGTTTTGTCTATGCCAGAGGCCAAAATTTGGAGATACTCATGAGAGTCTGTGTTGTGTTTGTAAATGTCATCCATCTTGTGTGCCATGGAACAAAAAGTTTGGTAACTGCACATTAGGTCAATTTCAAAAGATTATGGCAACTAGTAAAACATCTTGACTTCTCCTCGGTGATCCACAATGGATCTCTTATTCTACAAATTCCTCTAAATGTGCCTTGAGTCTATTTATAAATGGCCTGTACCACCTCCGGGGCTAGTAAGTCCTATAAATTTCCTACATGCTGTGTAAAGTTATATTTCCTTTCAATTGTTCCCAAATGGCTTCCTTCCAATTTGAGGCTGCTCCCTAGTCCTCATGTGTAGGGTTAGCTGAACAAGGGTACAACTTCTCACTTCCCTTCATCATTATCTTTGGAGACTTTGATTGGATTGTGTCTGAGTCCTGGTCTTTGCAGGCTGAGGAAACTGTATCGTTTGAAACCTTTCCTAACACTGCAGAGGCTGCCTACGCTTGATCATCCTGGCTTCCCATCACAACAGGTCTGCTCCGGCTGTTAAATCTCTAGAAGTGTGGCACCCAGGGCAGCAGGGAGCCTCCGAGGCAGAACCCCCCACCTGCACCACTTGCCAAAGATAATGAAATCTCTTGGCCCCATCTTCCTTGTTCTCATCCCCTGGAGATTCTTGCAGCCAGAAGAGTATCCCTCTGAGAATTCTAAAGCAGCAGACATCTCACAAAAAGGGAAGCAAATTTCCTCCAGGGTCACATCACGTGCTGTCATTCCAAGTGCCTGATTTTAGTTTCTGAAGTTCTGAAAGCCCTCGAAGAGTGGAATCACCTGCCGAGAGGCTGCACGGCTAGCCAGGGAGGGTCTCTTGAAGCAGGCTTTATTTCAAGTGTGAGGACCTGGTTTATTAGAGGCACTAGGGGGGAGAAACTCACACCTGGGACTTCTCCCATACTTGTGAAATTCAGAAATGGGAAGAATCATTGTTGAGATCAATCAGAATCAGCTGGCCACCTGGCTAGAGGGAGATAGCGAGGAGGGGAATGGTGGAGACTTGGAAAATTCTGCCTTGAATAAAGCTCCCTGGCTCCCTGGGGTTGGACAAGGATGAATGAAATCTGCTTTGGCTTGTGCTGACATCCAGTCCCTGGAGTGAATGGCATCTGCCGCAGGAGGCAAGGGATTCTGTTCTTCTTTTTCAATAGGGACCTTTGTGGTGTCTGGTTTAGAATCTCTCAACCCCGCCATTCCCGCTCCCTTTAAAGGACAGCTTGTCAACACTGAGTGTTGGGTAAACCTTGAAAAGGTTGTCTTGTTCTTGGCCAAATGTTGATTTAAAATTAGGTTTTCCTCCATACTTGCAAAAGAAGATCCACTCAAAGACTTGGTTTAACTAAGAGTGGGTCAATGGGAAAGAAAAGTAACCATCTTGGTGATACCTCTGCCTTTTAGGGAACATTCACTGAAAAGTGTTTTTTACCCAAAGTGACACTATTTTATGTTTGACCACTTGTAGGTAGAGAAACCCAAATGGGGAGGTAAGGGAGGCAGGAGTAGAGAGGAAAGACCATGGATGGACTGAAATGAGCAGACTTTCCGGTCAGGCAAATTCAATCACTTCTGGCAGGCTGTGTGATATTATCCCTTCTCAGGGATAATGACATCTATCGCACAGATTGGCATGAGAAATAAGTATGATAATGTCTATAAGATTGTTAACACAATGTGCAGCATAGGATAGGTACACAATAAATGTTAGTTCTTTTTTCATTTTTTGAAGCAGTCTAATGTCCTTCTGCAAAGAAAATGCTTGCCAATATATAATCACACACTATCTCCTGGTTTTATTTCCTTTTTGTGTGTAGTATGGAAAAAGATATGTGAACCAATAGCAACATATTCATGATGGGGTTAGTTATGACTGTGGAGGGCGGGCAGAGGGGCAGTCCCTTTGTCCTTCCTCAGGAGGGCATAGACAGGAACTGAGCAGGGTTTCATTCGAGGATGCACGGGAGGTCTGTGACAGAGGTCTTCAATGAGGATGGGTTGAGGAAAAATGGCCTCACTTCATAAGTGTTAATAATGAAACAAATATTAGAACAGGATATATTGGTTGCTCCTATATGGAAAGTGATTACGTTTATTTTTTTAATTTTTGGCAATTTTACCTAAAACATGCTCTCAGGCAAATAACTAGAGAAAATGACAAGACATGGAAACACAGATAGAAGTTGCAGGACTCAAAAGGCCTCAATTACTTAAGAAGAAAAGAAGAGTATCTGTGGTGGATGAAACAGACCCCAATCATCTACCTGGACCACAAGATGGCCCCAGTCCGTCTGCTGTGGGCTGCCTTGCCTCCTTCTACCCGCCATTCCATTCTGCGCCCTGTCATTTTTGGGGACACCTACCCAAATGCTATCTTTTTCTCTCCCCATGTGTCCTCCTTTCCAAAACCTCAGGCTGACTTGGGAGATCCCTTCTCTGGGCTCTCATGGTACTTTTATTTGCTTTTTAAATAACCTGTTTCATTTGTCATTCTGTTGATCTTAGGGGATCCACTTTAGGAAAACGAATACAAAATTAGGCATAAAATTATTAATTTAGAATAAGAAAAGTAATCATAACAAATTACACATGTTAAAAAGCTGACAAATATCACAAACATCACAAACTTTAGGGAAATCACTCCTTGTTTTAATCAATGAATCAACTGATAAACCTCTTTATTTGTACATTTTTTGTTTCACACTCTGATCACTTTTTCCTATGACAATGATTTTGTAATATTGTCTATAGAGTAAATAGAAAGATAATTCACTCTTTATCATAGTTGATTGAAGTTGGTTTTTATTATTCATGATTTAGAATAGTTTTGTTCAGCTTCACAACTTGTTATTGGTAATTTCATGTAAATTCTTAGGATTTTTGTCAAGTTTGGGAAAACACCAACCAAGTTTCTTTCCAATAAGAACTGTGAGATTTCAGGGCATTTTACTCTTTTTTGTTCATTGACTAACCTTCAGTGCTCTTTGAATAGATTGTATTAGGAATGTTCCTGGAAGCTAGCATGGCTAGCCATAACTTAATTATACTTGGAAGTTATCATGTTCTACATAAATACATTCCACTAAACGCAAACTAAATGTTTCCCCAACTCAACTTCCCAAAAGCTGTATCCACCAAATGCTCAAGACCACTCTAATGGCCCCTGACTCTGCAGGGGAAAGATAATGGAGGGTAAATTGGATTGGTAAGAGACAGCAGTAAACCAACTGAAGTTAAACTACCTTTCAAAAATTTATGAAATTATATGACCTTAACCTTCACTAGTGTCATGGCTAATCTGCCTCCATCCTCTTGGCTCCAGACCTGCCCACGCTGACACCTGGTAGAAGTTCAGTTAGGTGAACAAAGAGTACTACAGGCCCCTGTTGACATTTTCCCCCCACTAATGCCTGCCCTTCACCCTCCCTCTACACGGTTTCTACCCAGCCTTTCAGGTGCAGCTCACATACCATCTCCTCCATCACGATCACCTGGTCTTATATTGTTCACATCAACTTCCCACTTGCCACCGCCATATTCCCAGTGAGGTGATCATCAGTCTGGGAGAAGGACAGCTAGCACAGCTTTGGCACTTGAAGCAGGCACTTAGCAAATAATTCTGGACAAACGGATTGAAAATCCATCCGTTTTCCTATGGCTAACTAATTGGTGACTGCCTTCCTGACCCGGACCACTTACTAGAACCAGATGTTTCTCCAAGTTATTTTAAGGATTGCTTTATAAATGGAATTTTGACTCCTTTTTCCAAAGATAAAGGAGAGCCTGCTGGGTTATTGCTCTCTGCCTACAGAATGTACAGAAGAGAAAAGCCTTTCATAGATGACTGATTTCTAAAACAGATGTGCCAAGTTCCTTGGGCTAAAAACTCTTTAGTTAGGAATGAATCAGGGCATTTTTAATATGAGTTTTTAGAACGTGTACTTTGAGCAATGCTAATAATGATCAGCGTGATGGTAACTTGGTGTAACGGTTTTAAGGATCGAGAGTGCTAATAAAACTGCCCAGAGGGACGTGAGATCACCTGATAAAGCAGAACTAATGAAGGACTCAGTGCACAAAAGTGTCTCTTGTCAGAGGGGAAGTATTTGTGCGTGGTCCCTTCCAACGATGCACTTGACGAGGACAGAAATAGAAATGCGTTTGTGGCCACCTGGCAGAGATTTTCCTAGTGCCTTGGTTTATTATTCCTACTATTGTACTTCCTTCTTTCCTAAAAATCTTTCTTTCCTCTTTGCCTTTTCAGTTGGCTTCAGCACCTTTTGTGAGTTTTCATCAGCACATTTCATTCTTTACTGAACAATGAAAAGATAAGGGAGGGAGAAATGAGGGAACGAGTCTATTACTAATTGTTACGGGGAAGTCAGGGGGAATGGTGCTGCTTTCCTGTTGTTCATCCAAATCCTGTTGTTCATTTTCCTTGACACATGCAAGAGGGAGATGAGGGTTCCTGTATTTAAGTGAAGAACCTTGAGCACTGGGGGCCTTCTCTGTGGTAGGATGAAAATTATTATCTATTGAGTACCTACTATGTGCCGGGCTCTGGGCTTTGCCCTGAGGCCAGAGAAGAAAGATAAATCCCCTGGCCTCAGGGAGCTCAAAAGCTCTCTAGCCTGAAGTTTGTCATCCTTACAGCACAGTGACTGCAGTCCTTGAGTGCACACCTTCTGTGTGTTAGAAACTGTGAGAGACCCAGAGAGGTGAGACAGCCTCTGCCCAAAGAGAGCAGGCCGGCAGTGTGTGGCAATGCCAGAGAGCAGTTAAGTCTTACGTCCCTGGGAACAGAGGGAGAAATCAATGTGCACTGGTAAGGGGGAGAAGGGGCAGAAAAGGAACATGGTGCTTTACTTGTGCTGGTTAGCTCACAGCAGCCCTAGGAGGTGGATGTTATCTCATGTAAAATATGAGATGTTCTGCCTCACAGAGGTTGGTGACTCTTCTCAGTGTCCCAAAGCTAGACACGGAGCTCCTCGAAGGCTGGATGTGTCTTATCCATCTGTGTATCTTGAAAACATCCTGGCACAGGGTAAACCCCCAATCAATCCTTGAGAATGAAAGAAGTAACAAAGTGCTGGAAGCAGGTTTCAAACTCAGATCTGTTTGATTCCGGGGTCTGTGGTCTTCCTTCTATTCTATGGTGGGTACCGCGGACAGAATCGGAAAAGTCAAGATGAGTAAACAGCTTAGAGATAAGACTTAACTCCTTTTTTAAACATCTGGAATTTCAGTGACAGTAGGAATCTGTAAAAGTCCCTGGGAGACAAGGACTGATGCTGAGGAGTGAGATCAGGGCCGCAGGGGCAGACTCTAGAACCACAGGGAGTAGGCGAAGTAGCTGGGGTGGACGTAGACAGAGAAGAGGGAAGGAGAGAGGCCTGGTTGTGGGGAAAGTGATCTTCTTAGCATTATTTGAATGGTCCAGGTTGGGTGGCCTTGGAGCTCATTCAGTGCACCACCTCGTTTTGCAAGTGAGGAACCAGAACAGAGAGGTTAAGCGCACACACAGTCAATGGCTAACCTCACTCTAGAACCCTGGCTCATGTACTCTCTGCGCTTCCCTTTCCCATGAGTTGCTTGTGGTTACCCATGAGCAAATATTTAACGTGTCCACTGTCACTGGCATCCATCTTTGCTTTGTATTTCTTTTTTTTTTTTTTAAAGGAGATTAAGGGCAACTAGACAAGCATTAAACGCCGAGAAGGGGTTCTGTCTTGTTTGTTTTGTGGCATTTCCATAGTGCAGGTCATTTGGTCCTTGGTCTCTAAAAAGATGAGACTTAGCCTTACCTGACAATGGAGATCTTGTCACATAGTGTCCAGCATTTAGCATGACTCTCCATTTGATTTTACATGAATGTTGCAAGGATCTGATGGAATGATGCAATAAAGAATATCCTGTGTACAAATTTGATAAGCTCTTAACAATATGGTGCCTGACAGCCTCTCACTTAAAGAGAAGACATCCTGTCAATCAGCATGAAGCATGCTAAAATCTCCTCTTCTGTAAGCTTCTTTATGCCTGCAAAGCAGCTTTCTTCTCTCCGACTCTGTGTCTTTAATATATGCCAACTGTGGCAATTGGAAGCATAACGAGCGGTAAGTTGCTTTCTAACTCTCAAGAACTTGTTATTCCCCTGACACTAGCAAGACTCTGGCTCCTGAGCCATGATGCATTAGCACTTTTTCAGTCCTCCATCCTCTGGTCTCTACCCTACTTGGAGAGCAGGGCAGAAGCAAGCAACCATTCATGAGGCATGTGCCCTAAGCTGGACACTGTGAAGATGATTTATGTTCACCCTCTTGCTTAACCCTCACAGAGTCTTGGAAGGGTGGTAGGTGAGGGGTACCACAGTGTCCTCATTGTAGAGATCAGGAAACTGAGTGTTATGGACTGAAGTGTCCCCCACAAATTCATACGTTTAAGACCTAACCCCCAATATGATTACATTCGGAGCTAGGGCCTTAAAGAGGTAATTAAGGTTAAATGAAATCATAAGGGTGGGGCCTTAATCCCATAGAATAGGTGTCCTCATAAGAAGAGGGAGAGATAGCAGGGATACACACGCACAGAGAAAAGGCCATATGAGAACACAGTGAGAAGATGGCCATCTGCAAGCCGAGGAGAGAGGCCTCCGGAGGAACCAAACCTGCCAACACCTTGATCTCAGACTTCTAGCCTCCAGAACTGTGAGGAAATACATTTCTGTTGTTTAAGCCCAGTCTGTGGTATTTTATTATGGCAGCTCTAGATAAACTGATACATGGAAGTTCAGGGAAATTAAATATATAGCCCAGAAATGGCTATTTCACCCATTCTGAGAATCAGGAGAAGCCTCCTGGGGCAGAGGTAGGGGCTTAGGAGACATGAGTTTGCATCCAGGCTGTGTGACTAATAAGCTGTGTGACATAGGGAGAGGCATTGCATGTCTCTGGGCCTGTTTCTTCATCTATTGAAAATAAAAGGAACAAATAATTGGGCTCTGGCATCCCTCCAACTCTGAAATTTTGTGTTTGTTGACGATTTCTTCTGGGCCTTATTTCCTCATTTGTAAAAGAGGATAAGAATATCTACCCTAAGCAGTCTGAGGCATGTAACAAGAATCCGATGAGTTAAAGGGTTCTAAAAGAAGGAAGGACTAATTATGTCTAAGATGAGGTATCATGCAGGCTCAAGTCCCAGCTGGCCCCTTCCTAGCCAAGGGCTCTCAGGTAAGTGCGCTTACTATTCCTAATCTTCCGTTAACTTATCTACAAAATGGGCAAACAAAATACTCCCTAACTGAAGGGTTGCTGTAAAAAAACCGATGAGATGCTCTCTGGAACATGCTCAACACAGAGCAGAGCCTATCACATCCTCTATAGCATGTCGGTGATTATTATTGTTATTATTAAGGTCCAAGAATGGTGGGCCTCTCTGCTCTGAGCCCTGCTGGTCCTGTCAGAGAATGGGATTTAGAATTAGCAGAGTCAGGCTTCAGGTCCAGCTCCGGCACACACAGGCCACGTGAGCCTGGGCAATGTGCCTAGTCTCTGTGATCTTTGAGGTCCTGACAATTCTGAGTGTTAGGTTAGTGCCTACTGTACAGATGATGAATTGAGATGAGACGTTGAAAGTGCTTTGTCAATTATAAAGCTGAATATAACTGAGAGGAATTGCTGCTCTGAGCAAGGATCATTTCCTCTGCTTTCTGCCCATGCCATATACTGCCAGGAAACTTGCTCAGGGATGCTTGAAAGATGGGGAGGGTGGAAGGGATGGAAGGCAAATGCTTACTGTAGTTATAATAGCACACAGATGTGTCATATTAAAGCTGAATTAATGGGGAGCAGAACACATTCCAAAGTTGTCCCCCTCCCCAGTCATTGCTAAAGAGTGTCTCAAGGCAGGAAAGCATTGAGACAAATAGGACAAATGCTGTGAAGGCTTCTAGCTAGTCTAGATAGAGCTGGGACACTTTTGTTAAATAGACACACCTCCCAGTAGCTGCCAACAAGGTCATTGGTGAGAAAGGGGAGAATTATTTGTTTTTTTTTTTTTCCTATCTGGTACATAAAAGCTAGACTTTAAGGAATTTTGAGGTTAGGCCTGTGGTTCCTGGTTGTGGCCCATTTGGAATATCATAGAGTCAGGCATATCATAGGATGAAGTCTATGAGGACTCCCAGGGCCAATGGAGAATGTGGAGTCAGAGCCTCCTAGAACCAGAGGTTCCCATCCCAGCAGTAGCTCTCTTTGTTGATGGGGTCCACCCTCCCGCTCCTCCCTCCCCATCATGGAAGTAGGGTTATGGTGACAGGTTGATGATTTGGAACCGATAATGTGAAGAATGGGATGTTATGGGAGTTTTGGCCATAGACACCCTTTTTGAAGCTTTGTTCTTTGAATCAGATTGGTTTAGGATATTTCCTGACTCCCCCTGCATAAGGAACAACATGAGGCCAATACAATTTCCTAAGATTCAGTAGTTCCTGTCTTAATTTCAATTAACTGTTTTTCAACTGTTTTTGAACAAAACTTAGATTAAGAAGCACATTTTACATAATGATGCAATTCATACATATATGTGTGGCATATGTTATTTTTTACAAATTAGTACTTCCTTATACTTTATGAAATGTGCTATAATATTTTCTATTCTATATTTTTTAAAATGTTTGTCGAGACCCACTAAATTGAAGTCATGATGCACAAATAGGTTGTAATCCTCAGTTTGGAACCACCGGATTATTCCAGGGCATCCAGAGATACCAGGGCACCCTGTGAATTTAATTGTACGTTTATGATGAGTGCACCTTCTGAGCCAGGATGTCAATGTGGAAAGATCACAGGCCTTAAAGTTAGACCTGGGGCCAACGCAATCCCATACTTGTTTAAGCCCCTGTCTCTTCATAATGCCTGCTTTCAAGAGGAATTATAAAGGTTGGGTGATCACAAGTGTGTGAAAATGTCTAACATAGCCTGGCCCAAATTAGGACTTCAATAAACATTAACTCTCTCTTCATTTCTAGACAAGTTGAGATCCATAGTCTCTGACTTGGATCATACTTGCAGTTTCTAGAACAGCTGGCCCTGCTACGTCTCTCTGTCAGGTTCAGATAGTCTTTGATGAGAAACAAAAGGTTGCTTCTGTACACCGATTGCTTTGAGGAGCTTACTCTGGGATTAAATTTCAATAATCTCAGGGTTGCCAGGGGTGCTTGTGTATTGTTTGCGCTCAGTGAATTTGGTGTTTAGGGACCTTGCAATGTAGAAGGATGAAACTTTTAGCCTTGGTTAGATGTCTTTTCTGGGTAAGAAGATACTCTCTGCACAAATCAAGAAGAGGTGGTGTCCAGAGCATTGTCTATTATGAGGGGGGGGCCTTTAATATGAACCTAGGACAAGAGCAGACTTACCAACAGCTGAGCCAATAAAATACTGCAGCACCTAATGAGTAGTTAGGTGAAAGGCATCTGAGCCCTCCATACTGGATTTCAGATTTTTGTGTCCCATGTTTGCCTCCCATGACACATCCTTGCTCACAAAGAGTCTAGGCTGGACTTTCTAGTATATCAGAGGAAAGGGTAGTGTGTTTTCTGCTCCTTGTCATTTTACAACCCACCAGCACTTGCTAATCTACCGTAGACGCCCATTCACTTTGCTGCTGGTACTCTGAGACTCCCCTTCCTTCCAGACACTCTGCTTCCACTTCATGCTGGCCACAGGAGATGGACAGCAAAAGCAAGACTGCCCTCCCCATCACTCACTGTCCCAAGCATGGACCCAGGCTTCCCACTGTATCACAAGACCCTTGTGTTTAACACACTTGACTGAGGGCTGGGGCTAACTAGGGGGATGAGACGAGAAGACTCGACCAGATATCCAGACCCTAAGGCCTATCATTGGTCATATAGCATCACTGGAAGCCCCTCTTGGACCTGCCATTAAGCCCTGCCTCCCTTCATGGTATTAAGAACCCACTCCTTAATTCATTCAGGTAAGAATCATTCCTCCCATTTTCTCTCTTACTTAAATTCTGCCTCCTTCTTGTACTCCCTCTTCTTAATATCCCAGGGAACCCTAAACTCAGTTTATAATGCAATAGCTTCTCCCTCAAAAGAATGTGCTTTATCATGCCAATCTGTTCAGTTCTTCTTTGCTTCAATCTCTCCCTTTCTTTGCAAAAACCCACTGCTGCCCATAACCTTCAAAAATTGTCTTCACTCCTGAGACCATTTTTTTCTCTCCTAGAATTTGGAAATGATTACAGATAGTATTTGCTTTTGGTCCTTTATGCTTAGGATGATTATTAGCTGATGCCCTTTGAGTGGGATACCTTTACTAACTTCCATGCCCACCCCTGAAGTTACCTCCTGGGTCTCAGACTGTTGCTGATGCCAGATCTTGTTTCTCTACTCCCAGATGGCCAGTCCCTGGAGTGGTAGGAGCTACAGAAGAATGGACTTTGGTCTGCATAAGAAAGGACTAGGTCGTGGTCATAGTTAGGGAGAAAGGGTGCCTTAGCAAGACTGTAGCAGCGAGAGGCTAGTTTCCATGGAGCAGGACTAAGAATCAAATATAATCTTGCCCTAAGTGGCCTCCTTCTGGTACTAGGTAATAACAGTTCCTGGCTCCCCTGTCAGGAAATATCCAAGGAGTAGAGACGTCTGGCATATGTGGAGGACATTAGATGCATTCATATGTTATTAGGAGAAGATGGGAACAAACATTCGAACCAGGGACTTGGCTCTTATCAGTAGGGCTCTTGGTGCATTAGGAGAGAAATTACCTTTTCACCTGAGATGCACAGCGTGTGTTCAGACCTGCGAATCTGGTTTTGGGGTCACAAAGGGAGATGCGCTGAAGCTGACAGAGGTGACAGCTTTTCACATATGGAAAACTGAATAATAACAACAATTCTGTTTGTGAAGAAGGGCTGGAAATTACGTTTTCAATTCTAATGCAAGACAGGGGCCGAGATGAACAGATTCAAATTGGAGTTTGCCTGGGCTCACTATTTTCTTTTTTAAATGACAAAGGAAATAACGGTTGATGAAGTTGCCTCTAGGGATCTGGGAAGGATTCTTTCTGCTATTTAAAAAGATGAGATTTCACATAGAGGCTATTAATTACTACCAGCCATTTGATAAATGCAGCATTAACTGGTTTAACGCTATCAAACACCATATTGCCCATAATACCCTGAATGGCATAGTCGTAAATACAGATTTCTGTTATTCAGCGAGGAATATCTGCTTATAAAAGGCAAATGTTGGCTTGTTTTTTGATGGATGGAATGATGGAGTTCTACATACAAAGGGATAAATATACGGTTTACATTAGTTTGGAAAATTAATATCAAGACAAAACTTTTTAAAGGGGGAAAAACAGAATCTTGAGTCCTAGTCTCTAAGAAGGATTGAATATTTATGCAGTTACGATGTCTTGAAACTGAAGTTACTTTTGATTTCAACTAATTGTGAGAGAGTCTCTAAGAGTTTGGGCTCTAGAATCAGAGGCAAATTGACATGAGCCCATGTTCTAGCTTGGTTTCCAGTTCTTGGCTAGGTGGCTAGTTAACACAGGATAGTGGCTCTCACCCCTGAAATGAACCCTAGATTAAACCCTAGAATAGAGGTTCTCTACCTTGTACAGTGGAATTACTTGTACACTGATGCTGAAGCTTCTGATTTGGAGAAGCAGGCATCTAACAAGTCAATTTCTCCATAAATAAAAGCTGTAAATTCTAGACAAAATACCAAAAAAGAACTCCTTGAGGGCTTCGGAGACTGAAATGAGGTAGGCAGATTTTGGAGGTGAGTTGAACCTTGAAGCAAGCGACCCCCATGTTGTAAGTTCCATGGCTCTGGGGCAGCTAAAACTCTGATACAAAGCCCTCTGACTTTTTGAGCAGAGGAACTAGGGGAAAGGCTTCAACCAGGAATGCCAGGGTGTGAGAGGGAAATGCTGAACAGAAAAGAGCTAGAGAAGAGGAATTCCATATTCTGTGTTTAAACTCATCCCAAGTTTCTGGCTAATCCCTGAATTATAAATGCATAGGACAAACTGGAAACACGCGCAGCTAAGGCTTAAAGAACTACACTGAGGTCTGAACTCTCCCCACCTCAGATGTGACAGTTTGTAGCCTGAGTCTAACCAAGTGAATTGTCTACTAAAGCAATAATTTCAACACTCTTTGAAGAATTATAGCATAATCCAGAGTCTTTACAACATAATATTTACAATGTCTAGGATACAATCCAAAATTACTCAATATGTTAAGAGCCAGGAAAATGTGACCTGGTCTCACACGAAGAAACAATTAACAGATGACAACCTCTATGTATTAGTTCCCTAAGGCTGCTATAACAAATTACCACAAACTAGGTGGCTTAAAACCACAGGAATTTATTCTCTCACAGTTGTGGAGTTCAGAAGTCTGAAATCAATGTGTCAGCAGGGTTGTTTCCTTCTGCAGGCTCTGAGGGAGAATCCTTTCACGCCTTTTTCTTACCTTTTGGTGGTTGCTGGCAATCATTGTTGTTTCTTTGTTTGCGGGTGCAGGTATCCAATCTCTGCCTCCATCTTCACGTAACCTTCTCCTCTGTGTTTCTATGTGTCAAATCTCCCTATCCTTTCTCTTATAAGGACTCATAGTATTTTAAACCTAAAATTTTATATCCAGCCATATTATCACTCAAATATGAAAACGTAACAAAAGTATTTGCAGGTCTACAAGGCTGTGGGTGATTTAAAATCAATGATCCACACTGAAAATACTTTTGAAAGAAATATTCAAATAAGTAGAGAAACAAATCCAGTAGATGCTGAAAGAGATATATAAAATGAAGATGACTAAACATTTTGTCAAGGTTTGTGTACTTTTTGTCTCTAAAGTTAAAGCTAAGAAAAAGGAAAAGAAAAAGTGTATACTTAATAACCCAGAGTTAAAATTCTACACAGTATCAACAAGAGGAGAGTTTGGAACGGAATATATGGGTAAGTAGAGAAATCAAGGGATAGGAGAGCAGGATAAAGTTCTTGTTTTGCTAGGGGGAAGCTATAGGTGTCAATTTTTGAAAAGAAGGCAAGAAAGGAGATTAAAGAGAAAACAGAAAATGTTTAAAAAATTGAAATTAGAAACTAAAGTTGTAGTAACAAACCCTCATAAATAAATACTCATTATAATTATAAATTAGCTAATTAAATCCTCAAATTAAAATAGAGATTGCCATATTAGGTTTTAAAAATCCAGTTTTATGGTTTTTATAAGAGACTAAATCATAATGAAATATAACATTGAAAGTAAAAGGATGGAAAAAGATATATCAGATAAATATTAACCAAAAGAAATTTGATATAAGTGTATTAGTAGTGTAAAAAGTAGACTTTCAAACAAAAAAGCAACATCAAGGCTTGGAAGGGTCACTACACAGTGATACAAGGTTTGATTCACCAAGAAGATATAATAATTCTAAACATGTATGCAATTAATAAAATCGCCTTAAAATATATAAAACAAAAGTTGATGAAACTATAGGAATAAATTGATAAATTCCCCACCATAGTGGGAAATTTCAACTCACTCTTTTGTGTATTGATAGGTCAAACAGACAAAAAGATTAGCAAAGATGCAGATAGTTCAAATAACAAAACTAACAGATGTAATACAATAAAGATATATGTAATTCTGTAGCCAAGATTGAAAGAAAACATGTTATATTTATTATGGTATTTATTTATTAGGTACTTAAGATGTTTAGAAAAAGTTAGTAATTTTTTTTTAGCATATTACTTATAAAACTATACATGTTTTTAAGTGTTCTACTTCTGTATTAGTTTTCTCTTGCTGTGTAACAAATGACCTTAAGTGCAATGTCTTAAAACAACACAAAAGTTTCTGAAGGTCAAAAGTCCATTATGGTTGGGTGGATTTTCTTCTTGGAGTCTCACCAGGCTAAAATCAAGGTATCCTTCAGGGGTCAATTCTCATCTGGGGTTGAGGGTCCTTTTCCAAGGTCACTGGTTATTGGCTGAGTTCAGTTCTTTGTTGTTGTAGACATGAGGTCCCCATTTCCTTGCTCTCTGTCAGCTGGTGTCTGCTCTCTCTTCTAGGGCCACCCACATTCCTTCTCACGTGACTCCCTCATCTTCAAGCCAGCAGTGGTGCATGTAATGCGTCTCATGCTTCCAATCTCGCTGACCTTCTCTTATGCCCTCTTCTTCTGCCACTGGTCAGAGAAAATTGTCTTCTTTTAAGAGTTCATGTGATTAAATGAGGACTACCTGGATAACCTCCCTTTTTTAACATCAACTGTGCCACATTATATAACAGAATCATGGGAGTGATATGTCATCAACTTCACAGATACCAGAGGTTAGAGTGTGGAATCTTGGAGGCCATGCCTAGACATTTTGCCTACCATAACTCCTCACCCATTTTTTCCCTTGAGTCTTGTTATTTTTATTGTATGTAATTCCTTGACAGTACTTTTGTAAGAATACATCATCTATACTATAAGAGCAATGGTTGTATTTCACAATTTGCCATGAGATCATCTCTTTCACCCAAAGGTATGATGTTACTTCATTTTCAGACATATGTGAATTTTTGTAAATACCATTTTGTAACTGATATCTGCATTACAGTCACAGAAATAGACTGTAAAATATTAATTCTTTGGAGTTTGTGGAACCTTCCTTTGAAGCCAGTACATGCATAATTTTTATGAAGGTTCTATTTTTTCTCAAAATGAATTTGTGGTCTCAATTTGGTGTAAACTTTTATTAATTGTGTTATTAAAATTTTTTACATTTTAATCCAGTGTTTATATCATCTATTTCTGAGAGAAATATGTTAAAATCTTCAACTACAACTGATTTATTATTTCCATAATATTGTCATTTCAAGGCTATGTTTTAGGTACATATGGGTATATGATTGTTATATATTCTTTTTTTTCCATTAGTTTATGCAACTTGATTGAAAAAAATAAATCAACTATTGACAGAGCTATTAGATGATCACTTTTACATCAACAACTTCCATCATTTTTTTAGGGATACATTAAAGATTATATTTGAAGATAGACTAATCGTTAGCACCAAGCTTCCTATAAAAATTATAATATGGTGAAGACTCTATTTTGAAATTAAGGTGCATCCCGATTTCTATTTTCTAGAGATCAAGAATGGATTATTCCTTTATTGACATTCCTAAAATATATCACATTTTGTTTTGCTGATGCTAAATATTGAGCACTGATTCTTCAACCACCTCAGTGAAGAACAGAAACTATACCATGGACCTCAAACCCCTAGCACTGGAGGACTTAAACAAGATGGCTGCTGCTACAGCAATGGTGCTTCTGTGATGTGACAATTGGGTATCCATCTCTGTCCTCTGCCTCAGATGATCTTTTCAGCAGGTTAGAGCAGTGAGGAATGATTTAAGCATGATAACAAAGTTAGATCAAAGTATTGGCCTTCTAGTACACAAGCTCCATATTGAAACATTCTGAATCCTAACTACCTGTTCTCTTCTAACTATATTTTCTAAAAGCAGTGACAGTCCAAAGCTGCAAACACCTAAATCATTTTGGGTGGGCACATACACGAGTAGAGGGAAATAAACAAAAAATAAAAATTTAAAAGAAGAATTCGTATACTGAGCTACCAGATTAGAAAATAAAAAGGACCAGGTATTTAAAGTTCATCCCTCCTATGACACTAAATATGGTTATTCTGACATTAAAGTAGCATCATCACAGCCATACTTCCAAGTCCACCCCCAGATATTTTGTTGATTTTTCTTTGTTTTCCCTTTTCATGCAATCTCTGATACTAGAGGGGCATCTGGGTTTGGATCGTATAGCAGTGAAAATAGATAAAAGAACCTTTGAAATAGTTAAGGCAGACTGCATTGCTATTGAGATATCTAGACAAATAATACACATTACTGTTAACGTATAGATGATAAATTATTTTGAATACAACTTTTAGTGGTTTCGATGCAACCTTAGGTCACTCTGTAAGCAAACAAATTTTCAAAAGGCAAGAACTACTTGATATGGACTACAAGGTCCCATAATTGTGACTTACCAATGAAGCTTACCATTCCTGACCAGATCTACAGAGCATTCTGCTGGAGGGTCACAGGGCAAAGAGCTAAGTCTCAGTGCCATGGTTTGTCCTTTTTTTGGTCTGGCTCTGCACCCTCGTGGTGCATAAGATTCTGACCAAAATACTTGATTTTCCAGGGTGGCAGGGAGGTTGGCTTTTAACTAAATGGGCAGTAATTTGGACGGGGAGGTCAGGAGCCACAGCCCAGTCATAGGATGGGTGAGAGAGGGCAGTGAAAGAAAATGGACAGTAGAAATCCCTAGATTCAGAGAAGCAGAGAGAACCCAAGAAGACCATTCATTACATGTTCTTGATTTGTTGTCTCCTTTATCTGCATGTGCTGTCATTCTTTGTTGCTTATCATAATTTCTAGCCTTAAATCCTGGGTTGTGTTTTGACTTAACCCTGTTTGTTGGACATGAAGGAAAGTGGAGGCAGATCCTGGGGGTGGGGTGAATACATTGTCTTATAGGGAAGAGGCCTCTGCCACATGTGCAAGTGATGGCAGGCGCTAGCCCTCAATAGGGAGGAGTGGACACTTCTGCAAGCCAGCAGATTCAGGGGAATCTAGGGATCAGAATATGTTAGCGCACCAACCCAGTTGATTCCATCATGTATTTTAGGGTCCCAATCTTTCCCAGGCAGGGCCCTAACATTGGCATTGTAGACCTGCTTATGTTGAGAATTGAACCTTCTCTGGAGCTCTGCTGCTCTTGTGATTTAAGTCCTGATCCTCAGTTTTATTTCTACATCGCCCAAGGAAGCCCTATGGTTTTCACACTTAGCTTTGAATTGATGATTCATTATCTTCAGCATTTCATTATCTTTCTCTAAAGTCTCAGGTGTCCCCAAGCAATAGCCATCCAATTCTATCGTCTTTAAAATTCCTATTTCCCTTATATTTCCTAAATATCTGACCTATTACATTCCTTCCACTGGTGTACCATCCCAGTTTACCACTTGTGAACGTTTTAACAGTTGCAGTGCAAACTTGTGCTAGGTGCAAACTGTGCTCCACCCACCACTGGCAATGGTGCTCTTGATCTAGCTCCCAAATCCTATTTTAGTGTTGCTGTCTTGGACTGTTCCTGGCATTAACTGTTCTAAGTTGAGATCCCTGGAAAGCAGGCTTTGAGACAGAGATCAGTGTGTAGGGATTTTATCAGAGAATGCTCTGAGGGTCAACAAGAAGAAGGTTAAGTGGCAGGATGGGGTAGATGGAGAATTGGGGCTACAGTGCATTCTCAACAGAAGCCTCAGCTGACTATACAAGAGCTCAGGGGCTGGGGTGGCCTTTTAGCATTGTCCCCAGTTGGAGGAAGGGAGCTGGGCCTTTATTTCTCTGCAATGACCAGATACTGGGTATAGCTTGCTCTGGGAATGGGGTATGGCCTTGAGTGACCTTCTTTTTTCAGCTGGGGGCAATTCTTGGAGAGCACTGAGAGCTGAGGGCACTATGAGCAGTTGTGTGATTTGAGTGGCACATTTGTGCTCCAGGAAGAGGCCGGCAGCTCTTGTTGGTTTATTATCTTGTTACCTGTTTCTCTGTCTCTAAGAATTGGTATGAGGATTAAATTTGTTGGTATGTGTATGTTCAATTCTGGCGTAGAATTGGTGCTCAATATATTATTATTCTTAACAGTAGTATTTATATCCTTATAGTACTTTGCCGTGTCAGTTTTTTCAGAGTCGTAATCAACTAAAATTATTCATATTTTTCATGTTGCCACCTAATACCCACAACCATGATTTTGAATGGTGCTTAATATTTAATTCCAGTGGATTTGTCGTAATGTATTACATTATTTTTTACTTTATATATAGTTTTGTATTTTCACAATTATACTGCTGAATTGGACATCTTCATGCATCAATATTTTTCCAGGCTTCAGATTATTTTCTTAGGCTAGATTCTCAGAAATGGAATTGCTGGGTCAAAAACATTTTGACAGCTTTTGATCAAGAGTGCCAAATTACTTGACAAATACATTGTAATAATTTTACTGCCACTAGCAATATAAAGAGTATCAATTTCCCTGAAGCTTTGCCAACAGTTGATAATGCTGTTAAAAAAAAAAAGTTACTTTTATAGGTGAATAACAGTAACTGGTTTTAATTTCTATTTCTATAAATACTAGTGAATTGAATATTTTTATAAATGTTTATTTACTTGTAGTATGTCCTCTTATATGGATTATCTATTCATGTCCTTTAGTAACATATTTATTGGGATGTTATTAGAGCTTTAAAATAATCAATTTTATGGGCTCCTTGTGTAGTAAAATTATGCATCCTATGAGTTAAAATGTTTTGTTAATCTGTTATTTGCCTTTCTTTTATACTATGTTTTAGATTTTTAGGTAGTCATATTTGTTATCTTTTACTTTGTAATTAATCCATACTTTTGTAACTTAGTATATCATATCATCTTGAGGAGTCTCATAAACATTCAATTTTATCCTTTTAATTTTTCTAAAAATTTTTAGCTAACTAATTTATCCAGAATTTATCTTGTCCCATGGTATGGTATAAAAATATAAACAGTTAACCAGTTATCACAATGTTATTTTATCGGTAAAAGTTAGTCAAAAGGGGTAGGGTGGGGTAGAGAGTAGAAAAGATAAAAAGGATTAGGAAGATAAAGCCCAGCTGTGACAAGGAGCAGCGCTGAGAGAAGTGGATCAATAAAGCCAGGTCAGAATGTTCCATTCACTGTGGTTTTCAGCTGCATTAAGTTATTCTGGTGGAAATGAAGCTAGGTAACTCGGTATTGAGGAAGGATGTTGGAGAAGCACTTGGTCAAATGTGTGCAAGTTCCCACTTAGTGAAGTCAAACTAAGAAAGCTTTCCTGTCCCATGTATCCAAGGTGTCCTGTTTCTCTGGAGCCAGAAACGCAACCACAGTGAAGGCCAACACGTTGTTGAGAAACCATTCTTGCTCCATTGATTGGTACTCTTATATTCAACTCTAATTACTATCTATTCTGTACTCTGATCAAGCCATTTATTTTTGCATCAGTACAAGACTGTTTTAATTATTGATGTTTTACTCTATGTTCTGGATTTGGAGGGGCTTCTTTCACCTCCACATTACTTTTTAATATACTTTAAAAATATTTTTCTGATTATTCTTCCAAATTAACTTTACAATTTTTTTATCCAATTTTATCCAATTTAAGGAAAAAAAAAACCCTATCGGGATTTTTATTTAAATTGCTTTAAAGCAATACATTAATTGAAAAGAATTGACATCCTTAAAATATTTAGACTTTCCATAGAGGAACATGCTGAGTCTTCCCATTAGTCAAGTTTTATTTTATATCTCTCACTAAAATTCTCTAGGCTCCTACCCCCACCTCTCTCAATCTAGGTCACACACATTTCCCATTAAGATTCTATCTTCATATTTTATATTTTTTGTTCTATTGGGAATGTTTTTTTTCCTATGAAATGTTTTATATCTTTATCTAGCAATTTTATTGATTTTTAAAACTTAAATACTTTTTTCAATGGATTTCTGTAAATAGTAATAATTTTCCTGTTTGCTTTCCAATACATGTAACTCTTTTTCCATTTCTTTCTTATTATTACTCAGAACCCAACTGTGAATATATTTGTTTTGCACCCAGTTTTATTAGTTGTCTCTAGTGGTATCAACTTTAAGTGTGATGTTTGTTGGTTTAAAACAAATGTTTATATGTTGAGTGAGACATACTTCTATTTCCACTATTTGAAGATGTTTTATAAATAGTAGGTGTTGAATTTTACCTGCCGTCTTTTTATCTTTTTATGATAAGGTTGTCTGATTTTTCTTACTTGGCATATTGGTGAAATTATTACAATTTCTAGTACTAATTTTTCCTTACTTTCCAGAAATAATCCCTGTTTGATTATAATGGCCAAGTCTTTAAATTAAATATTGAATTTCACTTACTATTATAGTTAAGATTTTTATATCTATATTTATAAATAATATTGATCTATAAATTTTTATCCTGTATACGTCAGGTTTTATGTCACCTTTATATTTGCTTGGAATTGTGTAGCTTTTAATATTATTTTATGTTCATCACATTTTATAGAAATTTGTAATGGTCTTTTTTTTCTTTCTTTTCTTTAGAATGTTTTAAAAAAATCATCAGTAAGAGCAACTCATGCCCGGGATTTTGGGAGAGATATTCTATTTTTAAAATTTTATCTTTATTATTCTATTCAGGTTTTATCTTGCATCTATTTTAGTAATTTTTTTCAGAATGTTACCAATTTCGTTAATGTTTTCAAATACAACAGTATTCTTTCATTCTTATAACCTGTGTATCTGTTGCTAATAGTTCCTTTCATTAAAAAAAAAAAAAAAAGTTTATTGGCCTTTCTCCTTGATTTCATATGGCATTGATTTTGTTCATAATTTTTTAAAATACCCAGATACTGGTTTTATTTAGTAATTCTACTGTCCAAAGACAAAAGCTACACATACACATAAATTATTAGGAAATGAACAGTAGAATTATTAAGTGAAATTACTAATCTGATTCTGGTTTTCTCTTTCCATTGTAGATAATTGTTTTCCTCCAATCTGGAAAATGACAGATTTCCTCTCTGTCCTGGGGATTTATATTTCCCCTGGTTACACCTGGGCCAATTCTTTCAACAATAATCTTGCCTTTAACATGGTTCTTTTCAATATGAAGAGTCGAATCTTTCTTAGGAAAATGTTCTTCTATTCTTCTTAAACCTTATGGCTTCTTCTTAAAATTTACCTTTTATTTTTACTAAAGTTTTACATGCACATTACTTAAAGAGTCAAGTAATCCTACAAGGTTTGCTATGAAGAACAAAACTCTCCCTACCAGCCAATCCTCGTTCCTGCAATTTTCTATTTTCCAGAGGCATCATCTACTTTCAAATCTTAGTTTTTTCATCTCTATTTTTTCAGTAACATGCTTACTTGATTACATCTCAAGTCTCTCGTTGTTGGCATCATCTGTTGTGTTCCCGTTGTGAAGTTCTTTACCGCTCCTCTCCCCATTCCTGCCACACACACACACACTCTTCTTGCTCCCCCTTCTTCCAATTTGGTCCTCTAATTTTTTTTACACTTTTTCTTTATTTTCTATATCTTTGTCTTTTTGCTCTATATTTTGGGAGATTTCCTCAACTTTATCTTTTATCCTTTTCTTTACTGTCATATTAGTGGGGTTCTAGTATTGCTAAACACATGTGTTTACACTTCCTTCTTTAATCAGAAATCTGATTATTGCTAGTTTTTGTCCTCAACTAGCGATATCAAAGAATTAAATCTTTTAAATTCATCCTTCTTGCTTCTTATGTGTTCTCTTGACATATACATTTTTACTTTTCATTCTGCAAGAATTCCATGAGCCAGTCTTTTAAATTATTCCCTCCTTTTCCTTTTTCAAATGTCTTTCTTGCTATTCACTGCCTTTGTTCAACTTCTTAAAAAAATAGGGTGATTTAAAACATTTTCCAATAATACTCCTGTATTTTCCAATTGCACCATTTGCTTTTTTTCTTGAATATATAAATATGTATATTCAAGAAGCATAATACATTATTTCCTGAATTCAGTCTATTTCAATGGGAACTATTTGCCATAAATTTTTCAGCTTGGGTCTCCTCTTTCAAATTGTTGGTTTCTTCACTTATCCCATAATTTTTTTATCTTCTGATTTTATGAGTCAAAGTTTTTATAAGTGAAAGTCTCATATTTTGAGATCAATCAGGATTGACAGCTGGTGCAGATTTCATCAAGAAGTATGGGATAAGCTGTGTGTGTGTGTCTGTGTTTGTGAAATGAACTGTGCTTCTGTTTTCCCTTGTGGCCCTCTCTACAGAGCAATCTATTTCATCTCTTCATTCACTTCCTCAGAATTTTAGAAGTGTTTCTCAGATTTGTTCTCTGCTTCATTAATCAAAGGGTGGTTACTATTTGGCTACTGCAATTTTATTTTGGAGTAGTCTTTTTGATTCGATAAAAGCCATGTCCAATAGCATCTTATCAAAAACACGAAGCAGTTTTTCTTTGTCCTAATATTGGTATGGTTTTGGAGCAAATCCGCTTCAGAGAAAGAATTTTACCCTGAAGGTGTGGGAATTAGCTCCTATTACCTTGTGTTGGATATTTTCACAGACTTCACTTGATTTTATTCTTTTTCTGTTACTTTCTGTTACTTTTTATATTACTTTGTCCTAGGAGAAATGTTGGCCCAGTAGTGGTGAAGCATCAAGAAGCAAGAATTACCATCAATTCCTTCATGTTCTGCCTGAACACTGTGCATTCCTTCTCTCAGGTTGACAGCAGTTCCTGTCTTGCAGAAAGAATTGTGTGCCCAACTTCAAGTTCTTCCAGTCCTCCAATTCAGGGCTGTCCAGTAGAACTTTCTGAGATGATACTATATCATCACGGTATTCTCTCTGCTCTATCCAATAGAGTAGCCATTTGCCACATGTGGCTATGAAGCACTTGAAATGTGGCTAATGTGACTGAGGCCCTGAATTTTAAATTTAATTTAATTTCATAAAGCATTCAGATTGAGGAGAAAATATTTCTTGAAAGAGTAATTCTGAATCTAGACAAGAAGGAAGATGTCAGCCAGCAGCACATGGTTTACTAAGACCCTTGGTCCACCGAAGCAGAAGGAAGCTTCAGATAAGACTGAGAGGACTTTTGGTTTGAGAAAATGCAAATTCAATCAAAGAATAGTTGAACTTCCAACAGAGAAAGTACAGATACTAGGGCGTAGAGATCCAAATGGCCATTGGAGCTGGAGAAAACAGATACATGGGACTCAAAGCTACCTCTGACAGGGACTGATTCTTAATCCTTGACCCATCATTTCATAAATTCCTACCAGCACCCTCATACCATTGTTTCTTGCTTCTCATTGTGGTTATACAAAAGTCTCCTTTCATAAGGTTTAACAGATAGTTTAAGGAGTATTTGGGAGAGAGATTTCTTTGTACATTCAGTACTCAGTCATCGTCCCAGAATCCTCCTGATTTTATTTTCAAATTTGGAAAAAGTGCTAATGTATCAGCCAGGCAGATAAAATGATTAGTTTGGTCATCTGGGAAGTGGGAGCTTGTAAAAGGCATTTGTTTGAGCTCGCCACTTAATCTTGATAGCACCTTGCCATCTGACATTCAATTTAATGTTAAATTTGGGGAAAAAGTAGAAAAGGAGGGGTGTGAGTGTCGTCTGTTATCGCTTCAAAGACAGGGTCACCTGTGTGCTCGCTGCCGGGGTGCTCCCCATCCCATTCAGCTTCCACAGTCTCAGATCACTTTACCCTAAAGCTCGTCTCAGCAAAACAACTCCCACTGCTGCTTCACCCTAATCAGATTCTTCTCAAGTGAGAAAGATGAGGTCCATGATTACATCCTCAAAACTCCATCCATTCGGCACTGTGGCCAGGTTTCCAAACAGCCTACAGACTTCCTGTCAATGAGCTCTGCGAAAACGGTGGTGCACCAGGATGGACTTATTTGCTTTTTGCTTTAAGCAGAAAAATTGGATTTAGAAAGCTTTTCCTAATCTGGATCTCTGCAATATATAATAAACTTCTTACATCTGTCACCATCAGCATTCTCCTTGCAGACTTTACTTTTATGTTTCAAAGAGGAAAGACAGGGGTGCCCTTTCTTTCTCTTCCTATTCGAGTACTGTCTTGGGACCGCGAGCCCTGAAGATTAGTGACATCTTCCCGGCCAGGATGATGGGGGACCGGAACAAATTTAGGATTGCCCTCTATACCAGCCACATTCTGTCCTTATTAACTCTAAGGAGCAACTCTTGATCTGGAAGCTTCTAAATGTTTTGAAACTTTTCAGATAGTAAAATAAAAGTTAAGCCGAAAGCTCTCTGAACACCCTCTTATTGATAACAGTGATTATTTTCTAGAAATAATGTTTTCAAAGTAGCGACTGAAGCCCACTTGCACAGAATCATCTCCTGTACTAATTAAAATGCAGACTCCCAGGCCCACACCCGGCCTTACTGAATCCAAATTTCTGGGGCCAAGGCTTCCTCTGCATTTTAACAGCTCCCCAGGCAATTTCTATGCTTTGTGAGAACCAGTATGCAAGAAGTAATGTTATCAAACAGTTCATTCAATGGCCACTATTAGGCTGGGGAATCGGAGAGCAACCTTTTCATCAGTACAGAAGTGGTCCAGTGGAGACTAAGGTGTGAAGCGTAGGAATAAAGGAGGCACAATTTTAAATCCTGTGCTGTTATTTGCTTGCTGTGGGACAATAAGGCATCAGCTTAGCCTCCCTGACTTGGTTTCCTTGTTTGTAAAGATAATAGTGCTTGCTTCACAGGCTTGATGATGTATGAATATCAATCACCTGGCACGCAGCGACCACTTGGTAAACACTTTCTATTATGATTTCTCAATGGATGCTATGTTTTAAAATGATTTTATGTACGAAACAACTTCATTTTATGAAGCAGTAATTTATTTATTCATCAAAGACATGTACACCTGCCAATTAGAGTTCTGATGTCATTCCTGCCAGTTGCAAAGGAGCTTGGTGTCTCAGCCTAACATTGCCATTTGGTTTTTTGAAATATTCAAATAGCTCCTGTACCCTCATGACTACAACCTTTGTCAGTTCCTACTGGTACCTAAAACTCTGGTTGGCAGCTGCAAAACTTTAGGCCTATGTTTAGCTAACAGGGGCCAACTGTCTCCTATGTCGTATAATCAGGAGGACAATTCAAGAAGGTTTAATTCAAGACCCCATGGTGCCAACACCATGTTTGTTTTCCCTTAGGGCTGTCAAATGAGTATTACTCACCCTTCTTCCCTGAAGCCCTTTCTGGTGATTTGGGCTTATTTTTCCCTTCAGAAATATCTTTCCTCATCCTTAAAATGTTAATGCTTGGAGTTGGATTCACCTGGGGCGATGGAGTGCCTGGGGATCTGGCCCCTATTTTATGGGGAAGTCTGAACTAGTGGAGGGCATGTCCGGATGGGTTCTCCTATGCTGCACGCTTTCTCAGAGGTGCCTGAGAAACCCAGGGGGCCTGAGAGAGAAGATCTGCACTTCCTAGCCCTCTTCAACCACAGCAGCTCTGCACAGAATCCATTTCATATTTTAGTGTCCATATATAAATTTGTTTGAGAAAAGAGTGTCATTATAAACACTGAACAACAATCTGAAAATTACTGATGTAGTAATTTATTAAACATATTAATGGCTGAGCATGAATTATGAATTCGTGGCTGAGCAAACTGAAGTTCTATCGGGGAGACTGAATGCCTAAACCAAGGACTCACAGTCGGTTGGATTAAATCACTTTTAACAAACGTAGTAAGTGCTTACTGCCAGGCTGGGTAAGAATAGAAGGACCAAGAAACATGGTCTCTGACCTCAAAGGTTGCAAAACCTAGTAAGGGAGCACAAGAGAGGTATGTAATTTTACAGTGCATGCAGATACGCTAAAATAAAAGTGTTATGGGAACCTAGTTGTGGATTTAAAAAACGATAGATAACATTGAGTGCTAACTCTGGGTTGGGCGCTGTGCTTGATTCTGTCTATCTATCTTTGTGGAAATAGGCATCATTTCCCCCACTTTACAGAGAAGGAAACCAAGGTTTAGAGATTGAGAGAGGTGTATCTTGCCCAAGTTTACATAATTAGTAGGTGGCAGAAGTTGGGATCTCAGCAGAGGTAGACGACTCCAGAGCACACATCCTCATCCACTAGGGGAATCTTAAGAACGTTTCAGCAGGAGGTAGCTTTTAACTGGGTCTAATATGACAAGGATTTTTTAAATGAGTGGTGGGAGAGGATCATGGATGGGGAAAGCATTCCAGGCAGAGCACCCAGTACAGATGCAGTCCTGGAAGCCTATTAAAATGGTGAAAATGCAGTGTGGGGCCACATTTTGTAAAGCCTTTGTCATTGCTTTGTAATCACTACACAATGGTTGGATGGGAAGCAGCATGGCATGATGTTTAAGAGGGTTGGAGTCAGTATCTGCCACTTCCTAGCTATGTGACACCAGGCGAGTTACCTAATCTTTCTGTGCCTCAGTTTCCTCATCACTAAAATGGGAGCATACCTACCTTACAGTGATATTATGAGGGTCAAATGGGGTAATGTACATGAGGCATTTAGCATAGTGTCTTTCACATGGTAAGTACTCGATAAATGGTAGCTAATTATTTTTATTAACTCCCAACTTTATGACTAATAAAACGAGCTAATATTTTTGAGCACTTACATGTGTCAGGCATTGCACCAAACACTGCACATGCATTACTTAATCTTTCCAACAACAGCTGTATGAGATAGGTACTATTATCTCCCCCACTTACAAAGGATGAAACTGGGAATTCCAGGCTGATTCCAGTGTCTGATTCCAGAGCTCTTAACTACTGTGTTTCACTGTCTCCCTTTACACTAGACTGCCTAGAAGTTTCACCAAGATTTGATGTGGGTAGGAGGTTGATATCATGGTTCACTGGTAAGAGATATTTGGAACAAATGGGCTTTGTGACAACCTCATCAATTATACCAAGGAAATGATAGCCAAATTCGTGGGTTTTATACCTTTTCAAGGGCCTCTACCTCTTGTTTGTGGTCTATGGCTTCACTTTATGCATACTCTTTTACCAGCCATTCCATGAACATATTTTTTCCACATCTTTGTGAAAGGCTATATAAATTAGCCTTTGCTACATAACAAACTACCTGACTATTTAGTGACTTAAAACCACAATCATTTATTTAGCTCATGGTTCTGTAGGTTGGCAAATTGGGCTGTGCTCAGCTAGGCGATTCTTCTTTTGGTCTTGGCTGGGCTAACTCTTGTGTCTGCAGCCCGCTGCCAGATCTGCTGAGGCTAGTTGATCTGATACGATGTTCAGCTGGGATGACTCATTTCCACCCCTTCATCCTCTCTTTTTCTTGGATGCTATCCAGGACTTGTTCTTATGGTGGTGGAAGAGCTCCAAGAACTACAAGAGAGAGGACAAAGTCTAATGTGCAAGCATTTTTTAGGTCTCTGCATTTTTCGTGTTTGCTATTTGTCTCAATGGCCAGAGCAAACCACACGGCCACACCCAGCATCAGGGTAGGAGGAGACAGTGCACTTGAAAAATTTGAGGGCATTACTACAACAATCTACCACCCAGGCTTTGCAGAGTCAGCCACAGTGGCTCCACAGAACAACTTTATTGACACAGGCTTAGAAGGATACTGCAGGAGGGAATCTCTCTGGAGTGGCACTGAGTATCCAGCTTACTTGGGAGCAGTTAGACATTCTTTTCGTGTGACTGTGGTACCAGAAGGTGACATGACCATCAGGGACCACACACCCAAGTTGTCTCCTTCACACCTCTCATACCCAGCCCTTGAATCTGAAGGAGACACTTGTCTGAGATAGTATTCTAGTAGCTTGTGAGGGCTGAGCTATGGAATGACTAATTTATTTTTATCTTCCACCTTCACTGTGCCCCCAGGCTGGCATGGCCTAGAGAAATAGCTGTTATAGCCATTAGAATTTATACAGCCCTTAAAGTACCTTGGCAAAGGTATCTGCAGCCCTCTCTAATCACTATCATTCCAAAGGGCCATTCAGTTGATCTTGCTTATCCTTGAAATCAGGTCATGATGATATCATCACACAAACTCTCTGGGGTAATAAACTTTAGGCTTGAACATTCAATTTAGTTACTGTATCAATGGTTTCCGTAGTTTAATTTTTGCTGAACTGTGTGTTATGTCCCATTTTATTTCATGAAGAAAGAAAATGCTGTAGGGTATCTGAGGACCTTGGTATCTGGTACCAAGTTGGACGCACATAATGTTACCACCCATTACACAATGCTGATCGTCCTGGGAAACTACAATAAAGAGTCTGGTGAAAACAATTTTTTAAAAGTGCTTCTTTTCCTCCTGTAATTTCAGTATAAATGATGGTATGATAATAAAATCCACCAAAACACGGAAAATTCCGTACCTCTTTATAAATACCTTAAGAAATAATATGGTAATACTTTCATACCCTGAAACTTGAGGCTCAAAGCAAAAGATTCCAAGGGAATGAAATGATTATGCCTGTCAGGGCTCAGCCTTCCTCACCACTGCTGCTGCTATGTGTATTCAAATTCTGGATTTTGGCCTTCTGTGACTTCAGTATTGGTTCCACAGGCCTTGTGTGGAGAGGCCTCTTTTGCGTATGCGGTTTTCTTACACTTTCCATGGATACTTTTAACTGAGGGTTTGAGGATTCTAGTTCCCTAGGGACATCTTGCTGACATTAAACCATCAGCTTACTTGGTTCCAATAAGCATTTGTGGAGTTTCTTCTATGCCGGGTCTGTGCTTGGCTACATATACACACAGCCCTGACCTCTGGGAACTTAGAATCTGGTGGAATTCAGTGAAAGAGGCAGGCCTGTGGGCTAAAAGAATATGATAAAGCCACCAAGAAGAAGTACCTAGAAGAGAGGGGTTAATTTCTGTATGGGGAAGGAGATCAGAGAGGTGATGCTTAAGGGAGGTTTTAGAAGAAGAACATTGAAGGACAGTCCACCTGCCTCCTTGAAAACTGAAGAGTAGAAAGCTTGAAGGACGACGATGTCTGGAGAGATGGTAGACCAGATAGTTTGTCAACTACCTAAATTTGCTTAGCAGAATATCTAAACTGTCTAAATATGCTGAACAAAATGTTGACTACGTCATAATTTTTAAATAAAAAGATGAACATACAAGAAGTATGGGAAATTCTCCAAAGTTAAGAATGGAGCAGGAGCAGGAGTCCAAAGAGGTAAGCGAGGGCTGAAGTTGCTGCTTACTTTATTGCCAACTACTAGTAAATTCCAGGTGACTAGGAGCTCTGGCTGCAGTAGCTGTGCCTACGTGTCAGGCAGGCAGGCAAAAAGGCCTACATGGGGTGGGAGGCCAGGTGGGCACTCCTAAGTAAAACTGGGACCCACGAAGAGCAATATCCTCAGGGAAAGGTAAATTAGATAAAATATCCACTCCATGGAAGCAGACAGCAAAGAACCTTGACTGATTCAGACTGGCTGTTGATGGGTGGAGAACATGGCAATGCCCCAGCTTTTATACGGATTCGGGGCCTGAATTCACAGTATTTGCATGGTCCGAATAACCACAAACTGAAAATTTTAATTTAAAGTAGACCTGGCAGGCATGAACACAAATCTCTGGAGGAATCCACATTCAATCCATACTGTAAAGAATTCCCATAGGCTGAGTCCCAATGAACATGAACTCATAAGGAGAAATCACAAAATATACAAGGAAATAAAGTATCATGAGTGAGAGTCAACAGAAGCAGCCAGTAACAGCAATGACCTCACATGTTTAACACGTTTAAAGAAATAAAAGGGGACAATGAAAATATGAGTAAGGAGCAAGAGACTACCAAAAATGACCTGACATGAGATATTTGAAAAAGTACTAAAAGGAATGTCTGGAAATAAAAAATAATAATTTAAATTAAAAATTCAATGAAATAATAGTCCTAAACTAAAAAATGCAGAAATCCATCAATAGCTGAAGGGATAAACTGTGGTATATTCATACAATGGAATGTTACAATTCAATGGAAAAGAACAAACTACTGCTAATGCAACAACATGGATAAACATCATTGTCATAATGAAGCAAAAAGAAGCCAGATACAGAGCACACATGCTATATGATTCCATGCACAGGAAGTTCAAAAACAGGCAAAGCTAATCTAGGATCATTGTGGTCAGAATAGTGACTAACTCATGTGGGACGGTATTGATTGAGAAGGGGCATGAAGGAGCAGGCTGGGGTGCTGGAAATGTTCTATGTCTTGATATGGATGGTGGGTACATGAGTGTGTGCACCTGTAAAAGGCCATCAGGCTGTACATTTAAGATGTGTGCTTTAACTGTGATAAATGTGAGTTATGCCTTGATATAAAAGAATAAAAACCTTAATGGCCCTATCTTCCAGTTCCTTCCCCCTCCCCAAGACCAGATTAGACACAGCCAAAGAGAAAATTAGTGAGCTGGAACTGAAGAAAATATACAAAATTCAGCACAGACCCAAAAATGACAGACATAAAGAGACATGGAGGCGAGAGTGAGGTCTATGCTGAGCTCTAGAAGATATGGATGAACAATGTCAAATAAAGACACAAATCCTTTGGTTCCGAGTGTCTAATGAACTCCATGCAGGATAAATAAAAGAAATCCATACCTAAACACATCAGAGTAAAACTGCAGGCCAAAGACAAAGAGAAGATCCCCAAAGCAGCCAGGATGAAAATATGGATTGTGTACACAGAACCGTCAAATAGACCAAGGAAATTGGCAATACGGCAAGTCAGGAGATGAAGGAATGATACCATCAATGCCTTGAAAAGAAAGTAATTCTCAATGTAGAATTATAAACTGAGGGAGTGAGGGCAAAATAATTTATAAAAATCAAGGGAACAAAGCAAAATTGTAAAAGACTAATTTCACTACCAATAGACTCTCACTAAGGGATTTTCTAAATGATGTGCTCTTGAAAGAAGAAAAATGAATACAAAAGGACTGTCTGAGATGCAAGAAGGAATGAGGAGCAAAGGAAATGTTAAATTTCAAAGTACATATACAAAATAGGAACTATTTGATACCATCTTTATACATATGACATATAAATATATATAGAGAGAAAGAGAGAGTAAAGAAAGAACTAGAGTGTTGTGCAGGGTAGACTTACCCAAAAGCAAAGCATACTGACTAAAGTTAGTTGAACTAAAGCTGAATCACCTTTCCACTAATTTGACCTGTTTTAAGGTTGTTGTATTTCACGAGTTGGGAGTTTTGTTAGATTTCATGGAATTCCTAGAACTGCCACTGAAACATTGGCCTTGTTAGATGAATCAATTCTGCCATATCTGACCATTGTCAGTGTTCCTCTTCATGATAATTGTTGAAAATAGCAACCCCATAATAAGATAAAAATAGATTTTATTCTTACAATGCAAGTAAAGCCTAGAGATTCATTAACAACAGATTTTATTCATTTACATAATTAGGAAATTATTTGCAACATCAGTCCTAGTAACTTGGATTTGTTTGACAAATGTGATGATTTGTTCCAGGATAAATATGTATCCTTTGTAAATACTTTCGATATTGATGGAGGGAAGGGACATTTAAGGAGCAAACGACACAAATGCCTACCCTTTGAGGAGTGCTATGTGCTATAGATCCATGAGGTATTCCTCTCAGTCCCTGAAGGGTGAGGACAGCACCCTGAAGAGATGGAGAGGGTGGTTGCTGGTAGCCTCAGCCAATAATTCGTGAATCCATTTTCTTGGCATTCTGCCGTCACTGTTGTAATGACAGGCTGGTGGTTTTAAATCTTGACTTCAATTTTCTAGTTCTTTCATAACCCTACCGATTCCTTTCATCTTAAACATTCCTTTAGTGGCCTTTAATTCAAGTGAATATTTTAACCTAAATAAAAATTTCATCTTTTCCACCTTCAAGAGACAGCTCAGATCTCACCTTCTCTGTAATTCCTGCCCTGAATTCCCCGGAAGTATTAACCATACCCTCCTCCACGCCCCCTGCCACTCATCTCTCTCTATGGCAATTATTTGTTTGTAAGTAGACAGAGAACACAGGGGTGGCAGAGACTGTGAGCTTCTCATTTCTCCACCCCCAGTGATTGAGCAGATTAATGCTTGTTACATTGAAAAGGAATGATTTCCATTTGAACAGAAACGTGGTTTGTGTGAAGCTGCACCTGATGAAGACGAGGATGGGGCATTATGTTTCTATCCTGCTTTATCTCCTCAAGAGCAGTTCCAATGACCTTGTCTTGTTGCATCTGCCCCCATTAAGAAGGTAGAGCAAATATTCAAACCCTCATTTGATAGATAAAAAGCCCAAGAAGAGCTAGTTTAAGTGGCTCACATAAGGACCTGCAGTTCATGCAGAGGGTGAGCCAGTGGAGAGGCGGCAGATGGGAAATAATAAGGAATAAGGTTTCTACTCCTCAGAGAAATCACTTCATTAATTTTCTCTCCATTTAAATCCAGCCCCACCTTCTCTAGTCCTTTTCTTCATGGGATCAGAGAAGCAGCCTTTTGATGGAAGGAAGACACACCACAGAGATGCTGAATGTGAGCTGACCCTCACATGGGGACCATTTTCCTGCAGAAGCAGCAATAATCATAATCATAATGCTTGCTTGAACTTGGCACCTTTCTTCTCTTCAGCATAGAGTCTGAAATTACCTGCTGATGCCTTCAGTGCTGCAATGGGCTGCTGAACAGAGGAGAGGCTGGAGGCAGCGAAGTGCGTTATTGTGGAGAAATTCTCGAAGCTCTCAGGGCTGTGAATGGCTTTGGTGAATAAGCCAACCTGGGGCAGTTCAATAGGCGGGGTAATAAGGAGGAAGCTGTGATATTGTTTCTATAGAGGGAGTGGGCCGGAGATCTCTCAGGGGCTGTGCTGTGTTCAAGCCACTGGGCAGAAAGGCCCATAAGAGGGCCACGCCAAATCTTTAGACTTAAACAAACAAAACCCTACTTCTCAGGGACCCCAGGAATGTCAGGAAATCTAGTTCCATAGAGGATTGGAAACATTGATAAAAATGAACAACGCTTTGCCTTCTTTCTCCATAAACAATATCACACGCAAATATGAGAATTCTCAGGCATTGATTTTCTTTGGGGTGAATACAACCCATTTCTGTGGCGATCTCTGTCACGGAATAATGCAGTATTTTCTCCTGTGCAAAAAAGAAGAAATCATGAGAATTTAGGAGGCTTGAAGGGAACTCTTCTTCGATATATTTCTTTTGGCAATGGATGGGATAGATTCCCATAGCACAGACCTCCCTGACATCAACCAGGCTCCATTCTCTCCTTCTTCTTTTTTGTCTTTATTGAGATATGATTGACAGATAACATTGTGTAAGTTTAAGGTGTATAACGTGTTGATTCGATACTTTATATATGGAACTAGGTGCCATTTTCAACTTGCAGCCTTTTGTCTCAGCTGCTCTCGATAGTTCCATTAGAACAGGACAGTTGAATCCAGGCGGTGGGGTAATGTGTTTCAGGAGAATATCTTTCTTCATCAGGTTCCTGACCCCCAGTATACATAAAATATTGATGCCATCTACCATGCCTGTTCTGATTGATCTGGGGTAGGGCCTTTTCGAAACCCCCTGAGGCAGCCAGTATGGAAATCTTTGGACTGTTCTCCCAGTCAGGGGTCCCCAACAATCCCATCCCCAGGGGGCATGTGAGCACACTCCATGGGTCACACAATGTTAAGCTGATTGAAGCAGTGACTGTCGAATCTGCCCATGAGTTCTTCCTCTGCACTCCCTCTAGCTGAGAGGACAAGTGTGCAGGCTTCTGCCCTGATCAGGAGCAGGCAACACACTCCCAAGGGAGCCATTTACCCAGAATCGGTAAATTTGGTACCTCAGCCAGCTGCCTGGGCTTTTCTCCCCAGCCTGGCCCTGACCTCTAGTTCTCTCACCTACTACTACTCTATTTTTCCCTGGTGCTTGACTGTCTCCCTGGCCTTGGCACAAATCCCTGTTCAGATTTGTGCTTCTGGATTACTCACCTGCCTACTCAAATTACCCACAAAGAAGCAGTAAGCAGCGAAGAAGAGAAGGAAGACTCTCCATATTAAGCACCTACATTGTGCTGGGTGGCAGGAAAAGAGAGATGAAGCTGACCAGTGCCTGTCCTCCGGGAACTCACAATCTAATCAGGAGACAGGTGTGAAGACAAGGGTGCCACGAAGCGTTTCAGAGGCTGCTATAGAACTGTACGGCCCAGTGCAGGCAGCAAGGAGGGAGAGGTCAGTGCTGTAGCAGGGAGGGGGACTTAGAGCAAAGGGGGAAAGGCTTCGTGTAGGAGGTGGAGCTGGGTGGGGCTGAGAGAAGGGGGTGGAAGGAGGTGGAGGAATAAGACAGTTTAGCATGCTCATGCTCATGCAGTGCTGTGTTCCTGGGGTATGGGGGTTGAGGAGGGACAGTAAGAGATGAGGCAGGAGAGGTGGTCAGGGACTAGGTTGTGGGGGCCTGGGGGGCCAGGTTAGGAAGAATGGACCAAAGCCGGGGGGACTGCCTTAAGGTAGGGCTGGCCTCAAGGAGGAGCTGGAGGTCAAGTCATGGTGTGCAAAGGAGCATGGCATACTTGGGCTTGACTTGGGCTGCACTGGGATCAGAGGGCCACAGAATGTCCTGGTGGTAGTGGTATTTGAGGCTAGGTATTGGTGGCGTGTTCTTTTGGAGCAAGACCTTAGGCTGTGGCTGTAGGGACAAGACGCAGGGCCCACCCTACACAAGAGGGTTGGCCAACACAAGGCCAAATGTCAGAGCCACAGAAAAATGGGCTGGGGTTCATGGGAGAAGCAGCCCAGCTGTGTAGATTGGGCCAATCCTGCTGGAGTAGGGGAATTGTGGCTCAGGAGGTTCACATATAGAGACCGAGTCTAGGCAGCAGAGCAATTCCAGATCTCCCATGACAGTGGAGGGGAGACATCTAAAGTGCTCCCTCACCTGCTCAGGCTAGCTCCCAAATTCCGTGGAACAGACTGCAGCTGGGGAGGGGGACTAGAGAAGACAGAGGCTGATGTGCAGATTTCAAAGCAAAATTGGTTCCAGTTTGAGTGAAGGAGGCCTCTCTTTGTTCCTGGATAATGCCAAACTTTCTGATCCGTGACCTCCACAGGTATTTCCTCTGCCCAGAGCTCTCCCCTCACTCTGATTTCAGCCAAGAGCTGTCAGGCCTGAGGGCCAGTCTCTAGTGCTGAAAACCCAGCATCAATAAGGGAAACCTCCCCACCCTTGGCCGAGCCCAACCACGAGCACTCTCTCCGGAGCTCTGCTTGCTCAGAGCGAAAACTGGAACATGCTGTCCTCTCCAAGGTTTTCTCACTTCTTCTAAAATAATCCTCTGGATAGGGGCAGGCCTCACTTCCTTCTCTGTGCAAGGAAATTCCAGCTCCCCAGGGGACCAGCCTGTACCCCTGTCCTGTTACCTAAATAATCACTTTGTGAGGCTTCTAAGGGTAGTATTTTCCGAATGGTTTATGTGAAATCTGATAAACTAATCCTCCCAGTCCACAGAGAGATTCTTTCATCTACCAAATTCACACATCTTGGGACATTTACTGCTAATTTCAAAGAGCAGCTAATGGGTTTCTCTTCTCCTAGTCACCTGGGATGCTGAAAAATTTTAAATTGAATTGTGCCTGCACTATTGTGAAGAAATGGTTTAAACAAAACTCCCCTACCCACTGAGACAGTGTCCTGGACTGTTGGCCATAGCCTGTGGTCCTATCCCCAATCCAGGGCCACCATGTTGTCACCCACCTGATGGTGAAGAGTCTAAGCTGGTGGGCAGAACATGCTCCTTGGAGTCCCCAGGCATGAGTAATCCTTGTGTTGATTTCACTCGCTCCTTCCCAAGGGCAGCCACAGCTGGGTGGCACTGCAGAGGCTGAGGTGTGGGCTGAAGACAGCTACAGAGGTCCCAGGAAAGCAGGCCCCTTCTAGAGGGCAGGGACCGGGTCTTACTCTTCCTGATAACCCCCAGGACTAGCAAAGGCCATACCTATGGTTGTTGCTCTGACAAAGTGAGTTGAATCAATCTGCTGAATGAAGGATAGTGCCATCTCCAGGGTCAGGTGGGGTTCTGAATGCAGGAACTAGTCTGAAATGAAACTGTCTGGGGTACGGTGTCTGGAAGGACAGGAGCCAAAGGAGTTTCAGAGACCTGCTGTTGGATTAAGTGAACCCAGCCTCAGGATTAGGTGAACTTGTTAGAAGGGCCAGCTGCTTTTCCATCCCTGCCCCCAGGAGCTTTTTTATCTCCTTAAGCTCAAATAAAAGCAGAAAGTGAGGACAGCCAGTGGGCTTGGGGGAATGTGTGGCTTAGAGAGGGGTTTAGCACCATTTCTCAGTACCCCCCTTTCCTCCCAGAGACCACGTGTTCCCATTCCTCCAGACAGTTTTCTAAGAAAGCCAAAGAAGGGAATTAATATGAAAAAAAGAATTATAAATATTCTGCTGGGTTCTTTATATACATGATCCATTAAAAACTTGAAAAAAGAATCAATTTTCTTATTTCCAGATAGGCGAACCGAGGCTTAGAGATGAAGTCATCCAATCTGGAACACTATTAAGAGTAAAAGGGGGTGCTAAAATTACTTACAATTACACATGTGTATATATTTTAAAGTATTTATTATCTGAGAAATTTGTTTTATTGTATTTTTAGACAAAATAATTCTCAAAAACTCTAAGAATAAAATTCTTAAAAAAAAATCAACAGGTATAAACCAGCATTATCTCTGGCGAGAGGAGTTGTGAGGTTACCCTGATGTTAAGTGACATTGCCAAAGTCACACAGCTAGTTAAGTGACAAAGCCAGGCTTCAAAGCCAATCTGTTTTCATGATTTCATGCTGCTTAATTTTGGGAGAGAAGGTTGCCAGAATGTTCCAGAAGTTTACTTTCAGGCTCAGGCATGCCTCTCTTTCCACTTGTGGGTTGGATTTATCTGTCAGGCCATTTCCCTCCCACCTCAGCTCTTTCCAATATGGCTCCCCTTTTGCTGTGTTTGGGCCTAGGCCACACCCTCGGTCCCTGACAGCTGTGTGGAACTTGGCCTGATTGCAGACCCTCCCCCTACCTTGACTTCCCGTACTTGGGTATTACCAGGCCCTGGCTGTCTCCCCCTCGGATCCTCTGTGTTTCTTGATCCTTCACGGCTCCCTTGGGTTCTGGCTGCTGGGTCTGCCTTCACCACTAGCCCTCAAACAGGATCCTGGGAACCTGGGTATGGTTCCCTTCCTGCATAGCTTTGCCTGCCTCTTCCTGACCTGGTCCATAAATTCATCCCTGCCTGTGGTGCCTTCGCCCTGCCTCCACACCCACATTCACAACTTGATAGTCTTTGAGATTTAATCAACTAGTTCATTGAGCAATCCAGGTGTATACCCACCTGATTTGAAGTGATTTAGTTTAATGAAGATAATCATGTGGCCCAGGTTTTCTGGGGCAGCTCTAATTTTAAATATTACGTCTCTTTGTCCTCACAGAAACTGAGTGCTGAAAATCCCAGTATTTTGGCATATAAACACCATCTTCTAGATTGCCTCAGGCACCTAGGAAAAAAAAAAAAAAAACCTAAATCCCTAGTCAGACAATATGCCCTCCCTTTGGCTCAGGACATACAGGTCTTTGTTAAAACTTTATTTTTGTCAGCATGGGTGAGCCTAAGAGAGAACAGCTTTTTCGTTTTTAAAAATCTCATCAGTATTGGTGTCCTGTTGTTGTCCCTACTGTCTGTAAAAAGTACATGCTTGTCTTCAGTGGATGGCCAATGTGTTTCTTGCTGAATAGCACTGCATTTCTGTGGTCTGTGTATCTCCCGTCAGCACTTAATACCATGTTTGTTGTGACAACCTGAGTGAGGTAGATCTCTTCCCTGTGAGATGTGTGAGGACTGGGATCTCCATGCCCTGTTTGTCTCCTAAGTGCCCAAAGAAATGGCACTCCCAGCAAATGCCTGTCCTTGGCTTTGGCTGGCTCCTCAGCTGCAAATGCCCACCCTGCCCCCTTCCTGCTGAGACCATGCAGAGACCTCAGGACCTCAGAGTAGCCCCAGCCCTAGGCTCCCACTCCAGGTCCATCCTGGTCCAATCTGGTCCTCCAAGAAGAGGGTGCTTCAAGTGGCCCCCCAGTCCCCATTCCAACCACTGAAGAAATATCACAAAGAGGAAGAATATTCCGAGGGGGCACAGCTGCCAGAACGCGGAGGCAAGGCACAGAGAAGCAGTCCACACAATGCGTTCTGAGGACCACTGGCTCCCTGAGATGCTTCCAAAAGGGCTCTGTGGCCAGCGGAGCAGTGGAAGGCTTCACAATGGCTCAGGGTGCTCGCTGGCACACTGAAGTCTCTGAGAAGTTCTGCAATAAAGTCACCAGCTTTTCCAAAACATATTTGACAACAGGTCAAATCTTTATCATAATACAGCCTTTAATATCTTAAAGAATCAGGGTAGAAGAGCAGAGGGGTTGGAGTCAGAGGGCCGTGTCTGGGTCTAAGTTCAAAATCCTCACATTCACCTGTATCTCCTTGGTAAGTTACTTAGCCTTGGCTTCCTCATCAGTAAAATGAGGATAATGACAAATAGCCTCACACAGGTTGTTATGAGAGTTAAAAGGTACTGGATATGAACGCACTTGGCACACACATAAGATATTTATGAAAGAAGAGGCTTGGTTTAGGTGGAAAATTCACTCAGCCGGTATACCTCGTGATGAAGAATAATTGCATTGATATTGACTGTTCAGAAGCTGCCATTCCCTGTTTGTGACTATTCAGGATGTGCCAAGACCAGCATATTTGGAATGAAATGTCAGGAGTCTTTGATAGCTAAACAATGGAGGATGCTTTTGAATTAATGCATGCTTTTGAGAAAATATTCAAAAACTTTTGCAGGAAAATACAGAATGAATTACAGAGGAGGGGCTTAGGATTCAGTGTCCCCATCTACAAAACGAAGCCATGAATTAGACAGTTGCTAAAGATGCAGCAAGAGGGCCTGGGGTGAGCTAGAGGCCTGGGGACGAAGAGGCTGGGATGGGACTGAGACTCATAATAAGGATGCGTTGATGGGACCAGATGCTCTCCAAGGGATCTGTGTGTGTGGCCTGGAAGGTTTCCTTTGGAAACTTGAGACCTTTTCAAGTACAAATAAGAATTAACTTCTGCATATTCTAAATATCTTTTAATATCTTGGGTTTTCGTCTTTTTTATACATTAAGCCAGGAGTTCTTAACATGTACAGCACAGACTATTAGATGGAGATGCAGGGCCAATGGATATGCTTTAAATTCTCTGAAATTTGAAGCAAATTTTGTGTGCATGTGCATATGTGCATTTTTATAGGGAAGAAAGTTCTAAACCACAAAGTGAGTTTTGGTCTCTGTGAACTGTATAGATCACATTCGGAATAAACTCCCTGGCCAGCAGAGTTCACTCTACAATTGATAATCGGACAGGGGTTCAGGCACTCCTGTGAACCTCCTGGGCTTCTGTGACTGGTCTGAGGCACTTGGCTGTACTGCTTCATCAGCAAGAATGTGATTTTGCTTGGTCCTCTTGCTCTGGGGAGCTGTAGCTTCTCTATGATTCCTCCTTTCCTCTTTGGCAGGCAAAGTCCTTGAAACCTGCTGTGGATGCTGCTGTAAATCCTGGGTTACCTATGGGTGGTTGACATGACTTTCACAATTATAAGTGGAACAAGTTAGTGTGAACGTCAGGTAACTCAAGCTGCTTGCATTTCAGCAGAAGCTTACTGGATACCTGTTGGTGCCATGCACTGTGCTAGAACCTAGGTGTAGGGAGGTGATAGGAGATAAAAAATGATGACAAACAGCCCCTGCCTTTCAGGAGCTTCCTGTCCAGTGGATTCAGACAAATGAACAACTCATTATCATAGAAGCAATAAAAAGGAAATGATATAGAACTGTGGCCCTATATTGTTAGAGCTGTACTCTAACACTAGCGCTATACAAGAGTAAGCCTGCCCTGGTGTTCTTAGGTCTCTTCATCTATTCATCTAGCAAATATTGATGGAGTGCCCATCATGTGTCAGGCACTCTGCTAGGTACCGGGGATCCACTGGCAAGCAAACACAGATAGGGTTCATGGTTGGTGTGGAGACTGACATTAAGTCAGTCAAATCATTACACATATACACACAAATGCAAAATTACAACTGAGATATGAACTATAAGGATGGGAGGCATGGTGCCCTAAGAGAATATTACAGGGGACATTTGATCTTGTCAGAGAGATCTCTGAAGGCTTCCCAGAGGAAATAACACCTGACAAGGAAAAATGGGAGTTAACTAGGTGAAAAGGATAAGGACAGGAAGGGAACTCCAGACACCAGGAATAGCATGTACAAAGCCCGGGGACAGGGAGTAACCTGGTACCTATTAGTATATTAAAGAAAGTGCAGTGAGACTGGAATCCAAAGATAGTGAAGTGCACTATGCAAAATGAGGCTTAGGCCAGACCACGGGGAGCTTTGGAAGTCAGGTTGGATTGTGGTCTTTATCCTAAGCTCAACAGCAAGTCATTGAGATGTTTTAGCAGGAACGTGACGTGATATAGGAATAAGCCATTTTGCGTGGGGAGATTAGGGAAGATTTCACATAGCAGGTAGTAGGCTTTGGAGCTGACTGTTGGAGGATGAGTAGGAACTCAACTGTTATGGAAGAGGAGAGACTGTGGAAATAGCTAAAGATGACAAGCCAGGAAGAGCGGGAGTTTACACAGTGCCTTGGGAGTTGTTAGCTGTAGTTATGACAGAAGCTTCATGTCTTTGGAGGAATGACTAGAAAAGTCAAGTGAAGCCAGCCCATGAAGAGCTGAGATGCTGTGCTGGAGGGTTTAGACTTTATTGAGTGGGAAGTCAGAGTCTTTAAGGAAGGGTATAGAATGATTTTTATCTGTATGTTGAGTCCTAAGATTTCCGTCAGAAGCTCCCCAGTAAGTTCTAGCCTCTGGTTTCTATCTCCAGTTGTACAGATGAGGATTTTGAACAAAGATTGCCATTTGGCTAATCAGAAAACTTACTTTGGAAGTTTTGAAAGTCATAGTTTCTCCCACTCGATTCCATTTTTTAACATGGGCTGTCTTTGGTCGTCACTTTATATTGGGTTGACCACTTTGATTCCTACTGAACTGAAGAATTGTAACATCCTAATCCACTCAAAGCACTGAAATCCAGAAATTCTCCCACTCTGCCATCATTGATGAATGAGGCCGAACTAAGGGAGTTTCCCAAGCAAGCAAATGGGAGCTAAACTTTATGAAGCATCTGGAAAATCTATTTCAACATTTATTTCTCGGGTTAGGTAACTTCTTGTCAATGCAGGTAGGTAACTGAAACCATTCTGAACTTTTAAGCTCCCACCTTGTGGAGAAATTTTAAATGTTTAGCAATTGTTTAGCATGGAGAATGGGCTTAGAAGATACCAAATGCCTGAACCACTGCAGAAGAAATTAACTATTCTGTGAAGGGGAAGGGAGGACCCATTTGTTAAGCATAAATTGTAGATTGGTATCAAGGTTAGAAATAAGCCATAAAAATTAAGCAAAAATTCATGCTGACCATTTCTTCCTATGACACGTTCTGAAGATGAAGACATGCAGAAGAGGAAATGTCCTAAGTATTGTTTTGAAATTTTGTCTATATATGTAATACTACTTTAAAAAATTAGGTGTATTGTTAGAGTTGAGGAAGATCTTTCCCTTTGAGGTGGCTAAAAGGAGGGAAGGAATGGGGATGGGCAGTAGTTTTTATTGAGTATCTGATACATATGGGGCATCCCACCTATAGTATATTAGTCATCCTTATGACAACCCTGCAAGTAAAGCTTTATTATACCCTTTTTTTCTTTCTTTCTTTTTTTTTTTTGCTGAGGAAGATTCACCCTGAGCTAACATCTGTTGCTAATCTTTCTGTATTTTGTATGTGGGTTGCCACCACAGCATGGCTGATAAGTGGTGTAGGTCTGCACCTGGGATCCGAACCTGTGAACCTGGGCTGCTGAAGTGGAGTGCACCAAACATAACCACTATGCCACAAGGCCAGTCCCTATCATACTCATTTTATAGGTGAGGGGAGGGCATGCAACTCATAAGAGGCAGGGCTAAAATTTGAATTTAGGTTTGACTGTCTCTAAGTATCTTTTGCATAATTCCAATTTTACAGATGAAAAACTGGAGACAGAGAAATTTTGTTGCTTAGAAGATAGTGCCAGATCTCAAGTCAGATTGTCTGACCTACCTGCCATATTGCCTCTGGAGAATAATGGGGTGAGGCCCAAGTAATCATAATAATAATGACTAATGTTTATTGGCACTGTGCTAAATTCTTCACAGGCTTGATCTCATTTAATTCTCACAATAACCCTACGAGGTAGGTACTTGTATTATTCCTACTGTATAGAAGAGGAAACCTAGGCAGAGACTAGAAATAATTTATTTATGCTCACATCGCCAGGAAGTGCTAAATCTGTGATTCAAACTGGGGCAGTCCGACTCTAAAACCCGTAGTTAGAGCCACCTCTCCACATAACCTAGCTTTCAACAACCTACCCCGAGAAGCTTTTGAAAAAAAGCCCTGCTCCTACTGAGACTGATGCTTCTGTTTCTCGCCAACTCAGCTCGTTGGTCCAATGTTTCCCTTTATTTCCATTTTGTCCTGCATATAAAGATACTACTTAAGCATGTCATATCAGGCTGTGGGAAATGCCATCAACATGTTCTCCTCGAGCAGCCCCTAATTCAGAGGGTTTTGTTCTAAGCATCCTGGAAGAATTCCACTAAGCTTAATTTACAGGGCCGTAAGCCATAAAACACAGTTCCTTTTTGGGTAAGTTTCATTTACTGACTTGTAGGATAGATGACTCATAAATAAATTGCTCCTTTTCCTTGTCGATTTCTGTCCCTGTCTTTGGGAATGCATGGTTGCCTTAAATATCTGCAAACAAAAGAAATTGGATTTTGTGTTAGTGACACTGCTGGTTCTCTCTCTCTGACGTATTCTGAATATTTTACCCTTTTTTCTGGCATAAGAATCTTTATAGTCCTAATAGAATTATTCCTTGTATGGTGCTTTATGCAGAATGACATTATTAATATTAAAATGATAAATATTGTGACTCCTAAAATGATATGTTTTGATCACACTTTAACTGTGGCAAAACACTTTTTTTAGGATCCTTTCAAATGCTGTTATAACCTTATATTCACATGCCTACACAGATATGGGTCATCTTGGCTGACATTTAAAAAAGATGAAACCCAGCTAATTCACCCACAATAGTCTTTGACATAAGTTACAAGGGAACAACAATTTTCTGCCTCTGATGAATGTGTGGTAGGTATGTTTCAAAATAAATTTTAATCTTCAGTTTTCACTGGGATATGAAGCAAAACTTAAATGGATTTCTGGATGTTGGCTCACACAGCTGAATTTTTGTGTTAACGTGGCCTGAACTTGCCAGGCAGAGGCTCCCGCGATCCTCAGGAGAGAAAGCCGTACCCAACGGCTGCTGCACCACCACAGTCGCATGAAACACAATGCGCTTAGGCCGGGGGTCAGGGGGCCAGCTGCGAACACCAGCTTAGTTAGAAAGATACACTGAATGACTTGGGCAAATGCCGTCCCCATAAGCCTCAGTTTCCCCATCTGCACAATAAATGGCTTGAATTAGATAGTTGCTAAAGACCCTTCTGGGACTAACATTTTATGATTCTGTGGCTCTTGATAATGGCCACGGGTGAAATCCACAAAGGCCTCCCTCCTAAAGGCTTAATGTAGAATTAATACTTTTTCAATTACTATCCTCTCTAGTTTTTCTTGGAGCAAGAAAAAAGTATAGGAATTGATAGATCTTTCTACCCCTGAAAATATTAATAATATAATAAAAACCACTTCTTATTCTGTGCCTGTAGGTACCTGTAGAAGGCTAGGTCCTTTGCTATTTCTAACCTTTAACCTGCAAGGAAGATATGAATTGTCCCATTTTACAGATGAGGGAAAGGAAGTTCAGAGAGGTGAAGTCACTCACCCAAACTTGCAGAGCTACCAAGTGGCAGAGCAGAGAGAAACCCCTGGTTTATGGGACTCTGAGCCTGAGCTTTGCTCCTGTCTCCATGGTCAGCCCCACCCTGACATTTGTGGGGACTGAAGCAAGAGCACAAATGGAGGCCCACATACCACATGTCTAAATATTTAAAAGTTATACTTCGTGTTGACCATGTAGGGGACTTCTTTACCAGGTGCACAGATGTGGCATTGTCAGACTCTACTCCCCAGAGTCAAGGTCAACAGCAGTAGTCCCTGCCCTCTGACTCAGCTCACCTGCTTGCCATAAGCTCTCCTTCAGCTGCTTTCTGTGAGCTGGGAGAAGGGACGTTTCACAGCTGCATAAGCACAGCTTCTGACATTGGCCAGCATTTCTTTAGCTCCTGTATTAGTTTCCTAGGATGCCACAACAAATTACCTCAAACTGGGTGGCTTAAAACAATAGGAATTTATTCTCTCACCGTTGTGTAGTTAAGAAGTCTGAATTCAAGGTGTCAGCAGGGCCACGCTCCCTCTGAAGGCTCTAGCGCAGAACCCTTCCTCGCCTCTTCCAGCTTCTGGTGGCTCTAGGTGTTCTTTGGCTTGAGGCAGCACGTCTCTAGTCTTTGCCTCTGTCTCCACATGGCCTTCTTCCCTGTAGGTCTGAGTCTCAAATCTCCCTCTACGTTTCTCTTACAAGGACAGTTGTCATTGGATTTAGAGCCTAAATCCAGGATGATCTCATCTCAAGATCCTTAATTACATCAGTGAAGACCTTTTTCTGAATAAGGTCACATTTATAGGTTCTGGGGGTTAGGACATGGACATATCTTTTGGGAGCTACCATTCAACCCACTGTACCACCCACTGCTGGTGATGCCACCAGCTGGGCTCAGCCAGGCCTGAGGAGACCATGGCATGAGCAAAGGCATAGATACGGGCAAAAGAGACACAGGGAAGAACCACACTGTGCAGAGAAGGAGCAGGCAATGGATGCAGAGAAGGAGGGGAGACTTTAGTGGGAGAGCTGCAGTAGTTGGCACATCGGGGGCCAGGACTATGGGATGAAAGCCCGCATCAAGGCTCCCGCTGTCAACAGCCAACATGTATTGCGTTACTACTTCATGAGGTCCTACAGGGAAGTCAAGATATTTGAGCCAACGCTGGGGCCTGGGGTTTGCAGACTGGGACAGGAATTACTAAAAGGAAAGAATCCTTTTGTGATAATAGTCTAGGCGGGCACAGGATGCAAAGCATGCTGAGGCCCTGGTAACATCACGATGGTGAAAGCTGTCAGGAAACAAGGGTGGGGCTGGATGGTGACTGGAGAAATGGTTTAAAATCCAAAATACAGCTTAGCAAAGGGCAGAAAAATGAACACTAAGCAAGGCAGGCTAGGTATTGGAATTAATCATTGTCATTGATAAACAATATCATTAGTACTATTAATATGTACCATTTATTGAGTGCTTATTTTGTATAAGAGGCTCTGTGATAAACATTTTTACTGGCATTATCTTGTTTAATTCTCACAACGGCCCTGTGAGCTAGGCACTGTTTTTTTTGTTTGTTTTTTTTTTTAAGAATTTGAGACTCAGAGAGGTGCAGGAATTTCACTTCGTTTCACAGCCTGTGATGGGCAGGGCTGGTATTCACATCCTGGTATTCATGGTCTCTCCCTTTAGTCCCTGCCCAGCACATGGGTGCAAATCTGCCCACATTTGGCAGGGCCCAGCCAGTGCCTAGGAGTATAAGGGGATACTGAGTCAGCCCCTGGGAGAGGGGAGACATCAAGAATAGGGCCTCAGTCAAGCAAGCTGGGGTTCAGGGTAGAGCTTCAAGCTGGGAATTAGTCAAGGAAGCCAGCTGGACCACTGCGTGGGGACTGAGGCAGAGGCCAGTTCTTTAGACTGGGCTAGCACCAGAGATGGCAAGGGCTGTGTATAGGAGTTGTCACAGACCTCAAGGCTTGCTTCTTGTACATGGAATAGTGGAGGCAGCTAGACAGGCTTCTTGGAAAGTAGCCCTATGATTGGGCATGCAGAGACTGTCTCTCTTCTAGGAGTTTCTTAAAGTAGGAAGTGGGCTATTTCAATTCTTCTTGTTTCAAATCAAGATGAGCTCATGAGCAGGTTGGAGGCAAAGGAATGGGCTGGGAGTGGCTGGGAGTGTGCATCCAGCCCTGAGAAGCTAGAGAAAGCTGAGGAAATGAGGCGGAAGCTGACAAGCACAAGTATGTGTTCACCAGTGCGTGTGCGTGTGTGTGTGTGTGTGTGTGTGTGTGTGTGTGTGTGTGTTCATCAGGCCATAGAGGGAGATGGAGGCTTGGCTTTCTTTTTTGATCACTCAGGTAGAAGTAGGGACTCTAACTGCAATTTCTCGCAAGTGTCCCTCTGGTTTCTAGATCCTACCATCTCGGAGTCTTTCTCCTTCCCCATAAAAAGTTAAAGCCTATGCAAGTTCAGAGAATTTCTCAAAGTGAACTTATTAGCACTTTAGTTGTATAAATAAGTATTTTAATTTTTGTGGCGCACATTAAAGGTGGTGGATGGGAGACTGTCAGAATTCTTAATCGTCATGAAATATGCTCTTAATAATCAGTCTTATTAAATCTAAATGAAATGCCTGTATGAGGCCCTATTTTAGTATTTTCTGAACTCACTGCAGCTTTTTTATCTTAAACAGCAACAAGAGTCATTCTAAATCATCATCAAATTAACTATTTATGCTGCCTTTCACCAACATTCCTTTCTCCCCTGTTCTGCCTCTCCACCACCCCCTCCACAAATCTCATGTTTTATGGATAAATAATCAGCTCTCGCAGTCGGCAGAGGACACCCTTGGAGCACTGGAAGGGAGATCCAGTCATGGGGCAGGACTGTCCCCTGAAGCTCCAGGAAGTGCAGGGGAAGCGGCTGCTCAGAGGATGCTATTCCTGAATGAGAAGTCCTCCTCGCATTAGGAGGCAGGGAGCGTGCCCTTCGGAGCGCAGCCTCTTCGGAGAGAAGTCTGATTTGCTCCCTCAGTCAGTTTCTCTTGGCGGAAGGCCAGTGACAAGGTAACGCCTCATCTCAATTTCCTTCAGATGTGATTTGGAGGAAAGTGTCCAACCAACTCTTCAAGACCTTATCTTTTTTTGCTTTTTGGAGGCTGAGCAGAAAATTTCCAATGCAGAGATCTGAGTTTGCCAAAACCATAGTGGCAGGTACAATGCAATGTCATTTCCAAGTCTGGACGAGATTATGAAAGATTTCCCCATGACTTTCTAAGGAGCAGGGAGCAAGAGAGCTCAGAGGTGATGTCTTCTAAGTAGGGACAAATTCCCCCCATTCCTTTACTTCAGGAAAACGAGTTGGTATTTTACTAGAGGAGAAGGGAATGGATAACGAAGGGTGTGTCACGGGAGAGTGTAGAGTACAGATTTCTCATCCTAAGGTCATTAACATCTCACCAGAGACCCTACCCGAGACTCTGAAGCCATCAACTGAGCCCCACACCTGGGGCAGGGAAATGGAAGCTGTCTGCCCAGCTTAAGTCTTTGGTGCCTTCACTACCCCCATTCATCAGAACAGCCTGGGCCTAGAGCTGCTTTCTGCAGCTCTTTTGTCATTTGTTGTTACCCTCTTCTTCCTCCAGGGATGGAGCTGAAACTGAACCTTTGGGCAAGAAAGTCAGTTTTAGGTTTAGAGATGCCATATGATATAGGAGGCAGCTGGATATGCAGAAACCTTTACACTTTTCTGGGGAAACATCAACTTAGCAATAAGCACTACAAATACCAAAGCTCCTCACCTACTTCCCCATCTTGAAAAAGGGGTATTCTCCCCAGTAGTGGGGAGAGAGAGTAAGTAGAGAAAGTCTGAACACCACCGCCCCTGCCCCATTCTTCACAGGTAGACAAACTAAGGCCAGGGGTGGTGCAGCCATTCGCAGTGACACCATTGTTAGCCCAGAATCCAGACCATTCTACACAGCTCCTGGTTCTGAACTTAGTATCTCCATGACCTATGGGAACCTAATTTTCCTCTTATTCTCCCTCAGTTCAGCCTTCCCTAATCCCTTCTCAATACGTCTGGGTTCTCTTTTGGCATCTGAGCCATAAAGGCATCTCGGAATTTGGAAGAATCTTCTGCTGGGGTGTCAGATCTGGGTTTGAATCCCACATCACCGCTCACTGATGAGTGACCTTGGTCAAGCTAGATAACCTTTCCGGGTCTCAGTTTCCTCATCTTTAAAATCGGGATAATAATGTCTCCCTCATAGGATTAGATTAGAAAATGCATGTGGATTTTCTCACTCATAGTAGGTGTTCAGTAAATGCGATTCCTTCTTTTCTTCCACAACAACAAATGTAATCAATTAAGGGGCAGGATTCTGGACTGTGACTGGTATCATTTACATGCTGCCATTACACAAACAAAGACGTTTGAGCCTGGACTTGGCACTACTCTTTTGTAAACTGAAGTTGTCATTAAACTGAAATGAGCACAGTATGTCAAGTTCAGCAATTTTCACACCAGAAAGGAAAAGTGCTTGTCAGGCAAGGACATAGACCCCATCATAAGGAGTTGGGAAGGAATGATCTTGAGAACCGACACGAGGCAAACCAGGGGCTTTGCATGAGTTCCGCTGTGCCCTGGTATTGCGATGGTTTCTGTTTTTCTCTGACCCGGCTCAGAGGGGCCAGACGCATAGAGCAGAGCTGCAGCTTACCTCTGAGGGGCTTGCAGATGACCAGATGCCAGAACGTACCTGAATCCTTGTTCTTCTCAGTCTCACACCAGGGCACCACTCCAGGTGCCTGGGCAACCTTGTAGTCTAAGTTTCTTCCCATCATTCATTCATTCCCCAAACATTTATAAGTCTTCCCTTTAATGCTAAGCCCTGGGGATGCAACAAAGATTGGTAGGTCATCAGATGACAAAAATATTTACAAAATAATATTGCCTTTAGACGATAGAAAGCTACATTGACATACGTACAATGACCAAGCAACTAACGAAAACCACTGCATGTCGGCAAATACAAGAAATGGCTTTGCTGTCAAAATTGGCCATTTAGAAGGGAGAGCTAGGTTTTGCTGGATCACCTGTGTGGTGATGGAAAAAGAATTGTTTTGCAACCCAGGATAGCTAGGTCTAAATCCCGGCTTTTGGTTCTGGCTAAGTTACTTAGCTCGTTTGAGCCCCAGTTCCCCCCTGTGTAAGAGTGGAGCCAGAAACCCTTTCCTGATGGCTTGCTTAAGAAGATTAAAGTCAGTAAGGTTCCTGAGAACACCAGGTACAAGGCCTGACACATAACAAGTGCTCAGTGAGTGGGGGCTAAAACTGAGTTTGCAGAGGCTACAGAGAGGGTCAGAAGCTTCAAACAAATCTCACATCAGATAAGGTTCAGGCAGCGTGACTTAGAACAGATGGCTCTTCAATTATCCAAATTAAATTGGATGAAAAACCCACCTGGAGATTTTTAGGTGAATTTATATCATGGACCTACTCTTTAGTATTTAGCGCCTTTACTAGACCACCCACTGTGCAGAGTTGTTTTTCCTTTAATTTCTCCAACATTTACCTCTTTCACAATCCAAGGGGAACCTTTTTTGTTCTCGTGGGACTTAATTCTTCATTGACACAAGGAGTTAGGAAGTCTAGGGGCTGAAGAAGTGAATCACTATGAAGCTTCAGGTCAGTATCTGCCTCAAGTATCTTCTTCTGGGGCCTATTTAAAATACGAACCAACTTGTCCCCAACTCCTTCAATTTCCCTCCTGCCCTTAGCCCTGTCCCTGACCCGACAAAGCATCTCCTATTGATTTCAGTTGATATCAGAAAGTCATGAAGTCACAGCCCGGGAAAATGACAGTGAGCGACTGTCAGCCTGGCAGGGTCCCCCATCTTCTGACCCCTGGCCCAGTGCTCGTCTCCTTCCTTCAGTCACTTAGTTACCACTTGGTGTTCAGGTGCCCGGGTCTGGCATCTCCTCTCATCTCACTCTCAAGAAGAGCACACCTCCCTATCAGCCTCCTGAAGAGTTCAGCCAGGAGCCACCTCGCCTTATGCCTCACCTGGCTTGGACAAATGCCTTATTCACTGCAATCCAGTACAAGGAAACCACTCCAAATTTATTCTGCAAAATAGGATCAGCGCATCCCCCCCGAGTGGACTTATCAAAACCTATGATTATTTTACTCCCCCATTCATTGCCATTGATACCGTCATTCTTAAAAAACCCAATCTTTGCAATTACTTAGCAGCTTATGCTTTTCAAGGCATTTTTACAGACATTATTCCAGCTGATCCTCACAAAACCTTATGCAGCAGGTGTGGCATTATTATCCTTTTTTTATGGATGTGATAAAAGCACAGACTTATGCAGTGACTCGCCTCAGCTCACACAGTGAGGCCAAGGTGAAGAAGAATCTAGCACTCAGGTCCCCGTCTTCAGGCCACTACGCGGGCCACGCCTCCCTCAAGGCGCCGCTGATCTTCAGGGAAACTCCAGCACGAGCTCTTGGCAGAGCTCTTTGCAATTCCTCTTCAGCTCCATCCACCAGCCCTGTGCACACTTGCAGGCCTCTTTCTTCCAGGAATGATTACACAGAAAATGGGAGCTGACAGTGATAGATGGACTTTTCCATTTTCTGCTAACGCGGCTATGAAGTCAGAGCCCATTTTAATGAATGTCCATTAAGGTCAAATTTGGAAAGCAGGTATTAAGAGTCATTGCTGCTAATTACACCCTGAGAGCTCTATTTGTATTTTCAAATTGGATAAAAAGGTTAGTAAAATGGAACGTTTCAGCACAGGCTGGCTCCCGGCTTGCCCTCCAAGTTTTCTGAAATGATCTGCTGCCTGAACTTGCTGAGAAATAACGTTCTGTCTTATTCTTGCCTCATGCTTCACAGGTGAGCCAGCACCACGAGGAGTGGCTGCCTCTTGAATCCTGTCAGTCTCTGGCAGATCCGATTACATCTGGGACCCTTAGGAGTACTTGAAGCAAACGGTGCTGGTCTATTTTAATCTCGCTCCTTCTAGAAACTAGAATCTGTAAGGAGAGTCTTCCTACTGACAGGTGGCTCCATAAAAGTCGTCCATCTGCTGCTAATTATGGCAGAGAGAAAATTCACACAGCCGAGTTTTCAGTTTATTTGCGAAAGATCTCCAAAGGTGTAACTGTCTTCCCGGATCACAAGGCCATTCACAGCATTACATCTATAGATCCTGTTAATTATTTAAATAATTTAAAACCCAGGACGGTAGGGAGCATTTAACAGAAGTCAGCCTGGGTGAGGATTGGTTCAATGATGTATCATGGCAGACGGAGGTAGTCTGTTCTCACAGCTCAGAGAGTCTGGGCTCACACGGTTTTGTTTTTCTCCTTACCATTCTTTCCAAGGAAAACTCAGAGAGGTGCAGAATTAGCCGTATTTCAATCTTGATTGCTTTGATTCCCAAACTCTAGTTCACCTCTCTCTCCTGTTTGTAGTTGCATCTGTAAAATGGGTATAATCTTCCAACTACCTAACCCAGAAGGTTGCTGTAATCTTGGAATAGGATAACTTATTAGAAAGTGCCATGTATACAGTAAAATAGTATGTAAAGATTTTTTAGGCCCATTAAATCAATAGAAGTGATTAAGTCTGATAGATCAGATGATGAAATAATTTAACAATAGAAGAACAGATATTTTTCTCTTCTGTTCAGTTCTCCTTCCTTTCTTCCATGCAGACACCAATAGAATTTAAAAGTTGCTTCCTTATCTGTGTGCTCATGGGTGTACATAACTATATATATATATATATATATATATATTCCTTTGTTTACTTGTGGATCCACCTCCTTCTGCCAGACTGGGAGTGCTCTGAGGATGGGAACAATGCCTTATTCACATTTGTTCATATTTCTGCTCCTAGTGCCTAGGAGAGCCTGATGCATAGTAGACGTTCAATGTATGTTCAGTTGAAGAGCCTAGACATTAAGCAAATGAAACAAATGTGATTTTACTTTCTGATGAAGTTATATTCAACATTAACCTTAATAACTGACACTGAATCTGTCAGACTCAATCATTTTTCACATATTTGATGATTTTTGTGCAAGTGCTAGAAATTTTATAAAATCCGTTTCAAAAAGACATATAGCTCCAGGTTGGGTGTGATGAGCCGGAACCCTCTCAATCTGTTCTCTAGGTTCTGTCCTCGGCCATGATGCTCTACCTTACACCAGAGTCTGGTTTTCAGGTATAAAATGAAGGTAGGATATGTTAAGTAGGTGACTTAAGTTACATCAAATATTCTCTGATGGCTATTCAACTGGCCCATAATTGAATAATTTGTAGAGAATATACAGGAAATACACAAATAAAATGAAGTAACTGTACAGGAAAATGGTAGAACATCAGACGACGGTGAGGTTGGAGGATAGGAGTCTACCTCATAAGGCAAAAACAGTGCTAGGGCACCCCTGACTCCATCTGGTCCAACTGCCATGTTGTATTTAGATGTCCTTTAACCTAAATGGTATTGTGGGAATACAGTTCTGGTTTTCCACTTATTCAGGTCCCCAGGGAGGATAGTTTGGGAAAATAAGTTGTGATAAAATGATGTCAACCCAGATAACAATGAAGAAGTCTTAAAAAGGGCTAGAAAGGGATTGGCTAGATAGTGAAAAGATTTTTATTCCAAAATGTTCTGTTAGATAAACCTGGTTGCATTTACTGTTGATTTTATTTTTAAAATGTTTTAGTCTGCCTCTGCTCTTTGCAGACTTTCTACTTCTGGTTGTTCAATGCTCCTCTATTCTTGGAAATGAAACACGTGCACTGAGCCTGGAAAGCAGGCACTACACTGGGATAGGGCTCCTTGTACCCTAATGTTATTTGGGATCTCAGTTTTGAACTAAATTGCCTCACTTGCCTTCCCTCTAGTGCCTCCTGTTCTGGTCTTACCAGCTTCTTGCCTCATGACTCAATCCCTTGAAGGTGAGCCTCACTTGGCCTCTCTTCTCTGGCTTTGGTCCTTGGTTTCTTTCCTTATCTCTCCCTCTAGTTATGCAGCCTGCAAGCCTGCCGGGTAACCACTTCTGACCTAGCGTAGTCCCTGAAAGCAGTACTTCCGTCTTGGTCCTTCAGTCCCATGAGTAAGACATGAGTAAAATATGAGGTAGGCAAGCCTCAAGTGATTCTTCCTCCAATCTCTCCCACCTTCCATAGTCTTTTCCATTCTCCATTGTACTGTTTCATAAGCTCCAATGGCAGGATTTTCCAAAATCTAATTGTACTCAAAGCCTTATATATTTGATTGTAAAAGACATTGTTGTAGCTTTTTCTTCTTTCTTTCCCTATAGATAAGTGTAAGACTTGAGGGAAATAAAAAGGGACTCCTCCTTAGGAAAAGTTTGGGAAATATTAGACTCATAGTCTGCATATCATGAACTAATATTTATTATATATTGTTGTATGATATTCCTTGTTTATTGATACCGTCTCCCTAAATAGATGGTCAGTTCCTTAGAAGATGAGTCCTTCTCCCTTGTCTCTCTTAAGTCTAGCACAGTGCCCACACATTCTATAGGACTATTAAGTGTTAATTATGAAAGTCACCATAGTCTATCTATTAACTCCTACTTGAGTGCTATTGCTACCCCAAAACAGCTGCTGAGAGGCATACACTTCTCCATCCTCATTACTTTATGATGGGATACTTTTGTAACTCAAGGCCAGTGAGGTCATACTTTTGTTTTTCAAAAGAGTTTTGGGGAGAGTATGCCAGTACCTTAATATGGTATAATGTTTGCTTATGTAGCCTAAATAACTATTTTTGGGTGATTTTATATCTAGCAAAGATTATTTCTGTGATAAAGTGAAGTATTTTTGCAAGAAGTTTTTTGGTAGTTATTTTTTTAAGACTCCAGTGTGTGGCTTGATGTTTTGAGAAAATACCTTCATTGTCACTACTCAGTGGAGCTTTTGCCAAGGTACATTTTGCTTTGCTAGTGTAGAAATGGCCTTTCTGTGACCATTAAGAATTTCTTGGCAATCCTGAATCAAAATGTCCTTGCCAGAACCTAATTTGGGGAATTGCATTTTTTCTCGCTAATTAACACCATTGTTTCAATTAGGAAAGAACTATTCTTTCCAGTCCAGAACACTGTCTCTGTACAGGAAGATGGCTTTGAAATGCTTTCATAATGAAAGCAAGGATTTGTACTAAGCTCACCCAGTATACCTTGTAGCCACATTTTCAAGATGGCTGACCCTCTTTTTGAGAGTCAGTATGTTGGAATCAAAGGGTTATATAGAGTTGGAAGTGACATCAAAAGAGTCCAGAAGAAGCTAAAGGATTCTTATTATCCCCATCTTATAAATGAAGGCTCACTGAGGTCAAGTGTGTTGTCCAGGCTCATCCCGGTTAGAAAGTGGGAGAATCAAGATTAGAATATAAGTTTCTTCCTCCTTCTCCAGGCAGAGTAGTTCTAGCTGGCTCAAGTGGAGCTCACATCCTTGAAACTGATCTCCTTAGAAGTTTGGTAATTAGCCAAGTTAATCAGTCATAAATTCTAAAGCTCCTATCATCCACTTTACCCTCATGGTACCTGTCTAAACAGATACTTTGAACCTAGCCCATAGATCGTAGTCAGCAGTCTGTGATGTTTGGCTAGGAAATCTAAAATTACTTCCTCTCTATTAATGCAAATTATTATAATTAACATCGGTGATGTATTTAATTGCTATTTGTAAAAACTACTTTCTATATGCATTAAGCTTCGGAAAAATAGCTATAAATATTTTGGTGGTTTGTGGTAGTAAATTAATTGCAGTACTGACTTAAGAATGATTTAGAACCTTGTTGATCTGTCGGCTCATTTTCCCAAGCGACTTTGCCCCCCTGAGCCAGAAAAAAAAAGTAAACGGGCCAGCCCGGGGCTTAGCGGTTAGCGCGCTCTGCTACTGGAGGCCTGGGTTCGGATCCCGGGCGCATACCGACGCACCGCTTCTCCAGCCATGCTGAGGCCGGTCCCACAAACAGCAACTAGAAGGATGTGCAGCTATGACATACAACTATCTACTGGGGCTTTGGGGAAAAAAAAAGGAGGAGGATTGGCAGTAGATGTTAGCTCAGAGCCGGTCTTCCTCAGCAAAAAGAGGAGGATTAGCATGGATGTTAGCTCAGGGCTGATCTTCCTCACAAAAAAAAAAAAGTCACCAAGGATACCTTTGCCTTTGACAGATGCTCTTCAGCTGTCATCCCATATTGAAGATTTTAATGTTCAAGGAGAATGGTAGAATGTGAAAGATGCTAGTTTGGCCTTTCACAAGAGGCTCTGGGAGCTGATTGGAGGAGAGATAATATTAAAACTCACCCTTTTCTATTCTCATAAGGTTCTCTGTCTCACTTCACCCATGGAATATTAACTGAGCATAAGACTTGGGATCTAGGATCAGACACATATTCCATCCAGCTCAAAATACGCTCTAACAGCAGCTTAAAGATTGTCAATGCTGACACCAAAAGGGTAGGAACAGAGACCAATAACCTTTCATAGAGTCTCATTATATATTGTTCAAATATTAATTTGTAGGTAATCATCTCAGCTAATATCTCATCTTGATTCAATAAGTTCGCTATGTTGACTCCTGCCTATATGAAGAAGAATTTCCTTGTATCTGTTTATTCTGAATCTACACTTGTGAGAACTCCATGTATTATTCTCAATTCTGGTGTCTCTGGTTTAATTAGGCAGGGGGTGGGGGTATACTGGAAGAAGTGTGGCTAATGTTTCAGCCATGCTAAAGGTGGTCATTATGAGAACATCATGTCTATTATATTATCTCCTATTGTTTCCAAAGTTGCTAGTCTTTGGAATACTGAGTTTGTCAGAGAATTGGAGCAAATTTCTCCCTCCCAATGTTGTGATTTCTTGTCACCAGCATCCAACCAGCACTCCTGATACCCAAATCCTTGTTCCTACTCAGCATTTCCTTCCTAATGATGGCTAGTATTTTGCTGAATTTTTTTTAGTAGCTGTACATTGATCAATATCTTTTGGAAACAATGATTTTTAAATCCATTGTTTAGTTTGCAACCTTTTTCATATATATCAGAAGGAGAGGATCTTCCCATTTAAGATTTATAGATTAAGTGCTATTTAAAAGGCTGGACTATATTGTAAGAATTTGGAGGTTAAGAATAGTTTTATTCCTGGTTTTATACCTCATGGTGCCTAAAATAGTACCTAAAACATATGAAATACACCATCCAAATTCTCTAAGTTAAATTGAACAAAAGAAATGACTATGGCCTTCTGTAGTCATCAACATCTAGGGAGAGATGGAGAAATTAGATTTTGGAAAAGATGCTGACACGTGGGAGTGAGAGATGAAGTCAGTCAAGGCTTCAGTGGATTATTGTTATTTTATTCATTTAACAGTTATTTACTGCATTCCTATTACATTGCAGGCATTGCGCTAAGTTGAAGGAAACTAGAATGTGGTTTGAAGTTCCTTTGGGGGCAATCAGAATTACTTTTAAAAAAATTCATTTTTAATTATTTATTGAAGTATAATTTACATATGGTTAAATGTATAAATCTTAAGTGTACAGCTAGATAAAGTTTTTACATTTATGTACCCATGTACCCACCACCCAGATCAAGTTACAGAATATTTTCATCCCCCCAGAAAGTTCCCTCATGTCCCTTTCCTGTTAATTACTCTTGATACAGAACTAACCATAGTCTAATTTCTACCAGCATGTATTAGTTTTCTGTTCATGAACTTTATATAAACATATGATGCACACTTTCTTGTGTCTGCCTTATTTTGCTTAACATACTGTTTTTGAGATTAATCCAGGTTGTTACATGTATCAGTAGTTTTTCTTTTTTAATTAATTGATGTATTCTCAGAATTACTATTTAACATTACTTAAAATGGTATTGGGAGGACTCTGGGAGATGGCAGCGGCAATGATATAGTTTTTTAATCTCCCTGGTGCCATCCACAAAAAAAATCAGAGTAACTAGGAAAGCAAAACCAAAAACCAATGTACAACATCTACAAAAAAGTAGGGACAGGGAGCAGAGCCAGCAGATCTCAGGAAGTATGAGGGAAAATGATTTTGAGCACTTGAAAATAACAGAAAAGGGAACTGTAGAGCTATGACTCTAAGAATGCTATCCTGATCCATCTTCCCCTTCTAGCATAGGAAAACTTATTTCACTTAAAATAAGCAACAGAAAAGGATTGTGGGAAAATCTCATACAAACTATTACAAGGAAAAAAAAAATCCCATACAAATTATTATCAGGCCCCAATCAGCACACATATAGACAATCAAAGAAACCAGAAAAGCATGCCCACAAAATAGATGAAAATTATAAACTAATATTTCAAAGCAGATAAGAAAATAATAGAAACTATGAAAGAATAACACAAATATGAATTAGAAAAATTCAGAAATTATATGAATGGAGAAAAGATAAAAGGAAGGTTTGAAGAAAGATCTATCTAAACTCCTAAAATAATTAAAAATGAAATAAAATGTTATTTTAGAAATGAAGACTGAATAAGAAGGAACACAAGCGTGAATAAACACCACAGAAAAATTCCTTAAGAGAAATAGAAGATGGAAAAGATGGGGAAAATGTTTAAATCAAAAGAAATTAAGAAAGAAATAGAACACATAAGAGAGAAAGTGATACAGAAGATAGGCAGTGAAGATCCAATACACGTATAATAGGAGTGCCCAAAAAAAAAGAAACCAAAGCATGGAACAGAATTAATATTAAAAACTATAATTCAAGCAAACTTTCCTGAAGTAAAAGGTAAATAAAAAATACACACTGAAAAGGAACATTTTTTTTTTCTGGGAAAATCAATCCAGTTTGGCCAAACTGCCTTAAAAATTAAAAGAAAAGGCTTCTTTGAGCATCCAGACCATGATATTGAGTCATTCACAAGAGAGGGGAAATAATCAGATTGTCTTAAGTCTTTTTAAAAGCATTACTTTATCTGAAGACAACGGAGAAACTCAAGAGTATAAATAGTGAGCCAAGGAGTTTATACCCAACCAAACTGATCTTCAAGTATAAAGATTGTAGCAACATATTATATACATATATATGCAAATGACTGAAGAGATGTTGGCATAAAGATTGATGTCTAACAGTAGCAATCAGAATGTGTGAAGATAAAATTACATGTGCATACTTCTGCATTTCTTTTGAAAACAAAAGGCTTGAGTACAGGTGAACCTTTCAAGCAAATCTGAAATATAAAGTCAAGTACAGTTAAGGATAAACCAACAATGTTCAACTAGTTCAGGTACTTCAGTATCAGAGACAAATTTATCATGGGTGACTCTCCCTTAAGGTACCAATTGGTTGTGTAAGACGAAGCCATGATGGATGAGTAGCCATAGGTTAGTATTCATGAATTGTTGGCTGCACTTGGCTTTTGTAGGGACCCATTCACAAAACACCTGCAAAGAATTCCCAGAAGATCCATACCAACAGAGAATAGCACAGGCTATACCCAGAGACACCCTCTGCCAACAACTACTTTAGGCCAACTTTCCCTTAAGTAACTATTTCTAGAAGTGGATATTAGCCTGTCCTGAAAAAATAAGAAGTCATTCCGTGTAATCTTGAAAAGCAAGGTCAGTGGTACCCTGTGGTTGAGACTCCCAACCAGCTGTGCTATCACGTTGTTTTGGGCACAGGTGATATGTTTAAGGTGTTGTCTACAGAACTGTGAGGGGTTTCTGAGCATGGAACTTGTTACACACGGTCCTCTTGTGACCTGTAACCTGCACACATGGAGCATGCACATGACATTTTGAAGTGTGCTACCTGGCTTTGCTTAAGAAAGTCACACTCTTCCATTGCAACTGTACTTCCAATTCGTTAAGCACCTCTGACTCAGAGCCATACCCTGGCTAGGGGTTGAAGGGATTGAAGGCTTTCAGCCACACCCTGAATAGGACTGAAGAGTTGCCTCAAGCAACGTATTCTAGTTCTTGGCTACATTAGTTGTATGCCCTGTACATCCTATTTCTACAGGAATGGCAGTTTGGGGCATTTGGAAAATATGAAGTGCCTTGTTGCATGTCCTTGGTCCCAAATCCAAGGATTGTTATTGTTACCAGATTGTATTGCTTGCAGAAAGATAGGACATCGTCTTTGAAACTAATGGGCTCAATTTTGCTGAATAACATTTTCCTTGTTTTATTTATCCCCAATAAGAATAATTTTGAGATACTCTAAAAATAATTGTATTGGATAGAACTTTTCTTTTGGAATTGAACTGAAATAACCATGTCAGAAGCCAACAAGCAGATGGTAAACTTTCTGTTTCTGCTGACTTGGGCTAGATTTTTCTTAAAGCTGAAGAGGGGATTCATGCCCCAAGATCTCAATGCCTTCCAGTACCTTTCAGCTGTAACAGATTCGGGTCATTCACTGAAGACCCACATTTATTTCCAGCCTGCATAATCTCAGCGTTATTTCACTGTTTAATTACTATAAATGATTGACACCAGAAATGCTGAAACATGAATCTGAAATGATGGAAAACTCTTAATTCTGGTGTTAATGAACCCAGCATCATTTCTCATTTTTTCCTAGTTGGACTTTGTTTCTGTTTCAAGGCGTTGGGGCCCTGTAAGCTCCTTTTTTTTTCTTTTTTTTCCCTTTCTGGATAATGCCAGAACCAGGTAGTGCTTATAGAGGAAGCTAAAGGTCTGTTAGGTCGATGTACTTGTGGCTTCAGTTTTTGTGGTTCCTGGCAGACTAGAGGTAGTTGATGATCTGCTTTATGATTTCTACTTTCCTCTTTAGTGCTGGCTTTTCCTCTCAAGGGCACTGTCCCTTCTCAGACTCCACCTCCGCGATTCAACAGCATTTACTGAACACTCGCTGTGTTAGGCATTTTGTTTGACACATTCACTTTCATAACTTAGTCCTTGTATATGGTAGGAATATTTATCCCTCCTTTCTTTAAAAGATGAGGAAAACTGGAGTTCATTAAGGGGGTGACTTGCCTAAGTCCACAGAAAGTAAGTTGCAGAGCCAGAACTTGAGTATTCAGGTTTTGGAACCAAAACATCTGGTTGTGAATCCTGAAACCAACATTTACAAGCAAATCACAAGCTCATTCTTACAACTACCTACTTGTTTTTATTCCCTGGCCCCGATTAATAGTCCTTCATCATTCCTCTTCGTCAATCTCAATCCTATCCATCCTTAAAAGTCCAATACCAGCTCGGTCTCTGCAATAAACCTTCCCCAGCTCCTATTTCTCTCTCTCTGCCTTTTTTTAAAAAAACCTTTTAGTTCAGCTCCAGTCTATGATCTCAGCCTCAGCCATTCTCTGGTTTGAGGGAGGGGGAGGGAACGTGACACTCGACGGATGGACTGACTTGCCCTGGTCTTAGGAATGCCACGCGTGTTTCCAGACCTCCAGTCCAAGCTATGCTGACTCCTTGAGAGAATGGCCTGGATGCCATCAGGAGTTCCAGTTACTTCCATTAGAGCCCCAGCTTTCCAGGGCTGGGCAGGAGCAGCCCCCTGCACCCCAGACCTTAAACCTACAAAGTCTGCTTCTTTGTGGGAAAAAGTCTCCTCTCTCTGTCTCAAAGTGCAGTGTTCTAAAAGTTGGAGTGGGTTGTGAGAAGCCCTACTTACCCTGAACAGGCCGCTCCTCTCGGCACCATTTCCCTGAGCCCTTGGTTATTTTTACTCTCTCCGAGCTTCTTCCCATTCTTCAGGTGCTGGGCGAGGTGGCGTTCATTTGGCTGTGCTTCTGACACAAGATAAACGAGCTTGGGGCCCTGGGCGATTCACACTGCTGCCAGGGGGTTCCAAAATAGCAAACTATTTTTCATAACAGCAATGTGATATGAGGGGAGATGCAGCAGGTGCACTCAGATTTCCCATCGCTGTCTGGGGCGCGTGGTGGAGGAAGAGGATTCATTAAAGTTTGCACTTGTGTCCAGGAAAAAGAAGGGCCTGCTCTCACAGTGGCGATTTCCCTTTGGCTGGGTCAAGGTCTCACCTCCTGAAGGCGAAACTTGTCCTTGGGCAAGGTGCAAGTGCACGAAAACAGCAGCCGGGCACCCCCATAGAGTTCCATGCCGTTTTTTTTCCCCCTTGTAGAAAGATAAGGTTACAGATGTGAATATCTACTGAGTTTTTTTTTTTTAAACACTGTCTTGTGTGTTAAGCCAAAGAGCAAGATTTCTTAAAAATTTCAAATATTTGCCATTTTAGTTCATTAAATGTGCAGTCATTTCAGAAGTTTAAAGGGTAAACTTCTCTTTTATTCTCCCTGTTTCCAAAGATGTAAAGGTGAAACATGAAACTGACACTGCTCTTTGAGTTTCTCTCTCATGCTCTTGACGCATTAGAAAAAAACTTCTGCTTTCACAGCACTGGTCGTTATTAAAAAGTTGGTCCCCAGCCTTATATCTGATACTCTCCTCTTCTCCCCCATCATGAATTATGTATATGTTTTAGCATGGAAATTATAATAAAGCAAAGAGGATTTTAATTTATAGTTGCTTGTACTGTGAGTTTCTTTTTGATGTTTCTCCCCTCATCAAGTTACTAGATCTTCCTGGTTGGAAATGAACTAAAAATTAAAATGCAAGTATATGTTATAATAATAATAAGAGCTTTGCAAAATTGGAGTGAGGCTAAGGGACAAATTTTTTGTAAAAAATGCTCAAAGTCAGGGCCAGAGTGTGAGGGAGCAACTATTATGTAAAAGCTATGTGCAAGGGAGCTGTCACTGAGTGCATAAGACACTGGATTCTGTCTCATAATACATCTTAATTTAAACATTTCTTTTCCCAGGGGACCACAGGGTATGTGGTGCATGAATAAATAAATGCCTTGACTTATTTTGGAGGCCTCAATCATAATACAATTACATGCATTGCAAATTTTCATATGCTACTTTTAGTTTCTAGTTTTTTTTTTTTTTTTTTAATTATTAAACTGCATTGCAGGAAGAGATATACCTCAACCCAGCCACAAAAATGGAGTCAGAGAGGTTAGTCAAACTAGACGGCAGAATCGCCTCCATTGCATGCTTGACCCCGTCAGAGAAATGGGGATTACGTTTTACGTGGATCTATACTAATTACTGGCCTGGCTCAATCAGGCATAGAAAGACCAGCCATAGAAAGACAGAGTTGTGACTCTGGTATTGTCTTCTCTTGCTGGATTTTAGAGACCATTTCTCTTCTCAAATCAGTGGTAGCTCCTGATCTTACCAGAGGAAAAGAATACATTTTTCCTCCTTAAGAACAGTATTTTCTTTCCTCAGGTCACTAAGATCCGTTTGCTAAATAACTCTTGAAGTCTAAAAAATTGTCTCTGAGTAGCCAGAAGAGGTGAATTCAACCTTGCAAATAGTTCTCTAAAACCATCACCCTCCTCAAAAGCCTTTCTCTTTATATAGTGTGTATAAGTCCTACTCACATGGGGTAATTTGCCATCTTCTAGTCTCTCTTTCCTATCTCTGATCTCTATGTCTCTCTCTATTTCTCTTTATTAAGAAAACATATGAGAGATGCAGGATAGTGGAAAGGTTAAGGGCACTAGCTTGTAAACATACAGACCAGAGTTTGAGTCCTGTATTTTTTACTCCCTAGTTATTTATCAGCTGTGTGACCCTTGGCAAGTTACTTAACCTCTCTGTGCCTCAATTTTCTCACATATAAAAAGGTGATAATAACAGTTCCTATCTCACTGGGTTGTTGTTAGGCTTGAATGAGATATTGCACATAAAGTGCTCGGCAGGGTGCCTACATGGTCCCAATAAATATTAGCCATTATCATATCAAAAGCATCTTACTGCAGTAAGTCTACTCAGCCTGTGATTTCCCATACCAATCTAATTAAGAAATCGAAAACAATCAGATATTTGGATTAACCTGATTTGGGGGCTGAATTATTCTTTTTCATTTTGTCAGGTCAAGGAAAACTCAGAATTTTCTAAACAGACATACCCTCCTCTTCATATACCCCAGTCTCATGCACACTGCGTTTGCTGCCCGCATGTGTATGGCTACACTCTCCCTCATAAGACCAGATGAAAAGAGAATCCAGGAGCAAAGCAGGGTTTGTGGTTGATTTATTTTTGGGGTCTACCCAGAGACACTGACCTATTTTCTCTCTCTTAATATTTAGGGTCCTGATGATTCCTCTTTTGCTGGAAAGCTCTGGGCTCATGAGCCCCCAGAAGACTGATTATTATAACTCACTATTGACCTCCTATCCACTTAAACCCAGAGGTCAGAACTTTTAAGATGTTGTAAAGAGTTTACATGGGTATATGTAGGCTTCAGCTTGAAAGTAACTTGATAGTGCTGTGTGGGAGAGATAACCGTGGCTAATAGGCCTGGTGGAGCAAGATAGAAGGCCTGCATCCTAAGGCTGGTGGGAGAGGTAGCAACTTGCGGATGAAGGTCATGGACAAGGATGGCACACCAGCGACTCTGGCCAGTAGGTGGGGCCACAGCCCATCTCCACCAGCCAGGTGGAGCCCCCCCGGATGCTTCCTGCTGCCTTTGATTTTCAGTTTTACTTTGGAACTTGAGTTCTCCTCCCTCTCTCCCTTTCCATTGCTGCCAACAGTATTTTATGTTGCCAGGTAGTGTTTTTCCTTGCCTTTCTTCATCCCCATTCAATTCACTTCACAGATATTTGAGTGCCTACTGTGTACCAGGCACTGATCCAGGCACTGTCAGTATAGGATTGACTAAGCCTCACAAGGTCTCTGTGTTTTGGATGCTAACATTTAGAGATGTAAGCCAGTGCTTCGCGAACATTAATGTGCATGGAAATCATCAGAGGATCTTGTGAACATGCAGATTTTGATTCAGGAAGTCTGAGTGGGGCTAGAGATCCTTCATTTTTAATAAGCTCCTGGGTTATGCCAATGCTGCTGGTCCAAGGCCTATACTTTGTGTCACAAGAATGCAAAGTACTTCTGATCCCCCTTCTCCCCTAAGTGACTGGGTGGTTGTCCTCATTTATGTTAGCGGAGTTGCACAATGTCACACACACGACCTTTCCTGTGAGGCTGTCAGCTGTGTTCTGTGACCCTGACCTAGGCCAGTGTTCACTCAAATATCCAAGAAGCACAAGGGAGAAACAGGTGGGAGGGTATGGTATAGACGACCCCATGGCTTTCCATCTCTGCCAAGTCCCGTGCTGTATTGTGGGACCACTGAGAGTCACCGTATGCACAGGACAACTGGATCCTGGATGATAATAGTACATTAAGCACATTGCATGATATAGCCTTTCTCTGGTAACTGGGGTGCTATTTACTAATTTGCTGCTCCTACATGACTAATTTAACTCTAGTTACTACTCGGTCATTAGGGAGTCACTTATTCACAAAGCAGAATCAGGCTAAATAAATAATAGGAAACTGGGAAAAGAGGCAGATGAAAGTAGAGAGTGGAAGTTAGCTTTTAATGCAGGCTAGAGACTTGCTCTGTTGAACGCAGATCCCCATTTAGAGCATAGATGCAGACTCTCCCTGTTTTTAAGTCCCCATGACCCTAAATGAATAGAATCCTGTAGCAGAGAGCAGCTACCTTCTCTTCTAATAAGAATCACATCCCAATAGAATGTACATTTCCAATTACTATGCAAAAACAATGGCAGAATTACTTAACAATGTACAGCCCCCTAAGGGCTCTTCATGCTGTAGTCCGTGTGACTCTATCATTTGCATGCAACTATTGTGGGGAACAACTGAATCCTCCATCACAGGCTATTGAATCAAGCGAGAAGCCCCTAAATTTCTTCGCAAAGATTCTTGAGTTCTGGAGCTAAATACGCAGTTGGTAGTATATTCTGGCTGTCTGCACACAGGCTTCCTTGTTTCCGTCTGAATGGCAGGGTGTTTGCGTTGACATTTAAATGATGGGTCATCTTGGATTTCTCCTGTTCCCAGCTGGAACTGTAGCGGCATCTCCCATTAGTAATCACTGTGCTTTTTTTCCCTAGTGACTGAGCCGTTTACAAACCAAGAAGAGGAAAAATTATATATTTGGGTACAGACTGTAGAAGAAAAATAAACTAACAGCACAGTAGGAAAGGTGCCGAGGGTTACTTTCTGTGGATAACTGAAGATCAAGTGGAAGTAAAGAACTCAAATGATGTGTTTCCTCCGCCCTCACTCACTAGCCCTATTGCCAGACTTGTTATTGGAAAGTTAGACGAAAATAGTCTGCAAAGACAGACTGCAGAATCAACCACAGCCACTAATGCAATAAGACTTGAGAGAAGCAGAAAGACTTCTTTCTACAAATATCTATTTTTCTGATCTATCAAGGTGCCTGGAATTCTCCCTTGCTTTTATCCATCCATCTATCTATCTATCTATGTATCTATGTATCTATCTATCTATCTATCTAAAGTCCCCTGTTAAGATACAAATGGGTTTTCTGGATGCAGCTCTCATCCTAAGGCACTGGTGTTCACAAACATTTTGGTATCATTTAGTTATCAGCTTCAGCAATGTGTTACCAGAGCCCTGAGGGACCAGGGGGGCTAGGGAACCGGGGTGGCAGGCCAGAGACAATGCTTTCAGAACCATGGAGCCCCAAGCACTGAAAACATAATGGTCCATTGCCTCCACTGTACAATGCAAAATAAAGACAGTTTTATACTATAAAATTAGTGTAAGAAAGTCGAACTCAGTTTTGGTTTTTCCTGTGATGGCAAAATATTTCTGTAGCATTTGATGTCACTGTCCCTGTTTTGTGAGTGTTCTAAGCTTGTGCTTGGCCTGCCAAGCCAACTTGGCTAGTTCTGGGAGTCAGAAAAATTCAGGAAGAGTCCAGGCCTGGGATGGAAGTGTGGCAGAGGTATGGGAATGCAAAGAGAGTAGAGAGAAGGGAGTAGAGCGTCTCTCCACGAAATGTGCCCACTTGGCTATTTTGCTAAGACTAGCCTGTGCCGTTTTTCTTTCAGAGATGAAAAGAAGCCATCCTCCTTTTCCCCTTTAATCCTTCAAATCATTTTCTATTATTGCCGTTGCTACATAACATCCCAACTCAGCTCTGACGCTGACCCAGCAGAGCACCTGTCACTCTGTTGATGAATCGTGAGGGCTTTTTTGGGCTGATTTGGCTGGAGGTGGCATCTCCTGGCACCCTCTCTGTGGTGGAGAAGAAAGAACGGAATGGACTGGGAAGATGTGAACCAGAACAATCACTGTCTACTTCACCATCCTGCCACTGGAATGGCGGAGGGTGGTCCAATTTCCTCACAGTGCTGGGCTTTGCTAACAACAGCAAATGACCCATTTCCTAGAATTAGGATGGGATAGTGAAAATACTTATAGTAATAGTTTACATCTGTGAGCTATCATAACCCATATTAGCTTGTTTGCAACTCACAGCAGTTCTCTGAGGTAAGTCTAGTTATCAGTAGCATCACCCACATTTCATAAATCTGGAATCTGGGATTCAGAGAGGCGAAGTAAATTGCCCAAGGGTATGCAACTAGAAAACTGCAGAATGGGCTTGAACTCAAGTCTTCTGACATTTTTCCACCATGCTCCACCTGTGGGCCCCACTCCTATGTCCTAAATTGGAGAAATTCAGGAGCTTTAAAGGCAGAACGGGTCATCTTTGTGAGAACCATCAGACATAAACACAGATTGTCTGCCGCCGTGGGAGGACAAGACACTTAAACCCAACACAGAGCAACTTGGAAGATGGATGCTATGAACTTGGGAGAAGAGCCAAAATGATTCTGATGGGAATGGGAAAGAAGAAGTTAGTAATGAGAAGACTGTAATTTTCTTTTAGATTATTATATAAAGATAATGGGGATGGCAGCCTGTTCAGACAAGCCATCTGAGAAGTTGGCTTATAGTCTAGGCCCTACAGAATGATGGCCACACATTTATTCCTGACATCATTAGGCTCAAAAAATCTTCCAGAAGAGAAGAAACTGCAAATGATACCTGATCCCTCAAACCTTTCATCACAAACCCAGAGCCTAAAAATACCTGAATGGTGCTATTATGCTCAAACACTGTTCCAAGCAGTTTACAAATATTAACTCATTGAATGACCATCACAACTCTTTGAAGTAGGCATTATACTATTCTTATTTTCAGATAAGGAGACTGATGCAAAAAGAGGTTAAGATTTCTAGAGATCATAAGATTTCTCTTTTCCCTGTCAAAATTCTCCGGAATTTTGCTTAAAGCTTTTAGGTATCACAAGCACTTCAGTGTATGTTCCTACACAGCCTCTATTGTTACTGGCAGCTTGCTATACAGCAGGCTCTATGCTCTATGCAAGGATCCCATGAGGTTTATACTGTCTTCCGCTTTTTCTTTTTTTTTTTTTTTTAACAGATTGAAACAGAGGATCAGAGAAGCTAAACCATTTACAGAGGGTCATGCTGTTAATGCATGGCTGAGCTCAGACTAGAACCCAGGGCTGGTGGCTTCTAAAAGCCATGCTCTTAACCACGACAATAAGCTGTTTCTCAATCCCTGGATGGATTAAAGCTACTAAGAGTTGTTCTACAGACCCATAAGCATATTCTAGATCCTAAGTACCATAAATGGAGCCCAAATGCCCCTGAAGGGGCCTGGGCAATGTCCTGGTTGCATCTCTCATAGCAGAATCCTTGGCAGTTACAGAGGAAGAGATTGGTGGCTTTGAGGAGGCAAGCACCATGATGAACTTCAATTCAATTCATCAATAATTATTGGTCACTGATGATAAGCTTTCATTCTCTTACATATTTCAGCATTATGAAACAGAGGAATGTGTTATACCTGCCCTCAGGAAACACAATCTTATTACATTGACAATGAGTTTATACAACATATTTGATAGTATATAATAAGTGCAGAACTTAATGCAAGCCAGTTTTGACCACCTAAAATTTCAGCATTCCCAGTGCCAAAAATGCATGGGTCACATGACATCCAGAACTTGCAAGTTCCTTTTTCTAGGCAGACTCCCACACGTTCCACCTTCCACCCACTCTCTAGTCCCTCATGAGGCTTTGTCAGTCTTCAGCATCAAGACCATCAGTCCCTTGAGCCCTCCCAGTTCTCCCACTCCATGAGCCCCCTTCTCGATTCACTTCCCTTCCCTTCTGGCCAATGGTCGTCTACTCCTTCTTCTCATAGAATTCCTTGTTCCCCACCTCTTCCACTACCAGCGATGTCCACCATTCCTCCTTGACAACTTCCAACCTGAGTAATCTCTCTTGCCTGCCTTCTCATCTTCCATGTCTGGAGAAAGTCATGAAAACAGTGGTACTGTGGTCCATGAAGTAGCTGGTCTGTATTACCCCAGCTGGCCTGGCTCCAAAAATCTATTGTGAGCTTCCTGCTGCATTCTCCACAGTGGCTGAACCAACCCTTCTCCAGGTTTCTCAGATGCCTATGCCTATTTCCATTCCTTACACGTGGAGAAGATTAAGATCCATCATCTTTACCGCTCAAGGCTATACAGTTTAAGAGCTTTCAGTCTACCCTCTTTTAACCACAGAATCTTTCAGCGTTTTCACCACCCTATACTTTTCATATCAAGCTATAGCCAGACTTCTTTAAAACAGAAGTCAAAACACATTTCCTTACCAACTTCTAACTCTTCAATCTACCGCATTTGGCTTCTGCTCCTGTTATTCCATAGAAACTGCACTCAGTAGATTCCTAATATGAAAACCTTTAGCCTTGTCTCAGTCTTCATCCTGCTTGACCACCAATGGGTGTTTTTGCAGAAAGGCTGCCTCTTGGAGGGCATGTTCTTCTGAATTAGCCTGGCACTCAGGGTCCATGCACTGGCTCCACTGTTCCTTTCCAATGACTTCTACTAACACTCTTTTCCACCCACACTATCATCCAATGAAACTAAAGTCCTCACTGGACCCTAAACCGACCCAGTACTTGACTACTTCTGCCCCTTTCCTCAACTGAACCTTAAATTTGAAATTCACTTCTTCCCACTCCATCTTCATCTGTCTCCATCTTCATCTGTCAAAGTCCTACCCATCTTTCAGTGCCCAAGTCAAATGTCACCTGTTCTAGGGAGCTGTCTATGACTTCCTCCAATGAGATCTCTTTATCTTCTTCTTGCCTCCCTCTTGTTGAGTGTTTATATCTCTGTTGTGGGACTTTGCACACTCCCCCCTTTAGATATTTTTATTTCCCTCTGAGATAGTAACTCAGAGAGTATCCAGAGTGACAGAAGGTGTCTAATTTGTTGTTATCAATTAGTAAAGCACCTGGATTATAGCAGGTGCTCAATAAAATCTTGGTGAGTGAATGGTTGATATTGTCTAAGATCAGAAAAGGAGAAATCAGCACTGGCAGGTCAAGTTTCATGGAGGAGGTATTCTGAAGAATTATGTAGTATTTCAGTGTCACAGGAATTATGGTGGACTTTATTCTACTCTGGTCACAAGTATCACATCAAACCTACATATCTTGAGTGTTCATGTTTACTATGGTGCAGACGTTGGACAAGCACTGTTGATGCTTTATTCCACTTAATCTCGCAATAACATAGGTGAGTACTGTGATTATCCCTCGTTTAGATTAAAACCTCATCTATAAAATGAGCCTTAGAGTGCTCAAATAATTTGCCAGAGGTCACACAGCTGAAAATGGGCTGAGCTGAGACTTGTACTCAGGTCGTTTGGGGCTAAAGCCTAACCTCTTAATGACCATACTACTCTGTTTCCACACTAAACTTAATTTTTAGAATTTTCAGATTTAAAATCATTCACAAAATCTACATTTATTCTCAATCATTTCAATCTAAAACTTGTGTTCAAATCCCAGTCCCTGACTTTATTCTTGACTTGTGGTTCATTGCTCCTCTGTGGGCTGTGGAGGCACCTGACATTCTTGCCACATCCATGGCTTTTCTGTTATTACCCTAAGAAAGAAGGCTGATGCTTTCATGAAAGTCATCTAAAATTTCATATTCTTCATGAAAAGCTGTTGATCTCACCTTTAAAACTCACCCACTTTCTCCTTGGTCACAGTGAAGTCATACATTGTGTTATTGACCTGTTGCAGGAGTAGCTTTGTCCCCTTCCTTAGAGGGGAAAAATCCACACATGATAGATTATCTGCCTTCAGAAATAATTACCTTGCAGAGCACTATAATCTCCAATGTATAAGTTCATTGATAGGAGGGGAAAAAATTCTGCCTTTCCAAGGTTATTTTATTTCTTAATGTATTATGGGGTGAAAACCATTGCCCATTTTGTAATGGCAGTCTAGACTTGACTAGATTATAGAACAGAAAGCTCTTGAATAAGCAGGGATAGTAGCTGAATTAATATTGTCTGCCATTAGGTAATTACTTAGTAATTTGTAAGTGCAAAATGGCATGTGTTATCATAAGTTGCACAATGTATTTGTTGTCTTTGAGACAGCATCTCCATGGCCAGACATTAAACTCAACTGCTTTCTCCAAGTTAATGTGGAAACAGGAAGAGGTACTCTCAGAGAATTGTCAAGTATAATGAAAATATTGTCTTTCTATCTTGCTTTAAAAATGTAGCCCATTAGCGGCTTCCTGTATTCCCACCATGTTCAAGGATGGTGGAATCTATTTTAGGGTTCATTATCCTCACAGTCTTTAGTTATTGGAAAATTTCACTCAAAAGTGAGTATGCCCTTAATATTTTCTAACCAAGAAAGCAATTTAGTGATTTTAATCTAGCAATCTAATTTCTTAGAATTATTTACTCACAATAACACCTCTTATCAAATGGATATTGGGTGAATTAGGGGAAAAATGAATGAAACATTCTAAGATCCTTGGAGTTCCCTCAAAACATGGAGATGTATGTATCATCATTGTAGAACTGAAACTGTGTAGCCACCATGCTGACATTAATAACCAGAAGTTTCCAGGAGGAACCTTTTGAGGTACATACATTCTACCTCCCTCCCTTATTTGATCAATTATCAAGTATCTTTTAAGAAACTACCTGATGTCAAGATTATATGAGATGACTTAGATTGGCTGGCAAAGCAGGGTAAGATGGTTCTTACCCAACAAATTTACAACTTAGTCCTGGAGATAAGATATAAACATAGCTAATGATATGTGTATTATGAATCCAACCAAGATATAAATGACAAATATGACTTAGACCAAGGGTCAGTAAACTATAATCTGTGGCCCACCGCTTATTTTTATTAATACAGTTTTATTGGAACACAGCCACACTCATTCACTCACTTATTGTCTGTAGCTGCTTTTGCACTACACCACAGAGTTGAGTAGTTATGCCAGAAACCATGTGGCCCACAAAACCTAAAATATTTGCTATCCTGCCCTTTATAGAAAAAGTGTGCTGACCCCTGGTCTAGACTTTATCAAGGAAGGCTTTATAATAAGGCAGCCTAATAGTAAAGATAAAAGTACAGTTGCCAATAATTTCAGCTTGGTTTTACATTAGGGTGTCAAGACAATGGAGTTCCAACTGGGTACCTCTACCAACTACTAGATGCAAGACTTTGGGCAAAGTTGGCTGCGATTATTTTAGCTTTGAAATCACAAGGAAATTTTTAACATCTAAGTATGTGTTTTGAGGGAACTCAAAGCGAGCATTTATTATACCTAAAGAGGAGTCAATATTTATGACCATCACCATCAAGAAGCTTTATATTGTAGAAAGACCATATGACCAGGGGATGAGGCATAAGCAGAAGTTAGGATTTTTAAAAGACTGTGGTCAGTATCTGGGGATTTTAGTTTAAAAACAACTTCTGAGTGAACTGGTAAACTGAGAGCATTTTTCATACAGAAAAATATTTTACATGCATTCTAACAACTTAATAGTGTTGAAGATTAAACAATATCTACAGAGAAGCCAAATTGAGGTGGGGAAAGTTATCATTGTCCTGATAAAAGCTAAATTATACCCACCATTCCTTTGAAGAAGGAAATTCCCTCTAATTTTATATTTCCCTCCTCCTTTGATTTGAAGTTTCTGTTAAAACCGTTTCTAACAGCTGCAGTGTATGACCCTTGGAATACATCATTTATCCAGGGAATAACATTCATTTTAATATCATTTCACCAAGGAAGCAAGACTTAAACCCACATTTTCTGATCCACTTAGTTGATAATATTCTTCTGAAAAAATTTCTGCTGGTGAAAGGAAGATAATTTAATTTAAAGAGATTAGATATATTGCTTGAAATGCAAGTCCCCCCGAATTTGACAGCAGAACAAGACCAGGGAACAGAAAACTCATCTTGCCTCCTTGCTAATAGATGCATCAGGGAATTTATAAGCCGGGCCGTCAGTCTTTGCTCCATGGAGTAATGTCAGTGTCGTTGATTCTTAAAATCTGACATTCATTAAAAGCACCCAGTGTGGATATGTAGCAGGATTTTTGACAAATCAGCCAAGTGTCACCATTCTGTAAAGGATTATAGAGTGATGCTTTTCGACTTTGAGCTCTTTCTTTAAACTGAATGGATCTTGTCTTCACAGAGCACATGAAAGGTTGGGTTTCACTGCCATTTCAAATGGGCTGATTTTGCTTTTTCTTTTCCCAACAAAACTAAGGGGAACTTGGGAGACACAGGGGCAGCTAACATTTATTATTTATTTACTATGAGCCAGGTACCGTGGAGGTTCATTCTACCTATCTATCTTTCTATCTATCTATCTATCTATCTATCTATCTATCTATCTATCTATCTATCATCTATCTATCTATCTACATGTAAAAATGTTACATACTTGTTTGTGTATCACAATAACCTATGAGTTAGCTGTTATAATTTATCCCCATTTAGCAGATAAAGAAACTGAGGCTGAAAGAGGCCCAGTCATTTGCCCAAGTAATAGAGCTTCACTGAGGAGGAAGTTTTGTATACTCTTGGTAGAAAATTTATCAGTGACCAAAAGTGCCGCAGGCAATTACATTGATAAGGCTGTTCTTCCTACTTCCACCTTTGTAGGGCAACTGGGAGTCTACTAATACTGGTTGGCTCTTCAAACTTCATGCTCTCCTCAAAAGCCTTGTGCAGAAACCCCATAGCAGTATTTATTATTTTGAAAACAAGCACACACCTGCCCCTGCCCCCAGTTGCGTTGTTAGATTGGAAACAATGCCGCCTGTGGCTCTCTGTACCCTCCCCTCTCATTACAGCCCATCCTTGGAACACAATCATTTTCTGTGTTAACCAAAGGTGTCATTACAGGGTGCCTGCTATATAGTTAGTGCAGTGTCAGCATATTCAGTTTGAAACTCCCTCCCACCCCCACCTCCCATCCCTGGAGGACATAACTAGGCCATAAGAATTCCTTTGGGGCTACTCTATTGGGTAGGGACACTGTTGTGTGTCCGGGGGAACTGTTTTCAGTGGCTTATTATCTATAGCTTTAGGTTAAATTTGAATAAATTCTCTCCTCAATTCCAGGAAAACAACAGATCCACAATTTGTGATGGAAAAGTAAAGTGGATTTGCATGAAGACTTTGGGGAGGTCAAAAAGAAGACAGGTCCTGAAATGAAAAACTAGAATTAAAACTGTTTTATTTAAATTGGAAGTTTTAAAATGAATATTGTTGAGGCAGAAGTGTATGTTCTAGTTAATATTTTATGCTGGAACTTAATCTTCTAGTAAATAGTTTAATGGGAAGTTCGAGATTTGCACATAGTATTTCAGGGTCCTGAACATTCCACAGAGTAATGTCCATATTTTCTCTGTGGCATCACCTTTGAATAAACTATGCCTTTTTTCAAGCTTCAAATATTTTTAAATTGAAAAATAGAAAGGGCTGTGTTCAGAGTATTCCTTTAAGGTAGAGAATGTATAGATTTTTAACCATGAAAATAATAATTACAGTTTATTGTTAGCTAATGTAAACACTACTATTTATTAAGCAAGGGCTAAGAGCATGGACCCTGGACTCAGAATGCCTGAGCCATTCAGATCTCACCACTTTACAACTTATGAGCCATGCAACCTTGGGCAGGTTACTCAACCTCTTTGTGTGCCTGTTTCCTCCTCTGTATAATTAGGATAATAGCACCTACCTCACAGGGTTGTCAGGAGGATTAAATGAGTGAATCCATTTGTTGATGAGGAAAAACTTTTCCTCTACCCTCTTAGGTTCACCAACCCGGGGCCTGTGAATTAAACTAACAAAAGACAGATTAACAGCAGAAAAGGCACACAATGTTTACTAATATTTACATGCCCGGGGAATTCACAGAAAAGAAGTGAAACTCAAAGAAGTGGTTAGACTTGGAGGCTTATATACCATTTTAACAAAGGAGAGAGGGTTTGGGCTTCAGGAGATAATACACCATGGGGAAGTGACTAGCAAATATATGGGGGGACTAATGGAAGATAAGGGTTATTTTAGTAAAGTCTGTTTATGCAAACTCATCTCTATGTTGACTTTCCATCTCCGATGATAAGAGTTGTTCTCCTCCTGGTACAGGGAGGGGGTGGGAAACACCTTCATGAAGGAAAATTTGTGCCCTGATTTTAGGCAGATCAGGGGAGGGCAGAGAACTCTTTCTGCATCTTTTTTTTTGGGTGTGTGAGGAAGATCGGCCCTGAGCTAACATCTGCCAATCCTCCTGTTTTTTTTTGTTTTTTGTTTTTTTGCTGAGGAAGACTGGCCCCGGACTAACATCCGTGCCCATCTTCCTCCACTTTATATGGGAGGCCGCATGGCTTGACAGGCAGTGCGTCAGTGCGCGCCCAGGATCCGAACCGGTCAACTCCAGGCCGCCACAGCAGAGCACATGCACTTAACCACTTGTGCCACCAGGCCAGCCCCCTCTTTCTGCATCTTTTGATTCTCAATTGCCTTCAGCTCAAAATAATCCTTATGTGAAACGGCATATTTTGGAGTGGCATAGCCTCATCTTAATATGTACAGCATTTAGAACAGTGGTGAGCACAATATGCATTATAATTCTTACTATGTTAATAATTAAAACTATCTGGCACTATTAAAAAATATCAACTCTAATCCTCACAACAACCATGAAAGGTAGATCAACCTCCATTTTACAGACGAGAAAACCAAAGCTCAGAGAGTTTATCTGACTTTGCCAAGGCCAAATAGATCATAAATCGCAGAGTTAGATAGCAAACCAGCTGTGAAAGCTGGCACTTTCAATATGTGCAGGAGAGACAGGAACAGGAAACCGCTGGTGGGTCCTAGAGTTGTTCAGGGCAGGGCGTGGCGGGTTTTCTGAAGCAGTCGTCACTGTTTCTTTAGCGGGGCAGACTTTTAATATCCCTGTGTAACAGTCCAGGACTTGGAGGGCAACTCCAAGCCCTAGAGAAACATCAGCTTGATACTAAGGAAGGAATAAAATCTGCAAAAGTCCCTTAGTTACAAACAATTATCAAGTGCCAATTGCGTGCCAGGAGCTCCTGGGAGATGGAGATGCTGGAATTCTCCCAGTGCTCCAAGCCTCTCAGGGAAAGCCGGCTTACCAACGCCAAGCCAGGTACAAGTGCAGGATCCAATGGTGCTCCCTCTTCTGACATCCTATCCCTCATGCAATACATTGCCCCTGAGGGGGCGCTGAAGAAAGGGATACTCGGGACAGAGGTAGGCGTCCTTGGAGAGAACTTCCTGGAGGGCGGCATTTCTTTAGGGGCCTCTGAAGGATGAGATAAACGTGAATGGCAGGGAAGGCATCTTGCACTTCTCTGGGCTTCTCAACCACAAGAACTTCGTCTTAGTCACCTGGGGTATCCCTTACACCTTGGAAACAGTGTCTTAATTCACACCACCTGCCACACAAACCCCAATGCTCGTGGACGCCTCTCCTCCCCACGACTTCTTCCCCGCAGTTGCAGTATGGCAGTGCCTGTGCCAGTCGCCAGGCTGGGTGTGGGGAAGGGGTCTGGCCCAAAGGCTGTGCAGGGGAGGGGACCCTGAGGCCAGAATGGGGGAGTGAGCTGCGCATGCGTGGCCCTAAAGCTATAGCCTTCCAGGAGCCTTAAGGGCTCCAGCGGTGATGTGGGCTTCTGGAGCAGAACTCTGGGGCTTGATTCCACTTCTGCCAAGGTCTAAATCCGCAGCCACCTGAACGCCTCGTTCCACCTCACGTTCTCCCAGTTCCTTCTGGCAACTGAGACATGTCTAAAATTCGTCCCAGGAGACCATCACTGCCTGTTCCTCGAGCCTTTCCCCTTGAAGAGCAGCCTCAGGTCATTACTCTCTCTTTCTGACCCAGCCCATCTGTTAGCACCTTGCGATGGGGGAGCTGGGTCCTTCACCCAGTTCCCTCCAACAGGAAATATTATCTGTTTTGAACACCAACGGGGACACCTGCGGGCGGGGACCTGGTCCGGGTGGATGAAGTGTGGCGTTTCTCAGGAAGACAAACAAGGCGCAGTTGGAGCCTGCAGGGTGTGCTATGTGACTTTGGGCGCCTGGGGGAGTAAGTGCGGGTCCTGATGCAGGGCAGAGAGAGGATGGGCTGGGATGCGCTGAGCGTCGGGGGCGGCTCAGAGCATGGGGGAGTCAGGCCTGAGGCGCGCTGCAGCCGCGACCGCTCTTCCCCGAGGAAGCCAGATCTCGCGGGTCTCGGGAGTTCTGCAGGGGCCCACAGGGGGAACGAGCAACACCTGAGTGAACTTAAAGTGGGTTGAATTGAACCAAGCCCTGAAAATGGAAGCTAGTAAATTGTGGGCAGAATTCTGCAAGGAAGTGAAGGAGTTGAGGTTGGGGTAGAGAGAGATTGAAGATAGGGGGTAAGTGGGGTGGGGAGAGGGTGTATTAAAGGCAGGGGGTGTGGGACACGCCAGGCTCTCTATGTAGATGGACCTAACCATCGGTCACTCTGCAGTGTGGAGGCGGGTAACGGAACGCGCTTGAGGAGCTCACAGGCTAGTTGGGGACTCGGAGTGACCAGGGTCCAGCAAGCGTCCTTAACAATGCAGATTGGAGTATGCAGTGGAGTTCAGAAAAGACGATGCGCCCCGGGAACTGAGGGAGCCAGGGAGGTCTGTGAAGGAGGGCTTGGTGCAGATGACTAAGGAAATTGCGACGTGACCAGGAAAATGTCATCTTAAAAGAGAATCTGATAAATTTCCAGCCTCTATGTGTGTTTAGTGAGGCAAACACTGACCAGAACAGAAAGAGTTACTGATAATAGCTAACATTTATTGAGCACGTATAGGTCAGGCTCTTTGCCAAGCACTTTATGTGGATTATCTGACTTGGGTCCTGCTAGAAATATTTACTGAGTGGCTGCCGTGTGTGCGTCAGGCATTGTTTTAGGCACGGGGGATTCAGCAGTGAAGAAAAAAACGTAAGTCGCTGCCCTCATGGGGCTTTTGCAGTTATTCTTCCTTGTAACCCTATAATATGTGTAATAATATGATCCTCATTTTACAAAGGCAGCAGCTGAGGTACAGAACGGAGAGATTGAGTAATTTGTCCATGATTACCTGGGTGGTTATCAGTGATTAACTTATTAATGTAGTAAATGCCGAGTCCCTCTATATAAAGGAGACTGGCTTAGGTGCTGAGGATAAGGAGATGGGTAAGCTATGTGTTATCCTCTGAGTGAGCTTATGGGTGAGTGGGGAAGATGGCATGCAGGCAATAATTATAGGTCAATGTAGCATGTACCAGGTGGTGAGGAAATAAGGAGCAAAGACCTTTGCAGGGAGGGGGGGGTGGGCGGCAGGGAAGACTTCCTGTAAGAGAGATAAAAGGATGAGGAGGAACTTACTGGGTAGAAAAGTGGCTTGAAAGGCAAGAGTCGTTTTGGACAGGGAAAATAGTATGTTCCAAAAGTATGGAGGAGAAGGGGTAGGGAAGGAAACTAACTTTTGTTGGTTATCTGCTTTGTACTAGTGCTTCACATACTTTACAAATTAAATATTAAATACATAGAAAGAATATTAATTATATATATATCAATTAAAAACAAACTTATACCTAACCACACAGCTTAAGAAATAAAACATAGCTTTTTGTTTTTTGCTTGAGGAAGATTAGCCCTGAGCTAACGTCTGTGCCAGTCCTCCTCTATTTTGTATGTGGATCACCGCCACAGCATGGCTGATGAGTGGTGTAGGTCCACACCTGGGATCTGAACCCGTGAACCCAGGCCGCTGAAGTGGAGCGCACCGAACCTAACCACTAGGCCACAGGGCCAGCCCCAAAACATAGCTTTTTAAAATTAGTCTTTCAAGTGAACTAGGTGAGGTTGAGTAACTTGTTCAAAGTCACAGTTAGTAGGTGGTAGAGCCCCGGCTTGCTGCCTAGCCAGTTTGGTGTAAAGCTGTGTGATATCACACCTTCTCCTTCGGGTGGTGAAGCCCTCAGACAATGATGGGAAGTGCTGCACGGAAGCTTTCAGAGCACCATTGAGGAGGGAGGAAGGAGAAGAGTCTGTTCTCACTGACATCCTCTGGGCTGATTGGACAGAAGCAGACCACAAACAAGGGAGAAAAAACACAGTACTTTCAACTAGTGGTAAATCCTCAGAGGATTGAAGTGAACCAGAGTGCTGGTCCTGGGGTAGAATGTGAGTGGGTAGGGTGCATCTCTGCTTTCACTATGATGTCAGAGTGGGCCTCTAGAGAAGAGACTTTGACCTAATTCCTGAATGGAAGGCACTGGTGATGTGAAGGCGTAGGGGAAAAGTGCTTCAGGCAGAGCAAACAGTGAGTGCAAAGGCCCTGTGGTGGGTTCAGTTGAGGCTTTCAGAAGACCAAATACTTAGCTCCAGGCAGGTTTACCTTTCTACATTGTGCTTAAATTACATGTGCAGTAAAAATAGAAATGTTGCCAGAGTGAAAAACTGGCCAACTGTTAAAATTAGTACTCACAGCCAAACATCACTATCATTGAATGAATTTCTAGGGGATAAGAATGAATCTGTTATATTATTTAAAAATAAATCATTATGACAATTTTTCCAGTTTTATTGAGATACAATTGACATATAACATTGTATTAGTCTAAGGTGTACAACATAGTGATATGATATATGTACATATTGTGAAATGATTACCACAGTAAGTTTAGTTAACATCAATCACCCCACAGTTACAATTTTTTTTTCTTATGAGAACTTTTAAGATCTACTCTCTTAGCAACTCTCAAATATACAAGACAGTATTATTAACTATAGTCACCGTGCTGTACATTACATCCCCAGGACTTATTTATCTTATAACTGGAAGTTTGTACCTTTTGACTCCCTTCACTCATTTCCTCCACCTCTCAGCACCCATCTTTGGCAACCACCAATCTGTTCTCTGTTTTTATAAGTTCAATTTTTTTAGATTCCACAGATAAGTGAAATCATACAGCATTTGTCTTTCTCTATCTGACTTATTTCACGTAGCATAATGCTCTCAAGTTCCATCTATGATGTTGCAAATGGCAGGATTCTCTTCTTTTTTATGGCTGAATAATATTACACTGAATATATATATTTATCTATAGTGGTACATATATAAATATGTATATGTATACCACAACTTCTTTATCCATTTATCTGTCAATGGACACTTAGGTTGTTTCCATTTCTTGACTATTATAAATAATGCTGCAGTGAACATGGGGTGCAGATATCTTTTCAAGACTGTGATTTTGTTTCCTTTGGATATATACCCAGAAGTGGAATTTCTGGATCATATGGTAGATCTATTTTAATTTTTTGAGGAGCCTCCGTACTGTTTTCCATAGTGGCTGCACCAATTTACATTTTCACCAACAGTGTGCAAGGGTTCCCTTTTCCCGCATCTTCATCAACAGTTGTTATCTCTTGTCTTTTTGATAATAGCCATTCTAACAGGTGTGTGGTGAGATCTCATTGTGGTTTTGATTTGCATTTCCCTGATGATTAGTGATGTTGAGCACCTTTTCACGTACCTATTGGCCATTTGGACGTCTTCTTTGGAAAAAAAAAGTCTATTCAGTTCCTCTGCTCTTTATTTATTTATCTATCTATCTATCTATCTATCTATCTATCTTGCTGAGGAAGACTGGCCCTGAGCTAACATCCATGCCCATCTTCCTCCACTTTATATGGGATGCTGCCACAGCATGGCTTGACAAGCAGTGTGTGGGTGCGCGCCCGGGATCTGAAACTGTGAACGCCAGGCTGCTGCAGCGGAGCGGGCGAGCTTAACCACTGCGCCACCGGGCCGGCCCTGTTCTGCCCATTTTATAATCAGGTTTTTTTTTGCTATTGAGTTGTATGAGTTCTTTATATATTTTGGATATTAATCCCTTATCAGATATATGATTTGCAAATATTTTCTCCCATTCTGTAGGTTGCCTTTTCATTTTGTTGATGGTTTCCTTTGCTGTGCAATGACAGTTTTATTATCATAATTTTAGTAGTTAAATTTTAAAGGTTTGTCTTTGTAGTGCATGAACTTCCAGTACTACATAGAAACTCACTAAATCAACATATTTAATAACATCACTAGACTTAACTACACAACAGAATATAATTCAGAATAAAAGGTTTACAGTAGTGTGTGTTCTGGAAGAAACTTTGTTTTTAGGACACATAGATTGGTCAATCTAAAAATCTTTTTATTTTAAATAATGAAAATGCTATGTACCTAGGAGTGTATGGTGTAGCATTATTTTAACAGGCTTTTTGTTTAAAAGTTTAGCTTCCATGGGGGGAAACGCTATAAGGATTGTCGTCCTATAATAGTCTTGTCAAATCAGTTGTTTTGTTGAAGTTTGGTGAGAATACAATGTGTTTGGGTTCTCCATTTGTGTCTGATAATTTCCTCTTTTCTTCATATTCTTTTTATTTTTCACTTTGGACCAAAGATAATTTATTGTGAATATTATTGTACAAGATTCTGGAGTTTTTCCTCCTCATGAAATTTTGATATGGTGAATTTGACATTCTGCTTTTAATTTGTCCTCATAGAATGTGAAAAATTCCCAAATAAGACTTTCTTAAAAGACTCTTGGCCTAAATGGAATTAAATAATGACAATTTAAATACATTCCTTAAAGGTTTTTTAATGTAATGGATGCTAATACACCAAACAATTCTACAAGGATTAGAAATATGACACAATTGAATCTCTATTATTCCACCTTGCATTGTTATTTAAATTTCTATATTTAAATAATTCATTGGCTCCAAAAGGATGTAAGTTAACTAAGCTAACATATTCTCTTAGCTTTTGTATTGTCAACTTGCTTTTCTATTTATTTAATCATTTGAAAGCTGAAATTGTTTTTGGTACAAAAAACTTTGTACACCATTAATCATTGTGGCATTTTATTCTCTCAATAATAAATATGCATCATATACTAATTGACTAATAATATTCAATTTATAAACCACTTGAGATTTTTCTTGTTACAGCTAGAATACTTTCCTGTATTTGAAAATAACAATAAAATCAAATGACACACCTCATTCATATTGCTGACATTATTACAATGTGATAGTTAGAGATAGTGGTAATGGTCGTATGATCATTGATCATTGATCTGCGTAAGTTCAGGGAAGCCAGAAATGGCTTTGAAGTAGGCATTTGGTTATTGGGCCTTTCAAAAGCTGAGGCTGAAATCAGGTCAATTCCAAGGCTGAAGCTCCTCACTTAGTGTGGGTCCTCGTCTTTTTTTGTTTTTTTCACTTTTTATTGAAGTACCACATATAATGGAAGTACTCGAATCATAAGTGTTCAGTTTGATTTTCATAAGGTAAATGTACCCAAGTAACCAGCACCCAGATCAAGAAATAAACCAGTAGTAGCATCTCAGAAGCTCTCTTCATGCCCCCTTCCAAGAACTACCACCACCGGGGGAAGCAATTATCCTGACCTTTAACCACAGATGCTCTGCCCGATCTTGAACTTTATGTAAATGAAATCACCGATAGGTGCTCTTTTGTATCTGCCTTCTTTAGCTCAGCATTACCTCTGTGAGATTTATCTGTATTGGTGCATGTAATTGTAGATTGTTCATTTTTATTGGTGTATAGTATTCCCCTGTGGGATATATCATGATTTGTTTATCCATTTTGCTGTCAGTGGGCACTGAAGAACTTCCTAGGCCTTTATCTTTTGTCAAAGACTTATTTTAAATAGGAAAAAAAAAGGAGTGCAAACAGTTTCTGTACTTGTTATAAAATTATCATTGAGGATCTTGTCCATTTTCATCATTCAATAGCCTCTAGTCATGCCCCCATTTTAGATATTTCTTTTAGAGTTTGGTGCTGGAGAAAACCTTTGTCTCCCTTGAGGAATTAATATGCTTCCTCCTTTCTTTGAATAAGTGTGCTTATTATATCCTCCCTATTCCAGAAGGAACTAAAGACAGCTTAATGAAATAAAGAAAACCCTGCAAAATTATAGATGGATAGAAAAAGTTGAGGCAAAGTGAGAACTCTAGTAGCCTCATCCATGGAGGCTTATGCAAGCATTGGTACGATGAAGTCCTATACACTTTCTTACATGGGGCCCAGATTCAGCTGTGAGCTTCAAGTCACCTGATTCTAAAAGGAAAATCAATCAGTCCTACCATTCTGTGTCCAGAATAAGAGAGCGTGCCAGTTCTTCAGAAGAAGGGCACTTATTCCTGGTGTGAGAAACACACTTCTCTCAAGGCTTCTCCAGCAGAGGACTGCCTCGATATTGTAGGTAGATACAGCCATGAGTTTAATGGGACTATTTTTTTTGACCACCTCTTCTCACAGGATGATGGCATCACACCAGGGGGCAACTCAGTAAAAGTCTTGAAGCAATTCAGAGAAGGCCCTGGGAGGGTGTTGGGGAGAAGTCATTCAATATATTCGTGGAAATCTTCACTTCCCAGCTGACCTGACTTAATCCCATAGTACATATTGTGTGTCTGGAAGAAGGTAGACGAGAAATCTTTTGAATTATACCCCCTCGTAAATATTGCTTCCCTCAATGAACTTGATAGACACAGGGTGGTAAAAAGCTTGAAATCATACTCCTTAGCAAACATGAAGAGTGTAGTTCTCGTATGTGGTTGCCAGTTAAATGTGGTGCCACTCACTGTAACCACCTGAAAAGGGGGCTAAGTTAACACCCTTTTAAGAAAGCTGAGGATCCCAAACAGAAGATTGCTCACCTCTTCTTTGGCTGGGTGAAGATTCAACATAGAAAAAAATTTTGAATCTACTCTCTTAATGCCCATACAAATGGCTCCTCAGAACTGCTCATCCTACTGCATGGGACATGGCCATAATGACTGTAGCCTGGACAATTTTAAGGCAGGTATAAACAAATGCCCAAAGTGGCCATTTAACATCAAACTCCTCTTTGATCCTAGTATGACTGTTAGATAACATGTGTTTCCCTACTTGTCCTAGCTGGCAGGAATCTCGGAGACAATTTTTAAAGCTTAATTTTAGCTTTAATTACAAAGCTTAATTTTTAAAGCTTAATCACAGCAGCTTTGCTTATCTTTGCATTTAAAATATGTTCTGCCACTTATGCCCTTGACTCGGGTTTCCTCTTCTCTGTTTCTATTTTATCTCTTTACTGTAGATAAATCTTATTTTGAAAAAGGTCTCAAAGCCTTTCAGGAAAAAGACATGGTCTAAACAAATTTCAAGAGAACAAAGTATAAAGCGTGAGGAAGGTGATCAAGAATTGGCACAAGTCTACTGCTTGTCTTCAGTTCTTCTGCCCTGGGAATAAAGACCTGTCTGTACAAAGGCTTCTTGACAGCCGCAGGAACAAAATGCTCTCCGCAAAGAAAAGAGCCCGAGTCGCTCCATCTTCCCTCCGCCCCTGCTTTAAAACGAAACAATGCCTCCCAGAGGAGCCGGCAGCTGGCCCTCGGCAGGTGATAGACACAGCACTGCAGCTTGCTCAAAAGGAGAAAACCCGAACTTGCGGCTTGGGGAGCAGTGTGATGCTTCTGCCCGCTACCTCCCGCAAGGGAAGGAACTGCCACACGAACCAACAAAGCCCGGCTTCCCACCACCACGGGCTGCTCCTCCCCTCAGCAGTTCCCATTTTTGCTGCTGTTGCCTCAAGGCTGGCGGAGACACAGCTCCAGGCCTCGTCCCCTCGGCTCCTTGCTCCTTCTAAGTGTGTTTGCTCACCTCTTGTTGATGTGCCTGCAGTGACTGCTGATGAGCCAGGAGGGCACAGGCAGAATGGCTAGGAAAGGGAGGAAAATGGAAGGTCAAAGCCTGCAGAAAGAAGGGCTGGCGACGTGCGTCCTCCACCTTGAGGGCCTAGGGAGGAACTGAGGTTAAACTGGACTTGGATTGACCATGGAGTTCCTGGATTTTGATGCTGACTTGGACTCTTTGGTAGGAGGTGAATAAAATAGAACAGTTTTGATGGAACAAGAACATCCTTCACCCTTCTCTTTTCTTGTTTCATCCACCCTATCTGAATATGGCAAAATCAATGAGGATGTGAAGGTCACAGTTATTTCATCTCAACCTGTATTTTTTAATCGCCTACTGTGTGATTATTATTATATGGTTTTTATTGATTACCTACTATATGCTAGGTAATTCTATAATGTATTTGTTGATTACCTACTATATGGCAAAGTGAAACAAACATAGCCTTAGCAGCCAGCCAGACTTAGCTGTGCTGTTGACTGGCTTGGAAACTTTGGACGCTTTAGTTGACCTCTCTGGGCCTCGATGAATATGTGAAAACCAGAGATGCTAATGTAGACCTCCTAGGGTTTCTCTAGTAATTAAATGGAGCTAACCCATGCAGGTTACCTGGTAGAGCACATAGTTGGCATTCCGTAAGTGGATGCTATTATCATCAGGATAATAGCCATGAGAGATGCGTTCATTTTAGGAAGAATTGCTTTGTTACTGGAAAGTTTGTGGGCTGATGATACTAAATATATAATAATATTCTTCAGTTTTCAGAATGTCTAACTGTCTTTTCTGGAACCGTAATGGTGATCAGGGTCACTGGAGATGTGACTGTATCACTGGATTAAAAAAAAGTACAAGGTGTGAAGAGGCTGTCCACCCTTGTTAGCTGCCCGGGTGGATCAGCACTGGGAATACTTAGGAGAGAAGGAATACAATTGCTTGCCAGGCCTGATTGTGGCAGAGTGGAAAAGAAGGAGATAGGGCTCAAAAATTCTGGTCCTTGCACTTTGACTGCTGAGTTCTGTGACTTTGAGCAAAACACAGAAAACAATAAAACACTATTTACTACCTACTCAGTGCCAGGCTCATAAGCACTTTACATATACATCTCATTTAATCTTGTGGATAAGAATATCTGCCCTCACAGGCTCCTAGAATGGTCAAATGAGATGGCAGATGCCAAAGCCCTTGGTACTATTACTGTCATCATTGAAATTGAATGGTCACTGGTTGGTGGAAAATGGTTAGCACTTTCCCTTTATAGAACCGTCACTTATGCCTTATTGTTTGAATAACTTGTACTCAGTCCTACACAATTGCCAACATACCCTGAACCCGATTCAATTCGGTAACTATTTGACACCAACTGTGTTCAAGGCACTGAAATGGGGTTGCAGCCTTAGTCCCCTCTCAAGGATTTATGTTCCTATGGGGGCTACTACAGAATGCTGAATACGATTATGTGGCAAGAGAAGTACAAGCAGTTCTAATGGATTTTGAAGAAAACAATACATAGCTGTGGTCTAGGGGTGTAGGGGAGTGAGGAGAGGGGTCAGGTATCAGAGAAGTCTTCCAAGGAGGTGGTATTTGGGGATGGACCTTGAAAAATGAGTATCATGTTTTAAATTAACTTTTTGTACCCAATCATTAAATAAATACATGTACATTATTAAAAATAAATAAAAACAGGAGTAAAAAAAATTCACCATATGGCAACCAATCAAGGACATCATTGTTGTATTTTGAGGTATTTTCTTATAGTAGTTTTCTATGTACTCAAATATATCAGTACATATATAATTAAAAGCACAAATATATGTACATGTGCACTTAATTTTATGTCCTGCTTTGTTCACTTGAAATTTTAAGTATTTTCCCAGTTTGTAAAGACTTTTTATACATATGATTTTTTTTAATAGAAACAATTGGTTTTTATTTAAAGAAGTTCCTTTTTAGAGGAGTATTTAAAAAAATTTCTCTGCACATGTAATAGGACACATGGAATTTACTACAAGGCTGGTAATTGGATCACCATGAGGGTAGGTATTTTTTTTTTTTACATTGGTTTATAACATTGTATAAATTTCAGGTGGTGAAAGGGATAATTCGGCACATGTGTGTGGTGATGGGTTGTAATTAGTATTTGGGTGGTGAACATGATGTAATCTAGGCAGAAATAGAAGTATACATATGATTTTAATGACTGCATAATAATGTCCCAAAGCACAAATATGCCAAAAAAAACCCTAACAATTTCCATGTTTTAAAATACTCTGATTTACCGTTTTTAGCTATTATAAATGATCCAGTGATGTGTTTAGTAGATGCAATAAAGCTAAATGCCAATTATCTGGTCTGGGACATTGACAAATAGCTTGTAGGTATCAAAAGATTGTCTATAACAAGCGTTTTCCCCACTTCAATCCTTTCTGCCTACTAAACTTCATAAATCATTTCGCTCTCATTTTCAGACTCTTCCAGTGAATTTCAGTTGCTCATAATATAAAATCCCAACTTCGTTTCCTGCCGTTCTAGGCTCTTCAAACCAGATCCAACTGTACATAAGTTATTTCCTGCTGTTGCCTCCCCTCCAAAGATATCGCCTATGCTTTCAATGTCTTATTCCCTGTTTTGAGCTCTTCAACCTTAGTAAGACCCTTTGTCCCTTGACTCCTCCCTTTTCTCTGAATCTGTCAGTTCCCTGTTGCCCTCACTTCCTTTCCTCTCTGATTTAGATCTCTTCAGAGCCAATTTTACGTGATGCTAAATCTGAAGTGTCGGGGCTCCTCACTGTCACAGGCCGTTTTAAGGTGATGTACCTGATTTTGAATTTGTAATTTGTATTCTTTTCCTTAAAGAGAGGACTCAAAGTGTATAAGCTCCAGGCCCCATGAAACCTGGATCTGCTCCTAACCCCCATGGTGGGCACCGTGTCACTGAAGCTTCTGCCATCTCCAAGAAAGTTTTTTTCCTTTGCTCCAACGCTTTTCATATTCTGTGTTCTAAAATTTAACATTTGTGATCATAAGTTCCTTGAGGGCAGGGACTGTGTCTTATTTATATTTATATCCATAATAAATGCATGTTTCATGAATGCCTTGCTAATTCTTGACATCTTGCATCAAGCTCCCCCTTTCCAATACTACTGCTATTACTACTACTACTGACACATTTTAAAAAGCATACTGGGAGTGGCAGACTGTATTTCCCCAAAATAGTTACAGTAATATTTCTGCTGTCACATGTTCTTTTTGATCTTTGCCACATCCCATCCAGAGGTGATGTCAGTTTCCCCTCCCTATGAACCTGCCTGGGCTCCAACCAATAGAATGTGGGGAGTAATGCTATGTGGCTTCTGAGGCTAGGTCGTAGGAAAGGGTACAGTTTCTCCCTTTTTCAATATTTACCTTTGGAACCCACCAGTTGTGAGGAAGCATGAGCCACGTGGAGAGGCAATCTGTGGGCGCTCCAGCTACGATCCCAGCCAGTATCAACCACCTTCAGATGATTCCAGCCCCCAGCCTTTGAGCTGCTCCAGCTGGTGCCGAGTGGAGCAGAGACAGCTGTCCCTGCCAAGAGCTGCCCAAATTGCAGCTAGTAAGCAAAATGAATGTTGTTATAAGCCACGAAGTTCTGGGGTCATTTTTTCTCAGCAATAGATAATCAGGCAGTGTGCTGAAACTGTTATGCATATTACCTTGCTGAGAAAACTGAGACCCAGAAAGGTAAGTGACTTGCCCAAGCTCACCTTCTCTCCACCCAGCCAATTCTGCCTCCTTTCAAGCTATATCTCCTCTACTAGGTCTTTTGGCTTGTGTAGATGCACGCAGATCCTCCCCTTTTAAAACTCCAATAGCCAGCTGTATTCTTGACACCTGTTTCCCACAACGGCCTTGTGATATAGATGTATCAGGTTCCTTGTTTTACAGTTGAGGACACAGGTACACAAAGAGGTTGGAAATTTGCTTAAGGAAACAGTAAGTGGCCAAGGTCTGTCTTCTCCAAATCTCATTCTTTTAATTTAAACTATTCCTTAATTGCCTATTGTCTTTATTTGGATCACTTATATTTTGACTTTTAATGCAATATTGTCTTGTTTTACGTCTTACCATTTTTGTATGTGTATCCCCCCATTTTCCCCATAGGATTGTGCACTCCTGGCAATAGGAGCTATGTCATACGTTTTTCTGAGATCCTTCTTAGCACTCTGCACGATGCCAGGCACACAAGGGGCACTCGTTGATTGAGTAAATGTAAAAAGCCATATTCAGCATCCACGAAAGATATTTTTAGAGCTGCATTAAGAAAAAAATAACATAGAAACACGTAAGTTAAACCCTGCAACTAAATCAGTAAGGGCTTTAGGCAAGTCTTAGTGATTTCCTTTTTCTCTGCCTAAAAATATCGCTTCTCCTTTTCTAAAAATGTTCAAATCTATCATAAGCATAAATACTTGGTTATATCTTTTTAAAGTAGCTTATTTTTAAAAAAGCTGGCTTTCTCATCAACCTGGTGTTTTTGTACAGTGTTAGAATCTTTTGTGTTTTGTTTTTTAGCAGATGAGATTTAAATGAAGCCCTCATATTGATCTCACTTATTGCTGCAGGCTCCAGCTTCAAATTGAAACTTGATCAATATGGATTTGAAGTGGTCTGGAATATTAAATAAGACCTTGTGAGACTGATATTTCTTCTTTTGTGTTATTTGATTTGGAGGGGCAGGGACAGGAAAGCTGGGTCAGGGATGGGTACACGTTTCAGTCAGTTACTGGGAGTGAGTGTCTTGAATTTCCTTCCAGTGGATTCCTCTGTGCTGCGGTCCTAGCTGAGTGCAGACAGATTGAGTGGCACCATTATGACTGTCTCATGCGCCCACAATCCCCTTGTCCAAATCTAGGTTACATTTTCAAAAGACTCTCTTCAAAGCTATTGAGAATTTTAGAGGGAAGGAATGGCATTTTGAGGGAAATGAAAACATGGGGCCTTTCTTTAACTCACCATTGACACTCATTTACTGAGCACCTCCTATGAGCCAGGCACGGGGATAGCAAAACGGAAAACACAGTGTGGCTAATCTCAAAGAGCTTGTAGCCTCACCTACCATTTCAAGGCAATATTCTCTCTGAAAGACATGGGGCTGGAAAGGGCTGTCAAATATAATCCCATCTGACGTGACTGTTCTCATAGCAACACTACCTGATAGTTTTGCTGAATATGAGTCTTACAGCATTTCAGATTAATAACTAGTTTCTCAGTATACACTGCTTACTGTGGGAGATCCTTAATGTCTGCATATCCCATAAGCTTGACACTAATTTTGAGACATAATTTAGGCAACTGGCATTAAAAAAGGAGGAGGTGGAGATAAAAATATCACAGCATAGAAGTGGGAGAGCTGAGACTTCTCATTTTATAGACTGGGAGATGGAGGCCCATGGCAATGAATCATTGGACTCCATCAGAGTCCATGGATCATGTAAACACATTCACTTAACCAACAAACATTAATTAATGAGGGTGATTTCCTTGGCAGACACAGTGGCACTGTGGATACACAATAAATAAAATACAGCTGCTGCCTTCAAGGAGCTTGTTAGAAATTCTGGCAATGTAGAAAGAAGAAAATAACCATAGCTCATTATTCTCCTGTCTTCTGAGTTCAAAACTGTTTTAACTTTATTGACTATGGAATGGACTTTTTGGGTCCATAAAACTTGAAGCTTTAGCTTCAACTTTGACAGTGACATCATGGCTCCTCTTTCCTTTTGCTTTGCTTTGCTAAGTATATTTTGCACAGCCTTTAATTCTAACCTTTTACTTCTGAACAGTTGAATTTGTGATTTTTGACCCTAATCTGCAGTTCTTCATCTTCTAATGGGGAAGTTTATCCCATTCACATTTATTTTCACCTGTTATGCTTGGTGCTCTACCATCCTGCTTTAACTTTCTGCTTTTAGTAATTTATGTCACTTGACACATAGACTTTACATTTTTTTTTCTTTTTCTATTTTAAGTGATTTAGATGAAATAAAGTCTGTTTTCTTTCTATCGTTGGTTACCTTTACATTATACCAGAATATATTTGAACTGATTCATCTCTAATTAACAAGGTCAAGAATGAATGTAAAAATACAGGATCATATTTAATGCCAATTTGAGAGGATGAGAATGAATCTCTGGTTTTTCTAAAAGAGTATTGGAATTTAGTTCGTACCAGTGGTTTTCACCCAGGCGTGATTTTGCCTCCCCAGGGAATATCCAGCAATGTCTGCAGACATTTTTGGTTGCTACAACTGAGGGGAGGGTGGTGCTTCTGGCTTCCAGTGTGTAGAGAACACAGATGCTGCTAAACATCCTACAGTGCACACGACAGCCCCCACCCCACAACAAAGAATTATCTGGCCCCAAATGTCAATATGCCGAAGTTGAGAAACCCTGGTTTACAGTTTTGCTTGGTTACACTTACTAAGTAAATTTTACCACCACAAATATTTTTTTTCTCTAATTTCAAAATTGAAAACAAAAAGGAACTGCATGTATATGTTCTCTCTTAATTTATCGTTCTTAATTTGTTATATCTAAAAATCAACGTGCCCCTTTGATGAAACATCTCCTTTCTATTATTAATTTACTTTTGCCCCCACCCTTCCCAGGCATGCTGTACTGCGGTTCAGGCATTACTCAAGGGAGGCACATCTGAAGGACACTCTTCCCTTCACAGATCCAGGCTAACTCAAATGAAAGCACAAATGGCATCAGGAGATTCCTGGCCTCTCTCCTGAGCTCCAGAACTTTCCCTGCTTCCCCACTTCCTCATCCCAGCTGGACTCCGAACCTCACCTGGGTGCAGGGGGCAGACATTGCCTAACAACTGAGGGATGTGTGTATGCACACAGCCAGGGTTGCTGCTTACGGGCGCTGAGAACCTCCCTCAGGCAGAGCTGTGCGGACTGTGCAATAATACAGTAACTTAATTATTTTTCACTCAAGGAAGGAGTAAATATTGTATGGAAGTTTAGAGCCAGATTGTTATTAAATTATTTTCATTATACATCTTCTTTCAATAATTATTAGCGATAATTAATTGTGTTTTAGTATAGTAATTCTCAACCATAGCTACACATTAGAATCACCTGGGGAACTACTTAAACATACTTTTGGGGGGCCCACTCTAGACCAATTAAATCAGTATATCTGGGCACAGCAACAAGGCAGTGGTACCCTTAGAAGCTTCCCAGAGGTTTCATTGTGCAGCCAGGTTTAAGAACTCATTGGTTTAGTGGTGGCATCATTCACCACCAAGTTCTTTTGTACCAAAGCTCCCTCATTCTTGACTTCTCAATTGAATTCTTCTCGGTAATTCTCCTCTGATCCTGTATATGCAGATAATATCATAGGTTGCCTTTACATATGAATGAGATTTTGGCTGGTCTTGTGTTCAGGTTACTTTTTGTATGTTACTATCTATGATCACAACTGTGTAGACGTTACTCCTTTTTCTTTACGTGTTTGTACATTAACATGATTTTTTCCCTGCCTGGATTTTTCTATGATATTTTCTTTGTCCTTGAAATTCAACAATTTACAAAGCTACATCTCAGAGTTGGCTTCTTTTAACTTGTTCTATCTAAACATCAGTGGGCCCCTTTGATGATGAGGCACAAGGTTTTCTTCATCTTAGGAACGTTTCCTTCTGTTTCTTCTATTTTTACTCCTCTCCTGTGTGCTTGGTCAGATACTTCTGGAATGTCTATTCCACATATATTGTGGTGGTTCCCAAACTTGTTTACATATTAAATTCACCTGGGGATCTTTTAACCTTCCAAAGCTCAGATGACACTCACTCTAATTAAATCATTTTTAATTCTCTGGGGGTGGAGCACTGGCCCCAGGAGTGTTGAAAGCTCCCTGAGTGATTCCAATGTGCAGACAACTGTGGTATCCACAGATGTGTTGGGTTTCCTGGATTTGTTTTCCACGCCTCTCTTTTCTCCTCCTCGTTTTCAGGTGTGTACCCCTGCGCACCCAATGTGAGATTCAGAGATGCTCAAAGACCTGTGTCAGCCTCGGTTCCCCACTATTTGCTCTTCAGGTTGGGTAAGTTTACAGTTCTCTCTCTGTATTTCTTTGGCACAGTTCAAATCCTAACTTACCTTATTGCTTGGGTTTGTTTCTTGTCTTGATTAATACTTTCCTCAATGGCATGTATTTCCATTTCTTACCATGGTGCCATTACTTATATTTGGGATTCCGTTTCGCTTAGGAAAGAGTAGTTCTTAAACTTGGTTGCACATTGGAATCATCTGAATTCACTCCAAGAGATTAAAATTTAATTATTCTAGGGTTCAAAGGGCTTAAAAAATGTTTACTGCTCTCCAAGTCATACTAACATGCAACCAAGACTGAGAACCACTGCCTTAAGGCCTTTTATTAGCCTATTTTTTTTGTGATAATACTAGTAGTTCTCAAACTTCAGAGTACCACAGAATCACTTAGAGGGCTTCTTGATATATATGGCAAGGTGAAAAAAGATGAAAAGTTTCAAATGAGATATGCGTACCCAAGTGAACACCCAGATACCCTCCTGCCTGCTTTACTTGCTAATGTTTCCAATTGTGGATATGGAAAAGAGATGGAGCTAAAATGGTTGGAAACTGGGAAAGATACTACTCTATGGGTCAAGGCATATGTGTATTGGTGCAAATTTACTCCTTGGAGCTGACCCTACAGAAATGCTTTTTCTGCTCCCATGGTGACCTTGACAGTGACATCTTAAACCTCCTGCAAACCAGAAGGATCTTGGTCTTTTGGGAGGCCAGGGTTGCCTTAGCGTGATAACACCATTCACTGACTTGGTTGCAATTTTTATTTTAGCAATGGCATTTTTCACTTCAGTGCAGTTTTTCCTTTCCTCTTTGTGACTACCTGTTCTAGTTTTATAAGCACAAAAGACTCTTGACGTATGTTGAGGATGTAGTTAGAGAGTTTCTACATTTTTTTTCCTGCAGTAATTTTCATAGGAAGACGTTGGCGCTGATTTCTCAGTGCGGTTCCTCATTTTGTGAACTGCAGACTCAGTTTTTCCTATTTCTAGTGATTTTTCTCTCTGTGCTTGTCCTTTCCAAAGGAGTTCTACACTTTTTGAATACTGAGGGCTGAGGTGGGTCTTGTCAGATTCTGTGTGTGCTCTATTTCAGATCTCCTAGCCAAAGGCAGAAGTTTATTTTCCCTTTGCCAGTGTGAACTTGAAGCAGCTTGGGGGTATACGGTGGATGCCAAATTCAGAAGCTGTGTGTCAGGAGACTGTGCCTCTCAGCTGAAAACCCCTGTCTGCCATAAATAATTTATCTGGATACCACTCCATCTTTTTGCCTAGTGAGACCCATAGTACCAGAGGTGGGTCAGCGGTCACACAGCTGTGGCCTACCTCATTGGCATGGCCATGGGTGTTTTTATGCTTGCAAAGGCAATTGTCGGAGTCACAGGTTGCTGGCTGTCCCTCTGCCTGCTCTAATCTCCAGGCTTCATCTATTCCAGTTAGTGGGTGTCTTCATCTTATTCCCTAGGTGAGCTGTTCCTTCACATGGGGGGAGGTGTAGGAATAGATCAAATATCTCCAATTCTTTTATGTAAAGGACCACACAGTAAATATTTTAGGCTTTGCTAGAGATATTATCTCTGTTAAAACTACTCATGTCTGTTGTTTTATTGAGAAAGCAGCCATAAACAAAACAAACAAATGGGCATGGTTATACTCTGATAAAACTTACTTACAAAAACAGGCCATAGTTTGCTGACCCCTGAAATAGATGGTCTGCTTTCCATGCTGCCCACCTGAACTATATCAAGAAGTCTTCAAAGTCTCTGATGTCCTCTTTTTCCAATTTATAATTTGATACAGGATTTTCTTAGTTTTATATTCTATTTGTCATTTCAAAGATGATAATGGAAGTGAGTCAAACACATCCTCAAATAGCCATCTTTCCAGGAATCCCCCATGCCTGATTTTTTTAATGTTCAGTATCACATTCCATGATAGAGACCTTTAATGTTTTTTAACTCCACATTGATATTTAGACTCAAAAAAATAAATACCAATATCTGAAGCCTAGTTTTTAATTTTCTTTTTAAGAATTCTCTTCTATACTTAGTTAATAAGAAGCAAAACAAAACAAACAAACAGTCTTCTTCAGAGACAATGAGGTTTGTGTGAAGCCTAAATTTCTTGGCTTGACTCTGTTTTTTACTGTTACAGAAAGATTTTTATGGCTAGAGAAAAGTAAGTTTCTTTCCAGATTCTATAACTTAGAAAACACCAGCACTTGAGTCCCATTCAAGGAATAATGAAGACTCAAAAATATACTTATCAAGGTCTTAGTTTTAATAAATTCTGAACAGATAAATATATGAGATGCTCCCTGGGTGGAATTCAAGCAGTAAATATAAAATAGTTGCTCTATTCTAGACACCATGGATGTTTCAGAGGTATAAATTGTAGTTTCTAGGAATCAATCATGGAATTAGAGGGAATATTTGGCAATAACATCTGATTAATTGGTTCATTCCTTTTTTCAACATATGTTTATTGAGTGCTTATTACATGTCATGTCCTGTTCTAGGCAGTTTAAACACAAAAATGAACACATGGTCCCTGTGAAGATGTTTACAGTCCGTCAGGGAAGATAGATATGCAAACCAATAATTGCAAGAGAGAGTGATAAGTGCTATAATGAAGCAGGTCACAAAGTATGATGACTGGCATCAACCATTCTAGGAGCAGGAGAAACTCAGGGCAGGCTTTCCAGGAGTTGATTAACTTGAGTTGATTGAGTTAAAAATGACCAGGATTTTTTACTCAGACGGGAAGGAGGTAGCAGAATGTGCAGTCATGGAGCAGTGAAATCACAGGGGGACCCTAAAAAACTGTACATAGGTGGATCCTTGTAATTTCAACACTTAATATATGCACTTTCAATTACTCTCAGCCAACAACAAGGGCTATGGTATGGAGTAATCAGAAATTTTGCTAAGATACAGTTGAATTACCTGTGCAGAGAGAGGGTCTTAATCACTGTATCTTCAGCACCTAGGACAGTGCCCGGCATATAGTAGACATGAATGTTTTTTGACTCAATGATTCTTTAGCTAATGGATGAATACAGCAAAGCTCTCAGGTGGTGGTGTGGTTTTGATATTCTGTGCTCAGCCTAGAACCTCTTGTGAAATGATGATTTGAAACTACTTTTGTGGAGAAAAAAGTGGTCCTGGAAAGAGCACGCTGCTAGTCTTGGTGATGGAAGTAAAAATGGCTAAGAGAGACTCCTTGTGTAGTAAGCTCCATCTCATCAAATGTTAACAAAAATTTTGAGTAACTCCTGTCTCCTCTCTTTCTCTAGCAGCCCTTTTCCATACACACGCATATCCAGTCCATCACCAACTCCTCTTTGAAATATAAGTTGAATCAAGCAGTTTTCTCCACCTCCATCACTGCCGAAGCCACCATCATTGTAGATGACCATCACTCATTGTAGTCACTTCATCCCTGGTCTTTCTGCTTCTTTCTGCCAGTGAGTCCTAATGATGTTTTCTCTACCAGCAGCCAGAGTAGACTTCTAAAACATAGATCAGTTGGCCCTCTGCTCAAAACCCTCCAATGGCTCCCAATATAATAGCCAAGGTATTTACCATGGCCTAAAAGCCCCTGTATGACCAGGCTCCACTCTCTTTCTGACCCCACCTCCCACAACTCTCCTCCTTGCTCAGTGGACTCCAGCTACTTTAGGCTTCCTGCTGTTTATCCAACTCATTGGGTACACCCCTCTTCAGGACATTTGAACTTGTTTTGCCTCTGTCTGGATTGCTCCCTCACTTCCATCAGTTCTCTACTCTAATGCCACCTTGTTAGGCTATCCCTGATCCCAATATAGAATAGTATAAAATAGCACCTGTCACCTCCAGACAGGTTATATGTTCATCTGTTTACTTTTTTATGAAGTATTTTTCCCCACTACAAGTTTCAGGGGACCATTATTTGTTTCACAGTAATGTTTCTTAACCAGAAAAATACAGAATATGATTTTATTACAGAGTGGAATTTTGAATTTGGGGATGGCTGGGATCTACAATGGGAATTACCCTCTGCTTTATGTGGAAGCAAGAAAGAAGTGATATTAAATGCAAAGCAGTTTCGGGAGGGGACCATGCAGTTCTCCCTCAGGGAACTTAGGCAGAGGTGAGCTAGGACATAGTCGAGCCTCGAAAACTACAGGTTTTAGGGATGCAAGTGATGTAAAAATTTTCCTGTATGTTTATGATAAGTAATAATGGCTAAGATTTTTTATATCAACTATATAACCTATGAAGTAAGTGTTCTATTATCTCCATTTTATAGATAAAGCAACTGGGGTACAGAGAAGTTAAGCAACTTGCCTGAAGTCTCCCTGTGAGCAATTAGCAGAGCTGGGATTTAAACTGACTCAGTCAAGCCAGCTCAAAAGTCTGCCTGCTGGACCACCTCGCTGCTTTGCCTATGAGGGACAAGGAGCAAAGGACGTTTCCCTGATGTCTGCCTCATCACATTCCCAGACTGGATTCAGTCTCTGAGTTGTGCTGAGTACTGCTTGTGGCACCAGATTAAGAGCTTTGTCTTAGTTTCTTCACTGAAAATATACTCACCACTCTTTCAGGAGTGCTGGGAGCAGACTGTGTAAAGTATAATGAAATGCATTCATTCGCCATACAAATCAGTCTTAAATGAGGCAGAAGGATTGAAGACCTCTCCCCGAGTGAATGATTTTGGAGATTATTGATTTGGGCAGCAGTTTATTTAAACATTAAAACCTTGAATGAAGTAACTTAGCCTGAAGAAAAATGTGTCAAGTACAGTCCTTGTTATAGCTAGTTTTTCAGCCTCTGAGGGCTTTGTAAACTGTCCAGATGTATTTATTTTTGAAAAATTTTTCTCAAGGAATAAAAGGATGGATTGGGAAAGGGAAAGTGGGGTTTGTCTCTAGAAATGATCAAATCTTTGAAAAGGAAAGGATTTTTTTGTTTTTTTTCCAGAAGCATTGTCTGCCTTTTGAGCCAATCCAAAAACATTAGATGTTGTTATTCAGATTCTGAAAAATGTAAAATGCCTTGCCATCCCTTCCCTGTTGCCTACATTCCAGTTATCCTGTAGTATCCAGTTATTACAACTGGTATGTGAACTTGATATTCCCACCGAAGGAGTTGGAAGAGATGGGAACATTAATTAACTGGAGTAATTGTGTGCCTGTTTAATACTCAGGGGAGAAAATGGATAGTTCCTGTCTATGGTGTCACCAAATAACAATAAAACAAACCATGCTATGCAGTTATGTACAGTTCAGAGTACCATTACACATATTTCCTTTTGATGACAACACCACTGAATGTCACTGTAATTGTCTCACATGTTCATCTTGGCTCTACAACTAGTGTGCAAACTTCCTGAGAACAGAGACCTGTATGATGTAGAGATTAAGGTGAGCTCCTGATTCCACATTTGCTGTGGCTGTTCGAGTTGGGCAAGTTATCTTGCCCATAATTCTCAGTTTCCTCATCTGTAGGATGGGAATAATAATAATGGAATAGAAGAGCAAGTATTTATAAATTTGTCAGTACCTTGCATTTTTTTACCCACAGGCTTATTAGAGGTCTTCTTAGGCCTTCAATAAATTATTGTGCTAATCTTTATATATAAACTAATTTGCTCTAAAAATGGAATCACTTGGAGAATCCCTTTCAGAATTATCAATACTTAATTTCTCAAGAAATAGAATGAATGAGAAAATTAGAAAGGAGGAAAATACAGAATTGATTAAAAACATAAGGTCTGTTATCTCATGGTGATTATGGTGGTGCGCCAGGGAACATATTTAAATTAGGGGCCCCTTGTATATATTTTACTGTCTTAATCCAGACTAGATCCTTGTTGAGAAGGAAAACATAACTAAGTTGAAAAGAATGAATTGCCAAGTATATATGGAATGAGTTCTGCTATGTCAGGAGCAAGAGTTCCCTGGTATATTTTAAGATTCAGAGATTTCAGTGGGTAGGGCTACAAGATTGGAGTCATTTGAGTAAAATATAAAACCATTCCACGTACTCATTTCTTACTTGTGATAGTTGGCCCCAGTCCCTACCAGTCAAATCTTTTGTCCCTGAGTCTCCAGCCTAGGAGCTCTGATGGACATCTGTTTTCCATTTCTGATCTTTTTCCTGAGCATGTTCCCAAAGTATGAATATATCACCACTAGACCTCCTCCACCCCAAAATAGGCCCTTAAAAATATGAAAAAATAAAATCTGATGTCTTCATATTTTAAAACAACAGTATTTTGGAGTCAAAATGAAATTTGGTGAAATATGAATAAAGTCTGTGTTTTGGTTAATAGTGATGTCCTGATGTTAATTTTTTAGTTTTGACAGATGTATCACGGTTATGTTAGGGGAAACCAGGGAAACAGGAACTCTTTGTACTATATTTGTAACTTTTCTAAATCTAAAATTATTTCAAAGATTTTAAAAATGAAATTTTAGATAATCTAATCCATTTATCTTAATTTATATAGAAAGAAACTGAGTTCTAGAACTCAGGGACCTGAGTGACCAAAATCCTGGTTTCCTAATCCCTCAGTTCAGTGATATATTTGAAAATGTGTTTAGAAACTTCACCTCAGTTAACTTAACCAATGAATTTGTTTATAAAAGAAAATACGGTATTTTCCATTTTTCTCCCACCGTAACCCATAGGTATTTTTCAAGTTGGTCACATGTGGTCGGAAGGAGTGGCTACACTAGGGGGTCTGAATATAAGGCTAAGAAGTGGAGTCTCTTACTCAAAACCATCTGGCCTAAATTCAGCCCAATTCTATGGTGCCATCATATTACCAGGCAGGTCCTGGACTGAGGGTCCTGTGGAATTAGAGGTCATGCCTTGAAGATGAGTGCAGGTGGGGGTCTCAGGAGCACAGAGTTTTCAAAAGGAATGCCAGCACTTTGGTCCAAAGCAGTGTTTCAACCCCAATGAGTACACTTTGGCTGCTTACTCACTGGCTTTGGAACCCAGACTGGCAGAGAAGCCCATCTCTTGCATTTGTTGAGTTTGGACTTTGATGTCTTTGGTTGGCTATTCTGGTTTTCTACACCTGGTCATGCCCCCTGCCTTGAGCTTCTGCTATGCTTCCAGGCTTCGGCACCTCGCCTGCTTTCTCCTGGCTTTCAAACCTCTTGACTTTCCCACTAGTCATTGGCTTTACCTTTTCCACCTGGCCTTGACAGATTGCACCAGCCCTGTCCTGCAATGCTTATTGGCTCTTGACTAGTAAATCACCATGGATAGCATGTGGTAGTGTTTTGAGACAAGTCTGCCTTCTCAAGGAGGATCTAAGCTCCTTTAAAAGGACTATACCTTGCTTGTTTTCTTGAACCAACATCTATGCTAGTGCGGGGAAACATCACCACAGATGGTACAGAAGTTGATTCAGCATTGACGATCCTCTATCTTTTTCCATGACCAGTAGCTAGACATGATGTCATCTTATTTCTGTTTTTGATTGGGAAGAATCCCAGTACCAAGAAAAATGGGCAGACTTGGAATTAGACAATAATGGTTTGAAGCTAAACTTTTCCATGGATTTTTCCTCTTTGAGCTTCAGTTTTTTCATCTATAAGAGGAGATTATTTATTGATAGCCTCAAGATTTCTGAGTAACTACACCCAAGTCATTTTCTCTCATATAATGGAATTAAATTGTCATACAACATCAGAAGTGAAGGGACCTCAGAGTCCTTCAGCTGCCCCTACCCCAATTTTATAGATGAACAACTCCTGAGGTCACAGGAAATAACCATTATATCAGTAGATTATAGAATTAATGGATGGAACCACATTCTCCAATTTAATCCAAGAATCTTCTAGAATAGCCTCCACTTCTAACTTGTGTTGTCAGCCTGAAATTTCTTGGTGTTGACATTATTGCTGTAACATCGTCTCTGAGCTAGAATACAAACTTTATAAAGAGCCTGATGGCAATTTTGATTGAAACCTGAATATGCATAGACTGAAAAGAAATACACTAAGATGCTAAATGGTGGCTATATTTTGAGATTATGGGTTTTAATTTTCTTTTCTATTTTCCGTTTTCTCCAATGAATATATAACTTCTATAGGGAGAAAAACAGTGTACAAAAATATTTTTGAAAATACTTGCATTTACTTGGGGTGAGGAAGAAATGAAGGGGATGAGAGAGGAAGCAGTTGGAAGGCCTCGAGTAAGTTATGTTCTTGTTCATTCACTCCTTCTTTCAATAAATGTTCATTGACCACCTAATATATATAAATCCTTGAATTAAGTCTTTGTCACATGTAAAAGTAAATCAGAAATAGAAAAAGTAAATCAGAAAATTGACCTCAGGTGATTTGAACTTTTGGAGGGGATATATAAATGGATACGAAAAGTATAATTTTAGAGTCTATGCATTAAAGGCCGTATGAAATCCTCACACAAGGAGCTTTGGCTTAAACAAGAAAAAGTCACCTTGGGTTTATTGTGAAAGATTTCATTAAGGAGGTAGAACTTGATTTGGGCCATGGAGGGTGAGTAGGATTTTGATAAGTGAAGATAGAAGAGGAGAACGTTGCTCTCTCCACACAGTTCCTGTTCACTCCCCTGTAGCTAGCTATGAGGGAATGTGAGATAGAAACTGTGGAAATGGAAACTCTAAACTCCAGATGGTATGAAGATGGGCCTGTGGAGAGAGGAGTAGAAATGATGAACTTCCTGAGGCAGGAATTCCACCCTCCTCATCTTTGTCTTCCTAGTGCACCAGACTGGGCATGTAGTGTCTCTGTGCTTAGTTAATGTTTAGTAAATGGACAAATTACCAATGGAGTCATAAGCCAAAGTGGTTAGCAGTAGCACTGAATTTCTTCAAATCCATGTAATCACTCAGATTCACCCTCCAGGAAGGAACTTAAAATATATAATGTTAGTTTGTAAGTTGGTTATGCAATTGCCATTTTTATGTTTCTTATTCCCCAGTGTATACACACCTACCTTCTCAAAGTGCTCCCATTATTCTCTGAATGTCCTCTGTCTTAAACTGGGAATCAATTGCTTAACTGTAATCCACTACGCCTGCTCAACTATACTTAACTGCAGACCACGTCTGTGCCTTGTCCATGGTTTTCCCCCAGGGCCTAGCAAACAGACTGCCCTCAAGTGGGTACTATGTAAATACTTGTGGAACGAATGAATACCTGGTGTCCCATGATGATGATGATAAAGTGGCAGACAGCTATCAGTGGATGGGTCATCTTGATTATAATTGATGACTATGGATTAGGGGAAGTTTAGGCGTCCAGTAACTGCCTGCAAGTTCATTTGGTGTCCTAAGTTGGGTCATAGTTTAGAGAGAATGGAATTAGGTTAGAACAAAATATGTAACATGTTTTTTTGGATACCAAAGGAGAAAACAATAAATATAGTTTAGTGCTATGGAGTGGGACAGTAAGAGCCACTCAGAACTTCCCTCATGGGGTTCCAGTCCAGCCTTGATTTGATACGGACCAACCAAAGCAACTCAACCCTCAGAAAGTGACAGAGAATTTCAGTACATTTCCTACATATGAAAAAACAGTAAATGAAAATTGTCTGAAACTGAGTTCCTTGACATTGCCCCTGCTCTTTGCTAAAAACAGGCACCATTAGCCTTCCTGATTAAACCCCCAATGACTCCTAGATTCACCTGTTAACAGAGATGAGCTGTCATTGCTCTTATCTAAAGTCAGCTCTCCCCACCTACTTGTGCTACATCCTATTCCCTCTTTACTTATTCAAGGATTTTTCTCCAGGAATTCTCTTCTCTTTATTGGATAATTCCCATAAACATATAAATATGCTGTCATTTCTCTCATCTTAAGAAAACCTTCTGTGCACCTCACTTCTGCCCCTTTTCTTTGTTCTCTCTTTCAGCAAACTTCTTCATAAGATTTGTATGCACTTCCTCTCTCAAATTCCTCTTTTCTCATTCCCTCTTCAACCAGTCCACTGGGATTTCTTCCCCCAATACACCATCAAAACTGTACCAGTACACACCCGTGACCCCCATGTTAATAAAGCCAGTGATCAATTCTTAATCCTCACCTTGCTTGGCCTATCAGTGCATTTGGAATGGTTGATTACCCCTCCTGTTTTTTCACTTGGTTTCCAATTTCTCTGACTGCTCCATTGCAGCACCCTTTGCTGATTCCTCCTCTTTTCTCTCCTCTTAATGTTGGAGTATACTAAGGCTCAGCTATTGGTCCTCTTCCCTTTGTCTTCATTCCTTTCCTCATCCAATCTTATGGCTTTAAATACAAATGTGTCAACAATTCTCAAATGTATCTCCTGTACAGACTTCCTTCCAAAATTCTAGGCATTTATGTTCAGCTGCCTTCTGGAAATTTCCAGTTGGAGGTCCAGAAACCTCACTCTTAATGTATCCATCCTTAATATCTTTCTTTATCTTGTACCTTAAATCAAATTCAGGGTATATTCTGTTAGCCCTTTTACCCATTGTAAAAAGTATCTTTTGTACCCATTGTACCCACACCCATTGTAAAAAGTATATCTAGAATTCTACCACTTCTCACTACTTCCACTGTTGCCACTGTGGTGCGAGCATCCATCACCTCTTGCTTGAATTACTGCTAAGATCTCCTAGCCAGTCTTTCTCCTTTTGCACTTGCCCCTACAGATTTTTTTCAATATAGCAGCTAGAGTGATCCTTTTAAACCATAGATCGTGTCACTCCTTTGCTCAGAATCCTTCAGTGGATCTTTATCTCACTCAGAATAAAAGGCAAAGTCCTTACAATGGCCCATAAGGTGTTATGTGATATATACTCTTCCCACTACCCGTTCCTTCATCTCCTGCTACCCTTCCCCTCATTCTTTCTGCTCCAAATGCACCGGCCTCTTTGATGTTTCTTGAGCATGCCAGAAACTCTTAGGCCCTTTGCACTGCCTGTTCCTTCTGCTTGGACGTATCTGCATGGCTGTTGCCCTCACCTTCAGATCTTTGCTCAAATGCCACCTTCCCATGAAACTTGCCCTATCCTACTCCTGGCACTCCCAGTCCCTCTTATCCTGCTAGGCACTACTCAACTTCTAGCATATTATGTACTTTACTTATTTATTATGTCCATTGTTTACTCTTTCCATCCCTGCTCCAATATAGGCTCCATGAGGACAAAGATCTTTGTTTGTTGTTGTTGTTGTTGTTTTGTCATCAACAAACTCCAAACATCTAGAACAATGCCTGACACACAGCGGGCACTCAGTAAATACTTGTTGAGTGAATTAATGATGCCTTTTTTTACTCTTCCCTCTTCCCATATAGCCGTTCATTCATCTAATCCAGTTATTTTCACCAGTCCCTTCTCTAACAATCTCACTCCATTCCAGCCACACCCATTGCCCAGATCCTCATTATCTCTCACCTGAGCTGTTTTTCTTTGCTTTTTTCTGAACCAAACCTCCCCTGAACACTTTTCCTAAATTCATTTGCAAAGTTATCTCTGACCATGCTGAGCTCCTAACTTCAGCGATACCCCATTGCCCATATGATGAAATTCCAACTCCACAGCCTGGTCCCCAAGAGCTTCTAACTTAGCATTCCACTCTCACCTCCCACCATTCCTCTCTACAGCTCCTCTTCCTGCCAGATGACCTTACCCTCAGTCTCCTAATGACATGTTGCCATTATCTTCCTCTGTGCTTTTGCACATGCTGTTTTCTCCCACCCAGGAAGTCTTCTCTCGACTCGCCCATCTGTTCTCCAAGGGCCTGCTTAATGCTTTGTGGTCTGGATCTCTGATCCTTAACAAAGTAGGCATTAATGATACTCTGACCGTAATGTGCTCATACAGCTCCTTTACACATAACAAGGAGCCCTGGTGAATAGGTGTGTTTTAGAAGATATTGCAAAGAGTAAAGAATAAATGCCCTGCTTAAGGTGGGAGGCAATGAAAATACCTAAAATGCCATAAAGGATTCATTTGATCTCCTCCTTAAAGCAGTTCCTGACCCTCTTGGCCTGAAAGATCTCTCCCCCTCTGACTTTATTATCTGTACCACATGAATGGCAGTTCTTTATGTATTGCCCTGTGATGGCTTCTTAACTGTTCTCTTGAACAATTTAATCATGTATTGCTATCTTATTTCTCTTGTGTTTATTTTTGCTTTTATGCCCTCTGTGAGGACAGGAAACATGTCCTCTACTTCTGGGTATCCCTCGGGGTACCTATCAGAGCTCCTTGCACAAAGCAAGTGCTCATTAAATGTTTGCATCGACAAGCAGGACCTATCCTTACCACGTGGCCACTACACTGGGTGGTAATGAGGGAAAGAACTCCCCCTGTTTTTAACTGTGCCTTCGGTGGCTTTGGAAACCATGAGCCTGAACCCCAAGGGTCCCATTTTACAACTTTCCTTTGAATTAGGGTTGAGTAGCCCAGCCCAAATCCCACTCCAGTTTGGTCCTCATGCTGGTGGTTGGCAATGCTCCAAGGGACTAATTTTTCAGGAGCAAGAAATGTTGATCACCCCTTGCTGCGTGCTGGCCAAGGGCTTAATCCCAGGCTCTTTTCTGTGCTCTCTACCAAAGCCCAGACTGTAACTATTCAGGGTAAGAGTAGGAGAAGCGAGTCCTACTCCTACACCTGGTAAGTAAATGTCAGCCAATATATGCTGCTTTTGAGTTTTCAAAGTATGGCCACAGTCATGACAACAGTTACTCCTCACAATAAGCCTGTGAATCAGGTAGGGTGCATTTACTGTGTCCCTTTTACAGATGAATAAAAGGAAGTCTGGAAAACTTAACTGGTTTTCTTAATATCACTTGTAAATGTCATGACTACACAAGGCTGAAAATCCAAATCTGTTTTCTAAACCCAAAACACTTTAATAGGTGAGGCTTGATAAGAATAAAGCAATGTCTTTAAAGTACTTCTAGACTGAATGGTAAAATATTTTTACATCACTTGCAGTTATAGCACGATGTTCTTTAATTGGATCCTTGTATTTAATCAGTTTCTTTTATACAAACTCATGGATGGATATTATTTTTGAGAAGGAAGCCTTATTTTTTCTTTCAATACCTATTCTGTAAGTTTTGTCACCAACCCAACATATAATAACCTAATGCATTTTTTATTGTCTTTACAAAAATAGAAGGACTTTTTTATGAAAAGTAGCTGAAACTTTTGTTTTCTCTGAAGTGGATCTCCAAGGAAGCAAAGAATTGCCAGACAATTACTTTCTTCCCCCTCCAGATAGGAGGCAAAATGTAGTCTTGTTAAAATCCTGAGAATGAATTCACTTAAGCTCCCCACTGCAGGATGTTTTTCTGACAAGTTCTGTCTCAAAAGTATGTTATACAACTAATTAAGAAATTATTTTGACAGGGTGAATGTTTTGAAGCTCTGTATTGTACACAACCTAATATAATCTAATTTTCTTCCAGTGAAACAAAATGTGTGGATTAAAAAAAAGAAAGCATGGCCAGATAATATCAATAATAGGAGTGCCTCAATGTCAGCTGAGAAGCATTCAAGAAGCAGCCAGCCAATTTGTCTAGGGAAATTTGCTCTCGGCTAAGATGGTATAAAAGGTCTTACCCCTGGGCAAACCATTTATTTAAAAAGTATAGAAAAAAATATTTTTTTCACTGATTGTAAGATTTTTCAGTTACCATTTCTGCATGAGAGGATGCAGGATGGCAGGTAAATGGTTTGCTATCTAGAAGGATAGGAAATTGGGCGTGTTTTTGAGTATTTACAATTAAGCTCCATCGTGGGTTTTAAGCATATGCTGGATTTGAAGCATATTCCAAGAAAGATTGTGGATAAGTCAGGGCATCTATAAATCCCTAGCTGACAAACTATCCTAGAGTGTGTGTGTATGAATAACTACAAATAATCCAAAGTGTTTATTTTCCCTATTCCTTTTGTTTCTAATTGATACTTTTAGAGTCTAGGTAAGAACTTGTAATAAAATGGACACCAAATAAGTGCTACTTATAACATGAATTTTTTTTTTTTTTTTTTTGTGAGGGAGATCAGCCCTGAGCTAACATCCTTGCTAATCCTCCTCTTTTTGCTGAGGAAGACCGGCTCTGAGCTAACATCTATTGCCAATCCTCCTCCTTTTTTTTTCCCCCCAAAGGCCCAGTAGACAGTTGTATGTCATAGCTGCACATCCTTCTAGTTGCTGTATGTGGGACGCGGCCTCAGCATGGCCGGAGAAGCAGTGCGTCGGTGCGCGCCCGGGGTCTGAACCCCGGGCCGCCAGTAGCGGAGCGCACACACTTAACCGCTAAGCCATGGGGCCGGCCCTAACATGAATTTTTATATTAAAATTTTTGCAACAATTTTCATTATAAAATGAGAAATATATTCTTGCAGTTTGTGTGAAGGGAGTTATCCCAAATCGTACCTAAGAATGCAAACACTTTAAAAATTCCCATACGTAAATGAAAATAGTATTTCAGGTCAAAAGCTAATAAGGCTCTCAAAATTATGAATACAAAATAGATAGGGGTATTTTTCATGTTTCAAATGGAAATTAATGAGCCTCTACAGAGTGGCTGTTTCTAGGTCTTTTGCTGTGTTCTCTAGGACTCTGGTTCCTAAATGCCACTGAATCAAATGGAGCATTTTCAAAAAATACCCATTCTCTGGCCACAGGCCAAACCAACTGACCCAGAACTTGCCTTTCAAAAGCTCCTCAACGTTTGACAAAAAGGGCTTAGTGATGAGGAAAGTGAGGAAGAGGAAGTAGTCTAGAAGGACTCTGGTGTTGTGGCCCAGGTTACAGGATATGGTGCCAAGAGAGAAGTGGCTTTAAGGGGAAGATGATGTGATCAGTCTTGGACACCTTGCATTTTAGGTGCTCATGGGCATCTAGGTGGGGACAGTGAATAGTTTGTTGCAAAACAGGGATGTTAAGGTCAGTAGAGAAGGCCAGATCAGAGACATGGATTGTTGGCTTGTCCATTGGTTCTTGAACGTTTAAGTAGCAGATATGAGCAAGGTTTCCCATAGTGAAAGCCTGGAGTAAGAAGAAAACTGTTATCTTCAATTCAAAATCATTTTCTGATTACCTACTGTGTGCCAGGCATTGAACCAAGCACTAGGTGATCAAAATGAAGAAGTCTCTTACCTCAATTAATTCACTGTTCAGTTGGGAAGAAAAACTCACAATTGCATATATTGGAGAATAATAATGTTCTAATGCTTTATGGTGGTGCAAATGTTGGAGACCTAGGAGTGGCCAGAAGAGGGAGTGTACTGGAAGCCGTTAATATTTGAGATGAATAAAACAAAGGATAAAGCAAGAAGTCAATACTCTTAATGATCAAGGTGGTTTGTCATGCTTGAGGAAGGGGGATGAATTCTCAAAGCCCTTCTACCTTAGGAATGCCAGATTTAGCATCTCCCACCAAACCAAACAAAACCAGAGTCTAAGTATGTTCCATGCAATATTTGGGGCATACTTCTATTAAAAAAAAAGCACTGTTTAGCTGAAATTCAAACTTAACTGGATGCCCTGTGTATTTTTTTTCTATTTTCATGATTCAGTAATGATCCTCTGCTAAATTGTCCTTCCTATTTTATTATTATATACCATTTTGATAGTGCTTTACAGCATTCAAAATGTTTTCATAACCTTCTGATAGCCCTAGGCATGTTGAACCAATATACCTTCTCACTGCAGAATGTTTAAACTTGATCACTGTTTCTTTGTCAACAGAATGTTCTCCAAAAACATTATTATATTTCTCATGATGATATCCTTCTTTACTTTCATTCAGTGGACAAAGTATTTTCACATAACTATATCACATGTCCTCATAACACTCCTAAGAGGTTGGTAGGGCAGAGGTTAGTACATCCATTTCCATATAAGAAACAGACACAGTGTGGTTCAGTGACTTGCCCAGGGTCACACAGCTTGATTTTGGTAGAGTGAGCCCCTAACCTGTCTCTGCTGACTCGAATTCCAGTGCTTATTTATTATGTTATGCTATCTCTAAAAAAAGATACAGGGGCAGGCCAGGTGGCGCAAGCGGTTAAGTGCTCGCACTCCACTGCGGCAGCCCGGGGTTCGCCGGTTCGGATCCCGGGCGCACACCGAAGCACTGCTTGGCAAGCCATGCTGTGGCGGCATCCCATATAAAGTAGAGGAAGATGGGCACAGACGTTAGCCCAGGGCCAGTCTTCCTCAGCAAAAAGGGAGGAGGATTGGCAGACGTTAGCACAGGGCTGATCTCCTCACAAAAAAAAAAAAAAAAAAGATACAAGCCCATCAAATTGAGGTTAACCTCTGCATTCTCAGATTTTGCTTGATATAGGAACATGACTTCTAAATTATATTTGAACAGACTTAAAACTTGGGGTAAATGATTAATAAACCAATGTAAAGGGAGATGACCTTCATAAATTAGCTACATTTATAGAGGACTAATACAAATCATTGAAAACTTCCAAATATCTTGTGAACAGCTGCCATTAATGAAGCCTTGAAATATTCTTTATAATTATATGTTGATCACTAGATGTATTCTATTCTTATGACTTCCATATTTGGAAAAACCACTTGCACAACACAGTATATCCAGTTTGTTCCTTGGTGTCTGTAAACTTGTAAATAATTTCATGAATTAAAATGGCTCAAGAAAAGAAGATAGTTTATAACTGAAAATTTAATAGGGCATAGATATTTATGTAATCTATTACTACAGATTTGCTCAGTAATGTATTCCCTATATTTTTTATGGGACATGAATCTGATCTGAGAGTCTAAATTGAGGTTGGTAAATCTATCATAACAAGGATACTAGATGGTTATTAGAAGAATATAAAGCTTTTTACTTTTAAGTTTAATACTTAATGAATGTCTGTTTTTTTTAAGTTGCTAAAAATAGGGGCCATGTTTAGTAGGTAAAGAACGCTCTTCCTAGGAATTCTGTTTTTCATCACCAGCCACTGTTCTTCTATTAGTTTCTTTTTTTTGCTGCTTTTAGCTCATGCTCAATCAATGATACCCGTATTTTCATGTTAAATGCTATGTTCTTTTTTAATTTTATTTTTTTCCCGGTTTTATGGAGTGTTATGAAAAACTGCTCGCTTTAATAAATTGACAGGTCCATTAACAGAGAGCTTTATGTCTGAGAGTCCAAGCAGTTGGGCCTTCTGGATATTCAGGAAGTGGAGGGCGTCAGACCAGTCATTTTTATTGCAGACTAAAATGATGGCTGCGAGGAGATGGGCTCACATTATCACTTTGTATAAATCACCCGGCCTGTCTTTCATTTTCTTGCCTTCTCTTAGAAATTGGAAAGCTCAGAGTTCTTATACTTCAAATAAGAAAAGAACAGAAAGCTTATGGGACTGGGTCTTGCCCAAGGTTTGTTCAGCCCAGCTTGTGTCTCAGGGTGCCAAGGGACATATAGGAAGACATGAACTTTGATTAATTTCAAAGAGTACATATGTCTTTCAAACAAATGAGCATGGGTTTTGTAACCAGACAAACCTAGTTATAAATCTCAGCCTTGCCACTGACTAGCTGTGTGACCATGGACAGGTTGCTTAGCCTTTCTATGACCCAGTTTTTTTCATCTGTAAAGTGGTGACAGTAATGACTATTCTTAGCCATTCTTCTGGTGGAAAAGATAGAGGGAGTTGGGATCCTGAATTCCCCATCAGCCAGGAAAGTTTGTTGAAGATCTGCAGAGGGGGCGTTCCAGGAAAATGCTTGTTGTTTGTCACCAGAGCCCTAAGTGGACTTCTACCCTGGTAAGCTGAAAGCTGAGAGAGACGTTGCTCCTCTGGCCAAAGACCCAGAATAAATGTAGCCTCCTGAGCCACTTTCCCCTCACCCACCTCATCTGGGCCTTTGGGGTCCTACCCTTCTGAAGGGTGCAAGAAGAGGTGCAAGGATAAAGCAAAGGAATGGAGCATCCTTCTCTTCGGGCTGGAGCATCACTGGCGTAACCTTTCTCTTGAACTCCAGACGCCTCTCCTGAAACCCACCTGGTCCTGCCAAGCTGGCGTGCCAAAGGGGAAGCAGCCCCAGGCCCATCTTGTGGTACCAATCACCTGGACCAAGGCCTTCCACTCAGAAAATTCAAGAGGCTCAGAGATGCTGAAAGAACCAGGAGAGGAAAAAACCAAGACAACGAGCCACAAAGTTGACAACTCCTCCCTCAGTTACTGTGGCCCATCGTGTGTGCCCCTCGCTAGGGGTTACAGCAGAGTTTCTCAACCTCAGCTCTGTGGACGTTTGTGGCTGGATACCTCTTTGTTGTGGGGGCTTTTGGTGCATTGTAGGGTGTTTTGCAGCATCCCTAGACTCTACCTATGCCAGTAGCACCTCACTTTCAGGTGTGACAAACAAAAATGTCTCCGGATATTGCCATGGCAATGTCACCTTGGGGCCAAAATCACCTCCAGTGGAGAACCACTAGGTTAGAGGAAAGAGGGGATCTTGAAATCTCTCTGGGGGCTGGAGTAAGTCACTGAGGCCTAGATAGCAGGATTAAAGACAATAAGGAAAGTGCTCTATGCAATACCTGGGATATAGAAGGGACTCAATCAATTTAGCTTCCTTTTATTCCTGTCTCCCTGGAGTGGATACTGTGGTGTGCCACCAGATCCCCAGTTGACAACTGAGGCACTCATTCCCCCAACTACCTGGAACACTGGCTGCTGACAGCTCACAGCTGATTCTCTCTCTGGGGATTGTCCTCTGCTGAAGGATGCTGCCTCACTCAAGTTACATGCCCTCCTCAGGAGCAGCCTGTACCCAATGACCGGTCATCGCAGGAATATAAGTCCTGACCCCCTTGCCTTGATTGGGGATATCACTGAAGGGCCATCTCAGCTTCCTAGCTTCTTGTGGAATCTGAGACTTTTGTGACTGCATTGTGTGTCCACTTCTCCCTTGCCTGGTCCTGCTTCCCTCACTCCTCATGGGTGTTGTTCCTGTGAGCTCTCTGCAGTCAACTTCCTGCCCACAGCTCTCTGCCTCAGAGTCTGTTTCCCAGAGAACTCAACCTAAGACACATTCGTTTTGTCCCAAGCTTTATGGGAATCTGTCATTTTTTAAGTGAGATGATGCAAGTCAAGACCTTAGTACTGTACTAACTGTGCAATAAATACTAGCTGTTATTATTATACATGAATTTATCCATCACATTATTTAAATTATCTGTATCTTAGATTTTATCACTCCCTGTGGGTAATGTGTTTCTGAGGCAATTATCCTTGAGAATAAATTGTATATCATTTTCCCCCAATATTCTACCTCTCAAGATTCATGGAGACTAGTTCATTCTCATATGAGTTCTGGTGAACAGATGCTCATATTGGTATTCTGATTTTGTAAGTTTTGGTCATAGGTGGTAACCCCGTTTTAAAATGTCTCCAGTGAGCATGTTGAGACAAACTCTTGAGGGATCACAGCAGGGCGAGGAGGGAGGGTTTTAGACCCCATTCCCACTCCAGGTTATGGTAAATTTCTATCTGTACTACTTCCACACTGACCTCACTTGCGAATAATAGGTCTTTTCACTCTTGGCGGATCAGAAGTTCTTGAGAGTCGTCTTTGCTTCTCTTTCATCTTCTTCATCTTCTGTCCCAACACTTTATGTCGCAGGCTTTCAATAAACACAGACTGAAGTGTGGTTGAAGGAGCAGGGCGTGAGCCTCAGAAGGCAGAGAAGGGATGTTTGCTGAGGGGCAAAAACAAAGCATCTCTTGCTGGAGAATGTGAACCACAGGCTTCTCAGTGGGGACCAGGAGGCAGGAGACCCATAGCATAAACACAGAAATCTTTCTGGTATATAATCACTGACATACATTCACATAACATTTATTGCATGCTTACTACATGCCAGAGCCTTTTCTCTGACCAGTCTTTTCTAATCTGATGTCCTCCTAAGTAAGGACAGTCATTGTCCCCATTTCTCAGGTGAGGAAATTGAGAAACAGAGAACCTATTCAAACTGGAAGGGCAGAATTCAAACCCAGATCTGCTCAATATCCGAGACTTCTCCAAATGACCTCTCTAGTATAGAATTTCTCAGATGACCTGGCCAAAACCTTTTCCGTGAAATCTTATGGAGAAGAATGCAAAATCTTATGAAATTTTAAGATAAAATTATGAGAGAGCCCCCACTCCAAATTTTTCTGGGTGACAACAAGTCATTTTCAGTTACCTCTTCTAGACCCCAATTCCCTCTCCTTTTTAGAGGGAAATTTATTTTCTCAATCTTGGTTTCCATGAGGGATTATTTTCCCAATAACACTCCCAGCCTCTCTCGTCTGTTTTCTCACACCCCTAGGGAGGTGGAGTGGACCTCTCTGACTGATAAATATGGAAAGAGTAACTAAGCATGCTCAGGTCAGTAACACCTTTGCTGTTTCCCCTGCGAGTGCCCCTCTCCCTTTTCAGAGAGCGGTTGAGGTCCTCTATATGCGTTCTTTCCTGGGTAGGCTGCCCTGTCATGACTGGGTCGATAAGAAGCCTTCCTAGTTCGGGGGTTCAGTTAGCTGGTCCACTGGACTCTCACCTAAGCCATATAGTCTCTTGTTTAGCTTCTACGAATAATAAAGGTGATATTTGGCCTCCACCTTGACTCTTCTGTTTCTCAAATTGTTCAGAACCTGGCTGGAAAAGGAGGCCTATTTATTGCAGACTCCCTTGGAGCCCTCAATGTTCCTGACTGCTAGGAGTTTTTGGAGAAAGCTTGAGATCTGCCGGTCTATGTATTGAACTTGCTTTCCTGTTTGCTCAGCCCTAGCTTGGGAGTTCCTCCGAAGCAGGAAGTCTATTCCTCTCTATTTCTTTTTTCTCCTTCATAATCTTCTTCTTACCAGGGTCCACAGCAAGGAGCTAAATAAGAATTTTATTAGCTACATATCTTAAGTTTCTTGGGTGTGGAAAAGCAGGCCTCATGCCATAAAAATCTTCCTTTGGAGATGATCTGGTTGTTTCAAAAATGATATTAATAAAAACAACATATGAAATTGACCATTTTCATAGGGCACCCGTGGTAATGTTTTCGTTATAACTGACAAACCAGGTGCAGATTATTCCATGTATAATTTAGACCCCTTCCCTGTGGGCTGCTCTGCTTGTTTTGTATATAACTTCAGTTATTATTGCCATTAAGAAAAGATATTTTAGGGACAAACTCATTTTTTGAATAGATTGTTATCTCAAATTTAAAAAGATTACGGGAACTGGCAATCAATGCAGCCATCTAATTGCTATTTCTCCAATTAAAAATTAATATACAGAAAGAGCTGCCTGGAACCAGTTGGTCTTCAGATAATTTTGAAATGAGGAAAAAAATAACAGTTGAAAAGCAGTGGGCTTGGGTGGGTGCGGGAAAGGTTTGAGGCTCCTGGTCTCCTTTGCAGTAACGCTGCAGGGACAGGCGTGTTCCTGCCCTTGTCCTGTGGCCGCCACACCCAGGGCTGACTGGGAAACAAAGGAACGTTGAGCTTGTGTCTCATTGTTCCTCTTCTGTTAAAGATTTATGTATAAAATCATTGTATTTTGTGATGTACTTAAGAATAGATGGCAGGTGTCATTTTCTACAGTGCATGTCATTTTATCGAAGCAGTGGAAAACGTGTGTGACGGTGCTGGTGCTAAAAATGGTCCTCTGTTCTTTGAGGATGTCAGCGATGCTGTCCCAGCTCCTTTTCTTCTGCAGAACTTCATTTGCTAAGCAATGTTCAGATAGATGGGGACCAAGGAAAATGAAATCAAAGGAAGCCTCTTGTGTCTTGAAGATAAGATGTCCTTCTACTTGGTTTAGAATCAGCCTCTTTAATCTGAAAGAGTCATACTTTGCATTTTGAGTATAATAGGTACTTAGATTTAATTTGGACAAGTTATACATATGCATACATATATAATATACATATGTATACATACATACATATATGCTGTGTGTATACACAAAATGAGTGGGAACGCTCCCATATCCAGAGATCTAAACAGATCCCAGTAAGGAGGTGGGTTTCAATGAGAAAAGAGCAGCCCTTTATTTGATGGAGCAGGTGCTGTATGTGGAACCACATGGAATTCACACCTGGGATACTGGAATGTTACTTCAGGTCCTCACATTTCCAGAAAGATAAGATGGAGCTGGAGAAGATGCAGAGAAAGAGCATGGGAATGCTTCAAGGGACAGGAGGCTGACTAAAAATGATGAAACTCTGGTGTGGAAAGACGGAGGCAGAGAAGGGACATGTCAACTGCCTACAGATGCATGAAGGGATTGGAGCAGACAAGTGAGGACATGTCCAACAAAGCCTAGCTGTGTGCACTTAGGGGACTGTCTGTGAAATTGGTGAAGAGCGATTGAGGAATCAGAAGGGGAAGAACTGAGATGGAAAGGAGACTGAGAGGCAGGATTAGAACCAGGAAAAGGAATGTTCCTTAGAATACAGTTACCAAACTTAGGGTGATCATCTTCCCCAGATGGGATAGATTACATACAAGTAGTTCTCATCGAACTATGGATGATGAATCTACTATGTGGTGTCAAGGAAGACCACAGAGCCCTCCCATAATTCCTTTTTCTCTGCTTCTTCCATCTTTGCTCTGACTCTCACTCAGTGACCCTCTTGGTCTTCAGTAGTTAAGCCTGATCCTGGGGAGACTTCCCACATGCCTCCTCTCCTTCCACCCAGCCCTCAAAGCCTTTCACTTCTGACTCCTAAATACCTCTCTAGTCAGTGCTGATTTTCAGACATCATGCCCACTGCCTTACTAATGTTCAGACCCTGAGAGAGATGAATTAAATTGGAACCTAGGATGATGGGGCAGGGTCTGAAACATTGTTTTTTTTTTTTTTAAAGTTACCTTGCCTTAACTAACCAACTAATTTTCTCTCCCCTACATATACCTCAGATTCTTCTACCCCCTCCCCCTTTTTTTGTAAGGAAGATCAGCCCTGAGCTAACATTTGATGCTAATCCCCTTCTTTTTTTTTTGCTGAGGAGGATTGGCGCTGGGCTAACATCTGTGCCCATCTTCCTCTAGTTTACATGGGACGCCGCCACAGCATGGCTTGACAAGCCGTGTGTCGGTGTGTGCCCGGGATCCGAACCTGCTAACCTCGGGCCGCCACAGTGGAGCGTGCGCACTTAACCGCTGCACCACTGGGCCAGCCATACCCCTTTACTTTTGATCATACAATTTCTTCTTGTGGAATGCCCACATTTTCCATTTCTGCATCTACTATTCCTATCACTTTTTAAGACCCAGTTGCATTGCCATCTTCTCCAGAGTTTTCCCAATCCCTACTCCTCCACTTTGGAAGAAATAACTCCTCCTCAGAACTCCCATAATACTTCCTTGTACCTTTCCTGTAGTACTTTTCACTTTGGACCCAGAATTTTGGATGCAAATGTGCAAATCTCATTTTTCTTTGAAGAATTTAAGTTTCTTGGAGATAAGTCTTATGAATTTTTTGGTAGCCCTCAGTGTCAGAGAGTAAAGTAGCTTCAACATGGTACACTAAGATCTTTATATGTACCTGATCCATTGATATTCATAACCATCCTGTAATGTAGATACTATTATTAGCATCATCATCTCTATTTTGCAGATAAAGAAACAGACACTAAGCCAAGATCACAGCTAGTATGTGGTTGAGTGAAGATTTGAACCCAGGCAGCCTGGTCCATGTTCTTAACAGCTATGCTCTGCCTTTCAAATAAATGAGTAAAAAGTAAGGGTCCATGGATCAGTATAGTGTGCCTTTTGGCGAGGTCCTTTTGACCACCAGGACACCTGTCCAAAGCAGTGATTCCAGGGGTAATAGGGTGACAGCAGAGCTGAGCTGGGGTACTCATCAGTGTTCACAGTTCTGTGCCCCTAGGGAACCCACCTGAACTTCTCTCTGTCCCCTTCTGTCCTAGGCTCAAACTCTTGTTTTTCCTTATCCCAAAGAAACCAACATGCAGGGATAAGAGGCAGCATTTTCCCACATGGTCAGCCATGGAGTACCATAAGAGAGAAGATAGTATCAAATGTGGGTGTGTTGGGGGGGTATGTGTTGATGGTTTCTACAGCTGCCTCTGCAGTATTTTTTTTTTAATTGAGGATGGGTTTGGGTACCTCTGTTCCCCTGGGCCCCAATGTTTCATATTTTCCATAGGAGAACTTTACATGTATGTGGGGGTATTTATCATGTGTCCAAGAAAATGAGGTTTTCTTCTGGCCAAGTAAGGGGTAAGGAGTAGGAGGATGGGATGGGGAGACAGTTGTAGTGATGGACTATTCCTTCTTCTCTGTAGAAGGGAGAACTGGAGAGCAAGTGATAGGCAATGGTCGTGAAAAAGGAGACTGGAGAGCCACAGCGACTCTGCAGCCTAGACTAGCCAGAGCCAGAGTACCCAGGCTGGAAATGCTGAAATTAGCCAACAGCCGGATTTCATAGGTGCTGCTTCCCTTTAAAGGAAAGAAAGATAATTTAAACTTCTTTTAAATTTAAGAAGGTGGGTTGAGAGATTCTCTCTCTCTCTCTTTTTTTTTTTTTTTGGTGAGGAAGATTAACCCTGAGCTAACATCTGTTGCCAATCCTCCTACTTTTGCTGAGGAAGATTGGCCCTGGGCCAACATCCTTGCCCATCTTCTTCTACTTTATACGTGGGACGCCTGCCGCAACATGGCTTGATAAGCCGTGCATAGATCTGCACCTGAGATCCGAACCCGCGAACCCTGGCCTGCCAAAGCGGAACCCGGGAACTTAACCTCTATGCCATGGGGTCAGCTCCGGAGAGATTCTCTTTTTTATATTAAAAATATATAAACTTGGCCACTTATCCCAAAATAAGATCCAATCAATTATTCCTTCATTCATCTATTTATCATACATTGAACATACATATATTGGAGACCAATTCCACTTGAAGCCCAGGGCTGAGCACTGGCCAAGGACACGCAGATTTATTTATTTACTTATTTATTTATTTATTTTATTTTTATTTTTTTAATTTTTTGTTTATTGCAGTAACATTGGTTTATAACATTGTAAAAATTTCAGGTGTACATCATTGTACTTCTATTTCTGCATGGACTACATCACGTTCACCACCAAAATACTAATTACAACCCATCACTACACACATGTACCGAATTATCCCTTTCACACTCCTCCCTCCCCCCTTCCCCTCTGGTAACCACCAATCCAATCTCTGTCCCTATGTGTTTGTTTATTGTTGTTATTATCTACTACTTAATGAATGAAATCATACGGTATTTGACCTTTTCCCTCTGACTTATTTCACTTTGCATTATACCCTCAATGTCCATCCACGTTGTCACAAATGACTGGATTTCATCGTTTCTTATGGCTGAGTAGTATTCCATTGTGTATATATACCACATCTTCTTTATCCATTCGTCCCTTGATGGGCACTTAGTTTGCTTCCAAGTCTTGGCTATTGTGAATAACGCTGCAGTGAACACAGGAGTGCATGTACCTTTGCAAATTGGTGTTTTCAAGTTCTTTGGCTAAATACCCAACAGTGGAATAGCTGGATCATATGGTAGTTCTACCCTTGATTTTTTGAGGAATCTCCATACTGTTTTCCATAGTGGCTGCACCAGTTTGCACTCCCACCAGCAGTGTATGAGAGTTCCCTTTTCTCCACATCCTCTCCAACACATATTGTTTCCTGTCTTGTTAATTATAGCCATTCTGACGGGCGTGAGGTGATATCTCATTGTAGTTTTGATTTGCATTTCCCTGATAGTTAGTGATTTTGAACATCTTTTCATGTGTCTGTTGGCCATCTGTATATCTTCTTTGGAGAAATGTCTGTTCAGGACACGCAGATTTAAAAAGCCAGCCCTGCCCTCAGGGAGACAGTCATACACAACTACCCAGAATAATATTTAAAGAAATCACCAGATAGGATGGAGAAGTGAGTATATGGGATAAAATGAGTTCCTCATTTTTATGAAGTTTGATTAAAAATAGTACATTAAGGGGCAGGCCTGGTGGCATAGTGGTTAAGCTCGTGCACTCCACTTCGGCGGCCCAGGGTTCGGATCCTGGGTGCAGACCTACGCACCGCTCATCAAGCCAGGCTGTGGCGGTGTCCCATATACAAAACAGAGGAAGATGGGCACAGATGTTAGCTCAGGGCTAATCTTCCTCAGAAAAAGAGGAAGATTGGCAATGGATGTAAGCTTAGGGCCAATCTTCTTCACCAAAAAAAAAAAAAAGTATATTAAGTTGGATAATCACTAAAAGCACATAAACATTTAAAAAAAAAGACACATTTTTGTCTTCCCCTCCAGCACTTTCCGTTTTCTATGCCTAGTTTCTTAGAGTAACTCCATTTTCTGCATGTTTTTTTCTCACTTTTTCAGTGTACACCTTCCTCGCTTTTCCTTTGGGTAAGTTGTTCTCCATTATACAGGACTTACGGGGTTAGGACTCAACATTCAGAGGCATGTGTTCAACAGAAAGGAGTGCCTAGATCCTCTGTTGTCCATCCTTAATGCCATCCACACCACCAAAAGCCTCTCCTCTTAGCCCTTTTCTGGATTAGTGGGGTGATGGTGGTTAGAAAGGCAAGTGGGGCGAGCCAAGTAGGATGAGCAGATAGGCATCCCCCAGAGGAACACTGGAAACATGGTGCATTGGAGACGTGCCCTAGGCTGGCTACTCTGTCCTCACACCCCATACAGCAGAGAGAGCACAGGCATGGAGCTAGACCAACCAGGGTTTGAGGACTGCCTAGTAGTTATGTAACTCTGGGAGAGTTATTTGACCCTTCTGAGCCTCTGTTTTCTCATCTGTAAATGAAGTTGAAAATAATATCCATGTACTAAGATTGTAATGAAGACTAAATTGAAGAATTGGAGAAATATATATATAGTGCCTGCCTAGTGCTCAATGGATGGTGGCTAACACGATTAGCTATTATCACGCAGCCTCTGTGAGCTGGGGTAGGACATTAATGAGTGGCTCCAAGGATGAAGCAGGTAGGTAGAGATGCTTGATTCTGTCAGTATGGATCCTGTTCTTTCCCGTTAGCCTCCTTGTTGAGGCCAAGTCCGGAAGCACTGCTTGAGGCCCGGCCTGGTTGAGGCACTTGGTCCAGTCCACAGGTACTCTTGCTATTACTTGCTCCTGAGAACTGGCAACTGGATAAAGATGCCTCAGAAGGTGGAGGGCCCAAATGTCACTGCCTCTTCTGCCATCTGTCTGGTTTTTCTTGACACTGGGAGATTAACCCACATCCATGCCCTGATTACTGAGAGTTGCCTCTGTACTTCATCATGCTGAATACTGTAATGTGTAACCCTAGTCTCAAATTGTGTCCTGATCTTTTTCTGTCATTTGGTTTCCCCAAAAGGGCTACTTGGTGGAGCATCCCCAAAACCTGAGACCCACACTGCCCACACTGAGACATGGTCCCATGGTGCCTTGAGAGATTCTCCTTTGGCTTTCAGTCTAACTTTATCTTAAAAAGCCAGCAACAAGCAACTTCCGTAGACTCCACCCCCAAAACCAACTCCTACTGAACAAAGGCTAAAATACTGAGAAAATTATTTGTACTTGTGTTGCAGATGTAGAAATATTTGGTATCTTGTGGGACATTCTGTTCCACTAACAGGATTCGAGAACAGCATTAGCGGGACATCAACTCATGTGGATTACTTGCCGGGACTTTTAGAAGTTGAGCAATCTTTAGCCTTTGTTTTATATTTGATCCTCAAAATCCACATGTAATACTTGGGAACATTGAGAGTAGAATTTCCTTCTCCCAGGACAGAGTGTGTTTTGCATAATACCGTGCTTACTTAAATTACCTCTGATATCACCTCGGGACAAGAGAGAGACTTGGATTTCTTTGAACAGAAAATTGAGTTATGTACTTACCCTGTCTTGTTACCCCACAGTCTGTGTCAAGACTCTAGTTATTCAAGTGGGAGATTCTGTGTTAAACCGTGCTTGAAACTCCTCGTCTTCACTCCAGTGGTATATAAGAGAAACACACACACCTGTGGGGGGCGGGGAGGAAGCTCTTCGTGGTGGCAAAGCTATAGCAAGCAATAAGTCACTATCTTCACCAGCAGCAAACTTAGAGGTGAATTGTGCTGCAGCAAGCCAAAAGTTCCTCTCATCTAGAAGAGCAAGATGAATTAGAAGGCAAATTGCTTGCCTTCTCCTCCTTCCTCTTGCAGTATCTGACCCTTGAGGTTCATGGATAATAAATCTTTCAGGCTTGCCTCCTATTTCCAAGATTTTTAGATTATGGCCAACTCCTACTGGGATGTTTTAGCAGTGAGGAACCACGTGGCAGGGAAGGGGATAGGAGTGCCATGCTCTGGACTCCATTTCCTGCCGTGTTCCCACCACTTTCACTTTCTTAGAGATCTAGCTGCCACTCTGTCTTACAGCTGGTCCTGCCATCTTGGCACAGATATTCTCATGAGATTTTCTTGGAGTCACTGCACATAGGGAAGGTTGGCATTCCACAGGGCTATTGCGATAATTGTCTATAATCTTTTCCTAGCTGGCTTTGCCATCTGACACAAAGAAATCTTAATATTCCTCCAGAGCGAACTACCTCGGTTTAAGGAACTGTGCTAGGTGGTTAACGCTGAATAAGTGAAGATATTCTCTCTGATGAAAAGGCCCCCTGTCCTCAGAAGAGCAGCCCAGGTTCCCAAATGTCCTTTTTAGATGTGCTCTGCCATTCAAGCAGGAAGCGTTTTGTGAGCTCTTCTGGGGAGCCCAGCACTGTAGTTGGAGTCAAAACCTGGAGATCTCATTCCTGAAGAGCTTATGATGAAATGGCTAATTCCACCTCAGGCTTGGGTTTCATTTCCAGGTTGAGTTTCAGGGAAACTGGAATGGAGTGAATAAAGTAATAAGAATCCTGAACTAAAACGTTGGTTTCACTGAACCACTCTCTAGATTGTACCCTAGGACAACTAACTTGACTAGCTAATCAGCTATCTAACTCTGGACCTCCATTTCTTCCATGGGAGATGAGGAAGTGGTCTCCCAGTGCCAACAGCCTTTGCTCTACGTTCATACTTGTCAAATATACAATGAACCAAAACCCAGTCTTGCATTTTTTTGTAATGCCATAACTATGGTATGTAGTGTTCATTTTCTTTACTCACTTTTTGGGGGAGATCTGTGCTTCCAACCTCCTGCTGTTGAGAAGGAATGTTTGTGTTCCCTGATTCTCATGGCATCATTCAGTCCTGTGCTTTTCAGGCTGTAATGTGTGGGCTAAAGTGTTGGTGGGGTTCCTTCAGGTAGACCAACTCTACGTCTGTTTTACATTCTGGGCTTCAGCTGGTATTTTGTTCAAGGATAGGGCTCCTCAATCAGCTAATGAGAGTCTGAAAATCCCTAGTTTGAACCCCTTGCTCTTGTTCTTATCACCTTTGCCTGGAGTTGTTTCCTCTGCTTGTCTGTAACATTCTGGTGGCATTGTTCAGGGTCTGCCTTGGTCTTCTGCTCTTCTCACCTCCCTGGGTGATTTTTCACTCTAGGGCTTTTGACAACCACTTCCCGGATATCTGCACCTGGATAGAAAACTCAATTTCTCCAAAACTGAACAGGCACCTTCCCCACCTCCACCCTTTACCTCTCAAACCTAGCCTCTCTTCTGTATTCTCTATCTCTTTGGGTGGCACCATCAACCATATAGCATCTGAACTTAGAAACTTGGGATTTATCCTAACTGCTGCCCCTGCTTACCCCACACTACCACTCAGGTGCCAAGGGCTGTTGGTTCTCTCTCTTTGATATCTCTCCAATGAATCCTCTTCTTCCTGTTCCCTCTGCCATGGGCTTTAGTTCAGGCTCTGATGTCCCTTTTGCTGGCAAAGTAATCTTTCTACAACAGAAATATGATTATGTCTGCCCTCTGCTTAGAACCCTTGCCCTGGTGCCCTCATTTCCTACTAGTGAAGTCCAAACTCCTTGGCACAGCAGACAAAGTTCTTTCTGACTTGGCCTCTGCATGCTTCTCTCAAATTCCTCCTCTACCCTGCATTTGATGGTCCTGCAATATCTAAGTTCTTGTGGTCCCTGAAAGGCATCATGCTGTCAACACTTCTCGCCCTTCCCACATGCTATATCCTCTGCCTGGAATGCCCTTCCACCCTTGTTTACTTGGGGAATTACTGTTCATCCTTCAAATGGTAGGCTCAGTAGACAGCTTCAAAGACTCCTCATAGACAGGGGTACTCATTTCCTTCCCCATACAATGTACCTTTGCTGTATCACTTATCATGAATTATAATGATTTGTCTGCATGCCTGCATACTCTTCCAGACTATGAGCTCCTGAAAACAGGACTGCACCTTTATTCGTCTTTCTAACCACAGTGCCTGGCATGATGTCTGAGATACAGTTGATGCTCAGCTAAGCTGAATTCTCATTGAAAGTAGCTGAGTGCCAAATTACCAAATTATAGGGTTCCTTAGTGATAAAGAGGTAACTCACTTATTTTATTCTAAGTTGTCAAAATAGTCGTATGTTTTAAAACATCCAATCATTATTCTGCAGAGGGAGGAATAAAGCAAGGGGAAACCAACACTATGAAGAAAAATATTTTGCATTAGGTGCAAATTAAAACACCTAGGTCAACAGTAAGAGACACAGTATGAGTTCCTCGGGAAATATTTGCAGCTAATACTTTTAATTGATATTTTCCAGGAGCTGTGAATGTTCTACTGTGTGGCTGATTTGTTCCCATTTATTTTTACCTTCAGTTGGCTTCATCTTTGCGTACATTATCTCTCTGGTCCCATTTCAATTCTAGTTGCTCATGGTGTGCTACCAAAGTAAAGCAGTGGGGGGCCCTTTGGGATTTCATAGCCATTTGATTCAAAAATTTATTCTAGTGGAACGCCTTTAACTATGGTGCTTAAAACCTCCTGGATAATCAAATGAGATAAAGAAATGGTCCCCTTTGGGAGAACATACTTTAATTTGTAAAATATTTCCCTCAGATTTAGGAGGAAAGGGTATATTTGCTGAGAAACCCATTAGCAATGTGACATACTTTGTGTAAGAGGCAACCTCCCTCCGAGCCCCTTCGAGGTCTGGGTCAGCACGAGGCCTTTGAACACTCTCTGGTTCCTGGAGCTGCTTGAGGTCCCTCCCCCCGAGAGATTCTCTTCCTGGAGGAGTTGGCATAAAGAGGGAACCGAGGTTAGATCCTTGCTTTTTCAGGTAGAGGCAGCTCATTGCTTCTTTAGGCGACTGCAGCAGAAGCTAACTTGCAGTGAGGGAGCCACTGCAGTGAGGGTGGCTAACCCTCCCCAGGCCACCCCAAATTTTAAAAAATATCTAACTTGGTATAGACAGTGGACAATTCCTTAATCCTGTGTAAAGTGTGAATAAAGCTTCCTCAGGAGGTTTTGCTATTTGTTTGGTCTGTGTTAGGCAACCTGAGTAAGAGCAATGGACTTGCTATGAAATGCAACTTCAGCATAATCCCCGAGACCCTGCTTCCATTCCGTTTGCCATGCCTAGTCCCTTCTACATAGAAATTCTGAAGCCCCCCTGCTGTGTTTCCCAGTGGTTTGGAAAGTCTATTTCAAGAACTCTACTACATTTCACTCACGGGCACACAAGGAGAGTCGGCCGATGGTCACATGGAAAGAGTTGGCTGCATGTACAGAGACACGCTGCAGGCTCCTTAAGGAGAGGGTGCTGCTCTGCACTGGTGTGTTGTTGTTGCTCTCTCTTTTTTTCCCTTAAGTCAGAGTCACTGAGTTATGATTTACATAAAAAGAAATTCACCTCAGGGGCCGGCCCGGTGGCCCAAGTGGTCCAAATGCGCGCGCTCCACTGTGGTGGCCCGGGGTTCGCTGGTTCAGATCCCGGTAGCGCACCAATGCACCGCTCGTCAAGCCATGCTGTGGCGGCGTCCCATATAAAATGGAGGAAGATGGGCACAGATGTTAGCCCAGGGCCGGTCTTCCTCAGCAAAAAAAGAGGAGGATTGGCAGATGTTAGCACAGGGCTGATCTTCTTCACAAAAATAAAATAAAATAAGAAATTCACCTCATTAGGTGGACTGTTCTATGAATGTTGACAACATAAACAGCCGTTGCAACGACTGCTGCCATCAAGATCTAGAATATTTCTATCACCCCAAGAAGTTCTCTTTGATCTCTCTGTGGTCAGTCCTCTCCTGCTGTCTCAACTCCTGGCAACTACTGAACTATTCCTTGTTCCAATAGTTTTGCCACTTCCAGAATGTCGTATAAATGGAATCACAGTGTATTTAGACCTTTGAGTCTGGCTTCTTTCACTTTGCAAAATGCGGAGATTTATCTGTTGCTGCACGTATCAGCAATTTGCTCCTTTTTATTGCTGAGCAGTGTTTTATTATGTGGATGTTCCACAATTGGTTTAACCATTCACCAGTTGATGGACATTTGTATTGCTTCCAGTTTTTGGTGATTATAAATAAAGTTGCCATAAACATTTGCATTTAGGTTTTGATGTGGGCATAAATTTTCGTTTCTCTTGGATGATACCTTGGAACAGAATTGCTGGTCATATGCTAAGTGTATGTTTAACTTTATAATAAACTGCCAAACTGGTTTCCAGAGTGACTGTATCCTTTTGCATTTCCCCCAGCAATGTATAAGAGTCTCATTTGGTCTGAATCCTTACTAGCATTTGGTATTATGTTTTTTTTTAATTTGGACCATCAGAATAGTGTATAGTGCTATCTTGTCATGGTTTTAATTTGCATATCCCCAATGACTAATGATATTTAACATCTTTTCTTTGCTTATTTGCCATTCATAACTCTTGCTTGGTGAAGTGTCCAGAGCTTTTGTCCAGTTTTTTAATTGGGTAATTCGTTTTCTTATTATTGAGTTTTAGGTACTCTTTATATATTGTACCTTTGTATATAAGTAAAAGTCTTATCAGGTATGTTTATCAGTGTGTTGCAAATATTTTCTCCTAGTCTGTGGCTTATTTTTTTATTTTCCTAAGAGTGGTTTTGGAACATCAGACATTTTTAATTTTGATAAAGTCCAATTTATCAATTATTCATTTATGGTTGTTCATGGCTAAATCATAACCACACTTGGAAAAAGGTAATAGATTAAGGCATTCAGTATTTTTGGAAGAAAAATCAGAAGACAGTTGGTACCTTGAGTCCTTACCTGGATTTCCACCTTCAATCGTCTTCACTATTAAAGTTTCTGTGTCTTTTTTTTTTTCTTACCATTCTCTCTACTGTCCATATCTTTTTCTCATCTCTCCTCTATGTACCTCTACCACTCCCAGCTTTCTGTCTTACTGTGGTTGGCTAAGCTCTGAGATGAAATGTGCCTTCTGCACTCTAACTTGACTGACATTTTCCCTTCCAGATTTTTAAGCCACATTGAAAATGCAGATTCTCTTCCAATATGCCCCCAAATGAGGAAAGTGAGGTCTAGATTCCATATACACTTCTAAAGGCTCTCCATATCCCTCTATGCTGTGGGCATTTCTTGATTATTGTGTTTCATGTAAACTCTTCTGCCTGGATTTTAAAAATCTTCCTAATTGCCTCTGCCTATTTATCTAGCCTTGTCTGCCGTGGCTCTATCCCAGCATGAATCTCCACTGCAGCCACATTAGTGGCCTCACCATCCCTGGACATACCATACTCTCTGTTGGCCCTTTGCGGAGGCTGTTTCCTGGACTTGGAGTGGTTTTCCCTGCCGGCATCTTGTCAGCCTGGAGAATCACTGCTCTTCCTTCAGGACCCCATGAAATCTTCCCGGCCCGTTGGCCAAATCCTCACCCAAGTCCTTGCACTTGCATATGCCTCTGAGAGCACTTTTCATTCTGTGGTGATTGTTGATCAATAGATATTCTCGCTTCCTCTAGACCATGCACTCCTTGAGGACAGGAACCTCACCTGATTTATCTTTGCGTTTCAAGTTTCAGGGAAACTCTTTGCCACATTGTAGGGGCTTAATCCATCTTTGTTAAAGGAGAAATTCCATCTCTGCCTTTTCTCTTAGTGTTTCTCTCCCATTAAATGTTTCCTGTATCTTCCTTCTATCAACTCACATCACGTCTGTCCTTCCAGGTCTAGTTTGGAGTTAGTTTCCTCTGTGAAGCCTTCCTTCCTGACTCCAGCTTTCACTCAACTCTCCTCTTTGCTCTTGAGAAGCTCTCAGTATCTGTGTCACTGAGTCTGTCTCTTAATCACATACTGCATTGCCTCCCGCTCTTTCTGTTTCATTTGCAATTCCTTTGCTTCCATAGCCAGGTTATAAGTTAATGGAGGGCAGAGGCTTTGCCTTAAGCTTCTTTGTATCCTAAAAATATCTGGTATAATGTCACCTTTCCTGACTCCTAGCTGAGACTTTCTCAAACCTCCAGAATTGACCATTACATCCTCCATGCCATATTATATACTATGTAGACTTCTGTTATGGGACTCTAACACTCCATTGAACCTAACGATGTACCCATCCATCTTCACACACTGTGAACTCCTCCAAAGCAGGGACCAAAGCACAGGCTTGAGCGTCAACCCCAAAGACCAAATTCCAGCTCCTCTGCTCACTACTTGAGTGAAGTTGATTAGCAGGATCATCAGCACCACCTGTAGTAACAACCCCACAGTCTCAGTGCCTTAACACCCTAAGGTTTATTTCTCTATTATGTCAGTCAAGTATGGGTCTGTAGGGCATGGCAGGAGTTTCTGCTCCCCACAGTCATTCCGGAACTCGTGGTCCTTTTATCCTGTGATGCCCTCATCTTCACATGGATGATCGCTACCAAATGGACAAGGAAGTGGAGATGCAGGGAATGTTATTTTCTGGCCTGAAAGTGGTATATATCACTTTCATTCATATTCCATTGGCGGGAACTCAGCCATATGGTCCCAATCTAACAGCAAGGGAACCTGGGAAATGTGTACTTCCTGTGTTCCCAGGAGAAAAATGAAATAGGTTTATGTTACATATATAGCATCATATCTGTCAGAGAAGTGGAAGGAATCCCCTTTAACCTCTCTAAGCCTCCTTTTCCTCATTGAAAAAATGGAATCATATCAGTTAGGATTAAGTTCCAGTTGTATATAATAAAAAGCCTAATGTTATGCTGCTTAAACAAGTTTGTTTTTTCCACACACAAAAGGCTGTTGAGAATAGGTGGTTCACCAATGGTACAGTAACTCCACAGAATGGTCGGGGACTCTGAATCCTTACAGCTCTCTGCCTGACCACGCCTAGGATGTGGCCATTATCCTCATGGTTTAAAACGGAAGCTAGAGCTCCAGGCATCACATGCATGTCTAAAAAGCAAGCTAGAGGAAGGATGCAAAAAAAGGTCAAGTCCCCTCTTTTTAAGGAAACTTCCTAGAAGACTCATATGACTACTCTGCTTACATTTCATTGGCCAAATTTAGTTATATAGCTATACTTATACATAAGAGTATCTGGCAAATACATTTAGCTGATGGGGCAAAATATATCCAGTTGAAATCAAGTTTCTATTTCTAAAAGAAAGGGCGGTATGGATATTGAGGTAGGCAGCTAGCATTCTATGCCTCAGGGATGAGGATATTTACTTACTGGATTGTTCTAAGAGTCAATTGAGATAATGTATATAAATGGTGGCCAATAAGTGGTAGTTATTATAATTATAAGCACAGTTATTATTATTTGCATGCCCAGCATATACTCAATGCATATATGAAATGAATAAAATGTCAATAAGCAATTAAGTGTTGGCCTGAATTTAATTACTTCATTGTCCCATTATTTATTTCTAATCATTATGTCTTAATTCTTTTAGATATTGAAGACCCCTGTTCTTCTAGAGAGGTGCTTAGTAGTTGATATTTGGTATAGATTATTTTTTCATAATATCTTGATCCCAAGGTCACCTGCATTTACGGCAGTGGGCAAGAGGGCTGAGGAGAAAGAATGAGAGCAAGGAAAGCATGGGGCTAGTATCTGGGAAACTTGGATTTTAGTCCTAGCTCTGCTACTAACCAACAATGAGGCCTAGGGAAATTCCCTTACCATCTCTGGAATTTTGCCCCCCTCAATTGTGAAGTAGGCTCCCTTCCATGGCGCACATGGAATTACGTAGCATGTATGTTCCTTGCTTTGTCTCCATGTTAATGATAATCTCTTATTAAAAAATAGAGGCTGTGTTAGACTTACTTCAGAAGTGCCCAGCACTATAACACATATATGTGAGCTAGGACTCCAGCCTAGGACATAGGACGCCTGGTTTCTGGTCCTGACTCCACCACCAATAAGCTGTAGGAACTTGGGCAGCTCACCCGCCCTTTCCATCCTTCCACTTTCCCAGCTCTATAATGAGGGCTTGGCTCAGATGGTCTCTCGGAGCACTTGCAGCTCTAAATTTCTGCTCTTGCAGTATAGCAGTCCATTGCCTTCACCACATATTCACCCGGCACACTGATGCTGCAGTATAAATGCTGGTGATTTCCTACTGGCTGAAGTAATTTTCACTGGCTTTACGTGCCCCTTAAAAGACAGTAAACCAGCCATTGACCCTGACACACTTGGCCAGTGTCTGGTCTCTGGCTCCTTTCATCAACAACAGCCTGAGTCTTGAGTCGCTTGCTCTGGCCTGTTTCACACAGAACATCTTCCCAAATGTCAAATCCTCCATTGCCTGCTTGGGTCCACTCCAGAGCACTGAGCAAGTTAAATAACCTTTTTGAACCTTAGCTTTGCAATTGTAAAAGGAGTGTTATGATATGAACCATAGAGGACTTGTGGTGATTACTAAAAATGTGAGTAAAAACTCCTGGCACATATAAGCCCTTCAGAAAAGTAACTATTACTGTTTCTTTCATCACTGTGTAGGGCCTCACTTTATGCACCAAAGCAGTGAAAAGGAATCTAGGATGGATGGACATTTGATCACCAGGTAAATATGAGCAGGACTCCAAATTCCAGCTCTTAAAGCGAAACCAAAGCCGAGGGTGAGGGTGAGCAGGATCTTGTGCTGGTAGAACAGGCGGGTCTCAGATCCTCTGAGTCCTGAGTTTAAAGCGTTGTGAAACTAGGTGGTAACACCTATGAAGAGCCTAGCACTGTGCTCATAGGTGTGCTCCATGAGTAATAGGTGCTCATAACTGTGCCCCGGAGTGCTCAATGTCATCTCCCTCTTTAAGAAAAACATAGTACAAGCTGAATAAAACAAACTGGAGAAATTTTCCTAGTATAGACTTCTCAGAGAGAGAAATTTCAATCAGCTTTATTTCACGATGAGTTAGCCCAGTTAATGCCGATCTCCAGGGACTGACAAGAAGTTTAAGCAGCATCAACAACAACATCAATAATAAAATTAACAACAGCGTTATGTACATCTTAAAACATTCCTCCAAAAAGAAGGTAGAATGCCGACTGTCCCCACCAGCTTAATTATTCGCTGTTGCGATTAATTAGGTAATTTATAAAATTTATTATTCCCTTCTGGCCAGCAGAGCCTTTCTATTGAGGAATGTAATAGATGTAATTTGGGTTTTAAAACCAAAAAGGGAGATCAAGCCAAAAGCTCATAAAAGACTCTCTAAATCTCAGAAGGCTCCCTGCTCAGCCCTGAGCTGGGTTAGGTCATCCTGGGGATATGTATCCAGGTATTAGCAAGAGATCAGGGGGAGAATGACTGTGGAAGCAGATACTGACCTTCCTAAAGGCCACCCCAGGTAAGGAGCATGAATATTGCTTTTCAGACTCGTAGGGAATGCTACACTAGAAGCTTATCTCTCTTCCACTTGACAGCTGAGAGGGTAGCAGGCTGGAGGGGCAGTCCACCTGTCCCCTGTGCTCCGCACACTTGGAGGCATTTTTTCCAAAAGTAGAAGAATCCTAAGCCCATAAACAATCAGGACATCTGCCAGAGTTCTGGGGCAATGGGACCAGCCATCCAGGAAATCCAAGTGATTTTTTAAGGGATATTTTGGATATTTCTGATGATTTAGGGGCAACCTGGGCAGGGCTCTGAAACTGGCGTACTTTTGTGGTGCCCTAAAGCTCATGAATGTGTACTAGGCTGCCTGGCACCGTGAACTTTGGAAGCTTCTCCATAGTCGGGACCTTCCCTCGTGCCTCTTCGTCAGTAGGTCAGGTACTCCTGATCGCTGTGCTGTCTGTTCTGTCGTTGGACATTATGCTTGGGAAAGGCACAAAGAAGGCCCCTCGTCTTCTAGAGAGCTACTTGAATTGCTCTCCAGGCAAGCCAACGTGGATGAGATTTTCATTATCAACAACAATCAGGTTTTAAGTTAAACTGGGCAGAGGGACAGGAAAGGATGTCTTCTCCTTGCCTCTCCTAGACCTGGAGCTCCTTTAGGTCATGGCCATGTCTTACTTGACTTTGGGAGGTTCTGGTGCCTAGCACAGTGCCTGGTGCTTAGTAGGCACTCAACCATGTTTGCTAACAGAAGGTCATTTCCAGCAGAAGAATAAAGTGGAAGGCTATCTCCTTTAGTCTTTGATCTCTTTAGTGTTTGAAACCCACCTGACTTGATTGCGAAAAATGGGCTCAGTTTTCTGCTTCCTATTGTCACAGTTAAAAGTCCATATATAAATAGAGTGCCTGGGCATGTCCGCCGGGGATGGTTAGGAGGTCCAGGAGCACCCGCTCTTCCATTTTTATAGTTATGAGTTCATGCAGATTCTAATGGGACCAACATTCTTGTGGACAGCTTCTGGAATTGCAGATATAATTCTCAGAGATTCATTAACTATGGCCTGGATACTGCACCAGGTGCTGATGGAAAACAAAGGCTAACGCAGAGAATCATTGTTCCTAAGTTGCTCAGAGTCCAGAGTGGGAGTCAGTCACTTAAACAAATGAGTATAATGAAGTACAATAAAAGATCCAGTAGAGGGATTTCAGAGTGCCATGGGAGTGCCGAAGAGACATTGGCAGAAGGCAGGGGGAGCTTTTAAAAAGTGTGAAATGTGAGTTGGCTCCTCAAAGATGACTAGGAGTTTGCTAGAAGAGGAGGAGTGTCACTTCAGGCATTGGGACCAGCGTGTCTCAATTTTATTCCCAGGAACATTCAAGGCCATGGTGGTTTGGAACACAGTGAAACCTGCTTATTGTAGGGCTTGGGGAGCAGCGGCCGTGGATAGGGCAAGGAGGTGGGCTCGGGTCTGATATGCAAGGTTAAAACATTTGGATTTTATGCAATGAGACTTTATTCATTCATTCACTCAACAAGTATTTGTTGAGGGTCTATCATGTGCCAGGCACTGTGCTAAATGTTGAGGCCTCACATGAGCAAAACAGACTAGGACCTTATCCTCATGACACAGATATTCTAGTGGAGGCACAGACAGCAGGGAAGGGACCAAACAAATGAAGAAGGTAATAGCAGACTGATCAGTGTGTGAAGGAACTAAAGAGGGTTATCAATAAGAAATAATGGGGTGACTTCTTTAGCTATAGGGCACGGTGACATTTAAACTGTGTTCTAAGGCAGTCATTCATTCAGGATAGATTTGAGGGGGAGTAATTAGCAAGAAGAGCAGCTTGGAGGCTGGTGTTGTAGATTGGGAAAGGCTTAGAAATGGGGGAGGAAAGTCTGAGGTATTTCAGCATGAGATTTTTACAGGCCTCAGTGCACAAGGTAAAGGAGGGGGATGCATCTTGGGTGACTCTCAACGTTATGAGATGGGAATGCCTTTTTTTTTTTTTTTAACAGATATAGGGGGCAGCTGAATAGGGAGATCAGGTGAGGGAAGGGAGTGTGGGAGTCCACAGCACGTAAGTCATAACAGATGCCCATCAGGTGGAGCCATACCTTGCATCCCACTGAAGTGGGATATTCCTCTTGTCCTCTCCTTGCTGATGGTGACTTTGTGTTACCAACAGCAGTAACAATGCTTTTTCTTCCACGCAGACATAGTCACCAGCCTCTTGGAGACTGATGGGCATATTAAAATGGATTCTATAGCCCTAGTTGCTCCCAGTTTGCTTTGAAGTTGCTGTGCGGGTGTTGCTATTGAAATGACACGCTACGGGTCAGCACAACATGGTACAGGTAAGAAGGATTGTACTGTGAGGGGATTGCAAAGCTTCAGAGTTCATAGAATGTTCATCCCAGGGAACACTGGTTTGCATGTTTTTATTTGTATTTCTTTAAATGTAATTTACTCATTGAGACTAGGACTCTCACAGACTATTAGAGCTGGAAGGGCCTGGAAGGATCGTCTGGTCCAGCTTCTTGCTTTCAGTACTGAGAAAGGGCAACATTAGCACCATCTAAGAGATGTGGCATACTGAGGTCTAAAGAGTTCGAGTGATGTTTTCTTTGTTGGTCAGCTAATACTTTGTGTGTGTGGACTTGGAAAACTGGCCTCCTGACTCCTGGCCCAGTGCTCTTTCTATGATGCCAAGCCTCAAATTGGGGGAGGCACTTGGGGGGAGGGAGCCCTAGAACCCAGGCAGGGTGGGTTCCCACTCACTGTAGATGCAGCCATGCTTCCTAAAGTGGAGTTAGAGTCTTAGACTGCCACAGCTGGCAGAGGGCTTTGAGATCATCTGGAACAGCTCCTCGGGTGTACAGACAGGAATACTGAAGTCCAGAGAGAGGGGTGACTGTCCCAAGTTGACAAAACCAACAACCCAGGACTTCAGTGCAGAGATGCGCTTTCTCTGTGCTGATGGTTCTCCACCCAAGCTGCACAGCAGAATGACCTGGGAGCTCTGAGACAGCACCAATGCTTGGTTCTCACTACAGAGGTTCTGATGTGGTTGGTCTCAGGTGGAACCCAGTCATAGTTTGTTTTTTTCAAATTGTCAGCAGCTGATTCTAATGTGTAACCAAGGTTGAGAACCACTGTCTTTTCCAATGACTGTCTGAAGACTTACAGCCCACTTGCCCTGAGAAAATGTTGACAGAGATTTCAGTGGCCTTGAATTTGTGGGGTACCCCATATGTCAAGATGCTTCACACAATTGCAGACCCACTTAGTTTACTGTCTGGTTTCCTGGGACTGGGACAATTTCCAAAGGCCATCAACAATAATAAATGTAGGCATCTGTGGGTTAGGAGAAGGAACTGAGAAAAGATATGGAACTGAGAAAACACAAGGAAAATATTGAAACCATGAATTTGGTGTTAAAGAAAAGCCACCAAGTCACCATCTTCCCCCAACCATTGTATAGCCTTGTTCGCTCCACCTTTGAAATAAGGCTCGTGAACCCCATTCTTCCTTCCCTCCTCCCTCCTTCCTCCTCCCTCCCTGTAGAGCTTTTAGGAGACACAAACAGGACAATGACTCCCTCAGGCTTTTTGAATTCCATTCAGGAAGCACAGATGATTTAACCCTATGCTGCCAGTCCTACCCACTTCTGTTCCACCTGCTTGGAGCCAGCATATTCTTTAGTGTATCCTGCCAGCTCAGTGCTCTGAATTCAGACCCTGGCAAATGTTAATTGTCTGTGGTTCCTAAGGACATCTCTCCTTCACCCTGCAAAGCCTAACCCCCCCAACCCCACCTCTCCAGGGGCTCATGATGATCTCTTTCTTTTCTGCCACAGGGTCTTTGCACACACTGTCCTCTCAGACTGAAAAGCACTCAGCACAGATCTAATTTTTCATTTATTTGTGTGATTATTTGTTCTTTGGGTTTTTTTTTTTTTAGTGAGGAAGATCAGCCCTGAGCTAACATCCATGCCAATCCTCCTCTTTTTGCTGAGGAAGACTGGGCCTGGGCTAAAATCTGTGCCTATCTTCCTCCACTTTATATGGGATGCCGCCACAGCATGACCTGACAAGCGGTGCCTTGGTGCGCGCCCGGGATCCGAACCCCGGGCCACCAGGAGCGGAGTGCGCCCACTTAACCACCATGCCACAAGGCTGGCCCTTGTGTGATTATTTGATTGATGTATGTGTCCTCTCATTAAATGGTAGGATTTCTGAGGGCAGGTAATAAAGCTCTTTTTGTCTGTTAACACATTTCTGGTACCTAGAGCAGTGCCTGGCACATAGTAGATGGTCAATAAATATTGACTAGATCACTGATTAAATGGGTGAAAGAGTCACAACTTGTTTGGGGGATTTAATGGAATAGTATGTGTGAAAGCATTTTATAAACTATAAAATTATTGTTACTATTGTGATTGGGCTGCTTTGTTAAGATGCCTATTCCTTGTTGAGATAACACTATGGAGAAATACTGGCTAGGACCAAGCACTAGATGTGTTATGGATAAAAGATTCTGATCCCTAGAAGGTTATCACTTCTATCTGGGCCTGTCTCATCCTTGTTCACATCAACATAGACTCATTTAAAGGAAAGAATTAGATGTCAGAAGTGGATAATTTCTGTCCTCCTCAGCTGTAAGATCTTCTCACTTGGTTTGCTGAGATAGTTTCAGAAAGGAATTTAAAATTTTTGAGTACCATCAGGTACCAGAAGTTCTCCATATTACCATTTAGTTCATCTTTACAGCAATTCTGAAGGCAGACATTACCCAACCTTATTGCAAATGAAGAGATTAAGTAATTTGCTCAAGGTCTCACAGTTAATAAGTGGGTAGTGTAGAATGCAAACCAGAGTATGTGTGTTTTCAAGGCTCTTGGTCTTCCCACTGCACGTGCTGGCTCTTCAATAAAACCCAAGTGGCCGGTGCCCAATCAGACCTTGGTAGAGGGAACCCAAATCTTGGGCTATTAATAGATAGGAAATCTGCAACAGAGAGAAGTTCAAGTGATTTCCTCCCAAAGTAACAGCAAAGGATTGTAGCGCATTTGGGGGGCTTGAACCCAGATCTTGACTATCTCAGCCTAATGATATTTAAATTATGCTTGTCTGACATAAAAATATATTGCAACTTGCTAAAAAATGTACTGCCTGCTGGCAAGCGCTGTCGCTTGCTTCCATTTTAGTCTTTTTCCTCCTCTTGTTCTACTTCATGTTACTCTAAAAGATACTGGAGTCCCATTAAACATTTTGTGACATCTGTTACTTTTTAAAATCTTACTTCTTGTATTGTTTTATTAACTATTTTTATTGAAAAAGTAATACACACGGTAGAGAAATCCAAATGATACAATAGAGCATCTGGGAAAATGAAAGTCTCTTTCACGATTGCGGATTCCCTCCCACCATTACCACTTTCTTGGGCATCCTTCTGGAAATATTCTACATAGATGCGGATATGTACGTATACACATATACAGTGATGCACACCTCTTCTAATGGCCAAAAATAATTCTGTGTTTTGCTGAAGTGATAATGTGTATCATCAAACATTTCTCCCTAATACTACACAAATTCTTATTTCAAACTCTTAATTGCCTTCTATTTATTTATATTGTTGGGATTCATTATTGGAGGTACAAGGAATTTGGCAGCACCAAGGCATTTGGCAAGAAACCCTTCCTTTTCTTATAGTAGTAATTAAAAGCCTGTTCCAAAATGAAATTAATCTGCTAGTTCCAATGAGTAGATATTTATTAGGCTAATAGAAGTGCCCTCGTGTGGTACAAGCAGCACGGAAAGCTGGGAATCAGGAACCTGGCTGTCCCACCAACAGGGTGGTCCTCATTAAGCCACTTCATCTCTGGCAGGTGTGGTTTCCCTACCAGTAAATTCAGAAACCGAGGCTATATACTTTGCCAGGTTCCTTCCTGCTCTGCCACTTTATTGCTCTATGAATTCTAGTTAAGAAATTATCAGGCTGGACATAGAGAATCTGGGAACTTACCACATCGTAGTCATTAATTCTGTTGATCAAATAGTTGTAGTTCTTTTAGGCACATAGTAGGGTTACACTCCCTCCTCCTTTGATGTTAATCACAGCCGTGTGACTTGCTGGTGGTCCATGAAACGTGAGGGGAGGTGACACGCTTCATCCCCAGGCGGAAGCTTGAAGAGTCGGTGATTCTCCGTATTCTCTTTTTCTGTCTCCGTCTTCATGGAGTCGGGGAGATGGAGCCCTCTCAGTCCCGGTCCCTAAGGGAGGAGAATGTAGAGCAGAGTGTGGTTTGAATGACAATGGACCTATGGGGTGAGCAAGAATTAAACCTCCATTGTTTAAGCCAATGAGACCTGGGGACTGATACTGACACTCACTCTAGCACAGCTTGACCACTATATCATGTGAATGCTAGCTAGACGTGTTTCTGAAAAGTCGGAAACTTCAGAGCCATGACAGTAATCTCCCAGTGTGCATAGAGCTCATTCTGCACATATGAAGGATTTTTCAGTGATCTTCCCGGCCATTTTTAATGCCTGCTAGAATCTGTAATTGTCTTTCTCCCCCTCTTTCTGTCATCTTTCTTCTTTTTTTATTCATCTCTATTCTCTTTTAATCTGTTTCCTAAACTTTTGACCTGTTTCCCTATTTTATATTCCATCTTTTGAGAGCTTGCTCTCTCCTCTCCCATTTCTTCCTGTGCCTTTCCTTGTCCTACAAAGCCTTTTCTTGACACTTATCCCCTGACAATTGCTTCCCTGGGTCTGCCTTTCAGCTTCACAAAGCCCCATGTGGTCCCTACCTCCAGTTTTTTTAATGCATCTTCCATCTTTCTTTTGAATCCTATCTAATCTGTTTTATCTGAATTCTCTAATCAAATGGACAAACACCTTCTCAAATACCTTTTGGACCATCCTCATCCTCCTTGACCTACATACTGCCCCTGAGATGGCAGCTGGCACCTTCTTTCTTCTTGGGTAACTATCAACTTCCGTGAATTTTTTTATTCCTGGCAGCTCTTCCAAATTATGGAAATTCACTTTTATTTCAATTTGCTAACATTTCCTGAACCTCTGCTATGAATGGGTTACTGTGCTGTCAAGGAGAAACCGAAAGTCTGTCTGGCAGTCAGGGATAGAGTCGAGGAGTAATACACCATGGGAATGCTAGAAATATTTCTGGAAAAGGACAAGTCAGACCCTTGTGAGTTGTGAGCTAAGTGAGCACATACCTGAATCAGAATTGTGATCAGGAGCCGTGTGCAGAAACTTATAGAAGCAGATGAAGTATCGGAAATGGGACCTTGAAGAGGAACTAAGGGGATTGTGTAACAAAATCCTGATGGTCAGAGTTCTGCTGACATGGAGATCTCATTAAAGAGCTGGGGAGCATCTTCACAGCCCTGCTGTGTGTGAATTAAAGGTGCCAGCTGACAACTGACACATACAAACCAACAGGAGAGGTGAACATACATGCAGTTCATCCTAATTCAGAGTAGACTGAGATACCTGCTACAAGTGGCTAGGAACAGTTTGTCAGAGCAAGGGAGGTGTTCCTTCCGACTGGGGCAGTCATAAGGTGTGCAAGTAAAGAAGGCTTCACACAGGGGAGTTGAGCTAGCCTCATCCACAAAATGAGGGCAATAATCCCTCTCACACAGGTTACGGTGAGGGGTTATGGAGAGAGGATACACAAGGTGGAGGGTCAGGTCCATGGCAGCTGGGCACGTGTTTGTGGAGTTTCATCAGCTGCAGAGGAGAGGGGTAAGAGAGGGGAGAGGCAAAGAATGGCTCCCACAGTCTTTCTCTTTGAACCCTGATTTCTTTTTCTTTCCTTTGAGATTCAGCTTGTCCCAGGTGGTGGCCTTAAGTATGACTCTTCTGAGGCAGACTAATTGTAAAATGAAGGAGGTTAGTTTGCAAAGTGGCTAAGAGTGTAGACTTGGGGGTCAGAGAGCCTGGGTTCAGTCTGGGCTTGCCATTTGCTAACTAGGTGCAGCCAGGCACGTCATCTTACCTATCTAATTCTTCATTTTTTCATCTGTAAAATGAGAATGATTATGATATTATAGTGAAGATTGAATGAGATGATGCTTAGTATAGTCCTGGCACATGGGAAGTGTTCAATAAGTTATTTTTTATTATAACTAAACATATTAGGAATCAGTGTTTAATCAAGAGGACAGAAATCGCTCTAGATATTTCAAACAGAAAAGGACTTGACACAGAAAATTAGGTGCTTTCCAAAGCTTTGGAAGGAGCGGCTGCATAAGTCAAAGCAAGGGGGCAGCCACTAGCTCTCAGCTTTACCACTGTAGCTGTGATTCTGAGATTCAGGAAGTTACTGCCACCTCGCAGGGGTCAAGAAACTACATAAGACCACCACGGGCAATGGTCACAGCTGGCCTGGCAATCCCTGACAGTCAGGGGAACAAGCCACTGATAACATGTGGCCAAAACCATATGTTCACCAGCACTGCCAGAGGAAAAACAACTTCTGCTTCCCTTCCAACGCTCATTTAACTGCATCTCACAGGCAGAACCTGAACCATAGGAGTCTAGGAAATGCAGTTCCCAGCCATCATTCCCTGAGACGCGGGGAGAGCGTACAAGGGGCTGGGAATGAAGCAAGTGCCAACAAGTAACGCCCGGCATGCAGAGGATGTGCCTGGATCTGAAATTCTAGCAATGCGCTGGAAGGCCGCATTCTATTTCCTTTCCATGCTTCAGAGTTGACACCCTCAGGGGACTGTGGCTGTCTTCCTTTGAGCTTCTGAGTCTGAGCCTGCAATCAGTTGGTGTCCTTACCTGGCTGCTGTAGAGTCTCTGGCTGAGCTGAGTATGTCCCCTGTACCATTCAGTGCCCCTGCCTGCCACAGCGAGGTCAGAGGCTTCTTTGTGATCCATGCCAAATGCAGTCACAATGTTTTGGATCCAGCTGCGCAAACTTTGGACTGGAAGGGAGACAGTTTTAACTCTTAGAATGCTTCAGCAACATAAGATTCTCCTCCACAAAGTGCCTCCCGTATTTCCCACACTTTTTTCCATTGAAGCAGTTTTAAGTTGACCGAGAGTTAGGAGCATGGCCTTCCTGCTTTAGATCGGCCACCCACTGGCTGTGCGACCCTAGGCAAGTTGCTTTCCTTTTCTGGACCTTGGTTGTCCTATGCACAAAATAGGAGTGTTAAGATAGATGGTCTCTGAGCTCTCTTCCAGGCCTGGTATGTTATGATTGGAGGCTGCAGAGTGCAGTGGTTAGAGCACAGACTGGCACACAGACAGGGCTACCGAAGCCTCGGATACTGTGATTATTGTCCTCGCTCAGTCTGCTGCTGCCCCACACACCCCTTCCCTGACCTTGGTAAGGACTCTTGGGTCAGAGGCCACAAGAGGAACACCTAACCTAGTGTCCCCCTTGTCACCATCAACACAGGTCAGATACTCCTCATAAGCACATTTGTCTCTGTGCCAAGAGCTGGGGCGCTGATGAGAGGCTGGGCAAATCCATGTTAGGACAGAGACATGTCATGGCTCATTTTTGCTTTTGAGGCCCTCTTTGTTTGGAAGATGCTTGTTGTCTAAAGGCAGCTAAATTTAGCCATATTTTGTCAGCTAGAATGTACACTCCTGAAGAGATGCCTAGCAAATCTCAGCCATGTCACACTTTATTAGTCATGCAAGCACTTAAAAGCATGCTAGAAGAACCCGCTTCCTGGGATTGGTGGTAGCAGCGCTGAGAGATGCTGCGCTGACTCTTTTAGGATTTACCTCAGGAAGCAGGATGGAGGGGAAAGCATGAAATCTCCCAAACAATGAGTGACTTTTTTTCTTTCTTGCGAGATTGACAAATGGGATATTCAAATGAGGAGAAAATGTACAAAGTGGGATAGATAGTGTTCGTGCGGTCTTTTCCTTAGACACACCATCCAAACTCCCTCATCTCAATTTGAATTTAGAAATACAGTTTAGTTGCTGGCATTTGGTTAACTATTTAAGGTACAGATCGGGAGAAAGTTAACTTTGTTGAGTCCGTGTTGGAGTAGATGTTTTATGTTCATCACCTCCTCTAATTACAAAAACGATGCGGTAAGGTAAGTGGGGTAACCCTCGTTTTACAAAAGAAGAAACTGAAACTCAGGTGCGTAACACAGGCCAGGTTGTAAATTCAGTTTGCCTCGCTCCTAAGTCCATGTTCTTTCCACAACTAGGGTCAAGGTAAGTACACTGAGGAATTCAGCTTAACCGTGACTTTGAGATTTAAACATCCCTGTCGTCATGTTGGCTCCCTGTTTCAATGTGCACAGCTCTCTCTCAGTGCTGTGTAGTTTTACCCTCCAGGGCTCGAGGGTCAGGATATATGTTTAGGGAAAAACCGCAGACCTCCAGCAACCAAGCCCTCTCCATGGAGTTGGGCCCAGGTTGCTTTGGCAGTTGCTGAACAAAATCTCTTGTCTGAAAAAAGAGACATGTCTGCTCTTCCGTAAGGTCCACAAATTGAAAAGCCAAACCCCTCTGCTATCAAGGGGAAAAAGGAACTCTCCACAGCTTTTGTTCATCTGTGATTCTACGGCAGGCTGACAGTTTAAACTCTCTCCTAACAAACCCTTCCTGTAGAAATTCCGGAGTTTCTAAATAAAGATAAACACTTAATTCGATGTGACAAGATGCCTCCAAGCATCCTACAAAGAGTAATCGCTTCAGTCTCCCGACCCCACCACATCTCCTCTTTCCTGGGAATTAAAGTCCCAATAGAAACACAAGTCTGGATTATCTGAGATCTTTTCTCTCATCTAGAAGAACATAATGGGATTCATGGTCCTCTATGAACTGGCGTTCTGCATCTTAGTGATGGAAGGGACATTAGAAATGAGAAATCAAGTCAGTAGAAATGAAGTGATCCCTGCAAGGTTTGACTGCTAATTAGTGACAGAATCTGGGGTAAACCTGGGTCTTCTGACTTGAAGATCGATAGATAACAGCATGGTAGAGTTGAAAAAAGAAGCCTCTAAGGGCTGGCCCGGTGATGTAGTGGTTAAGTTCACATGCTCCGCTTTGGCAGCCAGGGGTTTGCAGGTTTAGATCCCGGGCACAGACCTATGCACCACTTGTCAAGCCATGCTGTGGCGGCATCCCATATAAAGTAGAGGAAGATGGGCATGGATGTTAGCCAAGGGCCAATCTTCCTAAGCAAAAAGAGGAGGATTGGCAATGGTTGTTAGCTCAGGGCTAATCTTCCTCACAAAAAAAAGGAAGCCTCTACTCTTAATACCACCTCTTAACAAGCTACATGTCCTTAGGAAACTCTTAACCTCTCTCAGTCTCAATTTCTTCATCCGAAACAGGATGAAGGGTTGTAAAAAGAATTAGTGATAATAAAGTATCCAAGTAAGTACTGTCATAGAGTAGGTGCTCAATAAATGGTAGCTAGTATTATTAAGGGATAAAACACTAAGAGTTATAGCAGTTTAGGGAAGGAAGAGACCAGCATACTGGAGTGCTAAGGAATGATTGCTTAGAGAAGGGTATTGAGTTAGGCCTTGCAGACCTGATAATATCTGGATGGGAGTAAGAACAGGTAGGGCGTTCTTGATAGGGTGATGAAATGAATACACGCTTGTAGGCAAAACAGATAAGACCTAATTTAAGGACAAGTAAATATGTTTCACTGGAGCATCAGGTCAGGAAAGTGAGTTGCTGGAGATCAAACTGCCAAAGTCAGATTGAGAAGAACTTGAACATCGTGCTAAGTTAGAGATGTAGGCAGTCAGGAACCTTTGAAGGGTTTTGACTGAAGAATGACTGAACACAGCAAATCAGTCTGGTAATGACATGGAGAGTGAACTGGAACAGGCAGCTGCTGGAGGTTAGGAAAATTGCGGAAAGGTTCTTGTAGCAAGCCAGGCAGGCGAGGAAGAACACAAATGAAAGCTGTGGCAGCTGAAATGAATAGGAAAAGACGAGTGTGAAGGATATTTTAAAGGAAAAGTTGGCAGGAAGAATCAATACTATTGTGGGAAAGAGAATTTAATTAGGTTCATAAAGTGGAGAGAGAATATTCATGGCTTGTTGGGTTGAGCACTATATTTTAAAGAAAAGGTGTCCCAATGCACAAATCTAAGAGAAAAAGAACATGATAAATGATTAAGCCAAAATGACTAAAAGACTTAAAGGAATGAAAAAATGAACTCAAATGAAGATTAAATGTTCAAGATCTGCAAGTCTTGGCTCAAACAAAAACCCTTAGGGTTAAATTTCAATATGCATCTTGGTGATTCTTCAAAGTCTTTTCACTAATGGCAGATCTAGTTGCTGAAAGATGATGGTTGCATATCAAAATTGGTAGCATACACAGCCTTTGCTCTACCTTCCCTCATTTCTACAGGGAGGTTCGTGGAGTCTATTTGAGCCTTAATGATCATATTTTTTTAACTTAATAGTAATGCTCAGAGCTGCCTTTCTCCAAGGGTGTTTGGCAGAAGGCTGGACCCCTGAGCTGTCCCTTAAGAAAAGGGACATAGTCAAATAAGGTTAGAAAATGTCATGTACCAGCCAGAGGTCAGTCAGGACACAGAAACCTCCCAGTTATTTGAACAGAAAGATGTTAACATAAAGATAGATATAAAATTGTTAACTAAGGAACTGAAAAAGCAGAACAAGAGCACTGAGTTATCACAGAGGCAGCAACCACAGGGAGCAGTGATCACCCCTAGGGCCAGTGTTATTGAATATACCGGCTGGTTATTGATGGGGCTGGTTCCATTAAACCCTTGAAACTTGCAGAAGGGGCATCAAGTTGCTGAAACTTAGACCTCTGAGGAGAGGATGCTGCTTGTTGAGAGCTCGACTCTGAGCTCAAAGGAGGAGGAGCTCTCATGGCTCTGGGCTCCAGACCCGTGAGGAGGGGATGCCAGCTGGCTGGTGCTGGCCTCTCGTAGGCAATGAGCTGGTTCTGCAAGTGTTGGAAAAAGAACAAACTGGATTCAGCTGCTGTTATGAGCAGTACTTGCTGCTGCCAACTCGAAGAAGTGCTGCTCGGATAAGGTTTGCATGAGTGAAACAGGCAGGAGACAAACAGGAAGTTCCTCCTCCATGCTCCCAGTCTCCACTGCCCCCCTCGTCCCCCCACATCCCGCACCCCCTAGTGGCAGAGTACATCAGGGGACCAGTTGGCAAAGCAGAAATCAAGTTTGCAGAGCCCCAGTCCTAGCACTGCAAACACCCCAAGTAAAGAGGATGGGTATAGAGCTGAGACAATAATTTCATAACTGGCCCATGTCACTTACCGTATCAGCCTCTTGGAAAGTCACTGTATACAATAAGGGCTCCGAGCAGTTCTAGGGAAAAGAAACCAGGCTAATGTCTGTAACGGAGCATTCCACAAACTGTTTGACAGGAGTTTTCTTATTCTCCTTCCCTTTCCCCAGTATAATGAAATGCAAATGGAAAAACGAATGGGCTGGATCTATATATATTGGCATAGAAAGATGCCCATTATGAATCACTTTACTTGTATATGAAGAACAAATTATGTGTTATATAAAAATAGAAAAGAAGGCTGAAGGCTACACACAAAACCATGAACAGTGATTATCTTCTGTCAGGGGGGCGGGTGTTATGCGGTTTCTTTCCCTTTCTACCTCGCTTCTATAGTGTTTGAATTTTAACATCAGTGTATATCATTTCATAATCAGAAAAAATATCACCTTTGGAATAAAAAAGGAAAGATCTGCCTAGAAAAGGCAGTCTTCATAATGCTATTGGTGTTTCTGTTAATATGTGGCACCAAAATGAATGTCCAATTTTTGAAGGGAGGAAAAAAAGGAGGTAAACAGCATTTACTAAACACCTACTCCATGCCAGCTGTTGAGAATATGGCATACATTGTCTCATTTGATCTTCTTATCAATTCAATTCCATTATTCCCATTTTCCAGATGAGGAACAAGGCTCAGAAGAGTTTGTAATTTCCCCAAGACTTAATAAAGAGAAGGAGCTACTACGACCCTCCTATACTGCTTCATTATCTGTCTCGTAGATGGATCTTAGATTTCCTATATTTATTTTGTTCTTTCTCCCTGATAATTTTTTAATATCTAAGGAGTTATATCTTATTTTTCTAATATTTTAATCCTTTTGAGGGATGTAGTGGACTGAATTTTGTTCCCCCCAATCATTAAGGTATATAATATGGTAAATAGTGATCAATGTTAAGGAGAGAGAAAAAAACAAAGCTAGGAAGAGGGTATGAAATGGGAGGGGGGTGTCTAGGGAAGACTTCACGAAGTAGGTGACATTAGAATAAAGACTTTTATCACTATTAGAATCAGATGCCCTCTACAATGAGAGGGCAGTCTTAAGTAGATTTCCAAAGTCATTTTAAACATGTCAGTCTTCTAAAAGTCGGCAAACGTGTAGTTCCTGCACTCTTCAAGGTCCAAACCTGTGTCACAAGAGGTCATTAAGTAGCTAAGAGATACACAGGTCAATCACAGACCTGCTTCTCGTTACAGAAAACTGCTTACTCCCAGGGCAGCTTCTCCAGTTCAGAAACACTCCCTTTCCCTCTCCTTTCAAAGCTTTACCTTGGCAATCATTAAAAAAAAAAAAAATAGAAAATGCCTAAAAGTTATTTCCATCCAGTCAAAGATTTGCATTCCCACTAGAAAGGACTATGATGTTTTCTGTTTGCTCACACAGCTTCTTATTTAAACAGCAATAGAAAACAGTGAAGGGTAGTAGTTGGAGAAGAGCAGAGAGACTGAATCATTTCCAGGATTTACTGATCTGCTGGCTGACCTCAACTAAATCTCCTTAACCTCTCTTTCTTGAAGCCATCGTTTCACACAATTGCAGGGATAAAGAAATTTGTGGTTTTGATGTTGTTATCAAATGTTTAGAGCTTGTGGTTAGAAGAGACAAAAGCAGGCTGCTGTATTTGCACAGCATTTTCATTCCCCTTCCTCTCTGCTCTGGTTGCTGTTGTAATCAACTCCGGACAGACAGTTCCTCTCCTCAGCCATCCCAGACCCCTGAGGAAACAGACTGCCTGCAACCTCTCTGGTTCTCTGGCTCTTTGGGGACAGCCATTGCTCAAAACTGGGCTGTGAGCTAACGGTTAAGCCTGTGGCTGCTTTGACCTACAGCATCCCCTTGTTTCAGCCACAATTTTAGCTTCATTATGCCTCTCTGTACCTGCGGGGTAATGTCAATGGCAGGAAAGTAACCCGATGGACAGGGAGAACTAAGTGAATTTCAAAGACTCCACTAAGCCACCCTGGTTACCTGGGAATAAAGGGCATGGATAAAGGAGGCAACCTCCCAGAGAGGACTTTCCCTTGTGATGCCTCTCCCAGGTCCGGGTCCTGAGACTGGTGGAAGCACATCTTCCGTGTTTAGTAATTGCGAATGTGAGAGACTGTGAGCAGCCGTGAAGAGCTCTTTTCTGGGCTCCTCAAACAGACAAGTAAAGGCAGCACAAGGTGACGAGGCTCTTGGTAATTGAGGCCTGGAGGCTACCAGCAGCATCCCCAACTCAGCCCATTCCCAGAACCTCATCGACCAGTGCCAGATCCCCTTAGGATTCCCTCAAATGACAGATGGCTCTCTTGGATGGCCAATCGGCACAGATGTGATCCCAGCCTTTAGATAAACAATAGCTCTTGCTGCCATGGACGGTAACCTAAATTTCCCCAATTATAAGTCCAGCCAATGCCACAGTCTTGGACAGACACTGTTTCTAGGCCCCCATGGTCAATTTAAGGACAGAGGCACTGCATGGAGTAGAAGAAGGAATATGTGTGGGGAAAACCTGAGTTTTGGTTCCATCTCCTTCACCGAAGAACTGAGCAACATTGACCAAGTCACTTCCACCCTCCAGGCCTCAGTGTCCTTATTCATATTGATTGTAGCCGTGGGGCTTTACGGCCCATAATCCATGTGTAATGCACATGTCGGTTTCATTATCTGCCCTTTAAGATCCTACTCAAGCTTGTTTGAACCTCACCCCACTTGTAGTGAGACCCCCGTCCTCCCAGTACCTGGGGATTGAGGGCAGGAAGAGGAGAAGGCTCATGGCTTTCCCCTCTCCTCTGCCTCTGAGCTCCTGTTTCAGGTTAATTCCCTCAGTTTATAGCGCACGTGTGCAAATCCAGCTCTGCCCTGTGATGATCTTGATACAGTACTCCACTTTTGCATTGATTTCCACCAGTGAACAATCACACAAATTCCTCACGTAAGGCCTTTGTGTGGGAGGCAAACCTAAAACATTTAAGAAGAGAATGAGGGAAATCATAAAGGCTTGACCTTAGACACCCTGGTACTTGAAAGTCCATCCCCGCCAACCTGGGCTCCAGGCTTTGGCTACACGTGTCGGGCCTCTCTCTCTCCCTGCAAATAAAATAATAAAATAAAAATTTAAAAAAGCAAATCCTCCCACTTTCTATGCAGAGCAGTTCATTTCCTGTTCTGCCCTTATCTTCCAATTCTGCTTTGTCTTTCTAGACCTTGTTCTGGAGGCCTTATGGTTTCACTCCCAAATGGTCCAATATTATATTTTCCTCAATATATAGTTAGTTCCTTTCTAAGGGGAATTCTAGTGCTAGCTGTTATGTTAACACGCACGCAGGTTTAATCCCTCTAGACTTGTGAGTCCTCCACATTTCAATCTAACGAGAATTGGTTGAGCCCCTGCTGTGCTTGGCACAGGGCTGCTCACTATGGGATCTTAAAACGATGTATCTAAATTGGCACCTACTCAGGTGGGAAAACAAGATTAAAACACACAGAGAACTGATTATAATTAACTGGCAAAATGTATGCTGGGAGAGGTTAAGAAAAGGAAGGACCAACTTGACACAGGGAAATCTTCACAGAGATGATAAATCTTGAGAGGGGCCCCAACAGGTAGGCTGCCCACACCAGGTAAATATTTCTGGAGAAGCAGATCGTTTTCAAAGCCTAGGAAGTGAACTATCACCCTCTGAGAGATGGAGTGATATTCTATTCAAACATAAACCCTTGTTGGAAAGTTCAGATTGAGCTATGCGTGATTTCTCCAACACAGAGGTGATACTGGTCCTCACCTAGTTTCCCAGTGTTCTCTCACTTTGTGAGCACTTACCATATACCAAGCACCATTCTAGACCTGAATCCCTACCCTCGTGGAGCTGTATTCTAGATAGCTCAGTGATGGGAGAGGTGAGTTGGTGATTATATGCTGGAATTCATCTACCATCAGGAACAGGTTGCATGAGTCTGGTTGTCAGCCCAGCTTCTTGGGTCAGTGGCACACATCTGTGAGAGCATGACTGAGGGCAGAGTACAGTCCATGAGTGTAGACACTGAGAAAAATTAAGATACAAGCCAAGGGCTTCCTAAGCAGCAAGTATGCACTCTTTCATTCATTGTTTTACTGGCCATTTATAGAGTGCTCAGTATATGCCACGGGATAGAAAAGGGAGTAAAACCCACTCCTTCCCCTTATGGAATTGCCAGTCTTTTAAATCCTGCATGATGACTACTGTGATAGAAATGCATAATGAGAGCTCCAGGAGCACACAGTAAGAAGAAACTAGCCTTCCACGTCTGAGGGTCCATCAGAGAAGGCTTCACAGAGGAGGTGACCTTTGGAAAAGGAGGAGTACCAATTCTCTAAGCAGAACTAGGGGATATAGAATCTGCAAAAGCCAAACATGTTAAATAATCAAGAATCTTCCAGAAGCAGAAGTTTAAAATAGCTGTTGTAAGATTGTTGAGGTGGAGTAGGTGAGAAGAGAGGGCAGAGTCGAGGCATCAGTAGACGTTAGGGTCTTTGATTAAACCATGTTTGGCTTTCGTCCTATAGCAGCGGGGTACTACTGGAGCTTTTAAACATATGGGCTCAGGTTTCACACTGTCTTTTAGATCCCTCTGGTATTGGTGAGAAGGGTGAACTGAATAACGAGGCTGGTAAACAGTGAGACAGACGGGAAAGGGCGACAATTGTCCAAGCGAGATATGATGAGGGACTGGACCAACTACCTATGGCTGAAGAAATTAGAGTTGGCCCAGCCTCGGTCTAACTGTTGCTTCGTAAAATAAAAATGCATTAGTTAGGAGTGTAGTAATGCTGTAGCAATATACTTTCTATGTATTAAAAATCTCCCCCCCTGATTAAAGAGAGAGACATTTATTCCTAGTCTTCTCCTTGAAGGTGACCTGTAAGAACTTGTGATAGTGGTTGCTAGGGAGTTACAAGCTGGTCTGTGAGCCCCTCTTCTCTGACAGAGATTGCCTGAAGATGTATCTGGTTGCTGAATAGAACGTGCCTCTTTTGCTGCCTCCTCTTAATATGATGAAGTCCCCAAGCACAATGGGGAAAGTGGGCCATTCGGCACAGAAGTGATTATAAAAATTGACTTTTATGTTGATTGTAGATTCTCTGACATGCCTCCCACCCCATGGTGTGAGAGAAGAGAAAGTGTGACAGGTCTCACCCTCAAGGCAAAGGCGCAGCACTTGCCGAGAACTACTGCCAACCTGGCAATCTGGTGCTACGGCCAAAGGTGTCCTCCAGAAACATGGAGCCGAAGGACATGGTGGCTGGCCCCTTCCTCCCTGCTCTGAAAGCTGCTATTCAATAATTAGCTCTCTTTTTGCTCCTATAATATTTCCCTGACTCTATATATGTAGGTGTGAAATTGTTTTGCAAGGGGGTCTAGATTTTGCAGCTGGATTTGGGGAGGCCATAGAGAAGGAGTTCAATAAATTCCCTCCTCCTAAGCTACAAACACCAATTAAACAACTATGCTTGCACCTGGAATGGCAGAAATTGCTTTAAAATCCTCAATCTGTAGCTGTAATTGCCAGATCATATGTAGAAATGTGGGATTTGGGAGTCGTTATGGATGATAGTGAAATGGCCCATTTATTGCCCTTTCTTGGCTAGAATGTTTCTTGAGCAAGTTGTTTTCTACTTATTGGCTCTGGCTATATAATGCCAAACATCTGATCAATGGAGCCAAAATTTCAGCCTATTATTTGCTGAACAACATGAAAATGAAATGATATGAAAATAATGGGGGGAGGGAGTGGTGTGAGTACAGGGGAGGGTTGGAAGGGGTGGGCTGTCTACACCATTCCAAACATTTAGATTGGCTCAAGTTTTCACTTAATTGAAAAGCTCTTTCTCAATGATGTGTTACAGACACAACTCTTTTGAGTGTCAGAGGGACTCTTAAGTCTGGCTTCATGAAAATTGAATGTTGCCCTTCCTTCTTCTGGGTCAAGCAGTTATTTTGATCTTTCACCTTGGGATTTCTGAATATTTGGAGTGTTATTCTGATAGTGGTGTGCTGGGCCCAAAATATATTCAATGAAAAATCAGGAAACAAAGATGTGGTTATCTTCAAGTCGAATTCGAAAGAGAAGGCCAAATGGATGTTATTGTTGTCCAAAATTCCCCTGCATCTTGGGAGGTTTATGATAAATAACCAGGACCTTAGGTGAGTGATCTAAGGAAACAGAGCTATCTTCAGCTGTTTCTCACCAAGGTTCATCTGATCTGCATTATTTATCCCTCTTTTGTCCACTTCTAAACAATCTATCTTTCAAGGTCAAGTTATTTTGTTTATTTTTTGTCCTAGTATTTAATCGAGCCTTTACCATATAACAGATGCAGCTTTGCATTCATTATCTGCCTCAACCCTACAAGGTGGATACTATTATTATTCCCATTTTACTGGTGAGAAAACTGAAGCTTAGAAGAATTAAATAATAGTCTCAAAGACCCACAGGTCCTTTGAGTTGAAGCAGGATTGAAAAGCAGTGTGTATTGTCCAGAATCCTTTTCCTTAATCCTTAAGCTAAGTGGCCTCCCAATTGAAGACCCAACTCTTCCTAAAACCTCTCCTAATGACCCTATCCACAGTGCAGTCTCTGTCCTCTGGATTCTCTTTTAAGTTACTGTCTGCAGAACATATCTGGAAACTTCCTATTGTCAAATACGTATTATATAATCTCGAAGGTTTTTCTTGTTATCTTTAATTACCATTTAATTCTTGTGGTTTGTGAATTTTCTTTTCACCTGTATTTTAAATTATGGTAAAGTGCAGGCCGTGTCTTCAGTATCTTTACACTTGCAGCCCTCCCAATTGCATGAGGACCTGGGAATGACACAGAGATGGCAGGCCTCCTTATTATCATCGTCAGCTGATACATTTGTCCCAGTGAAATCAGTCGTATTGAAGCTGAGCTCATGTGGAGCCTAGTCCTGCATTCCTTATCTCCACTTGGGGAGCCTGTGAATGGGTGTTCTGAAATGTCACAGTTCTGCTCAGAAACTTGGAGCTCTGAGTTATAGGTGAGATTTACCCACTTCTTAGTAATAGCTGGAACCCTGGACAGGTTTTGAAGGCTAGAGGCATTTTTCTGACTTGAGTGTTGGCATTTTAGTAAGACCCCTTCCCGGTGTATGTGGGGGCTTGAGAAGTGAGTAAGCAGCCAGAGTACAAATGTATAAGACTTCTTTTCTGGAGATTACACAGAAAATGCAGGCAAAACTTGCAAAGTGGTTTCTGTGTTCTTGGAGTTGTCCTTTTTGTCACTTTATTTGGCTGTGAAGCTGATTTTCACACAGGCCTGGTGGTTGTCAAAGTAAACACAAGTATAGTATTAATATCCCCTGCATATATTTAGGTAAAATTGACATCCAGTTGAAGTCAAGAAGTGGTTTGCTTACTCATAGTTCTTGGAAACTGTACACATACTGATTTAATACTTATGTTCCCCATGTATACTTCCTGACTAACAGTATCTTCTTCTCAACTTTTACAAAATTTTACAAATTTAAGCACACAAAATATGCTTAAAATATCAAGTGAGTATTTTTCAGCCACTATACTTTGAGAATCTGCCAGGCCTACTCAGAGCATGATTCTGAAATATTTTACTTTGAAGCTTTGGGAATCTGGGAATTCATTCATTCTTTTGGATTCATAGGCCATTGACTGCTGTTAAGTAGACATGTCTTTCTTCTAATTAGTCACCCCTATTTTGCAAGAATCCTCATTGGACTGTTGAGTTGACTTCAGCTCCTTATCATCTCCAGCATATTTTAGGAATGAGGTGATGCTTCAGCCAACATGATACTCAGCAGTAATTTCTCCAGTTGAGAGAAGGCTCACTCCCACCTGGGACTGTGGTTGGCATTCAGATTGCTTTGGTGGCCTCCAAGTTAGACTGACTAACTGTATTTTATTTTATTCTGTAGCAATAAGCTAATGACAGTTTTGTGGTCTACTATCTCTGTGTCACCCCCAGTTTCCTGTAGATGACTAGTGTGCATTAAGTATTTGATTCAAAGATATATAAACCTAGTTACAATCTGTTTGGAAGAGAATAATTAAAGACTCAATAGTGTAAATTAACTAAAAATTCAATGTAAAATAGAACTGCCAAAAATTGTACAGTAATTGCCAAATGAATAGTAATTACAGGAATTAAAGGAGGGGAGAACACCATGGTCTGAGTCACCAGAACTTTGCTAAGCAGTGAGAGGAAGTGAGCTGGCATTTACTAAGCACCTGCTATATGTCAAGCTCCAGGCTATTTATTCTCTCACGTTTAGTCTTCAAATAGAATACAAATCGTGTCATTTCAGTTTTTAAATCCATTAGCATTTTTATTGGGATTGCATTAAGCCTATAAGGTGTACTTCCCCAATTACATTATTTAGCCCACCCTTCTAGAATTATTGTACATCTCTACATTTATTCAACTCTTCCTTTGTATCACCTGGAAAGTATTTTACTTTCCTTCGTATATGGCACATTTCTCATAAGGTTGTTTCTAGGTACTTTATAGGTTTAGCACTATTATGTATGGATTTTTTTCCCTACTATATGGTCTAAATGGATATTGTTGAAAAGTTTTTTTTAGTATATTGATTTTGTATCTGACCACTATCCTGAACCCTCTGCTTGATTCTAAGAGGGTTAGTCTCAAGAGAGTGTTTTGATTGTCTTGAATTTTCTATGTTTGATGAAAGGCCATCTGAAAATAACTAATTTACCTTCCTCATCTGTTTGCACCTCTCACTTCTGTTTCATGACTATTGCATTGCCTAGATCTTTCAGAACAATAGTCAACAATTTGGTGATATTTTACATTCTTCTCTTGTTTCTAATTTTACTAGGAATGTCTCTAACTTAGTGATTCTAAATGTTTGGTATATATTAGACTCAGCTGGTAGAAGACCCTCAGGCATGTGTATTTGGGGTATAGGGGAGAAGAATCTCCACAAGGAAATCTGAAGTACATCAGTTTTACTACTATCATTACTCTTACTATTATTATCATCGCAGTAGAATTTGGTATACAAATGTTATTATGACACTGAGTATTACTAAGTTCCAGGCACCATACTAAACACTTAACATGCATCACTTTAATTATGCCCACACCAACTCTATGAAGTAAGAGATTATGATGCCCATTTTACAGACAACTGAGGCAGAAAGCTTAAATAACTTACTGAAAGTCTCACAGGCAGAAAATGTTATAGCCAGAATTTAAGCCTAGGTCAGAACGACTTTGTAGCACATTACCATAACCAACAGTCTGTATGGCTAAGTGTGATGATCAATGATCATATTAAGGATTCTTCTATTCCCAGTTTTATGAAATATACTCTTTAAATTTTACCTACTGCTTGTTCAGTATTCATTGAGATGGTTTTTCTCCTTTGCCCTATTGATGTTATTCATTATAGTGATAGTTTTCCTAATATTAAATCACTTTGTCATTCCTAGCATAGTTCATCTAATTGTACAGGATAACTCATTTAGATGCTATTGAATTTGACTGGCTAGTGTTTATTTAATATATTTCTGCCTACATTGATTAGTGTCATTGATCTATAGGTGGGGTGTGTGTGTGTATCTTTATCAAGTTTGGATTTTAGGCTCATGCTTCCTTCATTAAAAAACAAATTGTGTAGCTTTTCATCTTTTCCTGTGCTCTGAAACAAATTATGTGGCAGCAGAATGATGTGATGTAGTTCCTTCAGTGTTTGAAGAAATTCGCTGGTAAAGCATTATGGCCTCTGATATGGTTTGTAGATAATTCTTTAATAACTTATAAAATTCCTTCCATGGTGATTGATCTGTGGGAAATCATTCCTTACAGGTGAAAAAGGAGTCAGTGTTATTTTCTGCAACCTGCTCATTATTGAAAACTTAGAAAACACAAAAAGTAGAGAGCAGCAGAAAAATAATCACTGGAATCCCACACCCCCGATCCACCACAGTTACCATTAATGGATTTCTTTCCACTTTTTTCAGACTCACAATTTTTGAATTTATACTGCACACAAAATTTTGTATCCTGCTCTTCTCGATTAAGGTGATAGCATAAGCATTTTACTTTTATTGTAAAAAATTGTTTTAAATTACTGAATAATATTCTCCCATTTTCAGAGTACTCTATTTGGATTCAGGTTTTGCACACTTGTTTAATGACTGCATTCTACTCAACTAGCTGTAGAACAAAGGAACAAAGAGAAGATAATATACAAATGAGTTATCGTTAAAAACCATCCTACTGTGAGACTCTCCCTGGCAGTGAGTGCAAGAGAGAGCCAGAGTAGATCTCTATGCCCTCCAATTTAGCTCACTTCTTTTTTAACATTAAATATTCAGTTGATTGATACTTGCATCATTCTACACTAGGAAGCAGAAATAATCAGAATGGCGAATGACTCCATTGGTGTAGGGGAATGAGGCAAGAGGATTCCCGAAAGACGGGACAGCTTCAATGTGTTTTAAAAAATGAATAGAAGTTTCTAGGACAGCAGCAAATAGAAAAGTCAAAGATGTAGCGATATGAAACAAAGAGGTGTGTTAGGGGAATTATAAGTATTGCCTCAAACACCAAGAGTGAAGGACAGGCGGTAGAAAGTAGGCCCAGAGACGTAGGTGCGGTAGCCCATGATCTGGAAGCCGAGGGCAGTTGGACCCTCTGACTCAGCTGTGCCTATCAATATCATCCCAGCCTGCAGGTGCTGTCAAATTGCCAAGATTTTTAAGTACATGTCTTTTTAATCCTTATTTTCTCAAATTTTGATTTAGTTGGTTAATTATTTTCTACTGAATTGGCAACAATTGGTTGGTGTCTTAGTTTGTGATCTCCCAGAGACAGGCCCTCAGACAAGGATTTGAGTACAAGTAATTTATTTATGACGTGATCCCAGGAAGTACAAGTAGGGGAGTGGGAAAGAGAGAAAGGGAAGGAAAGGCAGCCAATATCATTACTGTTGTGGACAATTGGAGTTTCATCCCACCTGGGAACTCTGGCAATGTAAAACACGCCCCCCAGGGTCATCCCACCTGAGGGGCAAGGGCGCTGGGGCATATATATGCCAACTCCTGTCAGTCATTAGTCAAGGATTGCTGGGGGACAGTGAGTGGTTAGTTCCCTGCACGTCTGGCCTGCTACGTATGCAAGCTGAGCAGGCTCTGGAGGCCAGGGAAAGGACTCAGGTAAAGAGGTGCAGATGGAAGTCAGGCGAGCATGCACTGAAATAAGGCTCAAGGAGATAATGGGTGCGGTGCTGACAACTTCTGCTAAGCTAGATATTTTTTACTCCAGCTTTAATAAAATGAAATATTTTTAAAGCTGCTTTGTGTCTATAGGCCTTTGTTTCTTTTGACAAATATAGACTCTTAAAAATCCTAGAGGCCAACTACCATTCTTGTTCAAACGTCTTAGATTCATGCCTACAAATTGCTCATGTAACCCCATTTGAATCCCCCAGTGACTCAACACTCCCTCCCTTCCTGCCAAGGCAGCCCATTGAATCTCCGGACTGCTCTGTGTTTTAAAATCTGCCAAGACCTGTCTCCTGTCCATTGGCTCTTGGTTGCATGCTGAGAAAATCTGATTTCTCATTTACTTGGGAGTTCCCAACCTTGGCTGTGTGTCAAATTCACCTAGGGGACTTTTAAACTGTACAGATTTAGAGAGGGAGATCTCCCCCATGGGGCACCTAAATAAGAATCTCTTAGGGGGTGGGACAGAAGAATCTGTAGAATTATCACAGGGCGTTCTTACAGGGCTGGTCCGACTCTGATCTGTGGATTAGTTGGGGACCCTTGCTCTATATAGCATCCTTCAGTAAACTGTAGGAAGCCATCACGTCCATCTTGAGTTTCCCTTTCCAAGGAGAAGCTTCCCGTTCCCTGCAAACATCCCTCGTATGACATGGTTTTGAGTCCCTTCAACATTCTATCCCCTCTTCTGAATATAGTTGTATCTATTTTTACACTAAAATGTGTCTCCAAGAACTGAATATAATTGTGATCTCAGAGTGTAGAGCACAGCAAAATTATCCCCTCTTGCCTTCTAAACACTATAATTTAATTAATGCAGCCTCAGGTCACATTAACGCTTTTTAAGGCCAATTAAACTACGGATTCATGATGAACTCACCGTTGACTAAAGCCTGACTCTCCCTTCTTTACTTTGGAAGTTGGACTTTTAGTTTAATTTGGTTTTGACTCAAGGGCAGTACTCTATTGTTTTCCCTTTTCTTCAGTATTTATTTATTCCAATTCCAACACCTACTATAAGACAGACATTAAGGAGATGGAGTCAACAGGATTTGGTGATCAATTAGATATTTAGGTGTGATTAAGATGAAGGGTCAAGGATGCCTCCAAGGATTCTAGCTTGAGAAGCTACTTGAAGCTTCTATTTATTAAGAATTATAGGAGGTGAAGCAGTTGGAGGGTGGAGCAGAGGTGATAAATCCGGCTTGAGCCATGTTGAGCTTTTGGTGCATCAGGTAGAGATGTCTAGGAGATGGATATGGAGCTCAGAAAGCAGGCTAGAGACATAAATTTGGAGCCCACAGGTTTCTGGATGGTAGTTCAAGCTATAGAACTGTTCTTCCTAGCTTAGGTTATTATTCACAGATTTTATCAATCTGTTTTAATTATAATAAAGTCATTGAAAAAAAATACAGGACTGCCACATGGTTCTAGAAGCCTTCCTCCAGGTTGCCGTTGATTATCCAGAACATATTTCTATATTAAACCCATTCAGATAGCATAAGAAATCTTGTCAAATTTCTAAATGAAGTTCAGATATATTATTTCTATCTCATTTCCCTGATGTTCCAGATTAATAACCAGGTAAAAGAAGTGAGGTCCGACTTCAGGGACAAACCATTAGCAAATTATGTTTTTGTTTATAATTCTAGTCACAAAGTTATTTGTTCATAGTTTAATGCCTTTTAGCTTGATCAAAAGTCTTTACATATGAATTGCATTCTAAGCCTGGCCTGCTTTAAGTTTTTGTAAAATGTTTTAAGACATTTGGCGAACCAAACACACTTTCGATTAATGATAAGCACTCTTTCTCCAGGAAGAAACTTTTAGGAAAAAAAAAATGAATGAATTTAGAAAACAAAAGTAAGCCAAAACAATCTTAATGTAGCTACAAACTGTTTCTCTTTCTCAGCAGTCAGGTCTCAAGTTGCGACATGGTTAAAACAAGAGAAAGCATTTTGGGGTTTCGTTGGGAAGATGGTCCCTGGGATTCAATTCTCCTTTGACCTGACTTCAAACAGAACAGAGCAACAGGATGGGGTTCTCTGTGCTTTCGGTATGTATGTGATCAATTCCTTGTTATGAATTGCTGTTAAATTATTCCCTTTGCTCCTGTTTACCTCATTATTCTTTGAGCATAAATCTTATCCTCAAATAATTTATGCGTAAAGGAATCTGATAGAGGAACAGAACAAACTCACCAAGTGTCTCCTGCTCATTACAAGTGAATAAATAAATAGGAATACGAAACAATCATTCTCATCAAAAGAATCTGGTGGGTTTTTTTCCTAGACGTCTCTCATAATTGCTGAGGGCTTAGGGGAATCTAACCACTGGGAAACTAGGCAGAGGCATATCAAAATCGCACATTCAAATATCTGGGATCCAGCCTTGGTGGCATTATTTTCTGCCATAGTAAGCCTCTTCATGATTAATCAGAGATTTTCTGCTGTTGGGAGCCCAGTCTGTGGAGATAGAGTGGGGTTAGGGGTGGAGTGTGTGTTATTTGGGGAGAGGGTGTTCATAGTAGAGCACTATTTTGTTATGACACAATTCAGGGAATTGATATAATCTTTTGCCTCAGATTATCTGCTAATGCATGCCCACCCCAAGTTAACAATGAATAGAAGGATGAATCTCATTGGCCCACATGGATGTTATGCATACACCTTTGGTCTTATTAGCACAGCACACCAATCAGCTCAATATTCTCACCTTCGATAGCCTTCTTCCTCTTCTATCAAATCTAAGAATCAAATGCCCAATCCAGTGCCTCACTTTATTCCCACACATAGGCTCAGTATCTCTCGGACCGGGGGAGGTACTAGCTCCTGACTCTTCTTTGGCTCATACTAGATAGTGAGCTTATGCAGGGCAGAGGACACCGAATTTCATCCTAGCCTAGATACGAATGAATCCCATCTGAAGTTTAACCCCACTGTGGTTGATGCTGTGCCCTTCTGTCCAGATCCCCTTTCAGGAATGAAGGACTTTTTCCCCCAGGTGGTGGGAGTACTCACAAAAAGCAGCCCTCAGCTGTCAGCCCTTTCTGGGGATTGCCTTGGCTGAAGAAAACTGCCTCGCCTTCAAAGGTCATACCTCTTTCCACTGGTAGCCCACATTCAATTCAATTACTGATCAACATGAGGATATAAAAGCCCAGCCCTCTGCCCCAACTCAGGACAACTTTAGAGGACCAACCCAGCTCCAGAGCTCCCTGTTGGGTCCCCTGAGGCTTGCAGTGGGACTTCATCAAAGTTAGCATCTCCCTCTGCCCAATCCTGATTCCTCCCCCTCCCTTCCCCAGGTATTGTTCCCAGGAGCTTTCCCTGACAAAAGCCCTGCATGCTAATCTCCATCTCAGAGTCTACTTCCCAGGGACCCACTCAAATTTGATGTGTATAAATTAGCTTTATTTTATGTTATTTCATTGGTTATACCCCAGCTTGTTCCAAAAAAGATTTAATTTAGGTCAAGACAAAGTTTGAATAAGCAAAATCCAGTGACTATTCATGCCACTTTGGGGACTGGGATTTTGGCTGATATACCTACAGCAGATCGTCAGAATGATTGAGGGAGATGAACAAGACTTTTAAAATAGAGGCCCTCTTTTTAAGTAGGACTCTCCAGGAGTAAGGTCTCTGAATCTGTATTTGTTCAAAGCCCACCTGGTATTCTGAAGTGCAGTCTGGTTGGAGAACCATGGCTCTAGGCCATCCTGGCATCCTGACTTATTATGGAGAGCTCAAGGTACCAAGCCCCAAAACCAGCTCTTCCTTTGCCCTGACAGAAATGTGACAGTTATTAATAAGTTCAAAATGGATCACTTGTGTTTTCCTCTTGGCTCCAGGAGAAATGTATCTCTGGGAAAGTTTCCAGGGTGGTTTTAGGTCTGCCCTCTAATAGATATTCAGGTCCAGCCAACAACTGATACACGCTCCAGACTTAGGAACTCTAGTATTGAGCTTGACTCTGTACTGCACTTGGAGGAGGAACACAATCTTTTGGTCATGAGAGAGGCTGGGGAGCTCGAAGCTGTGGGCCCAGATTTGCCAGCCAATGTGCCCCGTGAACCAAAGACTTGCACAGGCTCTTGGGAACTTTGTACAGCCTTGGGATGCATTATCAAGCTTCACCAACATGAAGACGCCCCTGGAAATCCACTGGAGAGAATGCTTGGGCACCTACTAGGTCTTAAGAGCATGCTTCGTTCCCTGACAAAGGCATGTCTTTTTGGTGAAAATCAAATGCTCAGTTGGGGCAAATGCTCACCCCGGTGTTCCGCGAAAATCATTGAAGTTTGCAGTTGTCTTTCAGGGCTCACCAATGCTCTTTCTCAACATGACTGCACCCCCATCCTGTACTACCACCCCCACCACTATCACCCCTACCCCAATCCTCACTTCTTTATCTTTATCTTGGAAGCTATTAAATTAATCCTTTCCTAAGGAGACTTTGAAGACCTTCAGGGATTAATTTCCAATGGTGGAATTTCAGTCATTCTGGCAAGACATGGGGAGATATTTTTGAGCACAACGTGAATTCCCCAGTTCACCTTCAAGTCATACAGGAAAAGAGGCTTCTTCCTATGTCTAATTCTGAAGCTGTCCCAAGGAAAGCAGGAGGGTATGTAGGGGACTGACTTGTGACAGCCAAGAGAATTCACCTAACAGGTCTCCAGTACAGGGGTGCGATTGAGCAATGGCCCAGTTGGTGCACTTTGAAATTTATTGCTGCATTTGCATTGAGAACATGACTGCCATGGGTTTCTCTCAGCCATGGACTGAGAGTGGCAGGGACACTGAGGCCAGCCCATTTCTGGGAGATGCAGAATTCCTCTGACAGGCAACTTTGGTTCAAGGACTCCCCATCAGCCTTGCAGAACTTCCTGTAGACTGTGTGGCAGTCTGGGATGCTTCCACCCAATCTCTCTTTCTCCGTTTTTCACTGAGGGATCAGAATTGCCTGGCGGTCTGACAGCTCTCCCAGATCTCCCAATGTTGCCTCATTTTCTCTCACAGGCACTTCCTCTAATAAAATCCTTCAACATTTAATCCCTTCTTGGCTTCTGCTTTTCCAAAACACAGACTAATGAACTAGTCTTCTGTCTTAGCTGCCAATATTTGACTATTTACTGAATAACTCCTTCCACCACCACCATCCCCCATCTCAGAAGAATAAGAAATGGTCCTTCCTGTTGGGACAAAAGGTTTTAGACTCAGGGATCTTCAGAGAAAACTTGGGGTAAGAGATAGCAACCACCAAATAATATGATAGTAGCTTTAAAGATTAAAGAGAAAATTCTGTTATTAATTTAATCTTCCTAACTACTGCATAAGATGGGAGAAAAGAGAAGAACAACTAGTGTTTATTGAGCACCTACCACATGCCATGTGTTTGCCTCATGATTTTCATAAGAGAAATATGAGTGTCAACCCAGGTGAACAGATGACAAATCTGAGGCATAGAAAGGCAATGTAGTTAATCCAAGGTCACACTGCTGGCAAGAGATGAGCCAGTATTCAGACACAGCTTTGTAGGACCTCAAAATCTGTGCAATGCCCACTTTGTTGGGAGTAAAGTAAGGATTTCTACTCCATCTTATTGACTGTAGGATGGAGAAATGGTGTTAGTTGCCTTAGCAGCTAGGCAAGCACTAGTGTCATTTCCTGGTTGTGTTGACAAGGCAAGGGTGACCCCTTTCTGCTTTCCTAAGTGTCTCTGCACCAAACAGTTGTGAAAATAGACTCCCAGAGGCTCTAAACAAGAGCAAATGCTCCAGGCTCCTTGTTGAGGAATTGCCAGGACTGATGGAAAGCCTGGGAGAGCGAGAAGGAAGATGAGGAACTGCCTTGTTTACACAGAAAGTCCAAGACAAAGAAACAGTGAAACCTTTCTCTGGAAGGCAAAGCAGAGCTGCATCCTCACTAATAACCAGAGCATCCTCTAACTGCCCCCTCGCCCCATCACTCCTGCCCATTTGTGAGTCACTTTCCTCTCATGTTGTGTTTGCCCAGATGCTAACTGGAATGTGATTCAACAAGGTTGAGGCAGGGGGAATTAGGGAAAAGGTACACAGTCTTTGTTGTCCCAAGCCCTACTCCACCCATGGGATGACTCTGCCTCCCTCAGCAGCTGAGGGTCTCATTCAGTCCAGTAGAAAGTTCAGTTCCCTGGAGAAACTGGCTTCCAGACATTTGGGGGAAGTTTAAGTCTTCATATCCAATTGAATCTAATTTAAGAGGTGGTCAAGGCAGTTAGGAATGACTTCTACCCTCTTTTTAGAACCAAAAGGTGTTCTATAACAACAACAACAACAAAAACATCGTGATATAGAAGCTCTTAGGAAGGCTTTACTTTTGCTATTACTAGAGAACTCAAAATGAGAAGAAAATTAACCCAGGGTCTTTTGCGTCCTGGAATCCTTTCAATTCCCGGCACATCATATCACTCTAGTCTCCAGAGCAGGGATATGAATGCATATCCTGCAGAGTTAAACAAATGGAGCATAGATCCCCAATTTTATTTCTTTACTTACATGTAGATTTATTGATAAGTTATATAAATATGCTATTATCATTTGCTAATATTTCAAGGCACAATATATATAATTACATCAAGGTTTACATATATATAGATAGAGATATAAATCTATATTCAGATAGTCCTTTATCATTTCCAATTTTTTAAGCTGACCTCTTGTTCAATCTAATTAGAGCATCACTGTTTATATCCTGTAAAAAGGACTTGCTCATTCTAAGAGTAGAAGTATAAGCTCAGATATTTTCTTATTTTCATTGTACTTCATTAATAAGTAATTTCTTCTGTGAGACAGTTCTTCATAGGTCTCATTTTTTTGCGTGTTTTGCAAGCAGAAGGCGCTGACGGCTTTCATTCTGGGCTATCTTTTCAAGGATGTTTGTATAGCAAACAGCCTTGAAACGTAAAAATAGTGGCTCCCTCTGAAGCAGAGAGCAGGTTTGTTTGCTGTCTAATATTATAAAGATAATGTCTTCTTCTGGGGCAAAGGTTGGGCAGGTTTTCTAGCAGTCCCATTATAAAAGATTTGGGTTTCCTTCACTCAGGCTTTTTCAGCTGTGACACAAACGCACTGTACATGGGTGTGCAGCATCCACCTGGGCTGTCCATGTTGGCCCTGTGGGACTTGGGGGCAAAGGAGCCAGGACAAACGTGAGGCTTATACTGCCTGTTGTGCTGTGAGTAATAAAGTCCTTGTTCTCTGACCCAGGAGCCTTGTGTCTTCTGCCAGCATCCATGAAATCTGGCAGGCTAGCTTGTGAGCTTGCAAGTAGGGTAAAACCTCAGACCCTCCATAGTTTTTGACAATATCTTTAATACATTTTTTTAAGTAGAGCAGGAATCTTTTTTAGTCATTTGTCTACTTTATGAGGGTTAGTTTGGTTAAAACTAGACAATCCTGGCAAACCTACCTAACTGTGCACACACTAATTCATCTCAACACGAAGACCAGTGTGAGGGCCTCACTGCCCACCCATCCTTGTTGTGATGAGCCCACTCTTTCCTTAAGATAGCTCACTTGTCTCCCAGGTCACATGGACACTCTGACACACAGACTGAGGGAGGCCATGGGTCAGCCCATATATTAAGTGTTAAGGAAACTAATTTCTTTTCTTTCTTGATAAAATACAAATATCAAAAGAAATTGTAATGTCTTCTCACAGTCCCCGAAGATAACCTTGGTACGCCCTTTGGAGACCGCTGCTTCTGAATGTGTCTTCCTTTGCATTACATTAGTAGCCCCATAATATTTATTGAACACTTAGGATGGACTAGTCACTGAGCTAAGCACTTCAAAGGAAGTGTTTTGTTTGCTTCATATTACATCTGAGCACTGCTGTATCTGTTGTACATGTGAGTTAACCGTGGCTTAGATGCATTAAGTGATGTTTCACAAAACAAAGTGGACAGCCTCTGTGGCCGCAGCCTGAGCTCCACTATTGTCTCTCTATTTCACAGACAAGAAGATTGAAGGCCAAGGTGACGGACTGACTAGTCCTTACTCAGCACCAATTCTTGTGTGTGACAGTTTCTTCCTTGTTAGGATGGCATAGAGCAGGCCCTCTAGTCTTTGCTAAATGACTTGTGGTTATGAGCAAAACTTGATTAATTTCTGTTTAATGAATTCTGTCTTGTTCTGAAATAATATTAGAAGACATTTAAATGTACTTTTAATTTTTGTGTTTTGAATATGAAGATTAAAATTTTGTTCCTTATGGATTTTGGGGGAGAGAGGGTGGGGAGATTTGGGGTAAGAGAGAGACCTAGGTTAGTTTAGGAAACGAAAAGAAAGGACAGCCCACCAAATGACTCTATCACACTCAGGACATACGCATGATCAAATACATACATGCCTGGGAAACAATTAATCCTACTAGTTCCATGGTTAAGATATGATAAATTATCCTCCTCAGCAGAGACTCCAGCAAGTCAGACACATCAGGTCCGAGCGCTTGAGCACTGCCACACTTCATGCCTGCTGGTCCTTAAAGAGATTGATTATCCTGACATGCTCTGAGACCACCGCTGCACTCCACCACTATTTTCCATGTTCTAAAAACAGTATTTCAATTTATTAGAACACAAGGAAAGTTTCAAAAACTGCCAGGCAATCTCCTCTGAAGTTTTAGAAGGAAAATCATCTAAGCTACTAGAAGTAGGAAGAGTGCTTGTGTTTGTGTATATGGGGAGGGGAGTAGATCGGGGGAAGGCTGAAGAAAAGGTGATGGGGAGGCACATGTTTTAATAGGAATTTAAACAGATGTGGCAATTTGTTGTACAAGCTAACCATAAAACACTGCTCAAATGCCCCATTTGTATTCTGTAGCAACATGCTGGATGGAAATCTTTCTAGGAGTTACCAAATATGTATTTGTTGGAGGCTCCAAAGGCACATGGCAGGAAAGGTTCCTGAGATGGATGGGTGGTTGGGGGAGAGGGAAGGTGGGCGAGAGGGCAGGACATGGGGCTGGGTAGCAGCAGTCGGATTTCTGGAATTATGTTATGTGCAAGTCTTTCTTACTTTCACGTCATTTGAAAGCCCTGTGATATTTCATTCACTGGCCGATCCTGTCTTTGCCATCCCCAAGATGATTCTGGATCATGATCATTTTCTGGTTCCTGATGGTGTTTTAAATGTGGAAACAATGGACACACGTCTGCCTCCTGAGTCTGTGTCTCATAAGAGGATGGCTGCATATTTCTGGACCTTTTGTAGAGAAGGAAGCAGAACAAGAGAAAAGATATTGAGGTAAATAAGCCAACTCATCTGTAATCTAGGGAAATATAAGTCAATAATTTTTCTTTACCACTGATTAGGAAATTTTGAAATTAGTGAATAGAGTAACTAGGAATTTTGAAATTTCCTTATTCTTAGAATAAAGTCTTTTTTATCCCTGATTATATATCAATACACCCAAGTCTTAAATTAGAGATAAGCATAATGAGATCATAAGACTGGCATCTAGCCCAACCACCTCGTTTTGGAGAAGAAACTTAGGCTCAGAGACATGAAGGGACTTATTTGAGGCCACACAGCACGCCAGAGCCAAAATTAGGTCTGTAACTCAGGGGCCAGATGAAGCACCAGCTCTCCTTTTAGAATGTAAAATTTCCTGGAAGGATCAGAAATAAGTCTCTACCATCTTACTTCAAATGAATTTTCCCCTTGGCAAGAGGAAGGTGGACAGCTGAAAATCTTTGAGTTCTGGAGAGGTAGAGGGCACAGAAAGGGTCAGAACTCTGAAAACAGACTGTTCTTTAATATCATTGTCCAGAAGCATGCCACCCACAAAGTCACTTTCTTAAAACCCTGCTGTCATTACGTCACTTTCCTGCTCAAAAATCCTCCACAGACTTTATCATCATCTACAGAATAAAAACCACACTCCTTAACTACACAAAAACAGCTCCAGCTTCATATCCACTGCTCTCTTGTAATGAGTCTACACTCGGTCTGGTACCTATTTTGTGCTCAGCACTGTGAAGAGATGGAGGGACACAATGGTAATGGCCAACAAGGTCCTTTCCCTCACAGGGCTCACATTCAATAGAGGAGACAATGACCAAGTAGAGAAATGAGTGGACAAAATAATTATGGCTTATATTGAGTTGTGAGGAAAGCAAACATGATGAAGTGACAGAGAGTAGCTGGTGATTGGTGATGGAGGGGAACGGGGAGGGAGTTTCTAATTATTTTATCTGGAAATGACATTTGAACTGAGATCTGAAGGCATTGATGAGCCAGCCCTATAAAGAGCTAAGGAAAGAACTTTCTAGACAGAGGGAACTGCTGTTTCCCCAACTGAGTGGCTAGCTATGCTTGCCTGCCTTCACTTCTTTGTTAATGCCATTTCCATCGCTAGGAATGCCTTTCCCCCACTTGCTAGACTGGCCAGCCCTATTTGAAGCAATGCTGAATAGCGGTTACAAGTGTGTGCTCCAGGTGAGATGTGGGTTTGGTTCTCTCTTCACTACCTACAAGCTGGGTGGTCTTGGGCAAGTCACTTTACTTCTATGAACCTTAGTTTCCTCATCCTTAAAGTGGAGATGATACTAAAACCTGCCTTAGGGGATTACTATGAAAATTAAGCAAAATGTTTCATAAAAAACACTTAACATAGTAAAACATGTAAAAGTCAATAAGTGTTGGTTATTATCTTCAAGACCTAGCTCAAATCATATCTTCTCTATAAAATTTCTGGACAACAGCAGTCCAAAGTAGTATTGATTTCATTGAATTTTTTTATGTTTCTGGATCTGAATCCCTCCTGACCCCTATAAGTTTTTGTATAAATATTCTCCTGTATATTTTGAGTATCTCTTTTATTCATCTCCCCTAATAGATTGTGAGACTCTTCCCTGTAGTTATGGTGTATTCTCATATTGCCTTGCTCATAATAAGTCACGCTACATGTAGGTTCAAAGTACATATGTATGGGTGGCCAAGAAGTGGAGAGAATGGAGAGGCAATGCTTATCATAGGTATATGAGTTAGGATACATGTGTTGTAGTTCTGGTTTTTACCTTCCTGATTGTGGTGGCCCAACTCTAATGGACTGCTCCTGGTATTCGCTTGCATTGCTCTTTGTATAAGCCTCCCCACTTCAGTGCAGATGAGATTTGTGACTTTATATTCAATAGATTATGGCAAAGGTGATAGGATGTTGCTTCCATGATTAGGTTGTATAAGAGTGTGGCTTCCATCTTCCTAGCAGACCCTCTCTTTGATGAAGCAAGTAACTACATTTTAGAGAGGCCTATGTGCAAGGAACTTAAGGTGGCCTCTGGCCAACAATGAGCAAAGAACTAAATCCTGCTAATAAGCAAGTAAGAGAGCTTGGAATAGGGTCCCTCCCCATTTGAGCCTTCAGATGAGATGCTGCCCTGACTGACACCTTGATGTCAGTCTGTGGGAGACTCTGAAGCAGAAGACCTAGATAAGCTGCACCTGTATTTCCGATTCACAGAAACTATGAGGTAATAAATGTGTGTTGTTCTGAGCCCTTAGTGGTAATTTGTAATAAGTTTGTAGTAATTTGTTGTGTAGCAATAGATAACAAATATACTTGAGTAATCTTGGAAAAATAACTTCATCTCTCTGTACAGGAGTCTCCTCATTAAAGACCTTCTTTGTGTTGAGCACTGGAATAGGCACCAGGTCTACAGTAGCAAACAAGGCAGGCAACATCCTGCCCCACGGAGCCACTAGTCTAGCTTTCGTCTCCATGGGATATTGCTTTCACCCTGCTGGTTGCACAGGGAACTTAAGCAGTTTCAGACCTTTCCATTATAAGGTCAACCCAACCACTAGGTAGAGAGACAAAAGCCAAAGCCATTCTGGAAGCTCTTAAGAAGGAAAATCAAATCAAACAGAGAGAGCTTTCAACACAAGCAGATATATTTAGGCTTTTTGTTTGTTTTTTTAATTACTGTGCTTTTAAAATAAAGGCAAATGTGGGGCTCCTTCTAGGAAATGAGCCTATGACATGGAAAGGCGTTCTGTTTACCTCCAGCTCAGACTGGAAGCTTTCTTAACTTTTTCAAGAGAGAAACATGATTACAAGTATCATTTGATGCAAGGAATACTAGGACATTATCTGTATGATGGGGTCAGTTCTGGGATATAAAAAGAGGCCTTCTTTATTTCAACTAGCCCCACATGGACTATGACACCACTGTCAGAAAGGAGCGCCCAATGTCCTAGTCTATGGACCCCTGAGCCCCCTTCTGTTGTTTACATCTCTTCCCTCAGCCTTCCTCCTCTAAGGAACATTCCCTCCACCCCACTTCCCATAGATACCACTTTTGCTCTTACCCACCAAATCCTTAACTCCATCTCTTGTCTTCTTCATTAGTACTCAGTGCCTATGTGAAATCGTTCTCTGAAAGACTCATAGCCCTTAAAGAAACAAAACTTGTTTATGTTCTTTCAAGGCTAAGTAAAGGCCTCAAAAATAAAAGACCTGTTGGCCCCCCCTGGAAAGAAGATGCAGGTACATTCTTTCTCCTTTGAGATACACATCCACATGCACTCTTAACCTTAATAAACAATGGGAAGAAGGTTGTCTTTAAGAGTGGGACTCGTTTACTGGGTTCATACTCCTACCTCAGGCATGTATGGCTATATGGCCTGTGGCAAATTATTTGACCTCTCTGGACTCTGTTTTTTAAATGTGGACAATAATAGCACCTACCTCAAAGACATGGTGCAAAGTGCTTAAAATGGTGCCTGGCACAGGGCAGGCACTCAGTGAACATTAGCTGTTACTATTAGTGTAGCACAAGGAACAAACAAAAACAGTTTTCATTTCCAATTACATTGAGTTAGATCAGGACACAACTAGGAGAAACTAGAAAGGTAGACATTTGTCCTCAGCTTTTGCATTTTCGATTCAAATCCTCCTTTACCCCTGTCTTTTCCCAGCTTCCCTCCTCTGTTTCCTTCTTGGCCACAGCCCCTCAGGACAATAGCCCCCTTGGGACCACCTCCCCCAAGCCTTGGATTTTACTGTCCCACTTCCTTCCTCATCACATCTCTCCTCTCCTCTGTCCTTGTCCCTAGGGCTTTTGCTAGCATCTGATCAACTAATTTGTGCCAAAATGTTAATCACTCTTGGTTTAAATCAATTGTTCTTAGTTCTTTTTTTTTTTTTAGTATCTCCACACCATGCACGTGAAATGCGTATTAAATCCCCATTTGTAACAACATCCTTCGCCACCGCAGTGATGTCAGCTCAGTACAGGAAGGCGGATGTAGTCTAGGAATGCACCCCCACCTCAGCAGGGTCTCACCCCCAGCCCCTCATGATGTTGAGAATCACAGCAAGTGCTGCCTCCCAGATGTGTCTTTTGGCAGGTACCTTCAATGACTTAACGCAAATAATATCTGATAATGAAAATTTAAGGTTTTACAGCAGAGCCATATTTAAAGCCTGGAAGGGGTTGTTGGGTGGGGACTTGGGAGAAGGCATATTTGATCACTTTTCTAATCATACATGTAAATTATACTCTCCATCCATCTCTAAAACACCAAGTAACTATGGTCTCTTAGCCTCATTTTCCTCTTGCTTTCAAATAAAATGTTAGACGAGCTCTTCAAGCCATCCTCTACTAGTGTCTTTAGAGCTGGCCATGGGAAGATGGCAACATCTTTGTTTAGAAGTAGGAATGATATGGAAATTCAGCTCTCTGCTTATTCAAGGCAGTGTATTAACTGTTTAATAGAGAAAGCCTTCTTGCCACTGAGGGCTCTGGCTGGCCTAGAGGGCAAGACGGCTGGGAAAGACTAGATGGGCTTTCTGCTTCTATTCCCTGCCAACCAGGGCAGAGTGACTACCTACACCCTGGTATTGGTGTCCTAGTCCAGGAAGTCCTTGATGTCCTCAAATCCCAATCCTCATTGGATGATCCTAAAATGTAAATTTCTCCCAGAGGAGATACACCTCATACTATAGTTCCCATTCAGCTTGAGTCAGGGTAAAGCATGATCATTGAGTGGTACCTGGCTGGAGGAGATGGGTGAAAATCACCAGGTCAGATCTAATTTCAAGTATTTAACTTGTCTCCTTAAAACCATCTAAGATGTTTAATATTTTGGCATCGAACCACATTCTTCTAATTTGATCTGGGTGATGGTTACATGAGTGTTGTTTAAGATATCCTTTAGATGATACAAAATATATATATGTGTGTGTGTGTTTATGTATGTATGTATATATGGATGGATGAATCTGCTAGAACAGTGGTTCTCAAAGGCTGCCATATATTAGAATCATGCTGCATCCCAGACCAATTAAATGAGACTCCCTCAGACATTAGTATTTCTAAAGTTTCCCAGTTGATTCCAATGTGCTGCCTATTTGAAAACCAGAGTGCTAGAAGAAAAGGATCTGTTGAAAAAACAAAACAAAACAGAGTATTCGGCCCCAACGAAGACTTATCTCTAAGATCCTTTTCAGTTCTGAGTTTCTATGATTAAATAAGTATTTGTTGTTTACAAAAAGAAAAATATTTGCCAGACTCTCTCTAGCACCTGACAGTTGCAAAAATATGAAGAAACAAATAAAAACTTTTTGGTTCAGAAAACATAGTCCCTAGACTGAAAAGTTTGAGACTTGCCAAACACAAGTTCTGAGAATTTCCCAATGTTCCTTTGGGCTGGCCCTGTCTAGTCTCATGCAAACATTCTTAGATGTTCATTTGATTTCTCCAGGGAAGATGCTCTAACATGGACAAGCAGAGACTAAAAACTAGAGGCCAGGTGGAAACCAGATTCCCTGGCTAAGTGTTGAGTCCCGCCTGTCGCGTTTGTGTGGATGGAGGTCCGGGGAGTCAATCTAGGCTGCAGGAAGCATCATTCATTTCAATTAGGTGGCAAGTCTTTGGAGTGGAATTCTCCAGTGACAGTCGTTTCAGGATGTCCTGCTAGCATGTTTTTTTTTCTTTCCCAAGGATACTGCTAATGGAGTTTAAGGTCCTTTCATCTCAACAGAGGCTTTATTAAGTCTCCTCACGTCTGTAAGTACCTGTAGCTGCCCTGTTCCCTCTTAATTCATTTTCTGTGCTGCATTCAAGAGTATTTGGAATCTCCGCAAGAACAAATAAACCTCTGAACTCTGATACACGTGTCGTCTGCCAAGGTCCACCCCACAACTCAAGACTGTCCCCAAGCACAGCTGAAACAACATCAAAATGCATCAGTGTTTCCTGTAATCCGTTTGCCAAAGTCAATGCACCAGACATGTCGCGTTTCCTATTTCAGCTGTGCCTGGCATTGCTTTCCCTCTGGTAACTGGGGCAAGGGGTCAAGGGAGACTCTCAAGGTGACAGATTAGTTAAAGAAAAAATGCAGTCACTTGAGCTCCCAAGGCTCAGCACTAACCACTCCTTATCTACTTTCCTTTCTCTTCTTTATATTTACTCAGTGGATGAGTGAAGACCTTGTGTACGATGGAAAGCACAATTGAAAGTTCCTACTTGAACCAACTGTGCGAGCTTGGGCCCCACAGGCACCTCTGTGAAACAAATAATTCCTCAGCACGCTCTAAATTTCTCTGATTCTAATAAGCATACAAAGTAAAAACAGGGTTATTTCTGTCACCACAGGCACCCTTCTGACTCACCTCCCTCTTGACAGCAAATCTGTGGCCCTAAATACATGCAGACAGCTTCCCAAATACTGGACAGAGGCTGCTCCGGCTTTATCAGAGAATCAGGAAGACCAAGGACTTGATAAGTCAGTGCAATATCCTCTCCCACTTTCCGTATAAACTATCAGGAACCAGGAACACTGGGGACGCTTCTCCCTCTTGTAATTACTTGGGAAGGGATGTCATAGCCTCAAGCATAATTAACAGCATTTTAATTCATTCTCTCTTTTTAGGCTGTTCACATACTTGCTGTTGCAAGAGTGAGCACAGCATTATGGTATGTTAACTTTTTAAAACGAGGCCAAAGATGTTGAACTATGGCTATCCCCATAAGAAACCTTGCTCTCAGCTTACACACGGGTTGGGGGAAAGCATTGTGTGGCTGTGATAAAATGCCTGCAGGCCTGCTGTTGTCCTGTGCTCCCCGAATGAGATACAAACAGCATTTAGCTATGCTTATCTGAGGGAGCGCCCGCTCATTATCTGGCCAGCAGGGAAAGATTCCACAAATACACTGCACACTGACAAGTTACACAGTTATCCATGAGACTGTGGTGGTGCATCTGTGGGCTTAACCTCCCTCTCCCCATCCTCCTTATCACTAGGCCAGCACATCTCCTTACCTGCCGTGACAGCCATACTCACCCTCTCCAGCCCAAATTTTAATGAAGAGAAGAGGTTCCTGTGTATTTGCTTGTGAAAGACACTGTATGTTATTCCATAGAGTGGAATTCGATGATCTCCTTTCTTGGAATGTTTTCAACTCGCATGGATATCTTTCCTTCACTTTCCTTCCCAGACACACCCATACACACGGACATGCACACATTGACTTCACAGAAGCAACTACTTCTGCCTGTCTTTTAATTTCATACTCAATGGTAATGAGTTATTTCGAACGGAAGTGGTAAAATGTGAAACTGACAGTGGTTGAAATTTAGGGCATCCTGCTTTCCTATACATTATTCCTTGCTTCTAAAATATTCATAACCACTTAAAGATGATTTATAGGTGTATGTCTAGAATTGTAGCCTGATAATAAGAGCTATATATTATTTATTTTTCAGAGTATAGATATGTTTGATAGCAATTGGAGACCAAAATGCAGTAAAATATTTGTATGTGTTAATTATGTAATATAAATATACATGTAATACATATACATATATATTGGCCAAGGCTCTACAATGAGAGATACCATGTCAAAAAGCAGTAAACTGTCAGGAATCTATGAATATAAATAGTTTTTAGCAATAGCATGTTATCAAGGCATTCTTAACTACATTTGGCATTTTTGGAGCAAGAAAAATGCTGGGGTTTCATTAAAGTGCAGCACAAAGGAAATGGAGAATTTGGATCCTATATGGAAATGTCCTTGAAATGAATAGATTACATAGAAAAGCTGAAAAGTTTGTTCTTGCAGAATCGCCTCCCTGCAAAAGAAATCTCAATTCATTTTTAAGTGCCCAGAAATTATCAGAAAAAATGTAGTAAATAATTGAGTGTGTTTAAATGTCATATACAACATTATTTGTGATGAAAGTGATGTTCATAAAAGATTCATTTGTTTTCTTATTCATGTAAAGTAGCAAGATCAAATAGAGTGAAAAACTATTTTTGTGATTTACCTCAATTGTATACATTCTTATTTGATTCTAGGAAAATTAGAGATGATGTTTAGTGATATACTGCTAGAAAAATATATATTTTAATGATGTATGCTAAAGGTATATAGAAAATTGAAATTATAAATGGTTCCTATTATGAAACATCCAAGCAATATTTTTGCTGTATTTTGGGTGCCAGGATATCACCCCAGGTACTTCATTTAAGCCAGCCAATCTGTGCTGTTCTCAGAAAAGAAGAATGCATTTCTGGGAAATTCGCCATTTGAAATTCCAATGGTTGCTTATCCCCTTCTGAGGCTAATGGTGCCAGTTGCTAAGAAAACAGGGCTTCTTGGCTGGCCAGAATACGTAGCTCTTTCTCCATGTTGCTGCAGGATCAGGGATCAACTTTGAGACGCTCATTGTCCTGGAAAATTAGTGCATTGTGAGCCTTCTCAAACTTGGCATCCAAGAATATAATCCATATTGCTTGTTTTTTGATCCCACGGAAGGTGCTGATAACATTTTGAAGTCAGTATGTACTAGCTCCCAAGATGCTCATATTGTAAAGAACTTGAGATCTGGCTGGCTTATGGGAAGACTTAGGGGAAGAATTTCTTAAGACAGAGCCAAAGAAGAGGGGCTGGCTACAGCTTTTAGTCATATTTTCATATCCTAGTCTTCTGTCTCTCCCAACTCCAATAATAAGGTACATTAATTTTGGGGTATGCTCTCTGTCTCTTTATGTTCTCTTGGGCTCTGTGCTGGTCCCCTGATGATGATGAAATGTTAAGAAAGGATCCCTTAACTTCTGTGTCTGCATAATATGCCCAATTTGGCCAGAAACAAAACGGCTCACTGTCTCAAAATGAGACTCCATTATATGCAACAGTTAGGCTGCCAGAAGATTACTTTTATAGCCTTTATTATAGCATGGGCATTGTGGTAGATTATGTCACTGTTCCAAAGATTCACTGCCCTTTTACTTCCCTGTCCCATTGATGCCAAGCTTGGCCAGAGGACTAGTGCCCCTCCCTGGGGAAGGACTATACATCCTCACCCTTTTTAACTCAGGAGTGGCCATGTGACTTGCTTTTATCAATGAAATATGTACACAGACGTCACTTCTGAGCTGTGGCTTTAAGAAACCACTCATGGTTTGTCATGACTCTTTTTCCTCTGACACGAGACCTGGAGTGTCCCAGGTAAGGGCTGCTCTGTCAGCCTGGGCCTCCAAGGGAGGATGATGAAAAGGAGATTCATGACAACCATGATGGACGTGTAACCCGAGTGACAAACAAGCCTAAGTTTTTGCAAGCCACTGAAGTATAGGGAGTCTTTGTTCCTGTGTTAGAACTTAGATACGGATGCTATCGCCACCAAATTGTCACACCGTTATGTTTGAATCCCTCCAGTGACAAAAATTATTACTACCACTGCAGGCAGAACATCCCATCTTTGGATAGCCTCAAATGCTATAAAGATCTTCCTGATATTGCACCACGATCTGCTTCCTCGGACAGACTTCTTCCTGTGCGACAGAATGGGCTCTCTTCCAGCTGTCGGCACAAGCAAGGGAGTAACGAGCTAGACTCGGGTCTTGGCTGAGGTCAGACAGCAGCAAAAGCAGAAGAGGTCACTGCAGGTTCCTTCATAGAGTAAGCAGAGCTGGGAGTGAGCCAAGGAACCATGTTCACAGCAGAAGAGGAGAACACGAAAAGCTGAGTCCAAGAGACAGGCAAGCTCAGAGCCATGGAGCAGATGAAGAGGAAAAGCCAGGGAAAGTAGGAAGTCCACACATGGTTGGTCCTCTAGAAGTTATCAGGAGGCATTGTGGCATGACAACCTCCTTTTATGAACACTCTGCCTCACCACAGATGCTCTGGCAGTGTGAAGGACCCCGAACTCTGAACTTGACATTGCCACCCTCAATCTCTATCTACTCATTTCACCCGGGGAACCACAGTGTAAAGATTTCTCCTTCTGCCACACAACAGTCCTCCATGTATTTGTAGACAACTTCATTTGTCACCTGAGCAGGCTAACACTGATACTTTTTAATTCAGTTAGAAGAAGTGTGGTGCAGTGGTTCAGAACTTGGAGTTCAGAGTCAAGTTAGGTCTGGATTCAAATCCTGACCCCATCAATTGATAGCTGTGTGACCTTCAGCAATTTTCTAACCTCTATAACCTTCACTTATCTGTAAAATAACAATACTACCAACCTTGAATGGCTGTTGTTTTGAGGATTAAATGAAATAATATAAAGCACTTGCTACTGTACCTGCCCTTTGATAAATGATAGTATATATTTTTCTCTTATAAAACCAAAGGAAAAATAAAAGATCTATCAAAAGATGGATAACATCCATCCTAAAATGGATAATAACCACACTGATAACACACGCTATGCTTTTAAAGACTCATTTAAAGTCTTGCAAAATGCTCGGTAATGATATTGGTCCTTATATTTTAGGACAGAATCATCTGCTACTGAAATTTTGCCACATGATCCCTTAAAGGTTCATTTGAGGTAATTCAGAAAAGGGATGCATTCCATATTTCTATTTGTGTCCTATTTTCTGTTGTATTTCCTTATCTAATTCCTCCCTCCTGTTCTATTGAAGTCAGTGCTGAGAATCAGCACCTTACGAGAACATTACACAAGGGAGTGGAGGAATTCCACAGCCAATTTCATATAAATATTTGAAAGCACAGAGAAGCAAAAGGTGAAGAGAACGCTTATCATGCACTGTGCAGTCATAAAAGCATCAGAAATGCTGCAACAGAACTGGTCCAGCCATCCAGCCGGCTCAAGATTCTGTCCCTGGCGCCCAAGGCTGCCCTTCCCCTAAGTCACCTTGAAAAGTTTGCATCTGCCACAAACAACCTTGCTTCCCCTTAATATCCTAGTAAGCCCATTGATAGAGCATAATAAATGATTTTTTTTTAAATTCCTACCGGAGTGTGTGTGTGAGGAGAGAAAGGGCATCTATCAGACTCCTTGAAATCACTCTGCGTTGCTGGGACTCGTGCTCTCCTTTCACGAGGTCTCCTCTGTCCTGTGAGCAGGAAGCCTGGTTGTCCATTCCCTTAGTCACTTCAGATGTCCTTCTCCAACCTTCTTCAAAGTGGTTACATTTTATTGAGGACCAATGATCAGAACTGCTCTGGGCTTGTGGGGCACAGTGTGGTACTTGATTTTCCCTGTCAAACATTCATTCCGTTGTTGATGGTATCCAGGATGCAGACCTCCTTCTGGGCCCTAGCATATTCACCTGACAACTCCAGTCTACAACAATTTGTATACAAATTATACATATATGCAAGTAATATACATACAATAACACAAGATTGGGTCCTGTAGTTCTATAAATATACTGAGGATCTTATATTTACATAATCCATTTTGTAGTATATTTCCAAATTTCTAACCCAATTTAAAGTGTCGCAATTATCGCCATTTGTTAACGGAAGTTATTCCCCAATTACATTGTGCTTACTTACCTTCAGGGGGTACAATAAAATAAAGTGCCTACATCTTTGTAAAATTAGGGTTTTTAATTCCCTTGTACCACCTTCAATTAGCCCATTTTCTGTCTTTATTCATTACAGACTTTTAAACTCTGATACCTGTATATCATGTGTGGGAGATTTTGAAAATTTACTTATGACTCTCGACTTCTGAGTTGTCACAGCGGTAACTTGGATGTGCCCAGTAAGCCTTCTCCCAATTTCCTATTAAAATGCTCCAAAAAATACATAAAAAGGTAGAAACTGGTGGCAGAATTATCAACTAAACTTACCATGGTCAGGGATTTACATTAACTGAGTCACTGATGAAAATGGATTAAGAAGCCCATTGTAGGACTACACATTACAAACCGTACATTCCACCCCATCAACCAGAGCAGGCCAGGTACTTGCTAAGAAGGCTGTACTCACACCCACTATCCAGGCTTAACCAGCACTGTCCTGCCCAGGAAGCTAGGGAGATGTAGCCCAATTAAACACTGACTTCCAGGCCTGGAGCCCTACTCTTCCCTGCCGCTATCAGCTGTTTTTATACGCACGTTTAGTCACTGTAACTTAAAGCTTGTGATATGCCATGAAGTAATAGCTCTTAGTTGTTGAAGGAAAAATATCACAGATGGGATTAAGACAGAAAGATTTATGAATGGGAGATGATGTTTCAAACTGTCTCGTTCTCTATGTCATGTCAAAGAAGCAAATATCAGATCAAGGTTCAACTGAACATGGCCACACTAGAAGAAGCCTGTCCGTGGCACACTGAGCAGGGGCATTGAACGTCAAGCTGAACCGAGAAGTAAGAGCTGCCAGTAGCCAAGTGAGCAGCAGGGAGTTCTGAGGAGACTAAGGACACCATTTTTTTTGTTGATGAGACAGTAGCCCTAGAGAGCATTTTCTCTCTGTAAGGATAAGTAAAGAATGGATGGATGGAAGGAAGGGAGGGAGGAAGGGAAGGGAAGAAAAAAAACATCACATGAGGATATAGATATAGGTATAGACATCTATATAGACACAGGCACATACATAGATATATACATATGTGTGCTTATGAACTGATAGTAAAACACATTAAATAAAGGGACATTATCTGAAGGCTTGGAGGAGAGATTATCTTTAAAAATGATTTTCTGAAATTAGACTCTTATAACACATTTCTCTGGTTTCCTCAAACATGACTTCTATGAAACAAGAACAGGTTGTCATAAAAGAAAATGACTAAGATGAGGACAAATGTGCCAAAAGGATCTGGTTAAAACAAGAAATGACTGAAAAGCAGTCCAGATTTCAAGACCAGCTTGATAATTCTCATTGTAAGCCACAAAGCACAGTATTGACACTGCAGAAATAAATTGAATCAGTGATGTAGAGGCAAATATAAATAAATCATCCAGAATATGTATAGAAAGTCCAAGATAAAAATCAATAAGTGAGAAGCTGTTCAAGAGGAGGTCAGAAACTGACTTTACAATAAAAGAATTACAAGTGATTTTGAGGATTAAACCAAAACAACAGAAATAGAAATAGTAATCAAAGATACAATAGAAGAGAGTTTTCCTGTGCTAAGCAATGAATTAAAAGAACTTACATCAAACAAACAAACAAACAAAAAATAAATTCACACTTTTGGCTTAGCAATGGCTTAATATTCTAGCAATGTTTCTGAATTTTGAAAATAAAGAAAAACTCACACACATCAAGGAAGTAAAAAAGTTACCTGTAAATCAGGTTGACCTCAGCCTCCGCCTCCAAATAAAACAAAACAAAACAAAAAAGTAGATAACAATGGAGAAATGCCTACAGAGTTTTAAAAAGGAAAGTTTGTGATACATTTCTAAACCCAGAACTCTAATATTTATATATGAAAGCAACAAAAACAAAATTCTAGAGATGCCTCAACAAATAAAATACACCACTTATATCAAAATTAGCAACTCAAGAATCGGGAAGTTATAGAATAAGATATAATAGTGTGGGCATTGAAACCACTTACATATAAGGGGAACAAGTGCTCTCAATATGAGTTCATGTTTTTGAAATTGTTAACCAGGTTCTTGCTCCCACTTCTGATCTCCTGAATCAGAATCTTCAAGAGGTGGAGCCTAGACATTTGTGTTTTTCAAGAGCTCCATGAAAGATTGTGATAAGCAGCCAAGTCTGAGAATCATTGTAATAAAGGGATAATATCTTTGCTTGAATTTGCCTTCTTGGTCAATAGTAAAGTTAAATTTTATATGTTTATTAGCTATTTTCATTTCTTTTGTGAATTATCTGCTTATGTCTTTGACAATGTTTCTATGACTATGTCGATATTATTCTTACTGTTTTCAAAATTTTTATTATATGTTAAGAACACTAAACGTTTGTCATAAATTCTGCAGATGTTTTTCACGGTTTATTGTTGAATTTAAACTTTGCTAAAAAGTCTATAGCTAGCCATTCACATTGATAGTCATGGATTTTAACTATTCTAGACTCTCTGGGTCCATATCATATTTTAAATTCTTGCATTTCTTTTGTGAATGTCTGGCATTCGTACATCAAGAAAAACAAATAAGGAGAATATGCGCTTCTATAGGACAGCCATAGCACTATACATAGGGAAAATGCAGTATGAGGTAGAGACTTTCAACAGTAATTGGGACAATAGGATAATCAGTGTGTACACTTTGGGCCTTTTAAGGCCATTCCATGTTGAAGAAATATATCAAATCCCTGTTCAAACATAGAAAGGAGAAAAAGTAACCACTTTTATGGCCATAATCCCACACAGTTCACCCAATTCTGATTGAGGACTTTCTTTCTAAACACTCAGAGGAGGACCCGCTGACCTTCTTTGGTTTTTCCTATGTTTTCATGTTTAGAAAAGCCTTTCCCACCCAAAGGTATTTTTTTAATTGATCTATATTTCTTCTAGCTTTATGGATTCATTTTTCACTTTTAACTCATTAATGCAAATAGCATATTATTATTATCCTTTCCTTTTTTCAGATGACAGTAAGAAAGCTCAGAAATGATTTTAAAAACTTGACTCAAGGTCAGGCCTTCCGATCCTAAAGCAGCTTATTCCCAACAACCTTAGGATGTGAACTTGATTTTCAACCGTGGTAACGTCATATATTTCCTGCCATCGTAGGAACTGGGCAAAAGAACATGGCCTGGCATGGGCCAAAGACACAAGTGGAATAATGTCTGGCTCCTCAACCCCCTACCCTAGCCAGTGCAACAACAGTAATTGGAGGGATGCTCCAAGTGGGAGCCCCTGTCGTGCGTGTTCAAACTTCAGCACAAGAGCCTTTTCCAGGACAGATCTGTGGAACCTTCTAATATTTTGCTTCCAATTATTTTTCTACGTATCTTAGCTTTCAAGAAACTATAGGACTGGTGTTCTTTCGAAGATAAAAGCAGAATTGTTTCCCTATACAGTAGGTACAAAAGAAATCAATCAATCTCAGTAGTATGAATTGAACATTTTATTCCAGTGCTTGTTTTAGCCTGTTATATGAAAAATAATTACTTTGATCTTTCAGAAATGTGCTTGGTTCAGTTTTGGGAATTATTGAGAAACATTACAGAATGAGAGAAAAATGAGCTAGATGGTGTCACAAATTTACTTTTACCTTTTCCAACACCTCTTTAGTAACTCTAACTCTGAAACATGGGTGCCCACAAGTACCTTTTGGGCTAAGACTGAACCAATATTAAATACATCAATTTGTCAATACAGAGATTTACAAAAGGACCGAGGACAGATTATGTTGTTAAAAAAAGTGGAATTCAAGATTCTAGTTAATAAATCACTACCTGTATAGTGGATTTTTATTAAGGAGAAGGAAAGTGATGCCAGTGTATAGCCTTAATTAAAACTCAGCTCTGTTGTGGTAATCATTTCACAATATAGATAAATCAAACCATCATGCTGTACACCTTAAACTTATACAGTGATGTATGTCAATTATTTCTCAATGAAACTGGAAAACAAAACCCAGACAAAACTCAGTTCTGGCAATTTCTTCCCTTAGAACAGAAAAAGAGAAATAATTAAATAAAAAGATTCTGTTTTATAGATATCTATATTTTATCTTGATATCTCATAGATAAGAATAACTGTTCTTAAGGTATAAACTAACTGCTTACCTTTGCTTTCCCTGTTTGTTTTTTTACGATAGGGATGAATTGCAAATTGTTTTGGACACTATCTCTTAACCTTCCCTTGTGAACACAGCACACTTTTCTGTGAGATGAATAAGCTAATTAAATTAGTAAAATGTAATTTAACACACCATGGCCAGTGTTCCAAATTTATATGCATGGACTACAGATCATTCTTTCATTCATTCATCAAACACTTCCTGAATGCTTAGTTAAGTCAGGCACTCTGCAAAATATTTGGAACACAAAAATGCAGACAACTGCCCTCAAAGAGCTCAAGGCTAACGAGAGACCCTGATGAGTGAGATAATTGCAATATGATGTGAAAAATGTGATAACAGAAGCACGTATAAAGTATTAAGACAGGAGGAGGGAGGGGCCAATCTGCCTGTGGGAATTACAGAAGAATCTACAGAGATGATAATATTTAGGATGAGTCTTAAAGAAAGAAAGGAAGTTTACCAGTTTTAGCAGCATGAGCGATGTGTTCAGAAGTAAATAATCTTAAAACACAATGGTGTGTTTGGAGAATTGTAAGAAAATCAGTCTGATTTTAGAATATGGGGAATTTATATTGGAGGCAGACATAAAAGGAAACTGAAAAGGTAGATTTAGGCCTAAATCAGAGTTTTTAAACTTTTTATGTAAAGATAATAAATTTTATGGCTTGGGGGAGATTTACTCAACTCTATCCTGGTAGTGTGAAAGCAGTCATAGACAATATGTAAATGAATGGGCATGGCTATGTTCCAATAAAACTTTATTTACAAAGAGTTTGTGGGCCAGATTTGGCCAACCCATGGTCTACAATGTGAAGAATATTTTAATGTCTTAGATTTGAACCCTATCCTGTGGGCATCTTGAAGCATGGCATGATCAAACTTGCTTGCCAGGAGGTTAACTATTGTGTTATCAGGCAGGCAGAAGGGGAGTGGAGATGGACCTTAGAACAATGATGCTGTAGCTAAGGTAGGAATTATCTGGTTTTAGATCTCAGATCTTATTCCAATTGTCAAACCCTAAGTTGTGAAATTCTTGGAATTGGCCTCAGACCTGGCCACACCCAAGACCAGCAAATTAGTTCCCCTGCTGAATCCCTGACATTAAACACTGTTATTTTCTGAAAAATGTTTGGAGATCTTGGAATGTAAAGATATAGTAGAAGGAAAAAACATAAAGGATGAAAAAAATCCAATTTGTTTTCATTTACATTCTTGTTTTACATTCTTCTCATGGATGTTAAATGTCCAAATGGTTGTATCTTGACTATGAGATGTCCAGAGTGCATTGGAACTTAAAAATAAGTCACTGCCATGATTCAGAATTGAAATTACCATATCATAAATCTCTTAGTAATCTTTCTATCTCTGGGCATCTAGCCTTGTCACTATGTGTTTAAATCCTGTGATTTACTCCTCACCCCTCCTCTGTTCTCCCACCTCCACCTTTGTTGTACTAGACAAGAGTCAACTTCTCTAGACAGAATATTTTTGCTCACCATTAGTGTTTTGGCTTAGTCTCAGACGTAGATCAACTCAGTGGTTTCCCAAAGCAGCTTTTAAAAACTGAGACACTTGACTTTGGTCATTGTTAAAGCATGGCTTATCAGTGAAACTCATTTGAATACTTTTCCTATATCCATGTCACGACTAATTGCTGGCTTTCGGACCTCAGTCTTCTCTTGTGTCGGGTTTCATTGTGGAGGCTATCTTGCTTTGTGGGATTCTTGAGAACACAAAAAACTTCTCTGCCTCGTCAAGGCATCACTGTTGACCCTGAGATTCATGTTGTTGCATGGGCGTGTGCTTGACTGGCTTGTCTTCTGTTCCTTGGAAAGTACAGATCATCTCACAACTCTAAAATACGTTACAAACACTAAGTGATAAATGAATATAGGTAGAATGTGTATGCCAGAAATCTTCCCTCTGAAAGTTGTCTGCATGTCAATAAGGAAATTGAAGCTCATGTTCTTATATGTGTATTCTGTTTTCCTGATCGGAAATATAGGCAAGCCAAGTATTTTTCCTAGGAACTTTGCTTTCAAAATGAAGAAAAAATCAAACACATTCTAGACTTTTTTTTTTAATAGTTTAATTTTACTAAAAATAGTATGGGTTAGGAAGACTTTAGAATACCATATACTAAAAATAGTTTATAGAGAAAGAGCCAAATGTAATTAAAGCACAGTTAGGAGTTAAGAGAAGTAGGTTCTTGTCTTGATCACTACCAAAAAGTGTGTGCTGTGACCCAGTAAGTAATTTTTTATGTGTAAAATATCGAAGTTGGATTAGATGCTTAATGTCCCAACCCACTTTAGAAACATTATATTTGCTTGTGTATATAATTACAACAACTTTTAACATTTGGTAGTGCACCTAAGTAACTGTTTGTACAAAATGTGTGGCTTAAATCATATATTATTAAACTTGATTGAGGAATTCAACATTAGGTTGCAAAATTATTCTAAAATATTCCTGTCTGATGGATATAGGAATTCCTAAAAGATGGTGCTATGCAAAGAAGCTGAAATGGGCCAGCAACTCTTCTTAGGTTTTATAGTAGATTATGTTATTGCTTCTTTTCCTGTTCTAAGATGGAGAAGCGATCCAGGCATTCAGATAACTAAGGCAGAGAGGTGAGATTCACTCTTCCTCCAAGTGTAACCATAGGACCATCTGCATTCAAATCACCTAATTTTTTTTTCAATGAAAATTTCTTGATCCCTCTTAGATCAACAGAATCCAAATCTCTAAAGGTGGAGATCAGGATTTTCCATTTTAAACAAGAAACGCAGGTGAATTTTATGCAGATTCCCCTTCAAGAAGCAGCAGCTCTGCTGTGAAGGGTTGGAGTTAAGGGGCTGAGAGGCTTTGGGGTCCAATAAATTCACCATAAAAATGACGATAATGAAATCCACATCGCCGGAGTGCGCGTTACCAAGTGCCTGGGACATGGTAAACATTCAGCATGTGATAGTTATTAACTTCGTAATTTGTGTTTGAATTTTTAAATATTTGACTCAATTCTCCATTTTACAAATGGAGAAAGAACTTTGTTTCGTGTCATAAATCTTTATCATTCAAAATAAGATGCTCAACAATTTGGCATACCTCTTACGATTATGTCGTTTTTCCTCAGGAATGAGCTCTGCACGGGAATCGAGATGTAGCTTCTGAGCCTGGCCCTGCCATTATGTGATTAGATGCAGAGGCGGGGTGGCTGCTGTCTCCCATCTGTGCAAAGGAGAGGATGAGCCCCTATCACTTAGGGATCCTTTGTTCCCCTTCCGTTGCTGGATCTAGAGCTGAGAGAACTCAGGAAATTCTGGGCTGGGCTAGTCACTTCCCTTTTCTCATTCTCTTCTCCCTCATCTGAAAACAAGAGGGAGGAATGGAATGGTCTCTTAGGCTTCTTCAAGTTCTGAAGTTCAAAGATAGCATATAATCTAATGTTTTTGGATCATAATGTTTAAGAACTGGAAGAGAATTTTGAGTTTATATTCCATGACATTTAGTGACATATTATCTTTGTGAAAACAGGAAAAGCAGAAAAAAAGTAAGAATGATTTTGGAATATTGCAAAATAGTATCAAGTTTCTTAGATCAACAACCTCCATTTCAGCCCACATATTCAGCTGGCCTAAAATTCTTTTGTGACAAAATTTAACCAGGTATGGCTATGTTGTGCTATTAGATAGAAATAACAGGGAATGTTTTCTCTTGGGAATAATCTGGTCGGGGAATTTGACATTGGGGTTTGTTCAGTGCCTTGGGTTTGGCTACCAAGAAGCCGAATCAGAGATGCAGTCAAAGGGATTTATTGTGGGGGATTGCTCTCAGTTAAAGCTTGTAAGGGAGCGAGGGAATCAGGAGAGACCAGGGGAAGCAGCTAGGCAAAGATGTGGGTTGAGCTGATGCCTAGCCAGAGCCTGAGCCCACGGGGAGCTCTGGCACCTCCCATTTGTCCTGCCTGGAAGCAACAGAGCCTGCCTTTTCTACCCCTATCAGTCAGTCATTGGCTGTTAGCCACCATCCCTGCCCCCGCTTGTCTTATTCTTGACCTTAAAATATTTCATCGCTAAATGTCTTTACCCTAGGTTTTTAATACCTTTTTTTTAACATCATGATATTTTCCCTCTGTTCCTAGTTTTCTAAGAATTTTATTTTATTTTATCATATAAGTATTCTGAATTTAATAAAATGCATTTTCTGTGTCTAAGATAATTATATATCTCTTTTCCTTTAAGTTGTCAATGGAGATGAATAGTTTTTCTTCTGTTAAACCATCCTTGCATTTCAAAGATAATCCCTTCCTAGGTATAGTATATTATTTTTAATATATATTGTTGTATTCAGGATGCTCACATTCTGTTTAGTATTTATGTACCTGTTGTCATAACTGAGTTTAGCCTATTTGATATCAAGCTTGTATTTAGGTTCATAAAATGAGTTGCAAGCTTGCTCCCTTTTTTCCGTTAGTTAGAACAGTTTTTATAATATTGGGATTATCTGTGTATTTGTTTCCTGAGGCTTCCATAACAAATTACCATGACTTGGGCTGGCTCCATGGCTTAGCGATTAAGTGCGCGCCCTCCGCTGCTGGCGGCCTGGGTTCGGATCCCGGGTGTGCACCAACGCACCGCTTCTCCAACCATGCTGGGGCCGCGTCCCACATACAGCAACTAGAAGGATGTGCAGCTATGACATACAACTATCTACTGGGGCTTTGGGGGGGGGGGAAACCTAAAAAAAAAACAAACAAATTACCATGACAATGTTTCAATCAATGACACACCGCATATATGGTTCCATAAGATTAGTACTGTATAGCCTAGGTGTGTAGTACACTATACCATTTGGGTTTATGTAAGTATACTCTATGATATTCAACAACGATGAAATCGCCTAATGATGCATTTCTCAGAACATATCCCCATCATTAAGTGACACATGACTGTATTCTCTTATAGTTCTAGAAGCCGGAAGTCTGACATCAAGGTGTCAGCTGGGCCAGGTTCCCTTCAGAAGCTGTAGGAGAGGTTCTGTTCTTTGTCTTTTCCAGCTTCTGGTGGCTGTTGCCACATCACTCCAATCTGCCTTCATGGTTATGATGCCTCCTCCTATTCTGTCTGTGTGTCTGTCTTATAAGGGCACGCCATTGGATTTAGGGCCCACCTGGGTAATCTAGGACAATCTTCTCATCTCAGGATCCTTAAATTAATTATATCTGCAAAGGTCCTTTGCTCAAATAAAGTTATCATTCATAGGTACTAGTGATTTAACGTGGACATATCTTTTGGGGAGGCCTTCATTCAACCCACTACAACCTGTTTCTTGAAAGTTTAGTAGATTTCATCTCTAAAATCATTTGCCCCTGGAGGGAGGTTTGTGGTTAAATTTTTGGATACGTATTCAATTTCTTTAATGATTTGAGGCCTATTCATTATTTCTTCTTGAGTCTGTTTTGGTACTTAAATTTTTTCTAAAAAAATATTCATCTTGCCTGTGTTCTCAAATTTACTGGCAGGAAGTTGTACATTGAATTCTCTTAGATTTTCTAATCAAAATATAGTCTATATGTACTTATGTGATCTGGTGCTTTCTTGATATTTTTATATACTTTTTACTGTGTGTGTATATTCACAGATATGTAATCTATTACATCACTGTATAAATACTTGTATAATTCATCACAGTGCCAATATTATTTCACTGTGCCCTGTTGCTTTCCTTTTATGAATTTTTGATCAAATTTTCCAGAGACATCCAATTGTCTTCATGTTTAAAAGAACACAAGTCCTTTTCTTTCGAGATCCTCCGGGGCCATCCTCTCTAAGATTTTTACCTTGTAGGCCTCATGCAATTTCTGTAACCAAATTCCTTGCCTCATTTTTTTCTCCTTAATACATATCACTATCTAGCATACTATACATTTTATTTGTTTTTTCATCTTGTTATTGTCTGTCTCCCAAGTAGAATATAATTTCCATAAGAGCAGAGATTTTTATCCATTTGGATCACTATTGAATCCCTAGTACCTGTGATAGTCAATAAATATTGTTGAATGAATGAACCAAAATTTGTCTTAAATGTGTCAGTCTCTATCGTTGCTTTGTTTTCTATTCATTAATTTCTGCTCTTTATTATTTATCCTTTATTTTTCTTAAATTTCAGAACTTTTTTTTATGTGTGTGAGGAAGATCAGCCCTGGGCTAACATCTGCCAATCCTTCTCTTTTTTTGCTGAGGAAGACTGGCCCTGGGCTAACATCCGTGCCCATCTTCCTCCACTTTACATAGGACGCCGCCACAGCGTGGCTTGCCAAGCTGTGCATCGGTTCGCGCCTGGGATCCGAACCCGCAAATCCCGGGCCACCGCGGCGGAGCACGCGCACTTAACCGCTTGCGCCATGGGCCGGCCCCAAATTTCAGTACTTTTTAATACTTGTTTTCATCCTGACTTCTTGAGTTGGATGCTTAGATCATTCATTTTTTATCTTTGTTCTTTTCTAACACAAACATTGAGGATAAGCATTTTTTTCTGTTGGTACCTCTCTAGCAACATCCTAAAAGTTTTTATTTGGAGGGTTTTCATTACCATTCAGTTCTAGATGTTTTATAGTTTCTTTATGATTTCCTCTTTTATCCATGAATAATTTAGTAATCTGTGGATTATTTTTAAGGTTCTTAAAGAGGAACTGCTATTATTTTGTTATCAATTTACAATTTTATGTAAATTGCTGGGAAAATATGCTCCTTGTGGTATTAATTCATGGAAATTTATTGAGATTTACCATGTACCCTAGTAACATGTAAATTTCTGTGAATGTGCCATGTGTGTGGTATTGCAGATGTGGTAGATTCCTCTATTACTTTACTCTCCCTGAGCTGGGGCATATGATTCTCCTTAGTAACAACATTGGTACTTCAAACCTTACAAACATTCACTCTTATCGCATAGATTTGTCTTCCCAACACCATGGTTATTGCATTGTGATTTATCAGAATCCATTGACTTTAATAAAAACATTATTTTTTTTTTTTTGCCACTTACACAAAAGAAAGTTAAATTGTAGTTGAATATCACTTATTAGGCTATTCATGTCAATGGTATTAAACACTACTCCAAAGTGTCAAACTTAAATTTAAGAAAAACAGTGTCTTAATATTTTTCATAAAATATTATGAAATATCCAAAATGTTTTCCCTTACCATGTCAATCAGAAAAGAATCTTATAAATATTATTTCCTTTATTTGATAAAACTCGAAAATCAAAATAAAAAATAAATGGCTCTCTCTATATGTATGTGCTCTAACTTTTTAAAAGTTTATTTTAAACAAAAGCCATTTTTTTACATTAAAAAAAGTTATTCTTTGGGCCGGCCCGGTGGCGCAAGCAGTTAAGTGCGCGCGCTCCGCTGCGGCGGCCCGGGGTTCGCTGGTTCGGATCCCGGGCGCGCACCGAAGTACTGCTTGGTAAGCCATGCTGTGGCGGCGTCCCATATAAAGTGGAGGAAGATAGGCACCGATGTTAGCCCAGGGCCGTCTTCCTCAGCAAAAAAAGAGGAGGATTGGCGGATGTTAGCTCAGGGCTGATCTCCTCACAAAAAAAAAAAAAAAAAAGTTATTCTTTGTTGGGAGAAAGATATTTTCATGCTGAAATGAGAATTTTTAACCTAAAGGAACATTTCCTTCAATTTAAAAAATATTTTTGTCAATCTAAGAGTTAAAATGAAATGTCCAAAAAATTAAACATCAAAAATGTCACCAGCACCTCGTGACCCAAAATGTGGGTATTTGAATATGTATGTCATATATTATGATGTCCAAGATAGTATAGGCAAGCCTCAACTCTCACAAAAAGATCCCTTATAGAAATGTTCCTTTTTAAGCCAGTTTTTGGAACTTGAACCACAGTGGTCCTCAAATAGTGTTAAAGAGAGTGAGACCGTAGGCTAGCCCCATCACTAATGATCTATTAAATCCAAGTCCACTAGGAATGCAGTCCTGTATTATTTAATCACTCATAAAATGTTTCTAAAAGAAAATATGTTTAGAGTTCCAGCTTGCGGTGTCAGGCACCCATCTCCCTAGCAGAGATAGAAACTCTCCTTCCTTCCACCCTCTCAGCCTCCAGCTGCCAGGGAGGGACTGCTGAGCACAGTTACAGGATCAGAGTTTGGTTGGGAGCTTGGGCTCGTTGCCAGTGCAGTACTCTCCCTTCCTAGCCCCAACTATGGTGCCCTTCCCTCTTTTCTCACCCCATTGCATGCACTTATTATGAATTAGTGGGAAAGCACTGGACTGGAGAGAGCAGTGGAGACCAAGAGAAGGGCAACATTGCCTCCTGGTTAGAACATCCTTTGCCCCTCACCCATTGTCCAATCTTGGTTTTCAGTGCTTGCTCTGAATCTAAAGAGCCTTCTCTTGGAGCAGACTCCTGCACTGTACTTGATCCAGATGCTAGCTCTTTGAACTATAATTCTCTCCCTGTGAGTTTACTTCTACCAGCTTGTTTTTGTGAGCCCTTGGTTCCCAGATTTGTAAGAATCAGACTTCATCCAATTCAGCCTGATGCCCTTGATTCTAGGATCTATCCAAATGAGAGCAGCCAGTGCATGCTTCAGTCAGAGCACTGGAATATTTTTTTCTTCTTCAACTTTGAGTGCAAATTTCTTAACTCTACAGACCAGCTCAAATTTGAGAGCATACCAGGGATGCAATGTTTTTCATTTCTAGATCCCCCTAGTACCAGTGCCTGACACAAAACAGTGGTTATATCAGTTGACAATGCATTGGCTAGTAGCAACAAAAAATCTGATTGCAGTTGCTTTCACAAGAAAGGTTTGTTTTTCTCAGATCAGCAGTCCAGGGGTACGCATCTGTTGGTGTTGGTTCAGCTGCTCAGCTGTGTCACTGGGGATCTGGGCTTTTTCTCCTCCATTCCCCATAGTGTATTGGATTTTTATTCTCATACTTGTCAGCCATATTCACAAATGGCCACCCCAAGGTCCAGGCATCACAAGGCAACATGCTCGTCCCAACTCACCCTCATCTTCCTCCTCATATATTGCAACAATCTCCAACCGCTCTCTCTGCTTCCATTCTGCCACCACCCCCAAATCCATTTTCCACGTAACAGGCAAGGTGACCTTTGTAAAAATAAAATCAGATTCTATTTGTTCATTACTTAAAACACTCCTATGTTCCTAGTAGATTTAGAAGAAAATCCAAACTTTTGCCCAGAGGCTGCAAGGTTCTAGGGATCCAGCCTCTGCCCTCCTTGTGCCTCATCTTCTGTCATTCATCCTCTCTCATTATATTCAACCATACCGTGTTCTTGTTGTTCAGAAATATACTGCTTAGTCTCGCTCTAGACCCTTTGCATTTGCTGATTCCTTTGCTTGGAATGTTTTGCTGCTTCTTGTTATCCACATCTCAGCTCAAAGGTCATATATTCAGTGAAACATTCCCTGACCATACAGAATAAATTAGCCATGCCCTCTGCCCTCCACCTCCCTCCGGGTCATTCCCTTTTTCTACTACACCAAGGCTACTCAGTGATTCTCACTCCTGGCTGCATGTTTGAATCACCTGGGAAACTTTTTAAAAATACCATACTCAGTCCCTATTCCATAGATTCAAGTTTATTTGATCTGGGATGGGCCCCAAGCACTGGTATTATTTTTAAAGCACTCCACATGATTCTGTTGTGCGGCTAGAATTGAGAACTACTGGGCCACATGGTTAAAGGTAAGAAACCGTGAACAATAATTTTGGATAATCCTATAATACTGACATTTTCTTTCTTGTTATGACTTGAGGAGGAGGCATTACAATGATACCCATTCTTGGTATATATTCCCTGCAGCATCTAGTGGGTATTTGTGTTAAATTAAAACTTATAGTAAAGAACTTCTTTCTTAGAAGAAAATGATCCAAATGAGAAAATAGTGTTTTCTGTGTGTGTGTCTATTCCCATAGAGAGTGGGGTTTCTCAATTTAGCTCACCCTCTGCACCCCCTCTTCTAACTGCGTGGGAGTTGTCAGTTTTGGGGAGATGGACTGTGCAGGCAGGGACCTCAGGGGGGCTCTCAGCAAGCCTGGAGCTAGCCCGAGTGGTCTGTGAGAGGGAAGGCACGGGTCAGAGGCTGACAGATGGTCTTTCTGCCACACGGACTGCAGGCAGATGGCTCTGACAGTTTAGACAAGGCTGCAACTTTGGGCCGCTAAGGCAGAGCTCTGAAAAGACGCTTGAAGAAGCTGCTTATGACATCCCTCTCTCTTGCCCTGAGCGGACATTGAGCCTGAAGACTCACAGGAGGTGGGGAGGAGGAGGAGAAGCAGGAGAACGAGGAAGAGTGAGAGACTGAGGTGTGTCAGTGAAGGCAATCCTTTCATGCTGCTTCTACTTTCATGCTGCAGAGCCTGGAGGAGACAAGCTCACAGGCCAGGAGGCCGTAAGTGTAGTGGTTGAGCGCATGGCTGTCATCGTGCACAGCTGCCCTAAGTTCCAGCTCTGCTGCTTACTACGTGCATAACCTTCAAAGGTTACTCAACACTTTTAATTCCTGTTTCCTCTTAAAAATTGAATCTAACTTGAAGCATTGTTTTGTGTGGGCACATTTGTAAAATACTCAGCACGGGGCCTGGCCCATAGTAAGTGTCCTAATAAGTGGGCTATGACTTGCGTAGCCCAAGGCTTAAAAGGAAGTATACCGAAACCATGGCTGCATTATTAACACATCCAACATTTTTACTTCTGCTGTGTGGCACTAGTCTTCCCTTTTTGTACCATATACTCTTATTTTAATTTACCAAGATGATCAACTTCTGCTGAAAGCAAGGAGGTGAGGTGTAATGAGGAGATGGAAGACTAATCCATTTTCACCTCTTCTTAGCAAGTGGCCTAGGCACGTAACCCCTTGGCAACAATTGTTCACATTGTGCAAGATTTCTTTGCTTCCAGTCATCTCCGTCAAGGGCTCAGCGGAAGGTTTTTATGACTCTCCCACTTTGGTCTGTAGACACCTGGGAATGGCCACTACAGTAAGCATGCCCGTCCTGTTCTCCCCACGCACTGGATTTGCAAGGCCTCCTGGCACAGAACGACAGTAGACATTTAATTAACATAAAACGCTATATAACACCATTAAGACAGTAGCTAGATTGGGAAGCTGGCAATCCCCCAACCCCATGCAGCCAAGTTTCCAGACACAGGTATGTCCTTCAACTTGCATACAGTGGTTGAAGACACAGGAGGTCTTTCCTCTTCCAGAGGTGAAAACCTCTGAAGCTCCCCCACCAACACTTTCTGATGTACACTTTTGGGATGGAAGTTGGGGGCAGCCCCTTCTCCCACCTATCTTTTGTGACTCACCTTCTCCTTTGCAGTCTTTGGGTCACCCCAGCTAACTGCTAAACAACCTCTGAAAACTGCAGGTCCAATCCAGAACACCTGTGGCTTCAGAGTCTCTTCATCTTTCCTTGCTTATGCCAAATTGTCTTTCCTTGTACATCTCAGTATGTCTTCTTTGAACCCCACCCCAGATCCCTACTCTCCATTTTTACCCTTGATGTGACCAGAGCCTGATGTCCCTTGGAGGCCTTCAGGTTACACCTAACTTGCATGCCACACCTTATTCTCCAGTTAATTGGATCATCTTCATTTAAATCAAGTACGTGTGAAAAAGGAATTTGTCCAGTTACTGAGAAAAATGCAATTGAGCACTTGCTGTGTCCAACAGCTAAGAACATACGGCTGAATAAGATGTGGTCCTTATCGCTGACAGGACGTGTGGTCTGATGAGAAGTCCCATACATTCACCTCACTTAAATGCAAGGTAAGAATGTGTACAAACGCTCTGGAAGCAGAGACAAAGGATTGACTCTTCTCCGAGGTAGGAGTGGCACAGAGAATCAGAAGACAACAGAGGATTTTGAAAGCAGCAGTTTTAGCCATGGTTCTATGATGGCCACGCCCAGCCTTCCTCCTTGCAGAGCTTGGGCTTTACAAATGCCTGGTGTTGAATGATTAGTGGTGTCAAAAAAGGACTTGCATAAGATCACCCTCTGGGGCCTGGCCTAGATCTGAGATGTCAGCATTTGATATTTCTTTTAATTGTCATCATTTAGGGAGCAAATACTCCTTGAAGAGAAAGCACATTAAGCCTAGAAGATGCTGTTCTTTTGGATTAATTGATCCTACTTTTATTCTTTTGTTCCTCTTTGCTTGTTCTTTATTCCTAGAAGGAGAGTCTGACAAAATCTTGTTGCAAGGTAGAGGTGTGCATAGAGGCTTACTTAGGGTTAGGCCTACATATGGGCAAATTTCCTTTCTCTTTAATTTAGCCAGGAAAATTATCTGATTTTCCAAAAGTTACCTTATTTGAAAACCAGTGACTGGGGTGGGGGTGGGATGGTGGGTAAGGGAGGAAATACAGCAGATAGAGGCACAAAACAAAACCCAGAAATAGTAGCATTTACAAAGACAGGATGATGTAGAAGGGAAATAATGACTTTGAGGATTAGGAGACCTGGGCTCAGGTCCTTGTGTAACTTCTTACTGGTCTGCAACTGTCCCTGAGCTTTAATTTTCTCCCCTGCACTGTCTTTGAGGTTTGTTTTGCAGATCAAATTCTACACTGTTACATGAATGGCCACAGTACGGTTTAGATAAGCACAGCTTATTTCACATAGATCCCATTCAAAGTGTGATCCATGGGCTAACAGCATTGGCCTTACCAGGGTGCTTGGGAGAAATGCAGACTTTTGGGCCCCATCCCAGACCTAATGAATGTATTTTAACAAGATCCCAAGTGATTCATTTTCCAACATTAAAGTTTGAAAAGCCCTGGTCTAGACCACTAGTTCTCAAACATGCTTGCACGTTAGAATCATGTAGGGAACTTTAAAAACACTAAAGGTTGAAGTTCCTTTCTCAGAGATCTTCATGTAATTGGTGTCGGGGTCAGCCTGGGCACTGAGGTTTCTAAAAGCTCCCCAATGATTTTAACATGAAACAAATTTTGAGAACCACTGCTCTCAACCAGTGCTTCTCAAACCATCTCTGGTGAACAACGATTTTGCTTGTAAATTTCCAATCCAACTGGTTGTAAAATTAAAAAGTGTCACATGCCTTGGACATAGCAGCAAAGTCAAATTGGTATAAAGGTAGATAAATGCTTACTCTCAATCTTTTCCTTCACTTGTCACGAACCTGTAACAGAGTACTCAGACCACCGATGATACTTGGGCCACACTTGGACTGAGTTGCACTGCAGTCCAGGCCACCCTTCACCCCAACGAGGAAACCAGCCCCTCCCCACCCTACCCCCATTGTCTCCCTTCCTCTAGGTCAGAGGTTAGAGTAGACTCTTTTTTTTTTTGGTGAGGAAGATCAGCCCTGAGGTAACATCTGTTGCCAATCTTCCTTTTTTTTTTGGCTTGAGGAAGATTGGTCCTGAGCTAACACCCATGCCAATCTTCCTCTATTTTATATGGGACACTACCACAGCATGCCTTGACAAGCCGTGTGTACGTCCGTGCCTGGGATCCAAACCTGCAAACCCCTGGCCGCCGAAGTGGAGTGCGCAAACTTGACCACTACGCCACCAGGCCAGCTTCTAGAGTGGACTCTCTATTTTATTGAACACACACTTATATAGCACCTATCTTGTACCAGGTACTGTTCTAAGTGTTTTACAAGTATTTACTAATATCACTATTAAACTAATTTATCATTACCCCCTTCCCTTTTATGGGAGCAGAAACAGAGACACTGAAAAGTTAAGTAACTTGCCCAAAGTCACAGAGATGGTATATGGCAGAGACAGAATTCTGAATCCAGGTCATCTGGCTCTTTATCACTATGCTACTTCATCCACAAGTGCTTGTGGGAGAGCAGACTTGTCTCTAAATGTCTCTCAGTCCCATCCCTCCATCTCCATCCCTTTGCCCTCTTTCTACCCCCTGCCTCCATCTAGGCTCCCATCATCTATCTCCTTCACCATTGCAATAATTTCGTCTCTCCATTCTAACATATCCTCTGAACCTTTATCAGGGTGATCTTTTTAAAATGCAAAGCCGAGCAGGTTCTAAATCATTTAATGGCTCTAAATCAGTTCATATTCCTTGGCACTGCCCAGCAGCCACTTTGCAATGGAGCTCCACCTGTCCAACCTTCTTTCCTGTCGCTTCCCCTCCTCTCACTCCAGCCGTGCAGAACCAACCACACTAGTCGTGAACTTTGCCTCTACCACTCATGCATCAGGTCCTTTGTGCATCTAGTTTCCTGGATGGAGGTCCTCTGTCTAAAGGTAACTCATCCTTCAAGACATAGCTCAAGCACTGCCTCCCTCAAGAAGTCTTTCCTCAACACCCCTACTGATACTACTCCCAGGTGGGCGGGAAGCTTCTCATTCCCCCTAGTGTCTTCCCCCATAGCATTTGCCACACTGTATCATGGTTCCTGGTTTCTGTGCTAGCATCCCTCTTGACTGTGAGCGCCTTGCAGCAGTAACTATGCTTTATTCAACTTTGTACCCTTAAAAATTGTACCACTCCAGGGTCATAACAAGTATTCACAATTTATTTGGGATGAAAGAGTGAGTAGTGGATGAATGCGAGCAGAACCATTATACCTCCACAGAGACACAGTAGATGCTCCCTTGTTCCTTTTCTCCCTTCCTTACCCCAGTCCTTTACAACCCACGCCACCCTCTGCCTTTGAACAGAAAAGCTATATGTCCTCTTTTGGCTTTGCCAAAGCTCTTCAGACTGTCAGCTCAGGGAATCTGCCCCTTCCTTCTGAGAGCGTCAGCTGTTGGGCAGCCAGCACCAAACAGTGGTCTAGCTTCCTCTTATCGCTTCCTTGCTCTGTGTGCCCTGGAGAGAATATTAAGTGTGTACACAAAATACATGCTAAAATATTCATGAATATATTCAGAAGGTTTTTGCTGAAGCCCCCTTTGTCTGAAAATAGAACAGAAGAGACAAATAGACAAATGCAACACACAAAAGCATGGAGAGAAGTATACAATAAGCAATTAGTTGCAATTGATCACTTGGCACTAAGTTATCTAAAAACCAGTCTTAAAACATGCCTGAACATCAAAGGAGAGACATCTGTCCATTATTGGAAGAATATGCTTTTTAATGAATGTCTTCCTTCTGTCGTCAAGACCATGTGGTCTGTCACAATATCGTTCTGCCTTTTCCCCACCTTTTTAACATCTGTCTCATTATCTATTGAGGCAACCAGGCCTCAGTGAACACAGAGAATTAGGTCAATCTGGATGGCTTTGCCTCAGCTTGCCTGGCATTATGCGTGGGTAGACTGTGGAGAGCCCCCAGGGCAGGCAGCGGGGTGCTGATCATGGCTGGTGATAGTGGCTGGTGCTTTCTGGTGGCCTTAGACAGAAACAGGAAGGGGCAGCCTCACTTGGAGGGGGAGTGAGAGGGCTCACTGTCCTTCTGGATCTCCCACTTGTGATCTCCATCTCACTGGTTTCCACAGAGAGACCAGGTTCCTTCATCAAGACCTTCCCAATCAGCCTTGTCCACAGGCGTGTCTCACACTTCTAACCTCCTATGATGTTGGTCACCTTTACCATTCATTTCCTTCCTGCATCCCCTCCTTCCTTCTTTCCTGTCTTTCCTCATTCCCTCTTTCTTTCCCTTATTTCCTCCCTTCTTTCATTTTTTCTTCCCTTCCTCTGCCCCTCTTTTCCCCTCTCTCTGAGGAATCATCTTCCTATTACTACTAAATCTTGAACAGTACATATGTAGTAAAGGCTATTTTAACATTTATTAAATGGATTAGAAGTTAAGCTTCAGTGAGGAGACTCAAAGCCTGTTGCCCACTAAGATACAGCTCTTTTTAGGGGCTAATGTGGTAATACTTGTATAAAAAAAATGCCTGTGCTAACATAAAACTCAGGCTTTGGGAAATCCACTGATGTCAGATTTGGGACTGAGTGGCCAGGGTGAGGACAAGGGTGGGGTTTTCCCCAAAGAGTGTGGACTTTTTCACTATGTCTCATCCTGGAAGGATAGTCCCAGGGTGGGAAATGAGAACTTGAGAGAGAGGACGTAGGCTGACCAGAAGAGAAGGCAATAAATGTGCCCTTTCCCTAGCACAGGGGTTGGCTCAGCCCAGATTCTGAGGACTAGAGCAGTTTCTGCATTGGAGGGTGATCTCCCCCTGGCCTGGGGAGGCAAGCAGCAGGCCACATGAGAGGTCGCAGTAATTGTGATTTGCTCTGTGTTCAGTACACCCATTTTCCATATCTTCTATTCAGTTCTCACTCGAAGTTACCATTGGTCCCTATGGTGTGCAGGGAGCTAGGGAGAGACCAGTGGGGAAGGAGTATGGGGGGAGTGGGGTTCTCTCCCCTGAGGCCAGGGGTCAGGGTGGACGCAGCTCTACCATGCCCATGCCTGGTCTCAGCAGGACCATGGGAAGCCAGGCAGTGGGTGGTGGGGTGGCATGACTAGGAGGTCCAGATAAAGAATTCAAGTGTTCATATTATGAACAATGAAAGGCAGGATCCTGGACAAACTCTCCAACACAGCTGAGGGCCTTTGAAGGGACTGACTTCCAGCATGACATCACCAAGGACTGTGCCTCCATCATTTGTGGCCAATGTAGATCGGATCTTGGATAACAGTAGCTCCAACTTAAAGGAAGTGAGAGCCTGATACGCTGAATGGAGCCAAGACCTGTAAGTTAGGCAGAGCAGGGTTGGAATTCCAGGCCCACTACCTTAACTTAATATTCCACTACCTTAATAATGATTTCCACAAGTTACAATGTGTTTCTGAGAATTAGTGCATTATCAGTAACATAGTAACAAGTAAGAAGTCTGGTTGGTGTTATTAAAAATAAAAACAAACAAAGCAAAATAACCACAATACCTTATGTGTATTGTTAGATGATCCAGGTGATCATGAATATTAGTTTCTTTTCCCTTATATCCAAAATGGCAGCTGTAGGACACTTGTCTTGTCCCAATAACAGGCATCACCAATCATACTATTTTTCACAGTGTCTGCAGAAACTTTACAATCCTCAATAGAGGGAGGGAGTCCAGGTAGCTGCTGCTAACCCATGAAATTGGCATGAGAGGTGGACTTTGTCTGCCATTTTGCCTGCAAATCCATACCATTTAAACAAGTGCTTAGCTCCCATGCTAATTTCCAAACCTATTTCTAAGCTTACCTAGGGATGCAGGCAGTGTGATATGGAGGATCTCTTACTTCAAAGCACTGGAGGCTGAGGCTTCTGAGAATAGCCCCTGAACTCTGTAGCCTAGTGACAAAGACAGCATTTGAACATTATATGGTGCATGCTATGGCAGAAGTAGGAATAATGTCTTATGGAAGCTATGGCAGGAGTATGGATAATGTTTCATAGAAGCAGCAGCAGAGACTGGAATGGGATAGTAGAATGCTTCCTGGAGAAGACAGCACCTGAGCTGAGTCTTGAAGGAAACAATGAGAAGTGACCAAATGAAGAAGGGGGTAGGGCATTATATAGGTAAGGAGACATACTGAGCAGGGAAACAAGGCTGAAAAAACATAGTGTGTGCAGATGTGCTGAAAACTACCGGAAGAATATGTTACTGGAGAATAAAATTCAAGGGAAGAATTGAGAGGAAGTGAGATTTGAGTGTTATAAAGGAGCTAGGTCATAGAAAGTCTTAAATTCTATGTTAAGAAGCTAGTAATTTCATCCATAGGCAATGGGTAACCACCAAAGGATATTTACCAGGGGAGGAACATGTTCAGAATGGAATCTTAAATCTGGAGAGGGACATGTGGCCTGGAAAGGGAAATGATTGCGAGACCAGTTAGGAGGAAGCTACTGCTGTGGGGTTGGGGGTAGAGAGGAGGGGACTGATCTGATAACTATTTAGGAGCTAAAACAAGGGGTGCATGACTGACATAAGGTCACAGGAACAAGTTTTGAAAATAGAGGAGGCACAAGAAGGCCCCAAAGTTCCTGCCTGTCTGCCTGGAGTCAGTCAGTACAGTCTGTTGTAAGGAGAAACCAAGATACAAGGACAAGCCTTACTTTTCAAATTTGATGAGGGTGGCCCTTGAGCCTGGGACATCTACACTGAACAGAATAGCCCTCCTCATGTGGAAACCCAGAAACCCCCAGAGAAATTCTTCCTGCTACATAAGACAAGGGAAACAAGAAGAGGCCCTTTTTTTTGTAAATAGACCTCTGTGGTCAATAACCTATAACCATATGGGCTATCTGATCACAGAGAACCAGATACATTCTACTTAGTTGAAAGGTAATTTTAGTCTTAAATTTTTTTCAAGACATAAGCTTCACAAAATCTACAGGCATATTATTTTATAGCAAAAGGAAGAATGAGTGAAAGAAAAGGAAAGAAAGAAAGGCAGAAAATTGAACCTGAGTCTGTTGTCAAATGAAGATACTTCTACCCATCTTCCCAACCAGGCCTACTTCAGTCCACCCCTCTCCTAGAGCCTGCTTTCCCTGCTGGGGTGGAAAGGTGAAGGCTGATTGGTCATAGTGCAGAACATTCATTGGGCCCCATTTTACCAGCAAGCATGGTTACTGTGCCTTCACAGGCAAGCCCACTGCTCTCTTCTCACTCTGCTCTTGCACCCTACCTTCCTCCATGCAACTGAATTGTTAAGGAGAGACAGCACCCCCAGAAGTCTTGTCTCCCTCTTTCTTTTCTGTATTTCCATATGGCTGAGTGGATGAGCGAACCCATGCTGGCCATCTCTCTCCGTCTTCACAGCCTCATGTGAAGAACACTGGCCTCATAGTTGAGATTTGGAGTGTGGGCACAGAGACAGGAGGGTGGCAGTTGTTGGTCCACTTCAGCCTCAAGCGGAAGCCACATGCTGCAACAAGGTTTTTATGTTTTTTTGTTTATTGTGGTAACGTTGGTTTATAACATTGCATAAAATTTCAGGTGTACATCATTATACTTCTATTTCTGCATGGATTACATCATGTTCTCATGTTCACCACTGAAATACTAATTACAGTCCACCACCACACACATGTGCCTAATTATCCCTTTTGCCCTCCTCCCTCCCCCCTTCCCCTCTGGTAACCACCAATCCAATCTCTGTCTCTATGTGTTTGTTTGTTGTTGTTATTATCTACTACTTAATTGAGATCATAGGGTATTTGACCTTATCCCTCTGACTTATTTCACTTTGCATAATACCCTTAATGTCCATCCATGTTGTCACAAATGGCTGGATTTCATCGTTTCTTATGGCTGAGTAGTATTCCATTGTGTATATATACCACAGCTTCTTTATCCATTCGTCCCTCGATGGGCACTTAGGTTGCTTCCAAGTCTTGGGTATTGTGAATAACGCTGCAATTAACACAGGGGTGCATGTATCTTTATGCATTGCTGTTTTCACATTCTTTGGATAAATACCCAGCTGTGGAATAGCTGGATCGTATGGTAGTTCCATCCTTAATTTTTTGAGGAATCTCCATACTGTTTTCCATAGTGGCTGCACCAATTTGCACTCCCATCAGCAGTGTAGAAGTGTTCCCTTCTCTCCACATCCTCTCCAATACCTGTTGTTTCCTGTCTTGTTAATTATAGCCATTCTGATGGGTGTGAGGTGATATCTCATTGCAGTTTTGATTTGCGTTTCCCTGATAGTTAATGATGTTGAACATCTTTTCATGTGCCTGTTGGCCATCTGTATATCTTCTTTGGAGAAATGTCTGTTCAGGTCTTTTGCCTATTTTTTAATTGGGTTGTTAGTTTTTTTGTTGTTGAGATGCATGTGTTCTTTACATATTTTGGAGATTAACCCCTTATCAGATGTGTGGCTTGCAAATATATTCTCCCAATTGTTAGGTTGTCTTTTCATTTTGTTGATGGTTTCCTTTGCTGTGCAGAAGCTTTTTAGTTTGATGTAGTCCCATTTGCAACAAGGTTTTTTAATCAGCATTTTAGTTTGAGGATTGGACTTGCATGTCTATTGATAAACTGGCACCTTCATTCGCATGTGTTTGTGTACCTTGTACGTGTAACGTTCTTGGGGTAGGGAGTGGTGGATGGAAAAAATGGGGAAGAGTGATTATTGGGAAAGGATAAAACTATTCCTGGGTCTCTGGTCAAAATCACATCATAGCGGGCAAACCCTCACGCCAATTCCTAATGATTACAAACAGGAAATCTGTCCCAGTCAGGATGAACACCACTGTGGAAACTTGATCTAGACTTGAGGTTTGGGGAATCCTTTTAGAGCAGAGGCTGTGGCCTTTTCTGTGTGTACAATTGTTTATCATTCTCCCTTTGGCCTATGAAGTCCAAGGTCATATGCTGCCTGATCCCATGTTCTGATCTTGAAACCATTTTACTCAAAGGATTTATGTCTGAGGACCAAATGTGATGGCCAATGCTAACTATTTTATTAGCCCCTGAGGTTAATAAAGGTTATGATCTACTCAAATCCTTTGAGAGAAGGAGAGCAGTAAACAATATATGAATAAAAAGGGGCAGAAGCAAGTCCATGCACTGAGTGCCTATTATGTGCTAGACATGGTGCTGTTATTTTACTTGTGTCATTTCCTTTAATAAGAATTATTGGGAATGTGCTTTGCACTTCACAAGGCACTGTACTGATGTCAAGTACTCTTATTATAGTAGAGAGGAAAGCATGGATTCTAGTGGAAAAGACTCAAGTTTACATCCCAGCTCTATACCTACTGGTAATGTGACCTTGAGCCACTTCCTCATCTTTCTAGATATCTGCATCCTCTCACAAAAAAATTAAATAGGGAATGGCTGTATCTATCAGCCTGAGATAATATCTGCAAAAGAACTTTATAAACTAGAAACACAATGAAGCATTTTAGAACACAGAGTTTGTTAATTGAGGTCCTTTGTATGTGTGTTGTTGGGGTTGGACTTGTCGGTGAACTGGCGTCTGGTGAAGGGGCACATGGGGATAGACCATGCAGAACCATGATGTTTGCAGGGTCCTCAGATGATTCCTATCAATGTTTTCAGCTGTAAATGAGTGCTTCGGCCTTCTAAGCTCCAGATTCTGCTAAGTCATTTAGGAGTTACATGCCTGCCAGGGAGGTGCCAGAGGAGCATAACTTGCTGCACTGCTCTTGTGAGTGTGAACTACACTTCTCAGGTACGACAGGGCTGGCAGGACTATTATAATATTTGGTGTGATGTTGCCTTCTATTATCACCACCTTATCCTCTCCTCTTTTCCCAAGCTGTGAGAATGGGAGAGGTGCTATATGGTTCATATGACTGGGCTGTATCTGAGGGTTTGGAGAAAAGATATATACATGCATTGTGTCTTAATAAATAGCTCTTTATGATGTTGGAGTCTTGTATACAGGGTTTGGTGGTCCTGGGACCACCCACAATTTACCAGAAACTGGAATATGTGTTTGTCTGGATTTTTTTCCCACCTGAAGATGAGTACTGTATCTTATCTTCAATAGATATTCAATAAATGTTGAATGAGTGTTTCTTCGTTGGAATTAGTCAGTTCACCACTCAAAGAGCTATCCAAATGCTTAAGAATTGAACCCACTGTTATAGAAAATCACCAATAGGTACTGGCAATGCTGAACGTGGTGGCTGCTATCAACAGAAGGCCTAAAACCAGCAGTTCTCGTCCCTTTCAGCTCATTAGAATCATCTGGAGAGCATTGAAAAAAAATCACAATGCCTAGGCTTCCTCCCAGAGATTCTGGTTTAATTAGTCTAGGGAGGGCTCTTAAAATTGATATCTTTAGTAATACATTGATACTGAAGGCTTGGTTTTACTTCGAGGAGAGGTTCTCAGCATTGATTATAAGTTAGAATCACCTGGGAAACTTGAAAAATTACTGATGCCTGGATCCCACACTCAGGGGTTCTGATTTGATTGGGCTGGTGCGGCCTGGGCATCAGGATTTTTTATAGTTTCCTACTTATTGCTAATGGAGCCAAGGTTGAGAACCAATAACTTAGAGGGAGATAGAAGCATCTGTGTCTTTTCTCACAAAAGTACAACTCGTAATTAAAACAGCCAAATTTAAATAAGAAGATAAATAGGGCTGCTCCTACACTGTTCATTGTTCAGTGTTCTTTGAAGTACATTTTTATAGAAAACATTTTTAAAAATCAAATACCTCGACCTTTTGCATAAATCCTAGCCTTGAATATAACCTTATACTTGAATAAATTGCCTTTTTCTTAACTTAAATCTTGGTTCAGACTCCAGCTGAGATGACTCATGATTTTTAAGCCAGTTTGCTGTCAAAAGTCTCTGGAAATTTATTCTCAACCTCCTGCACCCCTTTCCTTACCTCAACCATAAAGAGCCTACTGCCCTCTTTCCATATGGATTTATAGAGCTATTCAAAGTCACCATTTACCTTCCCTTCTGTCTGAGCATCAGTTAGGAAAATCAGCTACTCTGATTCCCCAGGATTGCTTCTCTCCATACAGCTAGAACAGACGGCTGCCAGCCATATACATATTGGTATCAACTTTCAAGCTCAGCCCCAAATCCTGTCTGAATTTCAGTTAGGATGGATTGAATATATAGATCAATTAGGGAGAGAATTAATATCTTTGCTATATTAAGTGTTCCAATCTTTGAAGACCATATACTTCTTTATTTAGGTATTCTTTAATGTCATTTAATAAAGTTTTATAATCTTCTCTGAAAGGTCTTGAACATCTTTCATTATATAAATTCCTAAGTTGTTGAGGCATTAATTGCATCTTTTAAACCTTTATTTGTTGCTAGTATATGATTTCTCTGTATTGATATTTTTATCCAGAAAACTTACTATACTTTATTATTAATTCAAATAAAGTACCTGTAGATTCTTTTGGATTTTCTAAATTAGAATCACATAATCTGCAACAAAAAGACGTTTTATTTCTTCTTCACCAATAACTATGTTGTTATTTCTTTTTCTTCTCTTACTCTGTTAGCTAAGATCTCTGATATCCAATAAAAATGTCTAATGAGGGGCTGGCCCAGTGGCGCAGCGGTTAAGTTCGCGAGTTCTGCTTTGGCAGCCCGGGGTTCACCAGTTCAGATCCTGGGCGTGGACCTACTCACTGCTCATCAAGCCATGCTGAGGTGGCGTCCCACATAGAAGAACTAGAAGGACCTACAACTAGAATATATAACTATGTACTGGGGGCTTTGGGGAGGAAAAAGAAAACAAAAATGTCTCATGAAAGTGATAATAGAGGCATCTTTATTTTCTCCTGATCTCAAAGGGACACTGTTCAAGTGTCGTATATGTTACTTGCTGTAGATTTTCGTGTTTTTTTGTAGGCATCCTTTATCAGTTAAAGGAAGTTCTTTTCTTTTTCTGATGTGATATGTTGCGTCATTATTCCTAATTTTTTTACCTTTCCCTGTGTCCATGCCTTTTGTCATGTGACATTGCAGTTCCTCCCCCTTGAGGTGGCGTGTGTTTACCCACCTCCTTGACACTGGGCTTGGCTGTGTGACTACTTTGACCAGTAGAATGTCACTAGAAATGACTATGTGCCAGTCCCAAGCCAAGGCCTTAGGAGATATCCAGTGTTTCTACTTACCATTTTGTTGTTTCTGCTATCACCACAAGAAAAACAAGTGCTTGATGGCCTATTAGTCCAAATATGGACAGACTTGAACCTAACCTAAAACTGGAAACCAACCCTAGATGAACCCATTATAGATCAGCCAACCACCAGGTGACCTGGCATTTTGTTACATTGCATTATTGTATCACTAGCTCACCAATATGTCTAATTTACTAATAGCTTTTGTTAATCATGAGTGAATTTTGAATTGTATCATAGGTTGTCACTTCCTCTTTTGAGATGAGCATTTTTTCCCTTTATTCTGTAATATGGTGATTACATTAATTTAATTTGTTTTCCTAATATAAATCATTCTTGCATTTCTGGAACAAATCCTTTTTGGTCATGATGTATTCTAGTTTTTATGAATTTCTTGATTTGGTTGGTTAATTTTGTTTAGGACCCTTGAATGAATGTTTATGAATGAGATTCCTTGCAATTTTCTTTTCTTGAATTATCGTTGTCAAACTGGGTAACAAAGTTATGGTAGTCTTATACAATGAAAGATGGGGACCACTCCTTCTTTTTCTGCTCTTTGGAAGAGACCATACAAAATTGAAATGATCTTTTCCTTGAATATTTTTAGAACTTGCCAGTGAAGAAACTGGGCCTAAAATTTTCTTTGTGGAAAAATTTTGATTTTTGCTTTACTTTTATTTATAGCTATGGAAATATTCAGATCTTCTTATTCTTGGGTTAGTTTTAATGTTATATTTTTCTAAGAATTTGTCAACTTTATCTGTATTATTCATAATATCTGATTATCTGTTTAACATCTGCAGCAATTATTATGTTCTCCATTTCATTCCAGATAATGGTTATTTGTGCCTTCTCTCTCTTTTATTAAAATTTTGATCAATCTCCCAGGTTTTAAAGTTTTTAAAACTATCATCTTTTTAAAGAATAGACTTCTGGCTTTGTTGATATTCTCTGTTGTCTGTTCTTTCTCAGTTTTATTCATTTCTATTCTTATCTTTATTATTTCTTTCCTTCTACTATATCTGCATAATTTCAGTACTTGAAATTTCTTGAGAATTGCTTTATAGCTCTATATAGAGTAAGTTGTTAATGTTCTATCTACTTTTAAAGAATGTACATTATATAGTTGCTGGGTGTTGTGTTCTATATTTGTCAATTAAACCAAGTCTGTTAATCATGTCATTCAAATCTTCTGTATCTTGACTGATATTTTTTGCTTTTGCTATCAGTCACTCCTACAATGATTGTAGATTTTTCCTTTTTTCTTGGGAGTTTTGTCAATGTTTTCTTTATATAGGCACATACAAATTTCAAATTGTTATGTCTTCCTGGTTAATGGAACCTTTTATCATTACGAAAAGTCCCTCTTTATCCTTAGCGTTTTTTTTACTTTTGACTTTAGGTCTGTTTGGTCTGATGTTAATGTAGTTATATCAGCTATCTTTTGATTAGAATTTGCCTGTTATGTCATTTTCCATACTTTTACTTTTAACCATTCTACAGTTGTATATTGTAGATGTATATCTTGTAAATAGCATATGATTTGCTTTTAAAAATTCATTCTAATATTTTTATCTTTTATTTGGAACGTTTATCCATTTATATTTAACACAATTGCCAATATATTTATAATTTATATTTACCATCATATTGTGTGCTATTTCACCCTCCCTTGTAACCTTCTTTTCCATTAATTATTATTATCTTATTCAGGTTTTCCCCACTACTAATTTGGAATTTATGTTCTATGTTTCTGTTCTTTAGTGGCTACCTGGGAGATTACGGTAAGTCTACGTAATGAATCAGAGGCTAAAGTTAATACCTTAATCTTCTCCCAAGACAAGAAAAGAATTTAAAAGAGTTAAACTCCATATCTACCCACTCCCCAACCTATATGCTATTGCTGTAGTGTGTTTTAATTCAGTCTTTTTAAAAAAACTTAGTAAATGTATTAGTTAGGTAATGCTACGGGTAATAACAAGTAAATCCTGGAATCTTGGTGGTTGTACTATGAAAGTTTATTTCATACTCATGTTCCAGTCCAATGGGGGATATTTCTGGTTGGGCAACCTTCCATGTGGTCATTCAGGGATCCAGCCTCCTTTCATCCTGTGGCTTCACCCTCCGTTTAGCTTTCGGATCATTCTTCATTAAGCTAGCAAATGGGGAAGGAGATCACAGGAGAAAGTACACCCATTTCTTTACCACTTTATTCCAGAAGTAACCCATATCACTTTTCCTCAAACACTGGTGGCCAAAATGCAGTCACAGGCCTGTATCTAATTGCACTTAACTCAGGTTCCTCACGATAAAATGGAGAGAACATTTTCTCTCTGTGAGAAACTGCCTCACAGCATTTTGCGAGCATGAAACTCAGTGCATGGCTGAGTATTTGGTAAGTGCTCACCATGTGCCAGGTACTGGACTAAGTGCATAGTTTTTGTCATGTTGTATAATCCTCACAACAACTTGTAACGTAGGAGTTAATTCATCTCTATCTTCAGATGAGGCAACCGAAACTTCAGGTAGAGTGACTCTCCCATTCGGAAAGTGGCCTGTGGCTCCCTCTCTCCCATGCCAATCTCTTCATAGTAGTAGAATCCTTCAAGGCTAAGTAATTCCAGGAAGCCTTGTTTGACTCCTCCTGTACTTACTTATTTTCTTCTCCTATTTTCACATCTAAACCATACCATTTGCACTTATATGAGCCACCTTGCATGGTTCTCTTTTTGTTCCATGTGAATTAATCTTGTTTTCTCAACTAAATGATAACTTCCTTGATGGCATGTACCAAGTCTTACACTTAATTTATCATCCTCAAAACTGAAAGCTCAGAACGCTGCACACAGCAGGGTCTTAACGCCTGTTGTTGATAACGCCTGAGGCTCTTTTTATTTTATTCTTTACAATTACATTACACAGTGCTGAGCACATAAAGGATACTCCATAAATTGCATTGATTGGTGGATAAGTGTATCTTTATATGTAGGACTTGCAAAATGTCAGGGTGGCTACAAGTAGAATGGACTAGAATGCCATTAACTAATTATATGATTTTGGATTTTAATTTCCTGGGCTTTTCCTTTCTAATCTATAAAATAGGGTGTCTGAACTCAGTATGATAAGTCTCTTTTGACTCTAAAATTCCATAATTTTGTGGAATTCAGGAATGACATGTTAAGTTCTTACATGATTAAGTCATTTAATCGTCACAAAAAACCTATGTGGTAAATAATTATTATCCCAGTTTTATAGATGAATAAACTCGGGCTCAGAGAGGCTAAATAACTTGCCTAAGGTCACACAGTTACTAAGTGGAAGAATTGGGATTCATGCCTGGGTCCCATGGAAACCAAAGCGCACACTCTCCCTCCTTCACCACTCAGCCTCCTAAAAACCTCTGCTTTAGCAGTAGTGGAAGATTTTTATCAGATTTCCTTTAACTGCTTTTCCTCTAAGTGGACTGACTCAAGCTTAACCGTGTCAGAGAAAATCCTAAGGCTATTAGATCAGAAATCAGTCTCTGGCAGCCCCTCCTTGCAAGGTGCATGTTTGGCTCACTTTAATTTGTCGTTCATTAAGCCTGTAGGAACGGAAGGAGAGACATCTTTGACTTTGCAGGAGCCAGAAGAACAAAGTTATTACCCAAACTCAATGTAAGCACTTGGGTTTCGTTTGGGTTTGAGATTTTGGCAAAGGTTCAGAGCTTTCCATTTTCTGTGAAGCCATTGCCCATTCCTGTCAGGAGATCAGTAAATTTTAAAAGCGATTCCAGAGCTGACGAATGAGTCACAGACGTCCAGACTCCACAGAGCCTTGCTTGCACAAATGAAATGACCAGATAAGATCCTGCGGCTTCTTTGTGTTGTGTGGACATTTGCCATCAAACATGATATAGAACTGGGTTCTTAACGCCGGTGGATGAGAGGATAGAAAATTGTAAAAGGGACACTTAGAGGAGTGTCCAGAGGATCGCCTCGGACTTTGGTCGGACTGTACTTTAAGATACTGTCAAGTGCTATGGCAACATCAAGAGTATGTCAGGCCCAGCTCAGGGCAGTGGGTGAAGATGTGGGATTTGAACACGCTGGTCTGGGGTTGAATCCTAGCTCTGCCATCTATTCATGAACTTGTCCAGGTTACCTATCCTCTCTAAGCTTCAGTTCTCTCCCCTATAAAATAGGGATATTATGAGTAGGACAGGCTATTGTGAAAACAAAATGAAATAAGGTGCATGGAGAAGTTAGCACAATCCCCGGCACACAGTAAACACTCCATAAATTGTAGGATTTTTTAAAACATTAAAATATCAGGTTTGCAAAGCCTTAGAGACCATCTGGTTCACTATCTTTTTGTATGGCTAAGGAGATCGAGGCCCAAGCAAGTGAAAGAAAACAGCCACTTCATTTAACCAGTGATGCAGAGGGAGGGTGGGAACCTATGTTTTTCAACCCATACAATATCTTTTCCCTATTTCTTGACTGAACTAGCTGGAGAGCTCTTCCAGCTTCCTTTCTTCATGGGTTCGTCTGGCCTGAGATGAGCAGAGAGCAGGAGGGTGAGAAGAGAGGAACAGCCCTGAGTGTCTCTGAGCTATTGGAGGTCTCTGTCAGGCAGGGCAAGGTCAGACGAGGTGCTTGTTACACTTTATGGGACTTCAACTTACAACTTCCTTCTGTTTATTTGTCATTGTTTGATCCCTGTAGAATCACTGGGCTATAAAAAGTCTCTGAGGGAACTTTGGGAGAGAGAAAGCCTCTTTCTGGTTCCTCCCTGGCCTTTGGCAGTCTGGCTAGGACCTTCAGGTAGCTGACGTTTTCAACCTGGGGCGGAGCTGACAGGCAAGTTACGTTTGCACTGGAAGAAATTGGCTTCTGTTGTCAAAACTTCACGGAAAACTGGAAACTGTCTTAAAGTTTCACCAAAGTATCCGAGGAAATGCCATTGAAATCCAAGTTCTAGAAAACAAAAAAGTAACAATGAGGAAATTTCACATGTTGGATTTGTTTTCAGATTTTCTCATCACAGCCTGGGGTATCAGTAGAGTAAAATATTCACGGCTAAACGGACTAGCTGTTTGCCATCAGATTTGACCGCGAAGAAGGGGCACCATTGATTGCCATGAAGCAATTCCATCTTGCTATAAAGGACCTCACGGGCCAATATCCCCTTTACCTAAATTCAGTGTCAAAGCTGACAAATAACTTGAAGAAAAGGACCAAGACCTTTATAAAAATCTATCGATCAAAAACGTTGTTCCCATGAAAAACAAGATATACAGTGATGATCTACATTACAACTTGTATTTTAGATTAGATTTATATGGTTTTATTGATGCTATATCTGTGTGTGTGTGTGTATACATCATATATATCAGTAGTGTGTGTTACATCTGAGTGTGTATGTGTGTGTGCACCACAATCTTCACTTCAGAGTGATTAATTGTTCATTCAATAAATATGTGTTGAGGGCTTACTGTATGTCAGGCACTCTTCTATTCAATCTGTTGCTGTCATTGTTTTATAGATTATCATGATCCTAAAACTTCTTCCACACCCTCAATTTTGACAGAGGAATTGAGAGAATATTAAACTCATTTTAAACAAATTTGGTAGAAGTAGAGTCTCTGCTGAAAGCTAATATTTCCATTTATCAAGATATGTTCCTTCAAATGATAGGAAAATTATGTCCAAAGCATACACTCCCTCATAAAGAGAAATCAAAGAAGACTATGTTTGTCCATTGTAACAACAACCAGATTTCTAACGATTAGCCAAAATTAAGGTATTCAGGTCATGGTATGGTAAAGTTTCAAAAGGAAATCACTTCTTCAGATATCTGAGGCTCCTATGAATTCATTTAGTGCTTTTAAGGGATTTGATCAACTAAATGAACTGGTAAATAGTTCTGTAATGGAGCTATAACTTATGCTGAAATATATATCAGCTATTTAAAAAAATGAATTTCTGTGCTCAATTAAATTTTAAAGCTTTTTTAAAAACAAAACTGTCGGGCCAGCCCAGTGGTATAGTGGTTAAGTTCACGTGCTCCGAATCAGCGGCCCTGGGTTCAGATCCTGGGTGCAGACATACTCACCACTCATCAAGCCATGTGGAGGTGGTGTCCCACATAGAGCAACTGGAAGGATGTACAGCTACGACATACAACTATCTACTGGGGCTTTGGGGAGTAAAAAGGAAAAAAGGAGGAAGATTGGCAACAGATGTTAGCTCAGGGCCAATCTTCCTCGAAAAAAAAAACAACAACTATCAAACATTATTTACCTTAAAAGAACACTGTGGGATAAAAGATAGATAAATGTTAATCAGATAAAGGGTACTGGTTTATCACATTCTGTGCTTTCAAAATATATATTAATAATCATTAATATTGTTTGAGCAGTTATTAGGGCCAGGCACTGTGCTGAGTTCCTCGGATTCATTACTTCATTTAATCCTTGTAATAGCACAATGAAATAGATACTATTCTTATTCCTTTTCAGCAGATGAGGAAATTGAAGGATAAAGAAGGTAGGTAACTTTCCCACAGTCATGTAGCTGATCAAGTGATAAAGCCAGGCAGTCTGTCTTCAGAGCCTGCCTTCCCCAGAAGCAGCAAGATGGGGCAGAGGAACGTGGGCCTTGGAGACAGAGAACACCTGAGGTTAGAAGTCTGACTCCACCCCTTACAGGCTGTGTGACCTTGGGCCACACTATATATTCAGCACTGCTGTGTTGCAGACTGCTTGGCTGGTAGACAACACTATATTGATTAGGAATTATGCCAACTGAGTCAATGTATGGTGCTGCATACAAGATACCTGTATTAACTCATCAATAAGGCCAGGGATGTGCTGGTAAATGTGTAACCACAGGCCCTGCAGGGGAACAGATAGTTACCCAGTGATGAAGGGTGACCAAATGAATAATGCAAAGCTCTTAGCAGAGTGCCTGCTACATAGTAAGTGCCCAACGTACATTGGCTATCATTATTATTGTGATAAATTATAGTATCCCATATGATAGAATAATGGTCATTAGATTTTTATAGAAGATGTATTGACATGAAAAGATATTCACAACGTATTTTAAAATGAAAAAATTTTTCCTATTTTTGGAAAACGTGTTCAATTTTGATAATAAAAAAATGTCTGAAATATCATAAGTGGTTCTTTGTGGATGGCAAGATATTGGGTAATTTTAATTTCTTTGTGTTTATGAAGATATCCAAGTTTTTCTACAATGACTATATATCATTTTTATTATTCAAAAATAATCTATTTAAATTAAAAAACAAAACATACCTATATAAATATTTTTTTCCTTGTTTCCCTAGAAGAAAAATCAATACCTGTTCATGTGGTGCAACACCAGACAGCTGGCAAATCTTTTCCTTGTTAGTTCTATTGAAAGGTAGATTGGTTGTTATCTAGACAGAGGGCCTGGATAATATTTTAGTCCTATACTACTCCAAGAACCTGCATGACTAAAAAATAGAGCAGGCCCAGAGAATAGGAAATGAAACTAGAAAAAAATAAGAAAAACATGAAGAATCGCCTCATGTCCCTTTTCCATTTTTTATTTTTAAACTGTGTCTTTATATAGAGAGTAGATTTTAGACCACACATGATTGCTCTTTTATCCAGTGCAGCAATCTCTGTCTTTTAGTTGGAGTGTTTAGAACATTTACATTTAATAAAATTATTAACATGTTTAGATTTAAATCTGTCATCTTGCTATTTCTTTTCTATTTGTCCCATTTGTTCCTTGTTCCTTTTTTCTTTTCCTACCTTTTTTTGGACTAATTGAATTAACAATTTCATTTTGTTTTCACTTTTGGCTAAATAGCTATATACCTCTTTTTCTATTTTTTATTTGATTGGTTGCTGTAGAGTTTACAATATGCATTTTTAAATTATCACAATCTACTTTATACTTCATTGTAGCTGGAAGCAGAAGTCTCATATCCTTTTTAGAGCATAGGTAGTATATAATAAGTCAATTAGAATTAATGAGCAAGACATGACAATTAAACAAAAATACAATCAATGAGTCTTTAAGTGAGATAAAACCTACTTTCATTGTAGGAGTACCTGAGTGGATTTTATGCACAATTTATGATAAGACTTTTCTTCCTTTTCCTTTTGCTCTAGGGTTCTAGAGAAGCAGCACAATGTAATAGAAAGAGCATTTACTTTGGAATCAGGCTATCTTCTCTAGGCTACCACTTTCTGTTGTGTGGCTTTAGGCAAATTACTTAAAATATGTGAGCCTCATGTGTAAAAACGAGGTAATAGTATCCATTCTTAGGAATTTTATGAGGATTAAATGTCATCATATGTGTAAATGCTTTGGTAATAGAAAGCTTATGCTTAGTGGGTGATGGTAGTTTTCAACTAGAATGATGTGTACATCTTCATTTACTAACTTTTAAATAGCTTCTTTTTGTTGAGCTCACCTTGGAGTCATAATGAATTTTTATTTCTCTTAAGCTTCCCCCAACCACTGCCCCCCCTTCTCAAAAAAAAAAAGTCAGGCTTCAAATCCTGGCTCTGACACTTACCATATAAAGTTAGGTCAATCACAAATTTTCAAGCCTTTGCTTTCTCCTCCATGAAATGGAAATAATTTTGTCATAACTTTTTCAAAAATTGATTGTGAGAATGAGTAGAACTCTCTTTTTTAAATGGTTCTACCAATTGTATATCATTGTCCAAATGTAAGGTATTATTAATAATACTTCAATGATGATGATAATGATGATAAATACTGGAGTTTGTTACCATGTATTTATCCAAAACATATGATGTAGATTCTTCCCCAACGAACTTGCAGTCTAGTTGGAGGGAGATGAATGAAAATTTATGAAATTATATCTAGAAATAATGAGTAGCATGTCATTACCAGATGAAGGGCACAAGCAGAAGTGCTAAAATATTTCAGGTTAGGAAGAAGCTTATGGACCCAAAGGATGAGAAAAGGCTTTCATCTTGGTAAAGGGGAACACAGCCAGGGTCATAAAGATAGGTAAGAGTCAAATGAATATAGGGGGGAGGAAAGAAAGGCCTGATGGGGAAGAACTGCAGCAAAGGGTCAGGGTGGGAAATGCAGAGGCTGATGTATTTATACCCAGAATCCACCAGTGCTGCTGGGGTATGGTCTTGTAGTGGGAGACAGGGCCAGATATATACACCAAGGCCTTGAATTCCTCAGTGAAGTATCTAAACATTTTTCTGTAAGCTAACTGTATTGGGAAGGGTTTAGAATAGAGAAGATTGGGCACTATATGAGGAAAGAGATGTTAAATTTAGTCAGACTCCATATTTGGCCATTCTGTTAACCTAACATCTAGCCAAAAGAGTGTCATTCCATTAAACTCACATCTAGCAACCTACAAACATGTTTTCGTAAATGTAGTAATTTTTCAGGAATGTGGCAAAACATTTTTATATAACTCTGTTTATCTGGAGTAGTCCACTAGTTTAAAACTAAATATGCGTATTTTATATAATAAGAGAATGTTATGCAGAAAACAGTATGTCTCTAAACAGTGTTTGTTCCACTTCATTGGAAGCATTACGGAAGTGCCACACACTGCTTCAAGGGATGTGGAACCTGAGTAAGAAAACACTTTCCTTCCAAGGCTGCTTTCCTATAAACTACCGACACTGGAAATGCATTACTCCAGAACAGGGTTTGGGCTTAGATTTAAAAAACGATCTGCAGTCTTTCTCTTCTACTTTTTCCTCTCCGTGGCTTTTTTGTCCCATTCTTTATTGACTAGTTTCCTCTTCATGACGGAAAATGTGGTTAGCAAAGTTTTGCAGGTGAAGTAAAAATTATTTTTAGCCTTTTTTTATAAGCTACTGGGGAAAATTGCATTTCATTTACCATATGTCATAATGGCTCTAGATAGAATGGAAAGCTATTAGACTCGCGTAACTTGAAGGTCCAGGCCAGTAATGTAAATTTTGTCAATTCAAAAAAACTCAAGGAGAGTACTCACTAGAATAATTATTTTACTTAAGCTATAACTAGTTCAGTTAACTTGACAGGCTTGAATTCAGTTGAAATTCAATTCAGTTTTAAAAAACACTCAGGCAGGCTGACGGAATTAACTAGTTATTTGACTAAATTGACTCACAGTGTGAAATGACTAGTCAGTTTAATCAAAATATTCTGGCTGATTGTGCATGCAGATGTAAATGTAGATAGTTGAACACTCTCTCCTGGCTATCCTTTATTAAACGAAATGACAAATGTAAAGAGTTTTATAAAATATAATATGAACAGCAGATTATATAAAATGGGCCAGAAAGCAAGCAGTTTCTGCTTTGGGATTAGCACTCAGCAGTTTCACTCGCAGAGTTGAGATCCTCTAAATATATTTGCCAGATTCCTGCTTAAACTCACATCCCATCCTGGGCCTTCCTGACTATCCTGTATGATATTTCTGTTCATTCTCTGGACAGCCAAAATCTTTTGAGGGTCTACTCTGTTCTACGCACACCTTTACTCTTACGCATACAAGGCGTACATTTTCCAATTAAGGGGGAAAAATAGGAGATTGGATCATCTATAACATGCTCTAACAATGGACCAAAAGATTTTCTGCTTGGGATGTCTAATTGGCAAATTTTTGTGTCACAGGAAGAAAGAGGGGTGGAAGGAAGGAAAAGAGGAAGGAAGGAGGGGAGGGAAAAAGAAAAGAAATTCATTGCATATTAGAGAAAAAAGTACTAAGTAGAACCAACATCATATAAAATAAGTAGGAAATTGAACCAAATTAAAGTATGGAACCAGTTCCCTTCTCACTCTAAGGACCTCTGGGTCTATAAAACAAAATCATTCCTTCTGATAATCTTTCCTCCCTCCTTTGCAACGTTTTATTAAGATGCTACGGTGCATGATGATTACAGATTTCCTTTGTTTAAATCATGAGCTTTTACAGAACATGATTCCTAATACAATAAAATATTTAAGTGTTTAACATTTAAAAAAAAAAAAGATGCTACGGTGCTCTTTTTTTAAAAAGAGCCTTTTTAAAAAAGGACAGATTTTTAAAGATGTAAGATATATTCAGTAGCATGCAGGATTCTAGAAATAGAAGTTCTGAATGTTACTGTCTTTTGGGAAATGGGTTCAATAGATGAGTCTTCCTTATTGTGGAGAAAGAGAAAAGTTGAACAGTTTGAAGACTTCTTAGCAGTGAAACCCCACTCTGAAGGCCCTTTGAGGTGAGTGAAAAGAATCAGAAACATATGGATTACATCTTGCTTCGAGTGCCTCGGGGCTCAGAATGTTTGGCTAAGTATGTTTTACGTTTTTCCCAATACAGAATTGAAAAAATACTATTGCCGGAAGCACTTTCCCAAACCCAACTTGTGCTAGGATTCAGCTCCAGGAACATCTTGCCCCTCTTCCATTAGAAATGCAAATGAGCCCAAAGCATCAGTTTTTTTCAGAATGCTCTCAGGGAATGCATGCCTGATCTGTAGGAGGCAGCTGCATATATGGCATCATTTCTGAGGAAAAAAAGAGAGAAGAAAGAAAACGGTGGGGGCGGGGGAAGGGAGAGAGAAGGAAAAAAAGAAAGAAAATACCCTCTCTTCAACTATCCAGATGATAAATCGTAAAATTTAACTACTAGAATCGTCAACCTTTGTGCTAAAACATTATTTGTGTCCTGTCTAAATGCCTCCTACCCTGAGCAAATTCAACTCACAATGGTGTCTTAACTCTTGAGTGTGAAACAGGGCATTAGTTGTCTCCAGTGCAGGTCACTGGAACAGGCTGATCCAGAGGATCACGCCAGGAGTCTCTCAGATCCTCCAAAAGAGGACAGAATAGTATTTTTGCTAAAATGGATACAGCATACATATTTCTTCCCTACTGGAAGGGCAGTGATGGTGTTGGGACCAGATTTCAGTTGATTAACGTAGGATTCAAATAATGAAGATAATAATTTCAGGTATTTACTTTATATAGATAATCTAATTTTGATAAATTTTATGACCCCATCCCCTAGATATTCTGATTTAATTTTCTGGGATAGAGTATAGATATTTAGTGTCCAAGAGAGAACTTGTCCACCAGGAAATGTGTTTTAAGACTGTTGGGAGTAGCACTCTATTTGTAACCAAAAAACAAAAACCTGACAACAGCCCAAATGTTCCTAAGTGGCAAAATGGAAAAATAAACTGTACCATTGTCATACAATAGAAAGTCTCTACAGCAGTACAATGGACTGCAGACACGAGTTACGAACACACAAACATGGCAACATCCCACTGAAATAACTGCTCCTCTGGCTTCTGGAGACCAGATGAAGCTGCCATTGCTGCCACCTCACATCATCAGTACAGATGTTTGCTGTCCTTGGGATGAGGGTGTCTGACTGGCAAACCTGACCCCTGCTTCCAAGAAAGCCTGGTAAAGCAAATCTCTGTTACTTTCAAATTATCTAGTGGTAGATCAATTATGGTCTAAATTATAAAGAAGGAAATTTCCAAAATAGAAGAAGAGAGAGTGGATGCTGGGCAGCTGAAAAGGATACCAAATGTTATTATAGACTCCAGGAGAAAGACAAGAGACACAAGAAGCAGGAGTGAGCCTGGAAACTGGTAAACTCATTATTGAGTCTAAATAAGCTGTAGTTGATGTTTTAAAAATGCTAGTAACAATCTATAAATTAACTCCCAGATAATATCTTATGGGAGATGACGAAGAAATAGGGAATTAAACACATTCTAAGTCTTTTGTCCAGTTTTGGAGAATAATATAAATAATGCTTAACTCTAGGCATTGACAGAAAAATATGTCTAAATATTACATTAAAAATGTAAGAATGAGGGAAGAGGGATGAGTAGGTGGAGCACAGTGGATTTTTAGAGCGGTGAAAATACTCTGTATAATACCCAAGTGATGGATGTGTGTCATTATGCATGTGTCTCAACTCATAGAATGTACAACACCAAGAGCGAACTATAACGTAAACTATGGACTTGGGGTGATCATGATGTGTCAGTGTGGGTTCATCAATTGTAACAAACATACCACTCTGATGGGGGATGTTGATAATCGGGGAGGCTATGCATGTGTGGGGGCAGGGGTATATGGGAAATCTCTACACTTTCCCTTTAGTTTTGCTACAAACATTAAACTGTTCTAAAAAAAATAATATCTTTAAAAAATCCTAAGGATAATCTCTTGGGCAGTAATAATTGGAATGGGCCACAAGAAGGGCTTCAGAGGGGCTAGTAATGTTATGTGTGCTGATTACATCATGTGTGAAAATATATTAAGTTGTACACTTGAGATGTATCCACTTTTCTTATCTATATTATACTCCAATAAAAAGTTTTTAAAATTTTATGAAAGAGTAAAATGGGTACATGGTAAAAAAAAAAAAAAAAAAAACTTTCTTTGAAAGTATAGAAAGACGTAGAGTAAATAGTAAATCTCCCTCATACCTCAGACCCGCAATCTCCCATGTCTCCTGCCTAAGAGGCAATGCTGTAACAATTTCTTCTAAACCCTTCCAGAGATATTTTAGAATTGTGTGAATTCATGTTCATGTGTGTTTGTATTTATGAATATATATATATATGTATGTGTGTATATGTATATTCATGTGTATTTCTCCCTTTTTTATATAATCAGTACACTAGTACACTATGTACACTGTTCTGCATCTTGCTGATTAGGTTGATTTGTCTCCTTCTTTTTAAGGGCTGCACAGAAATCATGGATTCTATTGTATGGTTGTATCATTATTTATCCAGTCTATGGCTACTCAAGTCAACGCAGCAAAAAAATCTGTATAAATATGTCATTGCATACATGTATGAATGAATTATACATAAATTATACAGATATGCATGAATATGTGTACATAAACATATGGAATTGCTAGATCAAATGGTATGTGCCTTTCTAATTTTGGTAGATATTGCCAAATTGCTTTCTGAAAATATTTACATTCAAAGGGTACACAGGGTACATTACATTTACCCTTTACATTCCACCAATAGTGAATGAAAGTACTGTTCCCCCATGTCTTCACCAGCACAATATATTATCACACTTTTCAACATGGCCAATCTGATAGGTGAAAAGTGCCACTTGTTAATTTTAATTTGCGTTTCTTTAATTAGTCATCTAACTTAATTATTAGTTAGGTAGAACTTCTTTCATATGTTAAAGCCATTTGTATTTATTTTTCTGTGTGTTTTTATTTTGCTCATTTTTATAATGCATCACCATTTCTTAATTACTTTTGATTGTATTAAAATATACATAAAATTTACCATTTTAACTATTTTTAATTGTACAATTCAGTGGCATTAAGTACTTTCATATTGTTTTGCAACCATCAGCACTATTCAGCTCCAGAACTTTTTCATTATCCCAAACTAAAACTCTGTGCCCACTAAACACTAACTCCCCATTTCCTTGTTAAATTTACGAGCTCTTTATATATTAAGATGATTTGTGATTTGCCATTTAACTTTTCACAATATTCTTGAGTAGGCAATTGCTTTAATGATTCACTCTAGTCAGACTTTCACCTTCAGCACTCAACTAAAACTGCTCTTACCAAAGTCATCAATAACCTCCATATTGCTAAATCCAATTATCAATTTCAGTTCTCACCTTACTTGCCCTATCAGTAGAATTTGACATAATTGATCACTTCTTCAAGTAAAACGTTTTCCACTTGGATTCCAAGATGTCAGAATCTCATGGTTTTTTTTTGTCTCATTTGCTACTCCATCTCTGTCTCTTTTGTCACCTCTTCTCCAAATTTTCTAAACTTTGCATTACTTCCCTTCTTTGTACTCTTCCTTATGGCTTTAAATAATATCTATATGATAATGACTACCAAATTTTTAACTCCAGCCCAGATCTCTACCCTGAACTCCACACTTGTATATTTAACTGCCTTCTCAATATTTTCATATTAATATTTAATAAATATGTCAAACCTAACAGGTTCAAAACTGAATCCCTGGATTACAGCTTCTGATAATAGTAGAAAAAATTGGTTGGACTATCCCTCCTATAAATAGCAATTTAAAAATCTGGACAAAATATTTTAAAAACTCATCTGATAGAATTGTGGAGAAAACAAATGTAGAAGGAAACTGTAGGGAATTTGTCCCTTGAAAGAAAGGAATTATATATGGTAATACGTGCATTTTTGTGGCTACTTGCCTGAGAGCACTCCCTGATCCACATGAGGCAGGGCTAGAGAAAGTCATAGACTTGCTGAATTGAGGTGTCAGAGGACAGAGTTTTGGGCTGGCAGAGTGACTTGAAAATTAAAGAGGGGAGAAATACATGAAAAGAAGAAACTGCAGAGGAGTCAGATCCCAAAACTATGAATATAACTCTTCTCACTATTGAATAATCATTGAATTTGCATGTACTGGTGATACTCCAAGGGCCCAATGAAATAGTCTGTGAAAGCTAAGAACTGAGAGGAAATCTCAGCTACTTCCCACTGCAAGAAAGACAGTTTTGAATTTGAATAAATACTCTTCAAAGGTGGATATTAGAATCCAGAGTCTCTATAATATGTTACACAATGTCCAGCATTCAATAAAAAATTACTAGACAAATGAAGAAACAGAGAAATGAGACCCAATTCAAGAAAAAAGCAATCAGTAGAAATGACCCAGAGATTTTAGAGATGTTGGACTTAGCAGATAGGAACTTTAAAGCTGCTATAATATATATTTCAAGGAACTAAAAGAAGCTGTACTCATAATAAATAAACGTGAGAAAGCTAGGAGAGTAATTAAAACTTTAAAAGAATACAATAATCAAAATTAAAATTTTATAAGATGGGTTTAAATGCATGTTGCAAATGGCAGGAAAAGGCTCAGTGGACTTGAAGATGGATCAATAGAAATTAACCAATTTAAAAAACAGAAAAGTTAGTTAAGTGATTAGCTTTATCAGTCTGTGAGAATATATCAAGAAGTCTAATATACATGTAACTGGAATCCCCAAAGGAAACAGAGTGATGCAGAAAAAAACATTTGAAGAAATAATGACAGAAAATTTCCAAAAATTGGATGGAAAAACACTTAATTTTCAAATCTAATAAGCTTAGTCATTTTTGAAACTAGAAAATATTTTTATTTAAAGGATAATAAAAATACAACATGCAAAATTTGTGAGATGCAGTTGAAACAGTGATGAGAGAGCATTCCGTAGCTTTAAATACTTGTATTTTTTAAGAGGTTTAAAAATCACTGATCTGAGTTTCCACTTCAGTAAGCTAGAGAAGTAAAAGCAAATTAAACCCAGTATAGTAGAATAAAGGGAACAATGAAGAGCAGAAATCAATGAATTTGTAAACAGAGAAAGGATTTCAAGTCGATCGTGTTTCTACATACTAGCAACAAATTTGTATTCATTTGTCGTACCTTTCAAAAAATAACAGATTTAGGAATAATTTTTATATACAAGGCTAGTATTCTGAAGACTACAGAACATTAATGATAGAAATTATTGAAGACATAAATAAATGGAGAGGTATACCATATTTATGGATTAGGAGACTCAATATTGTAAACATGTCCATTCTCCCCAAATTTATCTACAGATACAACACAAGCCCAATCATAATCCCACCAGACTTCCTTATAAGAATTTAGAACCTAATCTTAAAATTTTTATGGAAATGCAAAGAACCTAGATAGCTAAAGAAAAGGAAGAATAAAGTTTTAAGAACTTGCGCTCTCTGACATCAAGACTTGTTATGAAACTACAGTAATCAAGCAATGTGATGTTAGGTATAGATAGACAAATAGATCTATAAGAAAAAAAGAACCTAAACTATTACTTCAGATCAAACACAAAGATACATTTGAGAAGGATCATAAACCAAAGTATAAAAGCTAAAACTATGAAATCTTACAAGAAATTATGGGAGAAAATCTTTCTTACCTAGGATTAGTCAAAGATTTCTCAGAAAAGTTAGAGACAGCAATTACCATAAAACAACAACAACAAAAAAAGATAAACTAGACTTCATCAAAACTAAAAACATTCGCCCATCATAACTGAAAATTAAGGAAATTAGTTAATAAGCCACAGATCAAGAGAAAATGTTTGCAAAAAAATATCTGGCAAAAGGGACTCTACAATCAAAAGGCAAACAAACTAATAAAAAATAAGCAAAAGACTTGAATAGATGCATCACTAAAGAAAATACAGGAATGGTCAATAAGCACATGAAAAAGTGATTAACATCATTATTCATTAAGAAAATACAAATTAAGTCCATTATGAAGTATGCACTGCATGCCATGAAAATGGTGAAGATTAAAAAGCTGTCATGCTTGTTGATGGGAGTCTAAAATGATATAACCACTTTTTTAAAAAGGTCTGATAATTTTTTATAAAACTTATCATATGTGACCCTATGACCTAGCAATTCTACTCCTAGTATTTACCCAAGAAATAAAAGCATATATTCCAGAGACTTGTATAAGAATGTTCATAGCATCTTCATTTATAATAGCTCCTGACTAGAAACAGCATCAGTATTCATTGACAGAATAGTGATATACAAACCATGATATATTTATATAATGAAGCATTACAGAGCAATAAAATGTGACATATTCATATATTCATTCCATGGAATACTATTTAGCAGCGAAATGAAACAAATTAATGATTGATGCAACAACATGGATGAATGAAAGAAGACTTACACAAAAGAGTACATACTGTCTGAATCTCACAGATGTCATGCTGAGCAAAAGAAGCCAGACCAAAAAAAGACACAAATGATTCCATTTAGACAGGCAAAATAAATCTATTCTGAAAAAAAAAAAAAAACTCAGAACAATGATTGCCTCTGGTAACTGAGAAGGGATGAGGAGGAAACTTGGTGATGGAAATGTTCCATGTCTTAACAGGGATGTGGTTACACAGGTGTATTGTTTTGTCAAATCTCATCAAATTGTATAAGTTTAGATTTATGAAAATTTTAGATTTTAGATTAAGAAAAAACTGTAAACTAATATTGAACTCAAATTAGTAGGTTTTCTTTTCACTACCTTCTGTGTATTCCAGGCTCACACAAATGAGCAAATATGTTGAGGATAAAGGAAGTCAGTTTTCTCACTGTTGGAGAAGGGACTTACAACCAGGGGAAGGAAAAGGCATAAATGTACCCTGGCTTCTGGATCGGAATTGCAGATATCAGTAAACTTGTGGATATTAAGGCAGGTAGGTAGATAAATGGATGGATAGATGAACAAAAGAGAAAGAGAAATGTTTTTTATATATCACACACACACACACACACACATATATATATATGTGTTATACATCTATATTATAGATATGTGACACATATTACCTAGCACTATTTGCTGAGAGGGCCCAGAAGCAATGACACAGCAGTAGGAGTAAAGATACCTAGTGCCCAGATCTTGGTTTCTGCCTGGATACTTTTCCCTCATATACCCACACGGCTTATTTCCCTATATCCTTTAAGTGTTTTCTTAAATGTCTTCTCAGTAATGCTTAAGCTGGTCTATCCTTTTTACAACTGCAACCCTTCACCCAATCTGCACTTCTCATCCGCCATCCTTGCTTTTTGTCCACAGCACTTATCACTTTCCAACATGCTATGTAATTAATTAGATATTTTACATATTTTCTTTTTTCCTGCTGGAGAGTGAACTCCTGGAGGGCGGGGATTTTTAGTTCACTGCTGATTCTCCAGCACTTAGAACAAGATTTGGCACATACTAGGCTTTTAGTAAGTGTTTGTTGAATAAATAAATCACTAACCATGTTATGGGAAACTGAGGTTTGCATTCATGGCTAGTAAGTAACAGAGGTGGGACGTAAACCCATTTTATATTAACTGCAGAATTCATTACACAAAATGCTTTTATAGTGTGAAAGATCTGTTATGTGAAACCAAATCTGACTCTACGTCATAAGCACTATGTCCTCTGTGGCGCTGAAGATAAACTTTGCTTGCTTTCTAGTTCAGCCCAGGCTAAGGCTAGGCCAGCTCTGTGACTGTACTCAAAGGCAATACTCAAAGTCCTTTTGTCCTGAATGCTCATTTGCATCCATGAAGTTAGACCAGGCCTTGTAGATGTGGTAGCATCTGCCAAATAAGCCCACTTGGGGGCAGTGGTTTTCTCAGCCCCACGGGTTGCTTTCTCTTTATCCTTGCACACTCACCAACAGCCTGGTAAGAGAGTGTTCACATGAACTCCTAAGAAATTTGTCCATGGAGGGAAAAAAGGGAGTGAAAGATGTCACATCTAGAGAAAGGTATCTGTCAAGAAGAAATAAAAATTAACATCAGAAGAAACAGCAACATGTTGGGCAACTGATGACATTTTTTAAGAAAAAAATCATTTAACATTAGTTGCTAAAATGGTAATTATGCAGAAGAAAGAAAAGTCTAGATTCCTCCTTCGTAGAACCACAAAGCTAAAGTCAACAATATGCTGCTAAACCAACAAAAGAGGAAAAGCTATGTCTGGACATTTTGGTTTAAAGCAATTTGGAATTGGAAGAGGAGAAAGGGAATATGACAATTTAGGCATCATTTCAGTCTCTCCATGTGCAAATATGGATCCTTTAGGTTCCCCAGTCCATTAGGTTCTGAAGGGGCTGCTAATTGCATGATCTATCCCTTTGGTCATAGGAAAAGACACATGACACTTGCCTGGCTGATCCTAATACCCACAACCCTTGGCCAAGGTGATTGGCTTAGGAATGATCTCATGCCCAGAGGGGCATGATTTTCCTCCAGATTTCATGTAGAGACTAAGTGAGATAAGCCCTAACTTTCTCCTGGGCTTCCTAAGCTGGGTGGTAGAAACCTGACTTTGCTAGTAGCCATGCTCCCCTTCTCTTGCTACATGGAGAAAGCTTGTGGACAGCAAAAACAAATGAAGCCAAAACTCAGTATGAACAGACAGGGAGAATGAGAGAAGCCTGGTAGCACTGTCTGAATTCCTGGGAGCCTTTAGGACTAATCCTATTCCTGGATTTCCTAGTTGTTTGAAGTTGTTTCTAGCTCCTTTCAGCAAAGAGAGTCCTGACCTACAGACCTACCCTTCAAACATCCCATTTGTCTATTTGTCAAATGTTTCTTAACACCATGCTAAGCACTATAAAGAGGAAAAAACTGCCATGAACTCAATCCCTGGGAATTGAAAATATAAAACATACAATAATAGCTGTTGGGATTCTAAGAATCTTCCCACTGTAGTTTGGTAGAGCTCAGGATAGCTTTTTCATTGAGCCATCCTTAGCCACTGGTTGAGCTAAGGTGGGTGTCAGGAAGAAGATCTATGGATCTCAGCAGCATAGATAAGTGAGACAAGGGAGGAAACTCTGATGAGACCAAGTACAGGGGAACTTATGTAACTATAGGGCTGACTCGGAGGAGAGCAATCAGGACACCATCTAAGAGAGCTACATTTGGGACAGCCTCAAAATCAAAGGAGATCCAATATAGGAGTGAGGCAAAGGGACAGAAGCATAAATAGTGAATAAATCTGAGTCACAAGAGGCAGGAGAATTGTGATTCCAGGTGATTGAACCATGGAGGGATAGTATCAGCCACTGGCTGTAAGTATGGGAAGTGGTGGCAAATTCCCATTGGCCAGAATCCGGCAGAGTTCCAGCCTATTAGGTTGCAGTTCTTTGGAGATCTGGTTTGCCTTTTCTGTGTGGACAAGACACTTATCAGCTAACCAATCAATGTGGGTGGGAGAACTCAGAGCTTAGAGTTCACAGTGGGCTGTCTTTATCCAAAATAGCCTGGAGAGGGTGAGCCAGATGATGTGTGAGCTACAATCCCAGGAAGGGTCAGTGGTCAGCAGCATAGATACGTGGCTCTGTCTTTAACCAGAAACCAAAGTTCAGCATTCATATCCAAGGGCTTGTGGGGAATCCAGAACTGAAAGTGAGAGACCAGACAAAGAGATCCAAGGCTAAAGAACCAAAGGAACCGAGTAGGAGGCAGGAGAAGGGATGAGAACAAAGTGAATGCTTCCAAGAAGATTTCACTAAGGAGGTTGTGGTGCTCCCAGTGTGTTTTTGTTAATGGATTGCCGGGTGGGATGTGGTTGAGTCAGTCTGATTTAAAGATGTGGGAGCTGGTGGACATCAGGGAATAGTGGAAGCGAAGGCAGAGGCCATGACACACAATGACCAAACGGTGGAGTTCTGGGAAGGCAGCGTATCAGCGGGTATGCAGGTTGCCTGGGCCCCTCCCTGGATAGTCTTAGGGCAGGGTAGTGGCACTACTTACTGGACTTACAGTCAGAGTTCTAGGAATGTCAGAATCCTGTTCTGCCACCCACCCCTTCATTCCAGTAGAAGAGTATAGCATAATGGGTATGAGCAGATTGCTTGTGTTCAAATGCTAGGTTCTGTTAACTACCTCTGTAACCTTGAACAAGTTATTTAATCCCTATTCATTATTTTCCTCATCTGTAAAAAGAAGAATGTTTTGGTACTACCACACAGGATTATTATAATAATAACATTAATACACATTAAGTACTTAGAACCATCCCTAGTAAACATTAAGCACTCACTTAACGTTAGCAATTATTACTATCTCTCAAGAGAGAGATGCATAAGAATAGTAAGCAAATGGGAAACAAAGGAACACTTTGCTTTCAGCTTGCAGGAGCACCTAAGAAGCCCAGTGCAGAGCTCTCAAGAGCAAATGACTTGAATTTACAGTCTAAGGGATCTTCGCCATTCGTTAAAACTTAAATCCAAATCTTGGATCTTAACAGTATCTGGCCTGGCTCACTATTACAAACTAAAAGAATGACCATCATGCTTGGGAATGTGTGAAAAAAGAAGAGCAAGACCTGAGTCTACCATTCACTGGCTGCAGTGAAGAGAGGACAGCAAAATGAGGAGTGAGCCTGGGGTCGTGACACAGTGACGATGACCCTAGTAAATGCAGTCCAGTGAATGCCCCAGGCTGCTACACAGTCATATTAGTAGCGTATTTCCCTACTCAGGCAGGGGTAGTTTGGAAAGTGGGAGTAGGGTGGATGCAGGGAGAAGAGACAGGTCTCTGCGAGAGAATAGAGGTAGGTACATCCACTCCTATACGTGGATAGCCAGACAATTGTACTCAAGCAGCTTCCAGAATCCATAGGCTGGTGGATCTGAGCTTAGTTTTTAAAATCCTGTCTGGCATTTTCAGGATTTGCTCAGGAATTGGCTGGGATAAGAAGCAACTTGTCACGATCAGGGCTGACTAGGCAATATGGCAATTGACTGAACCTTTACCCTTGACTATGCTTGTATAATCTCTAATGAAGAGTATACAAACTTGGACTGATACTTTATATAATGATGAGTTTATATTTACATTTTATTTCCATCTTTTAAAGAAGCTATTTTTTACTCCTAATTGGCTTGGTTAAAGCAATTGAAGAGGTGTAAAGAGTGGTGTCTTTCAGTGCAGGTCCTACCACACTCTGCAACACCTCCTCCTCAGCCTTTAGCACTACTGCCAGCTGCTTTCAAACTAACGGTTACTGAGGATACTGAAGGCAGCCCCCCATGCAGAAATTATATAGAGATATGCGTCTCCTTGGTGTGCACCCTAATTGGAAAGGATGAGAATACACAGAAGGAAATGTATGAGGAAATATTAAGAATTGTATACAATTAATATTTATGTGCATGATGAGACAGGGAAGCTTATGAAATGTAATGGTTGCAGCTGAGGAGGATTGTTACCTGTCAATCCCAGTTTCTCTTCATTTTTGGTAGTTTGGATTCTATACAGAAGGTTTGTGGCGAGTCTCTTATAGTGAAATATTGCTGCTAAACCTGCGAGAGCAGAAATTTTATTTTCCCTTTCTCACTTCTCTCTTACCCAAAATAGTCTCTTCTGATTAGATACAGACGAATTTCACAAAATCACAGCATTTCAGGTCTGAAAGCAATTTCTTTGCTCATTGTTCCTTTTTGGATACATATTTCCCTTCTAGAATCATGTTTCTTTTTCTTGAAGTACATTCTTTAGATATTCCTTGAGAGTAGATCTGTTGTTGGTAACACTCCAACTTTGTCTGAAAACGTTTTTGTTTCATCTTCATTTTGGAAAGATAGTTTTCCTGGGTATATAATTTTAGACAGTTATTTTTCCTCAGACTTTTAAAAATATTATTTCACTGTATTTGATTTCCATGTTGCTGTAAGGAATACTATGTGAGTCCAATTGTTATTGTTTTGGAAGTAATCTTTTTAAAAAAACTGCTTTTGATATTATTGTTTATCTTTTTATTCTATAATTTTATTTATAGATATATATTTATTTTCTGTTTTTGATTTGTTGTGGTTCCTGAATCTGAGATTTGTGACTTTCATCAATTCTGGAAAATTTGCATTATCTTTCAAATATTACTCTCTCCAACTTTTTCTAGTCTTTTCTTCTGGAACTTTGGCTAAATATTTTGCAGACTTTCTCTTTTAATCTTCCATGTTTCTTTAAATTATTCTATCACATTTTCATCTTTTCCTTTAAACAGTAAGTGATTGCTTCAGTATGCAGTATACAATAAGTAACTTCTTTAGTGCTATTTTCTAGCTCACTAATTCTCTCTTTAACTCTATTCTGCTCTTCAATCCATCCATTGAGTTTTCAATGTTAAGAGTTCTATAACTTTTTTATTCCTTGATGTCTGTTTGTTTGGTATTTTTTAAGATGTTTGTTATATTTTCATAATATATTGTTCTGCGATCATGTTTTCATTTCCCTCTTTCATTTCTTTATACGTTTCAAAACATACCAATTATATCTTCTTTTTTTGACATTTTTTCCCTGAAGTCCATGGGAGCCTAAATCTTTTGTTTGTGGTTTTGTCAACTCTTATTCATTTTGGTTTGATGCTTGGAGTTTTGTTACTTTGGTTTCCCAACTCCTATTCGTTTCAGTTATAACTGTGTGAATTCTGCAGAGTCCGCTTTGAGGGTGATTCTTTACAGGAGGAATTTGCTTTTGTTTCTGCCAAACACTTGTTCTATGATCATTGTAAATTAATATTTTTGGCTCTAGGGTTCCTAGATCACCCAGATAGTATAGAAATAAACCTGAAATCCATGTGAGCACAGAACTGTGTTCACAAATTCTCAAGAGAGACTTTTTTTTTCCTCACAAGAGCTTACACCCATATTAACAAGTTTTTCCTCTTGGCAGTAGGCTAATGTTTTCTACCCACCCTTTCACTGAAGTTAGATTCCTTTTAAAACTCTTGATTTCTGTATAGGAGTCTTAATTTCACCTCAGTACTTTGCACAGTCCCAAGGTTTGTCTCATGTCCTCATATGCAGCCGTTAAATCACACTGAGCCACAAGGACCAGCAATGGCGCTGAGAGCAGCCAAAGCTTCACTATGAGTCTGCTGTTCTTGCTTCCCATTCCTTCTAGTTTTTGGCCCCTAAGGATTTCCTTTACTTTATTGTAAATTTAGCCAAACCTTTAAAAGTCTTAGATATTTTAAAGTATGTTATCCAGTGTTTCTCTTATTTCATGATTTGTGGAACCTCAATATATTAAGATGAAATAAAATATAAAATAAAATCAGAATTTCTCTGGCTGTAGCTGGGCAAACCTAAAACTCTGCCTATTTGGAGTTTCCCTTATTCTTCATGGTGGCATCCAGGATACCTGCTGGGACCTGTAGGACTACACAGGTCACACTTTGAAGAAAAGTCTAATCTTGACCAAACCCCTGACTTTCAAAAGAACAAAAAGTCCTAAATTTATAGAGCTTGCCTTGTTCAGACTTCTCTCCTTAGACTGGGTCCATGCCACAGACTGAAATGAGGAAAGATGATAAATTCAGGATAGCATCTCTGCTACTTAGGCATTTGGTTTCCAATTTATAAATACAAATGGGGCTTAAACATAATCTTAAGGTTATTGTATTTATATAGTTCTATTAAGTTTACATGAAGTGTTACCTTGATTCCTGAAATAGCTATGCCCATAAAACACTTAATGTAAACCAAATCTTACATGCCCACTTACTTTCAGTGTAATGTCAGAGCTATGTTACCATGGGAAAAACATTATGGCCCCAGGACTCAAAATTACCTTAAAGAATGCAGAAAATATATTATAAGTGCATATTAATTGAAAAAACATCTCATAATAAAATATTAAGCAAAAAAATGGAACATTGTAAATTAGATTGTAAATGAGATATAGAAGAAAGAAGCCTTGTTTCATTAATCAAGCACTCCAGGCTTTAAAAAATTATATTTATTATATCCACAAACCTCATCACATTCAAAGACAGCTGAATTGAGCATGTCTTCTCTGATTGTTTATTCTCTGAAAGTTTCTGGTTCACACTTTTCCTGGGTGTGTTAGGACAGATGAAAACGTAGTAAAGTAAAAAGTTGGTCAAAGACACTTAGTCTTGGTTTCTGTAACAAGAACCTCTGTCAGCGTGAAGCCCCCACTCATTCTCTTCTAGCCGTGATTGCAGGCCAATATCTTTGATATAACTGATTTCAGAAGTCAGAGCCAGAAAGAAGATTTGTGATTAGAAAGGTTGGAAAAGAAGGATTGCATGGAGTGACCACATAGCTTGGAAGTTTGTTTGCTTCCTTGGCAGGCAGGACTGCAAGAGCAAAGGCAAAAATACGAAAGTGAGGCAGGATGCAACAAACAAAGAGCCTTTACTTGAATGAGCAGAGTCAGGTGTAAGATGGGCACTTGCATGCCTCAGCTCCTCCAAACTCCCTCACCCGGTGGCCAATATTCTCTATATTTTGTGTTATGTCTTATCTTCCTTACTAGACTCTAAATTTCTAAAGAGCAGAACATCAATGATAATGGTTATAATTCTGTAACACTTCAAGCTCTATAATGAGATTCTCTCTTACATTAGCTCACTTATTATTCAAATTAAGGGAGGCATTTATTAAGATTATCTCCATTTTACAACTGAAGAAAGTGATTTTCAGAGAGGTTAGGAGATTTGCCCAGGATCACATAGCTAGTAAAGGATAAAGCCAGGAGTTGAACCAAAGTTCTTTGACCAACCCTCCTGTGTTCTTCCTACCAAACCAGCACCCATCTCCGGTTTGTCCTGCGTCATCCATCACATCTTGTATAGGACGTTACACATAACAGATGTTTATTTAGTGAAGGAATAAATTTTTCCAAAAGAAAGAAAACTTCTTATTGGAATGACTTGTGGGAATCATTTCAAGTATTCATGTTAAGTTATATCATGTCTAATTTGACTCTCGAGAGGTACTTCATCTAATGTGTTATATATGGTTAATCTGTATAGTCATGATTTCCCAAACGTCTCCAGACCTTTCCCCCTAGTGAGGCGGACAGCTATAGGAATACAGCCTCTTTCTGTAATAGCTCACAGTTCAGCCTCCCTTATTCTGGAGGTGGAGTTGGTTTACACCATTGGGAGTGATAGTTAAACTGCTAGAATTAACATTTATCTATAAGCCATCCACCAGAGGCCAAGTCAGTGCTTGGAGTTTTACATCCATAATATCATTTAATCACCTCAAAATATGATCCTGTGAGATAAAATTATAACCAACAAGACTCAGAGATATTTCCTAGATTAAGCGATTTTTTCCAAGGATTGTGCTGGTAAGTGGGAGAATAGGGATGCAAAGTGAGGTTGACCTTATTCAGCAATTCAGCAAACATGTATGGCAAACTCAGTCTATTCCAGTGGGTTAAAACTGCCTCCAAGAAATTTTTTTGTTTAGCTGGGGAGGCAGACAAGCAAGGAGGCAGAGGATTGCAGCGCTGTGTGGTAAGGGCTATGTGAGAACCAAGACCAATGTGCTATAGCAGTGGGTTTTGAGGAATATCAAAATAAAGCTTGGGGGTCAGGAAGGCTTCCAGGAGATGACCTTGAGCTGAGTCTCTAGAGATATTTGAAAGTCAGTCATATACATAAAACAGCAAAACACATTAAAAGCAAGGGCTATAATATATGTAAGATACAGAAAGGTGAGACATCATAGGTCTTTGGGGATGATGAATAGTCAATAATATTTTCATAAAAGAATGAATGAGTGAATAGATAGATGGTTGGTCTTCTCAGAAACCTATCAAGAGAGCCAAAACTTGGGTTTTGTTGTGCAGTGAAGCTAAAGAGTGTGTGTTGTGCAGTGAAGCTAAAGAAGTAAGAAAAGCTTTGTGCATCAAGCTAAAGAGTTTGACTTTTGTCCTGAAGGTACTGGAAAACCATTGGAAAATTTTGATCAGGGTAGTGATGGGAGATTTATGTTTAGGAAAGATCACTTTGGTAGCAAGCCGTGTATAGCGTGGAAGTGAAGAAGGCTCAAAATCTAAGCAAATAGAAAAGTTAGAAAGCTCTTGTAATAATACAAGATGTTGTAAGAAGCTAAACTAAAGCAGTGGAAATGAACAGGATGGGACTAACTTGAGAAAATTCTTGGGACAAAGCATGTATAGGACTTGGGAATTATTGGATTTGAAGATGACCTGGTGGTGGTATTCTCCTTTAATGAAGTTGCAGATAGTGAGCATGGCAGATTTAGGGGAAGAGGGTGGATTATGTTAAATTTGGTGACAAATATATTGAATTTGAGACCCATATGAAAATATCAGAGGACATCTAGTTGAATATATAGACCTGGAGTTCAAGAGAGAAATCCACTTGGAAATGTTGATTTGGGAGTTATCAACTTACAGGTAGAATTTTAATCATGAATTGGGATGAGATCACCAGGAGATAGGAGTGGAGTTTCAAGGATATAGCCCCAAGGAACACTCAATTTAAGAGGCAAGAAGAGGAGCCCAAAATGAGCCTGAGAGGAATAACTGAGAGGAAGAGAAAAACCAAGAAGGAGGGAGAGAAAGGTGGTATGGACGCCAAGCCCAACAGGGAGTGGTCCCTCTTCTCAAACAAAGGTCAGAGAGAAGATACCTGAAATAACGACAGAAAGTTGTTCAGTGGATTTCACAACAAGGTGACCCTGGAAAGGATGAAGTCAGGATGGAGGCATCAACCACAATGGAGAGGGTTGCAGGACAGTGTGAGGAGTGGACAACAGTAAACATTTTTTTAAGAAGTTTGTGGACGGAAGAACTGAAATAGGACCATATCCTCCGAAGAAGGATCAGATATACGTGTTGTGAATATTCTCTCTCAATCTGAGGCTTATTGGCTTACTTTTATAGTCATGTCTTTTAATGAGCAGAAGTTTTTAATTTCGATGGAATCCAATTTATCTTTTCTTTTTCCTTTATGGTTAGTGCTTTCTATGACGTCTCAATGAAATCTTTGCCTACCTCCAAGGTCCTGAAGATATTCTCCTATGTTTACTTCTAGAAGTTTTATGGTTTTAACTTGGTGTTTAGATTTATGATCCATTGTAAATTAATTTTTGTATATGGTGTGAGGTAGGAGTTGAGGCTCATTTTTCCTATAGACAGCCAATGGTTCTAGCATATTTTTTGAAAATACTTTCTTTCCTCCTTGAATTGCTTTGCTCCCTTGTCAAAAATTATCAGACTGCCTAAGTATGGGTTTGTTTCTAGTCTCTATTTTCTATACCGTTAATCCATTTGCTTATCCATTTGTCAATACCCTGATATCTGGATTAGCATTTCATCTTTGTTCTAATCATTCACTCTTTAAGTGACCAGTTAGTTCAATTGACTCACCACAATTTTGGAGACATTGCCATTATTTCATTCTTTCATTCATTCCTTTTTTCCGTTTATTCAATAAATATTTATGAATGCCAGCCTTATGACAGACACTATGGTTAATACCGGGAAACAGCAGTAAATTAAGTAAATTTAATTCCTTTCTTAAGGAACTAGCATGGTGAGGGAGATACTTACAGAAACAAATCACTGTTATACAATGTGCTAGAAGTAATCACTCAGTCAATAAATATTTATTGAGCACATACTATCAGCTTGGCAATGCAGAATACTGAGCTCTTGTCGAATTTCAGTTTTGCTAACACAAGTGTGAACTTTTCTTGCTAACCTGATGTCACCCACATAATATCTTTTCCAAGCTAAACAGTCACTGCTAATTAGTTGGATCCTTCCCTTTTGAGTATTTTTGCCAGCACAAAAGCACAATAATATGAATAGTAATACCTTATATTAGCATAGCGCTTTCAACTTTTCAAAGTCATTTTACATCCACTATCTTGTTTTTCTCTTCACATTTCTCCTGTGAATTAGGAAAAGCAAGTATTATTTTTATTTGACAGAGAAAAGTAAATCACAGAAGCATTAAGTGATTTGCTCACCATCACACAGCCAGGGCTAGGGGCCTTCCCCTTTTCCATCTCCCCTTCTCCCCACCCCAACTCCCTTCCTGCTTCTTTTCCCATTACTCTCTCTCTTCAGCATCTTATCAGTACATACTGTACTGAGAAGGCTTCCAATTAAAGGTACCACTCCTGGGCTCCAAGTTAAGCTGCCACAATGGTACCTTATGTTGAAAAACTACAATAGATTGTCAGTGTTATCTTCAAGTGCTGACGGAGATTTATGAATTGGGTGGAGAAAAGAATCATGATCATTTTCACTATTACGACTGCCTGCAGAAGATTCGTAAAATTTCTGACACTTTCTTCATCCTTTTTACGAAGCATCAGCTGTCAGGGGAAGGTCGCCCCTTCCCATCCAGCTTTGGAATGAAGTGATAAATGTGTCAGAAAGCTCATGACGGGTGCAATCTTCTGCCTTGTAAACAGTTTTCATCGATACATATATTAAAGTTTGCTTTATTTTTTTAAGCCTCTATAAAGGTGCATGAAAAACAGCATTGTCACTGATAAATGTCTCCCCTATTGTGGGACTTTTCAGGATGTGGGCTTGTTTAGAAAAATAAAGATGTATAAGTGGCTAGATACCTTGAATCTTGTTTGACAACAGGCTGACCAGGGTGTCAGGGCTGTTGTTTTTATATGAGGAAATCTACACCTGAGTTTTGAATTTTCATGAGCTCATCCCCTTCTTCCAGCCTCTCTTTTCCACCTCCAATATCTTACCAAAAAAAAAAAACCAAACAAACTTATCAAGCCTCTAAAGACATGGAAATATTAAATGCCTATTTTTTTTTGAAAAAGATTTTTAGGTCAGTTTATTTTTTTCAGTGTTTAATGCAGAAAAGGGCCCCATTTTGCATTCCCGCTGGCAATGTAGACAGAGTGAGGAGTGTGTAATTGGGATCACGGCAGGAAGTGTGCTAGGGACTGAGAAAAAGTTTTGCAAAATTAGACTGTCCAAGAGCATACAGGGGGAAAAAAGGAAGACTATCTCGTTGGGCAGAATGTAGGATATAGCACATGCCCATTTTCAACAGAAAATGGAAAACATGCATTACCCTACCAAATCAGAAAAAAAATACTAGCAAAACAGAACATGAGATGATCAGTTGAGCTCTAGGTCTTCAACTTTTTACTATTATTATTATTACTGAATCGTATATTACCCAACCAAGCTTCAGGGTAAGGGGAATAAAGTCAAAATTGGATCAGAATTTTCGATCAAGCATACATCTGTAGCACTCCCAATTTCACCCACACCCATCATCTTGGGCTCCATTGATGGATAAGTCAAGGGAAGCAGAGAAACTAAATGGTTCACCCAGGGTCACACAGCTGGGAGACTGTCCAAGCAAGAAACTAAGTCTTTTTGAGTTAGTCCTCCTCTTCCTCATCCTTATCCAGTCTGTTAGAGTGCCCTGACAGTTTTTCTACTTTTCTGCTTTCATTTCATTCCTGCTGCCTCCATGCTTACCAAGTCTCTCCACACTTTACGTCCAAGGTCCCTCCCTCTGGTCTCCTCCTGTCCCACATCCTGGACTCTGACTTTCAGGAGCATGGCTCTCACTATGTCATACCCAGGCATGCCTGCTCTCCCTCAGCTGCCTCTTTCTCAATGCCAATCAAAGTCCCTATAACCTATGCCCTTCTGTATTCTGTTCTTAGGGCTGCCGTCACAAAGTACCACAAATTGGATGGTTTAAAACAACAGAAATGTATTGTCTCACAGCTCTAGAGGCTAGAAGTCCAAAATCAAGGTGTCAGCAGGGTCATGCTCCCTCGAAATCTTTTCTTGCCTCTTCCTGGTTTCTGATGCTTTGCCAGCAATTGTTGTAATCCCTTAGCTTGCAGTTGCATAACTCCAATCTCTGCCTTCTTCCTTACGTGGTGCTCTCCCTGTGTATCTCTGTCTTCATATGGCCATATTCTTATAAGGACACCAGTCATGTTTGACTAGGGGCCTACCCTACTCCAGTAGGACCTCATCTTAACTAATTACTTCTGCAATGACCCTGTTTCCAAATAAGGTCACGTCCTCAGGTACTGGGAGTTAGAACTTCAATATATCATTTTTGGGGGAGAGGAGGCACTCTTCAACCCATAGCGTCTTAAAGTGGCCACACCCAACCTAGCTAGTTTTAAATCCCAAGCCTCTCAACATGTAGCCTCAGTATGGCTCCAAGTGTACAATACAGACAAGCCCAGTGATAGCACCACCATAAAGAAAGAAAGGCTGAGTCCTGAGGAGCACATCTACCCGGGAGGGAGGTTTACTCAAGGCTTCCTAAGGCATTAACAGCTAAATCTATTAACAAATTAATAGATTTGTGGTCAAGGTCAGCATAAAGTTGCCAGCTAGGACTGTATACTCTCCCTTGATCAAGACCCACCTTATTCGTTCTCACTTCCAGGGCTCAACTTACTTGGTTTCTGTCCACCCCCAAATGACATCCACTCTGCTTACTTTTCAAAATCCTACTCATTTCAAAAAATAATTTGCATAGTCCACATTTTCTTGGAAGCTTTCAGACAACTATCCAACCTTCATTGTTTTTATTCTCCAGCACTAATGGTACCTGCAGGTTGCATTCCACAACTTTGCACTTAGTTATGTACTGCCCACCACTGCTTGCACCAAGTCTGATGATTCATTCCCTGTCCCTCAGCGTGCAAAGACCTGGGATGAGCACTTGGAATGCTGGGATTCTTTGGAGATAGATGGAGCTTAGGCACCATCTATGTCATGATTTCTTAAACTATGCTCGGAGGTGCCATGCAGATGAGAATGGTGAGAGGGGATGTCAGCCAGAAGGGCTTCTAAGCCAGCCAACCCTCTTCAATCAGAGTCACCCTACTTTCATCCATTTTTATTGGGGAAAGCTGTGTAAGACATCATTTGGGTTTAAAGAGTTCTCCAGCTAAAGAAAACACTAATCTAATTTAGTTTCCTTCTTTTACAGACAGCTTAACTGAGATGCAGACTGATTGTCTCATCCACCATGACACAGCTAGTTTGAGAACTAAATACGTTCTTTCTACTAGAAGTATACCTACTTGATCTCGTATAATTTTCATAACAAACTTGTAGAACAGGTATTATTATTATTTCCCTTTCAAAATTAACAAAATTTAATTCAAAGTAAAATCCACATGATTTCTTCGAGCTGTGCCAGTTAGCAGGTGTGAGGTTGCATTCTAAAGCACTTGCTCATTCCACTGGACCACACTCTCTTAGAAGAATCAGGAACTCTTGGAGCTAAACCATGAAGATCATTTAGTTGAACAACTTTTGTGATGTTTGTGGCAGCAAAAGAACCCAGACCTTTAATCATAAACTCATGAAATGCTGGTTACCATCATGGTGTGTGACACACAGAGATTCAGTGAAAATTGATTTAAAAAAATGTCATTTGGTCATATTTTAAATACAGAAGTAACTACCCCTGAAATTCGTGTATTCAACTTTGTAATAAAAGTTGCATTCTTTTTCTCTATATCCCCAGTAGAACTGGCATATAATAGATTCTTATTTAACACATGATCCTGCTGAAATTGTGCCATAATGAGGCATTTACTCTATTGGTGTCTTCTTTTTGTCATGCGTTGTACTAAAAGACTTTGGTTTCCCTTCATACTCCTCTCTTTAGTGCCTCTTATGGTTTCCAAACGGGTTGGCTTCTTCTAGAAGCACAGCCATAAGTTCCTTTGGAAAAGTGCTTCAGTTCTTCTGTGAAGGTCCATTTATAATCCAGAGAGGCTAACTTAGGCCACATTAAACTAAGGGTCTTCAAAGGTCCTATTTTTTTCTGGACTCAGGCAAGGGACCTTCTCTGATAATAAACAAGGGTTTCTAATCTCTCTTTCCCCCTGAACAGCATGACCCTGAATCCAGGATGCTGTAGGAAGGTGGTATATAAGAAAGCTGAAGAAGGGATCTTTCAAGTGTCAAGTGGTTGTTAAATATTTTACATTCACATGCCTTTAAAGTTGCCACAGGTGCCAACTAGTGTCTCTTTGTGTTAGTTATGGGTGACATGAACTGTCTGGCCATGAAAATTTAAAGGGATACCTTCACTCTCGTCTGCCCTAGATGATATTTCTTCTCAGCTCAGTAAGTATAGCAGAATTTCTGAATTCTGATGATGTACTGCAGTGTTTAGATATAGAGAGAGGTAGAAAATTGCCCCAAAGTAAGCATCCATTTAGAAAAGGGGGAAGACTAGCATGAACCCTGTGGTGTTGGATTGAAATCAGAGGTATCAGCGTGAACACATGGTTTTATAATATATATAAAAAGTGATAGATATGGAAATAATTATAGATGTCTGTGTGTGTATACACAAGTTAAAATACATATATGTATTTTCTAACTCTGTCCAATGAGAGGACCTAGAAGAAATGGCACTCTAGCAGCAGTGAGCACACCTAGTGCCCAGGTCTTGGTTTCTAAATACCATTCTCCAATAAAAGGAACCTGGAAGTTCTTTTGGAGCTCTTCTTGGAGAAGTGGTTGCTTCCAGGGCTGGGGGAGAAAATACAAGATGAGCCTGGAGCATCTGTGGTGCTACAAAGTCAGAAGTGCTCAATAAAAAGGATTGGGGCATGCTGCAAGGGCAAGGAGCTCTCAATGGCCAACGCCAGAACAATTTGAACAACAACAGAAAATGATAGTATTGGGTTATAGTCCACAAAGTAAAATAAATATTCATGAGTCTATGCTAATATGAATAAGTAATTGAATAAGTAAATACATGGGGAAGATGGGACATTTTTTCTTTACAGAAGAATTCCAATTAATGATTGTAAAATGAATGTGCAAAATATAAAGTCCACATTATAACACCATGGTAATAATTGTTTCCAGCAAGACCCACCAATGGATGCTTAGTGGGTAAAAGTTTGGGGAGAAAAAGGATATTTTCGTAGTCTAAAAGTATCCCTCCCAAGATTTTTATTTATTACAAAGGGAAAACTAGTAACTCTACAGTGGTGAAATCTTACAAGCACCATCTTCACCAAGTGATCAAGGTCAACTTTGACGTCATGTACCCCCTGGAATGATGCGTTATGATGCACTTGCCAAGGTGGCAAGATTTAGCACAACTTGCCAAAAATGTATGACCTCAAACTAATCACGATAGAACATCAAACGAACCCAAAGTGAGGGACAGCCTACAAAATAACTGACCAGTACTCTTCAAAAGTGTCAAGGTCGTGAAAGACAAGGAAAGTTTGAGGAACTGTTGCAAGATTGAGGGGCGGTTAAGGAGGTATAACAGCTAAATGCAAGTGGGATTCTGGGCTGGATTCTGAAACAGAAAAAGGCTGTTAGAGGAAATACTGGTGAAATCTGAATAAAGTCCGGAGATAGTTAAAACTATTGTACCAACGTTAATTTCTCAGTTTCAATCATTGTACAATTGTTATATAAGATGTTAATATTATGAAACTGGGTGAAGTGTATATGTAAGCTCCCTGTACTATTTTTGCAGCTGTTCTGTAAATACTGTAAAATTATTTCAAAATAAAAAAAAATTAAAAATTGTAAGTAAGCACCCAGCTAGGACATTTTCTTTACAGCAAAATTTGGTTAATTGCAACCCAACTAACTGGAACCTTAAAGTGTTGGAAACTTTCTCTGTACCTCTGCATTTAGCAGAAAACTTGGCAAATAAGCTGTTACATAGGATTTATTCAGAAAATTCACTTCCAAGGGAAAGCTTGGAATTAGTGTAGACCCAGTGTGGTTTACAGTCCTAGAGTCTGAGGTGAGCTGTACTACACAACCTCCATGTCTAGCCTCTTCCTCTCTGGTAGCTCTACTCTCCAACCAGTTTCTGAACCCGTCAGGCACTTTCACACCCATACTTTGTCTGTACTCTTTCCTCAGCCAACAACTGCTTTTCTTCTTCATCTATGCTCTTTGGGATCAGCCAAATCTTAGGTTGAATTATGGATGGTCCTGCCAAAAATTAGTTATACAAATCTAAGCAATTTACTTTACTCTTTGAATCTTAGTTTCCTCATCTGTAAAACATAGGCACTAATTCTTACCCTACATGAATTCTAAGGTGTTTAGCTCAGTGGCTGATCCACATAGACACTCTATAAGTGGTAGCCCTGTAGTTGGTATTAGTGACGGAAGTCTCAGCTGTGCCACCTTCCCTGTGATTCCTTAACTTATTAATTAATGTATGTATTCATTAAATGAAAGTCTACTGAGATCTACTCTGTGCCAGGCACCATACTAGACCTTAGCAATACAGCAGTCAGCAATGGAGACTCAGCCCTGCCCTGGCACAGCTCAGAAAGTCTAATATGGGAGACAGGTATCAAACAAGTCATCCCAAGTGTGAGCAGTGCTGGAAGAGGGGAAAGGTTGGATTTGAAGCCTGCTGTAATCACATTGATTAGAATCAATTACTCCTTCCTCTGCTTTGAGACAGCCAGGACAGATTCTTGATGTTCACTGATTTCCTCTTGTTGAGCAGGAACAATGGCCTGTAAAATTAAGATAGATTGTTTGCTACTACATAAGAAACATACAGTTTTCTGGAACAGTTCATTTAAATAGATAACACCACTCTCCATTCACGGAGTTCCTAGTTAACTGAAAATTAGCTTTAATTCTTTATCAGTGCTACTCACTTCATTTATGCATTCAACTGAAATCTCTCAGGGGCCTAGTTTGGGCTAGGTATTTTGTTGGACTTTGGCCTCAATGAGCTCCCAGTCCAATGGTTGATATCAAGGTACATAAATATTATAATACAGTGTGATGAATTAAAACCCAAGACAGGAGCATTAAATTCTGCCTAGGAGGAGAGGTCAGGGAAAGCCTGACCAAGGAGGTGATATTGATCTGGGTCTAAAGGAAAACAAGATTACTTTCTGTGAAAAGGGCTAAGATGTCCTTAAGCAGAGAAGCAGAGAAGATACCACAGAATAAAAAAATATATATTAAATAGGCAATAGTACATCCCCAGACCAATAACTCATCATTTTACTTCTGTCCCACTGGATTTTGTAGGCTAGGGGGCAAGGACCAGCTAGGGCTCTGAGAAGGAGTACACTTGATGTTCTGTATTGACTCAGTCGTCCTGAGTGCCAAATTTGGGCTAGGTATTGATGTTAATGTTCATCAAGTTTGCAGCAGGTCTGGGTGATTCTATTCTTTGTTCAAGTGTTAAGTTTCTTTTGATTAATATCTGCATATGAGTCACTCCCCAAGCTGTATCTGTTCATGCTCGTCATATCTCTTTCAGGCATTTCCAAACACCTCCCCACCTCTCAAATACTTCTCTGCTGTGAATATCTTTGCAGAGAGCAGGTCCTCCCCAGAAGCCTCCAGTCTCTCATGTCTGCCACCAAATATACCAGCAGTCTATCCACAGTGCGAGTAGAAATTCCTGCCCTGGAGGGCACCATCTAACCCCCAGGGATGCTTGCCAGGGGTTCCATAAACCTGGTTTCTCAGAAGAGTCAGTCTATGTATGGGATGTGCCAGAAAGAGTGCATGTATACTGCACCTGAAAGCTTCTTCAGAGTCTACTTTTTATTTTAAAAGCATACAGTGGGGCTGCTACAGCTGGGGTTGTAGAAAGAGCTTTAACCTGGAACTCAGGTGATTCAGATTAAGCTCCAGTTCTCTCTCTTATGAGCCACTGTGAGTAAGCTTTACCCTCTCTCAATTTCAATATCCTTTTCTGTTAAATGGGGATAATAATCATTGAACATGCCCATCTTCTGCTGAAAGTCAGAGGAGATAATGAACTTGAAAGTACTCTGTAAACTGCAAAGAACTGTACAAATTTGAGCAGGGTATTACTTCAGTAATAACCTTAATAACCTTAAATAATCCTGAATATAAGGAAATGATTCTTTGTTGACATTTTCAGATTTTTAAACTTATCAGCGCCATTTTTCTAGACAGATCATTATGATTATCATACATTATTGAAAGAAAGAAATTGTCATTTATCTGAGCTTTTCTAGATAAATCAGTTTTTACTATGTATGTTCAGTTTGTCAGATACTTCCAAACCCCCTCCAGATTGCAAAATTTGAGCAAGAGATGATGCATTTGGACAATATCCCTCCCACCAGAAGTCAGAAGGAGAAAAACGCTGAGAAAACATATCTGGTACTAAGAGCTCAGGCTGGGGGGCCAGGCTTGTGAAGTTTGGATCCTGGCTCAGCTGAGTCACAGCTGGATGATGTGGGCACCTTATTTGTCTTCTCTGAGCTTCACCTCCTCATGGGAATAATTACACCTGCTTCATAGATTAGAGTGAATATTAAATAAAAGAATGCAAGGGGAAAACTCTTTGTAAACTGTTCAATGCTTCAGATAAATTGTAGTTACTGTCATTAGGTGAGAGATCTCGTATACTTTTCTAGATAGACACAAATCAATCATATCTCTGGACAGTGATGTGTGTCAGACAGTGCTCCATGTAGTAACGCATTAGAACATAATGGAAAAGACTATGAATTACAGCCATACTTCTTGAGTTCAAATCCTGCCTGGCTCCACTCTTCCCAGCTCGGTGACCTGGTGCAAGTTATTTAACCTTTCTGTGCCACGGTGTCTCTTGTCTAAAATGAACATGACAACTGCATCAACTTCTTAGGGGTGTTATGAGGAGAAAATGAGTAAGGTAATGAATGAAAAGCTTGGCATGGAAAGGTTAATTCTTTTTATTACTGCGTGTTTTATGTGTCCAGTATTTCAGTAGTGCCCCTTCTTTCATGTTCAGAGAGAAGATATGCCAAAGGAAACTTCTAAATACTGTTAATGGGCAGCAGCACCCATAGCTCAGAAACTATCTGTTTTCTCTCAGCTGGTTTATTTACGCAGGTTCTCCCTTTGAGAAGACTTGCTTTTCTTCTTCTCTCCACCTGTGCCATAACTGGCTGCAACATCCAAAGCCAAGGTTTGTATTTTGCTCATCACGTTTTATATACTGCCATTGTGGAAGATGGCCTGGGAGTTGACCGGTTCTGGTCCAAGCTCTGCACTAACTCACGTGACCTTGAGCAAGTCATTTCAGCTCCCCAGCTCCCAGTGTCCTCCTGTGTGCACTAAAGAAGAGATACTCGGTTCAAAGAAATGCTCTAGTTGCCAAAATACTTCCCTTCCACATTTTTTATATTAAAAATATTATTTTCTTTATTTCTAAAACAAAATACAAAAAGACAGTGAGAGCAGTTGATAGGTAATGTGGAAATTGTTTTTATGCCCATTGAGGCAGAATTAAAGCTGGCAGTTCTCTAGTGCTACCCATGTGTATTCTTAACCCCTAATCTGAAAACTCTTGCTCTAGATAAGAGATGGGGGCTGGCGTGAGTCCTTCAGTGATGGCTGCTTGATAACTGAGCCTTGCCCCCTCCCCAAGCCCACTGGAAGGAAGGACTTTTGGGGCTCCACCCTGCCATTATTCACTGGGAAAGTCTAGATTCCCAAGTGCTTTGCAGAATTAGTATTCCCTGGAAACAAAACGAACAAATGAAAAATGTTTAATGAACACTCACAAGAATTGATTGTTGCTTTCCATTTTTCTTTCTTTTTGCTCTTGGCACCGTACCCCTCATCCCTCCTACTGCATTGATCTGTCTCCTCTTTAGACTGGGAGCACCTTCCTTTGGGGCAGAGGTTATATCTTATTCCTCTCTGTGTCCCTAGTCACTAGTACCTGACTCTGCACATTGTAAACAATAAACATTAGTGAAATGAATGAATGAATGGATGTATGATCTCTAAGATCCTTCTAGCTTGCACATTCTGATTCCTGTACCAAAATATTGGCTAATTTATTTCAAATAGTCTTTTTGACTTCTGGCACAGTCTCCTGGCCTTTGGGGACAGCATTAAAGTATAATTTATAAAGTATTGAAGCATGTCCTCCCTCCTTCCCTTTATTTCCTCCTTGAATCTCTAACAGACACTGGGTTAAGTATGATTGAATAAGACAGACATAGTCCCTGCCTTCACAGGTCTTACAGTTTAGTTAGGGAGATGGATGTTAAACAGACAATCACCAAAGAGAAAATTGATTACAGTTGTGGTTGGTAGGAAAGCAGAGTGCATGAGGCAGAGGGAAAATGCATGCTTCCTAAGGTGGAAAACTCTGAAAGTCCTGATGGGATCTTTCTGTTGGCATTCCACGAGTTAAAATAAGCTATGTGGTAGACTGACTAAAGTGTTTCTCCTGAGACCATCCCTACTTAAAATCATTTCTGCCAATCATAATGTCCTACTTACACGAGCTTGCTGGGGTATTATCTCTGTCTCAGGAATGTAATCTTCTACCCTCTCCTACCTGTGCTGCCATCTTATTTTTATCCTAATGGATCACACTTCCCTCTCTATCTGACTCAACATCACATTGTTTAACTCCTTCACTGGCCACCTCTCTCATTTCCCTCTTCCTGTTTCTAGTGTTGGTATTTTCTGCTTTTGTAGCTGGCCTTTCCACCACTTGCCCCATCAGCTAATAGGAGGCAATGGATTATAGAGAAAAGGGCCTGAGCTTTGAAGACCTATAAACTTGGGTTCAAAGTCTAGCTTCACTAATTAACAGTTGTGACCTTGGGTAAGTGGTCAGTAATTCCAAATTCCCAGAGAGGTCAAATAAGATGAGGAAACTCAGTTTCAGAAAAATATCTCCCCATTGTTTTCATTCTATCTTGATTGGCTGAATGCCTTTTATGATAATAGCACTTATGATGTGTTAGGCACTTTTATAAATGCCTTACACATATTTGCTCATAAATTCCTCACAATACTCCTAGGAGATGAAATAATAAAATAATACTAATCCTCATTCTCATCTCTGCCCATTCTACGTAGGAGAACACAGAAGTACAGGGAGATGAGGTATGTGCCCAAGGTTACAGCAGCTCGTAAATGTCAGAGCCTGCTTTAGACGCCCGCATCTCACTCCACACCCGTGCACCATGGCGCCTCCCTGTTCCCGATTACACTTATTTTCTCATCTTTAAAATGAAACTAATAATATACACTTCATGGAATTGTTACGAGAATAAGTAAGATAATGTATACAAAACCCCTAATGCTCTGCCTGCCGTTTAATAGATGGTAAACAAACGTCAGTTCTGACTCCCTCCATGATTACAAAAAAATTCTGTGATTTTCCATTTATCTTCATTTTGTTAATATGTGCCCACTGTGTTCTAGCTAGTCTTTGCTCCATGTAAATATAAAAAGAATATATCATGCTTTTCCTTTTATAAATATTCAGTCTTCTATATTCACCCATCGTTAAGACTCTTATGTACCATTCCATAGCCTTTATTTAACGAAAAAATGATTTGTATCAGTATAAAACAAGTATGTAGTTCAAAAAGGCAAACAGTACTAAAAGATTTATCTTGAAAAATATCAGTCTGCCCCCCCTTCAAGTTCTGCTCCTAAGAGATAGCTTTCAACTCTATTAGTCTTTTTGGTAGAGTTTAATTTTATATTTTTAAATAATATACATATGTTCTATATCTTGATTTTCTGATTGTACTGAAAAATAATATTTCTACTGACATCTTTTCGTGGAAGATGGGGGTTTAACAAACAACCACCACCACCCCTGGTCGCACACACAACTGTTCCACATCTCATTATATTTTAATTATATCTCAATTTTGAAAAAAGTAATGTTTGATCTCTATATCATTGTAAACATTGAGTTAAAAAGATGTATGTAGATAGATAGATGAATAGATAATGTGTGTATGTACATATATTTTTTTTCATAGCTTAACCAAGTAGTATACTATGATTACATCTAGTTTCTGGTTCATCTTTTTGTTTTTCCTGGAATTAACAACTGCCTTTAGCTGTCTGTGTTCTATCACTAAATAATCCCCAAACTTCTGACAGAAGGGAACATCTACTCTCAGCAGGCCCAGGTCAAGAGTACAAATGGAAGCCCACGTACTATACGTTTATATAGTTAAAAGTTATAAATAAAGCTAGTAAAATGTTATATCATTTGTTATGACTTCCTGCCTTAAAAAATGTATCCAGATAAAACAAAAATATGTGTAAAGCGACCAGTTCATACAAATGATTGAACAATAATGCAAATTCAAAATTAGTTTTATTTTCTGTCTAAGAGCAGTGGAGGCGGCCACGCCCAGAGTTAGAGGAAGGAGGAGAAAGGATTTCTTCTCACTTCATGCTTTGCTTGAGCTGGCTTTCCACGTGTCCTCTTTCAACACTTGGGAAATCTAAGCGGTAAATACCCACTTTCTCTTTTTCCTTCCCCATTGGGGGCTTGGCTGCTTGCCCACCTATCTCCCCTCTGGCGCTTCCACCATCCTGAGTGGAGAAAGAGGGCTGCAATTCTGTGTAGGCTTACCTAACACCGGGCTTTCAGTACAGTGCCTCACCCCTCCCTTCTCTGTGCCTCCTGTTCCCATGTCGGGGGCTTCTCTGATCTGTTGTATTCATAGAATAAACCTCTGGTTCCTTTTTGGGGTGGGAAAGCGATAGAGACTTATCTGCATGAGCTCAGGGAAGGGTGAGGGATCCTTTACATTAGTAGTTCTCAACTGGGGGAAATTTTGCTCCTGAAGGGACATTTCGCAATGTTTGGGGACTTTTTTGATTGTCACAACTGGAGAGAGAGGGCTACTGGCATCCAGTGAGTAGAGGCCAGGGATGGTGCCAAACCTCCTACAATGCCAGATAGGCCCCCCAAACAAAGAATTCTCCAGCCCAAAATGTCAATAGGGCCAAGATTGAGAAACTCTGCTTTAGACAGAATTTCCAGCAGTCATCCTGTTTGTAGCCCCCCTGCTGTTTCCAAGGAACCTGGCATCTCTAATTCCTGAGATTTTCCAAGGCGCTAAAGCGTAAATCAGCTGGCTTTTCACTGGTACCTCTGTGTGCAGACACTCATGTTCCAATTATCCCCCATCCACAAGTTTTCCACCATTCAAAATACTCTCTAGCATCTCTGGTCCACTGTTATCTCCTGTCCCATTCTCCTTGTTCTCTTGAGCTAAAACCTGTTTTATTCCTTTACTATCTTTTTAGTTGAGTTTTGCGAGAGAGTCAAAATAAATATGTGTGTTCAATCTGTCACGTTTAACCGGGAGTCTACAGCCTTCCTAAAACTCTTAAAGAACCGTTTTCTCACTTTCTTTTTACAATCCAGTGTCATGAACTACAAGTTGTTTCTGTGTTTATTATATAAAGATTCTGAGAGCCACAGAGCCTGGTGAATTGTCTTCTGAAGATGGACGAGGGGTGTTTTGTTCTCTGTAAATGTGTTTACATTATGAATAGAAACATCCTTCAGGGCACAAAAGGTGAGAATGCTTAGGCTCGTGAGCTGCAAGGGCTCTTGGTGATCATCTAGACCAGTGTTTACGGTAGTCTACTGTGGTAGACTGCGGTAGCCAGGCATATCACTTGACCATTCCAGCCATCTCCATCTGCCTCTTGTACAAATAATGGTACTCATAAGACATACTTTTACAACATAAAATTCCATTTATTTTCAAAGAAAGCATTGTATTACTACTGTAAATGGAATAGGAGGATCGCTTGCCATAATTAGAAGGTGACCTTAAAAGTAAATACCATTGGCAGGAGCGGAGTAGGGGAGAGGACAGTATTTAAGTTCTAGGTGGATGCTGCTGCCTGCCGAAGACTCTGAGCCCGAGGTTCTCTCTGTTAAAAAAGGAACATCAGTAAGGGGCTAGAGAAGTGTTAAAGACATATCAGCACCAAGCTGAGGCTTTCTCCATGATGGAATGAGAGAAAATACTGAAAGTAAGTTGAAAAGGGGATTAACATTTTTATTATATGATTCAATGTTATCAAATATTCCCAAATTCCAGAGCAGCAGTGTGAGGCCTCTGCTCCTTTGGGAAGCCCTGGCCCAGTCCAAACCTTCTCTTGCTTCCTCAGATGATGAGCTGCAGGATGAGGGAGAAACGCCCTCCACATCTTCCCACCTAAGTAACAGCAGTGCTGGCGCCCAGTTCCAGGTCTTCAAACCCCCCAGTCGGTATTTTCTCTCCTGCACGCCTTCCATTTCCCACAAAAGTACAAATGCTAATGAGGCAGTGTCTAAAGAACCAAGTGACAAAATGCAGAATCAGAAAAAGTGAGGCCTGTTTCTCTTCCCCCTCTTCCTGTCAAAGAAGCAGTAACACACAAGGACTGTTAAATTTACATGAATGTGTCATGGCAGCTCTCTTTGTTCTCCCTTCCTTTGGATCATTTTTCGGTTAAGGATTGTTTTTCTTTGGAAAATATGTTTTAGCTACTCTTTCACAACATGATCCACACTCTACAGAAAGGAAGCTTATTAAAAGTTGAAAAGGAGCACAGAAAATAGCACTTACGTTGCAGCTGAACAAAAGAATGCATATGGTGGAAAAACTGAAAATTCTATGTTTATTAATTAAATGATGTATTACAGGTTCCATTTTCATATATATTTTTAACCAGACAGATTTAGAAATAGATATTGAATAGTCACGGTCCTGAAAATATGAATTGTATTTTGACTTGCAGTTTCAAGAAAAATAGAGAGAGGAAGGCATGTATCAGGCATAATTAATTCAACTCATCACATCTACAATGGAGATTCTCACAAACAAAACCAAGGAAACAAAGTAATTCCCTCAAATTCCTGGGCTCTTTTATTTCTCCAGTCTCTATTCCTAGATGCATTTCAAAGCCTCCTTTCACTTCCACAATTAGGCTAATTTTTGCTAATTAGGGTGCCCCATAATACGAGATGCTGGGGACTCCAACAATTATTGAACACTTTTTTTGTGTAATGTAAGTGAGTATATTTTTAATGAGGTGGGGTTCATCTAAAAATATTACCCCCTATGTGTTTTACATGTCTTGTTTTATTTGCTAGTCACATCAACCCTAAGAGATAAAGCGTTGGCATGTTAGTCACCGCACTTATGCCTCCTCAGGTCCCTTCTTATCTTAACGCCCGGAGCCCCCCAGCCAGGAAAGCAGGGCTGTGCTGCTCTTTGCACAGAAGTGGCCCCTTACTAAGGCAAGGTGGTCATTTGTCCTGAGAAAGGCCTCTCAGTCAATGATCAGCAACCAGAGACCTGCTGTGAAGGATTTTACCCAACTGGGCTGATAATAACCAGCTAATCCAATCAAACTATCTCCTTCCTCAAATCAGCATTCATAAAACAGAGCTGCAACAGACACCCAGAAATGGAAATGCCGTGTGAGAGAAATCATTTGCGCCATAGAGAAGAGTGGAAAGATCTGTGGGCTTGATTCTGAACAGCTTTCCACTTCCAGGCTAATCTGCTTGTATTTTTGCAATAACTCTTTTTCTTAAGGTGGTCCAAGGGAGTTCTGTTGCCTAAATAACAGAGGTAGGTATTAGTAGGCCCATTTTATAGATGAGGATGCTGAAGCCATGAGGAGGTCTACAAAAATCACTCGTATAATTCAAGTTCAGGCCTGCCTTTGCTCCAACCAGTGCTCTAGTCACTGTGCCATGCTGCTTCCCTAGATTCATCATCTGAGACCCTCACATCCCAGGATCTCACACATATCTAGAAACATTCAGAAGAAGGGAAAGGAGACCTCTGTCAGTCCTCCCTTCCGAATACACCCCCTACCCTTCTACTTCTCCCTCTCTCTTTTTTTCACTCCCTCAGTTCTGACCTGGCCCCATCATCGTGCACTTGGAACAGGTAGACCTGACTGGACTCTAGGTCCAACTTCTGCCCCCATCCAACCCTTCTGCTCACAGCAGCCAGAGTGATTTTCTCAAAACCTCAATTAATGTTCAACTGATGTTCTGCTTTTTTTTTTTTAATTATTTTATTGAGGTCATATTGGCTTATAACATTGTATAAATTTCAGGTGTACATTATTATATATAAATTTCTGTACAGACTGCATTGTGTTCACCACCAATAGTCTAGTTTTTATCTGTCACCATATATATGTGCCCCTTTACCCCTTTTGCCCTGCCCCTATCCCTTTCTCCTCTGGTAACCACTAATCTATTCTCCTTATCTATGTGTTTGTTTGTTTATCTTCCACATGTAAGTGAAATCATAAGGTATTTGTCTTTCTCTGTCTGACTTATTTCACTTAGCATAATACCCTGAAGGTCCATCCATGTTGTCACAAATGGCATGGTTTTGTCTTTTTTTATGGCTGAGTAGTATTCCATTGTATATATATACCACATCTTCTTTATCCCTTCATCAGTTGGTGGGCACTTGGGTTGCTTCCACATCTTGGCTATTATGAATAATACTGCAGTGAACATAAGGGTGCATAAATCTTTTTGAATTATTGATTTCATGTTCTTTGGATAAATATCCAGTAGTAGAATAGCTGAATCATATGGTATTTCTATTTTTAATTTTTTAAGAAATCTCCATACAGTTTTCCATAGTGGCTGCACCACTTTGCATTCCCACCAGCAGTGTATAAGGGTTCCCTTTTCTCCATATCCTCTCCAACATTTGTTACTTCTTGTCTTGTTAATTATAACCATTCTGACGGGTATAAGGTGATATCTCATTGTAACTTTGATTTGCATTTCCCTAATAATTGCTGACATTGAACATCTTTTCATGTGCCTCTTGGCCATCTGTATATCTTCTTTGGAAAAATGTCTATTCATGTCCTCTGCTCATTTTTTGATCAAGTTGTTTATTTTGTTGTTGTTGAGTTGTAGGAGTTCTTTATATATTTTAGAAATTAACCCCTTGTCAGATATATGATTTGCAAATATTTTCTCCCAGTTGGTGGATTGTCTTTCATTTTGTTGATGGTTTCCTTTGCTGTGCAGAAGCTTTTTCGTCTGATGTAGTCCCATTTGTTTATTTATTTTTTTTGTTTCCCTTGCCTGAGTAGACATAGTATTTGAAAAGATGCTAAGACTAGTGTCAAAGAGTGTATTGCCTATATTTTCTTCTAGGAGTTTTATGGTTTCAGGTCTTACATTCAAGTCTTTAATGCATTTTGAGTTAATTTTTGTGTATGGTGTAAGATTATGGTCTACTTTCATTCTTTTGCATGTGGCTGTCTAGTTCTCCCAGCACCACTTATTGAAGAAACTTTCCTTCCTCCATTGTATATTCTTGGCTCCTTTGTCAAAGATTAGCTATTCATAGACGTGTGGTTTTATTTCTGGGGTCTCAATTCTGTTCCATTGATCTGTGTGTCTGTTTTTCTACCAGTACCATGCTGTTTTGAATACTATAGCTTTGTAGTATATTTTGAATTCAGGGAGTATGATACCTCCAACTTTGTTCTTTTTTCTCAGGATTGCTTTGGCAATTCAGGGTGTTTCATTGTTCCATATAAATTTTAGGATTCTCTGTTCTATTTCCTTGAAGATTGTCATTGGGATTCTGATTGCAACTGCATTGAATCTGCAGATTACTTTAGGTAATATGGACATTTTAACTATGTTTATTCTTCCAATCCATGAGCATGGAATATCTTTCCATTTCTTTATGTCTTCTTCAGTTTCTTCCAATGATGTTTTATAGTTTTCAGTGTATAGGTCTTTCACTTCTTTGGTTAAATTTATTCCTAGGTATTTTATTCTTTTTATTGCAATTGTAAATGGGATTGTATTCTTGACTTCTCTTTCTGCTAGTTCATTATTAGTGTATAGAAATGCAACTGATTTTTGTATCTTGACTTTGTACCCTGCAACTTAACTGTATTCATTGATTGTTTCTAATAGTTTTTTGGTGGACTCTTTAGGGACTTCTATATATCGGATCATGTCATCTGCAAATAGTGACAGTTTTACTTCTTCCTTTACGATGTGGATCCCTTTTATTTCTTTTTCTTGCCTAATTACTCTGGCTAAAACTTCCACTACTATGTTGAATAGGAGTGAGGAGAGTGGGCATCCTTGTCTTGTTCCTATTCTCAGAGGAATACCTTTCAGTTTTTCACCATTGAGTATGATATTGGCTGTGGGTTTGTCATATATGGCCTTTATTATGTTGAGGTACTTTCTATACCCATTTTATTGAGAGTTTTTATCATAAATGGATGTTGGATCTTGTCAAATGCTTTCCCTGCATCTATTGAGATGATCAAGTGATTTTTATTCTTCATTTTGTTAATGTGGTGTGTCACATTGATTGATTTGCAGATGTTGAACCATCCCTGCATCCCTGAAATAAATCCCACATGATCACGGTATAGTATCCTTAAAATGTATTATTGTATTCAATTTGCTAATATTTTGCTGAGGATTTTTGCTTCAATGTTCATCAGTGATATTGTACTGTAATTTTCCTTTTTTGTGTTGTCCTTGTCTGGTTTTGGTATCAGGGTAATGTTGGCCTTGTAAAATGAGCTAGGAAGTGTCCCATTCTCTTCAATTTTTTGGAATAGTTTGAGAAGGATAAGTATTAAATCTTCTTTGAATGTTTGGTAGAATTCTCCAGAGAAGCCATCTGGTCCTGGAATTTTGTTTTTTGGGAAGTTTTTGGTTACTGTTTCAATCTTTTTACTTGTGATTGGTCTATTCAGATTCTGTATTTCTTCTTAATTCAGTTTTGGGAGGTTGTATGAGTCTAAGAATTTATCCATTTCTTCTAGGTTATCTAATTTGTTGGTGTATAGCTTTTCATAGTACTCTCTTTTAATCCTTTGTATTTCTGTGGTGTCCATTGTAATTTCTCCACTTTCATTTATGATTTATTTATTTGAGTTTTTTTCTTAGTGAGTCTATCTAAGCGTTTGTCAATTTTGTTTATCTTCTCAAAGAAACAGCTCTTAGTTTCATTGATCCTTTCTATTGTGTTTTTAGTCTCTATTTTCTTTATTTCTGCTCTTATTTTTATTATTTCCTTCCTTCTGACTTTGGGCTTTGTTTGTTCTTCTCTTTCTAGTTCTTTTAAGTATAGTGTAAGATTGTTTATTTGAGATTTTTCTTGTTTTTTGGGGTATTGATATATTGTATTGATATAAATTTCCTTCTTAGTACTGTTTTTGCTGCTTCTCATAAGTTTTGGTATGTTGTGCTTTTATTTTCATTTGTCGCCAGGTATATTTGATTTCTCCTTCGATTTCTTCATTGATCCACTAGTTGTTCAGTGGCATATGGTTTAGTCTCCACATATTTGTGACTTTCTCAGCTTTTTCCTTGTAGTTAATTTCTAGTTTCATACCACTGTGGTCAGAAAAGATGCTTGATATGATTTCAATCTTAAATTTATTGAGGCTTGCTTTGTTTCCCAACACATGGTCTATCTTTGAGAATGTTCCATGTGCGCTTGAGAAGAATGCATATTCTGCTGCTTTTGGATGGAATGTTCTATATATATCTATTCAGTCCATCTCGTCTAGTGTTTCATTTAAGGCCACTGTTTCCTTGTTGACTTTCTGTCTGAATGATCTATCCATTGATGTAAGGGGGATGTTAAGGTCCTCTAATATTATTGTGTTGCTGTCAATTTCTCCATTTAGGTTTGTTAATAGTTGCTTTATATACTTTGGTGCTCCTGTGTTAGGTGCATATATATTAATAAGTATTATGTCTTCTTGGTGGAATGTCTCTTTTATCATTATATAATGACCACTTTTGTCTCTTGTTATCTTCTTTATCTTGAAGTCTGTTTTGTCTGATATAAGTATGGCTATGCCCACTTTCTTTTGCTTTTCATTTGCTTGGAGTATCATCTTCTATCCCTTCACTCTGAGCCTATGTTTGTCTTTAGAGCTGAGATGTGTTTCCTGGAGGCAGCATATTATTGGGTCTTATTTTTAAATCCATTTTGCCTCTCTGTGTGTTTTGGCTGGTGAATTCAACCCATTTACATTTACAGTGATTACTGATATATGAGGGCTTAATGTTGCCATTTTATCTTTTGTTTTCTAGTTGTTCATTATTTCCATTGTTTCTTTTTTCTTGTATTTCTGTCTGCCATTTCAGTTTGGTGGTTTTCTGTGATGTTATTCTCAGTTTGCTCTTTATTTATGGTTTGTGACTCTGTTGTGGTTTTTTGTTTTGTGGTTACTATAAGGTTTGTATAAAAGATCTCATGGATAAGATAGTCCTTTTTCTGATAGCCTCTTATCTCCATTCACCTTTGCAGGTTCCATCCTTTTCTTCTTCCTCTTCTATGTTTTTGTTGTCACAAATTATCCTTTTTTGTTTTGTGAGTTTGTAACCAAATTGAAGTGGTTATAGTTATTTTTGATGCTTTCTTTCCCTTTATCCTTTATGTTATAATTCAGTGTTTACTAATGTATTCTGATAGAGAGCTGCAATTTTCTGATTTTGTCTTTCTATTTGTCTCCTTGCTCAAAGCTTTGTAAACCTTTGCCTTTTTGTTTCAGGTGGGAGGGCTCTTTTCAACATTTTTTGTGAGGCAGATCTAGTGGTGATGAACTCCCTCAGCTGTTGTTTGTCTGGAAAAGCTGATATTTTTCCATTATATCTGAAGGATAATTTTGCTGAATAGAGTATTCTTGGCTGATAAATTTGTCTTTCAGTATTTTGAATATATCATTCCATTCTCTCCTAGACTGTAGATTTTCTGCTGAGAAATCCACTAAAAGCCTGATGGGGGTTCCTTTGCAGGTTATTTTCTTCTGTCTTGCTGCCCTTAATATTTTTTGTCATCGACTTTTGACAGTTTTAATATTATATGCCTTGGAGAAGGTCTTTTTCCATTGATGTAATTAGGAGTTCTATTAGCTTCATGTACTTGCATGTCCAGTTCCCTCCCCAGGTTTTGGAAGTTCTCAGCTATTATTTCTTTGAATAAGCTTTCTGCTCCTTTCTCCCTCGCTTCCCCTTCTGGGATACCTCTAATACTTCTATTACTTTTCCTAATTGAGTTGGGTATTTTTCCTGAAAAACTCTTTAATTTTTTAAAAATCTTAGTTCTCTCTCCTCCTCCACCTGAATCATTTATAGGTTTCTATCTTCAAGCTCACTAATTCTCTCCTCCATATGGTCTGCTTTCTGCATTATCTTTCATCTCATTAATTGTGTTCTTCACCTCCAGAATTTCTGTTTGTTTGTTTTTTTCTTTTTAGAGTTTCAATCTCTTCAGTGAAGTACTCTTTCTCTTCACTAATTTTATTCCTGAGCTCATTGAACTGTATTTCTGAGTTTTCTTGTCACTCATTGAGTTTCTTTATGACAGTTATTTTGAATTCTCTGTCAGTTAGATTGTAATCTTCTGTGACTTCAAGTTTGGTTTCTAGAGAGTTGTCATTCTCTTTCTGTTCTGCCTTGTTACTGTAGTTCTTCATGGTGTTTGATGAATTGAACCTCTGCCAGCATATTTTTGGTAGTAACCACTTTTCTTATTTGGGTACAGCTTTGGTTAGTTTTGTTCTGAGCTGCTTCTGGTTGTATTTGAAAGCCTGCACTTTCCACCCTCCACTGCCTCTACCAGAGGTGTCACCAGTGCCCTTTTTGTGCCTCTTGTGCCTCTGAGGTTGCTGATGCCTTGCTGCTTATGATGTTGCTGCAATCTCAGGTGTTGCCACCAGGATCACCAGGCTGCAAGCACTTCTACTGCTTCCAGAGTCACCTGGGTCTTGTGTTCCTCCACTGGCTCTCCACAGGCTCTCTGTGGGCTCAGATGCTGATGCCCCATGCACCATCTGTGCTGCTGCTGCTGGCTTGTCTGGCAGTGCTGGTTGCACCACTGCCATGTGTACTGGGCTCATGGGTGTTGCTTTCACTACCAGGGGCCTGGGGACCCAGGATATTGTATGCAGCATCCACTGCTGGTGGAGCTTCTGTCAAGAGCATTGTCAGTGGGACTGAGTCACCAGTTCTGCTGTGATTCCTGAAGCCTCTGGTCAGAGGTTCCACCTGCCACTGCTGAGGGCCAGCAGGGTCTAAGCAGGGAGAGGTTGTTGTTGCTGCTCACTGTGCAGCCTCTGGTCTCTGGCGCTAGCTGGTGTGCTTTGAAAACTCAGGTCAGGGTGCCCCACCCCAGCCAGGAAAATCTGAGTTTTGTATACTATCCCCACTGTTGGAAAGACCTGACCACTGCCGGGGGAGAGGGGGTGGTGTGCATGCTGGATATGCTGGGAGATGGGCAGGGAGAAAGCCACACCTGTTTTTTCTGCCCCCACCATGACTGCTCACAGTCATGTGAGCTGGTGTGAGGATCTGCACCCTGGATTGATGCTGCTGATAAAGGGAGAGGGGGATGCTCCCTTAGTACCATTGCCTCCCAGGGGTCCAGTTCACCCACCTGCAGATGTATAGATGCATAGATCTCTTAGGTGTCCTGTTGTGCTGTGTATGGAATCCTCTGTTGGTCAGTGGATGTCCAATTGGTTGTAACTTAGAGGGGAGAGACAAAGGGAACAAGTCATTTTGCCATGATGCTGACATCACTACTGATGTTCTGCTGTAACATGGTGGATTGAATATGCCTCTTAAGCTACCTGTCACCCATCTCCCTTCCTAAATTCCATTGGATTTAGGAAGCATGGAATGAAACACATTTTTTCAAGTGTTGAGAATGGGAAGGGGGGAGAGATGGCAGAGATTTTGATAAATTTCTGGAGGACTGCAAGGAGAATGGAATCATGTGCACTGATAAACCAGGGGGAAGGGAGACCCAAGTCATAAAGTCGTAAAGAAGGTGGGGGCTGTTCTTTGTATGGAGCCCTGGAGTGGCTCTGGGACAGGAGGCAGCAGGCCAGAATTCCTGTTTAGAACAGAAAGCCAGAGGGGAATCTGGTCCTAACAAGTCTGTGTTAGTGCTCTGTCTGGTCAGATGCTCAGAATGGTCTTCCATTTGTAAATATGGGAGGATGACCAAGGACCACCAGACAGCTGAGATAATCCAATAGCAAGAAGGTGAAAATTCACAACAAATCACCCAGGAGGTACAGAGAGAATCCAGGAAGAGAAGCAAGCTTTTATTTTATTTATTTATTTATTTATTTATTTATTTATTTATTTATTTAGTGAGGAAGATCAGCCCTGAGCTAACATCCATGCCAATACTCCTTTTTTTTGCTGAGGAACACTGACCCTGAGCTAACATCTGTGCCCATCTTCCTCTACTTTATATGGGGACGCTGCCACAGCATGGCCTGACAAGCAGTGCATCAGTGCGCGCCCGGGATCTGAACACGGGCCGCCAGCAGCAGAGCGCGCACACTTAACCGCTACACTACAGAGCCAGCCCCAAGAAGCAAGCTTTTAAAAATTCTCATTAGTATCCTCAGAGAGACTTAAGAATATATTTCACCTATAAAGCAAAAACAGGCCACTATGAAAAAGAAGCAGTCAAAGAACAGGAAAGAACTCATGGAAAGAAAAAATATATATACGCTTGCCAACAAATTCATTTAAAAAGCTACTAGAAAACATTGGGTAGTTTCTCTAAACAAGAAGCAAAAAAGAAAAAGATAGAAAAAAGAAAGAGAAAAAATAAGAGACCCAGAAAATCACTCAATAAGGCCAACATCCATCAAAAGAAAGGACAGAGAAATAGAGGAGGAATAATAAAAGAATAATAGGGAAATCTTTCCCAGTGCTAGAGAGACTCGGGTCTTCAGAATGAAAGGCTTCACTGGGTATCAGTCAGAATGAATAAAAGAGACCCATGCCTAGATTCATCCTTATGCAATTTCAGAACATTAAGAATAAAAAGGATATCCCCCAAAAAAAGTAAAGACTTTCAAGTACAAATATAAACACATAACACACACAGGAGAGTGGTAGGTAGGTAGGCAGGTAGGTAGATAGATGGATGGATGAATAGATAGATTAGAAAATAGATATAAGATCCTAAATACTTTCAAATATGAAATATGAATACAGGCATGTATATATCTGTGTGTGTGTTTGAGTTATAAAAGAACAGGAATCAGATTAGCATCAGACTTAGCGACATTTAGTGCTAAGCACAACGGAATCATGTCTTCAAAATTGTGACTTCAGCATTTTATATATCTCATCTCTTCTGACCCTCATAACAATGCTATGAGAAAGTATGCTACATATAAAAAGGTAACTCCCCAAGCAAGTTAACCTGTATCTCTAATTACAGTGACTAAGGAAAATCGCACCTGAGGCATACTTTCTGCTCCAGGCACATATTGATAAGAGATACAATTGAAAATCAAGAAACTTAAAAGTCAGAGCTGGATTAGAAAATTGGTTAGACATTTCTGTAAACAAGAAACATAAGGGAAATTCAAAGTGATAATCAGAGAATGGGGCTGAGACTAAAATTGTTCCATGTGAATAAGGGGACCAAAGCCAAGCCCCCTTCTTGGGGGGCTTCTGTAGGTCTTCCCTACTAATGAGAGGAGCCCCCAAAAGTGCTATGACCATCAGCTGAGGCTTTTTGACTTTAACAAGTTACAAGTCACTGAAGGCGAGATGACATAGATACTGTTCAAAAACAGCATTTGACCCAAACCTCTTCCTGTCTCCATGATTAGATCAGCAATGATCTGAGTATCACCTTGGGAAAGGACCCCTAAAATGTCATGATAAGACCTGGGTCTAAACTGAGAACCTAGGGATCCAAAGGAGCCATTGGGAAAGGCTAGATAGAAAGAGATGTGAACACAGGGAGAAAGAGGAAGAAAAAAATATATGAACCAAAAATCACCCATTCAAACTGAGCCTACACACTTAAATTTAAAACCAACAAAGAAATCTAAGGAAGAATTAGTTAACAAGATCAGTAAACCATCAAAATATGACTCCACTCTGGATGAAATTAATCATATAATCTGCCAAGACTTTAAAAAAATAATGTTGAGAATGCCCAAAGACAAAGCAGAAATAAAAATATATATAATTTTGGAAATAAAAATAGTATTAAAATTAAAAATAAATGAGATAAATTTTAGGTTGGACACAGTTTAATGAAGAATTAACAAAAGGGCACTAAAATGAAAAAATGCTCAACTTTCCTAGTTATCAGGGATTCACAAATTAAAACAACGGGATACTATTTTACCTCCATTTGGTTGGCAAAAATTTCAGTCTTAATAAGTGTGGGTACATATGTGAATATAAATGGGAAATCTCATATACTGTCGAAGAGTATAAATTGGCACTATCCCATTATTAAATATTTAGCAAGATCTAGTAAAGATGAAGATGCATATACCCAACAAACTAGCAATTTCACTACTTAGTATCCTAGAGGGAATTTCACACATATGCACAAGGAGATATTTATAAGAAGGTCTATTGCAGCATTGTTTGTGGTAACTAAAAATTGTAAACAACTTTAATACACATCAACATAAGGGATAAATTTATATACAGCCATACTGTTGAATACTTTACGTAAAAAAGAATGAACTACAATTATCCATGTATCAACATGAATAAATACTAAAAACTCTATTGAAATTTGCAATATGATACTATTTATATAAATTTGGGAAAAAATGTGCAAACCAATTCTATACATTGTTTAAGACATGTACGTGTTGTAACACTATAAAATTATGGAAGGGAATGAAAAACACCAAATCCAGAATAGCAGTTACCTCTGGAGAGGAAGGAAGGAGAATGGGATTAGAAAATGATACACAGGAAACTTCAATGATACCTATAATTTAAAAAGATATTATGGAAAATTTCAAACACACACAAAAGTAGAAAACAAGAGTAAAATGTATTGCCTGTGCCTGTTGACCTTAAACAAATAGACAGCCAGTTATCTCTCCAGCAAAAATGGGTTGATTTGGGATCAGCAAAGAACTGCAATTTGGGGTCTGCAACATGGTGAGCCATGGGCAAGTACGCCAGCAGCAAGGGAGGAGAAACTCTTTTATGGAGGGCTATTGTAAACAAAGAGTCTATTGGGGGAATTGAGGCTGTGAAGTGTAGTGGCTTTTCATTGGCTGAGATTCTTGCTGGTCAAGAAGAAGTTTTTCTTCTTCCTCTTGGGCTCTGCTATGGACAGAAGGCATGAGAGCTCCTGCTTTTGCCCTCCTGAATGCAAACTAATGAGGTTTCTGTTTATTAATTTGACATTTCACCCTTTTGATCAAGATCTTTCTTTTTCTTGATTGGTGATCAAGAGTCTGGTTTTTCTGGTTTCAGCAGCCTTTTGTCCCTCGATGCCAGGAAAGACTTTCCCTTGATGTCATGTTGGAGGGAAAGTGCACAAATTGGAAAACTATTGAGGCCACATTTGAGTAACAAGGAGGGGTAGAGGGGAAGCATTTTTCTTTTTTTTTTTTTTTTTTTTTTTGTGAGGAGATCAGCCCTGAGCTAACATCTGCCAATCCTCCTCTTTTTTTTTTTTTTGCTGAGGAAGACGGCCCTGGGCTAACATCGGTGCCCATCTTCCTCCACTTTATATGGGACGCCGCCACAGCATGGCTTACCAAGCAGTGCGTCGGTGCGCACCCGGGATCCGAACCAGCGAACCCCGGGCCGCGCAGCGGAGCGCGCGCACCCAACCGCTTGCGCCACGGGGCCGGCCCCGCATTTTTCTTTTTTATAGTCCATATGTTATCAAGATTATGGGCATCAGAGATCATCTGAAGCATTATGTCATCATCAAAGGTTTGGCAGACAAACTTCCAACAGGCCTGGTCTGGCCATTATGGGGAAGCTGTCTCATCCAATGTCGTCTGCTTCAATTCTGGGAAATCTTTACGTTCAAGTCACCAGATGATGTACAGGTCCAGTTAGAGTTTGGTGCTTTCTTTCGGTGTGTCACGTGAATCAAAGAATCTATTCCCTGGAGTTTTGTGGAACAAGAGTTAGTTAACAGTACCTGATAGTGACTTTTTCCAGTCAGGCTGTAGAGAGTCCTTCTGGAGGTGTCTTTTCCACTAGATGAAATCTCCAGGTTGCAAGGTGTGATGCTTAAGGTCTTTGTCTCCCTGGAGTGCACTGTGAAAAGATTGCTCTACCAAAACATGGTTATTTTTAATAGCGGCAATTCGGCCTTTGCAATATTGGAGTACATCTCCTTTTATCAGCTGTGAGTCAAAAGAGGCAGGAGCCCAGTACATTGAGCATCCTATGACTATCTCAAAGGGTGCGAGTTTATGAGTTCCAAAGTGGGTGGATCTGATTTGGAAGGACCAGTGCTTTTGACCAAGGTTTTTGGATTGTCTCTAGAAATTTTGCCAATTGAGTCTAATAATGCCATTAGTGTTTTCAGCTAAACCAGAGGATTCAGGGTGGTAAGCACAGTGAAATTGTAAAACCGGCCAAACAGTGTAGACTTGTCAAAGTACCTGACCCGTGAAATGGGTTCCTCAATCACTATGAAGCTGAAGTGGAGTTCCCCAGATAGGGATAAGAAAGACTTTAGCTGCAGAAGAGGCAGTAGGCTGTCTGCAAGGAAAGGCTTCAGTCCAGTGAGAAAACATGCAAACCATGACTAAAACATATTTATGTTAATGAGATGGGGAAAGTTGTATGAAATCCGTTTGCGAAAACTCAAACAGTCCATTCGGTAGTTTAAAATGTCTGGGAGCAGTACCAACAGGCTTCCCTGGACTGTATTTTGGACAGGTGGGACGAGTAAAGCGGCACTTTTTGCAGCCTTGTTAATATTTCCCCACCAATATTGATTCATAAATGCTATCATTTTATCCGTAGACCAGTGATTTATTACATGTACAGTCAGGAGTCAGAATTTTAGTCTCAGGTAGGCCTGGGTTATTATTTGGTCCAAACAAGAGCTTTCCCTTTTTATCAAACCAACAACTGTTGCATTTCCAATCTTGTTTTTCCTTTTCTGAGGGCAGTTGTTGGGCTTCTCTAGTCAGCTTGCTAAGTTATCATTTGGGGAAATATCCCTTTAGACTATAACAGAGGCTTGGCTGTTGTTGGTTCCTTTAAGGGCTACATATCTTGCAGAAATATCAGCAACATGATTTCCTTTACCTTCCAGAGAGTCAAGTTTAGAATGCCCCACGATCTTAATAATAGCTAAAGCAGCAGGTAAAAGTATAGCAACCAATAATTCCTGAACATAGGGACTGTTTTTAATGTCATTTTTGCTGGAAGTAAGGAAGCCATGTTGCCCTCACAACATTCTAAAATCATGAGCTACTCCAAAAGAACATCTACTATCAGTAAAAATATTGGCAGTTTTGCCCTTGGCTAAAGTACAAGCCCGTGTGAGAGCATATAATTCAGCCTGTTGGGCTGATGTGGCCATAGGTAAAAGTGCCACCTCAATGGTATCAAAAGGAGTTGCAATAGCATACCCAACACAATATTTGCCATTGTCACCTTTTAATTAAGAACCATCAGTAAACCACGCAAAGTTGGCATTACCCAAAGGAGTTTCCTGCAGATCATCACGAGGAGTCCGCAGGTGATCTGTCGTTGTTAAGCAGCCATGAGGCACTTCATCAGTAATGGAGGGGAGAAGAGTAGCAGGGTTAAGGTTATGACAACATGAAAGAGTTATGCGAGGAGCAGTTAACAAAAGGATTTTATAGGAGATGAGGCAGCTGGCTGAAATATGTAGAGTGTGATGAGAGCTCAGGAGGGCTTCTACTGCATGAGGTACAAAAATGGTTAAAGGGGATCCCACAACAATTTTTTCCATGGTCTTAACCAAAAGGGCAGTGGCAGTAATTGCTGTAAGGCAAGGGGGGTAGCAGGGTCCAGTTGTGGGCTGTAATACCCTGTGGGTTGATGGTGGTTCCCTTGTTTTTAGGTGATTACTCCAAGGGCATTCCCTTCCTTTTGATAGACAAAAAGGAGAGTTTATCAAACTCTCCTTTAAGGCCTTAAAGGATATGTCTTCTGATTTTTCCCATAAAATTGGGTCAGGGTTGTTATTCTTTAGTAAAACATACAGAGGTTTGGCCATAAAAGAGAAATTTGGAATCCAATTTTGGCAATAACCAACTAGCCCAAGAAAACCTCCAAGTTGTCACTTAGTTTTGGGTTTGGGGAAACTTAGGACACCATGAAGCCTATCTGGATCTAGGTGTAGGCCTTGTTCTGATATCAGATGATCTAAATATCAAACCTGGGTTTGGGCAAACTGCAATTTCTCTTTGGTGACCTTATGTCCCTCTAAAGCTAAAAGCTTTAGCAAATGGATGCTGTCTTCCTGTGAGGAGACTTGGGAGGGAGAGCAAAGAAGCAAAGTGTCCACTATTGCAAGAAAGTAGAACCCCTGGGGAATTTTATATCATCCAGATCAGCCTTAAGGATTTGTGAAAAATGAGCAAAGCTCTAGGTAAAACCCTGAGGCATTATGGTCCAGGTGAATTGTTTTCCTTCCCAAGGGAAGGCAAAAGGTATTGACTAGCTTCATCAATTGGCATGCTAAAGAATGCACTACATAAATCAATTACCATAAAGAATTTGCTTCCAGTGGGAATGGATGTTAGTTGCATATAAGAGTTAGGAACAACAGGGTGTTGAGGGATAACAATGTTGTTCATTGTTCGGAGGTCCTGGACAAACCTTCACCCTTGGCCCTTGGGTGTTCTCATAGGTAAAATAGGAGTATTACAGGGACTAGTGCAAGGGATAATGAGGCCTTGAGCCTTGTAATCTTCTACTATGTGCTTTATACCTTGAAGGGCTTCTTTACTTATAAGGTAGTGATTAACTCTGGGGAGAGGTTTTGAGGGATCTATTTGAATCTTGATGAGAAGTGCACTGTGAATTTTTACCAGTATCAGTTGGAGATTTTGCCCATAACGAGGGTGGTAGCTCATTCATAAGGAGGTGGTAGCTGAAGGGAGTAATGATCAGGGTTTCCAGAACCAGCTCTAGTACCCTCAGAAACAGAGCATATAAAAGATGTCAAAGGGTCATTTAATTCACCTGGTTGGCTGTTTTGATGACTACTGCCAAATTCTAGAATTATTTCTCCCAAAATGAGAAAGAAATTCTGGCATGATACTTTTCCAAGAAGTCATGACCTAGTAAATGAATGGGGTGGAGGAACTAAGGAGAAAAGGGTGTCTGTCTCTCAAAGGGCCTAAACAAAAGGGAAGAGGTTCAGAGACAGGAAGCTATTGAGGTTTATGAGCAATCTCCACTGTTTGAACTGTTTTAGTACTCCAAGGCAGGGTCTGCTTCATAGTAGTGGGGTTGAGCACCGAGAATGGGGCTCCTGTGTCAATTAGACCAGAAAGAGATTCAGCTCCAATCTGGAGAAATGTTTCTCCAAGCCAATTAAGAGGGAGGACTGGGAAGAGCCCCTATAGCTCCTAAGAGCCCTGTCATTAAGAATTTGGAGGAAATTAGAAAGACTGGATAGAGGGCTGAAGGCATGTGAAGCGCTTAAATTTGTAACAATCTCTTTTCCAATGTCCTGGCTCTTTGGTGACCTTATGTCCCAGGAGGTTTTTAGGTTCATTTAGAGGCCTTCCTTTGCTGGAGTTGAAGGTTAAGAATTTTAGTGGTCTTTCTTTTAGGTGACTAATCTAGAGTGTAAGAGAGTTGGTTTGCCAGATTAACTAAGTGTGGAGTTTCCCATTCTATCCTGGTCCTTTTTACTAGAAGGGAAAGATCCCCGTTCAGCCCATTAATAAACATAGAGTCAAAAGCTACCCAGGTGGAATCAACATCTGGAGGAAGACCATAATTTTCTTTAAAAGGAGTCTGAAGTCAAATGTAATAATCATGAACAGGTTCATCAGGTTTTTGTGCATAAACCCAAATTTTCTTCCAATCAACAGGCTTTGGGGAAAGCCCTAGGAATTGCCTGACGAAGTCATCTAGCAATTGCCTGAGCCTGATCATACGAGTCAACGAGATGGTCTCCTGGTTGTAATTTTAGAGACCTTTCAGAATTTTCCCAATTAGCAGTTTTCCTCCAATGCTGGGCCTGGCCTTCACCGACAAGCGTATGAGCTAGCTGATATAAGCCAGAGAAACCAGGTTGATAGGTTTGAATGACTGTATTAAATTCCTCAGCAAATCTGTGAGGATATCTGATTATTTTGGGAAAATCTTTGACTATGGCTGGTAGTTCAGCCTTAGCCCAGGGAATATAAGAAATTAAGGGTTTAGCCTCTGGATCCTCAGAAGGCTTAATTTTAAAGAGACAGGTTCTGATAGATTCAGAGGAAAAAGGAGTGGGGCGAGGGTCAGGGAAAAGGGGAATTTCCACAAGAGTGTTAGTATGGGGTAACTGAGGGTATAAAGGAGATGTAGATGGTATAGAAAGGAAAGAGGAAGACGGTGCCAGAGGTGGGCCTGAGCACAAGGACCCAGGGCAGAGGAACATGATGACTCCAGAGGTGGAGCCTGAGACAAAGAAGCCAGGAAAGAGGAGCAAGACGGCACCAGAAGAGAAGAACTAAGGCTTCAGAAGCCATTTTACCTTCTTTAATTATGTTTGCCTCAGTTAATCTTAAAATCTTATTTTGCAAAGAGGCAACTTTAGACTCCTGATAATGTTTGGGAGCCTTAAAATACCAGTCGAAATAGGTGTTCCATTCAGCTTTGGATATTATAGAGCTATGGTTGTTCAGTTTTAAGAAAAGTAAGTTTGGGGAGTTCAAAAGTTCCCCATAATGGCCATTGATATTCTAAATTACTTTTGGTTAAATTGGTTCATTTAGGTAGAAATGCATAAGAGGAATGACCACGGTTTTTAAATGTAAAATTGGCTAGGGTCCCTGTGGTGAGGGGCACCCTCAAAATATTTAGATAACTAAGATCTTATTTCTTAGAGGTTTTTTTTTCTAGAGCAAATGAATAATTCTCAAACAGCTTAAACAGCTTGTAATTCAGACAGCTTGAACAGCTCAAACAGCCTACAGGCTTAATACAAGCCAGTCCAAATAGAGCAGTCCAATTTCATTAAGATAGACCAAAGGTCAAATCCACGCAGTTCCAACGAATGATATAATTCCAAAAAACAGTTCAGCTCCCAAGGGATTTGCAGTGAAGGTTGATCAATGCAGTTCTAAGGGACAGTCTTCTCCCAAGGGAGTCAGGCCAAAGGCTGGACAGCACAGTTCCAGTGAACAGTCCAAAAGTCAGACTGAAGGCTAATCAGTTTCAGTAGAAACAGTCTGGTTGCAAAAGGAATGGGACTGGGCTAGCACAGTTCAAAGGAACAGCCTGATTCAAAGAGTCAGGCCAAAGTGCTACTCACGGACAAGCAAGGCCTAACCAGGAAAGGTTGAAACCTTAAAATAGATCTCAATTATTGAGCCTAGAGAGCCTCAAATGCAAAGAGGGTAGAAGCTTGGACCCAGGAGAAAGACTTTCCCTCAAACTTCAGGGTCAGTGAGAAAAGCAGCAAGCTCAATGGGCTCTTTTGTGGGTACTGCACCTGTTCGCTCACCAGCCTCGGCGTCATCAGAAGGTCTCCCCTGGATCCCTAAATGGGCCACCAAAATGTTCTCCTTAATCAGACAGCCAGTTATTTCTCTAGCAAAAATGGGTTTATTCTGGATCAACAAAGAATTGCAATTCGGAGTCTGCAACCATGGTGAGCCATGTGTAAGTACCCCAGCAGCAAGGGAGGAGAAACTCTTTTACAGAGGGGAGGAGAAAGTTGGGAGGGCTATTGTAAACAGAGTTCAGGTGTAGTGGCTTTTCATTGGCTGAGTTGTGACAGTCTCTCATTGGCTGAGCTTCTTGCCAGTCAAGAAGAGGAAGTCTTTCTTCTTGTTGGGCTCTGTTATCATGTAGGGCATGAGAGCTCCCCCTTTTGGCCTCCTGATTCCACTTTAATGAGGTTTCTGTTTATTAATTTTACATACCTAACATCCAGCTTCAATAATTATCAAACACTTTGCCAATCTTATTTCATCCACTTTCCCTCCACACACATCTACTTATTTTTCTGGAATTTTTAAAGCAAATATCAGACATCATGCTATTTCACCCATAAATATTTCAGCAAGCATCTGTAACATGAGGACATTTTAAAAACATAATCACTATACCATTATCATATTTATCAAAATTATCAATAACTTCTGTGGTAAACTGAGTAATGATCCCCGTAAAGATGTGTGTATCTTAATCTCTGGAACCTGTGAATATGTTACCTTACATGATGAAAGGGACTTTCCAGGTGTGATTTTATTAAGGATCTTGAGATGGGGAGAATATACTGAATTATTCAGGTGACTACAGTGTAATCACAAGGGTACTTATAAGAGGGGGACAGAAGTGTCAGAGTAGGAGATATGAGGAGGAAAGCAGAGTGAGCTTTGAAGATCCTACACTGCTGGCTTTGAGGATGGAGGAAGGGGCCATAAGCCAAGGAATGCATGTGGCCTCTGGAAGCTGGAAAAAATCAAGGAAACAGATTCTTCTCTCCTAAAGCCCCCAGAAGGAATGCAGCCCTGCTGACACCTTGATTTTAGCCCAGTGAAAGCTATTTCAGTCTCTGACTTCCAGAAATGTAAGATAATAAATTTGTGCTGTTTTCAGCCACTAAGTTTGTAGTAATTTGTTACAGCAGAAATAAGAAATTAATGCAATTCCTTAATATCATCTAATATATAATCAATTGTTAAATTTCCCCAATTGTCTCAGAAGTATCTCCTTACAGTACTTGTGCCTGGTACTTCAATAGAAAAACTAATTTAGGTATCAGAGGCCAACATTTCTTATCATGTGACTTTGAGCAATTCATTTACCCTCAGTGCTGTTTCTGGGTTGTTGTCTTTTTTAATCTGTGTAATGGGGAGTTTTTAATCAGCATCCCTATCATGGGGAATAAATTAGCAAATGTGAACATATTTTAAAAAGGTTAAAATACTATGCAACTATAAGGTAACTGGCTTATAATCCTAATTAGCCAAATAATAATTAACTATTATGTACAGGATACTTCCAAGCAAAGGCAGGACACTAATATGAAAGGACTTGATTCCTGACCACAGGAGGCTTACCATCTAGTTGTGAAAAGCATCCTAATGTCAAGGGAGGCAATATGAAATAGGGGGCACACCAAGATCTGAGTCAAACAGTCCAAACCAAGTCCGATTTCCAGCTTGGCCAATTACAAGCCAGATGCTCTTAGAAAAGTTGCTTATGCTCCAAGAGCTCTAGTGTGTTTCAGAGAGTTGATAGGATGACTAAAGGAGTTAAGCCCTGTAAAGCTATGGGCAAGTAAAATGTGCTCCAGGTGAGCTGGTTTCCCTTCCAGCTGTTTTAGCAGCAAGATAAGCATCACTCAGCCTAGAGACATGACTCAGCAGGATGAAACTATCTAAAGGAAGTATAAGCCCAAGGTGTTGCCAGCTCAGAGAAGGTGAGACCATTGTCAGGTAGAAGCTGAGAAAGTCAGTGGCTTCAAGAAGATAGTAGGATTTGACCCAAGCCTTGGCAAGTGTGGACTATGTGGGTAGGGAGAAAGCCAATCCAGGCCAGAGAGGACAAGGACGGGGAGGCAGGCTCACATTAGGAGTCAGACAGCAAGGAGATGGTGTCAGTGGCGGGAGGATTTACAAAGGGCAATAGCAGAAGAAAAGATGGGGACACAAGCTCACTGCCAGATCATAGGAAGTATTTTAGTAACCATTCCTCATTCATTAGGTAAGTCTTAGCACCTACAATGTGCCATTATGAACCCTTCCCTTTCCCACTGCTACTGCTTCTACAAAGAACATCGAACTCTGGTTTGTCTTGTCGTTTGGAATTCTGTAACTTAAAAAATAAATAAACCTAGTACAAGCAAAATTCATAAATCCCAGACAATGGCATCGTGACAGAGAGCAGAGCGTATTGAGGCTGCTGCCAGGAGCCATTTCACAATTCCTGCTCTGAACCTTTCATTAATCCCCACTGTTTCCATTTAATTTGGAGACCTGCACAGAATGTCCGACACAGAATTGCTTGCTGTCTTATTCACCTTCATCTCTGAGTTGCTGTTTGACCCTTACATCAGCATATATTACCCAGTCCCATACCCTTCATGGTTTTCCATTTGAGGGACCAACTCTGAGTAAAGCCCTTCCTGGGTCATGTCCTTGGGAGGAGTTGGGTGGGCAGACATAGGAGGGGGAATTGTTTCAGAGTTAATGGTTATTTCCTTCCCCCTTGCTGGCTATAGGTTAGGAGGCTGGAGAGGGAGTAGTGCTCTTGGTTGGGTTGAGAAGAGCAAACAGAAGCCTCCTGTGGCTCTACGCTGACCCCACTCTGCCAACGACTCCCAGAGCACTGCAGAACTAACCTGCCAGGGGAGCCACCTCTTCTGCCCCAATCAGGAGGCTGCCCCTGGAGCTGAGGACACTCCAGGGTCACCGAGATCCCAGGATAGAAAGTCACTGTTACAACCACCATCCAATTCTGTAACTGACTCCCAGCTCCACCCCTGCCAGTGTGTGATGCTGGGCAACATACATAATTCTCTGAGCCTCCACTTCCTCCTATGGAAGATGGCTATAAAAATTGGATTTTACCAGGAAGATGGTAAATAGAAAAATAAAGAGGGTAATGGAGGAATGTACCCCACTGGTTTGAACTCGCAATGAATTTCAGTTCCCTTCCTCTTCCTTCGGTAACTACGAAGTGCCTCAGAGCAATAGCCAGGTCAGTATGGAAGAGAAATTTGGTTTAAAGTTTCCGGCTACTATTGGAGGAGCATCTGGGACAATGTCAGAGAGTAACTGAGAGAAGGTTTTAACAGTGTGTCCAAGTCCAGGAGAAAGTAGTCAGTGTGCTCAATTTAGTTTAAAAACAAAGCTTTAATCTGTGTGCACCATGGACGATAGCCTTTTCCACTGTCCATGAGGAAACAATGGCTTCATATGGACCCTGCTTTGTGGCCTTTTGCCCCTTACCAGCTCCATGCCTCCTCTCAGCTGTAAGGAAGAGCTCTCCAGAGGAGCCAGCCCCCGGCAGCTGTGGCCGCCAGCAATGTCCGTGTCTCTATTATAATGCTGTCTGCCTGCTCATTTCTTGCCAAAATGAGTCATGGTCCCATTGTAATCTTCATGTGTATCTCTTCAAACACTACACACAGTCTTCTCACTCATGCTGATGATTAATCTTAACTCTCTTAACATTTCCTGGGAATTTACACTCAGCCAGACACTGTGCTACCTCTGGAGGAAATGAACTAGGATCACTCTCAGATTAGAGAGGGAGGCAGACATGTTAACAAAAACTATAACTCAGTGAAATGAGTGTAGAAAGAGGATCAAGGCTAGGGGTGAGGGCATGGAGGAGAGGGGCCCTGACCCTGCCAGGGGAGGCTGGGAGCACTTCCCAGAAGGGCTTTGCCCTAGTCACCCTCTCAGCAGCATCCCACAGTCCACCACTTCTTCCTCTTTGAACCCCTACCCTCTTGGCTTAGGGGATACTGCTCTTGCCTCGCTCACTGCTCCTTCCTCATCAGTTTCCTTTGCCATCTTTTCCTCTTCTACTCAAGCTCTAAATGTTGAGGCTCCTCAGGGCCCTCTACTGGATCCTTCTTTCCCTACAGTTTGTCACCATGTGATTGAATTCATTCCCTATTAAATGCCCATGAGGTGCTGATGACACCCACTCCTCTTTTCTGAACTCATGCATCCAACTGCCCACTTAGCATCTCCCCTTGGAACTCCTGATCTCAACCTGTCCTCAACCCAGGCTCCTCCATCTCAATAGTACAACCATCCACCCTGCCCTTTGTCCTTCTAAACATCACCTTTCATTCCTCCCACATTCAATCCATTAGCTTGCTGATGTTCAAACCCCAACATTTATCTCTAATCTCTAAGTTTCAGCCCACCATCATTGCTGGCCTTGAGTATGTCATAGCTCCCTACAGTCACCCTGCCTCCACTTCTGTCCCTTCTAATCCATTCTCCAAGAGCAATAAACATGATCTGTTAATAATGAGAACTACATCATATCAATCATCTGCTTAGATTTTCTAATGGCTTCCCATTGCATTTAGGGTAAAATCCAAATTCCTTCCTTCATTGTAAGGCCTTGTATGATCTGGCCTGTGTCCATCTCCCTAGACTCCTCTCCTACCATAAAACTATGTGGTGTCAGAGAAATTCCTTCATACCCAGGTCTGGGAAGACAGCAGTGCTGACAGGACCAGTGAGCCAGAAGAGGCTTGAGGTCAGGATGAGGGTCAGGGACATGGCCACCTGAGCAATGATGAGTTTCCTGACCCCCAGCAGTGGTGCCAACAGCACACTTGGACCACACAGACTCAGTAGATGCCAGAACAAGATTCCCAGTCACCAAGAAGGACTCGTGTCCTTTCATGGGAGTCCAGAGGACAGGTGCACTGCCTCCTGCACTTGGGTACCACAGAAGAAGGAGGTGGAGGAATCTGCTCGAAAGGAAAGTACAGATAGGAGTTTAAACTTTGAATTGATTGAACATTTATCAAAAGAGAAACTATTTTAAGTTACAGAGTCACTTAAGTGGAAATGCTAAGTTTTTCTTTTCTCTTTTCTTTTTCTTTTTAACTCCATCACTTGGCATGGTGGCTCCAGAGCAAGGTGAAGACAATTATAGTAAATTTTTTAAAAAGTTCTATATTTTGAATGTATCTTATTTGTGAGAATATATTTTATACCCATTAAAGATATAAATGTAACTATAGATATAGTTGTAAATTGGAAAGAAATTAACCTAAATGCTAACCGTAGTCATTCCTGGAATGTGAGAGTAAATATTTTTAACTTTTTAATATTTTTCTCTTTTCTAATTTTTCTACAATATCATATATGACTCAGAATCAGAATAACACAGTTAACATTTTTTGAGAGGTCAAGCATGTCATCATCTGTGAAGACTTCACTGATTCCAAAGGCAAAATCTATGAGCTCCTTTCCTGTCCTCCCATTACTCACGGCCCCCTTAGAGCACTTTTCTCGCTGTATTGTAATTATCTGGCCTCCTCATGAGACTGTGAACTCTTCAGAACAGGGACAGTGTCTTTTCATCTATATATTCTCAGCACCAGCCCAAGACACATAACCACTGGACATTTAATAAGTACTTGTTGAATAAAAGATTAAGAATCCACCATGAGAGATTCATTCTTTTGGCTTCAGATATTATAGTTTTAGGACACTTTTGCTCACTTACTAATTTCTAAGAGGAAAATAAACTCTTTGTTAGGAATTAACATTAAATATGGATTAACTGAAGAGGGCTAGAAAAACAAGGCAGCAGACAGTAAATGGGCTTGTCAAGGAGGAAGCAGAGATAGGGTCATGGACCACTATGCCCCACAAAATGATGTAACATGAGGTATAGCAGGGCCAGGGTTAAGGGAGGTGAGGGAGGCACTCGTCTTGGGCACAAAATTTCAGAGGGCTCAAAAAACTCAGTGATCAAGATAAATCATATTTCAGTGTAATATTTTAAAAATCAAATTTTATGCAACATATCCATGACGAGCAAAATATCAAAATTATTCAATAGAAATAGAATCAATATTACTAATTTTTCCTTTTGCCTCAGTCTCCAATGTGGCTCAGCACAGCACTGCTACTATCTTGTCTTTACTTAAAAGTTTGGTATTTCATTTATCCTGGATTTTGCTTTTTTATATAAAGTATAATTTTTTTAATAGCACATGGAAATATTTATCTTGATGATGGAGTTTTTGGCACCGAGGCGAGTGCCTCACTCTCCTCCCCCTAGTCCTGGCCCTGGGTGACTGCCAGCCCTGGGGAGCATGTGTACAAGTCCAATTCTGGGGCAGGAAAAGGGGTCTTGCCTCGCCTAGCACCAGTGTCTTAGTCTACTGGGGCTGGCATAACAAAATACCACAGACTGGAGAGCTTAAACAACAGAAATTTATTTCTCACAGTTCTGGAGGCTGGAAATCTGAGATCAGGGTACCAGTCTGGGCAGGTTCTTGGTGAGGGCCCCCTTTCTGGCTTGCAGACAGCCACCTTCTCCTTGTGTCCTCACATAGTGGAGACAGAGAGGGAGCAACTCTCTGGTGTCTCTTCTTATAAAGGTACTCATCCCGTTGGGGGGCCACCCTCATGATCTCATCTAACCCCAGTTATGTCCCAAAGGCCCCATCTCCAAATACCATCCCACTGGATGCTAGGGCTCCAACATATGAATTTTTAATGGCTGCATAACATTCAGTCCATAACACCAAGGGTGAGCATTGCTTCTGATAATAGTGCCCATAAAAACAATAGGGATATTAATAATATTAATAAGGTCTTACTTAAAGCATGTCCCAGTTTCACTTCCATTCTCTCATCTAATCATCACAGAAAACCTGTGAAGAAAGGCAAGCAGGCGATTTAGCCTATTTACAGAATGAGGGAACTGAGTGAAGGCAAGCTGTATGTCAATAGCAGAGGTGGTATTTGAACCTAGGGCTCTTGGTTCCAAAGGAACGTTCTTTCCATTGCTACAGCACTCCCTCCCTCTCCCTTGACCTGTAAGGACTTTTTATTTATCATGGACTTTAACCTCCATTATCTCCTTTATGATTCCAACAACAATTCTGTGATGTAGGCAGGACCAGGATACTTACCCCCATTTTACAGATGGGGATGCTGAGTCCAAAAGCATTGTGTTGGCTCAAACCCCACCACCTAAATGTGAAAATCAGGTTTCAACCCCAGGCTCTCTGACTATGCCCCATCCCTAGCAGAGAAGCATTGGTGTCCCCACCCTGTCTCATTGTGAGGGATGGCAAGGTCCTGCCTACTTGCTGGACCTGGGCCATTGTAATGGCAGAGGGTCTTGCAAACCTGCTAAGTGGGAGAACTTTCCTGCCAAGGCACTGTGGTACAGGCTTCCTGGGACAACGGAATGAGCAGGCATGTGGGTGGGCTCTTCACATCCAGCTCTAGGCTTTACTGAAGGCCCCACCAGTGCCTCTGATGTTCACAAATCTCTGGTGGGTGATGGCAGGTCCCAGGATCACAATACGCAGATGGTCCTCAGGGCAGGCTGGGGAGAAGCAGGCTCAGGTCCCTCGTTTCAGCAGCACTGATCAACTGGAAACAGGATAGGGACTTTCAGCGTCTTCCATAAACCATATTTTCCTCAAAACAGGAGGCTGTACATAGGCCCAGAGTCGCATCAGGGATTGTAAAAATGCCAGAACATGGCAAATGGACCACGCATCTTGAAATTCAATTTTTATGACAGGAGCAAAATATTGGGAAGAGAAAGTTGATGCCAGCTAAAGACACTCAATCAAAGAGGAACAAAATGAAATCCCTTTAGGAGGAATCCAAGGGGTGCCTTGTACAAGACCCCTTGAACCCCAGGGAATCAATACCCAAGACCTTCATCTGCTTAGTGGAGCAACGATGTGTCTTTAGAAAGAAAGATGTCAGGTAAACGTGTTTGTGACTCAGAATAAAGAATTAATAAGTGCCAAAAGGTCTAATGGCCATAACATTAAATATGAATGATGGAGAACAAAACTGTCAGAGGCTGGTGATGTGTTGGAAGCCGCCAATGGGACAAGAACCCAAGAGAACCTTTGTCTTCCTTAGAAAGCATCTATCATGTGGGAATCTAGAGTGGACGATGTTTAATCTGAAAACACCAGATATTTGCCTCTTCTTCCTCTCAGCATCTTCTTCCTCTCAGCATCTTCTTCCTCTCATCTTCCTCCTCGTCCTCCTCCTCTTTCTGTTGTTCCTTCTCCCTCTCTTCCCTTCTCTTCTCTTCCCTTCTCCTTTGCTTTCTCTTTTTCCTCAATGCCATCTTCTTTCTCCTTGTCTTTCTTTCTTTTTCCTCATTTCCTCCCCCTTTCCCTTTATCTCTCCCTCCTTTCTCTTTTAATCTTTCCCATTTACTGTTATCCCTTTTTCTATTTCCTCTTTCTCCACCCTTTCCAGGAAAACTTTTCTGCTCCCAAATGCCTTTGGCTATGTGATCTGGGGCCACCTGAAAAACTCAGAAGTCTTCCTAGAAATGACAAGGTTGTACAAGAGGCTTCTTGGCACAAGAAAAGAAAAGAAAGTGTTGCTTGTAAGTTTTCCAAACTGGAATGTTACACAGCCGTTAAAAATGATGGCCCTGAAAACTATGAAGTGGCATGGAAACAGCTTATCTGCTACATTTAAATGAAAAATTCAGGATGCAAAAGTGTATGTGCAACATGATTACAATTGTGTTTAAAATCCAGCCAAAATCTATGCATAGGGAAAGCCTGGAAGGAAATATGCCTAAATGTAACGGCCATTTTCTTCAAGTAGGAAGACTTTGGGGGATTGTTTTCCATTTTTCACTCCTTTCCAAGTTTTATTTAGTAAGCACATATTGCCTTTATAACAATAAAATAAGCAGTAAAATGGTCTTGCCAGAAACTTGTTGTCAGGGCACCGCCACTCTGCAGCTTGAGGTCACACTCAGAAATGGGTAGGGCGTGGTGCCAGCTGAGTGAGAGACAGCTCTTTACAAAACTGCGTACCAACCCCCTCACATTGTATGGCTCATAGGATCCCACTTGGATTTTCAACCTTGAGACGGGAAACTCATATTTTTTGGGTCCCCCTCCTTGGAGCAGATATTATATTAGAAGCTTCTCATGCCTTGTCATTACAGCCCTAAGAGAGAGGGGATATTATCATCCCCATTCTACAGATGAGGAAACTGAGACAGAAATGGTGATTCATTCAGCATCACACAGAAACTCAGTTATAAAATAAGTTTAACACAGTTTTATCTGAATTCTCCATTACCCTAGGTGATCTCCAAGGAGTTCAAGGTTCTGAAAGAACCAGAGGAGGAGGAAAGCTCCGTAGGGTAGTGAAAAATTATAGAAACCAGTGAATTTTGGGTTGGGAAGGGAACTAGCTCAGGCTATGGAGCTCCATGCCTCTGAGTGTTGAATGATGTTGGTTATCACTACTGAAGATCTTTTCTCTTGACGTCATAGGTCAAAATGTTTACATATGTAACCAAACTAGTAATATTAAGGACCCTAGGAGTTCCACATTCAGTGCATATTACCATGTACTACAAAAAGTAAATTTTTAAAATATTTTTTTCAGTCTATCATTAATTATTTTTACTAACTATTAAAACAACTTGACACTATTTCAGGAAGGAAAATAATGATATGACCACCCAATCACATTAACTATTCACATTTTTCGTTGGTCTCTATAACTTTTCATACATAAATATGTATAAGTGTGTGTGTGTTTACATAGTTGCAATCATACTTTTATACAATTTTTGTCTCAGCTTTGTCTCTAGTATTTCAAACATACACTCTTTTCCGTTTCCTATACTGTCTTTATCATTTTTCAGTGTGTACCTAATGTTTTTGGAATGAATATGCCAGTTTTCTTAATTCCTCTATCATTGGGCATTTTGGTTTTTTACCATTACAAATAAAGCTGCTATAAACATGTTTTGCATGTCACTTATTTTTTTTAATCTGAATGATTACCTTAGGACAAATTCCCAAGAGTCATATTACTGGCACAAAATATGTAAAAATAGTACTGACTCTAAATATGTGCTGCTGAATTACAGTTCAAAAGCATAGGCCAATATATAGTACCCAGATTTTAGTAGGTGCTTAGTAAATGTTTAATGAATAGATAAATAAATGCCATCAGCAACATACATAAATCTTCTTCTGAATATATAAACTGTTTAAGAAAAAGAGACTTGCCCTTACTTTATTAAGTGCATGTATTCTAGTCACATTGACTAAAAACAGAATTTCTGAGAATCAAATATTCTTTTCTCATTTATTTTAGTTTTTCTAACTGCAGATTTCCAAGAAGGGAAGGTTCTTCGGGAGGCTAACTTGAGGACCTTTGCTAGGGAAAGGGTGGAATTGAGCACTATCACTATGATCACTGGGCGCCTGGGTCTGGGTTGGAAGCACATGGGTTTTCCAGGACCCCTCAGCTCTCTGACATTTTCCATATCCCCATTGGCTTCCCACGTGTGTGCATGTGTCCCCTGACCCTCATAATCTTTTGAGTTTAAGGCTCCAGTGTTTCTAGTTCTCCTCTCCTGATTCCAGAATTGAGCAGAGTCTTAGAGAGCAGATACATCACAAACAACCTAAATGAAGACAACTGAAATGAAGAAATGCACCAACCAAAACTCAGAAGCTAAGCCCCAAAACCAATATGTAAATTTGAGGGAAGGAGGAGGGAGTCTTTGATGAAACAAACTCATATTACAACTCCAAAGAGGAATAGAAAGCCAACAAGAACACAGAGAAGACACCAGCAGTGGCAGAATCTCCCTAAAGACAGCAGAAATCATCTGATACTAGCTCCTTTGGTAGATTATAGGAAAAAGATAACTACGAGTGGGAGCTTGCAGGAATAGTGAAAGATGGCACTGAACTTGTAAATGTGATGAGAGAACAAAAGGCATCCATGGAGACCTTTGCATCTGGGTAAAGAATTAGCTGTAGAAGCCTACCTATGCACACCTAACAGAGCTCCCACAAAGTATACAAACATTTGAAACAATACAAGAGAATGAGAGACCTAGGCAAAAGAATGAAGAGAGTTATGGCCAATGGACAACAAAAGAAAATGCAGACCAACCAGGCCAGTGATGAAGAATGTAGAAACAAGGGGTTGGGAGAGTGAGTTCAAGCAAGGGGTCTAGTATTTATGCTAAGAGAGTATTTCTCAACAGCAATCCTTACAGATAGACCACCAGAAAGTGACCTGTCAGAATTGAAACTGAAGGACAAAGACAAGCTCCGCTAAGTGGTCAGATGCAGAAATAAGAATTATGTCACACTTCACCCATCCACATTTGGCCCAGAGCAAGGCCCCTTGGAGGGACATCCACCCAGAGCTAAGAGAAATAAAGCTAGCGCACATACAGCTTCTTGCCAAGATTATTGTTCTTCTTATAGGAACAAAGAGAATGTTCCAAGACCCACCCACAGGACGTGAAATGATTTGTCAACAACCTCCCATGGACACAAAGATCACTTTAGGAAGTAATGAAGATTTAAAACCCAGCAGAGTATAACATTTTTTTCTTAAAGTTATCTACTAGTGATTAATATTCATTTTACCAAAATTTGCTGTCTCATGTATGATATTCTCTAGCCTAAGTGCTTGAGTTTACAGTTCTGATTAACACACAATGAAGTGTTGACCCTTCTTTTTCAACTCTTCTTGTAAGGTCAAAGCTTTGAACTTCATAAAATGAATTTATTTAAAATGACGCATTCTTGGGACTCTGGAAACAGTATTTAATGCACTGTTCTACAAATTTTGTGCATTTTATAAGCGTGGGTAATAATAAAAATGCCTGTGTTAAAACTGGGAAAAAAAATGTTTTCAGAGGGATTGTGTATCATCATGCTCACTGAACTTGGAGTTTTAAAAATTAATATTTATTTTATCAAAGTAATGCACATAGTTTAAAAGTCAAATAGTTCCAAAAGGGTTATAACAATTTCCAAATAATTCCCTTTCCCACCACTCTACGCTCTTTCCAATCTCCCTCTTTAGAAGCAACTATTTTTTTCTTTTAGTTTTTTCTTCTGGCATTTAAGTATACACATTTCTAAATAATATGCGTATATTGCTCTCATTGCATTAATGAGTTTTAATTCTTCTGATTTTCTATTATGATAGATGAGCATTTAGCTCCTTCTTCTCTGCTTTTCCTTCCCCATCATATTTGGGTAAATCAATATTCAGTTACTACCATAGTATTCCCATGCAAATATTTCCAGCTTGGCACTGTAGAGTACTGTGTTTGCTTTCTTCCTTGCCTTTTGTCTTTTCTGAAGTGGATTAATGTGTGTGTGTGTTTTCATGTTATTAGTTGTCTTTGTATATATTGCTAATTTTTCCCACATCTTCCAAAATCTTTTCAGTACAATTTTTTTACACAGTCAACCACATCAAGAAATTCATCTTTTTCATTTTTACTTGGGTATATCCATCTGGTATACCTCCATGCTCCCTCTTTCTCAGTTGAGTGCTATCTAGACCAGTAGAACAGTGCCATGCTAGAAATTTCCTTTGGTTTTCTGCTGGGTTGGATTCCCTCCTCTCTAGTTTATTGTGACGCTGTTTAGAAATCTAAAGTTATTCTGATTCTTCTTTAATGCACCTGTTCATTTTCACTGTCAGCTTGTAGGATCTTTTCTTTGAGCCAAGCACTCTGAACTTTTACAATAGAGTACATTGATGAGAGCCCATTTTCTCCCACTGTACCCTCAGTGGGCCCGTTCATTATGGAAACTCATGTCCTTCAGTTGTAGGAAACACTCTTGAATCATTTTACTGATTATTTCCTCTCCTCTATTCAATCTGTTCTCTCTAGAATGACTATTTTTTTGGATGTTGAAACAATGTATTTGACTCTCTGACTTTTAAAGATCTTTTCAAAAATGATTTTATTGAGCTTATCACTTCTGCTATTATGTTTTTAATTTCCATTGTGGTGTGTATGTGTTCTAACTGTTGCTTTTTCACAGCATTCTGCTCCAGTTTCATGGGTATACTAGCTTCACTTATTTCTCAGGATAATGTTGATCAATTATGTTTGTTGTTCTGTTCCCCCTGTAGAATCTCTGTCACCTCTGATTTGCATTGTTCTGTTTGTTTTGGCCTCTATCTTCTGTGTTAGAGGCTGTCCTCAGATGTTAAGCAATCCTTATTTTTTCATGATTATGGAGAGTGGGGTCGTTGATTGAATTTAAGACCCACTGTAGCATTTTCCGGGCGAGCTGCATAGGGGAACCTCTCGTGATTATTTTTATGTCTCTTCCCTTGGGCTTGTCATATACTCCAGGGAGTATTCTTCTAATACTCTTCCTGGAGGACAAAAGTCTGGCTGCCAGCATTCTGGAAGCTGAACTACAGAAGAGGGTTGGAAGTTCTCAGCCTTGGGTATGTGATTTGTTGCTTAATGCCATCAATTCCATCTGTCTGCACCAGTCCAAGGACCGTTTTTTTAATCCTCGCTGGAGAATAACCCTCCATGTGAAGGGAGAGTCACTGAGGAATGAAGAATAGGGAAGGGGAACTCCTTCAAATTAGTGCCTTATCCTATCCTTTTGATTTTACCTTTCCACCTCTTCACTCTGAGTTTCAAGGTTCCGGTGCTCACAGTTCCTGAGCCTGTTGGAGAATCTGCAGTATAACTTGAGTTGGTCTTCACATTTCCTCCCCTTATCTGACAGCTTTATCACACCTCCTACGTTAGTTATCACTCATCTGCCTGCTTTTCAGCCTCCAAACTTCTGTAATTGTTGTTGCCTCTCCTGTTTTTCCTTCCTTGTAGGTTTACATCTTTTAAAACAATCCATTTCCTTTGTTTTAGTGGGATTTCAAGAAGGAGTAGAATTACTGTAAGTGTTCAAGTATTTGCCTTTTTAGATTTGAACTATATAAAGTTGCCATTTTTGTGTAGGTTAAAAATTGGTTGGAAACTGGCAATTTCATATGGTTTACCCTCATGTATACTTCTTTTTCCATATCACTTTAAAGATCTTTTTTCATGGGGTGGGAGAAATTATGGTATATTTCTTCCTAAGTGATATTCCACATGAGAGCATAAGATCACCCTAAAAAATTGACCTGAGTATTTTTGACCACATAATAACTGCCCACATACTTACCACCCATATTAATTTCTCCTTCTCCTAGCAGGATTATTTCAGTGTACTTTGCCAGGGTAAAATAAGCCAAGCTTTGGTGTTTTGAAATGAGCAATAGTGTTGACATTAAAAGGCCCAATTCTTACCACCAGTATTTACTTTCTATATAATATTAGGGATTCCCTAAACCTCAATGTTTTCTTTAATAAAACCCTCTGTCTTTGGTATTAGCAATGGTTTACAAATTTCTTAGCTGAGTGACCTTAGAGAGTTTTCTTCTCTAAATGGAGTGATAGCATACCTCATGGGAGGACTAAATGAGATCATGAAAGTAAAGATCTTAGCATGGTACCAGGCACTCAATAAAGGTCTCGGTAAATGTTAGTAGTATTACTATTAATTGTTAGCAGTATTAACAACAATAATACATACACAACAGGTATTAAGTTATAAGAATCAAATATATGTTCATTTCCTCCCTTACCCATCACTGCTCTGTAGATGTAAGAATCAAATGAGGGCCGGCCCCGTGGCTTAGCGGTTAAGTGTGCATGCTCCGCTGCTGGCAGCCCATGTTCGGATCCCGGGTGCGCACCGATGCGCCACTTCTCCAGCCATGCTGAGGCCGCGTCCCACATACAGCAACTAGAAGGATGTGCAACTATGACATACAACTATCTACTGGGGCTTTGGGGGAAAAATTAAAAAGAGCCTTTAAAAAAAAAAAGAATCAAATGAGACAACATATGCAAAATCTCCAGGTAAATGCCATCTATAGTTTGCCACATATTGCAGACCACTGTCAATACCTTCCTTTGGATTGGTTAACCCAAAGGAAGCTACACAATGTTGAAGATAACTGCTTAATGCACCTGCCAACCAGACAGATGTATTTTCTGTTGCTTTCATGCCTCTCTGCAGTAGCTCCCCAAACCACCAGGATCCAGACTGGCAGAAGAGACAAAAGTCAGGCGAAACAAATCCCTTCTAGATCCAAACATATTTTATTTTTCAAAATTAACATTGGTCTCAAAGAATAATCTTTTCCCCTAAAACTTTAAGGAAATGTAATAATTAAGGGAAAAATAAAGATTAGGCTTTCTTTTCCAAATGTGATCTTTCCCTCTTGTTTTTGAGATATCAATAGAAAGACTGACCAAAACATTGTTGGTCAGTGTGGCTTTTAGCTTTACTACTGTGAAGCCTACTGGGATCTTGTACAATTTTAAGATATGTAAGCATGTAAAGAACCTATAGATGTATCAAAGGACTGAAAAAAATTTTAAGGTTATCACTCCATTGGTTTGAGACTATATCTATGGGAAAGTCTCCAACAAGAATGGAAGTCTTTTGTCAGTTTGATAGAGTGGAGTATAATGGAAAAGAGTCTTAAAAAGAACTGTACTGTGATGTATTATTGCCAGTGACTTGTTAGGAGGAAATGTCTCATAGAATAAAAAAGTTGTCCAAGTCATCCAATAGTCTAGTTTTTGGAATTACGGAACACTATGGTCACAGAACAATCAAAGTGGAGGAGAAAATTAAGTTTTGAGCACCAACTCTTCCCCTCAGCCCTGTGGGGAAGGAAAAGTAGGGATTATCATCTCTATGAAATAGACGAGTAAACACAGGCTCAGGGAGATTAAGTGATATGCCTAAGAGCTCCCAGTTCTTTGTGTTGATGTGGAACTGGAATTCAGGACTGTCTAATTCTAAAGTGTTAGCTTTTTATTCTCTAACCTGACGTATGAGAAAACTAAGGCTCAGAAAGGGGGAAAAATGCACTCAAGCTTTCACTGCTGGTTAGCAGTTAAACCTGAACCAGAGCTTGGGTCTCTCAACTCTTAGTTCAGTTTTCCACCCTACTCACTATTGCCTTTTTCCTAGTCACCCCTAGACTGTTATTGTATAACTAATTCTCCCACGTTCCAAGTGAATGGATTTGTCCTGGTCTCAGGCTTTCACACAAGGTTAGCAGAGAGAATAGAGATGAGACTTGCTGAAGCTGATGGGTGGTACTGAGTGATACCCAGGGAAGAATTCACAGATGGCCAAGGGCCTGGTGAGCAGAGATTCTTTGTAGTTTCTTCATTTGATCAGATGGTAGCTGTTGAAATTCATCATCTTATTGCTTCACAGAAGACGTCTGCTAAGTAACTGAGAACTAGCAAGGCCCCTTTCCAACAGTGATATTGGGGCATAATCATAAGAACCTACTTTGTTTGACTTTGCATAAGAGAAAGCTCATTTGTCTACCGGAATAATCTCTTTGAGCATGATGATTCAGGCCATCATTTCTCTAAATCCACTCTAGTCATTACAGATTCCACAGGCCTGGTGATGGCAGACATACTTTAAATGAACTCTCTGAAAATGTTTTAAAGGGACATCTTGATAGCTCATTGCTGTACTTAATGCCAGGGTGTTGGAAATTTTTGTTTTAAGTAAGGGAATATTTTTCATGTTGTGAAAGAATTGCTTGACTAATGAGCTCCATGTTAAAATGTATCAAATACCAACTTCATATGTATGCGTATAAATGACAGGAAAAATTATCACCAATGCAGGGTGTTGAACTTTCAATAATATTATGATGGCAAAGAATAAATGATGTAAAATACTGAATAGACCCATGGAGATTGCTGGAAATAGGAAGAACATGCAATGAAATTGGGATTGTTTTTCATTTTCACTTTTATTTTAATTTTATTTATTTAATTATTAAAGTATTTGTCAAATATAAGCTATGTGCTTTCATGTATGCTCTGTATAAAAATTAAGCAGAATGCAGGAGGATAGTTTGGCAAATTCTGATCTCCTAGTATAAAGATTTCAGATTGGAAACCAGACAAACCTGAGTTGAAATCTATGATTTGCTACTTAACGGTTGTGTTACCCTTAGTGATGGATGTAAACATTTTGAGCTGTCTACAGAATCAGGATAATAATATCCACCCATTATACGTATGATGATTAGCATCTAAAAGCATGAAGCTCTAGATGAATGCCTAGCACATTGCATAGATTGTGTTATTGCCTCTAATTCTTCACCCTTTCTTGTATCCACACTCTTTGCTATGTATCTTTACTGTGCTCTCCTACTGTGGACAGGACATACTCCCTTGCCTCTTGACTTGGGTTTGGTCATATGATATGCTCTGGCCAATAAAATGAGGCAATTGTGACAAGTGCCAGTTCCTAGCCTAGGCTTCAAGAGGCCTTGTGTGTTTCTGCTCTGCTTTCACTCCTCAACCATCACTGTGAGAACATGCTGCATAGCTTGCTAGTCTCAGGAGGAGAATAAGACACATGCATAGTGGAACTGCCCTAACTAAGGTGCCCCAGCCTCGAGCAGATGCCCTCACCACTCTCCTGTCACAGCCAACCCAGATGAGTCAGTCCACCCAGGAAGAACAGCACCACCCAGACAAGCCCAGCCTACATAGGCCAACCTCCAGAAGCATTAGCTATAATAATAAATGTGATTTATGAAATAAATTCTTTTAAACCACTGAGTATTGAGATGGCTTGTTACATAGCTAACCAATACACTCATAACAGGTACCTAATAAGATCTTTTCTAATAAGACCCAGAGTTAAAAACCACAACACATATATCCTCAACCATATACGTGTTTGTACCAGTTTGGCCCCCTTAACACGGCTCTCTGTACATCCGTGACTGAGGCTACAGACAACCTACACAAGTGCCTACAGATTCCCTCCAGTGGCTCACAGTTGGTCTCCAGTCTCCACCTTCTCTGATGAGGTATCCTCAGATTCCATTACTTAGTTCCTTGATTCTTCCTCTTGGCCCAGCTACGCAGACTTTCATCTTGGTCATCCCAACAGCTTGGCTTTTTATTTTGATTGTGGCTGGGCACTCTGTCACAAGATATTCAGCTTTATGCAGCAGCTCAGGGGGCCTGTCCCACCACACTCCAAAAGTCAAGCTCTGAGACATGAGTTCTGACTTCCCTTGTGTCTAGGAAGCAAGACGGAGCAAGGATTACCCAGTATAATAGTTTAAGTAGCACTCTTATTGTATCTTTCATTGGAATCACTTGGCTAAACAATTTTTATTGTAGTATGAGGGCAAAACAAGGCATGTAGCAGAGTCCTGTCAAAATTTTCCTCTCAGACAGGCGGGAGGCCAGAACACTGGAATCCCAGAAGCCTGCACTGGGCAGAGGGTATAATGAGACCAATCTTCAGGTCTATAGTGAATAGAAATAAAGAAGGCCTAAGAGGTGACATCCATTAATGAAACAAAAGTCAAAAGCCAAGTAGACAGTTCAACCAAAGTGTCAATACAAAGGACTTAGGCCAAGAGGCACAATGTACAGGTGGGGCAGCAGGTCAGAAACTAAGAATCCCAGTCCATGTTGGAGTGAAAAGGTTTCCAGTGGAAAAGGAAATGGCCCTGGAGAATGTCCCTAAATTGTTTATGGCGCTCCTGAGAGCTCGGCTATGACTGGGGAAATAGCTCTCCTGTCACGTGCCAACTTCAACTGAACCTTCAGTGAAGTATAAATCAACTAATCATTACTATCAGAAGACTTCTAATGGTTATTGGACTATGCATATAATACATATTCAAAAGTGAGTCTCATCCAACCATCTTTCTCCCAATTGCTCCCAATCATTCCACAGTAGAAGAGGGGAACAGAACAACTGCCCTCACTCACCACACCCTGGGGACAGCTCAACTTTCTCATTTCCCAGGGATCTCATGGGTGCAGGGAGAGAGATATTATTGACAGTGTAGAGAACTGCTGTCTATATGTGAAGAAAACTGTTCGTATCTGCCCATGGGCCATGTGTAGTCATAGAATTTTAACAGAAATGCGAGGTAGGGGGAAGCTAGATGACCAAGAAGGGATCAGTCTTCCAATAGGTTGAATTAGTAGAGACCGAGGTGTGGATATAATTTCAAATGCCTAATAAATCCTATCACCTTCAAAAATATCTTGCATCTCTGCCTGAAATTGTATCATTAGAGATTCATTTACTGGGTTAAAAGAATACCTTAAATATTTCTCCAAGAGTACTCCATTGTAATATAGTGGTCCTTGGGAGAAGTAGGAGTGCACTAGTCATTTAAACCTTAGTGTCAATTAGCTTAATAGAATGAGGCTGGGATAGGCAGGCAGACCTGGCAGAATTTCACGGTGGGTATCATAAGGCCCTGAGCACCTGGCTATGAAAATGATGGTAGGGTAGGGACCGGGAGCCAAAAGAAAAGTAAAAGTGAGGGAAAACAAAAGAAATGAGAAAAACTTCACATACTTAATTAGCATGTTGGAAACAAATAGAAGCAGAAAGGACAAGCCACGGTTCTAATGAGAGTATCTTCCTCAATGAACTGTCTGGAGGATGAACTGAAATAATGTATGTAAATCATCTAGCACAATGCTTAACATACACTAAGTACCCAATAAATGACAACTATCATTGCTTTTACAATAAGTAAGTTTCATTTCCCTAAGAAAACACCTGTGTTCTGAAAACAAGTGCCCAGAGATCAGTCTCTGAGTGTCAGATGTGGCTCTCTTACCCTCACCAAGGCCCACTCTTCAATCCTTATTCTACCCAGTCCTCCTGGCTACCAAGTCTGCTGCTCATCTACCACGCAAGCCCTTTCCTTCTCCTTCCATTTGGATGTACCATCTGGTTCTATGGTTCTTCCTTCTTACCTGTTCTCCTTGCACTTCCTTGTTCAGTGTTTATATGGACCTAACACCTTTCCTAGAAAAAAACATCCTTCAGAATGTCCTTCTATATACTGTTCCCCTTATGCAGACCTTTCTAGTCTGTCCTGGATTCACAGAAAAAACTTTAACAGAAAGAAACTTGCACTTTTAGTAAACCTGAATGTCAGACCTGGTGCTGCCCTTGGTAGCTCTGTGACCTTGAGAAACTCACTTATCAACTGTGAGCCTCAATTTTCTCATCTATAAAGCTGGGATAACATTTCCTACCCTGCCTGTATATTCAGCCTTCAACCTATATTTATTGGACAATATGCTAGGTAATAAGTATACTGTAAAGAATAAAAAGTAGGCATGGTCTTTCTCTCCACAGAGCTTATAGTCTAGGGTGGGAGGATGCAAATTCAGACATTAGTCGAATAATGTAAATAAATATAAAATAATATGATTTAAAATAAAGGTAAAATATCAACTTTAGCAGGTGCTGTGAAGAAGGGGTGTTGGGCATATAACAGAAGGATTTTATATAGTTATGGAATCAGGGAAGATTGACTTTCCCTGAGGAAGTGAAGTTTGAGCTAGAGTTTGAAGAACTAGTATGAGTGAATTAGATGAAAAGAAGTAAGAGAAAAGCATTCTGGGCAGATGGAACAGCCTTTTCACTTTACATAGTAAATTGACAGGACGTGGTGTTGGATCATATAAAAAGGTAGAGAAGATGAAGGGTTGAGAATGGCCTCCTTGCTTTCTGGTGGACGAGTGGCAGTTCCACACACTGTGTGGCTGTCAAAAACTAAGAGGCATCTAAGATTTTACCCTGCTTGGAAGCTAACAAGTAGTCTGTCACAGTTTTACGGATGCTGGCAAAAGACATGAGACTCCTGGGTCAGAGACAAATGATTTTCTTAGTCACGGCATAGCCAGCAGTATGAGCTTCATGTTTGCATCAGTTTCCCTTGCCCTCAAATCCCATGAGGGTGCACAGAGTGGCCCAGGTGGATGCTGTTCACACAGTGGGTTCTCATCACAGCCGAAGAGCTCCAAGTTTTGGAAATGGAAATCCTTTAAAATGGACTCATGCAAACCTGCCTTTGCCCTGGAAGGAGACATAATCTTTATTTTACTGGACAACAAACAAATCTGCTCCTTTGTTCCAGAGGTTGACCTTCACTATAGAAACATTCTTAACCAGGCCACAAAAAAGGCTGTGAGTGCCTCTGCCAAGAAGACGTGCAGAAACATGAGAGACCCCGAGGGAACTGTCTCTCTACAGTGGTAAACCCTGGAAAAGATACATGAGATTTTATGGCTACCGTGGGAATTTCTGTGAGAATCAAACAATGCAATATATGCTAAATTGACTGCAAAACTACAACGAAATAAGCATTAGCAACCACGCCGCCACCTTTTCTTAGTGAAGTCGTACTATGTGTTTCACTTGAAGCTTTGCAATCAATAAAAAGGAAAAGAAAACAGGCAGGGAACTGACATTTCGTAGCAAGAGAATTATCGGGTATTTGCCACATGCCCGGTTGAATGCTAAGATACAGTATCTTATTTAGTTCTTACAATCACAATTAAAGTTAATTTTGTCCTCATTGTATGTATAAGGAAATTGAGCTTTTGAGCGGTTACAAAGCTTTCTCAAGGCCCCTCTGAAGGTAAGTGGTGAAACAGACATTCAGCCTCAGGCCTCTTTGATCCCTGAGCCCATGTTCTTGACCACAGTGTTATATCATATACCATTTTCCTGCATTTGATCTTCACGCAAACTCTGTAGGGTTGGATTATCATCCTCATCTTTCATAAAAGAAAACTGAGGCTTAGAGAAATTGAGTAGTTAGCTCTCTAAGTCCCACTGATTGAAATGCCAATAAACCAAGAGGAGGGGTCATGGCAGTGGCTACCTGGCCTCCGTCAATAGGGGCAGAATTGGCATTATTGGTTCATTGTAAACTGCCTTGCAGTCTACAATAGTTATGAGTGAGTTTTAAGTGAGTCTACTAGAAAGGATGCCTTCTCTTTCCTGGAAAATAGGCAAACAAGCCTTCTTTGGAACTTTTGTTATAATAAAGCATTGCAAACACATCAAATATCATAGATAAGACACTAGTTAAATGAATTATGGAATATCCATGCTATGAGATACTACATTAGCCGTTAAAAAATAAAGTGGATATGTACGTTCTGACATGAAAATAGGTCTAAGATATATTAGTATGTGAAAAAAGCAAGCCACAAAACAATATTTACAGTAGCACCTACATTTATGTAAGAAACAAAAACAAAAATATATGTACATGTTTGACTATATACAGGGAGAGGATCAGAAGTGTTAGTTAACTCAGCATGGAATATGTATATGGGGAAGGAGGGGCCAGTGAGGAGGTTGTGGCATCCAAGAGACTCTTTATCTTTCATTTTATATACTTTTGTACTATTTCAATCTTTTACAATAAGAATGCTTTTCTATATCACTTACGCAATTAAATGTACAGACAAAAAAAGATAACTTCATCACCACTTATATTTGTCACTTCCAAGTGTCTTCCATGTACATAGTTTGTACCACAAGGACACATTTCCATTTATTACCACATGATCTACATTTAAACCAAGTGCTTGAATTTTGCATGTGCCCAAGTACCTTTTACCATTGCCCTTGGAAGGATTGTCGTTTAAAATATGTTTTGTACTGCTTTTGAAACACATTTAATCTTTTCTCCATTAATCTGCTTTCCCTAAACCTTTCCCTAATTCTTCTCAAGGATTTCCCACTTGCTGTGCAGGATATACAACAGAGTGACTCTAATCATGTTTGGAATTATTTTTGTCAATTTAATCCATATTGGGCAGTTATTTCCATTCCAAAGTCTTAGGCATTTTAGGCTGTATGCTGATCAATTTCTCAGTGTTATGTGACATTGGCAACAGACAAGATAATAAGTGGATAATTATCTTCTGAAAAATAATGTTAGCTCTTCACATAGCCTAAGCCAGGCTTAGATCTATCTATTGAATATATTTTAGACCTTCCAGATATGGAAGTTCTCTACATCCAAAAATAATACCTTTTTACCAGTTTATATATAGGCTGCATACGTTTTGAAGTCACTCACGAAGGCTTACGGGTCCATGATTTTTTGCTGGCTTATGGGCCACTGTTTGATGCATAATCCAGTTTGAGACTTTATATAGAGGGGCACGTCAGGTGGTTCAACATTTGAGATGCCACTTCCCTAGATTTGGCCAGGACTTCCTTTTGTCCTTGAAGGAACTGGGGGTCTGTTTCTCCTGGAGTGGTCGCCCCCTATGGCTGCAGATGCTCTTCTGCCTCCTCACTTTGATTTGTATCCATGGCATGCCCTTCACTATCTCTTCATTTTTACAAAGCAGCAGCCATTGGGAAGGTGTAGGGAAAGCAATAAGACTGGCATCAGAGAGCACAGCCACTGGGCATTGTGTGGACACAGGGCTGTTGGGAGACTTAGCAGGCACCGTGGGGTGTGTTGTTTGATTTTGTTTGTTTGTGTGTTATTCTTTTGTCAGGAGTGGGAACCATGAAATGGCGCCTGGTAGTTCTGATAGAAAGCTCTGTGTTTTGAGCCATTGGGTTCATTTCCAGTTTGACCTGCTGTGTGATTTGGACCCCAGCTTCACGGTCTCTCAGCCCTGTGAATTCTGATCTTCATAAGATGGAAATTATACCCAACATCCTTGTTCTAATGCTGTCATAAAACACTAAAAATCCTTTACATATGTGAAACCTCACCAGAATGAAGTGTTACCCAAAGTTTTAAGGGTCCAGCCCTGGCTCTGCCACTTACCAGCTCACCGCACTTTGGACAAGTAATTTAACTTCCCAAAGCCTCAACTTCTTCATGGCTATACCGTGAACTTCCCTCATGAAATCACTGTGAAAATTAAATGAAGTAAAAATAATCAACCCTGAACCCACCCTACCTCTGGACTTCACATCATGTGAAATAATTAATGTCATTCCTATTTAAAACACATTACCTGGAGATTCTTCCACTCACAATCAAAAGCATCCTGACCAGTGTGCCACACTTGATCTTGCTGCTTCCAGCCCTGAGGGTTATCCTTCAACAGCTGCAGCCTGGTCTTCAGGACTCTCCCCTAGAACAGTGGTCATCCATGGGTCCTTGTCCTTCTTCCTTGTCCTACATCTGACAATAAACATCTGGGAGAATCTGGAACTTTTCTTTCTAATTCTTAGCTATTAGGTTCTTGAGTTCTTCACTATATTCTCCTTAAAAGCTTCAAAGAGACAAACCTTTGACTCTTTTTCTCCTAACTATTCCACTTGGAATCCAAACCCTGGGGCTAACTGACTGTCTACCTGTTTGTCTTAGGTCTGCCATTCGGCCTCAAGTGTCTGTGCCCTGTTTTTCCTCACAACCGCGGCTGTGACTTTCCTGGTGAGGATCCTCTGCCTGCCAGACTTCCCTTCTCTGCGAGCCCCGGAGCCTCTTGCTGCCAAGCCTCATAGTGTCTCCAGAGTGCCACAAGAGGAAGACACTGTAGGGAAAAATTAAACAAATGATTACATTTCCTTTCCAATTTCTTTTTCCTATCTGCTTTTTCTTTTTCCAGTTATATATTAATATAATAATATTGATGTATATGAAACACCTCTACCTCAATTTTATCAGATTTCTAAGCCATTTTGTTGAATTTCTTCAAAGCTCCCCACTTCTTTCTCATCAACACCTCATTCAACTAGATATTGTGTGAAATAGTCTGTCGGACCCTGAAGCGCAAATGACTATATTTGCTTAGAGTAGAACTAGGTTTCCTGACTGTTGAATAGACGAATCAATTTCTGTTGCCTATTATGGTAGCTACTAGCCACATATGATTTTTAAATTTAGATTCACACAATTAAGTAAAATTTAAAATTCAATTCTTCAATCACACTAGCTATTTTATAAGTGCTCAATAGCCACATGTGGCTAGTGGCTACCATATTGGACAGCACAGATTATAGAATATTTCCATCATCACAGAAAGTTCTATTGTACAATACTGTTCTGCTTATGAAGTGTTATATTTTAAAAGCTGAGCATCAATATGGAAGGGATATGGGTTTAAATGTGGAGATAACTTATTGACCCTCAGGTTCATGCCTCTGCTCCACAACCTAACTAACCATGTGACCTTGGGCAACTCACTTTACTTCCTTGAACTTTAGCTACTTCAGATGTATAAAATGGTGATGAAATGTATTACCTACTTCCCTGAGCTATTGTATATGCAAGTGCTTTGTAACTACAAAAGTCACATTGAGGTTTGTTGGGGATTGCAGCTAGGGCTTATAGTAGAAGTGATCATCACGTGTCTATCATTAACTCTTAAAATGGAGGGAATTGCTTTGCGGCTGACCTTCACAATAGGTTAGGGGAGAGATATGGTAGTGGCTACACCTCCACCAGCCACTGGGATTGGCCTCATGCTGTTTTCAACAGATGCATAATATTTTCAACCTCTCTTCTCAACCCACCTGCACCCAGGAACATACACTGTTTGCTTGACTGTGTTTGACATATTTTGTCCAGGGCCATAGCCTTTCAGGACAGTTTTTACTCACAATTTCACCAGTGAGGATCTAAGTAGCGCAGAGGGGACCCTGTTTCCACTGGTGGCTATCATTGACCTTCTCAAGACTAAATACAGAGACTCTATTCCGCCTTTTGAAGCAAGTGCAGAGGTCTGCCACTCACCCTGGGATAATGCCCTTGTATAGCATCATTGAACTGACTCTTAAATAATCTCATCACAAACAATGTGTAAGCCATTTGTGAAGTCCCACAATTTACGCCATTTTCCCACAGAGGAGAACGTTAGAAACTCAGACCCATTTCATTATCCATTTGAATAACTTTTTCAATTTCGAGCTTGCTGCCTAACCATGAGGGCTGAATTATGACTAGATTCTCCCTCTCTCTCTCTCCCTGCCCAGTGGGAGCACTAAATAGATAAATAAAAAATCACTGCAGAATAATTGTAGGTGCTGTGGGCTAGAAGCCAAACTGGGCCGATCCGCAGCCTCTGAGCCTTGTCTGTCTGAGTCTTTTTTTTTTGGCTCATCATTATAGGGGATTCAATTATAATCTTTCTCCATAAGCACAGTGGAAGTTTGCATACACCAGCCCTGGGGCATTATTCATCATAATGCATTTTGAGAGTGAAAGAAAAAGAGGGAGATGTCTCTGGTGTCTCCTAAAGCTGTATTTTTCATTTGGAGACTTGGTCAAATTTTAGCATTTTTAACCCTCCCCTAAGTCCCTTTCTCAAGCATGAGCTATTCTAATAGTGTCCTCACAAAAATGCTAGAGGATGCTAGGGTACCAAGGCAGGGCTTGTTGGCATTTGCAGGGAAGAGTCCCTCAAATAAAGGCCAAACAAGCAGAAAGAAATTTAAGCCTGGGAATTTGTCCCTTTCCATGTAGGTTTTGGGACTGGGGATGATCTTGGGGAAAGTTTCCACTGAAGGAGGGACAAGCAGATCTGTAGGAGTCTGCTTTCTCTGGTGCCACAGCCTCTCCTAATAATGACAGCTGACACTGGATGCTTCCTCCGGGCCAGGAACTATTCTGAGTGCTCTAAAGGTATTAACCCATTTAAAAGTCACAGAATTCCTTTGAGGAAGATAGCATAATTATTCTCATTTTGCAGAGACAAATCTAGAGAATTTTTTTTTTACACACACACACAGAATTTTTTTTTTACACACACAGAACCAGTAAGTGGCAGAGATGGGATTCAAAACCTAGACAGCCAGAGTCTCTGCCTTTAGCCTTTATGTGTATACAAATTGTTTCATATCAAAATAAGGAAGAAATACTCAATACTACTACAGCCCTCTTGTCTGCATCTAGTCAGATGGTTGTAACTGCTCTTTATCAGTATTTTCTCTCACTACCCATTCCGTATTGCACTTAGCAAGGATGTTGGCTGGTTGTGGTTCCTTGCCTGGTGGAGTGACCCAAATCTTCATTTCTGAGGGGCCTTGACCATAAGTGGTCCTGCCTATATTGTGTTGTTGTAGTTTTCCATTTAGTTTAATCACAGGACAGGAGAGTAGTAAGAGGCTCCAGGGAATTTCTTGCATTCCAGACATATTCCTCCTTTCCCTCACTGTGTAGCAAACCAATTCCCCCCTGGTAGTCAGACTCAATCATCCCAGTCAGTAGAATAGCCACGTTTTTTGCCCGTTGATTCATTGGCTTGAGGATCCCCAAATGACCAGGTGGCAGTGTCAGCTTCCACTTTCAGAGAACCACTGCTACATCTCATGGTAGGAGCATTCCTCCTTAGGAAAGTATGACCTGAAATGCAGCAGATCCCACCATTGTGGGATACAAAATGTTTCTAGTGGATCACTAATTGAGAAGAGGGTCTGCCGTTTCCACCCCTGATCACATGCCATGAATCCTGTCTTTGGGAGAAAAAGCACCACCTACTGGTTGCTGATTTAGAGCACATACTGCCTCCTGGAAGACATTGTCCCAGCCCTGCAAGATTTTGCTGCCCAGCTGTCACTGTACTTGAGCCTTAAAAGCCCTGTCACCATCCTATCAGGCCATCCACTTTAAGAGTGATTGGGGAACATGGTAATACCATGAGCAGGGGCCCATTGCTACACTGCATTTGCTATAGAATGTGTTCCTTGATCAGAAGCTAGGCCATGTAGAATATTATAGTGGCGAGTAAGGCATTCACAAGTCAATGGATGGTGCTTTGGGCAGAAATATTGGAGGTGGGGAAGGCAAATCTATATTCAGAATAAGTGTCTATTCCAGTGAGAATACAGCTCTGCTCCTTTCATGGTGGAAATGTTCCAGTGTAAACAACCTACCACCAGGTAGCTGGATGATACCCATGGGAAATGATACCATATCAGGAGCTTAGCAGGTTGTTGGCAGATTGGGCACTCTGTAGGGTTAGAAGCCAGATTGGGTTTCATGAATGGAAGTCCATGTTACTGAGCCTAACCCCCATCCATGTCACCTTGGCTACTTTGTTTGTGAGCCCATTGGGCAAGGATGGAGGTGGTTGAGGAAAGAGACTCATTAATGTCCACAGGACAGGTCATCTTATCCACCAGATTAAGTTTATGATAAGCCAGTTATTCTCCAAGATATATATGTCTTCTGCATTGTTGAATGGGACTGTGGTAGGAATTACTATGCCTACATCTTTCAAGTCCTTGATGGTGTCACTGATCTCCATAATCCCTTCAGAAATGTAATATTGCTTTTGGTTTACTGTTTTGATAGATAGAGATAGTTATAGTGGATTCCACTTGGCCATCACCACAATATTTCTCACTCAATGGACCTAGGAGCCAATCTGGAGGTTCTCCCAGTTTCTTAGTATCTCTATTCCAATTACGCATTCTAGGCCTAGTTTAATGACAGTAGACATCACTGTTGTTAATGGCCTTTAGAGAATAACCACCACAAGTCTCTTTAAGGAGTTTGGAGCTCCCCTCACAAATGTATTTTTCACAGCCTTGGTAAAAAGAGGGTGTTTATAAGTCTGCAAGGGACATGATGAGAGAGTGGGTGAGCAGGTCTTACATAATATACCCACTCTAGCTTTCCATTCTCTCTGAGACTTTAGATATCTTCCTCTACAACACACTAAGGAAGTTCTGGCATTCCAATTTCATTTAGTGTTGGCCACTTTTAGGTCCAGTTTTCAGTCAACCAACTAAGCCAACTGTCAAAGCCATTCCCAGCCCCTCAACCTAACACATTGAATCTGCACCTGCAAAACTGCACTTGCACAACCCTACAAGTTTTGCACCCCAGTACCTTGCTTAGCTTACCCTATTCCTGGCCCCAGAAGAACTGAAGAGCAAAAGAACTTCCCAGTAACCTAAAAGGGTATGTGCAGTGGACTGGTAGGCAAAGAAATACTTTTCACAGTTTGGAAAGCTGGAACTTGGGATATAAAGCATAAAGAGCTCACTAGAAACCCTAAACCTTGCTAAAAGGAAATTCCTGGTCCTACTTTCAAAATATTTAAAGCCAGTGGTAAACTGATCTAACTAATGCTGTATTAAATTACAGACCCCCATAAACTACATAGGACACTGAATAGGCTTCCTCAACTAGTGGCCTTACAGGAAAAGAGACATGCTCCTTTCTGAGAGTAAATATTGTTCAGTTCAGTCTCTACTGGTTTTTTATACACAATGTCTGGCACATAATAGTTTTTTTTAAAAAAGATACTGTAAAGAAGCAATAAAATGTGGGCCAGGGTGAAAAGAGGAAATGGTCAATAGAAGCATAACTAGAGATGGTCAAAATGTTGGAATTTTCAATCAAGGACTTTAAAACAACTATAATAAATATGTTAAAGGATCTAGTGGAAAGGGTAGGCAACAAATATTAACAGATGAGAAATCTTTGCAGAGATATGAAAACTATAAAAAGGAATAAAGTAGAAATGCTAGAAATTAAAAACATGCTACCAAAAAAGAAGAACTTATTCAAAAGGTTTTATAACAACTGGAAAAGCAGAGGTAGTAATCAGTAAAATTGAAGAAAGGTCAGTAGAAATTAACTAAACTGAAATGTAGAGAGAAAAAAGAATGAAAAAAAAAAATGAAACAAAGCAAATGAGAATTGAGAAACAATATCAAATTATCTAATACATTTGTAATTTATGATTCCAGAAGCAGAAGAGCAAAATAATGGGATAGAAAAAATATTGGAAGAGATAATGGCTGAAGAGCTAAACTTTTCCAAAATTGATAGAAGATATCAAGCCACATATCCAAAATGTTTTGTAGACCACAAGCAAGAGAGATATGATTAAACAAAAGCTAAACATATCATACTCAAATTGATATAAACTAACATTAAAGAGAATATCTTTAAAGCAGCCCAATGGGGATGGGGGAGACACATTACATATCAGAGAACAATGATAAGAATGATGGCTGACTTCCTATTAGAAGTAGTGGAAGCCAGAAAACAATGGAAAGACATCTTTAAGGTGCTGAAAGGGGGAAAAAAACCTGTCAACCTAGAATCACAAATCTAATGATTATATCCTCCAAACTGAAGGCAAAATAAAGGTATTTTCAAATACACCAAAGGTGAGAGAATCCACTACAACATCCCTACACACAAAAAGCCCTGAAAGAAGTTCATCAAGCTGAATGGAAAAATATGCCATATGGAAGCACAGATCTACAGGAAGGAATGGAAAAAACATCAGAGAGAGTAAATATAAAATATATTTTTATTATGTTTATTATTTATATTTATATGTGTATTTTCATGTCTTTAAAAGACTATTGACATTTAAAGCAAAAATCACAACACTGCTTTGTGGCATTCATAGCATGTGAAAAAAGTAAAGTATATGATGAGAACATAAAGGATAGTAATAAATGGTAAGATGAATTTTACTGTATTAACATTCTTATGTTGTTTGGGAAGAAGTATAATATTTAAAAGTACACTGTAATAAATTAAAGATGTATATTGAATCTCTACAGCAATGACCAAAAAAACAACACAATGAGGTATATCTAAAAAGTGAATAAAGAAGATAAAATGGAATACTAAGAATTATTCAATTCACCTAAAGAAGGCAGGAAAGACATTACAGAGAAAAAAAGGAACAGAAGAGACAAAGAGAAAACAAATACCAAGATGACAGTCTCTACCCAACCCTAGCAATAATTACAGTAAATGTCAAAGTACTAAATACTTCAGTTAAAAGTTTGAGATTGTCACACTAGATTAAAAGGCAAGACCCAACTATTTGCCCTTTATAAGAAACACACCTTAAAATCAAACACAAAAACTGATCAAAAATAAAATGGAGAAATACTAAGCGTCAGAAAGCTGTAGTAGTTACCTTAATATAAGGCAAATAGAAGTCAAAATAAAGAGTATTCATACAAATAGAGACATATCATAATAATAAAAGGATAAATTCAAGAAGACATAATAATCCTAAAAGTGTTGGCCCCTAATAACTGTATTTCAAAATACATAAAGCAAAAATTTTATAACTAAACAGAGAAATAGACGAATTCTCTATTACACTTGGAAATTTTAACATCCTTTTCACAGTAATTAATAGAATAAGTAACAGTAAATAATAGTAATAAATAATCAGTAAGTCTATAGAAGTTTTGACAATATTAATCATCCAATTGACCTAGTCTATTTACAGAATAATATATCCAACAACTGTATAATACACATTATTTTCAAGGTTTGGTCCATAAAACAAGTTTCAATATATTTCAAAGGATGTACATCATAAAGTATGTTTTCTGGCCATGAGAGTATCAAATTAAAAATTGATAACAACAAGATATCTAAAGGTGTCCCAGTATTTGGAAATAAAGCAACACTTTTGAATACCCCATGGGTTAAAGAAGATAGCATAAGGGAAATTACATAGAATTTCAAAATGAAGTCTCATGAAAATACAATATATCAAAATTTATGACATGCTGCTCAAGTGGTACTTAGAGGAAGATTATGGATTTAAATGGATATATTAGAACTGAAGAAAGGCATAAAATCAATGATCAAAGGAGTTTCCTTAAGAAGCTAGAAAAGAAAAAGGAAATTAAGTCAAAATAAGTAGAAAAACAAATAAGAAAGAAAATCAACAAAGTCAAAGGTATTCCTTAGACTTACAAATGAATGTTCATAGTATCTTTATTCATAATAGCCAAACACTAGAAACAACATGAATTTCCATCAACAGGTAAATAGATACATAAATTGTGTTATATGCATATGATGAAATACAGAATGAACTACTGATACATGCAATAATATAGCTAAATCTCAAACTATTATACTGAATGATAAAAGCCAGACACAAAAAAGAAAATACTATATGGTTCTATTTATATGAAATTTAGAATAGGCAAAACTAATCTATCAGTGTTTGCCGAAACCAGAGGACAAATGGGGATTGACTAGTTTGGGAGTGATGAAAGGGCCTGTATCACAAATGGAGAGATGAATTTTTCATCTGTACACTTAAAACGGGTATATGCACTTTGTAACAGCTTTATTGAAGTCAAAATACCATGCAGTTCTCCCTTTGTAAATTTACTATTTGATGATTTTTAGTAAATTAAACAGCTGTGCAACTGTCATCACAATCCAGCTTTAGAACAATTCGATCACCCTATAAATTCCTACTTTGTCAGTTGTAGTTCATCCCCACTTACATCTCCAGTCTTAATGAATCACTGATCAGATTTTTATCTCTACGGTTTTGCCTTTTCTTGAAATTTCATATAAATGACACCATAAAATACGTAGTCTTTTGTATCTGACTTCTTTCATTCAGGATAATGTTTTTGAGGTTCATCCATGTTGTTGCGTGTATCAATAGTGCCTACCTTTTTACTGCTGAGTAGTATTCTATTATATGAATACGCTGCATTTTGTTTATTCATCTAATCCAGTCTAATTTATTTATCTATTCATCTATCTATTCATCTAATGATTGACATTTGGGTTGTTTCCAGGTTTTGGCTGTTAGAAATCAGCTACTATTAACATTTGTATTTAAGTCTTTGTGTGGACATATGCTTTCATTTCTCGTGGGTAGGAGTGGAATTGGTGAGTCATATAATAAGTGTATATTTAACTTTTTAAGAAACTGCTATTTAAAAACTTTTTAAGAAACTGCTCTTTAAGAAGCATCATGGTATAGTAGAAAGAATATAGGCTTTAGAAGCCAACAAACCTGAACTGACATCCCATCCCTCCTCTTTAGAAGCTAAGTGACCCTGGATAAGTCATTTAATCCCTCTGTTTCCTCATCTGCAAGTGAGGGTAAATAATTCTATATTTTATTAATGTTGCAAGAATTCATTGATATAATGTTTATAAAGTGCCTAGTAAAATACAAAGAGAAAGCTCTCAATAAAAGGAGGCTAAGAATCATGGTGGTAGTAGTAGTAGCAGTAATAGTAGTAGTAGTAATTGGAAATGCCTCAAGTACTTTGCTACTTGGGGAATAGAATTAGCACAAGCAAATAGTCCACTGATCATCCCCAAACTCCTAACCAGATCAAACAACAGGCATATGTTGTTTGAAGAGTTTGCTCATATTTATTTTCATTCTTCCTTGTTTTCCTGAGCCTCACTGGGCATATGGATTGGTAAACCTCTCCAAGTGCAGGTCGCTAGGTAAAGTTGTTGATGGGAGAGAAACTAGAAGGCAAGAGATTACAAATAAGAAAAACAACGATAGCCTCATAACTGTGGCTAGTGAAGCCTTCCTGAGTGGCTCAGGATCTGAGATGTTATCACACAGGAGAAATAGGAATGAAAAAGCATGTCTCTCTACCTAAATCTGTTTAACGTGACAGTCTCAGCACCTAACGTGTGCCCAGAAATAGGTTGGTAAGGGCTCAAGGCATTTGAAAGAACTACAAGCGTTCTCTAGCTTCGAGAAACTTACCATCTAATTAAGAGAATAAGCCTTTCACCCAGGAAAGTTGCTCAGTTACGTGGTCCAGATACACTCACTGTGGGAATCTGGAACAAGAAGAAGAGCTTTACGTAGATGTGACGGAAACTTTCTTGAAAAAATGTAGGGTTCAAGGTGGACGCCAAATATTTCCTCTTTTAAGACAGATAACTTTAACAAGGACTCGAAGAAGGAGGAAATACAGAAATAGCAGACAGATGTTTGGAGGGCAAAAGGGTAAACGACACCGGCGCACTATGAAAGGGTCACTCACTTCCCATAAACATGACACTTTAAGACATGGACTTTAAGACCAATATGGCCACTAAAACAAATTTAATGTTCAATTTAGTGTTTATAAATCAAATGATGACTTTTACATACAATGATTTTGAGGTTAGGTATCCAGGAAATAGTCTTGCAAGAGAGAAGGTGGCAAAATATCTTACAATTATGTACAATTTACTGCATTTCACAGTTATGTACCATTTACTGCATACTGTACAATATGTAAATTATCCTGATTGTATGGTAAATACAATGTGTACCATGGGAACTGTGAAAGACATAGATACATACACATACACAAACAAAAAGGAAACTCATTTGGCCACAATCCCACCATCCAGAGATTTTGCTTGTTAGCACATTGTCATTATCTTTTCAAAAATGTTTACATGTATGGATGAAATGATTGCATTGAAGTCACATAAGCAGTCTCACAATGCATATTAAAACTCATTCATCCTCCCTCAGATGAACACCAGGTCACTTCAGATAATGAGAAGTCTTTCAGTCAATTTTGGTCACAAAGCAGTTTGGTTCAGTAATTAACGTCCAGCCCAGAGTAACAATATACACTTTGATCTTTACTTGAAGGCAAAGTTCTCCCACCTTCTCTGCTCTCCAGTTTGGCCCCATGTAGGTCTGCTGCCAGCAGTGGGTAAGGGAGGCTTCTTTCTTCTTTCCTCGCCCAGCACTTCTCCTTTTTCTCTGACTTGCCCACTTGGTTCCTGATCCTAAGGAGCTGAGCATGGGGAGGGAGAAGAGGAAAGGAGACAAGAGAATTCTTACTTGACTGATGCTGCCATGAGCTGGCTTCAATGCTATCTGGTCCTGGCAAGTATTTAAGTTCATTCTTTCTCTCATAGAGCATTTCTCTGGGTTTTTTGGAAACCCCCCACCCTACCCTCTTATTGGGAATTTCTCACTTACAGTTCCCTTGATGCAAGTGGATGCATTTCTTCTGGCTGGTCAGCTAAGATGCCTTTCTGAGCCTCTAAGATCTGGTAGTACATCTCCAGCTTGCTTTGCTGAGGTTCCTGTGCCCCTCCAGGTGGCCTTGTCCCTCTTGGACAGGATCTGAGGCAACTGTTCAGCAACACTCCCTGGCATGTGGCCCTCAAATCTGACCCACAAGAAACAAACCTTTTACCAATGATAGGAGTGAAGTTGCTGCCCAGACTGCAACCCCTAGTCCCCTTCTGCCAGCTACTTACTCCAGCTTCTCTCTCTTTAGACTTCTCAGGCATGAGTCAGATACACTCCAGAGAACATAAATTAAGTTCTCCAAGCGGTCTCATTGAAATTTTTCCTAGGCTTCAAAAGGAGGAGGAGAGGTATGAACCTCATAGAACACCAATAACTCTCTTTCTCTTTAAATAAATCCTCTTTGCATCTGTAACTTCAGATTCTTTTTATACTCTTGAGGTGGATGCAAGGTTGAGTTGTAAGACTGTTTTGTGAACACCTTGTTTGCAGATCCTACATGGTGCTCTCACATCTGTTGTCTTGGGGTCACAGCTTAAATTGAGACTAATCTAGTTTTAAGTGTTTATGTATAAGTGGATATATATAAACAACATTTGGCTCCTATAAGGCATATAATTTGGCTGTGGCAGAGACTAGATAGTTGTTTATCAACCATTTCCTCTTTTTCCTAGACACACAGCTATACAATATTTCTCACACCCCTTGCACTTAAGTATTCCCATGTGAGCGTGACTCAGTTCTAGCCAATAGAATATGAGTGGACATGACATGTGCCTCTTCCAGGCCAGGCCTGTAAAAACATCTCATACATGAACTCTCTAGATTTTTCCTCTTCCATTGGTTTCTGCAGTGGAATGCAACCATCTTGGAAGCCACATGTTGAGAATAATGGAGTCACAAGTGGAAAAAGCTTGGGCTCTGAATCTTTACAAGGATAAAAGCCTCCCACCAATGAGGAACACTCACTTATGTTAGACTTTATGAGAGTGAAAAAGAATTTCTATTGTAATAAGCCACCGACATTTTGCTGTTCCAACTGCAAGCATTCCCCTAAGTAATATACCTTTATTATGTTAGGGTGTTGTATTTCTCTTATTGATCTGTAAGAGCCCTGTATTTATTATTAAACATATAACATGTAATTTTGTCATAAATTTTCTAAAAAATTTTCCAGCCTGTTGTTTGCATTTAAAATTGTCTTTGTGGCATTTTGAATGCCTCAAAAAATTAAGTTTTACACAGTGAGACCTGGCAATCATTACTTTTATGGTTTGAGTCTTTTGCCATTATGTTTAGAAAGGTATATTGGAATGTTGATAATTACAAATCCAATTTCCAACCTCTTCACTGATATGCTGGTCTTCCCAGTGACTCTTAACTCCTGGTTTGGAAGCTTCTCATCTAGAGCTACACTAAGATTTTGAAGTGGTCATTTGAAACTCACTTTGAAATACTGAGTGAAAGGATCTTCAGCCAAAGGGAAAAGATACGTGCACTTGGGCCTGGTGAATAAGATTAATCTCATACCACTAAAGAAAAAAATCTTGTCAAAATTCACACAAGTAAAGTTCAAGTTTAGAGTTTTGCTAGTCTGTGTCTTCATCCCCATCTCCTGCCAGACACTCAACACTCCCAAGATAACTCCTGGCTGGCTAGGAATCTTCAAGAAACCCCATGTTATTCCTGGCCCTTGAGCCATGATTCATGCACCCAGGTTTCATGATGCCACCCTCAACCTGTCTCCCACATAAAAGCTGTTTTGACCTATATCCTATTTCTTAAGGCAATGGAAAATAGAATCTGAATTAATATGAGCCCAAATCAACCACATTTGCATTACCTATACCACAACAAAAGCAGCAAAGAATGGGAGAATTTGTGCAAGCTTAGGGAAGGAATCTCTAAAATCATGCTACCTCAGGCACTGCCGCTTCATTTTTGGTTAGGGCTGACCCTGAGTAAATAACAAAGTGTTGTTTAGGGAAAACGTCACATGTCGAATGCATCTGCCTTCCCAGTACTTAACACAGTATCTGGCATATAACAGTCATTCAACGCATGTGTGCTGAATCAATGAAAACTTTTGCCATCCTAGGACACAGAAAGTGGTTTGGAGGTGTGATGTATAAGTGTACCTGAGAAACTGGAGGAAAAAAATCATGCTTTGGCAATATTTGTGTCTATTGTTCAGAGGCATGGGAACCTGAAGAGAATGCAAGCTTAGGGCATCAAAGCAACAAGAAGGAATGGCAAGACTAAAGCCAAGGGTGTGATCAGGAATTTCTAGAGGTACTGGGGGATAAGGGCTGTCCAAGAAAATGGCACCAGCTTGGAGAACTCTCATTTGTGAGAAACCAAGAGAGAGTTCCAAGGGAGAGAGAATCTAGGAAAGAAGCATATGGCAGAGAGCCACTGCTGGGACAGAAACAGAAAGATCGCCGCTCCCCTCTTTACTTCAGGGACCCTTTGCCTGGCAGGAGAGCCATGTGAGGTGAATGTGAAGGTATTGTTATATAGCTGAGTTCAACTCTTGACAGGACGGAAAGACGGGCGCTATATTTCCGGAGAATTGAAAAGCCCCTATCATTGTCATCTGTCAGTAGACTAGACTTTTGCCAACCTTAATGGAGGCAAAGAGGAGTTGAGGAGTCATCCAGGAGGGAGACCAGGTGATGACACACTGACTTGCCTCTCTAACTGATCTTCCTCAAAGAACCACACAGGAGCATAGCTATTATAGAGAGCTCCACACGGACAACCGTGGTTTGTCCTCTGGAGTAGTGCTTCTCAGTCTGTAATGTGCACGTGCATCACCTTGGGAGCCTGTTAAAATGCAGACTCTGACTCAGTGAGTCTGTGGTAGGGCCCCAGATTCTCATTTTGAACGAGCTTCCTGGAGATTCCAATGTTGCACGTCAGTTGATTATACTTTGAAAAGCAAGACTCCAGAGAATGTGTTGAGGATATGATAGTAAATTGGTTTAATGTTGAGTGGAAGAAGAAGCTGTTTAAAGAAGCAAGGAACACCTGGAACTAACTGAACAGTGATGACAGGTGGAGGCATCAAAAGCATGTGAAGAAGAAAATATATTAGCTATATCAGGGATCAGCAAACTACAACCTGTCTCCTTTTTTTGTAAATAAAATTTTATTGGAACACATGCCCATTCATTTACTCTACTACATCAAAATTGAGTAGTAACAATGGTGATCTCACGGTCTGTAAAGTCCAAAATATTTACTATCTGGCCTTTTATAGAAAAAGTTTTCTGACCTCTAAGCTAGAGAAATCTGCCTCACTAACCTGTCATGAGATACTCTTAAAAGAAGGAGGCCTGTTTGCTTCCTCATTAATGTTCAGTCCTGAAGCATGCAAGAATTAGAAGTCTCAGAACTGGAACCAAAGCCAAGGAAGACTAATAGGATGTGCATTTGATAATCATGCCTGTGTTTACTATGTACCCAGGTCCAAGCTAAGCTCTGTAGGGAGTGTAAGAAAAGTCAGAGCAATGTCTCAGTTTTAAGAAGCTCAACATCTGGTTGAAGGTGATTTTTCCTTTCCCTTTCATGGTTCTCTTTATATCCTTTTCCTGAAGTTCAAACACGCCACGCAATTGACCAATTGGCCAATCCCCAGGTACTTATAGGAAAATGATTTCTCCACTATTTCACCATTTAAATAGAATGCATTTTGTCATATTTATTTAAACTTTCTTTTAATTTAAACTTTTTAAAATTAATAACAATGTGTATATACAATTTGGTATTACAATCTGTATCATAAACATTTCTCCATGTTGCTCTATAGCTCTCATAATCTTGATTTTTTGGCTGCATAATCTCTACCAAACATACACCATAAATTTACTTAACCTTTGATATATTATTGGAAATATGTATTGTCTCTAATAGTTTATACTCTTAAATGCTGGAAATAATTTTTGGATATATAGCTTTTTCTAAGTTTTGGAATTTTTCTTAGGATAATTTCTCAGAAGAATAGTTATAGTACCAAAAGATATAAATACCTTTAAGTCATGTTATATGTATTTCTAAATTACTTTCTATAAGGATTACATCAACTTACATTTCTATCAACAATGAAAAAGCATTCTAGTTTGACCAGACACTTACTAGAATAGGTTATCATTATTCTTGGTTAGTTTGGGGCAAATATTATAGGACAATTATGGTACAAATAGAAGGGTGATTAAACTCATGCCTGAACAGGAATTTCCATTATCTCTTCCTTTCTTGTACTTGAAAGTAGAACACGAGTTGACATTGCCCATTCCCTTCATTGAACTAGAACCAGAAACTGGAATCTTCTTATGACATTATTTGCTCAGGAGTCTGAATAAGGCATGTCTGATTTGAATCACATCTCAAAGTTTAGTTAATTTGATTCTAAAAAGAACTCTTAATAACAACACCACTTAGAAGGTGCTATCAAGGTATGATCCCTGAAGTGTTAAATTGAGGTTTCAATATGAAAAGAAGAAAAAATAAGAAAAGATAGATTAAACCACACTCAGTCTTTATAATCCCTCATATTTATATAAACCTTTTTTCTAAGCATTTTACATCCATTATCTCATTTGTGCTTCATAAATACATCCATGGGTAGAATAAGAACTGTTACTCTAAGTCTGAAGAAGCTTAGAGAGGTTAAGTGACTTGCCTATGGTTACAGAGCTACTTATAGCAGAGACTGACCAAAAACCTAGAATTTCTATTCATCCATCCATCCATCCATCCATCCATCCATCCATTCCTTGGTTAAATGAATAAATATTTATGAGCATGCTGTATTTCAGTGCTAAGCCCTGAGGCTAGAGCATTAACCAAAATAGAAATGGTCCTTGCCCACACAGAGCTTATTGTTAGACAATAGCAAACGGACAGGAAAGTACCCAATTACATAATACCCAAGTCCACCAATTACATAAGTTGTGGTATATATTATGGAGAAAGAGAACAGGGAGAGAATATTGGAAAGCTATTTTATTTAGATAAGATGGTCAGAGAAAGCCCCTCTGAAGAACTGATATATAAGCAAAGAGCTAAAGGATAAGAAGCCCTCGGGCCAGGGTGTGTGTGTATGTGTGTGTATGTACTTTATTTAGATAAGATGGTCAGAGAAAGCCCCTCTGAAGAAGTGATGTATAAACAAAGATCTAAAGGATAAGAAGCCCTCAGGCCAGAGTGTGTGTGTATGTGTGTGTGTGTTAAAAGGGTGCATTCCAGATAGATCCTGATGTCCAAAGCCCCTGAGATGGAAAAGATCTTGACAGGTTTCAGGAATGGAAAACACACCCGTCTGGCTGGTGTAATCTACAATAAAATATACCAACTGATAAGCCCCACTAAGCTCACAGAGCTTGCAAGCAGCTTTTATAAACTCTCTTTTGAGTACAAATAAAGAAACTAGAAGAGCAGACATGTTAGGAACATCTCCAAAATGACAGAAAAGACCAAAACCATCGAAAAAAAAGCAGAGGGCAGGAAAAAAACTTCAAAATCAAATGATAATTAGTATTCTTACAATGATGAAAGATGATATTATATCCATAAAACAAGGACAGGATGCTACGAAAAGGAACAGAAAATAAGTAAGAATTTTTGAAGATTACAATCTGACATTTTAAGATTTTAAAAATCAATGAAAAAGTTGGAAGATGATTTAGAGGCAATCTCACAGATCATAAAAAAAAAAATACTTCAACTAACATTTGACAAGAGATCCAAGAATACTCAATGGAGAAAAGACAGTCTCTTCAATAAATGGTGCTGGGATAATTGGATATTCACATGTAAAAGAATGAACCTGGACCCATAACTTACACCACTTACAAAATTAACTCAAAATGGATTAAAGACTTGAATGTAAGACCTTAAACCATGAAACTCCTAGAAGAAAACATAGGAATAAAACTCCTTGACATCATTCTTGGTAATGATTTTTTGGCTATGATACCTAAAGCACAAGCAACAAAATCAAAAATAAACAAGCAAGACTACATCAAACTGAAAAGCTTCTGCACTGGAAAAGAAACCATCAACAAAGTGAGAAGACAACCTATGGAACGGGAAAAAATATTTTCAAACCATATATCTGATAAGGGGTTAATATCCAAAATATATAAAGAACTCATACAACTTAATAGCAAAAAACCAAACAACCCAATTAAAAAATGGACAAAGAACCTCAGCAGACATTTCTTCATAGAAGATAGGCCAAAAGGTGCATTAAAAGATGCTCAGCATCATTAGTCATTAGGAAAAGGCAAATTAAAACACAATGAGGTATCACCTCATGCCTGTTAGAATGGCCGTCATAAAAAAAGACAAGAGATAACAAATGCTGGCATGGATGTGGAGAAAGGGGAACTCTTGTGCACTGTTGGCAGGATTGTAAATTGGTGTAGCCACTATGGAAAACAGTATGGAGGGTCATCAAAAAATTAAAAATAGAACTACCCTATGATCCAGCAGTTCCACTTCTGGGAATATATCCAAAAGAAACAAAAACACTAACTTGAAAAAATATCTGCACCCTCATGTTCATAGCAGCATTATTTACAATAGCCAAGACATGGAAACAACCTAAGTATTCATTGATGTATGAATGGATAAAGATGTTGTGGTGTATATTTCCACACACAATGGAATGTTATTCAGTCATAAAAAACAAGGAAATCCTACCATTTGTGACAATATGGATAGACCTTGAAGGCATTATGCTAAGTGGAATAAGTCAGACAGAGAAAGACAAATACTATATGATCTCACTTATACGTGGAATCTTAAAAAAAAAAGAAAAAAAAACTCATAGGAAAAGAGATCAGACATGTGGTTACCAGAGTTGGAGGGTGAAGGATGGGGGAAGGTGGAATTGGACGATGGTGATCAAAAGGTACAAACTTCCAGTTATAAGATAAATAAGTATTAGGATGTAACATACAACATGATGACTATAGCTAACACTGCTGTATGATATATAGGAAAGTTAAGAGAGTAAATCCTAAAAGTTCCCAACACAAGGAGAAAATTTTTTTCTATTTTTTATTTTCTTTTTATTGTATCTATATGAGAAGATGATTGTTAGCTGAACCTATTGTGATAATCATGTCACGATAAATATAAATCAAAGCATCATGTTGTACACCTTAAATTTATACAGTGATGAATCTCAGTTGTTTCTCAATAACACTGGAAAAAATTTTTAAAGATTTTAAAAAATGAAACAAAAAATTTTTTTAAGATTTTAAAAAATGAAAGAGAAAAAAACTGCTGAAGGATAGGTAATTGGTATCTGGATTGGATTGGGAAGGGAAAACTGCAGGGATGCAAACTACCATTTTTCCTGAACCTCTTGGAAGTCTTAACTTAGACATTTTCAAACTGTAAGAACATACTATAAAGACCTTTTAGACGAAGGATTGCAACAAATATCTGAAATAGTGAGCGTGGAATTCCTGGGTATCTTGTTAACCCTCTCACGCCTTCAAGTCTTTGTTCAAACCTCATCTTCTCAGTGATGCCTACCCTGACCACCCTATTCCTACTGTAACTTTCATGCCCTGTCTTCACACTCCCATTGCCCTTATCCTGCTTTATTGTTTCCCTTAAAAAAACAAAAAACAAAAAGGATAGGTAATAAGCAAGAAAAGAGAAGATAATTAGAAAATTAATGTAAGAAGCCATCCTCCAACTACTTTGATGCAAGAAAAATTTGCCAAATTAAAAGACACATTTCTCTAGGTTAAAAAAGGCCATTGATTTCCCAGCACAATGAAGGAAAAAAGACCTACAACATGTTGTGTTCTACTGTGAAAGTTAGAACTCAGAGATAGAGAGAAGACCCTAAAAGCTTCTAGACAGGAAGAAAATAACCACCTACAAAGTAAAAGGAATCAAGATGATATTGGACTTTTCAACGGCAACACTGAAAATTGGAAGAAAATGGAGCACTGCTTCAAAACTATAAGTCATGACTTTTAATGTAAAATTACATTCCTAGCTAAATTATTAACCAAAAGGATGAAGATACAGTAAGTATATTTTCATAATTTCAAGAATTCAAATGGATGTACTCTTTCTTAAAAAGCTATTGAAAAATGTCCTTCAGAAAAATAAGGTCATAAGCCAAGAAAGAGAAAGGGATCCAGGAAAGATTTCACCTAACACAGGAGAGTGGTAAGGGGAGTCACGAGATGGCAGCTGTGCAGGAGAAACGGGTTGGTTCTCCCGCAGGAGAGAGGCTATGAGAGTAAAGACCTCAGGAAAAGAAATGGAACTGTCAGATTATCTGATGTGTTTGATATTTGGAGAATAATACCAAGACTTTTAACAGTATTATTTGGCTTTTTAGCTCTGTGCATGTGCTTCTTTGATAAAAATGAAAACCAATTTAACATATATATATATATATATATATATATATATATATATATATATATATAAAACCTAATGGATTGGATAAGATTTCTCAGGGAAAGAGAAACACAGCTCAGACTGAGTCCTGAGAACATTCTAATTTAGAGGTCAGATAAAGGGAAGCATGGTGTCATGGGAGTCAGAAGAGAGAGCATAAGGAAAGCATGGTTGACTGCTACTGAGAAGTTGAATACGATGAGAATTGAAAGTCGTCCATTTGACTTGGCATCCTGGAGGTCTTTGGAAAGTTTGGCATGCACATTTCCAGTGGAAATCATTGGCGAGGTGGAAGGGGACAAAAGCCAGACTGAAGTGGGATAAGTTGGTGTGAAGCCAATGTGTAGACAACTCTATTTGTGAGGACCTAGGCTATGAACTCAAGAAATGGGGTGGCACATAGAAAGAGATGTGGGGTCAGTAGAGACTTTTTCTTTGCCTTCATTTTGCTTTTAATAAATACAGGAGATAATGGAGTATGTTTGTTTGTTGTTGGGGTTGATCTAGTAAGAGAGAGAAAGACTGATAATGTGGAAAGAGGGAACAACTGAAGTAGGACAGTATTTGAGAGGATGACATCCAGAGTGCGTGTAGAAGAGACTGGACTTTGATAGGCTGAAGGGCACTTCTTCCATTGTCACCAGAGCAAAGAAGGAGAAAATGGGCCCCAATGAAGATTGCAGGTTTGGTGAAAGGAAGATGATTTTTCAATTTTATCCTTGAAATGAGAAGTCATCATCTGAGAGTAGAGGAAGGAATGTAGGAGGTTTCGGGAGAGAAAAGAAGGTATAAAATAGTTGTCTCAGGGAATAGTAAGCCAACATGAGAAAAATAAGAGACCTGCTGGGCAGTTTTGACTGCCCATTTGAAGGTGGAGATCATGAATTTAAAGTGAATCATATCGTTCCATTGCATTTTTCTATCCGCATTCCGCGGCCCGTGCAAGCTCAGAGGAGAAAGTAGAGCTCACCCAGAGCTGCGGTCTTGTCTGAGGAATAAGATGGAGGGAGTGAGGAGCAGAGGTTTTTGCAAAAGAAAAGTGATCATGAGGGGTTGCTGGAATCTAGACTGATGGCCAGAGGGAAAGAGCTGACCTAGTGAAAACGCTGGGGGATCAGTAGGCAGGAAACCTTCCTGCCTCTGGGTCTGGGGGGAGTAGGCATTTGAATAGACTATTCTGGCATAATGTAATTATTTTTGCTGGGGTGGTAATTGGTAGAATAGGGTTGCATGCTTGCCACGAGAACCTGTGGGGCTTTTGTTAAGGCTCGTGTTCCAGGGCAGGGCTAAAAGTGCCAACATCTGAGTTATTGCCATCCTTCTTCTTCAGAGCCCCAAGGGAAATAACTCATTTAAATGCGAGTTGGCCTAAAGTTTACCCCTAGGTGTCTTCCAGCTCTAATACCCCATGAGCTGTAGAAGCAAAGGCTGAGGCTATGGAAAAAGTGGTGTTTCAAATCATGGGGCTCCACTTAACAGGCTATGAGATTTCAGGGAAGCTGCATTATCTGCCTAAACTTAAGGAATATCCCTTGTTTTTAATGTGTTTCTTAGAGATCTGATATCCATTTTGAATGAGCAGAATGCATGCGTCCCGCCATAAAGAAGAGAAAGTCATGCACCATCTTCCACATAAGTGATAAGGATTTATTATGTCAAATGAGGAGTGTCCAACTGGCTTTGCTGAATAATTATTGCAAAGATGAAGAGCTATGGATCAATTACTCTGAAATCAATTATTTTGGTTGACATTTCTAGTCATAACTGCATGGTAACTACTAATCCCATAAGATGTGACCATTTAGTTGCTTTTTGCCTGTTCCTCTAACTACCACACTCCCTCCGGCTTCTGGGATTTTGCCCCCAGAATGCTCTTCCCATGATCCAGCCATATTTAGAGTTTCTCATTCTGCAGGTCTCATTTGAACATCACCTCCTTGGAGACACCTTCTCTGACCACCTCCTTTTGTACCATCTGCAGCCCGCTGCCCTTATTCTCTTTCAGAGACACTTTGTTATTTTTCTCCTAGTGCTTAGCACCTTTTATAATTCTGTTTTTATTTGTGTGTCATTTATCATCATATCCCCTATATGGCGCCCAACAGATGGAAGACAATAAATTTATGTTGAAAAAATGAAGAATCTTAATATCTTGGGCATGAAGACTTTTTGTGGGTTTAGGTGGTTATGTGATTGTTGGGTCTCCCACATTGGTCTTCCACCTCCATCTGGACAGTGATCCTGTGTTTTGTTCCCAAGAGTATGCCTAGTACACAACAGGTGCCCCAAAATATGCCTTGGCTCAACAAATGAATGAACTAATGAATGGATAGATGGATGGATGAATGGTATATGTTTCACAAATAATTCTTCTAGAAAAAATAACACTGCCCAAATATAAGTATTCTACAGATGTTTTATTGAGATTTTCTTTTAGCCAAGTGAAGATCAGTTACAATGGCCTTAAATTTTTTTCAGCCTAAAATTATTTCATCTTTGCTATGTGAAGTATAACTTAAGACCCCAATCATTCAATTATCTCGATTCAGAAGAGCATTTTGGGAGGAGAATCCTGTTCCTGCTCAGAATAGTCCATGAAGTTTACTCACCTCAGAGTGGGGTTGGGATTTCTTTTATTCAAGTTGTGTCCTTGATAAGCAGCTGTGCCCAGCTTTCAGTTAACCCACTAGGGTCTCCACTCAAACAAAGCTCCCTGCTGTTTGAACAATCTCTAACTCACTGCTACTTAGCATCTTCCAAAGCTGAGGGTTTCTTGAAGGACACACAAACCTTCCATTTCTCCAAGTTGTCCAAGAGAGAGTTCTGAATCAAACCAGAGCTGAATGCTAGGTACTGGACCATGTCACATTGGTCCCAGAAGGACTGCGTTTCTGAATTATGCTTGGTGTTGATGCATCAGCTTCTGTTGGGGATCACTGTAAACATAACCCTATGAAAGCCATCCTTGGGTCCATTGTGAGTAACTGTTGAGAAAAATCATTCATTACGGCACACCATCTCCTCTGTAGGAAAGGCCACAGGAGATATCCTCGAATGATCTGGGTGTCAAGAGAGGTTTGCTTTCTTTGAAAAGTCTTTGGTTTTTTGACTGCATGATCTCTGTGAATTGCTCAGCTGACCAGATTTCTCTTTTCTTGTTGGCTTCTGGAAAGACGAAAACCAAGTATGACTAACCCCTGACAGGCATGCAATCTTTGTTTGCTCATTGAGAGCCACATTCTTGGCTCTACTTTGTTTGCACTCAGATTTTTCTTCTTGTACTCGTATTTAAGCTTGTGCTCCCTTTTCCTATGTTATATATTCCTGAACATTGCTTTAGATTACTTTATCAATGAAAGTAGAATATGAATAACGAAAAATTAATAATAATGTCTCTCTTGCTGAACTGCTGTAAAAATTACCCGTAAAATATATACAGAGCTTAAAATATAAAAGGTATTCAATTAATGCTACTACTGCTGCAGCTACGCTTGTGGCTGCTACTGCTGCTACTACTACTGCCTGCACCCCATGATCCCACCTTAAATTTCCTTACCTTACTAATCAAGTGTTGCCTGTAGCTTTAAATAGACCCTGCTTAGATTATTGTTTTAGCTTCAACTCTCAGCTCTCCCACACAATTACCCTAATGGCACATACTGGATAACAGCTGGAGAGTATTAGGGATGTCAGTCTGGTTTTCATTTTATTAAGAACTACTTGGGACTGCTTCACAGATCTGGCCACTCACTACCTAGTGAGAGAAGAGAAGGTACCAAGCTATGAAAAGAGGTCCTATTCATAATCCAGTGAATAATTTGGAAGCATTGGGTGTCAGCTAGGATTTTGCTACTCAAAGTGTGGTCAGCAAACCAGCAGCATCAGCACCACCTGGGCACTGGCATCTCAGGCGCCACTCCAGACCTACTGAATCAGCATCTGCAATTTAACAAAAGCCCCAGGTGATTTGTATGCACTTTAATGTTTGAGAAGCACTGAACTAGGACAAACTGTGAGAAGGGCAGTCCAGGCAGCCTGCATTAGCTGATGGAGAGGTGCCCTACTGCCAGCCACTTGGCACAATTTCGAAGGGATTATGGGAAGGGCATGCATGCTGTAATGTGATGAGTAGTTCAGATCCTAGGTCTTCCATTTGTGTGTTGTGTGACCTTGGACAATTTGCTTCACCTTTCAGAGCCTCAGTTTCTTCATCTGTTAAATAGAAATAATCACACACTCCTGCCTTGCAAGGTTGCTATGAGGATGGATGAAACAATATGTGTTAAAATGACCCACAAATTAAAAAGTATAAATATGACAATTTCTAAACAATGCCTTATGACAATTGGCTGTGGTCTTTGCCTAAAGGACATTGGGAGTCATAGGGCATCTCTAGACCACAGCACCTAGACAGTGGATATCTATGGACCAGGTGCCAGAGTCACCACAGGCACTGTCTCTAAAACTCTAGGGCTCTCCAGACTGTGAGCACCTGCCATTGGGGTTTCTCTCCAAGAAACAATTAGACAGAACCTTCTTGCTTGATTCTACACCAATGGGAAACCAACTGGCAGAGAGTAGCCCATCCTAAAGAGTAGGAATTACGAATCCCATTTGATAAACAAAGCAAGGGGAATTGATTGACTCACAACCCACAGCCAACATTCACAGACTTGGTGTTTGGACACAGCTCTCTCAACCCTGTGCTCTTTCTACTACATGAGACTATTGTGGATACATTGAGGAACCCACCATTGTAATGAGGAGTTTAATACCAATCTAATAACACCAATCCTGGGGTAGGTTGCCCTCCTCTTTAATGCATGTCCAGGATACAAAGTCCATTCACCAAAATAAGGAGGCTCTTGTTTAAACACTTTTAAAAATACAAACAGTGTCCCCTTAATTATAACTCCCTTCTATCCCACTGGCCTTGGGGCTCTAAATTGGTTTTATGGTTCTGTTCATTGCAGTTAGGATCTCATCTCATGTTGAACGGTCTTTTTCCTTAAGGACAGTGACCAGTGGCTTCCTGGAGTTTACTTTACGTGATCAACTTGGTAATATTTCACCCGCATCTTCCTGGGCTAAAATGTGTCAACATTTCACATCAAGACCTTGATTTACTAACCATCTGCTCAGAAGTCTGTCATCCACAGGGATGATTTCTTATTCCCTCCAGACTGCAAGACTTTGCCAAGGTTCTAGTGAGTCAAGGCCTGACCTTGAAGGCAAAAGGCATACTGTACCTCACTCTTTAATTGGTTTAATTGTCCGCCTGTAAAGGTAGGCAGCAAGCCCTTTTGGTTTTCTTGCCAAATTTTTTACATGTTGGAGATGTGACTTAAAGGTAACCTCATATGGGGATCTCCAAGGAATTTCTTCTTTATTGAGACTTCATTGTTAGGATCTTTGATACAGTAATCTTTTAGTTGGAAGGAGCAGAGATTTGCTCGGGCACCTCTGGGAGGGAAAAAGAAGAGATTAAATGAAAAGATACGTGTGTATGCTAACCCAGGAAATGTTGAAGAAGTTGGCAATAGCAGAGTCACAAACTAGGCTATCTTTTCTTCTCTATCAATTAGTCTTTCATAAGGACGCATGCTCTTTTTTATTTCCACCATGTTTAGTTGTGATTTCCTCAAAACTCCCTCCCACATGCTACGTCATGGCTGACAGGTGCCTCCACTTTATGGATATTCTTTTACACCCAGGCCTCACTAACTGGCAACAGCCTCTCAGTCTCCAAATGGCAAAATTCCTTACAGAGAAATTGGATTGGCCCAGTCGTTTTTACAGGTCATGCGTTAGGTTGCCTTTGAGTCGAGTCTGATGATGGCTGGTCCACCCCTGGTCCCGTCTGATTTTGCCTCCCTTGTCTCCCTCATTCAGTAGGGACCATGACCGGGGTAGATCCTCTGGGAGATATCATGGGCAGGGCATGAACTTGTTATTCCAGGACATATCCTGTGATTCCAGTTCTGTGACCCACACTTTAGTCGCACAAAGTTACCTCAGCCAGGAGTACCACCTGTTAAACTCCCCACCCCCACTGACCCCGGGAGTACCCAAACAGAGCAAGAAGAATGAGTGGGAGAACAGACAGCAAACACGCTCTATGGAAGGATGCCTGACCATATAAGTTATTACCTTGGCTGCATCATCTGGGCATCCCAGGCCCCTCTGTTTTGACCCTCAAGGTCTTATGTCTTGCTGACTTCCTGGTTCTCAGGCTTCCACTTCTCCTGCCTCTAACCTCTGACTCCATAGACCCAGCCCAGAATTCTTAGTGCCCGGGTTTTGATCTGCAATTTCTGGCCTCTGATGCTTGTCCTCTGTTCTAACTTGTTTTCCTTTTCATTTCCTCATTTTGCAAATCCAACATGAGGGTAAGATGCTCTAGTGCCTGCCTCAATTATGGACATCTAGCACAAAGCTAGTGGAATGGCGCACATAAAATAAATTGACTCTTTCCACTAGAAATAATGTAATTGGGCCATTAACTTTGTGGAATATCAAGTAGCCATCAACATTGAGAAAAATTATGTATGAAGAAAGATTCTAAAATAGAATATTAAATAAAAATAATGTAGAATTGCTTTTACACTGTGGGTATTCTTATATAAAATATGAGATATATGGATTAAGAGAGACAGGGAAAATTTTTAAAGACAAAACCTAGGGTGTTCACTTTGTACTTTCTCTGAAAATTCTTCAGAGTTTTGGTTACTACGTTGCTTTTACATTTTGTTTAAAAAAGGAGTGGGGGGCCAGCCCCATGGCATAGTGGTTGGGTTCAGCATGCTCCAATTCAGCAGCCCAGATTTGCTGATTCAGATCCCAGGCATGGACCTACACCACTCGTCAGCCATGCTGAAGTGGTGATTCACATACAAAATAGAGGAAGTTTGGCACAGATGTTAGCTCAGGGCTAATCTTCCTCAAGCAAAAAAAGAGGAAGATTGGCAACAGATGTTAGCTCAGGGCTAATCTTCCTCACCACAAAAAAAAAAAGTGCAGGGGATGAGAATGGTGTGAACCTAAAGAACAAGCAATCAGTGGGAGAAGGAGGTTCTTTCTAATGAGCCAGGCACAATTGGACGTGCAAAGTGGCCCTGCTGCTCTCTCTCTCTCTCCCTTGAAAATAGCAGAAATGTTTCAAGGTGCTTTGCTCAAAGTGATCAATAATTTTTCTTTCAAGTCTGCTTTGTCAAACTAATGATTTAAAGGGTAGAGGGTATTGACTGGAAGCATGGGGGTGGAGTAGGGGGCCTGCTTGGAGGGAAGGGAATGGAGTTTGGGACTTGGATTGAAAGAACAGACACATTCTGGGCAGCAGGCACCAATATGATGAAGCAGAATGGCCTCCCAGGGTGATGTGTTTGGAGGCTACTGAGACACCCAGGGAACATCAGAAGGTCTCAGTTGGTTTTGGGAGTGCAAGGGACCCACATCACAGAGGCCTCCATGTTAACCAAGGTGACTAAGTGATAGGGGCTACTCAGGGAAAGGCAATTGGCCCTCTTAAGCTAATGTCTGTCCAGCTACCAGAGTTACTAAAGCAGAATAGCCCAGCTGTGTGTGGTACCAAGGATGATCGCCTCAGGCCTCATTACATCAGCATCCCTGCACATCAGCTTTCCAGCAGGGCACTATGGCTTCTTGTGGTCTGGCTGTACTGCTCTGAACAGCAGTTAACACAGGGAGAATGTGTTTGTTTTTGTGCTGCATACTAAGCTGATCTCTATTGTATATATTGATTTCTATTGTATATAAATGACCTTAGACTTCCCAAATAGGCAGTCCTTCTGCTTATGAACGTCTCATGTCAGAATCCCAGGGAGGCTGTCTGTATCACTATGGAATTCAGGTGGAAGATTCTGCACTTTGACTATAACCCCTTTGCATTGGCAGCTCAACTGGCGATGGACAGTGGTTCTTCGGACGAGGATCTTAGTAAATCTAAGTGAGTTCCATTGCCCCATAGATGCCAAAGAAACAGGGTGAAAAATAAGATGATAGAGTAGCAAGAGTGTTGAACTAAGGGTCCAGGCATAGTATTCTTTCAGCACCTGTGCAGCTCACTTATTGTGTACCTTTGGTAAGTCATTCAACCTTTCAGGATCTGAGTTCCTCTTCTATCATATGGAAATAGAAGTATCTCAAATTTGTTTTAAGTTATGTTAATTTACCTTATTCAGTCCTATTACTTTAAACCAGTCAACCCATCCCAAGTTTCCCAACCAGAACCCAGTAATAACGAGACCCTGAATCCCTTATATGAATCACAGTCCCCGTCTTGAACCATTTCATCCTGTCCAGACTTGCTTCCTAGCAGAGGATGGAAAGAGAGATAAATCCTCATCCTTTATAGTGGGAAATCAATACTTATTACTAAAATTGAAAAATAAAGAGGTAGCAATGAAAGCATATTTTCCAGAAATCTTGAGATAAATGTCAAAATAGTCCGCTAAAGCATTTTGCCCCTAGGGAGAGAAAAATTGTGGGGAGCAGGGTAGGGGGTGGGAGATACTAGAGGTGAGGGGAAGCTTCTTTTTTTTTTTTGGTAGCAAACCATAGAGAAATTATTTTCCTCTCTTAAGTGTGTGCATTTATAACTTTGATTTAAAACAAAAATATCTAAAAGTAAACTATGAAAAAAATGAGGGAAATCTTTATAACTTATTTTATAAAGTTATTATAGCCTTGATGTATGAGAAAATGAATTTATAGACCAATCCCAGTTGCAAAAATAGATGCAGAAATCTTGTATAAAATATTAACACACAATTTAGCAGCATTTAAAAATAATATGGCAGAGGCCGGCCCCATGGCTTAGTGGTTAAGTGCACGTGCTCCGCTACTGGCGACCAGGGTTCGGATCCCAGGCGCACACTGATGCACCGCTTCTCCTGCCACGCTGAGGCCGCGTCCCACATACAGCAACTAGAAGGATGTGCAACTATGACATACAACTATCTACTGGGGCTTTAGGGAAGAAAAAAAGGAGGAGGATTGGCAATAGATGGTAGCTCAGAGCCGGTCTTCCTCAGCAAAAAGAGGAGGATTAGCACAGATGTTAGCTCAGGGCTGATCTCCCTCACCAAAAAAATAATAAAATAAAAAAATAATATGACAAACCCAAATATAATTAATCCCAGAAATCAAAAAAACAAACATGTATTAAAAAATTGATTAATATAACACACTGAGTTAACAAATGAAAGAGAAAAACATGTGACAATTTTAATAGATTTAGGAAAATAATTTGATAAAATTTAATACTTACTCAGGAAATAGACCCTTAGCAAACTAAATTTTGGAGACAACTTCCTTCATCTGATGATGAGTATCTATTAAAAATCTACATCATACATTATATTTAATGAGAAACTTTAGAAGCAATTCCATTAAATTGAATACCCAGAATCATCACTTCTAAGATTCTAGCCATTGCAGTATGATAAGAAAAATAATTATAAGCATCAAAGAGGAAGGAGAAATGTCTTTATTTATAGTGATTATTTATATAGGAAGTCCACCAAAATTCCTTAATTAATAAGTTCAGCATGATAGAGGGATATCATTGTACCATCCAAAAATCAATATTTTATATACCAAAAATAAACTATTTCAAAATGAAATGGAAATAAAAATTTCATTCACAATAGAAACAAATCTCTAAGGTAATTAATAATAAAGCAACAAATATGTATATTATTGCTTAGGAGAAAATTTAAAAACATTATTGAATCACATAAAAGATTCTCTGAATTAATAGAAAGTCATTAGTTGGGAAACTCGATATCATATATTTGTCAGTTCCTACCAAATTATCTTTAAATGCAAAGATTGTCAATCAAAATCCCAAAGAAGTTCTTAGAACTTGACAAGGTGATCCTAAAGTTCGTGTGAAAAAGAAAAAGGCCCAAAGTAGCCAATATAATTTTGTAAAAAAGAACGAGGTTGAGGTTGTTGATGGTGCTTGCCCTATTAGATATCAAGATACTTTATAAAGGTATACTAAATAAAGCAATGCATTACAGGCATAAAGACAGGAAAATAGACCAATAAGACAAAGAGTCTAGAAACAGAATGATCAAAAATGGAAAATTGATATATAACAAAGACAGCATTACTAATCAGAGGAGAACAAATGGACTACTAAAACATGAGAGGTGGCGACAATTAGTTATCTTATGGAAAGAGATAAAATTAGATCCCTCTCTTACACTATACGCAAATAAATTCCAGGTGGATTAAAGACCTAATTAGGTGTGGGAAACAAAACTGTAAGTCTTCTATAAGCAAATATAGATGAACATTATTCTGACTTAGGGTAACGAAGGATATGTAAACACGACACAAAATGTGACTACACAAAATTTTTAAATTCTGTTCAACAATAGACACAATAACAAAAATGAAGGAAACAAATCCCAGGCTGGGAGATGGTACTCCCAATGCACATAACTTACAAAGGATTGATATCCAGAATCTATAAAGAACTCTGGAAATAATAAGGCAAGCAACCCAATGGGAAAAATGGCAAAGAAAATAACAGTCCAGAGAAGAGGAACCTCACATGAAAAGTAAATAAATGTAACAATGTTTAGCCCTGCTAATAATCAGGGAATTGCAAAACCAGACAATTAGACGCTGACTATTGGCATACATACCAACCAAACTGACAAACATTAAAGGGCCTGACAACATCAAATGTTAGCAAAGATGTGGGGGTATGGGGGGCTCTCAAGAACTGCTGATTATAGTGCAAATCAATATTGCCTTTTTTGAAAGCAATTTGAAAATATCTAGAAAAGTTGAAAAAGTATATTCCTTACGATCCGGCTCTTCTATTTTTAGTATGAACCCTAAGGAAACAACAACAAATGTGCACAAAGAGCCCTGTAGAAAAATGTGCATTTTAGGATGGTTTGTAGTAGCAAAAAACTGAAATATGATCTCAGCTAACAATGGCTCTCACCCTTTGGATAGACACATTAATGCTGTCATATCCTGTGTAGCTGCACTAAATATCTCCAGTGTCCCAGCTCAGGAGTTTTACAGTCAGCCATTGCAGGTCTGATGTCATGTGAGTTACACATACCCAAAAAAAAAACCTTCCTATTCCATGTCGCAGTTCTGTGCCTGTTATTAAAAGGACAAAGCCATATCATCATTTAGCACAGAGCTCAGACACCTCAGTAGTGACAAGTTCAAAGTTCAATTTTGCTAATTTAAGAGAACACAAACATAATCTTTTTGGATATGAACCAGCAAGATTGACAACTACGTTAATCAAATATTTATTTGTCAGTTGTAAAAATGTCTTTTAATTTTGTGCATTTGCACTTAGTGAGAGCTATAGGTTCTACAAGTGTAAATGTGGTTGGAAAGAATCAATACAAGCCGATTCCCTAATGATCAGTGGGCTCCGCTGAGCTGTCCCTGGTGACACATTCTCCTTTGAACACTTAGTACTTTTGGCAAGAGCCACCACTTGGACCAGGCAGCTATGCTTTCCAGAGGCTCTGAACATCTGTCCAAATTGTGGCACAAAACCTGCCTGTCCCAAATTGACCTCATTACTCATTTATAAACATACAAATAGACAATGGAGGAAAATCATCCTCGTGATCCACAGGGGACTGCTCTTTATACTCCCCATCAACTCCGCTGCTAGCTTGCATTTCTGAGGAGACCCGGAGAGCTTTTCAAAGGGCAGGCTTTAACAAACACCACATTACCACTTTGGATGCAGCATGGACATAACAAGCCTAGAAGAAAAAAATAGTCTTTGTCCCTCCTATTGAGAGATGATTCATATATGTAACATGAACACATCATCCAGAGCTCTTGTTCTTTGTGGCTTGTTTCCTGGTTCCTCTTTTAATACACAGCCCAGGTTTCCCTGTGTACCGTGGGCTTTGTGAGCCCCTAAATGGTTTCTAGGGAGCTGCTAGTGGCATTAGCTGGTTTGGTAAAGCATTTGGACACTTGCCCAGTTTCCACTTCACCTTCAGGTGAAGAGGAACCCAGTTGACAGCCCTGATCAGACTCTGTGCTTCCTGTAGTTTTTATAAAAGCCCAAGGGCAGCTTGAGAAGGAGGAAATTTTTCTTTTCAATTTTCAGATCACATCCAAGTAACAGGAAATTAGTAATACTATTAAGCATGAGCTCCTTTTTTGTACAAAGGATGCTTTATGTTAGAGTTAAATTTTCTCTTTAAGATAAGGTCAGTAGATCCATTAACAAATGTTAAAGCATTTATAGATTACCTAGCACAGACCACTCACAATAAGTGGTCAAGGGTGTGGACAGCATGCGCTTGAACCTTACCTCTCCTACTTCCTAGCTGTGTGGTCTTGGGTAATTTACTGATCTCCCTATGCCTCGGTTTCCTCAACTGTAAAATGAGGATCCTACTAGTAGCTGCCTCACAGCGTTGTTGTGAGGATTGAATGAGTTAATACATGCAAAGAGCTTAGAATAGTGCAAGGACATGGCAAATGTTCAATAAATGTTGGCTACTGTGAAAACCTAGTGCCATGCTACACATTTTGGGATAAAAGAAATTATACAGCACTTCTGCTTCCCTCAAAGGTATTTAATTGAAAGAGACAAGTACTATTCATATGAGATAATTAGTGCACAAAACATTTTCTTTGTCAGCAGCATATGCTGAGGTAAACTCCTAAATGGAATGATACAGACTATTAGGAAATACGATTGCATCTGCTCTGCCGTTTAAGCCACATGGTTCTCAAAGAGTTAACAGGGTGAGTAGATGGGAGAGCAATGCGAACATGAAGAAAGCCTCACAGAGAAAATAGAACTTGACCTGGCCTTGAAGGTCCAGCAAAATACAGACAGGTAGAAGGCCATTTTGGAAGTAAGAACCACGTGAGAGAAGAGACACATGGTATAAATTCGGCATGTATGGAAATGGCAAGGCAACCTTAAAAATGGGATCTGGGCATCTCTCACTCTTTGCAGCACCAGTTCTGAACTGTGCACCTGCAATGACTTTGTTCATTGCTTTTCCAACCAAATGCCCCAGTTTCTGTCCATGGTATTTCTTCTCCCCCATTATCTCCTTTTGTTTACCCAACAGATCAAATGCTTCCCTTTCATGACTACAGTTGGAATCCTCCACTAGCTGAACACCCTCTGGACATTTTTGTAAAAATCTCTCCCACGTTAACATGTCCTTGGTATCCATTCCCCAGGACGGTGCCCTTGTCAGATTTGAGCCGTATGAATGTACAGGAAATAGGGTAATCAGTGATATTCATTGTCAGCTGCTTCATGAATACACATTCGCAAATCTAAAATCCTTGTCCTCCTCCGTTTACTTGGAGATATGGCCAACTTACTCCTTAGAATCAGTCTTAAATTCTCTTACAGGATTATTTTTAATAGCTGTTGTTTTATAATCTCCTCAACAAATCTCCAGGTAAAAGATAAAGAAATTATCTAGGAGAGAACTTTCCCCCCAAAAATGAGTATCTGAACAAAATTAACCTGAGCTTCCTTCAAAGTTATCTTTCCCCCATTTTCCTTTAATTGAAAATTTCACTTTCATTATGTATCTTAAATGAAAACAGGAAAAAACTAGATACACACAAGGAGAGAAAATGGTACAACAAAGGAGAGGAAGACTCCTCTCATTGATGCCCTAAAAATCAAGCTGGAGGTTTGCTTCCTGGTAAGCCCGAGAGCGATGCTTCATCTCCAAACGAGGCTTTTCAGGGCTGCCTCACATCACTTTGCAGTGATTTCCAGTAGAATCACAAAATTTGAGATCTGTCACCCTCACCACCAGGGCCTCCAAGTAACATGGCCATTGGACTTGGTCTCCAGCTGGGTGAGGTGGCCTGCATTCCAAGAGCTTGTTCATCTTGGAGCACGTTACTTCCAGACTGGTCTACACCTTCCAGGCTCCAGGGTTGTGCTTTAAAGGAAGGAGTGCTGGGGAAAGATGAAACTCTCTCAAAGGGGAGATTTCCCCTCCAAGGCCTAAGCTTTTCTAAACTGCCGACAAGGGAATCTCTTAAACAGTGCTCCTTCCCTCTCTAAAATGCCAGTATCTGGCAAAAGGCCTTTCAATCAGGACAAAATAATGCTGCATAAATGTATGGCAATTGCTGGCTCACTCCTTGGGAATCCAGTGGCATATGATGCACTGGTAACTGGCCCAGAAAAGAAACACAGTCAAGGCAACAGTAAGAGAGAAGACACTTTTACCTTTCTTTGTTATAAACCAAAGAGTTTTATATGCAACATGAAGCAAACCATGAACAAACATGGTCTTAAGCCAAAAGTGCAGGTCAAGTGGCCCAGATCATGAGAAATAACTCTGAAGTGGTCAGACCACCTCGAGAGTACTAGATGGAATCTCCAGCAGTCCAGGGACCTTATGTCGGTATCTTACTACCTGCCGGGACCCATGCAGTGCCTGGCACAGGTAAGTATTTAATAAGTTAACACAAGCTGTACATTAATGACTCAGAGCATCTGAAAGGAGTCAGTCATAAGAATGAGAGATTGGGGAATCAGGTGGGTTAACGGAGTTATGATTATATTTGGTTAGTCCATAGGGGAGAAGACCTGCAGCATTCATGATTTAACAGGTCAGTTTCATCTATGCAGGAGGGAACTCAGTGGCCCATGGTATAGAGAATTTTCATACACTCTGGCATTAATTTGAATTACATGTACTGATGGCTTAATGTGTGTGATCCCATCAAATGGCTACTGAGCGATGCACCTAGCAGACTGCTGGAATTTGCACTTGATGCAGATTTTTGTTTTCTACTTATATTTATATATTTGTTTTATGGGAAAAATTGTGTGGGCAAATTCAAAGTTTCAAAGTTCCTGAGGGCCTCCTATGATTAAAGACTTGTCATATAGAGGAGGAAGGAGGCATCAGATCTAATCAAAGGTCCAGTTAGATCCAAAGGGCAAAAGACACAGGAAGGAAATTTCAACACTAGAACAGGTTTTCTTCCAGGGAAGCTTAATGATTTCAAGGGGGTCCTAGATAGCCAACTTTTTAAGGGTTTTGTGGGCAAGGGAACCCATGATATTTGTCTTCATGCTTCCGGTACTCAGCACAGTGGCTGACACATAAAAGGTCCTAGTGAAATCATAAAATATTGGAGTTTTAAGGCTGTAATCCAACCATACCACTAACTTACGAGGAAAACAAATCCAAAAAAGGTTAACTGATTTGCTCATTGTCTCACACTACAAAATGGCAGGGCCAGTACTAGAGCCCAGGTCCTTAAATGCCATTTCAGTGCTATTCTTGATAAACACTTAACATTTATGTTCATAAAAAATACTCTTCAGCGATAATATCCTACACATATTAAGTGGTTTCTCAAACTATTTCTAGAACTTCCTTGAAAGAAAGGGTTGTTTCAGGACATGGGGAATTGGAGCTTTCCCTTTTCACGCCAGCTTCACCATTGCACCACCATCTCCTCCATAGCAGAGATTGATGTGAAAGGACATGATAAAGGAGCACAGGGGAACTCTGCTTCTAAAGGGTTAAAGCCTCATCTAAAGAACTGAAACTTTGAGAACTCAGTTGAGTTCTTCCCAATTCACCCTCTTTTGTTTGACTTGGGCACATGGAGGAGTTTCAACCATTTATTCAACAGGCATTGATAGCATCATTTATGTACCAAGCACTGTGCACTGTTGTTGGTGCTGGAAGGATGCAAAGAGAAATGAGATGCTGATGCTGACTATTAGTCCAGAGAAGAGATAAGCCAACTGCTTTATACATAGTACATGTATATAGGGACAGATGAAATGCCAGGGAGGCTCCAAAGAGGGAAAGACCCCATCTGGTGGGAGGTAATCAGAAAAGTCTTCTGGTCTTTGAAGCATGAGTAGGATTTGCGGATGTGATTTAAAGACTATTCCAGGCAGAGGGAACTGAGTGGGATAAGGCAGAAAGGCTGGAAAGCTCTGATCTGTATGGAAAATGCTAAATCAGTCTGTCAGAATTTAAGATTTGTGAAGAAAAAAGAAAAGCATGGATAAATGGTTGGTGCTAAATTATTGGGACTTGGATGTAGCTAAAGAGCTTAGAAAGTTTGGGGAATCATGAATGGTTGCTAAGTAGAACAATGAGTGAGCAGTAATATAGCAATGTTTTGCAAACAGTATTGTGAGTGTCAATGTAGTGGACACTGTCGATGCTCTGTCAGATGCCCAAGTCCCCTCAGACCCTTTTTATTATTTTTCTGTGTCCCCTTTCCCAGCTTCTATATGCTTTGCTTCTAACAGCTCACCCCTGAGACTTTATTCAGAAGACTGCCTTTGGGCTACAGGAGACAAAACAAGTCGAGTGCTGAACATGCTGGGGAATTGACATCCCTTGAGGCAGCCCGTAGCCAATGACTGACAGTGTGGGGATATGAAAGCCCAGCTCCCTTGCCTCTGGTTGGCACAAACTCTGAGGTGGTATTTCTATGCAGGATCAAGCTGGGCTGGGACTTTATGAGAAAGTTCATCTTTGCTTAGTTTCTTCTCCTTCCCTGTGTTGCTTCCTGTACTCTCTTACCAGTTTCTCCCAGAACCACTTTCTTAATACATTACTTGCTCATGAATCCTCATGTCAGGGTCTGCTTCTGACAGACAGACAGGTTGGAATGAGAGGAGTGCTAAGGTAAGGCCAGGTAGGAAGCTACAGCAAAACTCCAGGCAAGAGATCATAGAGACCTGTGCTAGGACAGTGGCAATGTGATAAAGGCAGGGAAGGCAGAGGAGAACTATTCCAGAAGCAAATAGACAAGACCTTTAAAGTATATGAGGTAGGGATAAGTAGCAGTCAAACAAGAGTTTATAATTTCAAGCCTAGGTAATGGGATTCTACTAAAAGAGTTGGAGAACCCCCCAAAAAGAGCATATTTGGGAGGGGAGTCAGGTTCAGTTTGGAGATATTGCCTTTGAAGTAACAGGAGGAGAATGCAGTATGAATGCTGAGCAACTAGCCAAAGGAGTCAGTGTTGGAAATCTCATTTTGGCAGTCCTAAGCACTGAGCTATTTACCAAAGCCAAGAATTAGGAGAAATTAGGGCTTTGTGTGCATCTATGGAGGTCCCTGAAGAGGAAAACACTGTAAAGTTCTTAACCTTTGGGAAACCAAGTACAACCCCAGCAGTGAGCGTGACAAGGTCTGAGATGGATCTGAGCTGACTTCTGTACCAATGTCTATTTTTAAAAATGTTCTCGGTGAGCACTGGCGGCCTGATGCACGCTGGAGAACAAGCCATGATAGTTCTCCTGGATGTCGATCTCAAGGCGACATTGCCTTTAAAGAGTTCATTGATATGATGATATAATAATGAATCTGTTATTTTAATTAAAGATCTTATCACAGGATTTTAAGGCTGGAAGAAAGCTAAGAGGTCATTTAGTTCATTTGACAGATGAAGAAACTTGAGGCTAACAGTTGCCTGGTTAGTCATGGCTGGATTATGGCCAAAGAACTCAGGCCTCCTAAATCCAGTGCTGGCCTCTTTCCTCACCCACAGCAGTGCCCACTCCCTCCTCTGCTCTCCTTCCCTGTCCTGAACTGCCATTCACATCTGGTCACGTGTGGGAGGCTCCCTGCATGGAGTCATTTTCCAAATGAAATGATGAGTTATAACTACTGGAGTATCTTAGTATGTCACAGGACTATTTTTAAGGATCTACTAAGATAAAGGATGTGAAAATGTTTTAATGTAGAAGAATACTAGTCAAATGTAACAAGAATGCAAATGTCTCTACTTTCTGGCTCAGTTCCTATGTGATGATTATAGATGTGGATTGGGATCACGAAATTAAACGAAGCTACCAGACCTGCGCAGGACTAAACACTCTTCCTTCATTTTCATTCACACTGGACTCCAAGCATCCAAATGAATATCATTTGTATCTGTTGAAAGAAATCATGTTTACACCCAAGCTCCTAGTTAATTAAGTCAAATGGATGTCCCTGCCGTGAAATAATTGAGCCCACAAACATATGCTGATCAGCAAACATGGGCCAGGCATTGTATGAGGTTCTGAAGTTAGGGAAATGAAGTACAATCTATGCCCTAGAAGTCACAATCTAGTAGAGGCAAAAACTTGTAAAGAAATGATCGAAATACAATGAAATAATGCATGATGGAGAATTGTGCAAGGTACAGTAGTGGCAAAAATGGTAATGCTAGCTCTCATTGTGGATGGACTTGATTCATAGAGAAGTTGGTGCTTGATCTAGAACTTGGATGAGTTGGAGGTGAGCCAGATAGGAAAGGCAGGGCATAAAGGGCATCATTTCAAGAAAAGCAACAACAATAACAAAGGCAAGGAGGTAGGTAGTGCTTTGCTGCTTGCAAGAACTATAAGGGATTTAGTTTCAGGCATATATTTGCTAAATGAGTGAATGCATGAAAGACTGAGTGAATGTCAGTATGTAGTAGCAATGGAAGACAAAGTTGGAATGGGAGAAAGAGGCCAAATGAGTGAGGGCATTCTATGCCATGATGGCTTGCTGGCTTTTTATACTCCAGGCTAGTGGTAGTATAAAAAGTGTGGTATCTGGACCAGCAGCATCATTATTACCTGGGAAATTGTTAGAAATGCAAATCATCCGGCCCCAACCGAGACCTATTGAATCAGGAACTTTGGCGGTAGGACCCAGGAATCCGTGTTTTAACAAGACCTTTAGGTAATTCTGATGGATGCTGAAGTTCAAGAACCACTGCTCTAGGCACTGGGGAGAAAGAAAAAGTTGAAAGAATATTTTATGGGAACAAAGAACTACGTTAGTTTATTGGGGCTAAAAGGGAGAAAGAAAGCATTACTTTTCTCTACAAAAATGCTAGCTCAATCCTCCAGAAGTGCTCAGCCAGAGCTGTCTGGGGTCCTGCCTGGGTCTTTTCATTCAAGTCCTCCTGTCTCATCAGGTAAGTAATCTTGTAGAAACAGCACCTCATTACCCTCCATCAAATGAGCAGTGAGGAAGCACTTTTCATTTGAGAGCTAGATGACTGAAGAGATTTGTCTGGGGCAATCGCACTAGATGGCAGTGATTTAAGCTAAATTCTGTTCTGGAAGACAGCTGAGCTATGGGACAACTTGTGTAAAGTTTAGGCTGAGCTATCAGCAGGAATGTTGAACGGTGTACTCAAACCTGAAATAGCAGGAATTAAATTCATTCGTGGATCCTCTTCCAAACCAATTTATATATTGAATAAAATGGAAGTTTGCACCTGGCCTCTCATCTAAAGGTGAAGTCAGATAGCCCATGACTTTCTTGACTGAAAAAGCAAACAATCAACCGCCACTCTCACCCTCCCCCAAAACACTAATGAAAGAAAATGGAAAAATCAGTGGAGAAGCCAAATGATTCATAAAAATCGATTTAAGTAAAATGAGATAAGCAGAAAGCTTAAAATTTTTAAAATGCAGTTAGGACATCAGACAATTCCAAATGAAAATAAATATCTTTAAACAAGACTCTGTATAACCTTGAGTAATTGCATTGGGCAGGATTTGACCACAAAATCCATGGTTATAGTCCAGAGAGATATCCTTGGGCAGGGACACATTATAACAGACCCAAAAATGTAAAAGGGGCAGTTTGTGGATCAGCACAAGGGCTGAACAAGAACTTAGGGATGCTGGACAGACTGGCTTAGAAGCCAGTAGTGTATACGTGTTGAAAGCTACCCCTTTTACCATGATACAAGCTGCCCACCACTCCCTACCCGACAGCTGGAGCTGGTATGGCAGCCAGTGGAGCACACAGTCAATAGGCAATTACAGTAATCGAATCTTGGAGGAAGTGACACAAGTGTAAATAGCTGACTCCCAGTTGGCCTATGATTAACATGACAACAACTAGGATGTGATTCCCTCCCTGGAAGCAAGGGCAGCCTAGTCACTTGGAGTAAAATTGATAAAAGAGTGTCCAACTCTATGCATTATGCCCAAACTCTCAGTTAGTGTTGTCGGGAGAGGAAATCTAGGATGAAAGGAATAGGTGGGTGCACCTAGAAATAAGAGAAGGATATGATGGAAGTACCAAATAATTGCAAAAGACCTCACATATACATTAAGTCACTCAATCCTGTAGGAAGCAAATGTTAGCATGAGCCCTGTTTTATCCCTTTTTGACAAGGACACAGGCTCAGAGTGGTAAAACCATCTTTCCAAACAAACTGGGTAGCAGCACATCAGATTTGAAACTCATGAGTTTTCTGAACCTAGATCCTGAGCTCTTCCAACCACAAGAAGAATAAAATAATTAACCCGGGCTGCAGGGGAGGCAAAGGGATACATGGGTGTATAATCAAAAGAGATTAATGAAAAGCTTGCTAGATACACCCTTAGGCATTAAACATGGTCCCAGAGTCAACCACTGCCTCAGTCGCTGTGGCTGTCTGCTCATATGGGCACTCAGGAATATGGAGACTCTCCAGACCTTGGTTGCTCATGTACCTTCAGAGGAAAAAAGACCTTTGCCTCCATTTTGGCTTTCAAGACAAAAAAAAATAACAGACATGGAAATTTTGAATATGGTTTGAAAAGTGAGGCATGGTGGAATAAGTTAGAACGAGAGCCATTTATGACAGACATGATGAGAGAGGGTCATACCTCACTTCTCAATGGAGTACAGATGGGGAATTCCCAAGATCTTGCTTTTAGTGAAGCTAATTTTAAATTATAGAGGAAAAGGGAGATGATAATTATAGACCTTGGAGGATAAGATCAAGAGCTTCATATCAAAAATAGGGTAGAGGATGGAAAAGCAAGCTATTCCAAAGGGGGAAAGTATCTTGGAAGGCAGGAGAATCTCATTTTCTTGATAGAAGCTGAGGCACTAGAGAGAGGGGCCAGGCATCATCCTGGCTAAGGGTAAGAGGCCCAAGGGTGGCCCTGGCTCTGTGGGTGAGGAAGAGTGGAGGAAGCCTCGGGCCATGGGTTCAACCTGCCTGGGGGGCCAATAATACCCTGTAATGTCTGTCATGCCACTCTGTTTGTGCTTACTCCCAGAGCTCTGCTGACACATAAATGCTCAGTAGGGCTGGAGATATCAGCGAAGAGGATAAGGACCACTCCTCACCTATGAGCTACCAGATCCAGGGAGAAATACCCCAAAAGAGGTTCAGAAGCAAGTGCTTTGAGACCCTTAGGAGAAGGTGGGGGAGGCTGTACTTGAGTCTGAGAAGGCCTGGGTGTCACCAGTTATTGTTTATTTTGCCTCTTCCCTATATCATCACTCCCTTGAGAGAACAGTCATGTAATAGCTTGTAGGAACAGGGAAGACATTTTATTCTCTTCATTGGAAGAAGGCCAACAAAGGAGAGGTGGAGCAGGGAAAGAGGCTCTAATAAGCTGCTCATGATGCAGGCTGAGGCCAAAAGCAAGCTCAAGTGACAAAAGATGCCCAGGAGCTGCCTTCAAGAAGGAGTGTGCCCCTAACTGGAGGACTTTGGTTTACAAATATCGTAACAATTTTGGATGTGCACATGGGAGGGGAAAGACTAGGAGAGAATTAAATTGCTCTGCTTCCTTTAACGTGAGAGAAGTTCAAGTTGGGAACAATTGAGGGAAGACATCCAGTGACACTTGGAAGCTCCATGACATCAAGATCAGGATAAAAGGATGTGGCCAAGAGACCAAAGAGGGGTGTTGGGAAAACAGCTATGTTGAGAAGGGATTTCAAGGAGTTGGTTGTGGAGTGTGATGTAAACCTCCTCTTCTGTGTCCTCTGCAAAATCTTTGCCAGACTCTAGATGCTTATTGATGCTTTTCCACAAGTGAATTATCACTGGGGGCCAGCGTCACGTAGGAAATGAGCTGAGTTCTGCCATTTGCTGGGACACAGGAATCTGATGATTAGGGAAATAGCTCTCTGGGTTATACACAGACCATCTCTTTTAATATTTTCAGCAACTTTGTGAAATAGATACTATTTCCACCATCTGAAAGAGAGGAAGCCAAACCTCCCAGAGATTAGTAATTTGCCCAAGAAGCTGAGCCAAGATTGCACCAAATTCTTGGTAATGCTAAAGGTCACTTACTTCACTTCCATATTAATGGTCCTCAAAGTGTGGTTCCCTGGGCCAGTAGCATCAGCGTCACCTAGGAACGTGTTAGAAATGCAAACTCTCAGACCCCTCCCCAGACCTACTGAACCAGAAGCTCTGGGGGTAGGGCCCAGCATCTGTGCTTTAATAAACCGTCCAGATGATTCTGATGCATGCTAAAGCTTGAGGACCATTGATCTACACTACAGTGCCTCTCAGAAAGTCTACACAGCACTTCAGGTCTAATGGGGTCTGTGACTCACTGCCGGGGAGATGACATGCCTCTTGACAGCTTGAGGTGCCTGAGTGAGCAAAACCCACAGAGACACAAAATTCAGTCACTCAGCTGTAAAATGAGCTACAACCCCAAATCTCAGAGAAACTCATGGGATCCCATGGGTGGGGAGCATGCAGATGTAATTACAGACAGTTTGAAAGTCAAGGCACCAATGTTACAAAGAAATTTAACCAGCTTGCTCCAACATCACCCTGCCTCCAGGCCACCTCAGCAGTATCTATCTTCGGGCACAATTGTCTACTTTTTGTTTTGCCGTGTCTAGACTGTCTTGGAAAATGGGCGAAATGGGTCTGTCGGATTTTTATATAAAACATATATATGGCTCGGGAAAACTGAACTCTGGGCTGGGCCATAGAGATGGAGGACGTGCCTGTGGGAGGCGAGAGCACCTGTCCCGGGCAGTGACATTGGGCACACCCCTCCCCCAGGTGCTGAGGCAGGCCATTCCTCTGCCGCATTTGCACATGACTAAAACTCGCTCCTGGACAGAGTTTTTCCTAATATATTGTATAACCAAAGAGTCTGCTAGATTGCAAGTCAACATGGGGGCTAGGGAGGAAATATCTATTCAGAAAAAAGAAATATTTAAATGCAATGTGGTTACAATATATTTAAAATCTCTAAAAGGTAGCATGATGGTAGAAAGAGTGCTAGCCTTAGGAAAATGAAGAAAGCCTGAATTTTAATATTATTCATAATAATAATAATGAGCATTTATTGGGTTCTTACCAAGTGTCAGGTATTATGCTACTGCTTTGTATGGATTATCTCATTTCATCTTTCAGAGAGTCCAGTGGATTCAGTATGAGTACCATCCCCATTTTAAAGATGAAAACACTGAAGTTTAGGTGATTTTTGCAGGGTCAAATGGGCTTGATATGGACCAGACAATCAGACTCCAAAGCTTGAAACCATTTTGCTCACTTTGCTGTGGTTTCTGCAAGGCCACCCCTTGCAAGCCAGATGACTTGGGCCAAATTATTCATCTCTCTGAATGTCATCTGAAAACATTCAAATAATAGTAGTCCAGCAGGCCTCACAGGGTGGTAGTAAGGATTAAAAAACAAAATAAAAATCACTTTGTTAACTTGCCGCACACAAAAATAGTTACTATTATTGCTAGCTTACTTACATAAAGAATAAAGGCCACATTTTATTGTAGGGGGATTAAAGTGAGAATCAAGGAACAAGAGTAGTACCTTACCCTAGAAGGCTAGGGTAAAGTGAGTTACTGCAACTAAGCCAAGAACAAATCAGCTTGGAGCTTCCCATAGCCAAGGCAAAAAAGAAAACAATACAGTTCTCACTAGCTTATCAAAAGAGGAATGCCATACTATTCCAACTTCTTGGACAGAAGGAAAGACCAACTTCTTGCACTACATTCTAAGGATAATCCATTCCCTTATTGTTTCATAAAAGGTATTAAACAACACAATAAAAGTTGCTTATGGTGATGATTTTACAAAAATTTCAGGGAAGTTTTTCAAGTGACCTTACTTATAAAAACAGGGGCTTAACTGTCATTCTAGGAAGGTGTTTCAATGAGTTAAAATAATAGTCAATGCATGTGTAGCTTTCTGCTACCTTCACAGGGAAATAGAATCTTTCTGAAGAAGAGTTTATATTTGCTCTCAGAACACAGAAGGATTTTAAATAGAGAACCTTTTCTTTCAGGGATATGGGTCCAAAATTTCTCTAAAACTATTCCTCCTTCTGCCTTCTGACATGCAAATAGAGAAGGCCTCTCCAAGAAGATTGATTCTAGCCTTCTTTAAGAGAGGTACACATGGGACCACATGCAGAGGAGAGAGGTCCATTCAGTGAAGGCAAACCAAGCATCAGCAGAAGGTCAGAGGAGGGCAATGAGGCTCAGGGAGGCAGACAGGACCATGAGGAGGCAGGGTGGATGCCCTTGGGTACCCAAGGAGGTGCCTGGTGGAAGAGGGCATAGGTTTGGTTTCTGTAGCCCCAAGGAACAGAACTAAGATAAACAAGTGGAAACTATCCATAGATCCATCAATTTTATCAACATATGGTAGCAGTTATCTTGCCTACGTTGGAACTCTTGACCGACCGTCTGAGAAGCTAACTTGTGTTCTGAGTTTTGTGCCTATGACATCTCTGGAGGTTGGGGGTGGGATGGGGAAGAGGACACAAATTTGGAGGAAATGAAAGCATTTTCCTCCCCTTCTGTCTCCACTGTGAGCCTTTGGAAAGCAGCATCGCACACTGTTGAAGGCATGAGTTCTGCCACGCAGTTCCCTGGGTCAAATCCAGCTGCTGCTGTTTCCTGAGGATGATGGTACTTACCTCTTGGGGTTGGTACTGGTTGTTCTCTATATTCCACTCCCATCTCAGAGCCATTCCCACCCCTCTCTGCTTTACTCAGTGCCCAAGAGGCTGAAATTTGTGGACTGCATCATCCAGCTCCTAGGCTCTCTGCCTTCTGTGGGGTTCAGCCAACAGAAGGTGAGAAGAGAAGGGTCGGGGTATTTATTACCTCTCAATGCCTCTACACAGCCCACACTCACTGAGATCTTAATTTGGGCAGTGCATGTAGTCCTCGACAGCCACAGCTCCTGTGGGGAGGCCGCAGCTCTCACCTCTAGCTTCCAGAACACTGTTACCTTCCCTTGCCCTTTCCCATGGTTGTGATGAGCAGTAATGATTCCCATTATCGGTAGTCCGTGGGTACTGCACCATCCCTAGCTGGTTCTCGTAATCCAAATCACATATTTACAAGAGTAAATAGCTCCTTACTAAACTCTCTTCAGTTATCCCCTTTGAATACGCCATCTGTTTTCTGGCAGGGACCCTGATTGATACAAGATTGTAGAGAAGTTAATGTGCTTAGATAGCACCTGACACATAGTAAGTGCTCAGTAAATTCTGGGGATTATTATAAGCCTCAGTGGTGGTAGAGGTATTAGTAGTAGTATAGCCCAGACCCTCCTTAGTACCAAGGGATGTACATAAGCTTTTTCTTATCTCTATTGTCTGTTCCATCCCAGAGCATGAAGCTCTGCCTAATGAACCATTGAATTCTCTGGTGGGAGCAGATTAGCTGAAAACATTCATTTGATTTGGAGGGACTAAGAAGAGAGAGAGCCGATGCTGAAGGGAGAAAAAGGACAGCTCAGAGTGGGAAACCCCATCAGACAGGAGCCCCCCAACCCCGAGAGCAAGCGCTGGAGCCAGAGAATGGGGAGAAGGCTGCTGGGAGGGAGCCCCCAGGAGCAGGGGATGGCTGAAAGGAGCCATCCCAGACCCAGGCAGGGAGGAGCTCTCAGGGCAGCTGCCCCTGTATTTTGGGATGAGATTTGCCCACCATTGGTTCAATGACAGTGTGACTCCACCCCACAACACCCAGGGCCACTTGTAAGGAGACCTTGTATGGGAGAGAGGTGAGCTCAAGCAGCTGTACTTTGGAGACAGACTGGGTGCAAGCAGGGCCCCAGGGGAGAAGAGACTCCTGTGACTTATGGCAGAACTTCTAACGGTCGGAGTTGACCCAAGAGAAACTCTGCTTCTGTGAAGATAGTTAGCTCCCCATCACTGCAAGTGTTTAAATACACAAGGCCCACCATTTCAGAAGAAGGTTGTGTCACTTGGCATCCTGGGAGGAAGCAGATGGCACAGTCAAATGGGAAATCAGTGCAGAGTTGAATACAGAGGCTATTTACAAAGGTGTGGGCAGACTCTGGAAAAGCAGTTGTGCCTGCAGCCAGCTCAGAGTGGCCCACGACAGCCGACTGTGAGTGCCCCTTCCCAGGTCCGTCCGCCTTGAGTGACTTTTTGTTGGTAGCTTGAAATAGGCCACAATGGAGCATTTATGTCATGGAAATGAGCAAACACCACAAATCACGCTTTTGTTTTTCATTTTTGGTTTTGGAGAGCCGGCACCTCCCTGTAAGAAGCATCCCAGAGCTATTAACAGCTAGGATCTGTGACCACTTCTAGGTTTGAAGAACTAGGGGAGGCAGCAATTCTTAGAACCTCCAGGCAAAGAGCTGCATGGGCAAGGCCTCGGGACAGGAGCCGAGGTCTTTAGTAGAGAGGCAGATATAACCCATGGTAAGCCCACAGGGAAAGAGCCAGGGAAATATTTACCAAACTTCACTCTCCTCCTTCCTACAAGGCTCCTATTGGCTGAACCCAATGAGAACCAGAAGACCAGGAAACCAGTATATGGAATTCACCCAGGCCAGCCTCCTGGGCCTGGAGGATGAGCACTGGAGAGCAGACCTGGAGAGTAACCAGCAATCATACGATTCCCAGGCTAGAGAAAATTCGAGCACTGTGATGAGAGTAGAGATAGGGACTGGACCTGGGAATTTTGAGTCTCTTGCAACCCAAGAGTCTGTGATAACAAGGCAGGTTTTTCTAAGATCCAGGGGCCAGGTATGGAAGGCAAAGAAGGGACTCTAACTGTATGGAAACCAATTTGCCTGCCTCAATCTGGTCCAGCCCAGCCCAGCCCCCACATTGGAATTTGACTAAGGACCCCCATCTCCGGAAACATGGCCCTTCAGCCCTTGGAATTCATAATGAATCCCTTTTCTTTGGCTTCTGTTATTTAGCACATTTCTGACTAGAAAAGAAACATAAACATTTCCATGCCACATTTAATACAATTATAAGGTTATTACACATTCTGTAGCGCAAAACAGCTGTTTCAAAGATCCTTATTAGAATTTAACAGAGTTTTATTTGTTTTGGGTAAAAAAAAAAAACCAGCAATCTTTTAAATTATGATTTCATGAGACTGTTAAATGTTCATCACCAATTGGTTACTTACTAAAGCTGTATGGAGCTTGGCTATTTGGGTTCATAAGACGTTAACTGAACTTTTCTCCCCACCCCAGCCCTACACACACACACACACTCTCACACTTAAGTGCACAGAGGAACAAATCCACACATTTTGATCTAAACACTTTTTTCTCCCAAATTATGGCCTATTCTTTTAAAGACAAACTTCATAAAGCTACATAGATCTAAACTCCAAATTTCTGTGGCTGAGTTAGCTTTCAAGTTAAATTCACAAGTCTATGTACAAGTAGCTTGGCTTCTAAAAATCATCTTTCCAGCACCTTTGAAGAGGGAAGTGTTTGCATTGCAATTCACCAAATGATAAAATGTCTGTGACCAGCCCCAATATTTGGGGTTCTACAAATATAGGTTCTTGTGGGTTTTATATTATTTCTCACTGGATTGAGAAACTTTTTGCACAGCCCTCTTTTCTGGGGTGAGGGTTGGGGGTGGAGGAGAAGGAAGGATTTTGCCTGATGACCTACCAGTGATCTAATACAGATGTGTCATTTTGTCAGGCTGCAATACTGTAGCAGTTAATCCACCAGCATTTATAATAATTGCTGTATCCTGCAGAAGCCGTACTGTGACACGATGTATCCCTGGAATTCATAAGTAGGTTGTTTAAATGCAAAATAATTATTAAGCACTCATTCTTGGAATTCATCCTGAGATAAGTAGCCCTTAAGAAAATGTCTAATACAAAATGACATTTGGGTTTTAGAATATATAACCTTTTGTATTAATGGTATCCCAAGGTGTTTTACATAGTAATTGGATGGTAGTATGGTAAGTATTTCAGTAAATGAAATGGCTCTTGGGACTGAAGTAGAGGTTTAGCTATTCTTGGATTTCAAGTTGGATTTCATTGACTGTGGGGAAGTGAGGTGGAATGCCAGGCTGTTTAAAAGTAGCCCAAGGACTTCTTGAAACTTCGTTGAAAACATCAGGAAGCAGGAGGGATCTCAGAGGTAAAGAGAACGACCCCCTCTGTGACAGATGAGGGACCTGGGTACAAAGGTGAGTTAGTGACCCACACAGGGTTGGAGATCAGGTCTCCTAACCAACAGGACCTGAGGCAGAATATTCATTCAGGTTCACATTTCAGCTCTACCAGGTCCTAGCTACATAACTTAGGCAATTTACTTAATATTGCTAGGCCTCCATTTTGTCATCTGCAAAATGAAAAATAATAATACCTGCCAGAGGCAAGGGAAAGATGAAAATAATATATATAAAGTAATATATACATAAAATAACATATATAAAGTATATATGTACAAAGTAATATATATAATTATATATATATAAAGTAAATGGTGATTATTATTATAAATCCACATTGCCATAAATCTTTCCTGCTTGAACATTTTCAGTATCGATTTGCATTACTTATCAGATTAATGCAGTTATGTTTTACAATTACAAGTTATAATTAGGCAAATATGACTCATCGACTTTCCATGTCCAATTCTCAGCACTCCACCCACACATCAAGAAACAAATCAAAATGCAATTAGATGCTGACTAGATGCTAAATAGAAAGTTTATAATTTATTGTCTCACAGAAGATTACATTGTGAAAGTGAATTGATCTCGTGTCAGTAATGGAAGGGTTGAGACTGGATCTATGTCAAGCATGAAGAAGATTAATGTAGATGCTAACTTGACATGTTTGGTGAGGAAATGTCTTAAATTGCAATGGATGGGTGTGAAAAAGTGTGACCACACAGCAACAGGCTGAGAGAGACTTTGCCTGCCATATTTGAACACATAATATTCTGCATTTTTTTGTATATTGTTGTATACTGTTATGCAATATTTTTATATATAACATATACAATATGTTATATATAATTATTATATGTATATATATAACATATTGTATATTGTGATTGTATACATATACATATTGTATAATTGTTATATGTATATAACAATTGTTATAACATATACAATATGTTATAACAATAGTGCATATTGTTATACTATTTTTTTTATTTTGTATATTGTTATACACATACTACATACACACTCTATATATACTTATATAGAGACCACTACCACCCAATTTAGATATATGGAAGTTTGTATTTAACTCCTCCAAAAAATTAAGGCTAATTATTAATTTAACCAAAACAGTCACAACCAGAAGTTTCTTTGAAATGCCTCATCTCCCTAGTGTGAGTAAAGTATGATTTGACTCACCTTAAAAACAATTTACAAGTAAAATTTTCAGGAAAACATCTGCTAGGTAAAGCAAGTTCTGCCAGTATCCTGCAATGAAAGTGACAGTGGTAGGTTCAGTTTTTATAATAAATAAAATTACGTGAGCAGAGAACATAATTATATATTTCAGAAAGTGCATAGAAGTACTTATTTTTCTTAAAGATTTTATTTATTTATTATTCCCCCCCCAAAGCCCCAGTAGATAGTTGTATCTCATAGCTGCACATCCTTCTAGTTGCTGTATGTGGGACGCGGCCTCAGCATGGCCGGAGAAGCGGTGCGTCGGTGTGCGCCCGGGATCTGAACCAGGGCCGCTAGCAGCGGAGCGCAAACACTTAACCGCTAAGCCACGGGCCGGCCCTAGAAGTACTTCTAAACCTGGCCTTTAAAAATCATGTTTTAAATTTCTAAATCAGTATATGAAACTATTTAGTATTTACTTATTTCTCCAGATCAGCCATCTTTGAGACACCAGGTGGGTCATTCCACAAATATTACAGAAAACCTACTAACAGCCACACCTTGGAGGCTATTAGAGAAGTTGCAAGGTATTTGCACATTGGTGACCTAATTTAATCCTCTGACAACTCTGTGGACTGGAATGTTATTATCCCCATTCTACTGATGAGGAAATTAAGGCTCAAAAAATGAAGAACTTATATAAGCTCACAAGGCTAATGCATGGCAAGGCTGGAATTCTGAGCTGGCCTCCTACATAGTTCTTTTTTTTTTTTTTTTTGCTGAGAGAGACTCACCCTGAGCTAACATCTGTGCCAATCTTCCTCTATTTTGTGTGTGGGTTGCCACCACAGCATGGCAGATGAGTGGTATAGGTCCGCCCCTGGGATCCAAACCAGTGAACCCAGACCACCAAAGTGGAGCATGCCAAACTTAACCACTATGCCACGGGGCCAGCCCCCTCCCTACGTAGTTCTTAAAACCTGCCGCTCCCCCCTTCTCTTCCCACTGCCCTGTTTCTGCGCAGCACCATCTTTTACCTCAACTCTCACAGCAACCTCCTCTTCCCTTCTTTGCTTCCAGCCTTGCTCCAGTCCATACATCACACATCTGGCCTTACAGCTCTCTGCTCAAAACCATCAGTGGCTTCTCATTACCAATGGATAAAGTCCAAACTCTGTAACATGTATTTAAGACTCTGCACCATCTGCTCTCCTGATATGTTGCTACCCTTATTTTCACTCCTCCCTGCTTTGCATGTTTTAATCCCAGCCACAGAGTTTGATCGTAGGTCTCTGCAAATGCTACATATGTCACCTCCACTCACTTGCTCATGCTATCTCTTCTCTCTGAAATGCCTTTCTCCCATCTTCATCTGGCTCACTCCCACTTACCCTTCAAGACTTTTTGGGTATCACCTCCAAGGACCCTTCTCTGCCCTCCTCCATCTTCCTTCTGCTGGCCTTGCTGTATCTCTCCAGTGCTTTCATTATTTCAATGGATGCATTATTTCATGGGAATGTGATGGACTGGGTGTGTCCCTTGACATCAGAGACTCTGTTACCATCTTTGTCTCCCCAGGGCCTGGCTCAGGGCCTGGTCCACATTAGGAGCACATTTGCTAAACAGATAAGTGTGTATGTGAATAAGTAATATAACACAGACCAGCACTCTTAAATTTAAGTCCAATTCTCTTTTCAATATGCCAAAGCTAAGTAACAAAAGATAGCAAGCCCCCCCCCGGCCTCACATTCAAGAAGCTCACAGACCAAATGGGGGTTGGACACATAGACCCAGAACTAGCAGGAAATGACAGAAAAGGGTGCTGCATCAAGTGCTCAGGGATTCCTTGCAGCAGTACTCCCTCTGGAAGCTCTAAGGAAGAATCCTTCCTTGCCTCCCCCTAGCTTCTGTTGGCTCCCAGCAATCCTTGGTGTTCCTTGGTTTGTTGCTGCATCACTCCAATCTCTGCCTCCATTCTCAAATGGTCTTGCTCCCTGTGTGTCTTCACGTGGCCTTCTTCTTGTAAGGACACCAGTTGTTGGATTTAGAGCCTACCCTAATCCCGTATGACCTCATCTCAACTTAGCTAATTACATCTGCAAAGACCTTATTTCCAAATAAGGTCATGTGATAGTTCACATTCTGAGGTTCCAATGCACATGAATTTTAGAGGGACATCATTCAACCCAGTACAGGATATTCAATCCTTTCTATAGATGGTACAATTTACAAACCAGTTACCAAGACCCTCTTTACCCCCCTCCCAAGCCTAGGTTGGAATGTCTGCAGAACTTAGTTGGACTGGATGTCTTTCCCTTGAACCTCCCATTTTCCCATGACTGGGATCCCAAAAACCAATGCCAGATATTCTTGATATCAACACCTCTTTTTCTGGACCCCGGTCAACTTCCTACCCCTTCCCTCTATTTGGATGATACTCTGAACTAGAGCAGCCTCACTCTGGACTTTTGTCTAATGGTACTTTGTATCCTCCTGCTGTTGCTCTCACAGACTGGCCCCCATATTCAGAGCAACCACAGACTCATATCTCCGTGTATGTGCTCCCAAGCCCTGCCCTGGCTCCCACACCCTGACACCTGGGCTTGCTAGGCCTGCAGCTCTGATTCTCAGTCCTGGCATCTCTGGGCTGGCCCATCTTACTTCTCACAAAGCCCTGATTCTAACAAAGAAATATCTTTTCCCTGAAGTAACTTTTCCCTTCCCCAAATCCCCGGTGGCTGTTGCAGCTTTCGTTTATAAACCAAAATAGTCCAGATGACAAGCTCCAAATGTACTAACACTTTAGCGTCATAACCTGTTAGAAGGGAAAATATTCTTGGTCGTCTTCCTCTCTTTAAGATGTTTTCTGTTGATCAATCTGCATGCTTCCCTCTAGGGCATCACTTTAAAATACCTATAAAGGCAAAGGCAGGGTATTCAGCTATATTTGTACAATCGTTGCTGGTGTGCTGTATAGAAGACAGATGTGAATTTCATCTTTCATTAGTACAGTACCTATAGTCTCTTAAAAATGGACCTGCTTATGAATGTGAGGTATGAAATCCATCTGAATATACTCTTCACCTTAAAAAAAAAACCCAGCAAATTTCACACCAGTAACTTCCTCCTGTATCAGGCAATGGGGTGAGATGAGGTTCTGACAAAAATGGTAGGTATTACATAACACTCTCGTCTTCTTACAGATGCGTGCGCAGCTTTAAAATAGAAACAGGAAAGCAGTGCATTGTCTGCAGAAGCAAACTATTTGAGGGAAGATAGCAACATTCCCATTGCTCATAAATATGAAAGTAACAAATAAGAAGAGGAGGAAAAAGATCTCTGCTGGGCGTCTCAGAGCGATCTCAGAGAAAAGATGTTGGTTAGACATCATTTAGGAGAGTTTCAGCATCACACAGGAAGGATTTCCACCCCCTTGAGGGGCCAGCTGTCTTTGAGTCAGGAGAATCTGACTGTGTCCAGAAGCAGTGTCTTGGTAGTCACTTTGTAAATTGTACCATCTATAGAAAGGATATACTGGGTTGAATAATGTCCCCTGAAAATTCATGTCCACTTGGAACCTCAGAATGTGACCCTATTTGGAAATAGGGTCTTTGCAGATGTAATTAGTTAAGATGAAGTCACACTGGATTAGAATAGGTCCTAATCCAACGGCTGGTGCCTTATAAGAAGAAGGCCATGTGAAGACACGCAGGGAAGACCAAGAGATGACGGAGACAGAGATTGGAGTGATGCAGCTACAAACCAAGGAACATCAAAGATTGCTGGGAGCCTTCGGAAGCTGGGGGTGGCAAGGAAGGATTCTCTGTTGTCTTAAGCCACCAGTTTGCAGTAATTTGTTACTGTAGCCCTGGAAAACTAATATACCACCCAATCCATTTTCACAACTCGGGAAAAGAAAGCTGTCTGTCTTGCTACTGCTCCCCACGAAGACGGTGCCCCGAGTCACTCAAGTGCCTTCTCTGTCCACCAATCCATCTTGCTCATTTCACCTTCAGGCTCTGGTTCACACTCTTGGCATTACCCTTTCTCCTTACCCACCACCAAGTCTAGTTCCCTCAAGAACTCTCCTAAGGCCTCAGCCCTCATCAGGCTCAAACGAACTATTTTAGGATGTCCTTCTGCTTCTCCATTCATTGTTTAGACCAATTATTTGGGCCCACCACTGTCAGCTTTGAGCTCTCTCCAAATACCATGCTCCTGTGATTCCTCCAGGCACCTCCTAGTCCCCCAGCCCTGGAGAGGCTCTGCACATTCAAGAGAAACTCACTGAATGTGTGTTACATGCCTGGGGGTTAATAGCCCAACAAAAAATTGTACAGCTTTTCATATAGCCTTCAGGGGCTTGCTCCTGCACTGAAATGTAGATCCAAACAAGCCCTACACATAAAGTAGGTTTAGGAGGTGGCTTGATATAATGGGAAAAGAAGTCACTGTGGAGACCAAAGGTAGAGATCCAAAGCCTTTGCTATTTAATAGGTATTTTAAACAAATTAGAGGAGACAGAAGGCAAGTGATTTCCTCTCCCATTGGCAGTTCTTAATTTGAGGGCCGTCTCTGTGCTCAGATCACCTGTTAGACTGTTGGCTCCATCCATGTACACAGACGGCACGGGCAAGGAGAAGGTTAGGACATGCTGCTGAGGCTCGAATTCAGGAATTTTTTTCAGTGGAAGCATAGGAGGGAGGAGCACACCACTGGGCATGGAACCTCTGAAGCTAATCAGGGAGTGATGTTCTCTGCCTGCCATGGGTGCCTTGTCCCATGTGGGTTCCCCACAGGCTCTGCTCCAGCCTGCAGGCAGACCCCGCTCCCCACCCTCAGCCACTGCTGCCTGCAAGAGAGGGGAAGGGGTGTGCAGAAAGTCAGCAGCCTGGCTGCTCCCACTAACCAGACGGTCATCATCCCTGGGCCTCTGTTCAGGGCACCCCCCATTCCCAGGGGTAGAGCATTCTTAGCATTATTCCCAACCTTCATCAAAAACTCTACCATATGTGTCTTATTCTTCAGTCTAGATCTTGCTGCTTTCTCTCAGATCTTTCTCATTTCTTCTAGGCCGTCATTAGTTTCCAGTGTTGCTGTGATTTCTTCATTTGTGTTTTGGAAAAAAGGTTTTTTTCTTTCATTTCTAGGGATTTGAATCAGGAAGAGGAGACCATAGTGTGTTCTTAATCTACCACCTTGAATAGGAAGCCCAGGCAAATTATTTAACTTCTCTAAGCCTTGTTATTTTTATCTGTAAAATTAGAAAAACAACAGTAGCTATCTCATAAACTTGCTATATGGATTAAATGAGATAATGCACAAGAAGTGCTTAGCACAATGCCCATACACAGAAGGGGCATGGAAATAATAAATGCATAACCTTTGATGAATCACCTAACTTCTTTGAGCCTCAGGTTCCTCCTCTGTAAAATGGGGTCATAAAATGACTTCATATCTGACACCAGTCAATGTTTTTGTCTTTTACTTTTCTCCTGAAAAACCTATGCTCCAGCCTCAGTGGCCCATTTGAAGTTCCCCAAGCAGTTCATTGTTTCCAGGCTTTTGTGCTTTATTCAATTATTCTTTTCGCCTCTAATATTCACATTGTACCTATACTTCCCTGCCTTGGGAAACACTATTCATCATCAAGCTTACTCAAATCTCATGTTCTTTGGTAATCCTTCCTAATTCAGGCAGAGGTCCTTCAGTCATTCAATCAAGAATTATTTATTGAGCATCACTCTAGGCTAGGAGCTGAAAATGCAGCAGTGAACAAGATAGACAAGACCCCTGCTCTTGTGGAGCTAAATTTTTTTAAATAGAGTATTTTTTAGAGCATTTTTAGGTTCACAGCAAAATTGAGAGGAAGATACATAGATTTCCCATATACCTCCTGCCCCCACATATGCATAGCCTCCCCTATTTTCAACATATCCCACCGGAGTGGTAAATTTGTTATAATCAATGAACCTATATAAACACATCATTATCACCCAAAGTCCATAGTTTTCATTAGGGTTCACTCTTGGTGTTGTACATTCTATAGGTTTTGACAAACGTATAATGACATGTATGCATAATGGTGTCATACAGAGTATTTTCACTGCCCTATAAATCCTCTGTGCTTCACCTGTTCATCCCTTCCTTCCCACTAACCCTTAGCAAACACTGATCTTGTTACTGTCTCCATAGTTTTGCTTTTTCCAGAATGTAGCATAGGTGGAATCACACAGTATGTAGCCTTCCCAGACTGGCTTCTTTCACTTAGTAATATGCATTTAAGGTTCCTCCATATCTTTTTGTGCCTTGATAGCTCAGTTCTTTTTAGCGCTGAATAACATTCCATTGTCTGAATGTACCGTAGTTTATTTAGCCATTCACCAACTGAAGGCCATCTTGGTTGCTCCCAATTTTTGATAACTATAAATAAAGCTGCTATAAACATCCATCCATGTGCAGGTTTTGTGTGGACATAAGTTTTCAACTCCCTTGGGTAAATACCAAAGACCGCAATTTCTAGAATGTATGGTAAGAGTGTGTTTGGTTTTCTAAGAAACCACGCAACTGTCTTCCAAAGCAGCTGCACCATTTTGCATTCGCACCAGCAGTCAATGAGAGTTCCCGTTGCTCCACATCCTCACCGGCATTTGGTGTTGTCAGTGCTCTGGATTTTGGCCATTCTAATGGGCGTGTAGTGGTATCTCATTGTTGTTTTAATTTGCATTTCACTAATAACATGTGATGTGGAGCATCTTTTCATAGCAGCTAATATTTTAAATCTGGCAACTTAGTCTCTCCTCTCTGCAGCCACGGGCTACAGAGCACAGCCTTCTCCAGAAGCACCCATGCATCACTATATCATTGCTAAATCCTGCAGGCTGGGAGGCTGTGAAGCAGGCCCTGTCCACTTTCATTTTCTTATTCCCCCGAAAACTTGGCACAAGGTAGGTGCTCAATAAATATATGTGCGATGCCTGCATGTTGAATGATGGGTTGCAAATTTGAGCAGTACACTGGTTTAAAGAATTCATGGCTTTGGAGAAGAGTAAGAAGATATGTAGCAGCATTTGTGAAGTAATAAGCAACAGGCATATTATGTCAGTGTCCCGATCAAGTGCCACTCTCAAAATTGCAAATTGACTTCTGGCCAGAGCCCTCTTGGAAGTTTTCTTGTTCTGCAAGTGCAGCTCTTTCTCTCTGCTTGACAGGGGAATGTATTGAGCGCTCCCAGATGCGCCTTGCCCCAGGCAGGGCCCACTGGGGCCCAGATGAATCAAGTTGAAGGAGAGTGAGCAGAGTCAGCAGCGAGAGAAAGACTTAGCTGCAAGGTCAAACCCCGTCTGAAAACAGGCACAACGGAAAACAGTTTTTCTTGGATCATCCTACAAGGAAAACGGATGTTTCATTCTTTGGCTGATGAATACCTTCTTACTGTAGGACTAAATAATACTATCAGGAGTGATTCTGTATCTCCCAACTGAGATGAGACCCAGGAGAATTGTGGCAAAAGCCTGGAACCCAGTGTTAGAAGACCTAGTTTCAGCCCCAGACAACTCAAGCAAACTTGGACTCCTGACCTCTCTGTGCCTCAGTTTCCAGATCAAATAAAATAGGTGTGGTGCAAACTTCCTCCCGGGTCTGATGTGATGAAGAAGAAGTATGGCAGTGATATGAAATGCTTTGAAAAACTATAAAGCACTCTACAAAAGCAAAGTATTAATATTTCCCTCTTAAGAGCAAGTTCTTAAAGTGACCCTTTGTCTAATCAGCATCCTTTTCTTTTCTCTGTCTCTGCTGCAGGAAGCAGCACATAAAGAAACATACAGAAAAGAGCAGAGAATGCAAAACTGAGGGAACCAATGGCCTCTAAGAAAGGAAAGGAGTAGAGGAGGGAGAAGATGAGGCAACCAACGGTGCAACATAAGAGCACTGAGCAATACCTGGCCTCATTACAATGTTTTCAGTATTCAAAGCACATTTACTACCTCATTTCATTCTCACTATAGCTGTTGAGTCTATCCAAGTAGGAAAGAGGTTCTGCTCCATTTGAATGATGAACAAACTGAGGCCTAAAGAGGATAGTGCCTTGTTTGAAGTTCATGGAAGTTCAAAGTTGAGCCAGAACTACAATAAATGTCTCCCAAATCCTAGCCCGCTGCCTTTTCCAATACAGCGCACCATGCTGCAAGATCAGGCATGAGGGAGCGCTCCTTGCTGTGCCCATGAGCCTCCTCTAGGTCCTATGGTCCTACAGTCCTTGAACCAAGAGGGATCCGGGAACGCAGACTTAGCTTCTTGAGTCTTAATAGACCGCTTTGAGACTGTGATGAAAGCTCTGTAACTGGCTTCCAGAAAAATGCATGCACCTCACTCACCATTTTAACATACAAGTTCAAGGGCTTGCCTGAAGCCACTGTACAGGTCTGGAAGAGTCTCTCTTCCAGGGTGTACTTGGAGGCATGTTCTAAGCAAAGAGGTGAAACATTACTGACTGTTTAGGGGAAAGCTGAGGTGTAAGGGAGTCTTTTTGGTTTTTCCACATATAATACCTCAACTAACTCATAAGTTTCAAAAAGGAACTGAATTTAGAAACAGGAGAATAAAAAGTAGATTTCAATCCAAGCCACCTGTTCGAAGAACTGCCCAAATTTTAGAGATACAAATCCAATTTTTAAAAGGCTTCAAAGTGGGCCCGATAGGTTTTTAACTTTAGAAATTGCTGCTGTTATTACTGTTGTTATTATTTTTATTATTCTTACTATTTCTGCAATTCTAGTCTTCTTTCTCTCCAAATCTAAGATTTTACCTAAATAATACTAGATAGGGAAGCTAAATGTAACATGCTGAAGTTTGCAAATCTCTTTGCTCAGGAAAGTGTCACCTGGTAGGGTACAAGGTCAATGACTAATAAGAAGAATAGTTTAATCTCTTGTTTGTAAACTGAAATCATGACAAGTTGGGAATGAGGTCCAATGGTGGTCTTTCCTACAACCCAGGGTAAATTCCCACAGCCATTCCTCTAAGCTTGAGTCCAAACATTTCTGTACCATTTTTTACATATATCCTAAACATAAATTCATTAAAAAAAAAAAAAAAAGCACTGAGGAAAATTTTAGTTCAGTGGTTTTAAGCTTTATAATCAAAGATGTGCTTGGTTCATTCAATGTGAGACCTCTTTACTGAGTAAAAATTCTTTAAAAACTGGATATTTAAAAATTCTTGCCCAAAATAAGCTCATCCACTCTCATGGCTAATGTACAGCCCCTCCAGACTCCAGGGTTTCAGGGCTTCCACGTTTTTACATGAAATCGGGAAGTGCCCCTGGAATCCCTCGTTCAAAACATCTGGAGCTGAAGTCTCTTTTCCCCTTCACGCTTACTCCTCCCCTTCCAGTTCCTGCTGAAGGCACCATTATCCGCCCAGGAATGCAGGCGAGACGTCTCTAGGATTCCTCAGATGATTCCACCCCTGCTCCCCACCCAGCCCCACTCACGTCCGCCAGCTGCCAGGTCCCAGTTGTCCATCTTCACAGCGCCTCTCACCTGCCCCATCATCTTCCTCCTCACAGTTGCTCTCTTAGCTCTTATCTGACTGAAGTTACTGCTTTTCCCACATCTCATATCGATGTGCTCCTTCTTAAAACTGTACATTTGAACAAAGCCAAAAACTACACAAACACACAAAACAGCTCTAATTTAGTCATTCCTGTGCTCAAAACCTTCAAAAGCTTTCCAAAATTTTCCAAATTACTTAGCATAGCATTCAAAGCTCTCCAGGGCCTGGTTCCTACCTATCTTTCTCGGCTTCTCTTCCTGCCCCGAATTACACACTCTAGACTCAAGTCAAATTTCACTGTTTTCTGCTCCCGGGCTTCTTTCTGCTCTTACTCTTTACCACATTAAAGGGAGGGTTTGGAGCTTTGCTGCCTAGTTTTTCAAACCCAGCCCATTACAGGCTGTTACACTGGGCAAGGCACACATCCTCTCTATGCCCGTTGTTTGTAACAGGAGGATAATAACACAGGTGCTGTGAGGATGACATGATTTAAGTATGTAAAACGCTTAGCAGAGTGTCCAGCACACAGGAAGATATAAATAATTGTCAACTATTGTTATTATTGTGCCCAGAATGCAGTTTTTTTCTCCTTGATTTATTTTTATCCAAATTCTCGTCATTTTTCAACACCAAACACAGACGTCACCAATCTTTTGAAGCCTTCTCTTGCCCTCACAACTCAAAGGATAATCTTTCTCCTGTGAACTGTCCCGCTGCATTCATCTCCAAGTTCTTTATGATATATATATCATTTTCTAACTTACATTTATTTGTATCTGCACATTATCTCTGCTACCAAATTATAAATTCCTTTTTAAAGCAGGATTTATTCATTCAGTTAATAGCAATTGATGGCCTGGTATGTGCTGGGCATTGTGCTAAGCACAAGATCAATATCTCATTCCTCTTTCTCTCCTCGCCAGCTTCTAGCACAGTAAGATATAGCTGGTGCTTCACAAGTATTTCTGTCATAAATGAATAATTATGCCCATTCCATTTACGATTTGGTAAGAACATAAATGATCTCTTTTCCCTCAAAATGGGAGAGTGTGTAAGCTCCCATAAGGTGAAATCAGCAACCTCAGACTATTTTAAAACAAAACTTTAAAATTCTGTAATCCTAAGAGCTTCCACCTTTTTTTCCAATATTTTAAAAATTAACATTTTTACTTAACAAAATTTCTAGTTTTTTTAGAACTTAAAAACATGTACAGATTGATGGACTATTACTCAGTGATAAAAAGGAATGGACAAATATATGTAGCAACTTGGATGTATAGCAAGGGCGTTATACTAAGTGAAAAAGCCAGATCTCAAAAGGTAACATTCTGTATGATTCTATTTATATAACATTCTCAAAATGACAAAATTATTGAGATGGAAAACAGATTAGAAGTTGTCAGGGGTTACAGGAGGTGAGGGGAAGGGGGTAGTGTGACTATAAAATGTAGCACAGGGGAGATCCTTGTGGTGACAGGATAGCTCTGTATCTCGACTGGGGTGATGACTACAAGAAACTACACATGTGATCAAATGAAAAACTATACATACACATTGCAGCAACATCAATTTCCTGGTTTCAATATTGTTCTATAGTTACAGTAAACATGAGCATCGGGGGAAACTGGGTGATGGGTACACTATGTCTCTCTATACAATCTTTGCAACTTGCTGTGAATCTGTAATTATTTCAAAATTAAAAGTCAAAAAATATGCATGTTTAACTTGGGAAGTGGGAAGTGGGCTCTTCTGAGAAATTAAAAGGACTTACCAAGTTTACCAGAGACTCATGGTGCTGGGACTCCATTGGAAGCATAAACAACTTCATGGGAGACTGCTGTTGGTCCTGATGTCACTGCTCATCAGAGTCCCTCTTGTCATCATGTAACATCCCTCTGTATCCCTGTCACTACTTTCTTTTGGTGCACATTTGCCTCCTATATGCATTCTCTTGATCCCTTATTTTTATACCTTCTATACGGTTTAGGTATATTTCTCATAAAGAGCATCTTTATTTGTTCTTAATGCAGTTTGAGAATCTGCACATGAAGATGTGAGTTTAATCCATTTACCTAGTGCATCAGTGAGCATTCAACTGGAGAAACAGAACCAGTAGGAGTTATATATTAGGAAATTTATTGCAGGGAATTGGATCACACAACTATGGGGGCTGGCTAGGCAAGCCTGAAATTGTAGGGCAGGCAGTCAGAAAGGGCAGCCTGGAACTCATGGGCATGGGCTGAAGCTGCTATCCACAGATTGAATTTCTTCTTCTTCAGAGAAGCGTCAGCTCTGCTTTTAAGACCTTTCAACTGATTGAATTAGACCGTCACAGATTACCTAGGATAATCTCCACTACTTAAAGTCAACTGATTATGGACTTTAATCACATCTACAAAATGCCTTCACAGCAACATCTAGACTAGTGTTTGAGTAACTGGGGACTAGTCAAGTTGATAAATAAAACTGACCATCACAAATAGTATGTTGTTATCATTAACATATTTGGATTAAATCCTACCATCTTACCTGGATTTTCTATTTACTAGGTTTTTCGTTGTTGCTGCTTCTCCTCCTCCCTCTCCTCCTTCTCTTTGTCCTAACCTCTTCTCCTCTCCCTCCTCCCTCTCCTTCTTAATTTCCTGCCTTCCGTTGAACTGTGAGTCTCTCAGTTACCTTTTAGCTATTTTCCAGCTTGCAAGTTACAAATTTCTTTTTTATTCTTCATGTGATTGCTCCTAAATTTTTAAGACCCATATCTAACTTTATATTTTCCTAACAAAATCTAAAGTTAATCATCTTTATTCACCCAAACAACACAAGGAAAATAGAATATTCTAATTCTGTCTTAATGACTCCCCCCAACAAAATAATTCATGTTTCATAGAGCCTTATTTTTAAACTATGACATTAGTTATTATTATCTTTTTCACTGTCCACTGTTATTTTTATTTATGAACATGCTTACTAATGTTTTTCTTATCATCACCACTTGGATTCTATTCCTTCCTTCTAGATTATATTTTCCTCATCAGAAAGTTATTTCAGTGAGTAATAAACTCTCTTTGTATGTCTTAAAATATCTTTATTTCACCCCCATTCTTGAGTGATAATTTAGTTGAGTGTAGGAATCTGGATTGGCTGTTATATTTTTCCTTTGACACTTGGACATTTTCTTTCAGATTACCTTCTGACTGATGAGAAGTCCACTGCCAATCTGATTGTTTTTCCATAGATTATCATCTTGTCTCTTCTGGTGGTTTTTAAGATTTCTTCTTTATATTTCATGTACTACAGTTTCTTGCTTTTACTTTCTCTCTGGCTCTCTCTTTCTCAGTTTTCTTCAATTGGGATTTGGTGTGTGACTTTTCAATCTGAAAATTCATGTCTTGCTAGAATATTCTCCAACATATTTGTGTGTTACTACTCCTGCATTCTCTCCCCTTCTGGAACTCTTAGACACACATTGGAGTTTCTTATTCTATTCTTCACATCTCTCATTGTCTCTTTCTTATCATACATCTTTTGAGTTCCCTAAGTTGCATTCTTAAATTCATCTTCCAATATATTAATTCTTGCTTTGGTCTACTTTGACATGTTCTGTTGAATTTTACAATTACAATAGCATTTGTAGACTATATACTTATTTTTAAGTCTGCTTACTCTGTTTTCATAATGTCTTCTTCTAACATTATGAGTTCAGTTGATTCATTTATCTCTTTGAACATTTTTTAACATACTTTGAAGTCCTTTGGAAACTGCTTTATTTTCTTTAGTTTCTCAACTGGAAATTTTCTCATTTGTTGTGTCTGCTGATACTCTCTCATGGGGGTGGATTTTCTGATGTGCTTCATATCTTTTTACTGCTCGCTTATATTCAGCAGTGGTCTTGCACGGTAGTTTCTCAGTAGAGCCCTGGATTGTGGAGGTGGTTTCATCCATCCAGAAGCTTTTACTTCTAACAGTGCCCTCCAGATTTACCAATTCTGTCACCACTTGAAAATTGTTTTATAATAAAATATTTCACACATACAAAAAGATAGAAAGAATAGTATAATGGATACCTGTGTAGCCATTATTCAGCTTAAGAAATAAAATATTATAAATATTTTTGAGGCCTCCATCCATCTTCTTTTAGTTGCAATTTTCTCCCCCCTCCCACATCCAGAGATCACTGAATTTGATGGTTTTTGGTCCTTTACACATCCATATATTCCTCTAAATAGTATATAGCGTTGCTTTATATATTTGTAAACTTTATAAAATGGTATCACACAGTATCCTTTTGTTACTTTCATCTTTCGATTAAAAATTTTAGTCATATTAATACATAAATCCCTAGTTTACTTGTTTTAAATTCTATATTATATTCCATGGCATAAATATACTATAATTTAATTATTCATTCTACTGCTTTATACACATTTAGGTTTTTCCCAATTTTTTGCAATTACCAAAAATGCTGCTGTCAACTTTCCTGTACATGCAAACTTGTATACACGCACAGGCATTTTTCCATACAGAATACCCAGGAAAGGAATTGTTGGATAATAAGAAATAATAGAGTTTGTCAAACTGCTATCCAAAGTTACAAATAATTTACCCTCCCACCAGTTATAAATATCATTTCTTCTTGCTCTTCATCTTTCTCAATTCCTAGAATTATCAGCATTTTAAGATTTGCCACTATTTAGATTGGAAATCATATCTCCTTGTGATTTTCGTTTGTGTTTTATTTCTCTAGTTCCTGGAAAGAAGGAGCATCTTTTCACACTTCCACCTTTGTTGTTTGAGTTTCTGCCTCTTATTCCTGCTCTCTTTCTTTCAAATTCTTTTTCTTCTTGATTCGTGGGCTGCATTAGAATTAGCAGGATGCTAATTCTCAATAGTATGCATGGAAAATGTCTTCTCCCAGTCTGAGACTTATCTTTCACTGTTTTAAGCGGTGACTTTTAGTTTACAGAAGTTTTCATCTTAATAGAGTCAAAGCTCTCAATCTATTACTTTAACATTTGTGCTTATTTGCCTTGTTAAAAAATCCTTCCACACTTTGAGTCATAAAAATATTTTCCTACTTTTTTGTTAATTTTAAAATTTTGCTATCTAAATTTAGCACTTAAACCCACCTGGAATTTATTTTGAGTATGGAGTAAGATAGAATTCAATTTTATTTTTGTATGTGAATAATTAACTGTACCTGTAACTTTTATTAGATTTTCTTTTTCCTAACTGCTGTACAGTTCCACCTCTATCGTATGTCATCTTTGCTTTCATGTATAGGTCTGCTTCTTTCCTTTCATTCTGTTCCGTTGGTTTTTCTGTCATCTCTGTGTCAATTCCTCACCTTTTGATTTACTATAACTTATAAAAAGATTTTATATCTGATAGGGTAAACCCCATTCAACCTTACTCTTCTTAAGTTGCCTTAGCTGTTTGTGGCACGTTGCTTTTCCATATAAATTTTAGCATCCACAACTTGTCCAGTTCCATCAAAGAATAGGCCATTTTTATTTGAATTGCATTGAAATATTAGTGTAAATTATGCACTTGACACTAATGACACTACGTAATTACATAACTCAGTGTAAATTATGATAATGAGTCTTCTCAATTCTTGATACTCAGTGTGGTTTGTGGATGAGCAGCACGGGCATCACTTGGGAGCTTGTTAGAAATGCAGAATCTTGAATCTCCGGGCATCACTTGGGAGCTTGTTAGAAATGCAGAATCTTGAATCTCACCCCAGACCTACCGAATCAGAAGCTGCATTTGAACAAGATTCTAGGTGTTTCATATGCACATTAAAGTCTGGGAAGCCCTGATGTAATTCATAAGCATGGAAGCCCTCTCCAATAATTTAGATCTTTGTTAATTTGTCCATAAAGGTCTTGTACCACTTTTGTTAGATTTATTGCTAGATACTTTTTTTTGCCATTATCAATGACATACTTTAACTATTCTCTAGGTATTACAGATGCATAGGAATGCAGTTGATGTTTGTATATCAAACTTCTGAGAGAGATTTGTTTTACTGACATCTTACAATTCACTAAACCTTCTACTGTGTCTAATCCACTATTAAACCAATCTATTATATTCTTAATATTAGTTATTATACTTTTATTTCTAGAATTTCTATTTGATTCCTTTTTTACTGATTCTCTGATGAAATGCTCCATCTTTCCCTCTATTTTCTTGAGCATACAATCATATTGTGATCACTAGGGGACTATTTCTACTGTCTGATTTATTTTTAACTTTGTTTTTGGTCATTTGATCTAGCCTTCTATGGCGTTTTTTATTGAATGTTGGATATTGTGTATAAAAATAAAAAATTGTAAAGCCTCTGGATGATGTTATCTTTCTACAGAGAGGATTTAATTTTTTTCCAGCAGGTGGACAGAGTACAGAGGGATCACCTTGATCCAGTTGAGATTGGGTTCCAGGCTTTGTTGGAGGGAAGGGTCTCTATTTTCCGTTTGCTTTTGCTCTAAGGCACAGCCCTGATTCCTAGTGCATCCCTTCAGGTGTCTCAGCTGAAAGCCTGGGGTGTTAACCAGGGCCCCTCCACTTTGATAGATCCCAGGTCCACCGCTCTCTCTCCAAACAAAGCCTCTTCTCAAGCTCTTTTCTCTTGGTTTCTTGGCACTTTGCCCTGTGCACATGCAGCTGAGGAGTTGAAAAACAGCTCTCAGGAAAAGTACCTACAGAATTTCAGACTCATTTCTCTGCAGTTCCCACTACTTGGAGATCTGGGCTTCTCAAGTCCTGGCCACCTTGGCCATCCAAACTCCAGCTTCTGTCTCTCCAGCTCAGTGATACTATCCCAAGCCTCGAGCTGTTTTTTTCTACTTCTCTTTCTTGTTCTACAAATCAGCAAATCCCCTCGGGGGAACGAACGGAGGCAAATGCAACGTTGCCCTCAATGTGCCTACCTCTCTTTAAGATCTTGGCCTCTCAAGTTCTGCCTACCTTGGTTGATCTCTAATGCCTGCAAGCAGTTAGTTCTTTTTTTAATTTTGCCCAGTTTGTGTAGTTATTCTTGGTAGTAGGGTTAGTGTTACATAATCTTTTCCATCATAGATGAGAATGGAAGTTACCTTAGACACAATTTTATTTCATTCTATTTTCTAATTTTTTGAGTCGATGATTTTCACTCATTGATTTTCAATTTTTTTCTTCCTTTCTAATAGAAGTATTTAAGGTATAGTGTTGTTGCATATACACCATTGTAGTTGCATCCCATAAGTTTGTATATTTCATGCTTCCATTAGTATTTGGTTCTATATATTTTCAGTTGTTCACTATGATTTATTCCTTGACCTGTGAGTTATTTAGAAGTGGGGTTTTAATTTCCCAAATATTTGGGATTGTTTCGTTTTTTCTTTTTCTTATTGAGTTCCAAATTATTTTCACTTTGTTCAGAAATGTGATCTGTATGATATCATTTCTTTGGAATTTACTGGGACTTGCTTTACCGCCTTGCTTAATGAGACATGGTTCATGGTCAATTTTCATAGTAGATCTACACAGGCTTGAGAAGAATGTGTATTCTCCAATTGTGAGGGATAAGGTTCTATCTCCATCCATTATGTCAAGCATGTTGATTGTGTTCTTCAAATATTCTATATTCTTACTAATGTTAACACCTAGAGTTATCATTATAGTTTGTTACATATTAAAACCTCCTATGGGAGCCACCCGGTGGTGCAGCAGTTAAGTGAGCGCGCTCCGCTGCTGCAGCCCGGGGTTTGCATGTTCAGATCCCAGGGGCACAGCGACGCACCGCTTGTCAAGCCATGCTGTGGCAGTGTCCCATATAAAGTGGAGGAAGATGGGCACGGATGTTAGCCCAGGGCCAATCTTCCTCAGCAAAAAGAGGAGGATTGGCATTAGATGTTAACTCAGAGCTGGTCTTCCTCACAAAAAAAAAAAAAAAAAAAAAACCTCCTATGAAGATTATGGATAATTCAATTTCTCCACGTAATTCTGTCAATTTTTGCTTTTCTGTATTTTTGATATTTAAATTTAGAATTTTTATAGCCTTCTGGTGAATTACATTTTTTATCATTATGTAGACGTCTTTATCTCTAATAATGCTTTTGGTCTTAAAATCCCCTCTGTCTGTTTTTAACAAAGCTATCCAGCTTTTATTTTTCTATTTGGTTAGTATTTTCTTTATGTATATATAATATTTATGTGTTTATATTTATTTATTCTTTTATTTTCAACCATTTAGTGCACTTAGGATTTAGATATACTCAATTCCTATTTTTTTAACTAATCTGACAATCTCCATGCTTAACCACTGAATTTAGATCATTTATAGTTATAATTCATATATTTGAACATATTTATTCTATTAGTATGTTTTTTATTTACCTTTTTTTCTTTTTGTCTCCTGTTTTTTTTTAATTGGACAGGTTTTGGAGAGTTTTTTTCCTCCCCCATTTTTCCCTCTACTGGTTGGGAAATTATATGTTCTTTATTCTTCTAGTGATTCTCTCAAAATTTTAGCAATGTGGTTTCTGGGAAGAGAGATTCCCAAGCGATTTTAAAGGTAGGCCCTGGAGCCTCTCAGGTTATGTGAATTTGAGCCTCATGTGCATACAGCACACAGTACCTAGCATGGAATTCCAGTTTCTTTCTTGGGCAAATGTTTTATCATTCACAGTCCAGGATGAATTGTGTGCCTCCATGCCACTTCTCAGGCTACTTATCTGAACTTTTCAGGACAGCAGCCAGTTGCCCAGTGCCAGCTGCCTGAGTTCCAGACTCCTTCCTAGTCAGGTATTACATTCCCCGTCCCATGGCATCTAGCAGACCCTGGTAGGCCCATGGCCTCCCTATTGTCAACTTCTCATGGCTTTAGTTTTGAGCGTCCTCCTCATTTCTGGCATCTGGACATCTTCATTTCTTGCTTTCATATTTAGTTATATATTTTTTTTAATTTTAAACATTCTACCCATAATTTATCTTGTTTGAAGTGGGAGTGTGGCATCCAGGGTTAGCTCAATACACCCATCAGAAGTCTCTCTATAAAGCTAGAAAATTTGTAAAACTTAGAAAATTTTCTATCCTAGCTTGGAAGATCCTTACATCCAAATCTCCTTACCATTACAGAGTACTTGTACCACAGCATAGGGGAGGTGGTAGTGTGCTATAACTAAAAATCCAGATAGTAGGTGGATAGTTCTTCATTATATGTCAGGAAATTCATGTCTTAGTTCTAGTTCCATCACTAACTTTGTGACTTTGAGTAAGTTATTGAATCTCTCTGGGATAAACTTTTTTCTCTCTTATAATGTGGCTAGTAATGCTTCTACCTACCTCCTATTTCAAAGAATCCCCTTAAATGTTAAATAAAAGATTAAAAGATTAAATTACATAAGTGAAAGTCTTTACATTTTTTAGAAGTATCTGTAGACAGACAATTATTACTATTATTCTCATTATTAATGACTAGTTATCTATCTAGTTACCTACTAGATAACTACCAATGTAGTTATCTTTCTACCATGACTAGTTATCTCCTCTATCTACCAGAGAAGAGTTTGAACTCCTGGAGGGTAGTGACTACATTTCAACTACCCTACAGCTTCAAGCAGAGTGCCCTGAACACAACAGATGCTTAGAAATTATGGATGAATCAATGTACAGCAAAGAATCTATAGCAAAATTTATAGATTAGTTTTTTATTTGTGTTTGAAAGTTAATATATTTAGCTTTAGACCCCATGTCATAATTTGAGGTATTAGGCCAGGAAATATTGTCAGAGTAGAATTCAAGCAAATCCAAACATATTTTCAGTTATTGGTAGACACTTAAGCTTTTAATAATGGGTTAAAAAAAATCTTACTCAGAATGAATGATTGCCCTTGATAGCTGAAGTGTAGTAAAGCCTTAAATAATACATTAACTAATTGCTTGTCTCTCTGATGTTTGCTGTTAATGGTTTTTAATTGTGACATATGAATTTTAATTCATTTGCCCCCAGAAACCAGAAAAGAGTGAAGGGAAGCATGGAGACTGCTGCCAACCCCAGGAGATAGTGAGGTACACTTCACATTTCACCTATTTGGATCATATAAATTGAATTCTCTGCATGAGACCTTCAGACAAGTTCTTTACGATAGAAACCCAAAGTGAGAAAGTTGATTGCAGTAGCTACCCTGGGCAGAGTCTTTCTGAATGAGCTATTGCCCAGCATTGTCAAAAATGTACTTGTGGAATCTCAATGTGGTTTTTGGTCCCAGTGGGATATCATAGGCATAAGTTTTGCCGGCGGGACAAGAGGGCAATATTAAGAGCTCTCCATTATATTTATAGATCTGACCAAAACGTGAGAAGCCATCAGGGAAGCTGAGGTTCTAGCCATAACTACTCCGAGTTCACCAGGGCCCGTAAGTTACTCCTTGGTGGGGATGTCAGAATCTCCATCACCTCAGGAGTGAGGGAGAGTTATTTACCTCCTGCCTTACTCCACTTGTTTAAGCTTCACTCTGGTGAAGGCGACCAATGCTCTTTTCAGTCCAGCAAGCTTGCCCTTCTTCTAGTCGCCCTCTGCCTTGATTTTAAAACACCACCTAGGGCCGGCCCAGTGGCTTAGCGGTTAAGTGCGCGCGCTCCGCTACTGGCGGCCTGGGTTCGGATCCCGGGCGCGCACCAACACACTGCTTCTCTGGCCATGCTGAGGCCGTGTCCCACATACAGCAACTAGAAGGATGTGCAACTATGACATACAACTATCTACTGGGGCTTTGGGGAAAAAAAAAGAGGAGGATTGGCAATAGATGTTAGCTCAGAGCCGGTCTTCCTCAGCAAAAAAAGAGGAGGATTAGCACGGATGTTAGCTCAGGGCTGATCTTCCTCACAAAAACAATAATAAATAAAATAAATAAAACACCGCCTATTTTATATGGATCTCCTACTCAAAGATATGCAATGCCTCCCCATTGTTTAGCGTCTAAACTCCTTATTCTGCATTCAGAGCCATCGACCCTGTGGTGCTGGTTTGGGTTCTGACTCTGGTTCATCTCTCCCACGTTAACTGCCCCTGCAGGCCCTTGCTCTGACAGCCTAGTTTATATAGGGACTTGAGTGTGTTTTACTCATTCCTTCTCATAAGCCTGGGGATCCTCTAGCAAGGGAGGTTTCTCCCTCAACCTCCACTTATCTGAATCCTATTTTCTGACTAAAGACAGGTCCTCCTCTATTTGGAAAGGTTTCCCTTTTTGACCAAGTTCTCAGCTTTTGATGGGCTCTACTTGGAACAATATGGGATGAAGGATACCCTTTAGCCATCCAGGAGAGCCAATTAATCTAGAATCACCTGGTTGAGGAGGGTTGCAGCCAGATGTTACTCACATTCTGAATTCTACATCTCTTTCAAAGTCAGTTCAAATGCCAGCTTTTCCAGCCCATCTCAATGGCATCTCTTTTTTCTCTCAGTGGTTATAAATCCTATAGATTTAAGATATAACAAATAAAAGATAAAAACTTGCCTTTATCAATATTTCCCAAAACCTAAAAACATATCAACTCTTTCAGTGGAAAAAATAATTCTCTCCTATCCCTAATGTTAACTCAAATTATTTTTATGATACTTAAAATATACAACCATAAAATAAGGTTCAAATTCTTTATGGTTTTATACCTTATAAAAAGTTATAAGTTAAATAAAACAAAACATCATAATCAAAATCAGGTTCACAGCATGTCGCAATGTGATTTTGCTGAAATTAATTATGACGATGTCACTTTGCTGAAACGAAATCAGCAACAAACATCTGAATGTAGTTCCGAGTGCCAAAGTACACGTTCTTCTGGGTTCAGCCAATCCGTCACTTCTTGGCTGTGCAACCATGGGCACATAATTTCTCTGAACCTCAGTTTCCTCATCTGTAAAATAGATTAGTGGCTGCCTCATAAAATTATTATGAGACTAAATATGTCTCAGAGTATTTAACTATAGGACAATTGTGAAGGATTAAATTAAATGTGCATGTAAAGTGCTCTGCATGTAAAGTGTCTGACATAAGATAGTGTTCAAAAGTTGTTACCTATTATTATTATCACTATTATATTTATACCACTATTCTCATTTTATAATTAAAAAAAAAACTGAGTCTTAGTCAATTAACTAACTGTCCTTAGGCAACAAAAGATTCTTTGTGTCAAAATGCTCTGCTAAGAGCCTGCAGTATAGAGAAGAGACACTACAAATTTAGGATTCTTTGTGATCATCGATTGATTCAATTTGAACAATATTCCAAACACTACAGACCATAATGTTGATGTTACAAGAATATTTCATTTCATTTATTAATTAACTTATTCTCAACCTTGTTCTGGAAAGGATTTTAGGCAGCTTTCAGATGTGTAATGCAAAAACACGATAAAATAAATTGAAGCAGAAAACAAAATAAAGAGAAGCTAGTAAGAAAGTCAAGGTTAATACCAGTTAGGCATGCTATATGTTTCAATCAGTCATTAAAGGTAATGCAAAAATTTCCAACTTTTCAAGAAACTGGAGCATAAGGGGCTTTCCTCCGATGGGCCCTCAAATAGGTATACCGTTTGATGGAGTGGCCTTGATTTCAACAACACCCTTGCTTAAACTCAATTGCGAGTTTCACGGAAATAATAACTGCCGTGTTCCTCAACACAAGAGAATAGCATAATGCCAAAGATAGAGTCAGTGAAAGTCTACCTCTGCGTTAGGATGGCCCAGCTTGGTCCACTGCTGATGTGAAGGGGCTGCCACCCTTCATGAAATCTCCATGAACAGTACTTTTTTCAACGGGGCCTTTGGTAAGTATTGTATAATGGATATTTTTAGGCTGATAAAGATAAAAGTTTCAAGTGACTCCCACGGTCAAATTATCAAATGCTTTGTATTGCTTTTCTCTCTTGGTAACGACTACTGTTTATTTGGTGCTTTCTATGTGACTATAAATGGTTATTGCTTTTTATCCTACAACTATCCTACTTTACCATGAGGAAACCAAGGCTCAGAGAGGTTATTTAGCCTGTCTAGGGTCATAGAGCTAACAAGTAACAAAGCTAGGATTCCAATCCAGGTTTGCCTGACCACAAAGCCAGTGATCTTAACCACCATCTCATTGCTATAGAGTATCAGCTCTTCTCAGAGCTGCTGGAGGACAGCAGGACAGGGCCAGAGTGTTTCACGTGTAGCAGTTCTGTTGTGTTTTTGTATGTATGTCTGGTAGGTTTTATTATAGTAACGATCACAAACATTTATTGAGCCTAATATGCACCAGACATCGTGCTAAGCACTTTAATTGCAATATCTCATGTAATCTATTACCCTGTAAGTTAGGTAACAACATTATTATCCCCATTTTATAGATGAAGAAACTGGATTAGAAAGATTAAGCAACTTACTCAGAGTCACAGAGATAGTGGTGCCAGAATTTAAACCCAGGTCTGTTTTCAGACCTGGTCCTATTATGCTGCACTACTAATCGGAAGTGTTCGGAGGGGAGAGGGAAGGTATTATCATTATAGATCTTCATATCTCCCACGTCCTATGGTCATGCAACTTGGTCCTCAGAAACTGCTCGTGGACTGACTGAACTGCCAGCAACATCATCACTTATGGATTGCATGCTGATGGCCATATACTAATGATACATATAGAAGGAGGTAAAAGGCTGTGGGTGCAATGATGATAGATGATAGGTAGATAGATTTTCCAGTACATCTTGACTCAGATATCCTGTCCTCACGTGTGTCATCTTCAAAAAATTTGACCATAGTAATTATTGGCCAATTTGCCAAAATAGCACGCTCTTGTGGTAAGGCTAAAGAATACAGGTTTTATGTCAGTAATTTTGAATCGGGAACTTTTTCTTTTTCCCTGAACAATCCAGGTTTTCATCTTTTTAAACAATGAAGTCGTATGGTCAAAAATTACATTTGGTACTCATTTTATCAGGAAATTAGTCTCAATTCTCCACTTCTCTTACTAAGTGTAGACCTGGCCAAGTTGTCCTCAAACATCCTCTCCTGGCCCTGAATGCCAGCCAAGCTCCAGGGCAGAAGGTAACAGATTTCCAGAATGAAACCTTCAGCACCAGCAGCCAATCAGGTGGGAGTGAAGGAGGCTCTCTCCTACAACTGAAACCACAAGGGAGTTAGAACAGGAGGCAAGATAATTACCTACCTGGACAACAGCCAGGGAAGCAGCCCGGGCCTCTTGTGAAAATGCCATGGGAAATGTAATGACCACATGTGGTAAGGAGGACCTCGGTTTCCTATCTGATCTGATAAGCAAGGTCAAGGCAGGACGCTGAGCCCAGGGACAGAAGGGACTGGTATTTATTATTTACCCAACACTGGAAGCCAGGCAGACTCTGCACAGTGCAACAGTCAGTCTGAGCACCTACCTTAGGGCTTAAAATTTTTCTCTGGGGACCTAAATTTCTGGAATCATAATGTTCCCCCTTTCCTTAAGCTGAACCCTTGAATTCCAGGGGTCTTTAGTGACCTGCCTGGGAGTGGGGGCAATGGCCTCACAGATATCGGACGCTCACTCTGTATCCTCACACATTCATTTCCCTAGGCTTCCCAGCTCCCTGTTGCTCATCTTTTAGGACTTAGCTTAAATGTCTCTTTCTTGATCCCCTGAGAGTGGACAAGGGCACTACCTTGGGGGACAGACAGAGCTTTGTATCATCTTCTGCCATAGCACTTGCCTCACTCAACTGTGAACTCCTGTTTCTCCCACTAGACTGGAAGTTTCTTGCAGTCAGGCACTGTTTAGTATTTTATTCAAAGGTGGTATCCCCAGTACAATCTGTTCTTCTATAACGTGGTTTCTGTGATGCAAATTAACATATACCCAAGTCATAAATAGGAATATGATGTCTGTATAATGTGGAATCTCACTGGTTTGTAGGCAACTTGTTTGAACACTTTACTCTTTTGTTCCACCAAACAGCAGCTGATGCAACCTAACACAGCGATTCTAGCAAGCCAAGAAAAAATACAATACTGAACCCAATGCCACTCGCCTCAGTGTGTACCATCCCCATTTACCCACTCGCAGACACTTAGGTTCCCTGCCTGGATCATTTCAGCCTACCCACTGCTAACAGGGTCACTCTGCAGAAGAGTCCAGGACCTGACAGTCACTTCCTGCCTCTCTCTGACTGAGGGTATTCTCTGGCCTCCAGGAGAGATGGCTTGGCTTGTACATAAGGCAAGGAGTAGCCAAGGTATTAGTGCCCCAGGAGTGATCTGCAACTCGACAGGGTCCCACTGGGGGCTGAGTCCCAGTCACCCACAGTGGTGGCTCTGCTCACTGACGCCACTGAATAAAGTGAAGTGACTTTCCTCACTTCCCTGTCTCACTATTCCACTCTCTCGCTGTGCTTCCTGGATCACCGGCCAATAAACTACTTGCACCAAAATCCTGATCTTGAGGTCCTTTTGGGAAGAAAGCTAAACTAATACACTTCATTCTTCCTCGAGTCCATTTCATTCTATCTCGCCAGTGCTTGTAGCACGGTCCTCCACGGCCTTGACCCCGCCTCCGTAACTCAGCGGGCTCCACTCTCCCTTACATCTCACACCCACGTTTACCAAGTAAATCACTTTTTGAAAATTATTTAATATTTACTGTAGTTTTTATCTTTTAGAAATTTAACGTCTTTTTAACTATGCTAGTATTTTTTTTTTAGAACGATTCTTGTTTTTTGTTACTTGTGTTAGTTGATGCTCTGGTTCCAAAATTGCCTAGGTTTTCTTTTTTTTATTGAAGTATGTTGACATACAATATTAGTTTCAGGTATACAACATGGTGATTCAACATTTATAGAAATTACAAAATGATCACCACGACAAGTCTAGTAACCATCTGTCACCATACAAAGTTATTACAATATTATTGACTATATTCCCTGTGCTGTACATTACATCCCCATGGCTTACCTAGGTTTTGAGTGGTCTTTTCCCACCTTATTTTACCTCCAAGTTCTGTTTTTTCATGCATGATTTTACAGAATATGAGGTTTTTTAGGAATACATATATTGTATTACAGCATAAACACCTGTGCTTAGCAAGGTGCCTGGCATTCATAAGTTGATCAATAAATATTTAGTGAATAAACGAATAGATGAATGGCTGAATGAGCATCCTAGTTGTCCCACCTAACTTTGGAGAAGTTGCAATTTTCTATATGACACAACTTTCTACTTGTAACTGAGATACCAATTCATATGTCCATCAGAATTTTCAGCAATGTTTTCATTACAATGATTACCTATATTATTGGATTTCATTATGTATCATTAAGGTACTGGAAGAAACTTTTAAATGCCTAAGAAAGGAGAATATCCAAACAAAAAGTCCCTCTCAGAATTTAAATGTGTATAATTCATTATCTCTAGCTACATATTTATTTCTACAGAAGCACCACAACCTGTAAATTGGTTGGCAGCTATTTTGCTGTCTGTATGTAGGTTGTTCTTATTCCTGCTTTTCTAAATTTTAAAAACATTATTCACTGACAACATGCTATTATAAAGAGTATAGTCAATTTATACAATTTAAATAAATATATTTCAGCCAACAAGATTAAAATGATCCACTTAACTCCACAGAGCAGTCAATTAATCAGCATGTATGGAATTTATTAAATATATTTTACGTGGAAGGGACTATGCTATGAATCATGGGAAGAGACACAAAAGTATTAAATGATCATAATTTAGGTTTACATGGTTGGCCTTCAAATATTCTGCCCTCTTGTGTCCAGCTGTACAGGAGCCCCATTTTGGGTTTTAAATGATGTAGTACCCATAATAATCAATATCCTCCACCTTCAAGGGGCTTTCATTTACTTGGGAAGAGAGACACATGTGAGAAGAACATCAAGTTGAGACAACAGTACAAGTGGGGCAGATCAGTTCCCTCCCCAACTATGTTCCCCATGTGTCCTCAGGGTTCTTTGGGAGATGAGAGGGGAGCTGAGTATATGGGGTCTAGGGTGACCCAGAGCTCTACGTCTCTTTTCAAATTGAGCTTATGCATAAAATTTATTATTATTATTTTTTAAAGAGTCCACTGCTGGAGGAAAAGTTGGGTACCACAGGCAGAATCAATAAGAACAAAGAATTGAGGGAAGGGGCTGGGCCTGGGGATCCCTGTGAGCTATAGTTGTGTAGGAAAGCCTTTTGAGGGAGAACAAGGAGAAAAGTCTCATGTGGGCTTTGAAGGAAGGATGAAATTAAGAGAAGGGAAAATGTTAAGCCAATAATGAGGCCCATCATTATATATACACACAAGGATGCAGAATTGCAATTAGCAAGTTAATGCTGCTCCGTCTCAAAATACCACACCAAACAGAAAAAAAACTTGCCACTTGAAATATCTAGATATCCAAGGCCAAGTGTGCTTAACCTGAATTTTCCAAAAGTATCCAAAAACTTAAAAATTTTTCACTTTGTTTACAATCACCGGTTACTTGAAGACAATGGGCAAAAAGCCTAGGTTTTCGGGGTCAGACATTCCTCGGTTGGAATCCTGACTTTGAAACTTGTAAGTCACTCAACCTCTTAAGACATTAGTTTCCTCATGTGTAAAACGCAGAAATACCACCTAATGCATGGCATAATTATGCATATAAAGGGTGTAGCGCACTACACACGAAATACTAGCTTTTCGTGTACTTTTTGAACATCAATGAAAATAACTTGGTATGCTGTAACTAAGTTTTACAGCTATAAACTTTTAACCATCCACCAGTACATAACTCCTGCTAAATAAGAGTGATCTGGGCCCTTGTGCTTCCTATAATGGAGAGAAGAAGAAAAATATCTATGCAAAAATTTAAATAAATAAATAAAGGGCAAGATAGCATTAAGGCTGTGTGCAATAGAGCATCAAACATGTGATGGATTTTTCACAAGGAGACCACCGTGCTATTTCGGGTACCTGTACTTTTGCACATGCCATTTCTTTTATTTACTCCCTGCTCTTTTCCACCTTGACCAGGGCTTCTCAGACATTAATGTGCATATGAGTCACCTGGGAATCTTGTTAAAGTACAGATTCTGATGGCCTAGGTCTGAGGTGGAGCCTGAGATTCTGCCTTTCCAACAAGCTCCCAACTGATGCTGTGTTGCTGGTCTGTAGATCACACTTTGAATAACTAGGACCTACGTGTTCATTTTCAGTCTGCAAAACCCTGCCCCTGCTTCCTTCAAGGAAGCTTTAATTACTTGACAATGTCAGTCTTTGGTCAGATGCTGAGCAATGAAATCTTCAAGACAAGTCCTCTTCCATTAGGATTGCCAGATAAAATCCAGGACTCCCAGCTAAATTTAAATCTCAGGTAAATAACGAAAAAAGGTTTTAGTATATTACATGAGACATATTTTTGCTAAAAAAAAGATCATTTGGGCCAGCCGGGTAGCCTAGTGGTTAAGTTCATTGCACTCTGCTTTGGCGGATTGGGTTCGTTTCCTGGGCACAGACCTACACTACTCGTCTATCAGTGGCCATGCTGTGGCAGTGGCTCACATACAAAATAGAGGAAGATTGGCAACAAGATGTTAGCTCAGAGCAAATCTTCCTCAGCGAAAAAAAAAAAAAAGATCATTTGTTTTTTTTCTGAAATTCAAATTTACCTTGTGTCATTTATTTTTATTTGCTAAATCTGGCAACTCCACTTACCACCTACCATTCCTATCCCTCTCCCAGCACCTGCAGTTAGATTGCTACCCCTCACCCTCATTTAAGGAGAAATTCCAGAGCAGGCACTGTTTCGCAGTCCCTAGTCCACACCATCATGGTAACTGGGGAGTACTTCTAATTTTTCTCTTAGTGCACAGAGATGAGCTCATTGTTCATTACACATCTGTTTTCTTATTAGACTGGGAGCTCCTTAAGAGTAAAGACAACATCTTCACCTGTGTCTTTCCAATTTCTAGCAGAGTGAGAGATACACAATAAATATTTGCCAAATTGAAGTGAGGCCAAGAATGAGGCTCATCATTATATACACACACAATTAGCAAGTTAATGCTGCCCCCTCCCAAAATACCATGCCAAACCAAACCAAAAACCCTGCCACCTGAAATAATCTAGAACTCACTTCCTGAATCAGCTGCCCTGGTTGATGGTAGAAATGGCTTTGGCAGAGGTTGAAGGCTTTGAGGCTTTGGGTCAGGGGCAGGGCTGGGGTCAAAAAGAAACACATTAATCCTCTTTTCAGCAAAGATCTTTATTCCAAAAACAGCTTAATTAATTCAATCAAGGAATATCTGTTTACATATTAGCACCAAGTTCTCTCTTAATTCCAACTAGACAAAGTATATATTCTACTAAGCCCCGAATAAATTGTCCCCACCTCTCTACTTGGCATTTCTTTTAAAGGCCCCTCTGCTCATCATCTCCTACCTCCCTCATTACTTGCCTAAGGACTAACGTCACATTCACTTGGATTAATATTGTGTGACACTTATTTTTTGCCCCTTTAGTAATCTGGAATGGAGACTGGATGGGTCTTATAGAAGAGAACCAAATCTAAGGATAAAGGGACTTTAAATGCCTTCTGATCGACATTGGTTCAAGTGGCTTTTACCAATCCCGTCCCACGTGCATGTTTGAAAGCTTCTTTGCTAAATACTCAAAAAACCCTTGAGTGTGTCCTGAGAGACAGAACCATTTCCAATATGTGCTGTCAACATTGAGCAGCTGTGCCTCACAGGTCTGAGAGCAACTCCGAGGACTCTGTCCTCATGAGAGTTGCTGTTACCCAAGTACCAAGATTTGGACAGTCTGTATGTGCAGGAAGGGGAAGTTCAGAAAGGAATAGCCTCTGCTTATCTCTAGGACTGCCTCCATCTTTCAGCCAAAGGGAGCTGTGATGAGACCGTTGCTGTGTGGCAACTCTGACGTTCTCCTTCATGGAAGCTGACATAGACGACTGTTGCCTCCAAACCACACTAAGTCATGGAAGGCCTGTCACAAGCAGCAATTTCATTTTAATTCATTATTCAACATTTACACAAGCTTAGGTTCATTTGGTATATGTAATAGCTAGCAAGCCAAGTTTCTTTGATGAAAACCGAGAATCCAAACACAGAGTAATTACTCTGAGGAGGGAAAAACCACCCTCGGTCAAATAATGCCACTCTAAATATTGACACTGTATACTTTCTGCTCTGGGTTAACCGTTTGGATCCCACTGGCCTCCACATGTAATGCCGTCTCTGTAAGAGAAAATGCATGCAGAAGAGGAAGATATTAGATATAGGAAAATAATAGGAGGAAGGTTGAAAGTCAGAGTAGCAGCCCAGGAGGCAGGAATGAAATGGTCAATGTGATAAGAGAGAAGAAGAGTGTAGGCCACATTTACAAGTTACAACGATCACATCCACCACCATGTGCTGCTATCTTCTAGTTGTCAGCCCCTGTGGTGGGTGCTTTGTATATGTTAGCTTATTTACTGCTCACAAAAAAAAAAGTCCTCTGGGAAGTTGTATGATACCCGTTTTACTCCATGATCCATGAGGTCTACATGAGAAGACTATGTGCAGCTACTGTCATCAGAGTCGATGTCTTCAAGTCCCAAGGAGTCCATTTTCAATATCTCCTTGCTCTGGATATCTCTATCATCCCACCTCCCAAAGCAAATCTCTGTTAACATTTGCTTTGATCGTTTTTTTCCCTCTTAACAATTTACGTTGAGCATCTTTTCATGTCAAGAATATTCCTATGAGAACCCCAGACCTCTGGCAGAGCCCAGGGTAGAACTGCAGATGCCTGTCCCCAAGGCAGGAGCACCGTTCTGATCCTAGAGAGGCAACGACTTTGGGTGAAAACAGTCACAGGTCTCCAAAAACAATCAGTTCTTCCTCTCTTGTTTTAAGAAGTCAGACCTCAAGGAGACATCACAGTGAAAAGAGAATCTCAAAACATTTATTACAAGAAACAACTTGGCCATCACGTGCTCCAGTCCCCTCATTCTACCAGTGAAGAAGCAGGCTCAGAGATGTGGAAAACCATGCCCAAGTCCACATAACTGGTGAGCCTTAAACCAAATCTGTGTCCTGCGCTCCACCCGTCTGCTACCCGGCTTCTCTCAGGAGACCAATGGTAACTGTGAAGCCAAAATAATTTGAGTCTCAAAACCCAGTAACTATTAGAGTCCCATCCTGAGCAAGAACCTGAAACTACGAATGCCCAGCACTCAATCCCATACCGATGTGCAAGTCCAACTAGCAAACTCAAAGGTTGGGGACTGTTTGCCCACTACCAAACAGAGCTTCCTCTCTCCCCTCAGTACTGAGTTTTGGGGATATCTGCACCAGTGCCTCACCAGTCTCTGAAGATTCGACTCCCCCATTGCCAGGCATGCAGGGCTGCTGAAATGTGTGACATCGACAAGAGAAAGTGTTTTTCCTTCCAGCGTAAACTTTTACTACAAGCCATACATGCTTACTATCTAAATTAAGAAGATAACGATAATGAAATAAAATTTAAACATATCTAAAATCTCACCACCCAGAGATAATTACTGTCAATGTTTTGTCTATCCTTCTAGGTATTTTCCTATGGATATATGTGTATATGTATGTTTCTCTGTACTTAAATATATTTCTCTTATAAAAACAAGATAATATTGTATTTGCCGTTTAAAATTTTTCATTAATAATAATAGCAAATTTATCCTCATGTCGGTAAATGCACTTCTATAACCTATTTTGATGGATGCAGAGCATTTTATTATTATGTATTCATTTAATTCATTTAGCAAACATTTTTGTGTGTGTGTGTGAGGAGGACCAGCCCTGAGCTAACATCCGATGCCAATCCTCCCCTTTATTCTTGAGAAATAGTGGCCCTGGGCTAACATCCGTGCCCATCTTCCTCTACTTCATATGGGACGCCGCCACAGGATGGCTTACCAAGCAGTGTGTCGGTGCGGGCCCGGGATCCGGGCCTGCGAACCCCGAGCCACCAAAGCGGAGCGCGCGCACTTAACCGCTTGCGCCACCGGGCCAGCCCCTAGCAAACATTTATTGAGCACCAACTTTGCCCCAAGTACAATGCTAGGTACCAGGGATACAGAGGTGAGTAAGACAGTCAGAGTCCCAGCCCTCATGGAATTACATCACTACACAGTACCCCCAGTTTGCTCCCTGGCACCAGGCAATGTTCTGGAGATAAAACTCTGAGGTCTGTGGAGCAGGGCAATAGCTGGCACCCAAGACGCTGTGATGGCAGCCTGAGGTAACAGTTACCAAAGGCAAGGAGATCTTCAGAATTGGTTTCTAGAGAATGTAAGACTTTCTCATATCTCCTCTTCACTTACCTTCTGATCCTGTTCTTACTGTAGAGTCTGATGTATATTAAGTACCCAATAAATTCTCATAAATTGATTGAATGCCAATTATTATTTCATATATGAATATTTTTTAATGTGCATTATAAAATGATTACTCCCCAGCAATTTAAACTTAGCCAGCAGAGAACACTGCACAGAGGTTACCTTGCTATTCTTTATACTATCTGATACTAGTCTATTCAATGTTCAACTATACTAATCTATTCTATATTGTGTTCTGCTAAAATTAGTACCATGTGAATGCTTGTCACATAATTGCTATACTTTTGTCCTAGTGACAAGTCTACAAAAACACTTTTTCATTCATTATCCTAGGTGGGTAGGATAGCATTAGCCCCCTTGAAACGTGGAGAAAGTGAAGCCCATAAACATTAGGTAACCTGCTGAACATCCCAAACTAATAGCTGTTGGAGCCTGAGCCAGAATACAGGCCACGGCTTTGCTTGCTACTTTAGCTGCAGAGCATCAGTAACAAAGCAATTAAATTCAAATAAAAGCAAAGCAAACATGCTGAAGCAGAGGAATGAACGACAGCAGAACTTCCTCATCTATGGTGTGGCAGAAAGGGTAAGCATGTTAGAATCATAGGGAAGTGGGTGTCCATTCCAGCTCCACCACTGACAAACTCTGTCACCTTAACAAATTGCTCAACTTCTGGGACTCAGTTTCATCATCTTTAAGTAGGGACTCATCTTCATCACCACCTACTTAAGAGCTGTGGGGAAGATTAAAGATAATGTATATACAGCTGCCCTACATAGGGCCTGTACATAGCAATGCTCTATAAGAAGATGCTATTGTTGATAGCATCATCATCATTATTACTAATCTCCTGTAAGAGGGAGGATGTTGCCTTCCCCGATCCTTTACTAGAACATTCAGAAGCTGAAGAAGTTTGGTACTGCTCATCTGCCATGGGGCTCTGTTTGCATCCTGAATTACTCAAATGAAATGTAAAAACAGCTTCACTGCATCTTAAAGTGCTCATTACTTTAATTCAAACAGCACAGAGTTCCCCTCAAAATAAATGACTCTGTCCATCTGTTTATTTCCCTCTGCTAAACTGATTTCCTGCTTTTCTTGGGCTGGTGAGAAATGCTTCAAAGACAGCTGATGTAAACTAAGTAGAGAAGTCTACAACCCACGTCCCTGGGCTCTGGAGGGCCTCAGACAGCCTGGGAGGAACAAGCATCACACACTATCCAGTCTATGCGTGTCATGATGTCCACAGTCCAGAGGCACTGTCGCTCCAAAGATCCACTTTAGGGAAGGATTCGTTTGGATGCTAGTTTTGCCATTTTTGACATCGATTTCATCTTGTATGACTAAATATAATTTTATTTCATTTTTGTAAACCTTTAGATCATTACTGTCTTAGGACACAATTTAAATCGAAATCTTGATTATAACACATAATTAAATGATTTTGTGTAAATAAGGGCCAGAAAAATAAATTTTATGAAATTGATACATAATAATTTATGAAATATGTATATCAGTATTTTACTACTCTTCCAAGCATTGAAAGCCCAGCAATAGATTACCCAGACACCTATAATAATTAAATTTAGTTGTCTTCAGTAATTTTCTTATTTTTAGTGGTACAAACACCATGAATTTTCACGTTTTTAAGTTCTGTCATTATTTGTCAAAACATACATGATTTAACTGTTTGTTAAACAGTTGATTAACCTCTTTAAATATTTAGAGTTGTTGTATGTGGGCTCCCATTTTATATTCTTGCCCCAGGCCCAGCAAATGTTAGGGACAGGCCTATTCCTGGCACACGGTAACCACAATGATTATGTAAGTCCGTGTGTCTGATGGAGCAAGTGTTGGAGTGACCAGGAAGACCAAGAGGCTCTGACAGAGTAATTGGTTCTCTGATGATTTTTACATAGAATTGACCTTTCTATTCTTGATTGTAAATCTCATCAAATGTGCAGGGTTCTGAGACTGCTAAATTCTTAAGCACTGCAATGTTCTTTTTGACTTTTAAGCAACCTTGAATTCAGTGTCATCCTGGGTAATTCCTAAACAGTTTTATAGCACGCAGATTTTCCTGTTTAAATTAGGAAAATAATTACCTAAAGTCTTTTCATTTCCATAAATCACTTATTTTTATTTTTCTATAAGCTACCTTAGTCCATATCATTTGCATTAGTAAAAATAGTAGCACATTTTTAATTCTAACCTAGTTAGAATTTTTATATTCTATTTTTTTTTTCTGCTTAACACTGCGGTGTAAGTAATTTTTTCCATGTTGATACAGAATTATCACAAACCACTACAGAAATTTCATCAATCTGATCTTGTATTTTATTTAATAATTTTCCTATTGCAAGTTTTAGTTGTTTCCAATTCTTCACTATTAAAAAATGTTGCAATATCTTATTCTCCCTCTCCCTGATTGGCCCTATTTTGGAAATTACTTAATAGAACTAGCTGTAATGGTAGCAGTAGAAGCAGCATTCCACAATCCATTATCGAGAACCCTTGGGACAACTATGTTTTGGAATTCAGAATCATTTAGATTTTAGAAAGGTCATATGGTGAGTATGCTGTGTATCATGTACAACTCCCAGCACTGTCTGAAAGCAACACTCCCTAATCAATCCCACTGATATTTCAATAGTGAGATGTATGAATATGCACTCTAAGTAGTCGAAATAAAGGCTATAAATAGCCTCTCATCAGTTTAGGTCAGGTTTTGCTATCACATGAGTTCAGATCAGGTCAGTTATTGATGAGTTATGAAAAAACTTTTCAAAGCTTTTTGGATTTAGAATTGAAAATAAGAGATTGAGGACTAATAGAAACTACAATTAACACTAGCTACCATGAATTTGGAATTCATTGTTAATTGTCAGGCCCTAATGATGCTCTTTTAAACAGCATACATTTGGGTTTTACTTTATATGAAAATTTGAAAACTTTTTTCTTTTAATAAGCAAGAAAAGTCTTTTTGTATTTATTTATATGAATGTTATCTTTGATCTCAATGCTGTTGTATCATCTTATTTGTAATTATCGGGTATATTATGTTGTACTTACTAAGTTTATTTCAGGTATTCTCTTTGCTCTTTCAAAAATTTTATTCTAGTTTTTTCAGAAGGTTTATATTTTTATTCTAAGGGTTACATTTGTATTAATACTATTTTTTTTTTTGGTGAGGAAGATCAGCCCTGAGCTAACATCTGCCAATCCTCCTCTTTTGCTGAGGAAGACTGGCCCTGGGCTAACATCTGGCTGATCTTCCTCCACTTTATGTGGGATGCCACCACAGCATGGCCTGACACGCGGTGCGTGGGTGTGCACCTGGGATTCGAACCCTGCCGCCAGCAGCGGAGTGTGAGCACTTAACTGCTAAGCCAGGGGGCCCGCCCCTGTATTAATACTTTTTATAGTGTCCTATTCCCTCTTTACTTACTTAACCTCTTTCTTGGTTAAAATAGTATCATTTAACTCTCATCTCTTACTCTTATCTCTTATATAACTCTCAATGATCTTATTCTGAGTTCGCTCTTTTTCTTGCTTCTCTCACATTTTACTTGCAGTCTTTCAACTCTATCAGAACATATGATGTTTATATATTATTCTTCAACCTATGAAGCCACTCTCATTCTAGTCTTAGATCTACAGATAAATGTATGAAATATTCACCATTGGTCCTTTCACAAAGTTTTCTCAATTATCCTTTGGTTAGATGATATGCATCCTCAAACTCAGAGGTTGGCAAGCATTTCCTGTAAATTAGAGACAGAGAGAAAATATTTTAGGCTTTGCAAGCTATATGGTCTCTATCATAACTACTCAACCCTGCCATTGTATCACAAAAGCAACCATAGACAATATGTAGACAAATGGGTGTGGCTGTGCCCCAATAAAACTTTATTTAAAAAAATGGATGACAGGCTGAATTTGGCCTGTGGGCTATAGTTTTGGCTCCTGCTCTACATCCACAGGAATGAAATGTGTGTCCAGTATTCTCTGAACTCGGGCACATACAAAACTATTTCATATGGCCTTCATAGTTATAGGACAGTATAGCTGAATACAATAGCCTTGGTTTGCACTTTCTTCCTCAAGCTTACTGAAAATGCTGGTTCACTTGCCTTGTGTGTAGTTTGTGAAATGTGATGCCATTCTGATCCTCTTGCCTTTTTAATTTATTTTATCTTTTTGCCTGGAGGCCTTAAAGAGTTTTCTTTATCTTTAAAGTCTAATGGTTTTACGAAGATATTTCTCAGGTATCTAAATCATTCTCCCCAGTACTCAGTGAGCCCTGATTCAGGTCTTCTTTTATTTATGGAAAGTTTTCCTGGATTTTAGTATTAAATATTACATATAATCTATTGTTTCAAGTTTCCTCTTCAGGGACACCAATTATATTTAGGCTCAATCATCTTTGCCTGACTTCCATTCAACCACTTTCTCTTTTACCTGTTTCACTTTTTTCTTAAACTTATTTTCATTCTCTTGGTTGTTTACGTGCTTACTTCAGTGTCCTTTATTAAGTTTTTATTTCTGATATGATTTTGTCTTTTTCTTCTATTTCTTTCCTGAGTTTCATCAACTCATGTTTCATTCTTCCTTTTCCTGTCCATCTGTGTTCTTAGTTTTTGTATTTCTGATTTGAGGCAGGTTTTTTGTTTTTTTTTTTTTTTTTCATATTGCCAAATCTTGTTTGAGGATATTTAATTCTGTCTGGAATGCTGTGTTCAAGTTTTCTTCAGCTTCATGGTTCATTTACGGGGGGAGACTTTTCATCAGCAGAAGAGTTTTATTCACCTCATTCACAAAGTTACTGTTTGCAGTAACTTTGTGTAGATGTGGTATGCTTTTTTGTTAGCCCCATTTATTTCATGGACAGAGTTCCTAGTTTGAGATCAACTATTTCTGTCAGTTCTCTCCTCTTTGGAGCAGGTTCTTTTAATGATGATTTTTTTGGTGGGCAGAGGAGGGGCAAGAATTGTATGTTTGGTTTCGCTTTCATTTCTTCAGAACCCTTAATTTTCCTCTTATTTCCTTCTTTCTCTTCACTACATCATCATCAATACCACCTTTTCTTTATTTGTCTGATTCTCCCCCAGAAGCACCATTTCTCCAAGGCTGGGACTTTTGGTCCTGCACACTCTTAAGCCCCTTCCCTATAGCCAGGGCTATGAACAACCAAGTCCTGATCTGTGTTCATATTTTGGCATTTATTGTTGTACTTTCTCTTTCTGCAAGTAATGTGGTCAGAGCTTCCTCTAAGTTCTCCACTATCCTCTGCTCTTTTATCACTGAGTCTTTTTAGCCTCTCCTCACCCACTCTCTGCATCTACAGACGTGCAGTGTTGGGTGCACAGCAGGATCTCTGTCAGAATTTCTTTGTTTTTCTGCTCACAATTAATTTGAAGGTTGTAGAGTTCTCTTTCTCCTAGTAATGCAGATGTGTTTTTTGTGTAGTTTTATTTGTTACCTTTGTTGATTTTATGTTTCAGGAGGAAGAAGGAAAAGAAGGTTTGTAATCAAGTGTCTACTATTGTTCTGCAAACCTGGAAGTCCCACCTACTCATTATGACACTTTTGAAAGTATATCAAATTTTTTTATCAATCCAACAATGAAGACTAATAAGGTTTTTAAGGTACAGTTCCACATTTCCTGGGTTCATAGTTACATCATGGAGATTGTCTTAAATATTCATTCCTAATGATATAAAACACCTTCTAGCCAACCCTGCTTTTTCCTTTCCTTTAAAAGTTCCTGGCATGATTTAACATAAGTTTGTTCATAATGTAATGAGATATTATACCACATAGTTATTGTTTGCTTTTGTTATTCAGTTGCAATACATTATTATTTCTTTCCTTTTCCTTTTTTTTGTGTGTGAGGAAGATCGGCCCTGAGCTAACATCTGCCAATCCTCCTCTTTTTGCTGAGGAAGACTGGCCCTGGGCTAACATCCATGCCCATCTTCCTCTACTTTATATGGGTCACCGCCACAGCATGGCTTGACAAGCAGTGCGTCGGTGCGTGCCCAGGATATGAACTGGCGAACCCCGGGCCACCGCAATGGAGCGTGCACACTTAACCGCTTGTGCCACCAAGCCGGCCCCAATACCTTATTATTTCTAATTTACTAGCCTTATAAAGACTTCTCTGCTTTTGGTACTTGAATACATTTGTGCAAATCACAAAATCTCAGAGTGTCCCAGCAATTCAGAGGAAGAGGAAACAATCTGATGGGGTTGCCTCAAGGATCACAGGCTCCAAATTTCTCTCCCCCCTGCCCTTCACCATGAATGAATGGTATTAATGGTTAATGTTCTTATTTTTCTTATTATTGATATTAAATACTCCTGTTATACTATAAATATATTACCAGGAGAAGAGGCACATTAAATTATTGTCATCAATTAACAGTTCGATACCCAAGCAAAGCCCTGAGAAAGTGAGACTCAGGATAGTAAGGCTGTTCTGCTGAAAGGAGGGCATCGAAGGGGCTAAAAACAGCAGCAAAACAACAACAGCAAAAATAATAGCAGCAACAGCAGCTATTATTGGCTCCCGTGTGTTAAGCACCTACTATAGGCCAGGCTCTATACTAGTCACTCTGCAGAATTTCATCCTCTTGACAATCCTATGAGGTAGGTAGTATCATTATTCCTATTTTACATTTAAGAAAACAGAACTCTAAAGAACTAAGTCTCTTTTCTAAGATACAAAAGAAATTCAGACTTGATGGGTATAAATGATCCCATTTAATCCTCATAATAATCTTAGGAGAAATTTACTGGGATTATTCCCCATTTTACAGATAAGAAAATGGAAACTCAGATTATAAAGTGTCCAACTTGAGAAACTTTAGAGTTAGTTAAAAACAAATAACACACAAGAAAGTTAAAAAAGGAAAAATTTTAAGTCACCCATATTTCCACCATCTTGTGGTTACTTTTTTCAATATTTTGCTGTTTCCCCTTTCAGTAAATATACACATATACACATGGGATCTTACTAAATGAACTGCTGGGAAACTTGGAATAACTATGTGAAAATTCCTCATGTTCATGTATTCCTATAATCCTCCATTGTTGATCATTCAGGTTGTTTCTTTTTACTTGTTTGTTTCTTCCTAAGTAATACTGTGATGAATATCATAGAGTACAAAATTTTTGCACATGCCTAATTACCTTCTCTGGATTTAATTCTAAAAGTTCACTTCCGGGCCAGCCCCAGGGGCTTAGTGGTTAAGTTCGGCACCCTCCGCTTCGGCAGCCCAGGATTAGTTCCTGTGTGCAGACCTACACTACTCACCTATCAGTGGCCATGCTGTGGTGGCAGCTCACATACAAAAAGAGGAAGACTGGCAATGGATGTTAGCTCAGGGTGAATCTTCTTCAGCAAAAAAAAAAAAAGGCATTAAAAGTTCACTTCTTATTGAAAAAGTATTGCCTCTTTAAAAGATTTAATACTTAATACATAAAATACATTTCTAATAATCTAACATGTTCCAGATCAGAATAATGCCGATACTTTATATCATAGTTTTGAACTTCAGTCAATATATTGAGACGTGTGATCACAGAACTCTACACATATTTGCACTTTCATACTCCAAATGCATAACAGTGGCTAATAATGTATTTCCACCAAAAAAATTTTAAAAGACCTATCACTGAAAAATTAGACAAACATTTCTCTAGATCAGAAACACCAAAAGGCAAACAGGAGCTAAAACTCTGGTCCTAAGGACTTCCAGAATAGAGGCAGACAAAGGCAGCCCAGGGTTCCCGGGAGAAAGGAGTCAAACACATCTATTCAAGGTGACAGATCATATTTAGACTCACTTTATGAAAAAGGTTCTAGGGTAGGGCTCTCCCAGTGAACTGAGGCTTAAAAAGGTTTAAACTCCTACCTGGGTCTGCTAAATGGCTGGGTCATTAAAGATATAGTCCCATGGGACAAGAGTTAAGGGATTCCAAATATGAGACCTGTTTCTGAACTAGGGCTCAACCTTGGGGGCCCTTATGAAGGCAACCAAAAAATATCCAGTAGAGATTATTGAGTGCAGAGGGAAAAACAAAACAAAACTCCCACACAAAATGAACTTTCATGCAAAAAGTCAAAGCTAATGTGGAAAATTGAGGTAAGAAAGATACCTCATCAACCAAAATAATTTTTTTTTTTTTTTTGTGAGGAGATCAGCCCTGAGCTAACATCCGCCAATCCTCCTCCTTTTTTGCTGAGGAAGACGGCCCTGGGCTAACATCGGTGCCTATCTTCCTCCACTTCATATGGGACGCCGCCACAGCATGGCTTACCAAGCAGTGCGTTGGTGCGCGCCCGGGATCTGAACCAGCGAACCCCGGGCCGCCGCAGCAGAGCGCGCGCACTTAACCGCTTGCGCCACCGGGCCGGCCCCTAACCAAAATAATTTAACTTTGAGAAAATGGATATAATAAAGGATTCTGAAAGCAATTCCAAAATAAATATATTTAAGATCTATGAAGAGATTAAGGAAGAAACAACAATAATAAATATAGTAAAGTTATAGAGGACTATTAAAGGAACCAACTAAAAATCCTGGCAATAAAAAATATAGCCATGGAAAGGAAGAACTCACAAGGCAGAATAAACACCACACTGACACAGTTGAAAAGAGAATTAATGACTAGAAAGATAATAATGAGGAATTTATCCAGATTGCAGATGGAGAGAGAAAGAAAAGAAAAAATATAACAGAATGGGAAGCTGTAATATATATTAGAAGTTTAAAAAATAAAGGACAGAATCACAGAAAGACAGTGTTGAAGAGATGTTAGCTGAGCTTTTGCAGAATTAAAGACAGACTTCAGTTATCACACAGACAAAGAGGGCACTGAATTGCACTCAGGAAAAATAAAAATGTGATGGGCACATCAAAGTGAAACTGATGAACACCAAGTTTTCTATGGTGGAGTATAATGGAGCATTTCTATTATGCCAAGCTTACATGCTTTATTTTAATATTTTGGTCACTATTATTAGCTTTGTTCCTCTTGAAACAATTATAAAGTATACACTGCTAAATAATGGAAAAAATGCCTTGTGATACTCACAATAAAATGAACTATACGACTTATGAATTTTTCCATATGAAACATCAGGGACATTAGTATATAGCTCAGTTTCCCCAATTTTTGACCACCAAGTACCAGGTAAAGGATATTCTTCATACACAAAGACAACCAGTTTTAGGTTAATTTTTTAAAGATTTAGCATAGATTTTATAAGATATTAACATTTTTAAACTAAAACATTAATAATATTTTCATGTCAGTCCATTTTATGTCAAGTGTATATTATTTGCAATCTATCACCAACTTATCTGTACCAGGCCCCCTATGAACTTCCCCAGATCTACCCAGTCCCACTTCCCTTACCTCCTGGCCAAGGCTGCTCTAGTCACAGCTCATTCCACCCCCAGGATTCTAAAGTCTAGCTGCTGCCACCAAGTCCAGAATTAAGGAGCCCCTGTGTATGGTGTCATCCGACGAGGAGAAGACTCCATACTTGTGTGCTGGCTAGAGTGGACCCATGGCTAGAGTGGACCCATGGAGACTTTGGCCAAAGGAGAGTTTCCACCTTCAGGCAGACTTCAAACCCTGAAAGAAGAGAGGCAAGAGGGCACCGGAAGATAAACTTGTCAACCTTTCTCCCACCACCATCCCCCTCAACCTCCACGCCCCGCCCAGGGTTGTTCCAAAACACGTAAGTTTCATATGGACTCAACGATGATACCTCTCTAAGAATGAACAACTGAGTTGTGTCATGGAATCTGGCCATCTCAGTAACACACTCCCTTGTATTTGATCTCTCTCCTTCCCTTAATTAATTCCCCTTTTCCCTCACTCTTAATTCCCTGGAATTGTACCTTCCAGTAAAGTGTTAGCAGATAATCTTTTGCCTTAGGCTCTGTTTTCTAGGGAACCTAGGCTAAGACTGTATTAATATCTGACAGATAACTTGAGCCATAGGCCATGTTCTGTATCCAGTCAATTTCTCTCTTTGCTCTCTCTAGTCAGTATATTAGAAAATCCAAATTTACAGTCACAGGTTGTCAGGATTGGCAGCAAGTTTTTGGTGGCTCTGACAAATGGTTCTGGATTGAATATGGACACAGAAATTATGAAGAGATTTCCAACTGAAGACTACTTTCATCATTCAGTCAGATGCTAAATCAATGAGCATATCACATTCAAAAGCCAGAAGGTTGAATATTTTAACGTGAGAGATGGCAGCAAACGGATTCCCAATTTTGCTCTCATGTATTTGATTTTGGAAAGTATTTCTGCACATCCTTATGGTTCTCATTCTCTGATGAGTGTAGAAAATCAAGTGATGGAAAACATCAAATTCTTGGTGATTATGTTATTTGTACCACACTCTGGTCTTTGTAAGACATCCCAAGTTTTATCCTTGACATTAAAAAGCGTTAAAAAAAACCCTGAAATAATAGGTTTGTTTTATTCAAAAGACTTAAATTATTGCTAAGAAACACTGCATGATTAAATACCAAAATCACAGAAATGGTCTTAATGAGAATTATGAGAACCATGATTTTATTTATTTTTATTAGACATTTTTTATTTTATTTTGTTATTGTTAACATTCTTATTATGTTATTATGACAATTTTCAAACATACAGAAAAGTTGAAAGAATTGTACTGTGAACACTCATATATTACCTAGATTCTACAGTTAACACTTAATTATATTTGCTTTATCATGTATCTCTCCGTCTATCCATACTTCTATCCATCCATTAATTCATATCATTTTTCATACATTTCAAAGTAAATTGCAGCACGCATATCATTAACTAGAGTTCAAAATTTTTATAGTTCCTTGTAAAAATAAAATTTATTATATATAATGAATGCACAAATCTTAAGTGTACTATTCTACGAGTTTTGACAAATCTAAACACCTATGTTACCCAAACCCCTATTGATATGTAGAAAAGTACCATAGCCCCAGGAAGTTCCCTCATGCCTTTTCCCAGACAATTCCCACCCCTGTCTTCCAGAGACAATCACATTCTGATTTTTTTTTCACTATAGATTCACTTTGCCTGTTCTAGAGCTTCACATAAGTGGAATCATAGAGTATGCACTATGGACCATTTTTTGTAAGAATTTTTTTACTCAGCATAATGTTTTAAAGTTCATCCAAGCCACTGGGTATATCAGTAGTCCATTCATTTACACGGCTGTTCTCTATTACATTGTAGGAATATACCACAGTTTATTTAGCCATTATCCTGTTGATGGACACCTGAGCCCTTTCCAGTTTGAGGCTATTATGAATAAAGCTGCTATGAACATTCTCATATAAGTCTTTTTGTGGATATATGGTTTTATTTTTCTTGGGTAAATACGTAGGAATAGAATTTCGGGGACATAAGGTCAGTATATATTTACTTTTATAAGAAACTCCCAGACTATTCCGTCAAAATGACTGAAGCACTTTACAGGCCACCAACAATACATGAGAGTATCTGTTGCTTCACGGCCTTGCCAATATTTGATGTTGTCAAGTCTTTATAGTTTTGGCCACGTTGGAGGGTATGTAGTGGTATCTTATGGTTTTAATGTACATTTGTCTGATGATGTGGAGCACATTTTCATGTTTTCACTTGCCATTTGTATAGCTTCCTATGTAGATATTTGTTTAAATATTTTGCTCATTTTATACTGAGTGAATTGTGCTTTTTATTACTAGGTTATGGAAGTTCTTTACATATCCTGAATATGAATTTTCTATCAGATACATATTTGTGAATATTTTCTCCTAGTCTATGTCTTGTCTATTCATTTTCTTAGCAGTGTCTATTGACGAATACAAGCTTTTTACTGCAATGAAGTCAAATATATTATCTTTCTTCTTTTATGGTGATTGTGTTCTGTGACCTGTCTAAGAAAACTTTGCCTACCCCCAGTCACAAAAATATTATTTTATATTTTAGACTAGAAGTTTTAAGGTTTTAGCTTTTACATTAAGCTTATGACCCACCTTGAATTAATTTTTGTGTATTGTGTAAGGGAGGGATAGAGATTCATTTTTTTCCATATGGATGTGTAGTTTTTCCATCACCATTTGTTGAAAAGACTTTGTTTTCTCTATTGGGTTGCTTTGGTACCTTTGTAAAAAATCAGTCGAACCTCTATAGAACATTTCACCCAACCATAGCAGAATACACATTTTTCTCTGGTACACATGGAACATTTTCCAGAGTAGACCATATGTTAGGCCACAAAACTAGTCTTGATAAATTTTAAAATGTTGAAATCATACAAAATATGTTCTCAAACCACAATGGAATGAAATTATAAATCAATGTTAAAAGGAAATTTGGAGAATTCACAAACATGTGGAAATTAAACAACATAATTCTAAATAACCAATGGGTCAGAGAAAAAACTACAATAAAAATTAGAAACTACTTTGAGATAAATCACAACAAAAAACACAGCATACCAAAATTTATGAAATGCAGTGTATGCAGTGCCCAGAAAATCAACAAAGCCAAAAATTGGTTCTTCAAAAAGACCAACGAAATTGGCAAACCATTAGCTAGACTGAACAAGAAAGAAAGAAATTACTAAAATCAAGAATGAGTGCCAGCCCTGATGGCCTAGTGGTTAAAGTTCGGCACACACCACTTCAGCGACACAGGTTTGGCTCCCGGGCGTGGAACCACACCACTCATCTGTCGGTAGCCATGCTGTGGTGGCGGCTCACATAGAAGAACCAGAAGAACTTACAACTACACACAACTATGTCCTGGGGTTTTGTGGGTGGGAAGGAAGAAAAAAGGAAGAAGATTGGCAACAGATGTTAGCTTAGGGCGAATCTTTTCCTGCAAAAAAAAAAAAAAAAAAAAAAGAATGGAAGAGAGGAATCTTACTATTGAACTTACAGAAATAAAAAGGATTCAAAGAAATTACTATGAACAATTGTATGCCAACAAATTAGATAACTTAGATGAAATGGACAAATTCCTAGAAACACCAAACTATGAAAACTGACTCAAAAAGAAATAGAAAATCTGCATAGACCAATAACAAGTAAAGAGATTGATTTAGTAATCAAAAAATTTCCAACAAAGAAAAACCTATGACCAAGTGATTTCAACGGTGAATTCAACCAAACATTTAAAGACGATCTAACACCAATCTTTCTCAAACTCTTCTAAAAAACAGAAAAGGAGAGAATACTTTCTAATTCATTCTATGAGACCAGTAATACCCTAATACCAAAGCCAGAAAAACACATTATATGAAAAGAAAACCAAAAACCACTATCCCTTGTGAATATACATGGAAAAATTCTCAACAAAATACTAGCAGATTGGACCTAGCAGCATATTAAAAGGATTATACACCATAATGATGTGGGATTTATTCCAAGAATGCAAGGTGGGTTCAACATACAAAAATGAATGAATGTAATACATTACATTAAGAGGATAAAGAAAAAAAATATGATCATCTCAATAGATGCATACAAAACATTTGATGAAATCCAACACCCTTTCAGGAAACGAACACTAAAACGTGGAATAGAAGGGAACTTCCTCAATCTGACAAAGGGTATCTATGAAAAACCCACAGCTAACATCATACTTAATTGTGAAAGACTTTTAAAGCTTCCCCACTAATATCATAAACAAGATAAGGATGTCAGCTCTTGATAATTTTATCCAAAATTATACTGGAAGCTTTAGCGAAGGCAATTAGGCAAGAAAAAGAAATAAAATGCATACATATTGGAAAGGAAGAAGTAAAACAATCTTTATTTTCAGATGGCATGATCTTCTACATAGGAAACCCCAAGGAATCCAGAAAAAATAGATTAACACTAATAAATAAGTTCAGCAAAGTTGCAGGAAACAAGATTTATATTAAAAAAATCAGTTGTACTTCTATATACTAGCAGTAAACAATAAAAAAAATGAAGTCAAGAAAACAATTCCATTTACAGTGCTATCAAAAAGAATAAAATACTTAGGAATAAGTTTAATCAAGGAAGTGCAAAACTTGTACACTGAAAACTACAAAACATTGCTGAAAGAACTTATAGAAGACCTAAATAAATAAATGGAATGATATCCCATATTCATGAACTGGAAGACTTAATATTGTTAAGATGGCAATAACCCTCAAATTGATCTACAAATTCAATGCAATCCCTATCAAAATCCCAACTGCGTTTTTTGCATAAATGGAACGGCTGATTTTAAAAGTCATAGGGAAATGGAAGAACCCCAAATAGCCAAAATAGTCTTGAAAAAGAAGACTGGAGGACTCACTGGAGGATTCACACTTCCTGATTTCAAAATTTACCATAAAGCTACAGCAATCAAGACAGTGCAGTATTGGCAGAAGGATAGAAATATAGATCAATGGAATAGAAGTGAGAGTCCAAAAATAAATCCAGATATCTACAGCCAATTAATTTTTGACAAGGCTGCCAACATCATTCGATGAGAGAAAAAATAGTCTTTTCAACAAAAGATGTTCAGACAACTAGATATCCATATGCAAAGGATGAATTTGGACCCCAGCCTCATACCATACACAAAAATTATCTCAAAAAATCAAAGACCTAAAGAACTGAAACAATAAAACTCTTAGAAAGAAACATAGATGTAACTCTTCATGACCTTGGATTAGGCAATGGTTTCTTAGGTATGATACTTATAGCACAAACAACCAAAGAAAAAATAGATAAATTGGACTCCATCAGAATTTAAAACTTTTGTGCATCAAAGGAGACTATCAAGAAAATGAAAACCTACAGAATAGAAGAAAATACTTGCAAGTCATATATCTGATAAGGGTCTAATACCCACAATATATAAAAAACTCTTACAACTCAACAATAAAAAGACAAATAACCGAATTTTAAAAAATGGTCAAAGAATTTGAATAGACATTTCTTCCAAAGAATTATACAAATGGCCAATAGGCACATGAAAATATGCTCAACATCGTTAGCCATTAGGGAAATGCATATCAAAGCTATAATGAGATACCACTTCATGCCCACTAGGAAGGCTATAATCATAATAATTTTTTTAATGGAACATAAGAAGTATCAGTAAGGATTTGGAGAAATTGGAACCCTTATACATTGCTGCTGGAAATGTAAAATGGTACAGCCACTGTGAAAAACAGTTTGGCAGTTCCTCAAAAAGTTAAACTTAGAGTTCCTATATGACCCAGGAATTCCTCTCCTTAGGTATATACCCAAGAAAATTAAAAACATATGTTCATATATAAACAAATGTTCATAGCACCATTTTTCGTAATGACGAAAACAATGGAAACACTCCAAATGTCCATCACTGCATGAACAGATTAACAAAATGTGGTATATCCATATAATGGAATATTATCAGCCACAAAAAAGGAATGAAGTACTAACATATGCTACAACATGGATGAACCTGGAGGATATTACACTAATTGAAAGAAGTCAGACACTAAAGACCACATATCGTATGATTCCATTTATATGAAATATGCAGTATAGACAAATCCATAGAGACAGAAATTAGGTTAGTGGTTCCTAGGGGATGAGGCAGAAGGGAACAGGGAGTGACTGCTAACAGGTACAAGTTTTATTTTGGAATGATAGAAATGTTCTGGAATTCGGTAATGGTGATAGTTGTACAACATCATCAACGTACCAAAAAAACATACACTTTAAAATAATGACTTTTATGTTATGTGAATTTTATCTCCCTACAAAAACATTTTTTAAAAAATTAATTAATGACCTAAGTATGGGTCTGTTTCTGGGCTTTCTAGTCTGTCTCACTGATCTATTTGTTCCTTATACCAGCACCACACTCTCTTGATTATTGTAGCTTTATTGTAAGCTCTGAAGTCAGATAGAGTAATTCTTCTAACTTGACTGCTCTTTTTCAAGATTGCTTTGGATAGTTTAAGTTATACCCCTTGCTTTTAAAAACTTGGGTGCGTACCTTTCCCTTTCACAGCAAGTATACATCAACATAGAAGAGCATTCTTGTACCTACTGCCCATTTCTCAGCATAGTAAATTGAAAAAATGTATACTTGGTGGCTCTGACTTCCTTGTATTCACAGAGATCAATATTTCCTTCAGTATTTAATCAAGATCAAAAGGAACATTGTTCACCCCCAATTGCCTTTTTTTAATAAATCAGTCTGTGGATTGGTGTTCAGATAACACATCTTTGTGTGTATGTGGTAGTACTTTTTTTGTTGCTTACATGCCTGGTGCTCCATCAGTATTTATCACGATGTACCTTTTCCAGTTTTATCTTAGTTCACAAAATGCCATTACCTAAATTCCTATCCGTGAATTTTTTAGTGATCAACAAACAAAAGCTCATCAAGTACTTTTCCCTCCTACATACATCACAACACGCCAGGACCTGGTATGTGCACTACACATATCGTTGATTTTTCACAGTTGTGAGCCTGTGAGAGAGTAGTAGCTCTTTCACATTGGATGCCTCTGCTGCTGTGCTATGGCCATCTCTATCATTTGATAAAGGAGTTTAACAATAGCTGTTCTCTAAGTATAATATTTGTTATATTGGGGATCATTTTATAAGCTTATCAGGAGTGACACTTGTTCCTTTTTATACTATAAAGAATGTGACTTTGAAGGATGCTTCTGTAGTTTTGGTCTTGTCTCTGCCTTTAGCAATAATGTTCATCAGTTTTGTGCAGGAAAACATTATTTTGTGCTTATTACGGAAATTATCAATTTATTTACTAGAGAAGTCACTGTGTTTAGTGAGCCTTTTTTTTTTATGTGATGGTTTCATACCCCTATTTGAAAGTTTCATATCAGACAAAACACTTAGAATTGAGAGTGAATGGCTGGCTGGCTCAATAAAATCTAATTTTCATATTCATCATAATTCTTTCCATTACCTTTTTTCTTTTTTGACTGTGTGTGAAAAATCATCACACTTGTAACTGCATGTGCCCCAGCACACAGAGACATACAGTTTCTGTTTGCACTGGGGCTGCTCACTATTCATGTTTTAGACATTATTTTGTTTTGTTTTTTTGTTTGTTTGTTTGTTTGTTTTTTTGTGAGGAAGATCAGCCCTGAGCTAACATCCATGCTAATTCTCCTCTTTTTTGCTGAGGAAGACTGGCTCTGAGCTAACATCTATTGCCAATCCTCCTCCTTTTTTTTTCCCCCCCAAAGCCCCAGTAGATAGTTGTATGTCATAGCTGCACATCCTTCTAGTTGCTGTATGTGGGACGTGGCCTCAGCATGGCCAGAGAAGCGGTGCCTGGGAGCGCCCGGGACCTGAACCCGGGCCGCCAGTAGCAGAGCGCGTGCACTCAACCGCTAAGCCATGGGGCTGACCCTAGACATTATTTTGAATTGTGTAATTTTATCATGATTCGTATACTTCAGTCAGTAACTTCTGAATTAGTGACCCTTTCAGTTTATCGAGAATATAATATAACAGAGTAAGAACAATAAACGCAAATTTCACAAACAAAAATGATAACACATAAGAGATAAAAAATGTTTTAGAATTTTTGGAGTCTTCAGCATCACCTTCTGCTCAACCCAAAGATCTGGGAAGAGGTTCAAGCTGTGACTAAACTTCCAATGGACTCATCAAAGCTTAACCCAGCCTGGACCCTGGGGTCCTCTCAGATGCCCAGTGAAGAAAATTCCCAGGAAGATTCAGCTGCCACTTCACCTATTTCAGAAGCATTAATGAAGAACCTTAGTAACTTGACTCTCAACCCTAGTACCAAATTCCACACCCCTTCTACCAGAACATCCGCCCCAACAGCCTGACAGAGAAAAGAAATTCCAGGGGTTAAGTATGGCATACTCAACAGAAGGAGTGGGGTAAGGACATTGTTAACTGCTCAGAAAGAAAGGATGCAAAGAATGATAGAAATTATTAAATGCCACCACTCCAACCAACTTCCTGTGCTTCCAAGAGAACCACGACAGAAGAAAACTGAGGTTGAATCAAGAATTCAAAGATTTAGATGTAGGTGTCATTATTGCCTGTATCATAGAGATCTTTCTGAGAATACCAGCATGGAGAATAGTTATGACACAGAGTCAATTGAGCCTTAAACCTTATTCTTGCTAGTAATTATAGGATCATTATGCAACAGCTTGGGGAAGCTACTCTATGCTCGGATGGACTGTATACCAGTATTTTGATAACCTGTGATATAAGTTCTGTGATGTCTTTTTTTCTTGCATCTCTTTTCTACCTTGATACCAGTAACATATAAGGAATCTGTGTAGTTTGCATCTGAATGACTTCAATATACTTTAGTTTAACTTCTTGATTTGACCCAAAGAAGCACTAACATGTCCCAAGTATTGCCTGTGTTTTAGAAGCCTGAAGTCAGTAAGATGAAACCCAACATCAAGAATTTGAAGCAAAGTAACTTGTGTGGAAAGAATGTAAAGAAAACATTGGGTGGTTTAGCTAGACCATGATTAGAGCAGGGTGCATTAACTAGATTTTCTAGTTTTCAAGAATTTGAATTATAATAATTTTTTGTATCATTTCACTTTTCAGCAGCAAATAATGTGTGTATAGAGGATCTTAATAAAATTGAGATGTATTTGAGTACCTTTAAAAAAATGTTTTAGCTAAAATTAACTACACCGGTTATCTGAAATTAGCCAAGAAAGAATAACTAATACAATTCTAGTAGTGCATAATCAACATTAAAGAATATAATGGTTATTAAGATTATAACTAAATTTCTAGAAAATCATAATTAAGCTCATATTTCAAACATATATAAACAGAATTGTTTTAAATCCTTTCCTCTGAAACCATGAAAAGACCTGGAGAACATTTGATAGATTACCAGAGACCAAGATGCCCAAGACCCACTTGAGAAATACTGGTTTATAGTCCTATGTCTCTATTGAGACACATGATCAAAATGTTTAAATATGGACAACTAGCAAGACCATCGTCTTGCAATGCTTCACTAATTTGTTACCCAACTTTGCCAACAATCTGTCCCCTTGCTTGTTCAACAAGCTACAGTTCTCAAACACCTCCCAGGCTGTCGAGCTTCACGCCTTGCCAAATTACCATCAAGAAAGCTTCTATCAACTTATATTTCCCACCAGCTGTATGTGAGAAAGTCTGTCTCCCCAGCTCCTCACCAACTCTGGGTACAGAGAAGTGGCATTTCATTTGATGTTGGATTTTAAAGACAGCAATTAAAGCAAAAAATCAGATACAGTCCAAATGACTCTTGAAGATCCCTTCCATTGTCCATGAAGTATAGAGAACTAGGTCCACACCTCTTGTTTCAAGTGCAATCTAGAGTTCTGGCTCATTGACTGGATGCGGCAAAATAACCCAATTGCTTTTATTGTGACTTTTCTTTTATATTTATTTGTTTTTGACTGAATTATGTTTGAATTCATGTAAATTAAATATAATTGTTTTGTGAATTGCCTTTGTCATTTTTTAATTTGGAGTGTTCATCTTCTTCTTACATAAAGGTCTGACTACCTTATTATTACATCTATTTTTTAAATATATTTTATAATACGCCATCTCTGTGCATGGTATGGTGTGTGTGTTTGTATGTATGTATGTGTGTGTGTTCTGTTTACGGCTTTCCCCCACCACTAGATTAAGTAGGTAAATCCTAAATTTAATTGTAGAATACTTTCATTGTTTTATATTTGAATTTTTAATCTTTATGGAATTCCTTTTTATATACAGCATGAAGTAAGCATCTAAGTTTATTTTTCCTCAAGAGCTTAAACAATTATCTCCTGGAGGAACATCTTTAAAAGTTCTCTGATATTTTTGTATTTTCCTGTTCTGGTTTTCATACAAGACTTTCAGTGGTTAGTAATCTGAAAGATAGGAAAAAATCAAGACAAATTTTTTCTGTAATACACTCGTGCCCAGGGCTTTTCCTTCCTCTTGGAGGAGAATGGTGCTACTTCAATGACTTGGTTATAAATAAGACGATGGAGAAAGAAAGAAAGAAAGCTCTTTAATCCTGTGGCAAAAGCTGTTAATTATCCCTCAATATCAGTTCTTGCCTTCCTTTTTAGTAACAGAACTCTCAATTCTTAGCTGGGTACATGACCAATCAGAATAAAGAGAATATAATTACCAGCTTCCTTGAAGCTGGGAGGTATCCAGTTTTTGTGAGATGTCCTCGAAGGCAGGAGGCATGACCTTTCTTGCCCCTGCTTCTTTATTACTGGCTAGGATGTGGACATGATGGCTGGAGCTAAAGCAGCTATATTGGACTGTCTGGCAATGCATTAAAGAGGCCAGAGCAATGAGACAGAAATAGCCTGGGTCCCTCACTTTGTGGAGCTGGCATTTCAGTCTTGGACTGCCTGCTCCCTCTCTTCTTTTACCCAAGAAACAGAATTAACTTCTAGCTAGTGTAAAACATTGTTGTTTTGGATTGGATTTCTGTTATATGTAGCTGAACTTAATCCTGAATGATATGAATGAAACACAGAGAGGGCTTATGTTTTATTCAGCATTATATTCACACGACTTGACCCTGGACCTAGAACATAGTAAATGCACAATAAATGTTTGTAGGAGACATATATTTCCATTTATAGGTAAGATACTGATTCTGAGAATTTCAGGTAAGTTGATATATATACATTACTCATCTCATCTTTCATATTTGGACCTACGACTTTGCAACCTTAAAGAAAACATCACACCCTCTCAGCTATGTTTTGCATAAGAATCATCTTTCATAACAACTCTTTAGAAGGACTTCTTTTATTTGACTTTTATTTTTTAAGAATGGGCAAATCTGGAAGTTCGCACCACCATGTTGATACATTTTTCCCCTGGAGCGCATTATGAATGGGGGATGGTATGTTCTCCAGAATAGATCCCAGCCAAGCTCTGGCATAGCAGTGACAGCTTCCTGCAAGGTTTATGCGCCTGTTTAATTGCAGTTACAGCCTTCTCCATTCCCTGGGGGCCCATCTTTATGGAGAAATAGGCAGTTGGCTGAGGATGTTGGAATTGAACATTCCTTGCTAATTATTTAATTTTCACCTGGCACAAACTAAAGCCTCTTAAGTTTAGTGGGAACTATAAGTCAATTACCTTCCTTTGCTACCAAAGAGCCTACCACTTATAACTAAAAACAAACACACAGCTCTGTTCTTGCCTTTGTCGTCAACCCTGGCCAATGAAACTGCTTTTCCCTTCCACCTGTTATTCAGGGGATAATGACAGCGAGCATCTTGTGCTTTCTGTTGTAAAACTGAGGCTTTGGTAAAAATGGAGTGTGGACAAAAGCACTGGCCTCTCCCACCTCCATTCCTTGCACATGCTCAAGCCTTCCTTTATTTCATCTACAATTTATCAAGTACTGGCTTGGAATGTAATATCCCTAACAACCCAATGAGGAAAGTGTCAGGAAACTGGGGCTTGGAGAGGTACAACTACTCCCGAAGGCCACAAGCTAACAAGCGGCAAAGCAAGGGTTTGAACCCAGCTCTGCCCTGGTTCTGATTTAGGCCCCAGACTGTGGATCTATTACCTTTACTACTAAGAGGGTCTTGAACCTCCTTCTTTCCTTAATGAACTACTCACCGTTCAAAATGCACCGCAGGTGCTGCTTTCTCAAGAAATGATCCCCCTAATGCCCCGGACTGAGGCCCCTCTGTGCTCCTGCAACAACTTGCATCTATTCCAACACAATGTTTATTTTGAGCGTTGCATCTACCTTGTGCTGTAAATGTTTTACATGGATTACCTACCTTAACTCTCACGTGCCTTCTCAGCGAGGCTACTATGATTATGGACGATCTATGAAGAGGAAACTTGAGTAAATAGAACCACGGGTGCAAATTTAGGTCTTTTTGATTCTGAAGCCTGTGCACTTAACCATGATGGTATAACACATTACAACGAATTTATTTATTCATTTGACAATCTCTCTTATGAACTCTAAGTTCTCGAAGACTAGGGACAGTTTCTTATTCGTTTTGTACTCTCCGCAGGTAGGACAGGATCTGACATACAACAAGCACTAGCTCACCTGATTTAAAATCTCCCTCCCTCTGTCGGCCCTTGAATGTGTTACCACTACGTGAGATGGGAATGTTAATTTTTTGGAGTGGACGTAGTTTCAAAACAACTGAACATACTATCAAGAAGAGAGAACTGTAGGTTCATTTTCCTGTGGTGTACACATACGCACAACTTGGCTGAAGTTTTCTGCAGGTACTTCCAGGTATGTGATGAAAAATATCTTTCCAAGAAGCTCCTGCACAGGAATGCTCCCTATGGTCTGGTTGTCATTCGTGCTGATTTACCAAGTATTTCCCATGCTTCCTTCTGGGAATGAGTTAGGATTTCTCTTCCCTGCCCTCTTGAGTTAGGTGGGCCCATGCAACTTGCTTCGGCCCATGCAATGTGGACAGACTGACAAGTGTCACCTCCAGGTGGAAGGTTTAAGAGCCACTGCATGATTTCCCACTGCTCCAGTGACGAACAGTGTTTGAAACATGACTTTGAAGAGCAGAATATGACTGTGAAATAGGACTGTGAACCTCTGACCTGCAAAGAACGGTAGAGTGAGCAAGACACAAACCTTGATTGTTATAGGCTATTAAGACCAGTCAGTTGATTGCTCCCACCGTGTAAGGTAGTTCATCCTGACTGAGACATTCCTGCAAGTCTCCAATGGAGTGATTCTTGGCATTCTGAAGCCTCCTTAAGGTGACGCTTAACCCCAGAAGCTTTAGACCCACTATAAGCTTTAGACACACTATAAGCTTTAGACCCACTATAAGCTTAATGACTGTCATCAAGCCTTAGAAGGTTCTGATTCAGAGGGTGCTGCTGACCCATCTCCACTGGGGAAGAGAAGGTTGAAATGAGCCCAAGCGCCACTAAGGGGTTTTAAGTTAGATGAGTGGAAATATTCTGAAGGCCAAAGGGTGAAATGATATCCTGGAATCTTCTTCCTGATGCTCTTTTGAAACCAGCAGAGATGTCAGCCTTGCCTGAGACTGCGTAGTGAAAGTGTGCCAGGAGGGTGGGGTGAACCTGTTGCTCAAGGAGAGCCTTCTGCTTTATGATTTTGTATCTTCAGGTTAGAAGATTCATTTATACATTTAACCAGATTTTCCCAGGGTGTACATTCCCCTCAGAGATAAATTAAACACTTTTAGGGATACAGTCAGTCTGTGAGGCCACCAGGGTACCATTCACTGCTTTGCAGCAGCAATTTACCAAATGGTACCCTGCTGACTTAGGAAGTGTGTGTACATCTGTAAAAGGCTTCCTTCACACCCAGGGATGCACTCAGAATTCTCCCTGCGATGCATGGACAGCAGAGGGAGGAAAAGGGGGAGCGTAAGGTCCCTAGTTGGTCTTCTGTTCCCCTCACACCCTCATGCTGGGCTGCTGTGTCAGTGGAAGATAAGTCAAGGTCAAACAGTGAAGGAGGGGAACTCAGCTCCTGAGCGCATGCCATTACTCCGTGGTTAGAGCCACCTCCCTTGCTGATCAGCCCTCCCTAAGGGGCCCCCTGTGTTGCCCAGGATCCCAAATGTCAAGGGCTTTTCCTGGACCACATTCCCAGGAAGATGTACCATGCTTTAGTCCTGCCTTGTCTCTCTCACCCCATCAACATATAACTGTGTTATTTTTCCTTCTTTTCAAATATTAAATCTATTCATTCATTCAACAAACAATCAGCAACCACTTATTATATTCAGGGTAAAGTTTTAGTTAATCACACAAGTACTTGGTTTAGATGGATCTGAGTTTAAATCTTGGCTCCACTATTTATTGGCCTTCTGCCTCTATGCCTCATTTGACCCATCTGTAAAATAGGGGTAATAAAAATACCTCCCTCATGGTGTTACAGTAAGGATTAAATGAAACAGTGTATGTGAAAGGCTTAATAAAGTGCTGAGCACAGAATAAATATTAGCTATTATTCTTATTTACCATCTACTGTAAGTGCCAGGAACTGAAGTGCTAAAGATATAAATACAAATAAGACCTGGTTCTTACACACAAGACACTCATAGCCTAGGACAGTGATTCTCAAACTGTGGTCTCAGACCACCAGCAGCAGCATCACCTGGGAACTTAGACGAATTCTCAGACCCCACCCAGACCTACTGAATCAGAAACTCTGGGGCCCAGCAATCTGTTTTAAGAAGCCCTCCAGGGGACTCTGATCCTCACTCCGTTTGAGAGCTTCTGCTTTATATTAGAGGATTGCTAGTATCTTATATCTGCTGAGTACTTAAAGTGTACAAAATGTTGCTACGTTTTTTAATACTTACAGCAGCCCTGCAAAGGAGGAATGGCTATTTCCCCTATTTTCAACTGAGGAATGGAAGGTTCTGTAGCAGAAATAGCCGGCTCACTAAGAGGACTGCACTTGTGCTTGGGTATCCATTCCTCAGGGAAGGTGACCTTCAAATTTAGAATGAATGTCAATTAGCCTAAGCCAATTCTGGTACTCCCAATCCCTTGTTAAGTGGTTGGTTTAGGAGTGGGCTTGTGACTCAGTAGTGCCAACAGGCATGAATGAAAATCTGTTGAGTTTCTAGGGGTTGTTTCTTCTCTTTTAAAAAAAGAGCAGAAGGACAAGATGTCCCTCTTCCCCTGCTGGACATGATACCTAGAGCAGCAGCAGCCATCTTGTCACCATGAGGGAGGTAGTATGAGGCCCAAGCTGACATTCAGAGAAAGTAGACTATGGAGATGGAAAGGCCCTTATTGATATCATTGAGGGGAAGAATTAGCCAACCCCAGGACCATCCTACCATATGACCTCTTGTATTATGACAAATTTTCCTTCTTGTTGAAGCCGTTTTGAGTTGAGTTTTCTATTCCTGGAAATGGAACACAACCTGATAAAGCCCTAAATGGAGGAAGACTGGCTAAGAGTAACAGAGCTAGCCATCTGTACACATGTTCTGAGGTTCTAAACCTCCGCTCTTTCCATAACATAACTTGCTGATGGATGGATTCTGATGGATGATGATTCTGACGGATGGGGCAAATTAATACAGTATTCACATGCGTTCCTCATATAGCATCCCACACCACTCCCATCACCCACCCCACCAGGTAGCTTCTTGAGCTGAAACTCTAGGCTATTACATCATTATCCCCAGTACCTAGCAAAATGGCCTACAATAAATGGTAACTAATATTACTTTTACTTTTATAATGCCTTATGTTTGTCACTGGAAGAAATGACCATATAATTGTATGAATAAATGAATGAGTGACTAGTGAGGGATTGGTAGCATCTATACACTTAACGTCCTCCTGCTCTATAAAAGTCAGCTTAATGGTAGTCTTGCACGCCTTACCCCAGACAAGCCCTTACTGTAAAAATGTTAGAGTTCAGTGGAGGAAGTACTAGAGAGGAGGGAGGCTTACAATTTCCATAGAATCACTGCCTATAAGACCAGAAAGGGACTTTGTGGTTACTGAGACCATCATTTTAGAAATAAGGAAACTGAGGCCCAGGAGAAGCAGTGACTCACCTGAGGTCACAGAGCTGTTTGGAGCCAAACCCAAACTTGAACCCAGTTTTTTCTGTCTCTAGAACACAGGGTTTGAACTTCTGGCTCTCAAAGACCTCTCAAAGCCCTCAAAGGCCAGGGACCTTTGCTTGGAGAGAATTCTGCTGACCAAAGTATAGAAGGACCTCTCTGGGGGCAGGGCAGAGGAGGAGGGAGCAGTTTGTTGGGAAACTGAGGGAGGGAGGCATGCCACCACTCCCCCGGTCTCCTCTTCTCCTTCTTCTTCCTCTCCTTTCCCTTCTTACCCTACTTTCTTTCTAATCATGTGTTTTTCTTAGTCTTCTTTTCTTACATAGAATCAGCAAATGTTAGATTTGGAAAGGACCTTGAAAATCATCTGGTCTAGCCTCCTTGTTTGACTTGATAAGGAAGCCGATGTCTGGAGAGGGAAGGTGATTAGTCTAGGAACTCTGAACAGTTCTAGCAGCTGTACTGGTTGGTGAAGGGCAGGTCTGGTGTCAGTCTGAAATTGGGAAGAGGGCAGGACGGGGACAGGGTTGTCACATATCAGCCCTGCCATTCATGAGTTGTATGATCTTGGTCATGTGACTTATCTTCAACCTGTGCTTCAGTTTCCTGAACCACAACACGGAATGACAGCAGTAGCCGCCCCATTGTGCTGTTGTGTGGGGAAGTGTACATAAAGTGCAGGAAATACGTTTAAAACCCTTGAAGTACAAGTGAGCACTCAGTAGCTGTTAGTTGTATAATAATAACTAATATGCGCTGATGAGGAGGATGGAATGATGACCAGGAAGAAAGACCTGGAATTTGGACCCAGGTTTCTTAATTCTTGATTATTTCCACCAGCCTATCCATTTTATTCCTTTTTCTTTCTTTTCTTTTCTAAATCTAGCCTGAGATTTAAGCTTCATTTTTGTTTTTTTATTTTATTTTTGTTTGCATTAGAGAGAAAATCTGTCATAGAAAGAACATGGACACTAGAATTAGAAAGACAGATTGAGAGCCTATATTTGCTGAATATTAACTGTGGAGCTCGGGTCAAACCTCTTAATAATCTGGGCTAAATTTCTTTGTAAAGCAAGGATTCCATTACTCAGTTCCTAGCACTGTGATAATGTAACACCCTAGTATGGCTCGAAACACGTTAATTTTTCCCCAGAGCCACAGCCCAGTAAGCTACAGACAAGAATTCCAAGTCTCTGGGGCTGGCCCCGTGGCTTAGCGGTTAAGTGCGCGCGCTCCGCTGCTGGCAGCCCGGGTTCAGATCCCGGGTGCACACCGATGCACCGCTTGTCAGGCCATGCTGAGGCGGCGTCCCACATACAGCAAAACTAGAAGGATGTGCAACTATGACATACATCTATCTACTGGGGCCTTGGGGAGGAAAAGGGGAAAAAAGGAGGAGGATTGGCAAGAGATGTTAGCTCAGGGCTGGTCTTCCTCAGCAACAAAAAAAAAAACAGAGGAGGATTGGCATGGATGTTAGCTCAGGGCTGATCTTCCTCACATAAAAAAAAAAAAGAATTCCAAATCTCAACTGTATCTCCTCTAGGGCACCCCCAAGATTGAATAGTGGCACCATTTGCCCAAATGGGCCAAGTCCAAATTAACTTGAATCCAGCCTGATCATTTGGTTAAGGCTGAGGCTGACTGCTGACCTTGCAGAGTCATATGGTTCAGGCATGGCTGACAATGAACATAAAATATTGAACACATTTGGGGCCACATTCATGGAGATCATGTTGTCACCCATCTTAAAGGCTGTGTCTGTCTTCAAAGATCCTTTTGCTCACACTAAAACAAATGATCTTTAAAGTGACCTGTCAGCCAAATGAGGAGAGCTGCCAGTAAAGTCTGGGGCTTCTAACCTTGGGCCAGAGAAGCAGCCTGGGGCAGAGGGAGGGGCACTAAATGGGGAGTTTGGAGTCCTGGGTCCTTTCATTCGCCCACCAGCTCTGCGAGTGACTTTGGCCAAGTCCTCCCTGACCTCTCTAGTTTCCTCTCTGGCACTTAAGGACCCTTCTCTTCTCTGAGTCCACAGTGTTATTTCTTTGTTTAATGAACTTCCCCAGCACCAGAATGTTCTACCCATAACATCTTCCATATCAAACATCTGCTTTTATCCATCTCTTGTAATGCCGCTCCCTTCAACACTGTGCCTTTTTTTTGCAGTGCCAAGTATTCTTTAGGCAATTAAATGGAATTGCAGAGGGGCCTTGGAAATCATCTAGTTCATCAGATGCCAGAGATGTTTAGCAACTTCTCCAAAGTCACACAGCTTTTTGGCAGGAGTTCTGACTCCTGCCTTCAGCCCCCTGCAATGAAATGGTGGTTGGTGCATGATGACGCATACTTTTTGGTCAGATCATCATGGAATAAATGCTAAGGGTAACAGCTGTGTAGACCAAAGGCTTTATTTTCTTTATTATGACAACATGTCCCTGGGAAGAAAATATTTGTGGATCTAACTTTTGGATGTGAAGTAAGTGTCAAACTGAAATGTTATTGACTCCATAGTGCTTCCTACTCTGATAAATGTATCCAATATGTTCCCAGTGACTCATCTGCAGGGCAGATGTATCTTTTTTTCCTTCTTCAACACTGACATTTTTGTTGTTCTACACAGTGCTCTCCCCCAAATCTGCATATGCATTGTTAATTAGCCACAGCATTATGGAATTTCATCCCAAAATTAATAATTTGCTTGGTGATTCAAAATCTCAAGCATTCTGACAGCCAGCAATCAATTGAGGGGAAAAATAATATGCAAACCAATGATTTATCTTCTTCTTCTTTCCAACAAATGAGCTCATCTATGTGCCAGACAACATCTTGGGAAATTATGGGAGGATGTTTTGCTTATCATTATATCTAGAAGATCCCTGAAAGATATGAAGGATTTTCTAAAGCATAGGTTGGTCCTTGAAATATTATCTTTCTTACACACAGAAAAAAAAATCAGAAAGGGGCGTACAATGCAATACTTTTATTTTCACAATGTCACAAAGAGGTTTAGAAAGATCCCAAACTGAAAACTCAATAAAATTAGTGATGGAATAAATGACAGTTTTTTGTTTTTTAATTTTATTTATTTTTCCCACAAAGCCCCAGTAGATAGTTGTGTCATAGCTGTACATCCTTCTAGTTGCTGTACGTGGGACGCGGCCTCAGCATGGCCAGGGAAGCGGTGCGCCAGTACGCACCCGGGATCTGAACCTGGGCCGCCAGTAGCGGAGCGTGCGCACTTAACCGCTAAGCCATGGGGCCGGCCCTAAATGACAGTTTTAAGACTAAAAATACGCAAAGACCTTTAAGTGGTAAAACCTCTGCTGGGAAGAAGCATGGATTACAAAAGACTAAGGCTGCTGATTTTTATTAGTCCCAGGTATCACTTTTCCAAAATGTATGGCAGAAAACAACTCCCTTAGAACAGATCTTTATAAGGACAGTTATAAGGTCCTTTATAACTTCCATGTATTTACAGAACTTTGAATGCCAGAAGGCACCAAAAAAAAAAAAAAGGAAATCTTTCTCGATGTACATACACATAGAAAATATGAAAAGTAAAATAAATGTGGACATTATTTAGGCAAGTGTCCTAAGCCTTGAGACAGTAGATCCTAACTTCCAATAACACAGCAGGATTCTGTTCTCCTAAACATGCGTTCTCCAGAAATGTCAACATTTAGCAATTAGCACCCACACCAGTGTTTTCACTTTAACGATAGATAAGTAACAAACAGAATCACCAGCAATTCATTAGAATTCAACACTAAGAAAATCTCTGATGATACCTTTTATGAATTCGACCTGAGGCTGCTCACTGGAGGGAACTGAAATTGCATCTGACACAGTAATGTGCTTTAACTGTAAAAGGTCTTAAAAGATAGGGCGTTCCCAAAATGAATAGGAAAGGGACCTTCCCAAAGCAGTGGTCAAAATTTTTCTTTTGTTTAATCAATAGCATTTGGTCTAACACCAGTGGTTCTCAGACTTGGCTGCTCATTAGACTGACCTGCAGAGCTTTTACCCTCCCCACCCCCCAGCCTGGGCTGTACCCCAAACCAATTAAACCAGAATCTCTGGGGGTGGGACCCAGACATCAGTACTTTTTAAAACTCCCAGGTGATTACAATGTGCAGATAAGCTTGCAAAGCTCTGATCTACAGATAAGCCATTTCTGATGATTGAATTATTGGCCTCAATTGTCACTCTCCTGTAGTAGTGTCACACATTCACACCCTTGCCCTGGTCTCTTGGTGGGCAGAGGGTGCTTCCTCACCCCTTGACTTTGGATTTGGCCATGTGACTTGTTTTGGCCAATGGGATGTTAGCACATATGATGCATGGAAAGGCTTGAAATATGCTTGGTTGATGGGCTTGCTCTCTTATGCACCCGTCTTTTGCCATGAGAAGAGCAGGCCTCAGTCAACCATTGTCCCAAGAAGAATCAGAGATGCACAGAGCAGACCTAAACCCAATCAGCTATGTGGAGCCAAGCCCAGCTGAGCCCTAGCCTGCCAACAGACGTAAGAATGAGAAAGCAATGCTTGTTGCTGTAAGCCACTGAGTTTTGGGATGGCTTGTTATGCGCATTGTTGTATAATAGGCAACTGACATACCTAAAAATAGAAAAAAAATTATTTAGTGAGATGGCCAACTACATTTTGGGGCTGACTATATTCTTTTGGCATGAGAGAGAGGGACAACTCAGAACTATTTCTAAAGGAAAGCTTGACCCATAATATCTACTATGATGTAGCTTTTTGGAACAGTGTTACCGTCTTTGTCACCCTTCTGATCTGTTAAGCAGAAAATATTTCCTGCTGATTTCTTACTCAGTTTCACACAGGCCCTCTATCTAAATACCTATCTTCACCAGGGCAGAACTGGCATTCTGAATCATCAGTGCCCCAGGCTAGTTTGACAGCTTTTTTCTTACTTTTTCTTTTTTTTAATTTTTAAATTTAAGCTCTATCCAAGTTTTTGTGGAAGAACAGAAAAAAGCTCTCTCTATGTAACTACCACCAAAATAATGAGACAGGCATAGACTTAGTTATGGTAAGGTTCCTTACCTGGTGCTGGGAAAACTGTGATCGTGTTGGAGTCAGAGGCCAAGTCAGACACACAGGCATAGATCTTTTCTCTCATAAGAGCTCTCCTTCAGGATTCATAGTTGTTCATATATGTGCATTTATAAATCAGGTGGTCTTGAATTTAGGTCAGTGGTCCTCAAACTTGAGTGTGCATCAGACTCACAAGGATAGCTCGTTACAATACAGATTGCTGGGCCCCACCCCCAGAGTTTCTGACTCAGTAAGTCTGTTGTGAGATCAGAGAAACTGTAATGCTAACAAGTTCCCAGGTGATGCTGATGCTGCTAGTCTGGGGACCACATTTCCAGAGCCACTGACTAGGATGAAAAGTACGTATGTGTGAGATATATTCTATCCGGGACATCGTCTTGCACAAGGAAGATTCTTATGTGCTTCCTCAATGGAAAAATGTCTGTGTGCAACACTAAGAATAGGTCCACCTGGAAATACAAATGGAATTAGTGACTTCAACTCTCTTTGCAAAAAGCTCATCTATTCCCATAACCACTTCCCAAATGTGTATCATTAGTTCTGACTCCAGGAAAAACAACTTATGAAATGCCTCCTTTTCAAGGAAGCCTTCCTTGATTTCTCTAAAAGAGAACATTGGCTCCTTCTTCTGAAGTCCTAGCACTTTATCTGAACCTGTCCAATGGCATTCAACACTTCATATCTTAAAGTACAGGTACTGATGAACTTGTCTTAGCTCCTTATAGAAGATGTACAATCTACCTGATTCATCTTAGAATCCCTTACAGCATCTTTCTGTAGCAGGTACAAAATAAATATTTATAGAATGTAAAGTCTGTGAGTCAATATCTATGTGAGGGTGGCTCAGAAGTTCAAAAGATTAAAACTTGAAATGCAAAGCCTGCACCATCCAATATGATGGCCACCAGCTACAATTATGATGGCCTACTACTATGATGGCCACATGTGGCTATTTAAATTTAAGTTAATTGAAGTTAAATAAAATTAAAAATCCAGTTCCAAGCTACAGTAATCAGGACTGTATTGTGATTTTGGCAAAAGAATAGACAAATAGACCAACGGAACAGAATAGAGAGCCCAGAAATAGACCCAGATAAATATAGTCAACTGATCTTTAACAAAGGATAAAAAGCAATACAATGGAGAAGAGAGAGTCTTTTCAATAAATGGTGCTGGAACAACTTGACATTTACATGCCAAAAAAAAGGAGCTAGACACAGACCTTACAACCTTTCATAAAAATTAACTCAAAATAAATCATATACCTAAATGTATAACACAAAACTATAAAACTTCTACAAGATAACATAGGAGAAAATCTAGATGGCCTTCAGTATGGTGACGACTTTTTAGATACAACATCACAGGCACGATCCATGAAAGAAATAATGGATAAGCTAGACTTCATTAAAATTAAAAACTTCTGCTCTGCAAAAGACAGTGTCAAGAGAATGAGAAGATAAACCATAGACTGGGAGAAAATATTTGCAAAAGACATCTGATAAAGGACTGTTACCCAAAATATACAAATAACTCTTCAATTTCTTTTTGTGTGTGTATAAGGAAGATCAGCCCTGAGCTGGCATCCTATGCCAATCCTCCTCTCTTTTTGCTGAGGAAGATTGGCCCTGAGCCAAGATCCATGCCCATCTTCCTCCACTTTATATGGGACACTGCCACAGCATGGCCTGACAAGCAGTGCGTCAGTGCACGCCCGGGATCTGAACTGGTGTACCCCGGGCCGCCAAAGGGGAGTGTGAGCACCTAACAGCTTGCACCACTGGGCTGGCCCTACAAATAACTCTTAAAAATCAACAATAAGAGGGGCCGGCCCGGTGGCGCAAGCGGTTAAGTGCGCGCGCTCCGCTGTGGCGGCCCGGGGTTCGCTGGTTCGGATCCTGGGCGCGCACCGACGCACTGCTTGGTAAGCCATGCTGTGGCGGCGTCCCATAAAGTGGAGGAAGATGGGCACCGATGTTAGCCCAGGGCCGTCTTCCTCAGCAAGAAAAAAAAAAAGAGGAGGATTGGCGGATGTTAGCTCAGGGCTGATCTCCTCACAAAAAAAAAAAAAAAAAAAAAAAAAAAAAAAAATCAACAATAAGAAAACAACCCAACTAAAAAATGGGCAAAAGACCTGAACAGACACCTCACCAAAGAAGATATACAGATGGCAGATAACCATATGAAAAGATGCTCCATATCATATGCCATTAGGGAGATGCAAATTAAAACAACAATGAGATACCACTACAAGCCTCTTAGAATGGCCAAAATCCAGAACACTCACGACACCAAATGCTGCTGAGGATGTGGAGCAACAGGAACTCTCATTCACTGTTGATGGAAATGCAAAATGCTGCAGCCACTTTGGGAGAGAGTTTGGTAGTTTCTTACAAAACTCACCATACTCTCACCATATGATCCAGAAATCAGTCTCCTTGGTATTCATCCAAAGGAATTGAAAACTTATGTCCAGAAAAAAACCTACACATGGATGTTTATAGTCAGTTTCTTCATAATTGCCAAAACTTGGAAGCAACTAAGATGTTCTTCAGTCATTGAATGGATAAACGGTGGTCCATTCAGACAATGGAATATTATTTGGTACTAAAATGACATCAGCTATTAAGCCATGAAATAATGTGGAGAAAACTTAAATGCATACTAGTAAGTGAAAGAAGCCCATGTGAAAAAGCTACACCCCATGTAATTTTCTAGGAAAGGCTAAACTATGGAGACAGTAAAAAGATCAGTGGTTGTTAGAGGGTTGGGGAGAGGAAGGGATGAATGAGTGCAGCACCAAGGATTTTTAGGGCAGTGAAACTACTCTGTATGGTACTATAATGGTGGATACATGTCATTATACATTTATCAAAACTCATAGAATGTACAACACCAATAATGAACCCTAATGTAAACTATGAACTTTGGGTGATAATGGTATGTCAATGTAGGTTCATCGATTGTAACAACTGTGCACTCTGGTGGGGGATATTATAGTGGGGGAGGCAATGAGTGTGTACATGGGAAATCTCTGTACCTCCTGCTCAATTTTGCTGAACCTAAAACTGCTCTAAAAAATAAAGGCTATTTAAAATAAAGTCCTCAATCACATTAACCATTTCTCAAGTGCTCAATAGCCACATGTGGCTAGTGACAATCATATTGAACAACACAAATACTATTTGTACTGTATTGTACCAATAGTACAATAGGTACTATTTGGAGAGACTCCTCTACAAATCTCCACGTCACTTTCATTTATGTTATCTGACTCTCACCAACTCTTCTGTGATGTAAGTGGTTGAAAAAAAAGGTCACCATGTCTGTTTTACAGACAGGAAGATGAAACTTTAGAGAAGTAAATTGCTTCATGGCAAAGCGGAGAAGCCTCATCTATAAAATAACTATGAGACATGAGAAAGTATCTAGAACCTAATAGGTACTCAATAAACTGTACTGCTTTATTTGTTGATGTTTTCAGTTTCCTTTTTTTCCTTCAACCATACCTCATCCATTCACTCATTCAGTCAACAAATATTACATTTATCATGCATTGGACACAGTGCCTGGCGCTGCAGATGCTCAGGTGAACAAGTGAGACAAGGTCCCCGCCCTTAAGGAGCTTACAATTCAGCCTTCTTTACATTTGTGTTTTTCAAAGCCAGCCAAGGATATTAGGGAGCTCAACTTCAGTAGGATCATGATGGTTCCACGAAGGGCACTGAGCCGAGTACATCACCTCACCTCACCCAGGTGAAGCTTAGGTGTTTCAAGTTGAAAACATTGGGCTGCAGGAGATGGGTTCCTTAGGTTCTGCTGCATTTGCCTGTTGTCAAATGCCTTTCTCTTATTGAAGTCCACAGCCTCAGTTCTAGAGCTAACAGAGGGAACATTAGGTGCCCAGGGCAGGGCCCTTCCTGTTCCAGGCCCTGAGAAAGATTATTAGTTCCCTTTATGGTGCTCTCTAGGGCAGTTGAAGCCTCATCACTGAATGTCACTTAGTTTTGTTGTGCACATCTTACCTTTTCTATAAGACACAATAGTTTTGTCTCTACTTTCCTTAGCACCCAGCTCAATGCCCTGCAAACAGCAGGAGCACAACTAAGATTTTGTAAAATAAGACAGATGTTAACTCTTGACCCAGTGGTGCCCCCAGCTGAACTCTAGCAATTACTCTAACTAAATCATTATAAAACCTACTACGTGCCAGATATGTTCTATACCCCCACTATCCAATAGATGTACAATGTAAAGCACATAGTAATTCTACATTTTCAGTAGCCAGATTTTAAAAAGTTCAGAGATGAAATTAATTTTAATAATATATTTTTATTTAACCCAATATATCCAAACTATTGTTATTTCAACATGCAATCAATATAAAACTATAAATGAGACACTACATTTTTTTGTATGGTCTTCGAAATCTAATGTGGCTTTTAACATTTATCATATATTTCCATTTGGATTAGCCACATTTCAAGTACTCAATAGCCACATGTAGCTAGTGGCTCCTGTATTGGACAGTGCAGTTTTATACAGTATTTTATTAAATCCTGTAAGATGCACAAGAATAATAGCAAAAGTTTGAGTCGCAAGCATTTTAGAAGGGTCATCTCATCTAACCCTCCTAACAACCCTCATCTATAGATGAGGAAACAGGCATCAAAATAATTAGTGACTTTCCCACGACCACACTGCTAGTATGTGGCAGAGCTGGTCTGGAATTCATGTAATCTGAAACCATCACGTCATGCCACAGGTTAATTGGGTGGTGTTGAGCAAGTCACTTCTCTATCTTTTAGTTTCCTCATCTACAAAATGGGAAGAGGGGTGGAGTGGATCATCTAGTGTGGATGCTGCATGCTTTAATCTTCCTCTTTACTTCCTAGTGTCGGGAAAGCCTGGGTCTCCTGTTCCATGCATGAGGACTTCAGGTTTATACCATTCCTTCTCCTATTCGTACAGAGGGCTCTTCTTAGCCTGGACTTTCCTGGTTGGGGCTGCCCTGACTACAAACCTTGCAGCAGGACGGAGCCCCTCCCATGCCCAAGAGTGGTGCTGCATTTTCATTTGTTTCTTCTATTTTCAGCACAGATTCCAGCAGCTTCTTGATGATTTTTGTTTTTTTGTTTTTGGTGAGGAAGATTAGCCTTGAGTTAACATCTGTTGCCAATTCTCCTCTTTTTGCTGAGGAAGACTGGCCCTGGGCTAACAATCCGTGCCCATCTTCCTCCACTTTATATGGGACGCCTGCCACAGCATGGCTTGACAAGCAGCGTGTAGCTCTGCGCCTGGGATCTGGACCTGCGAACCCCAGGCCACCGAAGCAGAGCGTGTGAACTTAACCACTATGCCACCAGGCTGGCCCCTCTTTATGCTTTTTTGAAAGAAAGGAAACTTGTCGTCTGGGCTCTCAGTTTTAATTTTCTGTCTTCTTTGTTCTTAGGCATGTTGTAGGAAGCTCCTCTCTCCCAAGGAAAGTCTGCTATACATTTCCATAATTTTCCTTCTCTCCTTCTCCAAGAAATGCAAAGAAAATAACTGTCAACTTTTTTTTGCATATATAAATTTTAACAGCCCATACATGTCAACTAATCTTTTATCCAGGAAGGAAAGGCTTATTTCAAGTGATTGAAAGTTGAAATGCTTAGGTTTTCATTGTTGTTGTGTAATGGAATCACTGTGTGGACGTGCTACCTTATGAATAGTTCATCAGTTCCATTCCCCAAATCCACTAAGTCTGATGAGTGCCTACTGTGTGCAAGGGCACAAGTTTTCAAGGAACGTATCTTCCACTACAGAGGGTAAGGCAAATGTTCAACCAACCAGAGTACAAGGGAGATAGAGTATACCAAGTGCCTTAAGAGGGGTGCAAAGTACTAAGTTCAAATAAATCAGAGAAGTTTCCACAGAGGAGTCGCCTTTTAGAATGGACCTTGAAAGCAAGGTAGGGTTTCAGTGAACAAAAAAGGCAGGAAGGGCATTTCAGGAGAAGAGGCACAGGGAGCTGTCCCTGCATCCCAGACCACAAGCAGGAGGAGGAGTAGGAAGTAGCACGTGGCATGGTTTGAGGATTACACGTGGATTGCAGGGATTATGCAAGGATGTAAGGCAGTTTGGCAAACTCCTGGCATGAGTGTCACACTCCCAATCCTCCACCCATGGGAGACAGCATTAATCAACCATAGCCCACACCTTTCCAACCAACCTCAGGAGTTTCTCCATGAGATAAGGTCAGTTTGCCATCCCTGGTGCAGGAGTGCAGTGGTAAGTGAGGTAGAGCCTTGAATACCGTGTTGACTAGTTAGTAGTTAATTGGATAGGCAATGGGGAGCCATTAAAGTCGTGTAAGCAGGGGAGTGACATGGTGGGAAATCAGAGCTGTAGTTCAGGGTAATTAACTTGGCAGTGCTATTTGGGATGGATCAGAATGGTTATAAGACTGAAGGCCAGTTATTTAGAAGGTTCCTGTAACGGTTTAGGCAGGCAATAATATCTGGAACTGGAGTGGTGGCCTCAGAAAAGAAGGGCAGATGTCACAGAGGTAGATTTAAAGAACTGGGCAAATATGTAAGGATGTGCAGAGTCAGGGGCAGGAGTGAGAGAGAGGAGTCAAAGCTCATTCTGAGGTTCCCAGTAACTACTCCAGAGTAAGACAAAGCTAGTTAGTGTTACCATCAAGAGGGGAGCCTGGGATCAGCAAGGAGGTAGGGAGAGTCCTGATGAGTTTGGGGAGGGAAGGAGGAGTCTGCAAAAAATGGATTTAGGCTTCTCTCTTCTACAAAGCATAGGTTTTCTATGCTCTTGTCTGTCAGAGAATCAGTAGTGCAAAGTAAAAATAGCCATTTTTAAGCAAACACTATTGGCCTTTGTGAACGAGCAGAGTTTAAGGAAGGTTCCCATCTTTCCAAATATTTGGAAAATTGGAAAGCCTTAATTAGTAATCAGGGAAGGGGCATGAGGGAAGGAAAGAAATATAAACCTAGTCACTGTGATTTTCAGGTTTCAAAATGCTTCCCCAATCCAGGTAATTTACACTTTAGTAACAATGATTGACAGTCAAGGAATGTATCTAACTCCTTTTATTTTCCCCTTGGGGAAAGCCTGGAGTTCCCAATTGTTTTAAATTGCAGAAGCAGTAATTGTTTTAGAGTTCAGAGAAACGGGCTTTTTGGAGCTGGAATCTATTGCTGAAGGGAATACCGAGTCCATCTTAATTGACTAAGGTCACTAGGGGCCATTTTCAGGACGTCTTTCCAGGGGGAACAAATACCAGCTTAGTCAAAGGAGAACCTGAAAGGAACCAATTGAAGGCCCAGGAGAAGTGACTTAACCAAAAAACGTTACCAAGTTGCTACTGGTACCTAAAAAGGAGGCAAGGATTTTTTTTTAAACCACTTGCATCCCAAATAGTATTGGTGAAATATAATATGAAAAGTTTTTTTTCAAAGATTCTAAAATAAATATGAGGCAGTAGATGTATTTTGAGATACTGCCCCAGGGAACTTTATTAAACTGTGCACTTTGATATATTTGTTTACTTAGAAAAGTCAAGCGTGACAAGATAGGTCAGTTGCATCAGGAACATTATTAACAGGGTAACCAATGGTAAATGGAGTGAAGGCTGCTCTGGAAATCTGTGCTTTGATGTATGGGGAAACCCACACATCTGAGTTGGGATGGAGGAGACAATCATGGCATTGTTTGTAGGCGCCAACAGACAGGCTAAAGCCAGGGATCCTTGCAGAGACTGGATTAAGGTATCAGAACTGTTCACATCTCATTTACATCACTCCCAAGAGTGGACCACAGGTTTTGCTGATTAACACGCAGACCATGGCAAATAGCATTGTGTATTTGAAACCAGACAAAGACCAGTAACAGTAACACAAACCAAGTGTGAAGTTTCACATTTGGAGGTTCCTCTTAAGCTATTAACTAACTAGGTTTTCCCCCCTTATTTTTAAAAGCATTTTTCCAAACCAGGAAATTAGCAAAAGCAAAATGTTCCCCAATTCCCTCTCCCACCCCACCCCCTTAGATACACATATTTATGCCACCTTCTGGTATATAATATCTTTTATTGTCAAAATTTGCAAGCCTTCTGAAAGGAAGGTGGGGGTGTGTGTTAAAAATGTACTGATTTCATCAGTGTCTCCACAGGCAATAGGAAATGATGGATTGAGCATTGAGGCAGAGAAATCAGGCTACTACCACCTGAATGTTTTCCACTCACCCAGTTTGTATTGTTCCTTCATATTGGAGTTTGGGGCCAAGGTAACACTGATGTAATTCTCCACTTTCTTTGGGTTTCACTAAGCAACTACTATGTGATGGGTGAGTTTCAATAGAAGAGGGGTGTAGAATGATGCCTACAATGATGTGACTTATTAGGAGCCGTTAATTATCTGAATTTTACCATCCAGACATTATTAATGCCTTTCCAGTATATCTTTTATGGGTGAGACTGTACATTTAATAGCAAAAGTACCAGTTGGAATTGGCAATTAGCAGCCACACATGAACTAGAGGCAGTGTGGCATATTTCTTCTAGCTTAGACAGTCATCAACCAAACAGGCCAAACTTTTCTTCAGTAGAAATTGCCCTGCTAAGTGGTTTCTGGATCCTTCGCGGAGGTAAGAGCAAAGGAGCTGAAAGCGACCTTTTTTAACCACACCAGAAACTGGCTGGGTATGGCGATTGCAGACTCACAAAATCTGTTTTAGACGCAGATGTATCAAACCAAGATTGGAAACCCACTGGACGTCCCATCCCGAAGTAAGAAGTCCTCCCATCCTCCCCCTTCCCTGGGATGCCAAGCCAGGTCGAATTCCTTTTTAGTTTCTCCTCAGTCCTAGGCTGTGCTGGCAGGGAGCTACCTGCGAGTCCCCAACGTGGATAATCGGATTTGTCTCTTCCCAGGCTAGCTGCGGATGGGGACCAGTTCTGTTCCCGAGAGAGTCTCAGAAGTAGGCACAGAATCATCTCGCTGATCTTAATTTCTGTCCCTGCGCTGGGGAGAGGGGAGGACTGGGGCACAGGAGGCTCTCCTCTCCTCCTCCCCTCTTTTCCCCACCTCCCAAAATTGGCAGCCAGTCCGTGGATCTCGGTCTGGGGTCTGGAGGGTGGGGAATGTGGGTGTGGGGGCCGGCTGGAGAAGCTCTCGCTAGCGCTGCCTGTGGCCAGACCCGCCTCCATCCCCTCTTCGGCGCACACACACGTCCACCCAGACACACTCCGCGCGCTCCCTCGCGCTCTCGCTCGCCCGCCCGCCGCCGCCTGCTCTCTCCCTCCTGCTCTCCCCGGTCTCCTTCTCCCTTTTTTTTTTTTTTTTTTGGTACCATAGAGTTGCTCTGAAAACAGAAGATAGAGGGAGTCTCGGAGCTCGCCATCTCCAGCGATCTCTACATTGGGAAAAAACATGGAGTCAGCTCCGGCAGCCCCCGACCCCGCCGCCAGCGAGCCGGGCAGCAGCGGCGCGGACGCGGCCGCCGGCTCCAGGGAGACCCCGCTGAACCAGGAATCCGCCCGCAAGAGCGAGCCGCCCGCCCCGGTGCGCAGACAGAGCTATTCCAGCACCAGCAGAGGTAGGAGGCTGCGAGAGGGGCTGAGGAGGGGGCGGCGGGAGCCCGGGCGCGGAGCGGGGGGCGGCCGGGAGCGGGCGCCCGGGGCGCGGGGTCCGGGGCCGCGCGCGAGCCTGCAGCGGCGCCCCGAGCCCGGAGCACTCCCCTCCCCTCCCCCCTCCGCCCCCCAGAAATGTTGCAAACTTTTGCAGCCCGTTCTCGGGTTGCGGGAGGAGAGGGGGGCGGGGGAGGCGGCAGGAGGGTTGACAGCCGGCGGGCTCAGCCCCTGGCTTTGATTTTTCTGCAAAGAGAGGAGGAAAGCAGCGTTGCCGAAATTAAATACGCTCCCCCAAAATACGGAGAACCGGAGAGTGGGGGCCCAGGAAAGAAACTTTTAAAGCGGCAGTGTCCTTTTAAGAAGGAAAAAAAAAATGTGTTTATTGCCACCCTCCTCCCCCTTTACCTTTTCTCCTCTTGCCAGTTTCGGCCCAGGCTGCCGAGTCGGGAGTGTGTTTTCGGCCCCTTCAGAGCTCAGGGAAGCGGGAGGAGTGAGCGACCTGGGGAGCCCCGGGGGTGGAGAGGGGGCGCTCCTGGATCTGGGGGCGACGTGGGCACCTTCTCTGGAGCACGGCGGTGCTTGGGTTATGGAGAAAGGTCTGGAGGAAGCGGGGTACGGGCGCGCGTGGTGCTCGCCAAGTTATCTGGCGGGCGCGGCGAGGGGAGATGCGCAAGTTTGCAGCCCCGCGGTTCGCAGCCCGGCGCCCGGGCTGGTGGGGGGCGTGTGCGCGCCAGCGCGCAGAGGGCGGCGGTCCTGTGGGGCGCTCCACGCGCGTTCGGAGTGAGCGTCTACAAAAGCAAACAAGCAGAAAAAGAAAGATCGCAAGCCACCCAAACTTATTTCTGCCCTGGGAATCCTTCCCTCCTTGAGGTTCCAAGCGTTTCTGCGAGAACCTGAGAATGGTCAGTGCAAGTTGAATGCCGGTTGGATAGTGCGAGCGATGTTCCCCCCTTCCCCGAGCGATTTTTACACTCATTTTGCAGTGTGTTGTGAGGGGGAGAACGGGGGTGGTTGGGGGAGCTCCATCGCCCCCTCCTTGCTTTTTCCTAGTTAAAGTGGAGTGTTGGGGAAAGCTACCTCCCTCCCTCTTCTTAAAGGTGTCGGAACCTGGTGTTGGGTTTTTCTTGGGGGTGGGGGATTATTTATTTGAATGAGCCTGGAGTTTGCAAAGAACAGGAGGAAGCTACGGCTTTAATTACTGTTGTAAATAATGAATAAATCACGCCTGTCACTCCGGAGGAACCGCGCTCGCGCGAGCCGCCCAAGGCTGGGGACGGAGAGGATCTCCAATCCCGGCTTGGGCACTGGCCCAGCGCGCCCCCTCCTCTTGCCACTCGGCTTCTGGCGGCGATTGGGGAGGGCTGGGGAGAGGCGAGTGGGGGCTCCGGGAGCCGCTCCCTTCCTCTCGATGTTACAGTTGGAGGTAGGAATATGGCTGATCATGTGCTGGCTGTTTTACAGTATTCCCCCCACCACCACCTTAGCCACACCCCCTGTCCGAGCGCTTTCCCATTCACGGAATTCGAGTACAGTAAAAGCCATCAGGATGACACACGCGAAAAACATTTAATTAAAGGCGATTTCCGAAGAGTGAACACACCGAACCGCGGTTTGAGCGGGAGTGGGGGGACAGCGAGGGCCGGGAGTGAAGGGAGGGGGATAGGGGCTGGGCGCCGGGACCTGCCGCTAGCTCGGTGAGTTTGTGTGTGGCGAGCTTTTGGCTGCAAAGAGTATATTTAGACCCTGAGACGGTGGATTTGGAATGCGAGCGGGTTATGTAACAGGGTTAATCAGAAACACTGGAGAAAATCCCCTTCATGTGTTTCTGAAGCTTTTTTTTTTTTTTTTTTTTGTAAGAGGGGACATAGTATATGGGAAGCTGTACTAATTTCTGGTTTGTACTGCCATCCCCCTCTTTCTTAATACCCCCTACTCCCCCACCCCCACCGTGTTATTAGCATCTTCAGGTGTCATTCTTGCCAGAAGGTGTTCTTGTAAGAGATTGGGTTGGCAGGCTGCAGAACCCACTAGCAAATCCGTAACTTGCTGTTCTTGCAAATTATATAATGCTGGGCATTCAGAACCACAAGCCCCCTAGGCCTCAGCAAAAAAGGGAGAGGGACAAAGTAGGGGTGGGATGCATCTTGCACAGCTGACCTGCTGACCCATGTCCCCTTGCCCCCTGGAGGGCTGCCCCCCACTCACTCTTCTTTGAACCAACCCCTTGTGCATCCCTCTGGAGATTTAATGGGGGAGGGAGAGGAGGTAAGGCCCAGACACTCAACTCACATCCTGCACGCAGGCACTAGGTTATATAACAGTCTGAATGGAAAAAGGAAGGTCAGAGATGGAGGCATCCCTTAGCTAACACAGCAGTAGTAATAGCTTCCAGAAATTATGTGCATTTGCAGACTTCAACCTCAGATGTAGCGTCTGCTCCTCAGGGGTACCAATCTTTGTGTGTGTGAGCTAGGGAGAAAAAGAGAATGTGCAAGTATGCCTGGTAGATGAGAGTGATTTGAAAATGGGAAATGTTTGGGTTTTCAGATGATGTAATGGAGTTGGCAGAATATGCAAGTCGGCTCCCAGAGTGTAAGCAGCAAGAAAATTGGAGCTGGCATCCAGTATTAATGTTGCATAAATTACAATATCGGAAAGAAATTAACCTACGCACTAGGTGATTACACCTTTTTAATACTTAAAACATAAAGGCACACAACTCAAAAGGAAAAGCAAATATCATCACCTTATGATTAGCATTTTCAAGCTCCAGGGGGGTTGAGTGGAGAGTCCTTGGCATTGGGTGAAGTGGGAAGCTTTCTGATTTGGGAGATGCTTTCCAGAGAGGTAGCAGGGTTCTCTTCCAGCCAGCCAGTGTTTGCAGTCCACAGAGATTGTGGTCTGGATTCTCGTGACATTGAGGTGACCTCATGAGACATTGCTCAGGTAGACTTGAAGCTGTTGCTGAGTTCTGAACTCCTGGGAATCCACGTGTGAATGGACTGTGTCCGTTTAGTGCCTGGCTTCCAAAATCAAATGTGTGACTTTTTAATCTGAAAGACGACCTCCCCCTCTCTCTAAAACTGGGCAGGGAATGTTAGCACTTTTAATGAAACTGTTCCATTTTCTAGGTGGTATTAACGATGGCTGGTGTCATTCAGTCTCATCTTGACAGCGCAATAAAAGGGAAAAAAAGGCAAGAGGCAACATGGGAAGTAAGAATGAAGCGGAAAAAAACCACAGCGAATCTTTAATTTAACAAGGCTTTTGGGGACTTCAGGGAGCCATGAGCATTGTGACATAACTGTTGTTAAAAACCCTTTTCCAGAATCTCGTTATAATATGCATGCCAGAAGCTTACATATTTTACTTCACTGAAGTTATCCTCACAGGGCTGCGTGCCACGCAGTTGGTTTGGAACACCAGTGCGGAAGGTTGAAGGCTTTTAGGGCAGGCCGACCTAAGGGAAAAATCGAAACCAAAAGATGGGATTAACGCTGAAAAGCTCGGTTGTGTTGAGATTGAACCCCTTGGAAGCTCAGTTTAGATTGACTTAAAATCAGTTAACAAGGCCTGTGGTTTATTTGTAGCCCTGAGGACTGCTAGAACCACATATTCTTTGACTTTCAAAGTGCTTCGCCTTCATTCCCCGCTTCGGTCTTGGCTGATTTCATTTTCTGGTAGGTGCTCTTGCTTGGCAGTGTAGAGCCCTTTCTAGAGACTGATTCTCAGATCAACTTTTCTTACATGGACCTGGCTCTTTACACTGAACAAATGATGCCCCATAGTTTGAAAGAGCTACTGGCTAGGATAAAATCCTTTGCCAGAGGGATGGAATAATTATTTCTCAAACTAAGGGACTTTAATTTTCTGGTAAATTGCTCATAAAAACATTTATAATTATACCCTTTAAAAATGTAATAGAATAATTTTAGAAAATGCATTTGATAATAGTTATGATAACCTTTTCTGTTGCTTCCCCCTTATTTCTTAAAAAGAACTGAATTATTAATCCAGAAGTCGAATCCTGAGTGGCTAAAAACGTTTATAGCAGACTCTTATTTATGTTAGTCACCTGCTGGAGTTTTCCAAAACTTACTGGAGTTATGAGGAGCCCTGGGCTTTAGAAAATGTCTGTATTTCTGAAACTGAAATTGGGAGCTAGTGTGGAAGCCCCCTAACCATGAGACCCACCCGTGAGCTTGTGTTCTCAAGCAGCAGAGGTGGGGCTACAGCACACACTGCTGGTTCCACTCCAGACTCCTACGGGGGGTGCAGGGGGTGCGAGAATGTTCATTGCAATAGTTGTGCCTGTGGATGAAAATGTTCTGAGGATTTTCAGTGACAGTTTTTGGAAGCGAACTGACTCCTGTCTGGAGCTGACCTTTGGAATGCCAGTGAGACAAGCCCACGGAGTCTTCGCCTTGGGCCACACTCTTGTCACTTCTGAGTTAAGATGCACGTTTTTCTGCAGATTCTCCCATCTTGCCGTTAGGACGTTGTGGCGTGATGTTGGAAGGACAGACTGAGTTGGACGTCACTGGAAATTTTGTTCATGCGGCATGATCTCTTACTGCATATGCCACTTCTTCTGTGTGTGCCCTTCCTTTCTCCCTCCATCTTCCTAGTCTACTTGATGAACTGTGCTTCTTAGCTCATAGACACAGTACTTCTGTGTCTGTAGAAGCAAAATAAATACGTAACAGCATTTCAGGTGTCTGGGGAAAGAGTTGTAGTTGCCCCATGTGCAAAAAAAAAGTATAGAAAATACAGCTCTCCTCCCATGACATATCTTGCTGCTCACCTTCTTTGTCTTCCGTGAGACAATGTGCAGGGACTTGCAGGCAGACATCATCTGCTCCCTTGAGGAGATTCCTGACCCATTCATCCCAGATTAGTGATGGATTCTTCCAGGGCAAGAAGAGTCTGCTTTGAAAGGCCTTGAGGTACTGGAGTGAACACTAACCTAGAATGTGGGGTACCTTTCTCAATACGAGGCTTCCTTGCTCAGAATTGAGGAACAGTCTCTCCCTCTCCCTCTCTCTCTCCCTCCCTCTCTCTCCCTCCCTCTCTCTCCCTCCCTCTCTCTCTCTCCCTCTCTCTCTCTCTCTCTGTCTCTGTCTCCCCCCCTCCCTCCCCCGCCTCCCTCTCTCCCGTGTTCTCTCTTCTATTCACATTTAAATTTGGGGGTTTTTTCCTTCTTTTTTTGTATCTAATTCATATTGGGAGGTATTGGTTTGGAAATAAGCTGTTAAATTTCTCACCTGTCTTATTAGGCAGAAAAATAAAATGGAATCATTTTGAATTAAAGCTTCAAAAAAACCCTCCAGGTAAGCAGTGTTCCAGTGTCGATTAATATACAGTAAACTATGATTTTTCTATAAGGGTACCAAAGCATTACTGATAAATTGGTGTTTCTGGCTAACAGGAGATTAACCAGAAATATTCTCTGTCTTTTCCTTATTGAATATATTTTTAAAATGTGCTGGTCCCCTTTCCTACCCTAGAAAGAACATTGAGAATGTAATTGAATCTTGCTTTGAAGTTTGAGGATCTTATGGTGCCACAGGGTCACTGTTCTGAGGATGAATTCTGATTGTACGTTATAGAACTATAAATGGAGACGGTGTCAGAGATTGGACTAAATCTGTCCTGATCCCAGCTTGGAAATTGTTTTCTTCTTTTGTTAAATCCTCCATATTAGTATGTTTTGTTATTCGCCTCCCTTGTTCTCTAAGTTGCAAGCAGCAAAATAGAAATTCATTTCAATTTGTTGGTTCTGGTTAATTGAGGTTTACTTTTTGGGAAAATTTCAACCAGAATCTAAAGCCTTAATTCTTTCTCTAGAGTTATAGAGAATGTAAAGTTAATCTCAAAGATTCATGAAGGCTGTTGTATTTACAAGTAAGTTATGGACTGTAGTACCGTAGCATTTTGTAACTTCTCCCCTGTGTAATGGTAGATAGAAATGCCAGCTAGTTTTGTCTTCTTTAGATATGTTGAAGGGGTATCTTTGGTAAAGGACTTGTAAATCTTGACAGTTAGGAACCTCAAGGATTAGAAGGAAGACTTTCAAGAATATCAATAAAGAACATTTAGATTCCCCAAAGGAAACCTTCTCTCCAAGCTTAGCCCTTGGTTCCCCAAACCAGTATGGAAAGCATTCTGGAACCACACCGTCAGAAGCCGACTTTCTCAGGGCTGTCCCACTTGACTTAATGATCGTCTGTGGTTATCTTGTGATATCTTTGATGTCGTAGTGTTGGAAATTCAGCTTGGGAGTCTTGGTGTTCTTTTGTGTCAGCCCAATTATTGTTATTATTTTTTGCTTTGGGAGTAAAGACATCACGGAGATTGTTTAAAGAAATCCTTACACGAGGGGAATGGGGCGTGATGAGAAATAAATATACCACAGCTCATGGTTTAGGCAGGCTTGCTTTTTGCTCTGGCTTTTACATGCTAATGTTAAAAGGAATTACAGGTAACAATTCCCTTGTGTTGGTGGAAGAACAGTTTTTTTTTCTAACTGATGTTTATGGCCTCACCTGACACATCATTATTACAAACTGTCGTATCACATTACGTGCGGTGGCACACTGACAGTGGCGTGGCACTGTGGTTTCCCAGTGGATGTCTCGTCCACAGATCTGAGGCCCTGGGGGCCGGCTGGGGAGCCCTCTGCAGTGCCCACTGACAGCTGAGAGTACAGGTTCCCCACAGTCTTGAAGGTGTTGGAGGACTGTCCCAGGTAGTTTCTATACCAGTGCTGTTTCCCCCTGAAGCTCCATCAGAGGCTGGAAACGAGTAGGAATGATTATGGTGCAGAGGATTTATAATCTGCCAGCCTCAAATCATCTCCAACAACGTTACTGAGCATTTGAGTTTGATTATGAACTTTCTTAAAGCGTTTTGAAACAATTGGGAATTTCCTACATCCGTGAACGGGCCATAATAGATGAAACTCTTCTGGGGGTACGGGGAAGGGCGCCACTTAGTGCGGGATCCTCAAGCCTGTGAAAGAGGCAGCGCACTGTTAAAAATACCTAGCTTACTTCGGGGGAGGATTTGGCTGAATACTGATGAAGTTTATGAAATATGAATGTAGTGAAGTTGCTGTACGTAAGTGGTAGGCGTGTGTGAACGAAGTAAGAAGAAATAAAATTGTGTATAAATGACACCCTGAAACTTGATGGAATTGTATACGTGACAAGAATGGTGACGTTGGGGTCTGTGCTTAATGGAGGAAAATAAACTGGCTTAAAATCTATATGTCAAATTAGATGTGGGACTAAAAATTACAGTATATAAAATCATTTGACTTATTTTATAAGCAAAGAATGCTACCAGGGAGAAGCAGGCAGGTTGCAAAGAATCGAGGTGAAACAGAATGGGGGAGAAAAATCAGGGACCAACACTTGAATGTGTGATGAGGTATGGTAATCACTGTTTTAAATAATCCAGACTATTAACTACTGTGCTGCTAGGTAGAGAATTTGTTATAGCCAAACAAAAGGCATAAATATGAATTTTAGGTTGTGTGGGAGAAATCTTCTCGATCCCCAAAGCGTAAGTGCATGGTACTGAGAAGCAAAGCTGCACACGAAGTAATTTTTTCTGTCTTATCCTTGATTAATTGACAGCCAACTGTATGCCTCTTTCCTGAAGGTGACTTTACAATCTCCAGACACAGACATTTCTCTCAGAAGTGGAGTGAAGGAAGGAGACCCACAAGCTAAAGTGTGTTTCGCTGGGTGAAGTATTTTGGGGGAAAGATAAGACTGGTGAAATAGGGGAATGGAGTCGTGCCTACAGAGATTAAGAATGCCTGTTTGGGGCTGGGGAGTGGGGGCTGTGAATGAAGGAAGGGAATCTCTAGAGGGAAAGAGACTTCTATGCAAAGGAAAATGAAATTAGCATTGACTCTGAAGTGGCTGGGAATGTGACTTTCTAATTTTAAATTATCTTTAACAAGGGCAATGAAAAGAGGAAAAGTTGACACTTTGAGAAGTTGTGCCGAACTTGTCGAGAATGCCAATTGACAAAGCAGGTAAGGGAATATTTGGAAACACAGAACGAGAACAGGTCTCAAGGGCACGATGGTCTGCTTCCTAGGGCGTTAAGGGAATTGGTGGGTGTGTTTATTGATTCTTCCACTTAGTTTTAAAGAAAACTGAAGAAGTGGACAAAGACGGAGAACAGACAACCAGACGTGATTCTGCCCTTCCAGAAGCCAAGAGGCTTATATCATCCGGTATGATCGATGCCAGTTACGGGGAGGAGTGACTGTAGAGAAGTCAATGGAATTTCAACATACAAATCACAGAAGAAACAAGGGTATATTTAGCCAGTCTAAAAACTCTTCAATAAACTGCATTGCTTTTCATTTTCACTGTGTAATTATAAAACCAGTGGATGGTCAGCAGGCTACTGTAACAATATAGCATGTACTCCTAGGAACGTGTGTGTGACAGGGATATTATATTTGAAAGGGCAGGGCAGCTGGGAGGGTGAACTGCCCATAACTCTCAATTGTCCAGGTAATGAAGCATTGGGAAAGCAAAGGCAAATGAAATACTTTGATAATCAAAAACGATTCTTCTTTTAGTGATCACATTAGTTGACTGATGATGATAAATGTGAAATTGCCAGAGTTGTATTTTACCATTTCTTTTTTTCTTTTTTTATTATTATTATTTTTTTTTTCGTGAGGAAGATCAGCCCTGAGCTAACATCCATGCTAATCCTCCTCTTTTTGCTGAGGAAGACCGGCTCTGAGCTAACATCTATTGCCAATCCTCATCCTTTTTTTTTTCCCCCAAAGCCCCAGTAGATAGTTGTATGTCATAGCTGCACACCCTTCTAGTTGCTGTATGTGGGACGTGGCCTCAGCATGGCTGGAGACGCGGTGCGTTGGTGCACGCCTGGAATCCGAACCGGGCTGCCAGTAGCGGTGCGCGTGCACTTAACTGCTAAGCCATGGGGCTGGCCCTATTTTACCGTTTTTGGCACTCACGACCCACTTTGGAGGAGCACGTTTATGCAGAAAGTGGGAACCTGGGCGATTTCTGTAAACCAGGCTGTTAATCCAGAAGATGTAAAATTTCACAGTGTGAAGGATGAAGGTGGAAGATTAGTGAGGTTCTAAACTTTCTCAAGGCCCCACAGAGAATCAGTAGGAGAACGGATGCTATGCTAAAAGGGTTCTAGAAAGTTCTAAAGCTCAATTTCTTATCTTGAACTAGTATGTGGTGCTCACTCATCATGCTGCCACTGGTCATGTTTTATTAGACTAAAGCCTGTTAGAGCCAAAAGGGGCGTTATGAATCATCTAGCCTACCTCCCAGCCCTCCCTACCGTTTAAACTGATGCTCACAGAGATCTACGAATGTGTCTGAGGTCCAATTCCTAATAAGTAGCAAGGCTGTGACTAGAACACAGGGCTTCTACTCCCTTACCTAATGTTCCTTCCACTTATACGCTGTGCCAGGAAGCTGGCAAGTTCCAGTAAGGTACAAAATCAGGTTCCTGCCCTCCAGGAAAACCCCCTGAGGATATTATGATGTGTACACAAGTTAATCCAGCATTAGATGGTAGATATGTCTGAAAGTAAGCACAAGTTATTTTGGCTATGCATCAATAGTGGAACTTTATCAATAATTGTTACTTTTTAAAATCCCACTGGGCATTTTTATTATTAGTTAAAAATTAGCCAATGAGATTGTGGCTGTGTCAGTAAAGCTATCCTAAAGCGTAGTGAAAATAGTGCCTGCGTCTCATGCTCTGATTTAGTAGACAGTAAAATACAGGATATGGAGTTGAACATCTTGTGCTTAGTGCTTGCTGGATGGAGCTGGATGCAGCCAGGGGGTGCAGTGGGGGAGACGTCTCTCATCAGCAGTCTTCTTTCCTCCAGGCAGAGAGTTTAAGGCTGTGTCTTTTATAGAGATGCTCAAGAGCAAGTCTGCGAATGGAATACAATGTAGCCAGTAAAAATCCATTTGTGGTAGAAAAATATTTCTTGACAGGCGAAAATGTTTGTGATCTATTGCTTAGTGAAAAGTAACAGCTTTCATAGTAATGAGTGCAGAGTGACATCATTCTTGTAAAAACTGTTGTGTATGTGTGTCTGTGTCTATTAACATGGACCCACATATGCCTAAATGATGAAATCATAAAGTAGTCATCTCTGGGTGGTGAGGTTATCTTTGAGTTTCTTTTTATTTATACTTTTCTGTATTTTCCGAGTTTCCTGTATTATGTGTGTATTAATTTTGTAACTAGAAAAAAATAAATCCTATTTTTTTTCCCAAAATGATTGTGTGTTGTGAAACTGGGGATACTTTGAAGGAACCAATTCTGGACTTAGTCTGTTACACAGAATTTCTTGATGTTTCAGGATGAGCCAAGTTTACTGGCCCAAGGAGCAATACCTTTGACAGTCACATTCAGCCAGGAAAACAAGGGTCATTCAGCTTGAATATGGAAAGAAGTGTCCTAATATTGGAATTTCTTGTTCATGTAGGGCAATGTCTTTCAAGCGTTTATACTGTGACATAGAGCGAGAAAAGCATACTACATTGTGAGCCAGTACACACACACACACACACACACACACACACACACACACACAAACTTTTCACATAAAATATTTATCGTTTCTCTGCAGTGCACTGTTACTTTTGCTTGATTATTTAAAGACAAAATACAAGTCACAAGCCACCAAATTGGTTTCATGATCTGTTTATGGGCTGCTACTTGCAGTTTGCAGAAGTCTCCTGGGCAGGAGGTAGAAGTGGCCTTTCTACGGGTGATGGCCAGGAGGCCGGGAGGGCGGGAGGGCAGGAGTGTTTCCACAGTAACTGATGTTGATTCCAGGTGTTACTCATTATGATCTTAGGGAGGAGGTGGGAGGGATAATAATGTAAATACTTATTATTTGTGATCATACGGTATCTTTATGCCACTTTTAGCACATGCTCATTAATATCCTATTACATTTAGACATGCATCTGCCTAGACTGGCTTAGAATGTAAATTCTGAGATCCCCCTTTGCTTGGAGTTGATGTCACTGTGTAAAAAGCACGAGGGTGGCATTCTTTCATTCAACAAATATTTGCTGGGCACCTTCTGTGTGCCAGGCACTGTGCTAGGCTCTGGGGATAAAGCAGAAAACAAGGGAGGACAGATCCCTGTCTTCCTGGATCTTACCTTTTAGTGGTGGTGAATCTCAGTGTAGCCCACTGTCTGGGTCATCTTTGACCAGACACTCCTGACAGTTCTTTCCATGTCTTGGAGTTGGCCTTTTTCATCCCTCTTCCCTATATGTGCCTTCACCCTTCCCCTTCTGTTCTCCCCCACCCAGTCTCCCATCTTATGTCCCAGTCTCTCTCTGCTTATTGAAATCCTACAATCATTTTAGCTCCATATGAGACATACCCTCTCCCTCCTCTGGTTCTATGACCTCTGTCTTTTAACAGTAGTCAGTCACATGGGCCTTGCTCATTCGTTAAACATGTAACCTCTTCCTTTGCCAGGTTGCTTGACACTATCTTGTAGTGTTATTTCCTGGGCAGGAGTCTAGTCTCCCCAGGAAGACTAGCACCGTGGTTTACCCTTTTACCTCAGCACAGTGCCTTGCAAAAAGCAGGTGTCATTAACTATGCAGGTCGTCTCCCACATGGCCCTGCAGAGATGTTTGCTTTCTCAGTAGATTCAGCTCTGCACTTCCCGACTCTGCAAGCACAGCTTCTACTTGCTTACGCTTCCAACTGTACCTTGGGTTGGGACCCGGCCACCCTTGTTTGTCCTACTTCTGTCTCTCTTGGATCCACCAATCCTCCCTGAATGGCAGGTTCAGGCCTGCTCCAGTCTTGAGCAACTCAGACCAAGGCTGGGTGTGCTGGGAAACAGCATACATGGTTGTTACAAGCCTGCTGCGAGTGAGACAGACCTGGGCCAGAGGCCCAGGTGTGCTGTGTGCTAGCTGTGTGACCTTAGGTGAGTTCAGTAACTACTCAGTCTGTTTCTTTCGTCACCTGAAAACGGGCGATGATGATGCCAGCTTCCCAAGGTGGCTGAGAGGATCACCTGTGATAATGCATGTGTGGCACCTGGCAGGATGCCTGGTACACATTGAGTGTAGCCCCACTGACGGTGGTGATGATGGAGCACACACAGTAGCAGGGGACCCTCTTGCCACCTCCTCCCTGAGTCCTCCTCCTCAGGTCTTCAGGTCTCTTTGCTTGGAGTGTTCCTCCTTGGTTCTGATTTGTTTTCTGAGAATTAAGCAAGAGTCCTGGGGCATCTGAAGCCTTTTCTTTTATTGCCAGTTCTCTTTCATGGACTTGATCCTGCCCCAGTCCCTCAGCTCAGCTACCATAGCTGAATCCTGCCGAGAGAGTTAAGTTCAACCCCATCAGCCACTTCTTGGGTGTCCCTGAGCTTACAGCCCACACCTTTACCTTCAGCTGAACTAGAGGAGAGCCCATGTTTGCCTACTCCCTTGCCTCTGGCCTCACTATTCCTGTGGTCCCCGCTGGCTGCCCCCTCCAGCCACTGGGAATGGGGGTGCTCCCTCCTTCCCTCTGTGCTCCAGTGCGCTCTCACACCTCATTTCTCAGCAACCCCCCATTCCTTGCCCTCCCTTCTCCTTTACTCGCTCTCTCTTCCCTGCCAAAAAATCACATTGGAGAAGCTTGTCTGCAAGGGTTCCATTCAACTTGTTCTACATTAATGCTGCACTATGGTGACCCACTGCTGAGTCTTTCACTTGTAATGTAATCTAATAATTTACATGCACTTCGCAAGCAATGCTCTCAGAGACTCAGAACCTGCTTGAAATTGCTGTGCTGTTACAGTATTTGAGCTGATGAGAGAGCAGCGTGAGAAAGAGTAGTTATTGGTACCACAATGGTATTGGGTAAACTCGGGAAAATAATGTTAGCACAAGGTGAGGGTGTGCTGATGAATTATAATATCCGTTCTCAGAGAATCAATTAAATTTGCTAAGGGTCTTTTATTGATTTTGGCTTGTAATTGGACTAGGATAGGTCAAAGTATAGTAGGGCTAGAAGCATATCAAGCTAGAGGAAGTAGTTGAACTAAGAGGAGAGTCTTGTCTTTCTGGGATGCTGTGAAAATGTTTTACTTTTGATATACTACATGATTTTTACAGAATTAATTGGTGCTGTGATTAGGTTGTTTTATTTCTTCACTCAGACATGTTGGAAGCCCATTCTAATATGCAGTAGTAATGAAAATAGGGTAATGCTATAATAATAGCGCCATTGTAAAGTGAATTACACCATTAAGCATCTATTTTGTCTAATTTGTGTTGTGATAGTGTGGGTAATACACACACATACAGACTTAGAGTAGCTTGTCTTTAAGAAACAGACTCTAGGGGCCGGCCCGGTGGTGCAGGCAGTTAAGTGCACACGGTCCGCGGCGGCGGCCCGGGGTTCACGGGTTCAGATCCCGCGCACCGACGCACTGCTTGTCAGGCCATGCTGTGGCGGCGTCCCATATAAAGTGGAGGAAGATGGGCATGGATGTTAGCCCAGGGCCAGTCTTCCTCAGCAAAAAAAGAGAAGGATTGGTAGATGTTAGCATAGGGCTAATCTCCTCACAAAAAAAAAAAAGCGACTAGCTGAGAAGCCCCAATCCTCTAGTATTGAACAGTCAGTAAATGAAAAGAAGACATTGTTCAGTGAAAAAGTGAATTTTTCTATATTTAAATATAAATGTATATTTATGTATACACACACACACATACATGCTGAGATACGTATACACACACATACTATGCCAGTCAGGCAGGTCAAGAAGAAGCTACGTGACTGTGGCATAAAAGTGCTTGCCTTGTGTTGCCTTGTAACAAGTTGGTTAGCCCACATGGGGACAGAAATCGGTTATGGCAGGCCAATTCAATCATAATATCAGGCCAGGGTTTGAAAACAAGGCTTTGTGTATTTGTTTCAATCTCTTCATCCTCATTACCATGTCTGAGAACCTCTATTAATTGATATTTCTCAAGTTTGAGAAGAAGCATTAAGGGCCCAGGAACTATGGTCATTTTATTTTGTCATTTGTCTCCCAAGGAAGGACATTAGCCAAACAACTTCTTCCACAGTAGAAAGATAGAGGCATATTTTTTTTTTTGAGGTCATAATGGTTTATAACATTGTGAAATTTCAGTTGTACATTATCATTTGTCAGTCACCATATAAATGTGCCCCTTTACCCCTTATGCCCACCCCCAGCCCCCTTCCCCTCTGGTTACCACTATCTGTTCTCTTTGTCCATATGTTAGCTTATCTTCCACATATGAGTGAAATCATACGGTATTTGTCTTTCTCGGTCTAGCTTATTTCGCTTAACATATACAAGGGAGGCATATTTTTATGCCTTAAGTCATAAGCTAACCCTAGAGCAGAAACAGGATCTGAGAAGGCAGCATCATATGTGGCTGCTCCCAGTGGGACATGTAAATTAAAAAGTCCAAGAATGAATTACACTCTGCGTTGGTTCCAGTGACTTTATCCCTTTGCTCCCAGGAGGACTGGGATTGGAGGGGGGTGGGTAGTTTGGCAGTAATTGTCCATGAGTTTCCAACCGTCAGGGTAATACCTCCAGGGAGGTCCTGAAGACTTACCTAGTTCATCTCCGGTCTGGATTGCTGCCTCCAAGACCTCTCCATGTTTTCCTGCAGGGGCCATCTAGAAAGGATTTTACTGGTAGTGTCCATCTCTCACCTGCCCTCACTCCGGGATTTTGCTTCTCAGCATTGTTGCTACCACCTGGTAATCAGGAACCTCAGACCTTGTCCAAAGAGTTGAGATTTTATGTAGTTTAGAATATATTTAACTTTCATACGTGTAGTGCTTGCTCTGATGACCAAAATATTGAAAGCAAATTTGCTTCATAAACAACTGTGTACTTCCTGTGTCTCACATCAACCATGTTGATTTTAAACTCCATGAGTGTTTGAGGAGACAGTACACAGCATCAATGCCTGGCATCTGAATTAAGAATACATTTAGTGGAGAAGTTTTATTGCAAGCCTCAATGAAAAATATCAATATCATATTGTGTCTAATAAAATATTATAATGGAAATTACCATGGTGTTTGAGAACATCCTTTTATTAATTGGTCTTTTCCATTATTATTTCTTAATAGCAAACACACTCTGGTTTTATTGCTCGTTAGTTATAGTCCTTATTGAATTCGCATTTTGCTGCTTCAGCTGTGTTTATCTTCTCATTGGTCTCAGTTCCTTGAGGGCAGCGTTGTAGATTGTCTTGTCTTCTGTCCCGTATTTCTTTGTCTGACTTGGGCATTCAGTGAATGCCCTGGATGCTAGTGATGGTGCAGTTTAGAATCAATATGTGAAAGACAGCCAGCTGAGAGAAAACTGGGATGAGGCAAGAAAATCCAATATTCCTCAAAAGCTTCAGATATTTAAAGGTGATGCAATATATTGCCTCCTTTCATTGAGTCATCAAGTATTTATTGAGTACTTACTATGTGCCAGGTCCCACATTGGTCAATGGAGGCACAAAGTTGAATTAAGGGAATTGATAGGCAGGAAAGACACATTAACTAGTAATTTAAAAAAATGTGGAGAGTGCTATAACAGATATTTACAAAATATATAGTGCATAGAATAGAGAGAAGACACTTCATGAGGAGTCAGGGAAAGCTCACTGAGGTGGATACATCTGCCTAGTTTTTGGAAAAATGGGCAGAGATTTGCTTAGAGGGCAAAAAGTGGCAGGCGATTGCTGGCCAAGGTACCTGAGGTGAAAGTTGATGGCACATTCAGGTAGGGTAACAAGGTGTAGCTTGGCCTAAGCATAGAGTACATTGGCAGGACTAGGAGATGAAGTTGGAGAAAGTAGGCAGGGGCCAAACTAAGCATTTTGGACCTTTTTATATGGCTAAGTTTTGAGCAGGTGAAAAATACCTGATTTCTTTTTGGTCAAGTACTTAAGCATAAGTATGTTGAGGTGTGGGTTGGAGAACTGACAGTTTAGATAAGGAGCCAAGTTAGGAGGTCTCTGTGGTACTTCTGGAGAGACATACTGCAGGCTGGGACTCGAATGGGGTGAGGAGGTGGGCTCTGAGGTGGAATTTCCCAAGAGGTAGAGTTGGAGGTAACGACAGGAGTCAGTCCCAGAGTTGGGGGGAATTCTTGGCTGGGACACTTTGGGGTGGGATGTGAAGAGGAGAGAAGGCATGAGTTCTGTTCAGGATGGGCTGAGTTGGAGGTACCAGGGAGGTGTCTGATGGGCCGCTGGAAATGTGGGTCTGGCAGGGAGCATGTGACAGTGTGTTCCCTGGGGAATTAGGAAAACAAGTATTTTGACAAGGGCCTGGAGCTCAGGAGGGACAGCTGGACTGGAGCCATGGAGCCCCAGCTCTGAGCAGCATATCTGACAGGGGATTGGAAGGTGAAATTTATATTGGCTTATGTTCATGGATTTTGAAGTGATATCAGGAGAAAATAAGCCTAAGATCCAAGTGAGTGTGCTTGAGAAACTATAGGAGATGGATTGGTGCAGTGACAAGCAAGTATCTCAAAAAACTGCCTAGAGACCTGGAAATCCTTCATTTACTAAAGGCATAGAAAAAACAAGAATGTCTTTAAATCCAGAGGTTCTAATACATTTTGCTGCTTCGAGTTGCATTTGAGTTTTATCTGTTTTGATGGTGGTCTCTCCTTCCCAACATGTCTAAACTGATGATTTTGAAGAGTTGCTGCCCCCCTCCATTTTTTTTTTTTAAACTTTCTACACAGCCCAGCATTGAATTATCCTGTCTCTAAAGGGAATCTGCCTCACACTTGGCAGAACCTCAAGGTTGGGAGAAATGGAATGAATGGTAGCTGTGGAGAGGTCTCCACAGTGCCCTGGGAGAAAGGCTTCGTGGGAGAGAAAGTTGAAAGAGGGTCTTGAGAAAGGGTGTGAGATCTTCAAAGGATGGGCCTAGCCATGGGAAACTAAATGGAAGATTTTTTTTTTTTAATGGACCAGGAAGAGAAAAAGAAATGCACAAGTGTTTGTTGGTGGGGCGGATGATGACATTGATTGTTGTAGTGGGATTGCTGTTTCGTGTGTTTATGGCACTCACTGTTTTCAAGGGGTTTTCACATATGCAGCAGCCTCTGGAGGTCCTGGGAAGAAGTTGATGTTGCAGCCCAGGGAGGGACTAGAGATTGTGTTGTGTAATTAGGCAGACCTGTTGACTTAAAACAGCTCGGACACAATAGGCTGAACTTATCTTTAACGCCAGCAAGTGTGACAGGAGGGGTCTTTGCCTTTTGGAAGGGCCAACCCTTTGCCCTCTGAGGCAGTAGCCAAGCTCCCTATTGTTTTCAGAGAGCTCTGACTAAATACTTTCCCCGTAGATATTCCGCTAATATGTCATATGAATTATTTGTGTTATCTCTGTGCTGTGAAATTAGAGGCCTTCACCCACAGTGTGGTAAGTGGATTAAAACAAAAGCCTGTTTTTTATGGTGTAGGGGAAACTGGGCCAGTATCAGGGAACCATTTTGTGTGTGTTTGATCTGACGGTGGGGAGGCCTTGGGACGCCAGTGTCTTCTAAAACCTGAAAGCTGCGCTCCGGCTGGAGTTTTCTTCAAAGAGGTTTATGTTTTATCCGTTGGCACTTCTGAGGGGGAAGGAGGGTTTGGAGTGGGTGATTCTGTGATGATTCTTTTCTTGCTGCTGTTTTCTTCTCCAGCTTTTTAACTTTGCAGAAAGCCCTTCCAGTTCTACGGTCAGACCCCGTTCAGGATGATGGTGGCCAAACAGTCCCCTTTTGTTAAGTGAGCGTCCTATTTTTGTTTCTCTTGAAAGGTGCCCTTCAAGACAGCAGAGCCTTTATTTGGGCTGTTTAGAATCAAGCCCTGAAGAAACCAAAACAGAAATCGTTCTAAACCCAGGCCAAGTGCCTCCTTTGCCTGGCGAGGCCAAGCTAACCCCACACAAGGTGACATCTAACCAGCTGGTTACCTGAGAACCACCTTGGGGAGTTCTCCAGCTTGACTTCTCTCGCTTTGGCCTCCATCCCAAGAGCCAGTGAAAGCTGAGGGTCACTGCCTTTCTGTGCAGAGATGCAGCAGGAGAGTTATGGCTCTTGCTGAAGAACGTAGGTTGGGTTATGTTTTAAAGGGTCCTATGTTAGCTTGCAGAATGCTAAGGATCTATAAGGATCCTGAATGGAAATGGGTCAGAGAAGATATTTATGACCATAAGCCTAGTTGTCTTAGAGTGGTGCAATTTTTCCTCTTTATCACTCAAGCTTTCAATAAGTTCATTTTATTGAATTTATCTATCTTTTTTTGGTTTTTAAGAAAACGGAGTCATCTGAGCAAGTTTGGTCATATGTGGGATTTGGTGATTTAGAGGTTGTGCAGTTTGAGGTTATTTTATTTCTTTCTGTTATAATAGATATGGGGTTAACCTCTGTGATTTGAAACAGGATCTTTGTTTCTTTGTACCCAAAGATCCTCTGATTTAGGGCTCAGACAGGCCTCATGGCACAAGGACTGCCTTCAGTTTTGGAATTTTTCTTCCCACTTTAGGTATCACCTGGGTCATTCCCGTGGAATAGGGAAAGAGTGTTGTGCTTTGTTAGAGAAAGACAGACTGGCTGGACAAGTTTGATCCCTAGGTGCAGTTTGGAACCTTCTTGAGTGTGACGTCATCGGTGTATTTAAATTCTGAGCTTCCACACATAACTGGTCAGGGAAGCTCTACCCCTCCTCCATAACTGCATGTTTTCCTCTGTGATTCCAGAGGAGGAGACACCTGCCTCTTAGGAAACCCCCAGCATCCTGGGAGCATCCATCCAACTGGCCCTTGTGTATACAGACAACTGACAAGTGAAGTGGTTTGGAAATAGGCAGCATTTTAAGGCTAAAGTCATACATTTTAGAAAGTTAAGGACTGGTTCTGTGACAGGGAAGTTGAGCTAAATGTGCAGTTCTATTTTAATTTTCACTTTATGCCAAAGCAAAAACATTGGGAGATAGGCTATAAATGTATAAGTAAGTCACTGCAAGAATAGCCCCTTGCAAAATGCAGATTTAGGGAGGCTAAATATTTTCTCACATACTTTAATGCACATGAATAACTAACCCCTGATCGAGTTCCTGAGAAACGGATGTTGTATAATCACTTAACCTTGATCACTGTAATGAATTGTACAAAGGTCTGCGTAACTGTAAAGTAAGTATTTGGTTGTTTTACCTTGGGCTGCAATAACAAAATACTCTAGACCTGGTGGGTGGCTTAAACCATGGACACTTATTTTCTCATGGTTCTGGAGGTTGGGAAGTCCAGACCCAGGTGCCAGCACATTTGGTCTTTGGTGAGGGCCCTCTTCTTGGCTTGTAGACAGCTGTCTTTTTATTGTATCCTCACTTGATGGGGAGAGGAAGTTCTAGTGTCTCTTCCTCTTATAGAGCACTAATCCCATCATGGGGACCCCACCCTCATGACCTCATCTAAATCTAATTACCTCCCAAAGACCTCCTCTCCTAATATCGTCACATTGGGGATTAGGGCTTCAACATAAGAATTTTGAGGGGACATATATATATACAGTCCCTGACATTGGTCGATGCTTAAAAGCTTACTAATAATTTTCAGGGTGGTCGATTTGTCTCCGAAAAGTTGTTTAGAATTCTTAACTTCCTCATTTGTTTGTTTAAACAGAGTCCTATTTTTCTATGTATGTTTTATCTTGCGCATGGCTGTGTCTCATCATATTCTGGCACTGTTTGAAAGCTACAGTAGTAAAGCCCAAGGTAATTAAGGCTATGGTATCATTGTTTTAAATTAGTGTGTGTTTTTTTTTTCTTTTTTTGGTAATTCAACAACAAGTTTCTTCATATTCTGCATAATTGGATCACATTTTAATTTTGTGGCAAATAAAGATCTATTTTACATTTCTATTAGAAAGACAAGCCCCTGTGGCTAGGTCTGAATTAGGATGTTTGCTGTTGGTTGTACTGCAGCAGCGAGGCTTTTAGAGTTGACTCAGCTTCTAAAAACCTCATCTATGAATCTTTAGGGTAAGGAAAGAATCTTCAATCTAAAGGTTATACACAGCCATAGATTTCGTGTAAAAATAAATATTGAGAAGACAAGAACATGAAATATACAAGCACTAAGGCAATCAGAGAAGACTAAATCATGGGTTATCTAGTATAGTATATACTCCAAAAACATGTTGATCTTTGAATTGGACACATCTGTTTGTGAATATATTTTATTATCGGTATGGTTAATGCCCTGGGAGTTTGCATGAAGCAAAATAATGAGGATAAACTGTGAAGAGTGCACGGGATAAGTAATCAAGAAGCCTGGGTTCTGATCCCAGCTCAACCATTAATTAATGTAAGTGGCTTTGAGCAACTGGCTTCTCACCCCCTTCCTGCCCCCCCACCCCCAGGCCTCACCTTCTCCAGGTGAGTTCCAGCTGTAGCTCCAGGATGCACTGAGCTACCGGTTCCTGCCATCTCGGACATTCTATGACCTTATGACTAAGGCCCAGCTTTTTAAAGGTTGCAGCAAAGAATATGCTTTCTTTATTCTTTCTACCTTTTTAAAAAAATTGAGGCATAATTTACATATCATGAAATTCACCCTTGAGTGTATAATTCAGTGATTTTTAGTAAATTTATAAGGTTGTATAACCCCCACTACAATCTAGTTGTGGAACGTTTCTTTCACCCCAAGAAGGTCCCTCATGCCTCCCAGTCTAAGACAGCCATTAATCTACTTCCTGTCTCTAGAGATTTGCCTTTTCTGGATGTTTCATTTAAATTGAATCCTACAGTATATGGTCTTTTGTGTCTGGCTTCTTTCACTTGGCCTGTTTTTGGGGTTCATCTATGTTGTAGCAGGTATCAGCACATCAGTCCTTTTTATTGCTGACTGATATTCCATTGTAGGGATATACCACATTGTGTTTATCCATTCATCAGTTGATGGGCTCCTTTTTCTTCCCCTTCTGTCCTTTGGAGCACTTATTCTCACTGCAGCCTACTCCGTGTGGGGAACTAACAGGTCTCTCTCAGAGAAATGCAAAGTCTTTATCTCAGGCCTTCTTTTTTAGAAGAGGCTAGAGTTTAGTGTTTTAAACCACTTAAAACCTTCCAAGTCAGTGGGCTGAGCTGACTGGGTCATTGAAAATGTGATTAAACAGCTATGTACTAACTATCATTAAATGTGAAAGCACAAGGTATAGATCCTTTTCTGTGATATATAATTAATATAAATGTGAGGTTTCCCCATTGGGGAACTTGTCTCAGAAGCTTTCTCGATGACAGCTTCCTTGTTGTTTTACACATTGGGTGATGAAATACTTGGATGCAAGAGTTAAGGACACTGGCTGTTACTCTGACTTAGTAATGTCACTTTGAACATTTTTCTCTGGAAGTCATCAGAATTATTATGAACAACAACAAATGCAGAGAAGGAAATATTTGCAGAGAAACTCATGCTTTACTTTTCAGCTGTGAATCACGAAGACCGCTAAATGTAATTAAGAAGAAAAGGTAGATAGAAGGAGAAGAGGACTGAGTTAAGTGTTTGGGCTGTTGATTTCTTTAAAGAGACGTCATAGGCTATATTTGGTGTTCTCTTTGTGTTGTGAGTGAAGATGGGGTGTGAATTCCTGTTTGGGAAGCTCCTAGGTAATGGAGGGTAGCAACTCAGTATTCACAGTGCTCGGCAAATGGTTCTCCAGTTTAGAGTTTAGCTCTGGAAATGTGGTTAATCTGCAATATGTTTCGATCTTCAGATGCTCCCAGGTCCATTCAATTTCCTGGAATCTACCCTTGGCTAGCGTGTCATGTAGGATGAAGGAGAAAGTCTACTCCATTTGCCTTTCTCATCTCCATATGGTAGATGTGTTTTGTAGCCATGCTCTGTTATAAATTTCAGAAAGGTTGGACCCACAAATAGTGTATGTATATACATGTGTATACATACACACACGCATATATTCACACACACACGTATATTCTTCCAAATGCATAATAGGGCTAGGCCTATGAAAGCCAGCAGCTTGACTCAGTTTTATTTAGCATGCTAATTATAAACAGCATCAGTAATATTTTTTGGAATTTAGACATTAGACTGTTTACTATTCCCAGTGGTGGAAGTGATGTTTAGAGCATCACACCCTGCCGCCTGGGTCCTGGGAAAGCTTTGCCTTGGTTGAATCCATTTGGTAGCTTGTTGTAGAGAAAGATAAACCAGGACTTTCTTTAGTAAACCTCATACCCTCCCTTGTGCAGAGCCTGAGATATGGTAGCTGTGGGCAGAGAAGGCTGCCCAGGGCTGTGTGCTTCCAGGCCTTCCTAAGGATGAGCATGCTGCATCCAGGCACGATCACGTTCGTATTCTTCTTTCCCACTGCTTTAAAGAGGCAGAATTTTCCTTTTCTCAAGCAAGAAGGAACCAGTTAGGAAACAAATGTCCTGTCTCTTTGTTTGGTGGTGGTGGGGGGGGGGGTGGGGAGTGAAGACAGTGGCCTCTCGTATTTGGACCTACGTTATAGTATTATCACAGTTGATCATTAGTAGGATTATTGACATGTGAGTCTCTGTCTAAGTTGTGAGATCCTTGAGGACAGGGATGCAGGGGAGTTACCTTTGTTTTTTCCAGGGATCCTGATACAGGGCTTTGCATACAGCAGGCACTCAACTATTGTTTTGTGAATAAGTAGACAATAAATACTTTCTATACAATAAACAGTGTTTGTGAATATGTTAGTATTCACAATAGTGCCTGATGCTATTGCTGGGTGCCTAAGATAGAGAAATAAAAGACAGAAGCGCTGGCTCTTTCCCTCCCTCCCTCCCTTGCTCCCTCCCTTCCTTCCATAACCATGTATTCGGTTCTTATGCTTGCCACGCACTGCGCTAGGGGCTGAGGTTACACAGACAAAATAAAATATTCTCTGTATCTTCAGTGAGTTTGCAAGAACGGTTATCCTGGAGTTTGATATGTGATTTGATAGGAGTTTGTAATAGTTATGAGCTCTTACTTATTGATCAGTTATTCTGCTCTAGACACTGGGCACGCTGAGCTCAGTCCTTAAAATTCTCTCTACACCCCTAAAAGGCAAGAATTATCATCCCTCTGTTGCAGATGAGAAGACTAAGGCCTAGAAGAACTGGTTAGTAAGAGGCCAGAGCATTGTACCACACCATCTACAGCCCCCTCCCCTTCCCCTGACTGTGATACCTGTGTCTAGATAACAGCTCCTGTGCCCTGGGGTCCCTTTCCATCTCTGTTTATGCTCCTCTCCATCTGTGGAGGTGGGAGGTTGCAGTCAGGCGAATGGAGCTCCTTGGAGTTGTGCAGTGTGCAGCCAGGTCAGCTGACCACAGCTGCCCCGAGAGATTGTTTTTTTACTTTCTCTTGCCCTCTGGCTGTTCCTGTGGCAGCTTCTTCTTCCTTCCGGTTGCAAGTTTTCCTTTCATTCCTTAGGTATCCTGGTGCCATCCCTAGGCCTGAGATGGTTGTGTCAGAGAACTCCATGAGGTTTAACTCTCTTCCTCACTGTCTTGGCTGACTTCCGGCTGACTAGACAAAGTGAAACTCCGATCTTGCTGGAGGAATTCCTGCGTGCAATTCTGACAAGTAACTTTAACTGATTGTTGAGAGCCACCTGCGATTGTGGCTTGGCGGATGTGCGTGCTGTGGACTCTGAATATTAAAGATGCAGAGTTTACACCCGGCAAGGCCCGTGAACGCCAGGACGACGCGTCCTCAGAGCCTCCCCTGCTCCTCCAGTGCTTTGCAGCCCTACCAGGAGCTGCCAACAGAGAAGTTGCTGAACTTGGCATTGGCTGGGGCGCGTTTTTATTCAGCCGGGCTCTTGTGGGCTTGCTGCCTCTTTCTGGAAGCTGTCCACACAAGGAAGGTCATAATTATTACCATGGACCCTTCTCTGGTTCTCTTTTGCAGGAAGGGGGAAAAACTCAAACTTCATAAAAGTTAGTAAGCCTTGACTGGGCCCACACGTGACACATTGATATTTCTGAGCAGGGTTTGGCCCAGTGTAGGGCGAACAACATGAGAACAGCAACGCTGCCGACCGGCACATTGAAGTTTTTAGATTGAAAAGCCTGAACAGAATGTTCAGCTGGAGCTGGGGACGTATTCCTTTCCTGTTTTATCTCTGCCATAAGCCTCGGGGCTGATTGGAAAACACACCCACTGCAGGATTTGGATAGCCAGGATTTTATGTTTACTTCTTAGACCTGCTCATGTACAGTCTCCCTCCCTTCCCCCTCTCCTCTCCTTTCCTTCCTGTCTCTCAAGCTCTTTTGGATAGAAATCTGAAAGCTGCTCATCACATTACTGAAGAAGTATTCTTTCTCCTTATAGAACAGTGCTAACTTCTCTGACATTGACACTAGGACCCAAGTGATTTTTGCAAATGCAAATCTGATGTATCTCTTCCTTGCTTAAAACCTTTCATTGAATTCCTATCCCTCTTAGAATAAAATTCAAACCCTTTAACATAGCCTAAATCAGCCCCTGTCTAGCTTTCCAGCCTCATCTGTCCCGTCTTCCCCATCACTCCCTCCACGCTGTCCTCACTTGCATACTCTGGTCTCTGGCCATACTGAACTTTGGTGCTCAAACATGCTATGCTTCCTCATCTCCACGTGCTTCCCCTTACACCTGTGTTCTGGCCACCCCATGGATTTATCCACTGAGTCATTCACTCAGTAAGCATTTATAGAGCTCCTCCTGGGTGCCAGGTACTATTCCAAATTGTAGGGACACAATAGTGCACAGACTGACAAGCCCCCGCTCTCAGGAGTTTACAGTCTTCACTTGCTAATCCCATTCATCTGACAGGTCTCAGCTTGGATTTGCTTCTTCCTGGAGGCTTTCCCTGACTCTGTCCTCTGGGTTAGACATCTTTCCTTTGCCTTCTAGTGCTCCTGTCTTTCTGCCATCCCAGCGCTTATAACTTACCTGAACCCAGGGTTCTGAGGTCTGTGAGAGCAGGGAAGTTCCTGGAGCAGGCTGGCACATAGTAGGTGCCCAGTAAAAGCCTGTTGAAGGATGCATTTAACACGGAAGGCCTTAGTGAAAAATATGTTCTCTCTGTAGTCATTTCAAACAAAACTCATTCTCCACATTATCAACAGCTTGGCAATGGCCTTTGACGAATAGGAGGCACCTAATGCGCGGATAATAAGTTCGCTGTCAGTCAAATCGTTTCTCCTTTATAGGTAATTTGTCTTTCTGGTTGCTTTTAAGATTTTTTTCTTTCTTTGGTGTTCTGCAGGGTCACCATGATCTGTTGAGGCGTGGATTTATGTATTCATTCTGCTCAGGATTTGATGTGCTTATTCATTCTGATAACTGATGCTTTCCTTTCATTCTGGAAAATTCTCAGACATTGTCTCTTTTCCCAGTCTCTTTTTCTGAAACTCCTTTGGGATGTATGAGATCTTCTCATTTTATTCTCTATTTCTCTTCTCTTTCATATCTTTTATCTGTTTCTCTCTGTTCAACATTCTGGGCAATTCCCTTGGTTCTAATCTTCTCTGTCTAATTTGCTGTTTAAACTGCCCATTGAATTTTTAAAATGGTGGTTTAATATCCATGTAATGACGTAATGATGGCTTTACCTATGAATACGCTGGAGTAACCATCACCCAGATCAAGATCAAGAGCATTGCCTGCTCCCCTGAACAGCCCCTCCCAGGCAATACCTTTGCAAAGCTAAATATTCTTCTGACTTCCATCCTTGTACATTAGTTTTGCCTCTTACTGAATTTTATATGAATGGAAACATACCAAATACATTCTTTTGTGTTGCATCCTTTGAGTTTTCAATTTTAAATGACTAATATTTGTCCTTTCTGGAAATTTTTTTTAAATTTGTCTATTTTTTGCCATGATGTTCTGTTACTTCACTATTTATCCTATTTCTTTTTTTTTAACCTCTTTAATAATTTTAGAGTTGCCTTTTTTATAGAACCTTCCATAATATTCTATTATGTCAAATTCCTATGGTGCTAATTTTTTTAATTTGTATCTTATATACAGTGGATCTTTTCCTTATGTGACTGTAATTTTTGATTGCGAATTCATCATCCTCAGAATTTTTTTTCCCCAGGGAGTTCTGTATACCTTGAGTTGTGGAAGTGTCCCTATCTTGTAACACAAGGGGAGTGTAAATTCAGAACCTGGATACATTTGCATATTGCACAGATTTAGGATTTCAGCTTCTTATAGGAGACTTGTTTTTTTCCCTGTCTGGAATTCTAGGTAAATGGCAAGTTCTTGTTTTCACTTCCCTGGGCAAGGGGTGGAGTTTTTCTAGTGTTTCTGTCATGAAGGGGGCAGCTTTTTATGGATCTCTGTTTTAATCAGGATCTCAATTCTAGCTTCTGGCCTAGCAAGGATGCAGGGTCATATCTCCCTTCCTTGCGAGGGTGTTTAGCACCTCAGTCCCTATCCCCTTCCCCAGGGTAGGTATATATATATAGGGATATGTGCCCCCCACCCCAGGCCATCATTGCATCATGAGGTCATTACTTTTCTGGCTTTAATGTTTTGCTTTGCTCTTGGCTTCAGTGTTTTATCCTGTTTTAGCCTCTGGTAAGTTTGTGTAAAAGAATAGATTATTGAGGCCCAACCCAGGCCTACTGAATTTAAATCTCTAGAAGAAGGACCTAAAAACCTTTTGTTTTTATGAAATGCTCCAGGTGGCTATTAAATTCAGGCAAGTTCGGGGCGGCCTGGTGGCATAGCGGTTAAGTGCACGTGCTCTGCTGCAGCAGCCCGGGATTCGGATCCCGGGCGCGCGCCAATGCACCGCTTGTCAAGCCATGCTGTGGCAGTGTCCCATATAAAGTGGAGGAAGATGGGCATGGATGTTAGCCCAGGGCCAGTCTTCCTCAGCAAAAAGAGGAGGATTGGCAGATGTTAGCTCAGGGCTGATCTTCCTCACACATACAAAAAATAAAAAAAATCAGGCAATAATAATAATCTCTAGGTTCTATTTAGTCTGTAGTGTTATGAGGACCTAATGGTTTTTCTCTGTTTCTCTTCATCTTCCTTTATCTTACCTCTAACATCACATCCCTACAAAAGTGGGCATTGAAATGTCTAATCTGGATATTCAGGCAAAAATGAGTTGGTCTCATTCTATTTTGAGTTACATTAATCTTTCCTGGCCCATGTCTGGAGGAAGCCCTGTGAGGCAGTGGTTCACTACTCTCTGTCTCTGTGTCTCATCAGAAATACAGTGATAACCAAGTGGTGTGCAAACTTATGAAGAATAATGGAAAGAATTACTAAACACTAGTTAATTCAGAAATATTTCCTGGAAAAATTTGAGTTAACGTTCAGTGTTTGAAAAAACCTTGTGCAGTTTATTACCCATAGGACTGAATCTGACTGGAGGCAAATCACCCAGTTACTGGCAGGGAATGAAACCATGTTTACAGAGAACCTTCAGAATCCTACCCTCACCCGCCACCCCCCATTTCATTTCTTTACCTCTTTTTGCTTGCAGCATGACTGCATTGCTTTTGGGGCCTGGTTCCAGATCTATTTCTTAGTGGATTGTTTCACCTGCCTCCTCGACCATCATGGCTACCGTAGGATACAAGAAACAGCCTGTCATTCTTTCCCTTTATTTTGAATAAGCAGCAGGTTCATGGATGTGCCAACAAATTCACAGAGACTTTGACATTCACAACACTTCATAAATTGGTCAACCTGGTCTGACCTTGCTTCAGCACCTGGGTCTGAAAACAATAGCTACCCATCCTTTGGGTTGTTGTGTGGTGCCTCCAAGAAATGCCTCAACTTTCAAAACAAAAAGCCGAATGTAAATTATGAGGGTGGCATGGAAGATAATAATTGTTGTGAAGCCTAATTTAGAAAAATCATTTATTGTGCTGCTCTGTCGCTGTGAAAAAATATGTAGTCTCTTGCATTTGTTAAAACAAGTCGGCTTCTGCTTTCTGGTCTCAGAATGCATTTTTTTTTTTTCCCTGGGACCGTCAATTTAATTCGGGAATGATCTAATTATGAGGAAGTGAATCCAGTCCTCCGGATGGTAACTGTTGACTACCCTGGGAGAAGCCCTGGCAGATGGTTGGTTCAGAGTGAATTTACCTTGGGATTGGGGCTTCAGACTGACAGCTTTTTTCACTCAATTAAGTGCAACAACTGCCAGAAGGACAGCATTGAACTTGATGCAAATCGCTACTGTCGCCGGCGTTGATAAAGTTGAAGCCTGTGCCCTGAGTCAGCCGAACCTGGTAGGGTGTTTCAAGGCACCACATTGTGAAGGGAAAAACAAAACCCAGTGATGCACAGAGTTCTGCGAGGCCCCTCCTTTGAAATGCAGGTATTTATTTCCTTTTCCAGGTCAGTTGCTTTATTTAGGGCCTCTATTTTGGTGTCCTGTCTGTCAGTGATTCATTAGGTATCTCCTGCACTTTGCTTTAGCACTGGGCCTCACAGATCCTGCGGTGACTCTACGTTCCCAGAAGTTAATTTATTACTATTTTATTTGGGATACAAAATGACCTCACTCTGCAGGCCTTGCCTACCCTGGACGGCCCTCTAAACACCTACGAGACAGGGTCTGAAAAGGAGAGAGCCCTTCCCAGCATGTATGTCACTGCCGTACGTCGAGAAGCCCTACATAGCTTTCTAGGCTGTTCCTCAGAAAGGCAGCTTACACCAGAAACTGTGCAGAGCGACTTCTCCCTGACTCTTTGCCAGGGTGGAGCTCCATAGTCTCCAGTCCTCACCGCAATGGGCAACTTTGACTTCTGTCTGTCTCTTCCTGCTCCCCGAAGATTCTCCCGACTTAGTGCCATGTTTCTGTGGTGTCCAAGGTCAGGACCCATAAAGATGTTTTTGAACAGTGTAATGAGAAATGGCTTCCTGCAAAACAAGGTCTTTGAGGTGGGCCTTCATTGGGCTCTTTGGCTCCCCTGTCTCAGCCCTTCCTCACCCTCCATCCTTTGCCCCAGCGGCGCCCAGGTGCCCGGCAGTCCTGCACAGCTTGTTCCGTGTTGTTATTTCTGTTTTACAAGCCTGGAGAATCTGAGCCTGAAATTCCTCAGTCAGGTATATGCCGTTGTCAGCCTGTTATCAGTTTCCTGATTTACTGTGTAAGCAGTTTTGATAATCCCTGTCATATGTGATTACAATTCCCCCCCTTCCCATAACATCTCAGTGTAATTGGTTTGATAAACTCGACCTCAGTCCAGTAGTTTGCTTGAAATATACTTTCACCTTCTATCTGTGTGACTAAGATGGTTTTGAATTGCTCTGCTCGGGGAAAATCAGGCTTTGAGCACCAGGCCCTTCAGCTGCGGAAGCAAATAACCGGGGGCGTGCAACACAGGCCTGGGAGAGCCAGGGGAAGCTTCAGGAGTTGAAATGGAATTTCTCTCTCCTCCCCTGCTTGGGCCAAGAGTGGTGTGTGTTTTTGTGTGTGCATTCTTCAGGATCTGGAAAATATTCATCTCGTTATCTATATCTGGGGCTATTGGACAGACATCTTTTCCATAAATTAAGTGTTTTGGTTAATTTTAGTTAAACTGAAATACAAAGCTACTTGGAGCTGTTTCTTACTAACGTTAATTTAGCACCCATCAGAGCTCCAAAGCTTCATGGAGAAGGCAGTTGTAGAGCTGAGATGGGAAGGATGAATTAGATTTAGAGAAGAAGAGGTGGGGGCAGGTGAGAGAATGACAGTTCTGCTCCCAGGGGGAACAGCCTCAGCAAAGGCAAGGAGGCTGGAAAGCCAGGGTGGGGAAAAGAGACAGGCCTGCTGGCCTGTGGGCGGAGGAAAAGGGAATAAGGTGGGGAACTGTAGGAATTAGTGTAGAGAGTAAGGTTCTTGGTGGCTGGGCTTTGGAGTGTGAATTTAAGCCTGTAGGCACTCGGGAGCCATGTAAGTTTTCTGAGCGAAGGGTGACATCATCAGAACTGCGCTTCCAGAAAATAAACATACAGCAGTGTGTAGAGTTGTCTCTGCTTTTTAGAGGAAAATATAATGCAGGCCAAAGCCTTTTCAGTACTGAATAATAGTTATTTTAAAGAATTATCATTCTAGAATAAAAACTTTTTGGATAACATTTCCTTCTAGGATACAAACTTTCCTCGTGTCATCTCTGAGAATTTCTGCAGAGTCTGGTCTAGCAGATGGAAGCCAGATACCCTCTCATTGGCATGACCCACCAGCATGATTCTGCAGCTCTATTGCTCATTGCCCAATATCCATGATCAGAATGTTTAGCAAATGCAGTTGTAGGTATGACAAGGATGAGAACGTGGATAAGTCATCAGCACTCATGTCCCCTGGTTATTTTCCTAGATCTAAATTTAAAGTGAGATTGGAAGATATTACGATGGTTTATTTCACGCTAAACAGACCCTGTCTTTTGAAAGAACCCGGCTGCCTGGTCATTCCTAGACTGCTGCTCTCTCTATTTAAAATTTTGATATTTTGCTCATCATGATTATGTTTTTGTGTTAACATTAACTCCCCCCCCCCGCAAAGCCCCAGTAGATAGTTGTATGTCATAGCTGCACATCCTTCTAGTTGCTGTATGTGGGACGCGGCCTCAGCATGGCCGGAGAAGCGGTGCGTCGGTGCGCGCCCAGGATCCGAACCCGGGCCGCCTGCAGCGGAGTGCGCGCACTTAACGGCTAAGCCACGGGGCCGGCCCAACATTAACTTTTAAAGTATTGTATTAAAATATTACTTATCTTGATTCCTGAGTTCTTGGGCACCCTTTAAATTTTGTGCCTGAGGTGAGTGCTCGACTTGCCTTGCATAGTCTGGTTCTGTTGAGTTTATAAGACAGAACAGAAAATCTTCTTCTCAGTGCTGTGGGTTTATTCGGCATCGTCTTCCAGTCTACCCTATCCTTGTAAAATATGTTGGTCACACCACACAAAACAAACAACAAACAAACCCACACAGCTCTCCAGCCTCCCTTAAACTTGCTGGTGGTGTCTTGCCTTCAGTATGTGGTGGGCTCTTCCCTGGGCACACCCCTCACCATAAGGTTTTGAGATGTGCGTGGGGAGAATATCTTATCCCCACGTGGGGAGAATATCAAGGAGGTGGGAACCTCCTTGTCAAGATCGACTGCACTAAGGCTTTTTGGATGGGGTCCAGGACAAAGCCGCTTCATAATGAGTTCTGCTGGGGAGCGAAGAGGATTGGAAACATGGTCCAGTGGATTTATATTTTTTGACATCTTGACAGTTCCCAGTGAATGTCCTTCTCCGGGCCTCACCTGACACAGCCCAGTTTAGAATGAGAGGTTCCCTGCAGAATTAGTCCTCGTCCGTAATGCATAAAGATCCACCGAGGAAACAAGAGGGGGAAATGATAGATTTAGAAGGGCCTCCTGTAGAGTTGACCCTCGTCCCTTATTTTGCAATTGGCAGACCTGAGGCACAGGGTGGTGACGGGGCTCCTGAGCCGCCTGGCCAGCGGTAAGGGGCAGGCCGAGAACCCAGGCCACAGTTCTGCTCTTGGCAGGCTTCGCCACGCCATGGTAATGGGGGAGCCCTCACCTGGAGATGGGGATCCACTTTGTTCTCCCTGTAAAGCAACCTGTTATTAAAGCCTCCCCCTGATTCTAGGTTTTAGTGTCTTTCCTTCTGAACTACATTAGGTCCCCTAAGTGCCTTTATTGCCATGGAGGGAGAGGGAAAATGTGGACAGCTTTGTAATTGAACAACCATGCTCTTGTCAGTACTCATTGTTTTCAAACCAGCTATTACAGGGGGTGGGAGCTAATGCCCTGGCATGGCACAGGTGAGCTGGCTGGCCTTCTCCGCCTAGCTGTCTGAACAGCTCCCTAACCAGCTTACCCCTGTGGTCCACGGGGCAATGTGTCTTTAAATTTTTGTTGTTTCCTAAGTTCTGCTCTGGCAAGCAAGCTCTGCCTTAAACCTGCAGAGTTAAATTTACCCAGAGTGACAACTGTATATGCAGGGTTTAGTTACATAACAGCAGTTGCTGCTTTTTACATCGTGCTAATCCAAACACGGGGCTCAAAGATACCAAGAAAAAGCAGCCTTCCGTTTGGTGGGCTACATGGGTGACTGAATTATGTGTCTTTAAATTTTTTTTAAACGCTGTAACAATTATCCCATTATCCTGACTTTGGTGCCATTAGGTGACTTTTTTAATATCTTAATTATTAGGTTAGCAGATCCAGTGTGCACATGTGCAATTTGTTAATTTATGCTGTTTGAAATGAAATCCAGTTGTTTGCGATGCATTTCATAATATTATGGCTAACTGAATCGTAGTGCTACTGGAATTGCAAAGCTACTAGCAGGGAAAATGTGCATGTGAGTCTCCACGGACTCTTTGATGATCGCCTGTGCACTGCTTGTGTAATTTCTCTGTGACTCTCACCTCCCCAATTTTCATCTGAGAAGATAATTAGATCCTTGCAACCTGTACTGGGCCACTGGGGCCAGGCATAGTGTCTTCAGAGCTGCTGGAATGCTGGAGAAGGAGGCTTTTCCATCTTTAAGTAGCTCTGGCTTGTCGGGTGAACTGCTGAGCTGCCCAAGTTGTCACACGGAGACTCAGGGGGTCTGAGGACTGGTGACACATGCTGCTGGTTGGTTGATAGTCTAAGAGTGCAGATATTCAGCACAAGCTGCTCCTTAGCTATTCAAGCAACCCCTAAACATTTGTTGAAGAAGTACTGAATGTGGTCTTAAATAGATGTGATTTAATGGGACAAATACAAGGCCTTTGGGGTCAGATCTGGTTTTGAATTCCAGCTTTTTGTTTCCTAGCAGTGAGGCCTTGGCCAAGTAATTTTATGTCCTTAAGGCTCAATTCCTGTAAAGGGAATAGAGATATCCTTGTAATAGGCATATTGATCAAGATTATGAAGTGCCCAGTGATGTGCTTGGCATATATTAGCTGCTCAGGAAATCACCAGACCTTCCTTTTATTGCTCTTGGACACTCAGGTGGGATAGAAAGACGTGTGTGGCCTCAGGAGATTACAGTCTAGTTGGAGAGGCCAGGCCCCAACTGTGATGAGTTAAATAAAGGTGCAAAGTAATAATGTGAGATATGTCACAAATAGTCTGGGACTCATTGGCTAGTGATTGGTATAGACGTACAGGTCAATGAGTTCAGAGGAGGAGCTGGATCACTAATAAGCTGAAATGCAGACAGTGCTCCATAAAGAGGTAGACCTTGACCAGTCTTTAAAAGATGGAAGGAATTTAGATAGATGGAAAGACCATTGGGGATTGGGTGTATGTGTGTGTTGGCGGTCAGTTGTTTATTAGTGGGGGCAAATAGTGTGTAAAGGCACGGGGATGAAGAGGCCCAAGGCCCATTTGAGAATCAAGAATATGCCTCTGTTTGGGAATGGTGATTTGTATATGGTAAATAGTGGAATAGGAGGTTAGAAATGTAGATCTGAACCCCACTGTGGAGAGCTCTGAGTAGCAAGTTAAGGAAATCATTGCATTGTCTAATGTGTCATGGTTTATTAAAACACGGAGCTCTGGATAGACCCACAGACCTCTGGGAAGCCCAACATGGCAATGAACCCATCCATGAGGGGTAGACCTCTAGTGGCCGAGAGAGTTACTGCAAAGCTTAATGGTATGAATCTGTTTAATGCCTTAATTCTCACGAGCTTGCCTAGATTGTAAATTGGAAGCAGAATGTAATGTTCAGGCTGACAGCAGTAATGGCTCACAGCCTGAAATCTTACAGAGTCAAAAGAACTCCAGAAAGCAGAAAAAAAGTAATAAAACAGATGGGCCATTTAAAGATGGAGTAAACCCATCTATATACCTCTGTGGATCCTAAAGAAATCACTTTTACAAAAAATAATAATTGATGACGTGAAAATAACACCGTTAACAGTATTATTATTTATAACAACAAAAAAGGGCTAATATTTTTTGACTGGCACAGTGCTAAGTATTTTACTTGCATTATCTTACTTAATTCTCACAGCACTTCAATGAGCATGGTCCTGCTGTTATCCCTGTATTACAAAGGTAGAAAATGTAGCTTAAATAGGTTAATTAACTTGCCCAAGGTCACAACAGTTAGAAAATTGTTTAACTGGGATACAAATCCAGGCAATGTTGCTCTACCTGTGCTATTAGCAAATACTCTATACTCCCTAATAACCTCCAAGCCTTAGGTCACAATGAAATAATGTTCAGGAAACCCTTTTAACAACACGCTGAAATGTCCAACGTTTCATTGAAAAATATGAACAATGAAAAAATAAACAATGAATTTCCATTGTCTGTGAAATCACTTATATGGAATACTGCCTTCTCCAAGAGTATAGTCTACGTGAGAAGTTGTTACACATTTTAAGTCAATATAAGAAATATATGTTGGTTTGTGCCTATCCCCCCCCATCCCCGCCATGTGTGTTTTCTTTCTTTTCTGGAAACTTGGAAGGGCACAGGGTCACACGTCTCCGAAAGGCATTCAGTTTTCCTTCTGCTCTAGAACTTGAAGCAATTTCATTAGTGCCCTCATTGATTCTCGTTGGACGTCAGTGCACTTCCCATTCGCCATTCATTATGAGCCTTGGCCTTGCTGCGAGGAGGTGTGAAGGGCAGCGAGAGGTATGGTTTGTAAAAGCACACTCCTCAGTGCTGTGGAGCCTGTTTTAACTAAGTCACTTCTTGAAAACAGGGCCGCTATAACAGCAACCCTTCTTACACATCTCCAAAGCCATCCACTAAGGTTAGGGTCTCCAGACGACATATGGTGGAAATGAAGCATTAGCTGGGAGAGTTGCCATTTGACACTGTCACTACTTGTGTGACCTTGGAAAAATTATTGAACCTCTCAGGGTCTCAACAGGTCTACAACTATAAAACTGGAGAATTAAAAGATATCATATATGTAAAGCAATTAACATAATGTTTCTTCACACTTAAATGGAACTGCTATTAATATTGGTATTCGTCACAATTCTTTTGAGTTCAAATGAGGAAACCAAACTCAAACTAGCAAAAAATGGGAATTAAGGGGCTCATGTAATAAGAGGAAGATCAAGAGAGTCAGAGTTTCTGAGTTGGCCTTTCTCTTTTCTCAGGCAGTTTCTTTCCAAGAGATCCAAGGGAAGAAGTACAACTTCTTTCTCCTGGGGCCTATATGACTCCTTAAAAATATACTCATCATCTCAGGCTGGGTCATGCAACCCCCACCCCAACCCTGCGCCATAAACTCTGTCTAGGAGGGGATGTGTTACGCTCAATGGCCAGCCTTGGTCTTGTGCCTATCCTGGTGGAGCACATAGTAGTAAAATATTGTTTATGAATGGATAGAATTTAGATAGGCTGAGCTGAGATGAAGACAGGAATATTTCAGGAGAATATGAACTTAAAAGTATAAGGGGTGGGAATTGGCATAATGTGTTCAGGGATTAATAAAAAGATGTATGGTTGGAATGGATCGTTCATACTGGGAGGGGGGAAGATACAAAATAGTAGGGGGAATACGGGTTGGAGTGGGCCTTGATTGCTGGGTTGGGGTCTGTTTGTTATGCCCTTGGTAATAGAGAGTTGCTGAAGGTTTCAATGCCGAGGAGTTATAAGATAATAGTAATAGCAACAACTAATATTTGTTGTAAACACTGTTCCATTTGCCAATCACTGTCATAGATACCTTGTCTGTTTGACTTCACAGCAGCCCTGTAAGACAGGAATTAGCTCTCTTTTATAGATTAGAAAATATGTACTCTGAGATCTTTAAGGGGCTTGCTAGAGCTCTCTGATAGTCAGAGTCACAGGACTGGGAGGTGGACTTGTCTCTGCTCACTGAATCACATACTCTGGGTGAGGAAGATGGTGGGTTTGGATGTGAACTGGCAGCAGCATGCATCAGTCGTTCATTCATTCCCTAAATCACTATTGAGTGCCAACCAAGTAAAAGCAATCAAGTGACTCACTGCCCGACTGACTTTGGGTCTCCGGGAATTGAAGAGCCATTTTGGGACGTGGCGGGCATCTGTGTTTGGGGTGCTGCCAGGTAGATGAGGCTGGGCCCAGCGCTGAGCTGCAAACAAGGCCCCAGTTACTGAGCACGGTTCCCCTTATTTGTAGCAGTTGTGCCTTTGGTCGTGCATGGGGTACCTGTGGGCCTCAGGTAGGGATGGTAGACTTTGTCATCTTTTGCCACCCATTTGGATTTTCCTCTCTACGCTGGGTAGAGTGGGCTGGATCCATGTAGCCTGGTTGGGAAACCAGCAATCCAGAGTAATTTGCCTTTAAGCACAAGCCAGTACAACATGTCACTTTTAAAATAAAACACATTAATTTACAGAATGACTATTTTATGGTGAAGAGCAGCCTGTCTAAATGAGAGGAACTAAAGGCCAATAGTCAAGTCCTCTGCATTATTCACACCACCCTCCTCAATAAATCACAATTGCTGAAACCACAGGTTAGCACTTACTTAAATATCGACGTCTGGGTTAAGGACTACATGTGCTGACATGACCTCTGTTTGCACACAACATGCTCTATGGAGAGCTACCCCCTAAAAGCTGCACATATCCCTTGGTTATCAACCTAAGTACCTTGTGAACCATTAAACAAGGTTTCGATTGAGCCTGGACTGCAGTTGTAATCTTCATTCTAGGCAGCCTTTTCTGAGAGAAGTGAAGCTTGAATGGCAATCGTATTTGGCATTCAGACCTTATAGCACTCTGCAGACCTGATTTTTAAATATTCCTGTTGCCACCAGGTTTTCAGATGCAAGACTACAGAACACAGGGAAGCAGAATTCATGGGAGAACCCATTGGCACTTTGGGACTTGCTGAAGTTGCCTTGATGGACCAAGTTGGACTTTGGGTTACCAGGGTGTGTCCTTGGGTTACTGCGGGTGTCATGTCTGGCTGAGTGCCACTTCATTGTTTTTGTTGTTTGGAGAGAGAGACCAGATAAGCAGTCACTCTCTCAATTCCAGTGGAAGGAAGAATAGAAGGGGAAGATGAATATTTTAGAGGTTGACAGTGTGTTCTTCATCTGCAAAGCACTCGGCATGACTGAAATGGTTTGGACACAGCCTAAGAAATATAGGAGCCAGCCTTTTCGTGGCCTGGGACACATCTCAATGAATGAGAAAGGGGCTGTGTGGTGTGTCATCTTCCCATTTCACTTTTCACTCTCAACTCTTAGGTGTGCCCTTGATCAGAGCTGATGGCTATTTTTTTGCTACAATGAGAGAGATGGCAGTGTAGATGTGCTTTCCTTTAAGAAATATCAATTTGTGAAATAATCATGTAGGTAACAAATATTGAGTGCATGCTCTGTGCCAAGAGTCGTACCAGAGGCTTCACGTATAGTGTTTCCATCCTGCATGACGACTGTGCTAGAGAAGTGCTGCTATTCCTATTTTTAGATGAGGAAACAGAGGTTCAGAGCTTTGCCCAAAGCCACAGCGGTGGAGCCAGCATTTCAACAAAGATCTCTTCGACTCCAAAGATTATGTTCTTTCCACTGCACAACACTGCTTCCCAAATGAAAACCCCAGTATACAAAATATCTCCCTGATGCATTTAGTCTTTGTTTATAGACAATTAATTTCTCAGCTGAAAGGCTAAGAATCTCAAAACTATGCTGTTAGGAGCTATTGAAGATCAGTCAGGGGGTTGTTTTTTTTTTTAAAGGAAGCCAGTGGGAAGATAGGATTCATATATTCTAACAAAAGTATTTGTACTTTATATAAATTATATATAAAATTATATACACACATACATACCTGCATGTATGCAAGCATTCTATAATATACCCATTGGGTGATATTCAGGTTCTTCCTTGAATTCTTTATGTAACCTATCTTTTATGGCTGTATTTTTTAGTAAAAACATCTTCTGATATTTAAAGGTGGGCCTCACCTTATGGAGAGGAGGTCTCTGTAAAGTTCATGTTTGTTTAGTTTTCGTAAGACATTATACTTTCCACGCACCCTTGTAAAGCACTCAATTTTAGGGGACCTATTGGTGTCCCTTTTGTTAATGGGAAAACATCCTTTGTAAAGTGAGGAGTTATAGCAATTTTTGTGTGTGTTTCCTAATTTTAGGTCTGAGCACATTGGTGTTCTTAAAGCAAGACACACTAATTTTTTATTTCTGGACCTGGAACTAATTGATGGAGAAAATAATTTTTGATGGTATGCATGAGAATTTGCCTCAACAGGCTTTTGGCGTGAGGAATAGATAAACTTAAAAATGTATCATGGACTTCACTTCAAGTCTGTAGATATAAATCTAATTTATTCTTTTTATTAAGAATTGCAGAATTTCCCATAGCATAGACATACATTAATTTATTCATCCCTGATGAATATGTACATTGTTTGCAGTGGAGTTTTTTTCCTTTGTAAACAATGCTGGGATAATGATAGCTATCAATTCTATTTTTAGTGTCTGGGGCACCTTTTAGGCTGTAGCTCTTCTTCTTGCTGGGACATTGACATTGTGCTGGCCTCATGTGGCTCCTTCCTCCCCCATGCTTTAATCATCTTCTATAGATCTGCTAGGAGCTGGGAAACTAGATAAGAAGGCAGGAGAAGATCCTCTATAAGACAGGAGTCCATGGATGCTGAGTGGGAACCTGCCAATGGAGTGCCTGTGTATAGATGCTGTGTATTATTTATGTCTTCAACCTTTTGTGTCCTCCGTTATTAGACCATTAACCCTAGGAAGGCAGAGATCATCTCATATTCATTTCTGAATCTTTTATAACATTGAGCATGGATGTACAAGTTCGTTCATTCGAGAAACATTTAAGTACTGTGTTAACACTGAAGAGTCAAAGATTAAGAAGATGTGGTTTTTAGGCTCAGTGAATTGCCATTTCTCACCCAGCAAGTCATCAAGAGGAGCAGAATCTTCTTGCTCTTGTTTTCTTTCCCCAATGCTGTGTAGTTTTTCATCTTGTTCTAGAATATCTGGGACTGGGTTTTTAGTACCTTTGATTCCAATGGGCTTGTAAAATGTTTCCTTTCTCAGTAAGTACTCCAAATATTAGCTCTTAATATTGATAATGGTAGTAAGGCTTTTTCACACTGACTTGTGTTACTTATGTGTTAGGAGACGATGTCCTACTTCATTAAAAGTGTTTTGAGATACTTGACGGACTCTCCTAGAGAAACATGTGGCATGAGATGCTTTTGAGATGCCCTGTTTGCTTATAAATGGTAGGGCCACTTTTATTACCTGCCCTTTCCCCATCATGGACCTCATGTTTTGAAAGATTTTCATCATCCAACTGTATTTATTAACGATTGTTTCCCAATTTTTGTTACTCAGAAAATGCGAGATAGTCACTGCCAAAACAAGTAGCTGATATGGTTCCAGCCAAGAGATTTGGATTTGCCTGGGCTATTGTGGCAAAAGCAAATGCATCTTTTCTGGCAGAATTTTTGAAATATTCCATTCAGTTTTGCGTAACTCCTTAGTACCTGGGTTCCTAAATTGGGCACTGCTGCTCTAGAGTAAGAGTCAACAAACTACAACCTTGGATCAAACCTGGCCCACCCACTGCCTGTTTTTATAAATAAAGTTTTATTGGAACATGAGCACACCCACTTGTTTACATATTGTCTATGGCTGCTTTCCAGCTGTAAGAGTAGAGTGGAGTAGTTGCCACAGAGACTGTAGGGCTTGCAAAGACTAAAATATTTACTATCTGGCCCTTGACAAAAAAAGTTCCCCCATCTCTGATCTGGTCTTGAGGAAGGCTGCTAAGGTGGGCAGGGTGGGAAGAACTCTTCAAAGCATAGGCAGCTTGGGGTAGGGTTATAGGGTAGTTGGGGGGACCACGGGGAATGTGCAAGCTGCTAAAAGAAAAGGCGTGGGGGAGAAAGGCATCACCCAGAGCCTGTCAGGATCCTCTCTCCCTGGAGAAGGAGGAAGGTCTGGTAGGCCTTGAGGCAAGGATCTCAGGGCTCTGTAAGGTGAGCTGCAGGAGAGGATGTTGGGGGACTTCCTTTAAGTTCTTGCCTTAGGTCCAGCACAGAAAGAAGTAGAAACATTGACAAAGCGAGACATGGGGCAGTTCTGTCTTCTCCTTCACAGAATGTTCTCCAGAGCCCCCCAGGGTGCTTCTGGGGAAGCGACTAGATAAACAGCAGCTCTTGCCAACAGTGCAGGCTTGTAAACTTTTTTCCTTCCTTTTTATGCCTGTGGTGATAAACATATGCTTTGAAGCATGAGATTTGATTATCCTGTCTTAGCGCTTATAAATACAAATGTGATTAATGGTCATAAAAAACAGGTTGACAATGTAAGACATTCTCAGCAAAGGAGCCCTGCGCCATTCTCTGGAAATGCTCCTTTCTAGCAGAGGCCTGTTGAACAGTGTGGATGATGCCAGCCCCCTTCCCCTCCCCACCATATCCCCTCCTCCCGCTCTTGCTTTTCCCCTCAGATCTCCCTATCGTCCCCTTGGAAGCTCTTCCTCCTTGATAATTAAAATTAGTGGATTTTCCCCTAGAGAGCTACCTGAGGTAAGTATCTGAGTCTCTTTGTCATGCCATTAATAGTCCGGAACTCTGCAGAAAGGCATTTGGCTGTGTTCTCCATTCCCCACTTGGGCCTGGCGGGCCGCCTATGCATGTTGGGGAACAACACAACCTAAATCTGGACAATTTGTATTTTAGTAGTGACGGGGAGATTCGCTCTCTCCCTCTGTCATTTTGCATTAAAGACCTGCCACTAATAAAACTAATTAATAACTGCTGGCTCGGTGTGGAATAGTTGGACTTCTTAAACCTGGCAGGCTGCCACCGCTACTTTTGAAAGAAGCACTTCATCTCTGTCATGGACAGGATGAATATTTCTCCACACTTCTAATTGGACAAAGTGCCTTTCAAACTCGCTGGCATTTTGGAGAGAGTAGATAAGTAGTTTGTGTGCTCTCTAGATACAATCACCTCTCGGCTGCCTCTGAGGTTGGGGAGCCCGTTCCTGAGAGAAGCCAGCACAGAGGGCCCTGAACTTTCTCTTCTTTAGTGACTTCTTCTGACTTCACCTCTGACCTCTGACCCCAGAGGGAGGGAGCTTGAAGGGCAAGCCAGGGACCAGAGCCCATCAAACCCACAGTGTGAAGGAGTGGTTCTCATGTTTGGGGAGCAGCACAGTTAACTGGCAGGAGTGGGGGACCTAGTGGAAAATATAGATTTCTAGAACTCTCCTCAGTCCTCTGAATCAGAATCTGCAGGGACAGCGCCAGGGCATCTGCCTTTTTAACAAGCTTCTCAGCTGATTCTGATGCATACCGAGGGCTGAGAACCACAGATACCATCCTGGTGCTTTCATCTTCTGGTGCAGAATGGTTTTTACTCTTCAGTCACTCACCAGCACATCTTTTTAAATGACCCAAGGATGCAGGGTGCTGTGCTACGAGATATGAGGGAGGGAGGAGCTTGCCATCTAGTCAAAGATATAACACATATGCACATGAAAATTTAAGTGATAAGAGTTAAGTAATTAAATTCAGCAAACAAATTGTGTTCTGCAGACAATTCATGGATGGGCAATTCTCCAAGAGCATTCTAGTAGAGGCCAGCCACAGAGAGAACTTTAGTATGGAGTACTAGACAATACAATGTGTCTATGTTTTCCCTGGGGTGAAGGTTAACCAATGCACTTTAGAACTGGGTTATGAAGGATGTATAGGAGTTTATGGGGTAAAGAAAGAGAGTGGGACAATCCGGGGAAGACGGTGGTAGCAGTGTATGTCTTGGTCTAAGCATTTCAAGGCACTTGTGTGGTAAGAGATGAGAGAGAGGAAGTGACTGCAGACCACCTTCTGGTGAAGCCATCAGGGCTGCAGTGAGGAGGTGAGATTTTGTTGGGCCTGAAGCACAGAGAGGAATGGCCTGGAGCTAGGGAAACCAGCACGGCCCTTGTCATAGTCCAGGCAGGAGATGACGAAGCCTGGGTTTTGGGTCCTGCCACAGAATGGAGAGGGGCGTTGGTTTAGGTTCAGTTGTTGATCAGTGACATGAGGTTTTCACTTAGTTGTGTGAGCTGAGAGAGAAGCAATGATGAATCTAAGGTTTCTAGTTTGGGGGACCAGAGAGATAACAATGCAGCCAGCCATGATCAGGCATTGCCGATAGGGGAAATCGAGGAAATAGAGGAAACAGAAATAGAGGAAAACCCCTCGGAGCACTGAGTTGGCTGAGATGGAGTTTCTGATGAGAACATTCTGGGCGGATTTCACTTCTTTATACTAGTGTAACCCTGGTGTTACTAGAGATCCTTCTGGTCTGGTTGCCTCAATTCATTTCCTACTCCTCTTACTGAGCATTAATGCTCGCAGGGGAATAAAAATGATGGGCTCAACAGGTCTGGAGGTTAAATGTCATTTAGTTTGCTGCAGAGGTTCAGCAAAGTCGGGATGTCAGCAGATCATCCCTTCATGTTTCCTTGGTGTGCCAGGTCTTAAACCTACCAGCTTGCAGCCACAACAAACAGGACCGGCCGAATGTCTTTGCAGCCTGTGCTCGTTTGTCCCAGATGCCACCTGCGTGTTCTGTGTGTCTGCCACCTCAGTAAGTTCCTGGGCCGTAGGAGCCAGAGAATGGGAATAACAGTCATCCTTTGATTCAGTAGACATTTATTGTATCGCTGACTACATGCCAAGTACTGTCCTAGGGGCTAAGGACACAAGATAAATAAAGCAGTTACTGCTCTCAGGGAGCTCTTGTTATAGTCGGGGAGATGGATGTGTAAATAGATAATTAAAATCGAGTGTTACAAGTACTAAAGCAGAATTCTATACCAGGCACATAGGTAGGTACCCCAGAGCAGGAAGTGACCAATTCTGAGGAGGAGGAGGCTGGTCTAAGGGGTGGGTTGAGGGGGGTCCAGGGAAGACTTCCTGGAGGAGGTGATGCAATGCATGAAGTTTGGGAGGATGACTGGACACTTTTCCAGACTGAGAAGGAGGTGAAGGGCAGTATAGGCAAAGAGCACAGGGAGTTTTGAACAGCGTTTGTTTCTTAAGTGTCTAGTGAGTGAAGGCAGTGTGCTGTGCTGGATGCTCTGAAGAGACAGAAATGTGGGTGCAGCTAGAGCTTGTATGTTTTTTTTTTTTTTTTTTTTTTTGTGAGGAGATCAGCCCTGAGCTAACATCCGCCAATCCTCCTCCTTTTTTGCTGAGGAAGACGGCCCTGGGCTAACATCGGTGCCTATCTTCCTCCACTTTATATGGGACGCCGCCACAGCATGGCTTACCAAGCAGTGCGTCGGTGCACGCCCGGGATCCGAACCAGCGAACCCCGGGCCGCCGCAGCGGAGCGCGCGCACTTAACCGCTTGCGCCACCGGGCCGGCCCCAGAGCTTGTATGTTTTAACTTATGGAATGGGGAAGGTGAGTCAGATCCATGAAATGCAGCAGAATGCATATAACTTCCATGGGAAGCAGGTGCGTCCTAATTCAGCTATTCAGAGACGTGTTCATGAGTTCTGTGGACATGGGGATGGGGCTTTAGCAGAAGATGGCTCTGTGTCAGTTCAGCCCCAGGTGAGTAGAGTCATTGTGTCAGGGAAGAGGGGTGTGGGAGCAATGGGGGAACCCTTTCCTTCACTGTGAATTCCAAGGATCGAGAGGTTTAGACAAGGCATGTGTGTCTGACATGATTGCAGGGAGGAGAGGTGTGAAAAGGGGAGTGTGACACTATTAAATGTAACTCATTTATTCTTGTAGCAGACTTTTTTTTTTTTTTTTTTCCAGTCTTATTGAGATGTAATTGACATACAGCACTGATTAACTTTAAGGTGCACAGCATCATGATTTGACTTACATATATTGTGAAATGATTACCACAATAAGTTTAGTTAACATCTATCATCTCATGCAGATATAAGAAAAAGAAAAAAGAAAAAAAAAGTTTTTTTCCTTGTAATGAGAACTCTTAGGATTTACTCTCTTAACTTTCAAATATACCATACAGCAGTGTTAACTATAGTCATCATGTTGTACATTACATCTCTAGTACTTATCTTATAACTGAAAGTTTGTACTTTCTGACCGCCTTCATCCAATTCCCCTTCCCCCTGCCCCCTGCCTCTGGTAACCACAAATCTGATCTCTTTTTCTATGAGTTTGTTTTGTGTGTTTGTTTAGATTCTACATATAAGCAAGACTAGACAGTATTTGGCTTTCTCTCCGACTTATTTCACTTAGCATAATGCCTTTGGGGTCCATCCATGTTGTCACAAATGGCAGGATTTCCTTCTTTTTTATGGCTGAATAATATTCCGTGGCATATATATGCTGCAACGTCTTTATCCATTCATCCATTGATGGACACTTAGATTGTTTCCATGTCTTGGTGTAGCTGACTGTTTAATTGAGCACTTTGTGAAAAACACGGGACGAGGTGCTCTTAGCAGTAATAAAGATTCTTCCCGGTCTCTGCCCTTAAAACATTACCTTTTTTTTTTTTTTTATTTACTTATTTATTTTCCCCCCCAAAGCCCCAGTGGATAGTTGTATGTCATAGCTGCACATCCTTCTAGTTGCTGTATGTGGGACGCGGCCTCAGCATGGCCGGACAAGCGGTGCGTCAGTGCGTGCCCGGGATCCGAACCCAGGCCGCCAATAGCGGAGCGCGCACTTAACCGCTAAGCCACGGGGCCGGCCCAACATTACCATTTTTAAAAGATATATACACACATAGTTAGAATAAATGAGGAAAAAAAAAGAGCCTGCACAAAATGCTTTTGAAAGAAAGAGGGAAAAAGGATTGATTCTAACAATGGGTTGAGAGGACGGACTGGAAAGTCTTCAGCTGTGTCTCCTGCCCATCTGTGAGCCCTTAAATTTTTTTTTAATTTTGAAATAATTTTAGACCTGCAGAACTGTCGCAAAGATAGTAGTACAAAGAGCTCCTGCCGGCTCCTCAACCAGTCCAGCCAAAGTCGACATCCCCCACAATATCCCCATGGTAGTTATCAAAACTAAGAAATTAGCATTGGCACAAAGCCACCACCTACACTACAGACCTTATTGGGACTTCACCCATCCTTCCACCAGTGTCCTCTTGCTGTTCTGGAATCCAGTCTAGGATACCACATTGCATTTAGTTGTTGTCTTGTCTCCTTAGTCTCTTCCAATCTGTGACAGTTTCTTGGTTTTTCCTTGTTTTTCATGGTCTTGACCTTGTGAAGAGCTCTAGTCAGGTACCTTGTAGAATGTCCCCCAGCTTGGGTTATCTGGTATTTTCTCATGGTTAAGTGGAGGCCGGGATTTTGGGGAAGACCACAGAGGTGAAGTGCCCTTCCCAGCACATCATCTCAGGGGTCATGACATTGATTTGTCCCATTTTGGGGAATGTAAACCTTGATCCCCTAGTTAAGGTGGTGTCTGCCAGGCTTCTCCACTATAAAGTCACTACTTTTCCCTTTGTAATCAACAAATACTTTGGGGAGACGCTTGGAGGCGAGGCAAAGATCCCCTTTCTCCTCAGACTTCCGCGTGGGCCACTTTCAAGTCTGTGCCTTCGCTCACTCTAACCACCTCCTTCTAGAATCAGCACTGCTGCTTCACGGTGATGCACTGTCTTCCATCTTCCCACAGTTGGCTTGAGGGAATAAACACACGCACCATGGATGTTCCCGGGATGGCGGTGGCAGGTGGAAAGCATTGCTTTTATTTATGTACGGAGGAAGTGGTGCTCAGGGCTAGCAATTTGTCCAAACGCACATTTCCAAAAGAGCATCTATACTTCTTTGCTTTGGTATCATGGAAATAGCACTGAACTGGAGGAAGGGAGACCTGAGGCCCTGCTCGTTTCTGACAGTCCTTGGCTGTGTGACCCCAGGCAAGTAACTTGAGTTCCCTGGGCCTCAGTTTTCCTACAGTGGATGGAATTAGATTAGACAATTCCTGGGGTGATAAGCTCTAACAGTCTGTGGTTCCATAGTGGCATTTCCCTGGGCTAAGACTCTAGCTCTAATGAGGAAAACTGAGTTATAATGGAGTAAAGAAAATGGATATATGGCGAGTGTCTGGTGTTAGATGACCTTGGAGTCTCTGATGATTGAGACATCCAATAAGGGTGATTTGAAATCACACTAATGAATGAAAATTGCTATTTTCAAAGTCTTAACAAAAGAATACACATCCAGTTATATTGGATGGTTGTAAGAATGGACAAGCTCTTTATGCTTCAAGACCTTCAGTCTGTAGCTTTTCATAAGATTAGATTGTCTCTAGTTACCAGATCTTAATTTGCCCTCATCTTTTGGAGGTATGCAGACATCTCTTCCATATTAGATTTTGGATAACATCTTAATTCCTACCATATGGCCATATTCTTAATGCTAAACATGGAAGCGGCCTACTTTACCCATTTCTTTGCCAAAGCCAACCCTAGGCATACAAATTCCTCCTTTGCTCTGCTAACGAAAATGTGTATTCTTTGCTGATGGGCATGTCACTTAAACGGTGGTAACAAAGTCTGGTTGATTTTAGAGCATGACTTTCCAACCTCCTTTGATATTGTATGAGCATTCCAGATTGTTAGATCCCCCCCTTCTCCATCTTTTTCTGCTAATTGACTGTTTTTCACTTTAGTACTGCTTTTTGCCTTGTAAGTTTTTACCTTATTTTAATTTCTCATTTGAAATACTTACCTATACTGTTTGCAATTTGTGTCCTTTTGGAAGGATGAAAAGAGCTAAATGTTCTTCCAGGAGATATGTTTTTAGGAGGGGGCTCTATTTCAGTGGGCTGCTCTTCATTCTCAAACGTGGCAAGACTGACTCACCATCACTAAGACATGCATGCTGGATTTCTAGCTGGGCTGGAAACATATGGAATTTCATCCCTTCCTTATTATTCTTTTGCATTTTATTCAATTCTGTTAACAGTCCTATGCATCTGTAAGATGACTGACTAGAGTTTGTGTGGGTTTTTAGAGTCTCTAAAATGTTTTGGCACTGTAAAAGTACTGGAACACAAACATGAATGGGCCCTGCCTTCATGGGACTTCTGGTTTACTAAGGGAGGCAGTGAAAATAAAGAATTTCAATAGCGTATGCTACATGCTGCCGCAGACATATGTACAAGGTACAGAGGTAAGACAGAGGAAGGAATTTTTTTTGTGTGTGTGTGAGGAATATTGTCTGTGAGCTAACATCTGTTGCCAATCTTCTTTTTGCTTGAGGATGATTGTCCCTGAGCTAACATCTGTTGCCAGTCTTCCTCTATTTTGTATGTGAGATGCCACCGTAGCATGGCTTGATGAGCAGTGTGTAGGTCCGCGCCCAGGATCTGAACCCGCAAACCCCAGGCCACCGACGTGGAGCTCACGAACTTAATCACTACGCCACCAGGCCGGCCCCTAGGAGTTTTTAACCTTAGCTGGGAAAGAAGAATTCCAGGAAAGCTTTTGGAGGAGATATTGTCCAAAGTGGATACTGCAAGATAAATAAGACATTACCAGGAGGAAAACTGTGACATGCACATGAACACTATGGCCATGGAACCCAACAAAGTTAACTAATTTATTGACACAGATGACCCTACGACCTTGTGGAGTTCTGAGCACTTGAACCATGCAAGAAGTTGCATAGTTTAATTAGCGTGTGTGTAAAACCCTCATAAAATCCTTTAGAAGAACATGATCTCTGAATTCATAGAAGATATTGTTTCTCTGAAATGAGCAATAAGCGGTGATAGGATAGATAAAGGAAGTCCACTGGTAATCAGAACCCATATGCACCAATGCCTACCCGGACCTTCCCTTTATCTGCCTTTACTTGTCTTTAAGCCATACTTATCTGGCATATTTAATGCAATAATTGTTGCTCTACACTTTTGTGTTCTTACCATCTTTTTTAAATCATGTTGTAAGCAGGTGCAGAGGACCTAAAGATGGTCATTCAAGGGTCTTTATTGCCCATATCCATCTATTGAACTCTGGAGTCTCTTGCACATTTAAAAGCCATCATTAAAGCCCCTTTAATCAGTCAGTTTGCCACACATGTAGTGAGCATTTACTGCTGTATCAGGCATTGTGCTAAATCATTGGTTGTCAAACTTTTTGGTCTTGGGACCCCTTTAAACTCTTAAAAATTATTGAGGACCTTCAAGAGCTTTTGTTTATGTGAATTATATTTATTGATGCTTGCCATAGTAGAACTGAAAATGGAGAAAATTTTTTTAAATATATTTATTTTTTAAATAATAATAAACCCATTGAATCCTACCACAAATAACATATTGTAATGAAAAAATAACTTTTTTCCAAAACAAAAACAGAAAAGTGGCATTCTTTTTTATTTTTGCACATAATCTCTTTTATTTCTGGCTTAATGGAAGACAGCTGGATTCCCAACTCTGCTTCTGCATTCAATCTGTTGCCATATCACACATCATGCAGCCTCTGGAAAACTCTACTTCTTGTGGTAAGTATTATTTTTAAAATAGTTTTGACCTCATGGGTTTCCTTGAAAGAGTCTTGGGGACCCCCAGGGGTCCACAGACCACACTTGTGGGAACTGCTGTGCTAAATGATGCCCTTACTCTCTGTAGAGTGGAGATGCTGCAACACTAGAGATGGCTTGAAAGGAAGCAGAGCTGCAGACTGATGACCTCTGGGCCATATTACACTCCAAAAGATTAGTCCACAGATATTTCATGTGACTGTGTTTCTTTAGGTTTGAATCCACATAAGAAAAGAGACTGCATGTGTTTAGGTTTTCTTTGTGCCAAAGGAAAAAGTATGTGGATGAGGGAGGGTCATGGAAAAACTTGAAATGATGGATTAGGATATGAAAATGTTTTCATCCCATCAAAGGGTATTTCAAAAGTTGTATATATTCTCTGCAGTTAAGCTATTCAAGAACCATTGGTTTGTGCCATTGGTTTGATATATCTGTGTATCAGATGTCTCTCGATAGTTTTGTCAGTTACATGTAGGCTTGTTTTCAATTTTAACTCATTTGTAAACTGTTTCTTCCCATCTAGTTATATGTGTGTGTATTGGCAAAGTGGTATTATTGTTTGTAGTTTCTTCATAGAAAGTATCTTTTATCTTTAAGAAGTATTTGGGGGTAATGGTTTATTTTAGAGCTAAATTAAAATATCAGAAGGCTTTTCCGGTGATACTTTAGAAGTGTTTTAATAGACAGTACTATCAGTATTTTTCAATATCCATGAAAGAAACAGATATGAGTATTCTAGATAAAATTGATATATTTATCTGTACTCTTCAGCTCATAAAATGGAATTTGATCATTTTTGGATTATATTTTGAAATATTTAGGGCAAGGTATTTAAAATGTTTTAAAAGTTAACTAGGGAGAAAAGATGAAAGACTTAATTTCCTTGGACCTGAATAATTCAAGTTGAAAGCTTCTGTATTCAATTTTCCTTGACTTCTGTTGATTGGTTTGGGATTTTTCTTGACCTGGGATTGAGTATTTTACGTCATTTTAGGAAAGTCAGGATGTTTCTAGCTTTTGAAGTCATAACCCACATTTATAGTTGAATAGATTTAGAATCAAAGGATTTTGAATAACACACATTAGGTCTGTTGCTCTTTTTTTTAATACCATTAACAGAATCAGAGTATTCTAAACACACTTTCCAACAGAGCTCTTGGAAGTCTCTTTTAAGGCTAAGAATAAGCCAATGGAAGGAAAGTTTTTTTTCCCTCTCTTGCTTTTTCCCTCTTCTTCCTTTCCTTCACTTTCTCCTTTCTTCCTTGTTTTTGTTTCTTTAAAAATTCTTTATGCTTTTGCTTTCAGATTTGCAACATTCAAATGCCCATTAAAATGTAAATACAGTTATGTGATGGAAACTGGGCCCTGGTGCCGACAGCAGTATTTTTCACATAGTTGTGAACATGTGGGCAACCACAAATTAATCTTGGGTTCAATTATTTGTAGTAATAATACAGTGATTTGTAAAGTTCCCCTTTCAAAACAAAATCTGGAGTGTGCAGACCACACCAATTACAAACATATTCAAAGACATAGAGTGAAAAACCCAAGCCCATTACTATTTTTGAAAACAGATTTTTGGAAACACAAGACTCCACTTACCTGCTTTTCTAATTGCATTTTCCTCGAAGCTCCCTTGTGCCCACTTGGATTCTGTAACCTCAATTTGGAGCAGCAAATCCTCCTGTCTGCTGGAAGTAGCATTATTTGTGGGTACTGAAATGTTCTAGACTCAAACATCAGAATGCCGTCTGTCATTTCACAGAAGGCCCTTTATAAACATGGAATGGCCGTGTGGCGATTATCTCTTCAGTGTCTTTTAAATCTTCAACCACCAACATCCATCTGAGGCCAACCAACCCTGTTCCCTTCTTCTTCACCAACTCCCTCTCCTATCTATAGGAACAGACGTTCCATAAATGTGGAGTGACACATGTTCCAGATGCCAGTAACGTGTTAATAAGAGGCCAAGACATATAAAGCATGAACATTTATATCCACACCTTTGTACCTCTTTGGATCATGTATGAATGCCAGCCATAATTTCAGTAAGACCAATAATGATAGTAGCCATTTTAATTAAATGCTATTGTGTGCCAGGCATCATATTAGGCTCTTTATATGTATTATCTCATTTAATTATGAATTGCACAATTCTATAAGGTAAGTACTATTATTTTCCCATTTTACAGATGCAGAAACATTGGCTTTCCCAAGTTCATGCTGCTTAGTAAGCAGGTTTTTAAGCAGTTGGTAAAAATATTTCATTTTCGTAGACTGGTTTACTTAAAAAGCTGGCCATCTGATGTGCCAGGAAATTGAAGCTATTCTCTGAAAACTAAGTATTCCCCCAGTTACTCCATTTAGGAGACCAGGTTTTCATTTTGGTGAAATTAAACTAAATGAGTTAGAGCCCTCCACCCTGCGTATTGGTGGAGTTCATTACTTAAATGGCAGTAGGGTAGTGTGCTGAAGGCACACCCCACCATCGGACTGTCCACCAGTAAGAGAATGTTTGCACACATTGTATGACCTCCTGACTGTGGAGTGTTGCGCAGCACTGAATAAGAAAGAACTAGATCTGGTTGACCCGGGAATATATTCAACATATGTTGAGTGATAAAAGTTTCAGAAATGAATAAATGTGTTTATTCCATTTTTGTTAAAGAAAGAACGTGTGTGTGTGTGTGTGTTTGTATACGTGTGTATGAGCTTAGGAAATAGCATGACGATGTATGACTTGTACAAGCTGGTGACATTGGTGATTTGTGGACGGCAGGAGCCTGGGGTTGGAGTGAGACAGGAGGATACATTTTTTCCTATATGAAGGAAAACAAGCCTGACTTAGTGCAAAAAACATGGGTTTAAGCCTCAGCTTATTGGCTCATTAGCTGTATGACCCGGGAAAACTCCTAACTTCCATGGGCCTCAGTTTCCCCATCTTCAAAAGGAGAAAAGGAGACCGGGGATGTCCCGAGTCTCCCTGACCCTTCCATTTTGTGGAACCTTGTTGATCGCTGTGCTTGCGAGGTGGCTCAGGACTTGTGCTCGCTGAGGCCTGGACGTCAGGTCCCCTTGAGCTCAGGGTTCTCAGGACTGAGGGCATGGCCCTGGTGGCATCTTTAATTAGAAGCCTCCCATGCGCCTTCCTTGAACCTTTGCCTGATGAAGCTCTGTGCACTTGGCAGGGTGAGCTCCCATGATGAAATGAAGCTGTGTCCTCTGAAAGGGTGTTTTCCAGCCAGTCATAGCATAGACCTGGAGCCTTTCCTTCTTGTACTAATATTTCAATTCATTGCTTTCACTTTGTAAAATCGTACGGATCTTCTTATTTAAAAATTAGCAGAGTAGTTAAGAACATGGGCTTTCTCAGGCAGATTTGAGTTCAAACTCCAGCGTTGCTGACTGTGCAACTGTGGGTAAGTTATTTAACCTCTCTGAACTCAGTTTTCTCATCTAGAAAATGGTGATAATAATACCTCAGAGGGCTATTGTGAGGATTAGATATTATGCATATAAATAGAGGCTTTAGTGCTTGGAACACAGTAAATGCTCATTAAACATCAGCTGGTAATCAGTAAAATTCTATTCACCCAGGGAACAGATGCAAATTGAAAGTGTGGAGGTGAATGGTTGAGGCCACTGGGGTCTGGGAAGGCGCAGTCAGGCTCAGGAGACACTTGCTCCATTTCAGGTGTGATTGAGATGGTTGATGATGACAAATGCAAATGTTAAAACTTTATGTCAGAATTTATTACAGGAAGTTTTGATCACAGTGAAATAGTAGTTCCTGAGAACCATTTGTGCATTCTTAATCTTGGATCACATTTTTAAGGGAAAAATGCACCATCATTTTTTTCCCTTTGTTTAATTCCTATATGAGCCCCCCTCCCTTTCCTTCCTCGTCCTCCTTCCTGCTGGTCAGGGGTGAAGTCTGTTTCTAGTATAGTAGCTACTTCTGGTCTCCAATGACAAATTAGACCTCTAATCCTTACTAAGAACCTTCTATGGCCAGGGCCTGTGCTGAGCAGGGGGAATAAAGAAGGTTAGTAGGAACCAGTCCTATTCTTAAAGAGCTTAGTGTCTGTGGGGTCAGACTGGGGGACAGCTCACCGTGTAGAAGGCAGAATGTGAGCAGGGTGCTATGGGAGGAGTGGGACATGACAAATTCCTCACGGCTTCCCCGGAGGAGGCCTTTGAGCGGGGCCTGGGAGGAAAGGGTAAGATGCATTTCAGGCTGGGGAATGGTCATGAGCAAAGCACAAAGCAAGAGAGTAGGTAGTGCAGCTAGGAAATGGTGAGTTGCCCTAGGAGATTAGACTTACCATGTTTGTGACTAGTCATGATCACGATGGAAATGTTTCCCAATCTTACCTGCCAATCAAGATCTCCTGGGGAGCTTGCTACAGGTACAGATTCTCAAGCTTCTCACCTATTGATTCAGACTCAGTGTGCATCACAGTTTTGGAAGATGAATTTGAAAAGATAGCGAAGGCCAGTTTAAGAAGAGCCTTGCATGTCATTCAGAGTTTTGACTTTATTTAACTTTATATCCCAGAGCATCAGACAATATTTTTAACTAGCTATTTTTGTGCTAGTTAAAAGAGTTGCATTGCAAATGATATTCAGATGGTTCTAGGTCAGTGGTTCCTAACGTGAGGTCTGGGACAGTTAGGGGTCCATGAAGACTTGAATGCAGCTCTTCAAGTTATTTTAGGTGTTTCGAAAAATCTAATGCAAGTTACGCAATTATCCTTCATAAGTTTGTAACTAGTTTAACTAGTCCTTTCTTTGGTCTCGAACTGTATTAACATGGTGTGGTAGCATGAATAAGGTAAAGCCAAGAGCAATGGTTAAAAGCATGAATTTTGGAGACATCTGAGTTTTAGACTCATTCGACCACCTTCCAGCCGCAAGATCTCAAGCAAGTTACTTCACCTGTGTGATCCTGTTTCCCCGTATGTAGAATGGGGATAATCGAGTTGTGAAGAATCCATGAGAGAATGCATGTAGAGTGCCTGGCATAAAGAAAATTCTGAAAAAATGTTATTCACATTAAGCTGTCTCATGGAAAAATAATTATGTATGACTATGTGTAATTTTGTTTGGTAGCAAAACTCAGGGGAAATAATAACAAAGGAGCCTCAAAGGTGAAAAATCTTGGAAAGCTTCTCAGAGGACTTGTTTGGACCCAGCATCTAGAGCAGAGAACAAAGACGTGCTTTTTCTTAGTCCCCCCAGTCTAGGATAGATGCTCCTTAGAGGACCCTCACACTTAAGCTCTGCCTCTGGAGCGTGATTTATCCTGGAAATGGTTCTAACGGAAAATAATAGAAAATTACTTGCCAGGAGAAGAATCAAATGAGAGAGTGTGTATTTACTTTGGGCGATTTTCCCATTGCACTGGGTTAGACTGCCAAGAAGTTAAAAATAGTGGTGATAAGCAGTCTGTGAATTGGTCCCTCTTGGGGTGGCAAGGGTCAACTGAAAGTAGAATTGTTCCTGTGGGCCCCTGGGAACACCACTTCATCCCCTTTACCTCTCTTCTGAGAGCCCCTCTTGTAGCTTCTGTTGGCTGCTCTCCTGTGATCTGCACATCGTGCCCATTCCCCGCCTGGCCTGTCCATTCCTCAGACCTGTGCTAGGCAGCCCATGTTAAACTAACTGGTTTTGGATGGCCTCTTGCTTTAAATATGCTATTTATAACCAGTAATTTATGTTTTCATGATATTTCATGTAGCAGCTGGTCTTTGTGCCACCATAATAAGAGAATAATGAAATACATGGTATTTATACGGGTGACCGTAGTGTTTGTCATTTTGTATATGGATTGCTATTGCAGGAAGCACGTAAAATTGCAAAGGGTATTTTTTTCTCTTAGGGATAAGCCCTAGCGTATTAAATATTCCTCAACTGTGTAAGAACGCTATACTATCTTTTTTGTTTCCTTCATCCTTATTTTCTCATGGAAATACATTCAGATGTCTACAATATGGACTGTTCTCATAAAATGCTCCTCACTGTAGCTGGTCCCCTGAGCAAAACTTAACATCTTCGTCAACAGCTGTTCCAAAATATGCTAATGTGCTGCCCTTCAGCCTATAGGGTCACATCTAAATAATACCATCAGAGCACACTTGAGAACTTGGCTCCCAAATTCCTTGAACCCTGGCAAGCTCATGACTTTGAGCTGTGGGTGAGGTGTTGAGGATTGGTCGCCTCAAGAATCTTTGCCCTTTTAAAGAATTGCTCCTCTCCCTTGCGGCCTTGTTTCCAAAGGCGACGTTTGGTGTCTTATGTCGTATTTCATTGTTTGGCCAAGCTGCAGCGACTGGGAGGACAGGTGACCCAGACCTCTCCTCTAAAGATGTGATAAAGCCAAGGCTACCATTAGGGGCCACCTGGAGGAGCAGAGGGGGAAAGTGAGCAACGTGTTGTAGGTTCTGTGGAGAAGTCACCCCCATTCCCTCTGCTGGGTAGTATTAGTCCAGTGGCCCTAGCAGCTCTGTGGAAATCACAAAGTGGAAAGAGTGGGTGGGAACCAGTGAGCATTGATCCCAGACATCTGAGCAATTTATTCTCTTCTAATGAATTTACCTCCAGATCACTCCAGAACAGTGGTTCTCGAAGTGTGGGTCTGGACTAGCAGCATTTTTTGGGTGCTTACTTGAAAAGAAAATTCAGACCTACTGAAGTCTGGGGATGGGGCCTCCTGTTGGAGTTGTCAGGCCCTCTGGGTGAGTCTGATTCATGCTTAGGATTAAGAGGCACTTACCCATCTCATTGGGCTCCCCTGGTCCTAGCAAAATAACAGCATCATGGCTCACCTCGTGTGTCCCCACCAATGGGTGTAGGGCTGTGGAGGACACAAGAGAAGCATAAATCTGCTTTCTGCCCTGAGAGAGTGTGCTGGCTGATGGTGGGGGAGGCCTCGGACAGTTCTGATGATGAGAGAGCACAGGAGCCAGTACATTGCTGTGTCCTGGTGCCTGGAAAGAGGACAGGCTCTTGAGTCAGACCAAAGAGGGTTGAAATCCTGCCTTTGCTAGAAATGAGCTGAGTGACCCGAACAAACTGTGAAACCTAAGTCTTACTAGAAGGAATGAAAAGGACTGGTACCTACTCGGTGCCCAGTAAACATTTGTTTTTAAAAATGAAGGGTAAGGGTGTGAAACTGCAAAGGGATGTCTCTGGGCACCATCCAGCTCAATAATGCTTCCTTTCTGCTTCCTCTGAAATTTGATCCACGTGGGCCCACATTGCCTAAGCAAGCATTAACTACTTCTCTTACTACTGCTAATGCTAGTATTGGATATTGCTGTAATCATGGCTGACATTTTTTGAGCACTTTATATGCCAGGCAGTGTGCTGAGGACTCTACATGTGATCTCTTCTTATATTTTCATAATGATCCTGTGAGAGAAGGTGGTAGGCAAAATAATGACCCCGCCCCCCCCATGATGTCTGCATCCTAATCCCTGGAACCTGTGGATATGTTACTTCACAAATGTGATAAATTAAGGGCTTTGAGGCCAGAGGTTATTCTAGATGACTGAGTGGGCCCAGTGTAATCACAAGGTCCTTATGAGAGGGAGGCAGGAGGGAAGGAGAGAGAGAAGGAGATGTGACGTTGAAAGTAAAGGAGGGAGAGAGGGAAATTTGAGGATGTTACACTGCTGGCTTTGAAGATGGAAGGAGGGGCCATGAGCCAAGGACTGCAGGTGGCTTCAGAAGCTGGAAAAGGCAAGAAAACAAATTCTCCCCAGAGCCTGCAGAAGGAACACAAGCTTGCCAACACCTTGATTTGAGGACTTCTGACCTCCAGAACTGTAAGTAATACATTTGTGTTGATTTATGCCACTGAATTTGTGGTGATTTGTGTCAACAGCCATAGGAAAGTAATACAGGAAGTCTTAATAGTGTCTCTGTCTGACAGATGAGGAAAGTGGGGATCAGAAAGACAAAGCAACTCCCCCTGGGTCACACAGCTAGGAAGTGGCGCAACAGGGAGTCATACTCAGTTCTGGCTCCTGAGTCCACACCTGGAGCTCATGTGATACACATTCTCTCTCGGGGCGGGGGTGGGGGTGTCTTTCATAGTAGGGCTGCCTTCTGGGCCTTCTTTTCGATTTTGCTAGCCTGGTAGAGTCGGCAGAAAGGTCTGCCTTGGGATGCTGCCCAGGGAACATCAGGCTCAACTTTGTGATGAAATCAGATGAATTTTTCTTCCCAAGTGTTCTGTACCATTACTGTGAACTGTTTCTCTTTTTTAAGGCAGTTTTTTGTGGGGGGCGGGTTGAGTAGAAAACAGGAAGTGGCTTTAGCTTCAACACAGATCAATCAGCCGATTGAAAAAGAGCCAAAAAACTTGCTTTTTCATGAAAACGGAAAAGAAAAAAATCCAACAACTAGGAAACTCAGAGGCCAAGAAAGCCTTGTGAGGCTGGAGAAAGCCCCAGAGTGGTCTAGCTCCCAGCAGAAGCATGGTGCTCGTTTCCCGTGTGGAGAAGATGGGCAGAGAGGAGATGCTGCCCTTCCTCTCCCTGTCCTCTGGGACCAGAGAGGTAGGAGTCTGGAAGAGAGGCGGCAGAACTGGCCGCCAAGAGAGACGCTACGGGGGGAGGATGCTAAGCACAGAGGCATCGTCAGGACCCCAAAGAGCCAAGCTCCAGACTGAATGTTTTTAACATCAAAGTCAAGCCAGGGCTCGAAAGAAGCCCAGACTTTCTTTGAAGCTGCATATGGGGATGCAAGAGGGAAAGGCCCGGAGTGGCGATGTTTAAGGCAGAGGGAGGCCCGGTGCAATGAACACCTGCGGGGGCCAGCCCTGTGCTGGGGGCTGGAGGGGCTAGTTGGAGGAGTCAGACTCGCTCCGCCTTCAAGGGTCTTCTTATGCCCTGGTAGGAAGAATACAGCAATTTCACAAATTCCTCCAAGGTGAGAACCAGCAGGATAGAGCCAGAAGGAGGTACAAGGACTAGTGGGGGCTGGGAGGAGAAAGAAGTCACGCTGACGAAGGTGGAAAGAGTAATTGAGGGTCACTCGGAGGCCCGTTCCATGCTGGACATATTCACATAAGTGCTCTCATTCAGGCAGTCACAGACTGTGAGGGAAACGTTACCCTGTTTTGTAGGGTGAGGCTCAGAGAGGTAAATAACTTGCCTGAACACAGCGAGTCCATGCCACAACCAGTACTGAAACTCCGTGTTTTAGTTTCAAGCCCAGTGTACTTTCCACCACACCGCATCGACTCCTGGGGGGAATCATAAAATGCCTCATGTGTTGTTTAATGATGTGGAAAGATGTTTTAGAGATAAAGCTAAGTGGATAAAGCAGGTTATGTGATCGAGCTCTTATTAACACACGTTTATCCTAAAAATATCAAGATTAATGTATAATACACCCTAATACCGTTGAGTGGCTACCTCTTGAGTGTTGAAGTTGGGAGGATTTTATTAAAATTCTTTTTGCTAATCTGTATTTTATAAATTTTCTACAGGGAACAACACAATGTATTCATAAATACTGATAGAACTCTGGGCTTTTAAACCCCTTTGCAAGAGTTTTGTCTGAGCAAAGATTTCCAGGTATTTTAGATGTGTCTGAAAGGATGGGTGGGCGTCGGGGGATTTCTGAACATATGAGAAGAGCAAGAGCTAGTGTTCAGAAGTAGGGAAATGCTAGATCTGTGTGTATGTGCAGGAAACATGGATTCAAGTGTGGCTGTAGTATGAGGATGGTGTAGGAGAGTAGTGGGGAGTGTGTGGGTCATGGGGTTAGTGCCAGCTTGGAAGGCCCTGAATGCCAAGTTAAAGGATTTGGTGCTGAGTTCTACAGATGATGAGGGACCTGATGCAGAGGTGGTGGTTGAAATGCTGTACTAGAAGTATCACCTTAAATGCGGCAGGAGATTAAGTGAGCGCTATGTTTAAAAGGCTGTTTTTTGGTTACGGGAAGTGTGGGGAAAGCCAGCTGATCGCAGCCCTGCTCCTCCTGCGTTGTGCACACTATCACCACCTAGTGGTGACACAGCCAAATTATAGGGCTAGTGGGCTTAGAGCCCTGGTTGTACAGAAAATTCATCAAAGCCAAAAATCCTAGTCAACTTATCTATGTCCTGAAAGACTTCTAAAGGCTTATACATATATGGATAAGGAATTGAATATTTTAGTGTTAACCTGGGCATCTCTAAGGATGTGGACACTGCTTCTTTGAGTAACAAAATTGTTCAAACCCAGCAGATAGAGAAAGAACGTTTATATCTTCTGGAGTATACAACTATCTGGGTTCAGCTGGAAGTTGAGAGCACTCGTAACTTTGAGAAGTGTAACGAAGAAGAAAAAACTTTAATTCCTACCAGGTTGGCATTTAAGAGACTTAACTGCTGAGTACCACGAGCAGCAAGTTTTACAAAAGCCCTCATTTCAGCTGATTCCACAGCCTGATTAGATGACATTACAACAAGGACTAGGTTTTGAACAGAAGAGTTGAGGATGTAGCTGATTCTATGATTTTTGTGTCACTATAGCCAATTTGAAACATCTTCTGCCAACTATGACTTTTTCATTCTCTGCTATAATTCTGGGGAGAGTTGTCTTAAGAGTGTAACTGGGCTCAGATAATTGTTAAGGTGGTTGGGGGATGAGGATGAGAGGAATAAATCTGATTATGGAGCTTAAGTGAGGGAAATGTCTTTATTACCATGTTAGCTGTTGGCAGAGTAGCTGTGGGTAACACATAAAGGATCTGTCTGCTTCACATGGAGCCCTCTGCGTGGTGAGATGAGCACTGTGCGAGGAGTCCTGAGGTCTGGGTCCTAGCCCTGGCTCTACCCCTAACTAGCTCTGTGACTTTGAGTAAGATGACCTCTCTGTGGCCACATATTCCTTAGCTGTAAAGCTTGGTTTTTATATATGCCCCTTCTAGAATACAGAGGTGCTGTGAGGTTTGGTCAACAGCACTGAGTAAATATAAAGTGGTATGATAATCAGTGGATGTGCAATTTCTTTGAAAAGTCCAAATGCTAGGTAAGGTTTCCTTATTCTCTCCCTCTTCCCCTCCCTTTCCTTCTGTACTTGTCCTGTTCCTATTCTGGGTCTGTTCCTATTCCTATTCTTATCTCTGGCCCTGGTCCTTTTCTCTAGTCAGATTCAGGAGGCAGACAGGGGGAAATTATTTTGGCATTCCAAGTTTTCTTACTCATCTGTGTGTCTCCAGTGCTTGAGCACGTGGTAGGTATTCAGTAGAAACTGGTCAGTTTAACAGGCGCTGAATACTGTCAGTATCACTCTTGTCTCTTTTCATCAAGGTCCTCAATAACCTCTTAAGAAAACAGTTCTTAAAATGCTTCAGTCTTTAAAAAAAAAAGCCTCAGTCTTCATGTTCGCTACGTCTCTCTTCCACATACTGGAATGTCCTCCCATTGGGCTGATGGGTCCACTCTTACATGATCCTTATACAGAGGAGATTGAGAACTTGCATCTGATGGCGGCCCAGCATGTATGAAGAGTGAGGGTTTCAGAGTCCAACCTTGGGCTTGAGTCAAGGATCTGCCACTTAGGTCTGTGTCACCTTGGGCAAGTTACTTAACCTTTCTGGGCTTCACATTCTTCATCTGTAAGCTAGAAATCTATAAACCACAGAGAGTAGTTGTGGGAGTTAAATGAGATATATACAAGTGCTCATATTAAATGGTAGATTTATTTTTTTTTTTTTTGGTGAGGGAGATCAGCCCTGAGCTGACATCCATGCTAATCCTCCTCTTTTTGCTGAGGAAGACCGGCTCTGAGCTAACGTCTATTGCCAATCCTTCTCCTTTTTTTCTTCCCCAAAGCCCCAGTAGATAGTTGTATGTCATAGTTGTACATCCTTCTAGTTGCTGTACGTGGGACGCGGCCTCAGCATGGCCGGAGAAGTGGTGCGTCGGTGCGCACCCAGGATCCAAACCCGGGCCACCAGTAGCGGAGTGCGTGCGCTTAACCACAAGCCACGGGGCCGGCCCCTAATGGTAGATATTTTTAACTTTTGCAGGCAGGCCTGTGAGTTTACATTTCCACTTGCCCTGTACAGTTAAGAATGGGTGAAGATTTTGGGCTTCCTTGTTCAAGATGGGATGTTGATTTCCCCTCTTTCATTTTCATGGACTTCCACTTCCCCCTCGTTTGTTTCCACTCTTAGGCATCTGTACCACCCACTGAGTGATCCACAGAACCCTAGGGTTCTCCAGGGTGGGGGTTGGTGGGACCCCAGCCCCCAACTCTGCTCTAATCAGGCAGGTCACCTTCAATCCATTTTACATGTTGGAGTTGGGAATGGGATTTCTTTTGGGTAAAGGTTCTATAGAAAAAAGTTTGAAAACACCAACCATTGGCATTGGTCGAGGATAAAGATATTAGATCAAAAGAAAGAATCCAATAAAGGACTAGACTTTGGTGAGATGAAGCAGCTATAAAATCACAGAAATGCTCCGGGAATAAAGAGTGGACCTGGATACACACAGCCACTTTTGAACTGTTGAGAAGATGGGGCTATAATGCCAGCAAGAAATAACCCCAAAGGATGACAGGTGGAGTTGCATCCACAATCAGTCTTTCAATTGATGGCATTTTCCTGGCCAAAAGCTTGTGGAAAACTGACTTCTGTCACTAGATGCGTGGTGTGGTGTGGTGTTGACTGGGGATGCTCTCCGTGGGTTGAAGCAGCAGGAAGGTGAAAAGAATGAAATTGTTCTTTCTGTGATACACACATGCCTCGTTCACAGTTATAGCAGTTTGTTCTTTGGGTTTATGAGGAGGGCCTGGGGAGAGAAACAGGTGGCCTACCTCTCAGTGGGAGCTGCAGGGGTTGTGAAGGAGCTGCGGGAGTCGGGTAGGGTGTACAGAGTGCAGGGTGACTTGGGCAAGGCTCCTACTCTGTCCTGGAAAAGAGTGCTGTCCAATAAATAGTGCAGTATTCTTTAGTATTGACGGGCACTTGGAATTTTGTGGCACTCCTGGAAAGCGCTCTGTAATTCCCTACCATGATCTTATTTTTCTGTTATACTTCTGTACTTCTCTTTTAATTTTTCAGAAATTAGTCTTTCAGCTTCCAGATCTCTTGATTCTCTTCACAGGAACCCTCTATATGATCTGCAGATCTGGTACAGAAAAAAGTGTTAATTTAGGCCTTACTGATGCAGAATCTCATCACTGTGTTGGAGGTAGAGCAAAGGTGTAACTAGCCTGCTTGGGAAGAAGGAACTCTGCAGAGCCACTTTGCAGGAGCAGAGTGCTTGTGGGTATTTAAGAGCATGCGAAGTGATGTCCTGGTTACGAGTCCTTCTTGTGTTGTCATTCAAGCAAGACCTCTGCCAGGCAAGGTTGTGTTTTCTAGGTTTCTGTTATTCTTCTTGATAAAAAGAATGACACCTGATTGTTCGGGAAAAAGAAAACTTATTTTTTCTTTTTATTCTGCTCATCCTCCACCCCCTTTCTCCCTAATTAGTCTGAAGGGGAGAGGCTTTACCACATATGAAAATTATCAGCCTGCCAGCAACTGATGGCAGTTTTTGGGCTTGGGGACTGCAGAGAGACAACAAATGTGGGAAACATCTTTAAATTGCCGATGAAGCTTTATACTCAAAATCAGAAAAAGCACACTTTAATACATAATTAAAAATGTACTCTCCACATGTTTTTGATCTGAGAAAAGTCACTGAGCCAGCTGGCTAACCTATTGGCTAGTCCAGTGTTCGAGACACCTGTCTTCCTTGAAAGATGAAATCTCCAATTGTAAGAGCTTGTCTTTTGTTTATTTTTGGTACATACGTATTTAAGTTATCTAGCAGTTTATTGAGCCCAGTCTCTAATCTGACCGGTTTGGATCAAGTTAGTCCATGTTACCTTGGGCAAGTCATTTTATCTCAGCCGAGCCTCAATTTCTCCATGTGAATCATGGAGATAAGAGCCCCTTTTTGGAAAGAAACAGTATGTAAAGAGCTCAGTGCAGTCCTTTACACGTGAAAGGCTCTCTGTGAATGTTAGGTATGATTGCAGGCAAGCTGTGTGATGGTTTGAGATGAGAAGATGACACCAGATTTCCTGTGAGAAACTCGGTGTAAGTCATCTTTGCTCCAGAGCAAGTGAGCAGCTGTGATTTCTCTACTTCCTAACCAGCTCCCATTGATTTTATGGCTCACCTGTGTACCTACGTCTCCACACATCTGGTCTCAATTTCTTGTCTCTTCTCTTGGCATCCCCCTCCTCCAATAGAAAGTACAAAGCACAAATTATTTTTACTTGAAGATTAGGCTTATGTCTATGTGTTGGTTGCTGGTGCTGTTTTCTTGGCTTGTCTAATTTTTCAGATTCTAGAACCTTCCACATGTCCTGCCCTCAAAGGCCTTTCTGGCTTTTAGAATGCTGACTTGCCTCTGAACAGATACTCATAGGTGCCCTATCCTGTCAAGGCACTGGTCTCTAGACGTGGACTTTCTCTGACCAACTGGTGTGAACTGGAACACTAATCCCCTTGGTTTCTCTTTCAGGACCCAGGCCCCTTGCTGTTTAATTCCGATGTGGCCTTCCATGATTTGGTATACTGATACTGAAGCAACTGATATGTACAAACATAGACACACAAATAAATGAAGAAATAGATAGATGATTGGAAAACAGTAGGTAGTATTTTTGATAAAACTCCACTGAAATAGATGTAAAGAAGTCATGATGTGTAACTATGTTGAATGAGTTTCTCTGGCTACACCCATTGGCATTGATTCATTCATTTGTTGACTTATCACCCGACATAAATCAGGTTCCTGTACCTTATGAGTTATTCTGCTGGGTCCAGTGAGTGACATAGATTGGAAGACCTGTTCTGACCCTGTTAAATGGAGCATAGGACAATTCTGTGTTCTGCCCAATCCCTCAGTAAGAGTGGGCTTGTGTCTGGTTTTATGTTGAAGTGTAATGTGGATTTCAGTAGCTGAAAACTGGTGACAGAGAGCTCAGCTTTGGAGCTGGCCAGAGTAGCTTGTATGCAGCCGAGGGAGGGCTGTATTGTTTGTCTGGAAACCTTGTTTATGTTCTCAGCTCTTTCACTAACTGTGGGACTATAGATAATACACTTAACCTCGTCTTGGACCTCTGTTTCTTTAGCCATAAAAAGAGGCAGCTGGTCTAGGTGAGCCAGCTCTTCGATTCTATTAATTTATAAAAATTATTTTGAAATATCAGGGCTAAAAGAGAGCCATCGCTTGCTTTCACATTGCCTCCTTATGTTACTCAGAGTTGGTGGATTCCCTCGCCAAGACCATTCCAACGTGAGCCTACTGCACAAGAGCCCTTAGGACTTGCAGCATCAGAAATGCCCCTTCTGGCAGCATCTCCTTCATGAGCAGCCAGCCCCTGTGGCTGGTGTCCTGTGTGTGTGTGCCCTGACAGGCTTTTTGCCAAGACTAATTTCTATAAAAATACATACTTATCAAGATGTTTGTCTTTTAAAATTTTTCAGTTAATGCTATATGAAGAGCAAAATTGGCTGTTAGAAGCCATCACCACTGCAGTGGCGTAGAACTGAGGACTCGACCAGGTGGTCACTAAACACGTCTTCCTATAGGACTGCTGATGACCCCGGGCACCTTTACCCGTGTGCATATGATAGGGGAAAGCCATGTGTTACATTTCAGAGCAAATTCAATAAAGCTCATGAAAGCCTATTATTGCTGTACTGTGATATTGTTTAAAGCCATCCTTACTTTTCTGATTATAGACAAAATATATGCTCATTTTGGAATAGAAAACAATAACAATAATATCCTAGAAGTGACCACTTTTAACATATTTGTGTATATATAAATATACATCTCTATTTTTCTATTTGTATTCTGCCTTTGGCATCAAACATTATAGCTTTTTAATTTCCCATGTGATTAAAAATAGTTCAAAAACATGATATTCAGTGGCTGTATATACAGTCCATAATGGTTGTGCCATCATTTAACTGTTGCCACAGTGTATCACTGTATTTTTATTTAGACCTCATGAGTTGTTTGTTGTTTTTAAAGTGGGCTTCGTAGGTGGGAAGACAAATCTGTCTTTGGACTAACAAATTTGAAGTTCACATTGGCTGTGAGAAGAAATTGCATGTAATTAGCAGCTTCAAATTTTCTACTCTAGCCACAATCTAAGATGCTTAATGTTTAAAGATTGAAATAATACATAAGAACTTCTTTTGGAGATTTTATTTTTGTACTGATATGTCACCAAACCCAATGGTAGAGATAAAAACAGTCAAAACAATAAAACATTAAGGAATGATAGGAAGAGATGAAAAGTGACCTTTATGGAGCACACGCTATGAGGAGGCACATATGTTACCTTGTTTTCATAAGCAGTCTGGGAGAGAAATGTTACTTATCCTTATTTCACAGAAGACAAAACTGAGCTCAGAGAGGTCTTGCACGTGCCCAGGTGTATCTAGCTGGGAAATGGCAGACCCAGTATTTGAACCCAGGTCTATCAAATCCAAAATCCAAATTCCTCATTTATTATACCATGCAGCCCAAATACAGTTAAACCCTGGTCAAGGTAGTTGCTGGCTGCTTCCCTGCCACCCATCACTAGAAATTTGTAGAAGAAATTCAGAGAGAAATCACTGCTCTTGTGGGTTTTCTGCACCTTGGAACCACTTGGGGGTCTGGCAGGGTAAGGTTCATGGGGGATCCACGGTCCCTCAGTCTCCAGCATTTACTCTCTTCCTACTGCTCCAACCAAAGCCTCTCAGCTTTTCCCAGTTTTACAGATTGGGCTTCTGAGTAAGAAATCGTCCCCCACTTTTGCAGCCCCTCCGACAGGGTAGCAAAATTCCTGCCCTGGTGTTTCACTGGAATGCGATTGGATTTTCATGGGAACCTGGCTCAAAGCAGATGGGTGCTCATCCCAGTGCAAAGTGGGCTTCTTAGATTGGTACGTCCCCCTGAGACATCTTTCCCAGATTTCCAATGGAAATCTGCATTCACGGAACAAAATATTGGTTGGGCCTTAAGTGCAAAAATAAATTTTCTTTGTACTAACTCTGCATTGTGACTTTTATGTCTTCATTTATGAAGACAGTTCTCTTCCTAACCCCCTAAGAGTTCCCAGTCAGAGTTCTGTCTTTGCCGTGATCAATTATGATAGCTCTAAAATAGCACACAGTTCTGAAGTTCTCCACTTGCCGCCGTGTTTCCCATCACCTCTGCAGAGTCTTCACTCATCTATTTGTTCATCGAGCAATAACTGTGCACCAGCCATGACAAAGCGTGAGGCCTTACTGCGTCCCCACCAAAGTCCCTTTCTCAGCATTTGTGGGATGCTCTTTTTCAAGAATCTTTTTATGTTTATTTGAAGTACTAATAAGAATAAGCTTATTTACTGAATATTAAAGCTCAATAATATACTACAGTGTGAAATGTGGTTCAAAGTCAAAACAACAATGCTGCGGAAAATATGTAATGTAACATGAACTTGTAAATTATAAAAAAGTTGTCTTTCTCACCTCATAGTTACTTTCCATATATTACCTTAGGCTACAGACCTAACAAGCTAATGTCTGTAAACAGGGAACAGCTTTTACTAGCATCGGTAATTGGTGGCAGGTTTATGCCACTTTGCTATTATTTTTTGTTTGAACTAGGTCTTGTCAGTTCTTGGATTAATGATTCCTGTCAGTAACATGAGAGCAAATGTGATATATTGCTTTAAATTTGTATAACACTTTCACATTTTTTTAATTCTTCCCAACTACCTTCTGATGTAGGTATGTATTATGTTCCCATTTTAAAGACAAGGGAACTGAGGTCATGCAGCTGGTGATCACAGAAGGGAGTGGAATGAATCATTTTCTGTCTTGGAGTCCACTACACAATAGTATGATTTTTCAGAATGATGTAGGAACTATATCTTTTATCCTTTGGGTGTCCCTATCTTCAGATCCTCACAAAATGAAAATTCTCGGTAAACATACATATTCCTACTTGAACGAACAAATGCTTTTCATTTACAGTAGAACGCTGAACCTCACGAAATGAATTTGGTAGTAGCTGATTCCTGTTTATGGACAGCCGCCCAAACTGGTGAAACACACATAACGTACACCTCGCTGCCGCTGCACATTCAAAATGCAGTGTGATTGACGCGAAGGTACGTTGTTACCCTCAGTCAGGGTGTCGACTAAATGTATGAATGCAATACAGTGTGGTATTTTGGAACACGATGTTAGGTTTCCCGATTGGAAATGTTCTTGAACTAAAATATCCTCTGTGACAAGCTTTTTTGTGGTTATAAAAAAAGATCAGCATCTCGCAGGTTACCCGACTTGCTAATTACTTAGAATTCAGATCAGGTATTTGTGGTGAAATTAGCATGCAGTAACCATCAGTTTTTGACAAGGGTTTCTGATGGAAAAAAGGGATGGCTGTAGGTCATAAAGTGGTAAGAAAAAAATAAGAAAGCAGATTTTCAGGGTTAAATTTGAACCCCTGGGTTAGATGATGGCTTAATGGTTCAAAGATGTGCAGGAAGAATAGATGAATAAAGAGGGAAGGCAAAGCTACTTCTTTATGAGGAGAGAAGTGTCTCAAAGGGTGTGGCTTTTCCTTCAAGAAGGCTGATAACTGGAACTCTGAATGTGGGCTAAGTTACCCCCTCACATTCTGTGTAGGAGGACCTGTGAGAGCTGGTTATTTTCAAGTAACAAAGGGTAGGAGGTTGTTCTTAAATCAGGGCCTCTGAGTAAATATATTATGTATTTGTATCTATCTATTTATATCTATCTATACCTTTCTATATATTTGTATGTATTACTGTATGCTTATGGTTTACTGCAGTCTGTCCTAAAATGACTGAGGCAGAATCTGAGGAAAGATCCTGCTACATTTGGGTCATGTGCTTCCTTCTGTATTCTCTGTCCTGGGTTAAAGGCACTGATAAAAATTTGAATGCCATATTAATAATGTACTTTGTTCTTATGGTCCTCCCCTCTCTGTTCCTGCCTCCATCCTTTACATGCCATAGAATATGCTTCAGAATGATTCACCCCTAAAAAGGAATGGAGCTCTTTTATTCTCAAGACTTTCATCAAACATTGTTTTAGCTGACATGACAGCTCCCACAGCCATCCGGATTGTGAGCTATTTCTTAGTCTCTTTGGGCCTCAGTTACCGCATCTGCTAGCTGGAGGAAACGCTAGTACCTACCTCAAAGGATTGGATGAGCAGTAAATGAGTGGATATTTTTAAAGCACTTGGAAGAGTGGTTGGCACAAATCAAGGGCTCAAAAATGTTTATTCAATAAGGGCAAAGAATGGGCCCGGCCTGGTGGCGCAAGCGGTTAAGGTCGTGTGCTCCGCTGCAGTGGCCTGGAGCTCGCCGGTTCGGATCCCGGGCGCGCACTGACACACTGCTTGGCAAGCCATGCTGTGGTGGTGTCCCATATAAAGTGGAGGAAGATGGGCATGGATGTTAGCCCAGGGCCAGTCTTCCTCAGCAAAAAGAGGAAGATTGGCACATGTTAGCTGAGGGCCGATCTTCCTCACAAAAAAATAAAAAAATAAAAATAAAGACAAAGAATGACCACTGCCCAAAAAGTAATGAGCAACCTAGCCATCTAGACGTAGAGTAGGTCAAAATAATGCGAGCAACATTAGCTACCTGGCAGAGGAATGGAAGGTTAATATCTAATTAATGCTGCAGATTGCCCAACGCTCACTAGTTCTAAAAAGTTGGGAACCCGGGACTTGTAAAACTCTCCTGGCTGATCTCTAGTAGCGATGACCCTTCCCAGGAGGAGACTGTCGGACCTTGCTTTAAGCCAAGTCATATCAGCACGTATTTCCCCGTTGTCTGGAGGAGTGGAAAAGTCCACACTGTCACTTCAAGCACTCTAGAGATCACATCTGTCAGGCTGGAATTGCTCATCCCACACTCTGTGGACAAGAGCTTGGCCTCCAAGTCTGACATGTGATCGACACTCCGTTTGGGATAGTGATCAGGGCAAACTCTTTTGGAAGGGAATTTGGTGAGTTTTCTTACAAGTCAGTGTGCAGCTGGGGTTGGGCTTTGGCATGTCCTCCCATGAATTGAACTGTGGCTCCCATGCTCTCCCGGGGTTGGGATTTGGCTCAAGCCAAGGAACATACACATGCCTCCGAGGCCTGATGTTGTTGCTCTCTGCAGCTCCACAGAGTATGGAATTTTACTGATGTGGGTCTGAGACATGGGTGATGGCTCCAATGCTGCTTTCGTTTTCAGCCATTCATACTTCCACGCATGCATTTATCCATCCATTTATTCAACAGTCATCTAATAATGGCCTTCTGTGTGGCAGTCACTAGGCTAGGGCTAGTCACACTATATACACTGGTGGGAGAGATCTACATAAAATCAATCACAAGGTTTTTATTTCATCTGTGTTTGCCCCGTGCCTTTCATAGTGCCTCACACATGTAGGAGTGGAGAGGGGTGGGGAGTGGGAAGATGTGTCCTTTAATCTTGACTATTTGAGAACAATAGGATAATTGTTATAATAAACCTGGGTGCAAATGCCATGAGACCCAAAGCACTGTCATATTCGCCATAGTACTGTCTCTGGATTGACGTCCCTTTTTACAGTCATGGCATTGTGTCATGCCAAAAGGGCTATTTTTTCCTCCTAAGAGGTGGTAAAACCTAATGTTTGAGAAGATATAATCTCCCATTTGGCCAAAGTACTTGGCTTTGGTCATTTATTTATCTCACAAGCATATACTGAGCACCTGCCAGACACTAACTTAATTAACTATTCTGTTTAAGATTTACTACATGTACCATGTGGGGTTTTTCAGTTTTCTGAAGCCTGAAGAGGATCAATTACACTTTGTCTTGAAAATGTATTGCTCATACTATTGCTTTGGGTGATTTAGAAGGAACTTGAGGCTCTGTAGTCCCCAGCTTCTTCAATATGAACTTCCTTCTCACCATTCATTACAAAAGATAGATGGTATTGAGGTGAATCTGCACTGGCCATGTTTTACTTTCTGGAAAATCCTTTTAAAAAGTAAAGCCTTGATATGGGCCAGTACTAAGTCATAGAAGTGTGATCTTGAACAAGTGTATTAACTTCTTTTCACCTCATCTTTAACATCTGTAAAATAGAGGGGTCTGGAGAAGGATTTGATTCCTAAGAGCCTTGTAATTCCCAGCCTTGGCTGCATTTCATGGCCCGAACCTAAATGATGGCTCTTAGAATGCCATAGTTACCAAAATTTTCCTCCTTCTCAAACTGTCTCTACCTCCTAGGGTCTCAGGCTTCCTGTTTGCTTCTCACTCCCACAGATTCCTGCTGGGCTGTTCTCTGGCGCCATCTCTCCTAGTCTCGGGGGAAGATAATAGAGAGGAGCTGCAAAGACTCCATGGAGCTTCCTCTTCCATGAGCTATTTTATGACTCATGTACTGTAGGGGGTGCTGGCCTGTGGGAGGGAGAAGGGAAACTTCCCCTTATTTCTTCCTTTCTGCTTAAAAGAAACAGCTCAAGTATCCTGCTATCTCAGGCAGCCACCTTTTCCACACGCGATATTGGACCACTTGCAAAAATTACAAAACAAACAAAAAACTCTAGCATTATCCTAAAAATGGTAACAGGAACAGATTTTTAAATATCTTAATACAGCTCTTCTGACCTTTTTCCCCTCTTGTTTTACCATCTTTTCCTTTGCTTTACTCTCTTAAAAAAAGTGACAGGCAACTGGCTTCTCATCCTAGTAAAGAGTAGAAACAGCCCTTTGGCTTGGGAGCAGCTCATGAGATTTTTCTTCTGCAGAGGTTTCAGGGAATTTCTTCCAGAAAAGTCTTGGGCGAGGAGGAGAAATGGTTGCAGCTGGATTAACACCCTGCCTGTTGGGTTCTGAGGCATCAATGGCATCTTTCTCTATATGATTGATCCCAGTTTCCAGAACACAAAACCCAGAAGGCACATTTGCCCATTTCTGCCTTGGCTTGATTAAAACACTGGGGTCTCCCTTCACCTTTAGTGTGGGGAAGAGAAGGAGCTATTGTGAGGTGTCTGAATCCTCGGACCTGAGCCCAGTGATTTGCCACATTCGTTGTATCTAAACACATCATCAGCCTTTGTCAAGTTTCTGCTGTGGTTGGATAATTAATGTTATTGGAGGAAATGATGAATTTTTCCCCCTCACAGCTGAAGGTGAGACAGAATTTGTCAGGCATCACACACAAGTGTATTTTGCTTAATCTTTCCCATTTGAATGATCTGTTTCCCAGTCGCCCAAGGATGACTCCAAAGATCGTCCCATGCCTAAGGCTACAACTCCCCAAATGTCCAGGATTCATTTAAAGAGGGAAAACCAAGCAACTCTTCTAGCTTTCTTCTTTAACTTGTCTTTTTTTTTCCTTAATATGGAAATACTTTTGATGCCTTTTCTTGAGTTGGACTAAAGAAATAGTTCTTCCAACATCTTGAGCCAGGGAAGTGATAGCGTCTGCATCATTCGTGTGCCCAAAGACGTTGCTCAGGTTGATGCCTCATTCATAATGCAAGAAGCAGAACCATCATTTTTTCCCATTTCTCAGCTTCCTCTCTACTCCTGAGCCAGCCAAAGGTCTCAACATGTATTTTCTGCCATAATAACGTGACAAACATAATCAATGACGTTTCCATGCAGGACACACACCCACATGGCGGCATAGATGCAGTGGGTGTTCTAGCTGTAACACCACCATTTTCTTTCCCATTTGAGGAAACACATGGGAATGTAAGTCCCATATGTTTGCAAGAGGAGCTTTATTATATGATAACCTTCAATCTCTCTAATTTATGTGGGAAAGCTTAATTATTTGAAAACTTTAGAATTTATACTATTCTTAGCCACAAATGGCTCATGACACATGTGGAATGACAGGTCATCTAGAGTCACTGAGAAGCACTTCTTTCCATTCAGAGTTTTTCCATGGACCTCTTGCCCAGAAGTCTGGTTGGTAATGGAATGCTGTGGCTCAAAGTTTCTTAGTAATTGTATTTTTCACCTTGAAAACCAGGACATGAGAATGCTTAAGGGTCCAAGAGTGAGAGTGACCTGCCTGGCATATTAACAATTGGCACATGGCCTCAGGGAAGTCTGGGATGTAAGTACTGAATCAGCTTATCTGTGGGCCCTTCCTACCTTACCCTTTCCTTTTGAATCCCTTTCTGTCTCATAGATAGGATATGCTAAGAGGAAGAGGGTCATTCAGAGATCCCAAAGAATAAAGCAGTTTTCTTAGTGGGGAGAAATACCTTCAAAATGAGCTGTGGGCTTTCAGGAGGTGAAAGGATGAGTTGGGCATGAGAAAAGGGGTAAGTTAAAGCCTTAGAACTAGGCCTTGAGGGGGAAATGGAGAAAGAGGGTGGTTAGGAACTGTGGGACATAAGCATTTGAGATCCACTGATCAAGCGGAACCACCTGCTTCATGTCAATAAGCTGTGTGAACCACTGCAGGCAAGATGTTTAAGTGGCTAGAAGTGGCTTGGCCCTACAAATCTCACTGTTAAAAGACCAATAAATGCTAGCTAGCATGAGTGATAATGGCTAAGTCCCGCTCCAGCCTGGGCCTCCATGTCATTGTCCTTGCATAACACTTTGCTCCTGAGGGTTCTGAGCAATTGAAGAGGGAGCCCATGCATGAAACCCACAATCCAGAATACACAAGGTCGTTACTGATGCATGTAGCCATAGAGAAGAGTCGTGGAGTTTTAAAGCCAGAAGAAAATTTAGAGTGTGTCATGCCCAAATCCCCTCATGCAAATCAATTAACAAAAATTATATAGCCAAACATTCACATCGATGCCTTGTAATTGGTAACTGGAGTTTGAGGTACTCAACAAGGTAATAAAGCCCATTAACAGCCATCAGACCCACAGAGTGTCTCTGGCACAGCTAGTGGGTTAGCAGCTGCTCACTGGATGAAGTGGCTGAAAGGAAGAAAATACCATCTCTGCGTTTGTTGGGCCCCATCCAGCCTAGGCCAGTCACACCCACATTTCCTTTCCTGGTAAGAATTAGCAAAATTTCCCTTATTAGTCTGGAGATTGGAAAAGGATCAAAATAGTGAGGAACAAACCATCCCACCCCGCTTAAGGAGTACCTAGTATAAGCTTATTTGAATGGAATTTAACTAGAAATGGGTTCATCATGCCATTCTCCCAGGGTAAAGGGCAGACTCCTGGACATGGCATTGAGACTTAGCCCCTTGGGACTCCAGTCTGCCTTTCCAGAATCCTCTCATCCCAATCCCCACCTGTACCCTAGGCCCCAGGGCTTCTTGTGGATCTTCCAACCCTCTCTGCACTCTCGTGACTCTAACGTGATTCTCTGTCAAGACGCCTTTCTTCTGAGAGTCTATCTGGTATGCTCGTATTCACCCTTCAAAGGCCAGTTCAACTGTAACTTGTCTTCCCCTAAAACTTAAGAAACATGGATCACTCCTCTGTCCATAGTGTTTTGTCCATACCTCCATTAAAGCAGCCTATTATTCCATAGTGAATTGCCTATTTATCTGTGTGTGCTTAGATGTTATGGTCTTGCTTTTCTCCCAGCTCACCCTGGAGCCTGGGCATAAAGTAGTTACCTAACAAATACCTCTGAATGTATGGATGGACAGATCCATAGACAGATGTCTCAAAAAGCTGCTTTCCTGGTTTTATTTTTATACATATGTAAACTCTATAGGGGCAGAGATATCCATCTGTTTTTTTCCCTGCTAAATGCCCCAGCACCTAGACTAGTACTTAGCACATGAGTTTCAATAAATATTTGTTGAATGAAGGAATGAATGAAACAATAGAATAATTTTTTCGAGGTTTAAACTTATAAACATACTAGACTTTTGCTCACATATATGACTGATTTAGGATAAAGTATCTATTAGACCTGTAATGATTCTTTTCCTCACAGTGGGTTGGCATGGTTGTCATCTTCCTCAGGACTTCCTATTGCCACTTCCTTCTAGTAGCTTCTTATCATTGATAGTTGAGCAGGAGCCCAGCTGCTTCTCCAGCTTAGGCATTGGGAAATCTTTAAGGGAATGTGAGTTTTAGGTGTTGACTTCAGAAAAATGTCCGTTTAAAATATGTGTATATAACGTTTACTTTTCTACCACTGCCTTTCCTGGTTTATCCTTCTCTACCAGGAGATTGGGGTGGGGAAGGGTAGTTGTTTGTTTTTAGTTTGCATATAGAAGAGAGAGCTATTGAGTTGCAGAGTGTGTTTGAAATAGCGCTGGGATTTTTCCCAAGCTACTCTGACTGACAGCTTGATGGAGAAAGAAGAACAGCTATTTTCACCAACTCGAAAGCAAACCCAGCCTTCTTTATGACATGAGTATGGCGAGTGGCAAGACAAACCATGTGCTAATAGCTGACACTAGAACTGGAGGGCAGTATCCGTGTTTTGTTGGTTGATTTCTCCTTGCACCTATTATAGTGCTCTGCTTATGGAAGGCTAATAATAAATAGTTACTGCATTTAAAGTAAATGTTTGAGTTTCATCATCAAAAGAGTGTTAGAGGTCAGATCTTGGAGACTTTCCATTTAAAAATGAAAACGATGATGCCCAGAGAAGGGAATATTCAGTTCAAGGTGTCACAGATCTATAGTAGCAAAGTCAGCACTGGTGTGCAGAACTTATTCTGTGGGATTTAACTTGTGGGGTATTTGGATTGGTAATCATGAGATGTGTAATAATAGGGTGCTTCAGAATTTTTGAATGCAGGAGTGGGTTTCAGTACTTTTCATTTGCCTGCTAAGCTTCATTTGGTACCCAAATATTATGACTGGATAATGATTAGGAGCATTGTTCCATACATGTCTTCCCAAATGAAAAGGGGAAGACGCTAACGAACACATGGACGTGTTCATTTATTCACTCACCCCATTTAGTGATTACTTACTAAGTGTACAGCACTGCACTTAGTGTCTAGTGGAAGAGCCCTGGAGAAGGAGTGTGGAGTTCGGGGTATAGTCCTGACTCATTGCCTACCTACTGTGCATCTTAACCAACTTGGAGTTTGATTGTCTTCATCTCAACATCAGACTTGAATAACATCACAGAACAAGAAGCTTTCACCTTGTGTGCTGTCAGTTGGTATTAACTGCCTGTGGTGCTGTGTTGAAAAGAAATCGGAGGCTACATTTGGGCGTAGAGTAAATAAATGCCATCCATGATTGGCTGGTGATGTCTGTCTGCTATGGACAATGGGTGAGGAGTTACAGTATGTGTGCAACTTAATTGCCATCCTGGGCCAGATAATCTGTGAAATTCTAATGCCTGTGTACTGTTGCTCCATAAGGTTGATCCTTTACCTTCTAAGAACTTAAAACCTCTGCAGATATGCGTAGTTCTGTTTAGTTTAATTTAAAAATGAAAGCACCAAAGGGCAACTGAAGCAATGTAATGATTACAAATACCTACTTATAAGTCAAGAAATGGCAGTTTTCCTATAAGCACATTTTTTTTCAGACCATTGTCCTTAAACAGAACAAAAAAAAAAAGGTATAGTTTCCCCTGGTCAGTCTAGGTTCCATGTGTTTCAGTGAAGAATATTTAATCCAAATGCACCAGTAGAATTCTTCCTGAGTTACTATTTAGCCTAAATGAAAGTTTAGTCATCTATGCATCATTTCAGTAAAAACCTTGAATCTTTAAATAAGTCACATGAAGTTTAAAAATATAAGCAAGAGCCTTTTTGTATATTTTGGTCTTAGGAGACAGATTTAACTCTAATTTGAAACTGTTTCATTAGGGATGTTTTCTTTTGACTATGGGTTTAAATTAAGGTTGTTATACATAATAGTGTTAGCATAGGGAGGGCCAAACAAGGTCATTAAATATGGTCCAAATGTATGAGATGATCTGTTTGTATGCACATATTGTCTGTGTATGTTCATCTCGGTGCAAGTGATGGCTCTAAAATAATTATTTTAAAATTGTACATCTCATTTTAAAGTGTGGCAATTGATGTAGAACTTTAGAAGCCCAAACAGGATCAACTGAATGAGTCCAGTAAGTGCTTCACATGCGATTTTCTAATAGTGTATTTCTTCCAAGAAATATAAAACAATGCCCCTTGTCACGTGTGGCTCATTGCTGCACGGAACCATTGACTGTTGTGTTGTATGATACCTTGAAAAACATAAAAGCTTCAGAGTTAATTTAGAAGGAGGATTTAGTCCTGTTTCTCCACATGTAAAGTTTTACCATGTGTGATATTCCTAAACTCTTCAAAACCAATGATATTCATCTTAAAAACTGTGTAACATTGGAATTGGAAAGGCTAGATTTGGGTCTTTCCTCCTGTTTTGCTGGGAAGGTGAGGCTCTTTGCCTAAGGATCCCTGGCTAGTTATGGCAGAGCTAAGCATCACACGAAAAACTCTTGACTCCTAATTCAGTGTCTGTTCTTTCCTCAAATAATTAAGAAAATAAAGATGGTATAAAACAGGATGAAGTCACATGGACATTATAAAGAAGAAATGGGAGTTCTTATCCAATGATTTGGCTTTCCCAAATCAGTGCTTTGAAAGCTGCTCTGAAGTTTTTGCCTCCGGGATATTGGTATGTTTCATCATTTCTGATCCTAAGAAACGGGTAGCTTTTCCCCAATAGGTGGTTTTCCCTTTTGTTGTGGCTACCTGGAAGCTCCTGGCTAACATTTATGTTGAGTCTCAACAGTTACGTTGATCATTACGGGGTTAGTATGTTGGCTTCCTGCTTTCTTTGGAATTGATTTTCTTTATGGCATATCTCTACTGTAAGCTTCTTCAAATCCTCTCTAGAGGAAAGTAGGAGAGGAAATGAATAAATAAAAAAGAAATGATTTAGAGAGAATGCTATCTTCTTAGCAGCTGAAATAACTTCTTTTCTAGTAGTGGTGGTGGGGTTCTTTTGATGAGAAACTTGTCTGAGCTAGCAAAGAAGGAAGGCTTTGGGGTACCCAGGTTTCAAACCAAAGATAAGGTTTCTCTGTAGATGAAGAGGGACAAGAAGGACCCTAGATGGAGGAGCTGAGCACAGAGAGCTTTGGGAGGAGACTGTCTAACGGGGACTGCTCGCTATGGCCCCACAGATCTTCAGTAACATTCCTGGCACGATAGGCTGGGAGTGGTTGAATTTCCCATGGAAGCTAGTGGCTGTCTTTTCTCTAGGTGATAGCACAGGAAGAAAGTCAGCTGACTAGAAGAAGTCCCTAACACCTCGGTTACATTTGCTTCCATAAACCACACTTCAGCATTTGGAATCTCTGGATGTAGCTTCTGTCCATTTGTTGGAAGCATCATCAAGGGAAACAGAGCAAGTTGCCTAATGTGAAGTCCTAACAGAGCTGGCAAGGGAGTTTACATCTCACGAGCACACTGGAATGGATCTGAAATGGGTGCATCCGTAGATGCAGCTGCCCTCCTCTCCTCTCTGCATGCAGTGCTGTGTATGCAGGGTTTGTGAGCTCCCTTTGTTGAATCAGCTTTCAAAAAGGGTCACCTGGGTAGATTTTTGCTCATACAAAAGATCATCCAAGACTCCTTCCCTCTTGGATTAGTCAGATTGCATGATCCCATTATGATCTGATTTTAAATTAGCTGCTTAGTAGATTTTTAAGGACCTCTTAATATTGAACATTTGGTCGAGGCATTATCTGTTCGACTTTCTGACCTGAATGAATTGGCCATGAAATTGCAAGAATGCTGCAAACATCATTAGGCAATTTCTCCCACTCTGTTTTGTTGTTCTCCTTTCTTTTTTGGGGTAGAAAGGAGGGTTTGAATGAATGAATTAGCTTGTTAAATAATACTTGATAGGAGTGCATCCATTGTGTTTCATGCCTTGGCTGTGTTTCTGGAGACTAGGAGAGCCTTTCTGATAGCGGGCAAGGTGATGTGGTGATCTAGGTAACAGGTCACCCTCTTGCTGCCTTTGTGGTCTAGTGGACTGTTTAATATCTGGGAAAGTGAAACCATCAGTCAGAAGTACGGCGATGGCTTCTGGACACCTCCACTGGATGTACCTTAGGCACCTGAAACCCCGAATGAGCAAAGCAGAACTCACCATCCCCCTCCTCTTCCTCCTCCCCCCAACACCCTCTGCTCTTCTTCCTGTTTCCCTCCAACCCTTAGAAACCAGCGTCACCTTCTACTTCGCTATCCTGGCCTGATTCTTCAGAACCTCGATGCCCCCTATCTTAGCCCCACACTGTTGCCCACTTCACTAGGCCCCCACTGCCACACCCTTGGTCCACTCCTTTGGCCCCCTTTTCACCTGGATTGATGTGACAACCTCCCTGCTGATCTCTATCCGCTTGACACCATTTTCTACCTCGTGGCCAGAGTGATCACTCCAGGAAGCAAATCAGACCCTGACACTCTTTGTTTAAAATCCCCTGGTGGCTTTCCATAACCTTCCTGATAAAGCTCATACAGTCATGCATCGCTTAACAATGGGGATCCATTATGAGAAATGTGCTGTGAGGTGATTTCATCATTCTGTGAACATCATAGAGTGTACTGACACAAACGTAGATGGTATAGCCTACTACACACCTAGGCTATATGGTGCTAATCTTCTGGGACTACTGTCGTTGGGCGATATGTCATTATGCAGCACATAACTGTATTTAAGGTGATTCTGAATGAACTCTCCTTGTTTCTGCCCTGCCATGTTTCTCACCATTTCTTCTGCATGATACCTAGGCTTTAAGCAGGTTGAGCTTATACAATGAAGCAGACAAGTCAAACACCTAAAGATGGGACACACACACACATACATTTTCAGACCGTCACACTCTTGCCTACTGACCAGTAGCTCCTGACTTAGAACTGCGATCACTGCTGCCTCCACCCGGGTTACTTGGGCTTAGAAACGTGAAAGGACTGTCACTTGGTCAAGGGAGCCTTCCTGCTTACTCTTCTTACCCTGCTTTCTAGCAGAATAAGAAGTTACTGATGAAAGGCCAATTTTCTCTTCAAACAATTTCATCCTTTTTTCTTTGGCCTCTAACCTGTTCTGTCTTCTGGGAGGGCTGGAGCCAGAACTTCTTAAGCCAGAATCAGCTAGCTTCTAGCGAGGGCTGGAAAATTCCACGCTCCTCCTTCAGTGTCCTGTTGCACCTGTCAAGTGGACCCTCCTCTCTCTTCCTAGAGGGATGGGGAGGGTGTCTGGGACTTGCTGTGCCCGAGTGACTTGGCTTCCAGCGGGAGTGGGATGAGCCAAGCTCAAGTCGTCTGGCCAAGCACCATGGAGGGCGAGTCACGGCTGCCCAGTTTATGAGCTCCTCCAGTGCCGCTCACAGTTCCCTCAGGTGGGGAAAATGTCTGGAGTTCAGGCCATGGCTTGTGGTCGACTCATGTGAAAGTTCTGGGGAATAAAATAAGACAGCCTGAAAATGGCCAGAATGCATGAGGCATCTGCCAAAATTGGACCTATTGTGATGTTTGGGCTGCTTGGTGCTCTCCAAGCGCTCAGGGGTGGCAGAGGAAATGGAATCCATTTAGTTCCCCCGTGACTGCCCCCCACCATGAATAGCCTGAAGAGGGTTTTCTTGCGTAAACGTCTGCTTCAACCTTCTGTTTCTAGCCCGGTTTTATTGTCTCCCCCTCCTCTGCTGCTGCTATTTTACTGCCTCTACCCTGACAAAGCACCGGGTTTATTCTCTCACTCTGTGTGTTTGCCCGCTTGGGTGTCTAACCAATGTATCAGCCTCAGCTAATACATTAGAATTTGAATAAATGTATAACAGCAGGTAGCAAGTGACTGGTGACAGGGTGACATATTGACTTAATATCTTGTGTAATGTGATATGAAGGATGTGCCTTTTGGTGTGTATTTTCATTTTAATTATTTTTTGTTGCTTTTCTTAGGCAGACACTTGTAGGCAGTTTTGAGTAATTGTCTAAAATCATTAACATGTTTATTAAATAAGGAAGCAGAGTGCATTATCTAGCGAATCAATTATGTAAATGCACAAAAAGCATAAGAAATTAGTCTTTAACTGTTGCTGAACTGCATCCGTTTTCTAAATTATAGATGAAAGTTGCTGTGTGTGTGCATGTGCGTGCATTGCAAGGGGGAGGGAGGTATATTTAGATTCATTCCCCTTTCTCAGTTTTAAAGCAGCAACAATTAGTTTATGGTTTTCTTTGGGAGGGGGCACTTCTGAGGTACAGCAACTAGTAGGGATTTATGTAGATCCTTCGTGTAGATGACAACAGATGGTCGGCAGTGAGAAACAGAGCAATCTCTATTGAAGGGTCTGGGCGAAATGATAGCAGTGCCAGTGAAGCAAAAGCAATAGCATCCCTCCTCTAGATAACAACAACACATCTAGGTTCAAAATCCTCAATATATTTTTTTAAACCAACCCATCATTCATTCTGATTACTTACAATTAAAAATTTTTTAAAGATTTCTGCTATTGGCTCAAGTTTAATTTTTGGTAGCATTGGCTGTTTTCATTTGGGAAGCAGTTGTGTCAATACTCAAAAACTCAAAGTACCCACCATCCCCTAACTCATTAGTTAAATTATCTTCACATTTAAGAGAAGCATCCTTTGTTTTGTCCCTCTATTGTTTGTTTTTTTTTTTTGGTCTCAGAATTTTATGGGTCTCTTTTCTCCCCACAGATTGAAGTAGTTCACCCACCCGTGTATCTCCATTACATGGTCTTGAGTTGAACAACTAAAGGAAAGCCAAGTGCTGGACTCCTACCCCTTCTCTTGGCTGAATAGATTTGCTCTAATCTTTCTGATGGAAGACTGGGGCAGAGATCCCACCTGCTTTGAATTCTCTTCTAGTGAAAGGTTATGAGCAGATTAAAGTGTACTCAAAAGGAGATGGTAGGAAGATGAAGACTAGCATTCTAGGATGTGAAATTTTAGCTTTCTGGGCTAGAGAGAAACATTTGCCTGTTACTGTTTCTCCGTCTTTAAAATGGAAATCCTACCACTTATATTTAATCATACCAACCATTTAGGTTACCAATGGTTGCTTACAAAATATTTTGGAAGCCAAAAGAAAAATACTATGGGAGGCAGGAGGATGTCCTAGAAAGAGGCAAATAGCTAGATGTGGACTGGACTTGGCTACTTTCAGTTTATCACGTAAAACTGGTCATTTAATCTTTGTGCACTTGGTTTTCATGTTCTTAATTGGGAATGATAAGACATGACTCATAGGATTGTTAGGATTAACTTAGAATGTATGTTAGAGTGCTTATTGGTGTAATTGGCACATAGTATTTCAATAGCTCAGTTTTCTTTCCAAAAGTGTTAAGAACTCTAGGATTTGAGTTAAATTGGTATAGTTTCCTACGCAGAAGATAAATACATATAGAGACTTTATACAGATTCCTTGCGTATAGGAGTAAGTTTATGATATTGATTGTTAGAGAATCCAGGAGATAATCTAGCTATAATAGTATCGAAACAAAAAGAGAGTTCTTTTAGATGTAGAAAATATCTTAAGGCATAGACCATAAAGATATCTTTGTAGATAGATATTTCAATTTCACGTTCAGATTTTCTTTTTGACTATCATTTTAAAAGTAATCCATATACAGGGGAAAAAAAATTAGCATAGTGTAAAAGGGTATACAATGAAACACATCTCCTATCTTTCTACTTCCTGACTGACTCCCTAGAAGGATCCACTGTTAATAGGCTTTGTGCATATTTTGGATATACATATGAATCTATGTGTAGGAACAATTCCTAGCAGTGGAGATGCTGGGTCAAAGGGTGTGTGCACTTTCAGTTTAGAAAGATATGCCCAATTGTCCTCCAAAGAGGTCTTAGAGATGTGCATTCTTCTCAACAGTATGTAAGGGTATCAATGTTAACAACTCTGCCTTGGCAACCGTTTTATCTTTGCTTCTCTAATAGGACAAATGGTACTCATTGTTGTTTTAATTTGCATTTTGTTAGGTGTGAATGAAATTGAGCGTCTTTTTGTCTGTTTATTACCCCTTTGCTTTTCTGTGGCTCTGAACTGGCTCTTACTGAAGCAGAGGCTGCTGTGCTGTGCTGCCCAGATCGCCCTTCAGGACGAAGCTCCCGCTCTCTCAGCTGCTGCCCAGGCTGTGGCAGAAGGAACTCAGCTGTCAGCCTCTCTTGTGGGATTGCTTCAGCTGAAGAGAGCCCGCTAGCCTAAGGATCTCACTCCCTTCCCCGGAATACCCATATCCAACTATCAGTCAGTGTAGACTATAAAGACTCAGCCTCTGTGCTACCGGTATGGCAGTCCCAGCCCCAGAGCTGCCCAGGGAACCAGCTGAGGTCTTTGTTGTGATTTCATCCCTGCCCACCTTCTGTGCAGTCCTGCTTCCCTCCCTTGCCCTGCGGGTGTTGGTCCTGAGAACACTCCTGAGTGAGCCTCTTGCACCCTTTTCTCCATCTCTAAATCTGCTTCCCAGAGAGCCCAACATACAACACCAACCTTACCCATTTTTACACTGGGTTCTTGTCCTGTACTAAAGGATTTGAGGTACTCTGTTTAGGAGAAATTAGCTGTGTGCCTGATTTATGAGTTGCAAATATTTTTGACTCTTTGTCATTTGCTTTTCACTTTGTTGTTTGTACTGCTTGCCTTTCAAATGTTTCAAATGCTGTTGCAAATTTATTAGTTTTCTTTCCTTTTATTTTATTTTTTAATTTATGGCATTTGGTTTTTGTCCCTTGCCTAGTAGCACCTTCCTTATGCTAAGATTATTTTTTTAATGTTCTCTTTTTTTTGTTCTAACAACTTTGTTTTTTTGCATTTAAATTTTGAGCCATCTGGGATTTATTTTGATAAAAGACACGAGAATGGAACCAGCATTACTTTCCCCCTAGTAACTGGCCAATTGTACCAACATGTTTATTGGATAATCCATCATTCTCCCCCATCTGAAATGCCAACTTTATAATAAATTTCTATGTGTATTATGTCTATTTCTGAACTACTTTTGCCGTTTTTCTCACTTTTCTTTTGCTAGTAACAAACTTTTAATTACCTTAGCTTTATACTATGTTTTAATATCCAGTAGGGTTAAACCCCTATATTTCCTGACAATTCTCACAGGTTAATTTTCCATGCACATATTAGAATTAACTTGCCAAGTTTCAAAAATATTCTTATTGGCATTGTTACTGGGATTGCATTAAATTTATAAAGTAATTTAGGGAGAAATAACATCTTTACAATGAGTTTTCCATCTGTGAACAAAGTATGTCTTTCCATTAATTTCATCTTGTCTCACTGTAGGATTATAGAGTTTTTTCTTATGAGTTCTATATGCTTTTAAATTTATTTCTTGGAAATGTATGCTCTTTTGCTTTTCTACATAGTATCTTTCTTCCATATATTTAATTGGTTTTTGTTTGTATAAGAAAAGCTATTAATTGTTGTATGCTAGTTTTGTAATCATCTACCTTAATTGTCTTTTAATGTCTTTATTCATTTTCAGTTGATTATCTTTGGTTTTCTAGGTTCATTCATGTATCATCTGCAAAAATAATAATTTTTCCTCTTCCTTTCCCATTTTTATTATTCATGATTGAATTACTCTGCGTGGGTTCCCATAAGAAAATACCATAGACTGGGAGGCTTAAACAGCAGGAATTTATTTCTCACACTTCTGGAGGCTGGAGTCCGAGGTGAGAGGTGTGAGGGAGCAAAGCATGTGCTCTCTGGTGTCTTTTCTTCTAAGGACTAATCCCATAGGATCAGGGCCCCATCCTTTGACCTCATTTAACCTTAATTACTTCCTCACTCCAAATACAGCCACACTGAGGGGTTACGGCTTCAACATAGGAATTTTGAGAGAAGGGGCACAAACATTCTGTCCATAACAATGATTATCTCCTGATTGTATTGGCTGGTGCTAATTGGAAAATGTAAAATTATGGAGTTTCGGTGGTGGCCATTCTTGTCTTAATGGGAATGCTGCTTGTGTGTCACTGTTAAGCCTGATTCTGGCTGCTGAGTTAAGATATATTTATATTTCTTTTCCATATTAAGAAGTATTCATAGATTCCTATTTCATTAACACATTAAATCATAATGGATTTTGATGTCATCAAAAGCTTTTTTAGCATCTGTGGAGATGATCATATGGTCTTTCTCCTCTAACTTATTAATATTATGAATTATAGAAGTAGAATTTCTGTTCTTGAACGATCCTTATATCCCTATGATTAGTCCTATTTAGTTGTGGCATGTTATTCTTTTATTGTGCTGGTGGATTCTGTTTGCTAATGTTTGAGTTAATATTTTTACATCATTATTTATAACTTAGGTTGATCTGAATTTTCTTGTTATTTTTGTCAGGTTCCAAATCAGTGTTAAAGCTGTTTTGAAAAAATAACTTGGAAGTTGTCTTTCCTAAATACGTATTTAAGTATTTTAACATGAATCAGCATGAAACAGCTTATTGTTAGTGTCTAAATATGTTTAGGGGAAAATATTTGATGAGTTAGAGTTAATAATTGTCAAGGTTGGACCTGTCCTATTCAAGCTGAAAAAGGAAGATGGAGGGGCTAACAGTTATATTCCTAAGGAGTGGAGAGATGCCAGAGGAGCTGAGAAATGTGCCTGCAAGTGCGATGAGAAGGTGGAGCTGTGGAATTCAGCTGGAACACTCTGAGAATCCATAGAAAAATCTTGGAGATATCTAGGGTAACAAAAGAAACCTCTGTAAATTGGTCTGTATTGTATGCAATCTGAAATTATGAATCTTTATATATTCACATGGTTATCCTGTCGCAAATGTGAAAAGGGTGAATGCTGTCATGTTCCCCTCTGCTCCTCTCTTTGCACTTTATTTGGAGGCCCTCCCCATACCTTGGCCTCCTGCCCCTTCCCCCACTCAGCCCAGAACCCACCTGGCAGCACTTACTTGCTGGGCATCAGGACTCTGTCACTTGTCTCCACCAAAGTCTACCTTTGTGTAGCCTCTCCTTGCTAAGGCATTGTTAGGCGAGTCCAAGCTCAAGTGCAAATTGGTGATGATGGTTTGTGCCTGTGCCTCCCACAGGTGGCCTGTTGGTATTTTTCAGGGCGATCTGACAATACTTACACCCAAGGAGTAAGTGGTGACCTACCAGGCAGGCTTGCACTGCCTCCTTACATGTCTGATGGAGCCACATTCCCCATTTCTTTTTTTTTTTTTTTTTTGTGAGGAAGATCAGCCCTGAGCTAACATCCATGCTAATCCTCCTCTTGTTTTGCTGAGGAAGACTGGCTCTGAGCTAACATCTATTGCCAATCCTCCTCCTTTTTGTTCCCCCTCCAGAGCCCCAGTAGATAGTTGTACGTAATAGTTGCACGTCCTTCTAGTTGCTGTATGTGGGACACGGCCTCAGCATGGCCGGAGAAGCAGTGCCTCGGTGCGCACCCGGGATCCGAACCCTGGCCGCCAGTAGCGGAGCGCGTGCACTTAACCGCTAAGCCACCAGGCCGGCCCTACATTCCCCATTTCTATCTCTGGCTGTTACGGGTAGGGTCGATCTTATGCTTATGAAATCAAGCTGTGCCATCTGATTCAGCCTCAGCAGTCTTACATCTTTGAAGGTGTTGACTCGTTTTGTCAAGTCTTTTTCAGGTTTCTCCTCCAATAGATTTCTAAAATTAAAAAAAAAAACATAGCACTTCTTCTTTCTTCTCTCTTTCTCATGCTGGACAATGGGATTAAATTGGATCATTTTGTTGCTTTTTTTAGATTTTCTTTACTCTCTGGATCTCTCTCTGCTAGTCCTGAGCAATTGTGTTATACTTCGTAACAGGGCAGAAGATTACATAATAACGTGTGTTGGCTTAAAACTGTTCGAGTCACAAATTGCTCTGATAAATTCTTCATACCAAATTCTGCATTGATTCCAAACTTAACTGATCAAAAAAATTTACTCCTAATAACATATATTGAAGAACATGGTGCTTAAGACAAGTCTAGGAACATTGGTTCCTTCAACTCCAGAAGTCAATAAGCACCTTTCTAAATTATATATGTCTCTGAAATATGAATACAGCTGTTTGAAATGTGGACAGAACTCCTTGATCAGTTTTTGGCTTTAAAAATAAACAGGATTTTTTGGGGGTCCAATTTACCCTTTTCCATTGTGATACTAACAGATAAGGGTACTACACAGAGAATGGAAGTTGGTAGGATTTAGGGTTCTGAAAGGAGGTTTCTTGTGTGAAAAACAGCTTTTCTTGACAAGCTGCTTGTTAAGGTTTTCAGCAGCCTCTCTTTTCATTTATTTACTTGGTTTAAGGGAGTTAGGAAGGTGTTTGGCGTATTTTGTGCTGGGAGCTCACACGTCAAAAACACAAGACTAAAAATATTCCCCAAATATGAATATACAGTAGTTTCTTCTTCTTCCTTTTTTTTTTGTTTTTCCAGAGTACCAGTGTTAAAACCCAGACAAAAGGGTTGACCCCTGGTAAAAGTGCGCTGAGGTGAGCCCCTGTGTCCCTGCTCTCGGTTTCCTGCCCTCCCCACCCCTGGCCCCACTTTGACTATTCCTTACTGAGATTTCAGGTTCCCTTGGGGTTCCCTACCTCACCGCCTCCTCCCCGCCCTGGTTAGGACAATTCCTCATCTCTTCTGTCCGCCACTGGAACTCATCTTCCCTGGTTCCATTGCTTTCTATTGTTAAAAGATAACCTGAGGCATATTAAAAATTAAGAGTTGAAGCAAAAATCCATTTGAATCTGGCAGCACCAACCCAACCAGAAGTGGTTAGGAGCAGTCAGCTGACTGCTGAGCTGGGGGGGCAGGAGCTATATAGAGAAAGTAAGGAAGCAAGGCAAAGAAATTATCTGACTGGCTGTAGCGCAAAGCCTAGTTGGCTGTTTGTGATTGGTTGTCCTTAGGTTTTGATTTGGTAACCTTGAGGTCTTCACAGGCTTAGATTTTGGTTTGCTTACGTTGGCCACTAGGCCATTAGAGCCACCTCAGTCTGAGGGCCTCCTTGTTTAATTAATTTAACGCTTGCAAGGCGCTGTCTGGGGGTTTTAGCAGAGAACCATTAAAGAGTGAGGGAGAGGTCATATCTGGGTGGGAACATCATAGAATATTTGTTGAAGGAGATGACATTTAAACTGGGTCTTTAAGAAGAGTAGCATTTTTTTTTTTTTTTTTTTTGTGAGGAGATCAGCCCTGAGCTAACATCCGCCAATCCTCCTCTTTTTTTTTTTTGCTGAGGAAGACGGCCCTGGGCTAACATCTGTGCCCATCTTCCTCCACTTTATATGGGACACCGCCACAGCATGGCTTACCAAGCAGTGCGTCGGTGCGCGCCCGGGATCCGAACCAGCGAACCCCGGGCCGCCGCAGCGGAGCGCGCGCACTTAACCGCTTGCGCCACCGGGCCGGCCCCAAGAAGAGTAGCATTTTGACAGGAGATTATCAATTGGTACCCCTACTAGGCAACATAATTCCTAACTTAGTTTCCAAGCACCTATACCCAGAGGCCTTGAAGGAATTGTGGTAGTGCTGAAAACTGGAGGCACTGTGCTTGGCCTTCTGCCTAAACCTAAAGTAAGTGAAGCCAGAAGCAACTTTTCTTCCTCTTTTCTTTGCATTTTTGGAAGTGAGCAGACACTGGTAAAATGAGAAAATTGACATGTTGAGGATAAATTTTCTCTCTCGAAAAATAAGTTCAACATTGTACATTCAGTGTACTGTGAATGTATATGCATACCGGTGGTTACATTTATAGCAATACAACTGAGAAAGTGCAAATGAAGTCTGGGAAGTGCCAAATGGTGTCCTCCAGCATCTAGCAGAACTTTTCTGGTGTGAGAGGAACTTCCAATCAGGTAACAATTCCTTTCAGTCCAACTTATTTAAACATTTTTAAAGAAAACCTAGGAAAAGAAACTAGAATTTGAGAAAACAAAACAAAAAGTTTTGGGGGGAGCATCTTTTTGTTTTTTCTTGTGGTTTATTTTTAGATTCTCTTCTCCCATCAGATCTCGGGCTCTCTCTGTCCCACCTGCCCTGGTGGAGGCCACCCAGGCAGGACAGCAGGTTAGTGCAGTCCTGTGGTCGAGTTTCTGGATTTCATCAGACATTGGTGAGCAGGGGGTTCACCTGAAATTCTTCCTGCACAGTCAAACTCATGGGCTCTTCCAAAGTCCTCCGCTTCCCCCAGCAAGAATGCAGTCCCTTAAAGCCCCAGGGTTACTGTAGGGCTGCTAGCTTAGGTGGCCCCTGTGTTGACTCAGTCACATTTTCTACCTGAAAATCAAAAAGCTTTCTGCTAATTTATCTGCATGTTGACATGTTAAGATCTTCCTCTTCTTTTGTCCCAGTCTGACTTCACGATTTGAATATTTTTATCCTTTTATTTCTTTGGTATGTTTCTTTTTGTTTTCTAAGAAAGTAGACAAGACTGTGGGTCTTTTCAGGCAAAAGATTCTTCTAATCTTTTAAGTTAGACAGTTGTTTCCCAAACTGAGTTCCGTGGAACACTGGTGACTGGTGAGGGTGTTGTAGTTGTGTGGAAATTATTTCCGTGGTCAGTTTAGTTTGGGGAACCGCCACCTGCCGGATCTCCTTTTTGTTGCTTCCCAGTGCATATTAGCATATTAAAGACAGAAGTTTGCAGTTCAAGGTTTTAGGTTTGTTTAGCCCAGCCTTTTCATCTGCATGCCCTGATTTTTTTTTTTTCTTTTTCTTACAATGTTTTTTTCCCCCTCATAGTGCCTCTTAACATCAGAGGGGCACAAGTGTTCTACAGAACAGTCTAGACTATGCAGATCAAGACCCCTCCCCTCGTCTTGTAGGAGCTTCTGTATCTGTGGTTCACGAGGTTTTTTTGGTGGTAGTAGTTTGATCTTGAAGCATGCAGAAACTTGAATTTCTTGCGATATAAAAGCTCACACATTTTGCAAAGGATTTCCAAAGATCTGTGCTTAAAACAAGCAACCGTTGCAATTTGAGAATTTTCAGAGTGGTCTTCTTTGCCCCAGGGGCGTAATGACAGCCAACCTGAAGCAGTAAGTTTTCATATTGTGTAAAGTCTGCTCTCTGAATATTTTTATTCATACATCATTCAGCATACACAGAACCATCCAGCTCCATCCCACGTCTATGTGAGTCACTTTTTTTTAAGTACTTCTTTTTTAAAAAGTGTCTCATGCACATAGATAATTAGAGAGGAAAAAAAAGAGTAAAAATAAATCATGTTGTTTAATTTAAAAACCCAAATGAATCTTAAGAACCAAATACATATGTTTCTCACTTTCTTGGATTACCAAGAATTGCCACCTTTGTTCTGATCCTATTCCAAGCATGAGAGTTAGCATTTTTTACCATAAAAATGAATGATATGGGAACAGCATGTCAAAATAGAGGTGATACTGTATTAAATTCTCCCAAATGACTTAATATAAATACAGCATGGAACGGTCCCTTATAACCATATGCCTCAGGTTAACGGCCCCTTGTATTTCTCTTCCCAGGGTAATTACGTTGACCTGATAGACAATAACTTTCCCATTTATATGCTCCTCTTTCAGGGTTGTTGCCCAGGAAATGGGATGTTTAAAGTTATTCATTATTGTTGAGTGGATTTACTGATTGTGTGATATTTATGTCAGAATTGTAACCTGTTATTACCTATTATTTCATCATTAAATTTAATGCATGAAATGTGTAATTTTATAGCTTGTCCATTATTATGTTAATTTAACATAATGCAAATTGATTGTTCAGCAAGAGTGGCACTCATCTAAGCACATATTTTAAATTAAAAAATGCTGAATGTAGTTTAGCTCTGTTCTAAGCACCCAGAGGAGGTGCGTTGTGTGGCTCTGGAGAGTATCTGCATTTGGAAAGGCCACCATACTGACATGAGCGCAGTGATTCACTGCTGCAGGTTAATGCCTCTTCTAACTTCGAGCTCAATCAGGCTGCCGGCACACACTGCCAGGAAAGGGGGCATTTTACAAATGAGTGCAAATGTGCGCAATATGTTAATTTTGCAGGAAAGAACTTAATGTCTGTTTCTTTAAGAAAGTTAATATATAAAAACACAAAAGGCAGTTGAAACTCAATCTCCAGGTTTGGGCTGCCTTCTGCTCTTGAGAGAAAACATCTTTGAAAGTTAGACTAGTAACTCCTGTTGCTGATATTTTCTGTATTGTATATGCTGCGGATTAAATGAATTATGAGGCGCCTGCAGAGAAATAAAACGTCTGAGTTCGTAGTACTCAGAAGACAGTTTTAGATTAAATAGACCTAGATTTCATTCGAGTCTTAACTTCATTTATACTGGGAAGTGTTGTTTTCCACCGTAGCTCCACCAATTTACAATCCCACCACCAGTGCATAAAATGTTCTCTTTTCTCCACATCCTCACCAGCATTTGTTATTTCTTGTCTTTTTGAGATAGTTATTCTAATAGGTGCGAGGTTATTCTAATAGGTGCGAGGTGCTATCTCGTTGTGGTTTTGATTTGCATTTTCCTTATGGTTAGTGATGTTGAGCACCTTTTCAGGTACCTGTTGGCCATTTGTATATCTTCTTTGGAAAAATGTCTGTTCAGGTCTTTTGCCCATTTTTTAATGGGATGATTTGAGTTTGTTTGCTATTGAGTTGTAGGAGTTATTTATATATTTTGGATATCAACCCCTTATCAGATATATGATTTGCAAATATTTTTTCCCATTCTCTAGGTTTTTTCGTTTCATTAAATGTTTCTTTTGCTATGCAGAAGCTTTTTAGTTTCACGTAGTCCTACTTTTTTAGGTTTAATTTTGTTGGTTGTGCTTTAGGTGTCATGTCTAAAAAATCATTGCCAAAACCCTTGTCAAGGAGCTTTTTTCCTATATTTTCTTCTAGGAGTTTTATGGGTTACATTTACATCTTTAATCCATTTCAAGTTAATTTTTGTGAGTGGTGTAAGATAAGGAACTAGTTTCATTCTTCTGCATGTGAATATCCAGTTTTCCCAGCCTTGTTTATTGAAGAGACTGTCTTTTCTCCATTGATTATTCTTGGCTCCCTTGTCAAAGATTAGTTGACCGTATATGCGTGGGTTTATTTCTGGGCTCCTGATTCTGTTCCATTGATCTGTGTGTCTGTTTTTATGCTAGTACCATATTGTTTTGGTTACTATAGCTTTTTAGTATAGCTTGAAATCAGAAAGTGTGATGCCTCCCACTTTGTTCTTCTTTCTCGGGTTTGCTTTGGCTGTTCTGAGTCTTTTGTGGTTCCATATAAGACTGTTATATGGACTGTTTTTTCCACTTTTGTAAAAAATGCCATTGGAATCTTGATGGGGATTGCATTGAATCTGTAGATGGCTTTGGGTAGTATGGGCATTTTAACAATATTAGTTCTTCCAATCCATGAACACAGGATACCTTTCCATTTACTTATGTCTTCTTCAATTTCTTTCATCAATGTCTTGTAGCTTTCAATGCAGAGATCTTTTATCTCCTTGGTTAAATTTATTCCTATTTTATTGTTTTTGATGCTGTTATAAATGGGAATGTTTTATTTCTTTTTTAGATAATTTATTGTTAGGAGAACTGCCCTTTTGACTGTGTGTTCATTTACTGTTTGCTTACGAGAAATAAAATCTTTTTTCTTTCCAAATTCTGTGTTGTGGTGACAAGATGCCCATTCTGTTTTGTCTCATTGTACTCTATTGCATGCTTTTTCTTTTTTTAATTAAAAAAACTAGTAACCACACTTAAAAGTACTTAAGAGACTTTGCTTGGGTTGTTTATAATAACTGTAGATTGAATCTCAAACGTTAGATACTGGCTACAAATTTACTCAACTATGAACTTTGCCACCCCTAAAACAGGACCATCTCTAGAGTCAAGTGTAACAGCTGGTTAACAATGCCCATCAGCATCAGATAACCACTTAAGAAAGAAAATGGGCGGAAATGTATACAGGAGGATAATACATAGGGAAAGTATAAATTCTCAGAATGGAGTTTTTATGGACAAATCTTTTTAGGGGGGTAAGATTTGTGGTGGTGGAGCGATAATGAGAGCCACAGATTCTGAGCTTGTATGCCTAGCATGTATTCCACACTCTTCCAAGAATAGCCAAGAATAAATTCTGGAAGTAGCACACTGAATTGAAATCAGAGTCAATCCCTAAAATGGAAGATAGGTGATATATAAAGATGTTTAAAATAAACACCACTTAGACCTTTGGTAGTCCTTTTTCTTGAAATTTTGAGGAGCCAGAAGCTATATGTCCCTCCACCCCAAGCTTTCAGTTTTTTACTTTATTCACCCAACCTGTATACAAACCGTGGGTTGGTTTTACTAATGTTTTAGTGATGGCAGGGAAATGGCCAGTTGGGGCAAGATCTTAGGGGTATATATTTGATTGCCTCTCATGTTTAATCTGAGACGATGTGTTTGGTCTAGTTCCTAGTGTTGCTTGGTGTCCGTTAGATTTTCCAGTAGGCCCATTTATCACTTTCAGCTATCTCTTAGTTCACCACGCCTGGTTCTAATAGTCTTGCTCTCTGCTTTCCTGGTGCCAGGCAAAGCACTTGTGCGTAGGGATGTGCTGGCATTTTGAGCTGCATGGTTTTAGGATTTGGTGGCAGGTTTTATTTTATTTTTTGAAATGTGGAAATACAAGTCTTTGACGTTACAAATGTGAGAATAACATCAAAGTGTGAGAAAAGCTCTCACACTTAGATATTATTCTCACACTTTGGGGAACAAAATAGGCTTCATTGGTAGGTTGTGTCTGCACTTGCTGTAAGTGGAATATATCATATTATTCCTCCAAATTTATGATGTAAACAGATAACAACACAAAACTTTTGTTAAAGCAAACATTTAACTAGTATGTCTGCCAGAAACAAAACAATCTAAAGAAGAAAGTGAACTCGTTACTGTTAGGGAAAAAAAGGCAGTGGGGAGGAGGGTGCTTTTTGTGATTTATAAGGATTCTTGATTTCATCCACAAGAAGGGCCCTACCCGTAAGAAATGTACAGCCAAACAGAGATCTTCTACTACTGAAGCAATGGAAGTCCATATCACAAATAAATTCTGACTGAACTAAGGGACTAGTGACTTCAATCAAGGTGCTCTTGATCTAGTTCATTCCAGATGAAAAAGGAATGAAAATACTGAATTTTTTAATTATGTTTTTTAACTGATGAGTATTAAGTTTCAACAAAAAGACTTTTGGCTCATTTCACAAATGGATGCATTCTACCTATACTCGAGAACTAATATAACTAAACTGCATATCTTCTCATCTATTTACAGTTTCTGGTCTGAGTGCCAGTTCTGGTGTTCTTTGGTTTGATTTTTGTTCCTCTGAAGAGTTCCCATCTTTGAAAGGGAGCTAATGATTGACCAAGAATGTTGACTTTCATGTGTGCCCTCCAAAGCCAAGGAGAGAATTGAATAGTTATACAGGTACCTAAGAATAAAAATATGTTCCTTTTGAATAAATAGGTAGGTAAGACCAGAAGAAGGATTTTTTTATGCTTTCCTAGTAGACAAAATAATTGTTTAAATTTTCAACTTTATCGCCCTAGGGATAAATAACCTTACATGGCGAGTCCTCTTAATCTCTCAGACAGGGGTATATTGGCAGAGGCCACGTTTCTAGAGGCAGTAGTCAGTAAAGGATGGGGGTGACCTACTGATAAAAGAAAATGCCTGCTCTCCTAAAGGCCCGTAAAACTGAGAAGTCCAAGATGTGACCACACCTGTCAGGCACTTGCTTATGTTATGTTTGTTGGGCCAAGGACAACTAGAACAGGCCTGAGTCAGGTTTGAAAATTGTGATATGCATTTGGTAATCTAATGTGAGGTGCAAATTTATGTGTTTTGTAAATCAAACATGGGCCATTGCATAGTTTTGTATTATTCTTATCCAGGGGGTTGAAAACAGGAATTTTTGCTCATTCCTTATGGGTTAATAATAAAGGCTAATATTTATTGAGTGTTTGCTCTGTTTCTGACACTCTTCTAAGTGCTGTACTTGTATTCTTTTGATCCTGCCTTATAAAGTCTGTGAGGTATGATTATTCTAAATGAGGAACTGAGGCACAGAAAGTTATGCAGGGAGCTGGTAATCAAACCTTAGCAGGAGGCTGTCGAGTCCGTGCTATTTGCTACCAGTAGACTAGATGTTCTTATGTGGGAAAGGAAATCTCTTCCAAGCCAAACTGACCAAGGAACTTTACATAGTGTGTTAACACTACTAATCAACAGTAAGCCCCACAAGTCCAGCACACCATTTTGCACTTTCAGACTGGCCTGGCCAAGCCAATTCTCAGACTTTGGAAGCTTTCTGAGGGAGGGATATAAAGTTTCAATGAGTTGTAAATGGCTAAAGCAGGGTGTTAAACATGGATGACAAATAAGAGGTCTGATGCTAAAGGAAAGAAGGCCAGGGCTGCTCACTTCTGTGGTTCCAGAACTCCGTGACCTACCTACCTGCGCCTGCAAGAAATCAGGCACATCATAAAAGAAACCAGACTATGGTTTCTGCAAACAAACTTGGCTTCCACTTACAGTTGCTTTTTGGTAAGATGTTCCCAAGAATTTGCATTCCTGGGGGAGAATTTGTGTATTTTGCTACAGTCAGAAATTTATTTTCATTAGGCCTAATGATGCAGTAGAAAGAAGGGTAGGTGTTAGAAGAGGTGGGGGAGGTGGCGTTAAGGCAAGTGTTCCTGGATTCCTGGAACTAAAAAGGAACTTTAAATATGCCAGAGCAACCAGTCAATTTCAACAAATGGCTGGTTTATTTCGGGTTGGAAGAGAGCAGGGAAGATAAGTTTATGGAGTGAATGCGGCTGTCGATGTAGTCCGGGCCTGAGAGTACCTCTGCTGGAGCCAATGGACCTTTCGTCTGTCTGGGCTCTCCCTGGCCTGACTGCTGACTCAGCCTCTTCTCTGGCTTACATAACATCACACGGTCTGCTGACCTTCTCGTCTCGGATCAGTCGGTGGCCTTGCACTTTCTGGAGGTCTTGATCCTAATATATGCTTCTCTAGATTCTTCTTGGTTTGGGTCATTTTTGTTTTAGTGGTTTTTTTTGTTTTGTTTTCACAATAAGATGGCTGTGTAAACCTGCTGAAGGGTAAATTTAACTTGTTTTACTGTTACTACAGTCATTACCTTAAGTCTCGTGGGTTATGCACTGCAAGTTTATAGCTATCCCGTAGTTAAAAGGTTCAGGAAGGTGTTCAGAACTGCTTTCTATTTATACTCCCAAGGGGCATTAACAGTTACCAGCCAGAACCTTATATATTATCTGATTGACATTATTTTATATACACATTAATCATTACAAAAGTCCTCTTAAAAAAAGACAACCTTTGGGGGTAAGGAACCAAGCTGTTGTTTCTTTTATACATTTTCTAGTATTTACAGTTTTAAAGAGTTTACCTTTTGAAGCATGCTTAGTTACTATTAAACTATTGTGATCCCATAGTTGGAAGAATCTAATAAAAAGCTGGCTATTTTTATTAACTGCCAGATTTCACAACAGTGGAGTGTTCCATTTTGCTACAAAGAGACACATAGCAGGATTTATCCAGCGAGTTCTTTATATTTATAAAAGTGTCAACAGTGAAAACGGCCCACATTTATACAGGTCAATCATATAAATGTACCAAGCAAATGGTGGTACCAAACTTCTGGGCTGTGTTCCCCCCGCCAGCAGTACAGTTTGACCTTATTTATAGAACAGTAGGTAAAGTCGGTGTTTGTTCTTTCAGCTGTTTGCATTTCTGACAGCAGTACTGTTAGAGCAGAATGTGCCCAAAAGCCTAAGGAAATTCTATTTATGTTTAATCGCTAAAGAACAAGCCCTTAATTATTGCACTTCATTTTTTTAGAATTGTAATTATAGCACCTTGAAATTTACATTTTCATTATTCATCTTTTGACATTATTTATTGCAGTATCATGAGATGATTAAAGATAATATTGGAAAGAAGGAAAGAAGTCTGAACTGGGATATTTGATGCCTATAAAATAGGAATAAGGATGATTATACTGTATTGTGGAAAAAAAATTAGAAATAGCAATAACAATCCAACATATGAGACACTTGCTGAATCGTCTTTGTTATGCCATGATGGAGGTCATGGTTTATTGATCATTCAAACATCTGTTAAGATATAAAAAATTAATAATTGTCCTTTTGACATGTATATATGCTAGCATTTAATGTGGTTATACTTTGGGTAAATTAAGATGAATTGAATTTATTTTTCCAGAATGGCATGGTTTCTGTAAACCACTCTGAATTATGCACTTCAATGAATTTCAACTTCCATTTTATACTAAGAATAGACAGATTAGTGAGCGAATTCCCCTTTTTTTAAAGACTTGAATGCAAATCTGATTTCTCTTTTGAAAAGAGGGAGGGAGGGCGGGAAGGAGAAAGAGAGGGAGGTGGTGGGGAATGCCCAGAAGGACATGAAGTCTACTCACATGTTCCATCTCCACTAGGAATCAGGGTCCCAGCATCCACCCACAGTTCCAGTTCAGTACTACTTTCCCAAGTGAAAATTTCCTGATTTGCAATGATGAAATTTTTCAAAAGAGGAGAAGTGACTGGCCTAGAAGCATTTGGTGGCAGAACTGAGGAGTCAGATCTCCTTTTGCTCAATCCACTACTCCTTCCCTTGAACTCCCCTGCCAGCATGGGAACTTCTGCTCAGTGTGATTTTCCACTATACCAAATCAGGGCTTGGATTTTGGAATATTGATTTTCATTTCATATTTAATGAGTTAATATAGGAGAAGTACTTAGGAGACTGTCTAATGGATAGTAAACAGTGTATAGCACGTTTGCTATTAGTGATGATACTTCTATAGCACAAATAATTTGATCCCAGTTTCTCGAGCTTTCCAATGAATGCGAAAAGCTAATCTAATCTTTCTCAGGCTTTGCCCAGCCAGCCCTCAGCCCCCACCACCCCACGCAACACACGCACAGCTTCCCAAGAGGCTGCCGCTGTGTTCCTTACAGAGATGCTAGAGCCACTCTGCCCAAGCAAGTGCTGCTAAAATCTGCCAGAAATCTCTTTGACAAAGAGTCTAGATTCATTTTTCCACAGTGAATCAAAAACTTTCAAGACATCTATTTATTTATTTATTTTAAGATTTTATTTATTTATTTTCTCCCCCCAAAGCCCCAGTAGATAGTCGTATGTCATAGCTGCACATCCCTCCAGCCGCTGCACGTGGGACGCGGCCTCAGCATGGCTGGAGAAGCGGCGCGTCAGTGCGCGCCCTGATCCGAACCCGGGCTGCCAGCAGCGGAGCGCGTGCACCTAACCGCTAAGCCACGGGCCGGCCCCACATCTATTGATTTTTAACGATAAATATGCAAATAGTGGAAACATTTTGCTGAGACTTGGGCAAGATCAGGTCATCTGGAGCGTTATTGACATAGACCCTGGAAGAAGCAAAGGAGGGAATGTTAGTGACTGTCAAGTTCACACCTAATGTTCAGAAGTGCTATGACCTTGTTGGCCAAGCATAGCACACTAATCCTTTCTGCAAAACACACTAGTGAAGTGGCTCTTGGGTGATTTGAGTTTTGCCTGACTGGATATTGCAGATGGTTTGAGTAGTGGGTGCATCCTAGGAACTAAAGACACAGGCTATGATTATTTATGGGTATGGACTATTGGGAAAACTTTTATATTTGGAGTCAGGAGACCTGGGTTTCAGCTGCTTCTGATGAGCTGGGTCTTAGTGATACCATAACTATGTTGTGAAGATAGGTACCAGCCCTCTCTTCTTTGTTGCTTCTTGAAGCCCTAACTTTTTTATGCATTTCCTGACATTTTACTATGAAAAGGTTGAAACACGCAGAAAATTGGAAAGAAATTTATAGGGAAAACCCATCCTAGAGTGGAGGTCAACAGTTGTAATGCCACCAACAACGATTATGTACTGAGTACTTAAGCTCCAAGTCCTGTGCTAAACCCTTCACCTGTATTTTCCTCATTTAATCCTCATAGTGACATTGGAGATAGATATACTTATCTCCATTTTATAGTGAGGAAATCAAGCCCCAAGGAGATTAAATTACTTATTCAGAGTACTTTTATCTATTAAATGGCAAAACACAATTTGAACCCAAGTCTGTTAACTCTAAATTCTAAGTGTCTAGCCATCACCCTACTGCCAAAACATCTCACAATGCTAATGACAAAGCCTGCGCTTGATTCTTCCGTTGTCATAGAATCAAAACTTCAAAGACCACCATAAAATATTGCCTTTTCAGATCTTCAGGTACCTTACTTTACCTCCCTGAGCCTCTTTTTCTGCTTGTGAAATGAGAGAGTTATAGAAGATTTTGAAGCCTCTTTCAGCTCTATGATCATGTAGAGCCAACAACCATTCCCAGTAATCAGATATGTACATATGTCATCCTTTCCAAAACAAATCTGAGTTGTCTCCATTTTATGGATGATGAAACTAGTAAATTATTATGCCAATATTATTACAGCCAATATTAGTATGCCTCTTCTTCAGATCAATAGAAAATATTAATTAGGTACTGAGGGTTCAGGAGAAGGTTTCTAGGGATCCTGTTATTTCCCCTTCCCTCCATTCTCTTTGTGCTTCCTTTTCTCCCTTCCTGTTTTTCTCCTTCCTTTTTGGTGAGGAGGGGAGATAAGATCAGGATGTAACTGTCCAGAGCATTTTGGAGTTTATAAACAGTCATCTTCAATTTCCTTTTGTTCGCAAATGCTCTGAAGAGATTGAATACAGCTGAAACTGTGTTAGCTGACTGTGGGTTCGTCACCTGCTTGGTTGGACTCGCTGAAGACTTTTCGGCCAAGAAGGGAGAACAAGGTGGTGACCTGTGTCCTCATTACTCTGTTCTCAGTTTTCATCTCTTACAATTGCAGACACATCTCAAGATTAGAAGATTAAAGTAGGAAACCAGGTAGATGGAGGCATTTCCTTCTTTTCTCCAGTCCTTCATGCAGCCCTGGCAGGGTGAGCAGAATGCCCAGAGTTTCCGATCCTTTGACTCCTCTGCCATTCATTAAAACCCAGACTTCCAATTGTACCGTTTTAAACAGTCACTTTTTTTATTGTGGTAAAATACATATACCATAAAATTCACGATTTTAACCACTTAAAAATATACAAGTCAATGGCATTAAGTACATTCACAGTATTGTGCAACCACCACTTCTATCTAGTTCCAGAACTTTTTCACCTACCCAAAGAGAAACCCTGTTCCATTAGCAGTCACTCTCCGTAACTCCCTCCCCCCAGCCCCTGGCAACCACTAATCTACTTTTTGTCTCAATGTATTTGCTTATTCTGGCCATTTCATATAAATGGAATTATACAGTATGTGGCCTTTTGTGTCTGGCTTCTTTCACTTATCATGTTTTCAAGAAAACATTGACATTTTAAATCGTCAGGTATTTTACTATTTTTTTTTCTTTTTTGTGCCCTCAAATCAGAAATGGTACCTGATTTTTTAACCTCTTCAAATACTGTCTGTAACACACAGAGGAGGAAAATATCTAGAAGTAAGGAAGGTATGGAGAAATAGGAGATCAAATAAAGAGTCGATGTATTTCCATAATGACTTGTAAAACTGCCGAATACGGATTCTGATTTTCTGCCCAGCAGGAAAGTCATTTAGTGTTAACGAGACATGTGAATTCTTAAATTATTCATTTTAAAAAAATTATTTTCAGCTATTTTAACTCCTGATACTACAGTATTACCTTCGAAGAAGGGACTAGGCAGACAGGCCTGTGGTGGCCCATGTTTGTTCTTGGGTGGCATGTAAGTTAACGTGTTAGGACTAGATGGGTGGTTCTCATTCCTGGGGCCACACTCTGCTCACGCCTGTTGACTTCACTTATCACCTGACGTCCTTTTTCTGGGGATGCATTGCCAATGTTGGATGGTGCCCTGAGAGAATAGACCCCTTGTGATCTGCTTTTACTCCCCTGAAGGAAATTCAGAAGTAGTTCTCCTCTCATCCCTGACAGACATCACAGCATTCATATGTGTTCCTGGCAGTTGAGAACCAGAGAAAGAACATTTCAACTCTTCTGTAAGGCTGGAAAGACCAGGGGAATATATCTGACAAAATCGATCACAGACCTCAGGATTTCTCTCTCTCGGATCCCTGAGTCATCTAACATGATCAGCAGCCTCCTAGGTCTGTGCTCATGGTATCGGTAATTATATTCATTTGTATGGGTGTCCAGGGAGTTCCACTGATGAGCCCCTGTGAGTGGTTAACTGCAGACAGGAGCTTGCTGGAATGACAGCATCATTTTGGGGTCTTGCATGTTTCATGTGACTGATCTTAAGTTTATGTACTGTTTGGATTTTTTTTTCTTGTTTGTTTGCAGTTTAAAAAATAAAGGTAAGCCAATCATTCTCAGGTCAGTTTATCATTTTTTTTAGTGCTTTATAAGTGTACCCCTGAAGGAAAAAAACAAAAAACAAAAAAAGCAGTTGTGACCTAGGGGGAATGTGGGAATCAATCCAACTTAAATAGAAATGACAAGTAAGCTGACTCCTGAAATTGTTTCAGTGTGAAACCAAAAGCTTTTTCCCTCCCTTTCCCCTCCCCATGTTTTTCCCTCTAGATTTAGAATCCTATGGGTAAGCCTCTTCCACTGACTACATGATTAGGTAGATTAATTAGCACCTGTCCTATAGCTGTAAGAAGTTGGTGCATACAGTGTGGACTCGTAGTCTATGCCAGACCACTTAAAATGACACTGGGGGGTCTACTGTCTGACTCTTAGACATTTTCATAAATTAAAAATATTGAGAGCCAACCCTAGCACTGTGTCCTCGCTGGAGAGCCAGGAGGGTGAATGGAGCTGTGCTGGGTGATCTGTCTGGATGGCCCATATTAATGATGACAAATGAACGTAAAGACAACTGTTGAAAAATATTGGAAGCCTGAGTTTTGTAGTTGAAATGTTCTGTCAAATTAAAGAAAATCAACTTAAATCCAGCAGTGCAAATCTTCTAGAAGGCAACTGGATAGAAATTCCTGGATCATCAGATATGCTGCATGTATGATATTACCATTAATTTGGTAATCTAATTACGTAAAAAAAGAAAATCTTGCATATGAGGAGATGACTGCCTTTTTTGGGGGGTACATATTTGTTAAACACTTCAAGTCGGTGAGATAACAAGTTGTTTAAACAAAGGGCCTAAAGGGCGTGAAGGTCACACGTGGACTTTTTTTGTGACCCTGTGTTTCCTGACCTCACATAAGTTCCATGCCTTGAATCCCACCAGTTTAAATGTGTTTAATAATCTGCCTGAGAAAGACTTAATATTCCTCACATGTCATCCTCCAAAGTAAATTAGTAAGGGTGTTATTAAAGTTACTCCGTCATGAGAAATAAACCAAGTCCTTCTCTCCGAGGAAGACTGCCAGGCATTGTTGAACACACACTGAGGTCACAGGACACAGTCAGAAGTACACAGGGAAGCAGTTTGAAGCCTGTGACACACTGCTGTCAGAGAAGGTCCCCTGCTGGATCTTTCCTGGGTAGGTGTCTAATACTGTAATATTTATAATTGGATTTTAATTGCAATCTGATTTCAGTGTGTGTATGTTTCAGTCTGCTGCTACAGAAGGACAATGCTCCTAAATGAAATTATACAGTACCTCTCCCAGGGCAATTTGTTCTCCACCAAAAATATATTGGAAGAATAACATGCACGCGGTGTTGTTGGCCTTAGTTTACTGACTTAACAACGTAAGTCACTTTATTCTTGGGTGTTTTATCTTGCTTTATGCTTCACCCCAGCAGTACAGCATGGTGGAGAAGCCTACGATGCAGACCATGGAGTTCCAGTAGTGACTCTGCTCCTTCCTAGCCTTGAATCCCTGGGCATGTTACTTAGCCTCTTTAAATTTCAGTTTTCTCATCTGTAAAATGGGGATAGCAAGCTTTATCCAGGGGTGTGTGTGTAGGGGGGTTTGTGGGGATTAAATAGGATAAGGTATGAAAAGTATCTGGCATCTAGATAGAACGTGAAAAATTAGTAACTTAATTACGACTTTCTGGGTATTGGTAATTTCTCATTTAGTGCTCTTCACTGTCCCCATATATTAATCATAAAAAAAGACATTTGAGACCCTTTGTTGATTCCAGGATATGGAGAATCAAGGTCTGGCTGTTGACTGGAGGAGTGGTTGATAATAGCTAACGTTAACTCCTTATAGCCTCAGAAGAAGGACTTTCTAAAGAAAAGTGACCAGAAATCTTCCCAGCTCTCGTTACTCAGCTGCAAAACTAATTTAATGTAATATGAGACTTCAAGAAGGTCACAACATTAATACTTGTGTCAGCTGATATTATGGAATGGCTTCCCGACATGAAATTGTGCTTTTCTGGATCCTGTGCCACGGTTCCTGTGGTTCTTACAGTATTGCTCATGTAAATGTGACAACTTTTCACTACCTTTTAGCTAATTGATTTTTTAAAATGTGCTAATGGCATTGATTATATTCAAATCAAAAGCATTTGATAGCAGGGCTCTGATGGAAAATAGAAATTTTAGGTACATCCTTGTTGGCACTTTTTTTTTTTTTTAATAATTTTATTTATTTATTTTTCCCCCAGAGCCCCAGTAGATAGTTGTATGTCATAGCTGCACATCCTTCTAGCTGCTGTATGTGGGACGCGGCCTCAGCATGGCCGGAGAAGCGGTGCGTCGGTGCGCCCGGGATCTGAACCCTGGGCCGTCAGCAGCGGAGCACACGCACTTAACCGCTAAGCCACAGGGCCGGCCCCCTTGTTGGCACTTCTCATTTAACTGGAAGGAGAAAAAGAAGCAAAATTGTAACAGTATTTGCTAAACAAAGGAATCAGAAGCATTGGCAATTAAATAAATCCGTTCATAGAAAAATAATTGAAATATCAGAATAAAGTTACTTTATTATTTACGAAAGGGGATGTTTGGGATCAAATAATATCACATTCATTGTAACAAATAGAATGATATATAAGTGAAATAAGTGTGAATTCAAACAACACTAGTGGACCTTCTGTGCCCCCTTGTTTGAACACCATTCAGGATAGTAGAGTATATGTATTTTGTAATCTAATAGTACCAATAAAGAAACTGACTGCTCTGCAGGTAAACAGTAGCAACAATCTCCTATTTTGTAATTTGAGAGTATCTCGCTACCTGTAATACCAAGAATATGACCAAAACTCCCATCAGTTTACATAAATATATATAGGGTATTTAATATCACATTTTGTAGTATCCTTATCCCTTTTGCCCTCACAAGATGCACTTTTTGCAATAATGTGATAATGGCCTTTTGATATGAATACTAATGTTAATAGATGTAAAATATGATATTTAGTGGGGAAAAAGTTTTACAGCACTTTATTTTCGTACTACCAGTGCTATAATAGGAAGAGTTGACAATGATAAAAAAATTTTAAATGCTTTTGATGTTCTCTCCGCCACCAACACAAACACACACTTTTTTTTTTTTTTTTTTGGCAGGGATGGGCTGTATTATAAGGGAAGGTAATGTTAATGCTTGCTGTGGATTAGATGCTAGGAAGAAGACCTGAAGATTATAATGGAATAAAAAGGGATTACAGTCTTAGAGTCCTGCGAGTTCAGAATGGAAGATTAGCAGTCATCTAGTGACGTGTGATTTCCTTATCAGATGGGAAAACTGAGGCCCAGGGAGGCGTTCAGTGTTACTCAGAGTTACACAGTTACAAGGCGCATTATCAGCAGCACCTGCCTGGGTTAGGACTGAGATTTTATTGCTCCCAGGCGGGAACTGAAAAGTAAAAGAATTAGAGAAAAGTGATGCTCAGAAAAATACAAGAGCAAGGTTAAAAAATGATTGAATAAATTAGAGACAAGGCATTGCTTTTAAAGTTACCTATGTCAGAAACTATGGAGTTATTCTTCTCTTGAGACTCTCTGGCTAGAAAGCCGTGTTCAAGTTCGGCCCTCTTCTGCTGTTGGTCTTTCTGAGCTGCTTTATGAGAAGCCAGACCTGTGAGGCCAACTCCACACTCCACTCTACTGCGAGCAGAGAGGGTGCGGAACCCGCATCCGATGCAGGGAGGAGTCTCTCCGGCTGCCTTCGACTGCATCCATTTTGTTCCTGCCTGGAGGGAGACCGCAGTCAGGATCTGAGTATATGGGAAACAAAACCTGCCAGCATGAATTATTACAAACCGTACCCACTAGAATATAAAAATAGTATTTTTCTAGTGTTTGCATTATCTCTGAGCCCTGATAAGGGAATTGCTTAAAGGAAAAGGAGCTGATACCTTCATGGTGGGGGGTGCCAGGCTGCATAATGGGACAAGAGGCGGGAGGCTGGCCTTGGGGAGCAGCGAGGGAGATGTGCTTTGAAGGGAATCAGCAGAGGCAGTGTGGTGCTCTCTGCTTGGGGGTGAGGAACCTCGCACAGGCCTCCAGCGGCTGTTCGCCTGTACTTGCGGAAGTCTGAGGCCTGATAAGCATTTCATTTGGTAGATGAAGCAGAGACTTCAAGGACTTTGAAGCAGTCCAAAGTGAATTGTTCCTGTCTTCTCGCTAGAATCCTACCTGGTGGTATCCAGTGCCTGGAAAGGTTGGCCCCTAGCCTGGAGAAGGTAGACACTATAGCTGCAGCCTTTCCTCTTCCCCGGTAGGGGTGGACGTGGAGGATGGGAAGACACTTGAGGTCAGAGGCATGCTGAGAAATCCCGCTCAGGCCGAGGCTAGAGCCACGCTTCTCAAACTTGCCTGCGTATTAGAATCGCCCGGGGAGGAGGGGATGGGGCAGGAGCAGTTAAAGATTCCAGTGTCCAAGCTGCGCCCCAGACCATTACATCAGAATCTGGAGGGATCGGGGGAGCGCAAGCATCAGCATTTTTAAAACTACCTAGGTGCTTTCTATATGGATCTAAGGTTAAGAACCAGGGAGCTAGAGTATTCCTGACCTACAGATGGTTTTATCTGAGGAATTTTGGGGGGATCAGTTGTCATGGGCCACAGGAAACTTTAGGAGCTTGTCATGTGCACCCTAAAGTGGATTAGACACTCTGGTTTAGCCCAGGGGAAGGAAGAGGAGGAAGAGATAGACAAGATAACGCCTACCGTTTCGTGGTTCGAGGTGGTGCATTTGCGGGTTTCAGCTGCTCCTTTTTGACAGACATTGGTCTGTGAGTCAGTGAGAGCTCTGTAATGCCCCCCAAACCCAACACACACACATGCTGAAAAATCCTCACTGCCCATATAGGGTGCACCATCCCCCCGAGAATAGGGCAGCACTGAGACAGAGGAGTGGAGCCCCAGGAAAGAAGTCTCATCGTGAGTCGATTAAAACTCCAGCCTGCTGACCTCCAATCATAAGTTCCTGGCCCTGGGAAATAGCTCTCTAATGGGCCTGAGGCGAGAAAGCAACAAAGTTGAAATTGAGGTTACATTAAAGCCTAATTTTCTTATGAGGAAAAATGTGCAAATGAATCTGAAAGTGATGTACCTTTGTAATACAGCTTCTTGCCTGTGCCCAAACATCCTTAGCCTTTTGTCTCAATTTGCTCAGTACAGCATGTGCCTGAAGCTGCCCGAATATATTTCACTCAGGAACGCAGTCTCCCTTAACTGGGGTGTGGGCAGAGAGGAATGGCTTAGCTCCTTTTGGAGTGAATCAGGACTAGTGAAGCCTGGTACAGGTATGGATGTTTGCCTGCTAGCCGCATACCTAACACAGGGAGTTTTCTGGATGCCAGAGGATTCCAGACACCTGGCTTCAAGAACTGCCCCTTACTAGCTGTGTAAGCTTAGGAAAAAAAAAAAAAATCAGATTCTCTTAGCCTTGGTTTTTCCACCTGAAAAAAGGGGTACCCCTCAATAGGATATTTATGAGATCGTATCTGGGAAAGGGCATTATAGAGCCATATATATAATCTAAGTTATTACATTTCATTAATTAGTAGTATTAAAAAAACTGGGCTTTATTAGTCCCAGTTCTGCCAGGAAGCTAGCTTTGTAATCTCAGGTGAATCAGTTCACTGCCCTGAGCCTAGTTTCCTCATTTTTAAAATCGGAAGTTCAGCCTGGACACCTTTAAATACATTCTAGCTCTATAGTTCTCTCTCTAGCTCTTGTGTCTGGATTCTCAGGGAAGATGGTAGACGTGCAGTTTTCCAAAACTGCCCTTTTTCAAGTGCTTCTCTTCGTTCCTAATCCCTCTCCTCTCCTTTGCGTTATCCATTGTGAGATCTTAGAAATAGAACGGGGAGCCAAGGAATAACACGGAATGAAATCCTCCAGAACTTTCCAGCTCAAACAGCAGAGCCTGGCTTAAGAAAGAAAGAAGTTCTGTGAGTGCGGAAAACTGCTGAGATGCCGTCAGAAACGCTGTTTACTCTCTTGGAAGCACCGAGAAAGGTGATCCAGAAGTCCCAAGTGAATATTTTTCCTGTCACATGCAGTTCTTATTTCCCTGGTGTTTCTAAGCAGTAATAGCCTCTATACTTCAGCAACTCATCTTATATTGTCCGGGATTTCATACACACCAGATGACATTATGCTATTACCACTTTTAATACTGCCATAATTTTCATAACCTACACTATGTATATGGATCCTTGTTATAACTTCTACTTGGGCCTTTTTTTTATAAGTCATTTTTTTCTTTTGGCAGCTACATTACTAAAGGCTCTGAGGGTTTTCTTAATGCTGTCACTCAATGGGTGTGTGTTCTGAATTGTCATTTTCTGCTTTTGTGCAGTTTCTGCTGTTCCTATGAGCTTCGTTACCTGCTCATGAAGAATATGACTCTTTGGAAGTCTGGGTTGCAGACAGCCCCAGCAATGCCCAGAGTCTTGTTAGGAGGGCATTTCTTCTTGCCCTCGGCATGACAGATTTGAGATTCTGGTGCAGACTGAAACTAAATGAATTGCTGAGATGAGACCCCAAAGACAAAGAGACATGCAAGTGGCTAAGGGCTTCAAGGGGCAATTTAATCATTGCTGACTTCAGGCTTACTGGCTCGCAGAAATTGTTCCCTAGCAGCAAAAGGCTCCCACTTGGAGAAGTTATTAGAGCTTGAGTCAAAGAGGGTGGTGGACTCCCAAAGTAATTTGATGGTGTTTGGAAATTCCCTTCAGGAAGGATGCATCTTTCCCTCAGAAACTACACATCCCTGCACTACACACAGCTCCCCCAGTTCTGCTTCTTACTAGCTTTGTGCCCTGGGGCAAGGGAGTAACTTCTCTGAGCCTCAGTTTCCTCATCTGTAAAACAGGACTCTTGTAACCTAATTTATTTTACAAGGTGGTTTTAAAGGATGAGAGAGAATGCTTGTTTTTTTAAAAAAAGCACTAACAGGACCCTCAATAAATCTTAGTTATTTTTCCTAATTTCTCCCTAACAAATAGTAGAATATAAGGCTTTGGTTCCTGTTACAAGATTTGCTGCCTTTAAGTGAGGGGACTTTTTTTTTTTAAATTCTCCACCTAGAATAATGGTCTTCAGCCCTGCTTGCATATTGGATACTGACTTTACCGACTTATTTGGTCTGGAATGGGGCCTGGAGATTGGTGTTTTAATTTTTTTGAGGTATGCTTTAAGACAGTAAAGTATGTAAATCTGAAGTGTGTGGTTCGATGAATTTTTATATAGGAATACATCCATGTAACCACCACCCGTATCAACATACAGGACATTTGGCATCTGTATTTTTTTCTCCAGATGATTCTAACGGGCAGCCAGGGCTGAGAACCACTTCCCAAGCAGATGGCCATCCACGCTGGATATGACACTGACTTTTCCTCCCTCCCCAAAATGCCCTGTGTGTTTCTCACCCCTGTGCCCATGCTCTCCCTACCGTCCGCTGTTTCACAAAGCTCTTGTCTGTCCCCACCTGTGTACCCCCAGCATCTGGACACACCTCTTTTGTTGACCTGGACACTCTGTACTCCAGAGTTGAGTGGGTAGGTGTCCATCCCCTCCGTAGAGCTAGGAGCTTCTCCAGCACAGAGACTGGATTTCTCTGGCTCTTCATATCCCCAAGCATGCATGGAACAAATGAGTCGACTCTGGTGTACCCCTACTGCCATTTGTTTCACCCACAAGGATGAACTGGGATGGGAGGAACTGGGTGCAGTTAAGTCCAGTTTTTGATTGTGGCCCTCATAGGGAGCAGCAGTGGGTCGAGCCCTGGTCGCACGTTAGCTCTGAGGACGTCTCTGGGAAGGTGTCTCTGGGTAAGCCCAGTGCTGTCCCTGCACCTTAGTTCATAGCGACTATTCCATAGCAGCTGCCCCTCCTCCTCTCTGCACTGACTCTTCCTAGACTTCAATGCCCAGCTCATGCCGACATCCCATTTTCTAGTATCTTCCAAGGACCCCAACCCTCACGGATTCCTTTTTTCTTTTATTTCCTCCTGCACTTGAAGTCCACGTCACGGTCGCTCACAACGAGCTTGTTAGGGCCAAGCTTGACATGAGAGATGAACTGAGCCTTAGTATCTGCTCTGCCTGCCTTTGAAAGAAATGGAGAAAAAAAATTGTTTCAGAAACATTTTGGGAGTTTTAAATGTGGATTTTATTTGTTTCCTTTCTAACTTGTTTTTATGAAAAAACAAATAAAAAAAAAAGAGGAAATCACTCCTCCCATTTTTGGCAGGAGGAGTGGCGTCCTTGAGGGGCGTGTGATGGAAGCAAAGTGCCATCTCCCACCAGCACCACTCCCAGGCCTGAGCTGCTCTGAGACCCCAACGGAGGCTTTTTTTTTTTTTCCTAGCAGAGTCTTCTCTAACTCTCTAGGCCCTGTGCCTAAATTTCCTCATCTGTGAAATGGAGATATATAGTCCTTTCATTTTAAGTCCTCTGTAAATACAAATAAGATTGAGAAAATTAGTTGAAACTGGATTTTTAAAAACCCTCTCCCAAATCATGTTTGGATGTCTTCCTTAATAGCCAGAGACGCAAAAGAACTCATTCATTATCCTACAGCTATTTCTCACCATGGAAGATAATCCCAGTCCAGCTCTTTTGTGTTTTAGTTTACAAGGCCCTTTCCCAGGCTTTTATCTTGTAAGAGCCTCACTACTGGCCTGTGAAGCCAAGACAGTGCAGGTATTAAGATGCAGTGGAGGTGTCACCTTTTTTAAGAAATCTTGCAACACTGACATTCCCCCCCCACTGCCATCCGTCTTCATTCCTGATACTCTCTGTGTATCTTTATCACCGCATCCACCCCATTGTAGGATTACCTGTTTGTATGTCTTTTTCTCTCTCTAGACTGTGGGTTCTTTGAGAGCAGAGACCATCTTGTATCATTTCTCTATAACCAATCCCAGCGTGGTCCCATGCTGTCAAGTTCAGTACATCTTTGTCGAATTAAAGAAAGAAGGAATGAATCAGATTGCAGAGTTATAAGGTGGAAAAGAGACTAGAACCCCGGTGTCCTGAGCCCAAGCAATCTGAGGACATTTAACCTAATTCTTTTATGATGGACTTTTGAAATCTTTTCATGTCAAAATTTGTTATTGTATTTTACAGCATCAATAATTATTCTTAGTTTTGATGGATGGTATGATGCTTCAAAATAGAAAATTGAGAATTTCAGAATCCCAAGTACAGTAGCTAAATGAAAATTATTGACTCATTTTCTTTTGCCAGGGAATGACTTTGAAACATTCAAGTGATTTCAAAATCTAGCTTCCCAGTGTCTGAGAGAAAATTCCTCAAACACATTTAGCAGTCACAACAATTCTATAGAGTATAAAAGATGAAGTGATTATATTTCTATTTCAAATTAAAGTTTGCTAATTCTATAAATAAGAAAAGGTTGAATACTTGATGGCAAAATATTTTTAGCAGGAGAGAATTTACTTTGGGAGACACTTAAGCATATTGTGTTATATTAATACCAATTTGCAACAAATTCAGCCATTTATAGGTATAGAAAGAAGGTGGATTAAGGTAAAGAACTCTTTCTCTACTAATATCTACACGTTAAAGTGGAGAAAAGTCTGTGAATGTGAACTTAACCAAATCGTGGTAGATAAACAATGAGAACAGAATCTTTCAGTGGTTTTATTTTGGATTTACTTACTGCCATTTACAGAATCTTTGTGCCTGCAACCCAGTGGAGTTTTATTTTGTTTTAATCGTATTTGTTGGCTGAGGCAGTTATGTTTAAAAAAAAATAAGTAATTTTTAACATCCAGCTGCTTTTCTGAGAATTACCCATCTATGGAAAAAAAAAGAGTGGCACCATTAACATTTATGAGAAACAGACTTAACATTATCATAAATTATACAGTAAACTATCTTAGCCTTGGATTGAAAGGTGTGTGTTTGTCTTTGAAGCTGATGTATTTTGACAGCACACCAGGAGGCAGCTCACTCTGAATAATGGGCAAGATGAGAGCCTCAGAGGAAAGAAAGCACTCCCTTAAGTGAGCATAAACCAGATAGGGGGTAAATGAACTTCCCCACCTGGACACAACACAATTTTAGAAGCACTGATCACACAAGAAGTTAGTGCTAGCAGGGACCCAGGAGCCATTTAGTTATAGCTTGTCTATTTACAAATGCGGAATCTGAGGCTCAGAAAAAAAGAATAATTCTCTCAGCCTTATCCAGTGTGTCAGTGATGGAGCCAGGAGCAGAGCTTACCCAGCACCACCAAGTCCACCTCGCGGAGCCTGGGGAAGACCGCATCCGCTCACTCAGCCTCCACCGCCTCCGTTATGAAATGAGCACATTGTTTGAGCTTTATTTCAAAATCTCATGTTTCAATGATATTTGTAATCATACAGGTGCTTTCTCTTTTTTTTTTTTTTTTTGGTGAGGAAGATTGTCCCTGAGGCTAATGTCTGTGCCCATCTTCCTCTATTTTGGATGTGGGATGCTGCCACAGCATGGCTTGATGAGCGGTGTAGGTCCACGCCCAGGATCCAAACCTGTGAACCCTGGGACGCTGAAGCAGAGCATGCAAACTTAATCAATACGCCACCTGGCTGGCCCAATGTGATTTCTCTATTTTACTATTGTGTCATATCAATTCACCTCAAAGGAATGGCTGCTTGGTATCTGACATCCAGGAATGCAGTGTCCAGGGATAGGTAACTGTGCTGTGAGGTCATTAGGAGAAGAGGAAAAGTGGGGGTCCTTCAACTGCTGCTCTCCTATTATTCTACGGTAACAAGAGTAGGTCCTATTTCAGGCCAGTGGTGCACAGGGCTGTCCCCTGTCCTGTTTTGTCTACACCTAAAATAGTAAAACTGGATCCACAGTTGGGCAGTAGGTCTGATGACTTGCTCAGGAGGAGGTCATCTCTTAGTTGTGCCTATTAATTTATGTTTCCATACTCACTATCTTCATTCTAATGCCATCTACATCACACCCAAATGATTACCAGATTTGTAACTAGTTGTCTTGTCTTCCCAATTTATCTTGCTCATCGTTGCTAAAATGGTTCATCTTCCATCAAGACAGTGTTTTTTGAGAAAATGTTGAAGGACCAACAGTGGATTTCTGTGGATCACCTCTGAATTGCCTGGCCTACAAATGCTGTTCACTAGTGGTGGGTCTTTTTTTTTGACACTGAGCCGCCCAACCAATTTACCTTTTGTCTCCTACAAGTGGCTTACTCTTTTCTGCCCTACCCAAGTCGCTTTCCTCTCTGCCAGTGCAGAACTGAGCTCATGACTCTTCCATCAAGGAGGCCCCTTATTGGCTACTTCTTGGCTTTTTGGCCCTTGGGTGCTCCTTGCAGAATAATTATTGGATCATTCTGTGCTGGTGCCCACATTGTCAAGGTCCTCTTGGCTTCAGAAACGTGGTGCTGAAATTGCTTCCTCCTTCCCAAGGCTCTTTGGGGCCAGTGTAAGTCTCCCAAACCACGTGGCACCTTACCTGAGGCATTTCCTTTCCTGTTGCACTTCTATGGGGAGGCCGACTCTGTCAGACTGGTACCATGTGAGGGAAAAGGAGTCCATTTAGCAATGCCATCTCTCTCTAATAAAGAGAAACCTCACTTCACTCTGAAGCCACAAAAATGTGCTCTTGGCTTTGTTGGAGGGAGTCTGTTTTGGAAATTCCATGGTCAGAACCAGCAGAGCTGTGGCAGGAGGCTGTGTGGCTCGGCATGTCGAGGATCAAGTGTCCTGTCTTTCAAGTCAGCCAAGCTCCCTTTAAAGCCAGTGGTTTGCTGAGAGAGCTTGTGTGGGTTTTCATTTTAAATGGTGCCCTTGAATGTGGCTCGTATTTGCATTTTGTTGGACTATCCATTACAAAGCCTTCATAGTGGAGCACCTCCCAGTAACAGGGGCAAAATTAAAAGACTTGAAAGCCTGATCCTTCATGCATTCTGGAGATATGAAAGAGAGCAGTGTCTTCATTGGGCCAGACCCAAGATTCCAAACCTGTGGGTGCTGCATCCCCGTGGATCTCTGAGTCTTCACTAGGGTACGTGTAGGAATCCCTATACCTCCCACCACCAAATGGTACCTGTGCTCTGCACGTGTAACATCTTGTATACTCCTCTTTTTCAAATAAATGTAGATGTCTTGGGATTTATAAATATTTATTTAGCAGTGCTTTAAAATAACTTGTCGCAATTTTTAATGGGCTAAAATTATAACTCTGATGTGGAAGTCTACATAATATTTTGATGTTGTCGGGGAAGAGGGGGAATCTCCCTGCACCCTTTCGCTTAAGGTTCTTATGGCTGGGCAAATAATTAGAGGTTAGCAGGAGAAAATAATACCAAGTTTAATAACATGTATACATGGGAGAAACCAGGGAAACTGAGTTTCTCAACAAAATGGCAGAGATTCTCATCTTAAATACTATCTGCAGCTAAAGACAAAGGAGGATGTTGGGGGTGGGGAGGGAGACAGAAGGGAGACAGAAATTACAGTAATCAAGGGTATGCAGAGTTAAGTTCTCTCCTTCCATACTGATAAGAGTTTCCACAGATAAGGCCATCCCCCCTCTTCCAAATACAGAGAGGGAGATCTTTACAAATGGAGATTTCCCTTATAAATGTAAGTGTTTGTCTGGCAACTCTTTGCAGGTCCACCTAGAGAATGTGGCCTGGGAGAGACAGAATTTTTGATAAGATGGGCCTGTCAGTGCCTTTCCTATTGTAACATCTATTTTACATTCTATTACAGCCATCATATGATAGTATCTCTTTCCTAGAACAGGTCTTCTATGTTAAATTCTGTAGGCAGTTTGGGGGAGGTCAAATGTCCGTCAGAGAAAATAATCAAGGTGAAGAGATATAGTTCAGGGTGGCCAATTTTGATCTCCCACAATGTCATAAAGGCCTTCTCATACCCTCTGGGCAAAGAGGTAATGTACAGGGCCGGCCCCTTGGCTTAGCGGTTAAGTGCGCGCGCTCTGCTACTGGTGGCCTGGGGTTCGGATCCCAGGCGCACACCGACGCACTGCTTCTCCGGCCATGCTGAGGCCGCGTCCCACATACAGCAACTAGAAGGATGTGCAACTACGACATACAACTATCTACTGGGGCTTTGGGGAAAAAAAAAAGAGGAGGAGGATTGGCAATAGATGTTAGCTCAGAGCCGGTCTTCCTCAGCAAAAAGAGGAGGATTAGCACAGATGTTAGCTCAGGGCTGATCTTCCTCACAAAAAAAAAAAAAAGAGCTAATGTACAAAGACCCAGAGAGTTGTCTTGGGCCATGTCTGTGTGCATAAACATTGGCCAGGGCTCTAAATTAGAAGGAGTAAGCCCACTTGGGCTGATTGCCATGACAAGAGCAAGGTGTAGGCATAACTGTCCTCACTGGAAAGCTGATTATATAATCAACTTCATCTGGGGACAGTTACAGGCCAGCATCCTGTTAAACCATTTTCCAGGTGTAGCTTTCCTCTACGGAATTTTTACTTGAGGAATCTCTGGTAAATTCTTTCAGGCAACAGAGGTAAATGTTATGCCCAATTTCTTTTAGTTACAGCAACAAACATTTTAGTTAATATGGATACAGTGAAGAAATCTGTATGAGAACCAGGCCTAGCAGCAGTGCATTTTTCTGCTGAAGATCTTGTTAATATAGCTGTTTCTCCCCCTTCATAGAACAGATGCTAAGAGAGTAAATTATCTGGTCTTTTTCCTCACAAAGTTTGTGAAAGCTGAAACTTACCTGAGCCCTAAAGGACTTTGGCAGTGTGTGCTAGCCATGGGATAAAGCTGAAATTTCAGCCCTTTGTCACTTTCTCCAGAGTTCACTTGGGTTTTGGAGAGAGGGAAATGGTGACATTGGATAGACAGAACAGTGACATCAGTCTCCAGGCGTTTAAAAAAAAAAGGTCTCCTGTTGCCTCTGCGGTGAGCCAAATTTTCAGTTTCACAGTTAAGTTTAAACCTAAAGCTGTATTGGCCGAAATAAGAACTTTGCGGAGTGACAATTCTGTTTTAAGGGCTTCTGTTAAGACCATATTGCTGGCATAGGAATTTAGCTTCATGGGGCAGGAAACGGTTTTGGGCTCGAGTGAGTAATGTTCCCCTATTTCAGATGGAAAAACATTGAAAATCATGATTTTGGCCCTCAAAGAACAGCTCTTCGTGGCTGCCACGGTTAACTCTGTCTCTAGTTTTGCTTTGGCAACGATGGCCAATTTACCACAATAACAGGGACTTTGACTTGATAGTGCTTGACATCTTAAAAGTTGCTGAAGTGCCTCACAAATTGGTAAGCAGACCAGACCAAATATGTGTTCTTTTGTGCAGAAACTCAGGAAAAGATGGAGGGAGGTGTATGTGTGTGTATGTATATGTGTGTGTATATATTTTTAATGTTATAAATTGTTTATATTTATTTATTACAAATACATATTATTTAATAATTTAATACATATATTAATTTTTTTAAAGCAGGTACTCCCTAGCTAGACATTTTAAGACCCTGGCTGCAAAACGTGGACTTGGGAATGACTGCAGGCGTCGGAGGCCCCTGGTTTAGGAAGAGCTAACTCTGTTGACAATTTCTGCCCATTTTTTTTCCTCAAGAGGACCGTGACCAAGGCCCACATGAGTAACTTTATCATTTCCCACAGCATTGTCCTGCTGAGCCAAGGAATGTTCTTTGTGGAGGTGAAGGCCTCCCATATGATTTTTATGCTCCATCCGTCTGCATTAGCTCCCTACTGTCTTCAGGCTCCAAGTCTGCATCCTGAGCCCCGAGGAGGCAGGACCTCCATCTCTTTCCTGGCTCCCCCCTGTTGTGCTCACTTCACTTCCTGCCTCTCCTGAGGCAGCCAGGCCTGAGTTCGAGTCATCTACACAAATCACATCACACTTAGGAAAAGCAGGTGCAGCATTTGTGTCCTAACTGGTAGGAGCAGGACACACCTCTTGTAAGGCTAGATTCAGGGCTATATTTAATTAGGGGCACAAACCCGTACCAGCAAGAGGCTGCTCATAGCAGGGGTCAGAGGCAGCTCGGTCACTCAGAAGGGGTCTGCAGCAACTGGGGTCTTGCTGGACCTGGGGAGCTGATGCTTGTTGCTCAGCTGCCCCTTCATCCTTGGGCTCATGTCAGGATCCCACAGGAACCTGCAGGACGATTTTACGTCCTTCGTTTAAAGAGCGTGTTTACAGTCTCACCCCGATCCAGGAGGAGACAGTAGAGTTGGTGCTCCTCTGTCTGAATGGCGCCTGTCTCCTGCTTTCCCAAGGTGGTCCCTCAGCTCTCCTTTAGTAGCCTTTATCTGTCTGGGAACTGTTTTCACAAATCACTGTCCCTGCGGGTAGTCAGAAGGAACAAATGGGATGATTCCCAGCATATTCCCAGCGCAGAGCCTGGCTCACAGTGAGTGTTCCATAAATGTTAGCCACTATCATTATTGTTATTACGCACCTGCCCTTTGCTTTACAGAGACTTAAATACACACTGTGCCCTGTATAAACCCTTTACTTCCTGGCCTCCACCTTTCACTTTCCCTCGAAAGGCCATTTCTCCTATCTTTGCCTCCAGATCCTGCCCCGTCCGTTAGTCTTTGCTCGGTGCCACTCCCTCCAGGAAGCCTTTTTGCACTGCTTCCTGCTTCCCTTCCCCAGCCGGAAGCCGGAAGCAGGAAGTATGTTCACTCTTGCTGTCCTTCTCCCGTTCTCTCTCTCCTGAGCTCTATGCTACCTTTCCTTTCCTCGAGCCAGGCTCCTCAAGACTCCCTGCCTTCAGTCCATCATGGATCGATACTTGTATAAGGTACAATTCAAAAGAAAAAAGCAATTAAAAAATATCAGCCCCAATGTTTTATTATTGGGGTTACCAGACATAAAATTACACTGTCAAATTTATGTGAAAGGTTTTAAAGGCTTGCTTTACAGTTCCTGTACTTCTCTTGCCCCAGACCATTAATGACCAGGTCGAGGACCAGTCGAGGTCCATGAAGCACACTCTGAATCATGCCGTTACCTCATCTCCGCCTCCATTGGCACGGTTATTCACGTACATGTTGAATCCAGTGACGTCAACCTCCCACACCTGGCAGGAGCCTTACACATAGGGGGTGCTTGATAAATTAGTTAAACTGAATGAATGAATAAATGAATGCACAACAAACATTAGTTGAATGAATGAATAAATGATTGTGCAGAGCATATTTAAAACTTGTAGTCCTCAGGAAGAATTTTCTTAATCAATGGCATGCCAAAGGGATTATAATTTTTTTATCTTTGCCTTTTATAAAATTCATTCATTTGCATTGCACATTAAGACTCATTCTTTTTCCTTAGTTTTTTAAATTTTCCATCTCTGGTAGCTAAATCAAGATAAGGTTTATGCCTTCACCAGAGTATGGGCATACTTGATAATATCCTGAGAAATAAGACATAGATGAGAGTCTTAGGAGAACACATACCTTGTGCAGGTGAGCATCAGGATTTCTGAATGTAATTATTGCTAATTAGAGAGCAGAAGGAAGAGATTACATACTTATATGTATATGAACTTGGCAAGAATAGTTACAACTCAATAACCATATTTGAATTAGCAGAAGTGTAAGTTTAATTTGTAGTATTGCCTTCAATCACCAAATCAATGTTGGATGAAAACAAAATCGCCCAAGATTTTCTTCCCCCTTGAGGAATGCACTCTGGTAATTTTCAGAGATATGGAAAGGAACCAGTGTACCAGCTAGCCAGGATGCTTTCCAATAATCTCTGCTGCTAACTCAACAGAAGAGAAACTGAGCTCAACCTCCTCTGTAACCACTTAAAGGAGGTTTTGAGATTTAAGGATAAGCTGTATACATTCTTCTTTGGAAATCACATATTGCTGTTGTTTCTTACCTGAAAGGAAAATATCAGGACCTGTGAACTATTCAGCTTTCTTCGTTTTCCTCTCTCACTACTTCTCGTCTCACCTCCCCACAGACATTTCAAGCCCACAGTAATCTCTCCTTCCTTCGGGGTCCACACTGTACAATCATTCAGTCCAGAAACATTTATGGAGGTCTCCTGTGTGTGAAGCAGGGGTGCAGAAATAAACTAGGCACACAGAAGCAACAACTACACACATGTCGTTGACAGTCTGTCACACAAGCAATGACAGGAGTGATGCATCTATAGAAAGGAAGGGCAGGGTGCAAGGAGTATGGGGATTGTGTGGTGGACACTGACCCAGTCGGAGAATGGGAGGTCAGGGAACGTTACTCCAGGGAAGTGACATTTAAGCTCAGACGTGAAGGATGGGTAGAAATTAACCGAGGGACGTGCTGGAGGAAGAGTCTCCTAGGACTTATAGATGATTCTGTTCTCTAACCATCAGCCCTTCCAACACATGGGATTATAAAATCTGGTATTGTGTTACTCACTAATTGCCTCAAGTGCCAGTTTCTTATTTCCCCATCAAAGAATTAAGTAAATATAATAATAATCATAAGTCACTCACAGGTATATATTAGTACTTACTATGTGCCAAGCACCGGAACTGTGCGACAACTCTCTTAAATATTATCATCGTCTCTATTTACAGATGGAGAAACAGAGGCACTAGGTGGTTAAATAACTTGCCCAAGGTTACATAGCACATAAGTGATGGAGTCAAGATGCAAATATTGGGCCGTCTTCCAGAGTTCGTGTTTTTAACAACTATACTATTCTGCATGTGCTATAGGCAAAAAGCATCTTATGTTTTTTTTAGATTTGTAGTTTCTAATATAATACCAAGTAAATCAACCCCTAATAATGCTTATCATTTACTCAGGTTAGATTTAGTTATCCCATTGCCAAAAGGTCTTTATTTAATTGAAAACAAGATGGGCTGGAGGAGGGCTTGCTGATTGAACCATGTATGAAGACAAGCAGTGAGGTATTAAGAGATTGAAGGCACCTGCTTTCAAATCTCCCTTTTGCCTAATACCAGGACAAACTCGGTGGCATCTTTGTGAGAACTAACTTTCTGTCATTCTTCAAGTATTTATTGAGTAACCACAATGTGCTACTTACTGTTTAACCAGTGAGGATTCAGCAGTGAACCAAACAGACAAGACCCTGCCCTCGTGCAGCTTACGTGCTGGTTTTGTAATAATATGTGTAACCTGCTTAGCACAGTGCTTATAGTATCTGTTAATTTTATTCTTGTACAATGCCGTTGTTCAGTGCTTTTTACAGGTGGCATTGACACATTCCTAATTTTTTGATGAGGAATGTCAAATAAGATGGCAAAAGAGGATTTGTAGATGCTGATGGCAAATTAGATCATACGACAAGGTGGTTGTGGCCCTTTAGAGGTCTTCATGATGGCCACCATTGAATTAATCACACAACAGCTGGCCTCAGCTCTTAAGATAGTCAAAGTGTTCTCTGTGGGCATTAGACTAGTATTTTTGATACTATGCATTTTAACAGTGATGTGGTGGTGGTAACAAAGGTCTACACACTTTTTCGGTAAACTGCCAGATAGTAAACATTTTAGGATTTGTGGGCAATGTGGTCTTTGTTACAACTACTCAGTTCTTCTGCAGCTGTAGCAAGAAAGCAGCGGTAGACAATGTGTCAACAAATGAGCATAGCTGTGTTCCAGTAAAGCTTAGTTATAAGAGCAGGCATTCTGCCCACAGGTCATAGTTTGCCAACCTCTGTTCAAGAAGAAAGTATTCTGTTAGCGAGAACATCATGCATGGCCTCAGCATTTTAAGAGAAAAGAAAACGTGAACTAACGTAACAAAATAACATTAACTCACTTCAAACTCACAATACATTCCTTAGACACTTTTAAAAGTTTGAATTTGACTCTTGAAGTTTTGTTTCCTATTTTGCATGACCTTCTTTCCTCATTGGTTCAAGACTGAGACTGGTGCAAGGAATAAATTTCAAGAACCCCAGAAAAGGCATCTTTCCTGGGATAGAATCAGAGGAGATAAACTGTCCCATGGGAATATATGTTGGCTGCAGGAAGAATTTTCAGCAGTGAGGGCTTTGCATTATTGGAATAGATTACTGCGGAGGATCATGGCTGGAAAGGATTTTCCTTCTCTAGACATTTTAAACTCTAGATAGGCCCCACTCTGGCAGCAAGTCAACAAACAACTATTAATCACTCACTGATTAAAAATCTGACTTTCTCCTTATCTTGTCTGAGGTGGTTAGTTCCTGGTCTGGCCAGAAGGCTGATGGTGGATGAACTTAATGAATTGTATGTTCTCCCTGGGATTTGATCAGCTTTATAATATTAGCAAACTAGACTGAAGTCTCACTGAATGATAGTAAGGGAGAGGAAGCCACTCTGAAATAGAGAAAAGGAAGCAATTTCCAATGTCTTTCAAGATATGAAATTTTATTCAAGAGGCCAGAAGTGCCATAGGGTAATGGGACCATGACCAGCAAACACTATCCTAGATAAAAGTAAATTTAATTAACATATCAATAGTTTGTAGATCTTAGGTGCTTCCAAAGTGCTTGAGGGTATTTGACAACTTTTTCTTCCCTTAAGCTCTTTTGCTTTCTCTTTGAAGAACTATTTTAAACAAAGAGAACCCCTATTCCAATCTATTTTGATCTCAAGGATGTTGAATTTAATGTAATTTTCTCACGTTCCTACCAACTTGCCCAAGGTGAGGAATAATTTATTTTGTTAGAGCAAAAGAATAAAGAACTTTTTGGGAAATGGAGAATAGTGGACTTCCTTTAAAAATAAAAACAGGACTGTAGTTTTGTACATACTGGCAAAACTGCCACTCATTTTTAAACCTGTATATTCTTAGATGGTCTGATTTGCATTTTGAGGCCTTTGTGAATTTGTTCAAATAGGCAGTCATGCAAAAATGCCTGTGTTCTTCTCTATCAGTGGTCTCTTGTGTATTTAGATTTGGTTGATGGGTATATTAGGAACAAGCAGAGCAGAGATGATTCCAGCCCATTGGATACAGCAAGTAATTTCTTCTGTGATGTTGGAAACAGTTAAATATACGCCCACTTGAGAAATGAATGTAGCCAGGGCCAAGGTGGGCCGATGCTGGCTGTTCAGTGACCGTGCTCAGGAAGATGTGTGTAGGAGGGGAGCAAGGGTTCCAAGAAGACTCAGTACCACCTTCTAGGATTTTTAGGACTTAAATGAGTCTGAGGAAAGGACCCAGCACATAGCTTGTTTTCCATAAAGGTTAGTTTCCATCCTTATCTTCTCTTTCTACTTTCAGTTGCTCTTAGGAAGACCTAGTTTAATGTAAATGAAAAGACATTTACTTTAAATCTGCTGCTGAAGAGTCAAGGGCCCATGGCCTCCTGGAGTTCATAACCAGATGGAAAAAATATATACTGAGAAAAAATGAAATGAGTTATGTAATAAAGGATGACTGTTTGACAGCACAGGCCATGCCAGTACTGAGTGAGTGGTAAAATTGGTACGCAAAATAGAAAATTAAAAGTTAAGGTTGGGGGAAGGTAGAACTGGTCCAGAATGGTTAAGGAAGGCTTCATGGGGAAGGTGTGGTTTGACCAAGGCCTTGATGGGTGACCAGGATTTGGATGGATGCGGAGGAAGGGATCAAAGGTGGTGAGAGTTATGAGCTCCTAACAGGAATGCATGTATTGTTTTTTTTAAATCATTGCCTGGTGTTGGATAGGTATTTATTAGATGCTTATTAAGTGAATGAATGATTCTTTTGATTTTCTCTTTCACTGAACTCAGCCTCTTTAAAACTGAATTCTGTACTGTCTCACGTTATCAAGGAAATTCGTCACTCTCTGGCTACACTGTTAGTACCTTGTGAGAAAGGCCCATGTTTAATATTTCTGCATCCTCTACAGTACTAACTGGAATGCTGAGTATGGAGCACATGCTGCCTAAACACTCCTCATTAAACAAGTTGGCCACACACACAGGATGCTAAGCCTTGATAGAAACTAAAATTTTGTTGGGCACTTGGAGAAAGAAATCTTTATAACGTGAATTGCTTTGGTACCATGGAGAGTAGACCTACCTCTAGGATCCACTTGACCCTGGTGGGAACGAACCCATATACCTATTATGAGGATCTCCATGCCAGCTAATGAACATAACCTTTGATTTTCCTGGCAACTAATTTTGTATATGAACTTGGCACATGCTGCTTCTACAGGATGTCAGCTCTTAGGCATATGGACTTTGGTTTATGATGGTCTAACTTGAAGAATGGAAGTGTTTTCTTCACATTGTATAAGGGAGCTAGTAGTTACTGAGTATCTACTGTTTACCGCTTGAAAATGTCATTTTACTTAACTCTCACAGTAGCTTTTGTAGATAATGCTTTTTCCATTTTATCAGAGAGAAGCTCAGAGCAGTCAGTTGGCTTGGCCACGCTCATGCAAAGAGTAAGCAGTGAAGGCTGAATTTGAACCTAGGATTCCAGGCCAGAGTTGCATTTTTTCCCCTGTGTTATGCTGCCTCCTGTGTAACGACACCTTCATGGGTGACTGGGTTTGAATAGGCAGTGGGGAGAAAAGAGGCCGTTTCAGATGAGGTACAATGATCAAGGCAATGACCTTGGCAGGAAAAGAAAGTACCTTCAGGGGATTGATAAGAAATAATCTGGAATTCCTATGATTTGGTGGGATTATGAAGGACTCTGAAAAACTTCAGACTATGAAAGGTCTTGGCAGCCACTGGAAAATTTTTAACTAGAGGAATGATGTGATAAAATTACTAATTAAACAAACACTTATTAAGCACATGTTATGTGCTAAATTCTGTGTTGGAGCAAATTGTACATTGTTCCTGCTCTCATGAAACTTTTATTCTGGTGGAGAAGATAGACCTTAGTTAAATAATCTCATAAATACTATGTACAATTACCAACTGTGGAACGTGCTTCAAAATAAGCGCGATGAGAGGGTAAATGTGAGGCCTTCCCTTTTCTGAGGGAGTGACTTTTGAGTTGAGACCCAAAGGGTTAACTTAGTGAGAAGAAGGCTCTTTGTAGAGGAATAGTGTATGCAAAGGCCCTGTGGCAGATGGAACTTGACCTGTCTGAAGAATTGAGGAGGCAGCCTTCAGTGAGGCTGAGTACAATGAAGTGGGGGAGAGTGGGGTAAGATATGGATGGAGAAGTAGACAAGAGCTGTATCTTGTTCAGGACCTTACAGACAATTGGAAGATGTCGGTCTTTATCCAGTAAGGTGGTTGTATGCTCCTTACTGTATGCACCCACTGCCTCAGGTGGCAGTGGGTGATAAGCAGGGAGATGAAGACAAACATGAAAGCTGATAGTGACTGATCCCTGACAGTTCCTCTATTTCAAAAGAAAAGGCAGAAGTCAGAGGCGCCATCCTCCTGTTGTGTTTGCAAGCTGTTGACACAACCTGGAAAGGTTAAGAGTTTTCAACAGACTTGTCAGAGTTGGTGTTCTATGGAAACTGACAGAGCCTACAGGCTGAGGGGCTAATTTTAATAGAAATAACCTAGGTGGGTTTGTTAATTTTCTTCATTCCCTCGATGACCTGTCTGCATAGCGTGAAGGTGCTTTGATGTGACTAGGAGAACAGAAGGATATTTTGTGCATAGCCAACCGTGAGAGGAATGCTGGTTTTGCAATGAAGAAGTGCGGGAAGATGACAGGTGAGTTGTGTGGAAGGGGGAGATTAGAACAGGTGTGGCTCTTCCCACCTTCCCAAATGCAACCTTGTTTATCTAAGATTCATCTTTCTCCTAGCACAGAATTAACTTTTATGAACCCAGGGTATTCAGAATTCCAAGGAAATTAAAGAAATTGGTGAATTACTTTATATCTGGCACAGTGTGAACATCAGGGGAGGGGAAGAAACCTCCTCCTCTTTCCTCTGATTCATTGAGTTTGTTGTTGTTCCCCTTTGGTTTCAAAAACTTGTGGTGTTTGCAGAGGGCCCTTTAGCTCCAAGTCTCAGGGCACATTCTGCCTGTGTAAATGGACGGCATGAGGAATGGCCTCTCCCCTGCATGCAAATTATCTCCGTGTTGCCTTCTTAGAGCTCATTGCTGGCTGCGGTGTCTGGGATCTCTTGTGGGGGGTGAGTTGCCAGGACAGTATGAATGCTGTGGGAATTAGAATAGATTCCTGAGCCTTCTGCACCCACTGCCTTTGGGTCTTTCAGATCTCCCCACAGTGGCAGGCAGAATCTCCAGAGTGCGGAGCCAGACACCGCGGAAGGTATGGGTGCTGACAGCTGCCTTGGTGGTCCTTCTTGCAGTCCTGGTGTCTGTGGTGGTGTTTGTTTTGCAAAGTCAGCTGGATATGGGGAAGGCTCTGCTTCCTGGTGTGCCACCCTCCCTGTGAGGGCCTGGAGAAAGCCCTCAACTTGTGGTTTACATCATGCAAGTGGCGGTCTTTACACTCTCAGCCCTCAATTTACCAGGATTGTGGGAGCAGGGAGGGCCAACAAGGGTATGAATGACCCCAAGTTTGCATCCAGTTAACTTTCCATTATCAGGCGGCTGATTACCCATGGAATCATGGTTATGCCCCCCTCTCCCCATGATGCTTAGTGTCAGTCCTCTACTGTCATATTCCTCAGGCCCGCCCCCAGGGGAGGGCAGCTCATGTCCCTCTGTGCCTTCCTGTGGTTAGCCAGAGCACACTGCTCACTCCTCCTTCTCCCCCTCCCTCTTCCCCTCCCCCTCCTCTCCCTCCTCCCTGACCCCCTCCGCACACTGCCTCCAGTTACTCACCTGAAATCAGCGGAAAGACTTAAGAGCATAGAGATGCGGGGGTGTTTGAGTAGAGACATCTATTATACGGATCTCTCTGTGCCAGGCATAGAGTAGGCACGCAGTAATTTTTGTCTGGCTTTAACCCCACTGAGTATTCAAAGTTAAGAGATGGTCAGATTCAGAGTACAGACTGATTCTGAAATAGGGGAATGGGGTCTCTCGCTGGAGCTTGGAAAAGCATCCAGTCCATTAGCTGGGGGAATCTGATTTTGTGAAATACTGTCATGGAGGCGGGAAGAGTGGTCAGGCAGGAAAGGAGAGGACTGTTTTCTATCAACAGAAGAAAAGGTGGGGGCGTCTTTCAGAGTAGGAGGCGGCACTGGAGAAGAGCAAGTTGGGGGGCTGTGAGGACTGTGCACTGGGGTGTGGGGGTGTAGGAGCAGAACCAGGAAGGGGTGGGTGTGCAGCAGAAGAATTTGGATCAGTGCTCCAGCAAGAAAACAAAACTGTGCTTTTGACAGTAGGGGCCATATAAAAGGGAAATGGGATATCAAAGGATGTTTTAAGAAGAGCTTTGGATGTCAGGGGAATGGAGCAGAGGGAATACAGAGCAGAAACTAAAAGCTTGGGAGGCCAGAGGTCCTCAGCTGTGGCCCTGACAGTTGGGGCAGCCAAGGCCAGAACTCACACTGGGAAGCTTGGCTTTTATTTTGTTATTTTGGAGGAAGGATGTTTATAGGCCTCTCAAGGAAGAGGGAAAGATTAGGTTTCACCGTCTGGGTGACATTTCGGAGTCAGTCATTGGCAGCACTGAGCATGTCAAGTCGGTAGCATGTCAAGAGGAGGGGGCTTCTTATATGGAAAGCCCAAGAATGGAGGTCTGCACACTGTTTGACAACTGTTGACAAGGATGGTACATGGATTCTCTTAAGCAACCGCTTTCCTCACTGGGGCCAGGACCTGGACCAGGGTATAGGACCTTATAACAAGGGCTGGGAGAAATGTATATGCAGCTTGTGCTAGGATCCAGGGGAACAACCTGGGGCTTGTTCCGCTGCCTTCTCAACCAATGCTCCTGTCCCAGGTGTGTGCCTGGGGGATGGTTTGGGAGATGGCCTGCTACCACGGCCCCTGGTGCTCTAGGTTAGCTTCGAAAATGCATCAACCCACAGATGCACATTGTCCCTCTGCCTCATCCCCAGGTGGAATCCATCACCCGAGACCTTGAGAGTTACTTCCAACATTCATACCAAAGCTACCCACTGTCCCCACCCTGGCCCAGGGCCCACTGACTCCCAGCGGCCCTCTGGCCAGCCTCCTGCTTTTGCTCTTACTCTCTACCTTCTCCTCCTCCAGGGTACAACAGGGAGAATGTTCCTTTCGATATGCAAATCTGGTTCTGTCACTGTTCTGCTTGGAAGCTTTCTTTTACCCTGAGAACAGAATTAAAAACCTTTCAACAGGTTTACAAAGCTTTGCGTGATTTTATTATTTACAAGGGGGGATATTTACTGGACACTCAGAAAAAAGGAGAGATTAGATTTCCACAATCACTCCTGCTTCACCTGCCTATTGCTGAATTCTAGTCACTCTGACCTTTCAGTTTCTTGAATGCATCAAGCTCTTTGCTACCTTGGGGCCTTTGCACATGTTGTTCCCAATGCCTAGAAAACCTTGTCTTCTCATTCTCTCTCTCCTCGGCTAATTCCTACTCATCCTTCCAGTCTCAGAAGAAATATAATCCCTTCTTCAGTGTCTCATAGTCTCTCATTACCCTTACTTACTCTTACTTTTCTTCCATTCACTTTGTCACAATTTACAATTGGATCTTCATTTGTGTGATTACTTGCTTGGTGTCTACCTTCTCCATTAACCATAAACATCCAAAGAGCAGGGGCCATGCCTGATTTATTCATTTCCCTTTCTCCACTGATTTTAAATAGATTGAATAAAAGAATGAATGATTGAATACCTTATAGCAGGTTGCTATGTCCCTGTTTGTGCTTCCATGTAGGTGAATTTAAGCAGTTATTCATTATCTATTAACTTGTCCATTTTACAAACATTTAATGAGTGGAGAGTATGCACAAGCCAAGAATAAGGCATATCTCCTGTGTTCAAGGGGATACCGTGGAAGAGACAGCCTTAGAATAAGCTAATATTCCCCAAAGTGGAAGAAATGTTGTAAGAGAGTGGTAGACAGGTGGCCTGGGTGCAGAGTCTGTTGTGCTGGTATTTCAAGTAGCTTATGAAGTATAATTTGCTGAAATTAAAGCTGGTGAGAATCAACATACCAAGGAAGTAATTAACCATTCCCAAATCTCATCAGAAAGACATTAACCTAAACTGTGAGGAGTGTAAGATAAGTTGTGATCTAGTTAATTGTAACATGAGGGCATGTGCTGGTGACAGATAACTGGTGGCTGATAAGGAATATTGAAAACCGGAGCCTGGGAGAGCAGATGTGTATCATGGCCCCTCACCCTCTAGGGGAGTGGAGGCTCTCATTCCAAATGAATGGTCCACAGGTACCCTGGAGGGGATAAAGGCAAACCGTTCTGCTGCTTTTATGTAGAACCCCAGTTCTTTTAGCTTTTCAAAATGCTGTTACAAATTGTGAGAGCATTTAAAAATTGACCACTCATAACTAGGTGTTGGTGGGGAGAGAGAAGGGAGTAACTCGGGTTCTTTTGAATTCTGCCTGTAATTTAAGATGATTGAGCGCTTTATTGGATTTAATAGATTAAATGTATTTCCTGCCTTTTAAAATTATGTATATGACAAGTGATAATAGTATTGAATCCAAGTTTACTATTTCTAGAACTCTCTTCACAAACTCCAGAAAAATGACCTTTAGATCGTTACTCTAAGAGTGTCCTATGAACGGGTTTCTGTTCACCTGGGGGTAGAAGGTGAACTTTATTTCCTGACTTGATGAGTATTTCATGATAAACCAGTTCTGGCCTATTAACTTCATTTCTCAAAACACAGGTTTAAGAGTGTTTTCTAAAGGAGTTGCCACTAAAAATGAAATGAATCCAACTTACTGGAAAGAAAAATGGTCGGAGCTGAACATGGTACACAATCTTGATGAAAATAGTTTTTTGTTTTTGTTTTTGTAGGGGGGATGTGTGTGTGTTTCAGTTTTGAAGTAATAAGGAACATTTTATAAATAACAACCAACATGTTTCTGATTAACAGCCTAGTGTCCAATAACTGTTAAGAATGCCTGTGAAGTATGACCCTAACCTCCCATTCTCCTTGTGTCTTTCCTAATTTATCTAGAAAATTAAACAAGGGAGGTAATGTTCCAAGAAAGCCGTGGCCTCCCTCCTGGGGATTTGGTGGAGGACAAGATAGACTGTCCTTTTGGAGATAACTGTAACCCACATTTACAGGGGCATCTACCTATGTATAGACAGCTTTATGCAAAATTTGCCCAAACCCTGCACCGGCAAGTTGTGAACAGGAACCGCATCATGGAATCCCATACTGTGGGGTGTCGTCTCATTCAAGGATGTCTGCAGCTCCCATTTCAAACTGAGTAAACAGGCAGATATGAATGGTCACTGGGGTAAACCATAATTAGGTGTGTTCTTGAGATTTCTTAGAATGATTCTTTCACACCTTTTTAAAATCGACAATATATGAAAGATAAATTTTCCCCACAGATGTTTCAGCTAATCGCTCCTTCTAGGTAAAGGCCCCATTTCTGGGTCTGTCTGATGATGACTTTTCCTTTTCTGCCATAAACTAACTTAATTTGCAAATGAAATATTTCACTGAAGCATACGTTGCCTGCAAGGGAATTACAGCCCTGCACCTCTGGAAGTGTTCGGTAGAAAACGCGATTGCATTTTACACAAAAGACTTATGATCTTAATTCACAGTTAAAATAGCAGTCGCTCCTAAATGGTACTTACTATTTTAAAAAGTTTAGACATTCCAATAATAGTAATCAAGAGGAGTTATGCTTGCTTTAAAGCAAAGCAAATGAGGAGTAATTTTCAAAACTTGCTTAGTATTTCCTGTTTGTAGGGGAAGGTTTTCCTCAAATCAGACCACGTTCCCTTGTTGATACATTTCATTGATGGTCTTTCTAGATCATCAGAGACTGGAAGCTCTTTATAGCTTGGTGTCAAGAATAGAGTAGCAATTCTCCTCCGATCCCAACATATCAGCTGGGGTTTAGTAGAAGCAAATAGGATTTAGATGAGGCAGAGGACTCGGCTTCGAGTCTTAGTTCCTACAGTTATTGACTCTCTGCCCAGAAAGTTGTTTACCTTGAGTATCAGTTTTCTCAACTGTGAAGTAAGAATTAAAACACCAAGGCTTTTTGTGTGGACTGAGATGATCCTGTTTGAGAGAGCTGCACCAGTACCCTGTGTGAAAGGTAACAGTGTATCAGGCTTAATACTCCTTCTAGCCCTTGTGGTTTAGGGCCGCGAAGTGATTTATAGCCCAGATAGAGTTATTTAAAATTAAAAAGAAATATCCAGGGGAGTTATCCGAGGACAACTTCTTCGTTCGTTTGCTGGTTCTTTTCTACTCTAGCTTAGAACTTTATTTTATCCATTTATTTATTCCACAGATATTTATTGAGCTCCTACTGTGTGCTAGGCAGTAAGGATGAAATTGTAAAGGAGACAAAGGCCCTGCTTTGACGAAATTCACCCTCCAGGCAGAGGGAAAACAGCAGTGGAAAGTCCTGGAGGCTGGATGGGCTTGGAAGGGCAGGGTGGCTGCGGTGAGGGGAGGGAGGAGGAGGTGGCCAGAACTGAGGTTGCAGAAAGAGGCAAGGTGGCGACATGTGGGCCTTGTAATTGGGGGGAAAGTGTTTCGATTTTATCCTGGGCCTCTGAAATTCCTTTTATTTACTTTGTGTGCAGAAAGCCCTTTAAAGTTAGGATGTTTAGCCGCAACTCCCATGTGCCAGGACAGCATACAAGACAGGGCAGGCGCTCTCCTCGCTGCTCTCTGCCAGTCAGGCAGTCTTACCTGTTTTTCTGGACCCTGCTCCGATCTCATTCCACAAGATCCTCCACAGTCTTCCTGTTTGGAACTATTCCCCTTCCTGTTTGCTTTTTCCTTTTTATAGTACTTTTCACATTCTGCCTTGTTTTAAATTCTGGTGTTGGTCTCCACTGGTAGAATGGGAGCCTTGGGCTGCCCGGGGCCTTACGTTACTGACTTTTTCTTTTGCGTCTATTGCTGTACACATGTGCCTTCCACCTGGGAGATGCCCAATAAATATTTATTGAGTTGAGATAACTCAAATCTGAATATCAGGCTAGCAGGGAATAGTTTTCCAAAGCACTGGCACCAGAGAGAACCTGATCTGAGAGCATGACGGGAAACGTATTATGAGCACTAACAAAATGGTTTTATTATTTTATTTGTCTTTACTTTTCAAGCAACTTAATGGGTGCATTACAGATTGTTTCATTTACTTAGATGGATATGATTGAGAAGATTGTTAACCTGGAAACTTAGAATTTAATTCCACTTCAAGGAAGGGCATTTTTATCCATTTTTCAAATTCCAAACATAATACATACTTATAAAAATTCAAACATTTAAGAAAATACATAAAGTATAAAAATTCAAAATCACCCCCTCATATCCCCAATATCATCCCCTTTTTCAGAGGTAATTATTGCTAAGATTTCCTTGTTTATTTGTCCAGAATGTTTCACCTGGTGTAACTGAACTCAGAGAGTTCCCCTCTTGGTGAGTGTGGAGCTGAAAAGCACAACCAAGGCAGAAGTAGGTGAAGAAACAGGGTTATTGCTTGCTCAAGCAATGGAGAACACCTGGGATATTTCCCAAAAGCAGTGTCTCTCCCAGCTCAGTGCAGGTGGAGACTTTATACACCAGAGAGCAGAGGATAACAGGTTTATTTGTAACAACTGTGCTTATTCAGGGCACATGTGTAGCAGGTAAACGTGCTACTACATACATCTCATGATCTGAAGATGGCTGCTTGGACGCTCTCGAACAGAATTTAAGATGCTAATGAGTTTAAGGTAACTTTAGGACGCTTGGAGCTGGAACATTTTGCAGGGGTCTTGCTACAAGCGTGTGAGTTTCTCTGTAAGATAGCAGCATCTGCAAAACGGGGACATCGGTTTCTGCAAAACAGAACATATAGTTTCTTCTTCTGAAAAATATTTGACAGACCATATTAGTTATGGATAAAATCCTCATTAACTCTTTCTTTGCTTGGTTCCCTGATCACACTGGTATTCCATTTCCCTTTGTCCATGTCAGTACATAAAGATCTGCTTCATATTTATTATTGCATAGTCTATTATTTACACTTTGCCCTTTGAAAGCTATTTAGAATGTTTCCAACTTCTTGCTATTATAATGAACTCTTCTCACATACCACTATACCACTCAAATGGTATATTTTGCTGAGTCAAAATGAGTGCATTCTCCATTTTTTTTAACATGCATTTTTGTCCACCTATTGTGTGTCTGGCACTTCGCTTCCACGGTTTTCTAGACCACACAAAGATAAATTAGATATTGCCTGGTCTGCCAAGGAGCTCATCATCTGGTGGGAGAGTTGGCTCTACCTAAGTAATTGTACACAGTGAATGAAAGCTAGATCAGAGGAGTGTGCAAGGTATCATGGCTACCTAGAGGGAGAATGATCAGATCTGCTGGTGGGTGTCAGGAAACGCTTTGCCAAAGAGGGGCTGGGCTTTTAAGGCAGGAGAGTGGTCTGGAGAAGGACATTTTGGGACAAAGAAAAACACCAGGAATAGTGCAGTTGGGATGTAGGATGTTGGGAGATGGAGAAAGAAGAAAAGGTGAGATTGAAGAGATAGGCCAGGACCAAGTTGTAGAGGCCTGTGTGGTATCTAAAGGAGCTTGAAAGAAACCTCTGAGTAAGAAAGAGTTTGGAGTTTTTCATGAGCTTCTTTCTCACGCCACTGCATTTTATGCAAATATGCAAGAGATTGCTGCATATTCAAATCAATGTTATAATGAGCTGTTTTAGAAAATAGTCCCTGCTATTCCAAAGAAGACTTGCTAATGAGCCAGTTAAAGAGTAGAGCTGCTCTTACAGTGTACAGTGCTTTTCAGCAGGACAGCCCCCGGGTTCTGGTAACCCTGCAGCTGGGTTAACATCTTTCTTGCTATCTCCGCACTCCCGCCCTCCTCTACCTCTGCGTAGAGTCTGTGTGCAGAAGGGCCGAGCATCTTTTGTGGATTCTGCACATAAATGGATAGGACTGGTCCCCAAGGATGTCAGCCTGGCAACCTTTAGAGTGTGAAATCCATTTAAAAAGGGATCAGGAAAAGAAAATCAGAAAGAATGGGGAAAGACTGTTTAGATGGGGTGGTTTATACAGTTAGTGGCTTTAATTTTTATTTCCTGGGAAGGGTTTGAGAGAAAGACTTGTAAGGTAAATTCTCCTGTGAAGTGCTTGTAAGAATTGCCACTCTATCAGCAAGGAAACTGCAGACCAGGGCATAAGTACTGGGAATTTAAAGCAACCTTGGATTAAATTCCTCAGGTAAGCCTGCTAGTCATGTCTCCCCAGTGTGTATTTATCCAGATGTCCTTTTGGGATGGGACAGCACCGATTTTTAATGACTCTGAACCGTCTTCCCTAGACACCCGGAGGCTGCGTTTTGCTGACTGTGAAAGCTCTTTGTGTGAGCTCCGTGGGTTGCCGTGTGTCGGGAAGATTTGGTTCTGGCCTCTTCTCTGGGAGTCTGCACATGTCAGTTTCTCCATCTCTGAAATGGGGATTATAATCTCTCTCACAGGGCCTTCGTTGTAACAGATAATTTTGTGGGGCTATTTTGTTAAGAAAAATAAAGTTTTATGGTATTAAAATATGCATGTCTAAAATAGCTTCCAGTGCTTTTTGGCTGTCTTTGCCTGAATTTCACTATGCCTGTAAGTGAGATTCAGCATTTTCTGTGGACTGCGAATTGTTGCGACTAAATGAGCTTGTCGGTCTCAGCTAAAGAACAAAATGTCTTTGGATTTGCCCCACGCTGCATTGCGTTGCGTACTTATACCAGAGCGCTACATACGGAATGAACCCAGTTCCAATTTTTCCTCAGAAGGCTGCGGCTCCGTCAGAGACACTGGTGTACACAGCCATTCCCCAGAGCCCTGTGGAAGCCTCTCGAGCCTTCAGACCTGGCTCTGCCACAGACCTACCCCATGTGGGTGTGGGCCGGGGAAGGTGCTGCCCCCTCGGGCCTTGCTTTCCTCATCTGCAAAATCCCAGCTCTGTGACTCATCAAGAGGAGCCAATCTTGGCTACTTTCACTTCTAGAACTTGGAGGCCAACTTCTTTTGGAGTTTTTCTTTGTGGCCCATGATTTATAATTCCAAAGCTCCTGGTGATTATAAGATGAGCAGCGGGAAAGAACAATGCAGATGCCTTTGGGATATATCTTGTCATTCTGAGGACTGCCTTTTTGGTGTGAAAGATGGGTCAGTTTGGAAGTTTTCCTGCCTTTTGGAGAGTACTTTGTGCCCCTGGGGACGCCTGAGTGTTTGTTCAGGGCCTCTGTGGGCTGCCTCCAAGGGTGAGGAGGGGACAGAAAATAGTGGACTGTAGGGTCCCCAAGCCCCTACTAACTCCATCTCAAACAAGCATCCTTATTTGTTTTCTGACTTGCCTACAGAATTTTGCATAAGATTTTAAGGAAAGAGTTCTGCTTAAAAAAAAAAAAAAGTGTTTAAAACCTCTACTTTATGTACTCTGTGATTTTGTATCCTTGCACAACCTTGGCGCTGTCTTATCTCATTCTCCATGAAACTGGAAAATGCATTTGTCACCAGGGCCCAGCCCTCAGACTGAGTTGATATTTACAGAGTTGCCAGGATTTCTCAGATGGGTAGCCGCCGATCTTGTTCAGTTTTATGCAAAGTCTTTTTGTTAGTGTTTTATATATGGCTTCCTTTAAAATCATTAGTACATATTATTAAAAGCTCTTTCTTTCCAGAAAGTGAGCCTTTTAGAAAGTGTTGTCTTTTTTTTAATATATAAATGTTTTTAAAAGTATCTTTTTGGTAAACAAATCCCTGTTACAAGTGTCTAAAATACTTTAGGAAGCTGCCTGGTGTGATATCTGCTCGTCCCAGTCTTCCCTGCCCTTCAGATCCTGTGCAACATTCTCCTGCCTGGGCATTCTAGCTTATCCCTGGACAAGCCAGCTTATTCCCACTCTCCAGACCACTGGAACAATCTTTCAGAAACGAGGACCTGATCAGTGACTCCCCTGATTACAGCTTTACACCCAAAGGGCAATCTGTCCATCCATCCCTGAATTCTCTGACTCATTCAGTAACCTTTATTGAGTGCTCATGATGTTTCAGGCCCTGTGCTGGGCACTGAAGAGTCAAGGTTGATGTTGGAAAAAGAAAAAATAGGAGCCCTCAAGGAGATGCAGTGACTTCTCCCAGGAATCTTCTTCTCTGCCTGGTAAAATGTGGGCTCACCTCTCAATTACCAGCTCAGATAGCACCTCTTGTGAATCCTTCTTTACTTAGGCAAGGGAGCCCCTCTCTCCTTCCTGAGGCACTTTGCACATATACCCATTCTTCTTCTACATTAAAGTTACTGTAGTTAGCTGTCTATTGGGAGGACTGTGCCCCTGAAGGTCAGCAACTGGGTCATATTTGTCATTGTATCCCCAGCATCCACCCCAGCCCTGGATACCTACTAGTTGTTCAAAGAATATTTCCGTTTCCTCGCTGATCTTTCCTATCTGAATTGGAAATAACATATCCCTCCCTTTTATGACATGTCTCTCTTTCCACTTTTAAAATAGCTATTTATATAGCTGTTTTCTCTTTGCTGCTGGAATGTAAGCTCCCAGAGGGCTGGTCACTTGCCTGATGCATCTTTGTCTTCCCTATAGAGCTGTGAGCACAAGATGTGCTGGGAGCATTTTGTGGACCTTATCACATCTTGTTTGAGAGAGCTTTGTCATTGCTGAGGAGGCTCCTTTGCTGAGAATGTATTCCTGGTGTGTCCTATAGCCAGTGGGTGGACATCACCTAGGGGTGGGGCAGAGAACAAGCTGGGCTCTGTACTGGCATCTCTTAAAATAGACCAGACGGCAACAGCTGAAGTATCTGCTACGTGGATTCTGCTTGTTTGTACCTTGTAGTCATATTTAATTAGAGTGGGTGAGAGGAAAATATCACTCTGAGGCCAATTTAATGGCCTAGATCTTCCTTCCTGTAACTGGAGGGTGAATCATTGCCACGAAAAATCTATAGATCTTGCCGCAGGCGAGAATTCTCAATATTCGGAGATCTCTTCGGAATCTATGGAAATCTCAGTATATTTGTTCAAACACCTAAAGGAATAGTAACTGCAGGAATGGGTGTCTCTTGATCCACTATCCTTAGGAGAAAAAGCTGGGTCTTTCCAATGAATGTCACATTTTGACCTACCATGTTCATCAGCATGAGGCTCTCTCCTGTGCCCAAGTCCTACAGGTGAGACACAGCCCTGGCCCATGTTGAACCTTAGTGAAGATCTCAGGCCATCATGTTCCTCATAGGAGTTGGCAATGGAAGCAGGGAAGTCTGTAGTTCTCTCTCTGGAGTAATTGCTGTCCTCTGTGGGCCCATGAGTATGGTAGACATTATTCATTTTCGTTTAGTATGTCCCAGCTCAAACCCTATTTAACGGAGCTCTGGACCTCTGTGGACCATGAGTGAAGGATGATGGCACATAGACTACTTCTAGACCTTGTGGGACAAGAGAAAGATTATGCCTTGCTCTTTCCTCGCCTTCTCAGTTTGTTGGCTTCAGAGATGGCTGTCAGGTTATCAGTCATGATGAGAACAGCTTTGCTACAGTCACCACCTGCCAGGATTTGATGTGAAATGTGCTTTCCTCAAGAAGAGCCACAATTCCACAAGTCCAGATGAGCACTCTCACTTATTTTGGACCCACCTGTAGTCACCACCATATCATGGAATTCATTATGTGTCGGTCACTCTCTCAAATGGTTTTCTGCATCTCCGCTCTGTCCAATATGAGGATGAAAAAAATCAACAGTCTTTGGTGGTGGAGAGAAAATTGCACTGTTTGCCCGTGTCTCCAGCCTTAGGGGATAATGCCCAGATAATCTACGACATGGCTTTGTGCCTACATCATTTGTTTGGCTTGTGCCCTTGGCAGCCCCATACCTGATGGCCGCCTGGAGCAAGACCTTGAGCTGTGTCTTGAAGAAACTTTGAGTCCAGGATGGTCTCTATGGCACCTGATGTATTCATGTGGAAGGGAACCCACTCATAGGAAAGGAAGCTTTTCTTTCTAGTTGGGATTTGAGAAAACTATTACAGCTAGAAGAATATTGCTGTTTTTTGTTCACTTATCTCTTTGTGGGGTAGCTGAGTAAATATTATGAACTTAGTCACGTGAGAGAGAGAGTCTGAGAAAACAGCAAGAGTAGTACTTCTTCAGAAGAGAAGTCCAGAAGAATAGGCAGCAGTGTTCACAGCAAGTAAAGAAGGAGGCAGGATAGTGGATCTGGAGGTGGGGAGTGTTTAAACAGCAAAAGGCCTGGGGGTAAAATGTCAGAGTAGGTCTGCACCGACTTCGGCATTCACCTACACAGTCGCCTGGCTTCCTCTAGAGTTTATTTGGAGAGAGGAGCTGTGGAGAAGCCGCCAGATCTCCAGTTTGAAATCCCTTAGCACATTGCTTCAGAACCTCAGATGGTATCTGTTGACTGGAGGGGAAAGAGGTTTTGACTGTGGTCAGTAATCGCCATTCTTCACACAATGCCAGCACCACCCAGGGCAGTTCATAACATTTTAATTTCCTCCTAAAATATGCTTTTATTTCATTTTGCAATGTGTAAGCCCATCAGATTGTAGAGATTTAAGTAGATGAAGACTGTTATTTAAGTGGAATCTCATGGAAGACACACCCAGCGATCATTTTCATTCAGATTTTTCCATTTCTTTTGGCAGCAATAATGAAGTATTTCTATTTTTCATTGTTATGTAGTGTTATGGGGCATATTTTTTGTGAGTTTAGATTCCAGAGTAGCATATCTGATTTATACTTGATAAAGCACTGTTCGCCAAGTAATTTTGCTGAAAAGCAGCCACTTCGGCAGAAAGGGAAGAGCCTACTATAAAAAGAACAGAGCATATAATGGAGCTGCAGCACAGTTCTTTGGGACCAATAGATGTTGGCTACCAAGAAGTCTGGAGACTAAAAGTTTGCTTGATTAGACTTAAATTTATATTTTATTTCATTTTTTTGGACAGTTTGCCAACCTTTAAGTTAAATGAGTTCCATATTTGCTTGTCACCACAGCCCTTGATTGTCTCTTCCCTATAGGACTGGTCACGCCAAGCTGAAAAATATAGGTGACAATACATTTGTTATAACCATGGAAACTATTGTTGTTGACTTACTAAGCATTCTTTCTCCGGATCCCAAACAATATGGTGTGTTGGCCATAGTGCCCTGGAGGGTTGGCTTTTCCCTTATCATATAGACCAACTTTAGCCTTATTTATATCTTGGCTTATTCAGTTGGTTGACTATAGTGTTGGGCTTCTTGAAACATAAAAGCCAGTCTTGGGACCACCACCAAGTTTAAAAGTGTTTTTGTTTCAAAGTGTTCTTGAAAAGTGTTTCAAAGAAAATTTTAATATATGCCATTGTATTATAAATCAGGAAAAACTGAAAATTACGTTGTCCTTTTTCTTCTATTGGGTATGGATCCATAGAAACAGTCCTTATGTTTTTAGTAATGGATGGATACAACAGTACTTAGCAGTCTGGGGTACCACTAGACATGCAGCAAAGGTGTGTCGACTCTGCTTTTCCTGAAGTAGTTCTCCATATGTGAAGTTGCTTGTGGATCAGTAGAGAACATCCTGTGAATGCTTTGTGTAGCTAATCTACTAAGACTGTCAGGCTGAGGAAGCTGGGTGGGGTAAATTACTGAGTCCCAGGACCCACATCCCAGAGGGCTTTGTGGTGTCCTTTGTTGGAGCACCATAGCTGAGGCCTGCCCTGGGCAGTGGGAGTCTTTGTGCACCAACCCCCATAGTGCACCGGGCTTCCATCATTAAAGAAGCCCTCGAATCACGCGCAGGCTGTGGCATTTGTAGCAGCGCTAACGGACGCCCATTTTGATGGCAATTTGGCAGGGAGTCAAACTTTGGCCCTAAAGCAGAGGTGGTGTAATTAGACAGCTGAGATGCATTCTCTAAACACACACTTTTAATTGATTTCAGCTTGTTCAGTTCACAAAGATAGAGCTCTGACACATAGCAGCCTTCTTAGAGGGGCTTATTTTTACTTTTCCTTTATTCAGCAGCGTAATTCAACAGCAACAGAAGCAACAATAATACAGAGCTCTAAAGAGCGCGTATTTGGCATGGCTCAGATACAAAAAGTATTATTAAGAACTAATGAGTGAGATAGTTAGATGTTAACCGGAAAAGCATTAATGAGCAGAAGAGAATTCTGGCATAAACATCTGTTTCTGAAGCAGATGTTACCTTGTAAATCTGCTGAAGAAAAGCCTGTGTAAATGGAACAGTGGACCGTTTTAGGTAATAGAAAGGACTGAATGGTACTGCAGGTTTTCGGACACTGTTGTTGGCTGTTCTGAGACTCACAAATGACTGTGTGTCGAGGCAGTGAATTCTGGGGGGCATTTTGAGGGTGGCAAAAGGTATCAAACAGGCGAATTACAGTGCAGATCACGATGATCTGGAGACCACTGATTCCTGCTTCACAGGGAGAGATTTGGGATTCTCGGCATCTAAGTAGCTTGTCTCTTGTCGCATCTTGTCTAGTGCTCCATAGTCATTTCAGCATATGTGGAGTGTGGCTGCTGTCATCTTCCTGGGCTAGAGGTTTAAGACCTGTACTATCCCCAACAAAAATTACCTAACCTTTGACTGTTTTATTGGATGGCTTACGTCATGTAGATGACTACATGGCTGATAAGGGGTTAATGGTCACACATTCCAAGATTACACAGTGAGTACATATTAGCAGCTTTCAATCTTTCATCCAGGAGTCATGAGGTGGCAAGATTTTCAGGGATCCCCAGTGGAGGCTTGGGTATTTTTCAGAGTCTTCACATGAAACTGTGTTGGCAGCTGCCTCATTCGTATCCATTTAGGGACAACTTGATTTGGGTTATTTTCACTTAGCGTCGTGGAACAAACTTAGAGTTGGAAGGAAGCTTTAGGATCATCTAGCTGATCCAAACTCCTCAGTGAACAGACTAAAATATATGAGGTCAAAGTGATTTACCCAGCAGTTGGTAAAAGGGTAGTCCCCAGAAACCAGGCTCATGTCTGGAGCCCTCCCCACTTTGCCCCATTCTAGGGCAAAACTCCTTCATCCTTCTCTCACCTACTGGAGGTCAAGAATGGGGAGTCCCCTCTTGGGGGAAAAGTCGCTTGGGAGAAGATTCTAGGCTTGCCCCATTTGATGCTTTGAAAGTTAAAAGTAGGGACACAAGCTAGAGAGAATTCCAGCCCCCAGGCCATCTGGTTAGGGATTGCCCTTGAGTGGCTCATTTAGATCCACCCTCAGAATGGTCATAAGCATGGTAATTGGGAATTTTTTTTAACCACTCAACTTTGGAAAGCTGTGTTTAACAGCAGTGCGATGAGGCAGTGGCTCCCCCAGGGGCTACTTGGAACCTGCTGCTGGTCATTGCTGGTGGGCTACAGAGGAACCCTGCAAACCAATCCTGATCCCGGGGCCCAGAGGCTGCAGTGAGGGTTTTTGTTGCAGCTGGATGGGTCTACCCTCCTCTACCAAAAAGGTGGGTCTGAAACTTTTGAAGGAGAATTTTTTGATTAGGGGCAACCTCCCCATTTGTGGCTATGCCAAGACTCTCTTCCTGGGCCCCAGGGGCTTCTGCCTGGACACTGTTTAGAAGTCCCCGAGGATGGCCTATGTATACAGACATGTGAAAAGCATCCCTTCCACCTTGCACCACGTGTATAGAAGATATAAGTCTCAACCCCGCAGACATGATGATTCTCTTTTCTGTGTGTGTGTGTGTGTGTGTGTGTGTGTGTGTGTGTGTGTGTCTTGTTCATGCAAGAAAGAGCATGAACCGAGCCATAGTTGCAAGAAACAGGATGATTTCCCAAGTTAGCAAGGTCTGTATTCTTCTGTGGAATTCCCTTTCACACAAAATTAAGGAAGGCCTTGGTGAAGAATAGCCACTAATCTTTGACTTTTTCCCAGAGCACAGGCATTTACTCGTAATCATTAGGGGCTTTTTATTCTCCCTCAGAGAAACCGGGAAAGCTCATATTAACAGAAAATTCTAAGTTAATTCCTTTTGTTATGCTCCAGGGGCTGATTCATTTGTCTTGAAAGAACCTTTGCATCTGTCATGTAGCTCCTGGTGTGTCAGTGGATTTTGTGTTACTTCAAGGGGAAGTCTGTTTTGCACCCCCGACGCTGCTGGGGACAAATGACGCGAAAGAGCTTGTGTTGGGTTTAGACATTGGGGAAGGTAGGTGCTCGTGAGGCTGCCATTTTGAACAGTGTCAATTATATTTGTGATTCATCGTCGCCCTGAGAGCATTTCTTTCACCTGCATGATGATGACACAGGAAAATGGGAGATTGGAGCAGTGTTGCTGTGCCTTTGAGTTCCTCTCTTAAATACTCCTTCCGTCATTGTTCAGTGCTGATGGAAGAGGCCATGGATAGAATTCTTTAAAAAAAATAAAAATAAAAAAAAACTCCTTTCTTGCTCTATAGAATGGATGTGTGTCATTCTGGTGGCTTTATTGTTAGTTTACTAGCCCATTTTGCTCTCAGGACCCAGCCATTCTTGATCTTCATACCGACCCTAGTACATATTACTAATGAGGACTCTGAAGGTTCTGGAAATTCTGGAAGTCACTCAAGGTCACGCTGCTAGTAGGTGATAAAGCTAGAGCTTGAACCAAGATCTATCTCACTCCTGAGCGCATACTCTTTCCACATGACACAGTCGTGTCCCCCAACCCCTGCCACTTCATGCTACACCGTTACTAAACCACATGGACATTCTGGAACAAATCAGCCCATTTCTTGCAACTGTGGCTCTGTTCATGCTTTTTCTTGCATGAACAACACACACACACAAACATACACACATACACACGCAGCTTGCTTGACTTATGTTCCTTGTGCTGATCTTTCTGGTCTTGGTTCAGACATGACCTCCTGCAAGCAAACTTCCATAAGATTTTGTCTTTGCCCCTGCTCTGGTCTGTGCAGGGCTCCCGTGGCATTCTGCATAACTCTGTCATAGCACTTTCCATGTCATACTGTATGTATGGTCTGTCACCGTGGCCAACATGTGAGTGCCTTGAGGCTCAGGGCCTTGTCTTGGGGCCTAGCCCAGAACCCAGCACGTATAGGCTTTGCTAACTCTCTGTAGATCTGAACTGAACCAAGTCGATAGTGGGAGATTTCAAACCTGCGTGGCGTTGATAATACAGACGACCTGATCTTCAGGAGCTGGCGTAGGCTGTATCCTTGAGCAGGTCTAGAAATGGCCTGCTCACAGAAGACATCTCTGTCTTTCTACTTCTCAAGCACTGTGATAATCTCCACAAGCAAAAGGTTTGAAGAACTATAACATTTATGGCTCCCCGGCCATAAATTCACCACAGAGCACATAAAAAATGCCATTCCCACAGGGTTATGGCAGAGATTCAGTATTGCAAACATCTGCATGTGAGCAGTAAAGCTAACCTCTGGTGTGCAGTGCTCGACTGTTAGCGACATATATTAACATTAGTGACAATCAAATGTGATTATCTGAGTTGGCATTTTATCTGCCAACTGCTTCTAAATGGCTTCTAAATACTCAATTTGCCCTCTTTCTCTTATGTTGTTTTTATATGACTCAAATCACATGCAGAAATTTGTGATTAGTGTGACTCTGCTTTTATCTTTTGGTGGATATGGGGTATGTATAAATTTTCTTTACTTAGATTGATTTTAGCACTCTGGATAGAATAGGCTCTCAAAGTTTGTTAAACAGCTGAGTAAATTTCAAAGCATTATTACTTTACGTTTGAGGACTACTGAGAGCTAGCAAAAAGGAATCGATTCTGATATTGGCTGACAAGATTTTTGATCCAACAGGTTTGTAATTAATTTACAAGGTAATTGGTTGGAGTATACATGTTATACATCACATCCTAAGATTTAAATTGCTGTCGTTATTTCCTTTCTATTATTTAAACCAGGGTTTGGCAGAATTTTTCTGTAAAGTGCTAGTTAGTAAATATTTTAGGCTTTGTGGATCATGGATCATACACTCTCTCTAGCAACTACTCAACTCTGCTGTTGTAGAGAGACAATAGATAATACATAAATGAGAGTGGCTGTGTTCCAGTAAAACTTTATTTACAAAAATAGGCAGCGGGCTGTAGTTTGCTCACCCCTGATTCAAACAAATACAGATCTTTCAAAAAGCTATTGGGAAATTTATGAAAAAAATTTTTCAGACCTTTTGGGAATGGACCTCTTATCTGGCTCCCATTCCATTTGCCAGTTTCTAAAGTAGCAAAATCAAATTTTAAGTTAAAGTATAACATTTAAATAAAAAACTTGTTCTTTATCCTAGTCCAATGATTCTTAATATTTATTTGATTTTAGCTCATCTAATGCATATAATGCATTCCTAGTAACAGTGGCTCACTACAGGAAAAACTTTCAAAAGGAGACGATCTGAGAAACACTGGTCTGGTGGCATTACTCTGAATTCTTTTCTCTATGTTCTATAAGTTCTCTTTTAAAACTCTGTCTTGGCATGAGCAATTGCATTAGAAGTAGAGTGCAAATTCTATTGCATGAGCAGTAGAATTTCAGATAGGCATGAATATTTAGGCGTCTGAAAGCAGGAGCTAAGAACAGAATTCCTTCTTAGACATAATCCCAGCATCACCAGTCTAGTGCTTTCTCCATTTCACACTGGGTCATATAACCCTGTGAGAATGGACATGTGCAGGAGTTTGCAGATATCTCATGGGTGATCATCAGATTGCTGAATGGCAGAAAGGTTTCTGGTTTTGTGGTTTAAAAAGGATTATAGGGCTAGGAGCAAGGTAAATATCTGAGAGTATACCTTGTAATACTTCTTTTTCTCTTGCTTCGGAGTTATTTTTTATGACTCTCCAAACAGTGTCTGAGACGACCAAATTTACATTGCACTGTTCCAGGTGATTTATGCAGTTGGCAAAAATAGGACCCAGGATAACAACCTAGGCAAGTAGAGCCTATATAATTTATTCTTATTCCTTCTTTACTGTTTAAAGTCGTTTCCGTCTTATAATTTCAAATGGTTTTCAAGATGCCCTCGCAGGTGTAGCAACTGCAGACAGCTTACAGTTAAGCCAGTAGCACTCCTCATCCATCTCTTGGCTGCTTGTCTTTGCAAATAAGTCAACAGAAGTTGGGGGCAAGAGAAAAACAGTGTTAGTGGGGGAGAGGCATGTGACTTTTGTAGCCCTTTGTGGAATTCTTCATAAGACCAACGCCAAATAGTTCTGACCTCTCAGGGGCCATTGAGTATGGGGATAGAGCAGTGGAATATTTGAGGGGGAAGATGGCCAGTGGTTCTCCAAGTGTGGACCTCAGACCTGCAGCATCAGCATCAGGAAGCATGTTAGAAATGCAAATTCTCAGGCCCTATGGCCAACCTACTAAATTAGAATCTTTGCAGGTGGGCCCAGGACTCTGTTTTAACGAGGTCTTCAGATGATGATTATCCATAGCTTTACTATGAGATAGTACTGCTTGATTCACCATCTGGTCATATCTGTCTAGTCCATTTTTATGGTTGAGGAAATTGAGAGCAAGAACCTTGTCCACCACCGAACAGCTAGCTGGAGGCAGGGACCTCATGGTCGGATTCCTGGTTCAGAGCTCTGTTCGGTGATGGTGCCCGTCTAGGTGGACTGCAGGGACACCAAGGGCCTTGGAAAGAGTGATGACTTGGGACCCATGTCTGTACATCGCCATTCATGCCATAGTGGAGAGACGCTGGGGTCGGAGGAGAAATGGAAGGGTTTGTGAGTGTGAGCTCTTCTACCCTGGGCAGCCTCTCTCCATTTAAGAGCCTGGTGACCCGGCTGTGGAACTTCCTCTTTTAAATAAACAGCTCCCTAGAGCATCCTTGGCTGAGCTTAGCAACAAGAGGGGAGGGATTGAGGAGGGGTAGGAGGAGAATGGGCTCCCCCGTTATCATCATGTCAGTGCAATCACTGGGAATTACGGTTGAGGATTAAGAGTCACTTGGGGATAATTCAGCCAGGCTGGAGAGGGAAACACACACACGCACACACGCACACAACCATAAACAGATTGCTAAAACTCATGGCAGAAAACAAACAGCATAGGAAAAAAGTATGAGCGGAACTGAAAGGGCCTGAATTTTGAATAGGTGGTATAGGCTTCAGAATGATCTGTTTCCTAAACACTTTTGGTGAAGTTGTATACACAGTGACTAGAGCAGAGCAGCTGCTTCCCCAACTCTGTGCATTGCTCTGTTTCAGAACTCCTAGCATCCTTCTCCTCCAGGCATCTGTTACTGAGAACACTTGAAGGTTCTGCCAAGAGAGCTCAAACTGGCAAGAGAATGCTTGAAATTTAGAAAATGAGACACACACACAGGCTTCTAAAAAGATGCAGCAAGTCCCAAAGGAAAGTGTCAGATATTGCCCAATATCTAGGGACCTCTGGAAAAGGTCAGATACATTATCCAACTCTTGTGATTATCCTTCGACTTGAACAAGAGACCTCAGCAAGGTAATGTTTTGCTTTTTCCGGAAAGGGTGTGGAATTTCTCCCACTCTTTGACTTTGGCGTATGGTCGGCACCTAGAAGGTCTGTTCTTGCCCTGTGGGGTGAACATTCAGCCTGACAGCTTCTCACAAGCATGGTAAATGGAGTCTAGAAGAATCTTGGGCTTTTCCAGTGAACACTGCAAGAGCTAAATAGACCGGAGCACTCTAAAATAGAGAGAGGAAATAATTTATTTGCCTTCACTGAGAGGTGTGGCAGAAAACTCAAGTCCCTCCTGGCGCCAATCTGAGGTGAGAGAGCTCCCTTCAACCCTCCTCATTCTCTCGCTTCAGGTTGGAATCATCTCCATGGTGGAGACTCTCTTGCCTGCTTCTGCCCAGCTCATTCCTGGGCCTTAAACAGTGCTTAAACCAGGAAGAGGTGGAAACCGCCCCTGGCTTTCCCTGCAGGAGTGGCTGGGGTATTTGCATGTGCTCTTAATGTCAATCGGAGCCAAACAGAAATGACTCTTGAGTTATCCTTCATTTTTGTGTTCTCCCTTCACTCTTCTGCTTGCTTTAGGACTTGACAATCAAAAGAGGTCTATGTACTTCATCTTCTGTTTGTCCTGCCTGATGAGGCTGAGTCTATTTTGTTTCCTGGGGGGGAACAATCCCCATAAGGGAGAAGATGTGTAGGGGAGGTGCCGGCCCAGGGGTCTTTCTTTCCCATTCCTAATTTTCCCTTTTAGTATTAGAGCACTACAGAATCCTTCTCCAGATAGACAAACACTGCAACAGATGTGCCGGCAACCGTGTATTCTGAGGTTATTTGGGTCTGTTTAAATTGGGCTTTTCCTGCACCAAAGGGTTTTGTGAAATACCTTGGGTTTTTGGACAGAGAGAGATCTCCAGCCTCAGATTTGGAGAGGCGAAGGAATTAATTACTCTATTCCAGAACATCCGTGGGTGTGCATAGCTTTGTATTGGGGAACTACTGCTTTAAGCCCAAATAAGCTAAAGGAACAGGTTTCTACTGGAACTAGACATTTCATAATCTCAGTCTTCCCCTTTGGATTCTGCCTGGAGTTTTAATAACATGGTCACTATTAGTGAAGCTGATGTGACCTATTCAGATGCTGAGAGAGGGTGGCGGAGAGGGAATCCGTGTTGGGTCTCAGGGAAGGGACGTCAGTTTTGTCTGCCTGTTGTGGAGATACAGAGAGAGGATGCTGCGGTGAACAGTTGGGCGCCACCCTCAACTGCCAGACACAGCTTTCACAGCAATTCCACACCTTGTTGAGAGGGACGCTTTTGTGGTCCCAGACACTGGCTTCATGTGGAAGCTGAAAAGGAAGGTTTTGTTTAGCATGAGGAATCAGAGCATCGAAGAAGTCGGAAGCCCTTCCATCTAAACCTGGTTCTGTGATTCTCGGTGTCGTCTTGGGAAATTCATCCAGCCTCTCTCTGCCTCCCTTTCCTCATCGGTCCAATGAGTGGGTTGGGTTAGAATTAGATGCTCTCTAAGCTTCTTCTAATGACACACTTTTTGATTCTTTGACTCAATGTTAAACTGACCAAGTAAATTACTCGTATTCTACCTCTTCTCTTAAGGTTCTAGAGTGTCCTAGCCAAAAGAAAACTAAAGAAATAATTGATGGAGATGTATTTATAAACATGATTTAACATTAAAAAAAAATACGTTGGTGTAACTCTTTCCCTAAAAGAGAAATCCCATTGGCATTTGTCTTTCAATCCTGATGAGGAACTGGAAAGATCTGTTACTACTAAGAAGGACAGTGCTTCGGAAAATTGTTTTACATATGATCATGACAGCAAGACTGTGAAATGACTGTATGTTATCACCACATTTTGGAAATGATTAGTAAGTAGTAAAGCGGAAATCTAAATGTGGGTCTTCTGTCTCCCAATTTTCTAGAATTCTAGTTATTACTCCCAGGGATAATTCTAACTAATTAACTGATTGTAAATCCTGGTTACTCTATTAATCAAGTAGGTTTTTATCCCCTGCTAAGCGCTCCACTCAGTTTTCTTTGAAAAGTAAACTGTAACCAAGGAAAGGGGTAAACACTGAGAAATGATTAATCAGATCAGTTCACATTCAGTATCTGAATATATGTGTTTTTGGTCCCAAACTTGTAAATAATTTTAAAATTGACTCACCTTTCCGCCTTTTTATAAGCGATATATAGTTCATTTCCCTTTTCCAAATATAAATCCCTAAAGGTTAAGAGTACTCTGATTTTTAAGGCAATAAGGAACAAAGTTAGCCTTTTCAGGTATTTCCATGTAGTCAGGGAAGCTCGCCAATGGAGCGAGGATAAGATGGCCCAGTGCCCGTGGGCCTTTAGAAAACATCTTGTGGGGGTAAATGCTTTGATGCCCAGCAGTGCAGAAGGTAACAGATGTGAGGTTCTCCATGGTGCTTACCAGAAATATGTATATGCTCTGGGACAGAACAAGGTACTTTGAAGATTGGAGAATTCATTGGCCCTGTGACTGTTCACTTTATTGCTTTCTTCCTGTGCAAAATGTCTCCAGACCCAGAGGGAGAGGCACTGGCCAGACAGTAAGTCAAATGACAAGTTGACAAAATGGTTGTAATTCTAGAAGCTGCAATCCCATCCTGGTCTCTTTATGCGGGGGTGGGGATGAAGCCAAAATCTGAAACAGCTCCCAGGAGAGCAAGAAGATATTGTTACTAATAGTTGGACTGACCTGAATTCTTTCTACATTTATTTATGCCAGACATTGGAATAAACACCTGAATTGCATCCACATTATCTAGCAATGGCGAACTTACTTACGAGAGAGTCAATCAAGCCTCGCAATGTACTCTATACCCAGCGTCTGCAGGACAAGCAGCTGATGTCATGGTAGAAAGGCCTCAAAGTGATACTACAACCATTTCTACTTCTTATCCAGAGATTTAATGACACCGGCATAAGACGGGACAGCAGAATTTGATGCCACACTTGAGCTATGTACTTTTTATTAAGGACAGATTTATGCAGGTTTAGACCTGGTATCTATTTGCGTTCATTCATCCATCTTCTAAACAAATGGTTAGTGAACACCTGCTACTGTCCATCACTGTACTGGGAGCTGGGGAGAGAGCACTGGTACGTGGTCCTGGCTTCCAGTTTCTTACACTCTGGTAGGGGGTGTAGGCAAGAAAATAAGGACTCTCAAAGGTGAGTGACAGTTGCTGACATACGGGTAAACTTGGGTGCTTTGAGAGCATATGGGATGAGTCATCACTCTTGTGGTGGAGTGGGAGTTTCAGGAAGAAATGGGAATGGAGGTTTAGGTTAGGCAGAAGGATGAATAGAAGTTAACTGAGGGAAGTTTGTACAGGGTTCAGAGGCAGGGAAGTACAAGTTGCAACCACGTGAAGGAGTGCAAAGCCCTGGAGGAGTAAGAAAGGAAAGCTCTGAGTAGCTGATGGCTTCCTGAGCTGCCTGTGAAGTGGCAGGGTGAACCAGCTTTCTTTCACTCAACTGCATGCTATCCTTGACTTTAATAAGCCTGGCTATGTGCTGGTCACATGCTGGCCTATTTATGTACATGATTCCCGTCCCACCTTATTATAAATATTATTGTCTCCATTTACAGATGTGGAAACTGAGTCCTCAAGAGGTTAAATAATTTGCTCACCGTTACACAGTAAATAAAGTAGCAGAGCCAGGTTTCAAAGCAGGTCTGATTCAGATTATGACTCTGCACCACCACCATCCAGAAGTGCCCAGGCCGGAAGGAGTGAAGCTCATGGAACCTGATAATTTTGTATTGTCTGAGTGTCTGCCATCCCCAACTCTCTGCCAGCTCTTTGAGGATGAGGAACAGGGTTATTCTTTGGGTACCACTACTGTGCCTACAAAGCAGCAGGCACGTTATACCTTCTCAATAAACACTTGCCAACTGAAAGGCTACTCCACCTCCCCTTCCCTTTTTCCATGTTTATTACAAGAGTTTAGAAGGAATTCAACAATGAAATTTGGACTTATGCATTTTTTTACGTAATTCTGGGTAGGTGACTCAGTAAAAGATGAACTAGTTGAGGTGTAAGAAATTTAGCTACTATTAAGAGACCCTTGAAATCCTGGTATGCTACTTGGTTATGCAAGTGGGATTATAATTGCTGGAGATGGAGAGAGCGTATCCTGCCTCCAGAGGAATAGTCAGGCTTATGTCATGGAAGAGGTTTTACAAACTGGATGGACAATGTTGATCTGCATCTAAGATGTGGTAATGAAGTAAGGCATACCTCATTTTATTATGCTTTGCTTTCCTGGGCTTTGCATATACTGCGTTTTTTACAGGACCCTCTACCAGCAAAAAGACTATGACTCACCAAAGGCTCAGATAATGGTTAGCACTTTTTAGCAATAGTATTTTTTAGCAAAAATATTTTTTAATTAACATATGTATATTTTTTTTTAGACATAATGCTGTTGCACACTTAACAGACTACAGTATAGTGTAAACATAACTTTTATATGCACTGGGAAACCAAAAAATTTGTGACTCACTTTATTGCGATATTTGCTTTATTGCAGTGGTCTGGAACTGAACCTACAATATCCCTAAGGTATGCCTGGAAGTCGTTTGTACCTCTTTAATCCATCTTTTAATACATTTCAATTTTATTGCTTTTTTTAAAGTGAGTACCTTTTATATGAGAATTTGAAGGCAATGTCTAAATGAATTGGTGGCATCTTTTCTGATGCTCAGTGTATATAAGATCTTCGAGGGTATGGTCTTAGAATAGTCTTGGATTGCAGTTAGTATTTTTTCCACTAGTTAGGAGGAGTAGAGTCATAAATCTGTAATTGGTTAACCAGGGGCTCTTGGACAAGTGGAGCCAAGAAGGCAGAGTGAGAAGCACCTGCGCTTTCTAATTTAATCTCCTGTACCTACCACCTGTGGAAGCAGAGGCACGTTTTTCGGTCATGTGAACTCGGAGTTTTCTTGTTTGTTAAAAGAGGATAAAACAGCTCACCTTTTGGTGGTGTTTTAAGGTTTAGAAATAGTATCTGAAGAATAACCAGCTCATTGCCCAACATGTGGTAGTCACTGGGGCCCTGATTCTATGGAAGAGATAGATGAAAACCCATACCCTCCTTCAAATTGTCCCTGTGTAGGATGCACCCTAGTTGTGGGACAGTTTCTAGCCGTAAACAGAGTATAAGAGCTTGGACACTGAACTCAGAGAAATGTGGATTCAAATCATGACTTTACCACCATCACTATGATTTCTGCAGTTTACTTACTCTTTTTGCACATCGGTCTTCATCTTTGTAAAATGAGGATCGTGATAGTACCTACCCTGTAGGGTTATTGTTGAGACTAAGAGAATCTGCTTAAAGCCCTTAGTATGGACTTGGCACATAGTAAGTACTCAATAGATGCTAATTATCATCAGTTATTTATCTTATTATCCAGTGGTTGCTTTACTAGGAAGTGAGTCTCAGGCCCTTTCCCATATGAGAGGTCTTGATCTCTTTGCTGAGGCTGATTGTACAAACAAGGTTGCAGTTCGGTGTTATTGAGGATGTGATAGGCACTATGTGGAGGACAGATGTGGGACCCCTCACTCCAATCTTTCCCCAGGGCAGGGGATGTAGGACAGTCAGGTGAGAGGGCCAGACGATGGTACAGAAATGAAACAACTACCTAGCAGGGTAGTGCAAAAGACATTAGAGGAAAGAAGAGATTGCTCTGGGTGGAGTGGGATGGGAGGCTTCAGAGAAGAACTGGGCATTTATTTTTATTTCAGGGATTTAACAGCACAGAGAAGTAAGAAGGCACATTTTTGAAAAGGAGTTTCCTTGGAAGGTCTGCATCCTCCTTAGATAAACATGGAGAGAAATATTTACAGAAGGCACGTAGTTGCTGTAGGCTTCTTGGTTGTGGGCATCCCTTTTCTAGTCCCTGCAGCAAATGCTGCCTATGCAGAGGTGGCCATGACTTTGCATGGAATGGCGGTGAACTGGGCAGTGTGGGCAAACAGTTTCTGCCTCTTCAAGTCCATAACCCTTTCTAGGTACATGCAATCTAGACTGAAGGAAATGATTCAGACTTCTCAAGATGTAATAGTGTGCCTGGGACATGGACGTGGGTAGATGGTAAATAGCAAATGACCGAATGCAGAATTCTTTGGTCTCCCTAGACAGTGTCATCTTTATTAGGAATCTGAATCTGCTAGGTCATCCATAATGTGATATTCTTCTAAAATGATTTCTATTTGTTCTTCTTCCTTCTCTTTCTCCCTCTCACACTTTAAAAATATACCCCCCTTTGATCATACCTGGTATCATCTACAATTAAAGATAACTTCAACTGCTGACAATATCCTGAGCTATTCTTTAAGACGATCCCATTCTACTTAGCAGTACCCTGTGCCTGCTGATCCCACTGCAGTGTTTTCTCCGTTGAAGACATTGCCTCAACAAAATCTCTTTTAGAGTTTTCCTTGCTTCTCCATGCTGAATTACAGTCAGTCAACGGCCCACTTGTGTGTAGTTCAAGAAGCAATTAAGAGCTTTTTTCTTTGAACAAGCAAGGGAGTGGGTGGAGTGAAAAATGATCATTATTCTGATGATTCCTCTGTGTAGCTGAACAGTTCGCAGATCTTTGATACCATGAGTTCCCCACATTGAAACTCATTTCCGTAACTGCCTTCTGCAGCCACGCCCGCCTGTCAGAGCAACTCCATGGGGTCAAGGACTCACATGTCGGGAGGTCAGAGCAGCCCAATCTGACTTTAGGACTGTGATTAAATACAGTTGTACCAGCTGCTCTGTGATCCACGGCATGATGATGGTGTCTCTGAAAATTAGAAAATGCAAACTTCAGAGACCTCCCAAGGAACCTTGCAGTCTCCATTGTAAGCCTTTTGTTTTATTCCGGGGGATTTATTATCATCAGAATATGGTAGTCTTATCTTTCTATGCATGTCTATGTGAATTTTGTCCATCTTTAGTTTATATGTTCCTAGAAGGCAGAGATTTTTATCAGATTTATACCACACTGGGTCTAAAATAGAGCCGAAGACTGAAGCTGCTTAAATGTTTTCATTAAGATGATCAACAGATGCTCTCCTCGATATTTCTCAATAAGTGTCTATGTGTGGGGCAATAAGCCAGGCCCTGGGAAGAGACAGCTCACTCCATATCAGTGGTTCTCAAAGTGAGGTCCCTGAACCTGCAGCATTAATATCATTTGGAAATGTGTTAGAAATACACGTTCTTTGGCCCCACTCTCAGAAACTGTGGGAGTCAGACCCAACAATCTATGCTTTAACAAGCCTTCCAGGTGATTCTGATGCATGCTCATGTTTGAGAAGCACTCGTCTACACCCCTCATGGCCCTCTAGCACCTCCACAGACTTTCTTCTGTGAAGAGGAGACCTTGGGTACTAGCAAGACTCTAGGGGTGGGGACTGAGCTTCCTTGAGGTGAGGATAAACTTTGACACAGCCCCCCAGCTGCCTCCACAGGGTGATAACATGATGACTTCCCTCCTTGGGATGTTTTAAGGAGCTCAAGGAGCCAAATAGTTCCACAAGATCGTGTGGGTGTGGTATCGGACCATTCTTGCCCCGAGGAGAATGTCTTCTCCACTGAATATGAGTGTTGAGGTGGAGAAGAGCACTGATTCTGGCTCAAAAATCGAAGCAGCTGTGGTGTGATGAGAGGAAATTGAGACGTAGAAGACTCGGATCAGGGCACAGCTCTGCTCCAGTAGCTTTGGGACTCTGGGAAAATCCATTAACCTCACTAAACTCAGATGGACCTGAGTTTCCCCGTCTCAAACACAGAGCTCATTATACCTGCCTTGTCTGTTTCATAGGATGTTCTGCCCAATTGAGATAGGGGGTTGGGGTGGGATTTTGCCCAAACTCGATCACTTCTCCACTCAGATTCCTTGCTGAAGGTGCCCTACCAAAAAGAATCATAGCTCAATGGAGACAAAATACTTTGTTAATTTGTTAAACTGTGCATTTACATACACATACATGTGCACACACCATGTGGTAAGACATAGTAGAACACGAGGCTGAGTCATGTCAGCCTGAATGAGGCCTCCCATCTCCACCTTGTGGTCAGACTCTATGTCCAGTTACCCAACTAGCCCAGGCATGAGGAGCTGGAACCCCAAGCATGACTAAGGTCAGGGGGTCATGACCACACAAAGGTAGGAACCTGAGTTGGGCCTGCCCAGTGCAAATGCCAGAGGGAGGTGAGCCTAGACGCCTGCATGAAAGGACAGCAGTCCTACCCGTGTGATCCTGGCCCAGTGCTGGCCAGGTCCAGCCCAGCACAGGGGGCGTGCCCCGTCCTGTGGGAGGAGCAAGCAAGGGGCGGAGGGTAGAGATGCAGGTCTGAAGCAGTCCCTGCAAGACTCCGAGCAAAGGTGAGAACGCTCCTACTCTCTAGGGGAAAAGGTCTCCACTGTAGTACAAACACTGGAGAGGATGGGAGAAGTTCCCTCCTTCCTCATTAGCTAAGCAATCACTCTGAAAATGCTAACAATTTATACGTGTGCAATTTTGTATTACTTTAGTATTTCCTTTCTTCAGTCCCTGAGTACCCTGACTATCAGCAGGCCCTGAGGATCCTCATTGGTAGGTTGGCTCTGCCCTATCTCCTGGGCAGCGATGGGGCTCAGTGGCAGGGGTGGGTAGCAAGCCAGCCCAGCTTGGTTGGGCCAGTGGTGCTGAGGCAATTCCAAGGGAGTGAGCAGAACAGAAGATGGTGTGGGAAGGCAAAGATCAAGAGGAAGTATGAATGAGAGTCATCAAATAGGATGAGGCACACATTGAAATGAGGTGAGAGGGGGCTTATGGATGAATGCCTCAAACGGTGGCTGGTGTTTGCGACTTACTTTTGTCAGCCAGCTGGGGCCTGTTGAAAGGGCCGGTTTGCCAGGTTTAAAATGCTAGGGTTATAGTGTTTTGGCCTAACCTGGCAGCAGGTCAGAAATCCTAATCCTACCACTAGGTGGGCCCTGAAGTGTGTCTTGGCCCTGCCCCCTCACTCCTCCAGCTTACGAACTGTAGCCACTCAAGACTCTGTGTGTGTGCCTGGTCCCACAACTGCTCTTCTGCTTAAACTGTGATGCTCTGCCACCTACCAGGGCTGGAGCCTGTCCTCCATCCCAGCATACCTGAGCGAGTTCCTAAGAGCTCTCTCTCACTGTGGCCAAACTCTGGCCCTGTTCTCTCATTGCTGTCTGGGTTCCTATTTTTACTTGCCTGGAGGCACTGTGCTAACACTCACCCAGTAATGAACCTGACCATTGGCTGGAGATACCCATCACTATGTTTCATCTGTCACATGGCGGTGGATGGCTGCATAAGGTTGTACAGGTGGTGTACTAGACAATTTGAGAGGGTGCCTTCTACATGGTGGTCTGTGTATCTAGTGTGTAAACACCTGTGGCAGCCCTGAGTGCTATGGATAAAACCTGAGTTTGTCATACTTTTTTTGCATATTGTTACTTAGACTGACATACTCAACTTTGTTCAGCTCCACAGCTCCTTACAAAGTTTGCTCTTGGGCTAAAAATGAGAAAAGAATAGGTTCAGACAGATTGCATTTTTTAAGTCAACAGCTAAGTCTAGATGGAGATAATGATGATGAACATCACCCCCCCACCCCCACTCCCTGCTACTACTAACTTTTATTGAGCACATATTATGAGCCAGGCACATAGATGGTTGAGGGGCATCTGGAGACTTCCTGTAGCTGCAGTTTGGCAGGACCGTCTCTTCTTCCTGAAGTGACATGTCACCCAGTGATGAAATCTATTAAGTTTCTCTTGGCAGATCCCTTCAAGGTGACCTTGAAGGGCAGAGACACTCTTAAGCCTGCTGCTTGAGGAGGACATTGAGGGCTGATGGAGAGATCCTCCTCCCCACAAGTTCCTAGGGTCCCCAGACTTTCTCACTCAGCTCATGGTGCCTTTGTGTCTCAGAAACTTTTTCACCCCCTAGACCAGAAGAAATACCTAGCGGTTCCATTTATTAACAGTTAGTTTCAAAGACCTTAATAGTAGTAGTCTCTGCTGTGTCTGACAGATGTCGCTATGTTACCGTGGAAATTTAAAAATATCCCGTGGCTTTCTGGTGAGTTTGTTTCAGGCTACAGCTTCGGAACCACGGCCTTAACCTTACCTGAAGCAAAGGAGATGGAGCTTAGACCATTGAGAAACATTTCCAGGAGTCTACCGCCTTCATGACACTTTCCCCTGGAACAGTCCAGTAAAACAATGAGAATTTTTACCCATTTCTATTGGAAGAAAGGTCATTTTGGGGAAGGAAGGTGATTTTGATAAATCATAAAGAATTGGTAGACATGGTTTGTTTCCTTATACACATTTCAATATCAGGATCAATTTCAGGCCAAAGGACAGAGCATCTGGCCAAGAATCTCTTTGGACCCATCTGCAGATCTGCTGCCTGTAGTTTAGTTTAGAAGCAGTGATTTCTTTCTGGCATAACAGAATGATTGCCCATATCCCATGTCTGTTTCCATGTCTGTATCACTCAGTGGATCTTTGGCTCCTTCACAGCAGGGTCTCATATAGAGTAGGTGCTCAATGTATGTATGTTTTTTAATTATATAACTCCTTCATGGATGGCTTGTGGATAGTGGTTTTTTTGCCCCCTCCCAAACAGCCATCAGAAAGACTTTAGTTAAGTCATCCTGACACACAGAATGGCTTCAATTGCATTGCTATTTCTCATGCCATAACTTTTTTTTTGAGACATAATTGACATACAACATTATATTAATTTCAGGTATATGACATAATGATTTGATATTTGTATGTATTGCAAAATGATCACCACAATAAGTGTAGTTAACATCCATCCCCATACGTTATGACAAATTTTTTTTCTTGTGACAAAAACTTTTAGGATCTACCCTCTTAGCAACTTTCAAATACGCAATACAGTATTATTAACTGTAATCACCATGCTGAAAATTAGATCCCCATGACATTAATTTTCTAACTGGAAGTTTGTATCTTTTTACCCCCTTCACCTGCCTGCCTCTGGCAATCACCAATCTGTTCTCTGTATCTATGAGCTTGGTTTCTGTGGTTTTGATTTGCATTTTCCTGATAATTAGTGATGTTGAACATCTTTTCATCATCTGTATGTCTTCTTTGGAAAAATGTCTATTCAGATCTTGTGCCGGCTTGGCACTGCTATCATTCTTTAGTCTTGTTCTTTTAGGTTTGCAGGCAAAAGGTAGCATAAATACATCCAGCACTGCAGCTAAGGCTGCATTTAAAGGTGCAACTTATCCTTTCAAGAGTTCCCAAGGAGAAGTGAGATCAAAGTGTGTTGGCCTGACTGGGGTGGTCCTGGGGTCCTTTACTCCTCATGATAATAGTAAACACACCCTTGCTGATTTGTACCTAGGCTCCATTCTTTAGATAGCATTGTTCTAAAGTAGTAAGTCATTGGAGCCTCATTGTCATCCCATGTTTTATGGTTAAGCCTGGTTATGAGTGGTAAGGCAAAGCTTTGGTGGTAAGAAACTAAGACACAGTATCTTATGTTAATTGAAATGGACTGCTTGATAGTCTGGAAAACTAATGAGTCTGATAACCAGGGAATGCCTTTGGAAATTTAGCCCTGAATTTGGCAATGGTTGGCATTTGTGTTGGGAAAACATAAGGAAGTTGAGTAACTCCAGAAAATCCCAACGGTTTTTTCTTTTTAAGTACATCTCCCATGGATTGCCTGTCCCTAGTCTGAAGATGGGTGAAGCATAATTGTATTGACGTAGGAAGTAGATTGAGAAGGCAACATGCCCAGTTCCTGTTTATTATTTACCGTACCTGATGAACTGAGATGAGAATTTCAATTCTAGGGTTTTCCTGACTCACTCCACAAGTCCATTTCCCTTTATCCCTTAGGCCAATATCATTGAAACCCCCTTGGATGGAGGCAAGTCACAAACCTGCAATATAAGCAGTGGTACTATTGCTAGGGAGTTGGTGCCATTTGAGAAATTTGAACCACTGAGCGATGACTGATAGTGCTGTGAGGAAGTGGGCCTAGACAACCTTTAATATCCCTTCCCACCCTGAGAGAGTCCATGCTGTTGAGATGTGAGCTGTTAATAATCCCACAAGGTCATTGAGTGTCTTGGTTTTAAATAAAAAAAGAACAGTAAGGAAGCTTGTTGTAACAAATGGTACACCTGCTCACTGCCGTCTACATTGCCTCACAATCAAACAAAAGCCCTTGAGCATATGGATTTTGACAAACTGCTCAGAGGAGCCCTTTACAGCACAGAAGCAAGGGAGAGGAGACCGTTTCCAGGCCTTTGTCAATTGTAGTTCAGAGCAGACCTGCACTTTCTACTCCTGATCAAATTCTTTTCTGCAACGAGTTAAGAAAATATGCATTTGATGGTGGTGAGATGTGGATAGGAAACCCACACCTTTATAAAAAAGTCCTTTCTTCATTTGCTACAAAACCACCTTGGGACTGCCCAGAACTAAATTCCTAGAACTCACTTTTCCTGGTACTCCAATGGAATAGAAACACTGACTTTCACCACTTACTGTTATTCCAGCACTTTTACTACTGTCCATGCTCTGTTCTGAGTGCTTTAGATATCCTAACTCATTTAATCCTCAAAACAGAATTAGAACCAATGAGAAAAATACTATTATTATGATCCTTCAGTCCTCCTTAGAGTCATGTGGTAGCCTGAGATACATATAGACATAGATACAGATATAGATATATATCATGACCCTCCATTAGTTCACAAAAATACTATTTCTGGGATTAGGGCTGGGCTTTATAAAATAAGAATTGTTTATAAGAAAATAAAAACAACGGAGCTTATGGTAACTTTTTGTTAATCAAAACGTGCAGAGAAAAGACTACGTTACATAAAACTTCATTTGGGTTCTTTTAAGTTTCAATTTTTTTTTGTTAAGTGGCAGATCTTTTAGGATAAATTTATTTGAGGGTCATAGCTGTGTGTACAGATGATCTCTCCATTCAGCACTTAAGTTGTAATCTTTCTACTCTAATTATTCTTAGAGTAGCTTGAAATATGGAAATGTGAGTGATTTTGTTCCCATTGCTCTGGGTATTACCCTGTGTTCTATAATAATAACATAAAAATATAAACTTACTATTGTATTTCTTATAGGCTTATCAATCCCAATGTCCATTGAGGGGACTGAAAGAAGGTGGCATGATGCAGGTAATGATATCTTTTCATGAAAAGAAAGAAATGGAAATGTTTTGGCTTTCTTTCAGTAACATATAATTTGTAATGTTCTTCCCCTCATTTACAATCCCATCCATATATAAACAGTAATTTGCTCTTATAAACATGTACTGTAGTTAAGAGTTCTGTTGGGAGCAATTGGTGTTCTTTATCTGTGACATCATGAGCATTTAAAAAACAATAATTATAAATATCCTCTAGAGTAACAAAAGTAGTAAAAAGAAAGAACTGGAGAATCTGTCTACAGACTGTTTCTTATTGCTCTGTCTCTGAGTGTCCTGCCCCTTACCCCCATCTCTCCAAGTTGAGACCCCTCAAATCCTTCAAAACTCAGTGCAGGTGTTACCTACTGCAGAGCTCTCAAAACGTTATTCCTGTTTGTAGAATAGTATTTAGTAACACTATTTCTTCACATCTGAAGTAACCTGTTGCTGTTGTTAACATTGATCTTAATTCTGAGATCCAAAGAAGAATAAGCCTGAATTCCTTTGCCTGCCACAGTGAATTGTGGGTTATGGTTTTTCTTTTTCAAATCTGAGGATGTACCAGTGGAGTCAAGGTCTGTATTTCTCTGAATGGTTAGAATTGGAAACAATCTGGTCCTGGTAGTACTGGTTAGTGCCATGAGACGCAAGCTCAAGTATGTGGGGGAACATGATCAGTGTATCAAAGACAGACTTCAGTTTCATAAAACTTGGAGTTACGGAGTAGCATTTCAGCAGAGACCATTAGAGTACTAATGGGGTATTTACAGAGGAGGGAGCAAAAGCAGAGTGGAATCTGAATGTATGAATAGCTTATGTGCTGAAAGTCCAATTTATACCCAGTTTTAAGCTCGGAATGTATTTACCCATAGGAACTATAGTTTCATGCTTTTGGGCTCCCCACCTAGCTTGGAAAATCTATGTCAAGCATAATGTAATAACATGGTTTTCTGGAAAGAACACAGAATTAGGTATCAGCTTTGAGTTTGAGTCCAAACTGTAGCGCTCTTTAGTTGTATGGTCCTGGGCAGGTCACTAAACCTTGCTGAGCTTTGTTTTACTCATATACAGAATTCACATGCTGAAACCCAGATGTAGATGTTTGCTGTTTGATGTAGAGTTTGCTGAATGAATAAGCACGTATTTTATTTCTATGGGAAAAATCCATCCTACAACTTCTTCAGCCTCATGGTGGAGATTTCAGGCCAGGATCTACAGAAATGGAGACTTCTTAAGGAGGCTTCTATGGCCACTTATATGGCGTTGGGGTCTCCTCTGAAGCAGCTGGTGGCTGGATGTTTAGCTGCAGTAGCTTCAGAGGCAAGGCCAAGGCTTTGTGAATACCTTTCCAGGCTCCTGTACAAGTGATAGGCATATCAAAGGAGTGTGGTGGCCATTTGTATGTTTCAGTTAGATATTTGCAAATCAAGGACTTTGTGTATATTTCTACCTCTCTGAAATATACCAAAGCTATAAAAAGTTTCTTTATTAGAAAATATATTAAATGTAACTACATTTTCTTTTTTTAATTTTATTTATTTTTCCCCCAAAACCCCAGTAGATAGTTGTATGTCATAGTTACACATCCTTCTAGTTGCTGTATGTGGGACGCGGCCTCAGCATGGCCGGGGAAGTGGTGCGTCGGTGTGCGCCCGGGATCTGAACCCGCGCCGCCAGCAGCGGAGTGCGCGCACTTAACTGCTAAGCCACTGGGCCGGCCCATAAATGTAACTACATTTTGATTGGCCCAAAGGAGTTAGGGTAGAGCATTTAAAATAATGAGAAGGAAAAAAATAAACATACTTAAAAAAAATTTAAATGCATAATGTTATTCCCAGAATGGAGCAAAAAGACACAAGATATTCCAAACTTTGAGGTGGTTGTGTTCTGATTTGGGTAATGGACTTTGGGTTTATTTTAACATGATCCATGTTTTTCCAATTATAGTCAGTTGTTCTCAAGCAGACATGGGTAGGACCAGTTTTAAATCTATCTTCTATTTCAGTAGGCATACCTTCTGAAAAATCCCTAAAATTTCAAGAGGAGCTTTTCTTCTTTTTTTTTTTCCTAAGCAATTGCTGTTTTTCGAGCTCCAAGGGCTGACAGCTGTTCTAGTTTTGCTTGGGGACTTTTTCACAATGTGGATTAATCAATGTTATGAACTGGGTCCGTGGGGTTTTGGGAATGTAATTGGTTTCAGATGACACTTTGCTAGTCAATCTGTGAAACAGCCGAATGTTGACACAGCTGAACAATTCCAGCTGTTTCCACTCGCCCCTTCCTCTTCCCTTGGATGCTACATCCTTCGCTTTTATTTTTGTCTGCCCTCTCTCATTGTGACTTTGCTAAACTAATTTGTTATCCTTTCTGAAATTTCTTTTTGCTTTTCTCTCCTTTGGGAAACCACGGCTCCCCATTTATTATATCCTCCACCCAATTTTATTTTCCAAAACTTTTTTCTTGGCTTGCATTGTTTTTAAGGAAATAGTAGTTTTACCACTTAAGTTCCCTTTTATTTGTGGCGATCACGTAGTTTGTTTATTTAAGGGCAAGCAACAACAAATTTAAGTTTTACACAAGTGCTTGGATTCTGTGAATATTTGGTTTTATGACTTCTTGATTAACTTTTAAAAAAATTATCAGAGACGTTCTAGTGAATAAACAATATAAGCCATTAGCTTCATTCAATGCATAGCTGTGTTTGCTACTGTATATCCTTCTGAAACAGAGAGAAAAAGAAATTGAGGTGTCAGTCTCTATTGCTCATTGCTGCTAGAAAGATGTATGATTAGAAGGGAGGAATCAAATACCGACCCTGAATTATGTATAGTATATTAAGAGTTTATATACTGTCAGGGGCATGGTTTGTAAATTGCTTTCAGTGGTTTTTCATTATCAGACTAGTTTCTCTTTGTTTTTTCAAGAGTACTTGTTTCTTCATCTTACCCAATGGAGGAATGGCTTTAACTGCTTGTATGCCCAATAAAATTTTGCTATTTCATTGGGTGATGGGCCGCAGATCTAGAGCTGAATAAGCTAAACCAAAGAATAGGACTGCACAGAATGATGCATGCGTGAATGTGGTCCTGCTCAATGGCTGAGACTCTTGAGGTGGGCAAAGCAATCGTCTTCTTCCCAGAGTAGTCTGTATTGAATAAATGGATGGCTCAGATTTATGGGACAACTGTGCAGCCATCTACTCTGCCTTGCTTGTGTAGACTTAGACGCACAGCACAATTATGTATTCTGAAGTTGAAGTCAAGTCCTTAGACTTGTCAAAGAACGTGGAACAATTGAACAATTATCATGAGAATTTGGCAAATAAATACAATTGACATAGTGAATTTTTCCAGATATTTCCTCCTGCTACAATTGTTAAGGAACATGATATCAGAGTTGAAACAGTCTCAGGGGTGGAGACTGTCTTAGAGACAGGAAACAATGGGTAGATATACAATGTCATTTCTCTGAATGGAGAACTAGAAACAGTACAGGCCCTTAGGCATTGGTTAGGGCTGATCCAGTTTAACACTTTTGTATAATTGGTGTGTAGTGAAACTTCTGGATCTTTCTAACAGTGAAACACTAAGCTGTCATTAGCAAAGTGTGCTAAAAAAAGGCAGAAGAGCTTCTGATTGAACAAAGCATATAGAAGAAATAACTCAAATTGCACTTGGAGATGAGCAGCCAGAATTATAAGTGATAACCCAGTAAATGGGTTTACAAATCATTGCAGACAGTTCTCAGAAGACTTACTGAAATGTGGTTATGGTCAAAAAGGCAGACCAAAGATTGGAGATAATCATAAGGGATGCTGGAATCAAAATCAGAAGCATATCTCTGGCCATTCATAATATAATCTATAGCTGGACCAATATGCCTTAAGAACAATCTGACAAAACCAAGGAAGGTTCAGAGAGGGGTAATGTAGCTCAGGGATTTGAGATATACCACACGAAGGCAAATTTATCTAGTACCTTTTATTTAGGAAGTTGAGAATGGATGGAATGAAGAGCTATCAGATCACAGAGGGTAGGACAGTAGGAACCTACACATGTCCCCCAAACATGGCAGCAGTATATATTTTGAGGCTGGCACCATGGTGTGCTGGATAAGAACACCAGTGTTCAAATCCTTGTTCTGCCATTTGTTTGTCTGATTAGGCATTTTACCTAATCATTCTGATTTCTTATTTTCTTATCTGAAAATAGAGAAAGTAATCTTAAAGTAGCTTTACAATTATTAAATAAGATGTGTATGTGGAATGCTTTCCAAAATTATTGAGATTTAGTAAAATATTTCACAAATGGCTACCATCACCCTCGTGGTCATCAACAACATCATCAGTATTTTGTTTTTATTATAATTAATTATAATAAAATTTGACAGGCACATTTAAACCAAATTGTACAAGTTAAAAATTAAAGTTTACAAATTGAGACTGATGTATAGATAACATGTCAGAAATTAACTAGGGAGAGCAAGAGGCTTGTGGGCTAAATCTTTGCCTTTTGACATTGAAATTGAGCTGTGTACTCATTTCCTCCCACAAGTGTGCCTAAACGCAACAGCCCAAAATGACAGTGCTGCAGTGGACTAAGGCCTATCTTAGTCACTTTTTTTTTTTTTTTTTTGGCCTTATTAACCCTTTCCTTTCATAGCACATGAATCTAGAAGAAGGATGGTTTGGGCCCTCGGACTTGAAAAACCACGTATTCACCTACTTGATTCTAAAGAGACCTGGAACTTCTTGAAACCATGTTCTTTATTCTTGAGAAATATGCCTTCTCTTCTTGCCATCATATAGGTCCTAGGCTGCCCAGATCTTGATCGTTTGCTCCAAAAAAACAAAGCAAACAACCAGTTTCTCCTGGTGAAACTTTAATTTTCTAGTAAATACTTAACATCCTCAAGTTTTTGTTCTGAAATTTTATTAGAGATAATGAACATGTTGCGTATTCCTTTCCATTTCTGGTTCCACTGTGTCTGTCTACCACTATGGAATCATTAACCTCTATTAAAAGCTGATGGACGATGGGTAAAAGTGGGTAGCTCGTGTTGCACTTGGAGTGTAGATGAGAGCCAATAAACTCCTGCAAAATGAGTCCTTATAATCAAAAGACACTAGACTTAGTAAATTTCTCAGACAGGAAAGTACAAGTGAAAGGCCCTAATCCTACTCCGGAACAGGAGCATTGATTCGATTGTTCACTTCCTACTAAGATACTTCATGTTGCAGCCAACTTTGAAGGGAACACCAACCATGGTAGAGAGAGAAATTCTCTACTTTTAGGGTAGAGCAGAGAAGTCATTGGAGAATATGAAATATAGTCAGACTAAAGAACTAGGACCAGAGTCTTGCATGAAGAAAATGGATTATGCAATGACAACAAGGTCTTCGTATACCATTCTTATGTTCTGAGAGGCCCTGTCTCTCCCAATTTTGCAGTCACACTTATACCAGCATGGGGTTTATACTGGATTCCTTGAATGCAAGAGCAGGAAGCAACCAAGATCAAACAACCTGTCAGAGGTAGAACTATCCAGGTATCCAGCTCTGCCCCATATTCTCTCACCAGCCTCTCGGAGGCTGACATTGTTGACTCCTGAAGCCATTCATTTGTTCACGAGAGATTTTTTGAGTACTTTCTTTCTGTTAATCCTCTTTGTTGCCTTCATGGAACTCGTCGGGGACCAAGACATTGGTTAACCAGTCACTAAAACATGTGGAAAATGGCAGGTGCATTAAGTGTTGCAAAGGAGAGGAAGATGGTGGCATGAACATCTGTAGTGAGGAGGGACTTGGGTCAGGGAAGGCTTTCTTGGGGAAATGGCAGTTCAGCCCAGATCATTAACAGTGAACCAGGCTAGGCAGAGGGGACCTGAGGATGTAAAGTTGATATAGATATGGCACCTACCTGTAAGGACTCACAGTCTGAAACAGTTATGGTGCATTATGATACCTGCTACCTGTGGTGAAGGTTTTCCTAGGGATGTTATGTTATCACCTAGGAGGGAAATCAAAAACAGATTCTGGGGGGCGAGACTGCCTTCAAAGAAGCCTTCCTGGAAGAAGTGACATTTGAGCTGAGCTTTGAATGATAATCCTACTGTTGATTTGTGAAACATCTGGGAGCCTTAAGTACGTTGTTTACTTAATTGCTTTGAACTCAGATTTTCCACGCTTGATGGACTGGGAACATTGAGTGATTGTTTTTTAGTCTCTGGAGGGGGAGACCAGGACGAGTGAGTAACTGGCTCAGGGCAAGCATTGAGGCAGCATTAGGTGTGAGGGGACAAGGGCTGGGGTGGGGAATTTGGGGACTGCTTATTGCTCTAAAGTTGGCTTACATCTTAGAAATTCGAGAATTCTACTTCTCTTCCAGGAAAGGGAATGGGTGGATCGTGCATTAGTTTTTCTTGCTGCCTGATGACTAGGGGAAGCACAGAAGCCTCAGTTCAGGTAATGGTGGTCGCTCAGCCATCCACATGGTCTCCCCAAAGCTCTCCACAATGAATCTTGGAGAATGGTTTTCACAGCATGGACCACTGACATGAGAGGAATTTGTTAAAACAGCACATCCCTAGGCTCTACAGTAGACCTGTAGGATCAGTATGGAGGGGAGAGGATCTGTATTTTGAACAAGCTCTCTAGGTGACTTTCATGTACTTGAAAGTTTGAAAACCCTGAAGTTGGCACTAGGATTTTAGGCTGTGTGGGAGTGCCAGGTTACAGCCCAGGTATAATGAGATGTAGCTCACCAGTCTAATAGAAAGCCAGTAAGAATGGGCCATGTAAATGTGCCCTTTATATTGCAAGGAATTGTAAAAACAAAGAACTATTCAAATATTTGGTGCTAAGAAGGTACAAACTGAAATTACCTGGACAACTTTCTTAGGTGGGAACTGTGGCTCAGATGAATCATAGTTGTTCTTCTCAGTGCTTTGATGTGAGTTGGTGCCTTTCTCTCAGAATGTGATTGCATAATTGCACACAGGCACTCCCTCCCTTGAGGCAGAGGGCTAATTACATAATGCAGCCAATAGGCCCTATTACTCTGTCCTCTAATTATGGTTTATAAAATGTACTGTGCTGACCTTTGCCATCACAGCTGCCCTGGAGGTGGACTCCAGAATGTTACGGCTGGAAGGAGCTTGAGACATTATCCAGCACTAACTCCACCAAAGCCTTGTTCTGAAGCGAGTGGGAGGCCCAGCAATGTGAAGTGATGTGCCCAAGCCTTCCCAGAAAGGTAGTTCAGGACCAAGACTAGAACTTGGCTTCCCCAGTGTGTTCTGTTGTCCATAGCTAGGCCAAACATGCTCTTATTTTATTTTGCAACACTGGCTCATTTTTCACTGGAAACTGGATTGGAATCACCTGGGATTTTTAAGTTGAAAAGCTGGCTGTCATTTCATGTTCTTATTCTTTTATAATCACGATAGTTAATATTTATTGAGCACATACCACGTGCCAGGCAGTGCACTAAACACTTTATGCGCATTAACCATCTAATTCAGCAGAACTGTGGAGGTAAGTAAATATCCCCATTTTAAAGATGAGGAGAATAAGGCTTTAGAAACTCTCAAGAATCTTTCCAAGGAAATACAGCTAGTAAATAGACCAAAGATTTCAACCAGGCCGGTCTGATTCCAGAATGTTATTTTATATTTTATTAGACTGTTAGTTGATTATGTTGATGTACCATCATGTGCTGCATAACAACGTTTCAGTCAACGATGGACTGCATATACGACGGTGGCCCCATAAGATTAGTACCCTATAGCCTAGATGTATAGTAGGCTATACCATCTAGGTTTGTGTAAGTACACTCTGTGATATTTGCACGGCAACGAAATGGCCTAACGATGCATTTCGCAGAAGGTATCCCTGCCGTAAAGTGACACATGGCTGTACAAAAATTCCTTTTGTACAGACACAAGGTAAGGTAACTTTATCTGAATTACTCTTGACATTTAGAGAATAAAAGATAAAGCATATTCAACATTTACTGTACACCAGGTTCTAGATGACACGCTTTTTGGTTTATCAAGTTACATTGATAGAGCTTAAACACTCGAGCATGTTCTCACTTGGCAGTGGCTGTCTTCTGTCTGCCTCCCTGCCCTCTGCTCCATCTTTTTTACAAGCTTCGTTTTTATGAAATAACTTAAGATGAAGAGAATGTGTATTTTCTGGAGCCTGAATTTTTAGTTAGGAACAACAGCAGCTCCACAATGTGGAGGCATCTAACATGATGTAGTCTCTAAGGGGAGGCTTTGTCATGGGTGATGCTATTGAATGATGGGTCTTGATTTGTGGGCTTTGTGAGGCCAGCATGGTGCTTGCAGCTGTGTCCTCAGGTCAGCAAGCACACTGGTGAACATGTGGGCTCTGAGTGCCCCATTCCTCACACCTTACATTACAATCCGTTTGTGCTGTGGATCCTAGTCTCAGGTAATGTACTCAAACTGTAAATTCTATCATTTTCAGATGACTGGAATAAGTTAGAAAAATCAAGTACGGAAAAAGAGTTCACATGAAGTGGAAGGCCTTATCCTACCACATCGTTCATCCCAGGCTTTTTGTAGGGAGCATGTCCCTGAACCTTGATAGTCAGCATGTGAATCCCCACACACAGGGATGGAGACTGCATTTCCCTGTAGACACAGAGCTCCTGTCACATCCCTGTGCATTTGGGACAGGCCAGGGTGTAACCACTATCATCACTCCAGATACGAATGCCACGTGGACGCTGAATGAGTAAATTAATATACACATGCAATGCAAATACTGCCCAGGGACTCCTTGAGGCTGCTCATCTGAGAAGCAGTAGTCACAAACGTGCCAAGCCTTTATCCAGGCTCTTCCCTCTGCCTGAAACACCCTCCCTGATCTTCTCTACTGGGCTTACTCCTCCTGTTTTTCAACACTCCACTCAAGGTTCTCTCCTCTGAGACCTCTTCCCTGACTCCATCCAAGCAGGGAGTGCCCCTCCTCGCTGCTCACTGCTCTGTGTTGATTTTGGTCAGCTTCCACACTGTGCTTGGTTATAATTTTTTATCTTTTTGGCCAGACCTGATTTTCAGGGTTCTCAGAGGCCTCTCCAGGGAAACACCAATCCAGAGAAATGCCCTTGTTCCAGCCAAGGGAGCAGAAGTGAATACTTTTCTTCTTTCATTAGTGTCTGGGCCACTTGCTTGGGGTGTGGGGACTGGACTCATCAGCATTACTGGCTAGGAGCCACTGCATGGCCCTCCTGGAGCTCATCACCTAAATGGGGAGAGATGGGGTACTCTCAGAAGGTAAAGGGGGCTTTGTGAGTTCCAAAGGAAATGCAGAATCCAGAGAGCAGCAGTGCAGGGAAGGAGAAGGCATCTGAGAACAGGGGGGTTTGGAAAGAAACAAGAAATGGAAAGCATGGCCCAAGGCCATCTCCTTAGTTCTGTAGTTTGGCCCAACAGAATGGCAAAAGCCCTGTGTGTGGGCATGTGCCTTTGTCCCTGTTGAAGGCGTGGTGTTACCCTTGTGCACTGTCAGGCATAAGTTGCTGAGAAGACCTAGTGGAGAGGTGGCAGTGCCCCTTGGGTGGGGGTGCTGGCTTCACCTCCAGTATTTCTAGTCAACTCATTAACATTTATTGAGCACTTCCTATACGCAGGGTGCTGATACAACTATGCATAATAGCCTATTCTTTCCAGGCCCCTTCTGCCCAGAAACTAAAGCAGTAGTTGAAATTTCCTCTTAACTCTTGCAATTAGAGAAAGGCTGTGTAAATCTGAATTATTTTCAGTATACGTAGGGATGAGTAAATCATAAAGGGCTTTAGGGCTTGTGCATAAGAAAACTTAAAATCTGGGAATTACACTTTAGGATGAGGGATGAGGCCAGAAGCTTGTCTACCCTGTGCCACTAACAAGCACTGGCACTATCCCTGCCTCACATCAGCGCTTGACAGATATGCCTACCACCTGCACCAGCATTACCTCCACATCAGCACTTCCTGCCATGCTATTTGATGCCAAATTCCAGGGGGAAGAGTCCCTCATAAAGACTTTGGGGTTACCTGCTTTTAATTTCAGGCTGGATATTTTAAATTCTCTTTGACGCCAGATTCTAGCCATTTTGCTTGTTTCAATAAAAAGAGTTAGGTGATGTGACCCCTGACACATCGCAAGCTAATTTTCCCATGTGTTCTTTGGGGTGAGAAAGCAGAAACTCCAATGATGGAGTCCCCAGTTTCACTGAGCAGCTGATAGTGTTCTGTGGCCAAGAGAGGTGCTACCAACTGTGGATGGGATCTCCTCACTTCATCCCCTGCTGTGGGCCTCGGGGCCTCCCACACTCCGTCCTGTCCTGAGGTGTACAGGGAAGGCCCTTGTCAAGTGCCTGCTCTTAGGGTGTGTTGTCATGGCAACCACATGGGACCAGGCCAGGGAGAAGCCGGCTCCTCCAGTGCATCGACTTTAGCTGGCATATTGGGGAGGTGACGGTGAGCGAAGAGTTTATGGGAGACCAGAGTCTGGATGCCAGAGGACCAGGGAACATGATTATCAGGTGCTCACTTTTGCACAGCATGATGCCAGGTGTGGTGGGGCAGCCTGGGAAATGTGAAATCTGTCTCTCCCCACAAGGAGTTAGTTGACAATCTACTCACTTACCATGTATTGACCGAGTACCTCTCTGGAGCCACACCTTGCTCTAGGCGATGAGGATTAATCAGATAATATAGACACCCTTCTGCTTCCATGGAACTAATCACTGGGTGACACTTACCAGAAAGGCGTGTTTTTTTAAATATGGAACTATGTTTTGATCTATCTTTTACATTTTATGAGTTATTTTATCCAAAGTAACCAAATCCCCTTTCTTGATTAGAGCTGTTGGCTGCCAAAACTAGAGCTTCGAATCTACTTTAGTTTTTCTCCTCGCTACCATCTGTCCTTGTCCCAGCTTTTAGGCTGATCCCTACTTAGGGACAGGATAGGTAAAGAAAATTGAGAAGAAGAATCTTTTATTATAGCCGATAAACAGTAGGAAATCCTGGGCTCTAATTTGCCCACGCAAGGAACGGTTTTGTTGATATAAATCACAATGGTGTACCTCAAAGCAGATTTTGAATGGAGTAGGGAAGATTTCTGCAAACCTCTGTTCCTCCAGAAACACGTGTAATTGCTCATACAATGGTCTTGTAATAAATAGGTGCATTCGAATAACTCTTTGGTAGACAGGGAACATAAAGTGAACTATCCTTCAAAGAGTGACAATTAAATATCATTATTTACAGTTGAGTAAACATCACTCTAAGGTATGCATTGAGCATCTATAAGATCATCTGCCGATGGCTCAGACTGCCTGCATTTTATGTTTCCTTCAGTAGGCAAGGATCTTGGTGGTTCTGACTCTATTAAAACAACTGAGAATTATGTTTCTCTTTCTCCTCCTGCTGCCAAGATGGAAGCACTTCATCCTGAACCCCTGAGGTTCAGTTACTGGCTTTTTTTGTCTTGTCTCTGCTCTCTCTCTAGGACACTGATCCATCCTCATAGCTATAACATTCACCTGCCTATTGGAAAGGAAAGGATGTAACTGACAGACATTAAGAAGGAAGATGCAGGAGTAACTGTATATTATTGGGGGGAGAGGGTTGGTATTCAAGGAAGAAACCAAAGATGACCTCTCTCCCAAATTTCAACATTAGTCACATCTATGGAAATGTTATAATAAATGAATCACTATAAATTATCACCATAAATTCACTCGACTTTCCAACCAACTACCTCATCTTCCTCCAAAATGGAGCCTCCCTGTCCACTGGCTATTTATTGACCATCTCTTTGTGTTACGTGTTGTGCTTCAGGAGCTTGAGACATATGAAGGCAAGTGAGATGCAGGCTTTGTCCTTGCCTAGTTTATAGTCCAATGGGCAATACCAGCTAATTATAATACAATGTGTTTTATCTGGTTAAAATACAGTGATAGATCCTGGAGGTTGAGACAAAGTGCCCTTGAATTCCCTGTCTCTGTCAATGCTGTCATCGTTCTTCTGGTCACTTCAGCATAGAGAACTGGTTATCAGTAATTTTGTCCTCTTTCCCAACTCACCCTAAGATATTCAACTAGTCTATAACCTTGCTGACAGTCCTCAAAGTACCTTCCTAGCTTTCTTCTGCCACTGTCTGAACCAAGGGCCTTACTACCTCCCACCTGTATTTTCCTTGCTTCCTAAGCTGATTTCTTTGCCCCTGAACTGACTCTCTTCAACTCCACCCTGGACCCTGTGACAAGATGAATGTTCCTTAAAATATTGCCTTCCTCCTGAACTTTTGTCTCCTTCACATTCACTAATTCAGCAAATGGGTAAGGGGTGCTTAGGATGACTAAAAGCTCCCCATGGCTGTGGGGATGAACGTCAAAGCTTAGCCTGACCTTCTCCAGTCTGGCCGCACCCTGCCTTTCTGACCTCATCTCCCCTCTCTAAATGTGACCTTCCAGCCAATACTTTTTTCTCTCAGTCTCACATCGTGCCTTTTATGTTCTTGTCTCCTCCTTTGCTCTTGTTCTGCTCTCTACTAGGACATCCAGATACCTCACCATGGTCTGACTGAAGTCCTTCCTCTTCCCTGAGGCCTCCCTGACTTCTTTAGATAAGAGGGTAGAACTGAACAATGGAAAACTCCCTATCCAATCAGTGGCCAACCATACTCATGTATGAATGGCGCACGGAACCCCTAGTCCCACTGAATCTGTTGTTAAATCTCTTAAACTTTGTTCAGAACTAAATGCTCATCCTTCAAGCTTCCCTATCCATAGAGGTCTATTTTAACAACTGTTTTCTCCAGAAGGATAGATCCCTGAATGAAGAAAGAAATTTCAGGAACTCTAGAGTCCCAAGTCAGTCATCTACTGTTAGCTTAATCCCTGCTGTTTAGTGAATCTAGGCTAGACTCTCAAGTGTAAGTGATGGGTCCTAAAGGTGGCCTTGTACAAAGACCGATATTTTTTGTATGATTTCTCCTTCCTGAGTTCTCTGTTTTAAGGAAAGTAGAAGGGGACAAGAAACTAGAGGTTTCTACAGATGTGTACGCCTCAGAGGGGGCCATTAGATACTGCGTATGGGGGCGCAAGAAGGTGGGTACCTTGGAGATGAGCATAATTATTTGTTGTTACTTTCATTATTACATGACGGCGTTACGAGCTGACTCCAAATTTCATGTGCTTTCAGTTTAAAAATGCTTCATGACATCTAAAGAAATGCTGAAGGTGCTTGCCTTCCCAACAGAAACTATGAAACACAATCATTCTGAGAAATGCTGGCAGAAAGATCAAGGTTGAGTGTGTAGGGGCTACAAGTCACGTGTTCAGGTATTTCTGCATTTGAGGGCTTGGCAGTCAGAAATAATATTCTTTATCTTTTATCCTGTGTTTTTCTTGTATACTTGAATATTAAAAAGCTAGGTGTAATGAAATGCGTAAGACTGAATGCGAAGTGGGTTGAAATACCTTCATTTTCTGTGGAGTATCTAGTGAGCTTGCTCATGCTTCCTCCCTCTCTCTTCCTTCGCTTGTCGAGTCTAAAGAGACCTGGCAGCCTGAGATACCCTTGGGTGTTCAGGGAGATCGTCAGAGGCAGGCGCCTTTGATGTGCTCACCTACCAAAAATGTCACATCACCACTGGTTCTGTTGTTTCGCATTGAATGTGAAAGATTCACTAAAAGGTTAATTTCAAGTCTTGTCAAGTGTAGATCATTAAAGGCATCACCTTTTCATGGCACAGCTAAAAAGCATCAGGGGACAAGAGGGAAGGCAGATGCAAAGGCTGAACAGGCCGAATACTGTCAGAAGCCCTTTGGACAACCGCATCAGGGTATTTTTATCTCCACTCAGCACAAGTAGGGATGGTGACTATTGGCAGAAGGAAACCTGGTGGGTGTCTGCCTTTTTTAACAGTAAAATAGGCCCAGTCTACTCTTGGACTGGTTTTGGTAACTATTTTTCATTCTTTGCCTTTATTCTAGCATAGAGATTGCCCATATTTTTAAAAAATGGTTTTTATGTTTCTATTTGTTTTGATTTCTAGGACCGTGTTTAGATGACAAAAACACCAGATTGAAAGACGGTCCATCTGGTATCTTTGGCTTTCATAAAAGCCAGTTTGAATCACATCATAGTTGATCCAATGGCTGGAAAACACATATTTACTCAGAATATGGTTAATTCACTGTCTTTGGATAATCCTGGATTTTGTCATCTTGGATGGCTCAGGCTTCAATTCTTCCCTTTTTCCTTTTTTCCGTTTGAGAGGCCTTGTGAATAGTGGGAGGAACGTTGGCTTCAGAGAGACCCAGACAGGAGTTCTCGTTCTTCTACTTCAGAGCTTTGGCCCTTGAACAAGATACTTAACCTCTGTGAACCTCAGTTTCTTCATTTGATATAAGGATGTTAATACCTACCGTAGGATTTAGGCTAAATCAGAAAGCCCATTTAAGAGCATGGAATGTAAGAGCCAGCAAATTAATAATACACAGTCCCTAACTGGTGTCCACTATTGATGTTGTTTCCTAGTTCCATATTTTCTTAATTAGTTCTTTTATTTTTTTACTTGCTTTCATTCTTAATATGTCTTTTCCTTTGTTTTTTTTAAACAATAGAAGTAGTATATGGATCTTTTTATGCATTTGAGTTGATAACTGATTAATTGAATATTTGAGTTGTTTATTACTTATAAACATCATAATTTTCTAAGACATTGTATGTAATTAAAGTGTGCTTTTCAATAACAATGCAATTAACTTGAACAATCTGGAGTTAGAGTCTCACATAAAGGAATATTACCTGTCAAGAGACATTTACTCTCCTGGGTGAAGAAGGGAGGAAGAGTGCCATGTGGTTAATTATTTAAGGCCACTTTTTCTGAAAACATTCCTCAAAACCTAATGATTCTGTTTGTTGCCTATAGACATTAGCCATGCTGTTGTACACTTTCATTAAAATGGTTCTAAAAATATAGAAAGGAGATTTTGATGTGTGATAAAAGTTCAGGATGATCAACCTTCTCTGCCTGTGTACTTTCTGTAAATATTGCTTTCAAAAACCAGCTGGAATCTTTGAAGCAGCCTCTTTCTTTCTAAAATTATTTGGTATGGTGGGCCTAAGAATGGCCCTGCAGATGACCTGAACATCTGAAACACCTTAAGAAGCTGAAACACCTGCACAGGCATTGCCAGGAGATGGTACGAGAAGTAGGCAAATCTGTTTTCTTTGGGAAATGAAGTAATTTTCCACTGAATAGCTTCAGGTACTCTGTAAACATTAGCCACAAAAATAAATATTAATCCCCACTGTGGCCCAGGTTGCCCAGAGAAGCCGTGCTTACTTCAGGAACTGCTGTAATGAAGGGTGAGGAAAAATCTGAACAGAAACCATCCCATAAAGCTTATTAATATTAATACTAAACTTTGCTACAGAAAGGGGGAATTCAGACTTCAAATTTAAAAAAGAGAAACAACTGCGAAAAAGAAGAGGTGGCTTTGGATGGTCAAGGTGGCATCGTTAGCCGCCCTGTGGGAGATCTCAGATAAGTGCAAGACAGTGTTTCAAACGCAGGAAAGTTGAAGGAGGGCCAACCATTACTTCATTAGTAGAGCCTGGAGAATGGGGCCTTTTTCATAAACAGTGCGTTGTTTGGTCATGTCATTTGCTCACAGGCCTCAAGCTCCTCAAAAATAGAGTATTTAAAATAACACGGTTAGAGCCAGCCCTGATGGTCTAGAGGTTAAAGCTCGGCACTTTCACCACCTGGGCGGCCTGGGTTCGTTTCCCGGTCTCAGAACCATCCCACCCATCTGTCAGTTGCCACACTGTGGCAGCAGCTCACACAGAAAAACTAGAAGGACTCACAACTAGAATATACGACAATGTGCTGGGGCTTTGGGGAAGAAAAAAAAAAGAGGAAGATTGGTAACAGATGTTAGCTTAGGGGGAATCTTTCCCTGCAAAAAAAAAAACAAAAAATAATATGGTTAACGGTAGGAAATATAAAAATACTCATTGAAGGGGCTTTATTGGGACGCTGAGTATTGCTTCAAGCCTAAATCAGAAGACCAGGTGTTTCTTTGCTTCAGTGGGATGAGAAATACAAAGGCTGCAGGTTCCAATCCTGATGCTGTACCCCGGCTTCATCGTCTCCATTCCTCCTAATTTCCATCTCTGTGGAAAGACACCAGACATCATTTGAGACATTTTAGAAAGAGTATGGCTGTGGTAAGAAATAAAGATGAACTCTCTTGCATCTATGGGAGAATATTTGTCTGGAAAATAAAAGTTCTTTTCAAGTGTTTTGAGGGGGTACAGGGAGACAACACAGCTGATGGTTATTTTTGCTTCCTGCCTTTTTCTTGCAGAAAGAAAATACTTGACAATATTTGTCTTCTTGTCTTCAGGAGAAACCACATACATGTAAAAGCAACAACTAAGTATGAAGATCCTGGCTAAGTCCATCCTTAAACCTTTCCATTTGTTTGTCACCATTCCTTTCGCTTTCTTTTTTCCCCCTTCATGCTCAACCCAAGTGGTTGCTTGAAACAAATGGCAGATTTCCAACTCACACCTACCACCCGGCAGCTTTGGGATAAAAATGTAATGTAGTCTATTGTACTTTGAAAGGATTTCTTTTAAAGAAATAGCCTTGCAGGAAACAAAGAAAATATAGAAGTAAGCTGTCTCCCATTCCCTCTTTTCCTTAAGTGTTGCATTTTCTGAAGGAAACACTCCTCCGAGAATGCCATAGGTATATCATGCTTTGGGACCATTAAAGGAACAAATGAAGACTAAGCCTGGTTCACCACGGTGTCGATTCTGAGTAGCGCCTTCAAGGAGCACATTTGTCTGAACACATGCCTGACTCTTACTCTACTTGTTTTCTGGCTACAAAAATAACCGTCAGCTGTGTTGTCTCACTGCAGCCCCTCAAAAAGGAAGAAGCAAGAATTTTATTTTCGAGAGGCGTTCTCAAAGACCACACATCCCATCTCTGTTGCTGGGGCTCTGCCTCTCTCTCCCAGTCTCAGCTCTTCCCTGGACGCCAGCTTCAGAGCCAGGGGAATCAAGAGGACCGTCCTGGCGTCCGCCCGTTTGTAGCTGCTCAGAGCCCGCGTGGTGGCCGTCGTGAAGCCGCGTTCACAATGATGAACCCTCTCCCTGAGCTTTCTCTGCTGCTGAGGGGTCACCTGGGCAAGGCCTAATTACATCTGGACAGGGAAGGAGCAAAGAAGACCTTTGTCCTTTTTCTCAGCGTGAGTCAGTAGGCCACCTTCGAGTCTTGGGGGAAGAGGGGCAAAAGCCAGATTTTTGTGTCCAAAAAAGAATGTTTTCGCAGCTGACAGCTGTATGCAAACAGTAACAGTACAATGCGATGAGCATTTTAAAGTATTGTGAGTCGAGATTATTGGCTTTGGGTGAAAACCAAGTGACCCAGGACCAAGTGATTGAGTAGTTCCAATCAGATCTGTCTCTTCCTGACAACACAGGCATTGGTCGTTCCAGGGACAGAAGCAGGAATGATGTACCTGGTTAAATCTTTAATCATATAAAATTAATGAGCATAAATATGAGATTTATTTTTCTTTAGGACACTTTATACCATGCTACATTTATCCCCGAAAAGCACTTTTAGTGAATTAGAAAAAGGTGTCCCTTCTGTAATCCTGTACCAGGTACACAGGTAGGTAGTAGGATACAGGCTGCACACTCTTGTACAGGGCACAACATAACCAGCTGTTCATGGCATGCTGCCTGAAGTCTTCATTTAGCCTCTCTCTTCCCTGTTGGGCTTTTTGTACACCTTTTGTGCTTTCGTCTTCCTGATGAACTGTATCAAGACAATCGAGAGGGAACGGAGATATAATATAGGGTAGAAACAATCAGTGTGGGAACCAACTACCCAGTCTCAACACAACATTCAGAATATCTGGAATGATTCCCACAGAATCGGTGATGATGTGTAGAAACGAGCTGTCTTTGATCTAGTGAAGCAAATCCGTTTTCAGAAACTGCAATCTGATAAATGTCGTTCACCCTCCATTTCTCTCCTGGACTGATGTTTTCCTTCTTTATGGAAAACACACAGTCATAGCTTATTATAAGAGCGACATATGATACTAGAACCACTGTTTGAAAGCAGTGTTAGTGGTACTGCTACAGTAGGCTGTATTTTGAAGGATGAAAAGCATTATGCATGAGGCTTTGTCATCCAGACTTCTAGATTTCTAGCTATTCAGTAGACCTCTTGCAAGGAATCTGAAATAGGCGTGCGTGTCTAGTGTATATTCTTTGGTAATTAGTGCTATAGAGTTGGGCTACTCCCACTTAGCACAAAGTCACTCATATCCTCTGAGCCTCGCAGGGAATGGTTAATGAAGCCACAAGGAATGTTTTGAAGCCAAGACGGAGACTTCAGACTTTTTTGCACGGAGGAGTGTTGGCCAGAAATAGCAAATGCCAGGCCTCCCCGAAGCCTCTCCCACTTTCTTCCGGGTGAGAACAGTACATGCAAGCATCACTAGGTGGCATAGCTGCCTTGGTGTATTATTCTCATGGAGCAAAGCTTATGACTGCTGTGGGATGCTTTGATGATATACTTGATAGGATTCCTATCCAGAGGCACCAATACAATTCATTCTGGTCAAGCCAAAGGTACTATTAGCAGTAGATCACTGGATTGACTCCAGGAGAAAGAGAAGCTACATGTTAGTGTCCATCACTGCAAATATCTGCACATCACTATTCATCCTGCCCAGGCTGCTGCTGAGTGGAGCTCAGCCTTTCAAGTTTATGGATCAATATGCCCCACAAGGCTTGTATATCTCTGCCCAACCTCACCAGCCCCTACCTCCTCCTCCAAAATATGTACATACGTATGTACGTACATACATATATATATATATCCTCAACTTTGAAGGAATCAGGAAGGTTTGGGAAAAAATACATACACATATGATAATGGGTGCTGTGAAGTTAAAAGACTCAAATCAGTACACAGCAAACCCATTTGATTTGACCGCTAACCCATTTCCCTGAACCAAACTTTTATCATCCCTATAGCTGGGGTCAGAAAACCACCACCCATGGGTCAAATCTGGCCACTGCCTGCTAAGTTTCCCTGGACCACAGCCAACCTCAGTTTACTCATTCATTGTCCATGCTGCCTTCGCACAACAGCAGGACTGAGTAGTGAGACAGACACTGCACGGCTCATAAAGCATAAAATATTTACTCTCTGGCCCTTTACAGAAAATAGTTGCCAACTCCTGCCCTCTAGAATATGATTTGGGAAACCTACTTCATTCCTGGTATCAATATTTCTAACAAATTTCTCAAGTCAACACTAAGATGCTTCCCATGGCTAGTAGAATTTGTTTAATAACTACAGTAAATATCTTTCCCATTGACTATTAAAGCATTTTGGCAATAACACAGAAAGGCACTGTGCTATTATATATGATCTCTGTCTTCAGGGAGCTTACAAGCTAGTTTGGAGGCATTACATGAATGAGATAACACAAGGCACAGATAAGTGGGTGTCAGTAGGTGTTTCAGACAATCAGAGGAGGTGATAAGGCATAGTGGAAAGAATGCAGGGGTGTGGAAGAGTAAAACAAACATGGGATTTAGGCCAAAAGAGTTGGGGTTTAGTCTTGGCTGTGACACTTTCTCCTGTGAAAAAAGTAAAACCTACGTTTTATTGAACACTTACCATGTGCCAGGCACCATCCCCATTGCTTTACATGAAGAATTTCTTTTAATTCTCATCACAGTGAGGTAGGTGCTATTATTATCCCAATTTATTGGTGACGAAACCAAGTCTTAGGTTAACTAACTTATCGAAACAAAGCACATACTAGGAAGTGGTGAACGGGACCAAAACAGATGTGTAACAGATAACCACCATGTTACAGTGGCTCCTTCCTAGGGATGTCGCTTAACCTCTCCATTTCCCCTGAGGTGGCAGGAGGTCACAGCATACCCTTCTCACAGATGCAGTGCAGAATATAATGTTCCCGAAGCTGTGACACTCAGAGCTTCACCGCGAACACCACAGGACCTCAGGTGGTAGAAAGGTTATTGTGGGCTTCAGGGTTCATGCAGAAGGCGCCTCTGAGGCAGGTAATGAAGGATGAGAGGAGGGAGGGAGGAACAAGGCATTCAGGGTGGATAGAAAGTGATAGGGCCACATCTTCAACTTTGAAGGAATTGGTAAAGTTTTGGAAAAGAAAAAAGAATATACATAAGGTATACCTATGTACATGTATGTATGTATATGCTGATTTGAATCTTTTAACTTCACAGCACTCATTACCATATTAAAAGCTTTGAGAAGTCCTGCAATTAAACACTTCTCACTTTGTTTAACCTACAGCTTCCCTATTTCTGTGAGCATGGAATGTGTTTTTCATTGCATATCAATTAATTAACATCTTATACACTAATATTCCTCACATCACCAGTTAGAAATACTGGTTTTTTTTTTATGCTGACTCACTACAATCAAACCTACCATTTTTTTTAATGGTGAGGTATTTGCATTTATGAAATTGTTACGTTCATTTGAGGACACAGACTTGTATGCTGACCCATTTCTGCATTTTCATGGTTGTCCGCTGAAAGAATTTAGCACCTCATCAGAAATGAGCCTTATGCATTAAATCCAAGTGGGAGGATGTTGGAGGCTATATCGCAATGCTCATCTCTGTGCTGAGCTCCAACATAAGTGGAAGTTCTTAGAAGCCGTGTGGTTTAATACATCTGTCTCCTTGGCTGCTCTGCCAGCTTTTCATGACAGGGCTTTTCATCATCTGAAACATGTAATTGCTTTTGACGACAACAGGAGAATTGTGGCAAGAGAACTTTCCACAGTTTCCGAAAACACTGAGCCGCCAGTGTTTCAGGTCCAGTCAACTTGAGCAGATGTGGTGTTGGGACAGGAGGGTTTTCAGACCCAAAGGGGTACCCAAGGGGGAGTGCCTCAGAGTGACTTTGCGGTGGGCATTTTTTTCAAAGTAAGGATTTATGGACGGAGATTCATCCACAATACAAAGGCATGATGGGAAACTGAAGGGGAATATGGTGTGGATGAAGAGGTTAAAAGGTGATTCTGTGTTTTGCAGCAGGCTGACCCTTGGCTTTATCTGAGGCCAGAAGTGGGTCTTGACTCCCATTAAGCTCTAAGATATCGTGTGTGCTTGAAGAGCCGAGGCTTAAGTAGAAGAGACTGTAAATAGGAAGCCCAAAGCCCACTCTCCACCCACTCCCTATTTAAAACCACCCCTTAGCCTTCCCACATAGACAAAGATTGTTCATGGGGACTGTATGGGTCCTGCTAGAATTGATGCCACAGTCTCCTTGCGTCCTGAGCTTATGAAATTTCTAAAACTGTACGTGCCAGCAGATCGTGTCCGTCAAGCAGAATTATAGAAACAGACTGGCTGCTCGGCCGTGATGCTCTCTGGGCTTTTCGGGCAGTGGCCACCCGGAGGAGATTTGACTGTGGGATAAGTGGGGAGCAGTTCCCCCAGGGAAAGGGGTCTTGTCCTCTTCTCTGTGTAGCTCTTCACAGACTCTGCGTCAGGAGAGTGTCTGTGCCTTTCTCACTTCCCTGGTCTTGCTGAGCTACTGACCTCTCCGGAGGCCTCACTAACAGGAAAGAGGAAACCAGGACACAGTGTTCAGCTCTAGTTTCCTGGGGTAAAGTGGCCGCTCAGATGAGTGAAACTGGATAACTTAGGAACAAGTTGTCAAAGGCTTATGGATGAAAACACACAAAGTAGACCCACATATAATTTAACCAGTGATACCAGCATACTCTTACTTTCAAGTGTTGTGGTTATTTAGTTTTAAATATAATATAAAGGGAAGAAGCCATGGAAGATGCTGACGTAAAATGCACATGTGTCAGGTGAATGTCCATGCAATTTTGATCATGCAAGTCACACACTTTATTAAGATGCTGGTAGCCCTTTTAGGCCTATACTCTCTTTTCCAAAGTCATGTCTAAATCCCTGGTTACATAAACACATGAATCACTTCTGCCTCCTGGGGACTTGTAAAGTTACTAATTTTGTCACCGTGGGAACAAGTATCTTGGTTCGGATGGTCTGTCCTGGAAAATGGGTCTGTAAGAAATGCTTGCTGAGTTAATGACTATATCCTCTTTTTTATAGTGGGAAACCAAGGCAAAAAAGTTGTGGCCAGAGGACCACACTTCCTCTGCTTTTCTTTCCAAGTCTACACAGGATATGAACAATTATGGGGAAACAAAGGAGTGGGATGGTTTGTATACTATCAGACCTGCAAAAAAGGAAAAATGTAAAACTGTCGTTTTTTTGCTTGGAACGATGCAGCAAAAAACAGAAATGCCTCTGGTTTTTCATTGAATTTTTTCTTGAGCACTCTGAACACCCTCATTCTGATTTATGTCTTGAGAACAAAGTGAGAGACACTCCAGGGAGAAGTTCCATTTGCCCTTTTGAGAAGGTGGAGGATGCATTGGAGGCTGCTGTTACCAGGTCCTCTAGAGGCGCTTCTGCTGTCATAATGCATTTTATTCCTTCCTACTTGAGAAACCCAAGCCCTGTTGTTTTCCTCTTCAGGAAAAATGTAGGTATAGAATGAGAAAGGTGGCCTTCCTTTTGAAATCCTGTAAAAGTTGGGGGACACGAGTCAGTCCCCTGGTAAACCTGCCTTCTTTCCTAGTCCTGTATGGAGAAGAATTCTGCGGGGGGACCCAGGCCACGTTGGCGAGAGAGGGGGTTCAGATCCTGAGCGTGAGGGCAGACAGAACCCATTCATTCATGGCATCAAAGAAGACCCTCTCTGTTGCCAGGACGAGGTGATATGGAAACACTTCTCAGCAGGCTAGAGACCCCTATCCCTTCTAGGATAAAAAGAGAAAATCCTTACAGGTTCACACCACAGGTGGCTACAGTATGGCCGGCTGCCCCACTCAAGGTAAGAAATTAAGGACTGTGCGTGTCCTGGGCGGAGCTGCCTAAAATGAGCACATCAGGTTGCCCCAGCAGCCTCAATCAAACGGAGACAGCCATTTTGAGCAAAAGATGCTCTCAAAGAAGAGCCTTGAGTGTGAAAATATCAACTCCACCTTCACAAGGTATGCTCTCTGGCGGAAGGCTGGCTCTGATATACCCCAGAGGGTTCTTGTTTTTTTAATCAGAGCTGCCTTGAAGTCAGAAGAACCTGGAAGAGTTCGTATTGGTGAGGCTGTTGCTTCCCTCTCTGTTGAAGGCCTCTTGGAGTCCATGCCGGGGGCGATTCTGGCTCCTTTTCTCCAGTTCGATACTAAGTCCTACTGCATAATACCCCAGCCAGTCCAGCTGGAGTTTGTTGATTTTTTTAAGGAAATATTGAGCAGCAACTGGCAAAGGAACCCTGCTGCTTGGGGTAGGGGCCTGGGGAGCGCCCTCCACTCGGCATGAATACCTTTGCAGTGACCTCTCTCTGGCTTGCCTCTGGCTGGCTCCAAGCTGCTCCAGTGTGGCGGCAGGCAAGAATGGCTGTGACGTACGTTCTGTGTGCGTGTGCCAAAGCCCACCTTCCGCATCATGAGAAGGCTTATCACTAATAGAAACCTACTGGCTTTATCCCACAACCTCTCCTGGGGGAGCCTGTCCCCTAGGAAAATTGTCAGAGCTAAAAAAGAGCTGATAATGTTTTGCCAAAATGGGATGAAGGAAACTTGAGCTTGCATAGGGCCATCCCTGTTTTGTAAGGTCCTCTGGCCACACATAGAGTCCTCTTCTTCCTCATGCTAATTAAAAGGGAAATGTAAGACACACCTTCATACTCTGCCCCTTCTCTGTCGTGCGCGCGCGCACACACACACACAAACAAACACACAGCTTCTGCCAGAATTCCCAGGACCTGACTCCTTCCTCTCAATTTCTCCTCTTTTCCTCTTCTTTCCTTGTTCCCTGATTTCTCAGTCTGCTGTCTTTTCTCTCTGCTCACCACCCACTGATCCCCCAGCCCTCTGTTTTTCTGGTCTGAGGTTGGCTGGGTGGGGGGTTGTGGATGTCTGGAGGAGAGTGCCAGGAGACAGAGACAGTGATTGTGACTGTTGTTCTCTGCATGCCATGACATCCTTTTCCCTGAGCATTTGCTTCTGATTAAAAAAAAAAAATCAGCGTTACGAGTATATGTTTTTATAGCTAACGTGATCAGACATTCCATTTGTTTCGGGGATTTTAGGTCAGAAAGGAACGAAATGGAGAGTTGGGATGCAGAGCAGTCCTCTGTCAGATCTTTGATTTGCCGGACATTGCAGTGTGCCGTGGGGCCCAGCCTCTCTTCTGGCCCTAGCCTGGCCCTGGCCTGTCTCTGCTCCATCTGCCATGTTCTAAGGCCTTCTCCTCTGTACCTGGTACTTTGCCTTGGATGGTCTGGGTGTCTTGGGATGCCAGCACAAGCAATTCTGCCCAGCTTGGGCTCCCTAAAGTACCTACCTACCCCCCTATCCCTGTGAAGTGATTGAGAGACCCTGTCCCTTATACCCCAGCTTCTCATTCATTATCATGCTTACGATTCATCTGGGGGTCTATTTATACTCCAAATTCCAAATCACTACGTCTGGGGAAAGATCCAGGATTCTGAATTTCTAACCAGCTCGCGAAGTTCTGGGATCTATGGATCATACTTGTTTTTGTGTGTGTGTGTGTGTGTGTGTGTGAGGAAGATCAGCCCTGAGCTAACATCTGCCAATCCTCCTCTTTTTGCTAAGGAAGACCGGCCCTGGACTAACATCCGTGCCCATCTTCCTCCACTTTATATGGGACGCCACAGCATGGCTTGCCAAGCGGTGTGTCAGTGCGCACCTGGGATCTGAACTGGCGAACCCCGGGCCACCGCAGCGGAGCGCGCGCACTTAACCACTTGCTTCACCAGGCCGGCCCCTGGATCATACTTTCTTAAAGACCACATTTTCTCAAGGCTTGATTCTATGGGCCTGCTGAAATGAAAGATAATTAATCTAATGAGCATATCAATATTAATGAGCTAAAGAGAGAACCAAGCATGGGCCTTACCCTTTTCTCAAGTGTTCTGTGTGCAGCACCTTCCTGGAGATAACTCATTTATTCATTCAACAAATATTTCTCAAGTACCTACAGGTGCCAAGCAATGTTCTAGGCCCCAGGGCAATGCTTTCCAGACTTTAATGTGCATGCAAATTACCTGGGGATCTTGTTAAAAGGCAGATTCTGATTCAGTAGATGAGTGGTGGGACCTAAGAGTCTTCATTTCTAGCAAGCTCCTAGTCGATGCTGATGCTGCTGGTCCATGGAGCACATCACAGCTGGCAAGAGTCTAGACTAGTGTTGTCCAATGGAAATATGGCATGAGCCACAAATGATAGCCACATATGCAATTTAAAATTTTTCCGTGGCCGTATTAAAAAAAGGAGCAGGTGAAATTAATTTTGAAGAAATGTTATTTAACCCATATGTCTAAAATATTATAATTTCAACACGTAATCAATATATTATTGACAGTCACATTAAGTTTTTAAGATCAGGTGTGGATTTTGCAGTTACAGCACATTTCAGTTTGGACTAGCCACATTCCAAGTGCTCAGTGGCCGCATGTAGCTGTTGGCTGCCATATTAGTGCAGGTCCAGGTGATGCCCTCATCACTGGGCAGCTCAGCAAAGTGACACTGGGGAGAGCAGAAGGTGCCACTACGGGGCCTGGGACTCTAGTTACAGGGCCGTGTGGCCTTCCTGCTTGAGGAGCAGCCTTAAAGAATCAGACCAGCTTCCCTCCCACCCCATATGGAAAAATAAAATAGAAATCTCAGAACTCAAGCAGTTTCTTCCTTCCAGAGGAAGCTAATTGCTTTTGGGTGGATGAGATTTCCTTTCCATCCCAAATGTTACACCATCTGGCTTCATGAAGATGGAATCTCCTTAAACTCCACTGATGAGTTAGAGAGAAGGGCAGGAGGAGCTTGCACTCCGTGTTTGTGGCTCTTTTCAGTCTTGTTTCTGACGTCAAACGCTTTGAGCACAGCTTTGCTCTGGGAACCAAATTCCAACTTGTGCATTACTGCAAATTCTCTTGACACTCTAGCCTACTGGGTAAAAGTGGGAGATGGGTGCAGGGTACTTGTGAGTCACCACCTCCACCTGTCATACCAGCCGATTAGAGGAAAGGAACCAGATTAGAAGGTTTAAGGACACATACAAAATAAAATCCTTTTGCTTCCTTGCCTCCTGCAGTCTTCTGTATTCCCATCCTCTGTACTCTGTGCTTTTACAGTGTTTTGAAGGTACTTTATCCTTGTTGACAGTGCATTTGGATGTAGCAAATGTGGCCGCCCTGGGAGATAACTTCGTGACGGGCATAAACCCAGGACACGATGCATTTCCGTGGTAGGAGAATTTGCCCAGGTCCTGTGCCCAATGTCCAAGCATTAAATGGCTCTATTAGAGTAAAATAAATTCTGAAATAGAGTTTAAGGTCTGGTGCAGTGATGGCAGTTAATGTTTATATAGCACTTCTTAGTTTATGTAGCTTTTTGACGTCTCATTTCATTTTTACAAAGTTCTTGACAGGGAAGTATTTTCTGGATGAGGAAAAGAACTGATGGGGTCCTCATCTGTGAGGTGAGGAGGTGGGAGGTGTGGATCTTTCCAGTCCCATTTGTCTCTGACATTCTGTTATTTGGGATTGGTTTGTGCATTTGAATGTCCAGGCCCCGTGGGTAGAGTGTTGGGTCTGGGCTCAATTTTCCTGGGTTGCACTTTGGGCAAAATTTTTACCCTCTCTACATCTCAGTTTCTTCATCTCTAAAATAGGAATGATAATCGCACCTTCCACATAGAGTTGAGAGAGCATTAAATGAGATAATCTATGTAAAGCACTTTGTAAGTTTTTGGAAGTATTTCCATCATCATCACCACCATCTGTATGGCCCTTGGCCTGGTCTCCTTGTCTGACTATGGTTGTAAACAATATGAACGAAATGAAGGATCTAGATAACTTTGTTCTTGCTCAGTCCCGCGTTTCCCTGCTAGCCATGCACCCTAATGCCCTGATTCTTCCTGTGTTGTTTTAGAAGGGGAGTCTAGGTGTCTTTGCTAGTATTTCCATTTCCAAAAGAAAAAAATGGCCCATGAGGAAATTTAAAACTACAAGTCAGAATTCCTCTCGGCAGGCAAAACGAGGTAAATAAAGGGCTTGGCTGGCAGTAATCAAAGAAGCACGTTTAGGAGGGACCGTGTCAAGCGTAGGTTGGAAGGCTTACGTAGGGAAGCTGCTGGTCACGCACTGGCACCGTCCGCTATTGAGTTATCACGGCGTCTGCTCAGCCAGCTGAGTACAAATTAATCTCTTGTGGCTGACCAATTATGCGCAGTCTTTTGTGAGAAAACAAGTGAAAAGAAATGCGTTAGGTAAAGAAAGGGCTAGCATCTCTTGGGATGGGAGGAGGGATGGACTTGCACAGTGTCAGAAGGCATTTAATTTCACATTGTTGCCCAGCTAATCTTATCAGAAGGTGTCTGGGAGAGCCTATATCTAATCGTGTGCATATGGACATATGTTCATTACTAGGGTAACCAGCCACCCTTGTTCACCTGGGACAGTTCCAGGTTACAACTGCAGTCCTCGGGTAATTATTAATAGCGCCCCCTTTCCCTCTCAGATGAATCTTGGTTTGGACAATAAATTATATGGTTACCTTAATCAAAACCACGTGGCAGGTCTGTATATATAATAAAAACACATGAGTTGTAATGCTAGAAGAGTCTAACAGGCTGTTATTGAGGTATGCCTTTTTTGTTTTCTCTAGAAAATGAAAATCAAAAGAACTTGGCTTGTGGAGAAAGGCCAACCTAGACCCTATTACAGAGAATGGTTGGCTGTGGTCATTAAGAGAGTAGAGTCCAAAGGTGACCATCTGGGTTCCAGCCCCAGGTCTGCCACTTACCAGCTGTGACTCCTTGGGCAAGTTACTTAACCTCTCTGTGTTTGTTCTATGACCTCTAACAAGAGCAGAGAGGAAGGTTGAAATGAGGAGTAGATGAGTTAATAGTTAACACACATGAAACAATGACTGACATTGATTAAGCCCTCGGTAAATATTTGCTATTACTTAGTCTTGGCTTTACTGTTCTTTAGCTATTTGGCCACAAGGATGGAGCTCTCTGAGCCCCAATTCCCTGTGAAATGAACATACTAATTTCTACCTCCTAGAAATTAATAAGCATCAAATGGGATCACATGTGAAGAGTTGAGTGCAGCATCCAGTTGTCAATGGCTTCTCAATAAATGTTCATTTCTCTTCCCTCCCTCTTTTCCTTCTTTTCTCTAATAGGGATGGGAAGGGCAGGATAGCTCATGGAGCCCATCTCTCCTCTAGTTTGCTTGTTTCATGAGAAGTTTCAGGTTTCTTCTGTGATGTCACTGGCATGAGGCTGTGAAGCCCACTGGTGAGATAAGTGAACTGCCCAAGGGTTGCCTGGGATCTGAATGATGCACGGAGGCTGAGAGGCTGGAATGACTGTAGTGAGGACAGCAGAGAAAGTTTTTAATGATGTCTGAATTTTTGCAGGCTTCTAGAGCACCTATTGCTACATACCCTGGTGGGGTGGGTTTTTTTTTTCTTATTAATCTTCCCATCCTCCGTCTCGATTTCCCCTCTCCTTTCCCTCCCTCAATGTCTATGAGTTATTTTGGCTTCCAGGAACATTTCCATTTAAGTTATAACAAAGACGAAATGAGCTGAAGACTGCAAAGAAAAATCTATATCATAGCTCAAATTACAAAGGAGGGCATGTTTAAAATGCTTTATCTGCTTTTGGCTTCTATGGGGTCAAGAACCTCTAACCAAGAGTTTTATCAATAAGAACAGCCTTTAAAAATGTGTAGTCATCGGTTAACACTGTAAACTCTGGATCCTTTGAACAGGCTTTATTCATTCAGACAGTATCCAGACAGGTGAGTTTTTACTTATTGTCTATCATCTAGCCATCCTTTCATTCCTGTACTTATTTGAGAAATCTTTATTGAGTGCTTATTACATGCCAGGCAGTGTGCCATGTGCAGAGGATACAACGGTGAAAAGAACTGTCTGGCCTTGTAGAGTGTACTGTCTAACTAGTGTATACACAATATGTTTGTCATCATTTAAACGCTCCATGGCCCATCAACTGTCCTGAAACACATAAGTGAAAGAAAAAAATTGAGCTAAGAAGGACGTGTATTACTGATCTAGAAATAAACAAACAAAAGCCTTATATCTGTGTTTTGAAAGACAATAAAATACGTAGCTTAAGCTGAGGTCATGCAAGCCGACCAGAGTAGAGAAATGAAGCAACTGTTTCATCTTAAAGCTTCCAGGCTAATCTTACTGCAATTACTGGTCTCATCTCAAGCCTGAACCCGTATCTGTTTTGCTTTCCACTTCCATTTACCCTAGACAGATTTTAATGGGATGAATTAGTGTTCCATATAACGTCTACCTATTTAAGATAAAGCCTACTTTGAAACGAATAGAAAATGGTTATTTATGTATAAAAGCTGTGAACGTAGCCATTAAAACTGTGTTCTTATGATACAGGTGATACATATAATTCATAAAGCTGGAAGTGGCTGGGAAGAAATATGACTAGAAAACCACCATCAAAAAATGACCCAAATACTTTACCAAATATCATTAGTTACTAGTGGTTTTCAAGGTGGTTGACAGAGAAAGTGCATCAGAATTACCTGGGCTCCTTGTTAAAAAGGCAGGTTCTTGGGCCCAATCCCACCTGCTAAATGATGAATTCTAGTAGTAGGGTCTGGGGATCTGCATTTTTAACAGCTGTGGTAGGTTCTTGTGCACATTGAAGTTTGAGAACTTCATCAAGTTGATCCATTTTACTAAAAAAGAATGTGAGCATCAACCTCAGAAAACTGTCCCTCTGAGAAGTGGTCAAAGCAATAATGCAGTACAAAATAAAAAAAGAAAGAAAACTAATAAAAAAGCATCTTAGAGAAAATACGGAGGAATCTTGGGAATATTTGGGATTTCTAGGACTAAACCTATATTTACAAAGGATTGTTGAACCAAACACCTTTCAGGTTCTTCAGAAGTTCAGAATGACTTTTCTAATGTTGGGGGTTGACAAGAGCCCAGATATATTTTGCCAGAAGCAAGTTTTTCCCTTCAGATTTTACCTCCCCCTCCCGTGCATTTTTAGGGAAATTCAATCCATGTGACCTTGATAGACCTGGCCTAAATTCATCAAAATGTCATTTTGTAACAATGATTTGGTAGCCCTGTAGTATTTCAAAGGCTTTTGTTCCCCTCAGAAACCAGAAGTTGTATTTGGCCAAGGACAAACCAACCCCAGAGAGAGGTTTGAGTTGACTCCAAAACACAAGCCCCACAAGTCTCCTGTGAGTCTCTCACAGGCTCTGGGCTCTCTGCTTAGAATTGGAACCTAACCTTCAAATATTCCTACCCTCTTGCCACAAAAAAAGAAAAAATTTAATAACAACAGTGACATCTAGACAAATACGAGGCTGGGAGAAAACTCAGGTTTTAGTCTGGAGTTTTACACCAATTAGCTGTGTAGCTTTTGGCAGATATTTTAACCTCTCTGTTCTTCTCTTTCTTCATGTCAACTGAGAGGATTAAACTATATGACCTTTGGGTCTAAAGTACTTCCCTGTCTTAAGGATCATAACAATTATTGAAATTGCTGCCTAGAATCTTCTGTGACCACAGTGTATTTTGGTTGGCGTGTTTATTGTCTTTGCAAACACAATGCATTGCTGTGTCTTTGGCTTCTTGCCAGGAAAGACGAGCCAATTTGATCGTGTTGCTTCTGGATGTCAAAACAGTCTCGTCTGATCATGGCACCGAAGAAGTTTGTCGAAAGTGTGACTGACTGACATAATGACTGATTGGCTGATAATGGCGGCTGACAGTGATTGATTGAGTGTAAAATTATCTGCTCTCATTACTTGTGAAATTGAATTCAGATTGGTTCTATTGGAGGGTTTCCATGGAGACCATAACCTGCTGTAGCAGGTGTTTGTGGATGCGGTGGTTTATTGTGATCAATACCTGTTTCCTGTGCTGGTGTGAAGAAGTTATTAGTGATTGTAGTCAGCTAGAAAGAGGCAGCCATATATAAGGAAAAAGCCTCTCCCGTTTTGTCTTGTGGCTACGTAGAATAGATGCGGGCCTTCTCCAGGTTCTGCTTTGGCCGATTAGTCCATGATACATTCAGTAATTTGCGATTCTTATTTTGTTATGAGCTTGGAAGGTTTGCTTTTGAAGAAGAAAAATGTTCTAGGATATTTTTTCTCTTTGAAGATCAGAACAGTAGATAAGTGTTCATATACTTGTTTTTTAAAATGTGATATATTACAGTAACAGCAAACATTTAATCAACTCTTAAGCACACACATGTTAATGTAGAGACAGGGATGGTCCCTCAGGCTTTTTCTGGGTTGTTTCCATGAATGAAAAAGTCATTAACAATTTCATAGGCTTGCCTTATTGATCTCTTACAATGGCATGCTATGTCTGCTCTTCAGGGAAGCCGTTCCTAACTGCCCCCATCAGAGTTAATTACTACTTCTGTGTTCACGTGGCATCCTTCCCTCTTCTATTACAGCATTCATCTCAGGCCACCTTGCCTTAAAATTACTTGCATCTCTTCCGCGCTCTGCATTGTGACCTCCTTGAGGACAGAGTCATTTTCTTTTTTCTCTTTATATCATCCTCAGCCTCTAATGGAGTTCCTGATACATCACAAGGGTTCAATAAATGCCTGTTGAATTGAATTAACTGGGTTTGCATTTCGAGGTCATCTCTTCTGAGACTGGTGTTTAATGGGATTCCCACTAAATGCAATGGAGGTAATGTAACATGTGTCTGGTGGTTCAGTTGCTTTGTCTCCTGCCCTGTAGCTGTATCTGTGCCCAAGAGGGTTATTAGGAAATATTGTGCTACAGAAGGTTCATGTTGTATACGAAGTCTATAGGCACTGACCATACTGAGATGATGGTGGGAGGATACCTAATAAGGATTCGATTTTATGCTTAGCTGCATTCATTCGTTGCTTAAGTTGGACTCTGCTTCAGCAAATTTGGATCATTAGTTGAAAGCACTTCTGGATGAATCCAGTATTAATAGCAGCTAACATTTTTTGAACCATTACCACGTGCCTGGTGCTGCATCAAGTACTTGACGTATTCTTCAGTTCTTTCACATTGCTGCCATTATCCCATTTTGAACATAAGGAAGCTGCAGCACAGAGTGGTTGAAGTAATTTCTCTAAGGTCACACAGTTGAAGGGGTAGAGCTATAGTCTGGCTCCAAACCCCACTCTTAAACCGTTTGCTATGTCGTGTCTTGGCAAAAGAGTTTCGAAGTGGAATTCCTGAAGCCCCTGCATCAAAATCCCCTAGAGTGATTGTTAAAAATGCAGGTACCCCCAGACCTATTGATTCAGGTTCTTTTGGCTGAGGCCAGCGGATCTGCACTAAGATGTTTTATTCTGTTCTGTTCTCCAGGAGCTGTGCTGTTGGTTTGTTTTCTTGTTTTTTGTGTAGGAGGGACAAGTGATTTCAATACCACAATAATCTCTCCACTAAGGACACAGTCCTTGAGGCTTTTAAATTCAAGTCAGAGCTTTTGGATTTTTGTTTCTTTTTACTGCCTAACTTTAGACATAACTGGAAGTGGTAACCTGAAAACATTTTTTAAAGAGAATTATCAGGGCTTTCTGGCAGAATGAGTGTTGAATGGAACAGTCCAGAGAACTCATCAAGGAGGTTTGTGAAAAGGCACAAACCGGCTCCAATTAAGGGTCAAGCCAGTGGTATTAGCAGTGAAGGGACTGTTCCAGAGGCATGCTCCACAGAACCCCCACAACTATAGGCAGTTTGCCGGTGGTGGCTTGCCAGTGAACTTCATGGCCTTACACTTGAGCTTCCCGAAGTACGTACATATCTTGCTTTGTATTTTCCTCACTGTAGTAAATGCAAACCAAAGGAGATCTGAAGCAATGTATTGACAATAAGACAAAACTCGGCTTCCTCCAAAGAGGGTTGTTTCTTGTTGCTTTATCTTTGCTGCTTTCCTGCCTTTCTAGCAGAAGTTTGCCTGCTCTGATGGGACCACCTTCTTGCAGGAATTTTTTCTGCCTGGTGCAGCCTCCAAGGAGAGACGCCCCATCTGAAAATTTTAAGAGGCTTATGTCTCTGGGGTGAATTCAGTCCTTGCTCTCACCTTGCTTTCTATTCCTAGTTATCTTTCTGTGACTTGTTTCCTAAACTACCCTGAGGGGCAGAGACTGTTTCTTTGAAGGTCTTCTAGTCCTCTCCCTTTGCCTCACTCCAGTGACAACCACAGCATCGCCATATACCAGGGCCATTACCTTTTATCATTTCTTTCTTTTTTCCCCCAGTTTTATTGAGATATAATTGACATACAACATTGTATAAGTTTAAGATATACAACATAATGATTTGATAGATATATATATTGTGAAATGATTACCACAAGTTTAGTTAACATCCGTCACCTCACAGTTACAGCATTTATTTCTGTTTCTTATTTTTGTTGGTTGGTTTGTTTATTTTCTGCCTTCCACCATTAGAATATTTGTAGAACAAATGGGTGCTTATGGGTTAATGGATTTTCTCCGTATCCCTTTCCTCTCTCTCTCCAGTCTCTTAGAAATGCTTTAGTTCTGTATGTATAGCCACCTGTGGGAAGAGTCATGATCCTGGTCTTTATGGCATCAGTATTGCAATTTTGTATGCAGCATAAACATTTTTTTAAGTGCTATTCTTAGTGATTCAGCCACCTATCATTTAGCTTACCTGCTGTGGCCTTTCAAGGTGAGCAGGAGACCTCTGTTTTGTTCTGGAAGCCAGTCACAGTTGAAAAGCCTCCAGGTGGTTTGCCTCAGGGGTCCAGCAACTTCCCTGCAGTCCAGGAATGCTTCTTGTGACCCCAGCTGTGTGGATCAGGCAGGATTCTTAGGACTCTTAGGTGAAATGGGACAGAAAATTACTTGATGTATTCTGCCACATGCAGTACATTGAACTGCTTCTGGGTTCTTTATACTCTTTCGATTGCAAACTCTCCTAACACTGTGTGGGTAAGTAAAAAAAATTCGTTTTTATTTGTTCTGTTAAAAAAGAAAGAAAGAAAAAAGAAGGAAAGAGAAAAATTTTGGCATTGTCAAAATATTTGCTTAATCTTGCAGATTTGGGAAGTTGTATAGCTGCTTGCTCTGACAGACCAGAACAATGGTCATTAAATGAGAAGCAGATGCAATAAAGTGTGTAGTAACAGGCTTCTATTACGGGTTGTAAGGGGAAAAAAATTAGTTGTTAACAGAACACAGTAAGCGTTATGGAATAAATCGGAACAAAACCATTCACAATTACGGTACAAAGATAATTAAAGTCTACAACGCTAATCAAAGTCTGTTTATATCTATTTCTGTTTGTGTACAAACATATGCACGTAGTTAAATATTTTCTATTGTTTTTTGTGCGATGCTAACTTCAGAGTTGAATCTCTCTGAATTTAACTTTTGTTTTTATATCACCAGGAAGTACAGTCTCCAGAAATTGAAACTCTAGCTTTTCCTCCTTGATTTTCTTTTATTTTTCTTGGCTAACTTCAGAAAATTCTTCAAGTCTGTCACACTACTTCCTCGAGTGGATGTTTTTGGTCAACTATGTTTTTAGTGGGATCAACTATGTTTTTTTCTCCCATTTTACAAAGAAAAAGGATTTTTCTTTGAACTTGACCAATATACCAAATTATATTCACACATTAGCATTACGTAGGATTATAAAATGTCCTTTGGATATGAATCTCAAAAGAATTCAAACTTGAAGAATGAGAAATTGATAAATAATCCTCCCTACTGGCAGTTCCCCAGGGTTTTCTTCACAGGCTATAAATATCACATAAATATTCCTTGAACTGTAAGCTATTATTTTTTTGGATGGATGTCAGTGGTTTTTAAGAGGGAACAACAATGAGCTATAATTATTGTTCAGGAGTGATCAGCTAAACAATTGGAAAGGCAATAGCTTTCAACTAAGGTCCAGGAATAGCCTATATATACTGTATTTGACTTAACTTTATGAATTAGGAAGACACTTAATTCTAACTTGCTGTTGACGTTCTTTCGAAAATCACTTTATGCCACCAAACAGATCAACAATCACAAATCTCATTTTTAAAAGAAAATGCTTGATTCTCTTTTTGACTTCTTTCCCTTTCTTTTATTCCTGTTTTCAACCCCACCTACTTTCTCTTTTTTCCCCTTAGTCTCCGTCCACTAAGGATTTAAGATAGCTGCAATTTTAATACAGTTCTTCCTTCTAGGATTAAACTAAAACAAAAAGAACCTGAGCTAGCCCTGAGGGCCTACTGGTTAAAGTTCAGCGCACTCCACTTCAGTGGCCTGGGTTCCGCTCCCCGGCTCGGAACCACACCACTCGTCTGTCAGTAGCCATGCTGTGGTGGCTGGCGGCTCACATAGAGGAACTAGAAGCACTTACAATTAGAGTATACAACTATGTACTGGGGCTTTGGGGAGGAAAAGAGAAAAAAAGATAGAGGAAGATTGGCAATAGATGTTAGCTCAGAGCGAACCTTTCCCAGCAGAAAAAAAAAAGTTCTTGAAAAAGAACCCGTATATGATGCAGAACGTCAGCAGTCTTTAGATAGCATCGGCAAGCCTTCATTCTAGACCAAGACTATCCAATAGAACTATAATGCAAGTGGCATATGTAATTTTAAATTTTCTAGTAGCCATATTTAAAAAAGTAAAAAGAAACAAATGAAATTAATTTTGATAATATATTTAACCTAATATATCCAAAACATTTTAATTTCAGCATGTAACCAATATAAAATATTTGTCAATAAGATATTTTACATTCTTTTTCTCATACTGAGTTTTTGAAGTCCAGTGTGTATTTTATCCTTGCAGGAAATCTCCGTTTTGACTGGCCACATTTCACTCACACAAGAGCCACATGGGTTGGTGGTGACCAGACCTGACAGCACAGCTGTAGATAATACTTGGAGAGGCCCCAGTGCTTAATTAACAAAATCTGGAGGCTGGAGTGTCTTATTTATATGGAGCTACTTATCTAGGTCAGTTTGGAGCTAGAGGAGGAATCATCCCCCATTTCTCACTTGGTTGGTGATGGATTTGGAGAAAGGAAATGTCAGGAGGTCTTAACAAATTTGAAGAGTCTGACTGACAACATGACTTGGTTTTGAGCATAAAGCTACAAATTTGGGGCTCTTAAGTTTTACTTGTATGAGAATTCTCTCTTGTTGGGCTTCACATTCTTGTTATGAGCAAGCTAGGACTGAACTAGAAGGATTGTTGGGAAGAGTTAGTTCTCTCTGAACAATCCCAGGACAGAAGGAACATTTGGATTAAAGGCGCACTCAGCGCTCCTCTCTCTTGCTTGCCTGAGGCGGCTCCTGCTGCCTTGGAGACTCACGTTGCCTCTTTTGTCTTGTCTTGTACCCAAAGACTGGAGCCTACATGTGTTCCAAGCTTCGTGATAAACACTCACAGACTCCTTGGGGTATAGCCGAGAGAGCATGGACTTTTAGAATCTGATAGCCCTCAGTTTGAACAGCTGGGTGACTTGAAGCAAATTGCAGATCTGAATCTGTTTCCAACTCTAAAAGAGGCAAGATGATACCTACCTTGCAGAGTTGTTTAAGGAGTAAATACCATGAAGTGTATAAAACACTTGGCAGAGTGCCTGACACATAGTAGGCAGTCAATAAATGGTAACTGTTATCATAATATAAATCTTAAATAAATATACAATATTTGTATAGACATAAATAATAATAAATGAGACCACATTTAATTATTATCTCAGACTGCTGCTGTGGTCCTGTGTAGAAAGATGCTTGTATTGCTCTACAGTCCATGAATGAAAACTATGTTCTCTAGTTATGATCTTTTATGAAGATAATTTTTGATGAAGCTAGAGCAAGAATCGTAGATCTCTAGGCTGTGTTAGAAAACTCCTAAGTGTTTGTCAAACTAAGCTCCTGCCTCTTTTCATTTTGTCAGAATGACTTTAACTGTGAATGTAAAATATTTCTAATGTCCGCACTTGGTCCAACCTGGGTATATGACTCTGTGACTAAACTCCTAATGATTGTCATCTGAAAAGGTGGAGTAGGCATGCTTTTACCCATTTACCAAATATAGATAAAATTCTTGGTTTTTACTTTTCAGGGGCTTGTGGTTTTCTTGAAAACCAATTTTTTATTATTTCTATTCTTTAGCTTTCAAGTTTGCAAGTTTAGCAAAATCTCACCTTTACTCATTCTCATGGCCAGAAAGGCACTATTTGCAGGATTCTGTTTCATTTGGGTGTGTGGAGTCTTTGTTCCTCTCTTTGAAACTCTTTGCTTTAGATTATATTTGGGCCACATTTTATAGCTTATTTTATGATCCATAAAAGTGGTAACCACAATTGGTTAAGTGTGATGTGAGCCACTTGGAAGGATTTTCCTTGTAATTCTGCATACTTTCAAGCACTCTGCCTGTTAATTTTGCTAACCAGTCAGTTAACTAAAGTGTTCTTCATGGGTAGAGCATGTGCTGAATGTGACGTACAGAGCTTATGTAAAATATATCCTTTTCACAGTGCACTTCTCCTGTGACACAAAAAGACACTGTTTTAAAGACAAAGCTTTTTAGGTAATCGGTGATAAAATGACCATTCTTGGCAGGACAAGTAGGATCGACAAATATTCAGAAGGGAATATTTGTTCCCTGAAGAGTTGAATCAACTCTTCAGAAGGGAAGTCAGTAATATTGAGAACAAAATTATGAACATAGTTATTTATTGTACAGAAACATCTGTATGTAATATTTTACATAAAAAGGTTCTCTAACCATGTCTATGGTTCTGCCTTCATGCCCCCGCCCCCCTACATCATGATGGAACAAGTCTAACAGACTATATCTTTTCACATCATTCTCCTTGCTAATACAGATGTACGTATGCATGGATACACATTTATAGGAGGTCTCTCTGGGTTTTTTTGGTATGGAAGTAGAATCATACTACACATATTTTTATGTTTTTCACTTCACAGTGCATCATGCACCCCGCTAAAACTCAGTAGATAAAGTTCTACCCCTATCCTTTCCCCTCTAATTTGCTAAGCAGCTCTGTAACTGCCTCATACATGCAAGTTTAGAACACACCCACAATCACATTGTATTCCAAATCTTTACTGACAGTAGTCCAGGAAGTGGGTTGCTTGCTAAGCCAAGTCATGTTGTCAGTTCAAAAATCCATCTGACCTAAAACCAAATCAAAAGAGTGTTTCCATTTGATGTAGACCAGAAAAGAAATGACTCAAGTAAATAAACTGGAGGCATTATGTCTTATGAGCATATAGATCCTAGATGATGTGTCAAATAGAGAGACCCTTCACCTGGAGACTAGTGAGATCTGAAAAAGAAAGAATATAAATTAGAGTTTTGTAATATCTCATTTAACCGAGTTTGATATTCAGAGACAATTTGTCTTTATATCATAATTGAGTTTCAGCTGGCCAATAACAACCATGGAGTAAATATTTTTATGCAGTTGTTTCTCTTACCCATTCTTTTCCATTGCCCAAATATTGTCAAGAAGCTAATAATTTTTAAATAAATTCTGTGTTCTTCAGAAACTATGTGTTGAGCAGTTGTTAAAGCAAACTGTTGGTCTTGAAGTAAGTGTTTGGATGATATTTTAAATAATCTGTGGTATTATTAAAATGAAATGTGTGTATACATGTATACATACATAGACACATACTAAATTTAACTGCTTTGTGAGTTTTAAACTATATTTTTCTAATATCTTTCACAATTGTTAATCTGAGTTTTTCTCAAAATTGAGGAAGAGACAACTAAAAATAGTTTATCTATTATTAGAAATAAATGTCTTGACTAAGTTGGATATACATATCACTTACAGAATCCGTTTAAAATGCTACATTTTTTAAGTCCTTGAATGTGGTTCAAAGACACAGTGTTGTTTTGTCCATAATCACCATCTTGAGCCCCAAACTTGCCTGGCAGTCTTAGTCTACTTCTCTGATCAGCTCATTCTCCCACACAGCACAGCAACTATTTCAAGTCTTTTCTCCAACTTCCTTCTCAGGACCTGTGCACCATTGATTATTCTTCTCTTCTATAATCTGTTCTCCCCCTCAAATGGGTCATGCCCATGGCTTATAGAAAAATAGCAAGACTAGTTCAAAGAATTTTATTTTCCTTAGAATCATTTGAGAGTAAGTTGCCAACCTCTTGCCCTATTACCCTGGAATACTTGAGTATATAATCCCTGTATACAAGGATACTCTTCTGCATATCCCTGGCACAACCATCAAAATCAGGAAATTAGCATTAATACATTACAACCTTCAAATCTTTTGACCACATTCAACTTTCACTAGTTGTCCCTATATATATATGTATATTTATATATCAATATATGTAAATATGTTTACATATATGTATATTTACATGATGTATATTTATATGTAATATATATTATATATATTGTATTGTCCCTTTCTAGTGAAAAGTTCCAGTGCACAATCATGGATTATGTTTAGTTCTCATGTATCTTTGGTTTCCTTTCATGTGGTACAGTTTCTCAGTATTTTCTAGACTTTTGTGACCTTAACACAGTTGAAGATTATAGGCCAGTTATTTCACAGAATGACCTTTAGGTTGGGTTTGTCTTATTAGATTCCAGTTATGCAGTATCAGGCTATTAAATGTTGGAATTCCTCAAAGCTCAGTTTCAGGCCTTCTTGTCTTCTCACTGAGCCAAGTTCATGTTCACTCCTGCTTCTACTTATCTCTCTTCAGGTAACTCACAAATTCACATCTCAAGCTCAGGCCTCTCCAGAGAGCTCTGGAATCATAGAACCAACTGTCTGCCCAGTTTCTCCTCTTAGATACTAAATACCAATCTATCACCTTGTCCTGTTGATGTAACATCTTAAACATCTTTCTAATCTGTCCACCTCTGTCCATCAGTGCCACCTCCACCCATGCCTTGGACTCACACAGCCTCTTAACTGGTCTCTACATATGCTCTCTGGCTCTCTCCAGTCTATTCTCCTTATTTCAGCCAGAATGATTTTTTCAAAATGCAAATTTGATTGTGTTGTCCCCCTTCCCTGCTTAAAGCCCTCCACTGGTACCCCAGTGTGCTTAGGATAAACCAAATGGTAACATGGCCCACAGGGCCCTGTGTAGACTGGCCTCTGCCTCCCTCTCTTGTCAGCCTGATCTCACACCTAACCCTCCCTGGTCTGCACACACTGGCCTTCTGTCTGTCTTTCCAATTGTGCATATGGTGCTTCCTCCAACCACAACCTCTCCACTTCTCAACTCATCATCTTCCTAGCCTTCCGATATTTTTAATAGCTACTAAGATATAATTCGTGTATCATATAATTCACCCATTTAAAGTGTAAATCTCTATGTTTTTCACTATATTTACAGAGTTCTGCAACCATTACCACTATCGAATTTCAGAATATTTTCATCACCCCCAAAGGAAATCCATGCCCTTTAGCAGTCACTCCTCATTAATATCTACCAGCAGTCGCTCTTCATCCCATCACATCTACCTGTCTAGCCCTAGGCATCACTAATCTATTTTCTGTCTCTATAGATTTTCCTGTTCTGGACAGTTTATGTAAATGGAATCATATAATATGTGATGTTTTATCACTGGTTTCTTTCACTTAGCATAATGTTTTCAAAATTCATCTGTGTTGGAGCATGAATCAGTGCTTCATTCCTTCTCATGGCCAAGTAATATTCTACTGTGTGGATATATCATATTTTATTTACCCAGTCTTCAGTTGATGGACATTTGGGCCAGCCTTCGAATCTTGAATCAAGCATCCGTTCCTCAGAGAACTTCCCTGACCAGCCTAGCTAGGCCAGATCCTGCTAGATGGGGTTTCACTGCACTATCTTTTTCTCTTTGGTAGCATTTCTCATAGCTACAATTTTACTTTTGGTTGTATGTATCTTGGCCTAATTTAATGCTGGTCTTTTCTAGCAGACTATAAACTAGAGGAGGCAGGGACCATACCTGTTTTGACTCACCGTAGTATCCTACCACCTAACACAGGGCCATGCCCAGGGTAGGAACTCATGAGATATTTGTTAAATGAATGCATCTTAATTCCATTCATTAAAACAAGATTGTTTCTGGCAGTCTAGATATTTGAACCATTTGTATGAATTTCCTTGGCATGGCCTCTATTGTGCCTTAGATTAGAAGGGCCTTCCATAAACCATTCAGTTCTTCTTCTAGCCTCCAGCATGCCTTTACTCAATTGTATTTCTTAATAGAATTCAGCATTTATTGTATATATTTATTTGAATTAAGTTGCAAAAATATCAAAGTAACTGTGAGAGGCAAAAGCAGAGACGCATGCTGAAGTTAATGCATTGTAAGCCAGTAGCTGAGCTGGAAAGGTCTGGGTTACTGTCAGATGTGAAGAGAAATGGGATTCCTGGGGCAAGCTTCTATAAATATCTGGGGAAAAAATTTTTTGTTGTTGAGTTGCCTCTTTGTCATTGAAGTGTGGGAAATAGTGTATGGTAAATATTTTTGCTTGAACAAGTGGTTGGCTGGAATGACAGTAGCTCCCCTTCCTAAATTGCGTCCTGTGGGTTAGGCGCTGTGCTGTGGGCTTAGGTGTGGAGGCTCGTTTAATTCTCCCAGCCACCTTGTGAGGTAGGCATCACTGTTACCATTTTACAGATGAGTAAACTGAGGCTTTGAGAGAAAAAGTAACTTGGTCTTTATCCCATAATTTTTCTAATTCCAGATCTCACGTTAACTACCACAGTTTTAGATACTAGCTGTCCATTTTGGCAGATCTGGGGTCTCCTTTTAACTACAAGTTTTAAAGTAGAGAATTAAAAGCTGTTAATGATTATGCCTGAATAAAATACCTTTGTTGTAACAGAGCAGAGGCAGTAGCTTAGGTTCTGGAGATAGATGCATCTGGATTCCACTCCCACCTCCACTGTTTATTAGTTGAGCACGTTGCTTACTTTCCCTGAACCCCAGTTTCCTCATTTGAAAAGCAGGGATAGTTATATCAATGTCAGTGCTATAGTTATGGCTTAAATAAAACAAAATAAACAATTTTGTGCTTAAAAAAAAGTCACCTCCCCTCTCATTTCTTCTACTTCTGTATCAATGTGCAAATGAATGGCTTCAGTATAAAGTTTCAGCTAGCCCTTCTAGTTAATACTTTTTCAGGCCAAGACTAGAAAGAAATTAGGTACTAAACAGTTAAAATATTTATTAGAAATAGAAACATGAATTCTCACCTTAAATATTCTTCTCTTCAGTGAATATGAATTCAACTAATACTATTTGAGCACAGAAATGAATAGGATAGTAATGATCCCTTGCCCACATTGGGCTCATTTCCAATAGAAGAGACACAAACAAACAAGCTTTCACAATTCAACCAAATACAGAGCACTCGCTATGACAAATGCTATTGAAGCTGCATGGGGAAATTTGACAGATTTTTTGCGGGCCAAAAAGCCTTTCTAAGCTTACTTCTAATGCAGTTAAAACTGAAAGCCTTCAGGGAGCCAATGAAAATCCTCACCTCTTACTTAAAGGTAATTTCAAGGGAGAGGAAATTCAGCCTATTTTATGAGGCCAAGTCTCCCATTAGGTGCTAAAGGGCATTGTTCCGATATCCCACCTAGCAACTCCTGCAGGTACTTCCTGTGTCTGGTTTTTAAGAGTTTAAAACGGGGAGACACTAAGGATAAATTTGAAGGCCAACTGGAAAACTTTAATTCTGTTGATAAACATTTCTCATTACTTCGCTGTGAAATAGAATTTGTGAGGCCAGCAAGTGGCTTATCTCACTATTTATGAGGCAAGCATATTAAATATGATATAAGCCAACTGGAATTGTGGCGGGTATTTCATGGAATAGTGTCAAATATTGGGAGTGAGGGAGACAAGGAGATGAAGTATATTTGATTTCCTTGGGAGTCACTTTGCTCTTACATACCCCAATACCAAAAGTTTAAACACATTTTCACAATTCCTTTGTATAAAAAGCCAACAGAATCGCTACCATTGTAATTCTGCTGCTTCTAGCAATTCGCCAGCAGAATACATCCCGAAATAGCAGATATACGATGCAGCATATGCTTTGGTGAATCTAATAATCTCATGAACGCCTTCGCTGCTGGGTTAGTAATCTACATAGCTTTAACGGTGAACTTTATAAAATTTGGAGCCTCATGAATCAGAAGGGAAAAAAACAAAAGTGGACAGTTTTAACTATGATGGATGAGTTGCTAGGAAGTAAAATTAAATGGTTGATAATAATTGTGGTAGCTCACAAAGACTGATGTTATTTACAAAAGCTCCATTTTGCATGTAATCAGATGTCTATTCCCCTGAGCTGGGTCATAATTCATATTCTACTTTAATGTTCGTGGAAAATGTGCTTCTCTCTGTGTATGTATTATTTTTAGGATGTTATGTTTCCTTGGTGCATACACAATGAGCCTGAAATCCTTTAGGAATGTGTTTAATTTGAAAGTTTTATCCTTTGGGTCTGGTTAATTCAAATACACGGCTAGGAACATTACTGTGGGGCCTGAAAGAATGTAGGCATGGCAAAATATGTGCACAAAGGCAACCCCAACCAGTGTTGCTGACGCTCCTTTGGTAAAAGGCAAACCCCTCCAAGGGTTGCCAACACTCATTTGGTGAAAGGTAGCAGAGAGAATTTTTTTTCCAAACTTTTTTCTTCCTCTATTCATTTGATATTTCTGCTCTGATTCTTTACCTTAATAAACTTGATTTATACTGGACCAGATTTCTCTGCTTTTAAATTCAGAACCATGTCTGGTGGCTCTTCCGATTTAAAATGCTCATCCCAGGGCCCTTTATACACTTGTGTCTTCCACTCAATAGCTCCAGGGTATCCTGTGGTCTCCTTTATATTCTCTTCCATCCTTGGTGACAGAGATGGTCTGAGCTGCATTTTCATCTCTAGATGAAACTAGAACTCAGGAACTCGGGAAAAGTCCTAAGAGTATGACTCAAGGATTACAACTCTCAGAAATGAACAGGGTTTGTCCTGCCGTCTCAGAGGAGATGTTCCTGAATCGTCGTTGAAGAGCAGCGGGAGCCTGGGAATTTGGCCCAGCAGCTCTTCAAGGGAATGAGTGGCGCTCTGGGAGCTGAAAGTTCTCTCAGGAGAAACATTTTCACAGGGCTCTGTGATACCCAGTCTTACATATGGAGAGAGACACGTGTCTTATGATTTGAGAAGTCTGAGGAGAAATTAAGTCTTGTGTCAGCATGTAATGCTATGCCGAGGGAGTGGTTAGAACCTTCTGGAGCATCCTGAACCTGACATGGACTGATCATTTTATACATGATGGGGCTTTGGAGTCACACAGACTCAGGTCTGAGTCCTGGCTGCTCAACTCATTAGCTATGTGGTCTGGGCCTGGACTGAGACTTTGGAGATCTTTAAACATCAAAAAGGTTGTAATGCCAAAACATGTAATGCAACCACGTAATGCAAAAAACAAAACCAGAAGTTAAACCAGAAAGTGAGTATGAGGAGATCCAACAGATTTCTACTTTTTCCCCAAGATGAATGCTACTTGTATGATTTTTTTGGAATATCAAATTATTTTTCCCCCAAATTTTGCTTGTGCCCCTGCTATGCTGGTATCCTCAACTTGGGTTTTGTGTAGAAACCCAACATGTGGGATTACCATCTGCCTCTTTAGGGGGTGTGCATATTAAATAAACAGAAGTGTGTCATGAACCTTGTACAGTGTCAGGCATGTAATCAACTGTCAACATAGGTTACTTTTCTTTCTCATTTCTCATCTTTTTTTTTCTTCCATAGATTCTTTAGAGATGAGTTTAATAGGCTCCCAGTGCAATGTAACTGGGCCTTCTGAACTGAGTTTGATCAAAGTAGATAGGAGAGTACCATGGTTTTATATATATGCTACACTTTGGATACTTTCATGTTTTTCTCGAGCCACAGGAAGTTATCTTCTGATGAAGATGACATATGTGATGAAATCTCTTATCCCATGGAAAATCATGAATGGGAAGGAGTCAGGTTGGTGATTATGATGAATCAAGTTGCATATTTTATAGATTATTCATTTGTTTTAGTGTCTGCCTACTCCAAGGGAATTTGCTTAGACAAAAATATCCAAAGCTTTCAACTGAAACAGTGTAGAGACACCAAGAGCAAGTTTGCCATCTCAAAGGTTCATGCTAATTCTGAGGTAGTCCCACCTCTTCATAGCCCTGCAAAAGTTGAACATCTAGTTCTGTCATTCCTTAAACATTGGTTACCACCAGGAGCACTGCTGCCTCCCTGCATCTTGCCCTGAGGAGCCAAAGGCAAACTGCAAACTTGGGCTTATGTTCAACACACCACCTTCTCCTACCTGTGTCTAGACAGCTGAAACACAAATATGGTTTAGGATGGAATTAGCCAGCTAATTCTCAGTTAATCATTTCACTTAAATTTGAATGATCTTTGCCATGATGTGTCTTAGGGGTCATAGTTTTTACCTAGCTTTGAAATAAGAAAACACAAAATTACAGAACGGTGTCTTACTGATCAAGGCAAGGCTATGAATGTGACCCCATCTCCCAGGTCTCAGTACTGAGCCCCATGAATTTTACTGTGGCTTTTGTTCAGTTCATTTTTAAGGCCTTGTGAAATGGAATGCATTAAATGTGATATGTGTTTATGCCTTGCCAAGTGTGTAGTAGATGTCACGTCAGCACGGCGTGTCTGAGTGGGCACCATTGGCGATACTGGCGTGAAAATAAAGATGACACTCTGAAACGTGAGCTCTATTCTCGGAAACGTGGGGAAAATGGTGTTGCCTTTCGGGCCAAGCCCAGCAGCCACACATCCGATCCAAACTTATCTTCCTTCAGCATCTTCGCACATGACACAATCGCCATGCATGTTTGCACGCATATACATTTGTTCACACAAATTAATGTGTGTGTATTAATTAATGGTTGCTAAAATTGTGAGTGTTTCTGTCTCAGGCATTTTATGTGCGTTAGCTCACGCTGTGGTTCCAACCACCCTGCAGGGTAAGTGCCTTTGTTATCATGATTTTACAGATGGGGAAACTGAGGCAACATACGGGTGAAGTAAGTTGTCCCAAATCATAGATTCCACAAGTGAGTCGCCTGGTATTTGAATTCAAGTGATCTGACTGTAGAGCTTGTCCCTCGCCTACTCCTCACAGCTGCCACCCTGTATTGTCCTTTGCCTGAGCAAATCCTACCCACCTTCCCAGGCCTCCTCAGGTTAGCACATAGTTAATTGACCAAGGGCACTTACTCGGAGCAGAGCACCCCATGCAGCATACCAGGGGATGCACATACCATTCACATCTAGTCTCTGTCTGCAGAACCCCATTGCACAGGTAAGATGTGATGTGGCATGTCCACAAGCACTCTGCTGGAGGTTAAAACCACAGGGAAGATGTTCACACATCCTGGATGGCCCAGGACATTGTGTCCTCCTGGTGTCATTACTAGTTATGCTTCCGTTCACTCTCACACATGCCGCACTTTGGATGATGTCATTGCCCTAGCCATAGGAGAAGTACATCGGAGGGTTTAAGGAGGGAAAGGGTGTATCTGGTCAGAGGAATTGCATGCAAGATATTCTTTTTGAGAAGGTTGTACTTAAGCTGTTCCTTGCAAGGCAGTACTGTGTTGTGACTAGGAGTGTAGGATCTAGAATCAGGCTGTCTGTTTAAAACCCCTCTCAGCCTCAGTATCCTCACCTGTGAGACAGGTATAATAATATTCTTACCTCAGGGTTATTGTGAAGATTAAGAGCTAATACTGTAAAGCATTTGAAGCACTGCCTGGCCTAGAGCAAGTGCTTACTATTAAGTATAATTATTTCAGTAGACACAGGTTCAGGAAGGAACAGCATTCTAAGTTTAGGCAGTGACATCTAGAGTGCATTTAGGAAACTCCAGTGGTGGCTGCTCAGAGCCATTCCCAAAGCCGCCTCCTTCCTTGCCAATCTCCCACTATAGAGGCTAAAAAATAAAAATCACTTTCCCACCCTCTCTCGTAGCCATGTGACCCAGTTATGGGCAGTGAGACAAGAGAGAGGAGCCCTTGAGGAGAGTCTTTCTGTGCAGACCTCTCCTGCTCCCTGCATTGGAATACAGGGATTGATGCTTGGAGCGGCTGCTGTCATCTCTTCTCTCCTGACCTTGTGCAACCTCTGATGCAAAGTACAAAGCTATCTGTTTCCAGACTTCATGTTATGTGAAGAAAAATAAATGCTTATTTGTTTAGGCCACCGTCTATTGGGTTTCTGATACTTATAACTAAATTCGTCATAACTGATAGGGAACAAGAAATAACCTAATTTGGCACAAGGATCAGTTACCATTTGGGAAGTAGAGAAGATAAGTGAGAGGGGACAAAAATGTCCTCAGAAATTTATAGAGAGCCCTTGAAGGTTTCTTAGCTTGGGAATAATATGACTTGAGTATGCTTTAGGTAGGTAATTCTGGCTTCAACGTCTATGATGGATTAGAACAGAGTCTCCAAAATCTAATTGTGCACCAAGATCCTCTGAGAAACTTTTCAAAATACAGATTTGAGGAGGCTTTTGTCAATACTCTCACTCAGAATCTCTGAGGGTGAAGGTTTTGGGAACATCTGGATTGAAGGAGGGAGACCTTGGTGATTGTAACAATAGCCAGGCATTGTTATTTTCAATAAGCCATAAGAAAGAAGCCTCATATTTTAGAATGGGAAAATTGAGCCTGAAGGGGATTAAGTCCACGTCAAAAGTCAATTCGTGAAGAGGCAGCAATTTTGAATCAGAATTCTGGCTTGGCTTTGTCTAGAGTATGTGTGCTTTCCACTGTAAGATTCTCACTTCTGAGACAAAGAGCTTGTTAATCCTGGGCTTCAGGTGGGAAAGTCTGAAGTGAATGGTGGGAGAGAGGATGGAATATAAGTAACAGATGTGAGGAGCTGTGAGGAGGTGATACTTGGAAGCTGACTTAATGTGGGAGCCAAAAGAGGGGGAAATAAGAAGATATATGTGAGGCATTTCACACTTGTAGAACTCTGACAATAGTAGCCCCAATGGGATTTGGAAGGAAGATCAGCATTCAGAGCTGGTTTCACTGATACTTTACAAAGGGACATTCTGTGGTGATGTCTGACACACCCTTGAGAATGTCAATTTGGAGCTCCTGGGAGAAGTTAGCAATTCTTTTGATGATCAGTGCTATAAGAGGGGTAGTGAAGGACATGGGGAGAAGAGAAGAGGTCAGAGGTCAGTAAATTGGACATGGGAGTACTCTTGGAGCCAGAGGAGGAATTAGAAGGAGATGTTTAAGAAGTAGGAAAGGAACCAAGAGTGTGCTCTGCTCTGGAGGTGAAAGGAGGGGCTGAAGGCACAGGGTGATTGACAGGCCATTGAAGAGGGCAGTGAGGATGCCATCGAGAACCTCATCAAGAGGGTAGGTCATCATCAGTGGAGTGGAAAAGAGATGAAGCAAGGTGCACAAAGTTAAGGAGGGGATTGTGAGGGACTTGAAGTAGCAGAATGGTTTATTCTTTTGAGAGGAGCGCTCAAAAAGGTGGAAGTGGCGTGGGATGAGAGGCTCGCTCAGTTTCCACCTCTTTCCCAACCACTCTGCCCAGAACAACCTCTGCATCTTCTGAGTATCAATAGTGGTTAGCATATAAATCAAACTATTTAGCACTAAGACTAAATCTTCCATTGGCTTCTAATTGTTTGGGATGTAAGCCTTGTCTCTTAAAATCTGACAGATTGTTAGCTAGTAGGCAGTGGTGTATACTGTATCTTTGATGATTGACTGACAAACAGCACTGGGAATGACTATACAAAATGGAGGAGGAACCCGGGAAAGATATTTTTCCTCTTTAAAGAAAGGGCATGATGAAGGACAGACATGGGGAAAATTCTGTTACTTTAAAATGTGGGAAGCACAGCCTGAGAACAAATGGGGTTATCATGACAATGTTAGAAATTTGGGGCGAGCAGTGCCGGCAATATCAATTTCAGAAGAGCCGCGCTGGAGCGGTGTGTAATGTATTCCGCTGGGCATGTTCTGTGGAGCTGTGAAGCCGGTGCAATTCTTGTGCCTCGCAGCAACTGGGTCCTTTTGTATTAGAGAGCTTTGGAGATGTTAAGAGCATTTGGGGATCTTGGCAGAACTAAAAAAGATCTTTCCTTTCAGAGGGTGTATTAGATAAGATGGAGGAAAACTCAGAGGGGAATAGAGCTAGATAAGCTCTGCTTGCTTTAAGCCCTTCAGCCTGGACGCTTGAGGTCTGGATTGAGTCTTGGGCCATTTCAGGTACCCTCTGTTGCAAAGGGCACAAGTTAACTGGTTCAGATATGTGCACATTTAATATGTGTATTGGCACATATAGACATATATATGTATATGCGTAGGTACTCATGAGCATATATGCTTATGATGAGTACCTATATATGAGTACCTCATCATATACATACATGCTCATATGTGTTAGAAATGCATCTTTGAAGTTATTATATTCCTATATACATCTGTACTTATCCATGGGTACCTATACCTGTACACATGTGTGGTGTGAGTTCTGTTTACACATGCATACATATACACACATAAATATTCATGAATGCAAATACATATATGTGTATACAAATAATGTAGAATATATGTTTACCTTATACACACACCTTCACAATTTGGAGACCTTGACACCTTACATTTATGAAGTACTTTAGATACTTTTTTTGGACTTCTTTGGCATCCTTTTCTCCCTCTTTTGATTCCTAAGGCAATCGTGGAATGTTAATGTGGGGAGAAAAGCCCCTTTAGTGAAAGAGGAAATAAGTCCACTGAGGCTCGTGGCCTCTGAGCCCTCTGAGTACATTGAGCAGGTTATAGCTAGAGCCAGACAGAGGCCCCAGGCTTGTGACTTTAAAGCCACTACACTTTGCTGAGGAATCAGAAGGCGAGGGCCCTCTGAGTTAGTGAAGCCACTTACAAAGATATTCAATTTTATCACTTTTCTACTCTGCACTGTGAAATATAATGGACTAACAAAGTATTCCATAGGCAAGTTCTTGGGGGGGGGGCACTGTAATAAAAAGAAAAGTCAATTGAACAGTTCTACCAATTTTCTATGTCAACAATGCTTCTAAATGCTTGAGAAGAGCTTGTTCTATTATGTAGGCAACACTTTTGTCCCTTAGATGAAAATAAACTGCCCCACCCCTGTCAGAATGATCGACATGGAGAGTTAGTGGAACTGGACTTCATAAGGTTCCACTGTAACAGCAGTTAGGAAGGAATGCACATGTGTTTGTCTCCGGGAAGGTTAGAAATGGAAATAAATGCAAAAATATGCTTTTCTGGCAAGTCATCATTTTTAATACGAAGACGGAAAGCACAAGACAGCTTTGTTTTGCCTTTTTTGGGGGTTGTGGTTGATTTTTTCTTGCTTCCTGGTTTTTTGCTAGAAAGAAACTTGTTCATTTCCCACCCACTCCACACCCTCTCTCCCAAGCTGAAATATCTGTCCAAGATCATCCTTTTAAGTGCTCAGTCTTAGAGAAGGGAGAAGAAAAAGAACTGTGATTTAAAATATGTATATACATCTTTTTTTTAAGCTTGCAAACTGGGATTTCTAGACTCAATTTGTGTTCTTGAGACATTGGAGTCAAGTTTATATATAGTTTTTGATGTAGGACCTAATTAGGCTCTCAGCATATCTTAATACTTTCTGCTACATCTGCATTAAAGATAACGTTGCATATATTTGCATTTCATTTACATAAAAAAGTTAGCCATGCTGTATGTAACAATCACTTTAACCAAGTACCGTTGACAGCAAATATTTTGAATAAGCATGTGAAAATCCATGTCTACACAAAGCCTGTCCTGGATTCTGTCGCATCTCTCTCATTTGGAACTTGTTTGTGTGCAACACATTCCAGGGGAGCCATGGGGGCTAGGCCAACAAATAAGGACGTAGGAATCAAAAGGGTCTGACGTATGCGATATACTCAACTCAGGAAAGAAAGGCTCGATGGATACTTTTTGATGCTGTTTAAATTTCATCAATAATGATAATGAGTGGTAATAATAATGGTCTGGTTTTTATGATATGTTTTAAAAGAGAGGAGATAACCTTGAAATGAAAATATTCATTCATTTCTTCATTCATGTGAGTTCAGATGAGTCTATGTGAGGCAACCTTATTTCCAGGTCTCATTTAATGAATCTCAGGTTTATCTGGGCCATTTTACTTTAAAAGTGAGCTTTTGTCAGGGGACTGTTCCACCAGTTTCCTCAGAATGAGCTGCTTCTTGCCTTATGTCCTGTGTCCACCAGGCACATTTCCTGTGTTTCAACCTGCCCAATGGCCCACCTCCCAAGTTTGTCACACTACGTTATCCTTTCCCTCTTATGGGTTCCAAAGCCTCCGGACAGACTCTCTGGGGTACGACTTATCAACATCAGACGATGCTAGGCATAGCTTGTGAAGTGTAGGATCTTCTATAGTTATAATACCCAAAGCTTGTTTTGCAGAACACACTCTTTCCAGGGAATGTTCTCTCAATATGGTTCTAACCAAATACATCTGGGAATTGTCTCATACTTCTGCCTCTTCTTGGAGAGCCACAATGCCTAGAGTAAAAATCTTGCTTAATTTCCTCTAAGTTGGTATTTCTCAAACCTTTGGGACCATGGAAGCCTTTGTTGGCATGCCACGTATTTCCCCTGGGAGACCCGTTTTCTGCAGCAATTTTGGAAATCGCTGTTCTATTTTAACAACCACAAGAATAACAAGGATAGCAACAATAATAATAGCAGCTAGCATTTGCTAAGAGCTTCTTGAGTGCCAAGTACTAGGGTAAGTGCTTTACTTATATTATCTCATCTAATTCCCTCAAGAACCCTATGAGGTTAAAGTGCCATGTTAGTGCCATCGTAGAGATGAGAAGACTGAGACCTAGAGGGGTTAAATAACTTACTCCACATTGTGCTGCTAATAAGAGAAAAAGGTAAGACTGGAACCCAGGTCAGTGCTCTTGTTTATTACACTGTTTGCGATCTTTTACAAAGCCTGGTCCTCTTCTGTTTCTGCCACCACTAGTTCCTGCAGTCATTTCTCAGGTGTCATGACTCAAGTCTCCTCACCATCTCAGCCACTTTCCACCCCCGTTTATCCCTGTCCCATGTGAACTGTGTTCACTATATGAACACAGACCCCTAGATGGATGCTGAGGTCCAAGGCTGGGCAAAGCCTTCACCTCCCTTGTCCTGGACCCTATGCCTCAATTAATGCAGCCTAGGACTGCAACAGCTGTGTTACAAGTGTCTAATAATTTTGTATCTTTAGAGCATATTCTCAGAATTGTTCAGTCTTCTTTTGCTACGTATGCAGCCCGTTTTTAAAAACTGAGATTTGTGATCTATAGCAAGTTTTTTAACCTCCTTAAGCCTCAGTTTTCTGGTGAGTAAAGTGGGGATGATAATAGTACAGACCTCCCAGAGTTGTGGGGGGGCAACAGATGAGCATGTGCAGTCCTCAGGATAGTGTCTTGCACATAATAACTACTCAGTAAGTATTGACTGGTATAATCATTATTGTTATTAGGAAATCGGAAATTGCAGTTGAACAAAAAGAACCTTTCTTCCAAACATTTTTCTGTGCCTTTCAATGTAATTAATTTTTCTTTACTTTAAAAATTTTGAATATCTCAATTTATAAGAGTAGCTTTGTCAGTACATTGGAAATGATTCCCACAATGCTGATTTAGGCATTTTACATTTTTATATGCATTTTTAGATGGTTTTCCAAGTTGCAAGACTCTAAGGAAAAAAATTAATCCTTACTTCGCAGGCAAGTCCCCTCCCCAAATCCTTGGATTAAAATAGAATCTGCCGCCAGGGCTTTCCTTGTCTTCTGTGATTGAGATCTGTCTCAGGCGGGAAGGCAGCCAATACCTGTGCACAGCAAGTACATTCTTTAGAGATAGAATTTGCAACTTTAATATTTATCGATAGGCACACTAATTCTCTTGATGATGGTAATTAATGAGGTGCTTATATCTTATTTTGCGGTAGTTTAACGAGCTCCAGGCTAGTGGGGAGATCTGGTGCTCGCTGTATATGCTGAGAATCAAAGATGCTGGAGGAAAATGCAGAAAATTGAGCAGAAAAATTAAGGTTTCAGGAGATAAAGTATCTCAGCTTAAAACAATCTCAAAACAAACCTTGGTAAGGCAGCAGCATTTAAATCGGTGAGAGCTTTCTGGGAAGAAAAGTCACATGTTTCCCATTCCCTTTTCCCCAACCACGCTGTTAATTTTGACCATCTCTTTGTCTTCCTACCCCTTTGGTCTGGTCTGTGTTAGCAGTGTGAAGTGAAAAATTGAGAGGAAAACATATTTCGCTTCTTAAGGTTTAGATAGTTGCAGCCAAAACATTTTGTCATATTGAGTTTTGAGTAATTGGTCCATATCAACACTTAATTTTACCTTAGACAGCTAGCCTTATAACCCTAGTTAACCTGTGTTTTCTCTTGTTCTTTCATCCTCTGGAAATGAGGTCCACAGAATACAAATTCAGCAAGGCATAAATTCTAACTCCTTAGAAGACAGGAATAGAAGTCAAAGTGACCTCAATAAATCAAAAGCAAGTTGAAGTTCAATAGGGACAAATGTATGGTAGGATACTTATGTCCAGTAAATGGAGTCACACATTTAAAATTGAGCACTGTTGTGGTAGAAAAATGTGTTGCTCTTGATGTGAGGAGGGCATCTGTGGTCTTGTCCTAGAACCTACTATGTGCCGGGCATTCTGTGTATATTAACTTATTTACATATGTTCTGTTGTAATCTCTACAATAACTCTTTAAGCTCTATGTGATTTGTTCTCTCAGTTTCTGGATGTGGAAGCTGCGGTAGAGAGAGGTTAACTAATTCACTCAAGTGTTCACAGTCAGTACATGATTTAACTAGTTTTAGACCGTGCTCTTTCTACTTGACCAACAGGGCTTCATTACAGAGCTGTTATTTAAAAAGCCAACCCAGTTCTTGGCTGTATTAACTTAGATTTCACTTGAGAAGCAGATAATAACCTTTCCAAGATACTATCCATTAATTAAAATTTAAAAGAAAAATGAGCAGGAGAAATTGGGGCAAGTCCAAAAATACCCCACCCGGTAACAAAGCAGCAAGAGAAATGTAAAACTGGCCTAATAGGAAAAGACTTAAGGTGTTTGGGATTGCTGAGCTGGGAAGAACGCAGCTGTGGGGTGAGTGGCACACTAATTGCCTATAAATGTTGAAAAGGCAATAATAAAGATTTACATTTTACATAAATATTGCAGTTTACAAAGCACTTCCAAATCAGTCATTTTATTGGTTTCTCACAACAGTCTTCCAGAGCAGGAGTTGACAGTCTTTTTCTGTATGGGGTCAGATGGTTAAATATGTTTGGCTTTGCAGACCATATGATCTCTGTCACAGCTACTCAGCTCTGCTATTGTAGCACAGGAAAGAAGCCCTGGACAGTTCCTGAACAAATGGGCGTGACTGTAAGCCAATAAAACTTTATTTACAAAAAGAGAGGACAGGCCAGATTGGCTCTCGGGCTGTAGTAATGTGAGTACATATTATTGTTCCCATGACACAGATGAGGGAGATGAGGCTTGTAAAAGTAAACTGACTTGTCCAACACAACTCAGTGAATAAACAATGGCTGCGGAACTAGAATTCAGTTTCCCTGGTTCATATTTGGTGCTCAGTGCACTAAATTGAAGACATGTCCCCAGAAAGATTTCAGAGAACTTTGTCTTCCCAAGTGAACTGTTTGCCTGTGAAGGTGATTAAAATTTGGAACAGACTAATCAGGAAGTTAGTTGACTACCTGGTGTAGGGAAATAGTATTTACCAGGTGCTTGAGAAGGGGCATCTGGTCAAAAACGTTTTCTGGCTTTCCTGAAATTTCCATTATTAAAGCAGTTACTTAAGGATTTTCCTGAGACATATGTGAATTTCATTTGAATTACAGCATTCCTGTACCTGGGAGAGAAAACACATTAGGTGCCTTCAAATTCATGTGTCTGGTTATCGTGTTGGCACTGGTTTTTAGCTAGTGAAGGCTAGGATTGATGGGGGAATAAGGCAGCAGAACAACTTAGTGTCTGTGGGATTTGGGATGGGGGAAAGGTTGTCAGTAAAGATTATAAAGACACCAGTGTGGGTGTCCTATATGAACAAATGGTGAAAGCATTATGAGTATCTGCTAGATTTATTGGGTACTTAATACCATCTTCTAGCACATATTCTAAGAGCTGTGCTTGAGTTAATTCATTTAATCCTCCAAACAGTCCTATGAGATAAGTGCTGTTATTATTTCCGTTTTAGAGGTAGGGAAACTGAGGCACAAAGGCTCACAATAAATATAGTGGAGGGGGCAGATCAAACTCATGTTTTATGTAATCTGCTAGTGAAGCCGCCCCTGCCCTGTCCTTCCTGGTTAACTCTGGGGAACAGAAGCTCTACACTGCTAGGATGCTTGGAATATATACCCAGACTTGCGATGCAATTGGCTGGAGCAGGTGATCTTCCAGGTCTTTCTGTTGCTTTGATAGAGATGTAAATTGAGGTAAGCTGTGGGGAAAACAGAGGGCACATTCTCTGGAAGTTAATGCGTCATTCCTGGCAAGCCTTGATGGCATGAACTCTAGCTGAAGAATGTTTCCTTTTGTTTGCTGAAAGAATCCTTAAGTGGGCACTTGTTGCAAGCTTGGTTAAACCTACCTAGCTCGGGGTTAAACCCTCATAAATCAGAATAGCTCAAGTGACCCTAGTAAATGCCAGGTACCCAGCAGTGGCTGGAGTAATTCAATCTACTTTATAAGTGTCAAGTAGCTAATACTTTTTTTTTAAACCTTTTTATGTGTTTGTGGGAAAGCTTCTACAGATATACTTTCAATAAAAGTATTTTCCCAGTATCTCCGTTGAGAAAAGAGAAAAGAATGCCACTTCTGTTTCTTCTTTAGATTACAGTTTTATTTCAAACCACTATTATACTTAAAGTAGATAAGATTTATACATGTAAAAATAAACAAATGCAAAACCTTCTATCATTTTATTAGTCTTGACATCATTCATTTTAGGATATCATTATTAAAATTTCTTCCCAAATTTCTATCCTTAGGATTCAGGAAATTTAATACCTGTACAATAGGAGAGAAACAGATTGAGTAATGAGATGATGCTTATAAAGGAAGAGAATGTGAAAGATATAGATAATGGGAAGGGAAAGAAAGAAATACAAGATGGAGATAGGAAAGTGGAGATAGGAAAGAAAGGATAAGAAGCCAGACGTGTATGCAGTGGAATGAGGAGGCTGGAGGGAATTCTGGATTTGGAATCAGAAGATCTGAGTTCAGTTCCCAGCTCTGCCCCTTGCCTGCATGACCTTTGACTTGTCACTTGACCTTCGTCAGATTCCTTTTATGTCATGGGAAATAATCATGCAAGCTTTAAAGGGTGTTTAAATGACACGATGTGGGTGATGGCACTTGGCTTAATCAAGAAAGGTGTATGGAATTTAAGTGTCTTGGAATAACAGCAAAACAGAACCAAGGGACCAGGCTCATGGTGTGAGCAGAATGGGAAGGAAGCATCTCAGGGAGTAAATTCGTTTGGGTATTCACAGCCAACAGTCCTCATTTCCAAGCTCTGAAAAGTCATGGAACGTTCTGTCTGCTGTGCATTACACCGCACCTCCTTACAATTGAGTCCTAATATTACTAGGTCACTAATTTTCATCAGAACCTTATAAGGCAGGAATAGGGTCTGGGATGTGTACCATCTTATAGATGGACACCTAAAGGGTTAATTTTGGTATTTCAGGGAACTTTTGGATGGAGCTCAAGATGATTCTGCTTGAAACAGAACCTCTCTATGGTAGTATTAGATTCAGGTTCCAGGGTGCCTTGAAAACTTCTTTATAGAAAAGTACCCCAGACTCTCTCAAGCATGGGTCTTTCTCCCCAAAGCTAGGGATTTTCATAAGCTAGATTTAAATTTAATTATTTTCTTCCAGTGTCTTTTCTTTGTAACTCACCATCTGACAGGAATAGTTAGTATATAACCCAAAGCATATGTGGTAAGCTTGTTCCTCTCTGCCTAAATATGAGTTTAATAAAAAATAGCAGTTAAACATATGTTAAAAATGAAGCAGTACAGTTGAGGGCAAAGACTAAAAGGCGACACAACTGTTTGTTAGTTGTGTTTTTCATTTTCACGTTCATGGAATTTTAAAACCTGCTTTTCTTTTCCCCCCAAGCTGCAGCCAGATCTGCACAATTATGCACTCTATTTTGGTCTTTATTTCCTACAGATAAACATTAGACTGACACTGTTGAAGTCCATGTCCAAAGCAATGAACATCAATTACCAAATTAATGAATTAGGATCCTTTTATGTGTCAGTTGTCCAGATTAATAATGTCAGAGCTTATAATGTTTTACCTCAAGAGAGAGCTTTGGCATTAAGTATAGAAATCAATTTAAGAAAGTGTTAAGTGATCTTGGCTCCCTGGACTGCAGTTCAAGATTTGTGTGATCTAAACATAGTCAGGACAAATCAGATGTTTCCATTTCTCATTGTTGTTAACAGCTTTATTAAGACAGTCCCTCTGACTTAAAATCAGTGCTTAGTCTTGACCTTATAGGTGAAGATTAATTTGCCAGTTTTTCTTTCCAGTGTCATAAGGATGAACCAAGGTGGAGACATCTTTCATCTTGGTGTAACTGACTACACCAAACCATAGTGTTTAAGAATAGGACTGTGCCCAGAGTCTTGGCTGTTTCTTTTCATTGCAGTGAAACCAGGCCTGCAAGCCCTAACTTTTCACTGCAATGTGAATTTTCCCTATAATAAATTTTGGCTCTATGTATGTGACATCAGTGGCAACACTCTACATCCATCCTTCTACCCAAATGGGCTGCTTTATAGAGAAAGAGAGGTGACATCAGGATAGAGAATAGAAGGGAGAACATGGAGTTAAGGTTCTTCTTCCAACAGTGTTGGCACAGAAAAGCTTTTAAGACTCAGAGCGATCAATCAATAATGGTGTATAACGTTCTTTTAGATTCATACTCTAATTTGCTATTCGCAGCCGTCTTGTGAAGCAGTAGGTGAGGTGTTTTTTTTGAACTCCACCTTAAAGATAAGGAAACCAAGGCTCCGAGAGGCTGAGGGCTTGTTCGAGATGGCAAGTGATAGGACCTCGTTCTTTCTACACCCCTTGTCTTTCTAATTGCATTGAGTGAGTAACTTTCTATTCCTGAAGTTGCTCCTGGTCAGAGTTGGCAGAGAGGAGGAAAGGCTGTGTGTTTGTCCCTGTAATTCTTCTATGTCATTTATTTCCAAGTCTTTTTCATTGTTTGGGTGTGGATATATGCATACAGCTTTCTGAATAACATAGTATACTTGATTGTGGAATTTTTGCTTAATGAAATCAAGGATAAAGCATTAAAAGGTGGTAAATAGTCAGATACGGACAAAAGAGAATTCTGTCTGCCTGCTAATATTTTCATAGAATTTCTTCCTTTTTTGCAAATGATAAACGTTATCATTTTGCAAATGATAAATTACTTGACTGTAGCTGTAAGTCACAGGTGGGAGATTTAGTTTTCCTTTTCCTTCTATGAGTCAGATTTATTCCACCCCTCAAGGAACGACCTAATGTCGGAGGTCACCCTTGTCCTTAGAGCCACCTCATGCTCATTCCTGTTCATGTGCTGTGAGCACCTGCTCCACAGGAGAACCAGTCAACACCTGGCCTGTGGCTGCAGGTGGACTATGGCCAGATCTCTTGAGAGGACTAAATCAATTATTTTCTTTAGCCCCCTTAAACCCCATAAAATAAACATCATTCTCTTGGGTCTCATAGAGGAAAAAGGATAGCCATGAAATGTAGTAGACAGTGAATTTCAATTTTTTTTTTTGTTCATTAACCGCGCCCCCCCCCCCAAATTTTGCAGTTCTTTGTATCTCCTTGGACATGCTTATCTGAAATTTGACATTTAAAATTTTTCATCAAAAGTATAAATAGTTGTAAAGAATATACATTTCTGGCAAATTATAGATATTGATATTTTAAAATAAAACTCTTTTATCACTTTTGAAAATGCATCCAGTGAAATCAAATACTATTTTGAGTGAATATTCACCATCATTCTTTTTTTAAAAATACATGAATAAGCTGTTTTTTAACACTCAAAAATTTTACATCTTTTTTTTCTTTGAACTTGTGTTTCTATTATATTTTCCCTGTGGAATTTTATCCTGATGTTATACATTTTAATGCTTAAAAGTCTTTTATTGATCATGCTAGTATAATCCTTTGTAATAAAAATATATGTAAAAATAAATTTAAATTTTAAAAGTGCAGTGATCATCAAGCTCTACACAGTAGTAAAAAGTCTTCTAGGTTGATTTATCATTACAGTGATTTTTAGTACAAAGTTTATCAAAACAACAGAACTGTATGAAACATTTTGATAAATAATTATTAAATGTAAGAACTAAACGTTTATTGGAAATACATTTCTTAATGAGATGGAAGGGGGTTTGTTTCTAATTAGTTCAACTCATGAATGAACATACTTGGCCCTGTATATCCATGAGTCCACATCTCTGGATTCAACCAATCATGGATGGAAAGGCCTAAGATAGTTGTGTCCATACTGAACATATACCGACTTTTTTTCTTGTCATTATTCCCTAAATAATACAGTATAACAACTATTTACATAACATTTAGATTGTATTGGGTATACAAGTAACCTAGAGATGACTTAGAGTATACAGAAGGATGTGTGTAGGTTGTATAAGACATCCACAGATTTTGGTATCCACAGTGGTCCTGGAACCAATCCATCACAGATACCGAGAGATGACTATATTATTTATTACTAAGGGCTCAACATTAAATCCATTCCTAGTTTGTGTTTTTATGGTATAAATGTTGAGAAACGTTGTCTATGTATTATGTGATGGGAACAGATGGAGTTCTGTTAGAGCAATATCATTTCTGTCTTTGAAATTCTGAGTTATAAGCCAAAAACAAACCGGCACCACCAGCAGCAATATTTAGTGATCTCTCACTTGGTAAATTGATTAGGTTCTCCTTTGATTTTGTGAAAAGCAAAGAATTGGTCAACATCTGGCTTCCAAAAGCATTTGTTAACCATTCATTAAAGTCATCTACTTTCTCAATGTATACCGAAAAGTATATCACATTTGCTTTACCAAGATACCAAATGACCAAAAATTATATGTACACTTTCACTTAGCGACTTGCTGCTTAACCTTATCTACTTAGAAAATGTTGGTAATTTAGAAATATTGGTAATTTCAATACATCTTTGCCTGCCAAACAATATTTTTTATATAATTATGGTAAAAATGCTTTTCTCACATCCTTTAAATACATATTCATCAAACCTTGGATCTGCAGGTTTAGTTTATTCAGTGCATAGATAATATACCCTAATTGTCTTCATTATTTAATCAACCAGCCAAGTCAGATTTATATTGTGTCAGAAAAGTCTGACTTCATTTTTCAATGAATATATTTTTCCAATGTCATCCTTGTGACAACCATGACTTCTAAATCTGAACTTTAACATAGAATTTGACTAAAGTGCCGCTCTATGAGGACAGAGTTTTTTTGGTATACGTATATATATATTCTTTTTTGGGGGGAGGGGAGGTGGGAATTGTTCAATAAATATTTGTCAGAGAGAAAAAGAGAGAGAGAGAGAAGGAGAGATATTGAAGAATGGAGCTATGGACCCTTGAGCTTGTGGCCTAGATGTGATCAGGCTGCATAGCCTTCAGTGGTTCTCACTGACTCCCTTTGCTATAATGGGGTCTTGAAGAATAGTCCATGGATAGAAGAGGAGAGATCGTGAAACCATAGTTGTCATCATTCTCACCAACCCACTCTATGTATCTGAATCTTGAAACAGGTCAAAGTACACTATTTCTAACTCTTTACAAAAGACCCAAACCCTACCCACCTTGGATTTATAATGTCTTGATTACAAAAGAGTTACTTTGAACCCATACATCAAATTAGCCCTTTCTGCTTTCCAGTGCTTGTTTGTAGCCCTGGGCAATGTGCCGTAGCAGATTTGCAATGGGTAGGGTTATGTCTTTCTGCTATAGAGTAGGAGAAGGACGATTTTAGGAGGGCAGGTGAGTTTACTGGTATGAACCCTTAAATGGATTTGAACACAGATCCATTCTCAGGCAAATTTAGGAAAGGGAAATTGAGATTCTGCAAGTTAATTCCCTTAAGACTATCTGTGTCATGTACTTGGATGGATTTTTGTAACAGTTCAGGAGTATACATTCTCTAGTTTGAAGACCACTGTAATAGAGCAAGAAATAGCCTCAAAAAACCAAGGACTATAATTCAAAGAAAGCTAGAATTTGAAAGGGGACTGATAGTTGCATCTTACGGGCACTGATAAGGCATTCGTCAGGCAGAATGTATTTCCCTTTGATTTTGAGTCGATGGTCTTCCCTAAGACAATGAAGACTGTGTATTAGGCAGAGCCTGGAGAATGCCACTGCTGGAATTGGTGTGTTCCACAAGACTGGCAAGAGAAAGGGGGAACAGCATTTATTGAACAGTTATTGTGTGGGGGGTGGTTTTACATCCCTTAGCACATTTTTTTCTCACTTTACATTAGAGAGGCCAAGTGACCTTTCCCAGGGCACACAGTCAGTAAGTGCCTGTGCCTGGCTCTAGGGTCCATCTGGGAAAAAGAATCTGGTAGTTATTTTCTGCCTCTTCTTGAATCTTCCTGAGTCCCAAGGAGTCAGATGACCAGAGTCAGAATATCATCTCAAAAGAAAAGCTAATTTTGTTTTTTTCTTAGTTGCAGAAGAAACACATGCTCATTGTAGAAATCATGAAAAACACAGAAAAGCACAAAGCAGTAAACAAAAATCATCTCTAAGCCTACCACTCAGAGATGACCATGAACATTTTAGAGTATATATATTCATGAGGAAGGACACATGTGCACAAACATACACACACTCATTCTCATGGCAGAGAGAGAAAGATTTTGTGTTTTAGACCAGCCCCCACCTTGGTTTAAATTTCCACTCCCCCATTTACCAGTTTCTTTATCTATGAAAAGATAATAAAAGTATGAACTTCATGGGGTTGTTGTGAGTGTTATATGAGATAATGCAAATATGCTTAGTTAAATACTTAGCAGACGGTAAGTATGATTGATTGATAGATAGCTTTTAGACTTTTTTTTTTTCTTGGTTAGCAACATTTCCTGAACAGTTATCCATTTCATTAGTTATATATTGCTCTAAGCATAACTTTAATCACATCCACTGTATGAATATAACACAAGTGACTTAACCAGCTGTCCCATTGTTGAACCCTCAGATTGTTTCCAATAATTTGCTATTCTAAACAATGCTGTGATGAACATCCTACTGTATTATGACTGATACAATAAACTGCTAAATGTGGAATTGCACTGAAATCTACATGTTTAAGGCATTTGCAACATGTTGCCTACTTTACAGAAAGATTACTAATTTATATTCCAACTCTAAATAGACACGAGAGTGCCTATTTGCATAACAAACAAAGTATTATCTTTCTTTTTCATCTTTGCTAATTGGATAAGTTTTAAAAAGTATTACACATTTTAGTTTGCATTTCTTTGATTATAAGTCAGGTTTGACATTCTTTTTTATTTCTTTGGACTTGGAAAAACATCTAACAATGAGAATGTGTGCAGGTGTTTGTTCTTATGTTGCTTAGTGTTATTTACTCCCAGTCTGTATCCATCTCTCTCTTCTGTAGGAGGCATAAAATTAAAGTTCAGCTTTCCTGGAGGGGGTGTGTATGCATAGGAGGTTTAATCAATAACTGACAGAGGAAGTGGGGGTTCAGAACGGCCTCCCAGGTCTCTGTGGATTCTTTCTCTTTGAATCTGGCTGCTGCTTCTCTGACAGGTGTACTTCTTAGCTCGGGGGACCTAGACCAGACAGCCAGCCCTCAGCTCTCGCTCTGCCCGATGTGCCTTGGGACTCTGGACATTGCAGAAATACATATGGTCTGGAGAATGCAAAAGGTCACAGGCTTATTTTTAGAGAGGAAAAATAAGACTCCATTTTAAGTATAAAGAATCCTATAATAGGATGCGCCCTCTTGCTGTATTATTTGTGTTCTGGTATTCATTTCTCTCTCTCTCTGTTTCTGTCTGTTTCTCTCTCCCGCTCCCTCTGGCCTGCCCCTCTCTCTGTCTCTCTGTCTGTCTCTCTCTCTCTCTGGCAAATTATACTTTTCCATGACAAGAAGTGCTGTCAATAAAGAAAGCAAATGCATAACAAGGAATTGAAATAATAGAAGAAAATATCCTAAACCTAGAAAAATCTTCTTGTTTGCAAATTGACAGAGTGAGAAGGATTTTTCTCACTTAGCAAAGAGTTGAAACCTCATCTTGTCTGAGTTCTTTTCACTCTAGTATTTGAAACCTGTGACAGAACTCCCTGTTGCCTCAGTCTCTCTTTGTTGGGATTTTGTTTTTTTCCCTCAAAAAAAAAATTGGTTTTGACCATGAGAAAAGATTTCTCTTCGAAGGAGAGAGTCTGCGTGTGAGAGAGACCGAGACAGAGAGAGATGGATCAGCAGCGGCAAGGGCCAGGCCTATGCCTTTCTCCCACCAGCTCCCCCTGTTTCATTTCCTTCCCCTGAGGGAAGGAGGCCAGGCCTTGTCAGCCACTGCTGGAGTGAATTGGAACTATCATCCGTACCTTTTCTCACATTTCAGCCATTTCTTTCTTCTTCTAAAAGCAGTCTGGGATAAGGATAATTTCTTCCTAAAATCTGTTCTCCCCCACCTCCCATGCCCGGCCTTGTTTTGCATTTTGTAGTTGAAAGAACATGAAATAAATTTTAAAACTTGTTTGATTAAATAAATATTCATAGGCCTCACAGACACGCAAGCCCACATGGTCAGCATGACCACACTAAGCATATGAAGGCATTAAAGATAAATCTAGTTTGTCTTTGAATTTCAAAAGTTTACATCTCCCACCTGGAATCCTCGAGTGGTCCTGCATTCATATATATTCAATACAAGCATAAACGGGATCCTAATTAATGAGTTTGTTAATTCTTTTTGCCAGCTGGGGACAAAAACCATTGTTTGGTCTGTAGCTATTGTGTGTGTGAATTTGGAATCTCCAGATTTCAAACCACTACATCAGCAGATTATATAGTCTCTTGCATCTCTCAAGATATTTTAAAAGTGTAGACATTCCTTCTTATAATGGCTAATAATCAGAAACCACCTTTTTTTTTTTCAGGCTGCGTACTATATGGCTTATCATAGTGAATACACAGAGTGATAGATGTTAGATAGTTACGTCCTTGTATTTTCAAGTGACTTACAGAAAACCAGCTTAGTGACATTGGTAAGCACAGATATTTATATTCCCTGGCTGGGTGCATCCAATAACTCCTTTTCAAATTGGAACATCAGCTCCAAGGATGAAAGGATCACTTCTCAGCGTTTAAACCATAAAGCAGCATCATTCATGAGAATGATTTGCTGGCAGAGATTAGCTCTCTGACTAGATGATGTTTTGGATAAAGTAAGAAGTGGGCTGACTAGTTCCTAAATTACAGGTAGGCTGCGTTCAGAAACTCTCACGTATTTTTTCAATATGATACAAGCCCTTTAATCTCTCTGCGTGGCATTGTTTTAGCACTGAGCAAGGCTCCTCAAAGCCCAAGATTAAATTAGGAGAAATCCCCCTGCTGCTTCTATTGAATTGAGTTAATATAATGAGTTTATTGTTAAATTAAACAAAATGAAACTTGCCATGTGGAAGAAACACGGCTGAGATCGCAGTGGGATGTTGTTTTTCCCTTCCTACCTTGCTTCTCTGTTATTTAGAAGTGGCTTGTTGGCTCAGAGGCTACAACTCCAGCACTCTCACTCAACTTGCCCTGGGAGATGAAAGCTGAGAGTTAAGGTTGGTGCGTGAAGCAGAAAGGAGCTTAAACCTTTTGAGGTGGTAAGATGTGGTACCCAGCCTTCCTACGAGGACCTCCTCCTTCGTAGATGCAGCTGCTAGTGTAACCTAGACATGGCTTCTGTTTCCTCCCCAAGGATGAAACCAGCTGACCCACCTCAACAGCCCGGCAGAGAGAGGAGCTTATTAGGCAGCAGCCAGCTTCCCAGCTGCTCCTCCTGTCCATCGGTTGTCTCTTCCGACTACACTCTGTCTGATGTTTGCTGTCTCCACTGTATAACTGGTGCCCTCTCCTTTCGCTCACTTGATCTGACTCTTGCTCAGATCTTTGCATGGCTGGGTCCTTTTTTTCCATTCCGTTCTTGGTTTAAATGTCACCTCCTCAGAGAGCTCTTTTTCTGTTCGCCACATAGAAGTAGTCCCTCAGTCACTCTCTGTCATATTCTCTGGTTTTATTTTTGTCATTTTTCATGCTACCAAATATTTCTTCATCGTTAGCTTGTGTGTTTACAGCTGCTCACCCCTCCCCGCCACTAGAAAGTAAACTGTCAAGGCAGGTGCCATGTTGGCTTCTGCGGCTGTATCCCACATGTCTAGAACAGAGTAAGCAATCAGTAGATATTTGATGAAAGGATGACTCCTCAGTCTGCCCATGTGACCTGGAGCAGTCTTTTTGAACTTTCGATTCCTCACTTATGACATGGAGATAATAAATGCCCATGTCCCAGGGCACAGTAAGAATTAAATCCATTACAAGCAAACTCACACAGAACAATGACAGACACATGCTAGTTTCCTTCTTTTGGCTCTAAAATTTTGGCTTTGAATGCTTTCTTGGCCTCTTGGAGCCCATACCTTACTCAGCCAGCACGCATATTGTTATGTAGTTGATGTTCCCAAATGGGAAGCTGAGCTCTTAAGTTGAGTTATTAATGACTTTTCTATAGCACACTTTTCCCTCCCACAAGGATTGGTAATTCATTATTCAAAAGTATAATTTCCTGCAACAGACCATGGATTAGTAAGCATTGTCTCTAACCCAGCAGTGACTGATGTACTGATGGGCTGGAAACTCCAAGGAAAAGCAGGCCAGAACCAGAATGTTGGGAGGACCCTCAAGAAACCATTGGGTCAGACTTTTCTTTTATTAAGGAAATTTAAAGTGGAGCGTCCTCAGCAACCTACTTGATACTTTTTATCAACCTTCTCATTTGAGAGAGGTTTTTTTTTTTAGTTTACTTATTTTTAATTAAAAGATCTCTTGAGCTGGGAGGAATCTTAGAAATCATTTGCTGAAACCTTTGTACCTTACAGATAAGGAAACTGAGGCCTATGGAGATTAAGATGCGTATCCAAGGTCTCCTCACTTGTTGGTGATAAGCGGGTCCACCCAGGCCTCCTAATTCCCTGGCTGATCACTGCCCTCTTGGCTGGCCTCTCTCCCACAATGCCCACCTGAATTTCTCTTGCTTTCACTTAATTTCCCTAAAGCCTTTTATAAAAGTCAGTCATGTACTTGATGATAGTCATCAAGTTGCCCTTTTTCTTTTCTTCTGAAGTCAAAACCACCCTAATTCCGCTAATCTTTCCTCACCAGATCTGTTTTCCACCCAGTTAGTGGCTTCTGTTCCTCTTGTGTAAATCCTTGCTACTCACTTTGCCTCTACTTGGAGGGCAGTGACCAGCCATTGCCTCTCCCAGCTCCTCGAGCATTCTCCCTGGACAGGGTCCTCCTTGCCTCTGAGCCTGTGATCATGGGCATCCGTTGACTTAAGAGTTCTCTCACCAGCATGATTAATTATCAGTTTCCATTATGGAATATTCGCTTTGCATCTGATATCATTTCTAGCTTTGATGCCTCTCATCTTTTACATTAATGGCTTGTCAGTAGGACAATCCGTTCCCTAACTTTAAAATTTGTGTATTTAGTGCTTTAAAATGTCCAGTTAATTTTCGGTGAACCTGTGTAAGCCCCATTTTAAGATGATTAAAGTATAATTTAGTATAATGAACATTTTTATTTAGTATAACGAACATTTTAAAAATTCTTGCCATCGTCATCAAGAAGTACTAAACATCAAATGTATTTTCCAGAAAGATCATCTTTAGCTAATAATAAAAAAACTCCAAAATGCTAAGTATATCCTATAATTTTACATCTGTTAAGTGATTTGAACTGTGAAATGTTCACAACAAAAAACAGTTTGCCTTTCCAGCTGTTGATCTGCTCTAAACATTGAACGTTACTGTACAGGAAGTCTTCCTTGCAGCCTCTAAGTAGTTCTGCTTAGGACGCCTTTTGAGCAGAGAAGAGGCAGACTAATTTTTTTTCTGCAATTCAGCTGGTTTTCATTTTCTTTTGACTTACAAAGTCTGTTTAGAATTTTCCCCCAGAGTTTGATGTACTTCTAAATGTCCACAAGCCAGTGTTCATGGCCCTGTATTCAGAAAGGGTGGAGTCTGCTTTGAAGCTAGTAGAAAAAACAAGAACTCAGCAGCAGAATCCTTTCCTTCCCTTCTTGTCCACATGCACCGTCAAAGGTGCCTGTGTCCTTTCAAAAGCTGAGCCCCCAGCATACACACATACAGGAAGCCTTGATAAGACTGGAGGTAGGGGTGGGGAGCAGAGGTGGTTTAGGCTTGAACACCTGTGTGAGAGGGAGGGCATGTATACACAGCCTGCCATATAATGAAGGGCATGTCTAAAATACAACATACCTGCTACTTCGAATATATGAAGATTTCTCCATGTGAAATGGGGTTATATTATTCATTTGGCCTCAACAACAAGCTAACATTTGCGAATATGAACCACCAGGAGACTAATTTTGGTTCTATGTAGGGAAGAAATCCTCTAGGAGTCCGGGCTGCCTGTGGTGGAATAAATGGGTGTTAGTGGTGGTAAGCTCCCTGTCACTATTCTTTTGAGAACTCTCATGTTCAAATGTACTCTGGGAAACCTCTGATAGCAGTGTTTCAGGACCCCACAAGCAATAAGATGAATCTTTCTGTCAAACAGTGAGGATTTTTAACTGCCCAGCAAGCAACCCGTTCCTTGATTTTAATTGTGTTCTATGTCAGGGGTCCATATAAGATTTAATTTCAAAAGAAATTCTACTTTAAAAAACTGCTTGAAAACCACCACACTTGGTGATTATTCAGCTCCCTTCTAGCTCTGGGGTGCTGTCACTGTAGTAGAATCCAGGGTGGTTGGTCATCAGGTTCTGGGTCCTCAAAACAACCACTGTCTTTCAGGTGGGTTCATTTCTGCTGGGCGGCAGTAAGTCACCCATCTTTAGTGTGGCTGGTAGGGGTATGAACATCCTATTAGCATTAGCATCTGTTCATTGTGGCCCACTGTCTCCATGAACAATGTGTTGAAGACATGAACAAGAGTATTGTTTTTTTTTTAATTAAACATGATTGGTTTCCGTGGGATGATGGCTCTTTTACCTTATCACCGGCAATTCTTAAAGCTACAAAGAGAAGGATGACTTCGCAATCACTGAAGCAAAGTTAAAGGCAACATTGAGGTCCAAACAGGAGAAGATGTGGGTTTGTCGTGATGAAAATGCCTTTGAGAATCTTCTATTCGAGGGATGGGGTATCAGCAAACATGAATTACAGTTTTTAAAAGCCATAACTATTATAGAGAAGATGTACATGAGTACTTCCTAAGACAATAAACATGAGTAACTGAGTATAACACTAGACTATCTTAGTTTTTTTAAAACACACTTTGAGAAGCAACCATTCTCAGGGGGAAAAGCTTTTTCTGAAGATATTTTTAAATATTAGTAAAAATATTACTTTGTAGAAAGTTGCTGATAGATATAAATATCATATATGCTTTAAAATATTAGTAAAGGATGGCATTTAAAAGAAGAATAATGAAAAACTGGAAGGAGAAACAGACTTGAGAGCCAGAAGATCCATGTTTGGCAGAAAATGGCTGTGTGTTCTTGGGCAAATTGCTTTCCTTCTCTGAACTTCAATTTTTATACTGACTTAATAAGGAGATTAGAATACATAATCCAATGCCTTTTCATCTCTTAAATTCTGTCATTTTCTTCTTGAATTGAACAAATATTCTCATTTCATCTGCAAATCCCTGTAGTTCAAACAAACCAGTTTTGTTGCCTTCACTTTCAAACTCCCAGCCAGTACTCCCCACGTCAAGGCTTTTTTTTTTTTTTTTTTTTTGTGAGGAGATCAGCCCTGAGCTAACATCCGCCAATCCTCCTCCTTTTTTGCTGAGGAAGACGGCCCTGGGCTAACATCGGTGCCTATCTTCCTCCACTTTATATGGGACGCCGCCACAGCATGGCTTACCAAGCAGTGCGTCGGTGCGCGCCCGGGATCCGAACCAGCGAACCCCGGGCTGCCGCAGCGGAGCGCGCGCACTCAACTGCTTGCGCCACCGGGCCGGCCCCTACGTCAAGGCTTTTGAGACCAAGCCAAGCACCTAACATACTTTACTTTCTGATTATAAGAATAGCAATAACTAGTCAACTCATATGTAATATATGACAATATCATCTCTTCCTACAAAAAAATTTTTCTGAGCCACTCTGGATTATCCTAAAATGTATTTGAGGATCACATAGAAATTACCTTTGCTTCTTTGGAAAATATTCCATTATGTCAAGGATAACTGATGAAGTGACACAGTGCACGTTTTTCCTGTGCGTTTTTACAACAGCGGCCACATCGGTATGCTGGTATGGATGCACTGTGTAGACACAGTGAGTGTTACTGGAACGTAAGCCCTTAAATTTTAAATTTTTATTCAGGTATAATTAACATACAATAAAATGCACAGATCTTAAGTGTTCAGTTCAATGAGTTTTGACAATTTTATTCTACGCCCATGTAACCACCACTTAAAACAAGATAGAGAACATTCCCATACCTCTGGAAATTCCCGTATGTAAGCACTGATTTTAGTATCTTAGTCTCATTTTTTGTCCTTTTAATTTAATTATCTGCTAATCCATTAACAAGAATCACAGGAAAAGTGGACAATTTAATAAGTAAGGAACTTGCAGGAACACTCTCTTTACCTTGATTCAAAGTATTAATGGCTTTTCTTGGACTGAATGGCAAGATGTGCATTCCTTTTTCCATGTTCATACTCCATGTGTGGACATAACTGTGTAAATAAATATGTGTGGCATGCTGTTTGGTGTTAGCATTTACAAAGAAGCCTTCACTGACTTGTGGGGAAACACCAAGGTTTTCTGCCAGGTCGTCCACAGACTCCGGTTCACTGCAGTGATTTGAAAAGGAGTACATATCAGGCATTTTCTAGGGGCCTTGAGTTTGCCATCACGTGTGCGCTCAGACACTTGGGGACAAGAGTCCTTGTGCTGCAGGCTTTCAGAGTGAGCAGGAGGAAAATCCACCAGTTTGAAGGAGGGAGAGCTTGTCAGTTAGGAGGATGTTGGGGAGGGGAGGAGGAGCAAGTGGAGGAAGATCCCTCTTCCAAGGTCGCCTTTATCTGAACACAGAGCCCAAAGGTAGAAGGGGCGCTGGTGAGATCCTGAAGGTCAGGAGGCCACGTGCTGACCAAGAAGCCCTCAGCAACAGCTCCGGAAGATCTGCTGCCACACCTGAGGCAGCCCCTCATTTATCTGAGCCTCTGTACCCAGACTGCTAACAACCAGCTCAAATTGGCTGATTTTTCCACATTTGTCAGGGAGCCAGCTGCACTGGCTCAGCTGAGCATCTGCAGAAAGGGAAGCAGAGAACCAGAAAAAAAAGCTTTTAAGTCATTATTCTTATTCATTTCCCTATTCTCTGCCCCACCCCCTCGCAGTCTCCACTGCCATGCTTCTTTCTTCTTCTTCTTCTTTTTTTAAAAATCTTTTTATAACAATCTTTTCCTTTATGTGGCAAGAGCCCTTGGCATCCTTCCAGTGACCTGTCTGTAGAGAGATACTCCTCCCTTATAATTAGGCCTTTGTTACACCACTTCCGAATTTCTTCTCTTTCTTTCCTTTTTAAAGCTTCTGGCCCTTGACACCCCAGTGCCCCAATGGAATAACCACACTTGTTAAAACGAAGGGTCTTCAAAAGGGTGATAAAGTTGGCTTCCTCAAGGAGGTCTGCGAGTTCATTCAGGCCTGTGGTTACAATGGACCTGCATAGAAGGACCCAAAATAAGATGTGTGTTGAGATGTCTTCATTCTGGTCACAGCCTCACCTGCAGAGCTCTCCCCAGCATCCTAGTCCCTATTCTTGGGCCACTTCATTTCTGGATCACAGTTTCTACATTACATCATTCCTGGGCTATAATCATATAGTTTTCTGGGCAGGAGGATGGGATTTCTTATTGTCAGATACTCCTAAAAGGACAGAAAGAGCTAGACCCCAAAGAGGCAGGGAGAGCCAGAGATGGAGGTAAGACAGGTAAATGCGGCTAGACTTCATTCTTCTTGGGCTCATGAAATGGTAGTCAGAGGAGAAGGGACACAATTTGAGGAGGCTCAAGAAAAGAGATACAGATCTGATTATTTGCACAAACACTTGGTTGCATTCCATTCACTCCTTTTAAAGAAAATTGGTACCAGGATATCTACAGTTATAGCCACTGCATTTGAGGGGGCTCACAGGGAGAGCCTGGAAGTCTTGCAATCACTAAAGTCTTCAGAATATCAAGATGAAATTATGAGAGGCTCTAGTCCTTCCCCGTCAGGACTGGTGATGTTCCATTCTGTTCCCTTTGTTTTGAAATCTGTGGTTCAACAACAAATAAATGCCAAGCAGGCTACAAAACCACTTTTAGTGACTTCTCTTTCGCTAAGGTGACTTTTAGAAATAAACCTGTTTGTCTGGTCCAAATGTGGACAAAATATTAGATTTTTGTTTGCCCTTGATTGATATTCTCATTAACCCAAAATGTTACCAAGTGGCTCTAGTGTTCTTAAATCAGATTAGGGTAACACTAAGGTTTTGTCTTCCTTTTTATGGGTTTTAGGATTTTTAGATATAGATATTTTATTTCCTTTGGAAAATTATATGTTCAGAAGAGTATTATAGGGAAAAAATGTTTTATCAATTTTTTTGGTATACAGAGATCCACCCCCTAAATTACTTTTATAACCAGCCTACTAGTAGCACAGTTTGCAGGTGCCTGGTTAAGAATACCCAGTGCTCCTCCTGATGGTTGAAGAGATTGAAGTTAGGTCCCTTGGAAAAGTTTAGACTGGGTTGAATGAGAATTAAATGGGATATTGATTGTAAAGGCAAGTTTAAAACATTGAACTAGATCCCAAGTCGGTAACTTGCTTTGTGAGTTACTTAGCCAATCTGTAAAAGGGAGTCATTTATACCTTCCTCACAATAATGTGGTGAAGATTAATGAGATCTTGTATATAAAGTACCTAATAGGACCCTTGACATATGGTACATGCTAGAAGAATGCACACACTAACCATTTTTCAGACCTTCATTTTTCAAAGTGCTTTTTCAACTTCTAAAAGTTACCACTATCCAAGTAAGAGCTGAGTTTAACATAATAAGGAGATTGTAGGTAACTAAGTGCTTCCTACATTGTTAGATAACCAATGAGAAAGATAGGTGTTGTGGAAGAGCTTGGCCAGAATCTCATGCTTTCTGTTTCAAAATAGGCCAGCAACTAGAGGGGAAGAGTAGGGGGGTGGGACACCTCCAATTTATGGACCAGTTGTTTTCTGCTGAAGAACTTGAAAATTTTGTTTGGGTACAAGAAAGCCTTTTTGTATAAGGACAGTGGGACAGTGTTTTAAGTATCATTGAGGTACCCAAACTAACCCAAAGTAGACGTTTTTCCAGCACAGATTGACTTTTGCTTAGTGTCTATAGTATTTTTTTCTGTTAAACAGTACATTCTGATTTCCACGTACATAATATTCCCCTGCATCTCCACAACCGGTATGAGTGGCTGTCTGACAAGTTCCATGGTGTCAGAGACTCTGTGGGACAAGGGGTGACAGCAGATGGGTAGATGCTCATGGAGATAAACTTGTATCCTCCCGACAACTGAGGCAGTGGGTTGGAGATGGAAGCCATCCTCCTGTAGCTCCCCATCTAGAATTAGGCCTAATGCTCGACTCTAACTGGGGACACAAGGGATTCCCACCTACAGGGGGTAGGAGGATCTGGTCAGGACTGTTGTTTGTTCTTGCTCTTATACGTGAGTCATCCATAAATTGAAAGTATGTTGTGTCAGTTAGGACCCACCATTCTCATGAGTTGTAATGGCGGATTTGTAACGCACAGGTTGTATAGATCTTTTATCTTACAGCAAGTGAAGGAAATACAAATACCCAAATTCCCCTCTGTGAATGCCAGCAGTCCCTAAACCATCAGCATCAGCATCTCCTGGGAACTTGTTAGAAAAGCAAATTTTAAAGCTCCACCTCAGACCTGAATTAGAAACTGATGATAAAGCCCAGCTCTCCAAGGAATTCTAAGGGATTATAGAGTTTGAGGATGACTGGGTTACCATTACATAGGATCCTTGTCCATATTGCAGCCTTTGGGGCAAGGGATGGCTGTGGAAAGTGGAGTCAGGAGAGTTCCCTGGACAAGGTGAGGGGCTTAGTGAACATTTATGGCTTTTATTGGGAGTTTACTTCTGAAAGTGGGGCTGCCAGATAAAATATAACATGCCCAGTTAAATTTGAATTTTAGATAAAAAAATACTAATAATAATATGTATAATAAGTATGTCCCATTTGATGTGCTGTGTTTTTATTTGCTAAATCTGGCAACTCTATCTGAAAGTAAAGTTAGGTTGTGTAGAAACTTGGCAGACACCACCTTAAGTGATCAAAATTAATGTCACCAGCGATAAGTCGTGTTAATATTATTGCCCCCTGATAAGGTGTGATGAGAAGGGCAGTTCACCTCTGAGATATTTTTCTTTGTAATCCATAACCTCAATTCTTCTGCAGATCTAAAATTATTTCAAAATAAAAAGTTTTTTAAAAATTGGGTTGGGTATACTTTAGCAGCTTTGTGAGTACTACCTTCCTTTGTTTTCTTATGGAAACAAAGACATATTTTACTTAAATGCTGATCTATGTGAGTATGTTTAGATGAATTACGAACACGTGGAACACGGCTCCTCCAACACTGTAGGGGCCCAAAATGTCACAGTGGTTTTAAATCTGTCATGGACAAATGTAGTCTTTTCTATGAGCGGATAATGTGTTTTGTCTGAACATTCGTGGGAATCCATATTTACTGTTATGGCTTATCCACCCCAGAGCTGATTAAAATGGATTTTGGGGAAGAAAGAGAGGTCAGCAGTGGGGTGGCCGTGTAAGAGGAGGTTGCAAAAGGATGGCTAATCAGAGTGGCTCGATCATTCCAGGAAAATTCTGTTGTATTACCCAGTTTATAGTTTCATCTGCGGAGTTTGGTCTATGTGAGCCCATGAGCTTGGGGATGGGACAGCAGCTTTTCTGCCAAAAAGATTTTTCCACAGCACTAGTTTGCAGATGATTGACCAGTTTATTCCAGAATTAGTGATTTCAGATATAAACCTTCTGGTAGGGCCTCTACTTGCAGGCATTTGGAATCAGGCTGCAAGTTTAGTTTATTCTCCACCCCACCCCACCTCACCCCACTCCCATTCAGTAGTTCCTGTGTTTCCTTGCATGGGAATATGTATTAAATAACAAATCCCTGAACCACAAGAACTGTGGTGTCTTCTTTCTGAAGGCTGAGATGCTGAGAGCCCTCCCCATGGCAAAAGGCCTGAGGATTGCAGTTAGCATCTCTGTGGAGACTTAGGTTAACTTCATCCCTAGCTCAGTTCTTACCCAGAAATGAGTGTAGCCTAAATCCTAGCTCTTAGTAGGAACTCTCTGTCTCAGTCTTGTCTCTTCATTTTTCCTTTCCTGTCCATCATCCCAAAGCCATGCGCCTTCTTGGTGATGTTTCCTCCAGCAGGAATCCATTTTTCTTCCTTGTTTGAAACTCTTGTGTTTATTAATAAAATAATGTTTAAAAGCATATATTATAGTACTTATGTATTTTTTTATACTGATCTTTTTCATCTAACACTATTTCATATCTGCTTCTCCTTGGGTGCAAAGACTTGATTTGATTTATTCACTTACCATAATTTTCTTCTGATTTCTTATTGTTAGACAATAATTTATTAATATTAAATGTTTATTGACATTTATTAATCTATTTCAATTGTTATTTCTTGTTAGGTTGTTTCTAACTTTTTACCATTTTAAATAACAATGGGATTTATATTTTTTAAACATAACTTTTTTTCATCTTTTGAGCCATTTTTATCAGGAAAACCTCTTAGGTATGATGTTACTGGGACACAAAAACTCTCAAAACTTTTAGGACTTTTGATATGCATTGACTTTCAATTTAATTTTTGCATGTCTAAAATGACCAGAAAAGTCCTCTGTTGTCTCCTCTAATTTATGACTAGCACCTTCTTGAAAACCCACTATTAACCCTTCACCCAGACTGTAGTTTCCAAGTAAATTCTACCTAATTCTTTGTTCTGTCTATGATGTTTCATTCATTCATTCATTCATTCAACAAACAGTTTCTACTTGCTTATTGACATTATTGGTTTTGTTCTTTGGTCTTTTGCTCGAAGTCAGCTGGATACAGGAAGTTCTGCTCTCTTCCCACTTGCTTCTGGGAAGAAGAATGAGGTGGTGATTATCTCCTGGGTGTAATTGATATCTTCTCAACAGGGTCTAGGCTTTCCATTTGTTTATAAAATTTTTATTTTTATAGTGAATGTCCAATTTTTTTTTTTTTTTTTTTGCTGAGGAGGATTGTCCCTGAGCTAACATCTGTGCCAATCTTCCACCATTTTATATGGGGTCGCTGCCACAGTATGGCTGACAAGTGGTGTAGGTCCACGCTCGGGATCTGAACCTGCGAACCCGGGCTGCTGAAGCAGAGCAAGTGGAGGACTTAACCACCAGGTCACGGGGCTGGCCCAGTAGTTATTGAATAAATGAAAATGAATAAGATTGATTCTCGCTATTTTGAAAAACAATTGTTTGCTGTTTTAATAAACATAACATATAGATAAGGATTACTGGAGGTTTGGTGACATAGGGAACAATTTTACTTAGTCTTAGATCTACTTAGCTTAAGTGAGTTATCAAAGGTTTATAATTTGATTTCTGCCTGCGTCGTATTTTGAGATTCCATTTGTTTGAACTCCTTTATAACCTCTAGTGCTTGGTGCTCTCAAGTGTTGAGTGTGTGTGTGTTAAAATAATGGTCTGAGCATTTTTGGTTTTGGGGGAGCCTGGGAAACTTGCTCATGCTGTTGGTGGATGTTTGGGTGCAGGTGGGTGTATGTTCACACACAGGTTTGTGAGCAAATAACTTTGTAATTATATACATTTAGATCACACACATTGTAAATTAGCTGTTACCTCATTCAGAGAACTCAACTTCTTCCAGAACTCACTGTCTTACCAGTGTACATGGCTGATGAATGCTCAGGATACATGTGTTGGCTGTTTGAGCATTCATTTCTTATCCAAGAATAATCAGCTTTGAAGGAATGACACCATTTCTTAACAGTGTATAGGGCTCCCCATTATATTTTACTTTTTATTCACAATTTCCTGAAAAAGTACAGAAGTAGAAATTTACTCATTTTCTACCTCTTAACGACTGAGTTACCGCCCAATCATAACATGAGACAAGTATAATTGTATCTTAAAACAATGACTAATGAAAAAGGAAAATCACACACAAGCTTTCCTAATTCCAAAGTATCCTAACACTTTTATACTGTTAACTGTTAATTAAAATCTCATTTATTATCTCATTAAGCCCTCTGAGCGCATAAACTCTGCATTAGGGCATAATTGGAGCTGTTTAAAATAAAAGTTGTATTTGATCCAACAAGATAAAGTCTGTTGCTGTTGATTTGTCTGGGAAACAAAAAGCTCAGATCTCAGCATGAGCCGAAAGCAGCTACTGGTTCCATGAGTTCACATCAGTGTTATTAATCATATGACCTCAAAGTGTTTGAGTTGAGGTTATAAGTTAGGAATATTCTACAAAATAATTATTCAGTGAATTTTTAGCCCAAGAAGCTCTAGGTTTAGTGGATGGACTATAGAGTTGGGAACCAGGTCGACCAGGGTCACAATCCTGGCCCCACCACTAAAGAGCTGAATGACCCTGAGCAGGGTACCTACTCTCTCTCAGACTCACTTTCCCCATCTTAAAGCAGGCTTAAAGCAGCAGTTCTGCTCCTAGGTATATACCCAAGAGAAGTAAAAACATGTCCACACAGAAACTTGTACATGAATGTTTATAGCAGTATCATTCATAATAGCCAAAAAGTAGAAATAATCCAAGTGTCGATCCATCAACTGAGGAATGGATAAACAAATTGTGGCACATATGTATATGTGTGTGTGTATATATATATATGTATATACACGATGGAATATTATTCAGCCATAAAAGAATGAAGTACTCATACATGCTACAACTTGGATGAGCTTCAAAAACATGATGCTAAATGAAAGAAGAAGAAGCCATACATAAAAGTTCACCTATTGTATGATATGTTTTATATGAATATCCAGAATAGGCCAATCCATAGAGACAGAAAGGAGATTAGTGATGAGGAGAGAGGAGAATGGGAATGATTACTTAATAGGCATGGGGTATTTTTCTGGGGTGACGAAAATGTTTTAAAGCTAGAGAGAGGGGGTGGTTGCCAATATTGTGAATATACTAAATGCCACTGAATTATACACTTTAAAATGCTTAATTAAATATTATGTGGATTGCACCTCAATAAAAACATACAATAAGAATACCTTACCCTGAAGGTTGTTAGAATTAAGTGAGGGTGATATGCACACAGTAGGCACTCAAAAAATACCCTTTCTTTTCTTTGTTCTACCTTTATTACTGCCCCACCTCCCTACTTTGTAGATGATTCCTCCTTCTGTTGAGTGTGAAAGAAAAGTGTGAGATAATAGTATTTTCAACTGAGAAGTGAGTGGAGATGATGAGGGATGGGTGTAAATACCAATTTCTGAGCACCTGGAGTAGATAAATCTAGGTCAGCCCTTTAAGATGTTAGTGTCTATGAAACACATTATGTACCTTGTTTAGAGTGTTTCAGTGGCCTTTAAACATCATAGAGGGGTGGGAAAGGACAGAGACAGCCGTAGCATCTGGGGCACTTCATCTAGGGCAGGCATTTGCCGAGGAAGCAGCGAGTCATAATTCTAATAGTTTAGCAGTAGAGGATTTGCCATGGTCGAAAGGCTGTTTGTCAGTGAGGCAAGTGTTCTGCCTTTGGCTATGTCTTTTATATATTCTTTCCAACAGAGGCAGGACAACAGAACAACAAAAATCCCCAAACAGCGCACTCACTGGTTGAAAAATAGGCATTTCCTGAGCTGAATGAAGGTAATTGCCTTCTGACCTATGAGGTTATCGGTTCACTTCCAGAAGCATCAAATGGGACTTCCCTGCTATTAGCATGCTATGACCGATGGCGGGTATGTTTGCTCCTAATTTTCCACCCCGAGGGGAATTAATATTTCTACCTGATTCTGGAAATAGGTAACCTATCACTTGCCCTAGTATCTCCTCTCTCCCAAGCCTCCTTTCAGCCCCACCAGACCTGCTTGGGGGTCCTGCCTGCCACCTTGTTCTCACTCTTCCCACTTAGTTGCCCCATGAAATATGGTTTGCTAACTGCCTGGGTCCTTAGAATTGTACAGCATTGTGCTTATGCTCAATGCAATGGCAAGAGGGAAAAAACAGCCAGAGTAGGTAAGCACATCTCAACAGCAAGGACGATGGCAGGTAAAGATGCCATGAAGAAAAGGATGCAGTTGGACTAGGGGTATGAATGCAATCTAGCTAATCAATCAATCAAAATTTGCACCTGCTGTTCAGACAGCACTTGCTATGGTTGAAGAAGACTTGGGTTCAAAGCCAAGCAAGCTAGTTTCTAGCTGTGTGGCCTCTGAGAAGTCAGCACTGACTCTGGGCCTCAGTTTCTTTATCTGTAAGCGGAGGGTAAAAATCTCTTATCAGGGTCATTTTGAGAATTAAATGAAAGCAGCCCAGTACGTATCACAAAGCAAGTGTTCCGTTAAGTGGACACTCAGCATAACTGAATTTCTGTTTCAAAGTTGTGGGATACCCTCACTGCCCTCAAGGATTCTTAGGGAGATAAGGTCAACCTCCTGAATTATTGTACAAATCATACAAGTGCTCAGGGATGTGGTTCTGATTCTTGTGTTTTTGGTATTCTTGAGAGAAGAGCTCTAGCCAAACAGATGGCTGTAATAATAAAAGTTATTATACCCAGCATTTTTTTGTACCTCTAAGCCTCACAATGACCTAGCATTTTATAGTGAAGAATCTGTCACTCAGATTAAGGAATTCACCCACTTCAGATCTGGCCAACCTCAAAACCCATGGTTTTCTTACCACCCAATACTGTTTTGGAAGGAAGCCTTTGTAGAAGAGGTGGAATATGAGTTGGACCTTAAAGAATGAGCAGATGTGGATAGACCATGAGATGGTCTTTGATAACCGTAATTGGGTATACCATCCTCCAGGCAAGGAGGAACAACTGGGACGAAAGCATGGAGAGGAGAACGACACTGCCTAACAATGAGGGGACATCCCACGTGGAGTGGGAGGAACTAATGAGACATCACAACCCCAAGTCTTCAGTCTTAAAATCTGTTCTGAGTATCAGTTTCCCCAGCTGACCACAGCATGCCACCAGTAACATCCTGTCCCTTTTTATGTGATTACAGTCATTCCATGGAGAGGCTAGTTTAGCCTTAACCAAAGAGACATTTGACATTTCTGAACATCAGAAGTAGCCGAACTCAAAGTGCTTTAATTATCCAGTCTGAGGATTATGCTAAATGAAAGTCCCAAGGATTTTAGGTACTTCTGTGTCCCCCTAAACTGAGACAGAGCAGATATTTGAGGGAAAACTGGAAATGGGTCTGTGCTCATGCAAACTTGCTGGCTCAACTAGACCCCTCTGTGTCTGGCTTTGAGAAAGTTGTCCTGCAGTTACAAGACGAACACATGTCAGTAACGACAACCACAGCACATGATGTACTTTATGATCTCAGCACTTTCAGGGCCTTTCAAAGACTCAGAGTTTGTGTGTCATTGGGCAAAGTGATCTTGAAGCGAACCTTCACCCTGCCCCTAACAGCCTTGTATTGGCACCTAGTGAGCCCATGTCTGAAGCTCCAATGACAATCGCCAGCTTCTTGCCCAGCCAACCCCCTTCTCTGCCCTGACTTGCTGTGATCACCCAGGACTTTGACTGGTTGATGGGGCCAGGGGCGGGGGTGTGAGGGGGTGGTGCTCAAGTTGTTCAGGGACGTGAAAAGCTAGTACCTGAAGGCTGATTGTATGCAGTGTCTAATTCTAGTAATAGTAAACTACAAAAGTAAGTGCATTGGATTAGAAATTAGGTGACCTCATTGCCTTTACTCCTAATCCAGAGTCCCATGTCCTAGCCCTAACTACCTGTGTCTTGCTGTGGGATCACCAGGAAGTCTTAGCTTCTTATGACCCAGGACTCTTCATCTCTAAGTTAAGTAACTTAATTTGGATTAGCCATGGTGCTCTCTAGTTTCCACAGGCTTCACATACTGTCAACGTTTTGATTTAAAGCTTTATGTACACTCTTGACTTTGAAGAACTCCTTGATTTAAGTAAGACATGTCAAGGTAAGCTTCTTGCCTAGCCTCAGCACAAGATTAATTTTTCATACATGAGAAAAACATTGTCTTCACCCATTTCCAAACAGAATTATTGCTTTTAAAAATACATGTATTAAATTTTAAGAAGGATTTAGTTTTTTAAAATTGATCAAATGTTCTGATTACTTTCAGTGCCAAACATTTTAGTATAGTTTTCTTTCTCTTAGGTGGGAGCAAGCTCTTCTATCTAATTTTGAAAATGAGAAGACACTTAATTTACATTTTCCCCTTCACTCAAAGGTGCTACCAGTCACACTATTTAATGTTTAAATCCCTTCATTAAGGAACTTACAAGCCAAGGAGGAAATTAAAACATTTTAATCCGTTTCCTGATCTTACCCATCATAATGGAAAGGGATGCCTATATTCAGACGAGAGAGATGCAAAACCTTAGGAGAATTTATACACCTTTCATTTCCAGGTTTTAGGAAACTTGATCCTGGAATCTTCCTCCATTCTTCACCTATACTTTGTAACAATGTAAAGTCCCACTTATTCCATAAATCCTGCTCAAACCACTCTAGTCTCTAGTGATCTCTCTGTTCCTCCAAATCCAAACAGTAAATATCATCCAAACCTTTTATTTCCAAAACCACGTAGCATAGATTGTCTCAACTAGCACTTCTCAGACTTTCTGTAGGGAAGGACTAGCTTCTCCCTCCTCTAACCTATTGCAGACTAATACTTTTGTTAAAAAAAGAACACAACAGGGGGCTGGCCCAGTGGCATAGTGGTTAAGGTTACGCACTCTGCTTCGGTGGCCCGGGGTTCACAGGTTCGGATCTTGGGTGCAGACCTACACACCGCTTATCAAGCCATGCTGTGGCAGCATCCCATATAAAGTAGAGGAAGATGGGCACAAGTGTTAGCCCAGGGCTAGTCGTCCTCAGCAAAAAAAGAGGAGGATTGGCAATAGATGTTAGCTCAGGGCTAATCTCCCTCAAAAAAAACCAAACAAACAAACAAACAAAAAACAATAAAAATGAATTACCAGAAGAATGAAATAAGAAAAATATATATATATAAAATACAAGCCCAGAGTTGTTATTATTAAATTCCACAGAAAAAACTTTTCATTGTGGGGGTGATGTGCCCATTCTCAAAGTGATGTAAGTTTCTAAACACTACTCTCAATTTCTGTTCTTGTCTCAAACTAGTAACAATAAACTTGCAGATCAGCTATGGCCCATGGACTATACTTTGAGTAGCACTGGTTATTACATGCAGTGCCTCATTATTTTTGCGTGTGTTACTTCCTTATTATGTAATCACTTGTGGACAGACTTTACATAATACATATTTCTGTATCCAGATCCCCTTACTCCCTCCAGTAAGACTCATAAATACATAATTGCTCGTAGCAATTACAATAGTGATGATAATTCTAATTTTTAAAAATAATTAAAATTATTAGTAGAATCAGTACTAGAATTATTATCAGTAATATCAATGAATTGCTATTATTACTATTCTTTTTAAAAACAAGAAAAGTATATCCAGAAATTATTCTTCTTCAACTTCTCTTTATTAATATTATGCTCAAAATACTCATTTGCTTAGACCTAGTTTTTTAGGGAAAATGTAATTTTAAAAAAATCTAAAGAAACATAAGCATCTGGTTAATTATCCTTAGTCAGAGTGCTATATTTTCTTATAAAGTGGATCAGAAAAGAATTGCATATGAGAAACTCCATACTTGAGCATGTTCTCCATGTCTTGGTTCTTGTTCTGCTAACATATGCTCAAAAAGGTTTTAGTGTTATCCTCAGTGTGTTTGAGACCCAGGAGTGCTTAGGAGGAAAAACACAGCAGTTACAATTTTGCTGTATAATATACAAAACAAAACAAAAAAAGAGTACTACTTCTTCCCCCAAAACCCCCAAACCCCACACTCCACTCTCCAGTCTCCTCCAAGGACTAAGGTAGCTGGCTTCATGTGAGATCAGGTGACATCAGAGAAAATGGTGAAGTAAGGAATTCCAAAAGTCCACCTCACCATAAAAGCAAGTAAAAAAAATCTGGCAAAAACGATCAGAATCAACTTTTTCAAAATTCTGGAATCTAACCAAAAGCTTGCAGTAATCTGGGGAGTGTTTATTTAAAAAAAAAAAAAAATCAAAACAACAACCAGCCAATTCTTAATAAGAAAAGCAAACTTTGTAGTGTCTTAACTTACTGTAATCCCATCCCCCACACACCAACTCAGCAGCGGCCTTGAAAATAGCAGGCCACATTCTCAGTGCAGGTACCTGAAGGGCAGAATGGATTGCATCTACAAAGAATTCTTATTTGGTCTGTCTGGTGGCTGTCTGGAAGACCCACCCAAAAGGACTGTCTTTATCTCTCCCGACTTGCGTAGTGCTAAGCTACTCTCCACAAGGCATGATCTAAAATATTTAGAGGCAACCAAATATAAATTCTGGAGTTGAAAAGTACAGTAACTGAAAGAAAAATTCACTAGAGGGGCTCAACAACAGATTTGAGCAGACCAGAGAATTAGCAAACTTAAAATAGATCAATTGAGATAGTCCAGTCAGAGGAACAAGAAGAAAAAAGAATGAAGAAAAATTAACAGAGCTTAGGAGACCAGAGGCCATCAAGCATACCACCATACCCTTAATGGGAGTCCCAGAAGGAGAGGAGAGGAAGGGGAAGAAAGATTATTTGAAGAAATAATGGTGAAATTTCCCCAATTTGATGAAAAACATCAATCTGCACATACAAGAAACTCAGTGAACTCCAAGTGAGATAAACTCAAAGAGATACACACTGAGACATCATAATCAAACTTTTGAAAACCAAAGATGAATAGAGAATCTTGAAAGCAGCAAGAAAGAAGCAACTTATTGTATATAAGGGATTCTTAATAAGGTTAACAGCTGATTACTCATCACATACCATGGAGGCCAGAGGCAGTGGGATGACATTCAAAGTGCTGAAAGAAAAGTACTGTCAACTGAGAATTTGGTGTCTGACTAAACTATCCTTCAAATATGAAGGAGAAATTAAGACAGTCCCATAAAAACTGAGACAGTTTGTCACTAGGACACCTGACTTACATTTAAAAAAGAAAGACCTCAAATCAATAACCTAACCTTAATTAACTAGAAACAATACCTTAAGTAACTAGTAAAAGAGGAACAAACTAATCCCAAAGCAAGCAGAAGGAAGGGAAAGCAAAGATTAAAGTGGAGAGAAATGAAATAGAGAATAGAAAAATCCACAAAACAAAAAGTTGGTTCTTTGAAAAGATCAACAAAATTGACAAACATTTAATAAAGACTGATCAAGAAAAAGAGAGGACTAAAATTAGGAATGAAAGAAGAGACATTACTACCAATTTTATAGAAATAAAAAGTATTATAAGAGAATACAATCAGCAATTGTATGCCAACAAACAGGAAAACATAGATGAAAGTGGACAAATTCCTGGAAACCCACAAACTACCAAAACTGACTCGAGAATAAATACAAACTATGAATAGACTTGTAACAGATTGAGTTTGCAATCAAAAAACTTCCAACAAAGAAAAGCTTAAGACCAGATAACTTCATTGATGAATTCTATCAAACATTTAATTCAAAGAATTAAAACCAATCATTCTCAAAATTTTTCAAAAAATTGAAGAGGAGGAAGCACTTCCTAATTTGTTCTATGAGGTCAGTATTACCCTGATACCAAAGCCAGACAAAGACATCAAAAGAAAATTATAGACCAATATCCTTTATGAATATGTATGCAGAAATTCTCCAAAAGATCCTAGCAAACTGAATCTAATAGTTCTACGTTCCCCAACATTAGAAGGGTTGGAGACCATGACTAAGTCAAATTTATCCCAAGAGTGCAAGGTTGGTTGAACATATGAAATCAATCAATGTTAGACACAATGTTAATAGAATAAAGGAAAAGAACCTACATGATCATCTCAAGAGCTGCAGAAAAAGCATTTGACCAAATCCAACATCCTTTCATGATAAAAATATTCAACAAACTAGAAATTGAAGAGAACTTCCTCAGCTTGATAAAGGGCATCTATGAAAAGCCCACAGCTAATATCATACTGACTGAAAGCTTTCCCTGTAAGATCAAAAACAGGACATGGATGTCTGCTCTCACTGCTTCCACTCAACATTGTATTGGAAGTGTTAGCTGGGACAAATAGGCAAAAATATTAAAAAGTACAAAGCATCTTGATTGGAAGGAGGAAGTTAAAACTATATTAACAGATGACATAGTCTTATATATATAAAACCTTAACACACACACAACACACTATTAGAGCTAATAAATGAGTTCAGCAAAGTTGCAGGGTACAAAATCAATATACAAAAATCCATTGTAGTTCTATACATTTGCTATAAACAATCCAAACATGAAAAATAGAAAACAATTCCATTTGCAAAAGCATCAAATATAATAAATACTTAGGGATAAATTTAACCAAAGAAGTGCAAGTCTTGCATACTGAGAACTACAGAAGAGTTTTGCAATAAGTTAAAGATATCCGGTGTTGATGGATTAGAAGAATCAGTATCGTTAAGATAGTAATACTCCCCAAATTGGTCTACAGATTCAATGCAATCCCTATCAAATTCCAAGTGTTTTTTTTGCAGAAATGAACAAGCCCACCTTAAAATTCAAATGGAACTGCAAGGGACACTGCATAGCCAAAACATTCTTGACAAAGAAGAACAAAGTTGGAAGACACACACTTCCCAATTTCAAAACTTATTACAAAGCTACAGTCATCCAGACAGGCTGATACTGGGATAAGGATAGACATATAGACCAATGGAACAGAACTGAGGGTCCAGAAATAAATTCATACATGTACGGTCAATTGATGTTCAGCAGGAGTGCCAAGACTATTCAATGAAGAAAGAAGAGTCTGAACAAATGCTACTGGGATAACTGGATAGCCCCATGCAGAAGAATGACATTGGACCCTTACCTCACTCTATATTATATACAAGAAATGGATCAAAGACAAATGTAAGAGAGAAAACTCTCAGAAAGGAAACATAGCTTTAAATCACATAACTTTGGATTAGGCAATGGTTTCTTAAATATGACCCTAAAAGCACAGGCAATAAAAGAAAAAAATTGTTAAGACTTCATCAAAATTAAAAACTTTTATGCATCGAAAGATACTTTTGAGAAAGTGAAAAGCACCCCACAGAATAGGAGAAATTATTTGTAAATCAGATACCTCACAAGGATCTAGTATCCAAAATATGTAGGAATTCATACAACTGAACAATAAAACACAAACAACCAAATCAAAAAAATAAAATGGGCAAAGGATGTGAAGAGACTTTTCTCTAAAGAAGATTTACAAATGGCCAGTATGAAAAGACGCTCAACAAAGAGGACATGAAAAGATGCTCAATATCATTATTCATTAGGGAAACGTAATTTGAAACCGCAGTAAGATACTAGTTCACACCTACAAGGTTGGCAATAATAATAATAATGATAAAAAATGGAAAATAACTGTTGAAGAGGATATGGAGTAATTAGAACCCTCATACATTACTGGTGGGAATGTAAAATAGTCTAACCTCTGTGGAAAACAGTTTGGCAGTACGTTAAAAAGTTAAACATAGATTTACCATTTGACCCGGTAATTCTTCTCCTAAAGTATAAATCTAAGAGAATTGAAAACATATGTTCACACAACAATTTGTACATGAATATTTATAGCAGTATTATTCATAGCAAAGAAGTAGAGACAAACCTAGTGACCATCAACTGATGAATGGATGTATAAAATGTGGTATATCCATACAATGGAATATTATTCAGCCATAAAAAGGAATGAAGTACTGCTACATTCTATAACCTGGATGAACCTGTAACCCATTGTGCTCAGAGAAAGAAACCGGACATGAAATGTCACGTATTGTATGATTCTCTTTATATGGAGTGTCCAGAATAGGCAAAACTAGAGAGAGAAAGTAGATTTGTGGTTGCCAGGGAATGGAGGGAGGGGGCAATTGGGATTGTCTGCTAAAAGCTGTGGGTTTTCTTTTGGGGGTCATTGAAATGTTCTGGAATTAGTCTTGATGGTCGTACAAAACTGTGAAATACTGAAAAGTACAGAATCGTGCACTTGAAAATGGTTTAGGTGAATTTCATGTTATGTAAATTTTATCTCAGTAAAAAACAGGATAACCTTTCTATTCATAGAAAAATTTAAAAATGAGTATGAATAAACATAATTTATTTGGTTTTAACACAATTCTTTGTCAAGTACAGGGTGCTTTAAGCTGACAACTGACATCTGTTTAAAAACAAAGGCTACGAAATGCCATTCTTGTTATATAGTCTTATAACACTGAATTGCATTTACTATTCCCTCCCCACCTAAACCTCAAACCAAATATAATAACTTCTGTGGGCAACAACTTCCAGTCTTCCTGATCTTGGGAAAGTAATCTTACAATTTAATCATTGATGGTTCTATAGGTTTTTTTCCTTCCCTCTAACCAATTTTGAAAACAACTTGGTAGAGCCTAGGTAACCACATTACTTATTGTCCAAACGGTACACTTTTGACCATGAAAGTGGACACTAGCCATATGGGATGCCTGCATAAACCAGACTGTCCTGGGTAACCCAGGACATAAGGCCACCTAAACAGAGATGACATTACTACCAGGCACAGACTCATAGCTGGATACCCAATAAAAATACTTGGGGAGGGAGGGAGGATTGCTTCAAAGGTAACAGCTGGACTGCTGCAGGTGGTGGTGGTGAGCTGTATGGTTTCCTCCGTCCTCAGCGGGAAGGACTGGCTCCAGCGCAGCCCCCTGCAATCCCAGCTGACTGGGGCCAGGATTGCAGGGGAGGCGTGGAAGAGTGGGGGTCTTCTAATGGCTTAACGTGCCTGCCCATGGTCTCCTCCTGAGATTATCTGCCCCTTTCCTGTTCCCCATCTCAGTAATGACTTTGGGATTGGCCTGGGCTGTTTTGCTAATGCTAGTCTCTCCATTATCAGCTGGTGTATGAGAGAGAGAACATCCATGAGGTCAGATCAGGTTGGCAAATTTGAACTGTGGCTGCAGATGCTGGGGGCCTGGGCTGTCCAGACGCAAGCAGAATGCGTGGGTATACAAGAACTGCTCTTCAGTATGCTCTATTCTGATCTGCATTTGTCTGAAGACACTCGGGCATTATGTAATCTGAGTCCTTCATTTTACAAATGAGTAGACTGAGGTTCAAAAATGTTCCAAGTTGTCCAATTAACATTCCTCTAGGAATTGCTCCCTCTCTGTTCAGCTTCCATTTTACTGGGGGTGGCAGGGTTGGACGGGGACTCTTGAAAGAAGTTTGCGGAACTGTTCGGTGAACATCCATCCAGAGGGTCCAAGGCAGTGAGTCCTGCTGGAGTGTTTGCTATGCCACAGGCTCAGGTAGCTATGAGGATTCTAATGCCCCTCCTGCCACCACCAAGCCCCCGCCTGGCCCAGCCCACGCCCTGTGAGCCCTGGCTCAGCAATCTCATTAGTGAAATGGCGATCTGCTGTCTGCCTCCCTGGGCTGGGCTGTGGATTAATTGCTCTATGTTCAGAAAGTACCTTAAAGAAAGAGGGGTTACCTGAGTCCTTCCAGCTGATCACATTACCCAGGCCAGCCCCTGCTGGTGAGTGGGGAGAAGAGGCAGGCAGGTGTTGCAGGATCCAAGGCCTTCTGAGAGGGCCCCTGCCCCAGGAAACCTAACAGACTGCAGATCCTGACTGTTAACTGAGAGTTGAAACTGAGATAGGTGTGTGTGTGTGTGTGTGTGTGTTTGTGTTTGTCAGTGGTGGTGGTGGTGGCTGTGAAGTAAGAGGGGACTTCACACCAGGCATGTAAGAATTAGGGAACTACGTTAGAGGTGTCGCATTTTCTGTGCTCTACCTGGCACTGTATCCATTATTTTACATTCATTCACTCTTATCTCTGAGTCCTTGGACATATGCATCATTACCCCCGCTTCCTGGATGAGTGGTACAAGTGCTGCAGAATCCAGCTTAGCTGGATGGGGAGGTGGTTTCATCAAAAGTGGTCCAGATTCCACACACTCAGGGCAAACATGTCCAGAATGTCATCCCACATGTTTATGTCAATGCTTTTCATGATGAGTTCTCGGGTCAGCTTTTCTTATTGTCTTTTGAGTTTGGCAAACAGGAAATAGACTCCTTCTGGAAGGTCTGTAACAGCCTGCTTGACAAATCCAGGAAGATATCCTGATGGTGGCAGGACTTAGCCTGGGAAGGGACTTGGCAGGCCAGGACAACTTAGCAACAGGAATCCATTGCTTGGTGTGCCTGCTTTCTCTTTTCAGACCTCACTTTTAACGTCTTTGCCTGTCTTTGCACTATATGCCATGATAGACTGGGATTGTTTAGGCCTCATTGCTCCCTGCCCACCTCCAAGGAGTGTCCACAGGGCATCTGCACTCACCCTGCCCTGTGCCCTGCGCCCTGCCTCCCTCCACTGTCCCCACAGAGTGACCTCATCAGCTTCTCCCCTTCTTGGAATCCTGGTGTCCTTCCACCTTCCCTCACTTTCCCCCAGGATTCGAGGCTCTCTGCGGTCTGACCCTGGCCCACTTCTCTGCCCTGCACTCTCCAGGCCCACACTTGTCCACCAAGCCCGGCTGGATGACACTGCTTCCCCAGATGGGCCAGCCTTTCTTCATCCTCTTCCCAACGCCTGGGACAGCCACCTTGCACTTCTTCACTGGCTGAATCCTAGCAAATCTCAAACTGTCTGGGAGGGTCCCTCCCTCAGGAGAATGTGCCTCATGCCTTGGCCCCACCTGCCCCTAGGCTGGAAGTGGAGGCTATCCTACAAGAGACCACACCCTGGCATTAAGTCTCGCAATGCTGCTGCTAATCTGTAGGCTCCTTGGGGTCCTTGTTTTCAATCTCTCTCTACTCATCGTCTTGCACAGAGCCTAGGAAGAGGCTCAATACATGTGGAATGAACAAGGCCTGCGGAGGGCTGAATTAAGATATTTCTCCCATATCCTGACTCTTAAAGGTCCCGATAACTCGGGAGCCACAAAGGTAAAGCGCAGAGTGAATAACCTCCGTGCAACCCAAGGGGATAATAATGGTTTCTTTAGCAGGGCATAGAGCTCTGTCCCAGAATCACCTGATGACTGTGTAAAGAGGAGAGTTGGATGAGGTAGAGATTTTCCCAGAAAATTTATAGACAAGGAACTCTAGAGGTGACACAACTTGATGAAAATGAGCTGGCAAAGGGGGGCTGGTGAAGAGAGCTGCTTTGGGCTTCAGGTACAGGTATAGTCTCCGTACGTCCTACCACACCCCCCTTAATAGCAGTCTGGAAGGACGTGAAGTAACCCAAGCTCATTAGAGGATTCAGGGGTGACTAATGGGGAATTGATGCTCCCTTACAGGAGCAAGCTCCGTAGGGCCAGGGTGGAGGCTGGGGCATCTGTCCTCCCAAGTCGTCCACAGACTTTCTCCAAAGGGGTCTTCATCTGGGTAGCTTACCCCCAGCACTCAAGGAGCAGCATGTTAGCTAAATAAAATCAATTAAAAGAAGTTTGAAATGCAGTGTCCTGCAACTCGGGTATGGATTGCTAAAAATAAGTCCTGTGTAAAATGACCCTCCATCAGCTCATCTCACTGGCCAGGCCAGAGGCAGCGTCTCACGTCTCCAACACACAGTTACAGAAGGGAGTGATTGCAGTGGTTCCCAGACCCTCAGAGCCAAGGTGACTTTCCTCTTTGTTCTTCCTGATGCCCTGCCCTGACAGCATCACCTTCTCCCCAGGCCTGGCTACAAGAGTCTTGAGGGCAACTTCTCTTGTAAGCAGAATGATGTTAACAGCTGGGACGTGCCAGTCTGTCAGAGGTCACTGCTGTTACAAGTTTCAGAGTGAACGTTTTTAGTAGAAGGTGAGACAGAAGAACTGCGGGCTATGCTTTGAGGCTGCAGACTTGAAAAATCAGAGCATTTTCAGAGCAGAGGGCTAAGGCTGCCCAGCCACCCCTGCTCATCCCTCACAAGCCCTCTAAGTTCAGATGCAGTCCGCTCTGAGAAAAATTGGGCAAGTAGCAGGGAAAAGTCAGTGGCCCTGAAACAGGAGACAGAAGCCTTAATCCTGCTCTTTCACCAACAAGCTGTATCCCCTTGGGTAAGTAACTTAACCTTTCTGGGTCTCCCTGTACGTGGTCTGGAATGAGGGTTCTCATAAATCTCTCTCTGACATTCAGTGAACCTGTGATTCTAGAATCCTCTCATGTTTCAGCATCTTCCACATTCCTTTCCAGGACCCTCCCAACCTCTTTTTTGATGTCTCCACCCACGGAGACACACAGGGCTTTATTTTGTGTCCTCCCCTGCCCAGCTGCCCGAACTGCCTCCGCTTTTCATTCTAATCCCAGATTCGCATGAGTCATGGGATGACTTTGCAAAGCTGCCCCCCCCCCTTTTTTTGGATGCCTCTTAATCAATTAAAGCAGGACCTCATCTATTATCTGAAGAGAGATGGAAATTCTTGAGTGAATGCTGATCAGGTATGCTGGAGAATCCTCAGGTCAGAGGATAATGATAATAGTAATAAAACAACAGCAGCAACAAATATTAAGAGAATTTACTCTATGCCAAGCCCCATGCTGAGGGATTAACATGTTTTACCACATTTAAATTTCTGAAAAAACCTTACAAGCTAAGTAATATTCTCATTTTACAGACAAGGAAACTGGGTTTAGAGAGGTTAAATGATTTTCCTGGGGTCACACAGCCAAAAGTATTGGAGCAGCCTTTGAAGCCAGAGAAAACACTGTGAGGCATTTTTTCCCCCAAAGACTAACTAGAGAAATTCTGGGCTTTGATTTTGAAGCATTGAGACTGAACACACACACACACACACACACACACACACACACACACAGCCATACTCATAACCAACAGGAGAAATTATGCACATGAATGAGTTCCAGACCTCAACACCATCACCTTATAAGGTCAGTTTATATACTTGTTCCAACAGTGTCACAGACGCTTGGTTGGGGTTCCCAGTTTCTCCTGGGAACACTTCATGAGCTACTCACACATGTACAGTATTTTTGTATCATCGCCACAGTCTACTTTGTTTTTGTCATTATTTTCCCTGCCAGTGGTGTTATTCCTTGTGCTCACATATCTTTTCACCAGTCTTGGCTCCAAGTGGCCTTTGGCTATTTCCAATGTGCAAATCCAATCTCCCCTTAAAGGAAACATTTACCACCATTCAACCAGTCTGACTGGCTATATGTTTTCCCACTATTCCAGTGGCTTGCAAAATATTTTAGCAGTGGAACCATTTTTATTTATACTGGAATCTTTTAGAGAAGCCCAATTGTTAAGGCAGATAAAAGCAGAGCTTCTGTGTTTGAAGCATGAATGGGAGGCATGACCCCTGTCCACTCTTTCCTGCCCTTCTTGTTCTCCTCCTTGGCCTCAACGGTACCACCAAGGCAGCTTCAAGTTCCAGGGGACATAGTGTGAAAACTACTGTTCTGGCCCAGGCTGCCCAGCAGTGAGAGGGGCAGTGTCAGGGGCTCTACGCTCCCTTCCTGGCCCAGCATGAGCAAGTTCTGGAACATACTCGTCTCTCCTTAAAGTTCTTACTGGCTATAAGGAAGGAGACCATGACACCTCCTCGAGGTCTTTAATTCACCAGTCTTGTTTGTAGAAGAGCTTTAAGAGGTTTGCAGAAATGCTTTAAGGAAGGAAAAAGAGGGAGCTTGGTGGCTATAAATAGAAAGGCTAGTTCTGAGGTCAAGAATGATAAAAGGGGATCAAAAAAATTTAAGGATTGTAATAGAACGAGGAAAAGAATCACACAGATTTTAAGAAAAAGCATACAGAGTGGGGATTTCCAGCAGAAAGGGAAAAGCGCAATGTGTTGGAATCCCAGGCTGAATGTTGGATATTTGCTGCGTCCTCTGGTGTGCTGTTAGGGGCACGCAGAACCGGGAGGGTAAGTGTGTACCTGCTTCCTGCTAGGCCCTGGGGGCCGCCCGCAAAGAGCCCTCTCTTAAGGAACGCACTGTCTCATAGAGGACATACTCAAAAACCCTAAATCCAAGAGGAAATCATGAAAAGCAGTAGGGACATACAAATGGAGTCTTAGGGGAGATTAGAGGAAGATGCCTCTGTGAAAATACCCAAGCCAAAGTCAGATTTCTTCTAATACATGACATTCCTTTCAGTGCATAAATATGGACTTGAGTGAAATTTTGGTCTCTTCAGATTTTATCTTATCGAACCCATTTTGACTTCCTCATCCTAACTTAGTTCTCCTCAAAAAAGAAGGCATTACTCCTCTGTTGATACCCCCAAAGGAGGTATAAAGTTATAACTGTGTTTTTTCCAACATGAGTCAGTTGGACCTTGCTTTAAGTCATGAGTGCATGTGGCTCAGGAATTTTTCTGTCCCTCCCGTCTGAATTTCAGTGGAGCATAGCAAGACCTTTCCATTTTGGCTTAATTGCTTTAAAGTTCCTTTCATGTTAAAATGTCATAATCTAGTACCTCAAACCAACATGAAAGGGGGAAAAATCTCTTTGATAGTCAAGGAAAAAAAAAAGACCTCTATGAATTGGGAGGACCTCAGCCAATAGCTAGTAAGCTGGGAGAAGACTTTGTTACCATATGAATGCAATAAAAGCAAGGGAGAGTATGGGGGATCCTTGGATCTAATCCTGTGATTTACTCATTTTCTCAGCAGCCCTATGCTATGAAGCGGGTTCCAAACCAAGTTCCTGTTTCCTCTTGTGAATCAGTCCCTCTACTATAAAAGAATTGGAAACAACTTCACCAAGGCCAGCAGTGGGCAGCATCTTCACTCTTGGCTTTGAACTTGAAGCAATGCCTTGTTACACTCTATATACCCAGGGCCTGGTACAGTGCCTGGCACGTAGTAAGGACTTGCTCAGATAAGTGTTTGTGAACTGAACCAACCGTGAACAAAGGCAAGGAAGTGGGGAGGTGCAGGGTATGTTTGAGGACAAGTTAAATAATAGAAATAGCAGACACTTATTAAGCGTTTACGAAAAGCCGGAGCCGTGCTAAGTACTTTCTGTTCTCTTCTCCTTTAAACCTCACCAGACCTCCAAGAGGTAAGACTAATTAGTATCCATTTTATGGGTGGGAAACAGACTTAGATCAGATAAGCAATGTGTTAGTTTGCTAGGGCTACCATAACAGAATACCATAGACTGGGTGACTTCAACAACAGAAATTTATTTCTCACAGTTCTGGAGACTGGGAAGTCTAAGATCATGGTGCCAACAAGGCAGTTTTCATTCTGAGGCCTCTTCTTTTGGCTTGTAGATGACGGCCATCTTGCTGTGTGCTCACGTGCCCTCTTCTTTGTGCATGTGCATGGGGGAGCGAGAGAGAGCTCTCTGGTGTCTCTTCTTATATGGACGCTATCCTCTAGGATCAGGGCCCCACCCCTAGGACTTCATTTAACTTTACTTCCTCAGAGGCCCTATGTCTAAATACAGCCACACTGGGGGTTAGGGCTTCAACATATGAATTTGGGGGGGAACACAAACATTCAGTCCGTAACAAGTAGCTAGCTCAAGTTTCACAGCTAGGAAGTGTTGGAACAGAAACTCAAACCATCTTACCCTGAAGCCCATGCTCTTAACTGAAAGGCAGCACTTCTGTGAAGTATGGGGTTATAGCTGAGTGTACATGGAGGGTCAGGACTCCCTTGTGGGAAATGATAAGGTAGTCTGGGCTCAAATGAACCCTGAAGACTGAGTTTCTTGCCACCCCCGTCTCCATCCTGCCCACTAGCCATACTGAAAACCTTGCAGTTCACTGAGGCTCCTGCTCGTTGACTTGAATCCTCTGGAAGCGGTGCTCTGCTCTACCTTCAAAGGAGGTCCTCAATCTTGGCTGCACATTAGAATCACCTGGCAAGCTTTAGAAAAACCAGGAGTCAGATCCAGGTTGAAGGGCTCCCACTGGCCTCGAATAATGATAGTCACAAGTTACAACCTACTGAACAAAATAAGAAACCACAAGTTCATGGTGATATAAATTATCTAATGAATAAATTGAAAGTTTTATCATAAACAGGATATGTGCATAATTTCAGAGCACCTCCCCACAAAGGGCTGGTTAATTAAAAAGGAAAATGACTCAATTTACAGTGAAGTCTGGCAGTGATCACCTTAATCAAGTGAGCAAAGTGAAACCATCAGTAATGGGACAAAAAGAAACCATGTGCCACCTCACAGGTTACAGTAAGAAGGCACCACGTCACTAGCCCTGTCAGAGGTGCACAACCTGAATCTCATCCTGAGGAGACATCCGATGAACCACAATTGAGCGACATTTCTACAAAATAACTGGCTTGTAACCTTCAAAAGTGTCAATATCATGAAAGTTAAGGAAAGACTGAGGAACAGTTCCAGAATAAAAGTGAGTAAAGAGACATGATAATTAAAGGCAACGTGTAATTCTGAACTAGATCCTTGTGCTATAAAAAACATTACTGAACATTTGGCAAAACTTGAATGGTCATAATGTGTCAATGTGGATTTCTTGATTCTGATGGTTGCATTGTTATGTAGGAGAACGTTCTTGTTTGGAAGCAAATACACGCTACAAAGAAGGGGGTGATGGGATATCAAGTTAAATTACTTCCAAATGGTTCAGTAAAAAAAAAGTTATACTGTAATTGCAACTTTTCTGTAAGTTTGAAATTCTTAAAATACAAACGCACAAATTCCTGATGTGCGGTTTGCACACCAAACCAATTAAAACCTCTAGGGAGGAGACCCAGGGTTCAGTTGCTGTTAAAATTCCCAGGTGATTCCAGTGTGAGGCTGGGCTGAGAACCACTGGCCTATTCTCAAAATATGGTCCCTGAACCGGCAGAATTAGCATCAGTGGGAAACTTGTTAGAAATGCAAATTCTCTGGCCCTAATCCAGAACTCCTGAATAAGAAAATCTGAGGATAGGGCCCAGCAATCTGTATTTTAACAAGCCCTCCAGCTAGTTTTGGTTCATGCTTAAGTTTAAGAACCGTTGTTCTAGAACCTTGCTCATTCCTCTTCTATCTATACTTACTCCCAAATATTTTTCCAGAGTCAGTTCAGACCCTCATCAGGTCCCATAGCTGGGAGTACCTCACTATCTTAGTGTACACCTCAGGGTTTAGAAATGATCTGTTTACACACTTGTCACCCCCACCAGAGCTGGTCCAAGCCTCTTTCACACAGTCCCTGGTATACAGTAGGCACCTATCCATGCTTATTTAATTGATGCTTAACAAATGAATTGAGGGGGCCGGCCCCGTGGCTTAGCGGTTAAGTGTGCGTGCTCCGCTACTGGCAGCCCAGGTTCGGATCCCGGGCGCGCACCGACGCACCACTTGTCAGGCCATGCTGAGGCAGCGTCCCACATACACAACTAGAAGGATGTGCAACTGTGACATACAACTATCTACTGGGGCTTTGGGGGAAAAAAGGAGAAGGATTGGCAATAGATGTTAGCTCAGAGCTGGTCTTCCTCAGCAAAAAGAGGAGCATTAGCACGAATGTTAGCTCAGGGCTGATCTTCCTCACAAAAAAAAAAAAAAATACATGAGGGACCAGTGGTGATGTTCAGTAGTGTTTCCCTATGCTACATTTGCTTCCATTCATATGCCATTTAGAGTCATGCAGTGATGTGCCTCAAGTTCTGTGATGGGAATTTGATAAGGGGCTCTGTGGAGGTAGGAAAGATGACGAGCATTTGAAACCACATTCAGAACCACCCTCACCTTTAAGGGAGCCCGTTCTGAAGCCTTTTAAAGGTGTCTGTGAGCTGCGGGGCTCTCTAATTAAACCAGATGGACTGGATGATAGCTGATTAGATTCCTGACTTACTGATCCTCCTTCTATTTACTCACGTAAATACGTTGATGAGCCAGAAACCATCTCATTCAGGAAAAGCACCTCACTGAATATTTTTAGAAAATTAAACTTTTATGGATGACCCAGTCTGTGAGCAGCTAAAATGTGAAAGTCTGTTTCCTATGGCTCTCGGATGGTTGGGCTTTCAGCAAGGGAACCGTGAACGAGTTTGTTTCTGCAAATGTGTGCCAAACAGCAGCAGCAACAAATTACAGGCCCATCAGTCATTTTGGAGGGAGAGAGGAGCACATCAGAGTGATGGACATAACCAGGGATGTAGGCTCTTCTTTGCTGTAACTGCCTCTGCCTCTCCTACCTCCGTTTGATGGTGTTGATGTTGATTTCCAATTCACTTGGCTCTCTTGATTGGTAATATTTGGGGGTGGGGGTGATGAAGTAAATACTCAAAAGAACACATAATACATTAAAACATATTTATAAGCACGTGCATATAAATACAGCTATATCTGTCCATGCATAAATATGTATGCATATGTATATCAATAATTATGTGTCACACTCTTCAAAAATCTACTCAAGATATAGTTACTCAAGTAGCAAGGACCTTAAATAATGATGGGTCTTGAGAGTTTCCTAACTTCAGGTCCTACTACTGATTAGAATCCATATCCATGCCTTGTAGAAGATGTATAGGTGGCCCAGATGGGACTCAAGGAAAATCATTTTGTGTAATGCCTTGCTTTAGGATATTTCCAGGATAATTCTGTTGAGATTACAGACGAGTGAGTGGAATATTCTAAGGTATGACACGCGTTGCATGGCCCTGTGGAAACATCATGGCAGTTGAGAGGACAAACCTCAGTCTCAAGTGCTCAGATTGCCTTTGACCTAGAGAAGTTAGTGCTGAACTGGGCTGACTTCCTTGGCTGAACTACATTATCAGAATTCTATTCAATCACACTCAAAGAGTATTTTTGACTGCCTGATGGATTGCTAACATGTGTTTACTACTATGGCTGATGTAGCATATTTAGAACAGGTATCGGCTTTACTAAAAATACAGAAGCATTCCTTCTTACAGTGAAAGCCAAGATCAGATTGTTTTCTAAAGTCAAGGTGGGTCTCTGGAAGGTCAGAGGGATATAATCTCAATGTGGAATTTTCTGGTCCTTTCTTCATTCGTCTAGTATTTAATACATTCCTACCCTGTGCCAGATATTGTTCTAGGAGTAAACAGTGGTTAATAAGACAGGCACAATCGCTTCTTTCATGGAGTTGACACTTTTTATGTGTTAACTCACCATTAAGTTTTGTGAAAATGGAAATGAATGACATTGGTGGAACTTCCAAACCAGCTGGGGAGATAAGAGTCATCTTCCAGAAAGCCATCTCTACAGAATATTGATATGGGATGAATTGTGTATCTCCCTCCAAAATCCATATGTTAAAATCCTAATCCCCAGTACCTCAGAATGAGACCTTATCTGGAGATAGGGTCTTTAAAGAGGTAATTTAGTTAAAATGAGATGATTAAGATGGGCCCTGATCCAACATCACTGGTGTCCTTACAAGAAGAAGAAATTTGGACACAGATAACATAGAGAAGGAAGGGAAGACAATATGAAACAAACAGGGAAGACAATATGAAAACACACGGAGAAGACGGCCATCTACAAGCCAAGGAGAGAGGCCTGTAACAGATCCATACGTCACAGCTCTCAGAAGGAAACATCCCTGCTGACTCCTTGATATCAGACTTCTAGCCTCCAGAACTGAGACAATAAGTTTCTGTTGTTTAAGCCCTTTAGTCTGCAGTACTTTGTTACAGCAGCCCTAGTAAACTAATACAAATATATTAAATGCTAAAATGTGGGCAGGGACAAAGTATGAGGTAGGGTGGACTATTGATGAGGTTTTGAGTAGGGAGAGAGGATGGCATAACTAATGTTTCAGGGAGAAAAAAAGAAACAATGCTTGCAAAAAAAAAATGTTCGTGCAAACAGAGAAAAGGCAACTATCTTTGCATTCTAATAGCTTCATTAATGTGAAAGAGGCTTCTGCCATCTCCAGAGGACGTGTTCCCCTTAATGTCATGTTTATTGAATTGTCTGGTTTAACAGTGAAGCAAAATGGCTTCATGTTGGGCTAGTTCCTTCTTTCACTCAGATATATTAAGTTCTTCCAATGTAAGACTCTCTTTGTCCCCTGTAATTCTACACTTAGACATGTCCTTAATGCTGGGATTTAGAGTGTAAGCCCAGTGGGCAGAGACCATCGCTAATTCTGCATTTGGATTTGTCCGCAACCACTGATGGCTCTCAGGACAACATCAGGACACATACTAGGTGGTGAGAGGCAATGGAACTGAGAAGAGGGTGATGTTTTGCCATTCCTGTTCTATTATTGGGCTGCTCTAGGACAGGGTGTTGACAGTTCAAGCTGGGAAGGAGGGGTGGAGCATGAGCTCAGATGGGAAGTCAAACGCTACAAACACTTGTGGGGTGACACGATTCTTTGCTCGTGCTCAAAAGGCATAGAAATTACGACATCAGTCCTGCTGGCCCAGAAAGCTCTTATGGAGGGCTCTAAGACATTCCTGTGAAAGAGTCTGGTTGCCTTTAGCGGTAATTGAGAAGTCCATTGTCCCTCACTGCATAACACCATAGTTCCTATTCCTTCAACTCTTGACCCTCCTCCTCCTTACTGGTCACCAGAAAGACCCACCCAAAGGTGAGAGGAGTTGCTACAGTATCTTGAGAGGGATGGATGCTAGGACCATCAAAGGGGCCCCATCACCACTTACTCTCCTGTGTTATAATTGCTAACTACTTCTTTGTCTCCCCTCTGTGTCCCCACTGACAGGGACCTTCCTCAAGTTCTCTCACTATCCCTAGAAACTAGTCTATGCCTGGTTCATAGCTGGCACTCAATAAATGTTTGCTATAGGTAGAGGGAGAAAGAGAAGCTTTTTTTTTGGTCTGAGGAGCATCCCTTCTGGCATAATTAATGTGGCATAATTCAATGTAACTTATGGTTCCCAAGAGTCTCAAACAGGACCTCTCCCTACCCACCGCCCCTGTGTAAACTGCTTCACCCAGCAGGGTGACCTGGGTGTGCTTCCGTAGCCAGGCCTCCCAGCTGCCACTTGTAGGCCACCACTTCCCCTTATTCCCACACCAGCATCCACAGTGCCCTTTGCTGCCGAGGGCTGCAGTGCCTGGAGACAGAGAGCAATGTTCTCCTCTAATTTCTCCCAGTCCACTCGGAAGCTCGCCTGGCAAACTGCTCAGGCCCCTGTATTCTGTGCCAGCAGGACACCACACCCCAACTCCTGCTGGCTGTATTTACCTCCATTCACCACAAGGCAGCACTGCCTGCCTTACACTCCAGGAGTTTTTACCAGCTCTTTCATTCTACTTTCAGGACTCAGGGCTGAGGTATGAGGCCATAGGGAACGGGACTGAATGAAAGCTCAGAATGACTCTCTCCCCTCTGATCCTGGCCCTGGCCCTTAACACTGTGACTCTCAAGGCTCTTTCCTTTAGGTTGAGGGCTTTCCCGGGAAGCTCCCCAGAGCCTCCTGCTATCAGACACCCTCTCCTACCACATCTTCCGCCAGCCAAACTTGAATCCTAGGGTGAGGACCAGTTAGAATCAAGCTGGGAATCCCTGCTTCATAAAGAAGTAGGCTAGTCCTCCTCCACCAGAGGCCACATCTCATCTCATCCAGGTAGGCACATTAAAGCCTTGGTTGCCAAAAACAATTTATATAAGCTCTAGAAAGGCTTCAGCAGAGTCAGAAAGCTATGCAGGGGTGGGAGTCAGATGGACTTCTATTTGAAACCAAACTGCACCACTTACTAGCCGTGTGATCAGGACAAGTTACTAAGACTTTTCAGGCTATAGTTTCCCAGTCCATTAAATAGGATAATTCCTATCTCATGGGGCTCTCAGAAGTTTATGTGAGTGGAAATATGAAATGAGGGTAGGGTGTTGATGGCAAATAGTAGGTACTAAATCCACCTTGCTTTTCTTGTCTTCGAATTCTCTTAAGTTAGGAATGAGGAAAAATTTCATATAAAGCTTTGACTTTAAACCACTCACTGATGAACTTCCCTTGAATATCCTAGCAGGAGAGCCCCATCAAGGGATCCCCGTCCTCACAGCTGGGACACATAAGTACCTGAGCCTCTTCATGCTAACCAGGGCTAAAATCCACACCTGCCTGCCAGAGAGTCATGGAATGTGCTAACAGAGCTAACTGGGCCATTCCTGCTGGGTTCTGTAGCATTCCATAGAACTCTTTCTTTAAGATGCTCATAAAGAATTTCAGATGAAGTTGAGGGAGATACCATAAACAGAGTGAGCTGAGCAGGGAGCAGAAGAATGGGAGGGAAACCTCACAAATAAGCACAACCTCTTTGCCAGGAGGCCAAAAACCAAAGGATGCCAACTTTCTTTCCATCACCACCCAGAAATGATTAATTGCTCTAGGGCTAAGGGAAATGAATGTAAACCTCTTTAGGTTCCTTCCCCACTTGGCCATTTTCAACCATTTGCTCCTATGGCCCACTTCCACCCTTCCTTATTGCTGCTATTCCTGCATAAGATCTCTGCTTAGTAGATGGTGCCTTATGACCCATGCCCCTTTCCCGCCCTCTGAAACAGGGGCTCTCCTGTACCATCACCACACGTGTGAGACAAGCATCCTCTGGCTTCTAACTTCCAGGCCTTAAGGCATGAAGAGCACAGACTTTGGAATCAGAGCTGATATCCTCTACTGGCTGTTCAATTTGGGGGCAAGTCATTTACCCTCTGAAAGCTTTCATTTCTCCTAAGTGTAAATAAGGATAGTCAAATCTGCTTCACAAGTTTGAGAATTAAGTGAGATGGTGCATGTACGGCATCTGAGTGTCTGGTACATAGTGTGGTCGCTATTTATAGGTGTCATGGTCGTGGAAAGCACGGTGGTTGTTAGAAGCATTTACTCAAACCAGGAACACTCTCTTCCCACCTTTTAAAACCATACCTATTTTTCATGAGTACAAATGGCATTGCCTCCATATTGTCTTCTCCATCTCTTATAACCATTTAATTTCCTTTGAACTCATGTTGCACCTACTTTCCACCATTTCCTTGGCCTTTATCTCTTGGTACCAATTCTTCTGAGCAAGTCTCATATTTTACCAGTTTGATTGTAAGCCCTTTCAGACAGGGACCATGCCACCAAAATCACCCTTCTGGTGAGTGTCACAGTACATCATGGCTTATGGGAGCTGTGAGTATCAACATCCATGTTTGGGCAGGTGGACATGTTAAGGCTGCCAAGTGTTCATTTCATGGTGTCCAAGACAATGCACTACTGTGTTGAGGATGGCTCAGAAATGGCTAAGATAAAGCGCAGGAGGGAGGAGCCTCAAATAGAGCCTCATGTAGCCTCAAATAGAACTCCAAGTGCCGTGTCGAGGGGCTGCTCTCAGAAAAGGCCAGCTGCTTTGATTTGTGCGTTCCTTTTGGGACCAGGTGATTATAGTATAAGATGGGTTTGGGAATTTCCATGCTGCTGGAGACACCACCTGAGAACCTCTTTGTACTTGGTCCTGACAGCAAATACTGAAGCGGAAAAAATGTTTTCATCCGTCTGCACTAATCTCTTGTTTCTCTAACAGTTAGAAAGAGAGAGAGAGAGGGACAAAATAAATTAAAGGCTGCATCAGAGAAAGAGCTGAAGAGCCAGGCTTATGCTCATTCTGCTGCCAGGTCATTTTCTAGTCGGTACAGGAAATGCCAAACTTCTGCAGCTATGGGGTGGAGGTGCTGGGAATGTAATCATTTGAACTGTGATAATTGAAGGCATTAAAGAAGAAAGCCCAACTGAAAAACTTCCAGAAAAGCAGAGGCACTCGGAATTCAAAGCAGGCTGCTCGCAGCCTCCAGTCCTGTGGCCACAGTAAGAAGAAAGCTCACTTGGTCAGGATCGGGGCCCCTTTCCATGTCCCAAGAGGATCCACCCATCTGTAGCTGGTGCTCTGTGCCAGACAAAATCCAGACCCCAGCACCTTTCCACGTATTTATGTGCAGACCTTCCATCTTTGTGTGTATAAACCCGTCCACGTGGTGCTTGGGTCAGTTACTGCTTTCAGACTGGGACCCCAGGGAGCACAAACCTGATGAGGGCTTTGCGCTCACCTTCAGTTACACAATCTGCGTCTTGGTACGCTGCCCCTTAACTTAGCACGTGGTTGTGTTGTCTTGAGCTGGCAGTTCTTAGTGCTCCTGGAGGCTGGCCAGGCTGACAACATATATCCGCAGATTATACCGTTAAAACCATAATGGCTTCTTCCCCCTTCTCCCTCCTCCTTTTTTTTGGCCCATTCATAGCCAGAGACATCTCTCAAAGGTAGTGAGGCTCCTGCCCATTCATATCCTAGGCTAGATCTAAAGCAGCAGCTCAGAGGCTTCAGGACAACACAAATGTTGTTTCATACAATCAGTACTTAACTTTTGAGTTTCTGTCATGTACATCATTGGGTGATAAACATTTTCTGCTTATTAGCTTATATTTCTTTCCTTGTGGATCTTGGCTTCCGCGACCAAGTGTGTCTGTGTCTCAGGTATGGGAAGATTGAGAATGGTCCAATGCTTTCTTAAGGCCATCAGAGAACTCACCTGTGAACAGGTTTCTGTTGAGGATGATGTGCCATGCACCTAATACTATGCAGGACATTGTAGCAGATGTAGAAGTAATAATGTGTCTGATCCCTGACTTCAGGAGGCTCACAGTCAGATCAGAAGCCATACACACAAAAATCAGCATGACACAACATGAGACAGAAATGGTGAGTGAGACAGTGCAGCAAATCGAGGGAAAGGAGACAGGGAGGCTAAGAACTCGGAGAACAAGTGCTTCCTGGAGGAGCCGGGATTTGCACCTGACCTTGATGAGTTGGTCAGATTTGGAGAAGATGACAAGATGAACAAAGCCTCTCTGTAAACTGGTAGTTAAGAGTAAAGACTCTGGAGACAGATGGCTTGGGCTTAAATCCCAGCTCTTCTTCTTCCTAGCTGTGTGACCTTGGGCAAGTTACTTAACCTTTTTGTCTCTCAGTTTCCCCAATTGTAAATGGTAATAATAGTATCTCATGGGGTTGCTTTGAAGATTACCTGAAATAACACCTGGAAAGCACATAGCTAAGAAGCAGTGGCGATGGTGGTGATGCAAAGCTCTCGGGAGAGTGAAGAGTGGACCGGTCTAGGTGAGGGGAGTGTAAACCAGAAGGAATCAAGTGCAGCCAGCCTTTGGAGGGCCATAAAAGTTATTGGGAGGAGTTTGGACTTCATGCAGAAGGAACTGTTTTTACGTTCTGTGTTTGTGTGTTTGTGCTAGTATAACATGGTGTGTAACATGGTGAAAATGGATTTTAAAGGAAAACTAGTGTGTCAGCAGTTCATCTTTCCTGGTTATTTAAATCTCCAGTCCCTGCCCCTCTCTTTAGATCATCTGGGCAGACATCTAACCAGTCATCCCAATGGGCCAAAACATCACCTGATTATTTTCTGAGCGAGTATTTTGTTTTTAATCAGATGGACAAATGTGTGACGTAAACCAGAGCGTGCTTAAAATGCCATGGCAACTCCAGCACCTACTTCCTAAGAGGGCCGCCCAGTGTTGAGGCTGGCTTCGGGAGAACAGGGAAAAATGACTGGTGTATTTGCTTCTGGAGGCTCTCTTGGCCTTAGGGATTTCATAAGAGCCACCTGCTTGTTAAGTGCATCAGCCATAAGCTGATGATTTTGTGATAAAGTCAAAAATTGTTTTTAACTTGTCCCTATGGAGTCACGTAATTTTAGAGTAGGAAAAGGTCTCAAAACTAATCTAGTCTTTGTAGCAATGAGAGGGATATAAAGCCAGGTGGCTCCGTAAACTAGGAAGAAGTGTCTAGAAGCCCAGATCCTACTTTCAGGAAGTTTTTTCCTCATTCCACAAAAAGTCGTTTCCATTTACTTTGGGGGCGTCTGAGGAAAATTTTACAATCCTTGTTAGCTACAGGAAAGTACAGAAGGCTGCCTTTCATATGCTGAGCCCCCTGCCCCCACTTCCAAACCCAGCAGTGGGCGATAATGAGGTCTTAAGTGTTGGATGAGAGGGGAATGGAGAGAGATGTTCACAGGTGTGTCTCTACCATAAACCCATATGGCAAAATGAAGCCCTTCTCTGGAGGGTCATGGGATCCAGCTGCAGAAGGAACCTTCAGGATCGTTTAATCCAGTGTTTCGAAAAGTGCGTTCTACCAGTTTCCCAAGACATTTAAAGGTGTTACATGTCATGGTCCACTAAATTTGGAAATGATGGCTTTAAGAACAATAACAGGTCTGTTTACGTCAGGAATTTCAGAATCTCTAATATGCTACCATTAGCATTGTGACTCTCCAAGAAAGAAATTTAAACATGAGCCTTATTTATGAGTTTTTTGTTGTTGTGTTGCTGATTTTTTTTTTTTTTGTAAAGTACCCTTTTATGTTAAGGCTCCTAGCAATGTCTCCCAGTATCTGTGTTCTGTGGAGCTTCAGAACACTCTTATTTTGTCTAATACCTTAGTTTACAGATGAGGAAATTGGGATAAAGTCACTATCAAGTTCATGGTTGAACTAGGACTCAAGCCTGGGTCCCCTGAGCCTCTCCTTCAGAATTCCAGAATTCAAATCAGGCAGGCTAAACTGCTCACTTTAACTGCAATTGTCTGAATGTTTCAGGGAAACAATGTTTTTAAAAAATATTTTCTTTGACCTCTTTGGGTCCATATTTCCGTTTGTCATTCTGTCTGTCACACAGAGGCAAACAGCCACGGAATATCTAATACAGTCCTCTGTCCGGTAGACATAAAGGGAAAGAAAATGAACACTTAATTTCTATTCTTTCTGCACACAACTGCCTAATAGGAATGGCTGTACTATGCAGGCTAGTAATCCTGGTTTTTGAAGTTTCCAAAATCCTGCACATAATTGATCTTGAAATGTGCCCATGAGGATCTATTAGCAGGTACAACTTCAGCGAGCATGCCAATATGCAGACTTTGGCAGTGTCTAAAGAGTTTTGATTTGTTGGGAGGGAATCTGGCCCATGTGGCCCAGAAGGGTAAAGACCTTTTCTTCTCTCAGGTCTTGCCAGACACCTAAATATGCCTGAGCCAAGTTGCTGTGCAAACCTGTTGAGTGGACATCTAGGATTGTGTCATATCCCGAACAACAATCAGAAAACTTCTTCCCGCATAGTACATTTTCCAAGTAATACGTTTTGTGGAAATTGAGTTAGATTTTCTTAATGACGACAATGGCTACCATTATTGCTTAGCTCTTAGTCACCATTCTAGGCTTTTAACGTATGTTTTATCTCATTTATTCCTCACAACAACCGTTGCTAAGTCCTAGTTACTTGACGTTGAATAAGACCTTTAATTTCTCTGTGCTTCAGTTTCCTCAGGGGGGTTGGGAAGAGTGAGTACAATGAGGTATGATTGAATGAGCATCTATCTCATGTCTGGCATATACTGGTCAGTTAATAAATAGTGGTTTATTGGGGCAGAATTTGTATTGTGTAGGATATTATAAAGTCCCACTTTCCTGTGTCCCCACCTCTAGCCAAGGCAATTAGGCCATAGTAGTATTTTAGGTAGTCATGTATTTTGGTAAAGAGCCAGTAGACCACATTAGCCTGCCAAATCCAGAGTGATTCTCCAGGGCAGCTTCTTATCAGGAGGAAATGGAATTTGATTCTCCATACATGAGAGACTCAGGTAATTTGAGCCTGATGTTTAATCCAGTATGAGCATCCTTTGTTTGAAATCTCTGCCATCACCACTTTAGGAAAATTAATATTTACATAAAACATCTTCTGTAATGAGATATGAACCTTTGACCACCAAAATTCTGGCTCAGATTTTAGATCTGCGTGCTCCCACAGTCAGGTTTCTGAATAATTTATTTATGCAATTGGAGAAATAAAGTAGATGAACTATTTCACAGGAGACATTGAATCGAAGTGAATCAATAATTATTCCCTTCTCAAGGTATTCTGGTTCAGGAAAATAAAAGATGACTGAAATCAAACATACCTCATGGATAATTTTGAATATTAGGTATGTTTATAAAGCTCCTTATAAGACGAACCATGAAAAGTAGATGACATAACGTGATTATATGTTGAGATCAAGTATTTATATTTGAGAGGAAAATGGAGCAGTTTACTGGGGTAAGTGGTTATCTCTTCCAGAATAATTTCTACCTTTTGTTTGTGCTTTTCCCTTTTCTGCCATTACTCGTGCCGCCCCCCAACTTTTCTTTTCCATCTAACAAATTAACTCTTACCCTTTAAGACTAAGAACAAGTGTTGCCTTCTCCAGGAAGCCTTCTCTGGCCTCCAGGTGGGCTAAGGGGCCTTTCTCCATTTTAATGTTGAGCCCTTTGCTTACCTCTTGTCTCAACCATGAGCACCTTATTCTGGAATAATTAGTATATGAATCTGTCTGCCCGCACTGAATTGTAGCCCCTCAGGGCCTGAGAAAAGTGTCCTTCTATCTTTTTTACCAGGCACAATACCTGGCACATAGTAGGGCTTCAATAAGTGTCTACTTAAAGGAACTACAACAAATCCTGGGACATTGGACCCCACCATTGCATTTCTGGGAGAAAGAGCCAAGGAGTTCCATGGTATCATGGAACTGATGGAACCATAGGTAAAAAGATCTCTTGCATTTACTAGTTCTTCTATGCTGAAGAAAAATGACAAGCACAATGGAGGCCTCACCTGCCTTTCTTGGCAAAGTTCCCACATGTGGGTGTTGGGAGGATGTTAGTCTTTTCTCTCCGCCAGGATTGTAGGCTTTGTTCCCATTTTTAAAGCACTCTTGTAGCCCCCATGGTGTCTATTTCAGTAATAGGCACATTGTGATAATACCTTACTTGAATTCATAACATAGTATAGTCATTTATCATTTTACATGTCTGTCTCCCCCACTATCCTGACTCATTTCCGAATCACCACTGTTTAGTACAGTGCCTGGCACTTGGCAGCCATGCTGCCAACAGTCTATGAATAAATGAATGATGAATAAATGAGTGAATTTGCCTCATACCTTATAGACTACATAGGTACTTTCCCTTCAGATCTCACTTGATTTAATCCATGCAGCAACACTGTGAGGCTGATAAATCTAGAGTTATTATACCATTTGATAGATGCAGAAATTGGCCATCAGAAAGATTAGAGAGTTGGCTCATGATCTCATAACTGATAAAAGGCATAACCAGGACTCAGGCCCAGCATTTCCAATGCTTGAGCCACTAACTGCCCTTAACTCACAGCTTCCTCTAGTATTTATAATAGACTGGGTATGTATTTGATCATCGAAGGGATGATGGGACCTGCTAAGATACTTTTCCTAGGACAGGAGGAGTAATCATAATAATAATAGCTGTTACTATTTATTGAGTCCTGAAGCCGGGTACTCAGTAAATGCCAAGCACTTTACACAAGTCATCCTAACAAACTAACACACCCCGGGGTGCTACTGTTGTTACTTTCATTTCCCGGGGGAAACCAAGGCACAGGATATTTATGTAACATGTGCGTGGTCTCAAGCTAGTTCATAGTAGAGGCACAGTTTGAACCTAGCCGGTTTGAGTTCAAAGCCCATTCTTAATCACTGTCATACTTCCTCCCAGGAAAGACTAGTCTTCTTCTAAACTGTCATTGTTTTCTAACAGGTCAACGCCTTGTGAGCAATTTTGACCTTGGGCAAATTATCTAACTTACCTGGGCCTCTGCTTCCTGATTTGTAAAATGAAGAAATTAATATCCATCTTTTGGAATTGCTGTGAGAATAGAATGGAAATACATGAAGAATATGCTCTGTAAGCTGTAAAACATTATACAAATGAAAGTTATTATTGCCCAGTGGAAAAAAAGCAACAAGCTATTGTAAAAATAATTCGATTGAACAAGTGTTTATCGAGTTCATACTATGGGCAAGGCATGATCAAAATAAGAGAAATACTTCTATTCATCACTGAATATAATGCTATTAAATTTCCAGCAGGAGAATTTACTTTCCCTGCTTCTTTTTGTTACAAACCTGCTGGTGAAATTGTCTAACAAGAAAGAAAACAAAACCAGGTAAAGCAATCTTGTTTAAAACTGTGCCAATGATTACAATGTTGTTTTTGATTTTCTGTTTTCAGTAATACGCCATCCTGCTTAAAAGCTTTGCCTACCATTATTGCACTTTCAGATGTCATCTGGCCCCTTTGGAGAGGATATGCATGTAAACTGTCCTTTTCTCAGTGGAATAGACAAAATGGATAAACTAAAAACCTGTTAGAATGCTGCAAGGAGGAACTCGAGAGACATTGGAGCTGTCAGGATTCGAAGTCAGGATTCTTGGTTGGATCTGACTCCTTCAGCTCGCTCCTGGCCCCGTGGCCTTGAGTATGACAGGTACCCTGGCTGAGCCTCCATTCCTCACCAGCAAAATCCAGCAGTGGAAACTTTGTAAAAACAGTTTATAAAATCTTTCACATTGTATAGATTTGAGTTCCTGTTTTATGTTGAATTCCCAAGAATATTTAGCATCTTTTTGAATAGATTTGCCTGACAGTTAGGATCAGGAATTTTAAAAGCACGGAGTCAATGTGTGGTTAAACTTAGATATGATAATAGTACAACAGCTAACACGTACTGAGCACCAGCTGTGTAACCGACATATGCTGAATATTTTACGTGTATTGTTTAATAATGTTCACAGCTCTTAATCTGAAATTCCAGCAATCTGAAATAATACATATAAATTAAGATCATCTTTAAAAAAATGTAAAACCCACATAAATATGGTAAGTCAACACAAGAGATAACTGGAGAAAAATACCCAATTTTTCTCAGTAATTACCTATTGAATTAAAATCTGCCAGTTACTAGATGGCTGCAAAGAGAAATGAAATAGGTCCCTGCCCTCAAGGAGCTCACAATTTACCTCAGAATGTGATGAGACTTGACTAAGACCCATAAGGTGCTGGAGGGTCTCAGGGCCTGGGGAATCATAGAAGGAGTTCAAGAAGAGGTGGCATTGTTCGTGAGGTTGGACAGGATGTCCCCCTTGAAGTTTTTGGCAGCAGGCTGCTTTCACTATTGTTAAATCCAGTAGAAACTCCATATAGGTCAATAGGTAATGGATACCAGATCTACTGGGGACCAACTCAGGACTCTCCTCCCAAAATGTACGTCCACAGAGCAAAAGCTCTCACCATCCATGTGCAAGGAGGATTTACATTTGCCCTTACATTTATGGAAAGTTGCCCCTTTGAAGATGTCCATATACTCTTTAAATTAAAATTTAGCTTCTAGCCTACAGAGCTTGAAACTATTCTGAAAGTTTCCATACTCTTAGAAGATCCTTCTCATCCCTTTGCAAAACCAATGTTGGTGACACATAACAGATGGTATGAAGTGGAAGCTTTATCAGTTGATTTCACTTATAAACCAAGTGCAGATAAAGATGTAAGGAGCTGCTCCGTGGAAAATATAATGCTAAAGATTTGTAGGAGTGTGTCAATGCCGTTTCTAACACCCCACCTGACGGGATCTGTGGCAACTGGAACGAGACCCCAGGTGACAAGAAGAAGGTTACAAAGCATCCCCTCAATCTGTTCCCTGTATTCTGCAGTGGAGCCTTCAGCTCCAGAGTTCAGATGAGGCTGCAGCAGTTAGAACAGAGGTGGAAAGGTTGCTGCATTGCTGCCTGTGTCTCCACATAAGCAGCTGCTCCGGTGATCAAGTCCAGAGCTGCGTGGCACTCTGTGTGTAGTAATACCGGGCGCCAAATGGAGCTGGGAGGGAACACTATTTGGGCGGTTTTGATTTTTACGTGCTGAATTTTTTTCCCCTTTAGCTCTATATTGGGGGTTTTATCACTGGGAGGCAGTGCTGATAAACAGCCTAACTTGAGAAGCCAAGCGAAGTTTGGACTGGCAACTTGCAATGTTTTCATTGTGGATAGTGGGAGACAATTTGGCTGGCCTGGGAGTCACATGGGGTTCAGGTTCTCACCACATTGGTCTGTGAGCTTCCATGGGAGGATCCATGACTTAGGTGGACCTGTACTGGGTGTAGCAAAATGTCTGGCATATGCAAGGTGCTTCGAAGATGTTTGTGAGAGAATAAATGACTGGACACCACTGTTATGCTGCATTCATTCCATCACTCTGGTTCAGCTTGGAAAGACAGCTCATATTTCTTCTCCTGGTTCACTGCTCAGAGTACACTTCAACTCAAACTGCCTGTTCAAATCCTCATTTCTTTCCTTCTCTTCAACAATTCTCTGACATCTCCAACCTTCACTGATGTCTTCCTGCCTGAATTATGGTATCACTCCCTTTAGCATCCATCGTTTGGAACCAGGACAGAATATAACCAAGTTCTAGTTTCTAATTGTTTAATGGGCTTGGGTCTCATGGCTCCTTGAAAGCAGGGAGTAGGGCCATATCTTTATACTCCACATGGGGGATAGTTGTGGGGATGACAGGAATCTGGAGCTAGAATTGGAGGCTCCAAGTGTGTGACCTGCTTCTGTCCCTTAATATTTGTATGATCTTGGCCAAGCCACTTAACTTCTCTAATCCTCAGTTTTCCCATCTTTAAAATAGGAATAAACAGTGCTTGTCACAGTGGGATCATAAGGATTAAATGAGGTTGGTTATGTAAAAATGTTTTTTTGTTGTTGTTGTTGTTTATCCCTGACACAGGCTAGCACTAGCAGGGAACTCTATCTATTTTTAGTTACTATTTGTTGAGTGACTGAGGAAATGAACCATGGAGAGTATTTTGCCTTCTAGAAGTGACTGCTATAAGTCATTTGTAAATGTTGGCATTTTGAAGTGGAAAGAAAAAGTGGATTTTGTTTCTTTTAAATGGATGGGGCTGTGCATTTACATCACAAGAAAAAGCAGAGAAATTTTCCTATTTGGTTTTGTTTTTCTTCTTTAACACCTGTGACTGGTGTTTCTTGGGTCATATTTGCCTGGAATAAAAATAGCGTCTCCGAATAGTTTTATTCCCATCCAAAAATCTTTTAAGTAATCTGGGAGTCTCAGGGCATGTCTCAGGTGACCTGGTCATCTTGGCTGCCTTCACATTCCCTATGGCTCTTAGTGGTGACATCTTCTGAGGCTGCTGATGGTGAAAGTAGCAGCTTGGATGTGATAGCCAAGGAGAGCATCATCCAGGGATGCCTATGGGTGGCCGTGGAGGTGGTGTTGCTCCTGCCTATTGATAGCATTGATGCCACTTCTGATGCCCACAGATAGCCACCCCAAAGGCCCTGAAACCCCATGCCGTGCTCTTTCAAGGTGCCATCACTGCTACAACTCCCACCAATACCCTCTCTTACATACCGGCTCCCACTGCTGAGGCTGCAGGCACCAAAGCAGCCAGGGTGCCCTTGTGCTCACTAGGTGCCACCCATGTTTTTTGGGAAATGGCTCTTTTTTGTTTCATTCTGTTTTTACTCACCCATGCAATTGCAGCTCTTCTCCCATGAGGCATAGGAAAGTTGGGGTAAGGGACACTGTGCTCCACTCAGAGTCACCTCTCCCCCTGCTCTGGCCCATTCTCTTTAACTCAAAAAGGTGCATTTTGATTGACTCTCCTCTTGGAATGCATCTTCTTCCTGGAGGCTTCTTGATCCTACTTGCATATCCCACACTATCACCTCTCCTCCAGACCTGCTGAACCCTAGGGTGAGCCCAGCCTGAAATCAAAGTGGGGATCCTGCTACACCCCTGACTCTTCAAAGTGTCCAGCTTCTGGAGAACTCAGGACCATCATGACCTGGGTGGAAAGACAGGAAGCAGACACAGGTTGTCTCGTGGGTTGAAATTGCGTTGATTGCCTGGCTTGCCTCTGGCTCCTCTGGCCGATTGGGTGACTTTAGGTGTCCTGGCTTTCCCGCAAACACAGGTGACCTCGTGATTTTGGGTCTCGCCTCATGCACTGTAATAGATGAGCACATGGACCCTTTTGAGTTGCCTTCATTTGCCAAGGAAATGCCCCTCGCCTGAACCAATTATTTTCCCTTCTCCCAAATATAGTTTTGATTGTATGCCTTTATTTCTAATACCACTTCTTGGTGGAACATCTTTTTGAGCATGTTGGGGGAGGGGTGGATTAAATGGAAGGAATTTGGAGAAAGAACCCTTTTTCTCTCCTAACAGTGAGAAGCCTTATTTCTTCTAATGAGCACTGTTCTTGGCAGTTGCAGCCCGCAGAGCCTCATCCTTTCCCTCACCTTCTCGCCTGCAGCAGCCACGATATAACAACGTTTCCCCTGACAGGAGCTCAGGCAAGCCACTGTCTGCTGGATGCCAGCCAACCCCATGTGCTGGCCAGTTGGCACCACCCGCCTGCATGCAAGAAGCCAGCGTTCTGCTCCGTCCCCAGAGATGTCAGCCCTGCAACACCTAGCTGCTTCCAATAGGAAACTTGGAATGCATATTTCCCTTAAAAAAGAGAGATGGGAGTTCCTGTTTTCCCCCATGACATGTATGGTTTATATGATCATGAGTTAGGATTTTCGGAGAGAGTGGGGAGGGAAATGATATTACACAGGTTGTCTCTTCACTTCAGCCCCAAATTACTGGATTTGCTGGATATATTCAGCTTTAGCCTTCCTCTCCCCTGCTCTTAAGCCAACCAGCTCCTGGCTTTTTCCATTCTAAAACCAAAGTGAGCTGTTTGCTTTTGTTGTTGTTTCATTCTGTTCATTTTGCTCATCTCGAGCATCTGTTACATCTCTGAGCTGTGGACCCTGTGGAAACTCTGACGTGTGTGCATTCTCCACCTATTGCTAAGCCCAGGTCACTGTCAGTGGAAATTCAGAGCACACTGGGCATGTAGCATCCTCAGCCATCAGGTCTGGTGAGCAATTTTAAGTGTTGCTCTTGTTGCTACCATCTTTCTAGCCTTCTGCAGGGACCACCATTGGACATGGTTTCCTGCCCTCTGGGAATACGGGAAGTGTCGTTCAGACATTCTGGGCCATGCTGCTTGCCGCGTACAGATTTGGGACTCTTCCACCAGCAACTGTGTCCATTAAAGCAGTTCGTGCCGAGTCCCTTGTGCTGTGCTCGCTGAGGCTGCCTGGCTCTAGGGCAGGGGCTCTAGCCCCAGGTTCACTGAGAATCTCCTGGGGGCTTTTCACTAATACTGATGCCCACGCCCCATCTCAGACCAGTTAAATCAGACTCCCAGGGAATGGGAGTGGGGTGGGCTGGGCCTCAGGAATTTTTAAAGCTCCCCAGGTGTTTCTCATGTTTCTCATGTTGCAATTCTTCAGTTTCTAGGATTTCCCTGACAGCTGGATGGGCTTGTGTGTGTGTGTGTGTGTGTGTGTGTGTGTGTGTGTGTGGTTTTCCCTTCTCAGTGATGCTCTGCCAGCTGATCATGGCAAAGTCCTCTGTTATGTGGTTTGTTTAGCTAGTCGGAGTGATATATTTGTCCTCGTGTTACAGACCCTCTTGCTGGGTTCCCGAAATAGCTGGCTGCAGTGAAAGATGTCATACTTGGAGAAAGGGACTGATGTAGGCCCTCATTGGGCTGAGACCCTCTGTCTTACCTTCATTAGGACAGTCCTCTGAAACCATGACTGCATCGTCACACTGAAAACATTGTCATCTCAGAACCCTGATCAAGAAACAACATCCCTTTTTAAGTATGACCTTGATTATAGCAAAGAATAAGAGCACCTTGGAAGAGTGACTAAAAGAGCCAGAACAAGATGGAACAGAATCAGAAATGACATATTCTTAAGCTAATTTAAAACATGAAAAATATAAGAAATGTGAAAAATTAAACTCTGAACCCAGCAATCCACTTTTTAAATGTCCTGCAGAACACGACGGTCTGGGTGTCCCCACAGCATTATAGCAAAGTCACCTTTCTTTCTAAAACATTACCAAGTCTCAAAATAAGAAGATGCTGCTGTGCATAGCTCGTTGGACTTGGATTAGAACATAATGCCAGCAAAGATGGATAAGGTACCCTGTCTCCAGTTTTCTTGATGTGGGTGAAGCAATTGCAAAAGAGAATGCGTGCTAAAAAAGGAAGTTGTTATTCAACCGTTCTGCAAGACTGGGATAGAAAATCTAATAAATTTGACCTTCAGTGAGCTGCTATTTCAACTCGAACAGGGCTTTGTGGGGTTGATAATATTATTAGCTGTGTTTGTTCTATAATGTATGAGGGCAGCAAGGGCCAGTCTTGGAGTTGGGAGTTTTTGTGTCTTTTTCTCTCTTGTTAGACTCAGCTTCCTCTGTCCTCCCTACGCCCATCCCAGTGTGTATCTCTATTATCACTTTTGCACGTAAACCTAAAGACAAAAGGCAATGAGCGTTTTGAAGGAGGATAGGAAGATCCAAGTTAAAGAGAAAACGAAAGTGTTTGTATGTGTATGCACATAACACACACACGGCATTCTAACAGCTGAGCTCTGAGCATCACCAGTAACAGGAAAATTCTTTTAAGCAATAATCTTATGAACTGATTACAGGTCACTGCTCACGTGAATGTATGCCTGAGGCTACATCACTAATGTGAGGTAAAGTACAAAACGTGAGAAACCTAAACACACACCTTTTTATCCATGGACAAATAATTGCATGACATCTTGCTTAACACACATAATGAGCCTTGTGAATAGAAATGCAAACAGAGGCCTGGTTCTTGAATTTGAAAATCAGCAGTAGAGGCAAGAGCAGTGGTTTTGGATTTGGTCTGACATGGGTGTATATCGCAGCTCTGCTGCGTACAAACTGGGTGGCCTTGAACTTGTGACATGAACTCACTACGACTCAGTTTCCACATCCAGTTGTAAAGTTTGAAAGATCTACCATGTGCAGAGTACCTGACCATTAGTAGGAGCTCCATAAATTATTTTTTTTACAATTAGCTGTGGCTTTTGCTGGTATTTCAGTTTCCAGCCAGATCCATCAAGTAGAAAAAAAAAAAAAAAATCAAGGATTTCAGAAAATTAAGAGAAATCTTCCCAAGATGCTATGGATTAAGTTTTCATTCAGCCTTTCAGGAAGCAGGGTTTGCTTGAAGATTTAGCAAGTTTTATGTGTAGATTTGCCTGCCCCCCAGACCAGTGGATGATGCAAAGATCAACAATTAACTTTGTAAAAGCTCTGCTTTTGAAAACCCTTTTCTTAGTAAGAACTGTTATGCTAGTCACCAGAACCATGTTCTCATGTCTTTTCTTTTCAAGGGCAAACATTTAAAGCCTTTCCTTACCATCAGGATCTTTGAAGACATGAAAAAGATCAGTGATGAGGGAGGTTGCAGATGGTAACTTGCTGAATGACTCATAATTGCATAAAAAAGTGAGATAAAAAAATTCCTTGTCTTGAGAGCCAAGACTTGGACTCCAAAGTAAGCACTCACCAAGGCACTAAAAATAAAGCAGGTAAGTACTGGAGATTTTCCAAGAGCACCTCTGAGTGAGAACATAATAGAAACTGACTACTGTGTCCAGGTAGGGAAATCAGTCTCAGGGTGCCTCATCATGAGGGCCCACCAGTGACTATGGCATTGGTAATCTCCCCTCCAAGTGTCTTAGGGCCCTTCACCCCATTCTACGAAATGCTGACATTGAGAACAGCCAGATTTAGCTGGGGGTGGGGGTGGGGGTGGGGGTGGGGGTGTCCCAGAAGATAAATGGAATCCTAAGATACCAACTCATTAAAGAACTTGGAGAGATCAAAGAATGGCACCATTGTACCATTTAAAAAGCTCTAATGGTCATTATGTCCAATTCCTTTACTTTCAAAGGCAAGGAAACTGAAGTCCAGGGAGGTGAAACCACTTACCTGACTTAACTGCTGGTAAATTATTCACTCTATCATTTGAGTGCCTTTTAGATCCAGCTTAAATTAAGCAGGAGTTGAACTGAAACTGACGGGACTTTTCTGTCACTGAGGTGGTGTATGTAGCTTATCACCATACCTAGAGATTATGATGTGTTTGATCTTTATAAGTTCAGGCTCAAAAGGTTGGCTTATTCCTTTTACCTAATGGTATTAACTCATTTTCCTATACAATACCAATTCTCTCTTGTAGGCCTTCTATCACAGAGGAGGAAAATTATGGTAATTCTCCTTACTCATTGATCTTTGTTTTTCTGTTTTTGGGGGTTTTTTGGCTGTTTCCATTTATTGTTTACATGTATTGTTTACATACAATAAAATTCAACAATTTTAAGTGTACAGTTTGATGAATTTTGGTAATTGTCTACAATCATATAACCACCACCAAAATCAATATATAGAACAGTTCTCTCACCCAAAACCTCCCTTGGGCACATTTGCTCTGAATTCCCTCTCCTCACGCCTGGCCTCTGGCAACCACAGATCTGCTTTCTGTCACTATAGTTTTGCTTTTTTTCTAGAATTTCATATAAATGAAATCATACAATATATAGTCTTCTGTGTTCAACTTCTTTCTCTTAGCACAATGTGTTTGAGATTCATCCATGTTGTTGCATGGATTATTATTTCATTTCTTTTGATTGCTAGAATAGTATTCCACAGTAATCAGGATATAGAATATACAATTTGTTTATCTGTTCACCAGTTGATGGCCTTTTTGGTTGCTTCCAGTTTGGGGCTATCAGGAATCATCTTAGCCACCAGTTTATCCTTGATTTCTCCCAGTCACCTAATACCTTGACCCAATCTCTAATTTTTATGATTTTCAATTGTTTGCCATCACTATTACATTGAAACATTTTCAAAAAATGCTGATGGGGTGGAGGTGTTGGCCCCTGATCCTCCCATCTGTGACTTCGGAAGTGATAGTCTACTCATCTAGAAGTAGCAATGCCAAGGCCCAAAGGTGACATGATGGCCTATTTAGTGTGTTATAATGTAATTTACCATCGTGACAGGCCTTTGGGGACATGACAGAGTGTAACAAAATACAGTATCCAATTTTTATAGTAAACAGAGTTGAGTGGCTTTTTATCTTGCCCTGTGGAAAAGTGCACACCCATTCTAAGTGCTTGAGGGGAGTGAAGAGGGAAGTCCGGTGGGTGATACTGTCCCATGCTAGTGCAGCCGACTTGGAACAACCTGGGATGAGTTAGCACTTAGACCTAACAGGAGAGACTGTCCTGAAAAATGTGCTGTCCCCCTGTTATAATTCACCGTAATGAGCGGAGAACAAAAGGTTGTGAAGGAGAGTGGTGACTGATGGCCGACACAGCCGCCCCTTGCTGCAGCTGGCGCAGCTCCCGCTGGCGGAAGGCATAATATATTATTGCTCCAGGTCGCATAGTGGTAAATGAACACTTACTGCCGCTGTGGCAACTGGATTGATTATCGCAGCTACCTCAGGACCAGCCTGGCCCGGCGTTACAAGTGAGCACGTGCGTCCCTGCCTTGCTTCAGTTGGAGGAACGCCTCAAAGGCAATTTGTACAAACCAAAATCTCTGATGACTGCAAGTCCCTCCTCTCCAGCCTGCCTCGTCCAGTGGAGAATTTGGGCGAGTCTGGCCCAGATGGTTGGGCCTCTCAGACTAGAGAGGCAGGGCTGCCCTGTTAAAAGAAGGCCTGGTTCATTGTGAGAGTAGGGTCACTATTTATTGAATACAATAAAATGAATGAAATGAATGAATCCATGAGTGGAATGCCAAGCCGTCTCTGAAAGAGTGCGAAGGGCAAAGTGGGAAGTGAGAGTGGGGAGGCCAAGATGTGGGTATCAGGAGCTGGAATGAAGTCTGAGACAGGGAGAAGAGGAAAGCAGGTTATAGCAAGTTGAAATGGACTAATGGGCAATCGTCTAAGCAAATAACATTGGTCAAGCCATTGCAGGTGACTGGACTTGTACATGTTTCTGGAAGCATGTTGCATGAATAAACTTGGTTCGTTTAAGGAGTGGAGAATGAGCCAGTTCCTTTTCTTCTAATCTACAGATACTGGTTAGAATTTACACGTAAATCTCCAGTTTTTTCAATAGCTAAAGGAAAGGGAGCAATCTGTGTCCGCATTGGCAGTTCTAGGCAGACTTGTAATAATGTTCTAAATACACTCAATTATCATTTTTACTTTTTCCCAATATTTCTTTAATAAAAATGTTAAAATGAACTTTTCCCTCTTCTAGTTTGTGTAAATTGTTCTAAATATGTACCATCGAGGGTGGAGGGGTGGGTAGCATTAGTGATGTATTGACTTACTATTTTGACTGGCAGATTTACCCTTTGGAATTTAAATGTGAAGGTATTGTAATTCTTTGCACGTGACCTCTACACTAGACCATCCATGATGGCAACTAAAGAGGCCCCCACCGAATATGGGACCGTGTTTGAACCCTACATGCAGCCTTCCCTTCTAGGAGTCTAATGGCATGCTAATAATAATAATCTTTATTAATTATGGGAAATGGAGTGATATAGTGAAGTTAGACCTATATTTCTCAAATTTTTCTTCATCATTGTCTCCTAAGCAGCCTTTTTAGATATTGTTTTTCCTAATTGCCCTCTCTATGCAATTTTAATACCATAGATACACTGTATATTTCTTTATGTGCTGTATGTATATCTGTGCTTTATACATAAAAAGAGTAAGATTTTTTTGCCCCCAAGAACCGATTTTCACCCTCTTGGGGATGATATCAACTCTGCTGAAAATGCATGAGTTAGAAAAATCTGAGTTCAAATTCTGCTTCTGCCAGTTCTCTCTCTCTAAGCCTCCCCTTCCTCTTTCTCACCAGCAATGGAGTATTAGTATCCACTTAGTGGGGTTCCTGGCACATAGGTAATCTTTAAATGTTGCGTTATCATTGCTGTTATTGTTATTTATACTCATTTATGTTTTCACATATAGTATCTTCATTGATCCTAATGTGAACCTCTGAGGTATGTGGGTTTATGTCACATTATTACAGATATCATTCCCACTTTACTGACAATGTCACAGATGATCAGAGTGGTTCGGCGATCTGCTCAAGGTCATGCAAATAGTAACATTGGTTGGAGCTGAGACTTGAACCTAGGTATTGTAGTGTAAAACTCGCTGATTCAGAACTCTCTTGGTGCACCTTGATGCTTGTGGTGGTACCAGACTCTATTGTGTTATGAAGACTCAAGTTGGGGTTCAGGGAATTGGAGGAATCACCCACGAGAATGGGCTGTAAGGACCAATCATACATTTTCTGCCCCCAGTGTGTAGAAAACAGAATTATCAAGGCTTTGAACCAAATGGTTACACCCAGTTTCAGGAAATCTGTGATAAGCTTTTCCTGTGCTGGTTGGTAACTCATGGGTTTAATGAGGCAGGATTTCCCTAAGTTTGGAAGAACTTAGCTTTCCAACTGGATAAGGGTGAGTCCTTTCTCACCAAGATAAAAGCCTTATGAAATGAACAATAATAATCACTCAGAGAGGAAATACTCTTGAACAACTACCATGTTCAAGCTCTGTGCTGACTGTCTGGAAGCATCTGAGAGTGCCTACACTGGGCCTAGCATTCTTGTGAGCTCAGCGAAAGGCTGTGCAGCAGAGGGAGGCAGTGTGAGTTCTGGTGTCAGGTGTCTTGGGTTCTAATTCCAGCTTTGCTACTTGCCAGCTGTGTGCCTCAGTTTCCTTATCTGTAATCCAATAGAAAGCACTCCAAGCAGTGCCTGGCACACATTAAGTAAATGTTTGCAATTATAATTAGATGAAAAATATGACATACACCCCTCCCTTTACAGAGCGTGAGATCTAATACTACTTTTATCTACTAATCCTACCCTACTTCAACACTGTGCTTTATATTTGCTGAAATGGTTTTACATGAGTGGTTTCAGAAACAGAGTCCTTGGCATCTGGAGATTTCTACCATCTTCCCCTGCCCCATCAAAATGCCTGTCTAACACGATTTGTCTGTATTAACTGCTCATTTTTTTAACTAGCTAAGAGATATTGAATTCTCTGTGCAAGAAAAAGAGGATGCGTAGAGGACCAGGGCTTGTTTCCTGACTGCTGCCGCCACATGGTCAAGGGCAGTGCCTGTTGCTAAGGCAGAGTGGTCCATACTGGTTACTGCACACAGTTGCTGTAGGGCTGGATGGAGCAGCTGGGGTCTGTGTTTGAGGTGCTAGTTGGTAGTGATGGTGATAGGGAGGATACTGAGGCAAACGTTTTCACTTCTGTAGCTAAAGAGGCGAAGCCCTGACAGGTCTGTAAGGATGCCCTCTGCTTCTCCATCCAGGGTCTTCCTAGAAACATACCCCTGTGCTCCTCATCACACCAGATCTCCCCAGCAGAGCCACTCCACAGGTTGCCTAGCACCAGGCTAAGCTGAGAACTGGGTGAGAGTAGCCTAGTTTGTTCCAGCTAAGTGAGGGCTGTTGTGAGCAGCCAGAAGGAACACTGTAAAGATCAAAGCAAGTGATGTTGCTCCTAGAGATGGGTCTTCCCTTTCCCCAGAAGGGCTTCCCCCAGGGCCGTAGATACTACAAGGACATCGGTTAGGCTTCAGTCTGGCGTGGTTGTCTTTCTGCTGGAACTTTGCTTGGGGACTCGGATGACTTCTCTCGTGTATAGACTCCCCATGGCTAGTATTACTGTGATGAACCCTGAAGCTGCATAACTGCAGGGCAGGTCTTGGAAACCCTGGAGGTTTCTGGAGGTGACCCAGAAACTTCAGCTGGTGATGAATTCAACATCACTCTCAGTTTACCCAACTCAAAGAGATTTGGGTTTAAACTCACTTTACAATCACTGTCTTCCATCCACAGCAAACAAGAATGTTCTCCAGAAAGGGCAAAACTGAGTATCTTCTGGGGGAAGCACACATCTTAGGAGTGACCTGCCTGCCCTAGTCTTAAAGGGCCGCATTTTGCTGATCATTGTGCAGCATCTCACTGGTGAAGTCCACCCCCTCCAAAGCAGTGAAGGATGAAACTACCAGTTTGAGTCTGATGTTTTATTTATCTGTACTGGTAGCTTAATGTATGGTGTGTTTTCTCTGTTTGGGCCTCAAGGCTGGTTAAGCAAAAGGCGGGAAACATGAATAAGTAATAGACAGAGAAGGCTGTCCATTTATAGACTTTCAAAGATGACCTGGTTTTCTGTTCCAGTGTGAGCACTGGTGTTGCATTAGAGTAATATGCATCCGTAGACATTTTTGCCGGTGCATTGGGTGGTGATAATCAGGAGAGACATATTCACATTCTATTTTTATAATAGAAATTAAGAAACCGCAGGCCGCACCAGGGGCCCTTATTGGCAGTGTGAATATACCACGAGCCTGAGCAGTCCGTTTCCCTCAGATTGTGTGGGATCGTTGTGTTCCTTTCTGCTCTTCTCCAGTTTCTGGTTATTATTAAACAACCCTTTGTGAGGGATTAACTCTGGCTTTCCTCCCAGCGAGGAGATATCCATACAAAGCCAGAATATCCAGCCAGTTGCAAGCAAACGGGTTATTTGGTGTAGGACAGGAACAAATAGCTAGTTGGCAAGCCAGTTCTTCACTTTTTGATGGCTTCTCTTGGCGTGGAAACAGCCTCCTGTAGTAGATGGTGTAAATGCTTATACACATCCCTTTATCCATTCATTCAGAAAATATTTCCTGAGGGCTCACTGTGGGATTCATTATTTCCAAAATGGGGATAATAATAGTACCTACTGCATAGAATTATGTGGATTGAATGAGTTAATATGTGTAAAAAGTTTAGAACAGTGCCTGGCACACAGTTAGGGCTTGAACTCAATATGACCTTGGCTATGGAGTTCAAGTTTTATTTTATAGGCAAGGAAGATGCAATGGAGCGAGCCAATGGCACAGGCAGATACATGCTTCCAAAAGGTGGTGTTTGTGGTAGAGTAGGGGACAGCTCTTAACGGAGCAGAGCCTGGAGTCGGGGAGACAGTTGCATATCTCTTGTAACCTCCGATGGATTTCATTTGCCTTTCTTGGAGTGGTTCTCAAAGTGTGGTCCCCGGACCAGTAGCATCAGCATTACCTAGGAACTTGTTAGAAATGCAGATTCTTGGGCCCTGTCCCAGAACTACTGAATCAGAGACGTTGGAGTTTTGGCCCAGCAATCTGTTTTAACAAGCGTTCTAGGTGACACTGATCCTTGCTAAAGCCTGAGAACGTTGGTCTGGTCTCTTGAGGGAAAGTGGGAAGGAAAGCTTTAGAGAGTCTTCCTCCTCCCCCTGTCTAACCCCCACACACATATTTGGATGCCACTGGGCTAGCATGGGGCAGGCACACAAGCTTTGTGGAGGGTCTCTACGCATGAGGCAGGCCGGATGGCATTCTTCTTGTTAGCTGGTCACACAGAAGCGGGAGCCTTGTTAGTGCAGATCAAGGTTGCCTGTTGAGCACAGCAAAACCAAACCTCAAATCCCTGCCTGGCTCACTGCCAAGAGGGCACTGTGACCCACCCCTGTTGATGCATATGGTGTAGAGCTGAGTAGTGCTGTGCTATGTAGGTGTTTCTTTACCAGAAAGACTGTCAGCTGCAAGACTCCAGCGTGCCTCTCGTCACATTGAGAAATGAGGGAGGCCGAGCGCTCTGGGCCCTTTTAAAGCAGATGCCGCATCTGGTTCGTGGGAGTCTGTATGCACACACCCAAAGATATTGCATGGCCCACAGAATGGATCGTACCCATGCTTCTGCTCTTTCCCATATGAAAAGCTTATGGCTGGGCTGGTTCTTATTACTGATGTGCAGCCACCTCTGGGATGAAATACTGCAGCTGTAGATAATTCAAGAACATCCATCTAGATTTTATGAATTCATTCTTTTGTTCGTTAGCACAAATGTGTATAGACTGGTATGATGGGAAATAAAGCAGGAATAAGACATTCCCCCTACCCCCCACGCTTTGTTAAGGAGTATGCCATCCAGGAGGAAAGAGAAGTTATTCACACAACTACTGGCAGTTCAGAACAGGGTGCTGTGTGTCAGTAGGAATGTACCAGCAGAGTGTGGTATGAGAGATCACAGGGGCTCCACAAGAGATGATCTGGGGAAGCCGCATGGAGGAGGTGGTAGCATTTGAACTGGGCCTTGAAGGTTGGGCAGGATTTCAAGAGGCAGAGAGAAGGCATCTCAAGTAAAGGGACCTGCAAAAGCATGACAAATGGGAAGCACACCTGCTTGCGGGAGGAGTGAGTGGTCCAGTTTGCCCATAACATAAGCAATAAGTAGAGCCATAGAGGAAGGTGAGCCTTAAAAGATAGATTGGGATTTGAATACCAAGCTAAGGAGTTTGGACGTGATTCCATAGGCGGGGGAGCCCATGGAGAGTCTAGGTTAGGAGGTTGGTGTGATCACCATGGCACTAGAGGACACTTGGGCTAAAAATGAAATTGGGATGGGGAGGACTTGGGCCTCTGGTAAGAGACTTGCTGAGGGTCCTAGCCCTAGGAGGTTGCAGAATCAAAGCTAGCGCTAGGTAGTCTGTGTCCACAAGTACATGACTGTAGGAGGCAAATTGGAAGCTCCTGGTAAGAGGGAGGAGTGAGCTTTTAAGTTAAAGGTTGCCTGATGTAGAAAGACATCAAAACTTTCCAGGGATTGAGAGGCAAAAGAGAAGGGCCATGGAGTGACGTCAGCTGCTTTTCTGGTCCGTGCTTCTTGGTCACTTGTCGGAAAGAGCATTCATCCCTTTATAGATGAACATCAGGGGTCCTCACTATCCCATGCCAGCCACCAGCCAAGCCCAGAGCATCTCAACAGTGCTACAGAGTCTTGGCATGGAGCTGGGCCTTGGGCTTGGTTCTGAGTCAGAGGAGTCAGAACCACCTTACTGAGTCATTCGCAGGAGCTGGTGGTTTCCTGGGAGGCTTCCCAAACCAGGTACCCACCCTGCCAAATGGCTGGTAGCGTGTGAGATCTGAAGCGAGCCGCGTATTCACGGTGCCATGGCTGCAGGCAAACACAGGTTGCACATCTTGAGCTGTTGCACGGAAATTGTTTCCTTGCTCTGCCTAGAGAAACTTGGCACTTGGCGATAACAGATAAACAGATGAAACTTTCTTTTACTTACTTGTTAGTTATTTGATCTTAAGGAAGTCTCAGTTTCCCCAACTAAGAATGAACAACTATTAATGAACAGTTGTGACTTCTGAAAGAATTGAGGTTCCTAATGCTTTCTTTTTAGGAAGGTCCAGAATGTCCCAGAGTTTACAAGAATCTGCCTTCTCCTGGAACCACTTGCCTGAAGGTTCTGGTGGGAATGGAATTTGGTCCAGGTCTGCTCATGGCACCTCCATTTCTTACGTCTTTACTGCCTCTCAAGCAACTTTGCCTTTTCAGGTCTCTCATATTTCCCCATAGATAGTAATCTTGGAATTTTCAAACACTATGAAATCTTTCCACTCATAGGGGTGCCATGATTTGTTTTTCAGGGTGAATTCAAAGACATTGGTATTGCTGTATTATTTCAAATAGAAGTTGCTCCTCACCCCACCATTTTTTGGAAAACATCATTTTATTCAGTATTTTTCTAGAGATTGCTTTTGGAATTTGGGATTAGAACAGGTCCCATTGGTAAATTCCAGACCCTAATTTCCAGCATTTAGCTTATATTAAGCTGGAGTGCCAAGCCAATACAATGGCTTAACATGGCTCCCTAACGTTGAACTAATGTTGATTGAATGAATATTTAGCCGGAGATCTCAGCCAACTGTTTTGGGTCTAAGCTGTTACCATCATAAGGCAGAAGAGCTTGGGGAGAAGCCTGAGATCTTTGCCAGCCCGTGTTTCTTCTTTTCCTGCCCTTACATTTGGTTATGAGGAACTCACAGTGGCTGGTGACCTACCTGTCCAGTGTTCTCCTGTAGAACTGTCTCTCTCTCTCTGCAGGGAGAGGCAGTTTGGTTCCTGTGCAAGACACTGGGGAGCATTAAGTCTTGGCATCAGACACACAACTTTTGATACCAGTGCTTGTTTTCTGGAGGCAAAGTAAGGCCACTTGATGAAAAGAAAGGAAAATCAAATGTTGGAGACTTGAAAGACTCCAGGAGTCTGAGAGATGGGCAGAGCTAGACCTCTGAAAGCTGGGCAAGACGTCTCCTCTTCTCAGCTATTCCCCCTGCAGCTATGAGCTGGGGTTCTGTTTCCCCAGGGAGCCAAGAGGAGTGAGTTAGGAAAAGCAATTGAGTGGGGAGACACTCAATTGTCTCATGGTGGCAGGGGGTCCGGTGAAGACCTGTGGGCTGCCCCTTCCCTTCTGGAATGGGGGCTCTGTGCCTCTGACCAGTGAGTAACCCACCTCCCAAGACCTCATATCTCCTCGGGCCTGCCTAGCCCTGCTTGTAGGCCTGGAACCTTTCTGGTGCTGCAGTCAGACATACCCTTCACTTTCCCAGGTGGAATTTTCTCACAGATGGGAGTTCCTCCTTGGACCTTTGACCAATCACCCTTCCATATGGCTTTCCTCCCCCTACCCTTTAAAATATATACTGTTTGTATGAGATGAGTCCCTTATAACACTGTAAAGGGAGAACAGCCCTGTCCTTTTACCATCAGAGAGCAGACCACTTTCTGCTTTTCCAGGGCCACTTGCCCATGTGACTCGCAGCCTTAAGCAAGACGTGAGGGGCCTCACCTAGGCTAGGTCCTGGGGCTCCAAAGTAAATGAGTCCTGATTTCTCTTCATGGATCTCACAGTCTCTGCAGGACTGTGGGGGAGGGGGATACAGGTGATGATAGTCACACATGCTAAGTATGACCATACAGGTGGGAGCCATCTCAACATGGCAGAGATGGTGAGGAATCTACCTTAGACACTTTAAGAAAGGAGTTTAGAATTCTAAGTTCTCTCAGTGAATTGGGCACCATTAACTTAGTAGGCTGTCTCATTAACTCCAAAGTGAGGAAGGAATGTCTCATGTCCAGAAGTTTTCACATTAGCTAGAAGAGGCTAGACTCCTGGCCCCTTGCTTCTTTAGGTGTTTTCTGTCACAATCCCAGGGCCTTCTTAGAGCATTTATCACACTGTGCCATCTGGTGTTGGGTCACTTGTGTGTTTATCTTCTCTCCCTGTATTGGGAAGGAAAGGACGTGGTCCTAAGGGACCAAGACCATATCTTTTTCTCATAGGCATCCCCCACAGCCCCACAAGGAAGGTGCTTAAGGAATTGAATCTCTCTGTCTCTCCACTTGTATAGACGTCGGAAGTGGAGACGGGAGGATAGGGGAGGAGACTGCTATATCAGGTCTCCTGTACATATTGAGTTTTTCAGTTTGTACTTGTTCTCCACAATTCGACTGTGCAGAGTGATGGGCTAGAGCTGTGCTGTCCAATATGGTAGCCTCTGGCCACATGTGATGATTTAAATTTCAATTAATTAAAATTAAATAAAATTCAGAAATTCAGTTCCTCTCTCACACTAGCCACATTTCAAGTGCTCACTAGCCACAAGTGACTACTGACTGCAGTATTGGACAGCACAGATGTAGAACATTTCCATCATTGCAGAAAGGTCAAATGGACAGCACTAGAGACTCCAAGCAACATTTCTTGATCCAAAGTGTGCACCACAAATCGTGAATTACTTGAAGGCAAGGGAAGAGAAGAGCTTGTCAAAATACAAATTCCTCCATTCCTCCACAGACCTCCTGGATCAGAATCTCTAGGGGGTGGGGAAGCTGGGAATCTGCATTTTAATAAGCACCTCCAGATGGCTATTGTGCAAACTCACATTTCAGGATCAATGCTCCAAGGGAAGCCAGAAGTTGAATAGTGAAGCTGGAAAACCTCCTGGTACAGCGATTCTGAGCATCTCAGATGTCTTATAGCTCTTTCCACTCCAGCGTAACATTTCCAGTCCAACATTTCCAAGAGTGTGTGACTGGAGCTTCCAGACTGGCAGCTAAGGGCATCATCTCAGTAAAGTCCTGGCTATGCTTCCACCAAAAGGTAAATAATGAAGAGGCTGTCCTAGCATTATCTCTCTGTCTCCTCTTGCAGAACCAGGAGGATGGAAATAACCTCCTTCTACCCCTTGAGCATGTTTGAATCACAAGTACCTTCCCTCTAAAATAAATTTATTTCCTGCTGCCTTCATCCCAACAAAGACTAGCCAGTGATGAATACCAGACTTCATAGCTTATTTGTCAAAGCAGCACACCTGTGAGGATTCCTGTGGAAGATAAATTTTGGTTTAGGGGAGGGGTGCCTGGAGGAGGAGGGACCTGGCCAGGAATAAATCTTAACATGTTGCACCAGACAGTGAATGAGCGTTTGCCTCACAAGGCTCGCCCTCCTGACAGGGTATGATAAATTACCCTCTTTGTTGACACCTTCACTGGGTTATTTATGGCTCATTAATTGAACCGAAAAGGGGCCTTGTAGACCCAGCAGGGGCACCTTACAATGCTCCTCCAGTGGACCTAGCTCAAAGAAGAAGAACAGAGGAGGGAAGAAGGGGAGGGGGCACACAAATGTGTCTACTCCTTGGTTTGAGACACTCTTCACCAAAGAATTCAAGATTTGTATTAAAAAAAAAAAAAAAAAAACCTTTGGAAGCTCAAGTGAACCTCTCTGGGGATGATTAGCCCTACCCCTCATACCCAGCCTGTGTTGCTGTCTGGCACCTTCTAGAGAAGCCTGGGCCTAAAGCTCTGTGCGTGATTGCCATCCTTGCTTTAGGCTTGCCTAGAAAGTCAGCATGGCGCAGAGGAGACCATCAGGGGACCCTGACACAGTCCTAGCTTGTGCGTAGACTTGCTGTGGGACTTTGGGGAGGTCACTGGTTCTCTCTGAGCTTCAGATTCCTCCCTTGTGAAGTGAGGGTGTCAGATTGGATGATCTCAGTCTTTTTCAGTTCTAAAGAAAGAACGGTTTTCTCTTCACTGCCCGTTGTATCGGTTTAACACCCCCACTTCTGGCTATTAATTAGTTTATTCATTTGGCAAATAGTATTTCCTAAGGTCCTGCCATGTATTAGGTTCCAAGGAGGATGCAGGCATATTGGGTATGTATGGTTTTGTTGTTGGCTTCCACGAGCTTTCAGTCTACAATTTTGTTTGTGTTTTCAGGAAGTGATTAGTACTTAAGGAGTAATTTAATCCTTAAGTACTTATAGGATAGACCCTTGAATAAGCTCTCCTTTACTTGACAATAAGGGAACATGCGGTATTTCCAGCTGTTGTGTGTGAAAGGCTGTTTCTCTAGTGTGCCACTGTGGTCCACGAATAGGTTGTAAAAGGCTCTCTTTTAAAGTGCTAGGTGTTTTCCCTGTTGCTGTTGCCTTCCAGAAGGTTCCATCCTGTGGAAAGAACTTCTGAATAAAAGGAAAGGCAATGTGGTTTCATTCATCTAACCATTCGTCCATTTAGTCATTTTATTATTCCACAAAATTTTATTGAGTATTTACTCGCATCTTTGTGTCAAGATCTATGTTCACAAGATGAATGAGATAAAATTCAAGAATTCAAGGAAATTGCACTCTGGCGGGAAGGTAAACGCACTCCACAATTATCGAGTACTATTATGGAGTCATTTCCAGGAATCTATGGGAGCATATGAGAGGGATCATAACTGTGGAGCTTAGGGAAGGCTTCCAGGATACTTAGGTTAGATTTTGAAGGAAGGCTAGGAGTTTTCTGGGAAAGCAAGCTGTAGAAGATTATTCCAGATAAGGCAAAGAGTATGTGTAAAAGCACAAACTGTTTGAGAAATTACATCAGCTGTTTGAGAAATTACCAATAGTTAGTCTGATTGGAGTAGAGTGTGAATTTAGGAGGTGGGAGGCACAGCGTGAAAGGTGAAGCTGGAACAGGGCCAGATCTTGAAGAGGCTCGTGTGAAATGCTGAGGAGCCTGCACTTTGTCCTGAAGGTCATGAAAAACATTTGAAGAGATTTATTGAGAGGAAAGATATGGTCAAATCAGTGTTTTAGTGAGATCCTCTGTGCCAGGGAGGAGTAAGCTTTAGCATAGAGGAGAATGGGGGAGGAAAAACCTGCTAGATGACTATTGCAATAGTCCAAGCAAGAGAAAAATTTGGGCCTCAGACAAGGGCATGGCTGTGAGGAAGGTGGAGAGAGCACAGGACTGGGAGCTAGAAGACCTCGGTTCTAATCCAGGCTCTGTCAATATCCACCTCGAATTATTTATTTTCTCCAGAATATATATCCTGCTCTGTAAAATGAGGACATTGGACTGGATGGTCTTTAATCTGACTCTGACATTCTGTAAGGATTGGGTTTTCTGTGTGTTCCCCTGTAGTTAGAAGTGGGAAGAGGAAAGAAGATGCAGAGTCAGTATTTAAAACTGAGACAAGTGTTATTTAATAATAATGGTGAGAATGTTTATCAGTTGCGTCCTGCTAGGGATATAAATGGGCCACAGTAGATGAATGTCACAACTGGTAGTAGGGCAAGTTCTTTGCCTCCATTCCAAAACTCATGGAGAAGGCTTCTTTAGGACTCATACAAAAATGGGGGTTTGTAGAACCCCCGCTCTGCTTCAGGAATCGATTACCTGGCAGCTAGAAGGGAAAGCGCTCGGGAGAACTGGTCCACACATGCTAAGTCCTTTCTATCTAGTCAGTTAGGCGAGACGGATGAACGTGACTAGTGTATATACCTTTAAAAATTTGTTTCAACTATTTGGAGAGAAGTCCACTCTTTCTTTTTCCCTTTTAAGGTTGCCAGTGACATTCTTTTTTTATTCCAAAATGAAAATAATTCCTTTTCTGATATTAAAAAAGAACATGCACATTGTGAAGAGTTCAAACTGTAAAAAAAAAAAAAAAAAATTACAGAGTAAAATTTACCCCAAATCTCAAGATCCAGGTAATAAGTTAACATTTCTGTGGGGATCCTTCCAGTCATCTCTCTATGTATAATAATCTGGATGTATTTACATATATGGGATATATCCCATAAACTGTTTTATTCAGTCAATAATATCTTGCGAATATCTTTTGTAATATATTTGTGCATCATCATTTTTATTTTTTATTTATTTATTTTTTTTTGTGAGGAAGATTAGCCCTGAGCTAATATCCGTTACCAATCTTCCTCTTTTTGCTGAGGAACACTGGCCCTGGGCTAACATCCATGCCCATCTTCCTCGACTTTATATGGGACGCCGCCACAGCATGGCTTGACAAACGGTGCTTTGGTGTGCGACCAGGATCCGAATCCTGGGCCACCGCAGCGTGCGCACTTAACTGCTACGCCATCAGGCCGGCCCCTCCATCATCGTTTTTATAATGCACAGTATTTCAGTCGTTGGTAAATCATAATGTATTCAACTGATATATCAGTATTAATGGACATTTAGGTTGTTTCTAATTTTTCTTTTATAAACAAGACTAAGGAACATCCACATACATATACATTGGTACATTTGTCAAATTATCTCCCATAAATAAATCTCCAAAGGCAAAGTGTGTGCATGTTTTTAAGTTTTGCTACATATTGCCAAACATGCTCTCTGGAAAGATTTACCGGTGTACTTAAAATGTAATTTAATGTTTCATCTCACTGGAAAACCAGTGCACCAAGGGTTGGGGTTGGGGCGGGATGGAGGCGGGGAGAAGTCTGTGGTCTGCCCAGCGACTCTGTATTCCCCGTGCCCTGCCAAGTCCATAGTCCCAATGGAGGTGTGAGACTTTGCCGAGGGTTCATGGAAAGCTGTAGAGAGTTAGGGTGCCAGCTGATGCCAGGTCAGATAGGGTGCCTTCCAGGTTCTTCTCCAGGATGGGTAACCCTGGATCTTGGGACATTTGGCTTTTGACTAGTGATGTGCCACTACACGCACAAGCTATAAGAAATGCAGATGTAGAGAGGCCTCCAAAACCGTAGATGGGTACCTGTCTGAAATATTACCTTCTCCAGGCTCCAGTGCAATGTTTTGTGGTCCCTGATATGGCAGCCTTCTGTCCTAGGTGTTCAAGAGCAGGTCTAATTTAATACACTCCATGCTGCTGCCTTCAGGGGTGCCTCCATGCATGTCAGACCATACAGGCCAGTTATGGCTTTAGCATTTTTGGTCATCGCTTGACACTGTGTGATGAGTTAGAGTCAAATTCTCTAACCATTGTGTTTCTGTTCAAGACAAACAGGGTTTCCATCCATTTATTCATTGCTCAATGATTCAACAAATATTACTAAGAACTTTTGTTCTGGTAGGCACTGGGCTGGGCACTGAGCAGAAGACAAAAATGTGTAAGATCTTACAGGTTCATTTTGAACAAGAAGGAATCCTGACACCCGTTAGATTCAACACGCTCATATTCCTGTGAGGAACTTGAGGCCCAGAGAAGCGAAGGGCTCTGTCTCCAATGGCTGATCACTGTCCTAGTCAGATGTGTGGAGTACTTTTCCTGAGATGTGAGGCAGCTGGGCCAAAACTCCACGTGAGCCTCTCGGGGGATGGCCCTGACTCCCCTCTGAGGCTGGCTCTGACTGTCTCTCTGAGGATAGCCAGTCCTGTAGGGACTGGACCGTACAGACACGGTGTTGTTAGTACTGTGGGATCCGAGAGCTGTAGGGGAAACAGAGTAGTGCTTTGTGGCTCCTAACAATGGGTGTAATTCGATATCTCTCAGCTGGCCTTGCTGGTCCAGCCATCTCCTTTAGGTTTGAATGTGGGAACATTTGAAATGCTCCTTCAGAAGTCGATCCTATTTAGAGAGGATAGATAGTCTGAAGGTGACAAACTCTGAGCTGGGAGATGTTCCAATGCTGAGAAACTGAGAACTTTCAAAAAATTCTATTGAGAGAGCATTCTACAATTGTGGCTGTAGCTAGGACCCACCTGCCAAAATGTGATTTGGAAGAGCTTTCTCAATTGTTAGATTACTTTTGAATCCTTGAACATAGTAACATCTTATCAATAATCACTCCTCATATCTCTATGATCATAAGAGTTTGCAAAGTTCTTTTGCCACGTTAGCTGATTCCTTCCTTCCATCACACTGTATTAGTGCTTCACTAATTACTTTTACTGTGTATTCGTACTTTCATAATCGTGAGGAATCTGAAAATGACAGGTTGAGTGACTTGTCCAAGAGCTAGCAAGAGACAGAGTTGGATTTGAAACCAGGTTTTCTTACTTCCAGTTCCTTTCTTTTCCCAGATCTGCCTTTGTTGACTCCTAGGTTAGTACACTGACCAGTGTACAAACACGAGTGGCCATCTGAGAGGGTCAGCAAGGAAAGAGGCCTCTCTGCCTGGAGATTTGAAGATGGGCTAGGAAGCACCCTTTGCCTTAACAATTTGTCCTTACCACAAAACATTCACTCCTTTGTATCTTAGGAGCTATCTGTTATTTAAAATTCTCTCTCAAAATATGACTCCCTACTTCAGTAAGTTAAAAATGCACCCATATAGTAGAACTGCATGCATTCTATTCCATTAGAATTAGAATAGAATAGAATTTATATGCCATTTATATTCTGCAATTTATATTCCAGAAATAAAATAGAATTCCATAAAACATGATGGATAGAAGTATGATTATGGACAAATAAGAAATATACTCAGGCCAGCCCCAGTGGCCTAGTGGTTAGGTTCGGCACACTCCACTTCAGCATCCCAGGTTCAGTTCCCAGGCGTGGACCTACACCACTTGTCAGTGACCACGCTGTGGTGGCAGCTCACTTACAAAATAGAGGAAGATTGGCTACAGATGTTAGCTCAGGGCAACTATTCCTCAGCAAAAAAGAGGAAGATTGGGAACAGATGTTAGCTCAGGGTGAATCTTCCTCAGCAAAAAAAAAAAAAAGAAGAAGAAGAAGAAATATACTCACTTATAAACATATGGAAAAAATCTACAGTCTCTATAACTTAAAAGGCCTATATGTGGTAACTTTAGTTTTTTTCTTTATTCCAATCTGTATTTTTACACCATGAGCATATATTAGTGGCAGTGGCGCAATAAGATAGTTTTAAAAAATTAAGAGACTACTCATCCTAGTTGCGTGCTTAATTTTCAATGAATAAAAAGGATGGAATAAATATAACTCAACGCCTACCTTCATTCTCCCAACACCCATATTGGTCACACCTTAAGCCTCAGAGAAATCATCAGCTAACACCTTCAGGAGATGCATTGTCAACAAGCTAAGAGGCAGCATTTTTTTCCTGGAATGGGATAGTACATATGAGGCGTGGGAGGCATGGCAGGAGAGAAGAGAGCAAGTACTGAGGTGAGTTTCACCACTTGGAAGGTTTTCAGTGTGCTGACACTACCTGTGCTCACCTCTCCCTGTGCTCACCTCCTGAAACATAGTGCCTTTGTACCCACACCTAATAATGGTTAATCATCATAGCTCTGTTCACAGCAGGATCCACGGGGGAAAGAGCAGCCATCTTAGTGCCTGCTCACTCCAGTTTCCAAGGTGACTTAGTTGATCCATGTCTAGCACGCAGCATGCCATTGAGTGAGTTAGATGGGAAGGTTCCTTCTGGCCATTCTGGGTGGGGTTGTTGCCACTGTGATTTGCGGTGGGAACACAATAGGCGCAGAAGGAATAGGGCAACCGGCAAAACAAAGTTGCGTTGTTGTGGAGTATTCTGAAAGGCATCAGTGCTTTGCACTGCAGTTAGTCTTTAGATGTAAATTAATAGATGGATCAACACAGCAGAGTAGTAACTAAAGTAAATACATTCTAGAATTGGGGACTCTTTTTTTTAAGAGTTGGAAGAGACCTTAGAAATTACTGGACGCAAGGGGAAGTTAGTGGCTTGCCTCCAGTTACCCCCAAGGGTCAGAGGCAGAGATAAAGCCAGACTGCAGGCCTCTGACTCCCAGTATAGTGGTTTTGCCACAAGCTCTGTTCCCTCTTGTTCACTAATTTATCCCACACACATTTGTTTTGGGACCTGCCATGTGCCAGGTGCTGTGCCGGGATGAGGAATCCACAAAGGAATAAAATGAGGGCCCTTTCCTCAGGGCACTCGTACTCTAGTTGGAGGAGACAGGAATATTAGTTGATTATTTAATAAAATGCAGTAAGATGCCTCCTTGAAAGGAAGAACTTTCAGATGTACACAATCCAGGAGACAATCTGCTTTTTTAAGGAATCAGCACCGGGTAAAACACTGCTTGGGCATGTGATCCTGCCTTTGCTCAGACCTCAGAGGAAGGCATTCAGGGTGTGAGGTAACACAAGGGTGAAAACAAAAGAGCAGAGGGAAAAGATACAAAGTGTAACTTTTACCTTATTTGGGGCAGTATATTCATTTGAGGAGCTCAAAACACTTGTTTCATCTAAACAGTTGAAACCAGATACCACACCTTTCTGTCTTGCCTTGTACAGGATTTCTTCTGTGTATTGTGTGACAGTAGTAGCTACTCTCCCATTTGTATTCACTGGCTTGTGTTAAGAGCTCTCTCCTTTATTGTATTAGATCTGGTTTTGACAGTGACCGCAGCCATCCATGGTTCTAAAGATTTCAGAAGACTGCTATAGACAGAAACTCGGGATATTTTTAGGAGCCTTCATGACACCACTCTTCCTCCTTCTCCACAAAGGATTCTGTGATTGGTGAGCAAATCTCCACAGCCTCTCTGTCCATTGCCCTTGTGATTTGTTAAGAGATTGAATGAATTAAGAATGAAAGAATACGCACCAGTATACCTTGTTTGGATCTTGATTTGAGCTACCAGTTATAAAAATGACAGTTTTAAGGCAATCAGGAAACTGTAATTAGTAGCAGTAGTAGTATTTAATGATAATGGTATTCTGACTATTCTAAAAAAGAGTTATTTCTTAGAGATGCAAAGTGATCTATATAGATACAGATAAAAATTTATATTTTAAAAATACACTTTTATTTTTTAATGGTTGGGCAGAGAGATTTAGATAAAACAAGGCCATAGGTTGATAATTATTGAAGCTGGGTGCTGGGTCCATGGGAGTTTGTTATACTATTCTCTTTAGTTTTGTGTATATTCAATGATTTCCATATTAAAAACATTTGAGTAATGAATGACTACATGTTGAGCAGCTACCATGTGTCAGGTTCAGGGCTGGATGTTTTATATGCAGCCTCTTATTATATTCTCACAACATCCCTATAAGTAGATTGTATTAAGCCAACTTCTGAGATGAAGAAGCTGTAGCATAAGGGTAAAGTGAATTCCAGAAGTCACACAATAAGTGGCAGAGCTGGGAATTGAACCCTGATCTTCTTCTTTAACTTTTGATTGAAGTATAACACATATACAGAAATATGCACAAATCATATTTGTACAACTCAATGAATTTTTATGTGACCACATCAAATAACCTATACCCACATCAAAAAATGGAATAGTACCAGCATCCCCGAAGGCACCTCGTGACCTTGCCAGTCACAGTCCTTCCTGAGAGGTAACCATCATCTTGACTTCTAGCACCCTTTTTATGTATGGCTACTTTTTCCTAAAATTGTGTCTGTGAAATTCATCCATGTTTATGTCTCTAATAGGTCTTGCCTTTTCATTGCTGTATATTTCATGTTTGAAATATACCACAATTTATCCATTCTATCATTGATGAAATTGGGAGTATTTCTACTTTGAAGTTATTATGAGTAGTGGATCTGTGAACTTTCTGATACATGTCCTTGGGTGGATATAAGTATGGATTTCTGTTGGCTGTATTCCTAGTGGTGGAATGACAGGGACCCAGGGTAGGTGTATGTGAACCAAGAGCTCTAGTTTTCTTCTTTCTGTTATATCATCCATTTCTCTCTAAATAGATTAAGAACTTAACTACTTTATGTGGTTAGTTCCATAAGACTGGGGAATACATAGGGTCCTGGAAGGCTGTGAGGTAGAACCAAGACTGAGGTTTGAGCCTGGAATATTCTGGTCCAGTGTTGATGAACCTCAAGTCCCAATCCAAGCCTCCAGTGCTTCATGAATCTTCCTTGAAATAAGTTTAATGCAAGAAAAGTACTACTCTCAAGTGTCCTGCACTTGTGATTTAACATAATAGCATGTCATTCCAGGACACTAGAAATCGTACAACAGAGAGAAATATGAATACTCTTGTCTAAACCATCAACAACAAAAAAAAATTTCATAAAATAAAAATTTTGATAAAATCCATCTTGACATTTGGTGTGCTTGAAGATTTGTCAATATTATAACGATGGTGTCATTACAATTGCATTTTGAAGGATAGCCCATGGTTAACTACAACTCCCAGGGAATGGGCTTCTCCCCTTGGTTAGGTGGATCACCCTCATCCTTCATACCTATAGTCCCCAACCTCTTCTTCCTGGGAGTCCAGTTTGGGTGGTGGTAAAGCGTGGTGACTGTAGGCCTAAGAGAGACCTAAAATGGGTTGCCTACTAATGACAACTCCAGGTGACAGTGATTGTCTGAGGATGTAGGTGATATGGTAGAAAAAAATGTGGGCTTCAGATACAAATGGTAATGAGTTCAAATTCCATGTCTACTTTTTATTTGACCTTGAAATTATTACTTAATTCTGAACCTCTGCTTTCTTATCTGTAAGAATAAGGATGATGAAATCAATGTTAGAGAAAATTCAGAAAAAGGCTAACTAGAAAGATGATAGAGTCGTGGATTATAAAATGATTGATTGATTGACAGGTAGGTAGATAGATACCACGCACAGCACCAGGCACACTGTAGCCATCCAGGAAATATCAGTTTACTTTTCTTTGCTACTTATCAAATGTGTTCCAAGTTATTATAGTTCTCTCCCCAAATCGCACAACTCCAAGGTCATGAGAAGCCTTTTATTTCGCCTCTGACTTTTCTGGGTGTAATGGTTAGTGGGGCGAGATGATGCATCTGAGGCTGGGGTGGAGCGGATAAAGGAACTGGCCTCTTCTGTCTACTGTTCCTTTTCACTAAAACTGAGCTTCCTTCCCTTGCACTTGTACACAGATAGTGCAGGAGGGTGTGGGATCCTTCCCAACTTGTCTATAAATTCTGTAGTATTTTATTTCCTGCGTGGTTGAACCCCAAGGTTTAAGATTATTCTTTGTTTTTATTTATTGATTGGTTGATAGCCCCACCTCCATCCAGAAGTTTTATAATAAAAACACAGGTACAAGACGCCAGCCCAGTGGCATAGCGATTAAGTTTGCAAGTGTCTCCCTGCTCGTGACCACTGAAAGGAATTTGATACAGGAGTCTTTGTATAAAGTTTTAATTTAAAAAGGCAAAGAAAAAAATCATCCCAGAATAGCTTTTATGATAGATGCAGAGGCACTCCCCATACAGCTATTGTTTATATTAGCCTACTCTCAATTTGAGAGCATCAACAAGTCCTCCCTCATGATGGAGTTGCATTATGGAAAATCACTTGGAGGTGACGGATGTGCATTCCAGCCTGGCTCTGCCATTTACCTGCTATATGACTTTAGACTACACATTCACCCCTTCAGGGCCCTGGGTTTCTCCTCTGTTAAATGAGAGGTGCCTTGCAGTTCTAAGAGCCAACGATTCTCTTATTCTACATGTGCCAAGCACAGAGCCCCTGGATGGCTGAGAACCCATCACGTTGTGTGGGTTTCTCTTCCCCATGCCCAGTGATATCCATTGAAAATAAACAGCAAGAGCAGCCTCAAAGAATGGTCAGCTCAAGGGGATGTGGAGGAAGGGACAAGGAGGACACCGTTGCCGAGAAAACAAGCATCGGGACTGGTTTTGTTTTCTAGGGGATGGGATGGGGGAAGTACATGCCAGTATATGTTATATGAGGTGCATGCCTTTTCATAGCATCCCTAGTATATGGACTGCATCATCTCATCTCCTTCTGGCTTCCTTCCTTTCTGCAGCTTCTATTCTCCTGGTCCCCACATAGCAGACAACCAAGCAATCATTCAGCCTCCTGAGTCCTGTGCCCCTTAGCCCAAGCATAGGTTCTCTGAGCTACTTCACTTGCTGCTCAACAGTTGGTAATTCCCATCTGTGTCCTGGCTCAAGAGATGTGGAGACTAGCCTGGTGCAGCTCAGCTCTTGCACCTTTTGCTAAAGCTCACACATCTCTTTCTGCCCCCTCCCTGTCACCATGCCCAGAAACAGGACAAACCTGCACAACTACATCCTCTCCTGCCAGAACAACAAGAAGAAGAAAATGTTCCTGATATCTCCAATGTTCCTGCTCTTCCTCTCAATTGGGAATGTAAAGATAAAGTCCCTTACATAACAACCTTTCTTACAAGACCACAAATGATCATGTCATTAGTGGGTAATTCCAAGGTAGCCAGTTGGTAAACATGCACTTCCAAAGTGCCTAGTTTCTACCTGGCAATTCCAATCATAATTACCATGAAATTATATAACTGCAAATTATTGTGCCATGTAAGTGGTGTAAATAAGTATGTTCCTGTTCTCTGATAATAAATTTGAATGACATGGCTAGTTAATTAGTAGCCATTGGAAGTTCACCGATGGGATACCAAACCAATAACTTTCTCCTAAAGTGGGATGAAGATAGTTCGAGTTTGTTGAGTTTGGTTTAATCGAGGCCTTAATGAAGGCATCAATATTGCCTGTTCTTTCTTTTCTTCTGGTCCCTACTATTTGAATCTGGAAAGTGAGCCTCTGTTGAGTTGGCAGCAAGGGCTCCCTAGAATGAAAGCAGAACTTGGAGTTCAAAGATGATGAGTCTCGGCTTAGCCATTGACTAGTTGTGTGACTTTGAGACAGTGCCTAATCCGTCTGAGCCTCAATTTCCTCCTCGTAAAAGGAGAGTGACGCCGGGTGGTGGCGATGCATGCCTCCTGGGGTTGTCATGGGGATTACTGGGGTTAAGCACATGGAGGTATGCTAAACTCTCAACCCTCTCCAGGGTTAGCTGTTATCATTGACCAAGGAGGAAAGGCCAACTTCACAGGTCATACTTCTGTTCTCTGAGGGCTGCGTCTGATTCAGTTGGGTGTGAAACACTGTCACAGCAGAGGCTGTCAAGCTGTGTCATTGGAGGGTGGCAGATTGAACCCAGCTCTGAACTTTTGCCATTTTCTAAAGGGAGATTACAGCTCCGTTTCCATCAGGAAATAAGAGGTGATGCTTCAGATGGGTGAGAGGAAGGGATTACACCAAAAGAAATTTAACTCCTGAGAGATTATGTTCTCAGCCCTTGCCTTTAGCTTGGAAACAAATCAGCCAAGAGTAAACAGACAAGTAACAACAACAGTTATGCAACAGGAGGGCTCTGGCCTAGCATCCAGAGCTGCCCCAAAGCCAACTTTTCTGACTTTCTCCCAGATAGCTCCTCTTAGGGCTGCCTCACTCAGACAGGAAAATCCCAGTGGGGAGAAAGTGGGACAGCACCCAGCAATTTCTGAGGAGTGTCTATGCTCGCAGGATTTTCAAATACAATTAGACCAAGAAAAGTCACTTTCCTTAAGACAGAAAACTAATGCCTGATGTTGCTACTCAGCTTGCTTTTTGATGCACGTAAGGGCTGCGTCTTGACAAATACAAAGCTACTTTCGGGATGATAGATTTATATTCCAAAGTACTGCTAAACTTGTAACCATAGTAACAAACAAAGCTATTACATAAAATGGCTTCACCAGGTGAAAGCAATAATTATATTAACCAGATGGGAGGAAAAAGGGGAAGGTAGTCTGATCAATGTGGAAGGCACCAGTAAATTGGATTGAAAATGCATGACATTTTCCTAAATTACATCCATTTGGGGGAGGGGGCAGGAGCCCAAGGATGAGGAGCAGGGATGAAGTTGGGACCGGGCCCCACCAGGTGGCAGTATGCAGAAGTTGTTGAAGCGGCTCTTCTGCTGATGGTTTTGGGGCTCCGGAAGCCGGCTTAATACTTCTTCCAGGCAGTTTTAAAGCACCACCCCCTCCCATCACCAATTCAGTGGGGAATTTCCCTGTCAACACTAACAATGTGGAAATGGCCCAAATTAGGCTTTATTAAAGAGGATGTTGGTTGAGAAATAGTCCAGTCGCAATAAGCAATGTGTGCTAAATGAAACATCAGCATGATCTGATTAGGCCTTGAGTGTGTGACATAGATCAGGGCTCCCCATGCAGTTAACCTCTGAGTTTCTACCCAGATCACTCTCTCTAAACTCTCTAAACACTTGGTTCTCGAACGTAGTTGCAGGTTAGAATCATCCAGGAGGCTTTAAAGAGCGCTGACACCTGGGTCCCGCCCTCACCATTTCTGATTTAATTGTATGTGATTTAGCCTGGGCATTGGGATTTCAAAAAATTCTCTAGGTGATTTAAATGATGTTTGTGAGGGTTGGGTGGGTAGGAAGCTATTTATTAAGATGGAGCTGATAGGAATTATTCAGAGTTGGCATCTTTGGAGGCAAAAGGAGTTGGGGACTGACTTTCTCATCTTTTTCACTTGTAGTCTAGGGGGTAGATCCCTGTTTAATTATTCTAGCTAGAAAAACCAGCTAAATAGCACAGAAAGTGTCGTCCTGAGGTTTCAGGCTCTCTGCGCATGTGTCAGAGAATGTTCAAGGACCCTTTCCTTGTTTCTCGTGAACTGCAATTCTCAGTGACAAGGATGCCTCCTGTAAAATTCCTGGCCAGTCGAATCTGTTCCTTTACAAGGCCAGGAGGATTACACAATGCAGACACATCGGCAGGAATCTGAATATCTAGCTAGACCTTGTGTAATTTGACCCAATCAGTCAAAGACACATACAGGGACAGCCTGGGAAAAATGTCAAGTAGGCAAAACTGCCTTAGTGCCCCACCCAGTGGATTTTAAACCTCTCTCTTCTCCACTTAATTTTAGATGTGACGTGTTGGTGAATGAAATAATGGATTAATCAGAGAAAGAAACTCCCCCAACCATTCATATAGGGATTCTTCGTCATGTGATAAACAATACACGAAGAGCATTGTCTCATTCAATTTTCACAGCACATTTGTGTGGAAGCCATTGTTATCTCTATTTTCTAGAAGAAGAAACCAAGGCTTGAGGAAGCTAAATATCTTGGCTGGGCTCCAGAGCTAGTAAGTGGCAGAATGGGATTTGAACCCATGTCCACGTGAGCTGAACTCTTCATCCTACCTTACACTGCTTCTTTCCCTACTTCTGAGAGCTGGTTTCCTCGCTTTGCTGTCCAGTACGGGAGCCACTAGCCACATGTGGCCATTTAAATTTAAATCTAAATTGAAATAGTATAAAATTAAAAATTCAGTTCCTTAATCACACTAACCACATTTCAAGTACTTAGTAGGCATATGCGGATAGTGACTACTCTATTGGGCAGTGCAGAAAATAGAGTATTTGCATCACCGTAGAAAGTTCAATGATGCTTAGAAATCATCTGTCACATCTTTTCAATTTACAGATGAGGAACTAAGGGCCAGGGAGGAAAAGTGATCTGCCTAAGAACCAGCCCTCCCTTGCCATACCACTCCCCCTACGCTCCCCCTGCAATGGTAAAGCAGGGGGTAGACCCTGGGCTTCCTGATGCTGACCTCTTGCAACCTTCACACTAGACCACACCTGCCACTCAAAACCATTCTCGAACATTGAATAAAGGAAGACTGAGTGCAAAGCTGGAGACTCTGCTTTGTGCTGAGCAGCCGGGGTAGCCATAGGAAGGAGACGTTGAATGCTCCTGTACAAAGCTCCAGAAGGCCCTCCTCAAGCCCGCAGGATTACTGCTGCTAAGGCTGAGTTGCACGGGTCTGTGGAATAGCATGGAAACATCTCTGCAGAGAAGCCCAGGCTCCACCAGCAAAATCTGTGCTGCTGGAGCACTTCCTCCAGGGCCAGCACTTCGCAGCTGTGTGCCCTCCCTCGGGGGTGGCCGGGCTAGAGTCACACCACTTATTGGTAAGGAAGTGTCAGTGCTTGTGAGCTGGAATGCAGCTCAGGAAATGTGATGGTGCTTCTTCTGGCCTACACTGAGGAGAACAGGCTACAGAGATGAATAAGACTTGTCTCTGCCCTGTGGGACTCAAACTCCAGAGGAATACTAGAAGCCAGATACACGGTGGACTGGAGAGAGCTTTGTCTTGAGAGTTGGATAGATCTGTGTTCAGGTTCTGTCATGGCTACTTTCTAGCTGGGCAATCTTGGGTATGATATGTTGTCTCTCTGGTCCTCCCCTCCTCAACTGTCAAGTCACGATCACCATAACCATCTGGTAGGTTCTATTGTCAGAACTGAAATGAGAGATGGGAATACATGCCCCAGTACCTGGCTCAGAGTAGGTGCCAAAAAAATGTTAGTTGCCTTCCCTCCCCTTCATTCCTGCTTATTCCTGGATGGCCCACCAGCCTGCAGAATCCTCTGACATTTCTGCAGTCACTCAGAAGGTGGATAATCACTTTAGGACGTCTGAGATTTTGAATCTCCACTGTATTTATTTTCCAATGGTGGAACTCTCAGGCCTTGGTTCCCCTGGATTTACTTTACTTATTTCCCATTTGTTAATCATGTTCATGATTGCTTCCTTAGACAAGTAAGATGCTCAATGGAAAATTCGTTCTGGGACGTTTGTGTTTTTAGAGCACAAGGAAAAAAATACACATTTTATGGGGCAAGAAGCCAGCCCGATTATGAAATATTCATTCACATCACAAGTATTTCCTGAGTGCTTTCTGTGTTCTGGGGACTGTGCTAAGCATCGGGGATACAACAGTGGGCATGATAAACAAAATTACAATCGTGAAGGCAGTTCCATCAACCACAAATTGAAAGCACACCTTTGTATTTCTTGTTGTGGATACAGCTCTGACTGTAGATGTTTGTAAGGAGGAGTGGTCACCTTATCCTCACAAAGCATGGCTGTAGAGTGATAAATTTATTCTCTTTCACTATGAGCCTACCTTCCCCTGGCCTTCTCAATGGACAAGTACTGTGGGAAAGCCCCTTCCCTAGGGCCTCCAGCCCTTTCTCTTGCAATCCCACATTGCAGTTTCCATTTGGTCCTTCTGGAGTCCAAAACAATTTCTTAATTCAACAAATTATCACAAATTGTTCCATGGCAGTGTAAACTCTGGAAAATCAGCACAGCTGCCTGCAGAAGGAAGTATTTGCTCTGCCTGTGAGCCCCTCTTTGTTTTCACTGTCCTTTCCTAGTCAACTGAGTGCAGATCATTTTTCGAGTGTCCTTCATGTGCCAGATGTGGTGTTAAAGACCAGGGTTACAAAGATGAATAAGACATGGTCCCCTTCCTACAAGACTCACAGTGTGGAAGGGGGACAGACACCAAACAGAACCACCTGATCCACCAGCCCAAGTTCCACAGGAAGGAGTGACATGGGGAAAAAAGACGGTCACTTGTTTGGGTTTGGAGAACTGTGAGGTGGAAGGACAGACAAGAGGAGGAAAGAGGATTCTCAAAAGAGAGAACAGCGTGTATAAGGGCATACATACCTTTTGTTCAGACTTTCTTTAATAGACTCTAATGCCACAACTGTTACTTTGACCCTAAACAGTAAATCCATGGTGTTTCAGTGGGTTCTATACTCAACCAAATATTTGCTCATACCCATTCTTTACCCATGCCTGCTGCTAACAAATGCCACCGAAGCACAGCAGTGTCTTTGTTCCAGCTTTTGCCTTAAAATAGGGCTGCCTTTCTGTCTTCCACTTGACTCACAGTGAAACAGAAAGACCTAGAATGAGGTAAGTCATTTGGTGCCCTGAGATAAAGGACAGCATAGCCTGTCACATGGCAGTCGGGGGGAAGTTGTGCTGACAGTCTCTAAGAAGTGCAAAAACAATAAGGGGACTTGGCAACCAGAATGGAATGCCAAGTTGCTGGCCAATTTCCTTCAGGCTTTCGGAAGAGAGGTGGATGTAGGAGGCTGGGGTGGAGGGGCTGAGCACACGCTTGTTCTCCTGGTTCTGGAAACTGGAGGTGTGACTAGGAGTTTTCTGTAACCTTCCAAGTAGTGGGTGTGGAGGCTGTGGAAGTGATGGTGGACCTTCCTGTCAATACCAGGGGCCCCTCCTTGAGTCTGAGTACTGGGTGGCTGGGCTGTGAGTTCACCCCCAAATCCCAGCACACAATCGCTCAGAAGCCAGGAAGAGGAGGCGGATCTCCCGGAGCATGGCTGCCCTGATCCAGTATTACAGTGGAGCCTAATTGAGGCAGATATTGAAAGAATAAATCGTATAAGGTGTTGTGGTGGGCAAGCAGTATTACTTTTTAAATTATTTCTTCAAATTGAACTTGTTGGTAAAACTAGATTGTGATGATAGTTATACTATAATTAAAGTACTATAAATTTACTAAAAATCATTAAATCGTACACACAAATGTGTGGATTTTGTGGTATGTAAATTATATCTCAATAAAGCTGTTTTAAAATTTTTTAAAATCAAACCTGTTAACGGATCCTCAAACAATTTCTCTAGAGCCTAGAATGTTTAACAGGCACTGCGTGAAGCAAAATAATGCATCAGTGGACTGTCTTCAGGGTTCCTAGTATACTTGTTCTGACCCTTTCTCACCTCTGTGACCTTTCCCACGTCAGTTACCTGGTCTTCCTCTTCTCTCTCAGCCCCTCTTGTTTCCAAAAGGAATTGCTTAGTATTTTACTTATTCATTAATGACTCAGTCCATTGCCCTGAATTGATTCTTTAATATGTTTGCACTTTAAACCTATCTCTCATTGTAGAATGATTATTTTTAAATCCCCATTCAAGGGATTTAAAACCTTAAGGGGAGGAATAGAAAAGAATTGAAGAATAGGTGCTTTCCCCTAAGAATCTGGAAATCGAAACAGGAAGGCAGTCATCTATTTCGTCTACAAATAAAATCAACCAACCGAATATGATGAAAGATGGGGTTGGTCCGATGTTCTCGGACCTGGCCATGTAAATGGCCTTGGGAGCAGAGGGTATGCTGCAAGACTGGTCCAGCCATTTCATCTATCCATCAGTGAATCAGACACAGCCAGGTGCTTCCAGAGCTTGCTGCAGTCATAAAGACAGCCAGAGACTTATAAAAATGATTTATGTTTGTGGAGAGGAGCATGGACTCCTAAATATTGACATGACTGACAGGATGGGGATGAATATAATTAGTTATTATAGGGTCACTCTTTTTCACCTTTAAAAGCATTTTGCTTATACCAAGATAGAAGCAATGTGATTCCGTGGAAAGAGAATTGGATGTGGAACTAGCCAGTCTAGGTTTGTCCCTTCTCTGTTGCTCTCTAGCTGCGTGAACTTAGATGAGCCACCTAAGCTCTCTGAGCCTCAGTCTTCTTGTCACTGAAAGGGGACTGTTACCCCTGACTACACAGGGTTGTTTTGAGGTAGGTGATATTCACCTATTTACAGATATTGCAGCAGGGAGTAAGCGACATTGAGTAAAGGAAGTGGTTTTTACAGGTTCAAGTGCTCTACAAATAGAAAGTATTGTTATTTACTCCATCTTCCCAATAAATTTAGAAAAAAGATAATGCAGATGGTGATTACCTCTCTACTTGACGGCAAAGAAGGGCACCAGTAGCTGAGTGACATGCCTGCCCAGGATTCACGTCGGATGAAAACATGGGGCTTTCTGGAAGGCAACATTTTTAAGATTCAGGGTTAGTTTCCACCGTGGTTCAGGGAATCTAGACAGGGAACGTCAACATTGACATTTCCGAACCCTTCCAATTAGTCTCGAGAGTTCAAACATCTCTCTGTTCAATACAACCCGGAGTGTAATCGTTTGTTGGTAATAACCTAGCCCTTGTTTAGCTTCATAGATCTGACTTTGAGCCCGGACATCCCATGGACAAAAACACCACTTGCTTTTTATTGGCATGTTGGGTGGAATGGCTCCACACAGCTAGGAAACAATTTTATTTTTCCTCTTTGCAACTCAATTATAAGGCTGAAGGGCACATATAGATTTTTCTGCAGGAAGCAAAGGGCTTTCAGGCTTACTTTATTGGTAGATTTCTACATCACCTCCACAGTGAAGGGTTAGCTGCTTTAAAGAGGCAGAAATGCCCGGACTGAAACAAAGAGGGGAAAATAATACAATCCAGATCGCCTGGTAAAAAAAGAGGGAAGTGTTCTAAATCTTTGCCTTGCACTCGGGTCCCAGCTGAGGCCGCTCCTTTTCCAGAGGCTCCGTGAATCAAACAGGAAACAACAAGGGCCCCGGGTGGTGGTAAGAACTGTGGATTAGGAGCCAGAAGTCCCAGCAGGGACTCTCTCCCCAACTCGGACACATGCTGAGTGGGGGCCTGTTAGAACCTTCAGCCTCAGTTTCTTTGTCTATAAAATGAAGGAAATGGACTGGCTTCTTTATGAATGCCCCCTTTATACATATTCTGACTCTATTTTCTACAGATTTTCTCAGAGTACATCTTTCTCCATTTATGTATGCATGTGAGGATTAAATATTGCAATAAAGGCTAAGTATGAGAGAAGCTGGAAAGGCAGGAATAAACTTTGGTCCTGGGCTTACTGATCATTTTAGCTTCTCCTGCTAGCCCACCGAGGTGCTAAGGAGCTGGTCTCCAGAGCGTCGACACCTGGGCCTTGGGGCTTGGCGAGATAGTCTTTTTGTTTGTCTGTTAAGATCCCAGAAATTCCCTGACGCCTCAGAACAGCTCAGCTGGGAGTTTTTGGCTGAGGCTGGCAGATGCGTCCAGCATGGCATCCGGAACAGAACTCAAAGCAGGTGGAATATTGGAAGCCAGTGTCCTTGCAGTCTAATATTTGCAATCATTTTTCTAGTCCAGCAGAGCTGTCAATAGCTTCTCAGGATGCGTTTCAGCCTGGCCTGTCATCAGTGGTGTGAGCAGACCCCTCACTCTCCCTTTCCCTGAGGTAGCAGTGGCGGAGAGGTTCGTCCACTGAGGGCAAAACCAACTAGCAAGTATGTGGATGAGAGAATCTGCGAGTCCGAGGGGACATCCTTTCTCTCCAGCACTGGGTTGTTTGTCTACAGTCACCTTAGAAGGCTCTGGAAAAAATAAAATACAAATAAATGAATATAATTCCTTTAGTCCATCAAGCAGCAAGCAGGGCATATTCGCCTCAGTGCTGTGGTATCTGGCAGAACATTCACTCGGCAGAACCACACTGTCTTGCATGGGTAAGAAGCTCAATATTCAGCCTGCATTCCTGGGGCAGTGGTGAGGGGAGGGTCGAGAGGGGGACAAAATGGGAGAGAGGCTGCCATAGAAATGAATACTGAATCCAAAGTATTATTGTTGGAATCTCTGGAGAAAATGGCTCCTAAACATACAGGATTTTCAATACAGTTTAAAAAAGGAACGAGTCTTCTCGTTTTTCCATTTATTGTAGCTTCCCAAAGCTTATTTTTAGTAGCGCTAATAGTGCCGCCTACCCCTGTACTCATTTTCTACAGATTTTAAAATTTGGTACTATCCTGTCTCTCCAGAGGTGCCTTCTATTTCTAAAACATTAGTACCATGGAGGGGGGAAAATAGGGCATTTCTGAGAGAAAGGAGCCTTGGATATTTGCATTCCATTTTGATTGGAGGTTTTGCTTCTCTCAGTTCATTGTGAATCAAGGGAAAACATGTTAAAATGGAAATAAATGGATGCCAAGGATCTCTGGACACTGAAGGTCCCCTACCCCCAACACACAAGCACAACATGGTCGGTTCAGGCACAACTGTCCCCTCGGAGCGGGGTTGATAGAGGCCCTGGCATAGGGGCCTCACCGAGATGGATCAACCCGTAAACTCAACTGCACAAGGCACCCTGTGCCCCGGCTGAGCTAGGGGCAGGAAAGAAGCCACACGAGCATGTGGCCTGTGTGTTTCTGAATGGAGATGGGGAGTTCTGCGTGGTCAGGCAGACCCCATGCACAGGCTCAGAGGCCAGAACTAGGCATCTATGAATGGAAGTCAAGAAACTGCCATCATAGAAGGACCCTCTGTGTTAATTGTGCGTCTGAGAGCCAGATTCTGACAACAGAGTCTGCCGCCGAAGAATTACAGCACTTGTGTCCTGAGTGGAGTTACAGACCTCAGTGGCTTTGCACAGATGTCTTCACAAACTGGGCAGCTTTGCCAAATTACAGATGGGAACTAGATGGAGTACAGCACGTGCGGTCTTTACCTACTGGCTCCTCGAGTGGCTGTGTTCCTGAAGGAAAGCTAAATGTGGGCCTCCTCAGCCCATCACTCCTCCTTTTATAAAACAATGGCTTTGTGACATCGTGGTTATCTGGGTTCGAACAGGGACGTTACAGGTCAAGTTTTGAGAAAATTATGCTATATTAGATTTCCGTGTATGGCCTCTTCTAGCTCAAAGAATTCACAATTAGCCTAAAATGTTAAATCTGGAAGGGACTTAAGAGATCTTTTATCTAACTCATTGTTATGTAGTTGAGATCCCTGAGCCCAGAGAGGTGATGTCACTGACTGCAAGTCACTCAGTAGGTCTCTTATACAGGTTGATAGGCCGTGTCTCTGGACTGTTCTATTGCTCTTTCCACTGATCCTTGAAGAAGACAGACAGAATGACTGCTGTGACGTGATGTACATTTAGAAAGTTGGATTCTACTAACCCCTCATGACTGCCTCTTGCCTGTCCTTCCCAAGTCTTCCATGCTGGGTAGCTTCGAGCAAGTTGCTTTACCTCTCTGGGTCTTGTTTACCACGTGTGTAAAATGCAGGTGCTGATGGTGGTGGTGGTGATGATACCTCCCTCCCAAAGTGGTTAAATGGGCCAGAATGACCTTTAATCAGAAGATTGGGTTCAAATCCTGGTGTTCCCTCCTTCTAGCTGCTCGGAGCAATTGGAGTCCTTACTCTCTCTGAGCCTCAGTTTCCTTAATCTCAAAATAGAGGTAATAATTCCTAACTCATAAAGTTATTGTGAAGATTAAATGATAAAATATATAAGTAAAGCTCTTAGCCCAAGTGCTCAGTAAATGGCCACTGCTATTACTATAATCGCCAACAATAATAATGAATCAGAAAAATGTAGGTAAAAGTGCTTAAAAAATCCTAACGTATGATAAAGATATTAGTCATTATTAACCAAGGTGGCCATAGTATCCATCCCAAGCTGTCGTTAAGATTCCTGCAGATCTAGCAGCTGGATCAGCCCAGAGCTGGGTACTTGGTTTGCTTGCTAAGACAGCTCCATTCACGTGTTTGCTTCTGATACAGCCTGGCTGTTTCTGACATGGCCAAAGAGACCACAGAGGGCATTAAGCTGCAGAAGAGAAATTCCAAACAAGATTTCAGAGAGGGAGAGATTTCCTATCATGATCAGGACCACTTCCCTCCCAGTTTGATTTCCTAGGCAGATGAATCTGTTGAAAAGATTGATGTGGGCGCGACCTTCGGACCCTGTTTGGGAATTCCACATACAAATGGTGCTTTAATGGTACTTTTGGCAGTTGCGGGGTTGTGTTAATTACATTTGAATAGAGAGATGGTGATAACTCACTAGCTCAGCCCCTGGTAGTTAATTTTGTTACATCTTGGGGAAAATTCTGCTGGGGTCTATGAGTAGCTGTGGTGCAATTAGGCAGCAAGAAGGTTTTTGTCGGTACAGTTGCTATTGATTAGTATTTACTTTAGAAAGAGTAAAAGCTATTCCCTCGCGCCAGAGCTGCCTAATCTGTCAGGGACGCGGCTACACATTTCAGAGATGCATAGCAGTCTTTTTCATATATTATGAAGCCCCCCAGAAGAGAGTCCAGTATAAAAATCTCCCCAACTGGTTTTAATGATGCTCAAATAAAAGGCATATACCACAGCCAAGATCTCATTAAAAGAGGGAAGTCTTTTTGTAGATTTGCTTATTTATTTATGAAACGCCTCTGAAATATTTATAAATGCTTCCCTGATATTTGTCTGAAAATACATTTTAGGGCTTCTTTGGTGGAAGGCAGGGGGAGGGGGAGAATGGAGGAGAGGATGCGGGCCGAAGAAAAAGAGGTGAATTTGGTGCAATTTCTTTCTGTAGCAATGAAACGGATGTGCCAGGGTATATGAATGTGTCACTAGGGGGTGCCCCAAGAACCAGGCAGACTGGAACCTGCTCAGCACAGTGACCCAACTTGCTTGGATCTCTTAAACAGAAGCAATGGCAATCACAAGGGCTCTGTTTAATTTTCCTGACAGAACCGGGGCAGGTACAGACGCTCCTGAGGCCTTTATCACTTCCTTCACTTTTAGAGCTATTTATTAATTGAAATAATAGTTATGCTACCCCTTGTCTCAGACCTACTTTCATCTGTTTAGCAACTGCTTTCTACGAAACACAAAAGAGCTCAGCAATGACACTGGTGTCTTAATTAACCATTGAATACCTTATAGAGCAGCTGTCACAACTTTTGTCAGTTGAAAGAAAGCATAGTGGGTCCCTGTTTTTAAAAAAAACAACACATACACTGAATAAAAAGTTGATCTAATGAGCTGTCTTTGACGTGTCTTAAGAATTACATTTTTTCTCATCGTGCTTTGCACTCACATCACAATGCAAATTAAGGAATCTCAGGCCACTCTAGAGGAAACCAGTGAATTTACTTTTCTTCCCACCTTTCAGAAAGAGAAGTTGGTTGCACAGTGGCTCAGAGAAGTGGTTCAAGATCAGAGATGATAACAGGGCTAAGATTGTATGTCAATTAAAAGAAAAGGAGAGGCTGATGTAAGCTTATGTAACCAAAATGTTCCCAAGTCTTTCCCGCCCATAGGTATGAATGAGTCTCATTAACATTAAGACCAGAGCCTCAAGTCCTCACTTGCTAGTGCAGATAATACGGTCCCTTACAAAATTCATCCCAACCTCAGCATCCCTTTGAGTTCGCAAAGTGGTGTTTGTTGTATGTGTGTTTAGGTATTAGTCTGGGTTTCCACTTATCGCCATTCTTAGTTTCACCAGTGCCATCGACATTGGCCTTGGCCACCCCAAAACATACCACCCTTATTTTTCTTGACTGTAACTCAGGACTTCTTCTCCTTCTCCTGGTTGATTGTTGGCCCTACCCACCAATCCTCTCAAATCTTTCTTTACCGTGACAGAATAGCAGCCCATGTTGAAGTGAGGGAAAAGGTTTCTGTCTCTGGGCTCATTTAGGAGCATATCACCTTAGAAAAGTGGTTTAAGCCCCAAAGTGCTCTAGAATTTGGTGAGGGAGTTCTTTCCGTTCACATCTATGGCCCTTTTCTCTCCAAGGTACATAACGTACAGCCCTTGAAAGATAGGGCTGGATAGGTTCAAACACCAGCCACCATAATGAAGAAGAACATCTAACCCATCTGAACATCTTCCAATCTGACTCTCAGACTTGTGGTTGAGTCTAATTGGCCCTGCCAGATTCTCCCACGGTGATCCTTGTTTTTCGTCCCTTTCTCCTGACTTTTGTGCCCGCTCTTCTCCTCAAGCCATCATACTTGTCTATACATATCTGAATCCCCAGTGTTGCGAAAGTTCCAGTCTACCTCCCCCAACAAGGAAGTTTCTTAGCCTCCATGCAAATCAATATTTCGGCAAAAGACTCATCTTACTCCATACGCCATGTATCTGAAGCTCCTCTCTGTCCCAACAAGGACCTCCAAATCATAAAGGTAAACCTTATAAGAGAGGAGGCCTTTAGTAAAACTCAAGATAAATCTTGGGGAGGATAAATGTGCAAATGGTATAATAATTGGCTTGTTTCAAATATATTACTGTAGTTATATGGTGTTTGAAACATTATAAAGGACATCGATGCCTAGTAACTGGTCTGCAGACTCCTCAAGGACAAAACAAATGCTGTTCCCAACGTTGAGCTTAAGGTCCAGAATTAGTGGGCACTCAATATGAATGATAGGGAAATCATAGCAACCCAAGGGTTGTTATCATTGACCTTTCATTTTTCAAAGCAAACAAGATACTTTATATATCACTATATATGAATGCAAAATGTACCCCTCAGGCTTAGCAAATCAATGGAACAGCAAAGCATTTTATAACAGGGGTTTGCCTTGGAAATTTTAACACATCAGAAGATATTGTACTCATTGCTACCTCATGTAAATAGCTGTTATGTGAACTTTTAGACTGGCCTTCTTTTATTTTGCATAATTCTAAATTCAGTGTCCCTGGGAAGGTAATCACTGTTGTGTCTCTGTTTGTTTATTTCTGTGTGCACTCGTCTGTGAATTTATGTTAGGTTAGCATGGTGCATTCTGAATGGCGAGTCTCCGAATTTGTCACTTCAAATTGCACAGCACTTGGGGAAAGAGTTTGTGGGATATAACAATTTCGCCAGTTGAATTTCAAAATAAAGCAGAGATTTGAAAATCGGTACCAGATCATGTGCCTGGGGCCTGGAGAAACTGAGGGGGCCCGACGCAAAGTAGACAGAGCTAGGGCTCTGAGGCCACTGACTCACACTGGGCAGAATGATTCTGGAAGACATTTTATAGGCCAATAGGCCTATAAATAGGACCCATAAACGTGTCCAGCGGTAGAAACAGTGGATCCTGCTGGTCTCTGCCAAGGGTGCCCCCAGGAAGACACACAGTGTTACTTGATTTGCTCTGAGATTACAATAAGAAGAGTCTGGAGCTGGGTTTTACTTGCTTCATGTGTAATAAGCTTCCTTTCCCTGGTGACATTGTCTACTCCTCAGGACAGGCTACACTGCCTTCTCCTAGGACCTTCCAAAACTGCTGATATAAATATTGTGCCTCTGGTTGGTGCCTGATGAACACCTGTTGACTTGATTTCCCTGAGCTGGAGGGCTCAGCCAGCAAGGTTAGGATAGTTTCCCCATACAGAGAGAGGAGGGCCAGAATTCATCCTGCATAAAATACTTCAGATCAACCTACTTTCTCTCCAAAGCACTCTTTTTTCCAACTTTATTTATTGTGTCTATGAGAAATCCTCAATTAGGAGCCAATAAACGTGAACATATGCATATCTTCCTTCAGCAAAGAATATGTCCCTCAATTCAGAGCATTCTGCAGGCAGTTATAGAAGAGAAGAAAACCCTTCTGCTTGGTGGTGGGCTGGAGCCAGCTCTCCAGAGCTGATGGTGTGCTGCTTTTCCCAGCTCTGAACTCAGTGACCTTACTCATCCTTGGTGGGGGTTTTGTAACACAGAAACGGACCAACGCCGCAAAGCAGGGCTTTTCCTCTCTGAGAGCCGTTGCTAAGCATGTGCAGCATATATCTTCTGCCCCACCTTACCTCTCTTCCCCACTCCCTTCCTGAACAAGGTTTAAACCACCTTTCAGCTCTGTAGACATGCCTATAAAATGTCACAGAACAGTCTGAATAGGAGCAGGGGCGAGCTCTGTTGCTTCCCTAGGCCTAGATTCTAGATGCTGAACAGCGAACATGCAAGCAAAGTTCTTAGGTGTTGAGCTATTCTCACGTGTAAAAGGAGAGTCCCTGCTTTCATCTCGAATGAACCTACAAGAAGCTAATCCACAGCCCACAAATGCCCATTCACGAGAAGGATCACCTGGAAAACTTTGCATTACTCTATGGTTTTTGAGGTAAGTAAACATTTGAGATTGAGATGAGTAGATGTTTATCTATTTGAATGCCCAGACCCTTCACTGCAGAATTTATCTGGTGACTGCAGGACACTATTAGGACAGCTTTTTAATCTCTCCCCCCCCCCCCGCCCAAAGCCCCAGTAGATAGTTGTATGTCATAGCTGCACATCCTTCTAGTTGCTGTATGGGGGACGCGGCCTCAGCATGGCCGGAGAAGCGGTGCGTCGGTGCGCGCCCGGGATCCGAACCTGGGCCGCCAGCAGCGGAGCGTGCGCACTTAACCGCTAAGCCATGGGGCTGGCCCCTAGGACAGCTTTTAATAAGTGAAATATTAAAGGCTAAAAAGTGAAATAGAAATACAGTTAGAACTCCATTATAACGAGTCTTGTTATTATTCAGATTTGTCTATAATGTTGTCCAATTCGTATACAGTAGCGTAGAAGAAGAATCTGATTTGATATGGTTGATTAGCCTTTTGGTTCCCAGACGGTGAGCCAAGGCACCCTGGGCATTGCAGCAAACTCAAAGAGTGCCAGGAAATATTTTAAATTGTTGAGGAAAATACATCAATTCTTGACATGTGTCAGACACCATGTGAACTACTAGCTCAAGACAGTTCATAGTTTCACTACTGGAATGCACAACATTCTTTTCAGTGATGTCATACCTTTGTGAAGCTAGGTTTTTGCCAGTTGCCATAATATAAAGCAGTACCACGTGGTACAATGTGGAGCGGGAAATGAGAGCGGGGGTTTCCAATCTAATGCCAAGGTTTGAGGAGTTGTAAGTACTTGTGATTATTAAACAATGAAATGAAAATACTATTTTTCTTTTTATTTGTGTGTATTATTTTATCAAAAAGCCAATAAATTGTTAGGACGTAAATATTTGTTATTTGGGTCTACTTAATTAATAAACAGAACTGTTAGCTATTTCTTTTAGCCTAGGAGTGCCATAAAAAATTCCTGATACATTAATCATGAAACGAGAATGTTTGGGAGCTTCTGAGTTAGACAATCCAAGAGGTAAATAATCAATATTTGTTATTGAATAAATGACAAGAAATATTTATTGTGTGTCTGTTACATATAGGCATAATTTCAAAACTAAAGACACATACACATACACACACAAGATCTCTCTGCCCAAAGTGGTGGAAGGCAGGAATAATATTAAGGATGTAGTATGTGCCAGGGCCAGATAATCTACATGTAATCTTATTACATCTGTGCAAAAACCTATGAGGAATGTTATAGGTCCTCACTTTATAGGACAGTTTCGGAAATAAGATACTTGTGCCAAATCACACGTTGATAGTGAGTATTTGACCCAGCTCTATTTGATTCTGAAGCGTATTCAGCCTTGTGCTACCAGTGTCCTGGACTATGATGACAGCAATATTGAAATAGCAGTCCCCGTGTTTCAACATAAGATCATGCCGTTTAGGATGCCATTTAGGAAAAGAAGATGCCATTTTAGGGCTTCCGTGACAATGCAAGTAACTGTATACTCTCAGGCAACTGTTGTTTATATTTTCCTGTGTTGATCATTTTGTGGGCATACTTCATTCTGTATGCGAAAGTCCATTTTAATTCTTTCTTTTTCCCCTAATTATGTTACTGAACCATTTCACTTTGAAACATCCCATTTGGCAGACAATAAATGACCCTTTTAATCTTGGACTTTGTAGCTTGTACCCAACAAAGTTAAAAAGCACCAAATGATGTCACTTGTATTGTGGTGGTGAGGTTGTGTGATGTTCGAGCTTAACCCACAGCAATTAAAGCAGCTAAGAGAAGGAGATACCCATTCAGACTAATGGGAAAAGGCGATCTTGCTCTTTCCAGGAAACAACTAAAATAATTCTGCAGAAGATTTTCTTTCCTGCTCTTTACATAAGGAAAAACAAGCTATAGGGTGAAAGCTGACATGGCTCTGGGCTTCTCCTGCTCTCCTGTATGGGCTAGATTAAAGAGTCCTTAACAGCATCTCCAAAAAGAGTTTGACTTTGTGGTCTGACATTTGTATAACGGATATTCTGTACACACATTCCCCAGATTTTGTTGATTCAGAGATTACTCAAACTCCATCCTGATAAAGCTGTATTTAATCTGGGTTTACTTTGTCATCTGTTTAGTTTGAAGTGTGGAGAGTTGTTTTGGAAAGTGGGTTGCTTTTGGCGCTGAAAAGGCTTTTTGCTGACGTCCTTACCTGGTAAAATGGCAAGAGGTGGTTTCAGTAGATGGTCAAGCACTGGGTCAGATATCTATCAACCTAACTCGAAGAGAACGCCATGAAAGAAGCATGGCTCAAAACTGCCGGGTTCTGCTTGCTCAGGAAACTCCCCGTCTGGGTTACTTACCTTTTATTACTAACTTTTTACCCAGTCACTATACTGGATTTCCCCTTTTTCCCCTCAGAAAATTAGTAATCATATCATTTCCAATCCACATTTGTGCATTTCAATCAGATAAGAGTTGTGAAGGTACCATGTCCATATTGGGACATATACTTCGGCATAGTGCTTGATAATCTGCTTTTGATAGTGCCCAGGTGGCTGAGTGCAGAGTTCTATGCTCTCCATGTTGAGGACTTTTGAAAATGATGTATTCATTTACTTCTCTGAGATCTTGCCTAGGAGATCCTAAAGCAGGATTGAAAAAGATGAGGTTAGAAAATGGCGTGTGTAAAAAGCCTGCCCTGTCAAGGCTAAGTCATGGTTTCTGTTCCACTGTGGACAACCCCTGGTGGCCCAGAGATGAAATCCTGCTCCTTGTTCCCCTAAGTAGGATGTGGACCACTCCTGACCCCAATGCTGGTTTACAATGGCATGAAGGTCAGTTACTGCCCGTGGGACTCCTTGCTAGATGTTTTCTGGAAGCTCCAAGAAATATCTACAGTGGTCTCATCTATCAATAAGCCTGAAATCGTGACTTGTCCCCCACCCCATCCTCTATGCCCTCATAGCACATCCCTGAAAACTATACGCTAGATAGAACTTCTTCACAGTAATTTTGGATAGTTGTTCTTAGAGCACTTCACCATCCAAACTCATGTGATATTTCTCAAAAAGTATTGCCTCATTTTCTGAAGAGTGCTGCCCTGCCTGCCTTCCTGCCTTCATTTTAACCCTAGAGGATCTAAGCTATGCAGAGATTTACCAGATTTACTTCTGTTCATTGAGCCTGGGACTAAGCCCATGCCTCCAGTAAATAGAAAGCCTCCAAAGCCTAAAGACCATCCTGACCCCACCCTACACATGCTTTGGAGTCACCAGAACTCAATTTGAATATTAGTTCTGTCACTTACTAGTATGCAACTTGACCACGCTGAGCCTCTGTTTCTTTGGCTTGTAAAGTAGAGAAAATAATTCTACATCATTGTGCTCTTACATCATATGTTAGATGAGTTGGTGCACATAAAATGCCTAGCACATAGTAGGTGCTCAAGAATTATAACTTCCTTTCCTAATCTTACAGTTTCTTGGCTACTACTTAAGATCCATCCTCAACATTTGTTCATCCAGGATAAGGATATGAGGAGGTAAGGGTGGAGGAAACATTAAGTCCTTTCTCGAACTCAGTGTGGGCCTTATCTATCCTTTTCACGGGGTCTTCCTCTCTTTCTTGTGGGCACAGTTTTGCTTTCCCAGTTGTGTGACTTTGTGCTTCAGAGGAAGCTTGAGAAGATGGAAGTGACTGAATTAAGATGTGGAACTGACAGTTGTCAACTCATGTGGGATCGAGTAAACGTTATCTGCGTAAGCATTATCTATGGAGACGTAAAATTTCCAGGTTCATCTCTTTTAAGCTTCGTCTTTCCAATAAAAGTGCAATTTCCTAAGAACTTTCACATACATAAAATTCACAAATCATTTGGAAAATGAGTGCCTCAATTTGGGGCTCAAAAATATGTCTTTAGCCACAGCACGTCTCTATCCAGCGGATGTGGAACGCAGAAACACAGACTCTTCCCTGAGCAGCAGAAAATCAGACTGATGGAAACTTTTATCCTCACCCCCAAGACTAGACATTCTGGACATGTCACCAAGATAATTGGTCCACGCTTTGCTTTACATATTCATCTAGCGTTCATACCACCTCCACTACAAGAAAAAGATTTGAGGCAACTGTTTAACTTGATCTTTAGTGAAGTAGAGATGTCTGTGTACATCCTGATTACTCATTAATCCCACAGACAAAGATCTCGAGATGTCATTTTTGAGACAATGAGAACAAGACTCTGATATGTAATCAAGTTAGGGCAGAACTAGAGTGAAACATGGAAACCTGTGGGTAGAGCTGGCTATCAGCAGATGAGTGCAGTAGGCAGATGGCTGTCCCTGCCGGCCTCCTCTCGTCCTCTATCTCCTTGTTATGGCTGTTTCCTCAGCTTGGCAGCACCCCTCCCAAATGACTAGTATTCTTCTTATTCCCGCCGCTGCCCATTAAACAACACACACCCATGCCCCTGGTGACCCACTCCTGGAGCTGCCCTTCCCAGGATATGCTCTGTTTCTTTCATCTCTTCTCAATGTGAGGATAATCTATCCTGACCTCACTCCCCCTGACCAGCCAGCTGGCGAGAAAGGGAATTCACGTTATCGAGCACTGTCCAGCTGGCAGACCCCACACGGTGTGCTCTTTCTGCTTCTTTACTTACTCCTCACCGGTAGGTATTATTATCCCCTTTTATAAATGATAAAGCTGAGCCTCTTAGAGGTGAAGGAACTTGCCCAAGGTCACAGTGCTAGGAAAGGATGGCTCTTGGATTCCAACTCAGGTCTGTATAACCCCAAGCCTAAATTCTCTTGGCTATGCAACCAAAATAAAAGACTTGCTAAATTCTCTCGAGTCTTGCTGATTAAATAGATTTAATGGGCTGCCTCTTTGAATAATTTATATGAAAAGGGTATTCTTGGACTTAAAATATCTCAAGGATTCTTCGGTGGTGAAATTTTAGGCATAAGGTAGATTGGGAGGGAAATGTTTGGGGGTTGGGCTGTCAGTCACACCCTCATATGATGTGGTGCTGAGGAATAGCCTCATATATATATATTAATGCCTAACACCAGGTCTGTAACTAAGGTCTGCTTCATGGGTGTAGGAGAAATATTTTTGTCTGGCAATGGATGTTTTTAAAGGGTCTACTGGTAGAAATGGAAAATTTAGAAACATAGTCTGGATCCAACGGGGTAAAATCAATCCTTATTCACATGTGGAGCATTTTGCAAGTGTGTTAGCGTCCCATTGATCGGCACCGATGATATCCAGGATGCATTAGCTTTGAGAGCTGATATGAGAACAAAGGTTTGGGCAGAAAAAGTAGAAAGTAACCATATGGGATGCAGATATGAAAATGGCCTTGCCAAGTCACCCTCTCGTGGGGATAAATGCCAGAGTGTCTCTAGGTGCTTACAGTGTGAGTGTCTCTTTTCTACACACTAGCTTAATAAACAGAGACAGACCTCCATAATCCAGTGAGAGGAACTCCGGAGAGAACATAGTCCTGACTGATGGTTTTAAGAGACTAAATAAAATGATCCTTTACTGACAGAATTAAAATGTGTACTCTTAGAAGGCTGCCAGTGAAAAAGTTTAGTATTATCAATGTTTTCCTTTTTTCCAATTAAAAAAAGTAATCATCTACACATGTTTAAGGAGGAAGTTGAAGCTCTCGCCGTCACCTAATGATTTCACATCAATCAGTTAAACCTTAAGGAAAGAGACCAAAATGGAAAGAGGTAAAAAGCTGCAGAAAGAGCATTACCTTATAACAGCCATAGATTAATTGTTCTCAGGGAAATTGCCAAGAGGAAAGGACTGTACTTGAACATGTGTGTTGTATGGGCAAGCCTCGGAAACATGCACGAGGTGCCTGTAACGATTTATTTCCAGGCACTGACTTTGCTGTGAATGACAGTTTATTTTATTTTATTTTTTAAAGCAGCCTCAGCCTAAGGAAATACTGTGCTTCCACAAGATGCCAAGCTACTGAAAGAGCCGTTCTGAAAGGAGGGTGGGGGCTGGGGAAGTATATTTTCTAAGATTTTCCGATACTAAAACCCATTTACGACTGTTGAGAAAAATCTCTCTGACGGAGGATTTAGCTCTCACTAATCCTTAAGTGACTTGTTTTGACAGAGCCTTTATAGGAGATTTTCTCGGTAACTTTGGTTTGCTCTAAAGGAGCAATTACTGATTTGTCCTCCAGCACTTTCTTTTTTTAAAATTTTTTTCCTGTTTAATGTATGCCAGTTAATGAACTCCATGTATGTTCCAAAATGGCAAGAGAATCCGATCAGAACTGTTTACTGTAGAAATGCAGGAACGTTTGGATTTTCTTGGATCTTCCCTTCTCTTTCTTGCCTCCGGGTATCAAGGACCTGGATTTCATTTCGCGTGTTATGCGGCCTTCTCAGCAGATTCTTTGACTCGCGCTTGTGGAAATCAAGCCCTACTTTCTATTTACACTGCACTTTCTCTACATACAGACATTTTCTCCTGCTTGAGGAACAAGCACGGGGACCCCGGGTTTTTAAGCCTCTGGGTGTTTGCTTTTGCTCAGACCGGCATTATCTTTTTAGAGGTGGCTAAAGGAGCCGGAGTGCACTGCTCACCTCCCTGTGAAGGGCCACCGGAGGCTGATGCTATGACAACGGGCCCTGTGCAGTTCATCTCCCACCCTGCCTGCTGGGCCTATGAAGGGATTTTTAAATTCCACCTCACATCCTATCTGCCACAGTGTAATTAACCCACCCCAGCAGAGGCCTGAGGGGGTATTTCCAGCCCAGAGGTTCTCAAAGTGTGGTCCGCAGACCAGCAGCATCAGCACCACCTGGGAACTTGTTCGAAATGCAGATTCTCAGGCCACACCACAGACCTGGTGAATCAGAAAGCATAAGAGCGGGGCCCAGCAATCTGAGTTGAACACACTTTCCTGGAATCTCTGATGCAAGCTAACATTTGAGAAGCACTATTTTCTCGTCCTTTGCCCATCATGTTTGCAGAGAGGACTGCAAAGGAACCATCCTCCAAAAGAATTACCACCTACTCCCTCAAAAATCCCCAGATTTGTGACCCCACACTCAATTTTGCTTTGTGACTTCAAAAGCCTCATCCGCATAGTTAGGGTTTCTGGTCCTAATTTGTGACTGGGTTCACTTTTTTCCCCCTTAATTTCGATAAACCATGCCAGGGACAGGAGTGCTGTGAGGGTGTGGCAGGAGAGATGTATGAGTTTTCACGCAAGTGTACAAAACTCTAGACAAGCATTAACATATTGCGTTTTAAATTATTCTTGAGTCTTTTCTGAAAGCTGCCTGCTTTAATCCTCTTGTCAGGGAGCTGCCGCCTTAAAAAATGATCGCTGAAACAGCTTTGCCAGCTTCACGGAAAAAGTCAGCTGTGAGAGCTCTTCACAAGAGGAACTGTCTGTGCCCGTGTGGCTGAGGGAGACAGTTTTTAGAGAAGGTGGGCGGCCATGACATTGTTTTTGAGGAGAGGAGCATCATGGGAGGGCCTCATGGGGGTGGATGGGGGGTCATCTTACAGGCACTTGAGTGTTCAAATGGCTGCTTGGCGGGATGGCAGCAGCCTCTGTGGACTGTGAAGAAGGTTCTGGATTGGGGACCCAGGAAAGCTGGATTCAGGTCCTGATTTCCTCCTCACAAATTCCATGACTTTGGCAGGTTCGTTAGCATTTCTGACTTACAGTTTCCTCATTTATAAAATAGAGGAGGTTATACCAGGTGACCTCTAAGGGTCCTTTCGGCTTTAAAATTTATTATTCTGGGATTCTTTCTCCCATCTGTCTCCTGCACCATCCTTCCCCTTGTGCACAGGAACAGTCAAATTTATTGATCCCTCAGAGGCTCTGTCACCCACTTCTCCTCCATGTCCCCTCTTCCCTTGGGAGCCTCTTTCTTACAGGGCTTGAAAAAAAATACAGACAGACAGATACAACGGAATCTTCTCTTTTCAGCTGCTTGGAAATTCAGCTGCAAATTGGCTGCTTTGATTTCTTGTGGAGGGGTAAAGTGGGCACCCAAAGATGGTAGAGTCTGGGTCAGGCTAGGGGTTTGGTTGTCCAGAAACCCTTCAGAGAAACTTGAAATGAAAAAATGTAATACCCTCTCCCTCGGAAAATCGGAGCTCCCAGCCTAATCCCGTTTCCTCTTGCCCTGTCCTCTGAAGAAACCGAGCTGCTAAAAACACAGTGGAGGTGAGACAAAGGACATGGTTGCTAATTGCTGTAGAGCATCCTGGGATAGAGGGTTTAGGGAATGTCCTATCAGCATCTTGCATTTGCTTCCAGTTCTGAGAACTCTCTCGTCTTTGGTTAGAGCCGTGTCCTTGGGTAACCTGGCGAGGCAGGTCATTTGATGTTGAAGCACTTAACAGGGGACATCCTGGTGATTCTCTTCAGCCCAGTTTGCCGAACTGAAGTTTAAAGGGTAGATGACCCTTTTCGAGCTCGGGCCATGCTGGGAGAATTCATCTCTAATCCCCAACGCTCACAGAAGCATGGGGCGGTGGGAGAAGGGGAGGGCGGGCAAGTGTTTCATGCTTCTACCATTTAATGTCTCAGGAAAGTGCGTTATAGAATCCTGTAAGATGTTGCAGCTAAATTTAAGTACAATGGTAACGTGACAACTTCTTGGCAGACTGAGAGCGTGCCAGCTTTCCTTCCCTTAGACCTTGTCACCTCCTGAAACTGGAACCCACTGGAAAATTCCTTTCCCGGTAAGACAGGGAAAGAGTTTATCTAATGAACCCATTCTAAGTATATTTCCTTCTCAGGAAAGTTTCATCTTCCAAGGTGAGGAGTGAAAGATGAAGTTGGGAAAGGTGGCTTCAGCTTTCTCTACCCTTCGTCCCTGGCACGGAGGAATGTGCATCGTTTTGATGGCATATTTGTGATATCGGGAGAGTCAGCTCAGAAGTCTTCATTTTAACTTGGGTAACAGGTACTGGCAGTGCCAACAGCACTGACTGGAGAAGAGCATAAAGCAGGGCCTTGCAGAGGATTAGGCAGGAGAAAATATTATAAGACATGGGGGTTGAGGTGAGAGGTGTCCAAGTAAAACCTCTAAAACTCCTTTGTCCCTTCACTGGCTCCCTCACTATATAATTACCTCCCTCCTCTGAAAAGAGCAAAGAATCTATTAAGAGTTTCAACATTCCAAATTGAGAATCTGTGAGAATCTTATTGTTTAAAAGGAACACTTGGTTAGGAATCACAAGACCTGGAATTCCTATCCTGATTTTGCTGTTACCTAGCCTTGTAATGCTGAGCAGATATTTCCCATCTTTCAGCTTCGAGTTCTTCATCTGGCTAATGAGGATGCTGGTCTAGAGCAAGAATGGCAAATTTTGCCCCCTGCCTTGAAGCGGCAGGCATCCTAAACTGACTGCAGCATCCTTTCCAAAGAGTTGACCTTTTACATGAAACCTCTGTGCCATCTTCCTTAGGCAGAAGCTTGAAATGGGCATGATGTCATCAGAGCACGTAGGAGTGGTACTTAACCCAGCCTAAAGGTTTGAGGAGTGAGGAAGGCTTCCAGGAGGAGGTGACTCTAAAGCTAAATCTTGGAAGATGAGCTACATAATTAAGAGAAGGAAGAAAGGATTGTCTAAGTAAAGAGAACAGAAAGAACAAAGGCAAGAACGTAGAACAACACAGAGTATGCTGCATTTTTAATTTGATGGCATATAAAGTATCACATGGGGACAGCAGGAGATGAGGCTGAAAAGACAGGCAGAGACCAGATCATGGAGGGTCTTAGAGGCCAGGCTTTGGAGGTGTGGTTTCATTGACCTGCCCATCTAGTCCTTCATGCCCCTGTCTGGCCCCCCACTTGCTGACTGATGGTTTCTGAGTCTGTACTTCTCTGTTTCTGCCTCTTGCTGCCCATTTGACTCTTCAGTTGTCCCTGGCTCTGACTCTCTCTGTGGCTAACATCACTCCTGTCATGACCTCCGTCCATGTAACCTAACCCTAACCCGAGGCTCACCCTGGGTGCTGGTCTGTTCTTCCACACTCTGAGCAGCTCCCCATCTAGTTTCTCTACTTTGTATGTACATCTTATTCTTCGCTGCCCCTTCACCCTCTCCCACTGTGCACACACACACACATGCACACACACACACATCCCAGATCTGAAGCTTACATCAAGGGCGCTTGGGAAATATTACATAATGACAGCTTCCCTCAGATAGAGTACCGGCCGGTTAGAAAAAGAAAAATGGGCTCATTTGCAGGATCATATCAGCTCGCACATGGAAGAGGGTCTTTTGAGGCTCTAATGGGCAGGCAGCTGATTCTGACACCAGAATTCTGGGTCCTTGATCTTCCCAAGACATCTCCCCCCTGTTTTGAACATTGGCCATGGTGTGGGTCCTTCCCACGGAGAACTGTGAATCCTATTCAGCCGCCTCCTTATGATTTGGACATGAACAGGGAGCTTTCTCTGTCTACTTAATTCCCTTTGAAAGCTTTCTCGTCCCACTATTGGGCACTTCAGAGAGAGCACTGCATTAATATCTTCTGCTCTGGTTTCAACTTGGTGTGGTTTTGTGATCTTAAAATAGATGGAATTACCACGACAAGCATTGTTCTGCCTTGAACTTAAAGTCTCAAGAGCAACTACTTCTAAAAAAGTTAATCCTTTTCTTATTTGCAAGGATTTGGGACTGCAGTTTACAAAGAAATATGCTAAATTATTTATAATCCAGGATTATTGCAATACCAAAGATTTTCTTGCATAACATCCCAGCTCCACTAAAATGGCACAAACAGAACAGCCCCAGGCCACGCCTTATCGCAGCTGCTCTCTGCAGCCCCTCTGAAGGGGCTCCGGGACACGCGAGGGTTGCTGACGCCCTGACCACAGGAACACGTGTTCTCTGAAGCATCACCCTCCGTGGTTTATGTGCTCATGATTCTGCCACTGGGGCCTCCGGGGCAAGAGAGAAGCTGAGATGGTGTGGACAAGTGATACACCTGTTAATGGCAAACATGTAATTTCTTTCTTATTTAAGATTTGTACGCTGCGTTCTTCTAAGAGGAGTTGGGATGGTCAATAGTTAAAGAGTGGCATTAGATGAGACATTTTAGAAACATGCAGTGTTCTAGGCCCACCTCTACTATTAAACTTGAGAAAACTCATTGAGCTCCCAGTCTTCCCCAATGTAAAATAAAGGGGTTAGGATAAATGGTCATGAAAGTGCTGTCAGCTCTAACGTAGATGACTTTAATTTAAGGTGTTTTTTACATCTGTTGCCATCCAAAGCACTGTTATGGTTTACATTCCTGGCAGCGGTGTATATTGGTTTCTGTGGATGAGTTCCACCTGGTATAAATTTAACTCTGCCAAAGGGCAAAGGTGAAGGGGGCAAGACAGAAACTGCATGTTTTCCCAGTTTGGGTCTGTTGCCCTTCAACATTTTAACTTCGGGGATTCTGTACCTTTGCCTTCAAGGTCGGCCACATCTAAATTCCAGCGAGACTTGGTGCCTCTCAAGCATCCTCCCCTTTGCAGCGCTGCTCTTATTTCAGCTCACTGGGAGGTCTCTGACACTTGTCTGTCCCATGGCCACTCTCCACGACTGCTGAGCATTTGACTTAATACACCTTGCATTTTGTTCTCTCCCAAATAAATGTGTGTCCCGGCACTCACTAGCACATCTGCAGGGCAGTGAGACCCAATTCACTGGGATTCTGGGAGGAAAGTGAACTAATGGATGTCAGATGCCTAAGATGCTCTCTGGCCTGTAGATATTCCAGAAAGGTTGATTTCTTTCTTTCCCTCCCTCCCTCTCTTTCTCTCTAAGCACCAGTTTCCTCCTCTGCAAAAGGAGGCTCGACTAAACCATCAGTCATTCAACAAACATTTAGTGAGCATTTCTCTCTGCTGGGAACTAGGCAGGGTGCTAGAAGCACAGCGCTGGAGGGTTTAGTTCTTGTCATCAAGGAGTTCATAGACTCATGAGATATAGCCAGCTATGGGCCAGGATGTTGGCCGGTAAACATCAGAGGCCTGTAGGTCCATGGGAGGCAGACCTCACCCTGAGTACTGGGCTGAGGGCATGGCAGGGAAGTGTCAGGAAAGTCACCTCTGAAGTGGCCCTCATAATCTTAGGCATCTCTTACGGTGTGAGCATCTCCAAGTTCCAGTGACTTTCTGTACATTGAAGACACATTGTCTCTCCTTCTGTGCTGAAGGCCCGTTCTTTGCTCCCACCCTCCCACCACTCTGAGCAGAAGGAATGTGAGGGTCCAATCTGGTCTATCTGCCCTGTCCCCTCAGGGCAGGAGGCTTGCTGCTGTCTCAGGAAGGACTTGCAAAGTGGCAGGTTCATGTCGCAGAGGGCACGGACAGCTTTTCTCTCTCTGCTCACTTGAATTGACAGGCACCCGCCTGAAATCTTAAAGGGAAAGAGAATCTTGAGGAGAGCCAGAAACAGCAGGGCTGAGAGGAGCCATGGAGTGAAGCACGTCATGGGCCACACTGTGCCCAGAAATACCATGTTTGGGCGGGCCAGACAGCTACTGTTGCCGTTTGGTTTGATTTTATTCAGTTGAGGAAAAACGGCCATGCCCTGCTAACGCTGAGAAGATGGTCCGGGTGTGTGTGTATGTGCACATGCATGTGTACACGTGTATGCATGGCCATGCCCTGCTGACGCTGAGAAGGTGGTCTGGGTGTGTGTGTATGTGCACATGCATGTGTACACGTGTATGCACGGCCTTCCTCTCCCTGCCTGTCCTTGTTCCCACCCCATGTAGCTCCTCCATAACACTCACACAGATTCTCTTCTCCGCTCTGAAAGAACTTGGTAGAAAAACCTGCTCCAGAGATTGGTGACCCTCAGCACCAGACCCACTGCCCTGCTGCCACTGTTTCCGTCCAGTCCAGTGCCCCTGGCGGGGCGTACCTAACAGGCATGCCAGCCACCACCCGGCTGGGGCCTGAAATACTCACCTAGAGTTGATGGAGCAAGAGGGCGGATAAAACAACAACAAAAACACTTGCTCAGACGAAGTGCTGTGAATCGAGCCAGTGAAACAGACGTGTGGCTGGGTGTGCACGAGGCCAGGAGAGGGAGCAGAAGCTAGAGGTCAGGGGCATGGTGGATGAGGTTGAGGGTTGAGGAACAAGGCAGGGATGGAGGGAGACGATCCTGGACTTCCTCCCGTAGCAGGGCTAGGTTATCTAGGAATACCTTTTATTGGCTGAGTAGGGCTAATTTTTAGTTTTTCTTTGAGTTCTCACTAGTCTTTTTGGATGCCCACGATTAGGCTACATGAAGCATTAGACTATGTGAAGGAAGATGTGAGGAATCTGGTTGTTCTTAGGTGACACAAAATACCATTGCGGGAACCTCAGCGTCATTTCCTGCCCATCACTGCAGCCAGGTGCAGGACATGGTATGGTACACGCACGAGGACAGCCCCACAGCCTGTATTAGTAGTTCGGAACAACCAGCCTTTCATGCTAGTACTGTCTTGTGCCAAAGAGAGTGGGCTATTTTTAAAAATCCCGTCCCTACCCTCTGCCTGTCCAAATGCCAAATAACACCGAACATACAACCACAAAGAAAGAAATAGATGTTCCCCGGAGTTACATCAAACATGCATGAAAAGAAATTTTTTCCACCCATTTTGTCCTCCTGCTTCTCTGCCTTTTCCTTCTCTTTCTTCCTGCTCCTCTGCTCTCGTCTATAATATGTAGAACACCTTGATTGTCTGAACTTGGTAAGGGTCTTCGATAATGCTGCGACTTCTGAAATTCCTGTAAAAACTCAGTTTGGCTCCCTTTTATCATGAACCAAGTATGCACCCTGGTGACAGCATGACAGTCAGAGTAGGAATAAGAGAACGTCTTCACAACTGACCAAATAACTAGATCCCTTCAGGCCACGAAGGGTTGCAAATATGATATGCTTTACATCTCTGTTCAAGATCACGGAAGTCAGAGAGGTGCTGGAAACCTTTTTTCTAATTCCAGCTCTCACTCTCTCATGCTCACTCTCTTTGCCTCTCTCTCTCCCTCTCTCAGCTCTGGCAAAGGAGAGTATCCTGCTGACAAAGAAGGCAGCTTTCTTCTGACCTGTCTTGGTTTTCATTTGTGATAACCTGATGAAGAGCAAATCACTTCCAGAAACAATAAAAACTATTGAGGAAGGCGATCTCATAGTCTAGGATCAAAAGATAGATGGTCACAGATGATGCTGTTCCAGTGGGCTGTTAGGTTTAAATGTGGTGACCGCGAGTCTCATCTGGTCTTTGCAAGTGGTAGAGATTTTAAATTCTTTAGTTGTCTTCCAAGTCGGCCACAAACACTTAGCAGGTGTGCCAAATCATTTCAGAAAGAGCCGGTTGTCTAGGAAGAAATTGTAGCTGTAAAATATATTCATTGCAAAACCTGGATTGAGGACCTAGTAATTTTAGTAACATCTTAAGTTGTTCTTTAACGGTTTTAATCCTTTCATCATACTGACAATGGTTTATGTAAGAAAAGTTGCTTTTGTCATTACTGTAGACCCACCTCAGATGGAGATCAAAGCTGTCTATATTGGGTAAGCAGATGCATTGAAATATTTTGCAGGAGGAATGGAAATCTATGGTTGTAACTGGGTGGCCCTTAGCAGGCTGACTCTATAGAGTTTAACATAAGCAAGTGTGAGGAAAGGTTCCACAGGAACTACCCAGCCATGGAACTTGGGCCTCTCATGTGGGATATTCCTGCGCTTGGTTGTAGGCAAAAGATGTTGCAGTGTAAAGCCTTTGAGACCTAGTTATGCCTCAGCCCTTGTGAGCTGTGGGATGAGATGGAATAACGGATACAGAGAGGTCCCAACCTTGCTCATCTTTGGTCACTTAACTAAAATCCCATATTAGAACCTTCTAGTTCTTTTTCTTATCCTCTCAATCCTCAGGGCCCTTCTATATCTTTTATGTGTTTTAATGTCTATTTTATGGGTATTTAGATGGTCTGCATTCTATCAGATCAGATCTGATTTTGTTGGGCAACGTTATCTCCACATGTAACAAGGTTTTGTCTCTTTTTCACTTTCAGGACCTTATTCATACCAGATGGAGTTCTTTTAAAGATGCCCTCTATTTGCTCAAGTTCTAACAGTGAGTCAGGTTCAGATATAAACAAGACAAACAGTGAGGCAGTCAGTCGCCAGGAAAAGTGAGTGTCCAGGAAATGAGGCGGCAGAGAAACTAGCTGAGATTTGGAAACCGGAGGCTAGAGTGGGAAGATGGTACAGGATCATGGACTGTGGAAGCTTCAGCCCATGAGCCAGGTGCTGTGCTCCGTGCCTTACACTTGCTTTCTCATAATAGTCACTACAACACTGTCAAGTAGGTGTTGTGATCCCTATTTTACAGATGCCGAAGCTGAGGCTCAAAGAGGTTAATAATTTGCCTGGGTGGTCCTACCAGGCCAGTGGCAGTGCTGAGATTTCAGCCAAGACAGATACTGTTTCCAGTGCATTGCATTGCATTCCATAGAGAGCACAGACTATATTTTATCTCTTATTTCAGATAGATAGGTAGATAGATAGATAGATAGGTAGATAGATAGATAGATAGATAGATAGATAGATAGGTTTCTGAGGCAAAGCCAGTATTGACAATGGACAGACATTATCGCTCTCTTGCCTGAAGTGGACTATCTATCACTGTATAACATGCTACCTCAAAACTGTGGAGCTTAAAAACACAGCCATTTTATTCTATCTCACAATTTTTTGTGGGTTAGGAATTCAGGCCAGGCTGGGCTGGGCAATTCTTCTGTTCCACATGACATAAATTGGAGTCACTTGTTAGTATTCAACTGCAACCAGGCTGGTCTGAAGGTTCCAAGATGGCTTTACTTGTGTGTCCAGTAACTTGGCAGAGACAGCTGGAAGTGGGGGGCTCAGCCGCTCCCCCCACCCTCTTCATGTGTTCTTAAGTCATCTCCACATGGTCCTACTACAGAGTGTGGCAGCTCAGGATTCCAAGAAAGCATGCTGGAAACTACTGTCCTCTTAAAGGCTGAGCCCCAAACAGGCATAGCATCACTTCTGCTGTACTCTATGGTCAGAGCATCACAGGCCAGCCCAGATTCAAGGAGAGAGGAAATCGACCCCACTTCTCACTGGAGGGAGTGCCAAAAACTTCACAGCCATCATTAATCTACCACAATCACATATGCCCTTTCCATGGAGTCAAGCGAAAAGTCTGCTTTTTAAGACAGGGTTTGCTGGGGGCCAAACTATGAAGAAAACAACATTCGTGTTTGTGGCCTATTATCCTTTCAGTGACTCCCACCTTTCTCCCATCCGTCCCCCTAGGTCCCTAAAACCTGCCCTCAAGAAAGATGAGATACCCATGACTCACATGCCCTTTGGGGAGCCATTTTCATCTTGAACTGTATGTCTAATTGGAGAAAGAAAGGATTTTTCTCTTGTTAAGGAAATGTGTTGCTTCTCAAAGTTCTGGAGAGAGAAAGAAGGCCAGAGAGAATGGGTTTGGGCAGAGGGCGCTTGACAGAGCCAATAAACTCCAGACCCCTCCAGTAGCTGCACCGAGACAGTGATTTCTGGGTCTGCTCAGTTTTATAAGCTTTCCACATTCTCTCTGTCTCTCCCTCTGTATCCCTCTCTTCTTTTCTTCACTCTCTTTACTCCCTCTCCATGTACACATGTGGATTTATAATTTTAGATTTGTTTATTTTCTTCAGTCACCCCACTAGGATGACCACAAGTAGTCAAATATATAAAATCACCATGCTTTTTTTCTAACTAGGTGACATAAGGATCCAGCCATTCCAGGAAAAGGGCAGATGACATTTTTCAGGGTTGCAGTCCCAATGAGGCATTTGTGAAAAGAAAAAAAAAAAGTTCTACAAAGGATGTGAGAATTATATTCATGGGTCTGGGTTAACATTGGTCTTTTTAGGTTGTTCCAGAAGCTAGCCTCTCATGTCTGTGTCATTTTCTTCTTCTTCTCTCTCTCTCTCTCTCTTTGGGATACTTTTTTCTGTTCTATTTTGAGCACCACAGCATAGCTCTTTTATTCCATTTGTCAGCGCAGACGCACATCTAGTTGAAAAGCACCCCCAGCCTCCACCGCCACAATGCCTCTGATCTTGTGGCCACTGGAGCCTCTGACCACAGGAGTCTGTTGATTTGTGGCTTTTCTGTTGTTTTAGCTCTTGGTGTTACCAGTGGGAGAAAAGCTCAAATGAGGGAAGAATGTTGAAAGAGTAAACCAGTTATGACAAAGGACTGCTGGCCGTCCAGTGGGTTATGTATAATCCCCATATTTTGAATCCATGGTAGCCGCATCATTGTATACCTCAGTTGCGTCACGGAATGGGCTTCCCGAGCGCCAAATGCCCTTTCATTCGCCTTTACCTACTGCATCCTTTTTTTCCTTCATTACTTAAACTCTGCTATGTTCTTTTACTTTTTGCAGCAACAAAATAATCTATATATTTTTTTCAGTTTATAAAAGTAACACAAACTCATTGGAGAATCTTTGAAAAACAGAGAAAAATAAAAAGATGCCAATTATCTATAATACCATCACTGACTGGTGACCATATTCATTGATTCATTTCGTTCATTCAACAATAATTATTACGCACCTACTGTGTGAACTGTGTTGCCTACCAAGAATGCATAAGGAATCGAAAAAGCAAGGTCCCTGGCCTCATAGACTTTAGTTTAATGAGGAGACCAATACTAAAATAATAAAAAAAACGTGATTTTTAGCAGCTGCATAACATTCCATCATTTGCATGTATTTGGGGCTAGAGTAACAGTCTTTTTGTGTAATTTATATATTTTATTAAGCCAGACTAGAATTTATTGATCACGTTATTAGATATTTAGATTATTTCCAGTGTTTTGTTATTACAAATAAAGCTTCACTTCACATTTTTATATGTAAATTTTTGAAACTCTTTCCTTGGGGTAAATTTCTTAAGGGATGATTACTAGGTCAAAGACTGAACATTTTTTAAGACCGAGTACATGTTATCCATTTGTTCTCTAGAAGAGTCCCCATTCGTACCACTTGCGCATCCCCATCCTACCACTTTGTAATGCCAGTCTTGCCATACTCTTGACAGCAATATTAGTCAGTCAAGCTAAATCTTACTGAATTTCATATAGTTTTTCAAAATGAAAACAGTTTCTTATTTTTTCTGCTTATAAAAGCAGTAAATGTGGGGCCGGTCCAGTGGCACAAATGGTTAAGTGCGCGCGCTCCGGTCCGGCGGCCCAGGGTTCGCCAGTTCGGCTCCTGGGCATGCACTGATGCACTGCTTGTCAGGCCATGCTGTGGCAGCGTCCCATATAAAGTAGGGGAAGATGGGCATGGATGTTAGCTCAGGGCCAGTCTTCCTCAGCAAAAAAAAAGAGGAAGATTGGCAGATGTTCGCTCAGGGCTGATCTTCCTCGCAAAAAAAAAAAAAAGCAGTAAATGCATATTGTGAAAACAAAACAAAAATAACAAACCAAATCAATCCAGGCTGGACATATCAGAACAAAGAAGAAAAATCAGTGCAATCCTACCGTTCAGAGATAATTACAGATTACATTTAGCTGTGTATCCTTCCAGACTGTCTGTTTTCTGAGGTTAAGTGCCGTTTTAAGAGTAAGTCCTTTTAGAATAGACATGCTGTAGGGAAAAATGTATAGACCCAGCTACCCTGGGTGCCATGCTTGGTTCTGCTACTACCTGGCTGAGTTCTGGGAGGATCCTAGCATCACTTCCCCTCCCTGGGCTTCAGTATCTTCATCTGTGAAATGAGAGGTTGGTCTGACAGATTTTTATGACTGTGTTTCTTTTAGGCCAGGGTTTCTCAACTTCAGCACTGTTGACATTTTGGGCAGGATAATCCTTTGTTGTGGGGGCTGTCCTGTGCACTGTAGGATGTTTAGCAGCATCCCTGGCCTCTACCCACTAGATGCCAGTAGCCACTGCCACCCTCAGTCATATCAATCAAATATGTCTCCAGACATTGTCGCATGTACCCTGGGGGGCAAAATCACCCCAGATTGAGAAGCACTGTTTTAGGCTGAAAAATACTATAATTCCAAGTCTAGTGAATTTTAAGGTTGCTACAAAGCAAACCTTTGGGTGACCGCCAGCATGCTTTGTATTGGGAGACAGAAGAGATGAGGTACGGGAACAGCAGGGCTAATCAAGGAAGAAACACCACCTGGGTGCTGGCCCAGACAGCATGCTGGGGACAGTTCCAGACGCATGCATGTGAGGACAATGCTCTGAGCCATATTTAAGTCTCAGGTGCCCATTCATGGTCAGTGGATAGGAAAACATTTCTTTTGGAGTAGTTATATTGTACACCAACAAGGTGATGAATTATTGAATGGGTTCTTTTTCTATAAACATATTTATCATCTTTCTTTTTCATCAGTCCTGTGGTGAACAAGGGAAGGCAGAAATAGGGAAATATTTTGCAAAGAGCTTCAAATGTTAGCTCCCTTTGGTGAATGGCTCCCTGGTTTGAGATGTTATTTCCTTTTTGAGTGGTCTCTCTGCCTCAAGGACACCTTTTAATGCTGCTATTGTTCAGAAAAAGAGTCACCCTGCTTTCTAACAATTTCTCTTTCCCTCACTCTCTCTTTTATTTTGGTGATAAAAGGAAGCAGAGGGGTTTATTAAAAAATGGATTGACAGTGGCAGAGTGGCCATTTTGTGTTTTGAAATGTGCTTTGAGCCTCAGCTGTAATGGCCAGGCTACTGGTTTAAGCGGGATCTTGATTTTCTGTTGAGGTTTACTGAATGTTAAAATGATGTTTCATCCAATGGGTGGGATGAGGATTTCATGACAGTGGAATACGTTGAGAACACCCTTCTGGAGCAATGATGGGGCAGCACTGGGTCCGGGTGGGGCTGGTCAGGAGAGGTGCACGCACCTCTCTCCAGCACAGACAGCCGTGGTGGGTGTGCCTAGATGCGGGCATTGGCAGGAGGGGTGTTGTACAGGAGCCCATAGGAGTTCGAGGTCTCAAGGGGAAGAGAGGCAAGTTCAGCCAAAAAAGCAGAGGCCAGGCTGGCAGTAATAAAGATGTATCAAAGGTCTGAAGGTCTTGATGAAGTTAAGAGTCAGTAAGACTCATGATGGGACAGGCAGAGTGCAGGGCACTGTTCCCAACTCTCTCAGATTAAGGTTTGTGTGTTTAGATCAGTATTTTTCAAATGGTGCTTTGAGGAGACCTTAGGGGGTCCACAGAAGGGGCCTCAAGGTTAAAATGGGGGTGGGATATCGAGGCTGAGGTGATGAATGGCAATATTTGTTTTGTGTATTAGTACCTGCCTTAGTTTTCATTTAAAGAAGGAAATCTGCTGATTAAGAAAAAAACAAAGTTAAACCCATTGGTAGTTTTTTGTATTTCTGGTTTTCTCAACGTACACGTATATCAAATTTCATCTTTTTGTTCCATAATTTTAATTTCTGTAAAAATCAGACATTATTTTATTTATTTATACCTATCTCATTTTAGAGAGACTTTGAGCTGCCCTACAACATATCTATAAACAAAAAGTGGTAAAATAGATTGAATCAAATGAAGTTGTTGAAATTCAATGAGTTTTGACCTACAAAAATGGCCAATAGCTTTAACCTAATAGAAATGATTGTTTAGAGATTAGGGCTAAGGAAAAGTTAGAGTGAAGAGAAGGCTGGCAAACCAATGGCAGGGAGAAGGTGGGTGGGGAAATAGAAATACACAGACCTATGGACCTGCAGGGTGCTAGTAATTAAGCCTTAAATGTTCCTGGAAACCAAGGAGTGAAATGAGATGTGGTTGATCAGATGTAAGTATTTCAATCTCAGAGGGAGGCACATCTGTTCCTTAGGCTTTTATCTACAAGAAATTCTGTGTGCAGGCCCTCTTTGGGGACCCGTGGGTGATAGAGTAGATTATTTCTTCAAAGCGTGCTAACAGGAAATGCAGTCCCAGGCTTCATAAATCTCCTTCTTCTAACGACCCAGGTGACAATTCCACATTTATGATGATGGCTTATATATTTGTTTTTAGAGGAAATAGGATTCTAAAATGGCACATAGAGGTGGAAGTTTTATGTTTGTGTCTTATTTTACAAGTGATGAAAAAGGAAATTATTGGCTTCTGCCAAATAACTTTTAAAAGCATTTCCTTTTAGTATATGAGGAATTTCCAGAACCTTGACCTTTACCCCAATTCTGTCAGTCTGTTAGAGATAGATTTTAGTGATGTCCTCTTATGTCTGGTGTCCACCAGTGTCGCTTCATGTTGTCTTAAAGTGAGTCCTCACAGTTTGTAATCTGACTAATTAATCATAAAAACTAAATGTTCTTTTGGGGGAAAATGCTTCAAATCATATAAATAGTGCATTTAGACGATGATCAGGTTGTATCTAAGTAGATGTTTGGTGTGTCATTGTATTGACTTTTGGTAGTTTGGTTTTCCTTCTCCAAATAGCACTAACGGCTAATATTTCTGAGCATTCGCTATGTGCCAGGCTCTGTTCTAAGGGCTTTATGTGCATCATCTCACATATGCTACCCGATAGTCTCATGAAGTAGGTACCTACTTCATGAGACACATGAGTGTCTCATGTCATTCATGAGACAGAGTGAGTATTCCTAGAGGAACACAGCTTTCTTCCAAGCAGGAGCTTTCAGGGACCATGGGAAATTATTCCCATGTTACTGATAAACAAACTGAGGCTCAGAAAGCTTAAAAAAACAACTTCCTCAAGCCTACCTGGCTAGCAACTAGGAAAGCCAGGATTCAAACTCAGCACTGTGGGCCACACGACCTTCGTTCTTTATCACGGCATACTCCAAGACATAGATCGTTGTTCTTTGCTGCTGCTTGGTGGAGATAAATCATGTGCTTCTAACACATGGAAACAGCTTGACCTTGTCACGAGGAACTTGGGCAGGAGAGGGACTGAGGAGCCAAGAGGGCCAAGGGCAGCTGGGTCTCAAAAAAGCATGACTCCAAGAGCTAGAAGTGTCATTGGAGGTCTTCTGGTCCCGTCCCTAAACCTGCTCAAGCTGACAGGTGGCTGGGTTGGGGCTTAAAGAGCAGAAAGGTCCATGGTGGAGCTCTGGAATCCAAGGAGCTCAGATTAAGAAAACGAAGACTAAAGATTACAGGACAAGCCATCAGTTCGGGACACCTGAAGAGCTACATAATGGGAATTTTCCTTTGACAAACCCACTGCAATAACTTGAGTAAAAGGACCTTACCTCTGGGCGCAAGTTACTTCATCTGGAAAAACAAACACAGGAGGTCACTATAGTGACGTTGTTTCTGATAGCTGCTGCTTCTGCAGAGCCCAGATTTTCAGAGGTCTGAGTAATGATGGGAACTCAGGATTTAGCCATGGAGCTGAACAGATTTAGCCGGGAAGCTAGACAGAGTGAGTATTCCTAGAGGAACACAGCTTTCTTCCAAGCAGGAGCTTTCAGGGACCAGGACTGGCCTCAGAGAATGGCCAGGACTTGATCGCTGAGGGAGGAGCAGGCAGACCCACAAGGGCCCCAGGGCAGTTTCAACAACGTCTTCCCATCTTCCTTTTCTGTTTTCCTCCTGTCTGAGCCACATCAGCCACGAGCAGGGAGATGCGGAATCCACAGCTCTGGTTACCTCCGGGGAGGGTGAGTGCTGGCGAGGAGAAAGTCACTCTGTCCTCCTTAACACTGGAAAATTCTGTTAACTTAGTTTAGGCTCCACACACTTCCTTCTTCACCAGCACAAGCTCACTTCAACAGAATCTGTTTTTAAAGTTTGTGTACTATGGTGAGCCATTAGAAGTAGGTTTTACACGTTTAGTGTGCCTTGAATAGAAATGAATCCGAATCAGGTCTCATTAGAGCATCGTTTGTGTATGATTTAGGTAATTTTACCATTATCAGCAGGGAGAAGAAATCATGGCTACATTCAGACATAGTTCCGTAGCATAAAAGTGAAATCTCCCTTTTATTGCTTTGACAGCTGGATTTCATTTATTTATTTCACTTGCGCTTCTGAAGTAGTAACCATCAGGAGCCAGTGAGTATGATCTCGAATTGTCAATGACTTTTTTAGACCTTGGAATGGATTAATGATCTTTGGTGTTTTCCTTAAATATAGTTGGTTATTTCCTGAATTGAGAAAAGATTTTTTTAAATGTGGCTTCTTGATAATCATGAAAAAATGTTTACAGAATTGCACTCAGGGCCAAGGCCTGGGCAAGGCCCTGTGGAAAAAGACCGAAGAGACAGAAGACAAAGGCTGCTCTAAAACAAAGTCCCGTGGGCTGAAGTTTCAAAAGGGAAATCCAGTCAGCAGTTATGTTGTCATGTCTTCAGCTGGCATGGAGTAAGTGCTCAGTGACATTGGCTACTGTGATGGTAACAGTGATGTTAACAGTAAGGATGATACCATCTACCATGTTTTGTTTAAAAGTGACAGCTTTATTGAGATATAACTCACATACCATAAAATTCACCCTTTTAATGTTTACAGTTCAGTGGCATATTCACAGAGTGTGCAACCATCCCCACATCTAATTTTGGAATATTTCTATGACCCCAAAAAGAGACCCTGAATCCACTAGCAGTCACTGCCCATTCTCCCCTCCCTTTAGCTCCTGGCAACCACTAATCTACTTTCTGTCTCTATGGATTTGCCTATTCTAGGCATTTCATATAAATGGAATCACTAATATGTGGCCTTTTGTGACTGGATTCTTTCACTTAGCCTGTTTTTGAGGTTCATCCATGTTTTTACATGTGTCAATACTTCATTCGTTTTTATTGCCTAATAATATTCCATTGTATGGGTATACCACCTTTTGTTTATCAGTTGATGGACATTTGGGTTGTTTCCATTTTTTGACTGTTATGAATAATGTTGCTATGAATATCCATGTACAAGTTTTTGTGTGGACATGTGTTTTCATTTCTCTAGGGTATATACCTAGGAGTGGAATTGCTGGGTCATATGGTAACTCTAACATTTTGAGGAACTGCCAGACTATTTTCCAAAGTGGCCACACCATTCTACAATCTTCCCAGCAATGTATGTGGTTTCCAATTTCTTCACATCTTCTCCAACACTTGTTGTCATCTGTCATTTTTATTTTAGTCAATCCTTGTGGATGTGAAGTGGTATCTCACGGTTTTGATTTGCATAATCACTAATGATGTTGAGTATGTTTTCATGTGTTTATTGGCCTTTTGAATATCTTTGGAGAAATGTCTGTTTAAATCCTTTGTTCATTTTTAGTTGGGTTGTTTGCCCTTTTTATTGTAGAATTGTAAGAGTTCTTTATCTATTTTGGATACAGATCCCTTATCTGATATATGACTTGCCAAAATTTTCTCCTATTCTGTGGGCTGTCTTTTCACTTTCTTAATTATGTCCTTTGAAGCACAAACATTTTTAATTTTGATGAAGTCCAGTTTATCTATTTTTGTCTTTGTTACTTGTGCTTTTGTTGTTCCATTTAAGAAACCATTGCCTAATCCAAAGTCACAAAGATTTATTCCTATGTTTTCTTCTATGAGTTTTATAGTTTTAGCTCTTACATTTAGGTCTGTGATTTATTTTGAGTTAATTTTTGTGTACAGAGTGAGGTAAGGGTCCAGCTTAATTCTTTTGCACGTAGATACTCAGTTGTCTCAGAACCATTTGTTGAAAAGACTATTCTTTGTCCATTGAATTGGCTTGGAATCCTTATCTAAACCTTGATTGTTTTTTATTCACCAACTTAGTCAACTAGATATCTTAGGATCAGATCAAAACAGTCCCAGTCCCTGTCTCTAGAGAATTTATCTCCCAGAGAGAAATGCTTGCCAAGAAAAAAGGCATAAGAACACTCATTCATTCATTCAACATCATTATTGTATTCTTACAAAATATCAGGTACTATGTTAGGCCCTGGGGAGACTGGGATTTACAAGAAAGATAAAAGCGTACCACACTGAAGCAGGGGAAGGAAACAGAAACTTTCAATTTTTAATAAGACCACATTAGGTCCCAAGAAGTTTTAGCATCTGTATTTGTGTTTGTACATGCTCAGCTTGTATCCACTTCCCCATTTACTTGCCTTGGTGAACTACTTCTCACCTTTGGATTCAGATGTCATTTCTTCTAAAAGACCTTCACCAATATCCCCAGAGCTATAAATACCTCTGTAATAGCACTTAGCATCTTGGATTGTAACTAAGTGTCTTTCAGCCCCACTAATCCTTAAGGAAAGAATCATGTTTTCATGACATTATATACCTGATGCTTCTTAGGCATAGATGTCCCATTCATGTATATTAAACAAAGGAATATGGAGTTGCTCTTTGAAAACTTCCTGGAAGTGGTAATTTGCAAGTCATCCAAATGATTTCAGAAAAGAAAAGCAACAAAAATCGCAACAAGCACAATACACTGTGTTACATGTGAACTGCAGTCATGTGACTCTCTCACATTGCCTTGATCTGATAACAAAGGATTTAAAAATGGATCAGGGGATGGTGTGTATGGGCAACAGTGCAGTGATATACAGGACTTCCAAAGAGAACATTGTCTTTGGCTTGGGAAGAAAGACCTTAAAATCTAATTCAAGCCCAATATGACCCAGATGTCTTCAGTCAGTAAAACCATTTGTCAAAAGGATAATTCTACTGACTTGAACAGTGTGGTGGTCTTTTAGTCCTCCTACTTCCTGTCAAAACCCACAAATGATAGATCCCAGGAATCACCAACCTCAGAAAAAACACTTTTTTTTTTTTTTTTTGGACCAACCTCAGGAAATTAATTCTCTGCACTCTAGCTGTCACATTCACGATTAGTTAGCTTAAAGTTCCTTGAGAGAACATTTATGCTGTTGTGGCTTGATTTGCTTGAAATAGCAGAAGTATGTGGGCCTTCAGAAGAGTGTGGTGGTAGGAAACTCTTGGCTCTCAACAGCTCTGGTTTTTCTCTTTCCCTGAGGATAACTTACATTAAATACACTGAAAAACTGTGGTCTTCAAAGAAGTTTTTGGAGAACCTGATCCTTAAGTGAAATAAGCAAAAGGTTGAAAATAATTACCGTGAAAAATAATATTTCAAAGATCTAGTTGGGTGGTCTCCTGGAGCATGCCACCAGGTGAAAGAAGCCAAAATGTTTAACCTCATCTAGGCATTCTGGTTCACAGTGAATCTACTGAAGGCCTGGCTTCATTCACGCGCAGAGGGATTGGGTTCTCTCATCCACCTTAGGCATCTACTGCAGAATTTATTCTCTGAATGACCATATTCTTCTCATGGGTAATTTGCTTTAGTAACCTCACTATTGGACATATTGATGGGACAACAGCACACACATTTCTAACAGACACGTTTAGGGTAGGCCTATTTCCCCCAAGTTCCTCTCCATACATCAGAGGGCAGCCTTAAAATCCCCTGGAGAATTGAACTGAGTGAATCCTGCTACCATTTGTAGACATGTCCAGTTTTTATTACTCGTGCATCATGGGGTTTAGACAGGACCTTGACTTGGGAGGCACAGTGCTAGGGTTCCCATCATGACTCTGATACTCACCAGCTATGGGACCCTCTACAAGTCGTGTCACCTCTCTGAGCCTCAGCGTTTTTGTTGTTGCCATTATTATTGTTGTTCTGATGAATAACTAGAATTTGTGGTGAGTTTCCTGCAAGCCATGTGCCCTGATAAAGGTTTACCTGGATTATCTCAAGAGCCTCCTGAGATATAGGTATTATTATTCTCTTCCTTTTATCAATAAGAAAAATGAAGCCTAGAGAGATTAAATAACTTGCCCCCATCACCACTGGTAAGTGGAAAAGGCAGGATTTGAACACTGGCAGGCTGACCCCTAAGGCCACGCTCTTAATCATGATGCTACCACATGAGAAGAAAGTAAGGTTAAAATAAGTGAATGTCCTTTTTCAACTCTACATTTTTATAATTCTATAAATCATTCCATAAATTCTATAACACTACTATTTTGTTTCAGTGATTTATAAGAAATTTCATGAACTGGAACAGAACTTGGCAGACTACAGCTTGCAGGCCAAATCAGGCCTCTTGCCTGTTTATGTCAATAAAGTTTTATTGAAACACAGCCACACTCATTCCTTTATGTATTGTCTATGATTGCTTTTGTATTACAATGACAAGGTTGAGTATTAAAAAAGATAATCCGGGTGCAAGCCAAAAATATTTACTCTCTTGACCTTTTACAGAGGAAATTTGCTGACCTCTAAGCTAGAATGTAAGGCTGTAACGCTGGGAACTTTATTCTGTTTACTGCTGTATTCCCAGCACCTAGAACAATGCTTGGTACATAAGTTTGGAAAAAATGAATGAGATAAAATCTTTTGTTTATAATTTCTTCTACTGTGCCCTTGTAGACACAGCTTCAGTCTACCAATAAGCAGAATTTTAGTATAAACTATCCCCCCAAAACCTCTAAAATTTAATGTTCAAATGTATAAATTTTATGAGCAGTGGACTCATAAAATGAGATTTTTATCAATTTTCTTGAGCATTTAGCAATGGGGGAGGGAGGGAGGATGCTAGATGTAAAATAAACAGTTGGTTTAGGTTTTATTCCCCTCACTTCCTTCAGGACCTGATGCCTTGGCTTGGTGAAATTAATATTGACATTCAAAACTGGTTTATTTGTTTAGGTGGAGTCCCTGTGAAGCTAATCAGCAAATATTCCTAATAGGATAGACAGACTGCTTTGCATTCTGTATTTGCCTTTTCTTTCATGAATTACTATGCGAAATATAAATTCCCTAGTATTCTACACCTGTCAGTTACTACAAAATTTGCTTTTTGCTCCAGAATGTATTATTTGGGGATGTTTAAAATGGCAGCTGGGTATCTCTAGTTGTATCTCAATTTAATAGAGCTAATACAGCTAATTGGAGGTGGGAGTTGTTCAGTGGAAGGTACTTTCTATTCCAGAATAAACTTAGAAACAGAATAGCTGTGGCGGCTTTTTTCCCCCAAGTTCTTACAGTCATTTGTCTTGGCAGTGAATTAATTAATTTTTTTCATTATCTGGTACTTAGTCATAAAATGTTTTGCTTCTCATTATGTCATTCTGCAAAATGCTCAGTACATATTGTTAGTACTGCTGAACTGTGCGAGCTCAATGCTGGTCAAATGAGCATGTTTGGAAATTATTCGGGTAGAAATAATATTTAATACCAAGTTCTCCTGGCCTTACAAATACATGTATACTTCTGAAATAGATCTAAGTGGCTTGACCACTTTATTCATTGATTCATTTACTCCCGTAAGCTACTTATGCTGAATGCTTGGCTAAATGATTAGGATACTGGAAAACACAGACACACACACACACACACACACACAGCCTTTACCCATAAAAGACCACAATCTGGTGTGGAAGACATTAGGGAGACAGTTAGAATATGGATGAACAGTTTGATCATGGGTTAGGGGGAGGTACCAGCTGAGGCTTAGTGGGGGAAAGATCAGGGAAGAATTTTTCAGGACTTAACACTTGATGTGAAACTTGAACACCAAGAAAAAGGAAAAATGAGGAAGGGTAGGAAGCTATAAATAAAGGATTAGGAACAGCAGAAACAAAAGAACAAATGAGTAGGGATTACCCTGGTGAGAAAAATATGGAAGGACATTCCAGGAAGGAGAAAGAGCAGGTGAAGTGCATATAGCATTAAACAGTATGAGTACTTAAGAAACAGCAAATAGGTGAGAAGGGCTGGATATAAGGAGGAGAGCACAGGAGATGAGCAAAGTGGTCGATGTGAAGGACCTGTGTGCCATGCTAAGGAGTTGAGTTTGATAGTACAGGTGCTGGGGAGCCATGGGAGAATGACCAGATGTTCTGTAATAGGAGGGAACTAACTAGTTGGAATGACAATTCAACAAGCAGAGATGCTGGCATTTGGGGCAGCAAGAATCCCTCTGCCTTTGAATGAACCACCTCTTCAACCACTACATATTGAAGTGATTCCACTCTGGAGCTCCAGAGCTTCCAGGAGATGCCACAGAAAAGCTTCTGCTGTCACTGCCCTATGTTACACTCGGTCACTGAAACCCCTCAGTGTGCCTCGAAGCTGCCCTGGTGTCTTCTCTCATGCACCATTTGAAAAGTTTCCTTTGCTGCCAACTCCAGAGTCGAGACCAAACTATACCTGCCTATACGTTTGCCCATAGATCATATCTCTCTATGTTAGTGAGATACTCAGTGGCTTGTTCAGACCCCACTTCAAGTTTCTTGTGATTTTAGGTTTTTGGTGAATTCTCCAAAGCCTCTGCATTTGGTCCTCATAATGTCCCTGTGAGAGATGCAGGGTCTCTCACAGATGCAGATGTCCATTCTACAGGAGGTTAAATGGCCAATCCCAGATCATGGCTTTAATTATATGTAGACCTGGGCCTTTGACACAGAGCTCCTACCTCCTTGACTAGTGCTCTCTCTGCTGTGTTGTACTTACTTGCTGGTACAGAGATTTCCTTAGAGCACTGCCAGTTAGTTATCCCCCAAAGCATAAGTTCATGGATAAAGTTTTTTATTAAACTATTTGGGGAATAATTTTAGATTTACAAAGAGTTGCAAAGATAATACAGATAGTTCTCATATACCCTTCACCCAGTTTCCCCTAATGTTATCGTCTTACATAACTATGATTCATTTGTCAAAATTAGAAATTAACATTGGCACATTACTTTTAACTAAAGTCCAGACTTGATTTAGATTTCACCAGTTTTTGCCTTAATGCCCTTTTTCCATTCCAGGATCCAATTCACGATACTGCATTGCACTTATGCATTTATTTACTGCACTGCATCCTTAAAGTTTCCAATTATACATGATTTGGTGTATGGAAACTGACTACTCTGAGTAAGAGGCTTTGAACCTGGTGAGACTGGAAAGGAGAGAGCCATTTCTATAAAGGAAAGGTTTTCCTTTTTAAGTGGAAAAACCAGCCAGCCTTTGGGATGTAGGCACAACACTCCCCTCATCAACTCTCCTAGGCTGAATGGTTTTAACAAGGCAGAAAAGAATTGGATGAGTCAAAATCTGACTTAGCGATATTTATTTGATGCATGGCATTATGGGTAGTCTGGCTGGCCATGACCTCTTGAAAGAAATGGTGCTCATAAAATACTTCAAACCTCATGTAGATATAGTCCTCTGGTCCCATAAGCAATGCTTTGTTTGCTAGGGCAGTGGTTCAGTGAAGGCCATTATTTAGTACACCTTGGGCTTGTAAGCGGAACTCCAAATTTAACATGAAAGTTACCAAATACTTAAGTGCCCTTGAAGAGTTTGGCCTTGAAATGTGTGCTTTGGTGTGGTTTGGGAAAAAAACTTTGATCTGCAGCAGGAATGTAATTTGGGAAAGTGTGCAGAACTTCTCTTGCCTGGATCTCCAACCCATCTCCTTTCCTCGACCTGAGTTATTGTGCCCTGAAATCCGTTCTAATTACCACTTCCCATGCTCGTTCTGATGGGCCATTTGCAAAAGTTCTCACTTTGGAGAAAAGAGGATCAGGCTGTGTTTTTACAGAGTAGCAGAGCCTTTCCAGCTTGAATTTTCTAGCAAACCAGTCAGCTATGGTGTGTCTTCATAATAGGACTAGTGGAGTAAATGAAAGAGCTAAGTTGTTTAAAAAATACTTCTTGGCAGAAGATGACATTGATTGTCATGGAAAAGAACCATATCATTAGGACTTGTCTCCCACTGGGGCCAGAGGCAGGCATGTTCTAATGTCACAGGGGCAGTTAATCAACTCTATAAGTGACCCATCTGTGACTAGTGTGGGTGAGGATTGAGCTAGCATAAAATGCATGTAACCATTGAGAACTAGAATGCTCAGCGAGGAGGTGGAAAACTCATGCCATTGTCCAGGTCTTATGCTTTTGTGACATGAAGCAAATTTCTATGCTAAAGTGTTTGAGCATCATGACATACACACAGACATAAACTGACTGCCTCATGCCATGACAAAGTGCCTCCTTAACCTTCAGGACACAGTCATTGCGAACCAAAGACGCCTCTGCCCTATCATTGCTGCCACTGCCTCTGTACCACCACCTTCTCGAGTCCAGATTCTTTTTATCCATCAAGGACCAGCATATGAGCTTCCTCTTCCATACCAGCTGGGAGATATCTGTAGGAAGAAGACATCATCACTGCCACTAAAATCCCCAAAGTCTCTGTCTGTGGCTTTTAGATGCACTTCTCACTCTCTTGGTATATAAGTAGATGTCTAATTCCTCCTCATTTAGTACAATTAAGTTGAGCACAGGATTTATGTTTAATTTACCTTTGTACATCCCCACGGTGCTTAGCATGCTGCCTGGCACATAACAGAAGTTCAATAAATATCTCAAGTAGCACCTGGTTTCTGTAGCCAGTTAACACAGCCGATGACAGAGTAACTGTAGCCTTGCTCACCACCTTATGAGTGAAATCATGAATAATAAGAAGTCCTGGCCAGATGTCTGATTGAATTCTAATGCCATTGTTGCAGAGACCACTTCATGGAGATCTTTTCTTGGGCCTAATCAACCATGATGAGCTTTTAGCAGCAAGTGAGAAAAGATAAGGAGGCAACCAACGACTGAGAATCCCAACATCAGTTTTTTTTTGATATTGCTGCAAATTTAGCATCTTACACTGTATCCTAGCCAAGTTCCTCTTCTCTGTGGGATGTAGCGTGGGGACCGTGGAGGGATGAGGAAAGGTGACACACTAGAAAGCCAGAGGGGACCAGAGGAGGATGACATGGGTGTCAGGGCCAGCATTCTCCTTGGGGCCAGCATCACTTATGCAATTTCTTGTCCGTTTTATGGTTTTCCAGGGGGAGGGAGAGCTGTAGTTCCCTGCTTGCCCTTTAATGTTTCTCTCCCTCCGCCCAGAAGACTGGGGACTCTCCTACATAAGAGGTTTGTGAAAGCCCTAACGTGCGATCAGCTAAGGCAACTTGAAACTTCTAACAAATATTTACAGCACCTATTATACGGCTGGCTACGTGCTGGACGCTGCTTGCCACTAGACCTGCCCACTCACATTGTAAGAGACTCTACCAACAAGAAATTGCTAGTCCTCTTTCCAACCAAAGTTTTAATTGACCCAGGAGTATTAAGTTGAAACCTGTCCTTCATTACTGAGGCTTCTGTTTCTTCTCCACTTAGACACAGGTACACCTGGACCATCTCCATTGTGGACTAACTGAGGTGACATCTCTAGTCCCAACCTCTATAATAGATGCTCCTCCTGGGATTTTCATGGAAAAGAAGAATCCTTCTTTAAAATCATTAAATCAATCTATGGGCTCTATATCTCTGGAGAATTTCCCACCTGTTAATTCTGCCCCATTCAGGTGCCTGACAGCTCCTTAGATAAAGGTCAGTGGAAAATGGTTACCATGGCTGCGTTGGGGACCTGCAGTTTTGTGGTCACTCCAGCCAAAATGTAGAGAGCTGATGTGTTCTTTTTCCTAGATGTGGCACATTTTCTGAAGAACACCGCCATCAAAATACTGTAGATAACGGGGGTGTGTAATGGAGTGATTGGATGTGAGGTCGACAGTAATGAAGTTGGAACGTCCATTGTGTTTGGCATGCATTCTGGATAGCTTTGTTGTTTGGCGTGTGCTGTCTGCGCCTTAGTGGAAATGATCAGGTTGCCCACCTACGTTTGGCAAGCCACGGAGAAAGCAGCTCTTTACTTACAGGTAGATGGCAAGGCATGAAGTGCTGCCCGACGTTTTCTCAACTCTCTTCTTCCTGGGTGTTTTCCCCTGGAAAATGCTTTAATAGCCAATTGATAAGGTCCCAAATAAAATTTACACAGGAAAGAAGAGAGAATTTCTAATAAAATGACACTAGAATCCTTTTTCTCCCAAAACCCTCGTGCTACCTCTGATTGTATGGATTTGAAACCCAAGTATCCTGAACTTTGGGGTTGGAAAGAAGCTTAAAAGTTACCTCCTCCAGCCCCTCATCTGCTGTCTAAATGCCCTTCACAGCAGCCACACAAGCAGGGTTGGTCCGTGACTCCAAGTCTATGATTATTCTGATGACTAAGAGCTTGCTAACCCAACAGAATGGTCAGGTTTGGAAGTAAACTTAAGTTAATAAAACAGCTGTCGATGCAGGCGTCCTCTTTCATAATAATAGCTACTTTTTTCAAATGCTCACTACATGTGGCAGACACTGTGGTAAGAGTTTAAGTGTGTGACATGCACCAACTCATATACTGTTCACAACATCTCAAAGGGAGAAATTATTACCCCATTTTATAGTTAAAGAAACTGAGGCTAAGTTGGCCAAAGTGCATATCAAGTTTATTCAGATGCTTCCAGTGACAAGAAGCATGCAGCTCTTCTTTAAGTAGCTCTGACTCTCAGAAAGTGCTTCTTTATAAGGTGAAATGTGTCTTCCTGTAAGTCAAGTAGTAGAGATTTATTGAGAACCTGCTAAGTTTTAGGGATGATGAGAGGCATTTCAGATACAAAGACATAATGGGCTTTATTTATATTTTACCTCATTTTAAGGAACATCTGGGGCAAATTTAAAGAAAACTTCTCATATACAACAATGGCTAAATATAAAAGAGAGCAGAGAAAGCATAAATAAAATTGAAAACTATCATGACCAAAATAAAAATATCCTACATAGATCATGTAGAACAAGAAAGATTATATCAATTCCTTTCATATTTGACCTGGGCTTCCTGGCAGCCAAAACAAAAGGGGAGACACTATCAAGTCTCAATTTTTATTAACAAAATGATTGTCAAAATAGGATAGCTATATTCCTGAAATTAAATGGTGAAAGAAATCTCTGTCATAGGATTTACATATATAGGTAACATTGAGATATTGACTTAGCTATAGTCTCAGCAAAATTCCTATAGGATATGCATTAATATACTTAGTGCAGTTGTTTTTGCAGCATCTTTTGTTAGAACCTGAGAGCAGAGCATTAAAATAAACTTGGCAATATAGGTCAAATATGGAGCCTATGGCCTTCCATCTTTATCCCCCCAAAAGCATAAAACATTGCCCCTGGCACAAAGAATCTTTATTATAGATCTCAGACATTGAAACAGATAGACATGTCTGAGTCCCAGACTATAAATGATAAGAGTGTAGAGAGCAGGAACTCTTCTGGGGTTCAGAGATAACCCATCACTATGGGCTGAGCCTTAAAGGGGCCAGTTCTAGGAATGGTTGGCCTTTGGACTGAGCTGGACTGCACAAGCATTGGGAAGGAGATGGATGAAAGATGAGTCAGGCTGAACATGACTTGATTTATTCCTTTCACTTAAACTGTGTTATGCCTCAGTTTCATGTGTCTGTGGAGGATACTCACCCTTGGCACCAACTGGAAAGTGAAACTGCAGGGCGTTCATGGGCTCTGGCCAAGGAGCCATCAGCAATCCCATTACCAATGCTTAGAGTGAGTCTCATAAGGCAGATTTGGCTTCAAGCACAACCATAGGTCTATTTTCATAAAGTAATTTCACTTCTTTGCCCCAGTTAATATTAATAAGCCCAGGGCTACGTGCTTCTACTTATCAGAGCACAAAGATAATAGCATAATGGAATGTTCAAGCTGAAATGGACCTTGGAGATCCTCTAGTCCAAACTCCTCGTTTGATAGATGAGGAAAGAGAGGTGCAAGGAAGTGAAGGGCGCGGTTGCAGAGAGTCATATTTACAGACTGGGCTGGAACCTAGTTTCTCTGACAACCAGCCCTATACGTGTTCCATCAGATCTGTCCGACATCTTCCTATCTCATCCATGAGAACAGGAGTGTGGTGGAAAGAACATTGGACCAAACAATGGGAGAACCAGGATTGAAACATATCTTCATTCATTTTATCTTGAGTTTCTCTGGCCTCTTATTTCCTCCCCACAACATCAACTTCATTATAAAAGCAGATGCCTGATACTGTTCCCCAAAGGAAGAGATGAGATAAAGCAAAGTATCCGCAATACTGGCAACACCATGGGCCTTTTGAATCAGTGCAAACTTGGGACAGACCTAGTGCTGGTGGTACTTGGTGCTCTGTGACTTTGAACACATCTTCTAACCTCATTGAACCTAAGCTTCACTGGACTGTTGCAATTACTGAGTGAGTAAATATATACAAAGCACATAGCACAAGCCTAGCGCTGAGATGCTCAAAACACACTCATTCTCTTTATTGTACTCCTGCCTTCTTCCTTCCTAATAGGTCACATGTAAGTCCAAGTGTATCTCTAAGGGACATGAATCATCCAGAACTCCACATAGTGAGAATGTAGAGTGATATAATGTTCAGAAATTACTTACCTCTTTCCACTGAATAAGTCAGCCTGTGAGTCTCATTTGCATTTCTCTTCAACTATTTAAACATCCATTTTCACCTACATGGAACCTTCTACTGGCCCAGGGAGAAATAAATCACATTTCGAGTAGTCCCAGGACAGTTCAGTTTTAAAGAAAAAGGAAGGATGGCAACATGAAGGACATTTGCTGTGTTGGGCTGTCACCAGGTCCCCATTGGAACCATGAAAAATTATGGCCAATAAAATAACATTTTTCACAATGTGACACTACCCTTAAATTTATCTTGGGCAATAAATGGATTTTGAAAAGAATATTTGAGACAATTCATTTTTCAAGCACTCAATAACACATCATAAATGAATTGTGTTGTTAATTTATAATGGAATAATTGTTTTGTCATAACAGTCATTTTCACAAGCTCATTAATTTTCTCTTTCTTTTAAATCATCTCAAAAGATTAGCACATACACCACCCCCAGCATGCTACCCAAGCCTCTCTACTTCCTCCTACAAAGGTAAAAATGATTCTGACTTGTTGGCATACAGAATCTTCTAGCCATCCTTGTGTGATAATGAAAAGAATAAGAACAAAAGCAGCTAGCATTGATTGAGATTGTCTGCCAAATAGTATGCAAAACAGTTTAATTGTATTATTTCATTTAATCTTTCCAACAATCCTGTAAGGTAGGTGCCATTTTTATGCTAATTTTACATATGAGGAAACTGAGGCAGAGAATCCTTTTCTTTTTTTTTTTTTTCCGAGGAAGATCAGCCTTGAGCTAACATCCACGCCAATCCTCCTCTTTTTGCTGAGGAAGACCGGCTCTGAGCTAACATCTATTGCCAATCCTCCTCCTTTTTACCCCCAAAGCCCCAGCAGATAGTTGTATGTCATAGTTGCACATCCTTCTAGTTGCTGTATGTAGGACGCTGCCTCAGCATGGCTGGAGAAGCGGTACGTCGGTGTGCGCCCGGGATCCGAACCCGGGCCGCCAGTAGCAGAGTGTGCGCACTTAACCGCTAAGCGATGGGGCCGGCCCCGAGAATCCTTTTCTAAAGCAAAAAATAAACAAACACACACCATCCCCATATATGAAGTTTCATGAATACAGGTTTCATAGACCAAGTTTGCTTAAATCAGGATGTGTTTGAGTGCTACACAAAGTGTAACTCTCGCCTTTAACTGTATCCAAGTCTAAGTCATGAAGGGCAGAGAAAAATTAAAATATCTATTCAGTTAAGACCAACAAAACAATGTCTTTGGAAAGGAATTCTTTTCTTTTTTTAATGAATGATCCAATTGGGTTACTTCTATGAGTCATAGTATTAGAATGACCTTACCATGACATGTACTAGTGTTTTGATTGTTTTGCTCCTGGAGAGTCAGGACGCCTGGGTGTCAGCCCCGGCTCTGTCACTATCTGTGCCATATCAGGTGGGTCACTTCATCTTTCTGAATCTCAGTTTTCTCAATTATAAAAGACTGGCCCTATGATCCCAACATTCCCAGAGGTTATATTGACTACAGGCTAAATCCAAGCTGTTTACAAACTAATCATGAAGATGATAAGGGAAAAACAATCCATTTTTTTTTTTTTGTGAGGAAGATCAGCCCTGAGCTAACATCCATGCTAATCCTCCTCTTTTTGCTGAGGAAGACCGGCTCTGAGCTAACATCTATTGCCAATCCTCCTCCTTTTTTCCCCCAAAGCCCCAGTAGATAGTTGTATGTCATAGCTGCACATCCTTCTAGTTGCTGTATGTGGGACGCGGCCTCAGCATGGCCAGAGAAGCGGTGCGTCGGTGCACGCCCGGGATCCGAACCCAGGCTGCCAGCAGCGGAGCGCGCACACTTAACCGCTAAGCCAAGGGGCCAGCCCAAAAACAATCTATTTTTAATGCACAGCATTCAACGTACAAAGAATCAGCCTTGCATTTCAACCTGTCTGAAGGGAGAACTGTGTAATTGGACTGCAGAAAGGAAAAAGCCTGTGTGAAAGCTTAATAATAACAATAACCAAAAAAAAGGCAGTCTTGAAGGATCACGACACTAAAAGCTCATTAAGATCTCTGTCCCAGCGATTACACTTCTAATTGAACAGTTACACAAATAGACGTATGACACAGTCGTGACTCTAATTAAGGCTCCGACCTTAGAATCGAGTGAAAGCTTGTACAGTTCCTGCTCCCCCTTTAAAAAGCTGTTCTGGCAAGCTTTTCGAGGAGAAACTGTCCTATTATGACTTCACTAAAATAACACGAAAACTCAAACAAGTGCCTCTTTTTTGTTTCTTTTCCTACCCCAAACACACCTCCCACTCTCCACTTCTTTCCTTTTACCACTAGGAGTATGTTCTTTTGGCGGGAGGGGATGCAATTTGCCAACTCCAGTGGTGCCTGCCATCACTTTCCACATTTTTCTACCATTTCAACGTTTTTCTATCATGCCCTCTATCAGTGCCTCGATCCACAGGACTTTGGGTCTGAGAGAGTCTTGTCTGGTACTCTCCAGCAAAGCTCCCTCCCTATTGCATAATTGGCTTTCTTGCCCGTATATTGGTTTTACTTCCTCTTGCCCACTTGTCCTTACCCATATATACATCGTAGCTAAGAGTTTAACAGATACACAGTTTTGAGCTTCTCTGTACTTTTCCCTCTTGTCCTGAAGAGACAAGAGTTGCAGAGAAGATGCAGAGAAGAGTTATGCCAGGAGCCATAGCAGGTAACCTTGGGAGGAGGAGTGAAAATCAAGGGCTACCTTTGAATAATAGAGTCTACAGGCTTAGAAAAATTCTAAAGGGGGCTAAAGATCTGTACACAGAAGATATTCATAAAGTGTTCGTTTCCTGTCTCTCTGAGCTAGTCACCTTGCATGCTAATGGAAGTTGGAATATTCATCAGTTGGAGTCAAGATAAAAATCTAGAGTGAAAATAATTTGAACTTAAAGTTGACCACCTCCATGAATTATTTTCTTTCAATCCTAAAACTAAAAACCTATTTTGAGGGCAGCTTAGTATACCTGTTGAGGAGAGCCCAGTGACCTAGAGTTCCTTTAGATCCTTCTGTCCCCTTAAATCTGAGTGGTGTGGCCTTTGGCAGGGCCACTTAAGTGAGGAGAGTCTAACACACCAGGATACTTTATGTCAAATTATATAAAGAGGAAGGCAGTCTAGAGAGATGCTCCATACCTCAGAATTTCAAAAAACTATTTCTAACACTTTTTAAGTGAGGAATAGCTGTCTTTAGCTTGACCGAGAGCATGGTGTAAGAGAGTTCCTTTCTCAACCTTGCACATACTAGCCATGTCACATTGCGACACCATCAACTACCCCCCTGGGTGACTCTGAGGGCCCAATAAGCAAACATTTATGAAGGTGCTTTTAAATGGAAAGATAGCTTACCAGTGTAAGTGATTGAGTCTACAAACATACCCAGCTCCTCTAGTGGGGGTTGATGTACAAAAATTAAGAGGTAAACACGTTTTTCTGAGATACGTGATTGATGTTAAACTATGGATGTTACACTATGGATTGTAGACCTCTTTATCAACTGTGATATGTGTGTGATTCACTCACGCACTTTCAATTCCAATAAGGATATAGCATTGTGAATGATGTCTTCAGCGTCTAGTTTTGTTGTTGACATCCTCACTAACAACCAAAAAGTCTTTTTCAGAGGCTCAAGCTGGAGGACAATTGTTAAGGACATCCCTAAGGACTGTGTTCACACCATTATTAAAGGACTTTTCCCACCATGTTATTGGTTGATGCATCTCTCACTCTCAGCTGGGACAGGAGGGGCTCAGGGGAGAAAATCTCCTGCCCCAGGCCTAACACTAGCCACAGTACCCAGTGGATGGTCACTAAATATTTGAAAAGAGAAAGGCAGTGAGAGGTAAAAAAGGGCAAGTTCCACACTGAATCCTAAATACCCAACACTTTCCCTAGCACAATGCACATTTAATTATTAGCTTTGATATCGTAGAAGACATTTTAGAATTTTGTACTTAGATAATAACTGATACTTCTTTAGCATTTAGGAATTTAGGAGATAAAGCTGAGGACTTGGGTTTCACTTCTTGGATTTCAACAGTGTCTCCATACCTCATTGGGCCCTGACTATGTGTTGCTGTTTCATGAACCATAGGTGGGCTACAGTCTTCTGGGGCAGAAGGCACTGCTTAGGTTGTTGTTTTCCTTAACCCCCTAGCAAAGAGTTCAGCCATTTTTAAGGGACGGCATAGTCCATGCCTGTTTATGCTGGTCAAATGGCCTCTATTTTCCTCAGAAGGTGTGAGTGAAAGTCTTTATTATTGGAAGCTTGAGGTTTGGCACAGTCTCGACGGTGTCAAGTTTCTCGCAACTTTTGACCTTTGATGCTACACTTAGATTTTCCATTGATGAGCAAATTATGCATCTGCTATTAGAGAAATGACTATACTCTTTTGGATTGGGTTGTACGGCAAACTACAACCAGTGATCAACACATTTAGAATGGTTTGAGAACACAGATTTGGTTTCAGTCCCCATCTAAAGGTTTGCTTGGTTATCTGAACTTGACTCATCTGATCTCAATCCGGACCATTGATTTTGCAAGACAAAGACCGAAACCTCGAGAAGAAAGACTCCTGACATTTCTGGTCATGCCAGCTTCCCATCAGGCCCGCCACATTTCGATGAAATGTCCTCAGGCATTTTGGCACGTCCGGTTCTGTTCCAGGTCCAGGTTGTGGTTTCTTTGAAAGTAGTAGGTGTAGGTGGTAGGTACATGGAAACAGGCCATCAACCTCTGCAGAGTTCAGGTCAGGGATCCGCTGCACAGCTGAGGAGACAGGGTTGAAGAGTTTGCATTCCTTTAACCGTTTGCTGTGTCCTCCTGGAGGAGAGAGAACTTCAGCAGGAATAACTGGACTCTTCAGGTAGATTCCACAAATGATGATTAAGTGTTCCCCACCCCACCCCATCCAGTGTCTTAAACTTGAATGTGGTCACGAATTACCTGGGCATCTTGTTAAATTGAACGTTCAGATTCAGTAGGTTGGGGTGGAGCCGGAGACTGCACTTCTCACAAGCTCCAGCTGGTGCTGATGCTGCTGGTCCATAAACCATAAACATTTTGAGTAGCAAGATCCCATGTGCGAAGCACATGACAAGCGGAGGGAACACAAAAGTGACTAGATGAGGAAGACAAGGCTGTTACCGTTAGGGACGCACCTTGTGGTGGGGAGACAGACAGGTAAACAGTAACCATTCCACAGGTGCTCAGGGCAGAGATGGAGGTGAATGGAGCCCTGCACTGGGCCTTGGAGGTGAGTGGGAGGTGAGCAGATAGGGAAGCCAGAGAAAAGTATTTTAGGCAGAAGCAAGAGCCTGGGTAAGAAGAGAAACCAAATACAGGCTTGTCATCTGTCTGCAGAGCAGACACCTAAAATATTGCCCCGTTCATTCCCAAGCCCCAGGGGAAAAAAAATGAAGCATATGAAAGCACAGAACATTCCTGTGGCAAGTAAGCAGTCACTCACATCCAAGGGCACCAGGCCTTCATTCTGCTGCACAATGTAATTAGAGCATTCGAGACACGGAATCAGAAGCAGCACCAAGCTGAGGGTATTGTGAGCCAGCTGAAGCTGTGACAAAGTCGAGCGTTCCCATTCTCGGCACTATTTGCAGGCTTGCTGCTATTTCTTGTGGATTGAACAAACTGGGGTTTTGCTTTTTGTTTTTTTTTGTGTATGAATTTTCTTTCTTTCTTTTTAATGAATCTGAACACTCAGAGTGAAACTCTGGAAGTTTGGTCTATTTCTCCAAGTTTTTTCCTCTCCTTCCTACTGCCCACCCCTGCTTCACTCCATACCTGCCATCCTTTGGAATTCCACCCAGAAATGAGACCCTTTTGCATTGCACGTACTGCAGATCTCTTCTCACACTTGTGCTCCACACTGGCCCATCAAACTTTCTGATCGTGATTGGGAGAGTCGAAGCATTACAATCCAACAGTTGCCCAGAAAAAAAACTCACCTGGTCTTTCTCTTTCACTGTGTCTGTCCGGGCGTGGCCGTGCTGCTAACCAGCAGCAAGGCCCAGAACATGTCTTGCCATAATAGTAACAACAACTTGCTTAGAAATTTACATAGCTCTGATTTTCAAGCCTTCCAGCTATCCTGGCAAGTAATTAGGGCAGGTACTAGCATTCTTATCTGCATTTAGCAGGTGGAAAAACTGAGGCCCAGGGAGCCACAGCTCATAAGTAGTGGACCAAGGATGTGAATCCAGTGTTGTGACTCTACATAATGACATTGTGTACTTACTGTGAGCAGGCCCTGCAACGATCTTCAGTCAATCCTCACAGCAATCCAGGTTTCAAAGAGGAAACTGAGGCTTAGAGAGGCTAAGGAACTTTCCTGAGGTCAGTGAATTCGAGACTTGGGACGCAAACCCCAAATCTTCTGATCTCAGAGCCCTCACTCTTACCTTGATGCCGTATAGCGTCTTAGATCATCCCACAGTCCATTCTGCCTTCACTACCCCTCTCTGGGCGTTATTTTCTCACCTGTGAAATGGCGATGCTATCTGTGATCTGTAAGACCTCTTCCCAGCTGTAGTATGCTATGATCCTGTAATTTTGTCTCAGAAACCAGAGTTCTTCACTGCCAGCTTCTATTCAGTGCTAATCATTGTGCTTAATTATGTTGAACTCTGAGTGTGTTTTACCGCAGCTGTCAACACACTTCAGTTTGTTATGCTGCCAAAGTTGATAGCTGGATGGTAGCACCTGTATGCCATTTTGCAGGGTGTATTCAGCAGCCAGGCAGGCCTTCTACTTGGCTGCATGCTACCATGTTCCGTCTTGATGCCAGCTTAGTTCCTCTGTTTATACTGGAAAGAAGCAGGCATACCTTCAGCCACAAATACCCGGAAAGCAACATCAGCATCCTTTGGCTGAATGTAAACTGTGGGTGTATTCCAAAGCCTGGCATGTTGTGTCAATGGAGTGTTCAAGGTGAAGAGAGCAAAGACTCACATATGACACGTTTGCTTCCAGGTTGGGTGCACGAGCAAAGAGAATTTTAGTCTCAGGCTTCTCCATGATAACTCCGCCTCCTGAGTAGCGCCCCCTGTGGTTGAAATCTCTGCTACCTGTTTCCCTTCAAGCCTCAGGAGGTGCCATGTTATCTAGAAAGCTTTCCCTGACATGTTCTGTCTGTGCTCACGCTTTGCCTGTGTGTCCCTGAACTTCCATCCATCACAGCCCTTGCCCCACCGTAATGAAAATGTCTCACATTATTTTTCTGGCTGAGGGCACCAGCCGCATGTCATTCATCTCTGGATGCTCTCCCACGGAATGTTTATTGAATGAAGAATGGATGAATGAATGAAGCCATGACGGCTTTCTGTGTTTACCCTCCAGTATTCTACATATAGATTAGGAACAAGATTTTCCTTTGTCTTTCTGATATTCTCCTGGTGTTCCTCCTCCTTCCCCTTCAGACAGGTTTGCTCAGTTTATCCAATTGTTCTATCTCTCCTCCCAGCCTTCTCCCGAGCTCATCTACATCCAGACAGCATCCCTTCTCGCTCTTTCCTTACCCCATACACTCCTCTGATGGGCCAGGCTCTCTGTCCTCCACCTCTGAAATGACACCTAAAATTCTGCTCATCCCCCAAGTGTTCTCTGGCCAGAAAAGAGGCAGCACTTTCTCTGTTGCCCTGTTTGAAATAAGCCAGCAGTTTCCAGGGTTAGTCTATCTTCACGCTCTGCAGATACTTTTTTCTTTCACCTTGAGCTATACACAATATAAAATTATATATATATATTTTTAAAGTTGTAAAGTATCAATTCATTTGCGTCAATGACTTTTCTAAAATCTGGTTTGTCCAGCTAATACTTTGATCTTATATAAGGACCCTTCTAGTTCTAAAAAAATTAAAGTCAGTAATTCTATAAATCAGGGATGGATCTCACCCCAAGAGATTACATCCAGGAGATTTGCTACCAGACCTTAAATCTCACTAGGTGACTTGTTGGTCAAAGGGAGACCTGGCCAATGTGAATGCCGTTGGGTGTTATTGCTAGGGAGAGAGTTAGAAGGAAAATAAAATGTTGAGTGATGGAGAGCATTTGGAGGGCTTCCTCCTTGAGAGACAAAACCTATCATGTTCCTTAATAGTGGCCTCAAGTGTGCCAGAGGGGGAGTTTTCCCTGAGCTTTTCTCAGTCTCGCATCTTTTCCTTCTCCACTTGATTGGTTTCCTGGGTTGGTGGTGAGGATCTTCAGACCTGTTCAGGGCTGTGGTCGATGAGGAGGGAGCAGCACAGCCATATTTAACTACATCGGGTTTAAGGATCACTTAATATTGCTAAAAGTTTAGATTCTCAGGCCCTTCCTCAGGATTGCTGATTCAATATATATGGAATAAGCCCAGAAATCTACATTTTACTTATTTTTAGTTCAAATTTAATATAGGAACAAGGTTTTTTTTTTTTTTTAAAAAGCAAATATTGCAAAAGAGTAAAAATAAAATGCAAGACACCACACATTTACCCTCCAAGACCAGAGTCAAATTCTAGCTGCACAATGGGAGAACCAGGGCAGAGTCAACTGAAACATAACTGTGCTTCATTTCTGCTCTTGTCTTCTTTCATAATTATATCACTAAATCTGACCAGTTCTACCAGGTGGAATTCTACTGCGCTGGTTCTTAACGTTGGGGGTCAGGTTGAGGAAGAGTGGCAAAGACCCCTTGGAAAATCTGGTGAAAGCACAAAGATCTTGAGCCCAAGCGTGGGTTCCTTGGGCTAGGGGGAGAGAAGAGATAGGGGTTCCATACATGCCAAGTGAAAAATCTTGCCTTTGACAAGACTTGCTTATCTCCTCGATATGGCTCCTTGTAACTGTAGAGAGCAGAAGCACCCAGGGAATGAGTCAGAAGTTACGCAGGCTCCTATACAATCTGTCATGTGGTTTCCATATTACTGTAAAAGTTGATCCTAAGTTTTAGCTGCCCTGCTAGGCTGTCTCTCTCTCTCTAGTTTGCAACATGAAAGGCCAGGAGACATCTCATTCCTTTGACACCCAGTGCTCCAGGAGGCTTTAAAGAACAGATTTCTCCCACATCTTACCAAATAGCTTGTGTGTACCAATGAGTTATATACAGGCCAATAAAGCAGATGGTGCCAGGAGCATCCTCAATGTGGTCGGCCACACAGACGAGCGTGATCTTATGCTCTGCCCCAGCTTCTGAGCCTGAGTCAGCTACTCTGGATTACTATGCTTTGCTCAAAACTACTGCAAGCATTTTTTTCCAAACCTATTCACCAGGGTCAGGTACAGAACTTTAGAAAGAAAACTCATTGCTATGTTGGGTGATTGTCTATGTTTTAGAGTATTACTGATAGCACAATCGACTTCCTTCTGGTAAGGAAGAGGGCAAATATTTTGAACTACCAAACTATCATTCCTGCCTCGGCCTCTATGCTTGGCAGGTTTAAATATCAGATTCTCCATTACTGGATGAATTGAAAAATGCCAAATGCCTTTACTAGAGCACACTTAGAGGGACCAATATCACATCCTAATGTGATGGTGTTTTTAGGGATAATCATCATAAGTATTTGTTATTTGTGTATTTTTGTTGTTAGGAAGCTTAGCTAAAGTGCTACATGTTGCTAATTTTGTTCCTGACACCCACCTACCAAAGACCACATTCGGCCATGTGGTCATGTATGTGCAATGTGCCTCGGTTTACTTTTCTTCGTGTTTTATGTATCATCTCACCTAAATAGTTGTGTGTGTCCCATTTCTCAGTTTCCATTTAATCATTAACAACAGAAAAATCTTCTCTCCCAGGACAGGCTACTACAGAAAAGCAGCATTACCTCAGAGTGTATAGGGGTAGGGATTCCCTCAGAGTGCACTAAGACCTTGTGCCATAGCCATTCAGATCATTCCAACTTTCCAGATGCAAAAACTGCAGAATCATAGTACAGGAACGATAAAAGATGATACAAATTGCCCATTAAATACAGATAATAATTGAGATTGAATGCAGGTCTATCTGACTCCAAGTCCAGTGTCCTTCCAGTTCATTCTATGTTTAAATTTCTTAAAATTCTGCAAATTAGATAGTGGTATTGTTGCCCGTGCTGGACCACAATGATTGGACTATTCATGAAGCCACGTGGCTGACGCCCTACACTATTGTGCCAAGACCTGTCCAGATATATTGTGAGCCTGTTTCCATACCACGGCGATGTCATGAGATGTTTTAATCGCTACCTTCTCCTTCTTCTTTGATGTCTTCTTGTTGGCAACGGTATAGCCATTTGTTACGCACCCAATTAAGTCAGCAGTCTTGTAGTCTTTTGTAGAATGTGGAAACTTCTCGTTTTATGTCTCGTGACTCTGCTTCATGGAGCCGACAAGGGAGATGGCGGAAAAGGTTACAGTCACTCCATTTCTCTATTATCGTCTTCTCCTGAGAGCTTATCACTAATTTTGGTGTCAGAGCAATAGTCATTTTGAGGCCTCATGAAAGCCTACATACTCCACAGAAATGCAGACAGCCCCCCTGACCTTTGCGGCTGGAGATAATGGCCAAGGCTGAGGCACGGTGACCTTTAGGCCAAGAGTGGGTAGCAGCACTTTCTTTTCTGTGACGTTCATTTCACTTTTACCTCTGTCTGTATTTTTTAATTGGAAGCATGTACAGTGTGAACCTGCCTGGTTCCCCCCCACACCCTGAACTCTGAGTAGAAAGATTATGTCTGGCTGGCTCTTGTCATAAAGGAATGCTCTCAACGCTAAGCTGGGGGTCATTACTAATTGACACAGTTACAGACACAAAGAATATTATGGGCGACCTTTCAAGGGGAAATGCTGTTAGCAGAACAAGGCCTTTGTACCACCTAGCCCAGCCCATGCTTCTTTCTCATATTCATTTTACCCCCGTCATCCCATGAGATGAATCTGGCACTTGGATTTATTTTTTTCAAATGGCGTGTTTTATTGTACCAGAACTCTTATTGTGCAAGGGGAGCCAAAGCCACTTAAGCCATTTCTTCAAGTTTCATCTCAGGTTTCTTTCCTCCGTGAAACTGTTTGCTGCAGACTCACCCAGCACCCTTCCTTCCCCCTCCGAGCTGCAGACCCATGCTGTATGCACTATGTGCTCTAGCCCATATCGAAGCTCTTGTTATTTATTCTCTCTAGTTCTTTATTATTTGCTAACTCTATAGTGTTCCCGAATACTTTCTGCATGTTCGTCTTGTTCCCTCAGATAGATTTTTTTTTTTTTTTTTTACTACTTTATCACCGATAAACCGGCCACCAAAATTTCCTAAGCACCAACTATGTGCCGGGCCCCGTGTTAGGTACTTCATACATAATTTCATTTAATCCTCACAACACCCCTGGCAGTTAGGTGTTGCTACCCCCATTTTAGAAATGAGAGGCTGGCACTTATACACACTCTGCGTGTCATAAGCTGCCAGGGGGCAGCTGGGAAGCTGGGCAGCCACTCTGCCGTGTAGCTTTCACATGCCAAGGCAGGAAGCCAACCACTGGACACCAGTTGGGATGGGTGGGGGAGGCTCAAAGTGTGGACAATGATAGGCTCCTGGAGGCCCCCATACACAGATTACGTTACCCTGTATCACGTACTCCACAGTGCCCCTCATGGTTGGTGTTCAGTGAGAACACACATGATGGTGTTCTTAAACATGACACTCTTCTGGCTGAATTGCCTAGGGACAGGCCCCCCCACTGAGGTTCAAGTGCTGGTGTATGGCCACAGCAGGGGTCCCTCTGGCAGGGCCCGCCTGGGATTGTGAAACTGGAAAAATGCCATAACAGTGTTGCTCATTTGTCAGCTCACTCAGCAAATACTTACAGTGTTGGCACATGGTGGGCACTGGGGAGACGCTGTGGGAAATGTGGCAAAGTCCTGGCCTTCAGGGAGCTGAGACATTATAAAGAAACACTTCCTCCCTCTTCAGAACCGTTCAGTGATCCAGAAGAAAAATTCTCAGAACTTATATCTGGTTGGCACAGTGACCTTTTTGACAAAAGCTGGAGGGAAGAAAACTTGTGGGGGAAAAAAATCATACACACACACACACACACACACACACACACACACACACACAGAAACACACTGCCATAAACCAAAGCCACTGAATTGTCCTTAATAAAGGAAAACTTACAGAATGCCAAGATTTACTTCCTCCTCCTATTTGAAATTGCTTGTTATTTTCAGAAAACTCAGAGAAGGAGACAATGATTTTCTCTTACTCTGACTTGCGTGATTTGGACAGCCTGGGACCTAGAATACCCCAATACCCTGGTACCTCGAACTTTCCCCCGCTCTCCAGGCACGTGGCAGCCCACCCTCCCAGCCCACCCCAGCCGAGGCCTTTCACACGCACGCCCAGGGACCCGGTGTAGCAGGAATAGAGCAATCATGCCTTCTTCCTGGGGGACAGGAGGAATGGCGTTTCCAAGGCGGCAGGATTGATGCCTAAAATTGTCAAAGGGGATGACAGGGTGCCAACATCTTAGAAGAACACTGTGCTTTTATGTTCTGCCGACTTTTGAAATCCAGCTCCTGCCCGTAAATCGTCATGTAACCGTGTCAAGGATTATGTAGGGTTTTTATGTTTATATATATGTGTGCATTGTCGTTACTGATGATTCAAGCAGCAGGGCTGGCGGGGGAGCTTGGTCCACCTCGAAGAGCACTTAACAAGAGCCCTGACAACAGCAATATGTTACCTCTTTTGTTTGTACAGCATCTTCACACCCACTCACTCAGCAACAGCCTGAATGAGATGTGCTCCGGTGCTTTGTGTGGGGGAAAAAAGAATGAAAATAATGGCCATTCAGGCAAAATAAAGCTTTTTAGTGCTTTTCAGAAAGCAGGCTTGTTTTCATTGTTGTCCCTGTGTTCACGTAATGGCCTTATCCTTGTCCTTCATTGAAACATGCCCAAAGCAAGGAAAACATCTCACCCTGCACACAAATAAACATGTTCTCTTAAAGTGATCAACAAGGAAGGCATGGGCCTGCGAGGGCTGTTGGACCAGGTGTCTAGAGGCTGTGTGAGGAGAGGGCTCCCTGCGCAGAGCAAGGGCACTGGACAGGTGACTCTGGGTGGCCGGAATGTGCTTGTTAGGAAATGAGCTTTGGAAACTAGGTTCTGTCTGCAAGACCGCACACACCAACCTCTTAAACACCACCCTAGGATCCTCGGAATCAAATCCCCTAGCCTTACAAGTTAGAGGGGATGACTCAGGAGAAGGATGGGAATTTTAGGGAGGGTTATTTTGAGAACATTAAGTGGGTTATCCTAAGTTCACTTGATGGCTCATCCTTATGCTGGGACCATGGGGAGCTGCATGTTGTATCAATCAATCAAACGTACGAGAGGCAGAATGAGCGAGGGCATCCACCTGGGTTCAGTTCGGGGTGTCCTATAGCCAGCTCAGTGAACGCAGACTGTTCACTGTTTCTCCCTGGGTGTTGGTAGCCTGAGCTCTTAGCTCTACCCCATGCTCGTTAAAATCAGTTCTGGGCTGGAAAATCATCAAGGTCCTCCCCATAATAAGATTCTCTGCTCCTACTAGAAGGATGTGCAACTATGACGTACAACTATCTACTGGGGCCTTGGGGAGAAAAAGGGAAAAAAAGAAGGAGGGTTGGCAATAGATGTTAGCTCCGGGCCAGTCTTCCTCAGCAAAAAAGAGGAGGATTGGCATGGATGTTAGCTCAGGGCTGATCTTCCTCACAAAAAAAAAAAAAAAAAGATTCTCTGCTCCTGCATCTCTCTAGGCAGCCCTCTTCATGGTGACTTCTGTTAGGTGCTTATTTCTGTTTGTCTCAATGACAGGAAACCCACTGGAGCCACAAGGGCCATTGACCCCACCTCACAAGCCCTGAAGAGATTCTTGCCTTTCTGTGCACCATGCCTCCTGCCCTCTCCTGCGGCCATCTCCACCCACCAGCCCTTCCAGGTCCAGTTGAAATCCCACCTCCTCAACCAGACCCTACTTGTGTATAGCTCTTCCCGATGCCATGTTCAGAGACGTTACAATAGTAGCTTGAAGTCAGTCATTGTAGGTGTGTTTACACCACAGAAATTGGCAAGCACTACAAATCAGACCTTTGTTAGTGTTGTCTTGAAAGCTGGTTTCCCAGCTCACTATTGCTCATAGCTAATGCCCCACCAGTTGTTTGACTGCAACCATGTAACACCCCCACTGACTGGTGTTTGTCATGTGCCCATGTGTGTCTCTCTACAGAGACTGTAGGAGGGATAGGGTCATTGAATTCTTTGTATCTCTGCAGCACCATCATGGTACCTCATAAATAGTAAGCACTCTCCAGTGTCTATCAACATTGTTCATTTGATCTACTTGGGTGTACTTTTTCTCTAAAAGTTTTCGGATGATATCCATTTGGTTGAAAGTAAATCTTTCAAATAGCCAATTGTCAGTCATTCATTCATCAACCATTTATTCATACCAAGGAGCACTTACTATGTGCCAGGCACTAGTTCAGAAGGCAGGGTACCTAGTGGTAAACACAACAGAGGAGGTCTCTGCCCACGGGGAGCTCACATTGTAGTAAGGACAGACAGAAAATAAACAAGTAGACAAATGAACAAATAAATTAGATACTATTTGATAGCAGTAAATGATATGAAAAGAATAACCTAGAAGGATGGAATAGAGGAAATGGGGGTTGGCTGGTACACCATTTCAGATTGGGAGGTGTATTAGTTTCCTATGCTGCTATGACAAATTACCACAATTTTTTTTTTTTTTGGCTTAAAACAGTACAAATTTATTATCTTACAGTTCTGGAGGTCAGAAGTCTAAAATGGGTTGGCAAGCCTGTGTTTCTTCTGAAGGCTCTAGGGAAGAATCCATTTCTTGCCTATTCCAGCTTCTGGAAGCTGCCTGCACTCCTTGGCTCTTGGCCCTGCATCTCTCTGACCTCTGCTTGTGTGGTCATATCTCCTTCTCTGACTCTGACTCTCCTTCTTTTCCTCATAAGGACCCTTGTGGTGCTATTGGGCCTGCCCGGATAATCTGGGATAATCTCCCCATCTCAATCATATCTACCAAGTCCCCTTTGCCTTGTAAGGTAGCATAATTACAGGTTCCAGAGGTGAAGATGTGGACATCTTTGGAAGTCGTTATTCTGCAGGAAGGAAGGGAAGGCCTCTCTGTGGGGATAACATTTGAGGTGAGACCCAAATAACAAAAACATATGAGGGAAAAGGCTTCCAGAGAGAGAACAGCCTGCAGAGACCATGAGCCTGGCCCAAGGTGGGAGTTTCTGAGGAGGATGCCAGCAGGACTGACGTGAGTAACCGGAGGGAGCCTGGAGAGGTAGGCAGGGCCCAGGTACCTCAGCGTCACTGGGGCCGGGGTAGGAGCATGGACTTCCTTCAGAGTGGGATGGGGAGCTGGCAAAGTCCTCAAGGGTTGTGTTTTTCACTGGGTTGATCCATACTTGAATGGAAATGACTTTTCTGGCAATTGTCTGGAGCAGTGCTATCCGGAAGAAATATAATGCGAGCCACGTTTATAAAATTTGTAACGTTCTGGTGGCAACATTTTAAAATGTGAAAAGAAACAGAGAAATTAATCTTAATAAAACATTTAATTAACACAATACATCCAAAATATTATAATTTCAGCATGTAATCAGTATGAAAAACAAGATGCTATTTTATTAACAAGATATTTTACTTTTTTTAGTACTACATCTTCAACCTTCAGTGTGTGTTTTACCCTTAATGTACATCTCAGTTTGGACTAGCTGTATTTCAAGTGCTCAATAGCCACTTGTGGTCTGTGGTGACCATTTGGGGCCGTGCATATCCAGACACTGTCCTCAGAGTCCTGTGCAAAGTCTACTCAGGCAGTGTTTGAAAAAGCAGTGAACAATGGGGTATCACAGAGAACGTAGGGAACGTGTCACTCCCATTAGCCATCCCCAGCTTCAGAGGCTCTGAGTAGACCATGGGAGGCGAAGAATGGAATAGCAGATTTTAGAAAGGAATGTGTCCCCTGGTGGGGCTGATGGGGCTCAGATCCAGACCCTGAGTGGACTCTTGCCTGGCTGGAACCTCCAAGAAACACCTATCTCTATCCATTTGACTGGTCTTTAAGTTCACCTCTGTGTCTATGCCTCACACCTTTAATCCTCCAAGAGAGTTTTAGCCAAAGCCAGACTTTTCCCATTTCTTCATAGACAGGGCCATTTATTCAACTCATTATACCAATATTACTGAAAACAAGGGCAGAGATCAAGAACAGGAAAAACTCAATGAAGCAATGAGAGAGTATCAGTTGCTAGGGCAAGGACTGTTTGCCAGGCACTTCCAAGCTATACCCATGCTCTCTTGTGCCCTTACAGTGACCCTGATATTAACTACAAAAGTCTAGCCCAAAAAGCTTAGTACCAAAAGGAGACTATGTACATCCATTTAGGTTTTTTACAGTGATATTAAATTAAAAGAGTTTATGAAACAGAAAATAAAGATCTGAATTAAACATATAGGTCATGGTGGTTTGCATAAAGGCCAGCTTACAGCTTATGAGGAGCATATTCAATACTGCACAAGATAATAAAAATAACAGCAACGTTTATTAGAATATCCTGTTTAGAGACAGCGATCTGTGCAGCACAATCAGCTTTCTGGAGAAGGGCTGGCACCAAGTTCCCTTCTGACGATGGATTCGGTGGGCTGGCATCTCAACCCTGACATCTGGGCTGTGGGTACCAGCAGCCCCATCAAAAGGCAGCTTGGCCATTTCGACATGTAGTGACAAAAGCTCTAATGTACAAGAACAAAGGCGACTTCAGTGAGCGCTTTGGGGCTTTAGAGCATCAGTCAAATTACCAGTGGCTCTAATTAGTGTGTCTGCAATCTGGAGCAATCTATAGCTGCATTCCAAAAAGGAGTGGAATGTTTCCTTCTGATAACACATTAGCACAAGTCCTTGTTGGATGAGTTTTCCAAAATTTAAGGACATGATAATGTGGGGAAGAAGCAGCTGAGAACCTGTTGCCTTGAAAATCAGCTGTGATCTCTGCAATCAGCTGATTAACAAATATTTATCCAATACCTATGAAGTGCTACACTCTGGAGGGAATTAAGAAGCACAAGATTCCTACTTTCCAGGGGCTCAAGACCGGGTTGGAAAAAAATAACTACACGATGATAAATAACAGTATATGGCGCCAGTGTGGTACACCAGGTCAGGCTCTGGTCTGGGAAGCAGTAGATCTGAGTTTTGCCGCTAACTCAGCCACTTATTAGTGCTAATATCTTCTGTCTAGTCATCGTCTAGCAGGGGCAATAGCTACTAGATTACCCAAGATTCATTTCCTTGGGAAAAGTCACCTTACTTCTCTGGGCCTCAGGATCCTCTTCTAGAAATCAAGAGGGTTTGAATGTATTATGATGGTGGGATAATAATAATAGCTGGATATTAATGGCTATAGTAGTGAGTTCTAATTTTGTGCTCATGACTGTGCTATTACTTTACATGAATTCACTATATTTATAAAACAAACTTAACTGGGAGATGGATTCTATTATTTCCAATTTGTAGATGAGAAAGCCGAGATTTACATTAAGTAATTTACCCAAGATCAAAGAGCATTGACTAATGCAGAGCTGAGATTCAATAGCAAGTCTTTGAGCCTGTGAAGTTTGGGATCTAAATGCCCTGAAGCCCATCCCAGCTGTCACATTCTATAGCTCTGAGGACCTTAAATGATCATGGGAAGGTTGCTTAGGGGGCTAAAAAGGTGAAGACTGATGGAGGAAACCATGTTTCAGTAAAACATGGACCAGGCATGAGCAGACCTTCAGAGAGAAGCCTGATCACCCGGGGCTCAGAGAATTCAGACCTAACTGTATTAGAATATCATGATGCTGAAATCAGTATCTCTTTTTGGGAGATACTGATCAATCAATGCTGGTATCTCTGTTTGCATTAATAAAGCACTGGGCAGCAAGTGGGTCACAGAGCAGGTGGAGTCACCAGAAAGGGACCTTAAGGCTGCTGCATGACAATAAGTCTCACCTTTTCAACCTTTTTGTTTTACACCAGCCTCAGCCACAGGTGGGAGAGCTGTAAATTTCACTTTAGCCATAATGTTTGGTGAGGGGACACACACACACAGACTGGCACCCACAAAATCTTCACTTGGAGACAAGGGTGGGTTCGGTTTCCTTTGCTCACACGACTGATGCCACCCAGGGACGCTTCGGTTTAGATGGCTCACTGGCCACAAACTGTTTCATTATGTGTTGCCCAGTTACTTTGGCTTCCTGCACATTCTCTTGAGCAGATAGTTCATCTCCTTATCTCAGAGAATTGTTTCCCTAAGTGTAGCCCCGGAGTCGATAGCTTTGATACCATCGAGGCAAGAAGACATTAAACCACCCTTTTTATCATTGTTTTAGTTGTACTTTTTCATGTCTGCTTCATGAAAAGATGATGTGGTTAGATTTAAGCTGGGCCTTGCTGAGGATATCATTTGTGCCTGGGGTTACCCACATCATCACGTGGCTTACCTTCTTTTGCAGCATGGTGATCTTATCTTCTTTGCTGCATCTTGCCACAGAGCACCCAGCTCCTTCCAGCTTCTGCGTGCATGCGCAGACACACACATGTGCATTCAGGCATACACAGAGGTTTGCTTATGGCAGCAGCTTGTAAAATGAGACTTTACTATTCATCTATAATGAGGCCTTCGCTATGCTTTTAGAAAAAAAACTTTCATTGGCTTTTCCACTTGGCAATTTGGAGCAAAGTTTTCCTTAAGCACACACTGTTTAATTTAAACTGGTAATTCTGTTGTTCCCTCTGTGTGCCAGGAACTGAGCTAGCCACTCAGGGTACAAAGATGAATATGATTGAGCTACTATCCTTGAGAGATCCTCAGTATAGCCAGAGAGAGAAAATGTGTTAACAAATAGCTAGAAGGGCAAAGGAGATGCCATGGAGGGAGTTCTGAGGGAAGACAGATGAGGGGGACCAGGAGGGAGGGCCACGGGAGGCTATGAAAATGAGCAGGCATTTAAACTCCATATTCAAAGTCAAGTACAAGTTTGCCATTAAAGAGGGAAAAAATATCCCTGGCAGAAGGAACAGCAAAAGAACTATTTGAAGATGTGAACGTGTGGGCCTTTTAGGTATGCGAGGGTGAGGCTGTAGAAAGATGGGCTGGCCTCGTCCCAGGTTGCTTAGCACTTGGTGTATGTGTTAAGATTTAAACCCAATGAGTGCACCAGAGACCCCAGGAAAATCAAGAGCAGACCTTCAGGGACCTTGCCAAATGAAGAGCTTTACTTCCCCAGACAGACAGGGCTGTGCCTGCGAGTCTGCCCCTGGGTCTGACTCAGCCTGTGGCTTTCCTTTCACAGTGACTTAATCTGGTACCTGGCTTGCCGTGGTCAGAGTGTGAGTCTTCCAAATGTCCCTGACTCCCACTGACAACTGAAAAGACATGGCAAGAGTCGCTTTTCTATCTCATCTGACCCTTGGGAAGCCCGTCATCAGATCCCCATAATAGGAACTGGTGTTGGTTTGTGTGGCTGCAGCTGCAAGCTTATGGGGCGAGACTTGGGACTCATGGTCTTGTCTGGGCTCTGCTACTCTCGTGCTGAATGACCTTGGACAAGTAATTTCTCTCCAGGCTCTAATGAACTCACCTGTAAAATGGGGCTGGACTTGGGCTTCTAAGAGGCCTCTCCTGCCTTGTCTGATTCTGCATTACCTCTTTAGATTTTAGGAAGTCAGAGTGGTCTATGATGGAAGAGTCTGACCAGGAAGTGCTTCCTCTTAACAAAGGGGCTTTGGGGGCTTTTGTGCTTGGACCAAAAAAAAAAAAATCACCTGGTGACCCAGTGAGGATGCCCCTTCCTCCACTTCCCTTCGCAAAACAGCAGGAGGAGGGAGAGTCAGAAGCCAGCTTCCTGCCTGAGTAGTCCTTGGGTCTGGAAGTTTGGAGAATGCCCCTAGGAATGGAGCTCCATGAGGGAATCAGGAGGTGGAAAAGGAGGTGGAGTGAGAAGGAGGTGGCTGCAGGATGCTGTTGACGAACCTCTGACTCCAATGAATACAACCAGCTCCAACTCCTGCAGCACCGCTCGCCCAGCAAATGCGGTGGGCCTGCTCCCACTGCCTCACCCCTCGAAGCTTCCTAGGCTGCATGTCATGTTTTCACCCCGTTTGCAACTTTGAACGCTGAGAATTTTCAATTCATATGCATTGAGGGCTCCTCTGCACCACGTCCGGGGGCTGGGTTTTGGAGGGGGTGATCCACGGCAGCCCAAGACTTGTGCGGAGGGCAGGGGCCAGGAGCGTTTTGGCTGCAGCACATTAGGGCAGAAGGGGCAGTGAAGAGAGGTGGTCACGAGCACAAGTTTTGATAGATAAGACCTGGGTTCAAATGCTGGGCCTGCCACGGACTCACTGTTCGGCCTTCCACAGTTACTTCCTCTCTGTGGGCCTCATTTCCTCATCTGTGAAGTGCAAGCACCAGACTTTACAGGATTCTCATGAGAACAAACTCAGATAAAGTGCTTAACACTGTACCTGACGTGTAGTAAGTATCTCATAAATGCTAACTTAAAAAAACCTGTTATTATTAATGTCTAGCAAAGTAAGTTAGGGCCAGAATGGAGAGGCTCCTGTCTGCCAAGGCAAGGAATTTGGACTTTATCCTGCAGCCCGTGGGCAGCCAGTGAATGGACTCCAGCAGGGAATGGCATTAAAGAGATTGGTGTTTGGGGAAATCTCCACCTGTCATCAATTTGGGGCACATCAGAAGAAAGAAGGCATGTTGGTGAGGAGGCTGTGTCAGTGTCCAAGCAAAGTGGATGAGGGCCCAGAGAGGTGGCAGAGGGAATGGAATGGAAAAAACAGTATTGAGAACTTTAAAAAGGAAGATGACTGAGGAGTGAGGGATGGGCACTGAGCTGGAGACAGCAGAGGAGAATGAAGGGGGAATCAACGATGTGTTTTGAGGATGCACAATGATGGCATCGACCTAAACTGAGCTGTGAGGGGAGGAAGGACAAGGCTGTTCTCTGTCCCGGGTCAGGGTGGGGGGGCCACCATCCCCGGTCACTTGACCCAGATCCCAAAACCCCAAGGGTGGCATTTGGCACATTGACTGGTTTGTATGTTTCTGTCCTCAGAAAGGGTTTGAGATGGTTTTATACCTGATGGAGTAGGTGGTTTATACTTTTCTCATAAGTAAAAATGAACTGAAACAGTAATAACCAAAGCAAAGAGGAGATAGAAAATAGAGTAATAATGACGGGGAGTAAAGAATGAGGTATAAAATGACTGACAAAGGGGGGGTGTTTAGTCCCAAAATATCAACTCTTGGCCTTAGAATTAAGACTCGCTCATTTCTACTCCTCTCCCTTTCTCAGAGAAGACTCTTTCCCAAAGGAACAGAAAAACCAGATTCTTTGACCTCTTTTCTAACTTCCAGAATAACGGTGGGGTATTTCAAATGGGATTTTCAATCTTCCTTTTCTTTGTAATGTAAGAAGCAAGGGCAGGTCCCTCCTTCTCCAAAACCAATGCAACTCCCAGGAAAGGATTAGAAGGGAGGGAGAGAGAGAAAGAAAGAGCAACAGAGAGGGAGAGAGAGACAGACAGAAACCCATCGCTGGTAGGCACTGCCAGGTGGCCTGCTGGTTGGATGGCGGTGGTGGCGGCTGCCACAGAGCCATCCAGCTTGTGGCTTTGCTTCCTCTTTCTTTCTCTCTAGTAGCACAGAATCACTCAACCCCAGATTCCTCGGGGTTTCAGAACCCAAGAGGTCTGTGAGGGCACCCTGTGATGCCTGAGGCCCCTGGGAGAGTTCACAGCCGCCGCAGCATGTGTGGAGTCTCTGGGCAAGTGTTCTTTCTGCAGATGGGGTCAGCTGCTGGGTGGCACAGGGAGAAAGCAAGAAAAAGTTGTTTCCTGCAGGTCTCTGCTGAAAATGCTAACCAAGAGCCACTCAGCATTTGGTAAGTGCAGTGAACGTTTTTACTTTCAATGCCCAAATTTCTCTGGCTTCCGTAAGGTCTAGTTATCGAGGAAGAAGGTGGTATTATCGCCACCCTCCCTCCCCGTGTGGTGTGACAGCGCAGAGATAGTTATCTCGACACCCAACTCAGCATTGTTTTTTTTTTGGGTAACAGCTTTCGAAAAACTATCGACTGAGCTCCAGCCAGCCAGGCTTCGAGGGCAGTTACCACAGTGCGGAAAGGCAGCTTTGTCAGGCAGGCTGCCTGCCCAGAGGCAGGCTTTGGCTGATAAAGAACACGTCCTCTCCTCGTCACAGACCAGAATGGAGGCCCACCCATTCCTGGGATGTTAGAGAGAGGGGCTGGTGAGAAGTTGTGCTGGTCAACCCAGAGCTCCTGCACTTCTCTCCCCTGCCAGGCTGGCAATGGCTGGATGCGTGTAGGGTCCCTTTCTGGAGAGGAAAGCAGCTTAGCAAACACCTAGCTCTCGTGATCCTCTTCCTGATGGGAACCTGAGGCCCAGAGTACTGAACTAACTTTCCCAAAGTCAAGCCGCTGCTCTTAGAGCTGGAACAGGATTCGAGGTATCACAGCTCTGAATCCACTGGTCAGAGACTTCTTGGTGCCAGGCGGACCTGGACCAAACCCAGCCTAAGGACCTGGAGATTTTGTCTTCACCCAGCCCCATGCTGAGCCTTCGGTCCCCCAACCCAGGGAGCCGCAGAGACAGATGCTGAGGACATTTGGGCGAGAGGACAAAGCATCTGGAGACAATGAGTCCCAGGAACGGGTACCCCCTCTCTCCCACCTGAGCAGACCCTCCTAGGCTCAAATGGACCACCCCAGAATGGTGCCGCTGAAAGAAACCAAGGCCCCATGTTAAGGCAGCAGTTGGCAACATCAATCCCCAGCGAGTAGGGTTCACCCCGGAAGCAATTCTAATTGCTCTGCAGACCCGGGCCTCCCTTACCCACTGGGAGCTATCTCAGGGCCGGCGCCCTTCTCATCGTTACAGCTCACGTCCCTTGGATGGTCCCCCCGCAGGGAGGACTCTCCTGCCCCGCCCTGCCCCAGCCTGCTAACCACAACAGAACCTGACTCTTAGTTCAGCTTCTTCCAGTCTGGGCCTCTTCCTTCTCCATTTACCTTTTAAAATGTATTCATTTAATTAGGCAAGCAGCAAAAATGTAAAAGTACCTCCTGGTTGCCAGCCTCCACATTAGACACTACTGGTGATACAAAGACATGGATAGTCATCTCTATACGGGATTGTTTCCTCCTGTACTTCTAGTGTCTCTAAGTGAGCCCAGGACAGGGCGGGTTTATCTTACAGCTCCAGGGGGGCATCATTTTCCTTGTATCCTATAGAACTTTGCTCCTACAGGTGCCAGTCTCATGGAATACCATGAATGGTGCTCCCTGGAGTTGTGAAATCACTGTACAGACCCAGGGTCCTTTCTGCCACGTGTCCTGTGTGGATGTGTGATGATATAATACAATGGTTAAGTGTATGGTCTCCAAACTCAGGCAGATCTGGATTCAAATTTGGGCTCCACTATCTATAAGCTGTGTGACTTTGGGTCAGTTACTTAATCTTTCCAAGCTTCCAAGGGGATAATAATTGTATTTCTTTTTAGGGTGGTTTGATAAATTAAATGAAAAATACAAATAAAGAGATTCTTCAGTGAGGCACATAAAAGGTCAATACATATTAGCAGTTATGATTATCATCATTAATATAATTATTGCTTAGTCTTATTGTCATTATGTTCATTAAAAGCAGGATATACTATGCTGACAATGCCCAGCACATAAGCACTTAATGAATATGTGTTGAATCTATGTTTTCAAGGATGATCAGGTAGAAATCCAAATGCTCTCTTGCAAGAAAAAGAAGAAAAATGTCCAGGGGAAATGAGTTAGAACCAGAAGACACTGAGTTTTTAATGTGGTTTTGGTTAAATCGTGTTCCCTGGGAACTGAAAGCAGAGAGGGAAATCTTGACTTTTGACACCTACAAGTATGAGGCCATTGTATCTGGTGTGGGTGGGGTTAGTTGTGAACAGACTGCTGTTCCCCTTCTTTCCCCCCATGTCTCTTTTCTAAAGGAAACTTCCAGAAGGAGAGCCTTTAGGTCTGTAGTCTTCCCACCAGATTTCACCCCGCACAGAGACAAGGTGGCAGCCCTGGAGTGCAGGAGTCTGACTCCACAGCCAACATGGGGCACCAGCCAGCTGGGCCCTGGGACCTGCTGCCTTTCTGCTTGGACAGCATTGGTCAATGGGGCAGGTGCCAGGATGTTCCCTCTTCCCCATGCCAGACATCTGGATGTTTAGAAACAGCTGGATAACTTTTTTTTCCTGTTATGTTCCAGATGCTTGGTGCTGTGCAGTCACAACCAGGGTAAAATTGCCACCCAGGCCCTGCCTTTGTCAACCCATGTTCCATGATGAGAGCAGGGTCCAGGACTCTACAGGCCAGGCCAGGCTTAAATCAGCAGGTAGGGCTCAGGCCTGAGCTGGTGGGGTTGAAAATTCTCCTGTTTTCTAGGGTTGTTGGTAGATTCTGTAGGGTGTGGTTCCAGAGGAACAGTGTGCTGGGGAGAGGGATGGTGTCAGAGGAGACAGCAGGGTAGGGAACCCAGATTATCCTGCAGCCTATGAAGGCTCAAGTGAGCCTCAAAAATCAACATAGTTAGTAAGAACAGAATCTCTATTCAGAGAAGAGCTGGAAGGCCAAAGCTTGAAAGATTTGGAGAGTCAGCTTTACTCCACCTCACAGTGGCCTAGGTTATTGTTCATAAGGTCCCTTCTCAAGCATTCATGGATGTTTCCTCTGCCAACCCCTATGCCAGGAACAAGCCCACAAAGATGAGGGAGACAGCCCCTGTCCTTCAGAAGGTACTACACAATGCCAAATGCCTGAATGCCAAGTGAACAGCTAGTTGCTTCCAGAGGTTTCCATATATCCAGGGTTTTGGCTTCATGAGAAGAAACGATCAGATGCTAACTTGTTTGGTGGAGCCCTTTGTGATTTTAAGGCGAATGGGGACAATGAACACTGTACCGCCAATTAGCTCTTTAGAGGAGTAAGTGGCGCGCTATCTCTAACTTTGTGGTCAACGTGGAAACCAAGGGCAAGGCTATAGGCCAGCCTGAGACATGACTTAGAGTGTGTGCATCTCTGCACTCCAGACAGGCTCCCTGTGGAAGGCAGGGAAGGAGGCGGCTACTTTCTTGTTTTTTGTTTTTCACGCGTTAAACTTGTAGTACCTGCTACCAAGCCTGTGTTGACGTGTACGAGGACGGGTGGGGTTGACAGCATGTGGTGCCCATTGATTGATATACGTGCATCCTCGTTGTGGCATAATTATTAGAGCCCCACCTGTGGATGAGCGTGTGTTAGCCAAGCTTCATCCCACATCTGGAATCACGTCAATCAAACAGGCATTTTTTTTCCTAGTCACTTTCTTTTTCTATTACGATACATTGACCAAAAAATAGGAAATATGCGAGAGAAATAGAACAAGAAAGAAATGGTTTTTGTGATAAGCATTCAAGACGGGAAGATAAGTTTGCTGGGCTCTGGCCCAGGATCTGCCTCTAACCTGCCACGTCCCTTCATTGCCCTGTTCTCCACTCAGGGAGCCTGGGGAAATGGCAAAAGACGAGGTTATAGAGGGCCTTAAAAGTCAAGGTAAGGACTTTGTACTTGATCGTGAGCATAGGGAGCCAGTGAAGGATTTTTCAATAGGAAGGTCCTGGTCAGACTGACCTTTTAGAAGCCTCACTGGCTGCCATGTACGCAGATGTTTGGATTGTAGACTAGATGACAGACATGGAGGGCCTGACCTAGCACAGTGCGGGTAGGAGGGCAGAGGAGGGGACTGACTGGGGGATCTTTAGGAGAGAAACCCTTGAGGACTTAGTGACTCATGACCATGAACCATGCTAAAGAGGGTGGAGTACAGAAGGATTCCCAGCTTTCCTGCTGGGGTTGAATGGGGTGTTTCCAGCCAAGATGGAGAACCCAGGAGGCAGCAGATTAGGCAAGAAGGCCATGGATTCTGAAAAGTCTGGAGTCCCCACTGCAAAAGGGGGTGGAAATGTTCAGGAATCCAAAGGAGACTGAGTCTAAAACTGGGAGGAGAGCTCTGGTCTAGAGATTGACATTGGGGGTTTACTGATTGCCCAAGGAGAGTGTGGAGCATGGGACGGAAGCATGAAGCAAACCTGTGGGACCATCCTCGGGGGCAGGTGGGTGACGGGGAGCCTGTGGCGAAGATGAAGAAAGAATGGTCAGAGACGTTCAAGGACAAGTAGTGTAACCTTTCAAGTCTCTTCTCATTTTGTCTTTATCAGTGTGTGAAAAAGCAAGAGCAAGAATGAAGTTTCCCTGTTTTGTTTCATCTCCTCTCTCAGTTCGCACGTAAAGCAAAATGGACCAGCACAAATTTTTAAGTGATGTTTCAAGCCACGTGGTAATTCTGTACAGGAATGTACTTTCTACAGGCTGGCATTTAAACCAGCATGTTGTGGCTGAACAAGCATCATACCATGTCAACTATATTTTCAGCTGAATGCCATGTATTTAAAAAAACAAAAAAAAACCTTTAAACCAATCTTGCCTATCAACTGTATGACCAAAGTTTAACCAACTGTCAGAAATATACCCATTGGTGGACATACTAAAAGAGATTAGTGTAATGGAGTAAATAAGTGATTGGGCAACACCCTACGTATTGAGCTGTACCTTAAGTACCACAGAACTTGACAGTCCTTTAGACAAAAACAGATAGCAGGGAGGCTGTTTGCTTTTAAATTGGTAAATTTTCATCTCAATGCTAATTTTTGGAGGTAAAAAAGGATTAATAATATTTCCTTCTTTGGAGGTGAATCAAATGATACAGACCAGCCATCTTCTAGGTTGCATCTGATGATAGTTAAACTGAACCAGAGCATTGTAGTGATTCAACAGACAATTTGAGTTTACAATTTAATAAGCTACTGAGGAATTTGTGGAAGGAGGTAGCAATGAGAAGACCTTGGATTAGGTTCCACCCACCACCACCTCTCTGACTCTCAGGCTCCTCATCTGTAAAGTAGGCACGATAATAAATTGGAATCACAGGTTGTCATGACAATTAAATGTGTATGGCAATTGCTTTGTTTTGTGAAGTGTGTTGGGCACAGGTTGTTTTCATTGGTATCTTGTCTTGTGAGAAAGACTTCACTTTCAGATATGTCTCAGGCCCCTGGAGGGCCAATCAGAGAGCTGATGGTCCTCTGCACGTTATGTTTTTGAAACCTTCTTTGGCCCACACAGTTTTCCCTTACCCTCTCCACTTCACGAACGTCAGAAAGATTATATGATTGACTGATAGAACACCAGCAACCCGGAGAGATATTGTACCATGGCCCAGGGCTATACTTTCCATTTTTATTAAAATTCTTATTAACTCATAGCCCAAGAGCTTTTAAGCCAAGCCTGATCTCCTTTAGGGTCCCTTGATTTGATCAGAGCAATTTGTGCAGTGTTCTGGTCCCGCTTTGTGGAAAGGCAGCAAAGACAGCAGCCAAATGCTGTTATTCTGAAGATAGTAGGGTCCTCTCTCCCTCCAAAACTACTTTCCCTTACAACACCACTCCCTTACAACACCACTCCCTTACAACACCACTACACTAGCTGTGTAGACACTTGAGCTCCACAATGACAAGTCCCCTTCCTGGGTATAAGACTTCTGATCCTTTGAAACTCTAAATATTTATAGGAAAAATAACTACCGGTCATTTGTAGCTCCACGATGCTGAGTTTGCAGGCTCCTCTTCAGAGTACAGAGATAGCTCTTTTGGGGGCAAAAATTCTGCACGGATGATGGTCTTGAGGAAAATATATCATCACAAGGTGCAAGGAGGAAAAGGGAACAAGAAGGGGACCTTGCAGCATTGGGCCTCGCCCACAGCCTCGTTGAGCGGGAACTGTGTCTGGGAAGCTCTGGCACTCTTTGGTGTGAACAAAATGGCCATCTCTCAACCAAGGAGCGGGAGCTGTGCGTCTGTAATGGGATCAGCTCCATTGTCTGAGCTGTTGGGTAAAGCTGCATCTCTCTTCTTCCCCCGTGAGCTTCATGGTGATTTTTATCCTTCAATTGGTGTTTGCTTAAGTGGCCTCCCTGAATTACTCACATTTATCTTTCCATTAATAGGTAGTCTTAAGCTTAATGTCATCACCTTGGTAATCTGCTAAGCTGTAAAGCACCTGAAAATAGCAACTCTCTTTGCAGCTTGCTAAGTAGAAGCCATTTCTTCCCTGACATAAAATGTGTGTGGAGCCTTTCGGATTTTTCCTTATGTTCGTGTCAAGGTACAGAACACACCGAGTTGAGGCTGAGAAGGGTGGTGCCACTGTTCATAGAAACCAGCCTCGTATCTCCAGCATTCTTGACTTAGACTTTACTGCCGTGAATTAATTAGTAATGTGACTCTTAAAAACCACTCATGAATGAAAACTTGGGTCTGAGACCTCAGTTTGATATATGCCCAGTATTTTGTGCCTTCTTTGCATTTGAAGGAGTCGATGTCCAGTCAGAGGCTTATTCTTTGCAATTTCATAATATTTAAGAAACTGTTATTTTGACTTTTTTTTCCCCTCCTTGGTCATTCTACAAAGATTCATGGAGCTGTCATTCACTGTGTCCCTGGCACTGTGGTAAGCCTGCTAGGGATATCTCGTGAATGTTAGACAGAGGACCAATTCTCAAGAACAATTAATATGGTTGTGATGCTTGATGGTTAATGATGTATTCTAATAGTATCTAATGTCACAACAACACAGTGCAGTAGGCAGAGGAGGTATTATTATCACAGTCACCTTATAAATCAGGAAACTGTCACTCAAGATCACCCAAGCAGCAAGTGTTGGAATTCAGCTTGAACCCAGATCCTCTAAACCCTAAGCCGTGTTCTCTCAACCACACTGCCTCCCTGGATATTAGAATATCCCCAGGAGAAAAGACTTAAACATGTAATAAGATAAATGACTGTACAAAGAAGTCTATGATTAAATATCAAATGCATGATAAACATGCTGCCAGATTCCAGAAAAGGAAAAAATCATGGTTGCCAAAAGTGGTAAAAGAGATAGAACTTGGTGGGTTAGGTTAGCTGGAGAGAAAGTAACAAGATAGAAGCTGATTTATCTTTCACATGAGCGTCTGAGCTGGTGTAGCAGCTGTGCTACGGGAAGCTGGCATGGGCCCAGGTTCCTTCTGCCATTGCTGGGCTTTCCCTTCATCTCCATGTCCAAGATGGCTCACTACCTTGTCCATATTCCAGGAAATAGGCTGAAGAAAGGAGCACTGGGGAGATAGTGATCAAGCATTCCGTTTTTGCCTAGAACTAAGGGATTTTCCAGGACATGAGACTTTCAATGGTAAAGCCAGGAAAGTCCCTGGCAAACGAGGGACTAGTGTTAGGGCCCCACCTGAAAGTTACCTGCTTCACTCATGGTTACATCTCATTTGCTAGAACTTAATTACCTGTCACACCTAGCTGCAAGTGAGGCTGGGAAATATCTTGATTCTGGGTGGCCATGTGCCCAAGTCTTTATTCCTATGGAAGAAGGGGTAATAGACACTGGGCCATAGCTAGCTTTATCTGCCATAACACAGATATTTTTGCTGGTAGAAGAGAATAGTGTTCACAAAACTTAACAAGCATTTGTGTGACTACTGGTGTTGTATCAGTAATGGTGGGTCTGCAAATATTGTCTCAGAAAGTCGGGCTGTGGGCTTTGTGTACATCCTATCATATTAGCTGCAACTTCACCTTTTTCCCACTCCAAGAGGCATATCTAGAGGGATGTTTTATAGAGATAACCTTGGACTCTACCAGCTTATAAAAAAATATATTAATCAGTCACAAATGTTTCCCATGACATCCTCACCATTGGTTGCAACACACCAATGTGGCTGAACGTGGAAACTCAGATGCATTCCAGTAGGTCCTCAGAATGGTTGTGAGTTCAGGAGTCGTGAAATGATGTGAGGAGAAAGTACTTGAGAAAGATTCATCTGGAGGTGCGGAGCATCTCTCTACTTCATCCAAAAATGCCTAAATGAGGTGAGGACAAATGCATGGATCTAGAGTTTTATATTTAAATATTATCAGAGATAGGTGACTATAGGCTTCTGGAAGTCTCAGCTGTAGGAATTTGAGGACTTGCCTCAACCCTGCCCTCTGTGGAAGACTATCCATTTACCTAGCTAGTTAGCGCCCCTGACCAGCCTTCTGCTGCTTGCTCCACACTCCTAGGAGGTAATATCCACCCTCAAGCTGATATGTCAGCGGGGAGGGAACCAGTGTACACACGTGTGGCCACTGAGTGGTGAGGGTCATCAGTTCTGCCCTGCCAGACATGTCATCCAGCCTTGTCCTGGCTGTGCTGGAGTGAGTTTTCAATGCAAAACTCTCCTATTTAGAGTTTCAAATTCACCTTTTCAAATGCTCCAGCTTCAAGGCATAGAAGACTGGATTGGGGTAGGATGGGACCCAAGGCATGAAAGAGAATATGGCAACATTTGGAAACCCAGTTGTTCAATAGAAGAGAGCCCAGGGCACAATGTATTTACTGATTCCCCGTCTGATAAAGGCCCTTCATCACCGCCTCTGTCATCATAACCTCACGGGTATTCCCAGTCTCCACACTCATGATACGAGCCTGTGACTGTGTCTACTTTAGATTATTGTTTATTTTCTTGATGGCTTAAGACAATTTTGTTTTAGCAAAATCACTTTGCTGTAGAGAACTAAAATATTTCTGTTCCTAGATTGAGGTGTGGTCCCTCATGCCCAAGTAAATCTTGAGTGTTTCGTGAATCAGCTAGACTCTTGCCATGTGTTTCTCATCACGCTCTATGTCTGTTTTCTTATGTACCCTGGAGCTTCCAACTTTAAGAGAATAAACATTCCAAAGGCATTAGTATGCTTGTATGAATTAGTAACTTTGAGAAGGGAAAAGCTGAAGATGAGATCCGGCCATACTTGCAATAGCTTTACTTGCCTGGAAATATTTATTTGTCATTTTGTAAAAGTTTTCAGTCTGCATCAGCCACTATGATGGTTAGAGAAGCCTAGGAACAATTTTGATTGTGCAGTGATTCGGGGAGTTGTTAAGGACAATAAATCAGCATTAGTTAAGAATTGAAGAGCTATAATGTAATATTATGCAGCCATTAAGTGTAACATTTTCAAAGAATATTTAATGATGTGGTAAAATGCTCATGATATAATGTTAAGTGGAAAAATCAAGATCTAAAACTGCATCTACAGCATGATTCCAACTTTGTAAATTTGTATATATAAAAAAAAGACTAGAAGGAAATTCTCCAAAATGTTAACAGTACTGGTGAGATTCTGGACAATTTTTGTCCTTCAAACAGTCTGTCTTTTCCACATTTTCTAAACAGCCATTCCTTCTATTTTAATGCAAATACATACTACATTTATAATTATAGAAGGTTGTTTATTTTTAAAAGAATAGACAAAAATGCCATTTTATGAATATATGAAGATATTGATGAAAGTAGATAATTTTCGGTAAACGTCCAAGACAAATGTTGTGACTTCTCAACTTTGAATGAGTCCTAACACAGAGTCATTTGCTCAGTGGGGTATCTTTAAATTTGTTTGTTCATTCATTTGTTTATTCATTCACTCATTCATAAACTATTTGTTGTGCTCCCACTCTATGCCAGGCACAGTGCCAAACTGAGTTAGGCCTGGGTCTCAACCTTGTCAAGCCTGCAATACAGTAGGGAGATGTTAACTACTACTAAGGCAACATGGTCATTGCCTTATAGTGTTGTGACTGAAGTATGTGTTTACTGAATGAATTAATAGATGGATCAGTTAATGAATGAACAGAAGCAAGAGTCTGTCACCAGGCCTGACCTTTCCTTCAGGAGTTTTCCAGTGCTCTGTGAGATTTCTCCCCTCTCCCTGTAGGAATCTCAAGTGTCTGGGCCCTACCCTTTCGGGTTGATTGCTTCATAAAATGACAAAGGCTCGCGGAAGAACTGACAAGCTCTTTCCATGTGCTGTCTTGGCAAGCTTGTGCCAAGGAATGGATGACTCTGGAAGGAATCAGTGTTGGAGGCCTCCAGATGTGCAAAGTTTCTCCCTAGTTAATGCAGGGTTCCTAGGGGACTAGAACTCAAGCTAGAGACATGAACAGACCACTGTTTTTTGGCAGAATTTGGTCCACCAGGAGATAGAAGTCGGTATCTCTAGGGTGTGATCTCGAGGGTCCTAAAAAGGCCCTCTGTCACCCCACTGTCTCCTGATCACTGATGCAGGAACTGAGGACACCGTCTTCCACTCCATTGAGAGATCAAGTTTAACAGGTCAGTACCCCAGGGATGAGCGACCCACTGAATTCCATTAGCCCTAAGGTATAAATAAATGCCAAGGGAGACGAACACCTCCTGCTGTGGAACTCCCTGGGGCACATCCTGTCTCCAGAAAGGCCATAATCCAGGTAAGAAAGGTGAGGCCTGAACCAGGTTGGGCCAGAGGAGAGACATCCCCTCCCTGGTAGATTCTTACTAAAGGCTCTGTCTAACGGCTGTCTCACTCTCTGGGACACACCACCTCCCCTCAGTGGGGCTTGCAGTTCTTCTGAAAGTCTTGGGGGAAGGGGGACTCCTAATGTCTTCTTTGTAGGACCCCTGGAAATCCTTAAGTGATCTAAGTAAATGAGTAACTCTTTGGATATTGCAAGATGAAAGTAAATGAGTTGCCCTAAGACTATAATGAATGCGGATGAATTCTGCACCTTTGCACAGGTTTGAGAGAGGCTAGAGGAGCTACTGGTGGCGAGACGTTGTCTGAACATGAGAGAGAATCAAAATCAGTGGGAATCAGGAAGAAGAGAGGGAAAGGAAATGTAAAGTGGTAGTCCTTGGAGAAGCTATTAGCCAAGACTTAGCTTTTAATACTTTCTTCCTAAGGTTATAAAAAATATCCTGGATGGTTCCAGCCCGTTGCCTCCTGGGAGCTTTCTCTTCAAGGGTCCCACATCCCATGTGGGTCTGGACAGGGTAGGGGGTGCATCCATTTGCCCTGCAGGGCCTGCAGATGGAGTGGCCACTCCACATCCAGTGCGCCTCCATCATTAGCTGCCTGGAGATGCCAGAAGTAAATAGACTATCCTGAGTGGCTGAGCCCAGATTTGACAGTCACTGAAGAGGGTTTCTGCCTGCCCTTCCATTGTCCTCCTCTTAGACTCTCTTTCCTTCTGGGAGCCTCTTGATGCCCTCTGGGCTCCGACCCAAGCCTTCCTTTACCTGAGACTGATCATTAGATTGGCAGGACCACCTTCCTCACTTGTCTGCCTCTCTTCCCCTTCCTGCTCCAGACTGAGGTCTGGAGTCAAGGCTGAGAGAGTAGAGGAATTGAATCTCTCATGTGCTCCCTGCTCCTCACACTTGTCACGGCTCCTTGGCTGTCTGCTCTGTTCTTGGCTCCCTTCCCATCTCCTTCATACCTTCTTCAGGAAGCCTCTTCACCCTGTTCCTCTTTGCCCACTGCTCCTGGTATTGCCTGTTTTCACCCTAGTGACCCTCTACAATGAAATGCCCCATGTAGTTGGTACTAGTTTGTCTCTGAAATGTACCCTTATCTTTCTTACTTCATCCAGTTCTCATTGAGCACCTAACACATGCCATCCACTGTACCAGGGGACAATCCAGTTTTCTAACTGCTATAATAGTTGTTGTTGTTGTTAATGCCATCAAGTCGATTTCGACTCCAAGTGACCCTGCATAGAGGGGAACCCTGCCTGGTTTTTTGCACCCTCCTCTCATCTTGCAGTGCTATGTCAGCTATGCTATGCTCTGCTGCTGTTTGTAGAGTTTTCATGGCCAGTTTTTTCGGAAACAGGTGGCCAAATCCTTCTTCCTAGTCTATCTTAGTCTGGAAGCTCTGTTGAAACCTGTCCACCGTGGGTGACCCTGCTGGTATTTGAACTACCGGTGGCATAACTTTCAGCATTGCAGCAACCACAGTATGACAACTGACAGTCGGGTAGTGTGGTTCCCTGACCCGGAAACGAACCCAGGCCACGGTGGTGAAAGCACTGAATCTTAACCACTTGACCAGCAGGGCTGGCCGCTATAATAGTACTGCCTGCTGTAAAGGATTCTTCAAGAATCCTGACTGGAAGGGCAGTAATAAGGAACAGTCAGTAACCCCCAGGGGCCTGGGGAGCAGACATCCACAGATGAAACTGGCCTGTTCTCAGGGACTGACACTGGCCTCCTTCCCCACCCAGATTCCTTCGAACACCACCTCTCTCCCGGGAGGCCACTCTCCCCGCCCACATCACCGCAGCAGGAGCATAGAGTGTGGCCCCCAAGCTGGTTCCTCCTGAACACACTTTCCTATGGAAGCCTTGCCATGAAGGGTGGTTTGGGGATACCTTTAGGATTATACTTCAAGTACATTCTGGTTAAAACATACTTTTTTAGACTGTCCTCTGGGAACATAACCACCCTTCATAATTTTACATTTCTGGGGAAAAGCTTCCAAGCAGCAAATGAATAAATGAGTTCATTTTGGATTTTATATACACCAGACATTTTCTTATTTCTTCAAAACTCCCATTCTCTCAAGGCTTCATTTCTACAGGCTAACTCATCTTTTACAGTCATTTATGGCAAGGTATTATTGGGTTAATATGTTCCTTTCATAAGTAATATGGATTTTAGCAGAGGTTTCCAATAAACTAATGCCTTAACTCTCAAAAAAAAAAAAAAAAAGAAATAAAGAGAAAGTTTCTTCATTACAGTAATTCTCTCCATAGCTGTAATGGAGGTGAACTCAGATAGATATTAAAGCAAGTCAGTAATAGAAACATTTAGGAAGAGGGTATTTGGGGCATTCTGGAATCATATACTTTGAGTCTAGTACCCAGTATATGTAAACATCACATTAATACTGTTTTCCAATTAGGCTTAATGTTATACTCCTACAAGGGACTTGGTGTTATATCTGTATCACAGGTAGGGGAGAGGGAGGGTGTTGCTCTACCCAATTAGATGCCTCTTATTCTGAAGTATAATTGAAGGTTGTAGAGTTTCTGAACTGAGGCTGCACACCTTTTCCTTTCTCTGGTTGCGTTAGGGCTTGGGAACTAAAGCTAAAGACAATAAATATCTTAAGTTTGAAATTTGATGGGAAGAAACAAAAAAAGAGTATGCCTTTAAAAAAAAGAGAGCAGGTAGAATAATGTCCCCAGGCCAGGAAAGTACCAGTCATTTTCAGATAAATTATACCCTCCTCCTCCTCCATGGGAAAAAAAATCATACTCAGACTTAACTGTCCCTTTGGCACTTTTGTCAAATGAGTTTTAGTAGCAGGAGCTGCTAAAAATATAAGCCAATTTCTTTCTTCATTTAAATCAAGTGCTTAAAAAAAGTGTAGCGCCTAGAACTGGTGCAGGGCTCAGCATAGCGGCAGCTGGTCTGCCTGAGTCCCTGAATAGTCCTCAGTGACAGCCCAGCGCCCTCTCAGAGCTAAGGGAAGTCAGCATTGAGCTGGAAATCGCCCCTTGAGGGTGGGGGCTGTTTTTAGCACCTGGGACCCAAGTTGAAAAGGTGCCCTTGGATACATATGACCAGGTCAGATGCAGAAGGTAATTTCAAGAGTACTTTCTTGTTTGGGCATCAATCCTTCCTCCCTCCCTCCCTCTCACCCTCTCTCCCTCCCTCCCTCCCTCCCTCTCACCCTCTCTCCCTCTCTCCCTCCCTCCTTTTCTTCCTTCTAAAAAATCGAAAACACTTGAAAGTACCTAGCATTTGCCAATACCTGTATAGACAGGACCTAGGGCTATGAAGGAGACGCAGTCTCCACTCTCAGGTGGAGTAAGATCTGCCCCATCCCATCCAATGTTCCAGTCCCATAAGGCCTTTCTCTTAGTCATGTTTGGAAAGCGGTCTGACCAATTGGCCCTGCCTATAAGGCGAGAACTAGGAAAGGCTTAAATTGCTTGCAGAGTTCCCCGCCTTCTAATAGAAGACTCTTAAGAATTTAAAAGCCTTTGAAGTCCAAAGGAATGTGTTTATAATGGTGAAATGTCAGGAACTGTGATAGAGAGAGGGGAGATATTTTCCAGCAGGAAGACTCTTCATATTACCCTATGTGGTAGTTGGTTGTTCTGTCCAAGAATCTTGTAAGTTATGTCTGAATTATGCATATCAAAGATCGTCTTAGCCTCAAATTTTAGAAGTCGAAAGGTCTTAGAAATTAGTGAATTCAATTCTCATGTTTTTACAGATGAGGAAATTCTGGAAGAGTCAAGCTCCTTGTGTGCAGTCTGCTCGTCTATCTCCCTTGCCATGCTTTGCTCTAGGGGGAAAGCAGCAACACCCCGCTTCCGGGATGGAGATGTAGGACGGGAAAGCAGGCCTACTCGGAGCTGACTGTGGATTATGCTAGGCTTTCACTATAATGCCTCCAGTTCTTGGCCTTGGGACTTATAAATGAGGCCACCTTGAATCAAACCCCCTATGGAACTTCAGTGATTCAAACAAACCTCCTGAATGAGACTCTGAGATAGCTTTGCCACAGTTCAAATTCCGGTCTCTAATGAATAGCGAACATAGTTATTAATGTCACAGTGACTTCCACAGAATAGCTACATTTTTACCACTCTGTCAGACCTGACTTTCCTAGAGGATAATTGCATTACTGCCTTCTGTGGGTATGCATGGTGCAGATATAGAAGCATGTAAGCATGTGCTAGAAGCAGTGATGTGTTGTGACAAGCCATCTCCACTAGGCTTTCTTCCAGTTTTACTTGGTAACAGTGGCACCAAAACTTAGAAGGCTACTCAGATATCCCTGCTACCATGGCACAGGAGGGAAGTCGACTGATTCCAATTAGGATCAACTCTGTAACCCTTTGTTCCTTACAACATGCTCTGATCACCTGAGCTTATCCTCAGGTATCAACGCTAGACAACTCTAGAAGTTCCTGACTGCACAGTCCTACTTTAACCTGTTTGGACCCTCTTTATTTATGATATTTTATATTCCAGCACCAAAGTCACCTCTGTGACCTTTTCCATAAGTATCAGATTACTTTGTCCTTGGCCAGCTGCTGTCCTGGCCCTTAGCAGGGTTGCAGTTCATTTTGGGTGGTCTTTTGGATAAGCAAATAGATCTTAACACCAGATTGCATGGGTTTGATGTGAGTTTAGTTTCTAAATAATGATTGCTAACACTTCTATAGCATTTCTTGTGTGTCAGGCACCGTTCTGAAACTGCATAAATGACCTCACTTCATCCTCACAGCAACAATTATACAAGTGAGGTATTGTTGTTGTTAGCCCCATTTTACAGATGGGGAAACTGAGGCAACAGGCGATTATATAATTTGTCCAAGGTCACACAGCTGTTCAATGGCAGAAGCTGAGATTTGAAACCAGCCAGTCTGGTTTAATCACTACAGTACACGGCCACTAGCACACTAAGTTTTGAAACGTGGCTTTTATTATTGAATGTAACACCCTAGCTGCTGGCACTTTGGGATTCTGTTTACAAGGGAAGATGTCTATGAAAAGAGCCAGTTGGCCTCTGTCAATAAGACTGTATTTAAAGCTCACAGAGACAATTGTTTCTCCTCATTTGAACCCCCAACTGACATCCAAGAACAAAGTTTGTCTTAACTTCATAGATTAGGACTGGTCTCCACACAAAGCTAGGGAGAAATGTTGACTACATTAACTTCAAAAAGCCTAGCTGAGTCAAGAATGTTTCCAAGTCCCAAACCTCTTCCTCCTCCACAAAGGCCCCCATGATTTTGCCAACACATCATGCGCTGTCCCTCCGTGGATCTCTTCCTCAGATCTCCCCTGAACCTAAACTAGGATAGCTAATCTGAACAGCGCAAATATATGTAAACCTTCACTAGACCTGCATGTTGGAAATAACACTGACTCCTTACTAACTTATGTTATCCTTCTTGGAATTCCACATCAATAAGCTCTGTTTTCCCAATAAACTTAAAGGCCATGAAGCATGTCTTAAACTTCTTTATTTCTCACAAAAGCCTTATTAATACACTGGCTATCTCCAAGCTACATTTAATAAATATTTAGGGACCTGACCCAGAAAAGTGGTAGTGTTTTAGGCAAAGCCACACTTTTGGCCAAAGTTATTACGTTGATTTTTTTTTCTTGTCAGTATCTGTTCTTTACTTTTTTTTTTCCTTTCTTTTCCTTTTCCTGGTAGTTGTCTGAAAATTCCTAGTTACCTGCCACATTGAGTTGAACTTACTTTCTTACTTCTGGGGGAGAGAAAGCATGTATTACATATGCTTGTGTTCTATCTCTGTAAGACCACAGCAATAAATTCTGAAAAATGAAAAATTCAATAATATATCTGTCTTGCCTATACAAACCTAACATTCATTCATTCATTCATTCATTGGATCTATGTTTGTGGAGTCTCCCCTGCATGCCACGCACTCTGAGTAACACAATAAACATAGTTAGGACCTCATTCATGAAGCCTATCATCTGGGGTGGAGGGCGATAGGCAAAGGACATTAAATGAATAAATGTATAATTTCACATCTTGCTGAGTGTTATGAAAACCAACAATAGAGTGCTATGAGAGAAAATGATAGAGGGTACCTAATGTAGAATTTGGATTTCTAACAAGTTCCCGGGTGATGCTGCTGGTTTGGTGACCACATTTTGAGAACCACTGCCCTAGGATATTATGAGTAGAGGATATTTCACTTGCCTTATGGGTTAGCTCAGCACAGATTGGAATCACCTGGAGGCCTTTTAAAAAAATACTGATGCCTGGCCCCATCCCAAGAGATTCTGTCTGGGCTGGGGCCTGGGCATCACCATATTCAAAGCCACAAATGGGCATCGGAGATAAAGAACCACTGATGCTAGATGGCACCAGGGAGGGCAGGTGTTGGTCGCTGAGCGCTGCTGGCTAGTGTATATATCCTTGGGCGATTTCCAAGGCAAGTGCTGACTCACTCTCTCACCAGTCAGCCTAGTGGTGGAGAGTTCTGCTTTCTTCCAGCGTGGATCTCACAAGTCCCCAGTTGCAATGTGATTCTGTAATTCTACCCACCTGTCATATGAAAGAACTGGATCTTAATGGACTTGCTTGCCATGAATTTGAGCTCCAGCATGGAGTGTTTCTAACAAACTTGAGTCATGGACAGTTGGACTCTCTGTTCCTGGACTGAGAAACCTGGGACAAGAGTGTGGTGGGGGATGGGCTGACTAGTTGGTCTGTGTTAGTGCAGCTGAGTCAGGAGACCCAGGTTTCCTTCCAATGCTGCTCTGATGAGCTAGAGGCTTTTGAAAGTCAACTGACTCCTTGGGCTACCGCTTCTTCATTTGCAAAACAAAGGCATTGAACTAGGAGATCACCACGGCTTCTTTTAAATGATCAAGTTCTAGCAATTCTAGTTGTCGAAGTAAATGTGAAACTGAACCCCAGTTTCCTCCTCGTTAAAATAAGAGTTGTACTCAGGACTGCTAAGGCTGTTGTCAGCCCCGAGTGCTATGATTCTACCAGTAATGGCAATAGCTGACATTTACAGAGCACGTATCTATACCAGGCACTGTTCTAAGAAATTTACATTATCTCATGTAATCCTCACAATAAAACAATGAGAGAAATTCTAATATTATCATCCCCATTTTACAGATGAAGAAACTGAGAAACAAGGAGGCTCAGTAACTTGCCCAGGCTCACAGAGTCATATTCTGAGCCAGCCCATCTCGTCACAGCCTGGACCCCTAACTGGCACACTGTTTCATCTCAGACACCTTGTTTCACTGCTCTGACCCTCAGCTTCTCCAGCAATAAAATCAGGGTTTGGACTAAATGGTCTGTAAGTTCCTTTTAGCTCCAAAATGCAGTGCTTCTATGGATACTTCCACTCACTCCTTTGTTCATATCTCCTTTGCTTATTCAGCAAACTTTGAATGTGCTCTTCCTCTGGGACTTGGGAGTCAGCCTGCTTGGATTCCAATCCTAAACTGACCACTTACTAGCTGCGTGACTTTGGTCAAGTTATCTAAACTCTTTGGCCTCATTTACTCAAATGGGATTAATGCAAGTATCCATCTTGTAGGGTTGCTGCGAGGATAAAGTGGCATATTACCTGAAAGCATCTAGCATGGTGCCTGCCAAATAGTAAGCCCTCAATAAATGTTTGTATCCGTGTCATGAGGCCCCACACTAGTTGGTAGAGGCTGCAAACATGAACCAGACGCAGTCCTTGGCATCATAGAGTTACTGCCTAAGCAGGGAGGAGAGAGAGATGCAGAGAATTGGAATACGATGTGAAACGATAGGAGAAGTGTGTCCCAAGCCTTTGGGGAATGCAGAAGAGGGAGTGTTTATTTCAGGGGCTGGGGGTAAATGTGGTGAGTTACGTGGAAGTCACATGGAAGCCTTTGAGCCACTTTGGTGGTGAGAGGAAGACTAGAAGGCTACTCTTTTAACACGAGCCCTGCCTTCTGGAGGGCCAAAGGCTTTAGGGACCACCAGCACTAGTCATAAGCAGCACATAGAGTGGACCCAGCGTGAAGCACAGAGCCTAGGAGCCCAAACAGCCAAAGAGGCAGAGAGTGTCATGCTGATCAGAGGAAAGGGGTGGGCAGGCAGCAGGGAGACAGAAAGAAGCTACAACAAGAGGAAGTTGGCTGGAAGTGTAACACACACCACGGCCAAAGATCAGAGAGCCTGAAGGCATTGAAGGCATCTTCAGTGGAAGATAAATCCCTTATAGAGCCAACTGGCCCACTTCTGGGCTCTTCTTTAGGGCTGGTGGGAGGAGCTAATCTTGGCCAAGGCCCTAGGCCCTGCAGGGGGACTAGGTAATTGGGGACACCTGGCAGAGGTGAGGTGTACTCTGGCAGTGGGGTAGCTGCAGTTCTGGTGGTGCTCCTTTCTAGAGAGTCTAGAATCATAGAACAGCGGAGCTGGGGTGGACTGGGGTCTGGGTGGGGATTAGAGATCAACCATCTCCTTTAGCGATTATTAGACCACGCTCAGCATCTTTCAGAGCAAGACCTGGGAATCTGCATTTTAACAAGCTGTCCTAGTCGTTCTCGTGTCTGTAGTCTATGACTGCACTTTGAGAGACGCGTGGTAGAGGGAAGCTCAGTAACGAAAAACCGAGACTAGGCCGACTGATACATAAATTGGGACCTCCAGACTTGCAGTTTTCACAGCTTAGGGGAAACCTGTGTTGTTTTCCTCAAAGTTTCCTGTAAGACCCATACACCTGCCCCCTCCACCCCACCCTCTGTTCTCATTCTCAGTGTGAAAGCTACAGGCCAAGAGAGTAACATTTAGCTTAGAAATAATTTTTAAAAATTTTACAGGAAAGCGAATGCACCTTTTTGACCTCAAATCTTAAACCCCCTTCACACAATGTGGGCCTGGTTCTCACCAGCCCTTTCCCACGTGTGAAATGTGTAATCAGGGGTTCGCATTCTGTGAGACCTCCCGCCACGCTGAGAGCTGGGGGGCTCTGTCCCTTTCCTCCTTTTCTAAACCCCTTGAAAGCCAGCTTCTGATATTGTCTGGTCTTTTAACACTTAAGGGAACTGGCATATCGCTTTGATTGGCAGCGTTTACCCGTCTCTGGGAAGAAAAAAAAAGGCTCGTTTCAAAACACATGCTAGAACCTGTGCTGAGCAAAGAGAAACCCTATAAATTCCCTGAGCCACCCTCAGGTTGCTGGGAGGCGGAGGAGAGCGTCTTGACTTGCAGCATCACTTATCAGCTTGTCCTCAACTACTAGTTTCCCAATCACAAGATAGCAGGGACTGACTGCTTCAGACTTCTGTGGCCCAGGGGAGGACGCGGTTCTGTGAAATGCAGGCACGCACACACTTTTAGTTTAGATCATCAGGGAGGGGAGGGGCTGTGTGAGTGAGATGTCCTTCCAGGCCGCCCTGAGGCATTCACAGGGGTGGAGTCACCTGTCCCAGAAGCAGGCAGGGCTCCTCCAGGATCCCGTCTCCCCAGGAGCATGTGCCCAGGGAGCCTCTCTCCCCCCTCATTCAGGGTGCAAGGTCCTCACTCTGAGACAGGGCAGAGAGGCAGGCCGTGAGCGCCGCCCATGAAAAGGCAGCCCTTTCGTGTGTGCGTCTGGGATGATATTCCCAAAGCTCTCTCGGAAGTCCTTCACTAATTCAGCTGCCCAGCCAGCCAGAGGTCAGAGGGAAGAAGGAGGGAGCCAGCGCTGTGTTCCTTTCTCTCCACAGACAAGCCCCTTTCACTCCACAGACAAGCCCCAGCCTCTGAAGGGCCCCGGCAGTGGCCGAGACACTGTGGAAATTTCTCTAGGGAAATCTCACAAGCCTGTAAGAAACTTGACCTCATTTGCATTTTCTGATTGAATCACACATCGGTTTTGGTTCTCTCCCTTCGTTTTACAAAGACAGGCCCAGGGATGAAGAAAGGCTAAGTTACCTAGTATTTTCAGGAGAAATGTATTATTGATTGTAAACTCGGTTCTCTTACACATGATATTTCTAAGACTTGACTGATTCCATGGTGGATGTGTGTCTGTATGGTGTTATTTAAAAATCTTTCTTCCCTTCTTGTACATCATTGTTTAATGAAAAGTTCAGCAGCATCAGAGCACACTCCTGAAGGATTTATTAGTTAACTGAATCTTCGTCCTCATTATGGTAGGGATGGAATTTCTTTCAACAACCACAGTTCCAGTAATAGCATAAATCAAAGACAAGACAGTTGCTTGCTCTGTGCAAAACTCTTGTTTTTAATCTCATTCCCCAAAGGGAGGGGAAATTTAGATGTAGAAAACCAGAGAGTGAGACAGAGTTATTTAGATGTCAGTAAGCATCTGGACTGCTGGAATCTATTAATTGGTGTCACAGCCTTTAGGAAAGGCAAACAATGATGGAGAGTTTGTTCTTCAGCTCGTCTATTGGGCTTCTTTGTGCTGGTTTTGCTGAAGTCCATAAGCACAGTTCTGTCTGCCAGGCCCAAACGGTGGCAGAAAATATTGCTGTGATGAGGAATTAACAACTTGCTTGCTGGGTCTGTGTACACGGAAGGACTCTGAGACATGTACCTAATAACAGGAAAGACAAACCAAGAGCCAAGGAAAATCTGTTCAATTCATTTTCCTTCTGATGAAAGAAAATCAGAATCTTTTTTTTCATGCAAAAGAAACCATTCTTCAAAGTTCAGCATTTAACACCTAACTGAGAGCTAAGTTCCTTTTTCTTCTTAGTTATTAGTTACTCCCTTTCTCTTCTCCATCCCAAAGAGAAGGAACACTCATGGATCCCAGAGTCCCAGAGGAAGTATGCTCGTCAAGCAGACATCCTACTCTTCTAACTGGGCAGGTGGGATTCGGACACATTTGAGTTCCATGTTGGGCTCTGTCACTTATTAGCTGTGTGACCTTGAGCAAGGGACTCCACCTCTCTGAGCTTCCCTGTCTTCCTCTGTTAAATGTGGCTCTGATTACTGTCTCAGAGAGTGAGTGTGAGGAATTAAGGGGATAGTGTGTGTAAAGAATCCTAACAGTCCCCGCTGCCCTCCCCACCTCTTTTACATGGAAAATTTCTGAAAAAGAACATTTAAGGATAGTTTTATTTTTAGCATCTTAACATATTAGAATTCTTGTATCTGCTCCCTACTTTCATTTCAGAGTCTCCCCTCTCAAATATCCCTTCTCCCTTCTCACTTTGCATTGTTCCTAATCCCTCTGGCCTGCAATATGTCTCTCTTTTCAGGAATCTACTCCTGTCTTTTCTTTTCTCCTTTCCTTATCCATTTTACTTGCCTGTGATAGGGGAGGGATAGAGAAGGATTAGGGTTAGGGTTGGGGCATAGTATAAAAGAGGATGGAATATAAGGGAGAAACTATATTCTTTCATTCATTTAACAAATATTGATTAAGCACCTACTGTGTGCAGACTCAGTGCACAGGATTGGCACACTTCATACTCCCACAGAGGTCCATGGGCAAACCTGGAAGTGAACAGGTGAGTACGATGCTTTCTGCCAAGCACTTTGGCCCAGGAAACAACAAAGGATGTTGTGGGCATGTAAGAGGGGCCTCAACCAGGCCTGGAAAGGAGGTAACATCCACCTGAGAGCTGAAGGTAAAGACAAGGTGAAAGGGTTTGCAAAGGCTGTGGAATAGCATGTATGAAGGCCCGAGGAGAGAGAGAACCTGGTGTGTTCGAAGAAATAAAAGATCAGGATGGAGAAGCAGAGAGTGCAAGGGAGAGTAGCTAAAGATGAGGTGGAGGGGCAGTCATGGGTGCAACTGGAAGGCTTTGCCTGCCTTGGGGAGGAGTTTAGCCTTGACTCTAAGAGCCAGAGGAAACCGGTGCAAATAAACAGGGGGGCAACAGCAATCAGATTTATGATATGGGTGCGTTGCTCTGGCTGCAGGGTGGGAAGCCGAGGCTGCTGACCTTGGCTCTGCGTCTATCTTTTCACAGTCGTGGGTTGGGCCCTTAGAGCTGCCAAGTCCTCGGCTTTGAAAATAAGCCGCCTTGCTGAAGTTAAGTGCTTGCAGTGGTCCATCGAACTGAGATCAAAAGAGGTCCCCCTTGGCCAGGCGCTGTTTTAAGGACTCTGCTGAGGGTTTAAACCGACTGGTTTTGAAATGTAAGACAAACCATAATCACCGGGCAATGCTCCCTTGTTTTGCCAGGGAGAGACATTTATAGGTATTAAACTAGATCCAGAAGGCCTGTAACACAGTTCCTTAAATGCAATAATAACACAGAATTATTAGGGGAAACTATTATTATTATTCCAAGTAATAACATAATTTTGTGCCCATGGAGGGCATCCAAAGTGCTGAGAGAAATGAGCATTGGTTAATTAAGCCTCGCCACTCTGCCACGAGTTAGGCGAAGTATCATTAGACTCGTTTACAGAGGAGTGAACTGAAATGCTGTTGGGTCAGTTGACCTCCTTGATGTCAGACCGTGGGAAGAGAGACTGGGGATTTTTACATTTTATCAACCCCTTTTGCTTCGTGCGTCCCGCTTATGAACATAGATTCAGATTTTCTTAGTGCCTAAGCAAAGAATACACCTTAAGGATTAGGAGAGACCTTCAAGAAGAGGGGGAGAAGCACCCAGAACCAGTCCTGATAACTGAGCCCCCTACTCTCCTCACTCTCCTCCGCCTTTATGAAAACAGAGAAGCTGATTCATTGCCATGCCAAAGGCAGCCCTTTGGAGAAGAAACGCAGCACTGGTCAGAAATGGTGAACAAAGCCACATAGCATGGGGAGGGAGGATGGAAGAACAGAGAGGTCACTGGCATCAGGGGCTTCGCGTTCTGGCGGCAGGAGTATGAACTCCAGAAATTCTTGAGTATCTGCTGGTGCGGCCTCTTCTCTTCCACGTGTTTTCTTCAGTTCTGGTCTACTGCCTCCAAAGTTCCAGGATTCGAGCTTGGGAAGAACACCTATGGGACAATATTGGGCATCTCAGGAAGCTGTGTCCTCTCCTCCAGATCACTCATTTTTTCATTCCGTCAACTTTCAACTTGTCAGGAACCACACTGGACCCTGGAGATACAGAGCAGAAAAAGACTTGATTCCTACCCTCAGGAAATCAAGGATGTACCTGGAGGAAAAAAACATTCCATACGCCCCCTCCACCCTGCCCACTTCCACCAAATATCAGCACCCTTCACATATATGTAAGTTGTGCTCCAGGAGAGAAGACACACATGCAGAGCGCCCTGGAGAACACAGACTGACCATTTCCACCTGGGGCGTTTGGAGAAGACTTTGGGGGAGGGAGTAGCATTTGAGCCAGCATTAGAAAGATGAGATGATTGGGCTGAGAACTAGGAGAAAGTCCTCTGTGCAAAAGGAACAGCCTGGGCAAGAACACGGAGACATGATGCTGTACGGGGTTGGGGGCCATTTAAAGACTTCCATCTTCATTGCACAAAATTGTCCTTTTGGACTGGAAGAGCTAAATTAGTCCTTAATTATATATTCTCTCCTAATTTTCATAGATTGTTTTATAAAATGTAGTAGGCCTCTTTATCAGATAGATTACAGATTGCTTAAGTTCAAAGACCTTGTTTTTCCCCATAGCACAGAACTGAATAGTACTGAGTATCCAACATCTACCTAAAACACATAAAGGAAAAGTCAAAGTCAGTCACAAGTTAGAAGACCTAAGCGCAAGGGTCACTTCTGGCACCAGCTCACTGAGCGATCTTGAATGTGATGCTTCCATTCTCCGAGCCTTGATCCTCTCATATGTAAAATCGTGATCATCCTGCTACTTATTTCCCAGGATTATTTCAGTAATAAAATAAGGCAACAGAGGTAAAATACCTTGTAAACTATAATATACAAAATATTCTTATTAGATCCGATCTAATAAATAATTAAAATAAAGATATAATATTCTGGAATAATTTCTTTCTATTCCCTCAACTGTAACCAATTAGAATCTCTATGTTCAGCCACAAGGCAGAACTGATGGGAAGATGGGCAAAGGATACAATTGAGTGGGACTCATTTTGAAGACCAGCTTTCAGTCAACAGATTCCATAGCCCACTCACCACAGGGATGGAGCTCCTACCACATTACCTGCCTGGATTCTCACTGTCCTGAAGATTGGGAGGGCTGAGCACACAGGTTTTAGGTCTTGTCCACCTAAAGGTTCTGTGGGACTTGAGCAAACAGAGACTGGTGGCCATGCACAACCATGGATGCTTAGTGAAAAGATAGAAAAGTGGTCCCTGGAGAAAATAGCTGACTGTCCAGATATATCTCCACAAAGCGGGTGACCCACGTGGGGCTCTGTATTTACCACCCTGTCTCCTCATCCTGAGCACAGAGGATGTGACATTTCCCAGTCTCCTCACAGTTAGGTTGGGGCCATGAGATTGAGTTCTGGCAAATGGAATGTAAGTGGACATGATAGAAGTTCTAGTGCAAGGCATTTGAGAACCGATGTGCCTGTTCTGTCACCCTTGCCCTCCTGTGGGGACCTTGGAGGCCACATGTTCCAGATGGCAAAGAAACAAGATAGAGAAAGACTGTTGATCTGCATCAGACTTGGTGGAATCAAGAAATGAAGCCTTCGCTGTTAAGCTACTAAGATGTGGGTATTTCTTTGTTACCACAGTACCCAGCCTCTTCTGATCGGTACAGTGGCATTGCCCTGGATGATGTTTCTGGATGATGCTCATCCATCCAGTGTGCACATTCCATCAGTCACATCTTGCACTAGGTCTCTCTGACCTGAGACCTCCTTCATCCTGACTTGATGCATTTCTACTTGACCCTACCTACCCACTAGGTGCTGAATTTACCGTTTAACCATCGGATGACACTATTATTTTTCTTATATAATTGAGGGGTGAGGGAGTATCTCATTGTCAAGCCACACTTACACTTAATGCACATTTATTGACTTTATTACTAAGTCCTTAAAAATATGGGGTAATAATGAATAGCATTAGCTAACATCTATGAAGCTCTTTCTATATGTCAGTCACTGGGAAAAGTGCTTTATCCATATATTGTTTCATTTAATTTTCACAGTAAACTTATAGGGTAGATCCTCTTGTTGCTCCCATTTTACAGATGGGGAAACTAAGGCACAGAGCAGTTAATTAGTTTTCCCAAGGCCTAACAGAGGGTAGCAGAGATTCAAATGTAGGCAGTGTGATGCCAGAGGCTCTGCTTGTAAACTCACTATGCTTTTCCACAATGTGTACAATTCTTGAAAATTAAAGAATGCTACCACTTGATTCAACTTTGGGGTTTTTAAACAGGTAGGCAGGGCCGGCCCCGTGGCTTAGCGGTTGGGTGCGCGCGCTCTGCTGCTGGTGGCCTGGGTTCGGATCCCGGGTGCGCACTGACACACCGCTTCTCGGGCCATGCTGAGGCCGTGTCCCACATACAGCAACTAGAAGGATGTGCAGCCATGACATACAGCTATCTACTGGGGCTTTGGGAGAAAAAATAAATAAATAAAATTATAAACAGGTAGGCAGGGGCCAGCCCGGTGGCATAGTGTTAAGCATGCTCTGCTTCGGTGGCCCAGGGTTCACAGGTTCAGATCCCAGGCGCAGACCTACGCACTGCTTATCAAACCATGCTGTGGCAAGCGTCCCACATATAAAAAGAAAAATAGAGGAAGATGGGCACAGATGTTAGCTCAAGGCCAGACTTCCTCAGCAAAAAGAGGAGGATTGGCCGCAGATGTTAGCTCAGGGCTAACCTTCATCACCAAAAATAAAATAAAATAAACAGGTAGAGAATAACCACTTCAGTATTAAAATAATGAACATGCAAATGACTCAGCTTTCATAAATAACCTGAGATGGACGGGCTGGCCCTGTGGCTTAGCGGCTAAGTGCGCGCACTCCACTACTGGCGGTCCAGGTTCGGATCCCAGGCGTGCACCGATGCACCGCTTCTCCGGCCATGCTGAGGCCACGTCCCACATACGGCAACTAGAAGGATGTGCAACTATGACATACAACTATCTCCTGGGGCTTTGGGGAAAAAAAAAAAGGAGGAGGATTGGCAATAGATGTTAGCTCAGAGCCGGTCTCCCTCAGCAAAAAGAGGAGGATTAGCACCATGTTAGCTCAGGGCTGATCCTCCTCACAAAAAATAAAAATAACCTGAGATGGAAAATTGTTAGCTGCCCAAGAGACAGTAAATGAAATTGACATAGTTTGGTCCCGGGCTGGCTTTACATATGGCTCACCATGGATTAATGGTCAAATAGATATTTGAAAGGCTTAGATTATAAATCCACTGGGCGGGACCAGGCCTACAGATATACACTAGGCAGAAATGTGAATTAAGATATGAGCAAAAATAAATGACATAAAGAAACTGTCAGTTTTCCAGTGGATTAAGATTTCTTTTCAGACAATGTTATTATATTGTTTGTCCAAAGTATATTTTATTATTTTACTATGTTAAAGACAGAATAAAGGAGCTTAGACAAAATGGTTAGAGATAGCAGATTAAACACACACGTTTAATTCTGTTCTCTCCTCAAAATCCACTAAAATGATTTGTAAAGAGTCTTTTTAAAGGATAACCCACAAGGCCACCTATGTGAATATATCAGCCACAATATTTTGGAAGCTGGAAAGCTGATGGAATAGAGGGGAGTGACTTAGCAGACATGAGAAAGGGATGTCTGGTAAGCTCATGTCAGCAATGGGGAAAACCTAGAACATCACAGAACCTACTGGTACAAAGGTTCAAGAATCGATGGCACCAGTTACCTCTGAAAGTGGACTAACGGTAGAATATTGATTACAAGTCTATTTAAGTAGCAATTTGATCCCAGATCCCCTCTAGGAAACTGCCCCACCCCTTCTCTGAGTGGAATTATTCTTTGGCTACTGTAAACTGAGCTCCCTCGACTTGGGACAACATGTGGGGTTAAGGGTACATTCATATATTTAATTGAAGACTCCTTTTCTTCCTCTGACTTGGCTCTCACACGATGGCAGCCAGATGTATACCTCTTAGCAGCAGCTGGAATCTTTGCTGCGGTATCTGACCACTCTAAGAGGAACAAAACACTGAAAAAAACTGGCATTGGAGTTCCCCAGGAAAATGGCCCAATCAGTTAGTTTAACTGTGAATGAACTCCTCTCACGTACCCAGAAATCATAATCAGCTTTTTAATGCCCCACTCTTAAACATCAGCACATAATGAAGAATTACCAGGCATTTGAGGAAAGCATCTAATATGAAAGACAGAGATTTAAAAAAAAAAAAATAGTAGCAAATTAGAGGAAACAAAAATTCTGAAGAGAGGAAAAAAATGCGGGAGAGGGAAATACTCCTGTCTTTAACAGACACAAAAAGAGAAATGGAGATATGACATCCATGAAAGAAGAATAGGATTTTCTCAAAAAAAGAAACACTCAAAAACATGAATGAGCTGTGACAAATTAAAAATCTGAGAGTAGAAATGAGAAACAAGACTGAATGGGGGGAGTGGAAAACATAAAATAATTCAAGAAATGATTCAGGAAAATTTGAAAGTGAAAGACACAAGTTTCCGTTGAATCTATCAAATGTCTATCAAATGGATGAAGTTAGATCCATACTAAGGCAGGATCATTATGAAATTTCAGAATACCAAAGACAAGGGGAGGCCCTTGCTTTCCGAAGAGAAATAGCAGGTTTTATATAAAGGAGCAAGAATTAGACTGGTATTAGGCTTCTGAACAGCAACCTTGGAAACTAGAAGATGATGGAGCAAGGTTTTCAAAGTTCTAAGGGAAAATGGTTTCCAGTATAGAATTCCATATCTCTCCAAACTATCAAGTATGTGTAAGATTAGAGTAAAACCATTTTCAGATATATGAGGTGTCCAAAATTTTGCCTCACACACTTCCCTCCTCAGGAGACTGCTGAAGGAAGCTCCGTCAAAATGAGGACATAAACCAAGAAAGACACAGGTTCTAAGAAATAAGGAAGCCAACAAAATAGAGAGTGGAGAGAGTTCCCAGGATCATGGGAAAGAGAAATCACAAGATAACAGCTGTTCAACAGCCCAGAGAAAAACCCGTGCGAATTGGAGCTGGTCAGAAGGCTCCTGGGAAAATTACTTTGAAAAAGGTAAAATTGGCAGAATACTTGATATGTATTGAAACTTACTCAACTAGGGGAGAGTTTAGTGTTAAATAAGTAATCAGTAGATAGAAAATTAAGTAAGCAAAACAATTCATTTTTCTCATTTTCTCATTCCAGGAGAAACATAATATTATACAGAAAAGGAAGGTTACTCATTGGATGCCACATGCCCTAGCAGTGAATAGCATTTTTGTTGTCCTTAAACCAGAAGCACAGACTATCGATCCAACCAAATTGTGATAGAACTACTTTGGCAGGATGGGGGACAGGAAATGTGCATGTGTGTGGTGAGGGTGGGAGTTCTTAAAAAGAAAGAAAAAACCTCATCTTCCGTAGTGGAAGGTCAATAGATAAAGCCTACAACTGAAAAGTCAAGAAGTAGTTACATAAACATGTTATTTAGAGATGTGGAGGTAAATATCAAAACAATCAGCTAAAGGAATGGAAAGTGGTTGCCTTTGGGGCATGGGAAATGGAGGGAGAGGACTGTTGGTTTTCTACAAAGCTTTCTAGAATTATTTGTCTCTTTAAATCATGTGCAGGTATAACTTTTAAACATGAATTTTTAAAAAGACAGAATTGGATTAACTGTGCACGTTTCCACCGATTGTTGCAGTTTGGCTGCTATTACTATACAATTTTCCAACCCAATTCTGATGTCCTCTTGATCATTCCAAGGAGGCATGGACTTAGTTACAAAATTTAGAGCTGAAGGACATTGTTTTATAGACAAGAACCTCCCTGCAAAGAAGGCAAGTAACTTGCCCAAGGTCCCCCAACTCAGCAGAATCAAAACCGAAAACCAGAGCCCTGCACACTTGACCCAACATTTTTTCCTTGACACCCTCAAGACTCCGCTTTTCTCCTTTTTGTGCGTGAAAGTGTGCTCCCCATAGTGGAGGGGACGCTTGATGATAAGGAGGAAGTCAGCCTTGACTCCAGGCTTAGCTCTGCTCCTGACCTGCCAGTCCGTAACCTCATGAAACATGTTGGTTGTTTTTTCGTCTGTGAAATGGGGATAATAATGCACATGTTGCCTATGTGGTAGCGTTGTTGTGGGGATCAAAGGAGAGTATAGAGATGAAAGCACTTTATGAAACTGTGAAGTCTTTACAGATACCCGGAGCCGCTGTTATTCTCAGTACTATTGCAACTCCCTTGGAGAGATGACAGTAAAGGCAATTGAAAAGTTCCTGCCAGTAATACTGAGGAGAGTTCTTGTGTAGTGTTAAAAGGATGGCATTCCAGAAGAAAAGTTTGAACCATTCTCTCCTGGTCTGGTCCAGAATTAGTCTGGTGCTGCTGCTGTCTACAGGTGGATGTATAGACATCTTCACACAGAGATAAGCTTATAGTCAGAGCATGCGCCATGTTGGGTGCCTTTTGGTCAGGCCCATGGGTCAGCCACCCACTATAATATGAACTTTCCTCTGCCCCTAAAGTTTTGGTTTTTGTCTTTTAAGCTCGTTGCATTTTTTCCCTCTTGGGTTCTTACCAAGAAATCAAAAGCAGAAAAGTTAGACTTCTTCTGACAGTTCTGACTTTCCTACTGAAAGGAAAAATTTCAAAGCAGCACGTCACTGCCTAAAATGCTAATTAGAAATGCTGTGGAATTGGCTGGAGCACTCCAGAGGGAGGCTTTACAAACAATTCCCAGGCACCACATCTTGCCCAGTCCGCCCTCGACATTCCTGGGGGAGGGACAGGCTTAGAGAGAAAGGAGTTCCTGCTCCGAAGGAACGCGTTCCTGGACACCTAAAATGTAAACCTTTGCCACTCGTGTTGACAACATATTGAACAATGGGTAGAGGAAACGGTACCATATTAGAGAATCATAAAGGGAACTTTGGAAGGCAGACAATCACACTCTTATTTGGCAGAATTGGAAACTGACCACCAAGTAATGTGATTGCCTCAAGGCCATCATCTGTCCAGAAGCAAAACCAGAACTGAATTCAGGCCTCTTTCCTTCTTAATGGTGTAGTGCGCAGCTTGCCAGAGTGAGAGGGGTATGTTGGGCTCTCAAATGTTCGCTAATGTACAAGGAAGGCAGACCTTATAAGTATGTATTATAATATATAATCCTATATTAGTGGTACAATATAAGGTCAACTAACACAGATTGAGTGCTGACTATGTGCTATGTATTTTACATAAACACTCGGAATCTTACAACAACCCTATGAGTTGGGTCCTATTATTTTTCCATCCTACAAATAGGAAAACAGGATCAGAGAGGGTTAGTAACTTTCCCAAGGATGCATACCTAGTAAGTGGAAATGCTGGGCTCAAACCCAGTTCTTTCTGACTCCTTACTCCTCCCTGGAGTTGCTCTGTCTCCCTGCATTTCCCAAGTCCACAGATGGGTGACTGTGTTTTAATTATTTGTGGCAACAGCCCTCCTCTCTCTCTCTGTCTCTCTCTCTCTCTTTCTCTGTGTCTCTTGGCCCTTTGCTATGACTCTGAGTTCCTCAGCCCTGTTGGATTGTTGTTTGTGGTTTAAATGACACGAGTTTATTTGGGCTGTTGTCAGAGTGATTGGTATGGTGAAATCACCCTCTGGCAGGTGTTCCCCTGCCTGTCAGAGGAGAGTGGCGTCATGGTGAGAGGGGATGGCTGCGCATGGGGGGAGGGGGAGCAGAGAGGAACTTGGGACAACTTGGGCGGCATGCTGGGGAAGCGACTGGTGGAAGCAGTGATTCATCTCCCTGGATGTGCTCAGGACTGGATCCATGGGATTCACACAATTTTCACGCCCTGAACAAAACTGGTGCATTTAAAAACTGTGACTGGGAAGTCATTTTCCCTTGATTTACTTGGGTGATGAGGGAGGAACAATGAACAAATTTGGATTTTAGGTTTCCTCTGTTGAAAGGGAGAGACTGTTTTAATTTAAGAGCTGTGATCGCAGGCTTCTCAAGAGGCATAAACTGAGCCAGGATTTCTGAATTTACAATTCAAATACATACACTGGCTAAAATGCAACCCGAGACTAGTTTTCGTATGTGTCTCTTGGAATCAGTGGCTTAATCTCATACATATGTAATTTTACAGTCACACCTCTCTCGTTTGTGGAAATTCAAAAATATTTGTGATCCCGCTTGGCTACAGGTGATCTTAATCACCAGTGGAGCTTAAGCAATCGAACTTACTAAACCACGTTTTAAAGGACCCTGATTCAGGAACTTGCTCACTGAAGCGCTATGGAGATAGCGCTCATTTGGGGAGTCAGACAGCCCTGGATTCAGATTCGGATTCTACCATTCATTCCCTGTGTGGTCTGGGACAAGTTACCACTCTGACTGTCAGTTTCCTCATCTGTCAAATGGAGAGGAATAATGTGGGTTAACACTCCGTAGGTTATTTGGAGCATTAAATGAAATCGTTTTATTCAACAATTATGATATAATAGCTAACACAGAGCAAACCCATCTTGAATGTTTGTTACTATTCATGCTGGTTCCCGGGAGTGTTTTGTCTATTCCTGAGATATGTGGAAGAGAGAGACAGTGAAACACAGAGAGAGAGGAAAGAAAAATAGAGTGGAGATAGAAAAGAGGAAGACCAAGTACAAATTTCCTCACCCAAATGAGTAGATAACCAATTCTCTTTGTTGTGGGTCAGAAACTTATAGTCATCCCCACCCATCTATTTTGGGGTAGCTAGAGAAAATAGTTACATCGTGGGGGTTGTAGGTAGTAATAAACAACTGGCCATAGTAATAAACATTAACAATTTCCTCTTGAATTAGAGTCATGGAATGTCAGAGATAGAACATCTTCAAGATCTTTTATTTTACTGCTAGGGAAACTGAGGCCCAGAAAGATGATGTGACCTGACCAAGGGGACACACCTTAGCAGCAAAACTAGGGCTTCAACTCTCAACAGCCACTCTGGCATCATTACAACTCCGAGATGCTGCCTCATGGGCTCCATATCCCTCCATCTCACTCCTTTTCAATTCCTCATCTTTTCTGAGAACAACAAAAGCTGACACACATGTTACATGCATATCCCTCCTTTTTGGGCTGGAATTGTTGAACATTTCATTGTAGGTTGCTTCCTTGGACAATGAACATGAAGAGGCTGAACAAGTGAACTAGAGAGGGCTGTTAGGCCCCAACTTTCTTTCCACCGACTTCTTCCCCCTCCCCTGAGAGTGAAGAATTGCACAAGTTCCTCCCTGTCCTGAGCTATGCACACTCAGTCCTAAGGGGCTGCCGCTCCGGGTGTGAGATGAGAGAGAAGATTTCAGCCAACCGGAGTTCTAATTTGAGGCATAAATTAATGCACACCTGAACAGGTGACATTATCCAAATGATAAATTGCCGTAGGCACAGGCCATTGTATTCATAAGGGTGATTTATGGCCCAGGTTTGGAAATGAACAGAGAAAGAAATATTTAAATGTAGCCATTTAAAAACCAAGCTGTTAGGTTTGGGGTTGTCTTTTAAAAATTGAGGTCTTTCCTCTGTCAGAGTTGTCCATATTAATCAAAGTAGAGTGGAGTGGCTTTGTAAATTTTTTTTTTTAAATGCTTTTATATTTTAAATAGGACATGTGAGGCTTTTTGTTCTTATTCTATTTTTTTCCAGAACATAGAACCCAGAATGAAACCTCCAGGAATCTGGAGGTTTTCTTTACTTAGGCCTTCACTCATTGTCTTGTCTTTTGAGGCTAAGCAGAAAATGAAAACCTTAATTGATTTCCTGCCTTATTGAATCTGGGCAAAGATTTTCATCTCTGTAGACACAGAAATATCTGAAAAAGACCAAGATGGTTTGTCAACAACAGGTGAATATCATTTCAAAAGTAAAGAAGAGTGGAGGAAATAGGCCACCAGGCTCATCACACACGCACACACACACACACACACACGTGCACACATGCATGCGCGCACACACACACTATGCCTTGATAGGGAGGGATGGTTTTTCCCTCTGAACGTGGACGCCAGATACTTGAGCTATTTGTCATTTGCTAAGCCCCTAAAGGGGAAAGAGAGAGATGGGCTTCATGAAATATTTAGAATTCCCACCAGGCAGAGTCACACAGAACAAATGAAATTAGCTGTTTTATAGGGCCAAGAGCCCTCTGTAAAGCTAGAAATAATGATAAATACTAATGGCTACCATTTTTTAATCTCTACTAGGTACTTTATCTTCCCACTTCTGTCTCCCCCAACTTGATCCTCACAACAACATTTGAGTTGGGAACCGTTATTCACATTTTCAGATGAGGATACTGTGGCCAGAAGGGTAATAGTTGGCCCATGATCAGGAGACCTGTCCTTGGGAGGGACCAGGTGCAGAATCAGGTCTGTCTGACTCCAGCACTTGTGGTCTTCAAATCCTCTCTACTTATGATGGTGCCCCTCCTTAGCCAACTCCCCACCCTCTCCACTCCTACCAGCCATCTAAGAGAGCTCTGGGTTCTGCTGCAAGATCATCCATTGCTCAGCACTTAGACCTGGAGCCAGCCACGGCATCTCTCTCAGCCTTTGTTTTGTACATCTGTAACACCAGTAATTTGTTCCCTACCCACCCCCACCATCATCATCATCATCATCATTTTATTCTGTGAGACAGTTAACGAATTACCCCACACCGGCATGCTGGTATTTTATTAGGAGATTCCTGAAAACTAAAAAAACCCATGAACATCTATAAAGCTTGTCTAAAATGATGAGTTTTCTTTGCAAGGGTCTGCTCATAAATTCCACACTATGGAGAGCTGCCTCTCCTGGGCTTTGGGAGGCTGCATCAGGGGCATTTGAGGCCAGAGAGCTTCATGTCTTTATAACATTATGCATTAAAGTCATCTGTAAAATGAAGAGACATTCCAAATAGCCCTTATGTTTTTCATTTTTTCATTTTGGCACGGGGACACGGAGCAATTTTCCAGAATGTTTTAAATAGGAAAAAACGGTCATTCTCAAGACAACCATTCTGTATTCCTGAGCCTCTGGGTCATATTCACATTCTGAAATATCTGAGCCACTAAAGTCTGTGTTCCTTTAAATGGGCTGTTTCTTTTATTAAAACAAATGAAGGCAGCATTGGTTCCTTATATAATATTCTTACCTCTGAGCCCTGTGGGCAGGGAGAGTTCAGAATCCTGGAATAAAGCTGTTGGAACACACTGGGAGGAGAGGGAGGAGGAGGAGGCCACTATTTGGAAGAAAGCTTTCTGTAGTTCCTAATTGGTCCTTTCCACCCAAGTCTTCCAGGTGTTCATGAATTTCTCTAGAAGCTATGTGATTAAATACTTTAATAGGGTCTGTGCAGGCAAAGGCTGTTCCTAAGGGTTGGCAGTAGTGTGCCACCCTTTTTTGCGGTCTGTCCTTAATAATAACTCTTTACATTTTGTATATTATATTCACAGTTTAAAAGCCCCTTCACGTCTAGTTTTTCAGTGGTTCACTTTAATAAACATGCAATGATCAACTACTACATGCCAAGCACTGCAAAAAGTACTGGCAATGCAGCCTCGATGTGGCCCCTGCCCTTGAGGAGGTCACAGAGTGACAGAGGTTGAGGGGACCAAATCTATAAGCAGCTATATGCAGCCCAGCATAATAAATGCTGGAATCAAGACAGGAACGATGTGCCGAGGGACCCACATGCCAAGGGGCAAGTCCTCTTCTTTTGAAGGAGTTGGAGTGACTTGGTAAAAGCAGCAGAAGGAGCAAGGGCATGAGAATTGGGTTCTGGAGGATGAATAGGAGTTCAGCAGGGCATTACCCTGGAGGTTAGGCAGAGGAGGTGTTATTTACTGGTCAATAGCAAGGAAGCCTGCACTCAGAGAAAGTCACTTGCTTCCTGAGGTCACAAAGAGGATGCTGCTGTACGTGACTGCTCGCTCTGAGCCTGGCGTCCTTCCTCTCACAGTCCTGTCCTAGCATTTAATATGGTTCTCTTTTTAACATCAAAAGAAATGAAAAACGATGTGAAATCTTCACCTCTTCCTTGTGGGTTTATAAGGTTGATACTTTCCACCCGAGCTGAGTCAGAAACACTATTACCAAAGAGAAATTTTGTTTTAAATTAGTCTTCCTGGCATTTCTTTCTCTGCTTCATAACTAAATCCTAAGGCTTGCCATCCTGTTGTTGAGAACTTACAGAGAGAGGGTTTGCTATGAGTAGGGCCATAGAGGTGTTGGGGAACAGCTCAACTGAATGGGACAGCTCGTCATTCTTCCTTTGTTTATTTAACAAATATTTATGGAATACCTGTCAACAGTGGTGTGCTGATAAACGTTTAACAATTGGCTCTCCAGAAAAAAAAGCCCTGATTTGTGGTGTTTGCCAGTTTCTGTGGTGTAAACACTCCCAGTAGAGTCAATTTCAGGCAACCAATGTAAGTGTCTCTGAGTGCAAAGTTGAAAGGACATGCACCGAATTGGTGCAGGCCTGGGGCTAGGTGTTGGAGATAGACTAGTGAACAAAACAGACACAGTTCCTGTCCTCTGTAAGAAATCAGAACCCCCATCATTGGGCAGACGAAATATAGACAATACTTTCCCTTGGATTCTGGCAATATTTCTGTTATCGTTTTAACAAGGAAGCCGGAGATAGAGGCACTGAGAGACAGTCAGAGAGCTCGAGAGAGAGAGAGAGACAAAAAGGCTGAGACGTTCCAATATACGTATCTTGATAAATTCTAAAATGCTGCAGCCATTTGTCTCTTCCTGTGCCCCTCCCTCCTTATCTCTCTCTCTGCTGTTGCAGTCTCCAGCACATGAGGGTTTAAAAGAACATAAGATTGCAGAGGAAAATGAGAAAAGGAAAAAGAAATGAGTGCTACTTCTCAGTGCAGTTTAGCATGAAAGCATAACGATAACCTTAGTATTTGGGTGGTGGGATCTTATTGGCATAAGATCTTGTTTCCCTTAGTCATTTAGCACCCGCCTCCCCAATATTTGTGGAACAATGCAGAATATAAATAAATAAGTAACTACGAATCAGTCAGACGAGGAGCTGTAATCTTTAGAATGGATACCTATGAACATAGAACTCTGACAAGGAACATCGGATCCCTTCAGCAGCCAGTGCTTGGGCCCTCTCAGTGCCCCGGGCTCCTTATGGTAATATTTCAGGCTAGCCATACAGAAGAAACTGTTTACAAGGTGTGATGAGAGGACACACCTTTGCTGAAATGTCACTATTAGAGATGTATTCCTTTGGTTGATGGCAGTGCCCCTTGCTGATACCCACAAAAACTTTATTTTGCTGTTATCAAGCATTGATAGCTTAGGATAAACTAGTTTATCAGATAATTTATAGAAGAATAGCTAGCTACAAGTAGGTTTTAAAGAGAGGGAGAGAGTCTGAGCAGGGATCCAGAGATGGGCATAAAGGGATGGAGGCATGAGGTACCAGAGGCCCTGGGAGAGGAAGGAGACGAAGAACCTTGTGGGAGGGAATGTCCCTGCCTTCTCTCTGAGAACACACAGACTGCATATGAACCCTCTCTGATGACTCAAGGTTCTCATCGTGAAGATGAATAACCAGACCACACCATGATACCCTGATGTCCTCAGGTCTTTAAAAAAAGTCCTTTATTGAGTAATAACTAGATGCCTTTGTTAGCTCATTATATAAATTATCTCATTTTCACAATAACCCTGTAAGGTCAATATGCATATCCCCATGTAAACTGGGGATTTATCATTCCTTTGTAGAACGAAACTAAAGGTCAGAGAGAGGAAGTAACTTGCCCAAGATTGCACAGCGAATAAGTGGCCAAGTCTGGTTTTCAAACATGGGTCTGTCTGACTCCTAAGCCTGTGTTCCCTGCATGCTGCCTTTTAGGGTGGGTATGGATTGCTGGTACTTCACATGGCTCCAGGCTATTTGATTTTTTATTACTGTGCTTGCTTTTAGACCTTTTGGATCTTCCTCCTTTGGTGGTCAGTAATCACATGTTGCTGCAGTCGAGGTACCTTGCTTGTGGAGCTCCCTCTCTCCCTCTAAGGAGCCAGTGTTTTGGTTTAGGAACCAGATAACTAAGCTTGTTGTTTCTCTATAAAATAAGAATCCAGAGTCCGGCCCAGTGGCATAGTGGTTAAGTTTGCGTGCTCCACTTCAGCGGCCGTGGTTTGTGGGTTTGGATCCCGGGTGTGGACCTACACGCCATTCATCAAGCCATGCTGTGGCGGCGTCCCATATACAAAATAGAGGAGGATCGGCACAGATGTTAGCTCAGGGACAATCTTCCTCAAGCAAAAAGAGGAAGATTGGCAGTAGATGTTAGCTCAGGGGCAATCTTCCTCACCAAAAAATAAATAAATAAATAATTTAAAAAATAAATAAAAAATAAGAGTCCGTGGATTCTGAACAGAGTCCTAAGGGCTTCTCCAGGTTAAAGTACTTATCTTTGAGACCTAGCTTGAGCAGATTTTTAAAAACTTGTTTTCTAACTCTTTGCTATTTTCTAAATAAGTTAAATTATGAAGTATTACATCTTGTTGGTAAAATATTTCGTATATATTTAGATTTATTTTTGTAGGTAAACTGTAGGTGTAATGTGTGTGTGTCTGTGGGAAAAAGAGAGGGGAGAGAGCTCATGAGCTTAGCAACTTGTTTGGGGCTTGTGGTTTTTTTTTCAGATATAATAATTGGTTTAGTGACTGTTGCCAGGTGAAAACTTTTGTGATATGTGTCTCCTTAATGCCAGAATTCGAGCTCAATTGTTTGGGCTGGGGCTGGTCCCATGGCACAGCTATAGAGCAGCAGTGATCATATTAACGTTTTAGATATCTGGTTGATTTTACACCAACCAAAGTGTCAGCTTAGCTCCTGGAAAAAGACTTGGACTTTTAATAAAATCGTCTGCATAGGCAAGTCCCTTTACCTGTGTGGGGACCTCCATGGCCTCACGCAGAGAAGGAGGACCTGGCTAGACCTGGCGATTACTTAATGCGCCCGTCCAAATCTAGGACCAGACAACTGCTTCTTCCCGTCAACCACGTGCTAGTCTTGGCGGAAGCCAGGGTGTGCTGTTACTTTATAAATGACACCAGTGTCCTTGGCTGTGCCAGTAAAGAGTTAACATCTCGTATGCAGAGTGCGAGGAGTCTTACATAACTCATTCAGTCTCATCTCATGGGTGTTTTTCTGTAAACTCTGCCAGAACTAATTTCACGGTTTTAAAACAACTCATGGTACCAAAAGAATCCGTAATGAGCTGCCATGAGATATGATTGTTTCCCGTTTGTAAGGAAAAGACCTGTAGCTCCTTGGGACTTATTAGGAATAATTTCTCAATTAAGCCAACAACCCAGGCCCTTGGAAGGACATGCACAGTGCAGCAGAGATGATTTTGAAAGGCTCTCCCTTTACTGGAGCTCAGAACGCTCCCTTCCTCCCACCTCATCCCCACTTTGTCTGGCTTTCTTTTTTTTTTCTTAATTTATTGTGGTGTAATACATATAAGATTTACCATCTTAGTCATTTTAAACTGCAGTTCAGTGGCATTTAGCACATTCACAAAGTTGTGCAACCATCACCACTATCTAGTTCCAGAACATTTTCATCACCCCAAAAGGAATCCCTTCCCTTTAAATAGTCATTCCCCATTCCCAGCCCCTGGTAACCACTAGCCTGCTTTCTGTGTCTTTATATTTACCTAATTGGGGTGGTCATGTAAATGGAATCATCCATTATGTGGCCTTTTGTGTTTGGCTTCTTTTACTTAGCATAATGTTTTTAAGGTCCATCCATGTTGTAGCATGTGTCAGTCCTTCATTCCTTTTTTGTGGTAGAATAATATTCTATTGTATGGATATACCAGATTTTGTTTATCCATTTATTAGTTGATAGACAATTAAGGTTTTTTCTACCTTTTGCTGATTGTGAATAGGGCTGCAATGAAGATTTATATACAAGTTTTTGTTTGAACACCTGCTTTCAATTCTTTGGGGTATATACCTAGGAGTGGAATTACTGGATTATATGATAATTCTGTGTTTAATTATTAAGGAACTGCCAAACTGTTTTCCAAAGTGGCTTCACCATTTTACATTCCCACGAGCAATGTATGAGGGTTCTAATTTCTCCACATCTTTGCCAGCACTTGTAATTTTCCTTTTTTCTATTTAATTGCCATCCTAATGGGTACGAAATAGAATCTGTCTGGTTTTCTTTTTGCAGGGACTTGTTTCTCAAAACAGTTTAAATATTTTCAGTGGTGGAAAGCTTGTACTGGCCAAATCACTGCCATAGCCCAGCCCAGCCTTTCCCTCTGAGTCCTCATCATGTCTCTGAGTTTAGCGTCAGGCTCCTGCATTTAGGAAAGTCAAAAGGGTCACCTCTAGGAGTGCAGTGCGCATCAGAACTGTCAGGAGCTCTTCTAGCTTCACGGGCTTGTGCCATCTCATGGGTCCCTTCTAGCTTAAATAGTCTGTGTGACCCACCAGAGCTAGACTACCACCCTCTCCATGGTACAGAGAGGCACAGAGAGCATGGGAGCCTTGTTCCAGCACACAGAATGAGCTTGTGGCAGAGCCGCAGCCAGACCCTGGCTCATTCCTAGTCCAGGCTTCTTTCCACTCCGTCACAAACCACAGATTCATTTCACACTTCCTGTTTTGAGGATGCAGAAGTTAGAAAAATATTGTGATGATGATGATAATATTTACACAGGCTTTAAACATTTTGATCCTCACAATAATCCTGTGATGGAGACCAGACATCAGGTAGTACTATCCCCATTTTAAAGCTGAAGAAACTAAGACACAAGGCCATTTAGGTAATTGCCCAGAACTATTTCCACTATAATATATTGCCCTAAAAAACGTTCCTTGGTGGTACAGTGCCACACAGACTACAGGGCACCTTCACATTCAGTAGGGCTGGAGGAGAGGGAAGGATGGGGGTCTAGGTGATGAAAATTGGCATACATAGTGGAGACCGTAAGGAAGGTCTCCTCCACTGGTCTGAGGTTGACAAATAAACCTGTGGCTGACACTGTGGAGGGAGCGGGGGGAGGAAGGTATTTGAAGTTCAGTGGCTGCTCCAGATCCGTCCCTCGTCATTGCACCATAGGATTAGATGCCCAGGCACCATGGTGTCTTACTATGCCACAGAAATGAAGTCAAAGGACTGAGCCTTCCCTCAGGGAGCTCCCACTCTAAATAACTGGCAAGTTTTTAACTCAGAGAATACTTTCCTGGGGTTTGGCCACCTTTTGTGAGACAGGTCATAGGATGAAGAGTGTGGAAGCAAATTGTGTATCTTAAGCAACCCATCTGGCGGCTGTGGTTTTATCACTGCTGCTGCTGCTGTTGTTTTGTGGTGAGTACAGGAGTAAAGTGACGAGTTGCTGCCAGCCTGCAGACGGTGAATTGCCGATGTTGAGCATTGGCTTAGGGGCGCCATTTTGAATTCTCTCTATACCTGTCCCCACTACCAGCCACAAAATCCAGGTTGGCCCTTAAGAGGCAAGGATTCTTTGCCCTTGGTCCTGAGCTGGAAGACATGGATGGGTGGGGATTTTGGATAGCTGATTTCACCCCAGGATATGTGTGCCAAAATGATAGATTATAAATGCCAGTGCTTATGGCAATGTTTTCTTGAGGCTTTTATGTGGTCGGCAAGCCATGGAGGGGGTGTCACATTTTAGACGCTGAGGTCCAGGACTTGGTTTTAGACAAACCCCTCTGAGACCAGAGTCTCATCATCTCCCACATTCCATACTTTCTTAGGTGAAGGACTGGAAGTAGAAAGGCAGAAGTCGGGTCTAAGCTGATTTTGAGCAGTGAACTCAAGGATACGAGCAGATGGGGCAAAGCACCCGTCCTAACAGAAAGTGGGGAAGGAAGCCAGGTGCTTTTTGCTCAGGCTCTAATTAAGTGACAACTCTGCACTGTCAGAATGGAAGTGCTGTTATTCAACAACCAGTGGCCAATGGCTTAGAGGGTTCTGGTCGTCGTTTGGAAAATATATCAGATTTTGCTGTCAGAAACGTGCAGGCAGCTCACAGGGACATCAGTGACTCAGTTGCCTCTGACATCAGTGGAGATGGGGATATCGGAAAGCAGGCTTTGGCTCACTGATTATGTACCCAGAATTTTCCTTGAGGGTTTTGTTATTGTTGTTTTTCCCCCAAAGGACAGCATAAAAGCAGGTGTAAGAGTCTTGAGGTGGCAACGTTCGAATCTAAGAGCCATTCCAAAACACAAAGAACATGTATGCCGCATGATGTGCTACGAGTTGGGAAGTTGGAGCAAATTTAAAAAGGAAAATTTAACCTGGGATGTGTGTGTAGGAGGGAGAAAAGGCTTATCAAGAATGCTGTGAAATAAGCAGAAAATTATTCGGCATTGGTCTGTTTATTAAAGCAATGGTATTAGGCTTTGAAATTTTCTGTTTTAGTCAGATCTTTATTCCATTTATGTCAGTATTTGTAAATAATTATATTACCATGACATTTTAAGTAGACCTGTTTCCAAACAGCATGTTATTCACAGTGACTATTTTCTGGGGTAAAAAGGAAACAATTGAACACACTGTGCTCAGCAGAATCATAAAGCTACTGCCAACAATGGGACCAAATTATACTACCTTCCCCTGCCACCTCCAAGAGGCAGCTGGGACCCAGGTCCTCAAAGAGCCCGTTCTAGAGTACACTAAGTCAAGAACCTCCCAGGCTTGCTTAAACCAGCAGTCTCAGAGGCACTGAGGCAGGAGGAAATGACTCCCCAGCTCAAATGTCACAGAGCATCGTAACTGAGGAAGGCCACCCCAGGGGCAACCTCCCAGAATGTGGTGGCCAGTAAGCCTTGGAGGCTAGCCTGGCTTCAGGCCATCTCTCTGGCAAATCACCAGAAAGCTCTTTGAATTTCTACAGATTCTCCCCCCAGTGAAACATGGACACACTGAATATCTAATTAACTGTTCCTAGTCCTTCGGGCCTCACGCCTTCCCTACTCTCTGCTTCTCACACAGGCAGGACTTGTGCAGTGAACTTTCGTGCTTGGCTAAGCACACTCTGATGTGGTTTAATGTAGTTCCTCAGTGATCAAGATGACTAAGAGACGGGCATCCAGCATCAATATACTGCAAATGTGAAAGGGAATCTGACTGTTGGGATCATAAAACCACCTTACCTTGATCTGTTTCGGGCTTTACAGTTTGCAAAGCATATGCATTGTGACTGACTTCATTGATTACTTGAGCAATGGGAGGATGTTTTTGGTGATATTGGAATTGTGAGGCACAAAAGGGATCAATGTGTCTAAGAAGATTCTGAGGCTCATTAGCTGTTGGGTGAATTTTATGAGTTTGATCATTAAGAATAAGACTCAGTTGCTTCAACCATAATAATAGAAATATAAATAATAATAGTAAAATTAAACGGGGAATATTGCTGACATACTAGTCCAGTTTAGTCATGGAATCACAATATGTTCAGGCCAAAAGGAACTTTTGAGATCATTTAATCCATCTTTTCATTTTATAAATGGAGAAACAAATGCACGGGTAAGTTAACTTTTTGCCCAAGATCACACAGCTAGATAATAAAACCAACTTTTCTTTTCTTTTTTTCAGGGGGCAGGGGGAGCAGGAAAAAACAGAATTTATAGGATTTATAGATTCTGTTTAGAGGCCATTTGTCATTTAGTGTAGGGTAAAGTGTGATTATGTGAGACAAACGTGTTACCCACTGGAAAAATTAATAACTGTTTACAATAAAAAAAGCAAATTCAGTGATCCTCATTCTTCCCTGTAGATCTGAGTTACCATTTGGTGTCATTTCCATTCAAACTGAGAAGACTCCTGTACCATTTTCTGTGTGTGTGTGCAGGTCTCCTGGTAATGAATGACAATTTTTTTCTTTCTGTACTTTAAAGATGTCATTCTGTCATCTTCTGGCCTTTGTTGTTTTTTGAGAGACATTGGCTGTCATTCATATTGTTGTTTCTCCTGTATTTAATGTGTGTTTTTCTCTGGCTGCTTTCAAGATTTTCTCTTTATATTTGGGTTTCAGAAAATTGACTATGGTGTGCCTAGGTATGGGTTTCTTTGTATTTATCCCGCTTGGGGTGTGTTGAGCTTCTTGGTTCTGTAAGTTAATGCCTTTCACCACATTTGGGAAGTTTTCAGCCATTCCTTCAAATATATTTTCTGCCCGTTCTCTCTCTCCTCTCCTTCTGAGACTTCAATTTCATGTATGTTAGATTGTTTGATGGTCTATGATGCTCAGGTCTCTGAGGCTGTGTTCACTTTTCTTCAATTTTTTTTCTATTGATCCATATTCAAGTCTACTGACTCTCTCCTGCCTTCTCCAATCTGCTGTTAAGTTCATATGGTAATTTTTTCTTGTTATAGTTATATTTCTTTTCAACTCTAGGATTTCCATCTGGATCATTTTTATAGTTTCTGTTTCTCACTGAGGTTCCTTATCTGTTCATTCATTGTGTATATATTTCTCCCCATTCCTTGAACATATTTATAGTAGCTTCTTTAAAATTGTCTGCTGAATGCATCATCTGAGTATTCTTGGGGTTGGTTTCTATTGACTGCTTTTTTTTTTTTTTTGAGCATGGGTTAAATTTTACTCTTTCTTTGCATGTCTAGTGACTTGATTGGATAATAGATATTATGAATGATAGTTGCAGAGACTCTAGATTCTGTTATGTTCCTCTGAAGAGAATTTTTGTTTTAGCAGCCAGTTAACTTGGCTGTACTCAAACTTGAGCTCTGTCTTCCCTGTGGTAAACAGCAACTCAAGTCCCTTTTCTGTTCATTCATCTTCCAGATGCTGCTTTTGTATTGGGCCTGCTGGGATCTCCCTCATGCATGTATAGTTTAGCAGTCAGCCAATGATTTGGGCAGATTTTATACACAGATTTTATAGCTTGCCCCCTCTGTGGTTCTCACCCTTCCAGAATTTCTCCCCTAACTTTCCTTTTCTTCTCCCAAGCCTGACTTTATCCTCTGACAGCTCAAGCTATACAGAGCCAAAAGCTAACTGGGGGTGCTCTCAGGCAAAAATCCACAAATTCACAAATTTCACCAAATGGAGGCCTTATCATTCAGGATGAAGACTCTCTTCAGTTTCTGTTTTCTTTTCATTGCATGCCATTGTCTTCAAATCGTTTTTTAAAAATTATTTTGTGTAGATATTTCGATTGTTACCTCCATGAGGATAGACCTGCATGGTAGACCATTACCAGAAGCCAATACTCCTTATATTTACATTTAGATTTTTCAAAATACGTCGGCTCTGTATCACAGCTCTGTGAGGCAGAACTTATACTATTAAGTCCGTATTACAGATGAAGAAACAGACTTAGGGAAGTTAAATGACTTAGCGAAGTTCAAACAGCTTTGTAGTAGCTGAACCAGGCCTGGAACCCAGAGCCCATGACTTTGTCCCGAGCTCAATTCCACAGTCGATGTAATGCACATTTGATTCTAAATGAGCCAGACTTTTCCAATGCTAAAGCTCCTATTGCATTCTCTTTCCACTAAACACTACTAAACACACAAATGACAGTCCTGACTTTTTGAAGCTTTTTGGTCCAAACGATGGATCTGGGGCCTCCATGGCTCACAGATGTCTCGGAGGACAGAAACTGGGCCGTGCTGATGTTGGAAGCAAAATACCTGTGGTAATCCTAGAATCAACTGATACCTGCAAGCCCCAGCATGCATGATTGTGAAACCGAAGGCAGCCCAGAAGTTTTTGGGGAGCCATATACAACTGTGGCAGAAGTGCTGTGCATTACAGCACTAGGGCTACCTATTGAAATTCTTAGTATAGCAGAACTGAAAACTCAACGTGCGTTGGCCACCTGCTGTTGGGAAAGGTGTTCTGCTCCTTTCCCTCTTGGGGACCTGGTGCAAAGTGTCTGCAGGTTGAAATTCACAGGAAGACAAGAGTTGTTCTCAAACTGGAGTTTGATTAAATATTACAAAGTCAATCTACAGCCTTCTCTACTCTCCAGGTTCTAGATGTATGTTTTCCATATCCTCTGTCAATCCTGGATCTTCCTTAGGCCATGATGCCACATCATGTTTAAGTCACATTCCAGCTTCTTGTGGGAAATATCATTCTCCAATAACCCTCCCAACCAGCGCCCACCCAGTTCCTCCACCCCACTCCCTTTCAACATCAACGTTTGTATTTAGCCCAGTTTTCTCCAAGTGTGGTCTTAGACAACCTGCAGCAAGATCATGGCTGGTTCCGGGGATCTGAGGTACAGCACGGTGACAATAGTTAACAATACTGTATTGTATACTGAAAGTTGCTATGAGAGTAGAGCTTTAATGTTCTCACTGCGACAACAATGACAAAATGATAATTATGTGAGGTGAAGATGTAATAACCTTGTTGTGGTAAACATTTCATAATATATACATGTATCAAATCATCACATTATCCACCTTAAACTTCCACAAGGTTATATGTCAATTATATCTCAATAAAGCTCGGGGGGGGTGGATCATGGGTGGGCATGCATGTTTAAAATTCAGGTTCTCAGGCCCCACTCCAATTATAAGAAATTCGAATCTCTGGTGTTCAGGCCAGGGAATCTGCCATGTAGTGAGTGATCCCGGTGATTTAGGTGCTCACGAAAGTGGGAGAACCATCGATCTGGGTGAAATGATGCATGTTAAGAGCAATCCAAAGTCTAAAGACTGACCTATGAGCCACATGTCTTTTCACTTGGGGGCATCTCTTCTTTTTTTTTTGGCCATCGTTCTCAGATGGAGAAATGTGATTCTTGGAAATCAATTCTGGCTCCAACTCTTATCGGCTGTGTCATCTGGGCTGCTGTGATGCTGGCGGAGACTACCCTTTGCCAGAGTTCTTTGGCTGAGCCAGCACAGACTGTGTACTAAAAGGGAGTCTCCTTTCCTTTAGTTGCTCAGTTCACACTACCTACCTTTATCAAATGCTTGTTCTGAGCAAGGAACTATGCTCAAGGAGCCAGAAGTAGACTCACCTCAAAGGTGATAAAGCTTAAGCTTCAGAACTCCTCACTTGCACAGGTCTCTTCCTAAGCCCTGGGAGGGATCCTTGTAGTGTATTCTCATGGTTATACATTTTTGTAATATTTACAAAAGTTAGATAGTTTTAAATTCTTTTTTCTTAAAGGAAGTCCCCCAACTTGAATCGGCTTCAGCCACCCCCAACCCAGATCTGCCCCTGCAAAGAGCTTACACATAGACAGACACATGGATTATTAAAGTACAGTATGACAGGTACAATGTGGACCCTCTTCTGGGCATTCTGGAGACAGACTTATGAGGAAGGAGGGTGATTAGGGGAGACTTCCTGGAGGAGGTGATGCCTGAGCTTGGTCATGAAGTAGGGGAAGGAAAACTCTTCTAGAGAAATAGCTTGAGCAGTTACAGAGGTGAGTATATCATGGTGTGTGTGTGTCTGTGTGTGTGCGTGTGATATTAAAGCACATCTCTATCTGAGGGCATTCCCTTTATGCTGGGGGAACTTCCGATAGCAAGATGGTGAAGAGATTCCACTTTCAGGAAGCTATATGGACTGTGGGGTGGTGTTCCCAGAGCATGCCTGACCCTCAGGATCCTGGATTCCTGTTGGCCCCTCTACTTGACCTTTAGGAGGCCTATTAGTTGACTATATCGATAATTGTTCTTCAAGGAAAAATAACCCTTTTATTCCTCACTACTACTTCCACATCCCTCCAACCCTTCTTTACTGTCAGCCTTGCGAATCAATATTTCATTTTGAAGAGCCTTGTTTGATGCCAGTTCTGCTTATTTGCTTCACAGCCACTGTGGGTAAGGCTTTGTAGGTCTGTCAGTATGTAAATTAAACCAAGCATAGATAGCTTTGTGTTGCTTAATGTTCAGCTGATAAAAATTAATGTGGTGTGAAATGAGCATTTTATCTGACTGCAGATACAGTGACGGAGTTAATTAGACAGGCAGAGGGAAAATGTTATTAAGTAGGATGGGGGCATTCTCCTGGAAGGGACCTCGACCCTCTGACAGCAAGTTTGGATGGGCCACGGGTGTGGCCAGGGTGCCTGGGCTGAGGCAGGCTTGGAGCAATGAGGCAAGGCAGGCGCCCTCTTTAAGCAGTCAGCCCGATGGTGCTGATGACTGCATGGATCCTGCCTGGGGAGGAGAAGAGGGAGGCACAGGCCAAGGCAGGCCGGCCACTTCCATCTCACTGCAGAATGCGTGCATCAGCATTTGCTGAGGCGGCTTCTTCTCAGTGCAACATCACTGCCATTGGTAGAGAAGGGAGTTTCGTTCTTAAGTAAGGAAGAGCAAGATGATGAGCCAAGCAGCACCCCACATGGCAGTCAACCAGGGGAGCTAGGAACCCCCAAACTCCGAATGAGATGTCTTGAGCTCTGCTCTCCAGATCTTTGCACATGCTGTTCTCTCTGGTGGGAAAGCTTTTTCCCCTCCCAGCCATGAATGTAGCCCCATGCTATTACAGTTATCTGCTTCTCCCACTAGACTGCATGCTCCTTGAGGTCAGAGATGTCTTGCTTTTCATGGTGCCCACAGTGCTGAGCACTGTACCAACACACACAGGTACTTTGTAAATGTCAGTGGAATGAATGAATGCAGATGATGCTCCTTCTGCCCGAAATCTCTTCCTGCTCGCACTTCTAGCCCCTTGGCCTCATACACTGCTGAGCATCCTTCCATCTCAGCTCAAATGTCACATCCTCATCAGAGCTTCTCCTGCCTCCCAGACAAGATCGGTTCCCCAGATAGACGCTCCTGAGACACCTTGTACTTTCCCTTCATAGCACCTTCCAAATTTATGATTAACTATTTGTATACCTACCCACCCCCACTAGACTGTGAGCTCCATGAGGTTAGGGACTGGGCTGTTTCACTCACCACTGGATCCCCAGCAGCTAGCAGGGTGCCCAGCACAGTTGAATGTGAATGAATGAATGAATGATTGAGTGAACAAATGGTCTTTCTGATGCCTGGTGAATTCCTAGTCTTTCATCAATACCTTGTTTCAGGAAGGTTTCCTAGGCTCTCCTGGCAGAATTTCTCTTTCCCCCAAGTTCCAATAGCACCTTGTATATTGCCCCACTAGGCTTGCCAAAGGGCAGCTGTAAATTTGGGTTTATATGCCCTTCTAACCAATTAGGATATAGCTCCTTGAAAGCAGTCACAGTGTCTTATTTAGCCTTGCATTCCCAATGCTTACAACAGGGCCTGGCCTTTGAAAATGCTCAGTATGGGACGGCAGAATTAGTAAAAACAATGATAGGTATCCCTGGGTTAGTTAAGCAGTATTTCTGTTAAATGAACAAATTCTTAGCCACTAATGTAGGCCCACTCCACCCCTTGCAAAGGGGCACCCAGAAAAGACGACTGGGTTTGGCCATCCCTCCTCAGTGTTGACCACAGTTGAAGGGGAAAGGTTGTGAGGAAAGGCCACATTTAGTGGATCCTTCATGATTCCTGTTATCATCTGATGAGGGCATACCTTTCCAAACAAGTAAGAAAGGGCCTCGTGCAGTGTTTAATCCCGTGACGGCCACATCTGTCTCTCAGCTGGGCCAGGGTCCTGAGCTCCCAAACGGTGCAGCAACTGCTTGAGCAGTAACAAGGCCTTCCGTTTTGATAGTCTGTGTGGTTCCCCAGCACGTCTCCCAGGTTATCCTGTTGGGTCTCATTTGATGAACCTACACCTACTTGCAGCACTCAATGACTTGCTGTAGGCTTGCTAATTCACCTCTCTGCTCCTCCTTTGCAAAATGGGATGACAGTGCATTTTGAGAGCTGTAGACTGGAAGGCTGGAGTGTCTTCAGAAAACACTGATGAGGTTCCACTCACACTCCACCCACTGGTTCCCCCATCACCTTATCCTGAGAAAGGCCACAGTTCTCGCTCTGATTATGCAGGACTCTCCACACCTCTGCTTATAAGGTTGCTAAATGGTTATCACACCTGAGACTCCAAAAGGGAGCTGCCCTGAGTGAGGGCTGGATCCAGTCAGGTGAGTGTCAGGTGGGGAGGAGGCTTCCTATTTGTTGGCCACACCTAGGTGAGACAGGGACCAAGAACCATTGGAGAAACAGAACTCAGGGCAGGTGGTTTGCTTTGCAGAAGAATCTGCCTCTTTGCTCCCTTCCCCTGGTCCTCCACCATCATGAAGCTGCTCGGTATCCCTGGTTCACGGTGGCCGTCCTCCCTGGGTGGCCCTGGTGGGAGGAGGATGGTCTTCTCCAGCTCTCTAAAGTAGCCCCCTCTCTGTCTACCCACCTGCCACTGGACTCTGCCCCCAACTCTGCGCAACCCATTCCTGCCGCACAAGCTGCATGTCACCCAAGAAGGTTGCTTCCATCGTGTTTTTCTCGTAAGCCCCAAGACTTTTTATAGAGGTGGCCGCAGAGGTGGTTACTTGTAGGTAAAAAGTGATATCAATATTCACCTTTTTGAGGCATTTTTATTTCTATTATCTGGTTTTATCCTCTGACCATTCAGCAAAGGGCACACTGATATTGTCACCATTTAACAAAAGAGGAAGTGGAGGGACAGAAAGGTTCAGTGGTTTGTCCCAGCAGTATATGCCATCTGGAACATACCTGGATTCACTGATACCACGTACAGCCCAACTCTCAGTCTCAGTGACATCATTTATGCGTGACAATATCTCCAGCTAATGAAACCCCCAGAGGTCTGGAACCATGACTTTTAATTTGTTCCACAGGGGGTCTTGCAAAGGCAGGTCATTAAAAAAAGATTTTGGTGAAGTTAGTTGTCAGGGATCCATTCACTCCATTCATTGAGTACTTAAATAGTTACTGCCGTGTGAGGTGCTGGGTATAAGATGAGGAGCAAACACAGGCACAGTCCCTGTTCTGCAGAGCTTACAGTCTCATGGGGGAGATGGAGTTCATCCAGTTGTCACCAAATAAATGTAAAATGACAACAGTGACAAGTGCAATGAAGGATGCACCCTCTGAGAATACATAATAAGGGATTTGTCTCAACATGAAAGGGAAGAATGCTTCCCTGAGGAAGGGATGATCAGAAACATAAATAGGACTGACCCAGGCAAAGGGAATGTCATGTGCAAAGGCCCTGTGGAGAGATGAAGAATATGTGTTTGAGGAACCGGGTGAAGGCTACTCAGGCTGGAGCACAGAAGCATGGGAAAGAGCAGTGTGAGATGCAGCTGGAGAGGTAGATGAGGGGTCTTACTTAAGCTTTCTAGGCTACAGCCGGCGGAACATCTGACATTTCTTTGTGCCACACGCGACATAATCTGCAAATGAATTTGTTCAGAAGAATACATGGGATCATCCTGGCAGTTACAACTCTCTCTTTGCCCCTTCATGCCTCACTTACTAGCAGTTAAAATTCAAATCCCTTCTCCATTTACGTCTTCATTTATTTAAAATATTTATCACTGGAAAGGGGAGGCTGAAAGTTCCCCTTTTTGGTTTGCATCAGTGACCTCTGGAAGAAAGCACACGAGTTTCAGACGCACACAAGTCCCCCCGCTGCAGTCTCTGGTAGACTGTTTGAGGGTATAGATCAAGCCCGTTAGAAAGATGCTCACTGATGTTTACGTTTCAAGCGCATGAAACCAGACATTGAAACTGTTTATTAAAAATTCCTATGTTCAAGCAGACAAAGAAAAATCATTTCAGAAGCTCTGTAATGAATGTACAAGCGGGTACAGGTTATCTTGTCAAACACAATAATCACTAGTAAACGCAAACCGATGCTGCTTGTATTGGATTTTGTCTTTCACTGAAGCACACTGTCGGCTGCCTCTGGCCCTCCACCTCCCTGCGGGGGGAGGATCTGGTCTTTTGGCTTTGCAGTCCCCTCTGGCCATGGCTGGGGTAGGGGTGACACGTAAATAAGAGAAGCATCTGGTCCAGGCATGACATGGAGAGAATTCAATGAAGTGAACACACGTGCAGACACTTTCACGTGCCCATCACAGTGACCCAGCTAGGATGCCAGTAGAGGAAGTGTTTCTACTTTATAGAAGTTAGGAAGTATTTCTTTGCTATAGCAAGGAAATTAGAGCTGGAGAGGGCAAGTAACCGCTCAAGTCCCACAGCTAGTAAGTGGCAGAACCAGGATTCTAATCGGGTCTTCTGAACTCACTTGGAAAGCTTTCTCCTCAATTCCAAAGCTGTTCTTCAGATTTCACCCACTTAGCTTGTCCAGCCACAGAATACAGTTTGACAACAGTATAGTCAATGCTGTGTTCGTCACCAAAAACACAAGGACGAATAAGGCAGTGGTTCCTGGGCAAAGATACTCACAATCCAGAAGGGCAGACAGGCACATACAGCAATGGAAGCAAAGCTCTCTACTACTCCTACAGCACATTCTGAAGAGTCAACAGGACCAGAACTTGTTGCCATACTGTTTGGTGTGGCCCAATCATCATGTCCAGAATTGCCATCTGCTTTATTGAAGAAGGATCTAAGGTTAAGGTGTGTAATGAAGTAGTCTGATTTCACCAACATTTTGGGGGCCAATATAAGGTTCCTATATTTTACCGCAAAGGAATAACAGGAACAAAAAATAACTCCCATCCATTTTCACCATTTTTCCCCAAAAGGATGGAGTTTTAACAACGAAAAACTAGAAAGGATATTATCTTAGAGTAAGGAATAATTTTTTGCTTTAGTACGTTTAGCTTCATGAAAAATCATTATATTATACTTATTTTCCCCAGTTGGACACAGACCAGTGAAAACCACAGCGCAGACCTGCCCACACTGTTTACTGACATGCATGGGGAGAAGGGATGGCTGCGCTTGGTTTGACCAGAAAGCATCTAGTTAAACCACTTGTGGGATTGGTTTATTATCATGGATAAAGATTCACTTCTTTGCTAGTCTTTTCAAGATGATCAGTCATGTCGATCTGAGTTTCCTTGATATGAGGATGGATAACGGATTGTCAGTCTGGAGGGTTCTGAAACCCTGGCATTGAGAGTTTTCTCAGGCTCCTCCTGGAGGTGCTTTCAGGACCTGAATGATGTGCGTTAATATGGCTGGTATGGGGAGAGTGGGGCCCCATTTCAGCACCTTTCAAAGTCATTCCATTTGGAAAAATGAAAAGGGGTCTCTGCAAAGGTGAGACTCGAAGACCAAGGACCTGCCTTAGACTAGAGAGTCCAGGATGCAGCATTTTAGACCCTCCTTCAGTATCCAGCATGATCTTGGTGACCCTCTATATTTCATCATTTTCATTTGGAAAATCCTTAATAAAAGCCCCTTTACACAGATGATCTGGATAGGAAAATAATTGTCCAGTGGGCCTCCTAGTACATTCTCTAAAATACTCTTCATTTCTTTTATATATTAAAAAAAATAAAGGAAAGCATTCAAGTGAATCCCATCATCCCGGTGATATTAGATCTTAAATTTCCCCCATGTGGCTTTTCGAGTTTAATGGTTGCATAATATTCCATTGTCAATATGCCGTAATTTGTTAAGCCATCCCCAATTACTGAACATTAGGCTCCTTCTGGAATTTTATATGTGTGTGTGTGTGATTAGATTTGATCATTAGAGACAGCGCTACAGTTTGTGTAGCTTTTTGCTTCTGTCAGATTATTTCTTTAATATGAATTCCCAGGAGAAGGATTACTGGGTCAGAGTAAGCACATCTTTGTGATTCTTGTTACACATTGCCTTGTTTCTTTCACGAAGAATTATGCTGGTTTAACTCAGTGCCTATGGCATTTGGGTCTATCAGTTTCACTGCAGCCCAACCAGCGTTAGGGTATTATTTAGTCAGACTAAAATGCTACCTTTTCAAAGCTGCTTTAATTTGCATTTTTTATTACCAGCAGGGATGAACATTTCCCCACATGTTCACTTATCTACTACTATTCATTAAAAATGTTTTAGGGCCACATTTAGGGGTGGGGTATAGATGGGAAACTTGACTTCTCATGGCTGGAGGGGCAGATGACAGCTGTAGGATGAGTCTATATGAATAAAACTTGAACTGATTTCTGTGAGATGGAGTGATTGCATTTCCTATGACCGCCTTTCCAGTTTAAAAAAAAAAAGTAGAGGGTTGTAACTCTTGTGGTCAAAAGAAACAGACACCCCCCCCAAAAAAGAAATAAACAGCCAAAGAGGGTATTTGTTTACCCTGTTTTCCTTGGAAGGATGCAAGGAGCTTCTGGGAGGCCATCAATCCTCAGGTCTTTCAGTGTTTCCAGTTGTCCACATTAAGACTTTAGAAGCAAAAGAATGATTGCAAAACTTATGACAGAGTATACTTCCTTAGCTGTAATTGTGCATTAATTTTCACGTGCGCTTCGTCATCAGGTTCGGTCTGCTGAAAAGAGTCGTACAACAGGGCATATTTTACAGCTAAATAAACTCACTGCCTGAAAGAGTCTGAGCCCGGTTCTTTCTGCCAGCCTCCCCGCCCACAGCTGACCAGACTCAAACGCGCAGTATTCGAAGATTGTAGAGTTAAGTGGGAAACAAACTATATGGGAAACCAACGGTTCCAAATTCTCAAGTCTCTGGGAGATTTCAACGTCTGTTTTCTTAACATTACGCTAATAATGCCTTTCCTGCCCACCCCGCCTCCTTCTCCCCCTCCAGGAAGGCACTCTGCCCAGGGGTTATGTAACTGTGACTTGACACCACAGCCAAGGTACGGGAGCTCGGAGCTCGGTTCACTGAGCTGTGGCAAAGCATGCATCCTCCTCCCCTGCACTTGCCAGGGAGGAGTACAGTTAGAGAATAAATAGATAACTTCGAGTTACAGATCAGCTGCACCTAACTCTGTGGCTGGCTGGGCCTCTCTGTGCTGCCAAAACGTTAGTAGGCAGGCCAAGTAGAGTCCTGCACAGGGGAACTGAAATAAATGGCTCTCAGGTACCCAGTTAAGCCCCAGCATGAGGAGGACTATGGGCTGGTTATGTTTTCTCCCCCCTCAACAGAGTGGCCTCAAAGGCACTGCTGACCTAAACTGCCCAGGCTGCTTAGGTGTGCAAGTTCAAGGGGAGGAGGATTCCTTAACACCAATGTTGAAAGCAGCAGGTACCCAAGATGCTGAGTTCACTCCCTGCTGGAGCAGCACTGACCTATCAAGAGAAAGGGATGTGCTCAGCTCTCCCCATTCCACCCCAACACAGCCAGCCAAACTGAGCACCCTACATGCCCGAGCCCCCACATCCTTTCTGTGCACTTCAGAAGCAGAATAAGATGGGGGTACAAATTTGGCCTGTCAAGTCAGAAAGACCCAGCTCTTCTCCTTACAGGGTTTGAGACCTTTGAGAAGTTACTTAAGCCCTGTAAGTCTCAGGTTCCCCATCTGTAAAATGGGTATAATAACACAACCCACCTAGCAAGGTTGTTGTGAGGATGGAATGAGATATGGATCAGAAAGCACATGAAATATTGCATAACCCATGGAAAAAGGCCAATAAAAATCAGTTTTTATCATAGCAGTTTTTCTTTTTTCTTAACCCCTTCCTTGCTAGGCTGGGTGACCCTAGAAGGTAGGGACCATATCTGCTTCATCCCAGTCCTGCTGGGATCACAGTTCCCAAAACAATATGGACCCTCGATACGTTTGGTGCATGCACGGCTGTGTGGATATGCCAGCTCTCTGAGGAAACCCAGCCCCAGGGATCATGGAAGCAGCAGTGTGGGTTCTGTTTCATTTTGTTTTTTTAAATACTTTTTTCATTTTAAGTTATTTTGGGGTCATTAATGTAATCCTTAATTCTGTTTATCTAGCAAGCAAATTGTTTCTTTTGAGGCCATTTAAATGAAAATAAGAATGAAGGATTCCTTGTTTTAAAATAGTTTCTCGCATGAAACATCAAATAACTAAATTACTAATTGAACAGTGATGCTGGTTGGAAGCAATTACTGGAAGAGCCCAAGAAGAGCCAAAAAGAATCAGAGCCCTTATTCTTCTTAAAGGAATCTCTCTCTTGCATGTTCCCTGACAGAAAATGTAGGTGTTCATAGTCTACACTGTGTTTCCTAGACCAGCCCAGTGGTTCCCAGATCTGTCTGCACAATAGAATTCCAAAGGGGGCTTTTTTTTAATACCCCTGTCTAGCCCTACTCCTGGAGAAGCAAGTTCAGTAGGACCAAAATACACATGAGAATTTTCAAAAGTTCTCTAGATGGTTCTGATAAGCAGCCAGAGTTGAGATCCACTGGGCTAAACTTTTCCACTCCCAACAGGGTAGTAAAGGAAGAAATTTCTCTCCCTTTATCTTTCTTTAAATTCCCATATTCATGATGGCTCAGCTAAAACTCTTCCTCCTACCATCTCCCCACCTAACAGACACATTTCATGTCTGTTCTGTGAAGTATGATTATTGTTGCTTCTGAAAGTACTTTCATGAGGTGTATAAAGATTTACTGAAAACCCCTAGTGCTTTGGAAAACATGTGTCCACATGTTTTGATGAGGGAAAGCTGAAATGGGAGTGTCACCACCCACTGAATTGAGGCAGACTTCGTTGGTGCTTTTGAACCACAAAGATAATTCCTCCCCGTCCAGGTCTCAGTTGACTGTGCTACAACGTTTTTCAATAGAAAGAATATCAGTGTTCATGAGTTTAAGGCAATTTGTGGGGGAAAATGCAGAACCATTTCAAGATTGTCAGCAGTTCCATTGCTAGGACTGTCTTGAGAAAAACGTACAGTTTCCCGAAAAATGACCACCAGTTTGGTCTTTGTAAAAGACATGGGGATTACTAAGATTAGCCAACAGGTTCATATAGTGAAGGGTTACAAAATGTGTTGGCCTGTTTATCGATCGATCGATCGATCGATCTATCTATCCGTCCATCCATCAATCTATGTATCTATTTGTGCCAGACAGCATTCCCCGTGTGCAGTCCTACCACCATCTTACATCTCCCACGGCTGCAGGTGCAAGGTGCAGTGAGCTGTCGGGACTGAAGACAACTTCCATAGAAGAGCTAGGCTAGTAAAACTCAAACCTGTGGTTCATGGCGTCTTATTAGAGGGAGATGTTGGACAGGCTTGGGTGTTTAAGTGACCCGTAGGTGAGCCTTTGATCTGAGTTTCTTTCAGTTGTGTTGGAGGAAGGCAATCCCTTCTGGCCAGAAACCTGAGGACAGAAATAAGTAGTACGTGTGCTGAGCTGAGAGATGCTGCTCTGATCACTCCAGAGAGACAGCTAAGCTAGCTCAGGTTCTTGGTCCTGGGACAAGGTTTTCATCCATTTTTGTGAATGAGAAAAGTCGGATGAGCGTTTAGTACACACTGAATCCGAATGGCTTGTGCTTTCACGGACTGCCGTCCAGCTGGGCTTGGGACAAGTCATTCATGCTCCCCACTTAAATGTTCTCATCTATAAAATGGGGCCAGCTCATACCTCATACACTGTTGCGGGGGGGGGGGGATTGATTAAGTAATGTTTACAGTCTGCTTTGAACTTGAAAAAGATTCCCTAGAAGTTGTTATTAAGCCTATATCATTGTTACTTTGAGTGCTGGGTGTGTCTAAACCTGAAACTCAAAGGAAACTTCACAGTTTGTCGCACTCTCAGACAGGAGATAAAATGTAATAAGATTAATGCAAATTCCCTGAAAATGACTACCGTTTAACCAGTAGACAGTGTGTTTTTATAAGGCTCTAAAGGGATCCTGAAACAAAAGGTAAAGAAGAGTAGCCGCCTTCCATGCAAAGAAGCAGGAAGCCGTTCTTCGAACTGAGAAGGGTAAGGGGAGAAGGCTTTTGTTGTTTGGTAAAGGGAGCCGTCAGTTCTCAGAAAATTTAGTTTTCGACCCCTCTGCCTTCATTAAATCCTTGAGGAAGCCAGAGAGGCTGCCAGGCAGAAGGGTTTGCACGGAAGGCATTAAAGTATACTCAGCATAATTTAATTTCTAGCTCTCCTAATTTATCCTGTTGTCACTCAGCAGCAGAACAGTGAAATACAGACACTTGTCTGCAGCCAGGTAATTGGGCTGTGGTGTGGGGTTAGGTTCCATGCCCAAGTAGTGCGTAGCAGAGAGCAGTGTTAATGGGCAGCCGCTCTTTGGACCCAGGGGGGTTTAACCCTACTGTTTGAACAAGGAGAGAAGATGGGTTCCTGTGCGTGGGAAAAAAAATCATAATAACCTAATCCCATTCGAGAACCTTCTTAAACCATAAAGATAACAAGCCTGTGCCCAGCTCTTCAGTAAGCCATATCAAAAATTATTAACCACATTGATCTCTGAGCACTGACCATTCCTACCAAATGTAGTTTGGGATCATTGTTTCTTTACTGAAGAAACAACCACCTGTGATATGTATCAATACCAGGCCTGCACGGTCGCGTTAGATTTTTCTTCCCGGAGGCTATGGCTTGAGTTTTAAGTCAGTTGAGTCTATACCAACAGAAGCACCTATTGACTACTGGATTAAACAGCAAGTCAATTTATTTTTCTAGGTTCAATATTCAAGGATGCAAGAGAGCAAAGAGATCCTCCAGATGTGCTTTTGTGAGGCCATGGTAACCCATTCCCATTGTTGTGATGCTTTTTAAGCCATTTGAAATAGCATTTGCACACCCTTTGCTCAGCAGTTCAATACACACCTTGACTATTGGCATTTTACTCATTCCCTGTGCTGGTAAGATGGCTGTTTGGTTCTCAGTTCTCCCAAGTGGCTATTAGAGGTGAGCACCTGGACTCTCCTGCACCAGGGGCTCTTGGCACCTCGCCTCTCGGAGTAAATGCCTGCTCTGCTGAGTAAGGATGCCAAAATGAAGATGTAATCCACCTGGGGGCTGCAGCCCGCAGTGATAAGGGGAGGGCATGCAACTTTAATTTCTCTCCCACAAATGATCAAATTTAGGTGGTAGGCTATTTTAGCATCTTCATATCAACTGAGACTAGGTAGGGTTATGCCATCTTAGGCTAGAAGTGATGAAGTGGCACTAGTTAAATAGTTGAATTGAATCAAGCTTAACTTGGATAGAGAAACTGAGGCCCAGAGAGGAAAGGTGATTTGCCGAAGATCACACAGCTGGTTTGTGCAAAGCTGGGTCTTCAACCAGAGTTTCCCTAAATGTATAGGCCAGTGAATTTTCCATAATACCACGAGGCTCCTCCTTGTGAAGGAGATATATCCGTGTTTATTAGCTCAGGGGGAAACACAGACATATGTGTTTGAACTAATGTTCTAGGTTTGTTTATTTGTTTGCTCAGCATTTCAGTTAACTAATTGGAGTACAGTTTGTCAGAGAGGAGTAAACTGTGCAAATGCTTATATTTCGGTTTTGTGTTGTTTTGTTTTCACTACTGTCTTAAAGGGTCTCTAATGTTATAGAGTATGAGAACTGCTTTTAATAACTAACAACATTCAGTCATTTTATTTAATATTTATTCTGCACTTACTATTAACCAGGCACAATTCTGTGTACTAGGAATATATCAACAAACAAACAAATATCCATGCCGTTGAGTTGTTTATATTCCTGCAGAATATGGAGAAGACAAACAATTAGCAATAAATATAAGAAATAAGTAAATTATATAGTGTGTCAGGAAATAAGTGCTGAGGGAGGAGGAGAAGGTAGAGCAGGTGAGGGGGGCAGGTTGCAGCTTTAAGCAGGGTGGTCAGAATAGGACCACGTAAATCCAGAGACAGGAATTGCACTGTTATTGATGCAGTGTCCAGACAGTGGTTGGTGCAGATAAAGATTCCAAGATTCTACAGTAATTCCACTCCCCCAACCAGATCTGGACCCCAAATTTTGGGGACTCCATACCTTATCTCTGCCTTTTGCTTCCATGGCTCAATTGCAACCCTTTTGGCTAGGGATCTACACTCTGCTGTCTCAGTTTGGTTTGCGTAACTTAAGAGGAGCAGAAAAAGCACATGTATTTCAATAAAGCCCGGTTGTGAAGTCTTTGCTGCTCCCTCCTTTCTTTCTCCCCAGCAGTCAGCGCTCAGTTGGTCCTCCTAGCTTCCCAGCCCTTCAGTGCCCACCAGGCAGCCTTTGGCATCTCCAAATGCCTGGACAAAGTTGCCCTGTTCTAGTTCCCTCCCCTTGAAGACCTTGCTAGGAGGTTACCTGCCATCAGACAGACTAATCCAAGATGAAGGGGAAGTGGCTGACGCACTGTAACACATCCCTCCTGGGTGACATTTGCATTTAAGCAATAATAACAATAGCAAACATATATATCCCTTTTGATGTGGTCCCGGTACTGTTCTCAGCATTTTATGACACTAACTCATTTAATACTCACAACAGCCATACCAGAAAGAGACTCTAGTTATCCTCACTTTACAGTTAATGAAACTAAGGCACAGAATAACTTGCCCCAAATCACACTGCTTTTAAGTAGTGGGGCTGGGATTCAAACCTTTGTGGTCTAGGCTTATTCAGTGCCTTAACCCAGGAACATAAACAGGATTCAGCTCCCACGTCAACTCCAGTTGATTGGTAGTGAGTGTTTGAAGTGTTGTAGTGGGAGAGATTTGGGGACTGTGTTTGGTATTGATGGGAAACAATTCTATGATAGATTAGCAATGTCTGCCGTGGGTTCAGGATGGGGGAATTGATGGTGTCAGTGGTGAGGATGCGTTAACTATGGTGAGGAGTACTGGAGAGTCAGGCCTATGGCATGGCCAGTGAGGGAGCTGTTGAGGGGCCGGTCCCTATTAAATCATTCTGTAAAGGCAACTGCCTAATTTACCAGCTGAATCTGATTCTTGTTCTCTTATCATGGTCTTTTTTTCTTTCTTGCAAGAGTGGGAAGTGTGAGGTTGGGAATGCAGAGGATGCAGTCTGGAATGCATCCGTGGGAAGTGGCGGGGAGGGAGAGGAAGGCAGCAGCGGGAGAGAGGCTTGCTCCTGTAGGCTGACCATGAGTCCCTTCACTTCGAGCCGGTTAGTCATCACAATACCCTTGGTGCTGTCTAAACTCAGTTCTAACTGAGCCAGCAAAATACCTTCCCCTTCAACCAAGTTTCAGGTTTCCATTGAATTACTGATAAGGACCAAGCCACAGAATTTGAGATTGAACTAGTTCACACACGGGCATTGCTGACGTCTGCAGACCTGACGCCTCCCCCCATGCTTAGGGATGGAGGAGATGGAGTCAAAGGGTAGAAGGAGTCGAAGCCCAATGGAGGGGACTTTTTCCCCCACCACATTGTATTCCATAATGACCCAGCTGGGAAAGGACGGGGTGCTGCACAAGATAATTCTTCTATGTCAGTAATTTTAAACCTAAAGAGGTTTGATGTCTCATAAGCATATTCATCTTTCTATGTTTATTAAATTAAGCCCTCCATGAATCTGCAACAACATACTGTTCATTAATAGGAAAAGAGACCGTTGTTTCCCCCCAGGGAATATGTTGGCTCAGATCTGTTCCAAGGTAGGCATAAATGAAGAGTGTGTGTGTGTGTGCATGTGTGTGTGTGCATGCCTTGAGTAGGGGTAATGACGGAGGGGCAAAGAGAGAAAGAAGGCAAAAAAGTCTTAGAGCTTAGACCAGAAATATCCAAGAAGAGTTTTTATCAGAACTAAATCTAAGTACTCTTGGCAGAGTGCCTAGCAAGATATTAGTTTTTATAAGGAGAAAAACGAACATGTAATTGTAGTGTCTCCATCGGAAGAAAACTGCAGATCTATTCAGGAGAACCCCCTATGCACATTTGAAAACAGCTTACATATAGGAAAATCAGTTTTTTCCTTCTAGCAATATTAACATAGTCAAACAACTGAAGAGAGAATTCTATTAACGAAGTCAGTCCCATCAAGTTAAAGCCTGGTAATACTACCGTTGGGGCTCGGTGGGGAATCTAATCATTTGCAGCTTGGACCAGAATAACATGGAAATCCCATTCATTTAGAGTCATGCTACTACTAATGCTGAAGGCAAATCCAGGAAGCCAAATACAAGTGTAGGGTGCTTAAGAGAGAATGGTGGAAAGAAGAAAGAAGAAGGTACAGATATTTTGGTGGCCATGTGATTCATAGGTGAGAGACCTTAGAGGTGTGAGGTGTCTCAGACCCCACGAGAACTTGTTTCACGACAACACACTTCATTCAGAGAATGTTACAGTAATATACTCAAAATATCAGTCACAAAGGAAGTTGAGGAAATGTGTTGAGTAATCATGAATTGATACTACAATTACCCTAAATTTTCAAGTTTCCAGTTAAAGCCAATGGTTGTTTTGTAATAGAATCTAAGGAACATGGTTATAATGTGGGTTCAACAAAGAGAAAGCTTTTGTCCTCAATTCTTATGCTCTGCTTCAGGATGAAAATAAGACTACCATGGGAGGGGCAGACTAATATCTTTAGAAAGAGACTGCAAATGACTTCTGTCCATTCAGAAATACTAGTGACAAATGTGGTGTGTCTCAGGACTTCAGTGGGGAAAAAAAAATGAAGATTGAGACATTTGAGTGACCTAGATCTGGGTACATCTGTTGAGACTCTCAAATGCTACTAAGACTGGTGGCTGCTCAGGGCGGTAAGCAGGTTAGGGAAAGGAGAGAGGGGCTTTCTCTTTTCTAGGAGTAAACTCTTCAGTGGATGCAGGAACACCAACAGCCATGTGAGGAGGAGTCTTTAGAAAGGTATATGTGAAGGAGGCTCCAAGGAGATTGGGCTTCTGTGATCCTTCTGAGGTCTCTGGTGGTGGCCTCTCAGGATGCAGCAGTTACCAGTGGTGGTTCCTGGACTAGGACAGATACTCAGATGAAGACATCATGAAACAGGGCAGTGAGTTTGAGGATGAATATTAAGACTAACCTTTGATAAGCACTACATAGACTCATCTGACCCAGCTACTCTGATAAGAGCTAATCCATCCAGAGTGATAACAGGATTGGGTTCCCTGGGGTATAAAGCAGGAATTGCCCTATTAGGAATCTCCAGAATCCATGGCTATGGGTGTCAGCTAGATCCTCGAATCTGAGTCAGGCCCAAGGCACACACTATTATCAAAGGGCCTTTCGTTAGTGGTCTTCACATTGCTGCTGAACGCTCCTGATTTATGTCTCCCCAGATAGCCACACAATATTTCGTAAGCAATTAGAATCTTAAACCTGGGAGAAAACATGAAATCGGTACAGCTGTCATCAAGTTTTTATTACATATCAGATAAATGCTGAGCGTGCCCCTAAAGAAGAGCTGTCAGGCTCTGCACTAGGGAAGCTTCCATATCTAGGTCGGGTACTATCAAGTCCGGTGAGGTGGATAGCTCTGACCTGGTCTTCCTTCAGTCTTTATGTGCTTATCAATTCAATGGCCAGATGTTGGCTTCCTTGGCCTTTTATTTAACATTTGCTCTTTCACGACCACTTTTGAAATGTTTGGTAGCAATGGCATTTTTTTATTCAAAATACAGAGGCAGTGGGGGGAGAAGACTGCAGCCACTCTGCCCGCCCCTGCCCTCCACCCCTGAGGTGCGTCTGTGACCCTGGGGCTCTGCAGACCGCTGAGAAGCTCTAGCAGGACAGAAAAGCTGACTACCTGAGTTCCTGAGTTTGTCTTGAGTCTGCTGCCGCTGTGCAACCTTCAAGTTACTTCTCCTGTCTGGGCCTCATTTCTCTATCTTCAAGATACAGAGTTCTCTTACTCTTCCCTGAAAATATTATTTCTTCCTCTCGATTTCCACTCCTTTTTTATAACCAGATCTTAACAGGTACCCAGGGTATTATTTAGCGAAGTAGATTTCAAAGTAAATCAGTATTGACAGAGTAGATACAATTATTGTAGCCATGTAATTATGAAGTTGATAACGCAACTATGGTTATGTGAGAGAATATTCCTATTCTTAGGAAACACACTGAGTATTTAGGGCTAAAGGACCATGCTGTATATAGCTTATCCTCAACAGTTCAGAAAATAAATTACATATATTTATACAGAAAGTAAGAGAGAGAGAGAATACAATTGCTTTAGTAAATCACTATGAATAATAAAGCCAACACACAGTGTATCAAGAACATCATTCTTTAGGTCAAAATTCACCACAGATATTTAAAGCCAAGAGCCCACCTAAAAGCCTGTGGCTGCCTGTGCTCCAGCTTTCCTAAACTTGTCAAGATGGATCAAGGCTTCATCCCCCTGAACCTTCAGGTGCAAATGAGCTGTCAGTGGAGGTTTTCAGAGAGCAATCAAGAGCCTCTTCCTTAGAGGCCAGGAGAGTCTGGGTCTCCCAGTTTAGTCAAAGGAAGTTAAATGGAACTTGCAACCCAAAATATGTAATGATTCACCCCATGGTAATAAAGCAGCCCTGGAAAACTCCCTAGAGGGATTAATCTTAATCGGCAATTAAGATAAAGTTAGGGCACATGCTTAATCCAGGGCTTAATCAGAGACATTTTAATGCGCTGCTGTGGTGTGGATATAAGACTGGGTTTCTCCTATTTGAGCCTGGAATGTGGATATGAGGAGAAGGAGCCACAATGTATGGATGGCCGGCACATCCAGAGGCTAAGAGAGGTTTTGCAAGAGCGCTGAGCAGTCTTGGCTAGCACAAACACCACGTGTGGCTCGCCCTCCAGCTAAGGGCGAGCCCCTTAGCTCGCAGGTAAGCGAGAGCCCCACTGTCTTTACTGCAATGTGACAGGAGCAAAAAGGGAAAGCACGTTCCTAACAAGATGTACAGAGCACTTCTTGCACCCCAACCTGTTCCGAAAGCCCTGGTTCATGAGGTGATCAACCCACACAGGTGAGGAGACCAATATGAATGTGAGAAAGAACAAAATATAAAGATGAAAAAAATTTACAACAGTTTTCAAAAAGTTAAAGCCATTATCATTGCTGTGTTATTTTCTTCCTAGAATTTCCTTTTTTGCATATTTCTAAATCCAGACAATCACACGTTATACTTTGTAAGTATAAATTCCCAGTGACTGTGACTTGGTACCCTAGGTTAGGCAGAGGATCCTGCTGCGTGCTCTCCAGTGAGTTTTGTCTCCATTTGTGTCATGTTTAAGTCCCAGCTTGTCAACTGTGATTTGAAGATTTGATGCTGGCATTAGCCTCGAAATTCTCATGAGAAACCCAAGCATCCAGTTTAAACCGTATACGCTTTAGATAAGTTTATTCCGTGGTCTTCTCCTCATCACTAAAGGCCCTCCAGCGAGCGTGCTAACTCTGTTTTCCTAAGATCGCATGTATCTTCATGACCCTGGGAGGGAGCGAGGTACCCAGCCCTTCTCCCAGATCAAGTGCTTTGTCCGCCTAAGATGGGGTTTTGTAATTATCTACTCACGTGTCCGTGAGAAAGGAATCTGGCCATGAAACTTGCACTCAGATATATGGCTGAGTGCATGTGTGTAGGCTTCCCCGGGTGCCCACTAGCTCACATTGTCGAGGAGATGCTGAACCTTCCCTCAGTGCCAGAAAACAAGTAAGACAAAGTGGAGCTGCAGAGGAGGGGAGCTCAGTGACCATCAACAGTCACCTTCTGCATCAGTGATTATCTCCTGAGCACCGACTATGCGAAAAGTCTAGTGCTGGATTCTGTGAGGCACACAAAGCGTGTAAGGCAAGGCCACTTCCAGGCAAGAGCTGTGCCTTCTTGGAGAGAATACAATATACAGGTGAAATGATAACCAGAGCTCCTCAGCTGTGTGTGAGAGGCACCAATGAACAGTCCAGACAGAAAGAGCTCTCTAATCTAAATGGAGCAAGAGATTACTTTTGGCTGGGTGTTCAGGGAGGGCTTCTTGGAGGAGGCACGTTTAAATAATCCAGGAGGAGGGAAGGAAAGGAGGCATTCCAGGTGGAAAAATAACCCAAACTCAGAGGCTGGTAAATGGCACACTGAATTGGAGGAGGGTGGAGATATAGTAGAATATAGTTGGATGTAGTAGAAAAGAAGGCAGAAAGAAAAGGGTCAGAGTCTGTGGATGGAGGACCCACAATTCCTTGCTTAAAGTTAAGGCCTGTCCTCTTATACTCTGCAGATAGGGTTGTCAGATTTAGCAAAAAGAAAAAAAAAAAACAGGACACTTAGATTTGAATTTCAGGTGAACAAAGAATAATTTTTGATATATGTCCCAAATATTGCATGGGACATACTTATACAGAAATTATTCATTGTTTATCCAAAATTCAGATGTAATTGGGTGTCCTGTGTTTTATTTGGCAAGCCTGACTGTGGAACTCTGGAAGGTTTTTAAGTAGAAGAGTCCCACAAAGGTAAATCTCTTCCAAAAAGAAGTCCAAGAATCAAATATTAAGAGCTGTGAAACCTCACTCATCATGTTTTCCTTTATAGGGAAGCTCAGTGGAAATCTCATGCCCCATCTAAGTGGTTCCCTGTAGCTGAAATGCCTAAGTTACCTGGTTATAAGACATGAGCTTCACGTGGACCGTGAATTCAACGATGTCACCAGTGATGCAGTCGTCCCTAGGAAGGCCGATTAGGGTAAAGCTGGATGGGGCTTTGAAAATATCATTTCTTGCATACCCTTGACTCGTAAGCTTTCTACACCTGCCTGTGTGTTCTGGACAGTTAAGAAACACAAAGAGAGATCAGATATAATAGGCATGACATAAAACGCATAATAGGAAAATAACATTGGGCCACTGCAATTTTCATTAAAATCTTTTTTCTCCAAGAAAACAAGGAATGTATTTTTTGAACATTTACAGTTTTTAGAATTTAAATGGGCAGCATTCCGAAACAAAAAGCCCTTTAACGAAGGTGTAAATTGTGCCTTTTAAAATGACTTCTCTTCCCTACCCTGGTACCCACAGTAATGAACACTCCTGCCCAATCAAAATAGAAAAACAAAATTGGAGCTGTGTCAGCATCTTGGCTGCAAATAAAACTCAAAACAGGTTATAGCACATGCTAGGAATACAAAATAAGGTTAGAAATCGCGCTTCAGCTGTGAGTTCTTCGGGCTGTGCAAATAATAGAGCATAATTTAGTAGGGGGGGACTAGGGAGTCAGCATACACAGGAAAAATGAAAGAAGCAAGAAAAACGCAAGGGACGGAAAACAGAGCTGGAAGAAATTTGAGGAGACTAGGTGGCTAATCTTTCCAGGGAAGAAAGAGAAGGTCCAGGAGTGGTTGAGTTTTATATAAACTGCTCATGTTGGGTTTCAGGGTAATTCCAAATGGACCTCAGTGTTCAGGGTCAAGCCTGTAGCATTAGGTTTTGTAACATCAGTATCTGACTCCTGACAAGACCAGAAAGAAGGAATCCACTTTTCTTACCTGGTGACTGGAATGTTCAAGGGCTGTTTACTTTATTAGCCTAAGATTATCCCTAAACCCTAAACAAATTTGTAGAGCCGCTCTGTAATTATCTTGGTTTACAGACTCAGATGTCAGCTCACAGTGTTCAACCG